>NC_071466.1:201228998-203728998 GCF_028500815.1 Rissa tridactyla
GTAAGATGAGGGGACAGATATCTCTTGATGCCTATACATAGTTACACTTCAGGACAATGTACTTCTACAGCTATATGTTTCCTGAGAAGAGTAAAACCTAATCTCTGTCATAGATCATATACCTCAAATAAACCGTATAACTGAGATAAAGTCTGCAGCTCTGATTCTTGTACTTTTGTATGCCGTAATACCTTCTACTTGTGCAGTTCTCCTGATTCAGTTGATTTGATTAGTTCTTTTATAATTTCTTTCCCTGCAGCTCTACTCCATGAGAGAAAAAGATTAGCTTGCTACATAGTAGATAGGAATACAATAACAATAGTCATTTATGTATTTTGAGCTTTACAAAGTGATAGACCTCTGAACAAGTTTATTATCACATTTCAGATGAGGCTGATATTTCGGTCCTAATACTTGAAACTGGGTAATATTATTTAGTTAATAAACATAATTTTGTTAATACCTGTGACAGGTACAAAATGTGTGTCTCTGCACCAATGTATTTTCTCCAGTTCTACTAACAGCGCATGGTGAGTTTGCTTGACCAGCCTGCGTGGCTCCATCAAAGCTCTTATGCCTAAAATGTAGATAGTAGTGGAGAAAGCAGTGCTCTTGAATAAAATGTCAATAGTCACTGGAGAGAAGAAGATGCCTTCTAAAATCTATAGAAAAAGGCTGTGCTTGCTTATGTTTGAACACTTAGGCAGAAAGGCTGTCCCTGTAGTGGTCTTCAAAGACACCTGTCTCTCCTGGTTATTCAGGGAATTAAAGATGATCTTTTCAATAGTATCCTAAAATTGAACCATAAGCTACATGCCCAAGTTAAAACTCCTACAGTTTAAAGTCTGAACACTGATAGGGTGTGCTCAATTAACCTGTACATGTTACTACAAACTGAAATCATTAGATGAAAAACAGATGTGTACCTTTTCCTCTTTGTACTATTATTTTTGTCATAACAAGCCTCCTCCTGTTTCCTTTGCAGCTTATTTGTGTACTGAGGATATTTTTCCTTGGGGTGCTTTATCAGGATTAAGCGTGGTTCTTCAAGTAAATTTACTTCTGGCATATAGTACAGAGCTTGTACCTGCTATTTCCAGTTGTGCTATAGTTGAAGTAGAAGGATACTTTATCTTAGCTCAATCTGTCACATATATACTACTGTTCATTCCTCCAGCTACAGGGCAAAAATATTTTTATAAGTAACCCTCAGTTTGATACAGCTGCTGAGACTTAGCATGACTTCTCCCAATTATTTCTTATAAAGAACACTTGGCTAAAGACAATTTGTCAAGCACAATTCAGGCTTTTGTAGGGATAACAAGTCTTTTCTTATCATTCTTAAAGTATTAGCTGACAGAAAGTAATACATATATATATAGCCAAAACCCAACCAGCATTGCCAAAGCACTCAGCAACAATACCCTACATAATTGTGCACATTTAATCTCTTTGCTTTCTAAGTCATGCACATCTCAAAAAGTTTCAAAGGATTTCATATAGCTTAAAACCTTAGATAGTTTAGTCAGTTCTATAAAATATCATATTACTATGCCTTTCTCAGACCAACGTAGAACAGATTTGTGATTTACTTTTGTTTGAAAAGTAAGTAGGAAGAACCAAGCTTAAAGAATTTTTGGTATCCTATAACACATGTCTTCAAGAGCTCCCATTTTCTTAAGATGTGTTTTTCTTGCAGAGACAGCCAAAGATCCAGAGGACAAACATGTCCCCAGGAATTAAGGAACAAGCTATTGAATTGTCTGAAACAAACGCATCAAATAATATGCTGAACTCCACACAATTTGTGAAGAGACAGCTTCCTACCTTGGAGCAGGAATAAATATACCTTAAAGACAAATCTAACTCTTCTCATTTAATTTTAGAGGCCTGAAGTAAAATTTCAGAGCACAGCAAAACAAGCAGGCCTAGAGGCACAGACTAGAGTTAGTCTACTGCCACAGTAGGCAACAGCAATTATCCTGCCAGCTCACTCTCCTGTGACTGACCCAATGGCTAGCAGTAGATGTTAAGGTTTCACACACAAGAAGTGATGAAAACCACCCTGCCCATAGAAGCATGTTTTTTCCTGTTCAGCCAGTGATGTATTTAGTCCCTGAAATATAAGTTGCCGTATCCTTCTACAGAAAAAAGTAAAAGATTAAAAAAGGCTTTTCTGACTTATTTTTTTATATACTATCTGCTGTTTTCTCTATATTGACTGTTTCTTCTCTTATTAGTTATAGCTCTAAATTAAGCATACCTTGTTCTTAGCTTCCTTTTTGTCTGTGGACCTCAATTACCTCCAGTCACCTTGTCAAGCCACCTGTGAATCCCTTCTGTAGCGTGTGAGATGATACACTTTGGCCCAAGTCTAGTTTCCAAACAGGCTACATGTATAGTCCATGTAATGTACACTGTAACAATCCCTGAGATTACAAAGGCATGGATCCTAGTTGCAATGTTCACAGGCAGAAGAAATCTTCATGCTTTCAAGGGAAGACTGAGTCCCTCTTATAGACCTTGTCTTAGTGCCATGAGTTTCTCGCTCCTACATTTGCTCTTCCTTCTTAGGAAGATATAGGAGGGAAAAGCAGATGTAGAGTTTAGTGGTAGGATAAGCCCTACCCTTAGATAACACAGCGTTCAGGAGGTTTTTTCATCATTATACTCCACTCTGATCAAATAAGTGACTCCTAAGAAGAAAACCAAGAAAAGAAAAGAAAAAAAAAAAAAGAAAAGAAAAATCAAAAGCAATCAGCTCAGCCTGCCCTTTCTGATGTCAATGGCAAGATTAATTTCAGAAATCATGCTCTAAATAAATACTGGTAAAATGATCATTTGAAATACACCATAACCTTTCTCATGTCATTAATCTACATGTTGTGTAATCCACACTAAAAATTCGCATTTACTTTCCACCTCTCAACAAAGATTACATATGAGAGTGTTCTATTGACAGCTCAAATTATTAAACTATTAGTTTTTTAAAAAAAGCATTTCAGTGTGTATCATGTTACCAAATATAAAAAATAGAGAAACTTAATTGTCAAAATAAATGAGCAATCACATTTTCATGAGTTATCCTTGCTATTTCAAATGTTTTTGTTTGTTTGCTAATTCAACAAACTTCAATATTTTACAGTCTTCCAGACACTAGTTGTCATGACTTAAAGAAGATATTATAATTATTGCTATAATCAGTGTACTGTTTAACAGACTACTAAACCTAGCATATGTTACTGCTTATGCTGTCATTTGTGTAAGATTCCAGGTAAGTAGTAAAATTAGACAGTTAGAATCTGATCTAGGTGTCTTTATTCTCTCAAGCAGTTCTTACTGAGGTGAGCTCTTTTACTGGTGCAATCTACAGTTGTCAAATTCGTCAACAGTCCCCAAAGATCACCTGAGAAACGAGCAGAAGACCTATAAAAAGGAAAGCATTTTTACAGTATTTTTTAACATTGCACGTGAAAAGTGCATAGCAGTTCTGTTATTCGGCACTGATAATGCATTGTTAATTAGCAAAAACTGCACAGTGAATCACCTTTCACAACCTTGCAGTGATATGATTTCTTCCAGGCCACTCATTTGCAATGAGAAGACTTCAAGTCCTCAGACACATATATGCAGTGGCTTTGTAATTTGCCTGTGTGCAGATACCTCCAACCTTGGAAACAGGTATTTGCAGCACTTCTCTCAAAAAAGAAGGCACCAGCTTTCAGAACAGCTATGAGACTGAGCTTTCTCTTTCAGTTCATAAGGA
This sequence comes from Rissa tridactyla, assembly GCF_028500815.1. Classification (NCBI taxonomy): domain Eukaryota; kingdom Metazoa; phylum Chordata; class Aves; order Charadriiformes; family Laridae; genus Rissa; species Rissa tridactyla. Next base: position 201,232,765 of record NC_071466.1, read on the forward strand.
CAAACCTACATCAAGTCAGACTAAAGTTTGTATAGTAATTTGTCCTATTCTTAGCTGCTGCTGCTGGAAGAGTACAGAACTGTTAAAGTACAAGGCACTGGTATTTCCTTATTAACTCCAGAGATTTCTTCCTTAAGGATTTCTTAAAACAGAGGTGTTAAATTATTGTTGAATAGCATTTGATGGATTTTCTTTTCTTATGTTTTTCTCTTATACTTGTTCTACTGCTTTACACAGGAGGTGTTTTTCAGTATTTAATTTTGCCATTGATGCTAGTTTAATTCAGTTTCTGGTACCTTTGTTTCTTAGGAGGCCTTGTTCTCCAGTTTCATCAGCTTACCATGCTTTCTTCTGCTGCATCTTGGAAATATATGAAGAAAAACTGCAGTTGAAAATACTTGTGATTGTAATTGAAAGTACTGTGGCAGGTCATTTAATAGGATATCTGTTATTTAGTAGAAATACATTACTGGAATAATACCGTGTCCAGTTTTGTCCCCCAGTAGAAAAAAAGACGTTGGTAAACTGGAGTGCATTCAGAATAGATCAACTACAATGGTCAGGGCCTGGAGCACTTGCCCAGAAAGGAGACTGTGAGGGAGCCATTCTTGATCAGTCTGGAGAGGAGCTGCCTTTGGTAAGATGTAACAGAAGCTCTGGTAACTCTGAAGAATTTGTAAAGCAGATGGAGCCAGGCTCTTCACAATGGTCCGTGGTAAGAAGACAAGAGAAAATGAAATAGACTGAAATAGAGGTCTTACAGCTGGGTACAAGAGAAACCTTTTCATCATGAAGACAGCAAATCATTGGAAGAGGTTTCCCAGAGAGGCTGTGCAGTCTCTGTCCTTGGATGCTTTCAAGAGTTGACTGGATAAACCCTGAGAAACTATGGTTGACTCTGCTTTGGAAGGGAGGTTGGACTAGAGACCTCCAGAGGCGCCTTCCAACCTGAATTGTTTTACAGTTCTATAAATGACAAGATATCAAGCACAGGGCCTTGCTAATTCGGAGAAAGGCAGAATTTGTCTTGTTTTAAATATGTTTTTGGTTGTACTATGATGTTTTCCCACAAGGAAGATTAAACCTTATTTGTTTTAAGAACATTGTTAGGTCATTTTATTAGCTACTGTTATCTTCTTTAGAAGGAAAGAATAACAACATTTAGCCTTATTTAGCAATAATAATTGGCACCTAGGTGGCTAACACTTGCTAACTTTTTGAGGAGGAGATAAACTGGTAGTTAACATGACAAGAAGGCAAGAACTAGAAAGAGTGTTTTAGACATGGACCTAAAGTAACGTCAGTATCTTCTCTTACATCTGTTCTTAAAACATATTCTGCCATAAAGCCTATGAATTGCCAGTGCCTGACTGTTTAGGTCAACAGAGACATCTATTTGTTCCTTTGTTTTATTTTTTTTAACGTCTTCTTATATTTACTATTTATCCACGACTCTGATGAGGTTAAGATATTGGGAAAGATTTGGAAAAGAACAGGAAGAAGTCGAATGTTCTGTGGGACACAAGAATTATGTCATTTATGGCCACTATTATTGTGTTTGCATATATTATGTGTTTAAGAAAAGCAAGGCCAAGAGGCTGACCGATCTGGTTAGGAAAACTTTAAAACAAGAGTCATGGTGTGAGGGAGATGGCAACCCACAATCAAGTGAGGAAGTAGCAAAGCAGGTTTTCAAGTAACGGGAGAAGTGTGACTTGGGCATGAAATGCCTCATAATCAACCAAATAGGGAGAAAGGGATCCTACCCCAAGTATATGCACACAAATAAAGAGGTCCTAAGAGAACTGCATAAGGGAAAGCTCTCACTGTTTTCCTGGGAAATCAACATGACTGGATGCTTCTCTGAAGTGCCTGTATACTGATGAAAACAGCGTGGGAAACACACAGGAAGAACTAGAGCTCTGCATGCAGGTGTAGGGCAGATACAGCTGGGATCACAGAGACGTGGTGGAATAGCTCATACAACTGGAGTACTGCAATGGAGGGATCTAGGAATGGAGTTGGACATGGATATAGGGAAGGTGCTCTGTTGGACACTTACAAAAAAAAAAAAAAGAAAAGAACTTGTGAGGAACGTAAAGGTTTGGGGGCAGCTTTGACCGCAGTGACCATGAGATAGTTGAGTTCAGGATCTTGAGAGAAGGGAATAGGGCAAACAGTAGAATAAGAATTCTGGACATCAGGGAAGCAGACTTTGATCTCTTCAGGGATCTTGCAGGAATCCATGGGAGATGGTCCTGGACAAAAGAGGGATCACCTCTTCCTTTCATATTTCACCTCCTTCAAGCTCAAGAATGGTCCATCCTAATGAGCAGGATAACAAACCAAAGTGACAGGAGGCCTGCATGGATGAACAAGGAGCTCTTGAAAAAACTCAAGCTTGAAAACGACAAGAAAATGACTGGGAGTTGATCGACGACAAGGACTTTCTAAAGGCAAAATCCTGCCTAACCAACCTGATAACTTTTTATGATGAAATGACTGGCTTGGTGGATAAGGGGATATTTATCTTGACTTTACCAAGGCTTTCATCACTGTCTACTATAATATCCCCATTGACAAATTGATGAAACACAGGCTAGGTAAGTGGACAGTGAAGCAAATTGGAAAATGGCTGAAATGCTGGACTTAAAGGATTGTGATTAGCAGCATGAATTTCAGCTGCAAGCCAGTCACTACTGGTGTAGCCCAGGGGCCAGTACTGTTTAACGTCTTCATTAATGATCAGGATAATGGGACAGATTGCACTCTCAGGGAGTGTGCAAAGAAAACTGGGAGCGGCTGATAGACCAGATGGATATGCTGCCATCCAGTTGCTGATGGGCAACAAGCTGACCACAAGCCAGCAATGCACCCTTGTGGCAAAGACGACCACTAGAAATCACTGACGGCAGTGAAGACAACCAACAGTGTTGGCTACAAACAATGAATGCAACTAACACTTCTTATTGGCTACTGAAAATTTGTGTTAAAAGTATTAATCAGAATAAGTTGGTAATGATTCTATTGATCAGAATAAGTTCATAATGATAAGTAAGCCATATCCATTTTCATGGAGCCATTTAAAGTTAGTAGTAAAAAGCAAAAGCTTTAATAAAATAGAAAAGGTTCATAAAACAAACTCTTTTTGTAAAATCCAATATATGCAGGACCGATGATACTTTGAGAAGAAAAAGGCTGTAAAATATCCAATAGATAGAGTAGTCTTTATCTCTAAATTCTGTTAATTTAACGTCTTCTAGAATTTGTTACCATGATGCCATTATGAAGTTTTGCCATTATTTATCTGTTGTATGCATGTACTTTCCACCTTTTCTCTAGCATTATACAGCAGCTGAAAATGTTTTCTAATCTCTATGGACAGTCAGCTAACCCCCACAGCAAGTTGATGTAAGTCTGTGCACTCTTCTATGCTCTTTTGGAATACCAGTCGTATTCTCCTTGCTGGAAAACTGCTCTTTTGTTCACGTGAGATGACAGAATGCCTTAAAATATTGGAAATTGCTGATTACCAACAGGCATGTACAACATAGTGCATACTACAATATGTTCATGTATTGACCTACACACCAGAACCTGTTAATGATTCTCTGTTCTTTTTTGTGTGAGAGAATAAAACATAAAGTAGACATGTATAATAGCCACTGAAATTGACCATAATTCTATACATTCTAAAGGGATGTAATAATGGGTACATTTGCTAACATTTTAGTATCTCTGGGTGCAGTTACGGTTTAGTCCAATAAATCATGAAAAGTATGTTGACTAACTCTATGAAGTATAAAATTCTCAGCTGGACAAGAAACCATCCAGGCTGTTTGTGAGAAGACATATATACAATTTGAGCAAACTACCTGAGAAGATGAGAAATAGAGGATGGAAGGAAAAACAATTAAAGAGAAAGGAAAGACATTCTTTGGATTATTTGGATTTAAAATATCTATATCAAAAATTAAAAAAATTAAAGCCATCGATATGTATTTTTCAACTTTCAGTTTTTAGTAACCAAGAGGATTAGTCCAATAGTTCCTCTTAATGTAAATAACAAGGCCCACTAAAGTAATTCTGACAATCCAAATTGTTTATTCCAAATGTTGTCGAGCTATCTTAGATAGAGTACACTTGCACTTTTTCTTTCTTTCCTTTTTTTAAAAAAGTTTTATTATCTGAGACCTTCTTTCAGATCAGAGACTGGGTTACTTACTGCCAGACTGAAGAGTCAACATTTTGCTACTTATCTAGTTTGTCTTCCACTACGTTGTGTTTCTGATGCAATAGGAATTACCTAATTTCCACGACTATTCATTTTTCATGTTCTTAAGAAATGAGTAAAGTTTCTAGCTCCTGATTTGTAATACTTGTTCTAAGTGTTCAATTATGCAGATTTTAACTGATAAGATTGCATAAAATTGTTGTACAGCCTGAAGTATTAGAACCACTAAATATGATTGTCTTTGTTTAAGTTGGAGTTATTTGCTTCTAAAAAAATTTTGCAAAAGAAGAGGAGAGAGGTTAATTATTTATAAGCATTTTTCGTCAAACCAACCAACCAACCACTGATTATGCTGAAACCTACTGTAATTCTGCTTGTTGTCTTTGAATCATTAAGTGTGTTATTTTATTTTAAGTGGGCATAAAAATGGTATTAGGCACATTTTAAACAAACATACATTAGTGATTATTTTATAAAGTTTGATAAAAAAGGAAACTATCTCAAAAGTATGTTATTTTCATGAGCAATATGTTCTAAGATAATTATATCACTCTGAATATAGAGGTAAAAACATCCTTTTCACCGGTTTAACAAGTTAGTTGCATATTAAATCACATATTCATTATTTGTTACTATTTTATTATTATTTACCTATAACAATTCACTTATTAAAGTTGAAGAAGGGGCACACAGCATAATTCTTCTGCATGCATAATGATATTCAATGGTTTGATATCTTCCTCTTTCACAAATGTATTCTCTCTGAGCTTGCTTTCTATGAAAAACAGGAATGGCCTTCACTCCTCAACAAAAACTTTCCATTTAGTTCTTACACTGCTCAGAACTAGATGGGACATTTAAAATTTTAACAGACATATTTATTAAAGCATTAGCTTTTTATTAATTGATGGTAATTTTATCTATTGAATTCTAGCTGCATTAAGACTCTTACAAGCCTTACCAGTGTAACCTCTGAATACTTCATTTATCACGTAGCTATAACAAGTTGAATGCAAATCTTGTTCTTTAGTGAAAATTTTCACAGGATCATGTAGTGAACAACACAAATTAAATACTTTCAAGTGCATTTTGAACTTTTAAGGTTAACATTTTTCTTGGAGTAGTTGAAAAATCTTTTCCTTATGAAAAGCCAAGCACACATGCAAGGAAGATAAAAAAAGAAATGAAATTAAAACCTGAGAAGTTATGATAGTTCAAAGCTGACAATGAAAAAGACCTTTGATGTAATTGCCTCCAGATTTTTTGGGGGTACGCAGGAAACGAAATAAGGGATAATAATTTCATCCTCTAAACACAAACTATGTATCTGCATTCCTCAGAGAAATTTCTATTAAAAGCTAAATCAGAACTCCCTAGTTATGAACTTTGTAGGCACTGAAAAAGACAATGACAGAATCTGTATCAAGGTCCAGACTGCTTACACCTAACTACTTTCATTGCAATGGGAGAAAATAATCTCCTGACTGGCTAATTGACTGAATTTGTTTATGTTTCTGAGCCTTGATTTCCTATTCTGAATCCAGGTCTGTCTTTCTTTGCGGTTTCTTCATTACTATAATGAGAAAAAAGCAAAATAATTTTTAAGTCTTATATTTCTGAAAGAAAAGTGTATGAAGAGCTCATTGAAAGAATAAATGAACACTAACAGACAACAAAGTTTCTTACACAAAACTTTCAATTAAATTATTATTTTGAATTGGACCAATGTCAAAGAAGTTAACAAACGAATTGTGAAGGTATATTACAAAACCTAAAAAAACCCAAAGCTATAGCTTTTTATTCTCTCTTTGGGTTGAAGATGGACTGAACAGGGAGATAAATAATCTTTTGAAAAGATCCATGGACACTGACTGCTGAATTTCAATCAGCCGTCAATGACTTGGAATACCCCCTGGTTACCTACATCACCTATCACTTACATCCTCGCAATTTAGAATTTTAATATCTACCCCTCAGTGATTTCCCACCTCTGCACAGTCTAGGTCTCCGGGTTGGGGTACCTCTCCCCGCAGCTGCTGCCAGAACACTAACCAACGCATCTCACAGCAGCCGACAAGCAGCTGAGAACATACACAGCATGCATCACTCAGAGCTCACCTGGTCTTGCAGCTTGTAGATAAATTCTTCTGAATCACCTGAAAACCTACAGGAAACTGTTGATTATCTTTTCCATGTGAGTAATGCATACCTAGAAACTCCTCTTTTTTGGTGTAATATTACACAAAATTACAAAGCTGGTAGTGTGTTTTTTCTTGTTGTTGTTCATGTACCTTGTTCCAATTACAATTTTTTTCTGTTAAATTAAGAGCTGACTGGTTGTTGAGTTATGGTATAATATTTCACACCTTGTGAATTTAACAACACTCAGACTCTGGTGTTGTACCTACTCATGCACAAGGTGTGAATTATAGCTTCATTACTCACACCCTGTCATTTCTCATTGCTTAAGCATTATATTGAGGTCAAACAAAAAGATGAATTGATTTTAAGTTTGTTTCTGTCAATTAAAACTCACTTTAAATGTTTCATAGTAATAGCTTGTCATCAAAAGAATAAATTATTTAAGAACAAACAATTCCTAATGTATTTCAAAAGTGCACAACTGTTGGCACAAGAAGTCCAAGATCAAAGACTGGATTCATCCTGACTAACTGTGGTCAGCTCACTGACGTTCCAGCTGCACAGACAGGTTTTTGGACAAAGATTAACACCTCCAATTGGCAGTTCAGATCTCGCTGTCTTTGTTAATCTATGTGGATAATAGCATTAAAATAATAATATAATATTTCCCAGACTGAGGAATGATCATGGGTTCTAATTCTCAGTTCCGAAGGAAGCACAGGTAACTCAGAGGATATATTTGTCATGTCTTTGTGATCAGATGTCTATCATCTGTTGGGAAAATGATCATTTAAATTGGTAGTAAATTTTTCTTCAAATATTTGTATGGATTTTTCTTCTTTGTGGTGCTGTTTTCCAGCATCTCTGCTGTGAATACAAAACTCTTGTGCTTGTTTTCTACAGTCATTGCAACCTACTTGACATGAACCTGTTTTTGAAAACTGACATGACCCCTTTGATTAGAAAGGGGGAATTATCATCCATTCTGCTGAATTTGTTTTAATGCACAACTGAGAAACCTGTAAACTTCATACAGAAGAAACAGTAATGTTTAAAACATACACATTTTTAAAAACTTCACATTAAGTTCAAGATTGGAAGAAGGAATGTGTTTATGAGAGTGCCAAGGACTTAGTGCCTTCACTGTTTAAAAAAAAAAAAAGTAAACAAAGGTCTCTAATCATTGAGAAAATAAACTTTATAAAAACAATACATAATTTCCTTCATAAATATATTTCAATATAATTTTATATACCTTGTAAATGTTAAAAAATCCTTGGGCAATATATCCTATTTTAATACATTTTTTGTTTGTTAAGAAAATAAACTGTGAAAACATTAGTTTACTTTCTTTATAATCAGACACTCTATTTTGGAGGAAGGGGCATTTCATTTCTCTTGTTTGTTTTGGGGTTTTTTTGACAAAAGCCATTTGTAACTATGGAATTAGAGACATAATGAAAGGACTATCTTCTTCAGGTGCTCCAGGTTTAAAAATCTGACAAGTAACATAAGAAAAAGTAGTTTCACATTTTTCCCTGGATGAATCAGGGGTAAAACTGTCACATGTTCAAGCATTCAGCTCCACTGTGTGGCTAGATAGCTCATCTTGTCTTTGGACATTGGGTCACTGTGATTTCCTCCTGTATTTGAGATCCCTCTGTCCTCGTGTGCACAGCCATAATTTGCCTCAAGTCCAGGATCTGTACTCTTCTGCTCTCCTTCCTTCATCCCCTTACGGTCTTGAGCTCCACTATTATGTGGATGCTATTGCCAAGACTGCTACCGTTTATCATATCCCCAACAAGTTCTTCCTTGTTCATGAGCAGCACATGCCAGTACTGTTGGGTAATGATGGGACCCACTTCTTACATCAGGAAAAAAAATTTTACATTATAAGGTTTATGTCCAGTGTTTGATCATCTTGTACTTCTTGTCCAAACTGTGTTCAACATTACCATATCTTGCTTGCTGCGAGGACACTAAAATGGAGAACAGTATTCCAGCAGCAATTTTGTCAGTGCTGTATAAGAAGGCAAAATTGGTTTTTTGCTTCTTGGTATTACCCACTACATATATATGAAGGTTGCATTAGGACCTTTCACTGCAGTATTGTGCTACAAGGTCACGCTGAGGCGATTAGCTACAATGACCCCTAAATCCTTCTATGAATCACTGCTTTCCAAGACAAAATGTCATTAGAGATTAATAATAGTCATGCAGCCTTCCTCGTGGTTAATTTCACATTTACTGAAATACTGGAGCTTATGTTTGTCTGACATTGAAGCTAGCAGGTTTTTTAACTGCCTTAAATCCTCCTCTGATTTTATTAGACTTAAATATATAACTCTCTGATTTACACTCACCAAGCCACATTCTCAGCTGGCGTAAATCAATGTGACTTGCTGTTTACCTCAAATAATGATCTATTCCACACACTGCAGTTGCTTAAATGAAGCACAGAGAAGACATCTATATGATATGCATTATTGGCTACTTTACATATAATAAATCAAGATTAATATTAAACATTATATTGCATAAAAAGTGAACTCACAATTATTTGGAAAAATGAGGAGTCATTTAGATGTGCTAATTACTTAGAAATTAAAACACGATTCTTTCAATCAAAGCAATGAATAGTCTGAGAGATGAATTGGCTTAAGTCCATTGCTTATATGAGGCTTTCTTTATCTACTATCCACTTTATCCACTATCTCCTTTCTCCTCACTCCTGACCCCTCCTCCCCACAAATACATGCACATGTGTTCAAAAAGCCTTTATCTTTCCCAGAATGGACTCCTGTGATCCTCCCATTCTCAGTCAGAAGGTGGATCAAATGCAATTTCCTCAGCAGGTAAGACAAATTCAGTTATGTACTGCTCATCACTTAATGACTGTATGAATACAATAGCCTTTTAAACTCGTTCTTAAAAAAAAATATCATTTAAGATGAGACTCAGCCTGGTGCAGAAGACTCCATTTAGCCTGCATTCATTTTGGATTGTTTTTTTTTTTTTTTTCTGTAGTCAGAGAGGTTGTTTGTGACACAGATACTGGCTGAATGTACTTTTCCTCTGCAAAACTGAATCAGAGCTGCCTTGCTCCACCATGAAGAGAACAAAAGGAAGTGAATTGGGAGGAGGTCTGTCGCATAGCCAGAGCACTCCTGTATTTCTGAAGGAGCGAGCGAATGAGTTGAGACGTGGAGGAAATGTTGAGGAAGAAACCCATCTTGGTACAGTTCATTCTTTGTGTTTCTGGATGGAGTGTGCTGTCAGATCCTGGAGCCAATACCATGTGGAGAATACAGGCAAGATTATTTCTATCATAACCTGCTGTTCTATTCAGATATGTGTGTTTTGAAGCACAGAGAGGAAGAGTAAAGAAATCATGCTTCCTGCATGTATCTTGCCCAGTAGTCTCCCATTTTTATTGCTGCTGCTCTGCAGCAGCCCAGATTTGATCCTTTAGAATATTTATAATATTCATGAGCTCGCAGAAGCATGTCTGACTTTCTGCAGATCCCCCAATGCCTGACAAATTACATCCCTTTCATTCCCCTCTCTCAGAGAATATGCTGTTGTTGGCCTAAATCCTGGTGTGTTTCTGAGCCTGATTAGAACTTTACAGATAACTTGGAAGAAGCCACAGCATTGAAGTCAACAGTTCTGCTTGCAAAGAGGTTGTTATCTGGGTTATTGTCCACTTACCTTCCTGCATGTGAGCAGACTTTCACTGAATTAATTCTGTACAATATATCATTAAACATTGCCCTATGCAGGTCAATCCCTTTACAATATTCAGACAGATGTATAGAGCTATATAATATTCAGAAATAATCACCATACCACTCCAAATTAATCACATTTGTATCTTTCTAACATTTTCCATTAGTTTCCCTTAAATTAGCCCAATTCACTTTTCCTTTCTTATCATGCCAAAAATTGCCTCAAACACAGTTTTTCTGTGCTGCTGAAGCTGTTCAGTACTTGTTTCACTATGAAGATCTATATACATTACAGGAAATGGAAAAGTTATTCCTGTATTTCCAGGAGGAAAGCTTTTGCTCACAGACCTGCAAATGCTACAGAAAAATCTATTTTAAATTGAATGTTGATCCAAATAAGAAAGGACTGTAACCACCTCACATGAAAAAGAAACAGTCATCATCCAATTATTAATTTTTTGCTAAAGTCAATCCATCTTGCTTTCTGCAATTTTGCAGCAAACACAAAAAGGAGCTAACTTTCTTGTTAGCTAGGGAATTGGGGTAAGATGGTAGCAACAGTTATAATGTTAAATCCTGACCTTTCTATTACAGGGCAGGACTGTTTTCTCATTATATGTATAATGCTAGGGATAAGAGGACGCAATACATTACCAGGGCTCCTGTTATAGACACAAGTAATGATAAAGAATGAAGGAATAGACACACCACTTTCTGAATAAAAATGTCTGCTTCCTACTGTAAGACTCTTCAGGGCATGTTGCAGTAATGTGCTCTGGGAGCCACTTTTCTGCTCTTCCAAGCAGGAATAAAATGTATTGTTACACCTTTCACTGATTGTAACACATACACAAAGCAAGTGATGGGCACAGAGCATAAAATACACCCTGCATTAGTATGCTGGACTGTTTAAAGCCTTATTTCACAAGTGGAGCGTTTGTTTCCTATGTCTTTTTTTATGAAGGAAGACACGACACTGAGAAATGTTTTCCCCTCTCCAGCACAGCATCAATGGAACAGGACACAGAACAGCATTATACTATGCTTGATTCAATTTGAAGTGGGCATTTAAAAGGGCTTCTTTTTATCACATGTCAAAAATCTTGGTAAATAAACCAAAATTTTTGGAAATTCATTTGTAGTTCACAGCATAAGTCTCAGATTCTCCCTACTCATGAACCATAGATGGGTGAAACGACGACCCGTGTAGGTGTAAAAGCCAACAGATTTTCTTGTCCTCGCACCCTGGATGCAAGGGTCCTGCTTGAACTAGTCTAAAGCAAGTGACTCCAATCAAGCATCAAATCAAAATGGCAGAATCCTTATATTTCACACTATTATAAGTGGGAAGGGCAATTGAAAACGCAGTAGTATAAAGATAAACAGAACCTAAAAGATTTGAAAGAAAGAAGAAAAAAGTCCCACACATCAAACATGCTTACTGGAGCTTATCCAGCTCTGCTAAGCTTCCCTTTGTTTTCTTTCACCAAGCTGCCCTGACTATCCAAGCAAGGAACAATCTTCAGTTTGGTGCACGCAATCATGCGCAAACGCTTTCCAAAATCCTGTCAAAAAAGATGTTTTTTTGACACACTCTCAGTAAAAAAAAATGTTTCCAGGTGTGTGTAATGAATTTGTGTTTGTATTTTTTTAAGTCAGTAATGGCCGCTCCAGAGAAATCAGCTATGAGAAATATGCTTCATTATATTCAATGGATCAGGACTTCAGGGTGATAGAATGAATGCTAAAGCTGTGACTTTTCAGGGATAGATGTAATCTGCATTTAATCTTCTAATTTTATTTTCTGTCCACAGCTTTTTTCTGCCACCTTTATTGTCATGTGCAACCTCAAGCTTCTAGACCAACAGATGAAGTTTCACAGATGTCTCAGAAAATGTTTCACAGACGTCTCAGAGTGGGCCAACTTTAGGAATGTCTCTTCCAGGCACATTTAACCTCATTTTAGCTAAGATATCAAGATATATGGATGTGTTCTAAATCGCAGAGGCAAGCAAGTTGACTAGGAAACTGCAATGTGCTGACTATTTGAGTATGCATATAGTTCTCTTGAAAGCTGTACCTAGTGATTCCGAACATTTTACTTAAGATTACAAACCTGTCTATTTTGAAAACTTTTCAACAAGAAAACTTGCAACACTATACAAAGCACAGTTCCTGATAATATCCTTCTTTTGGCCTTTTTTTTTGTCTTTTATTTGTCTTGATATTTTTGCCTATGGGTAGCTAGCTTAAATGAAATTTTAACAGATATGTTATACACCATAAATGAAAAATTAATTCAGTGCTAAATCTTATGAAATCCCAAGTCTAACGAATTAAAGGCTAGATAGTCATGTTGAACATTTAATACATATATATTTGTGTACATTTATGGGGAAGATTTACTTATTTTCAGTGATTGTAATTTTTTTTTTCCTGTGCAGTCAACCATAACTGTTAGCCAGCATAAATATTGCCCAAATTTTTCAAAACTGATTCAAGGTTTTAGATGCTTCCACTATGACATGTCTGGGATGAGAGCTGATTTTTATGGAATAACTTTTTGGCACTTCATGGACAATGCCTTGATAAGGGGTTTTGAGCTGAGTTATTCAGAAGTTATTTTCTGAATTATTGGAAACTGAGTAATATTTTTGTTTCTCTGGTTTGCCTTGTTCAGAAATGTTCTTCTGAAAAATAAATCTCTCTAATGAGCAACAGAAATGTTTTTAAAGTTTTAAGTTAAAGAACAAAACAACTAACTAACATGTATGTGACCAACACTTGCACTCAGGCCATCTAAAGGTGAAGATTTGAGTGTGTTTAAACAAATGTGCCAGGTACTTCATCTGATCCTGACATCTAGTTCACAGAATCACTGTATTTAATTGTGCCTGCTGAGAACACAGTGGAATGCCATGTTGGATGTTATATTTGAAAGGTTTTGCGTAGGAATCCTTTAGCTAAAGAGTCTGAAGACCATTCTATCTGTGTGACAAGTGTGAAGGAAAAATCTATTTCTGAATGCCTCAAAAGAAAAAAGAAGATGTGTTCTGGTTTTGACTATTTTTCTATAACTTAAAGAGCTAGAACTGCACAAGTATCGGGGAATTCCACAGATCTTTGGTTACTGGTTTCAGTGAAAGCTCACTTTTACTTTTTATGCCTCTCCACGGTTGAATGTTAAGAAATTCCTGACACAGAATGCAGCAAATGTTTTCAGCTTCAGTTCTCACCAACTCTTCAACACTTATGTCTTCTTGTTTTGGAAAATGAATATACACAATGTTTTCATTTGTCTGTTTGACAAATATGCCTGAATGCTCAATAACTTATCTTTGAAATTAACCTGTCAGGGTAATCATGACACAAATATAATGATGAAACATTACTCTGCTCTAAAGATGAATTTCTGTAACAGTCATAACTGGCCTCTGGGGCGTTACTGATTGATGAAGCAATACTTTAATAGAAATTGAATTAATTTATGTGTAGGTCTACACAGAAAAATCTACATATTTTACTATGTGCAGATTCATTTGGCCAACCATCAACAAAATCATGGTTGTAGACTTTGATTTGTGTTTGATCCAGAGACATATGTTAAAATGGTGTATACATTAACCTAGAATAGAATGAAAATATAGATGCACACAAGTATCCAGTTTCTGGCACACAAGTATCCTGTTTCTGCATTGTACATTATTTCTTTGCAATGTTCCACATTAAGATAAGAACTTATTTAGCTTTGAAAACATCCGGCAGCTAATTATTAAAATAAATTAAAGTTTTTATATACCAACAAATTTTACACAGTGAAGAAGCTATAAAACACATACTACCAAATCCAAACACAGAACTGTACTTTCTCTAATTAGATGTTAACAACCTGTAAAGTTAATCCCCTGTTCCTTGCCTGATTGAAAAGTTGCAGAAATTGTAATAAGTCTAGCATACAATAACAGCTGTATGCCCTTACCTTTTTTACTTCTTGTATTATAGTGCAGATTTTACAACATATTGGAAGAAATCAAACAAGGACTCCAGGTCTTAAAATAATCCAGTGAAGCTGATCTTTCAAAAGATTCTCCTTTCAAAAACCAGAAGTGAGAATTTACGGATTAGTAAATCATGTAGTATAATGGTATCTCATCAATTTATTTGCAGGTTTTTGGTTATGTTTTGGTTTTGTGGGGTTTCATCTTTGTTGTTTTTACAATTGCCTTACAATGTAAGACTATCTGCCAATCTAGGAATACTTAATCTATACATTGCTCACTTGCTAGAAAGACTAGAAGGAACCTTGTGGGATTCTGCTTTGGGTTGAGGTAAGTAATGTCTTGGGTTCAATAGCTATATTGACCAGCTCTCTGCTGATATGAAGGGAGCCTGAAATAGCATCCTCAGTTACAGAAGCCTATGCTGTAAGACATGCATACCCTGCCTTGTTACTTTCATTTTATTATCACATCTTTTTTTACCACTGTTTTACCCTTTACACACTGGCTTTCAGTCAGATGGGCTAGATTCATGATTGACTCAAAATAGTCATACAGCTTCTTTAAGGAGTAGGTTTTATTTAGGAGAAAGATATCATATTTTTTGCGGTATTGCAGAGAAAATGAAAAGACCTTTTAGCAGGATTTATTGAACAGAGTTCAATAAGGGTCATCCAATCAGTGTCTGAAAGATCCCTTCATCTACTTGAATTTATCCAGGAGTTCATCTTAGTTGCTCCTATATAATACATTATTTAGTGGGAACACTGTGTACAGAATTACCTAACTATTTTCTATTTTGCTCTAATGCTTTTGAAAGAAGCCATTATTTTCTGAGGAGAGAAAGAAGCATACATTAATTTGCCTATAATTGCCATCACCAGTTCTTTAGACTCACAAATGACCTTTTTTTCCCTTTGATCAAAAGAATTTGAAATGCTCTGAAACTTTGAATTAAAGTTCTCTTCAGTTCAGACTGTGTATTTTTTGAGTAACTTCATCCGCTAACATATTTTAAGGAAGAAACTGATGATAATTTTTTGAGGATGAGATAGGTTTGGTTATTTGTTTGATTTTAGGTTTGGGCATACAACACTGGTCTAATTATCTTTGTTTTCATATCATAACCATTTCACAGAATTTAGGAACAAAATAATTAAGGGCAAAGGTTGTCCTTCCTAATTTTAAGAAATAAGCCACAGGGCATGTAGCGTAGTCAAATACTCTTAGTGTAAACTGTTCATATGCAGCCATGTACAGTATCAGACAAGCTATGTATCAGTTCAGTAGAACAAACTAGTACTATATATTATATTAATATTTTTCAAATATTTCAAATCTCTTCCACTGATTTTTATCTTTTTGGTCTCTCTGGCTTACAGATATACATGGTAGCTGAATTTTTACACATTTTGCAAAAGATTCCCTGAAGTTTCTTCAAAGAGATTTTAAGACTCCTATGTTTAAACCTGCCCTCTGTATTCTCATTTTGTGACACTGATATCTTAGAAATGTACTGGAGAAATTTGGGTCTGCCTTTAATTTTCAATGTCAGCCATCCTGAAGCACTCTTCTGTGAACAGGGAAACACAGACTTACCAAAAATTTTCAGAATCCCTGGCTTGGGAAATAGAGATGTGATAGTGATGGTGGTTTTCTTACACAAGACCTTTTCTTACCCAAATGTCTCTGTGATAGAGATATTTGAAACCCCAGCAAAACATATTAGCTATTTTCCTAATAATTTCTCTAAATTACTGCAGGACTAGACTGTTTCTGCTTCACATAGACTTTCCCTGTGCTGCCTGAGCAGGGCTCTGTGTCAGCTGAGAAAGCACAGAGAGGGACAGGGCAAGGACACCACCTCTTCGAGGTTCCTTTCTCCATGTGGAGCCCTGCCTGCGTTGAAAATGAACAAAAGGCCACGTCCTGAGTTCCTTTTTACGGACAGTCTAGGGACATACATTTTTCCACAGCATGTAAAGTCTGTAGAATCCAGGGACTTCCCTTGAGTGTAATTTGAGGATGAGTGGAAGGAAGGCTTCTTGTGTTTTTTATGTTCTCCTCCCTTTTTCCGTGCAGCTGTATGAAGGTTCAGCTTGCCCTTAACCTGGCAATCATAGGGTACTTTTTCCTACGGCCTTTAGACAGGCTCTTTAGCTGCTTTAGAGCCATAGTGAGCAGTTTAAACTGTGCAGATTTTTGGTGAAGTAAATAATGAGCAAACTCTTAAAATAAGACAAAATATTGTCTCCTGTATAAAAAAGAAATATAATTTTGTTCAAGTTGGGGCTTGGACTGTCTTGCTCAATGTGTTTCCTGTGACGGGTGAGTGTTGACTTTGCTGAAGAGTGGCTTCTTTCACACAATTGAAGAGTATTTTGGCAGCTCTATGATCTGGATATTGCCTGCTCCAATCTGTCTGCCAGATCACACTATGAAATTTGAAACAGAAACTTAAATTAGCATCACAGAAGATTTCAGTGTTATAAAAGGACAATGTTACACATCCTCATATTCCAGCCTGTCTGGAAGCTGAAATTACATGAGGCTACATATATTTTTGCTGTGATCAAGGTTTTAAGGTACTCCTCTATGTAAAGAGTCTACAGTGGGAGATGGGACTTGTCCTGTATGAACCCTTGACCAGTGCAAAGGCACAAAATATAAGGATGTAAACATTTTTTTTTATTAAAAAATGCACTTAAAAAGTATAAATATGTTAAAATTACCCACTGCTGCATAAAATAAGTTAAAATATATACAGCACGCAGATGTTTATGCTTTAGGGTGGAAGTCAAACACTAAACTGCCTGAGGTCAGGAATATATTTTCCCTCTGGGAAGTTGTCCATTACAGATTTTTTTTTTGACTTCTCAAAAACACTGGCTGTTACTTATTTTTCAGAAGAGCAAAGCAGATCAACTGAACTATTGGTTTAAGCCAAAACAGCACTTCTGCAAATTCTGCAGCACTAGCAATTTTTGCCTTACATCAGAGGTATGACTTTCTAAAACAAGCAGCACAATAAGAGCAGAAATACACCCTGGCATTTGCCTGCATAGCAGATTGCAGTGACCTATATTTGTCTTCTGCAACCAATTCTCAGTAGCCTCTGTAATGATCAAATTGATGGTTTAAAGGTATGGATCAGTGGAAGTAATAAAATATGATGTTTCCCTTGTATTTCAGCTTTGAAATGGTTCAGAATTTGTGGCATGTAGCCACCAAAAATACATCACAATAATTTTCTGAATTTAATGACTTGCGGTTATGTAATCCCTCAAATACGCCAGTAGTAATCTTTTTAAAACTGATTGATTCTGACCCATGGCTTTTCCTACAGTCTCTTCTGTATAAAACAGCACTTTAAAATATTCTTCAGCTTGATTTTTATGGTATACATTTTATTTTCATTTCCAATTGCCATTTCGTTTAAAAAGGCAGGCACTTAGTATCTTACCGGATTTCTTCTTGGGTACAAGTGACACTACTGTGGTATGTTACTGCAGTGACATCTCTTACATTTAGTGCAATTCCTGACTAAGCCAAGCTACATAGCCACAAGGCAGAGAGCTGCCATAACAAACATTAAAGGATCTGTGTAGCCAGCGTAACATATTTTGCCCTTTATTTCACTTTATTGCTACACATTTCATGTACTGCGCTTCCTCTTAAAATCATGCCAGAAAGTACCCCCACAAAAGTGTTTGGCACAGGGTCATTTTTTAATGGAAAGTTAGGAGGGCTATGCAGACTTCACCAACTCTTATTTCATGTGTTCGGAAACACCCAAGCACTTAACCAGATTATCAAGCAATGTGGATTTTGGCAAGCTGTAACTCAGATTTGGTCTGTAAGTAAACTCTGCCCTAATACATCTCAGACGTCTCAGACTCCCATGGGAAATCCTTCATTTTGTCCTAGTCATCCAGTCTCTTGACAAACAGCTGCAATACAAAGCTTCTGTTCCTAACTGTGAAGAGAGACAGCAATACCCGCCATGCCTGACAGATCTGTAGCTAGCACCAGTCTCCCTGTGGAGCAGATTTTAGTATGAGTACTCAGCAGCTTTTTGGAGAAACAAATTAATTCATCTAGTTGTAATATAAAAGAGGAAGGTCCAGAAGGATAAAACACAGGACAGCATCTCCTGTCCTATAGAATCAGAACCATGCTTTCACAATAAGTCTAGATTTTCACTGTGTCCCCAGAGTTCTATTTATTATTATTCTCAACAGAGGGGTTAATTTCCAACATGACTGGGTACTGGGTACTGGGGCTCCTTAAAGAGCCTCAGTAAGGAAGATACATGATACATCCTTCCTCTGCAAGGAAGATACATGAACAGCTGGGAAATAACACATTCAGATATGGTGCCTGAGGGTTAGGAGCACTGCTCACCTGTTTTACAATGCTGATAAGAATTGTTCTTTCTGTGAGGTTGTGCGTATACAGCTACTGAGAAAGGGAACCCTGTTATCAGAGAGTTAAATGCAACTTGAGAAAAAAAGGCATTACCGCAAGAACTGACACTATTATTTAATTGTAACAGTAGGAGAGTAATGGACCACTAAAACAAAAGCTGAAGAAGCAGAGCATCTATACAAAATATTTGGCATATGCCAAATACAGCTGGTACAGCACAATGATGAGCTCTGTAAAAGAGCCTAGAAAGTTAGAAAGCATACAATATTCAGGAAAGATTTTTTTTTTTTCCAGTTCTTGGTAGACATAGTTTTTGCATTTCTGAGCAATTATGAGGAATAACACTCCTTATTTTTAGCTGCATTAATTTTTGAAATCTCGGTCTGTCTTTTGTATAAAACTTACTTTACATTAGCAGTACCAGCTGGCGTACTGAAGTTTTCCATGTATTACAGAATGCATATAGTCATGGACTGAATTTGTAGACTTTGTTACATACAAGAAGATGCTGTTGCATGCAGTAAACCCCTGGAGGTAGGACTGTATATGCTTCGGCTACAGCATCTACTATAAATCTATATCATTCAAGTTTTCATTTGTTGCAGCCCTGTTTTGAGAGTTGAGTGGTATTTAATATCCAAACATAATTTACAAATCATGTCCTCTTGATGACCAAATGAATGGAATATACTCAGCAGACACTCAAGTCCCCAAGCTAGGCTGGGGATCTGGCAGCAAATTTAACTCCTGACAACTTTGCTATGAATTATTTATTTAAAATTGAAACCTAAGCTTCTAATTCTGAAAATTATAAACCTACCAAATTAGATCTGGCATATTTCCCCTGTCTCTCTTGAACTCTTGCAAATATTCATGTTATCTGATGCTGTTACAAGTCAATAACACTCCGGGAAGTGCGTTTATTTTTATTAGATTAATTTCATCCCATATGTTCCCTTGCAGTTATTTCCACCTATTGGGAGCTATTCACATCACACACACTTCTAATGCAGACTAGATAAGATCCTTGCATGAGAATCCACCCTAGATATTTTAAGCCGCTGAATCTGAGCTGAATGTTTGTTTAACTAAGTGTAACTCTTCATGAGAAACCAGAGTTTTACACTTACTGTGAAAAGGGAGAAGAAAGGGTCTGTTGAATGCTCTAGCATCACCTGTTTGCTAAGAAAAGCTGAAAGCTGTCACCCACAGGAAACTCCATACCCTCATGGCCTCAGTGTCCTTTCTTTCATGAACTGCAAGGCAGCAAGGAATGAGTCTGCTAAAACTGTCTCTAGGTGAAATACTTCATATTGGCCAAGTAGAAATACGATGGTGAACAATGGGAGGTGAAGAAGGGCAATATCCACAATTTATACTGTGAATAGGGTAATGAGAGAGGTAAAAGGTCAGGACAGGCAAGTAGAGGTGCATATGAAAAAGACCAAAAAGACCAGTTTGAGAGAGATGAGAAAACTGAACAATGCATTATGGGTGGACTGGTGAAATAATTGTTTTAGCAATTTCTAGCAAGACAGAAACAGTAGCCTAAGGCACCCTGTATAGAGGGATACAAGCACTGAAATTAGACGTAAATTAAGCTGCAGGAGTAAACTCTTCTGACTATTGTGCCTTCTGCACTCAAGCTGGGATTGGGAGAAGGGGGTCTCTTTTTGAAAGTGTATGTATGGTGTCTCTTGTCCCTGTCCTTTTCCCCGAGTTTTCATAACTCTATGGGAAAGTTTCTTTTTTCTTCTTAGTCCAACTGTTTGAACAGAATGCTCCAAATCCACAAATTTCTCTATATTGTCTCTATTTTGGTGTAAGTTCTGAGGAAGATGCCTGGAAAATAACTATAGTACAACTTTATTAGTAACCTGGTTTGTGTTTCAGAGTGAAGGACCTATGCATTTTAAAGTGAAGAAAGTATACTGTATTGATATTTGGGTCTGTAATCACTAATAATTTTCTTTAAAAATTACAGATATGTGTAAATAGGTTTGAAACTGAAGACTGACATATTTGGTTCATCCAAGGCAGCAGGCTATGTAATTATGAAGGCATGGGTGCAGATTAGATGACATAAGGATTACATTCATGGTTTTAAAATTTACCTACACCTGGATGAGAATTCAGTAGTGGTAACATAACATATCTTCACAGTAAGAAATACATTACTACAATGCAGTTCATTCATATTAATATTTCTTAATAGAAACAATCATCTTTTTTAACATCATGTAATGACAAGTTACAGGTTACGCTTATTGCCTCTTGCAGAACCTACTCTAAGCCAAAATAATTAACAATGTCATCAACAGTACCTTGCATGTTAGTACCATATTGTGGCAGTTTTAGTACTATGCTTCAAACTGGTGAAGTGCTTAGGAAAGTGTAAATTATCGTTTAATTTTTGTTCCACCTGTCCCTGTTTTTCCCTCCTGCCAGTGAGAAATATAAGACACCAAACTGAAGAACCAAAAGGATGAAAAACACTGATTCTGCCAGTAGATGCAAAGGCAGAAATGAAATCTGTGTTAAACTGTGCTTGTGTTAATATTGATATATTTAATATTGATGTATGGTTTGGGTTACCTGTATGCTAGAGGTAATCTTCTTCCTCTTGGCTGCAATCTGCAGCACCTTCATTACAAAGGTAGGACAGAAATCCGAACATGGGCCTTAGGGAAAAAGTAGCCAGACCTCACCACTGCCTGAATCTTGTGAGAAAGTATCTACTGGTACTTCTATGTTTCCATGTGATGCCTTCAACTTGTCACATGCTCTGTTACTATACCTTCTGGATGACTTCAGAGACTTTTCGTATGAGTACTGAGTTACAACATCTGGCTACTACTGCAATGTGGTATTATTTTGTTGCAAGTTATTAACCATATTTTCAAAATATCTCAAGTTTTGGCAAATGTTGCACACTTTAAAGTGTTTACTGACTACCTATGAACTTTCAGTCCCTTAAGGGGCAGGTAGGTGTTTTGGGAGGCCTCTTGTTTTGGCCAAGGAATCCACAAAATATTTTACTGACTGTCAGAGCCTGAGCTGCAGTGGGACGCAGCAGTGAAATAGTTGCTTTCAAAATATGTAAGGGTATGTGTAAGGAAAGAGTCTGTTTTTTAAGGTATCTATCTGATCAAGGACCTTTGTCAGTGCAAGAAGGTATAATAAGAATGGGAGGAAGCCATAAATAAGAACACACAGGGACACAAACCTCATTAACAAATGATGAGGGACTGTTCAGCCTGGAGAAAAAAGGCTCGGCGTGATCTCATCAATGTACATGAATACCTGAAGATAGGGTGTAGAGAAGATGGAGCCAAGCTCTTTTCAGTGGTGCCATGACAGGATGTGAGGCAATGGGCACAAACTGAAACACAGGGGGTTCCCTCTGAACATGAGTCAGGAAATGCCTTTTCACTGTAAGGGTGACTGAACAGGTTGCCCAGGGAGGTTGTGCAGTCTCTGTCCTTGGAGTTTGTAAAAGCTGTCTGGCCATGTTCCTGGGCAACCTGCTTTAAGTGGCTCTGCTTGGGCAGGAGATTGGACCAGATCATCTCCAGAGGTCCCTTCAAATCTCAATTGTTCTGTGGTTCTGTGGTGTTTGTGGTGAGGAGTAAGTTTTGGGGTTTTTTCCAACAGTTAGCACAAAGACCTTACTTTGTGCTGTGCCTACAGAAGCGCTTTTGTTGACAAACAGTAGAAGTGCTTTCAGGCTTCCCAGCATCTATGCACTTGCTAAAAACAAAAAGCTTCTCCCTGTTGTATAATTCTATGATACTAATGTAGGTTTGAATTTGAGAGGCCTACACATAAATTTGACCTTAAACATGGAGTCAAGCATTTGCTGATTAGTGACAAGGGTACACTGAAAGTTAAGGACATATGTAATTGCTTTGCCATTCAAAACAGAAACCAAACCAAACCAAAACACTGTGTTACACTGTCTCTTGTTGGGGGTAACATCCTGCAGTTTCTTTTGTGGACTAGCCCGCAACTTGTCTTATTATTTCTGTACCTATTTTCACATACCGAAAAGCAATGGCTGTCAAATACTCTTTATTCTCTGTTTGCCTTTCTTTGTATATACATTTCACTTCACCTGTGTATTTGATTTCATTACAGAAGTTCACCATGCATATATGCACTGTGCATATCTTAACACTGCAGAAAATTGGAGCAAGGAAGGAATGCCATTGCTTAATCATTTAGATGGTATTTCTTCAACATAGTATATTACACCTATGATTTATCATCTGCATCATTTGCTAGTTGATTTTTAAGGTGCGGATAAAAAGCTGAGGCCTGACTGCCCAAGAGAAACTGTCACAATCTTTTTTGATATCTCAAGAATGACACTCGGTTTCCTCTGCTCTGAGAAAACTCACGCATGAAGGCTCTTAAAAATACACTGCCAAACACTTCTCTGTGTGTGAGGCAGGGAACTGAATAAAAAGGGAACACAGAAGGCAAAGGAAGAGCTTCGTTTCAATAGCCTGCAAGTTCTTTCACTGCTGCGTCTATTTAACAGAAGTATAATTATCATTCTCCACTTGGACCATCCTACAGAAATTTAAAAATAAATATGAATAGCCACATTCTTTGAAAGAATATCATGAAAAGCTGAGGGGGATTTTTTGAAAGTTTTAATTCACTGGTGTATTTATGGCCTTCTACTATGCTTTGACCATAAGCAGCAAGACTTCACCTTTACAATTTTCAGATGAATATTAGCTGAAACAAATCAGAAATGAGGACGTTTCCACAAAGGAAGGCCCTTATGTCCCTCTCTGTCTCTCTAGCTAGGTCATGCATGTAACTTACACTTATTGGAGCCCTCTTTCCATCTCTTGGGTGTTTCATTTTAAGTAAAATGGAGGATTATGTACTTGGTAACTGCTGAAGGTCAAAGATAAATATGCAGAGCAGCAGAACATTGTGCAAATATGTAACTGTGCAATCACTGTAGATTTTAAAATAGATTTTCTGCATCTCTCAGCTGCCTAGCTACATGAAAATAGTTAAGACAGCAAAGAAAAACAGTTGACGCTGACAATCCGCTCATTTGGCTTGAGCTACTGCACATAAAGAACTACTTCTCCAACACGAGCAAACACAAGCATCTGAACAAGCATCTGAACATCTAATAAAGAGACTGTAGAATTACCAAATAACCCTGGATTCTTTTTTACCTTTGTAAGACATTAGTAAGCAATTCAAACATGTACTGAGGCATTGGCACTGACACCCTCCTACTTAAAAACTGATACATTAGTTTAACAGCACAATGCATACAATGATATATGGTGAAGTCTGTGGATATATGGCATAAGCCTAGCATCCCCTAGTTGAAAGAGATCTGATTAGTATGCAGCTGATCTAGTTTCAAAATGGTATACGTGTTTCCTAGAACTGGGAAACCACTCTTCCTCAAATCTCCCTTCCAGAACCAGGATTACTAAAACACTCATAACCTTCCTTTTAGTACTCCTCCATATGGAAAGTTTCTGTAACAGCGTACACCACCAGGCTTTTTATACGGATGTTTAGATCAGATTTTAGGAAAATTTTGTTCGCTGAAAGGGCATTGGAACAGGCTGCCCAGGGAAGTGTTTGAGTCACCATCCCTGGAGGTATTAAAAAGATGTACGGATGTGTGGTGCTTAGTGACACGGTTTAGTGGTAACGTGGCAATGCGAGGTTAACGGTCGGACTTAATGATCTTAAAGGTCTTTTCCAATCTAAATGATTCTATGATTCTATAAAGCTGGTGAGAACAGTTTGGAAACTCAGTGAAAACATAAAATATTCACTTTTTTGAGCACACAACAAAATAATTCAAATTTTTATTGCCTCTGTGGAGCACACATTCTTTATAAACCAAAGACAAATTTTCTACAGAGAAATGAAGAAAACCTCAGGCATGATCATGATTTCCTAAATAAAATATGACCTATATTGAATACAAAATATAAAAGACACAAAATTCAGTCTTATATGTGGTGACACAAGTTATTAGTCCTTAATCACATTTCAGAATGTTTTGGGTTTTTCAGGGTGGAGGAATTTTTCCCCCTCAAAAATCCTGTTATATGAGCCTATTTATTTTGAAAATAAATAACATCAAATCTGTATCTAGAATAAAAACTCTTTGCTGAAATGTGAATTCTCCAAAATTTCATGGAAAAGCATTTTGTTACATCTCTCAGAAATGAGTAGGTATGTAAGCACACGCCTGTGACCACAGAAAGCCAGAAACAAAGTTCCCTTGAAGGGTCTTTCAAAAATATATAGTCCCTCCCAGCTCTCATCACAAATCAGACTAGCACCATTTTCTGCTTAAGTTCTTGATACTTTTAACAGGTCTCCATTCATCTACAGGATATTGCAAAATAGTAGTATGCAGTGGTCAGATACCCCCTTACACTAGAACGTATAGGTAGGGTAGTGATGGGTTATATGCAATAAGAGAGCATTGCTCCTGCATTATATAGATATTTTTCTGTCTTTTGCAAAACTTTGTATTCTCTGCAAATGAGGGAGTAGTGAAAAGGATCTGGAGGAGGAGTTGACCCTTTTCTGCTCTACAGCAGCAATGAAATGGCAGGAGGAAGTTGAAAGGAAACAACAAAAGGATCAATCCTGCGAAGCACAGAGCTTTTGCTGAAGTTATTGAGTGCTCTTGTTAATCTCAGCTACAAGCGAAGGTGCTCAACAGCAAGGACAGAATTGGACCTTTACAGAACTCGAACAATGTAATAGGAAAAATTTGCTAGAAGAGAGCAAAACATCTTCATAAATAGGAAAATAGCACACAGGATGGAAAAGGACATGATATTTTGAGAACAATAGTGCCATTACAAGTGACGCCAATAAATAACATTAAATTGATAGGAGGGGAATGAAACATAATCAGGACTCACAGCAGTAGTTTTTTCATGTATACAATACAGGAGGTGTGTCCCATTAGAAGATCACTAATTATTAAAAAACTCTAGCTGACTCTGTCTACAACACCCAAAATCCAGGGGCATTAATGAATTTAGATTAAAACTGAAAATACTCTTTCTTTCGTGAAGGAGGTATAAACTGATAAAGGACATGTTTCTCCTACCACATCATCTCTTCCCATGTTTGACTCTGATGACTTTAACAGGTCAGTTCCTTGTTTGCACTGGTGGCACTGGAAGAAACGACGATGCTCTGTACTTCTGTAGGGCAGAAAATGCAGACATATTTTACACATAACCATGAGTTTCCATACAATATCTTTTCCATGAAATTTTTCAGTATGTGTCTCTAAGCTTCAGAACACCTCATTTGTTGGAGATTTGAGACAGGGAGAAAATCCTTGCAATCTGGATTTTAAAAGGGACATGGTCTGCAGGATAGAATCCAGCTGTGGGTCTCAATAATGTCTTGAACATTTATTGTACATAGCGAAAGCAACAAGGTAAATATCAGGGCATTTGACATAAGTTTTCTGTGTCTCTCATCTTTTCCACTCAAGGCAGCCTCACTCCTGTGGATAGAATAGCATTTGGATAAAGAGCTCATTGAAGACTGAAATGAGCCTGGTTTTCTGGAATGGAAGAAAAAAATTGCTCCCACGAATAGATTTTTTTCTAAGAAGGGCTTAGGTTACTTCCTCATTTTGTTGAGCTAGTGAGTGTCACAAAACGAGTCAACTTGATCCAGGCAGTCGGGTTTCACTGGCCCGGTAAATGACATGCTTTAACCTTCCTTTGACTATAAGGGACACATAGGAAGATGTAGGTCCTTATTAGTTATTTGAGGGAATTTCAGACAGAAATATGTCCTCTCACTATTTGCAAAAAGCTGTGTTGGCAAGCTAACATGATATTTCCTTTGGTTTATTGTGTATCTGTTCAGCAAATAGGTATAGAGCAAAGCTGTTGCCTATGTTTGAAAAAGGAAATACAAACTTTTAATTTACAGAACATTTCAATCTGATTCTTTTACTAATATTAGCCTGTGATGACTCCTAACCAAGCCTCCCACAGGGTACAAATAAACCCATGATTTCAGCAGACTGTGCGTGTCTTCCTACAGACAGTAGTCTGGATGAAATCTACTAGTAATTGCTGAATATTTTGGGTATCTTGCATTTCTAATTCTAACCAGCTTGAGAAAACATAAGAACAAGATATTCTAGAACAGCAGACACGTACTGTAAATCATGTGGAGGCAACAATCAGAAACCGGTATCTTATGACAATTGTAGTCATTTAGGATTATTTATTATGTTAATAATCCTAACCACTTGATACTACCATTTCAGGACAGATTCATCTCAACTACTTTTACTGCTCACTTCTTACCCACTTACCGCATCTATCTACTTAGCTCTATCTAATGGTATAGATTCTTGTACAGTCAATGGAGAGAAGATGGATAATCATACCTTGGACCAGATGCTTAGTTAGTGATTCAAAATCAGCACTTTAACATATCCCTCCATTCAAGGGTGTTTATTCTCTAAGTGATGCAAATATATTTCCTGTGTCATTCTTTTCAAGTGTTCACTGAAATATTATGCTTTTCTAATGTTATGCTTCTTTTTTCTGGGAGCTGTGATTTGATCACAGCTAAGCAGAGGGATACTCAGTTATGTTATATGACTGCATTGCAAGAGAATATGTTTTTGAAAATCTGCTGCCAAAAATATTCTCCTGATACATTCTTTCCTTTTTTATATCTGAGCTAAATTAAAGAATGTAGTGACAAGTGTAGCGTATAACCAAAAGCTTGGCATGTTAAGCATATTAAATAGTGAGCTATCTGTTTCTTAAAACCATGCAATGTTATTAAAACACTACAGGAATACTAAAAGGCAATACTTTTGTTGCAGGAAGAAGAGTTAGGGTATTGTGACATTTGTAAAGATTTTGTCTTTCATTTAGAAAATTATAATTTTAGGAACTTCTAAAATTCTTTAGTCTTCCTTTCTTCATGTAGATTTAAGTCTTTTCATCTATCCCTTTATCAAAGAGATTTTGGTATATATTACCAAATATATGCCTTATAAATGAATTATCTCAGTTTTCTCATGAGTTTAAATGCAGTTTTAAAGGCAGTATCTCACATTTAGATTCATTTCAGCATTTTACTGAGATGCATGATTAATTTAAAAATCTACTTTGCATCCTTGGATCCCTTAGTCATTTCAAATGGCTACTCCTTGTTCTCTTTGTAGCTGGTAGAGAAAATAGTTTTTTTGTGGTTTATGATTTATCAAATCTATGTTAAATGTCAGCTTCAGTAAGAGATATATCATTCCCAAACTCCATTGACTATATTAACTAGGTTGGCCCATTGAGATATAGACCTCTGTGTTACAGATGCTTTCAGTGTTTTTTATGACAAACTACGAAATGACTCTGCCATATTTAGCATAGATACAGCCTAAGGTCTTATTATAGTATTGAACTATAAGACTCTGAAAACACTGACCTGCAACCTCAGAAAACATTTTAAGCTCTTGTAAATGTTGTATATCTAAACTACTAGTCTTCTTGCTTTTCATTTCACAATACTTTTAACACTGAACTTTTTTTTTCTTGACTCGACAGCAAGTTTCATTTGTCTTCTCTCTTACTTAGCAAAATATCCTTCACACTAGTCTTCCCAATACTCACCATCTCAAACAAAATGGAGTTGCTGAGTACTCCAGATGCTGTCCCAACCCTTGATCTGACCACATCACATTCATTATACCTTTCCATTTGCATCCTCTTTGGGGCACAGGGTTGACGTTTCTTATTGCCTTCCCCTTCTTTCTTTACATTGCCTTTTTTATTTTTTCTTTTCCCTGTTTCCAGTTTTGGTATCTTCTCAGGTATCTATAGTGCTCCTTATGCTTTCTTCTGTGCATGAAGCGCATACGATGGCTCAAGAGCATACCTAAAATCTGGTCTTAAATGCTCTTTTATTTCATAAAGCTCAAGAAAAGCTAGAGAAACTACCCACTTCAGGACTGCAACTGACTGAAGTAATAGAAAACATTTTTCTGTAAGATCAGGAAAATTTAGTCTGTTTTTCTTCCCCAATTTTGTAAAATCTCCCCAGATCTCAAACATTCCCACAGTCATTCCTTAATTCACATCTGATTTTGAAAACTGCTGTTCATCTATTTTACTTACTTTATAAAAGAATATATTTTAGTTAGTTACTGGAGAAAGGGACTATGGATACCAAGAAAGTATTTGCCTACTGGTATCTCCTATTAATTTGACCTCATTGTATGCTTTCTTATTTTACCTCTTTCCTATCATCATCTCCCCTTTCTGTATCTCTATCTTTTTCGATTTTACACCCTTCAGACCAGATATGAGTTGAAGCTAACTTTAATGTTCTGTGCTAACTTTATTCTTTGAAGGATCCTAGCATATTTTAAATACTATTGCATCAGAGGTATATAATGACTGCTGAAGATAATGAGAAATAAATAGAAGAATGAATATGAGTTTCTCATCAGGAATGTTTTATAACGCAAACAGTAAAAAAAAATAATAATAGTTTTAAAATAACAGCTTCAACAAGCAGATGGCTTAAACCATTGAAACGGACTTAATATATTATGAAAATGTAAGAATAAAAGAAGTTACAATTATTAAATTAATAAAATTAGACTATATGTTTATAATAGACTATCATTAACATATTAATTATTTATTCATCAAGCCAGCTATAGCAATAGCAATAGCAATAATACTAATACAGATTGCCTTCCAGCAAACCAGTCAATATACTATACAAAGTCGAGAATATCTATTATAAAGGTGTCTATTACCCCAAGATTTCATATCATAGAACCCAAGTAGAGGGATTTTCTTAAACATTTATGAATAGATTGATATCCACCATTATCTCATGCATTTCATGTGAGGAATAGATGGAACAGCAGTATACAGTCCATCATGAGCTATATTATCACAACACTTAACAAGTGTTATTACAGTTATTTTGTTAAAACTTTCAGAAAGTCCTGTGGGATTACGATGAAACCTAGAATACGTCATGCTTTTTGTACCCCATGATTGATACACCTTTGTCAAATCTAATGAAGGTCAAACAAAATAAGTTTCTTACACATTCAGTTGAGGATTGACATTATCTAAATTAATTGCAAAATTGGAGGAAGTGGAATATTTTAGATCAATTAGTGTGATGATCATCTATTATTGCACAATTTGGAAAGCATTAGATTACTTGTAATCATATTAAAATCATATTGCCAATTACTTGCAATCATAAAAAACCCACATATTTTCTCCTTTCCTATTACAGAAGCATGTGTTTGTCATTTAGAGCTTAATTTGTTGCTGCTTTATTCCTCTTTTACAGCGCTACAACTCTAATGAAATTAAATTAAAACAGCACACTTTGCTTTAGCACAGTTCTCAAATACATGCTTAAATTTCAGCAGTCAGGTAAATATCATTCTGACTCAGAACCTTTATTCTCAGACTCTGCTTAAACTCAAAGGTGTTCTTTAGAAAAATTCCACTTTGGAAAAAGTACAAGCTAAAAGCAATGCGTATTATTGCATGCTGTTAGAAACACAGTCTACCTATTGCAGGCTCACAGAAATTGATTGCTGTGAGTTCCTGCCGTACTTGCCCCCTTGCAGCTCACAACAAACGTTAAGCCGAAGTGATCAAGCACATTGTACTGCTCACAAGAGATGTTTGAGAACATTGTCGCATGTAGAAAAACACTATAATAGTAAAAATTCTGTATCGACCCGGGTTTTCAGAAAATAAAAACAATTCTTTGTGTAAGAAAGATACAAGTTTAGCAACTTGTGGCACAATCCAAGAGGCTGAGCAGTAAATGACTGCTGAATATTGCACTTAAAAATGTGGCACAGTAGCATCAGTGTAGCAGCAATGTGACTTAACCTTTAAGACTGAAGGAATTTAAACTATTTCTCATTTCACTACTTATTTTTTATATTTCTACTAATTATTTTATACTTTCCCATTTTTCTTCTCCTACTTTCTCCCTCTGCTATAGCTGAGTCCTGGCTCTGGGTCTTGTACATATATACACATATACAAACAGACTCACAGAAGTGATTCATTCTACCATGTGATGAGAGTCTTTGTTATGGAAACAAAATGGTCTACTATTTTCAGCACAGTTGTTATTTAAGTGTTAGCAACCTGAAAAAAATAATCAAACGTTCTGTAGTTCAATTCTTCTGCATAAAGTGGATTCCCACTTGAGAACAGAAACAGAAAGATGTTTGACTGGAACTATAATTTAAAATTATCATGGATTAAGATTATATTCCTGCTGAGGTACCAGACAGATTGACCATTTTGGACCATTTGCTTTGCCAGTCCAGCAATCTAGACATGAGAGCATTTAAACAATTGTTATCTCCCAACAAAAATCTAACAAAGGATTAAATTGGAATGAACCAATATATATGTATTTCAAGTAATCAGTCATGGTTTTTTTCAATTAAAAATAACTAGCTGGGCCTGAGGTTCTTTCTTTGTGACACTCTGAGGGAGACTAAGAATTTCAGAAGATTTATGTGACAGCTTCCCTTTACTTTATGAATATTTTACCTGAAACTTGTCTGCATTCTGAAGACACATAACAATCCCAAGGCACATATAGGAACTAGTCATCACTATCAAAATAATATAAGTTGTAGAATAATATAGGTGGCCTATTCGCCAGGCCCTAGTGGGCTGCATGTGGCGGTCAAACACACACACACGTATGCAGGTGACCTACCTGAGGCCCTGAGTGTCTGCAGCAGTTCTGCCTTCCATTGACTAGTAGGTTATATCAATTTCAAGGAAGTATTTCTAATAGTTAAGCTCTGAGATGAAGCCAGATGACAAAAATAAATCAACTGTATTAACCACAGGAGTAAGAAGGATGTAGAAAGAAAATTGGCAAAGCTTTGACATGCAGAGCAGAAAGAAAATGGAAATGAACTCCTCATCACACATCAGTGTGAGGGGAAGAGAGTTGCATAGCTCAAAGTTGAAAAGGAATATTTTGTGTACTATAATATGTAGAAATGTAGACTCATAGAATCAGTTCCTTTCCTTGGGGGTGGAAATGAGCCAACTGAGAGCTTATGGATAAGGATTAGAGAAGGCAGGTAACAGTGACATTGTAGTGGGTGTCCGCTACAGGCCACCTGACCAAGAAGAAGAAATGGATGAGCCTCTCTACAGACAAATAGGAGCAGCCATATGTTCACTGGCCCTGGTCCTCATGGGGGACTTCAACTCCTCCAATATCTGCTGAAGAGATAACATAGCAGAACATAAGTAATCCAGGAGGTTCCTGGAATGCATCAATGACAACTTCCTCCTCTAAGTGATAGAGGAGCCAACAAGGAGAAGCGTTCTGCTGGACCTCATACTCACCAACAACAAAGGACTAGGTGAGGATGTGAAGGTCAAAGGCATCCTCATCTGCAGTGACCTTGAGATGGTGGAGATCAGCAACCTGAAACAAGAAAGTGTAAAAAGCAAGCTCACAACCCTGGGCTTCAGGAGAGTAGATTTTGACCTCTTCAAAGACCTGCTGAGGAGAGTCCCTTGACATAAGACCCTGGATGGATGATGGGCCCAAGAAAGCTGGTTAATATTCAAGGATCACCTCCTCTAAGCTCAAGACCTGGCCACCCCAATGAGTCAGATAAAAATGCCAGGAGGCCTGCATAGATAAACAAAGAACTTCCGTCCAGACTCAGACACAAAAAAGAAGCATACAGAAGGTGGAAGCAAGGACGTGTAACCTGTGAGGAATATAGAGACATTATCCGAGCATCCAGGGATGAGATCAAGAAAGGTAAAGCCCAATTGGAGTTGAATCTGACAAGAGAAGGCAATTGATCTGGCAAACACAAGAATGGCTTCTATAAATACACAGGTAACAAAAGGAAGGCTAGGGAAAATGTCATCCCGCTGCTGAGACAGGAGACCCAGATACAGAGGACATGGAAAAGGTGGTGGTACTGAATTCCTTCTTGCCTCAGTCTTTACTAGCAAGACCAGCCTTCAGGGATCCCAGGTCCCAGAGACCAGGGGAAAAGTCTGGAGCAAGGCAGACATACATTTTGTAGAAGAGGATTAGGTCAGGGAGTACTTAAGCAAACTGGACGCGCATGAGTCCATGAGCCCTGATGGGAGGCACCCACAAGTCCGAGGTTGATGGCTGATGTCATTACAAGGCCACTCTCTATAATCTTTGATCATGGTGGCTAGAAGAAGCAACTGAAAACAAAAGGAAAGGAAATGTTACTTCTGTCTTCAAGAAGTGCAAGAAGGAGGACCCAGGGAATTACAGGCCCATCGGCCTCACCTCAATCCCTTGGAAGATAATGGAGCAGCTGATCCTGGAAATCATTTCCAGGCACATGAAAGACAAGAAAGTCATCGGGAATAGTCAGCATGGATTCACCAACAGGAAGTCATGCTTGACCAACTTCTATGATGAAATTATTGGCCTGGTAGATGGGGTGAGTGCAGTGGATATTTTCTACCTGGACTTCAGTAAGGCTTTGCACACTGTTTGCTGTAAATTCCTCATAGACAAGCTGTTGATGTATGAGCTGGCTGAACGGACGGTGAGGTGGATTGAAATCTAGGAAATTGGACAGAGCCAAAATATCATGATCAGTGGCACAAAGACTAGTTGGAGGCCAGTAATAAGTGGTGTAACCCAGGGGTCAATAGTGGGTCCAATCCTATTCAACATCTTCATTAATGACAGGTGGATGATGGGTGTCCCCCAGCAAGTTTGATACAAAACTGGGAGGAGTGGCTGATATGCCAGAGAGTTGTGCTGCCACACAGAGGGACCTTGACAGGCTGGAGAAATGGACTGACAGGAACCTCATGAAGTTCAGCAAGGAGAAGTGTGAAGTCCCACACCTAGGGAAGAATAACCCCATGCACCAATATATGCTGGGGTACACCCAGCTGGAAAGCAACTCTGCAGAGAAGGACCTCATGGACGACACCTGACCATGAGCTGGCAACATGTCCTTAGCAAAGAGGATTGCCTGCCTGTTGGGTTGCATTATGCAGAGCGTTGCCAACATCAAGGGCAATGATACACAAACTGAAACATGTGAAGGTCTGTCTGAATAAAACATGTTTTTACTGTGAGAGTGGTCAAACAGTAGAACAGGTTGCCCAAAGAAGTTGTCCTCATGTGGCAACTGTGGAGAAGTTAAAAAAGAACTGGACATGGTTCTGGGCAATCTGCTTTAGCTGGCTCTGCTTGAGCACGGAGTTTGGACTAGATGATCTCAAGAGGTGCCTTCTAAACTCAGTGATTCTGTGACAATGTAGACCAGTTATTCAACCATGTCTCTCCAATTTTGCTGTATAGGTGCTTTTAGACTGTGCCAAAAATCTTGCTAAATTCAAGGTAAATCCCATCCACTGCTCTCCCCTCATCCATAGAACTAGTCACCTCCTCATAGAGGGCAATCAGGTTGGTTATATATTACTCAACCTTGCTGTCTGTTCCCAGTTATCTGGTCCCTGATGAGCTTGGCCACCCACAGCTTCTAGGAAGATTTGCTTCTTAACATTCCTAGAGGCTGAGAATAGATTGGTAATTACCTGCATTCCTTTCTTCAGGATAAGCTTGATGTCTGCCTTTTTCTACCCATCAGGAACCTATTCCAGTCATCATAAAGTTTTGAAAATGATAAAAAATAGGCTCACAACTGTATCAACCAATCCCCTCAGCACTCTTGGGTTCATCTTGTCTGGCCCCATGGACTAGTGTATGCTCATCTCGCTTAAGTGATTCTTAACTTGATCTTCCTCTAATGTGGGTAATATTTCACTCCTACAGACTGTCACCGGCTGCAGAAAACTGAGGGTATAACTTAACAGTGAAAATGTCACTTCTTTTAGAAATTTTAAGGGAAAAAAAAAAGAAAACAAACCAGTGCACAGATTGTGTTTATTCTGCGTGATTATACTCCGCCATGTGAGAGTCATCTCAGCAGTTAAAGAAGTGGTAAAGAATCTACATCCAAAAATGAATTTGTGCTGTAAAAGAATGAAAATAAATGCAACCGGTACAATTAGTGGACTCACTGCTCATAATCCTTATTTTGGCATGCATTTCTTTAATTACATTATGCAAAACAAAGGCAATCACAGAGGTGACAAATCTCTTATCCTTCAGACTGTGTTCTACTTGGAATAAATGACAGTGTGCTTTTAAATGTTTAGAGACAAAGATCTCCCAGACAACGATTGCTATAATATAAAGGAGAAAAATTAAAATGATGACTTTTGTTTTAGTCTTTTTTCTGCTATCATAACCACAATGTGATAATTAAAGAAGGTTCTGAGTACAGTAGACAGTGTGGAGAGACATTCAGGTCTTCAATATATAAATGTGGCTCTATTGATAATGCTCAAGAATATCACTTGGACAAAAATCTCTCCTTTGACAGCTAATTGCCAAATAGAGCAAATATGTCAAAAGGCTGAGACTGAAAAATTTACCTCTCTAAAGCTACTGGAAATTGGATCTACTTTTTTGTCTTCCACTGTCATCCCCTTGCATATTTTTGCTCATTGCTTTGCAAAGACGCTTCCCTAGATTCTCAAGGTTGACTCAGTTTAGGATTTAACATATATAGGCAGTATTTTTTCCAGGAATTAATTAGATAAACAGAGTATTTTCCATTATTAACTCCAGAAAAAAATTTTTGAGCCAGAGGTGGCTAAAAAAAAAAAAAAGAAAAATGAAAAATTTCCTGCAAAAAATGCTGTTTTATTTTAATCAAAAATGTTTTGCAGGAATGTGTCACATTGATCACAAAATCAGTATCAAAGGGAAGTCTTTTCACTTTCTCATTCATATCACTAGTGTAAAAACATTTCCTTTCACTAATGTCAAAATATTTTTTTTCACATTTATTATTTCATATTCATTTTTTCACTGAACATGTTCATTAATTCTTCAGTATCAAATCTTTTATGTTTCTCAACAGATCTTTTTTGTTGCAAAATTCATCCATAAAAAAAGACTTAAGTTTGAGCTGTTCATTCCAATTTGCAACAAAAGAGGATAGAAACCCAGAAATTTTAGTTTCTTACTTGCTCTCTTTACCATCAATTCATGCCTAAAAAATATATATTTCAAATTTTTCTCTACTCGCAGCAAGGAGAGGTGCAGCCTTACCTTCATTCTCACTTCACCCTTCCCTGTACTCAAGTTCCACCACTGTGTAGATTTGCAGATGTAGTAGAAAGCCTTAGTATTCAGCAGTTATGACCTT
Source organism: Rissa tridactyla (assembly GCF_028500815.1). NCBI lineage: Eukaryota > Metazoa > Chordata > Aves > Charadriiformes > Laridae > Rissa > Rissa tridactyla. The sequence goes on from NC_071466.1 coordinate 201,268,624, forward strand.
TAGGATCTGTCTAGCTGTCTAAGGTTTTATTAATGTACCTATGCCTGTGGGGTTTCTAAATAATTGTTGTCACTTTCCCAGTGAACTCCAGTTAAATGCAATTTACTGGAGAGGGACTAACACCATTCCCTTGGCCATTATAGGCAGGGGTTTTGATATCATTCCAGGAAACCTTGCCACTGACAGATTACTGATAGTTCTGGGAATAAAGTTCAGCTCCAGTACACTGGGCTTCCCAATACCTTAATGAAATTCCTGGAAGTGCCTTTTTCAGATAGAAGTATTTAATGGAATGACATAAACCCAGGAAAATGCAAGTAACATAGCTGAAATAGACGTTTTTGCAAGTGCCTCAAAGTTCAGGGACATAATACTGAGAATGCCACTGATCTATCTCCACATCAGTAGCTTTTTTTCTAAATGCAAAAATGTATCTGAAAACAAAGGCATTCCAGACTCATCCATCAGTCACAGAAATATTCCAGCCAATAAAATAGTTTTTCTAGATGGATTATACTAGCATTGTCCGAACACCTGCACACCTCAAAGGCTTATGTGATGTATCCTCACCATACTCTTGTAAGTTAACAAAATTCTGCTTCACCATTTTGCTGTTGAGGAGCTAAAGCACAATAAGGTACTAGGCACTGATCCCCCATTAAAACATTTATGTATGATGGGATTTGCTGTTCACAGCACATATCTCTTACATACTGGAATCTGATGAAATCCACGTCAGCTTGAAAGCTGGAGAAGAGGGAGAGTTTCGTCATAGCACGCTGGTATCCTGGGTGTACACCAAAATATTGAGGCATTGCATAAAATGTAGCTATTTACCCATTACAATTTGTGGTGACAACTCTTCCTTGAGGAGTGCCTCAAGGATGGGCACTAGTTCGTCTCTTGCTTGGAAGATACAGAGGAATGTTTATGTTTTGGCCCCACCAACGCTTAAGGGACATAGCTGTTCAACATCTCCAAATATAGATGATTCCAGGGACAGTCTGGAAAATGTCATCAGGCACTGAGGAAATTTGATTCAGTAGTTGATAACTAAGTTGGATTTAGGTGCTGAATATGGACGTTCTCATCTGATCCCTATCAATATTAGGTATCTGGTCAAAGGCAACCTTCTATGCAAGCTGTAAAGAAATGACTTGAACCAGTATCTCTCAAATCTGAAGAAAGTGTCTTCACACTGCTAGATCAGACATCCTAACAGCATTTACATGCTGAATAGTTCTACCACAGCAAAATGCCTGCTGCCACCTGAAATATACTTTCAGAGAAGGATTCTGAAAAAATCAGGTATCCGCACAGTCAGAGTGACATGCTCACAGATGGAGAGAAAGGATGCTGTATGCAATTTGCTGATGCAGTAAGGTATGGTGCAAAGAGGACTATTAAGGGAACTATCTTACAGAAGACTGAGGATCAGAACAACATAAGCATCTTGCAAACTGGCCTCAAAAAAGCCTTAAGTGGGTCCCACCCACAAGGTTAAATTCAGAAGAGGTGTCAAGTGAGCTAAAGAGAAGCCTGTCAGGAACTTTTTACCTCAGAAAATATACCTGTCCTTGGAAGAGATGCCCAGGAAAAGTTTGATATTTTTATCTTCCTGTTCAGGGAGCAGGAAAGCTGACGAGGCAGGCAGACTCATATGCAAGGCAGACACAAAGAGCTGTGACAGGTAGCCCAATGCTTATACTTGTGTACTTTTAACTCATTTTGCAAAAAGTTATTGTTCCTGTCTTTCTATTCTGTTGATCCAACAATATGGTTGGTGAACATCATTTGACACTTGCATAGCATATGAATTTCAAAATCTCTGTACTTTGCTATTTTTGTCACAGGCAACTTCTTTAATGTCCATATCTAAAGATCAGTGTGTACAACTATATAGATGCATCCACAGAAACTAATCATTCTGGGGACAGCTAGGGGCCAGGAACATTAACTGAGACCATGCAAATAGCTTTGCTAAACCAAGAGCCCCGAGTAATTCGATCACAGAGAGATGGGGAGCGAAAGCCAGATTCTTATCCCAAGACAGAGTTCTGGTCAATGGAAAGTACTGAATGGGGTATTTCTTCTGAAAAGGCCATTTATGAAACACCACAGTGGGGAGTTTTATCAGCTCTTTGAAAAGAATGAGGCATCTCCCTTCTACAAAGTGCTCCAAAGGCTACCTACTTAATCATAGTACATTGGTTCATAATTCGAATCCTTCTTTTGCAGTTGTAGTAATTGGATGACATTTTTTGTTTGTTTTCCATTGCTGTTATAAGCAAAGGCCAAAAATCTGTTGGTTAATCTTGGGGACAAATGAAACAGGTGAATAACTTCTCCAGCAATACTTTACATTAGTCTCCACTGTTTCCACACTTTTGGTCTAGCTGGAGCTTTATTGAATTCTGTCTACATATATTTTTATTGAGCCTTGAATTCAGTATAGTAAAAGTCTGATGAAACTAGTTTACATTTTCAAAAGTAAAGTCAATGTTTTTATGTTTATTCTGGTTTTTTATGTAGGCAGAGGAACTCTTAATAAATACGCTAAGTTCTTTAAAAAATGGTGTTGGAAGATGTAAAGGAATGTTCATGAGTAGATAATTAAATTTAGGGACTACAGTCATTTTAATTATATTTACTTTGCTAATCAGAGACATTGGGAGTTGCATCCATTTATTGAGAGCTTGACAGGTTTTATCTAAGAGCATTTTATAATTAAGATCATATATTACCTCCTTGCTTGAGGTAACAAATATTCCTAGGTTATTTAACATGGAAAGCAAAATCTGTTACTCAGCTGAAGGTAGTCAGCGTGTATTCTGAAGGAGTAATTTTGTACAGGACAAGCCCCTTCCCTCACCTCCCCCCAGTTAAATCTAAGGTTTAAAAGAGAAAAAAATCTTTTTTAAACATTTTGGGTTGGAGGAAGAGAGAACTGGAGAAAAATGCTTCCACGTATTATTTTTGATCCAAATTAATATTAATTTTCTTTATTTTACAACATGTTTCTAGAAGCCCAGTAGCTTCGAGACTCTAAAGAGAAATACATAATTTTGTCAGGAGAAAAGAAAAATGTCTTTTTTTTTTTTATCTAATGTCCCGTCTTGCCACACACTCAGAAATACGACAACAGCTGACAGAGTTAATGGAGCAAAAATGCCCGATTCACTTAGTTTGTTGCAGGGTCGAAATATTCGTGCAAGGAATCCACTTCTGTTTAATTCTGGACTAACATTCAATTATTGCCCACAACCATGTTGTACATCTTTGTAGAAATGAAGTGTTTATTTTTTTAACTACCCTAACACCATTCCAGAATGAAATTCCACACCTCAAGTATTTCCTCTTTCTTCTTGCTAGATCCCCTCATGCATTTTGCTGTCACATATGATGACCATAAGGGCTGTAGAAAAATGCAGGGATCTGTCCTGACTTGGGGTGGAGCAGAGCCAACTTTCTGTTCAGTGAGAGAGGCTCTTGCTTATATTTGTTGCTGTAGAAATCAGGGTGAGATGACTTGGTTGTTCACCCTGTGGAGGGGTCGCACCTGTGGGGAGGAGTGGACAAGTGACCCCAAACTGACCAATAAGGTATTCCATCCCTTCTTCCATGCTCAGTAGGAAAGCTGAGTGATCAAAACGTCAGGTTCTTCTTCAATGGCTTGATTCTTAAATGGGTGTCTTTCTTCAATGACCAACATCCAAAGAGGACTGTGTCAGTTCATCTGCCTTTGATCCCTATCACCGTGTTCCAGAATCCAGTTTCCACCCTTTGCTGAGTCCACTCTGGAAATTCCCCTGTGCCTGCTGGTGACATCTTCCTGGGAACTCGATACGGTTTTATATAGGTATAGTATCTATTTCATTATTTCCTTTTTATTTTATTATTAATATTTTATTAAAGTAGTTTAATTTTTTCTAAACTCATAAATCTCTTTATGTCTCTTCTTCCTCTCCTTGGAGTGAAAGGTGGGGGAGAGTATCTGTCATCTTGTCATTGGCCAGCCTGGCCTAAACTGTGATCCTACTACAGATGAACCGCACTTTACTGAACCAGACTCACGCAGTACAAATCAGCTGTTTGCATGGAGGTTACATTAGTGTAATCTGTTCTCATGCATGAGGGGATGCCTGAATCCTTCTGTAAACTGACTGTGTAGCTGCTTGAAATTACAGTCTCAGTGATACAAGTCAGGGATGTAGCTCACTAGACTATTCTACCCAGTACCAATATCAAGCAACTAAGATAGCTCACTTTCCCGATACTTAATCTGAAAAACTGGAGTGCAAAGAAGAAGGTATTCCACTGTCTCCGTGTTGTTGTTTTTAAAATACTAAAAATCCTTCATATTTTGGAAGTGGAAGTTTGATTGATTACAACTGCCCCTTTGTTCTTCTCAAGGTGTTACTCTGTGAGTTTGTGAAGTGGGCAGGTAATACACACTTCCACTGTTCTGGTATTTGCATTTCTCTGTCACAAAAGTAGACATACATAAGGCATCAGCAGTCTCATCATAGCTATACACAGATGTTGACATGTGCATACAATAAGAATGTTAAAAATTTTAACAACCATATTTCAAATAGCAGCAATATGTCATCTTAACATTTTCAGTAGCTGTCCTTGAATTATATTTTTGCGCTGTGTTCTTACCAGAGTCCTTTCCAGTTGATTGCTTTCCCCCTGCCCCAAACACAGCACTCCATGGTATGTACCACTGAGAGACAAGATGGTGATATAAACACTAATATGCGTACTCTTGGATAGAGTAGTGTTCTGGGTATACAAATATACCTTTCTAGCACAGATTTGAGGCTAATTAAATATCAGTTGTGTTGTAAAACACTCTCAGGATCTTTCTGCCTCTAAGTGTTATCAAGACTTTTAAAGCTCTCAAAATGGTACTAAACAGAGGAACGTATGCATTTAAGCGCTGTTCTCATTTTCTCATTTTCTACTGAGGTCTCCCAGTTACTTAATTTTTAGAAAGAAAGATTGCAGTGGGTATTCCTTCCTGGAACACATTTTGCAGCTGTCCAGGTTTAATTGGCAAATTCTACTAAAATAAAAGTAGTAGTGTGGTGAACAAGCACCAGAAGAGAAGTAGTAGTGTCAGAGCCTTGCTAAGGATGTTGAGAAGCAGCTGATTATTAGTACTTCACAAAAATCTTGCAGATCTTTGTACTTCAGTGTTGTGAAGAGAAGCATTTTGCTGAGACTGTAATGATAATCATTTGCAAAGCACATGGAATAAAGCTTATACCTTGCTGGTAATGCACACATATGACTTCTTTAGCACTGTTATTTTAATGGAAGATTCAAGGATAAATGTATTGCTTTAATATTGCTCTTCCCTTGACATTCACTTAATAAAACCACAAATCATTGAGTGTTAGCATAACACAACAAATATTTAACACTAACTTCCAAACATATTGTTCCCTGGCGATTTTATCAATGGGAATAATGCCTGAGAGAATTTATGCACTTGACAAACTTTTTAGCAGGGCCTGTTGTGATAGGACAAGGGGTAATGCTTTAAACTAAAAGAGGGAAGATTTAGACTAGATTTACACTCATGGTGGTGAAACACTGGCACAGGTTGCCCAGGGACGTGGTAGATGCCCCATCTCTGGAAACATTCAAGGTCAGGTTGGATGGGGCTTTGAGCAACCTGATGTAATTAAAGGTGTCCCTGCTCATTGCAGAGGCATTGGACTAGGTGAACTTTAAAAGATCCCTTCCAACCCATACTATTCTATGATTCTATGATGTGGCCTATCAGGAGTGTAAAAATGCCTCAGACTGAGAAAAAAGTTTGTCTATGCCTATATGTTAAGGAACACCAAAAAAAAAAAGAAATAGTGGACTGCATTCATAAGAGAGACTATAATTCTTTTCTGGCTATTTTTTGAATCGTTAGTAGGAGTAATTTTAAAAACACGTGTATCTTCCATAGTAGTTATTGGATGTATCAAACTATTGATTTTAAAGCAGAATTCAGGTTACTACAGAGGTATTGTATTACATTTTTGCCCTGTTTAATGCCCTGTCCACTTATTTTTTTTTTTTTTTTATTTAGCCAATAAAGACCCAGGATATTATTTCCCTTAAACAGCCACAGTGTTTGTGAGAGCAGAAAGGCGGTGTTCTAAAAGAACTATAAATCGTCAATGTTAATCTTCTAGAACAATTAATATTTTACAGGATATTAATACAATAGAGGCAATAAAACTCAATCGAATTTTACTAATTAATTTACATCTTTTGCATTTGGAGTTATACTAACCTTCCAAAACATAAGAAATGTCTTCTGTATAAGAATAATGCTCTACGACATATCATTACAATCAACACTCGTTCTTTCTTTAATATCCTACTTCTCATTAGGTTGAAACACTGTTCAGATCTGATATTTCTTACAATAAACTTTGCTCTATGGGATTTAAGAGAACCTGGAATAATAAAGTAAATCAATCCCCAATACAGGTCTGTGATATTGTACAAACTTTACACTTTCTTCTGGTGTTCTGTTTAAATAAAATGGAGTCCAAAAATCCTTGCTTCCCTTCTAACTCTGTTAAGATAAATATTTCTCACTGAAGACATGGAATCTAAAACCAGTGGTACAGTCCATGTAAAGGAGACAATTTCAGGTGGTGCCTTGGTTATGTTTTCTTGTTTTCTTTTTTTGTTTTCTTTTTTGTTTTTTTTTTTTTTAGCTATTAATACAGATATTAACAAATTGCTTTTCATTAAAGGAATGGCACATATTCATCTCAATATTTCCACCCTTTAGGGATGGACCATAAGTGAAAAAATATAAAATTTTTATATTTTTTTGAGCATTTATGCATCAAACATACAGTGATATATTAATATGAAGAAAATTACCTGCTTCATATATATGTTTCATAGGTATAGGGTATATGGTATATCATTACAGTATGGTATGATTTGTGTGCCATCGCCAGGTTGAAGCCAAAGACGGATAGAATATTTGAGTCACACGTTGCAAAATTTTATATGTTTTAATCCCTTTCCAATAAGAAGGCAATTCAATTTAGCACCACTACAAACTTAATGCCACATTAAACCAGAACGTTCACCACATAGAACAAAACTGTGGTCAAGCTCACATAAAGAGAACCACTTTCAGGGAAGAGGATTTTTCTCAAGATGTAATGCTGGAGAGATCTTATTTTCTTCATCATGACTAGTATTAGTACGTCAGATACTAAACGCATGGTCAGTGTTTTACCGCTAGAATTGCTGTACTTTTAGTACCTCTTCACTGACTTGACTGATACACTATGCATGTGTAGGCACAAAAGAAACGTAAAGCTCTTCCACGGACAATTAACTATATTACTCTGCTTTTCATGTTATAGTAGTTGTGTTACTTGACACTCTTCAAACATTGTCAGGAAGTTATCATTTTGCCTTTTAAAAAACAGTTGGCCTTATTATTTTTAAGCCCCTCTTATACTGAAATTGATTTCTGGACATTAAGTCATTAATTCTTAAGTCAGCCTGGACAGATGTAAGTATTGTTCTAGCTACTTTACAGTTGAAGAAACTGAACTTAAGGCTCAGTTAAAGGTGAACAGCCTGAACTGCAGAGATGCCGCTACTCAGATATTACATTAGCTCCTGAAAGCAGTGGAAAGTGTAAGTGCAATTTCTGAAAGGCCATAAGTGAGTTGTCTGAGGCTACAGAAGTAATCATTATTTGGTGTGGGGTTAGAGTACCTTGGCTCACAGGAAGATAGAACCTTACTCTTTATGGCTCATGTTCAGTAAGTCTATCAGGAAATCTTAAAGCACTGAAGAAAGGGTGCCAGTAAAATTCTTCACATTTTATAAATGACAAAAGAGAAATATCAAGAAAGAGACAGTCGTATGTCTTAGTGTACCCACCTGACTGAGGGCAGACTATAGGTCCCTTGCGTTCTTTGACTGTTATGAAGTACTGACAGCCTTAAAGAAACTGTCAAGGGAAGTAGTAAAGTGGTGACATTCAGCAGGTTTATGCAGTGACTCTCTTCATAATACATATTTCTATTCCCTTCTCACAGGGTTTGGAAAGACTTAAAAATTATATGAAATCTTTATTAAATGTTTCCTTGTTAATCTATCATGTTACTTTAAACATTGCCCTAATGCAGTCATATCCTATTAGTAACCAACCACCCTCATTAATTCAATAGAAAAAAATGTTTTATCTTATTGACAGTGTTTTTATTGAATTAGTGGAGATGATTAATGGTAGTGTAATTCAATGGAAGCAGCTACTCAAATGTTGTTTAGACATCCTAGCCTTGCAAGGGAACTTATTGTTCAAAATCATATTTGTCATTGCTTGACACAAAACAGCCCAAATGTCAACATTTCTTGTAGACGTCCATAATCAAAACATGGTACTTGTTATCTTTATATGTTGCAACCTACTTTATAATATACACAGGAGAAAAGTGCAACAAAAGGTAAAGAAGTTCACCCATTAAAATGCTGAATTTTGTCCCTGAGGATTTTCAAAGATTTTCTGTGTCTGCTCAAGGATAGAGGCAATATCTTGGATAAGAGCAGCAGAGCAATGAAGCAGTTCTATTCAGCTACATAACCATTTGTTCCATTTTCAAGGGAGGTGTGATGAAAAGCCTGTAGGCACATATTTGTTTAGCAGTTATGTTTGGGGAGATGGAGAATTTTCCCTTGAATTCATCATTAGCTAGGTCACTCAAGTATAGGTATTTTTGTGTATCAAGTAATAGGCTCTTCACCTAAAATCTCAGAGATTTTTTTTCTTCAAAAGTGCTACAAATATTTCAGCAAATACAGTAATAATATTTCCCATGGTTATTATAAAGAATATAACAATTTCATGAGTAGAAATTAATTAAAGCTTACCTGAACCCTGACAATAGACACTTAATATTAATTAAATCTTGCTCCCATCCCACCCCAAAAGGTAAGTCTACATAAAAAATCAGAGATTAACTTGACGATAACATTAGTCTTTAAGATAAATTAATATATTTGAAGCCACTTAGAAATTAGTAAATATGGTGAGTTAAAAATAAAACACAAAAACAAAATAAGAAGGGAAAATTAAAGCAAACAGCAAATGTAGGTTAAAAAGAAACACTCTGCTTTTAATTTTTCTTTGTTACTCTTAATTTCTTTGCCGACTTAAAGGGGACTGTTTCTCCCCTATTTGACCCCACCTTCCAGTGGTTTTGATAACATAGAAATGACAAGTGTGGCATCAAACCTTACTTATTTTTGTACCAGGGTAACTGAAAAACAGAGTTTCCCTCAGCTGCATTATTATGCTTTCCATGGAAAATTCTGTGAACATGTGCCCACATTTTACATCTTTCTTTTGGCAGCACTTTTCCCTCCCACTTTTCTAATCTTTTCAATGGCATATGAACACTCAATATTTTCTTCCAAAAACAGCAGACACAAATTTGATTACAAGAAGAGTAAAAATGAGTACCATGTCTAGAAAAAATCTGGCACTTGTCTTTTCCTGTTCCCAGTTTCAGTCCAGGGTCTGTTTACTGCTGTCTGCTTCCCAGCTCTTTGACATGTTTAGGGAATTAGACTTGTCAGATTTGTCTGAATCAATCCTGTATCGCACTAGTCTCGTCCCCTGGGCCCTGTAGGTATCTCTGAAAAGGACGCACTCTCCTTCCACTTTGTAAGCTGAGCAACCCACATTTCTAGTGGGATACCTGACTGAAAATCTGGACCGACGTTATCAAAAGCAGATGACTGGTAAGTCTGTCTAGTGATGGGTAAGGCACAACTAGTTAGAATTTCAGTATTAAAGGACAAGGCACTTGGAGCTTCCCTAAAAGTTTCTGTGATCCTGAGGGTTACATTTTTTGCAAAGTATACAGTCATTTAGACCTGTACAAACATCCCAGGGTGTTCAGCCTCCGGAGCTGGAAGATAAGGATGGAGAGCAGAACAACCCACCCATAATCCAGGAGGAAGTAGTCAATGATCTGCTTCTGCACCTAGACACACATTAGTCTATGGGGCTGGATGGGATTCACCCAAGAGTACTCAGGGAGCTGATGGGAGAGCTCACCAAGCCTCTCTCCATCATTTATCAACAATCCTGGTCAACAGGGGAGGTACCAGATGACTGGAGGGTGGCTAATGTGACACCCATCTACAAGAAGGGTCGGAAGGAGGATCGGGGAAACTACACGCCTGTCAGCTTGACCTCAGTACCAGGAAAGATCATGGAGAGGATCACCCTGAGTGAGCTCTCACGGCAAGTGCAGGGCAGCCAAGGGATCAGGGCCAGCCAGCATGGGTTTAGGAACGGGAGGTCCTGCTTAACCAACCTGATCTCTTTCTATGACCATGTGACCCGCCTTCTGGATGTGGGGAAGGCTGTGGACATTGTCTATCTGGACTTTGGTAAGGCCTTTGACACCATCGCCCATAGCATTCTCCTGGAGAAGCCGGTGAATCATGGCATAGACAAGTGTACTCTTCACTGGGTTAAAAACTGGCTGGATGGCCGTGCCCAGAGAGTTGTGATTAATGGATTGAGATCTTCTTGCTGGCCGGTTACCAGTGGTGTCCCTCAGGGCTCAGTTTTGGGGCTGGTTTTGTTTAATATCTTTATCAGTGATCTGGATGAGGGGATTGAGTGCACCCTCAGTAAGTTTGCAGGTGACACCAAACTAGGTGGGAGAGTTGATCTGCTTGAGGGTAGGAAGGCTCTACAGAGGGACCTGGACAGGCTGGATCGAAGGGCCAAGGCCAACTGTATGATGTTTAATAAGGCCAAGTGCCGGGTCCTGCATTTTGGTCACAACAATCCCAAGCAACGCTACAGGCTTGGGGAAGTGTGGCTGGAAAGCTGCCCAGCAGAAAAGGACCTGGGGGTGCTGGTGGACGGCCAGCTTAACATGAGCCAGCAGTGTGCCCAGGTGGCCAAAAAGGCCAACAGCATTCTGGCTTGTATCAGGAATAGCATGGCCAGCAGGAGCAGGGAAGTGATGGTGCCTCTGTACTTGGCACTGGTGAGGCCTCACCTCGAGTGCTGTGTTCAGTTCTGGGCCCCTCTGTACAAGAGGGACATTGAGGTGCTGGACTGGGTCCAGAGGAGAGCTACCAGGCTGGTGAGGGGTCTGGAGACCAAGTCATATGAGGAAAGGCTGAGGGAGCTGGACATGTTTAGCTTGGAGAAGAGGAGGCTGAGAGGAGACCTCATTGCCCTCTACAACTACCTGAAAGGAGGTTGTAGAGAGGTGGGTGTTGGCCTCTTCTCCCAGGTGAATAATGACAGGACCAGAGGAAATGGTCTGAAGTTGCAGCAGGGGAGGTTTAGATTAGATATTAGGAGGAACTACTTTACTGAAGGAGTGGTCAGGCATTGGAACAGCCTGCCCAGGGAGGTGGTTGAGGCACCATCCCTAGAGTTATTTAAGAAGCATGTAGATTTGGCACTTCAGCGTATGCTCTAGTGACAGAGATTGTAGGGAGTTTTTTGTGTGTATGGTTGGACTCTATGATCTCAAAGGTAGGATAGTTTTAGGAAACTCTCTGAATGGAGGTAGATGATACACACATTGTTTGGAAGTAGGTCCAAAACTCCATTTCTTTCCCCACTTCCCAAGCTGTGACATAGGTGAAGTAGATGACTAAAGCACTGAATTTTGTCCCCATGTTGTATGTAAGTATTCAAATTGCTCTCATGCAGGCGCTGATCAGCTGAAAGTCGCTAGTGTCAGTGGAGAGTGAAGGTAGAGCTGACTATTGGCGATGGATAACCGTAACATGAAACAGGGCCATTTCCTAATTCACTTGAGATTTTTCCCTGCTATTTCATCAGGGCAGTTATTCACAGACTCATAGTAATCTGCATGAGTTTTGAAGTCTAATTATGAATTTACTCAACAGAGAATCAAAAGTTATTGCATCTGAAGTTGGAATCATTGAATCATAGTTTCAGAGCAACCAGATGGCCTTTGCAAGAGCGCCGTAGAGTCCAGTCAGTAGAATCACTGTAAACATGTACCTCCTTAAAAAAAAAAAGGAGCTTCATGCTGCATAACAATGCATATCTCTAGACTTATACAGAGGGAAACCTGATGGACAAAAATACTCCCTGAGTTAAACATGATTCAAATAAAAGGAAAAGGATCAAAAAAAGAACATGACTAGAAATTTTTAACAAGAAATACAAAGACATTTTTAAACAAGCAAATACATAATTACCTGCCTAACCCTTCACATAGTGAGCTGAAAAGTTCAGTGTCTTATATTTATAGTTTGGGTAACCTAGAAATACATCTTCTTGACACTGACCTGTGATATTTTGTAGTTAATTCTAAATCAGATTAGTCTTTTCTGAAACACCAGATGGTATTAATTATGCAGTTGTAAAACTTTGACAGAACCTTTACAGTGTGTCACTAGATACCTCTTATTTAAAAAAAAGCATTTTATATGTGTAATCTCACTGCTTTCAGCAAGTCTGTTAAAAATTCAGTGAGCGGATAAGACTTTCAAGTTTCAGGATTTTATTTAATACTTCTTATGCTTTTTTATTTATTTATTTATTTGAGTGACACTGCATCTTTTAAAGAGATTTTCACACTCATTTTTGACCTTTGAACTGTTCTGCATATCTAGCGTTATGTAAACAAAAGGCTACTCAAAGAGGAAGACAATCAGTCTCATGCCACTTCCTTCAAAAATCTGCACATCTCTTTTTGAATCTGCATAATGCACCACAGATACGTATAAGAAATAATGAAGCATACTGTTCTACTACTGTATGCCTCCGTTGGTAGATCTACCTTGGGACCTCATTAGTATGTGACTCTTTTGCAGTCAGTGAATGTACATCTCAGAATGTTATAACTCTGAAAAACTAGGTAAAAGTAAGAGCTGAATATTGTTCTTTTTTCTCATTCTTGTCAGTAGCAACAGAGCTAAATTCAAATTGGTCCTTGCTGATCCCTAGTCAATAGAATTAAAAAAACTTCTAAAAATAGCTGAGTATGAGATGCATACACATAAGGAACCTAATATGATACAACTTACACCCATTCAGTGACAATTCTCATAGCACTTACTGAACAAAATTTCATGGACAAGAAGAATAAGATAATCTATCATTAGAAGAAATCACCATATGTGCTCAGACTAACACATGACTAGAATAAGTTCTCCTTCCCAGTCACTCCTCCAAATCTAAAACATGGGAGAAACATAAATCATGAACTTGTAGAATAGAATCATAAACTGAGAGAGTGATTTAGGTCAGAAGGCACTTCTGGAAGTTTGTAGTCCAGCCTTCCCTCCCCACTGCACCCAAACTCAAAGCAGCAATGATTTAAATCACATAGCTGGGCTTTGCTCAGTCAAGGGTTGAGTATCTCCAAGAATGGACAATCTCTCTGTGCTACCTGTTCCTGTGTTTGACCATAGGTGATCTTTTTTTCTTAATATTTAATCAGAATTTCCTTTCTTGCAACTCATGACCATGGCTTTTCGTCCTTTCTCTGTGCATCTGGAGGGTGATCCATCTCCTCTATAGCCTTCCTTTAAGTGACCGTAGAGAACACTAAGTCCACCTTCTCCAGGTTAACCTAAATCAGTTGACTTCAGCTTCTGTGTTGTGTGTTCCACCCCCCTGACCATCTTGGTGGTATCTGTGGGACTCACTTCAGTACGTCCAGTCTTTCTTGCACTGGGGAGTCCAAAACTAGAGTACATATAGGGCGAACAGAATATCTATGTCATAAAATTTGTTCTGAATGTGAAAATTTCACTTCCGTAACGGAATCCGGTCACTTTGATGTTATTTGTCACTTACTGCTACCATCAAAGCTTGTCTATTTTGTCTGTAAAGAATCTTAGCCTTTATCCATACATGTTAGTCTAGATTGCAGACTCAGTCTTGCACAGGTCTTCACAGATGTATTTCAAGTAGGGTCCTAAAATAGGAGTCAAATCCACTACCGCACCTTCTGTCCTCTCCTATGTGTCAAAAAACACACACAAAGAAAGGAATTTGTATTGTCTGTTTCTGATATAAAACTTAGGTTCCCATATTGGAATCTTATATTCTGTATACAGTCAAAAGGGAGAAGAACGTTTTCACAGAAAGCTTAAATTACTGTGTTCCCTCTCACTGTATTTGAGCTCAGGGTCTTTGTATAGGCACTTGAATTACATGCTCCTACATAGATGGTGATGTTTAATAAGCCTCATAATTAATGGAGGATGACTTTTTTGCCAAATATTAAAAAAAAATGTAGTAATCTCAAAACTATAAATATTCTGGCTGTCGAAAAAGGCAAACATATACAAATCTGGACTGAAACAAACAAACAAACAAACAAACAACATTCTGCCACAGAAATATTTTTATCCAGCATGCCACTGATCATGTATAGAATCATAGAATCATAGAATGGTTTGGGATGGAAGGGACTTTAAAGATCATCTAGTTCCCACCCCCCTGCCATGGGCAGGGACACCTCCCACTAGACCAGGCTGCTCAAAGCCGCATCCAGCCTGGCCTTGAACACTTCCAGGAATGGGGCATCCACAACTTCCCTGGGCAACTTGGTCCAGTGCCTCATCACCCTCACAGTAAAGAATTTCTTCCTAATAGCTAATCTAAATCTACCCTCTTTCAGTTTAAAACTGTTACGTCTTGTCCTATCATTACACTCTCTGACAAAGAGTCCCTTCCCACCCTTCCTGTAAGCTCCTTTTTAGGTACTGGAAGGCTGCTATAAGGTCTCCTCGGAGCCTTCTTTTCTCCAGGCTGAACAACCCCAGTATAGAAACTGTGTTTAATATCTTCCTCTTTACAAAGGGCTTTAAACTACTCTCTATGAAAGTTTGTAAGCATCAGTCTACAAGATATTCTGAGATACCTACAAGATACCTATAAGATATGGAAGGACTTCATGACAAGAATATACTCAATTTCTCACCTTTGGAAATCACAGTTAAGCCGGAAGAGGAGATTGACTCACCAGCCCAGTGAGTAAGGCACCCATGCAACAGGGCAGAGCTCTTGGTCTCCAATCCCTTCCCCAGTGGCTGCTCATGACTTACACAATTGCACAGTGATGACACAAAACAATGTCCTCCTGCCTGATGGCTATGTCGCTCTCCAGACCGATGAGCTTTAAACTCTCTTCAGACACAAGTAAAATATGAAGTCAAGCCACATGCTTGGTCTATGCCAGAAACTGGATTGTTAACTGAAAGAGAATCCTGTTACCATTACCACGTTCTTCCACGCTTTTGGCTTGAAAGTCCACCTAAAGAAAAACAGTTATTCACAAAGACAACCTCATATTATTAAATCACCTGAATGTACCGGTGCTGGACCTGTGTACGGTTTATATTTCTAAGTACAGTCTCAGTAGTTAGATGCTTTAGTTGCTTTCCATTGAATTCCTTCTCTAATTATTTTTCAATTTTGGTCTTAAAAGCTAACTATGACAGGGAGGTGGAGAAAAAAACCCATATCAATAAACTCTAATCTTAAACTCTTTTTCACAAGAAACAGTAGTTTCCTCACACTTCACTGCTTTTACAGCCCTTATTAAGAGAACTGAGAATTCAGTCTGTTTGATTTATAATTGGAAATCATAAACTATAACATTCACCTGCTGTTCATATGCACAAATGAAATGATACAAGGCAGTTTCATCACTCAACGTAATAATTGGCATGAACCAGCTCTGGTATGCAGCATTCAGCTCCCTAAGGTCCACTAGCAAGTTGCTGTAACTAGATGCAGCTGTAAAGGAAAAAAAGGGAAAAACAACACAGCATTTTTCATATCACAGTTGTCTTGATTAATTCATGTGGGAGAAGCAGAGAAGTCTGCCTTGGGTTTTGTCCTGATCGTACAGATGTTACTGTAAAGTGAAGATGACCCCACTGATATTAAGGTTTCAAACCAGCCTCCAAACAATACTGGAGAAGAAACAAACGGTGAGTAGCAATATTCTTTACCAAAAAAAAAGGCCAAAAATAGTGATTTACCCACCTGGAGTGTAAATTGCACTATTGAAATTTGGTACTTCATAGTACAGAAAAGCTAGGCTTCTTTATTTGTTTTTAACCTACCAAACTTTGAAAAGTAATCCAAATTAAGTCTTCAATTCTTGCCTGAGCAGAGAAATGACCCATTTCAGTGGAACAGGTGGACATGTATATGACTTGAAACATAGCACGAAGTCCATTCATGCTGAAGCTATTGTCCTTTAATATTCCCTGTACAAAAAAAACCCCAAACCCACAACAAACCAAAACCCCAAAGTTGTGGCTCCTGTCACTTGAAACATTGAAAATTCTCATGAAATTTCACTGACTATGCTGCATTCCTGTGACTTATTGTTCCTTGGTAGGGCTTGTGGCTAAGAATGCCATAGAACAGTGCATGCAGAAAATAAGGATACATAAATAAAGAAACTATTTAGCCCTCCCTAAGATTTTCTTTTCCCTTCTTACAATGATACTGAAATGTAAGGGATTCAAATGATCATTTTTCAAAAATTTTACCATTTATGGACTGAAATGGGAAATAGTGGAGATTTTTTGGAATAATGAAATTCGTGGGTGGACTTTTGAGCAAAAAAGGAAAGTGTAATGGTACAGGTAAATGAATGCCTGTATTGCCTCTCTTAAGATGTATGGGAGATGATGTGATACAACTTGATTCCTCTATACCATTATCAAAGCTTTTAAGTATGGAACTATGTGTGACTACTCACACATTAAATATGTGAGTGATTGGCTGGCTTGAAAACTGATAGCAATAGATGTGCTTTTCAGACGGTCATGTGGTATGCAAACGTCAGTTAACATACTGTCTTCTCTCAGTTCCACAAAAAAAAGTGCCTTTCAGTTCTACAGGAGGAAACTTTTGCCCATCAGGAAGAAACTTTTACCCATTTAGATTCTATCATTTGTGAAGGAAATAATTTTCTCCTCCAAGATTTCTGTCATGAAAGACATAATGCATCGACTTCCTGCATATCAAATAACAATTTCTAAATATAGTGTAATTTGTAAAAGGTTATGATAGAAATGCAAGCAGAAAAGATAGAGACATAGCAGTGATTCATGTTAAAGTAAATAAGCACACTTTGGGGAAAAAAACCAACAATAATATCAAATTGTGGCTTTCTAAGGAAACCTCTTCTAGACCATTGTGGTCTGTAGTTTATTTATGGCATAATGATAGGAGGAACATAGAATTAGGTGAACTCATAGACAAAGAGCAAATTAAGCTGGTGAATACTGTGTTATGACATGAATCCAAGTTCTGTGTAAATGCATATGCATTTTCATAGGTTTATGGAATAATCTCTGCCAAAAAGTTCAACATTTTTGTAAAATTGTTAATGGCACCTTTACATAACTCTAGTTATTTCTTCTGCTAAATGCAGGAAAGCGCTGTCATTCTGATATCACTCTGTAGTAAGATTGGATAAATGTTGACCTTTTTTACCCAACTAGTATACCTAAGACAAACATGAAAGTAAACGTATGATGAAAAGCCTTCCCTTTGTTGGAAGGAAATGTTAATGGCTGCTTTTGTTATCTGTGTACCTAAAATCAGTCTTGTCTAGTGACTTGTTTTTGTAAAGCAAAAAACTGTTCTTGACTTTTCAAACCACTGTGGCAAATGTGCTCTATAACCAGACGTGGGTCAGTGACACTACAATAGAGAAGGGATAACTGTCATTTACAAAGCTGTTTTTCTTTTACACTTAACATGTAGTGACCTGAGGTCTGTATTTTTAAAGGCAGCTGAATAATTAGACCTAGCTATCTCAAAAATTATTTTTATACACAGCAGCTTAAAAGTCAAAAAAACACTAAGCGCAATGACAAGCACTCATTTTTAAAAGAAAACTACATATGTCTTAGGTGACAAAAAGGGGCTCCTTTGTCCTTATCTTTTCATCTAAAATACTGTATTAAATATGCTGTAAAATATCTACTTTAGAGCTCCTGAAAATAATATGCTCTCTAGAAAGGTAGCATTTGCAATCTTTGCAGTGATTCATAACCCATCTTGACGATATTCACAATACCCAATATCATTTCTACCCAGATCACTCTGACTAACTCTACCTATATTGGGACTCTGACGCCTCATACTCCACTAGGCTCTAGACAGGGATTGGATTGCTTGTTCCCCATCTTGATCTAATCCTGTAGGTATCTAAACATACTACATGCCTTCTCACCTGTTCTGAAGCATCTCATGATGCCTAAATTCATTTGCCTTAACACGCCCAGAGGGATCCTAATCTGTGGTGATAGCAACACATCTCTCATCTGGAGCTTCACTGTTTTTAGCCTGGATACCTGTCAACATTCAGATATGCCCTGGTGTTGACAGTGTCTACCATCAGGATCAGAAAGTTTTGATGCCTAGGGGTACCTACTGTTTATCAACTCCATATTCAGTCAAATAAAATCCATGCCTAACTTTGGGGATTGGATGTCCTTGTGGAGTGACGCCATACCTTCCCTGCTGACTGGGAGAATTCAGGCATCCTATTTAAGGATGACTTTTTCTTCTCCCATGTTTTTAGACATCCCACCCAAAAACAAATACTTAACTCTAATACTTTCATGTCTTAAGGTACCTTAAATTAGTCATAACAAATCTAGTCCCTCCTTTTCATAGAATCATAAAATCACAGAATGGTTTGGGTTGGAAGGGACCTTTAAAGACCATCTAGTTCCAACCCCCCTGCCATGGGAGGGGACGCCTCCACTACACCAGGCTGTTCAAAGCTTCATCCAGCCTGGTCTTGAACACTTCCAGGGATGGGGCACCCACAACCTCCCTGGGCAACCTGTTTCAGTGCCTCACTGCCCTTACACCCTTGTCTGCATGTGTTGCAGTGTAGGCAAGTGACAATATGATCGTAAAAAAAAAAAAAAAAAAAAAAAAGGTGTTGCAGTTTCTATGTCCATATTCTGGTTATTATAGGTCCAAGGTCCCCCAGCTTAAGCATTCATTTCTGCTTCCATTTGTCCCCTGAAAAATGTGTATTTTGGAAGGGAGATAATTACCCAGTCTCCTGTCTAGGCAACACAACAGTAGAGATGGTCCCTCAATCTCCACGGCAACATCTTTTCTGCTAAGTATCTCCTGTTAAGAATTTTGGGTATCGTTTGCCATCCCACCTTCCTCTGAAAAGCATTACAGCAGAACTCCTCCAGAATATGAGCCATCTATCTACATCTATTCCCACCTCTCCCCAACATCTTCTTTTTCAACTCAAAAGAATAGCAATTGCTTAGCACATCTCAGAATCCGGGGTTTATTCTAAGTTGGGGGAACAAAACCTTGAAAATCATTACTTTTTCCTTCCAGTTATATATGTATTTTTTTAATTGAAAGTGTAATAACTATGATTTATTTTACAGACTGAGGAGACAGAGTAACATTCTATGTAAAAAAAAGCATCATCCCAGTTGCCAAAACTCTTTTCAGGGGATGGAGGGGAATTACAGATTTTCTCTTGGAAGTGGTCTCACCTGCTGACATGGTGCTTGTTCTCATTCATATTAAAACCACTTGGAGTTCTACAGATATGGGCGAGAGCAGGAATATGCTGTAACTGTGTCCTGCACTATAGTGTTACCACCCACAATATGCAAATAGATCAGGATTTTGAAAAACTAATTTTGATTTTTCTTAGTGTTTTTAACTTTATTGTCTAACTTCAAACTTCAGCTTTTTAACATTCACTGGAGATCAGGTATTTCATCCCTAATAGCTAACATAGCAAATGCATACCAGAAAACTGACACGTTTCCAATTTCCCCACTGTTTTCAATTTCTGTCTTGCTAAAAGAATGGATTAAATGGCTTTAGTCTTGCTGTATTGTGCATCAGCCCACAGGGTTCTTTCGCTGTCCCTACAAAGGCTGAACATATGAAGCTGAAGTCATTCCTGGTGTTGTGTCACTGATTTCTGCAGAGTTGCTCCAAGAACACATTTGGCCCATCATCTCATAACTGCAGTTTGGGAAAAAAAGCCTCCATAGTTTCTAATAACAGCATGACCACTGAAAAGTAAATTTAAGCTAGGGAATTATGAATTGTTGTGATTTCTCTTGGTTATTATCCCTGATAAATACTAAGTTATTCTAAGGGCATTTGCAAGTCTATTTATTTATCATTTGATGATTAGGAGCAAATAGCATAACTATTAAAAAGCCTCCCCATTGCTAAATTACTTTTTAAATTTTCATTCTGTTTATTTTTTACTATAATTGTTTCCGTCACTTCTCTTTATCCAGAAACAATGTCCCTTTATCACAAGCCTTAAAGGTATGAAACGAACCAGCCTACCAACAAAACAAAAACCAAAGCCATATCAAACTGTAAATTTGCTAATGGCAAAAGCATCTTTCTCTTCTTTCATTTCAGACATAAGGTTTCTACTTTAAAGGTGTGGTACAGCTAGTCTTTAGACCTTGCTTGTTGGTCTTGATTTCCCTATTTAGACAGAGTAAACTCAGTGGGATAAATGGATTTCTGGAATAAAATGGATTCCATGATTTTTCACTTGAAATAGAAGACTTCTATGGGATTTATATAAACACTGGGTTTTCTGTGGCTCTTCTGAAGAAATTAAAAGTCACTCTATTTGCTAGAAACTTTAGTTATTGTGAAACTGTGAAAGAAATGGGCTGAGAGTGCTTTTCTAACAATTCACGCTTCAACTTCTTGTTGCACCTCATAAAGGTGATTGCTTTTCTTTTCCTTTCAAGGTTTTATGCTTGTAGGTTTGCTATGAATCTAAAGTTTTTTTGGCAGTACAACCAGTTACTTTCCTACTCGGATGGCCATTACTGCCGAATTAATTTACTGGTCTGGATTTGCTACTGTCCTTAAAGGAAATGCCATATTCTCATTATATCCTTCCATTATACTAAACATACTGCCATCATTTAGGTTATGTCTGTCTTTAATGACATTTAGTGACATTTCCCGTTACTATTACAGTTAGTTATCTACTCATGGTCACAGTCTGCTTCTTTATATCTCTAGAGTGGTTTTAATAAAGCTGTATGGGGGCAATGGCTCTATTAGCACTTCTACCTAAGTCTTATGTGGACTGTATTGAAGATCTGCAGAATTTTTCCACTGTCCTATGTATATTTTTTGATTCATTTATGCAACTTTCACCAGTATAATTTTCTTGGAGCCATTGGGTAGGGTTGGTTCTGCCATGCAAACCAAATTTAACTGTCCTTCTCTGTAAGTGTAGCCTGCCTGAAAGAATATATTTTTACAATTTGGTAATCATTATTTTTTAAAATAAATCTCTTCTAAACTAGTAAAAAACCACCAGACCTACAGATGCAGCAATGACAGCAAATTCAACAGTGCCTGCCTGCTAGATCATGTCACATAAAATGATATTTGTCATTAAGTTATATTTGTTTATGCACACAAGCACACAAACTTCTCCAACTGGTTTGATGTGTTTGAAATTTTAAAGAGGGAACGCTCTTTTGAAAACATATGAAAACCTAATAAGTAAGTTCTGAATGCCAGTTTCAGCTTTGTATTCTTTTGTCAAACTCACTTGAAAGTAAATGAAACAATCAAAATAAGGATGAAGGTTCAAGTAGAAAAACTTGGAATTTATTAAGCATCTTTTTCTCTAGACTGCACATGCAAAATAACTGAGCTATATTTGACTAACCATAGCTTAGGAGTGTCAGTGCTTTATCTCCCTGGCATTCCTTATCTGCCGGTAGTGGAAGGCACAATGGGTCCCGGGGACGAGGCAGTGGATTTGGTCTCAAGACACCCTACTACTATTCCTGGCCTTGCTAATGATCTACTGTGTGATACAGAGTAAATTACTCCACCTCTCTCTGTCCCAGCATCATGAGGATAGCTACATAAAGCATTTCGAGATCTAAAGATCTTTGAGTTATATGGTATTATCATTTATTATTTATTTTCTACTCTTTTGTGAGAGTTTTTTAAAGACATTCCATGTCAACTAATGCACATTTTTCCAAGGCAAGCAATCTGCAGTTCTCTGAGAGTCAGGCTATGAGTACAATAAGAGACAGCTTTTTTTCATCTTGTTTCCATAGAGTTCCTACACAGATAAGTTTCCTACACGAAAATTATGAGCTGATCAGGTACCCAAGTGTATGGGTTTCCAACAGGGAAACACAATCTCCACATTTATTTCTATGCATTTCTAGTGCGTCATCATTCAAGGTTGAATATGATCTGCTTGCCTAAGATGAAACCTGTTTGAAGTTCATTCACACCAACTGCAACAATATGATAATGCATTGACTGGTGCAGACTGTAAGCCATTTCTACCAGTAGCTGACACTGTAAATGCTGTAAGATTTTCTCTATCAGAAACGTGCTGCGAACAGTCTTTGGAAAAAAAATAAAAAATTAAACAATTCACCTTTTGTTTCCAGTGTTATTCCATACTGGATTTTAGATTTTCTTTGTTTGCCAGCCCCAGCTGTTGTTTTTATTAGCTTTCCTCAAAAGCTGGCAACAACACTGTGAGGCTCTTTCAGAGTTTTTTCTGCGACTCTTAACGCCCACACAGCTGTAGCAAATGTGATGGGTTCTAGTTGTGTGACAGTTTAGTTAGCAACAGAAACAGTACAAAACTTGGAGATGTACCAGGAAAAATTTTCACCGCCATTCTGGTCCCTTTACTGACTTAGATGGTTTTAAAGCGGTACCTGGACTCAAGGATATGCCTCTAAACAGCCTTGTTTAAGAACTCAGACTCCTTTTGCTTGTGGTCCATCACCCAGATCACCATGCTGACATGATATAAAGCCCTCTGAGCAGGGCATATTACCTTTGGGTTTGGCGTGGTGCTGACTGGGGCTACGGGTTTGCCGTGGTTTGGAAGGTGAGTTGGATTGCAGTCAGCATGAGCATACATCTGCCCGCAAACGAGCTGCAAACACTCCCCTGCCAGCCCCAAAGTTCTCCTGCAAATGGTTACAGCCAGCCTTGCTGGTAAGGCTCCCGGTGAAGGCAATTGCCAAGGGTGGAACTGGGAAAGGGTGGGGGACCACCCCGCCACAGCCTGCAGCACTGCGAAATGGTATCAAGTGCTGCTGCCTGCGGGCTGGCAAGCAGAGCAGCTCCAAATCAGGAGGGCAGAAGAGAAGCTTAGCACAGAAATCACTTTGGCACAGCTGCCGCTCCTATTAGAATTCACAGTGCTGTACCTCGTCTTTCCTTCTTGGGAAAACCACTGCTAGCAGCAACAGGTCATTCAGCAAACCGCAGCCCGGGTTTCTCTGCTGCAATTATTACCTCCAGTGTCAGCTGCCACTTAATTCTAGTCATGCTGTTTGATTGTGCTGAAATCCAGCATTAAGATATTTAAAGTTCCAAACGTTTTCTTTATCCCCATCTCCTAGAAAGTTAAAAAGCAGCAAAAAAAAAAATCAAATATGCTACTGCTCTTTCATAATAGCTACAACTCTAGCATTTCCTGAAAGTCTGTTCTCATAATTTAAGAGACAGTATTAAAAAAGGGTAGAAAAGAAGAGGATGGATGGGAAAAGGCTTGCAAGAGAGAATAATGATTTCAGAAGTAGTAAGTATATCAGGTATACAAAGAATTGATGCTACCAGAAAAATTGATTGCTTGTTCTGTTTTAGAGGCAGAATTATGGAAGTAACAGATAAGAGAAAGTAGCAAATGTGGTATATTTCAGTAAGGATTTAATATCACTGACAAAAGGCTAGAATGTGAATAGGCCTATGAGGCCAGGCATTAGAAGTTACTATTCATTCCAAAGTGGTATCACTTCTTCAGAGGTTTCATAGTCAATAGTCCCCATTAAAAAAAAAAACAAAACCAAAACCAAAACAAAACAAAAAAACACAAACCAAAGGTACAGACCGAGTCCTACAGTACCAAATTCTGCCCTGGCCCCGTGGACAGTGATTACTATACCAGGGAAGGCATGTCCATGGACCTAAATATCATGGTGAAATCTACCTAAAAGGAATTTAATTGAAGAAAAAAAAATCTTAAAAAAAAAAAAGCTGAAGGAGAGCATTCACCTATTACAGTAAAAGTATCTAATCCTCCAACTATAACATAGAATCGTACCTGTGGAGAGCAGATACCCGATTAGCTGCTCTGGCTTTACTCTTATTGTTTCATACTTACTAAGAGAGAACAAAGTGACTCACAATTTGCTTTATAAGTAATAGCTTCTTGGTCCCAGTGTGAGGTCCTGACTCATCAACAACATTTTTTTTCTTGCAATTTCTGCTGTTCGTATGTGTAATTAATAAACATAATGTTGGTGCATTTAGTTGCTATAGAAACCATTATTTCTTTAGCTTCTCCTGAGGATTCTGAGCAAATCTGCAGTAAGTTTGACCCAACTTTGTCACCTTTTTACAGTCTTGAATAAAATAAGTTATGACTCCTGGGAGGAATGTTTGAACGTTTGTCTATGAGCAAAGTTCTATAAATCTACATAGTAATTTGTCCCAATAGACTGTTACCAAATATAGTCTCAAGACCTTGTAAATTATATCACCCAGAGGAATGTTATTAAGCTTTCTTTCATTACATGAAAACAATCAGTGTTGGTAATTTAAATGTGGTTTACTCAAACTTCCTGCTAATTTGAAAATAATGTAAAATGCAGACAGTCAGTTGTTAGAATAAATAAGGTAAGGAAAAATTATATGGAAAAGTCAGGGCTGGACACAACTTATCTTCCCTGAAATGGTGAGTACAAGAATCTCAACAATAATGAAGGTATTTTATTCTTGTAGCACCCTCCAGTGCTGTGAATTTATTTATAAACATCTGATCCACACCAACACTTGAGGCATGAGAAGTTTTGCAAGCAGTTAAATTTTAAAAGTATATGTGGTATTTTAAAAGTATATGTGGTACAAAACACATATGTCAAAGTTTGTACAGAACACCAACATAATGCAATAATGATGGGGAGGTAGAAAGAACTGATGGCTGTGAGAGTGACAGGGAAAGGCAGTTTAATGTATAAGCCATCAGCACAGACTGGAACATGAGTATATCTGGTTCCAAATTAATATTAACCCTGCTCATACTCAATAAAACTTTAGACACACTGATACAGCTTTAATTTGATGGAACGAGAGCATCTCCCAGACCACTGTAATACTGACAGTGCCTAAATTAGCGCACACTCACAAGATGTGTACTAGAGTACCAAAATACTGAACTACTGAGAAACCTGTGGAAGAGCTGATGGCTCTTTTCACTGTGGCCATGTTCTGAAAGAAAGCGTAACACTGAATTTTTCTGCAGCACCTGATCTCACAGAGAAGACCCGTTTGATAATATCTCTTGTGAAAGGTACGTAACAGAACCACAATTTCTGGATCTGGGTGAGACTTACACATGAGATAGTCACAGAGCTGTTCGGTATGACAATAAGAAGAAATCGAAATGTAGGCTCCTACAGAGTTAGTAGCAGCTGAGGAAGGGGCTGCACAGAGATACCTGCCTCAGCCTGCATCCTGCTTTGGACACTCTGTACATCTCATCCTGGATTTTGGAGAAGAATCCATGCCTCCCCTCATATTTTGAAAGCAGAATGTTTTACATTTAGTCAAAAATAAGTATTGTAAGTACCTGCAGAATCACAGTCTCTGTTTGTACAACCCCACCATAATATGGACATGCAAATGCATTTAGGAGTCATCAAGGTTCTTTAAGTAAAAGGACTGATGGATAATGTCCTTCTGGACACTATTAATACATGCTAATAAAAAGAAGCCATAACAATAAAAAGGAAAATGCCATCCTTACAAAAGCTTTATCCTTTTCTCATTCTTCTGTCTTTTCTCTAAAAAGAGATCTTGACAGAAGAGACTATTTGAGTATTGCTCTTAATGGGCTCTCGAATATGCCATTATTAGGAAATGTAATGAAGTTCCTCCCTTGTGTCCAATTCACTTTTATTTGTTTATTTTAGGGATGCAGAAAGGGCTGAATTTTTTGCCCCTGTGAACTTTATGGAATAATGGATCATTTCCTCTAATTGTTTTCTTTTTTTTTTGTTTACAAAAGGAGGACGACTTAGTAGACATTCTGTAAAGGCCCAGGGATGTCATTACGTCTATTGCTATTCATAATTGGATATCTCCATGTAATTTAAAACTATTAATGAATAAAATATAAGAGTACTCTCTTCACACAAGTAAACAAAACATTTTTACAAGATGGCAGGGTTATTTTCATCTCTTCAGAGAACAGTTGATATTTTCTGATGAAAATATCCATTGTGTTTCTCCAGGGTATTTAGTAACAAGGGTGAGGGAAAAGGAAAGACAGTGGAAAAGTTCAAGGCATGATCGATTTTACATGAAAAGAGTCAATATTTTTAAAGACTCAATGATACTGACAGAATACAGAATTCTAAAGCTTTTTCTTTTTTTTTTTTAACATTCTTTTAGTAATGGTATGACCTGCCTCTATGAATATTCCCATCTGTTTCAGATGCTTTCATAACTGCCTTGTATATATCTTTACGACATTGCAAAAGCAAAGTAAATTGTGTGCACCTGTGCTCAATGGCACAATGGCACTAAAAAGCTCCCTAAGATTATCTCTGTCAACAGCAGGAAAAAGCATGAAATAAGGGTGGTGTTCATATTTGGTAATGGCCAACTAGGATGTGTATGTCAGATACATACATTATGACACTTACTCATATCAGCAAAATGGCACATCTTGGTTCAAGTCTCCATGTGCCTTTAAGAAGCTTGCAGAGTTCTTTCCACCTTTTCTTTGGAAAGATCATTCACTCTTTCAGAACTACTCACTTTTTCCACTTTCTTATCTTAAGACATTCATTTATTACGTATTAATTCAATAATTTGAAGAATTAAACATAACAGAAGCAGTAGTGAGCAGAAACTTCATCGTATAGCCTCAAAGCTTTACTGATCTGTAGCTGGGAATGTGAGGAATGTAAAATTGGACACAGGCAATGCTTGTATTCCTTCAATCATAGGTTAGATACATGGCTTATTTCCTCATATATCTGAAATAGCTCAAAGCTATTCTATACTTAACTCCTGTACTTCACTGCTAGCATAACTATGCTGACAGGAGAAGATCTACTGAAATTTTCCCCATGCCTTCCTGCAGTGTTCTCTCTACAGAGGAAAAATGATACCATCCAAGGTTTTCAGAGAAAATCTTCAGAAACACATGAAAATGTGTGTTGACTGGCCTGTGATGCCAGATTTGTTCAAATCAACTGGAGAATATCTGGGAATAAGATCCCACATCAATTACAGGTTACTTGCTATTGAGCAGCACCGAGAAGTCAAGTCACCAAGACAAAGAAGTCTTCTTTGAAGAGATGTGAATGGGTCTTGAAAGAAAAGGTGTAAATCCCTAACTCTTTCAAGGATTCAGAGATAAATACTTTATAAAGTGACAGTTTTAAGATGCAACTGCCTTCCTAGAATTTCATGCATAATAATTACATGGGGACTGCTATGAACTCCATTTTGCTCTCCCTGCTTACTCGGGGCTGTGGATTCCAACAGGCATCAGCCTCAAGGCTCATGACAAAGCTGTTTTGTAGAACCCGTGCCTTTTAAACACAAAGAAAAGAAAGTTGTACTGGAAAAGGTCCCGAAACAGTGTTTAGGACAAAGTCTGTGATAACTGAAAGTGAATGAGAAAACAGTAAACAAGATTCCAAATGTAGGTAGGAATGCAGTTATACAAAAGCTTTAAAATGAAGCTGGAAGACTTCAAATTCCTGCACAAACAAGGGGAGTAGGGGAATTATTTAAATTAGGACATGATGTAATCTATGTAAATCTGAGCAGACGAGAACAGCTGGGATGATTACTCATTAAAATAAATCATGATTTCACCCAGTAAAGCAAATTATATGAATCTAAACCTGATACTTATGAGACACAAGCCAGGCATGGCATTACTGAAATAATACCAAGGAATTTTGTCTTTTACTAACAAGAGTATACAGTTGTGATGCCTCTTTCTTCATAATTATAAAGTGCTTTCTAAGAAAACATTTTTTTTAATACTAGAACAATGGGACATGCCCCATTTCACATTTTCACATCATCCAGAGGAATGAATAATGCAGAACCAAGCCAGTAATTGACTGAAGCAAAAAGAAAAGGCAAAGAAAAACCATAAAGATTCCAGCATGATACCAAATGAAAGTATTTGGGGTCAGGTCTCTCCCAGTATGTGAGCTTAAGTCATTGATCTGTTTTACTCTGTGGGGCACTTTGGTGTTGTCTCTGGTCGGACTTAATGAAGGAGTCGAACTGTGTGATCAAGTGCAAAATAAGAAAACCAACTCATAAAGAGAAAACCAATATATTTCTCTTTCTTTTGACTGTCAATTAGATGATTTTTTACCTTGCATTGTGGAATAATTAATAAAATTATAATACAGATTTTTTTCTTTTCTTTCCTTTAGTTAACTTACTCATTTTTTCAAATGAACGAGGCCAAGAAATAGGTCAAGGTATATTTTAACTGTACGTAATGCTGAGGACAAGCCAGGAAGCCAGATGTACCACTGCTCATGGATATCAGGCGTCCTGAGGCAAATCACATGGACTCTAGGATCCTAAGTGGAGAGAAGCATTACTTGCACTGCACTCTTGGGGTGAAGTTGCATCTCTCTTTCTCTTATTTCCTCTCATCCAACTTCCTCCTTCTGTATCCTTCTTCCTCTTTTCTTTCTTTTCCTTATCTGCTTCTCTGTGGAAACCTTTCTTAAAATAAAACCTCTCTCTTAAATTTTTATCATTAACAGAAAAAAGGCATGCATCCAAACCTCTTGCTTTTCTCCTCATTTTCAGCTATATGCCAGTTTGCCCGAGCTATTACTCTAAATATGTTAATATAAGCTAACATATAAATAGACTAAAATATTGAATGCTATCATTTGAAGACAAAAAAAAAAAGATTAAAAAAAGGATATAAAAATATAGAAAATCACGAGTTAATTTGGTCTGAGAATTCCTTGGTTGTTACCTGTGAAGATTTTCAAGGTAGAAATAACCACCTGTCTTTTTAAAATACTTTCTGGGTGTCTTCTTTCAGAGTATCTTAGAATGTATTAACTTTGGTGTCACAAAGGTAAAAAAAATTGTTTAAACCATGCCACCTTCAGAAAATTAAATCTGGTATATGTGGTACATGACAACATTCAGCTGAAAATCTTTCAATTGAATATAGTTCTATTTTCTCACTTCATCGTTGATCAACAGAGCAGATAAATGATCGTCTGATCCATCTTCATATCTCCAAAAATATTTCTGATGTATAAGGTTTTCTCAGGAATTACTTAGGTTTATACGCATACAACTGCAACATTAAGCTTAATTTTCGTGTAAATTACTGTTGCTTCCACAAATTTTCTTTGATTTTATGTTTTTAAACTAAAATTATGACAAGTCTTTCATTAGTTAGAGAGAAAGTCTATGCATGTTATGTTGCTATTATAGACTATTTCCACTGAATACATATATTTCAGTAGCATCCAATGGCACTGTCGGTCACAGGTCTATAATTTGAAAAGGTTATAACAATGCAAGTCAAATGCATGCAATTGTGGTATAAAATGTAGAAGCATTTCTTTTTATGATAATATTTGTGCTATTCTATCTTTAAAATGCCAATTAAGTTATTGGGAAAACTAAGGGATGAAGCGTATCTTAAAAAAAATAATTCTTGGTATGAAAAAAATTGCTTCTTCAGAAGAAAAAATGTAAACACTGGCATTTCAGTCTTGCTCATGTTAATGTAGACAAATAATTTATTGAGCTCAAGAATTCTTTGAATCACTTTCAGAGGTGATATTCAGCATGTGCTACAGTCCAAATTTTACAAAATTATTAGTTTTATTTTTTCTATCTGTTTCAAGTCAATGAAACTTTTCCAAAACCTACCTGGAAACTACATCTGAATCCCACAGTCAGCACTTCTGCCATCCTCCTAAGAAGGAAGAAAGCCTTTCTTCTGTTTCTAACACTAATGGAAAGGAGTAACTGTTTGACTGGGAATAGTTTTAGTTTTAAAGCTAGTGTCATAGTAAGTTAAAGAATAATAAACCAGTACACTGAACTACTCATATTAAAAGTTACTTAGCTGACACAGATTTTTACAACTACTGGAATGTTTTATTTTTTTTTCCCTCTTCTCTTATTTTCTTCCAGAAGCTGTGTTTACTGGTGTGACATTGAATTCTTTAACACTGAGTTTCTACTCACAAATGTTTCCATACCTTTTTTTTGCTGCAGACATTTTCCTTACGAAAGTGTTAATGGAGTTCAGGCTAACTGCCAAGAATTACCTCAAAGTTTCAAGGTCACCTTTCCTGTGTGGAATAACTGGAATGGCTCAAAGCCCATGGGACACTGCAAACAATTTTGTTAGTATTCTTGGCTGTTTCCCAAAATAGAGCTTCTGTTTTCTATACCAAGAACTTTCTGGATAACAAATTATTTTCAGCTATGGCTTTTCATCAACACCACGGAGAGAAATTAAAATATAAAGCTGTTGGCTGTTGAATATGTCTGTGGCCATTCAGATTACCTCTTGAAGAGTAGCTAGCTACCTTAAGGCAAGTACTTAGTGAGCAATATCAAAATTATTGTGACTCGAGGACTAGATTTCCCTCTTGTGTATTGATTACTCAGCATACTGTCCCTGTCAGCTGTGCCTTTGTCAGCAGTCACATTTGATTGCAGGCTTCAATCAATGGGTGAGATAGACAGAGAAACACAAAGTTCTAAAACTCTCTTTTTGAAGGCCTTGAACTTGTAAACGGTTCCAACACGCAGCGTAAAATAGGATATTTGTTTAAAGTCCCACTGGATCTGCTCCAAGGCATTCTTCTTGCGCATGATGTGGCCTGGTGCACATCTTTGCATGAACAGCACCCTACCCACACACGTCTGAGGACACTTGCTTTCAACCTCGACAATGAGCATGCAGAACGCAACACAAATTTGCAGTCCTCTCTGTTTATGATTTTTCCTCAAAATGACAATGATCTCACAACAGCTGGCCTAAAGAAAGCATTATTACCTCATCATTTGAAGTGGATTATAAGCTGGTGGGACAGAGGTTCCTTTCTCCCTTTCTCACGGGTACGTATGTACATACACACACAGACAGACAAGATCAGTATCTGTTAAATTAAACTTCTGAACAGAATTTTAACGTAACCTAAAATCTAAGTCCAGCCTCCCAAATTTCAGAAAAAAAGGACCTGGTGTTTCAGCACTAGTACCAAAGTGACTTTTTAAGCCCTGCAGAAGGATGTTCTATTTGCCTAATTTAAGCACTTAAGTGAACTAGACTTCCTTGTGAGTGCTTGAAAGACATGTAATGATATATCTATTAATATTTAAGGAACTGAGATAACTTTCTTTGCAGGAGTCCTTTACTAGACACATACAATTTGAGTTTAAGGTGGATACCTATGTTGGATTGGATCATATCATACCTTTTTTTTTCCAAGGTGAGGTGACTGGAAATCAGGAAACAATTCTGCAGCAAGATTTGTAATGCATCTGTCTAAGCAGCTGGTTGTTTACATTAAACAAATGTTTGAACAAAAGAATGTCATAGAGAATCAATCTACTTCATCTTGTAGGAAAAGTCAAGAGATGAAACTTTGACAGGAAGTTGCTGCATTTTTTTTTTCTCAAGTCTACAGAATAAAAAGTGCTTGTGAATGAGGACATATTGTCAACACAGATATTTAGATACAGTGCTGAGAATGAAAAGCTTCTAGAGCTGTTCCGCTGATATCCTGTCATCCTGCCACCTGAGAATGACAGTCTGATAGTATGCAGCAAGAGGCAAGGAAATTTCACTTTGAAAACATCAGCAGCCCTTGTACATCTGTTAATTAAAGCAATCTGCCAGTGTTCCTCTTAGGCGTGCAATGAATCAATGCTAAGCTAACGTGACACATTTTCACCGCTGCTGTAATAGAATTGAAAGTAACACATTTATTTATCAGGTGGCACCGGTCTACACTTCCCTGTCTGATGAGGGGGTTTGATTGTCACACTATCACCGTCTGTTCTAGGTATGACGAACTGGAGATTTTCAATCTGTTTCAGTGAAATTATAAAACAACACATGGATTACATGTTTCTGCTGGATCGTTCAAGCACTATTTGTGCCTTGGATTTGGCTAACAGTATTTTTGCTCTATGTTGTTACAGAACTGGAGAGCAACAGTTGCTGGCAATAGATCTGCAACAAAAAGATTTCTTTACTTTGAAAATCTTTACTCACAATGCAGGATTTCATACAAATTTCTATTTCAGCTTTAAAGTGAGGCTCTTGTTCTTGACATTTATTTTTTTTCAATTAGAAGAGCTGGTGTAAAAAAGTATTACCTTTCCCTGACTAACGGCAAGAATCTAACTTCAGGGACCTACACTAGGTGCCTTTACTCCTTGCTGTTAATCTTCAGAGAGCTCTGAACCAAGACAAATTCAAGTTCAGCCTGTTTCTCAAAACTCAAGTACTGCAAAGCATTGAAATAAGGAAAATATAAATGTAGAATACAGCATATAAACAAAAAGCAATGTGATATAAACATTACATAAAAACCATACCTCTAGATAACAATAGTTTACAGAATGACTGAAGGTGGAAATTCTAAGATATTGAGAAATACTATGTCAAAGCCCTCAGTGTAGCAACCAGCTCTGCAATCTCTTCCCTCACTCAGGGATTTGGCTGCCTGTGCTCAAGGGCAACACTGGAATGGGATAGCTGTGTAACCCTGGATGAGACTTTTGTGAAAATAAGTAAGAGCTGTAAGAAGCCTTGTGGTGCCCCAGCCCATTGCCTTTGGAGCTGCATCTTGCCAAAGGCCCTTGCCCCTACCTGAGCTACATTGTTGTATGCCCAATATCTTGCTGATTCTGACCTTGCTTTGCTGGCACTGGACCTCAAACCTCAACTGGGTTTGTCTGTCAGTCACTAGGCTTTTGTTTGACTATGGTTTGGTCCCCAGACCTGCCCTGCTTTTCTTATGTAGGTACTGTGGGACTGTGTCCATGGTAGGTGGGGTGACTGCCTGCCTTGGTGTCACCCTGGGCTCCCAGCTTTCCTTCCTTTGCAGAGCAACTTGTTCTTGCTGCTATCTGGCATATTAGGAGGTTGCCAGACTGCTATGGATGCTGGTCACACAAGTTTCACATATAGAACTCTGTAGGAGCAAAGAAGTTCGCCAGCAGGTGGAAAGCACCTCACGAACATGAAACCAGTGTCAGCAGAGTGCTGTCGCAAGGCAAAGCTGTTGTGTTAGTCTGCAAACGCTAATGCAGAAGAGCATTAATACAGATAGACAAGCAGCTGTATCTGATTTCATAACCTAATTGCAGGAAGACAAAATCCAATTTCAGTGTCATTTTTGCCCTGTGGATAGTCTAATGTCAAAGCCAAAAAAAATTATTGCTTCGTCATTTTCTTACCTATAGGCATTTCACATCGTTATTTTGACCTCTTTTTTTGGCCTCATTAGGGTAAAATCTTTCAACTATATAGCATAGCTTATAAAGTATTCAATTGACAGTTTCTATAAGGCATCCCAATGTTCACTGAAAAGTCTAGGAAGGTCTATGAACCACTCAGTCCTTGATTGCACAGACCTTTTGCCTGAGGTTGAAGATCTAAGAGGAGACTGTTCCATGTTTGCACAGCACCCGGCATCTCTTGACCGTGTCAATTACTGGGGCTCCTAGATGACACTTAGGCCAACACTGTACGATTAATGGAGAGAAACAGGCTCCATCAAGCTAGTAACTCTTTGTAAATACTGGAGGGGAGGGTGGTGGTACTACTCTGCCTTCCTGCAAAAACTTTTGACAATGGGTTTTCAGAGTCTGCAGAAGAAAAAAAAAAAAAAAAAAAAAAAAGGAGTGTCTAGCCATTAATTTAACATTTCATTGCAATGCCTCTTGCAGAAGAATAAATAAACAAATAAATAAATAAAAAATACAGGCAGCCTGCTGCTCTGGTTCTACAGTTTGAAATTGATTGTTTTTCTTTAATGTTTTGTCTGATATCTGTGCATATTGCAAAGCATAAATCTGCAGCAGCATGTTTTTAAACTAGTCAGCATGTCTGGTGTGCTCTGAAACAACCACCCTTCACTTTGAACAGCTCAGCTCAGTCAGTGGGGCTTAGGTTGCTGCTTTTAAAGGAATGCAGACAGTGTTGTTTCCTTGAAATGAAGTGATATAAAAATTCGTGTGAGTAATTCTTCAAAATGTAGCCAGAAATCTTTAGAAAAATAACACCCTTAAAAAGTAAAGCTAATCCTCTTAAGAGATTTTGCCTTTTATAAACTTCAAACATCATTTGCTTACTATTGTTAACAGAAGTGGCAGCACACTTTGGTTACTCTTACTTTTAGAATAAATACTCTATAATTATCACAGAATGTTGTACATATATTGTTGCACAAAAATATAATGGGAATTTTACTCAAGCTGGATTTATAAAAATAGCACAAATGCTGATGATGAAAGGGACAAAAAAAGGGGAATCAATTCCCAGCACATCTTTGCAAAATGACCTCACAGAGTGAAATCTTGGAAGCTCATAGACAACGAATCAGGACTAGAATTTTGCATGTGATACTGAGGGATAAACAAGAAAATAATCCGTACAAGAATGAAATCTTACAATGAAATATGAAAATACCCATGTTAAAATATTGTGAAAGTTTCAATTTAAAACAACAGGAGACAGATAACTCAAAATTAAAGACGAAACTTGACTGACTTGGTGGTGCCAGTGGTAACAACCTTACAGGACAACTGTACTTATCACAGTGCATAGTGAAATTAATCTTTGGGATACAGCACAGATTTCCAACAACTTATTCTGGGTGTACATTATGTGTGTAAAATATTAACTTATAGATTTAAATCCTTAATTTGAAATCATGTGATTTACTACCCTTGAGTCTAATGGGATGACTTCTACTCTCTCCTCATGATAACACTCAAAATTTAAACCACGGCAATAAAGAAATTAGAAGTCTCAAAGTGATAGCATCTTCTTGCTGAACACTTCATGTGGATTTGCAAACATTGTTAGCATCTCACTTGCCCTCAGTAAGGCTACTAAAACCAGTAGATTTTCTAAAACACTCCTTAGTGACATTTAATGAGAACTCTTCCTATGTGCTCCTGTCTAGAATCTTAATTTGTGTGAGGTAAGCCGCAGAAATACAGTAAAATTTTGATAAATAAAAACATCGGAGAGTGGCATGTTTTGAGTTCTCCATGTTCAATTTTTGGCTACCTATTTGTGAAAATTAGCCTTATGAATTGTATGGAAAATAGGAATGGTCTATGTTAAATCATAAGTCGTTAAAAAGGATGTATCTTTACACTAAATCCATGTTTCAGATGGGAAACCTGATGTAAAGTTAGATGAGCTACTTGAGTAGTCACAATAAGTGAGGCAAGAGAGGAGCACACAAAGTATAAAGTCCTGGATCTATGATGTAGTTGTTGAATTATTTACCTAACTTGGGCAATTATTATGATGCACTATTAAGTCTTAAATGAGCAAAAAAGTAGATTTCAGTAATAATTTCATCCATCTCAAAAAATTCTAGATTACTTCCAAAAGTCTATTTCCAGTCTTTTGTGCAATGTAGTTGTAAATTAGCTTAGTAGCAAGTTTGTTATCACGTATCTTTTAGAAAACTAGAATATATCCTACCAGGCCTTTTTATAAGACAACAGATATTCAGACTATATTTTACATATAAGTTTATTCACTGACTAAATAAGTCAGTACGTATGTGGTTGTTTGTATGGTGAATGTAAATTTTTATATTTAATCAGAATCTCAAATGGAGTTAAACATCTAATTTTCATCAGTGAAATTAAAAATAAAGGATATCCGTTAAGATGCTTTATATTTTCAGATAACAGAATACTAGATTTAACATGAGACTAGATAATTATTATTGTTATATTACTAATATAAAAGTGATAGAAGGAAAAAAGAAACCCACAAAAATTTCTGAGTCCTAAGTACAAATTTCAGAATTTTAGAATTGCAATAGCATCTGTTGTTTATCTCATTGGCCAGTCTGGCCCAAATCACAACAAATTTAAAGGAAGCCCAAGCACCTTAAACTATCAGAATTCATAAGTAAAGGAGGTGGTTTATCTAACACTGAATAGCATCCTTCTGCCTTTCCTCCATGTGAACAGAGTTTTGAAATATAGTGACCGCACATATTTAGATAGACACAATAGATGACACACTTCTTTTTATTTTATGGAGTGTCATGTTTTGTTGACATGTTAACCTATATTATTTTTTTCAAAGTACTTTTTCCAGTGCTGAAATGGAAATAGAAGGTGTATTGTACCTTAGACCTATACTACTTAGATAAGTGGCTGGCAATGACTTAATAGCTCCTGATCCTTTGAGGAGCTTAATATTTCCTTCCCTCTGGGCTTTCTGTAGTTATTTTCATATGACTATTGTTACAAAACTGTCATCTTTTTTATTTTCTTTCTTTTTCTACACAAATTACCTTTAAATCTACAAAGGAGAGTGGTCTTCTGAAGACCTTCCACAAGACAAATCCCTCTGTTATTCTCCCAGGTGCTCAATGACACAGTGAGAGCATCTCGACTCTGCTGTGTCCCAAACAATCAAGGATTCAGCAGATCAAGAAGAGGTGAGTCATGCTGAACTCCTAATCATAACCACAAAGCGATCTGCTGAAAGAAGTCAGGTCCAGGTCTGTTGGAACCAAAATGACTTCATTCCCCATCACCATCCTGTGACTCACTGCATTCAGTCAGCCTGCCTGAGAGCTGGCTAATTGTAGAAGAATGATACCTGGGATCAGTAAAACTCTAAAGATACAGATCCTTTTAAAAGCATGGACATTCCCATCTATTTCTCCACGGTGTGTATAGATATAGTTCTGTCTGAAGAATCCCACTTCATACACATACCAGCACTCTTGGAAACTCATAAAATGATACATGCAAATAACTGCCTGAAAATGAGATGACACCCTTTTGGCTCTAATTTAGTCCTTGGGGAATCTTTTGTTTTTCTTTTTGCTCCTGCTGTTTAGTTGCAATATTGCTGTAGTAAGTTTACTGTGCTGATCTTGTTTACTTTCTTTTTCTTTTGGAAGGAACATTCCTTTTTGTAACTGTAATACTGAAGATTAAAAAAGAAATTATTCCTTGATATGTATCCACCTTCTGCAGATACCAATACCAGCAGCAGGATTTCATATTTTTCTTTATTAAAGAGTTCAAACCATCTTGGTGTCTGACCCAAGCACTTAACTATATAATGAAAGGCAAAAGTTATGCCTTCTGTATCTTATTTCAGTAGAATCTTTCTACCTTTTCAAAAAAGTTTAAAAAAAAGTAAGAATAAGATAATACTTTCAAAGCAGCAGCTCTAGTAGCACTGACCTAAAATGTTCATGGCGACTCACAAAATGTCAGTTCTGTGAGAATGAAAAGTAAAAGCCAAAAAATGGTATTGTTGTGCTGTGGGTATAAAAAGATTTGTAGATTTAACTTCCAAAGAAAAAGTTGTCAAAATCTGCAGCTCAGATTTTAATACAAAGGAATGCAGTAAAATAATAACAAATAAGATCTGGAATGCATCATATTAATATTCAAGTATTATCAGAAGTATTGAGTAGAATACTTTCAGAACAGAGTGACTTACTGGTGTAGTACAACTTTCATTATCTTCTTTTGTAACAGCTCTCGACTTTATATTCACTAACATTTCCTTTACTATTATCACCACTAAGTAATGTTTACTTTTATAGTAACGCATAACAAAGAGAAAGATCTCAGATCACTAGCCACCTACAGAGGCAAAGCTATTAAGTGATGTGTTTTACTTTCTAGTCTATATTTGAGAAAAAAATTATTTGAGAAGGCAGCAAGATGTTTTTTATTTTTATCACAGTGAAGCGCCATGCAAAGCTGTACTGCTGTATAAGTACATCTTCATGATTAAGAGTATTATGCCTACATAAAGCCATAGAAAGAAAAGACATGATGCAAGCAGTTTATTATTAATATACTGAGAAAAGGGTGCTTTCATGCTTGTATCTTCAATTCCATAGTTTGTCAGATGGGTAATTTCACCAGTAAAATTTTGAAGGTCATTTTCTTTTTCCTATTCCTTTTTATTTCAATTAAAATTATTATTTTTATTGGGTTCTTTTAATTTTTTTAGTCAGGCCAATTGACCTCGTTACACACTTGCTGAATCAGGTTCCTGAATAAATGACATCATGCAGGACAAAAGTTAACAATTGCAATATCCCATCAAAGAGTTGGTATTTGCATTTGGAGTCATTTGAAACACAAATCTGAATCATTAACTCTAAGTCAGCAGAGTTAAATCCAGTCTGAATTCCCTCTTTAATTACCTGGATAAATGCATTTGAGTCTTTTCAAGATATGAACATTCATTTACAAATCAAAGAGATTTTTTCTTAGTCCTCAGGCAGTCCAGTCTTTTGAAGTCGGTAGCCTTAAAATCTAGAGTAACAATTAATTGTAACAATGTGTTATCAATACTACAGAAGACACTGGATGCTAGAACAGTTCTTATGGCTACCCATCCATTAGATACAGACTTAAACTTGGTCTTAAAGCCTATCCAAATCCTGTTTCACCACATTTTGACTAAGGATTTATGATGTTTATTCAGACTCCTCTTATTTTGTAGAGTCCAAGGGAAACCAGCAGTAAAAGGACCATGGAAAACTTAGTGAAAAGCATTCAATGAATTAAAACAGGCCCATCTGAGTAGTTTTTTGGGTAAAAGCCAGTACAAACACTGCTCAGTGTGTACCATTCAGTAAAGCTGTTACTTTCGCTATAACACAGCTCACAACATACATAGCTCAGTTGGTAATTAAAAATGCTGAGTACCTATGAAAACACAATTTTGCATTTTGTTGTTCTGAAAGTATTTTTATTTATAACTTATCGATATAAAATGTTGCACCAGCAGGACTTCAGGATGTGAATTTAAATGAGTATTTTTTGGAGCTGTGAACCTTTGGCTTAGGAACAAGTTAGACCAAATGAAAGATTGCCATCTTACTGTAAGGCAAGTATCTTACAAGTTAGAAAAGGTCATAGTGTATGATGATGACGATCTTTGCTTTTGTAATGTAGCCTCTCCTGCCCCCATATGTGAAGTATGTGAAAATATATAAAGTATGTGAATACAGGCGATGGTGTCTATCAATTAATTAGAACTAGTTATTGCTTGCTGTACACAATGTAAAAAAGCATAAGTCACTTTTTTGATTATTGCATGACTGGGATATTTCAGAGTAGTCTCTTATGTCATGCAGTGTCCTGGTGGGAACAAGAGTATT
This sequence comes from Rissa tridactyla, assembly GCF_028500815.1. Lineage (NCBI taxonomy): Eukaryota > Metazoa > Chordata > Aves > Charadriiformes > Laridae > Rissa > Rissa tridactyla. The sequence continues at coordinate 201,308,164 of NC_071466.1, forward strand.
ACGTTTGTAGCAGGAATCGTAGAATCACAGAATCATAGAATCATGGAATGTTTTGGGTTAGAAGAGACCTTTAAAAGACATCTAGTCCAACCCCCCTGCAATGAGCAGGGACATCTTCAACTAGATCAGGTTGCTCAGAGCCCCATCCAACCTGACCTTGAATGTTTCCAGGGATGGAGCACCTACCACACCTCTGGGAAACCTATGCCAGTGTCTCACCACACTCACTGTAAAAAATTTCTTCCTTCTATCTAGTCTAAATCTACAATTTTTTAGTTTAAAGCCATTACTCCTTGTCCTATCACAAGAGACCCTGCCAAAAAATCTGTCTCCATCTTTCTTATAAGCCCCCTTTAAGTACTGAAAGGCTTCAATAAGGTCTCCCTAGAGCCTTCTCTTCTCCAGGCTGAACAACCCCAAGTCTCTCAGCCTGTCCTAACAGGAGAGGTGCTCCAGCCCTCTGATCATTTTGGTGGCCCTCCTCTGGACCCACTCCAACACATCCATGTCTTTCCTGTGTTGAAGGCTCCAGAGCTGGATGCAGTACTACAGGTGGGGTCTCACCAGAGAGGAACAGAATCACCTCCCTTGACCTTCTGTCCACACTTCTTTTGATGCAGCCCAGGATATGTCTGGCTTTCTGGGCTGCGAGCACACGTTGTCGATTCATGTCCGGCTTTTCATCCACCAGCAATCCCAACTCCTTCTCGCCAGGGCTGCTCTCAATCCCTAATTCCCCAGCCTGTATTGATACTGCAGGTTGCCTTGATCCAGGTGTGGGACTCTGCACTTAGCCGTGTTGAACTTCATGAGATTCACATGGGCCCACTTCTTGAGCCTGTCCAGCTCCCTCTGGGTGGCATCCCATCCCTCAGGCGTGTCAAACACACCACTCAGCTTGGTGTTGTCTGCAAAATGGACAGAAATGGTGGACTGATGCATACTCATGGTTCATTCCAGTCATTGACATAGGAATGAACATGCTCATGTGTGCAAGACTTAGTCTTTCTTTATATTTAGGAGATTTTAATGAAATCTAAGTAATAACATTTCACACATAATCAGAGGGATGGAGAACCCACCCTATGAGGAAAGACGGAAGAAGTTAGGTTTTCTTTCTTTTCTTCTTTGAGAAGGGAAAGCTCAAGGGGGATCTCATCACAGTATCACAGTACTTAAAGGGCGGCTATGAAGAGGAAGGTAACTAAATCTTCTCTTTCTTCACAAAGAGACACATGAAGAAAATGAGGGGCAATGGGTACAAGTTTCTCTGGGAAGGGTTTCATCTCAATACAATAAAGAAATTTTTTACAGTGAGAAAAATCAATCACTGGAACAACTTCCCAGGGACATGGTACAGTGTGCATCAATGGTGGTTTTCAAGATGTGTTTGGACAGGGTGCTAGATAATCTCACCTAGGCTTCCTTTCCCATGAAAGGCTGGACCTGATGATGTTTCAAGGTCCCTTCCAACCTGGTCTGTTCTGTGACTCTACTATTCTAGAAATCAAGAAGAACACGCCTGCTTTTCTTGCTCTCCTTCCTCAGTTTTTATTGGCCACAGGTGTCTTGTATTTGTTCATTTCTTATCTTCCATGACACAGTATGGAAGGGATAAAAAGGCCTTTTCTAATGACAGCAAATATCATCACCTACATACTTAATCAAATAGTAGGGGGTAACACATGAGCATTTGGTTTGCAAAATGGAGCTCATGGTATCCATAAGGGGTAAAAAAACATTCTTCAAGGAGTGCTGTGGTCAACAAGAATTCATGGTTGTCATAACAGGAATCCTTATTTTTAGTTTGGTTTGCTAGATTCTTTCAATTTCTATAACGCCATTAACAATGTCTTATTAAAAATATAAATTACACTTATTCCTTTTAATCTCACCATTTAATGTGGATTTTGCTTTTTGTTTGCAATATACTCTCGATGAAAACTTCTTGCATTTTCATGTTTCTAGATTCCAGGAAGGTTCAGAGCTATGACAGAGCACACAAAATGGGCCAAAAGAAATTATCTGGGCTACAGAAAAACTTCTGGAGTGGATTTTGACCTTTTGTTGACTGTTGTGTATAGATTAATTCCTTCTTTAATGGAAAGGGCAGCAGATAATGTGGATTAATTTATAATCTTAATTAAGACTAAATCTTAGGCTCATGTCACAAACTGAGTTACTACTGTCAGGAGTTTACAGGTTTCACTGGCTAAAGATACCAGTAAATACCTTCAGAGGTCATTTCAACCCATTACAATCTGATGGGCAGATGATACCATACCTACCAGAAAGAGCTATTGCTGTTCACTGACTGAGATACATGATTTAGCAATACTAATCACAATAATAGGTTTTTATTATTTATACTTTAACATAGAGGTCAGCTGTTACCTCTCAATATTACATCAACTTGTCTTTCGCCAAAAGCCTTTAATTCCAGCCTGAAAAAAAGGAAAGAACAGATCACCTCAAAGTTTTCAGTGTTTTTTTTTTTTTAACATGAATCCTGAATAAGTCATTTTAGCTTTAGTAAGAAATCCCAATATACTATCCATCAACAGTAAAGTTGGCATCTAGCAAGAACTAAGTGAAGTTAGAGATATTTAATATCTTTTAAAGATTTGCAGTTGTTTTATATTGAGTAATTCAAAATAGATTGTACTTCAGAATAGATTGTCAGAAGATTGAGTTTTTTCTGTAACTGTAAGGGAAATACTTGAAGCATAATTTGGGTATTGTTGCAGGAGAGAGGTAGTGCTTTCAGTCACTGGCCTATCTCAAAGATATATATTGATCTAAATAATTAACAACTGCTAGACAGGACAATACCTTAGCTCCTGGATAGGTCTTCTAGTGTGGTGATATCTAATCACTAACAACATCCTGAGATATGGAAAAAATTTTTAGTGAATATGAAAAAAACTGCAACTTATGTCTCCCTCCCCTACCATACCTCTACTGTTTGACGGTAGAAATAGCTAAGTGATTTGTTTTACTTACTCAATATTATTAGCATTTATCAGATTGCTTTTTGTGAAGTTATTCTTTTTCATTTGAAGAATTTTAGCAACTCATTCCAAATATTCTGCTTTATACATGAGGTAGAAACTCTAGATTTAAAGTTCCATTTCACCAGGCTTGACTAGGAGAGGCTTCTAAAATAGTTGGGATTATATATTTACTGAAAGTGATGCTCTTTTTCCAATTGTTAGAGAAGTAGCCCAGACAACAAACTGATTCCATATGCCAAATTTTCTCATGGCTAAAATTTGGTGGGAGGACTCCCAGCAACAAGAATTGTTTGACTTCTCTTTGCAGATTTCTTTGTACATATATTTGGATCTGTTTGTGGTTTTTCTCCATCAACCTAAGTCTGCTTTACTGCTTTTTTGTCAGCTGTTAAGTTGAGCTGTTTAATACAAGCCATTTCTTTTGTGGTGCTACAAAAGTGACTTGTCAGATTATCAAGTCTTGTAAAGGTTTGTAGCAGATCAAAAAGGAGAGTCATCTTTAGATCAGCAAAAATGTGATCCAACAGATGACAATACATAAATAGTAACTTTCATAAGCTATATTCTGCTCTCAAGTCTGTACAGAACTTGAAGCCTGATTGTCAGTCTATTTAGACCAAAGACTATATATACAATGTTTTTCATTCTTCATTCTGAATGATCTGTATTTTCTCATTGCTTTTTACTCCTGAAAATAACAGTCATGCTGATTAATTACCTGGCAGAACCCAGGCTTACCTAGCATATCCTAGCTTCTGAGATATATCCTGCTCAGTGTAAATGTTGGTCTTTTAATGGCAATAACAGTATGTGGGGCTGTCTGGAATTTTATTAGATTGCCATTAACAACAATATATCACTTTCCAGCTCTGCTGAGTGTTTTAAAGAAGCAAAATAATCAAATTGCGTGCTTCAAATTTGCTTTAAAAGTGGACATCATTGGATAGTATGAGCTCAATTATTGCAAAGTTTTGCCTGCATGAGTTAAAAGATTGTGGTGCACACATTTTTATTGCTAATTGTCTAAGTCCTTTAAAAATAATTTACCAGAAGATATTTAAACAGCATCTGTTTTCTTTTGGGATTTACTTTCATACTGGAGATATTTCTAGCATCCTTTTTCAGTTTTTATTGTGTGGGTTATAATATCCATGGATTGCTATGGATACAAACAGTTGGATCAGTCTATTAACCTCCAAAATAATTAAGAAGCCCTGTAAGGGTCAAATCAGGAGGGAGGTTGGGAGGGGGGGAAGAGGAGAAAAATGAAACATATACAGAACAGCTGCTAGTATTTCCCTCTACACAATATTTAACTAGGTCAAGTTAAAACTATTTGCCTATTTAAATAGATCTTCCAAGGTTGGGAAGCTAGTAAGCTTGTTCTTTCATTGAACAGTTGCAGATAGAGATATTGTCACTTGATTGTCCGTCCGGCAGCCAAAACAGGACATGAAAATCTTTGATGACTGTATATCAAAGTATAAGTATGCAGTCTGAAACCAAACAAATCTCATTTCTGTTTCAGGAGATATATATATATATATATATATATATATATAGTTTCAGGAGATGTAAATATACATATATATATTCATTTATCTGGGAGTGGACAAATCATCATATGTAGAGCTCTTCTAATCCCTGATACTCACAACACTTTTTCCACTTGACTTAATACGCAAATTCTCCAGAAGTTCATGTTTTGGTTTATACACAGTAATGCATTATATCTGAATAACACACAAATGATCAAATGTTTATCCAGCTTTAACCAAACAATATTAACTTCCTCTGTTCAAAATAGCTTAAATTATTATAATTTTATTATTGATTTTATTCTATTACCTACATAGACTCCTTTAACACAAAGTTATCTATATACAAATAACTGTAGGTAGCTGTTTGTGAATACAATTTCTCACACCTCAAGCTTTCCTTGAGACTGGAAGTGGGACACTGAGATAAGAGTGTTCTGTTATATACTTGTAGTCATGGCACTACAAAGTAATCAGTATAAATATAGAAATACCAGGTCTCTTGTAGATTATGTTCTGTGTATTCTGTAAGGTATTATTTACCTGGAAAACATGATAGAAAAAGGACATGGGGTGATGTATAGGTTACTGCTGAAAACCGAGATTTTATTTTCTTCTTTGTTCTGCTATGGTCTGAGAAACCCATAACAATTTATTGTTGTTTAGACAATTATTCTACCACCTGATGACTCCTCCCAACTCGGGAAGGGGAATTGGGGAAAACAAGGAAACAGGAGAGTTGATATATAAATAGATTTAATAGAATAAGACTAAATAATTAACAATAATAGTAAAGAACCAGTATTGATCCTGATACTAACATAAAATACATGAGGATTATACTTGCCAATTCTATCAGTAGGAAGCCATGCACTCCCAGCCATGGATAACAAATGTCAGACACTGCGAGTGCTACAGCTTCAGGAGGAAAGGAAGGCCTCAGGTGTCTGGCTCTGGGGCAGGAAGTTCTCTGCACCACTGCCATCAGAGAGAGATACTAGGCAGCAAACTTTCTAATTCATATCGAATGTGACATTTATGGTATAAAATAATCCTGTTGGCCAGCCTGGGTCAAGTGCACAGGCCTCACTCCTCCTGCCTGCACCTGGTAAGGCTCGAAATCACTGAGACTTTGAATCCCACATAGCCTAGCTGGCTATAAAGTAAATATTTTCATAAATTCAGACACTAGAGTCTTCTAAAAGTGCAGTTCCCAGCACTTTGGTTTCTACTGCAGAAAGCATTAATATTCTGTAGGACAACTGGAGCCACATGATCCAAGGCATCTTCATCAGACAAAGTTCTTCAGCCTAATTCCTGGAGGCGAGCAGTTTTTTGGCATAAGGGTCACCTATGAAACCACCAAAAATAGTATACACCTTCATATCGTTGTATTCCTGAGGGTGAAGGTCCCTGTACTATTAAAAAAATCCAAAGAAACAGTTTTTAATAGCCACAGAATAAAATAAACTGGATAATCAGGACAAGAACGGTTGGTAGGAACACTAGATATATTAACGGAGTTTGTAAGTTTTGTTTGAGAATCATTGATTTTCTAGAAAAAAAGAAGTTCCTTGTGACTGGTGCGTGCTCAGGACAATAGCAGCCAATGAATTGGAGATACGAACTTGTTACAGACTTACAGACAGTACTGTGAATCTAGAATATTTAGACTCTTATTAAGACCAGATTGTCTCTAGGTATAAAAGCATGAAGGTCCATAAACAGCCATTAAAATGGAAGAAGCTGACAATGGGAAAGTCAATGGTATATGCCATGTAGTATATTAGAAAGAAGCGGAGAAAAGCCTTAGAGAAAGCTGAAAGAACATGAATGTGAGTATCAGTATTAAATCAGCAAAGGAAGAAATCAGAGATAAATTGACCAAGAACAGAAACAGTAAGAGTAAGAAAAAGGTTTGCAACAGTCAACAAAACTGAAGGAAATACCCTACACCCTGAAAGACAGCAAAACCAGAATGGAGCTTTGCATCCAGCTATTAAACTCATGAGTACAAATAAAGCAAGAAAAGTCTGTTATGGAGTCCAGCATGGGACTCCTTAAGTGAATGAGAGCAGTCCTTATGTGGAGTAACAGAACATTCTGCATGCTCCAGGGGTTGGCATGTCCATGACATAAAAACCACACAGAACCACAGGAGGACTAGAAAGAAAGGAAGCAGAAAGGTAGAAGAGACGGAAGGAACTGAAGAGAGGGAAGGAATTGAAGAAGGGAAGAAAAAGGAAGAGGATGGAAGGAAGGGAAGGAGGGAGGGAGGAAGGAAAAAGATGAGAAGCAGGAAAGGAGGAAAGGCTGAAAAGTAGGAAAAAGAGGAAAAGGAAGAATAAGAAGAAATTTGTAAGATTCCTTAGGATCTCATGTCTCTGCAAGGATTATCTTTAGGAATATTTCTAGGTTCAGAGTGTTTCACTGGGCATTGAGCTGCAGTCTACAATACCCAACACAAAGGTCAACTTGTAATTATTTAAAAAAAATAATAAAGAACCTCAAGAGACTTAGACCCATTGGTGAATGGTAATACTAAATAAACAGTTAAAGAAACATGTATCATGACAGAAATATGAAGAATTGCAAAAGAAAAGACCAAGGACAAAAATTACAAAATTATACTTTCACTTTTTACAAATCCAGAGTAAACATCTTCCATCTAGACACATATAATCAAGCAATGAGTATAGTAAGTAATTTTGCCCTTTTTCAGCAAATTATCATGTTCAAGGTTACTCCATCTGCAACAGCTGTAAGTCTACAAAAATTTTCTTTACATGTTATGAAATTCTATGAATAGCAATAGTTGGCATTAAATAGCAGTTCAAGCCTAGGAAATTTCTACTTTCATAGCATTGTGAATTGTGCAGTTAGATACTTTGTTTCTGAATTTTGTTAATATTTTTAAGTGAAGATCTTATCTTGAAATCCACCTTATCTTGAAGCAGATAATACAATGACCTCTTATCCCAACCTGAATAAAGCAGCATCATTGCATCAGAAAAAAATATTAGAGCAATAATGTGAGATTTAATTGAATATTTTCAGACTTGAGTAAGAGTTCATATTGATTTTTTTTAAATACTAGTATGTTAGTTCTTCATGTAATCTCCTTCACTTCATCCTTAGATTCTTCTAAACATATTACATTCTGCATCTTGGAGGATGGTCTAGTCTGAAATGATGACTGTTAAAATTAACTCTGTCAGTTTAATAGGCTTTCTACAAAATTTTCTTAAACCATGATCACATTTTTCAGACCCTAATTCTGCAAGCAGAATGTGTGTTTTCTTGCAGCTCTGGGCTTGCTCTTACTGTGTCGTCAGACACCAACTTCATGTTCTGGTATTCTGCATTAAATGAGATTTGTAATACCTACTGGAAATTTTTTTATAATAAAAAATAAACTAGATTAAATAAATAATGCATTCCTATTCTATGCTTGTCATGCTTAATTTATTTAAATCGTGAAATTTAAACTAATTTTCTGATTTTTCATATTCATCTGTCAGCTCACCCATCTATTCTTGCACCTTTCACTGCTATATCCGAGCATCTAGCGTAAATTGCAGAGAAAATTCATGTAAACCTGTTCTAAGTTGTGTCTAATTTTACCTGATTTAAATTTCTGAATCCTTAAGCTTACATTTTTTAGTGGGGCTATAAACTGCTCTCTGGGATTTTCACTTTCACCATAATTTTGTACAGTGACATCATGCAGGCAGTTACATATTTATAGAAGAATATACAGTTCTATTTGAAAAGACACATTTACCTTCTTGGACTTGTTTCTCTTAATTTTTTCATATAGTGAATAATCTACTGCTTAAAATGGTAAGAAATTTTACAGGTTTAAGAGATTACTGAAGAATATTTAGCAAATATGTGCAAAATAGACAACATAGCTGCTGAGAGAATGCAGATATTTTTTTTCCTATTGAAATTGAGTCTTGCCACTCAGTCTTTTGTACCTAAAACTTCTTGCTAGAGTTGAAATTATTAGTTATTAAATATTTTCCAAAAAATATATCTGTCAAACATACAAGTGACAAACCTGGGATTGATGAAGTATGAAGACAGGGGATAATCAACTGTCAAATTACTCTGTTCCCCTTTTTCCCTTTGTTTGTAATTTTGTACCTCAACTGCCAGTGACTTATTAGCTATAAGTTATTGGCCTCTTTCCTTTTCACATCTCTCTTTGTAAGACATCGCTAATCTAGCCACTGATTGTACAAAAAAAAATGACCTAACTCTATAGAGAGCACTATTCAACAGAGCCCAAGAAAAACAAAAGAAGAAAAAGGGAAAAAACAGTACATAAATCCCACAAGGAAGCTGGTAAGAGGAGATCACTGCCTGAATGGTTCACGTAGAGCCAGATCAGGGCTAAGTCTAAGTTAAAAAGCTGAAACAGCCCAACATTTGTACTGACACAGCACCAGTTAACAATCACATCATTAGTGTTAATCAGAAGCTGTGCTTTGTCATTATTGTTATTACAAGTACACACCTGGAAGCTAGAGGAGAGTAACGGACTATAACAAAATGAAACTCAACCCTGGGCTGTTATTTAGGTTCAATACCTGAGGAAAGCTGGCAAGAGTTAGTAATACAGCAAGGTTTTTCCAGAAAAATTGCTTTCCTTTTTCTCCTCCTTACTGCACGCTAGGCTGTGACAACCTATAATTATGGATCCCTATGGCAGGCCAGCATTCACTGTCAGTGGAGGAAGACACGAATGTCTCTACCTACTTGCTTTGAGAGGAGGATAAGTAATTGTTTACAGCTTCACACACAGCTCCATAACTCACACATGTACTGACAGAGGTCTTGTTCCTCATTACCATCCCCTCCACGTGTATGTTCTTCCAGTAACAGTCTGATCCTTAAGTAACAGCTAAAGAAGTAATTTAGCAATCAGTCATATTGCAAATGTAATTTTGGGAAATGATGCGTTTCAAGACATTTTTGAATGATACTTTTTTTCATTTGTGGAACAGAATTAGACTCTGAGTTACTACTGACACGGTGAATCCTTTCCTATTACTCCTTCCTGCTATATAGGCTTTTAATATTGTTTTGTATGGACCACTCGGGACTAAATTCTAAAATTTATGGATGCCATATTTATAGCAAACGTCAGTGGACAAGCATCAGGAAACATCAGTTTTATAGGGGAATTAAATGAGGTTGTTACAGCAAAATTTATTGTTTAATCCGTGAAAGCTCCATAGACTTCAAAGGTTAGATCACCAAGTAGTAAAGATAGAACATCACAATCATAATCTCAATAAGCAGTATAACATGGTTATAAAATAAAAATGGACAGAAAGTGACAGAAATATACAGGTATGCCTAATATAATTTCCAGTTCTATTAACATTGTCTATGAATCTGGAATGTGATTACTGAATTATAGGCTGTCAGATGCGTATTTTAAGGTTTCCTTCCTTCCTTCCTCCCTTTCCCTTCCATTTCCAGAGACCTAATTTGAAAACACACCCTTAATCTAGGTTATCATTGCAAAACAGGAGAGGTGGATCCTGTAGACCGTGGAAACAAGAGCCACTCCGGACAAATACGCAGAAAATACAGCCTCACAGCTTCCTGGCAAAAAACTATTGTTCTACCAAATAGCCTGCATATTCTTTTCTGTTCACCATAAGACTAGAGCTCTCTAACAGCATGCAAATAGATGTAAAACAGTGACCAAGCCACAGGGTCAATTAGTAGCAAGGAAACACAATGTAACCTTAAATACTGGCATATAAATTCATGTCCTGGATTTTTAAAAACAGCCACCTGATGAGCCAGCAAACTCCAGTGCTGTATAATGTTGACTATTTCATTAATAATATACAGTGTGTTAAGTAGCTAAATCATAAATAAAGATAATGGCATCCCCCGGGGACACGCCAGCACTCCAGTTGCCTGTAGTTGCATTTGCATTATATTGTTGATTCACCCTGAAGACACTTTAAAGCCACAGTCTCCAGCCACAAGTATTGCGTAGCTGTTTGAGCATTCAAGGGAGCATGGCTGTACCCTAGATGACATAGCAAGGCTTCCCATCTTGAGGGCACCATGGTCTTAAAGGCATCCATAAGGATACCTCACACTCAGCGTGGACGGTGCATGCTCCTGGCCACCACCATCTCAAGTACCTCAAACTTGCCTCCATGCCTGCCAAGCAGTGTGCCTGCTGCAAGGTCACTGCACCAGGATGTGTGGCCAGCATGCCCAAGTGATGCCTATCAACCTAGAAACTCCATGATGAGTGCAGAATGGACCGTGACTACAAAACACCTGCCTGAACAGCCAGGGATCTCCTGCTGGAGGTACCTCATGGCCCACTGAGGACAGCCTTCACACTCTTTTCCATGTAGAAATGGTGGGTTGCAAGAAAGGAATCCAGAGCTAAGATCTGTATGAGAAGACTTCTCCAAGGTGCCAATGTAGAGTCAACACCTGGCCATGTTGCAGCACCTGCCAACAGCACACTTTAGAAAGTATTTTAATGCAGATATTCTGCTAATAGTAAACTGAAAATAATAAAGAGAGTTTCATACCACAAATGAATTTAAATGAAGATATACTCACACAACATAATATCATCATATGGAAAGTAGAAAAAGATTAATTTTGGCCAATTACCCATTATACAACTACTGTGGCTTTAATGTGTCCATGCTACGTTTCAGCCCCTCTACCTTTGTATTTGCCAAAATTTTTAGGTAACTGTATCAGTCCATGTTTTCTGATTAACCAATTACTTCCCTCAGTCTGTATTCAGATATAACAGCAACAGGCATGTTGGTGACACACAGAGGACCTGAGCTGCCAGAGGCTGACTACTCCCTCTCAGTGATGCACCCCAAAGCTGCCCACTACTGAAGTACATCAAGCCTAGGAGACAGTCTCCCAGAATTACAACTTTTGTTGTGTTCCTCTCAAAATATTCATGAATCATAGAGATATGATATATTCAAATATTTCTTGTGGAGGTATTCAACACACACCGCCTTCACATTCCAAAAAACATCAAGATTTATATTGTGTCTCAGACTGCATATTATTTGAACCTGCTCTTTGTGTTGAATAAATATCGATGTTTACATCGGCAGAATTGGGTATCTTTCTAGTACAGATAGAAGACTGAAATTATTCACAACCTCCTGCATTCTGCAAAATGCATGAAGGCTACAATGAAAAATAACTTAATACAATAAAATAACAGGTCTCTAAATTCCAAGGAGTATTAGTGATCTCAGTATTACAAACATAAAACATTTAAGTCATTGCTAGGACTGTATCTTTTATCTACAATGAAAAACTGTACTTTCTGTTGTATTGCCATCATAATTGTCACCCCTATAAGCTGTGAGATAATATGGCAACTAATTAGAAAAGCACTAGTTTTAATAAAATGTCTTATATAGATACTGTCTGAAAAGGTTACAAGGTTTATCTGGTGTTAGTCAAGTTCCGTTGAAGTAGTTTAAATGCTATTAATGGGTAGCAATTTAGAAACACAATTTAATTTTTAACTAATATGAAAAACAACTGTTTGCCTCATTCACTTTCGCTCAGGACTGCACAGGAGGAAAAAAATTCTCTGCTATCAGCCCAGGAACTGCTGCAGGAGCAAGTACATCCTGAGGCCATGGGGAATGGCTGAGGAACAGTGGAGAAGCTTTCATTTCTATATTTCTTTACCTGTGTTCATTCATAGCACCCACCAATGCTCTGTATCCCCTTATCAGCACTGAGCGCTCCACCATGGGCTGCTGGGAAAAGAAAAAACAGAGAATTCTAACAAATCAGCACACCATAAATGTGCTTATTTAGGACTTCTAGATTTATCCCAGCATGTTAGCTGCTGATGGATGATGCTTTTAGTCTGTTCAGAGATTCTGAGGTAGATGCTGTTTGTGGTTAGAAAACCTGTAAAAATTGACTTGTTTTGCCCTTATGCATTTGCTGTTATGAAATATCAAAAGGCAATCTGTCATACACCATAGTAACAATTAGTTGTGTGAAAAATTACCTATTTATAGAAAAATATAGAAAAGTAGTTTTATAATGAAAAAGGAAAATCTTTGTAATTTTATCTTAAATTTTGTATGTTTATAAAGAAAAATGTAAAAAAACCTCTTAAAAATTATATAAAATATTTGTATCATATACTGATAATTTGTGTGATCTTGAGTTTAAACCGTCAAGTTAAATATATCCAGGGGCAAAAATTCAACATTGCTGTTCAACTTCAGCCTTTGTCTCCTCAATGCAAAAGTAAGGAGACATTTAATCATTACCTCCGAGGGACAAATAAGCTTCACATCTGTCATCATAATAAAAATCAGACAAATTTATTCTAATATAATCATGTCTTTTCATGCTGGTCTCCAACTGACACTAGAGATAAGCTTAGAAGGAAAAGATGGATGGGTAGAGGAGAACAGAAATGGAGAAAAATCAAATTACAGAAAACCTAAGGAAGGAAATGACCTAAAAATGCCAGAAACAGAGAGAGGTAGAATAGAACCCTCAAGAGTATACACAGATCTGGTTGAAAATTGCATCACAACTATTTAAATGCACACAAACGAACAAACAAACCCTTCTGATTTTAAACCGATATCCTATACCAAAAGCATTCATTGTTTTAATGTCCTAGACATTAAAGGGTTTTGTTAAAATGGAAAATACAAAGCACTTCTACATATTATTGGAAATTGCTTTGCTAAATCCTCCAAGCTATGTCAAGATATATTTTGATTTCCTTCTGTTCATTAACACAACTTAGTTTTTTTTCTAGAAATAAAATTTGCTATTCACATATTTTATAATAGGATTTTATTGAGACATATTTTATCGTGCCCAGCATTTTATTTTAGCAAAACATGGGCAAGAAGCACTGTAGAACCAATACTGGGAGAGAGAGAGACAGCAGACTGTTGCTCTTTCCTGGCTTGTGACACAGATTGTGACTCATGATGCAAATGTTGCTGATGAAAAAGGCTTGCTAGTTTGCTTAAATGAACTGTCTTAGTTTGCTGCTTTAAATTATTTAAAACTACTGTTTGCCCCAGGAGGTAAATACAAATCTCACCAGGAAATTTCTCCTTCCCCTGCCCTCTTCCTCCTGAGTTGCTATCCTTGCAGGACCTTTCTAGAAACAAAAGGGAAATAGATTCTTTAATTGAATAAATTGATTACTTATATTTCATTAGTTGGTGATCTTTGCAACTCGCCTGCGTAGGATGAAGGAGTTTTTCATGCAACAATGTAGGGGAAAATTTCATGTCTAAAAATGGCTTATTGGAACTCACTAATTCAAAAGCAGACTGAAATTTAAGAAATCAAATTGAAGTTTAGCTTGGCTGTAAAACTGCAGTCTCTGGGTCAGATTCACTCATACACGCTTTACCTTCAGGATGCTCCAGGTTCACAGACGGGCCAGCACGTAGCCACACTTTCTCCATGAACATTGCGCTGTGCAGAGGGCACTCCCAGCCTTGGTAGACCCACTTCCCACTTAGTTCACTGCTTAGGGATAAGCAAGTTATGCCAAAAGCACAGGCAGAATGTTCCACTGTCCCAGATGCTGTAGCTTTCAAGCTGTTGTAAATAGAGCCAAAGCAAGCACAGGTCTGCTCTCAGAAACATGGACCCATCCTGAAATTAAGGATCCCTAATCTGACACTGTCTACCCCAAATCTGAATTTATTTTTAGAGTCACAGCTTATAAGAACAGTGAAAAAGAGAATCCATGACCAGGTAGGCCTGAGAAGGAAACCCACATGAACTCTCAGACCCTAGACAAAGAAACATTGGCTCAAAAGCGTGAATTACCTCTTAACATCCATGTCTGTACTGGTAGAAGAAGGTACCTGGTGAAACACAAGTCAGAAGGTATAGCGTAGAGGGGACAGCTTTTTTATCTAACTTAGTCCTGCTTGCAAATCATTCCTTTTAAAGAGTGAGTGACTGTGTGAGGTGCCCACTCTGGAAAGGGCAGAGCTTGCCCCTTCATGAGGACACATCTTACTTAGGACACCCCTTACTTCCCCCCTTACATGCTCTGTGTTATTTTAATAGTTAAATATACGAGGTTTTTTACGGTTAAAACTTTTGAGCTCAAAAGTACCTCCTTTGGGTTGAATTTAGGCAGATCCCTTTCTAAGTGTTCGCAGGTGTTAGGTTATCTCTCACAAGAAATTGACACCTGCAGTGCAGTTTTAGTCTGTTTTTAGGGAAATGACTACCCCTTTTTCTCAAAATAGTTATCCCAGAAAGAAGTTACTCATATGAGGAGAGAACTCCAAACCAGTAAAAGCTGGTCAGAAGCTGCTGGATTTTCTTCTCAAGAGAAAGACCCTCTGACCCAAGGCAACTCCATGAAGATATCTTTTATAGCAGAAAGACAAAATCTCTTTAACAATTGAACACAGTTAAATCAATAGATAGTTCATGAAATAAGAAGATTAAAATACCCAATCCTGTCTTTTCTCAAGATTATATCCAAGAACAGTTACAGGAGAACATATGTATTTTCTGTTCCTCTCTGCTCTCCATTTCAGCAGTATTATGTTTCTTAGCTACATACAAGCATTAGTTAGAAACACTGCTTTCTTTTTACAATTGTTTTGAAGTCTGGCATACTATGTATCTGTACTGACTGGTGTACTTGATCAATTATTTTCTATCACATCATTGAAATATGATTGTTTCAGATAAGCAGCACTTAAGGCAAGAGAGTAAAAAAGGAATTGTTCATTGAGTTTAGATGTAAGCTCATCTCTTAGCTACACAAATTACAATCTAACTTCAACAACCAAAAATATTGCAGCTACCAGCAATAAGTGATGCTGTTTTGTGTGCCTTCATCTCTGAATGTGTAGACTTCAGGCCAGTTATTCTGCCGTGGAGCAGAGTGGGGACGAGGAAGGAATCTATAATGTTCACGGACAGCCTAGGGGCTGGCGTACATAGAAGGTCCTCAAAAGCTACTGAATCTACTTCAGTCTTCTAAAATGGAAACACAAAATTGCACCACATTATGAAAACCTAATCATTGTCCAAGCAAAGTTTTAAATCGGCAGAGAAATTCTTGTCTAGTCCAACACAAGTGACCACTTCTGTTTCCCACTTTCTTGACATCACAGTCTCCCTTCTGTCTGGATACTTCTCTGTTTGCACCTCATTCATTTCCCTAAGTTGCTAACTGCCTTTTATAGAGAGAACTGTTTCTGGACATCTGATCTGATTTCAGACAGAAAGGGAACAGAACCCAGTAGGAGTTGCTATTGAAAAACAAGATCCACGTGAGAAGACAGAGCACCAAAGCTGGCCAAACAAAACAAAACATTTGGATACAGCATGGTGAATGACAGCAGCAATACATTCAGTTGTGCCAGTTGCTGAAAGGTCTGTGCGTTAACTACAGTGATATGAGCTGGAGGATCGCATCTGGCACTGTTGCTGGGAGTACTCTCATCCAGCGTATATTGTAATGGACATTTGTAATGTTTAATTATATTGACAAGGCATGCACAGAAGGAACAAATACACAAGCAGACACATAGCACCGAAATGGAAAATCTAGTAATTAAAGCAAAAAACTTTATTTTGAAATAGCTCATGGACAGAGTAGGATCAAGTTGCTGCAAGCTTCAGAAACATCAGCTAAGAGACAGAAATCACAGCTGGAAAGGTGAGATGTAGAAAGAAAACATATTTGTTATTCTGTTTCATGCTAGACAGTGTTTGTTCAGGATTAATCATTTAGTCATATTTGGTCTGAATATTCAAAACATAATCCGTTCTCCATTTTGAACTTCCAGACTGGCAGTCTCATGGTATGAAAATTAACCTATCATATCAAAGGCCATCTGAGGTGAGCTATTTATTTCCCCTGATAATTCCAATAGGGTTTTGTTTGTTTTGCCATATTTTGTTTTCCTCAAATAAATGCTGGAAAGGGCAGCCTGTCTATAAAAGTGTCTGTGAGACTGGGACATTATGGGGGAGTGATAGGGAAGGAGATGACTTAGATGAGTCTGCAGAAGGAATGAAAGATGCTCAGTGAACTGTGACTGCCCTGGAGTCATCTACTTGATCACTTGCCCACATATCAGTTGTTACAGCTGATGCACTTAAAAAGTTCATTCTCCTTCTAGAGATAGATTGTGCAAAAGGCTGTGTGCTAAGTTGTCCAAAGTAACAAATGCCAGCTCACAATCTCAATGCTGGTTCAGCCTGTTATATAAAATTTTCTATCAGATTGGCAAAAGACTGAGATGAGAAAAACATATACATACAAAATGGATTGCTCAGATTGAAAGAATTGCAATAAGCCAACTTGTAGGCTCCTTGTCAGAACACCATATAGCACTGGAAGAAGCTGAAATACCTCTGGAAGAGATGCTTACAGTAATATTTCAAAAAAGTTTGATTTATTGATGTTCATGACAGTGGAATGTCACTCTTTAGGTAGTGTTGGTTGGAGAGTCTCCAAAGGGGTGTTGATGTGGCGATTTCATTTCAACTTTTTCCAGACCACCACTTCCTATGATTTTAGGGTTTGGCATATCTGTATTTGAGCTTTGCTCTCCATATCCTATTAGGCATCCTCAGTGGACTAAGCTGGAAAAACAAAATATTTTATGAGATTTAACTAATTTCCATACAACACCACCTGTTAGAACTTGGTTTCCATTATTACTACTTCCTTCTTTAATTGTTTTCTTTCTTTGCCTTATTTTATCTCTTTTCTATCTTTCTAATCCTGTGTTCTGGCTAGCAAAGTTCTGGTTCAGCTTGCCAAGGAAACTCTGCTTTTTGCACCATTATCAAGAACTACATTGTCTTAAGCACTCTGATCCTGCCACACGTTTACATTTAACAGATCTCAGAGTAGCTGATGAGGCTGTCCACAAGGCCCTCAATGATATGATTATGAAACAAATCCCAATGGCTGGTCCCAGTTTTCAATAGAAATGACAAATCCAGGAGGAACAGCCAAATCATCAAGCTTTCTGCCACGGTATCACATTCAATACCATCTGATTCCTTGAGGCTCTCAGATTCATAGGCTCACTGCATTGGCAGAATGCCTGTGTTTCCTACTTGGACAGCTTCCTGGTGCCTCTCTCCTATTCTTCACAGGCTGCCCAGCTGGTAAACAGCCATAATGCCCTTTTCCTCAGGCTGGTTGGCTCTGGATTTTCCAGCTGCCTTGACTTCCTGGACACTTACCTTTCTGGGTTACTGAGCTTCCAGAGAGACCACCTGTTTGGAGACCCAGCATCCCAGCTGTCCTCCTCACAAGGCAGACTAGAAATTGAAAGGTACAAGAGGAGACAGGACAATCTTTTAGCTGGTGGTCCCAGCTAATAGGAAGATAGGTGACTGCCCCATGAACAAGAAGTCAAGGTCCGTAAAAAATTTTCAATGGTTTTCATTCCTTGCTCACTATTACATTTGGTTTGTATACGTGAATTTTCTGAGGAGATTGATATTCTATTTACTAACCAGGTAACAGTGCATTTGTACTCACATCATCCACAGAGATAGCCTTATATAGAAAAGAGAAAATGCAAATATGTCATCCACTCATGGAAATTAAAAACACGTTAGAAAGGAACTTGGTTGAGAGTGCACAGCAATGCGATGCATTGGGGCACTCCTTTCCTTTTATAGGCTGAAGTCTGCACTATTCATAATTTTTTACTTAAATTTACATATTTACATAGTTTTTATCACCCTTCTTCCCCAGTTCCTTGGCTTAATCCATTTCTCTAGGTATTCTGCATCTCCACATGTTTTAACTCTTCATCAAATTTAAGTGCCATCTTTGCCTTCCTGCCCCATTTCATTAGTCCCTTCTCCCATCTTCTAGGCAGTCCTGGTCTTCACAGGGTCCAGCACTAAGCTCATTAAGCCAGCTGCTCTCTGTCTCTGAGCACCTGATTCCAACCCAGACTCTTCCGCCAGTTGTATTTCCATTCATTTTAACCTTTTCTAGCTTTCAGTTCTTCAGATTGACAAGGCACAGAACACTTCAAGACATAAGAAAATCCTACAACTGTCTTTCTCTAACCAATCATTCCCCATATTCCTTTGGTCTTCTGACTCAAGAAGTAACCCTTAAAGCCTCAGTGTGCTGCGTTCTGCTACCCGTTCCTGAAACCAATGGCAAGTATTTGCAAACGATTCTGACAGCACATCAGAGGAGCCATTTGCAGACCTGGAGGTTTTAGATGGTGCAAGACTACAGTAAATTTTCTGCTATAAACACTCAAACCTACAGCATTCTGAACTAAGCTTGGCCGGCACTACAGATCTCAAGGAAACCTTCAAAACAGTCTACTTAGAGTCATGATAGATGTTGTCTGAAACAATTGCCTGTCAGTTGCGTTTCTTAAAAATCTGTCCTGCATATCGGTGTATGGTTATTAGGATGGCAGGCAGCATAAAGGAACCAGAAAGATAAGACAGAATATAAACCAGTTTTAATGTTTACAAAGTTAAATCTTTTTCTCAGTTGAAAAAAATGAAGTAAGCTACGGCAAAAGGATCCTTACAGCAAACAAAAAAAACCATATTCTGCATCCAATATTTCTTGCAGAAGCAGTTAAAGTCTGATGCTGAAGAAATGGCATTTTTTCCCATCCAATTTCTATGCAATTAAGGTTCCTGTCACACTTCCTAGGAGAAAGCACCAATATATTCACATGGTTAACCACTCTGTTTTTTGTAGCGAGAATGACAGAAGGTTGTATTAGGTATATGAAGGTGAATTTACACTTATTGGGATTGTATCTAATTTTCTCATATGCTACTTGCAGTAGTATCTGCATTCAAATCGTCTACTTAGAAGTGCTGAATTAATTAAAATGTAACAACAAGAAAAAGCAACCTCCAAAACCTCCTTGGTACTTGTGCAAAATTACGACATTTGAATTCAATTTGTTTGCAAGTATCAGTAGTCAGGTGGCTTATGGTTCCACTGTTGTTCGTTCAAATACTTGTCACATACACTGGAGCTGTCTACCTGATTTCAAAACATTTCCTCCAGAGTTCACAAATACTATGTGTGTGACAGTGCGATTTGCAAATAAATTTATTTGTGTGTGTGTGTGTGTTTATATTTATATATATATTAATTTCTTAGAAGCATCTCCTTGTGTCTCTTGACTGATAATGTTTTTGAAAAACTACATGCAACCACATAAAAAATATGGTACAGCTTATTTTATCTGAACATTTCACTTTCACAGTGTCACAAACACAAACTAATCTCCCAATGGATAAAAGATATTTCCGAACTGTGAGATGTTTGAAGACATTGCTGCAGTGCTGTGTATAGGCCTATATAATTTGTTTTCTCATAAAGGTCAAATGCTCCCCACTACATATACTTGTTTAAAGCTGGATACATTTTATTTTATACATACATTTGGGAACCTAATGGAAACACAGACCTGGAGGTACAACATAGGCATCGAAACTGGTAGAAGTATTTTTAGCTCTTGTTTTCAGGATGACTTACTGTTAAAGCTGAAGCATTTGATGGACTTGTGTTGATTTGAACAAAAGATTTCTGGATCCAAGGCAGACTCTTTTGTTGTTTCCAGTGAGGAACAGAGATGGAAAGAGAGATATTAAAAGCTTGGCCTATTTGATACAGTTCCATTTCATGAAAATGGCATCGAAGATTGGGGTTTTGTTGTGATACAGAACACAAACAGATATTTAAATCCTGAGAACAGTGGAATAAAAACCAGCTTGCATAATCACTTTCTTTTCTTTAGGAGACTGCTTTTTTTTTTTGCCTTCACATCCTTTCATTTTTTCTTGTTATTTGTTAATCACACAGGAAACTACTAAATGAGCTGCTAACTACAGCTCAGAGAATTCATATATACTACAGACAACATATTTACGCAAACAGTTAATTTCAAAATTTAAATCAAAATGCATAAAGTAATGGTAAAAATGCATTGTCATCGTGGTTTGAGACAGCCTTGATCATTTCAAATTGTAATTAATTCTAATGAAGAACATCTGGCTTGATCAAATAATTTGAAATGGACTCAGGGGGTATCATTATTTAGAACTGGAGCTTAGTGCTAAAAATGACAGAATTATGAAACAGGTCATCCAATTGACTCTGCACATGGGGTGGTCATTTGAGAAAATTTCCAAGTACAAAAATAAGTTCAGTACAAAAGTTGAACAATATCTAAAGTTTGTAGTCTAAACCCAACTGAACATATACATTCATTCTCAGTTTATCAGCTATACCATAAGCTTTCTCAAAATGACCACTGTTGCACTTGAGTTTAGTTTTTAAAAATATTGTACACACAAAACAGACAATGAAAGCCCACATGTTGAAAGCAGACTTTAGATTTGTGTTCATCTGATCCGTCATTTCCGAATGTACTATTAATTCATCACCCTTGAGAAAGAAAAATATCTTAATGAATGTTTTCTTGTAATTTCCAAATCTAAATATTTTTGCTGAAGTTTTGTGCTGGGTTTTTAGATCACAGGTTTTTTAGACCTCAGGACAAAAATGATATTGTAAACGCTGTCAATTCTAATGAAGATTATAGATTGAAATGTTTACTTTCTTTATCTGCATATACCTTGCCTTTTATTTCCATAGGCACATAGTAAAAATAACCTGAATATTGCAAATATTGAGGTTAGCTAATGGAAAGTCTTATCTGAGACAACAGACAATATTTAAATATTATCAGGTTGTGTGTTATGATAATGAAATGAAGCCAGAAGACAAACAGAGGTATAGTTCCACTTACCTCCCTCTATCTCTGTGCCAAATTAGGGAGTGTAGTAAAAGATGATCACTTCATGATCGCTAAGGATAGCCAAAAGCAGCAATCCAACATTATTACTGCTGAACTTCTCCCTAGAAGTTATTACATAACATAATCTGCAAGTTCCTAAACTTCAAACTCAAATGTTGTGGCACAAGGTGAGCAGAATAAGGCAGTGCAGAAGTGAAGAGACTGGCAAGAGTTGGGTTACTGACAGAAGTCTTTTTCAGTAAGGGTCGTCTTTTGTTAAAAAAGATCCTGCCTTACAGACATCGTATCCCTTCCTGAACAGAACCCTACCAACTGTGCATCGTGCAATTTCACTATCGGCTTCCTTTTCCTCACCAGACCTTTTTCACACTCAAACCTTTATCCTTCCTAAAGCTTTAGTGGCAGCAGATTTCCAAAGTATTTTCATATGTAATCTTTGTTTTTAACACAGCATATGAAGTTCTCTCAGTGACACATTATTAGTGTACAAAACAGGGGAAAAAGTGGGGGAATTTATAAGAGACTAAAGAGACACAGTGCAGATGTCTGGTTTGGCATGTGAGAACCAGCTAATTTGGGAGATCTGAAGAGGATTCTGTCATCCAGAAGTTTGATGTCCTTAATTCTTACCTGCTGTCATAGTCCTGGAGGAGTCGATAACAGGACAACCTGAAATCAGAGGTGTCAGTGGCAACCATCAGTGATTAACTCTTCAAGAGTAATGTCAGTAATAAACTAAGGAGGAATATAGGTACTATTACTCTGGCACTAGGCAAGGACACCACATGACGTGGACTTGAAGTTGTATGCTCTCTGTATCAGCATGCCATTCTCACAAAATGGTAGGTGTCTTATGACTGTCTTTTGCTCCTCAGTGTGGGTTTTAGTTTCCTTCTGATACTTTTTTTTTAACGAATAGAAAAAAATAACGACTTTCAAACTGTCATTAACATTCAGTGGCTACATCTGTAAACAAGCGCAAATATCAAAGGAAAAGCAAGGCACATCACATTCTCAGATTTTAAAGCTGTTATTATGCAACAGGAAAAAAGTTATTATAATACCAACCCTTTGCCAGACATTGGAAAGCATAAATTTTTAGCTTCGGGAAACTATGCTGATGGCATTTTTCCCCTTCTGCCCTACCTTATACATAGCAGTTTTGAAATAAAGACAATTCTTTGTGTCGTGCACCTGGGAATAGCCGTCTTTCAGTGGAATCACTCACCTTTCACTGACATCACCCAAGTGAAGGAAGCATGAAGGAGGCAAGGCTTTTGCCAGTCTTTTTCAGCAAAGGACAGTTTCAGCTTGGGCAAACATTTTGTAGGTCTCTCATTACCGACATTAGAAGCTTCTTCCGCAAGCTCTTTATTCTAATATAGTAATTCAGGGGTAATTACAAAACACAGAACATCGTCTTAAAAGAGATATCTACTAGTCAAGATACGAATAAAAAAACCTTAAATCCCAAGACCAAGAGCAAAACAGGAATAAATTATTTCTAGCTTCTGTCGAAGCCACATTTCCTGTGATCCAAATCTGTCCCAGGGCAACTTTGCTTCAAAACCATAATGAGAAAGAGCCCTGAGGCAGGCAGGAGCACAACGGGGCAGGGAGCAGAGCAGAGCTGTGTCACGGGCGCAGTGGTACTACAGCAGGACCTAACCCTAACGATGCTGCGTTCATTTTCAATTCCAGTGCTGTTACGATATCAGTGTATTGCCCATCACTACTTTAAATCTGTCAATAGTGGGTTTTTACTTCTTCTTAGCAAGACTTTCTGATTTCACAGCTCCCTGTTTCATTTATCACTTTTTTCAACAACATATCTTATGACTTGGATCAGAATTTTTAATTCTTTTTTTCTATAAACCTATTCTACTTACAGGCATTGATTGTGAAATTCTTGGTGATATCAGTAGCCAAAGGGAAGTTGACAGAAAGAAGTTAGTTGGACAATAAAAGTCAATGAAACTTTTATTGCTGGGAAGACAGGCAGCAGTGTAGATTTGAATAATTTTAATAAAGATCTATTGGAATGCTTTACATAAAAGTGTATATACCTCATGGATATTTAGGGATTTTAGCTACTCTTTGTCCCCTCCAACTGTATTGCTTATGCATATGTCCTCAGCATCATATGACAAGCACAAATTCAGCCTTAATCTCACCTGTATACGTATTTATTTTAGATCTGGTTCAGCCGTATCTGTGAATAGATCCCAGACCAGATGAAAATTTGTATATTGTAGCAGTGCTCTTCAGTTCACACACCTGCTTTCTACTGGGACTGAGTAGAACAATAGGAGCCATTCTCTCCCCTCGGGAATTCTCAGTTGATGACTTGTTACTGAATTACAATATTTTAACAACAGATTGTGATACAAAGTGGATGCCTGGAAATTTGTTCCTGTAACATCCTTTTTTTTTCCATTTTGTTTTTCTATTTCCTTTTATTTTACATCTTAGATATCTTTTGCTTGTAGTTTCAATGAAGCCATAGTTTCAGCTCATTTTATTGTCCCCTCCACACAAACACCCCCATTTTCTTGGAATAGCTATCACAATGTTCTTGTTATGAATAGGATTTTTAAAGCCACCTTTTATGTATATATGTAGAGTGCCTAGTGCATACCCTTATTCCATTAAACTGCATACCATGTATTTTTTCCATTGTAAATCAATATGTTAAAGAAGATACTATATTTTCTCCTATTTTCATTGTAAAGCTAAATTGAGAGTTAATGTTCCAAATCAACACAGACTGATTAAAATAATCCTTAAGTGGACATTAACAATAATAATAATGATAATGATAATGATAATAATAATAATGATAATAATAATGATGATGATAATAATAATAATAATGATAATAATAATAATAATAATAATAATAAATGATGTCGGAAAACAATACAATAGCTACTAGATTTGGACCTGAGAGCATCCCCCATATCATCATCTATGTACTTGTATTAATCAGGAAATTTTCATGCAAAATGCTAACTACCTTACAGAAGGAATGTTGACAGTAAAGGTTTCTCAGATCCAGGAAAGTATTGATCAAAACCAGAATAAGAACAAGAGCTCTGTACTCGTTTTCTGCATAGCCAATATTTCAATGATTACAATGTTCATCTGGGACATGTTTAAGTCCTTGCTCCATCAGCTCTGGTATCAGACATTTGCTGGCCATGAGCGTGTTTATAAACTATGATCAGTCTCTTTCTTATGTTTTGCTCAGACTATGGATCCAGACTATGATCCAGCTAGGATCCAGATGAGCCTCCTCGTCACTGTGATTCAGGTACAGTTCTCTGCTTCTAGAAGTTTTGGTTTCATCCTAACATTAAATATGAATATTATGAGAAAAGAAGGAAGGAAAAGCTAATTTTTTGTACATTGTTATGTGATGTGAGATAGTTAGAAATGCAGAAGACAAGGTGTCTCATGGGCAGAATGACCATAGAAGTAGATTCCATTTGGAAGAACGCAATGGGATCAAGTCTGCTTCCAATACCGAGTGTTATAAAATGAAGTAAATCCCATGTCAACCAGACCTGCATGGCGAAATTTCACCTTGTGTTACACCAGTGCAGACAAAATGAATGCAGATAGGTTACATTAGTAGCCTTAAGTAAAGGTGTGACATATGCAATAAAAATCTATACGTAAAAAATCCACTACACTGTGCAAACACCTAATTTAATGAGCTTTTTATGATAACATTCCCATGGCATAATAGAGAAAATTCCCTGTGGCATCAATATTTTTTTACCAGTTCATCATAATATAAATCCTCCAAAAGTTGCAATAAATAAACAATCACTAAGACTTTCTTTCCCCGCCCCAGTATAGTCCAAGGGAGCTGATGACCACGTCTCCTTTCACAGCGTCAGGGTTGTGCAGGTAATACCCTAGGAAATGTTTTTGAAATGCAATAACCATTACCTTGTAAATATCTATAAGCATTCTTCAGTTTTGCTTCATTTTGCCAATTACTGTCATAACAGAGCTATTGCTAAAACATGATTTTCTAAGCACTTTATTGGAGTGATTATTGCAGAGAGTACAGATCTTCAAACCCATCCATATCCATCTTGATAAGCACATAAACAGAAACTTACTAAATAGCCTATTTTGTCACACATTGTTACACACATCTGAACGAGAAAGATTTTTGCCTTTTTTTTTCTTTGCTAAGTCTGATTTCCTAAATACCAAACTGGATATACGTAACCTTTGTAGAAACAACACCTTGCTCTTTCATGGTCTCATTTCTGACTTTTGCAAGTTATTGATTTTATGTCATAATACAATGATGAGCCCCTTCTGTACATGGCTGGTTGTACTAGAAAATGGTCTAGTGTTTATGCAATGGCTTCTTTGTCCTGGTCTGAAAATTTATTTATGGCTGCACAATTAAATTATCTCTATTCCTTCATCTCTCTCTCCCCTTACTGTAGACACAGAAAGACAATAAGATTGTGCATTCTCATTTGAAGTTGTAACTACCACAGCAAAGTCAGTATCATTCTGTACCTCTGCTCTTTCGTGCCTTCTCTAGTCATTAATACCTTGGCATCTCTGCACACGCTGAAGATCATGTGCAGGCTTTACAGGACTCAATATTTAATAGCTGACAGAATAGATATAATAAGGTAACAGTTCCAGACTAGAGGAAAATTAAATACTCCTTAGTTATTTTATTGAAATTTCAGTTCTTCTGAGTTTATACTTGTAGGCAGGGGTGGAATTTAAAAAATGCAATTTCAGAGTACTTTTATGGTGTTCCTCGCTTGACTGCTGAAAGCTGTAATCGTCACAATAAAATCCTGGGATGAGGTGCCAGTGTAGCATATTTTATTCCAGTGTAATAAAATATGTTCTACAAATAAACTCTACTAGAATTGGGCAGATTAATCCAGTCCTACTTAATAGCATTTCAGGTATTCACAGCAAGCTCTGCATGTATTCAGTATTTTTTTTAATGTGTATTTAATAAACACCATATTTTATGATGAAGGAGTGCAATATTTTATTCATTGGATTTTGATTCTACAGGATTATATGGGAAGACATTGATTCCTTAAGCAGAAAGAAACTACTTAATAAGATGCAGCTGATGCTCTTTAGCTAAGCACATCACAAACAATGTTTCCCCCCCTAGAGTTCTCTTCACTTTAGGATGCTGTGAAATAGCTCATGGAAGTCTCAGACATCTGGAAGTTCAAAACCTCACAGAAGGTGCTGAATGAATTGTTGGAGTAGGTTTCTTGACTGTGAGATGCAGGTGGCAGGACCTTGCTTTCTTCTGTCCCTCTCCCAGGGAAGAACACCATTTCAGCACTTAAAAATCTAATTGTAACAGTTCCTTTGAAGGTGATGGATTTGTGGAAGATTATTTTTAAAAAGTTATTTAAACAGAAGCTGGACCCTTTAGACACAAAGAGCTCTCACATTTCAGTAGAAAAGGGCAAAGAGGACATGCGTAATTAGATGGGAAAATCAAGATTAACGAGTATGACAAAATCCCTCCCAATCCATAAGGCTTGTGTTTGCTTCCTACTATCTTTCTTTAAGACAGATACTTCTCATCACCACCAGTCATTAAAAGATATTGCTATGAGAACAAATATGCATGTTTTACATAACTTAATAAGGTAGGAGTGAGGAGTGCAGAGCAAGAATGCACTCATTTTATCTTTCTATAGTGTTTGAAAGATTTCAACTTTTACAGAATAGTTGCAAAATCATGCAAGCAAAGAAGGATGCACATCAATGAACATTCTTTGGACTTAGATCAAAGATTTTGAATTTGGATGTGTTAAAATACGCTTTGTTTGAATGTAGGTGGCTTGCAGAACAGTTGCCCTAATCACTTTTGTTTTCAAAATTCATAGTTGGAAGATTTGGATGGTATATGTTTCTCTCCTTTTTTCTAGGACATTGATAAAGAGACTAAATGGCAGTGTGCCAAGAAAAATAACCTGCATTAACCCATGAGGAAAAAAAATTTAATTTGATTCAGAAGATATTCCATTACCCATACCTTTTGACATGCATAACTTTGCCTGTCTTTACTTCGTTTAGTACATTGATTTTGTATATTATCATTTTAAACATGAATCACAGAGTTACAAAGCCATATATCTTAGGAGATTCTTTTACCAATGCAATTTCTTTGTCAGCATAGGTTTTAAGTTCATTTCTTAAATAAACTATACTTGAACAAAATCAGTTGAAAATAATGTTATCATTATATCACTCTTTTGTATATAGATAAGGGAATCCTGCACAACCCAATAGAAGTCTGTGTCCAGGCGTGATGTCAGAGGCACTGACCTTTTGATATTTGAGTCTTGCAGTTTTTCCCTATCAATATTGACACAATATTTTTTTTCTAATCTTCTCTAGCTGTTCTTTCATCCTAAGACTGGTTAAAAAGTAAAATCAGTGAGTCAGGGGGTTCCTTAGCAAACTTTTGAAAAAGTTCTGAATGATTTTTTTTTTATTTTTTTTTTTCTTAAGTTTAAGCACATTTCAACTTAGGAGATGATGATTAAATTTCACCACATGAATGGAAACGTGTTTTAACTTCACAGTGTATAGTATTGGCAGCAGGAAGAATTTGGATTAGTTTTTCTATATGCAGTTCCTTATTTAGGGTCCAATTTTTGCAAATAGATGTAACTGTGGCTTAGCCTATGAACAAATTATCCTACTTCCTAAAAATACTTTCATCTCCAGCAATATTCAGGAAGTCTTTGCAAATTAGTAGCACTTGCTGTCATATAAACACTAAGTATATTTTTGCCTAAAGAAAAGGAAAAAAAAAAAAAACAACAAATCAAAGAAGGAGAAAACCTCTCTGGGTATTAATAACGGCATTCCAAAGAAATTCCAAATGACAACTGTCTAGTTAGGTAATGGCTCGAAGTCTCACTTCAGTTCAGCGTTACATCCACTCCTCTGAAGCTCTGGTCATTCTTCCACTGAGCTTCCCAGGTAGGCAGAAACAAATTTCTGCTGCTGGTGTGTTGCAGACCAGATGCCCACCATAGAGAGTGCACAATCTTGCATCGGAGATCCCAAAGGAAAATGGAGCCCTTGGACAAGTATGGGCAGCTCTGGCTGAACTTTTCCCTCTGGTGCAACTGAATCTCTGCTTTCACTCACAGCTCAAATTATCCTACTAGTGAGTTTAAAGTGGCTCACTGTCTCCACAACATATTCTTCACAGCACCTATGGCTTTTTTATAAGCATAGTGGTATGCACCATTTATATATTCAAATCTATTTCCAGGTAAGTGAGTAAATCTCAGTCATCAGAACTATAGGTAAACGTAGCTGTCATGTATGGAAGTAAAGCCAGCTAGAGGTGATCTCTGTGCCTTAGAAAGAGAACAGGATTCAATTTTAACTTTCAAAACTAACATTTTGTCTGGGTTTTTTCTACTTGGGGCAAAATCTACATTTTGCATTGTTGAATTACACTGAGAAATTCTCTGGTATCAGACATTTGCTGGCCATGAGCTTATTTGTAAACTATGATTAGTCTCTTTGTTACGTTTTGCTCAGGCCACGGATAGATATATTATTGAATGGCAATTATATATCTTGAAAGTCTTATCCTACAGTAATACAAAGTAATGTTTACTGTCTTTCAGGGGAGAAATATGAGAGCAAGCACAATTCATGTGCTTATCACCTTAATGTTATTAAATACATTAAGCTTCTAAACTCTAATATTCACCACAGAGCGGAAGAGGTGAGAGGTTTCCCAGCTCATCTCATATTTGCAATTCTTTGCTATTTTTTTCCAAGCTTTCCAAATATATTTGCAAAACCAAAATATTTACCTTGAATATATATGTTCCAGTACAGATTTCAGCAATGCTGTATAAAGAGATAATGTCCCCATATTAGTTCTATCCAATATGCTCCAGGGTATCTTTATTCCTTTGAGATACAGTTCTCATACGTTCCCCTCCTGTCAGTTTTGTTATTTAGACCATAATTAAAAAAAAAAAAAAAAAGAGCATTAAAGGATAGGAACATCTTAAGTGACTACAGCTAATTGCAAAATGCACATATGTCAGGATATTAACCTGAAAATCAACCCAAAACAAAAAATTAATCATATAGCTTCAAATGTCTGAGTAGTCACAGTGTGAACACTGACAACTTCTCATGCATTTTATCTGAGATACTGAAAAAGTGGTGTCATAAAGGAAACCTGACTTTAATCACATTACCCAGCTAGATTTCATTAACGCAAGTTAAACACAGAATCTTTTTAGACACAATGTTAATGATAGCATTTCTCCAGAGAACAATTTTAGCATCTACTGCGAAGAGAATGCTATATCCTATGTTCTGACCTTCATCCTCCCAGTTCCCATCTTCTCACTGTCTATAGTGTCTCTTGCTCCCACCTAAACACATTGCTCTACAATGTAAAGCTATTTCCTACACAATGTGATACACTGGATCTATTAGCAACCTTACATTTCAACTATGTTCTTGACCAGAACTGTAGACTATCTCCCCAGTAAGACACAATACCAGCGATCAAATTTCCTAACAATAGCACAGAAAATTATAAGATGCAGAGATATTTTCCACACAGACATGATTTTTTAAATTTTTTTTAGAGACACCACATGTTATGTAAGGCCTCAGAATTTGTGACATCTGCTACTAATGCAGCATATGTTGTACTAGGCCTGCTTGAGGAGATGTTATATTAGCATTACAATGTTTACTGATTAATAGCAATACATTATGCCTGCTTACTTGCCCCTCCTCACCCTCACAGGAATTCTGTCAGGGATTTCTACAGTGATTCTAGTGTTACACAAGTTACTGAACTAATTGGGCCATGTTTAGCTGTTGTACCAGCTCCTGAAATGCCGTGCTGTATGAGATCATTATTATATGGTAAGTATGATACACACAGTTTATGCAAACCTTGCAAAAGTGTTGATTAACAAGACAATGTGGATGATACCACATGTCAGGTTTAACAGAACGTTACTGTCCACCCAAATAGTTTCCAGAATGACATTTTGACAAAACACCAACAGATACTGTATTTTCTCACAACACTGAGATGCAGGAAGGGAAGTATTTAAGAAGAAAATTCCAAGGTATTATGGGCAAGTTAGGAATAAAAATAGGGAACTTCGTCACAGAGCATGCAGAAACAGCAACATTGTGCCTCACTTCTCAGGTAGAGCCATCCACCTCCCCAACATGTAAGACCCATACCTCATTCTCAGGAAAGAAGTTATAGTACTTCTGATAGTATGTGATGGACATCATCATTCAGCCAGCACATGGACCATCTGTCCCTTAGCCACCACGTTTTCCTATTCTATGCTTTATTCTTTGTCCCTTTCTCATTTATCCAGTTCTCCACCATTTCCTTATGATTTCTCCTCAAAAGATGTCAGGAGTCATCAGAAAGGGAGACAGAAATAAGATCCACATATCACAGAAGCATCCTGTGACTGAAAGTCTAAATTTAGAAGAATGTCCCTGGTAAGCCATGCATCCAAGTTTTGGGTTTTTTTTTCACTAGTTTCCATAGTAGACTAGTTCCCTTTCACTAGTTTCTTTAACTGACACAACACCACAGGTGCTGCCATTCTGGTACACTTGAGGATATGTCAATGGTTAGAAAAACAAACAAATAAGGATGCTGAAAAAAACCACAAATAAGAAAAGTCAGCTGAAGAACTAATGAAAAAAAGGAGATGAGTCAAGAGACAAAAAGATAAAGGGTTCCATAAGGAAAAGGAGACGTATAGACAAAGAGATGGAGTGGGGGGAAGAAAGGGAAAAGGGGACTGAAAAAGAACTGGAGAGAAGAATGAGAAAAAGAAGATAAGAGACAGAGAAAGAAAATAGTAGAAAGGGAAGAGGGAAGTGAAAGGATGTGAAAAAAGGAAACAGCTCCATGTCAGAGACTCAAGTGAAAAGAACTGAGCTGAAGTGTTGGGATAAACAAATTGAAAAAAGACATCAAAGACAAAACTTATGAAAGCACACTGAGAAAACAAGTAGGCTAACAGTGAAAAAAACAATTACTAAAATGAGAGCTACATCATGCTATAGCATGAGTGGACATGAGAAGGTCTGAAATATAAATAGCACTGAAAGAAGAACGGGAGTTTTAATCCTGAGTTCACATATAGCTATCGCCATTACCAAAATACTGCCTGTTATCTAACACAAATGTGTAGTACAGGCAGGAGCATGTGCATCAAACTTCAGTGGAGTGTAAATAAAATAAAAGTGATTGCAGCCATTGTAATCTTACTACCACTTCATTTTCTTCAGTTCTTGGGTGAGAGAGCAGAATTATTGTGTATGTGGTTTTAGTGGCTACACTCATCCTGGTACGTCACTACATTCTCATTGTTTAAAGCAGCTTTATGATGAGTGACATATTTATAGTGTTTCACACATTTTGGTTTTTATTAAGTGGCACACTAAAGTAGCAAGAAAAATCCATATCAAATGAACCTGCATTTTGAATGGTTTACTGCATCTGCTCTAATTTCTGACTACTGTTTTGTTTAACAGGAGACAGAGATTCCTGAAATCTTTTGTGAAATTAACATTTTACTAGAGAGATTGCTCCTTGAACCAAATCCACCTAGAATAAATTCCATCATGCTCCACCCTTCATACTTATAAACTTGGAGCCTGAATACCCCTTTGTATATCTGGTTGCTGTTCCTGTGTTACAGGTATTTTTCATTTTCCAATTATTCCCTCACTCCTCCCAAGCACACACTTTTTTACATCGTCTGTGCTATTCAACTGATCCATTTTCAGATAAGTGCAATATTAGTGCAAGTACTGTTCCTTCACAGGTGCTTTTTCTCCCCAGCTGCTGAGATTTGCATGCCAGAATGTTCCAGCATACCACAAAGCCAGATATGTACTAAACATCCATACCATTGCAACCAAATTAATATTGTGGTTACTTAGGTGTGACAATATTTTTTTTCAGAATCTGTCCTTGAGGTCCTTAGTGTGTTACTCACTTGAACTGGTTCATGTGTTACAGTGGAAGAGCCTGGAAGAGCCTGGAACCGTTCTGTGTAGTGGATGGCAGAGCAGAAACCACTGGAGCACAAACAGCCTCATGGGTTCCTCATTCACCAACCAGCGATTCTGGTGCACAATAGTGTGGCAATAAAGAAGGATCACATCACCATTCAAAAAAATGAAGTCCAGTTATATCACCTGTAAATGTGGAAGTACACGCTTATAGAATTTTTGGAAAAGTTCATCTGCCTCGCAAACTAGGACAGACAAGCCCAAATTCAAATGAAATGGGTGTTATTTATCACTAAAAAGTTGGCAGTGTGGATTGTCATAGCTGCATGAGTAACCAGTATGGTACCAACCAGTGAAGTACCCAACAGCACTGTCGTGAAGGTTTGTACTTTGATTGAGCACTGCAGTTTATTCAAATGTGTCAAAGTTGTCTGAAATAGTAGTTACCATTGAGATAAGGCAGACTGAAAGCATCTTGAGGAATTTTATGGTGAGCATGTGCCCATATTTTTCTGAAATGTGGCTCAAAAACCCCCCACATAAATTACAGAGGTTACCAATACTGCATAGCTGTGAAGTAATTAGGTAAGATCTGTTACCCCAGAAAGACTGTAACCAATGCTCTTTGTCCATCCTACCTATGGGAGCAGAACTCCCGAGTGAACTATCCCTTGTAACTATTCCATGATTTTTCACTCAGAAGGAAGCAGCTGGCTCAGGAGAGCCTGAGTCTTAGCTAACATGTCTGTAAGGTAGATGACCAGGAGACTAGGTCTGGGAATGAATCCAGAACTAGATCATTTAGCAGAACTAGGGTGCATCTGAAAAGATGTCTGTGGTTTCCTCAAATCCTCCCTGCTTCTTTTCAGTTAAACTATGCCCTGACGACCCACACTCAGGCAGAAGAAGGTTTAATGAAACAGTTGGCGTTTCAGGATGGTGGTAGCCTGAGCACTTGGCAAGCTGAAAGCAAGGTAGCACTACTTACAACACTCTTTGTATGCCAGTGTGGTCAACACCATCTGTACTACTGTGACCTGCTGTGCCCAGCACAATATCTGGGTCAGAATTTTCACCAAAAGTGAAAAAAAACCTTCAATCACTTCTGGTTTAGACATATTGTGTAAACAACTAGAAAATGTACATGTCATTTCTGGGGCAGATACAAACAAGCTCCTGACTGAATGTCCACTGCCAATAACAGGGAATATGTTATAGCGTTACTGCCATAATTTTTACGTTCTGATAAAACCAAAATAAATTCTGACACTTTCTCCTCTCTGAAGCTATTTTGCTTAAAAGGCAGCATGAAATATGCCCTTTAGTAATCAAAACACAAACTGCCACAGTCTTTTAAGATCTCAGACCCTGTTTGCAAGAGTATATAAAAGTGAACTCATATACTAAATTTCCCTGCAGTGTAAGCTAATGGGTGAGATTATTCTTTGATATGTTTCATTTTGATGGTATCGTACACCAAAATCCCACTAATCTGCATTCCACTTCATTGTGCGTTGTATGAGTGGCTTCTTCCAGTCTCTCCTTTAGAGACTGAATATAGAAAATTGCAAGTAGTTGTCGTAATAAAAAGACTTCCTTTTTTAGGTTGTGTTCAGTATAGAATCATAAAATCACAGAATCCTAGAATGTGTTGGGTTGGAAGGTACCTTTAAAGGCCATCTAGTCCAACCCCCTGCAGTAAGCAGGGACATCTTCAACTAGATGAGGTTGCTCAGAGCATCATCAAGCCTGGCCTTGAATGTCTCCAGGGATGGGGCCTCCACCACCTCTCTGGGCAACCTGTTCCAGTGCCTCACCACCCTCATTGCGAAGAACTTCTTCCTAATGTCTAATCTAAACCTACCCTGCTTTAGTTTAAAACAATTGCCCCTCATCCTATTGCTACATGCCCTTGCAAACAGCCCCTCCTCAGCTTTCCTGTAGGCCCCCTTCAGGTACTGGAAGGCTGCTATAAGGTCTCCCCAGAGCCTTCTCTTCTCCAGTCTGAACAACCCCAACTCTCTCAGCCTGTCTTCATAGGAGAGGTGCTCCTGCCCTTTGATCATCTTCGTGGCCCTCCTCTGGACCCACTCCAACAGGTCCATGTCCCTCTTGTGTGGAAGGCTCCAGAGCTGGACACATATGAATATGAATGCATATGAGCACTGCCTTACTGACTTCTGGAACACCCCAGCAAAGAGATGTGGATGATAATGAGGAAGAATGGCAGGTTATGCTCACATGTGTGTTTCCCAGTATGATCACTTTTTTCTTTAGGTGTCCTCTTGACTGTAAACTTCTCAGGGCAGAAATCATCATAGCATACATCAGATGTTTTGCTAGCACTTAACTAAAGAATAACAAAATCACAGATAATTATAGCCAAACTACAACTGTTAAAATGAATTAATGAAACATTTGTGGATTAACTACCCCCTGGTTTTCATTATTTATTCACTTTGATGTTAATTGCAAAATTCTTTAATTCACCATAGCTCTCCCTATCATTAATGCAAATTAACAAGGTTCTACTGTAATGCAGATATTATTATCTTCCCTTGCATAAATGCACACAGTTCTCTAATTAAAACATGCTGTATTTTTTTCAAATCAGATTACCAGGTATAATGGAAACAGAAAATATGAACAAAGCACTCAGCTGTTTATATAAAAGCTAGGAGTTTGGAGAATGACGGAGGTCATTCTTTTTATGTTCAATAAAAATTAGTCAAATGAAAGAGAGAAATTTTAGTGAGAAGGTAGGAGTAAATGTTGTCTTTTAGAAGCGCTGCATCCATATGTATCCATTGAGGCTCACTTATTCTATGATTTTATGATTAACAAACCACTAGCCCACTTGTACACAGTTTATACTGTTGTATGTTACATCTACTAAGATAAGTTGTAGAAGTAAAAAACAGAAAACTAAATAAACAATGCTTTATAACTTTTAATATGACATATATCAATTTTCCTCCTTATCAGTCTAGCTGATCTTTCCTTATAACATACATGATTTTTTTACCTCTTGATGACAAAGATTACTCTGTAGTAATTTTTAAAATAAGAAGTGTTCTAAGACAAAACTCTACATTCAAAATAGAAATGTAAGACACAGTAGGATCGGCAAGCAAAATATTAATAAGTGGTTCTCCTTTTTTTTGTCCTTTTGTTTTTATGTTCAATGGTTTTAATTCTTAGTGTATTTATGAATTTTGGATTTATGCATAAGTTAACAGATTATTTTGCTTTTATATACAAATTAAAGTTGTCATGTCACACCATTAGGAAGGTACACAATTTTCTGATTGAAACATGATATCAAGCTCACACATTCTATCTTTCATTTATATCTGCTTGGCTTTTCATGTATTTCCTAGTATTTGTGAGGAAGACAAAAAGAGATGTAAAGTCTTACCATTTTCACAGTTGAACTTGTTACATTACCACTCCCATCAAGATTAACTGAAGAGAACTGCAACACATCTGTCCCTTAAGAAATTTACCTCATCAGGTGTCTTCTGCTGTCATCTTAGCTCACGTTCAAGTTCATGTTCAAGCCCAAATCTCCCAATTGTCCAGAATGACTGCTTGTTGGCTCACACTTTTGCTCGACTGCAGAACAAAGCGACTGGATCCTCAGACAGATATGCTGTCAAGGGACAGCAGCAGATTCTGGCTCATGTTCAAGTCCCAACCTTATAGGCTATCTGGATGCAACAAGCAGTTGCCTGGCGCAATGTGACTTGCCCATTCTCCCTCAGACTTGGCCAACCTGTATTAGCCATATCTTGCTTTTCTACTTTTCCAGGTGGTGTGGGATGTGCCAGCAACATCTAGGTTTCCTTATTCAGTTTTTGCACTGTTTCTGAAAACAAAATGAACTCATTCACCTTGTTGAAGCTTTCTGCCACCTTTTGCCTCTCTGATGCTTAGTCCTCACGTTTCTTTTCCACAGCTGTATGGCAGCATTGTCAGCTCCCTAACAAACAAAGCAGGGTGCTATAGTCAGACAAGGAAGTCTGTAAAGGCAACATAAAATACTTCCTATAGGGAGATGGTAAGTGCTCATGAAAGAGGAGGGAAAGGGGAGCAATAAAAGGGAGAAGAGCTATAACACAAAAGATAAACACTATTTTTGGGGTGAAAAAACAGAATTCTCCAGGTTAAACCTGATCCCAGAAAATGAGAGAGCCCCCTCACCACAAGACATACTTAGCACAAAAAGAAGGGGAGGCAGGAGCCCGAAGAAAAGTGGAGGAACCACTTGTTGAATGAAAAGAAGGGGTGGAAAGAAAGGAGTGATTGCCCGTGGAAGAAAAGGGGGAGGATATGAATGTGGAAACTGCAATGGGGGATCGTGTTTGTAGCCAAGGAAGTCAAGCCTACAGAGTTGGGACTTTAGTGTATGATGCATGTTGCTGCACGTTTATGTATATCTTCACAGCCATAGATGCTTTCGGCTGAACATCATCGTAGAAATGTGATTTGTGGCCTTGAATAGCCAGGGAAAGCATAACAGGGGAATCCTCTTTTGCCGTCTAATCGTGGATACTGGATATGTGTAATGATGTCACACACCTGGATGCTGATGATCCAAATATGAGCTGTAGCTGTCTGCTGGCTAGAAAGACCTGTCAAAATGTGAATCAAAGCTAGGCAGCCAGCTGATGAGATCAGAAAACTGGGGTCAGCTCAGACATACATTGTCAATACAACCTAAGGCACTGGGGTGATTTCAGGCCTGAAAATGGCTACTTGTCCTAGCAGCAACCTTTAATCAAGAATTTTATCTTTTGTATGGGAAGTGAGGAAGCTGAGTGATAAAGGAGTCGACCTAGAGCTGCCTCATGTAGTAAAATAATTTTGGCAGGTAACCATCTGTGTTGAGGTAAAACCTGCAGAAATAAGTTGTACAAAAGCTACCTTCTGTCTCCTCTAGGAAAAACGTAGTGGAAGAAGAGACAAGTTATTCCCGGAAAACAAAAAGAGTTTGTGATCTTAGTTGAATGAGGAAAAAACCTCTGAGACACTGCCCCATACTAGGACCTGAGTACTTTAATGTGTGGTGATAGGAAAGTACCACACGACAGCAAGCTTGCATCAGCAGCTTTAACAGGAGCCAATCCCGTAGCTTCTGCTCTAGGCTTTTGCACCCTCATAAACAAAATGAGCAGTCACATCTGCCTATGTAAATAGATAACACATGATGGGTGTGGTATCCAGTGCTATGCTAAATGGGAATGAACTACACTAGCAACAGCAATCATGGGAATTAGAAACGAGTGTGATCTATGGGGAAAAGAGCAAGCAGGTGGGAGGTCAGGTAATTGATTTATTTGTGGAAAGGGTTGTCATCCTTTGTTAGGGAGTTCCTGCAAATGACAAACAGTAGAAAGAAATTTTGTGGGTTAGACAATACCAGTTATGAAGGACTCAAAGAGAGGAAAATGTTTTGGCAGTTAAAAAAGTATTACTATATGTCAATTAGTGTATTCCTAAATTTTGGAAACACTCATAACTTAAATCTGAATGTTATGACTTGAGCACATCTCTACCACCTGTTGACCTGAGAGCTGATTTTTTTCTGTTCTGAAGCATTTTCTGAAACACTTTGGAGGAAAAGAGAGACTCTCTTATGCTAGGAAAGAAGATATTAAAATAAAAATTCAATGTTTCTAATCTGATTTCTTTTTAAATAGAAAAAAGAAATTGTGGGCAACCTCTCACTATATGAACAGCTTCCAGAAATGATTGTCTTTTATATGTATTTATATATTTTTCTTTCCATTTGCAATTGTATTTATAAAGTGTTTCATTGTCTTCCTCCTTCCAAGTTTTTTATCCTTCATGAGGTAAGTACAAAATTTAAATTTCATTAAAAAAAAAATCAGTGTTAGAGTGGCAAGGACCCTTAACCTGCAGCTCACAAATGAAGGCAAACAGGTGAAAAGGTCCTACTTATCTCCAAATATGTCGTTCTTACTTGTGTGTACCCTGTAGGGCTTCCCAGTTGACGTCAACCAGCTGGTATAAGTGAAGCTGCACTAATTTACACCCACAGAGAATCAGGTTAACAATGTGTTAAATGTACTAGATTAGAAATGAATGTGGTATTATATTTGAATTCCAAATGAGGGCAGCATCAATTTTTTCTGTCT
The DNA here is from genome assembly GCF_028500815.1 of Rissa tridactyla. Taxonomy (NCBI): domain Eukaryota; kingdom Metazoa; phylum Chordata; class Aves; order Charadriiformes; family Laridae; genus Rissa; species Rissa tridactyla. The sequence continues at coordinate 201,346,812 of NC_071466.1, forward strand.
TATCTGACAATTGGAAAGTTGGAGATATTTTATGTGAAAAAGAATAGCGTTACACTTATTCTGAGCAGTTGACAGACATGGCTGGAAGTCTGATATGATTAATACCTCAATAATAGGGCTTCAGTAAGTTAGTCCCAATAGATCCCCAACCTAGAGAGCATGCCAAGATACGGATAATAGTTAAGTGACTTTTATTAGATAACAAATTCCATTTTTAGCTCTGTTTTACTAAGGAGCTTTTATAATGCATTAAAACCAAAAGACTTTAGGAGGTGTCTTACAAACACATGAGTGCAGAAGAATTAGTTGCAAGAGCTTGAGAATCCCATTTTTGACCAAAAATAGTCTGAGTTACCTAAAAATTAGTCTTCATATTCATTTCCTTACCAACACCTTGAGACTTTTTCCTTGAGATAAGCATTCAGATATGGAATTTTTGTCTTTCTTTTCTAAGGCACCTGCAGAGGTGCTGCCACACACCCAGCGGGGAAAAGCAAAAAAATCAGTTCAAATGAAGAGAAGCTCAGCTGTGAAGTAGGGCCAAAAAACATCACAAAGTCCTCCTTGTGTTTCCTTTCATGCCTGAAGCAGGAACATTCAGGTCCCTTTCTTTGCCCTCACTAGACTTAAGGACGATGAGTGTCTCTGTACTGACAGAAATTCAAAACTTGTAGAAAAAGTCTGGCTATGGATTCCTCCTTTCTGCATCAGCTAGCAAATAGAGAGCAGCTCAACTTACACAACAGTAACATTCCAGGAATTATCCTTACCTAGAGAATACAGTTCCAGGAATAATTAATTATTGGAAATGTTATTTAATACTTGTTTTATGGCAGCTTTATGGATAGGCGTGTCAGCTGAGCAGATAAGCAACTTTGCTGTAGATCCAGAGCTGAGAGTTCGAGTCTTGCTGGGGCATTGTGCCAAAGGCCCCCAGCAGGCAGCTCAGCTGTCAGGGGCTATCTGGTTATTCATTCTGGAGACTCAGAGGCAGTGGAACAGGTGCTGAGCACTCCGTTTTTTTTAATGTGGCTTTGCTTTGTAGCTTGGTATGCCTTTACTAGATGGGTTATCCTGTCTTGTTTACACTTCCCATCTGTGGAAGTGTTCAAGCCCAGGCTGGATGGGGCTTTGTGCAGCCTGGTCTAGTGGGAGGTGTCCCTGCCCATGGCAGGGGGGTTGGAACTAGATGATTAATGTCCCTTCCAACCCGAACCATTCTATGATTCTATAATATGGAGATCTGGCTGCAATAGTAACATTATTGAATTAGGCACTGTGCATGCATGTTTTTATAAACAGTCCCTGTCCAAGAAAGCTTTAGTCTAATTAGAGAAAATGGGGAGGAGAAGGAATTATTTCACAGGACTTGTGACAAACTGAATGAAAAAATCATTTAGGGGAAAATAAAGATGTCAAAGTGAAGGCAGGTAGTCTCACGGCAACAGGGAGTGCCAGAGTGCAGCCGCAGATGTTGAACCCCTGCAGGGATGTGGAGAGAGAGGGAGGTGGTCACAAGGGCAGTCTAAGGTGCCTTTCAGTGTAAGGCCTTTTATGGATGGGAGAGGGCTCAGTAGGATGATACAGTTGGTAAAGGTGGGTTATAATGAGATTGAGGCTAAATGGGAAATTGGGCTATGTATGAGCAAAAATTAAGTGATAGATTTGCAGATGTTAAGGAAGAAGTTTTATAACAGATTGGGGAATGTTAAATTGTATCTGGAATAAAGGGAAAAAAACATGTCAGCTAGTATTGAAGAGGAAATTAAGATTGTGCGTTTACTTTGGATGTATTTAGATCAAACTTCTAATGTTGGAAAAAGCAGAAATCTGCTCTATCACTTTACAAGTAATCCTGAAATACGTTGATTTTTCTTTTAAATTATTTTCATTCAGAAGTTAATTGTTATAAATGACACTTTTGCGAAGAAGTGGATTAAACTACTTTACTTAATAATTGTGAACTTGCCTATACATCTTTCTACTTTGAGAGGATTTATTTTGCTTTCTGTGCCTGTTTGAGTAATAATTTAGTTTGAAGGCTATCTCCAAAGCATGCTACTGGCTGCTGTTCATTATCTGCTGGTGAACTGAGCATGTGGTTATCAACTCCAGAGTGAGTTATATTTAAGTTGTCTTAAAGTGACAAAAGTGATCAGATATGACAAAGTGGTGATTTTACACTTTACAAGTATAAAAATGTAGCTTACTCACATTTTGATTGCAGTTCGAAATATTCCACCTCTTTTTTCCCTGAATTTCACTTAAGCCTTGGATTTGAGCTGATAAGTCAATGCTAGCATACATTCCCCCACTAGTGCTTTTAATGGGCACTCTCTTTGAAAGTTAAACATTCTAGTAAATTGCTCAAACACAGCCTTGTAAGGTTAAACACAGTTTGAAATCATTCTCATGTTAGGCAAGGTTGTCATAAGCTTTCAGCATAATTGTAGAAAGGCCAAAGCCTTGAAACTAGAAATGTGTTATAATAACCAATTTCATTGCTGTCGTCATGGTAATCATTATGATGATCCAAATATCCACCTTTGTGTTCACGGAGATTTTCAATTCCTGCATGCATTATTTTTCAAGTCTTGTGGCCCATCTCATTTTCAAAGTTTCAGAAATACTCTTGGTTGCAGAACAGATGAACAAACAGCAGACGGTTTGTCAGCAGATCCTTTCTGTCTACTCTCTGTGAGTAGCAACATCTTCCTCTCACTATCAAATGACTTCTTTTTTAATGTTGAGTTAAATCAAATGAATATGAACTCAATATTTAATGCATATAGACTATCTGAGAAAAATGTCTGTTTTAATCTTACTCCTGTTAATAGCTGCAAAGATAGATCTTATTTAAATATAAAATGTGAATGCAATAGGATATGCATATTTATAGGAGCTCTCCCACTGGTTTCTCAATACACTGCTCAGCCTATACACATTACCTATCTCTTCTGAAAACGTCAGTTGCCCCAAACTCTTTGATGTCCATTGACAGCAGCTGTTAGTAAAGCAATTCACCCAGTGATCATGAGGACAGTCCACACAGCCACTCACGATAACACCGAGCACTGCTTCACTGCTCCGTGAAACGTTTGCCAGCCTAATATTCAGTCCTCAAATATCTCACACACTTCCATGCCTCCTTCCTCCTCTCCTGACAAACAGCAAACTCCTGGCATCTGCTACTGAATTCTTTTCAGAAGTGTAGTGCTCCAAAGGGAAACTTGCTGTCACAGATCAGACAGAAAAATCTGGGAGGCAGGACTTCCTCACATCTAATTTTGACATTAATTTATATTTCCCTTATGTTCATCTGTGAGTATCTCAATTTACCACAACTTAATGGCAAATAGCTGTGTCCTTGAAAATGTGTTAGTACTGTGAAAGGGAGTCGTCCTTAAAAGCAAAGCAGAAAGAGCTCAAGGCACCTCCTGCAGTGAGACTACCACTCACCAGGTCACAGAGACAGTACTTGAAATACTCAAAGTGCTCTAAAAATTTTAAGTACCACCTACAGTACATTGCTGTTAGGCTAAAAACACACCGTAATAAATGGTGAAACAAACACTGTTTGTTAATTTATCAGGATTAGGGGAGCTTTTAGTTTTCACTCATGAGAGTAGTATTAATCATACTGACTCAGAAAATTGTAGTTAAACGGAAGATATATTTAGAAATAATGTATGTAATTTCTGCATTGTGTATTTCAAATCCACAGAGAAGAACTACTAAATGAGGCAGTGAGCACCAACAATGGGATATTGTACAATTAGGCAGCTCAGAGATTACCTCAAATGGACATGATATGCTGCCTTATTGACTTGCAAGATTAAACAAAAGGTACACGAGGGGAAGTATAGCTATCACAAGATGATCACTTACGCAGGTGAAATAGAGAATGGTCGAAACACCACAGGAGAGTGGCAAATGCTATATGCGATGCCTCAACTCTCTGGAATCGCTTTATTATTACTATTTGATAGAAGAACTGTCCAGTGGAAAAAAATATGTTATGCAGTTGTTCAGAGTAGCAATCTAGCTCATTGCTCCTGTTCAGCAGCCTGGTTTATATGAATTAAAAATCACTGAGACGCTTTGTGACTGAGAAATAGCATTCTTTATACATTATGATCTAATAATTGAACACATAATTAAAATGGACTGTCAGACCTTGAATCAATCTAAAGGAATTCTGGCAAAAAAAAATATGAAAATGATCAACTACAACAAAAATAAGAATATTTCGTAAATTAATGTTTTCCAAATCTGAATATTTTACAAAGTAAAATACCTCAGGAAAGGTAGCAAAGTGTTTCAGCTTTGGTTTTTATCCTCCCTATTCTGCTAAACTGTTCTCTTGATTTGTTGTCATTTTTATTCAAGGAGAAGATAAAAAGTAACGCACCATCCTATGCCCTAGTGGTTCATGGTACACGGACAGTTTCAGCATCAGGTTCTCTAAGGCTTCATGTTTCACTCTGTAAACAAACAAATTCAATGATGTCTCCTTGCCTTCAGATGCTATGTAGGCTTCTTGTATCCACCTGTACTTAAAGCCATTAAAAAAAATGTTTATTTTATATATAGATAGATAGAAAGATATTTCCATCAAAAAAAAAAGGTGGGACCTTTGCCAGGTGCCCAACATGCCAAGTGACCAATATGCCTGGTGAATTTCTCAGTCTCTTGGTTTTCTCTCTATCTTCATAAAGAAGGTTTCCCTCTATTTAGAGTAGGATTGTTGCTGAAGGAGAATTTTCAAAAACAGCCAGAACAGGCCAAACCCCTTTTTCTCTGAAGCCATATCTAGAACTGCTCTGGATTTTCATCCTATTTGAGTGCAATTGGCCTATTTTTTTTAAACTTTTTTATGTAGGGTATAAAAGTGGGGTTTTTTACACTTTGCAGTGTTCATATCACTTTGGATTGTACTAGATGATATGGAGAACAGGAACGTTAGCACCTACTGCTACCTGGCAGATTTAGTGGCCTGAATTGTCAATATTTCCTGGTAGCAATTTATTACCAGTGCTTTCTCTTTACTGTTAATGTCGCTTCCACATGTAGAAAAAAGTAAACATAATTTGCGTTTTTAATAATGCACATGAAATTAAAACCAACCCTTAAAATATGCCTAGGTAACAAAAACTCTCTTCTTCCCTTATAATGTACCTGATACATTTTGGCTTAACACAATAAAAGCATACTCTGATCTGGCTTATCCTGTAATTATGTACATTAATCATTATAAATTGCCTCTGTCAGCAAAAAGGTATAAAACAATTCCCCTTGAATATCAGCAGGATTAGCACTAAAGTATTTAAAAATCAAGTAGGCAAGTAGGTACTGAAGCTATGTAGTTTTCCCTCAATGTGTTAATTAATAGCCAGCAAGAATTAATTCTTGACTTATGTAAGTGAAGTGCATGAAAACAGGCTTAAAACAGAGGAAAGTTTTAAACAGGAAAGATGATAAAACACTACAGCAAAAGTAGGAGAATTAGGGAAGAAAGATCTAGTTAGCTGTGGTGTACAATGCACTATTAAGAGCGTGGGTTTTTCTGTTGACAGACAGTTATTTTACAGATTACCACACGTGGCAAATTCCAGTATAAAGTTAGCATGCACAGCGTTCTTGTAAAGGAGGTGCAGTCTCGATGACTGCTGTTTAGCTCCAGTTTCACACTGGTGTAATTCTGTATGGGCATTATAGGATACAAGAGTAGGAGAGCAACTATGAATGAAAGGCTGTAGGTAATTTAAAGAGGAGAAAAACCTTAAACTTGAATGTAATAAAGAGGTAGAAGAGCCCATTTAAAATCAAATACAGACATGAGGGAAAAAAGAAATCAGGGAAACAGCACAAGAAAAAATGTAGTCTTTTTAGTCTGACACTTGTAGTCTACTTTTAAGTGTTTAAGATAATACTTTTCATTATGTTCACAAATGCGATTTAAATAATGAAGCATTAGTAATATGAAGCTCCCTGATGCCTTGATCTGCTATTAAATCTCTGCAAGAAAACAAAGTGACACAGGATGGAAAATTAGTGGTGGGAAAATTAATGAGCTCTCTTTATGCTGATCAGCAGTTGCCCTCCTTCTACCAGTTGCTGATTTATGTTCACTTTGAACACTTTGGGATTTTTGTCTTATGTCATTTCTGTATATGGCGTCTTACAACATTTGGTGCAACTTCCAAAGAGGTGTTTTAAATTAATATCACCTCCTTTCTTTCAACTTTTTCCACATTGCCGTTCCTTCTGCTGCATCCCATATCAACACATACATTATATTTTAATAATTCTATTAACACTGAAACAATCTTTGTTGACTTTCCTAGTGCTAGATTGTAAATCCAGATTCTTCACTTGCTTCAGTACTCAAACGTAGAAAACAAACATTAATCCTAGTTCCTAAATGACTAATGTTTGATGCATTTCAGCAGTCAACTAGATGAGATAATCTAGTAAGAATTCAATATTCTGTTCATTAGGTGTGACTGAAGTGAACAGATAAACTCAGATTGAGAATGCACAGTAAATTCAGTGTAACTCAATAAAATCTGTATAGTCAAATATATTTTACTAGAAGTTAGATAGCCAGCTGGACAAAATATTGCTAATTAATTGTTCAAACAGGAAATATAGACTTCTAGAAAGAAAATGTTTTATTCAAACAAGCTACTTTTAAAGTAGTTTTCGTTAGGAGAAGTTTCTTAGATACAAGATTAAAAAAATGATAAAGCAGTCAACCACCTCCTAGAGCCAACCAGGTAAAGTGTTCAATGTTTAAGCACAGCATCTTAAAAGCCAGAGTATGTAACTTTTTTTCCTCCTCTCTCTCTCGCACACATAGGCACACTCTTACATAAGTGGACTAATTGTTCCCAAAGAAGAACAGTTCCATCAAACAGACTTACAAAAGGCCTTCTTTACACCTAATCCTTAAGAAAGTTTACTGGTGTGAAGGAGACTAAATAAAATTCCCTGCTTTGAATGAAATCTAATGATAACGAGAAGCAGAGAGATGTGACCAGGCCACTACAGGTGAAATCCTAATCCTTACTTCATATAGAGATGGTAAGTGTCTGCGTGTGTATGTGTGCACATGTATAAGCATCTTGAGTTTGATTCCTTTTTAAATCAACTATGTTCATAAGGGTTTTTTTCCAAGAAAGCAATGGGAGTTGGATACCTATCTACATGTATATTCTAACATTTGATATAGAATTTACTTTGAAATATTTTCATTGTGTATTTTTTTTTCTTGATTAAGTAAACTAGCACAGAATTTTATTAACTTTATTGCTCCCTACAGCTACCTTAAAGGAGGTTGTAGAGAGGTGGGGGTTGATCTCTTCTCCCAAATAACAGGCGATAGGACAAGAAGAAATGGCCTCAAGTTGTGCCAGGGGAGGTTTAGACTGGATATTAGGAAAAAATTGTTCACTGAAAGAGTTATCAAGCACTGGAACAGGCTGCTTGGGGAAGTGGTCGAGTCACCATCCCTGGAGGTATTTAAAAGATGTGTAGATGTGGTGCTCAGGGACATGGTTTAGTGGTGGGCTTGGCAGTGCTAATGGTTAATGGTTGGACTTGATGATCTTAAAGGTCGTTTCCAACCTGAAGGAGTCTATGAATTTCTAGTCAGATCCAAATTGCCTACCCTATATTGACTCAATAAATGGTGCAAGAGATACAGTTAAGGTTCTACTAGATATACAAGAATTTAAAAAAAAAAAAGATATCTGACAAAATAACTTTACCTCTCACATTTCTCATAGTTCTATTAAAATGCTTAGTTATCCAGACAGAAAGGATAATTTGTGTTCTATTCCTGAATCTAAAAAAATTAAAATTTTATCATTAGCATTTCTGACAGGACAAAAATACAAATATCAATCACATGTGTTTTTCTTATCCTTTATAATCTCCACTTTTTAGTATGAAGAGAAATATTTTATCATGGTAGAAGTTTAAAATGTTTTTAAAACATGTTTTGTCTTTCTTTGCAACAATTATATGATCTAGATTACTAGCAGAATAATAAGTAAACCCAACTCTCTTTTCAATATAAGAATTTTAAATTGTGTAAAACTAATTTTGATTATGACCGTAGCTAGCACCTACTGCTTCAAGACTAAGATTCAATGAAATCTGCAGACATAATCTATAGTAACAGCAGGTACTGCATATCAAGTGTTTTGCAATAGGACTGTACTGTGAGAAGGGAAAAGAAAATCTCCAAAGGAAAGAAACTGAAGCTAGGTAAATTCAGACCTGAAATTAAGTGAAATGTATAAAACAGTGATAGCAGTTAGTTTGAACAATTCACGAGGAATCTGGGAAGTATGGATTGCTCTCTTTCTATGTCTCCCCCTGTACCTGCTCCCTCCATGCCCACAATTTGAGGGAGTTAATGAAAAGTATGAGCTTGACGCAGGAATTGCTGGGGAAAAAAATCTCAAAAACCTGGCTGGACTTTCTAAAACATGTAATTGCAATGTACTCCTATATTCTTAAAATGCATGAAACTTTCAGATGGAAACGTGATTAGAATATAAACAATTTCAGCTCATTGGAAGATTGAGAAATAAATTATGAAAAAGAATTTGAACAAACAAAATATTTTATTTAATAACATAATGAATGTGCAGAATAATTAAAAAAAAAAAAAAAACAAAAAATCAAAAACCACAATGGGATTCAGTTAACTAAACCTGGACATCTACCATGTAGATGTTTGCAGATAAGATAGTCTGTATCAGTGTAGTCAGTGAAATCAAACAGACCTGTATACTTCATATCTTCTTAAAGTAAACTTCTAAAACAGATTATATAGGCTGCAGTCTTAAAGTGTTTCTCCCTCTGTGTTGATGATAGAGAAAGTCTAGATGTCTAACTGATCTAGCTGTCTATGCAGCAGATCTCTATGACATCTGTTTGCATGGAGGTAGTTCAGTACTGACGAATGTTTACTGCTTTTAAGACTATGACCATATTTAGGAATATCCCAAACTCCAATTACTGTCTTTTTTGAATAAGTCTTCCTTCAGTGTGTTAGGTAGTGATAAACATAAGAGACTACAGTGATTCTTTCATGTTTACTACAGTGATCTTTTGTTTGTTTTCTCTTGTCCCAGTAGACTACTACAGAAATTCCAGGTTCTCACAATAATTATACAAGATACAATGATGTCTGACAAATATTGTAATCCTATTAATATGTCTAATATATCTGTTAATTTATTTATTCTGCACTTAGTGTAGCAGTAGTCTCTTGAGTGTTGTACCATACACCTCTTTTTTTTTTTATGTTTTCCTATTTTCTGTGTTATCTAGGTAAGAGGTATCATATTCTGTATAATAACACAAAGCTAGGAGAGATATACATACCGATATATATTGAATTCAGAAGAAGCAAGAGTAGGTTCTTAGTCAATAGCTTTATGAGTCATTAACTTTATCTGCTTAATCCCAAATACCAAAGCCATTTTTATAACTCTAGACTATGTGAAAGAGTCTCAGCTAGTCAATGGATAGCTGAGTTATTTCATATCAACCCATTAAATAAAGTGTTCTATGAAACAGAGAAAACCAAAAACAATGAAAAAAAAAAAAACACCTCCAAAACACTTCAGTATGGGTTTACACCTTGAAACAAAACTTCCTATTCTCCAGTAAATAAAGATAAGACTCAATACCCATCTGTAAATTGTGGAGTTACTATGCAGTATTTTTTTCTGTAGACCATTCCGTAGCTATATAAATGATTTCTCTCTCAAGGTGTTGGTTGTACTCATTTTCTAAATGCTTTTACTGTTAATACCTGCAATAAATAGTGCTTTAAATTTTATTTTTCCAATTCAGCAATGCAAAGACAACATTTTTCAATAACTGAATCTTTATGTATAGCTATAGGGAACTCAGTATTAAGAAATGTTCAGGACAAACAATGCTGCCATATTTAACACGAGATAAGAGTGATATAAGCATATCTCTAGTCAGATAAGTGAGAAAATCATAGAAAATAGGCTAAGAGATTTGTATTCCTTACAATAAATAAGCAATTGCTCATGGCTAGTGATATGTTTCAAGCAGCCTGAAGTTCTGCCAAGGCAATCCACTCTAATTGACTTCAGCTCATGATCAAAATCATAAACAACCATTGAAAATATCTTCAGAAACATTGAAAAAGATCATCTTGACAATGAGTGGGGGATTTTGCTAAGTTAAAGCTTGCAACTTAAAATGCCATGGATGTCACCCCTCACTTCCAAATTAGGTAATCATTTTGCATCAGCAACTCCAAAAGAGTGATCAAGAAGGGCACAGGAAGCTGATATATGTTTACAGGTAGATGTTTGATAGACCATTTGTATGATAATGTGAAAAAATTCCAAGTGTGGAATTGGGGATCCCCGGACTAAAAGAGGTAAATATTATTTTGTATCCTATTGGATAAATGACCAGTGTTTAATAATATAGCCTGTACAGACCTTTTCTTAGTCCTTTAAAACTTCACTCGTTCTAATTTTATCTTAAAAGACAATACGTCTTGTCTTTTGGAAAGTTTCTGTTTGACATCTTGCTGGCTTCTGATATGGACACTGTCTTCTTTGGGGATATTTCAACTTTTTTTACTTCAAAAAATATCTTGCAGATTGGAAAGGAATAAACTGTTCTTCTCCCATGAGTAGTCAAAGATCAGAAATATTTTTCATCTGCCTTTAAAGATATAACATACTTTTTTCATAATTTTTTAATTCCTTCATTCCTTGAACACCCCAGTGTTCATTGAGAAAGGACTACGCTGGAATCCAGTCTCCTATACAAGAAGAAAGTTGTATCTGAGGCATTGTAAATTCTCAAACTAATGACTCTTTTCTCATTTCAGAAGAGGTATAATCCTCCCTTTCATTTTCTTCAATGTTTTTTCCTTGATAATTTTACAGCTGCAACATGTAAGCCTCCTCAGAAATAGCTTTGTCAGGAATAATGTTATGAAAATCAAAATCTCCTTTTAACTCACTGTAGACTGATCCTAAAAAAAGAAAAGTCATCTTAAAATATCTACATACAGAAACTTGAAAATAAAAAATATAAAAAGTATTTCTTTCCATTAATACATCATAATTCATTTGTTTCATGTCCCTCATTTGTTTCATAAACATTCAATGTCATTCTCATACTTTCCCTTTAAAACAATAATAATGACAACAAAATTACGTCAATTGTTGTGTTCTTCATCCTTAATCCTTCCTGCCCATAAAATCACATTAATTTATAAAGATCATTTCTGAGAACTAAGACCTAATAGGTAATCCATTGGAAGTTTTACTACAATTCCAATTAATCCAAAAGTTTTGTTAAATTCCACGTACTTGGAATTTTTTGTCCAAGATTCTACTCTACAAACTCAAATTATATGCAATAAGCTATAATGCTTCTCTTGTCCTGAGCATCCCTTCCACATAAAAATCAGTGGCAAACTCACACTGACTTCATTTCAGAGGACTAGATGATCATGGAATGGAATGAAGTTATGGAGTTCCTATATTAACCAAAGGCCACTCTTAGTATAATTATAAAGCGTTATTCTTCAGTGGCTTTTACTTAAATCAATGCAAAGAGAGAAATGTGCCCATATAAGCACAGAGTTTTACGTTTGAAAGGTATAGACAAACAAGACCTCTCATGCTTCCAGAAATAGTCCCTCAGAACAAATGACTTAAGGCTGCAGACCTGCAGGTCAGCAGCCCATGAAAAATCCTTAAAAATATCTTTAATGGGAAAGAAATAACATTTTCCTGATAAGAGTTTTATATGAATTTTGATGTGACAATATAAGAGAGAATACAGCTTCTTTCCTTGATTGTTTTGAGTTACATAATTATAGTATGCACAAATCTAAACTGGATACTTTTAGATAAATGCTCAGCAAAAGCAAATAATTACTCATACGAAATTGAGTGCAGAAATAAAATATTCTAATGAGTATACACAAAAATGTACACAGTAATATTGTCAGGATTATTTATTGTCATAAAAATATTACAGAATACATTTGGTGATTTTGATAATGTTTTTCTGGTTGATCCTACAGTGAAATCTTGCTTTCAGTTTACAATTACAAACATGTAATTATATCTGACACTGCACTCAGTTGTTGTGGTGGTTTTTTTTTCAGGTGAACCAAACAAAATCTCAACAAGAACAAATTATAGAAATTACGATACCTTTGTTACTCATTCTGTTGGAAATTGCTCAACACTTGGTAGCTGTCAAAAGACAAGGCAAATGTAGATAGTATTAATAAAACCACTGAAAACAAACCAGAAATTATTCATCATGTCAGTTGCACAAACATATTGTACATGTGCTCTAGGATGTAATTTAGTTTGCTCAACTTTTGCCACAAAAAAAAAAAAAAATCAAAGTAAATACAATAAGTGACCTCATTCAAAAATATCCAATTTTAGAGATGCTAATGTGTCTCCAGGGATTAACCAAGATCACAGATGACGAGCTATGACTGAACACCTAACTTGTAAAAAAATGCGCCATCTTCACTAGGAAAGATTAATTCTCCCCCTTGAAAACTGCACACAGTTTTAACCTTCCTGTCTTAGAAGGGATATAGAAAAACTAGAAAATTACCAAAAACAGAGATTCAAAAACTATTTCCATGTAGGAAAGACTGAATAGGTTAGGTCTCCTCATTGGAAAAGAGACAATTGAGACAGGACACAACTGTCTCATGTGTGGGTAAGAAAGAAGAATGGGGTATGATTATTCACTATTTCCCATGCCACGGAAATCTGGCCATAACCAGTGAAATTATTTGACAAGAGGCTCAACTCAGACAAAAGACTGTCACAAAATGTTTTGTTGAATTGAAAAAGGGATTAGTCCATCAGCAGCTATTAAAAATGAGTCTTGTGCCTAACCTGCAGCTCAGAAGTTCTTAATCCTCACGATTGTCAGAAACAGATAGGATATAAAAGGAAAATTGCTTTATAATATTTTCCATTTTCCCTTAATCTTTCTATAAGATTTTTCTGGTTACTACTGCTACAGACGAGCTATCGGGCCAGACGAACCTGTGGTCTGACCCTGCACAGCTGCTACTACGCTATCAGAGTGCAGAACCACATTGCTTTTCTGAACAGAGAAAGACAGAAGGAAGTGTACTGGTATCAAACATAAAATCTCTACATAAATAATAAGTAAGGATTGTATTATTCATGTTAACTGTTTTTCTGTGTGTTTACACTACAGCATTATCGTTATTTATGCTGTAATGTTGGTTTCCAACTTCGGATATTTAAGCTTATTTTCAGTATCACTCCTATCACAGAACATTTAATGTTACTTGCAGTTCAGATTTATTGGACTTGACTTTACTCCCATTTTATTCACCCAAACACACAAATTCACCATGACACAAATCAGTGTAGGAAGTTTGGTGTTCAAAAGCAGAATCTTACTTCTGAATTTCCCAGCAGGTGGGGAATTTACATAAGGTCTAAAATTGTTCTCTTCAGTTTTCACTTTGAATTCCTGGTGTAGAGACTTGACTCATCCTGCCCATGTCGCCTGAAATTCCACATGCTGAACAAGTACAAAATATTCAAGAGATCATGGTATGTGTCCAAGGGGACAGTTCCACTTTTAGTTCTACTATACTTTGGCTTCATCAGTTGATAAAGACCAAGAATAAATGTATTGCAGGACTGCCTGCACCCTTTTGCCTCCCTCTGGGGTTTGGTGAGGGGCTTTGGGGCTGGGGGCAGAGGGGTGATTTGAGTATCTTTCATTTGGATTTTGTGTTGGGGTTTTTTTTTTAAAGGAATGGACTATGTCTAAGAGGTTAGAAAAGCAGCAGTTTTTAAAATCAGGCCACTTGCTTTCTTCCAGCTTTTTTCTTTAGAGAAAGAGAAAGGGAGAAAAAAAAAAAAAAGAGACAAAGAATTACACTGGCTTTTCATTTTATTTCACTTTCTAGTAACATAATCCTGAGGCAAATACTCAGAGAATATTCCTTTCCTCACAGAAAAACAGCATTTATATCTGAATCAGCTCAGAAGTTGTAGTGACTGCCTGCTGATTTTTTAATAGAGAAGGGAACTGAAATCACTCCTCATGAATAAAAAACCATAATAGGATAAGCATTTACTTTCCAGAAAAAAAACCCAAACAAGTAGGTGGTTTGCAGGACTTTCCATTTGTAATGGTTTGTCCTCTGTAATATATTCTAAAACTCAAATGGCACCAAATCTGATAATAAATCAGCAGATATGATGCCAAAATTGTATACACCCAAGTCTCTCAACTTTTTCTGAACCTTACCCTACTGCCTTTGAATCCAAAGCTGATCTTCTGCTAGCTTCAGCTGGATCAGGCTCTTCTGGTTTGAAGCTATCCTAGCTCAAGTTTCCAATATTTCACCATGCAGCATGTGCCAGTGAGGAACTAAAAGCCAGAGTCTGCTTGTCCAAAGGTAGAGCAGTGCCTGGAGGAGGCTCAGCGTACACAGAGCAGTTCTGTCTGGGCAGCTATCCACATTTCGCATGCAGTTAGAAGAGCTGCACATGCAATCATAAACATAATGTCTTCAATGTTTTTATTTCTACTTGTCAACTACTATTTTATTTTATTTTTGTATTTTTCCCTCAGCTTCTTTCAGGTAGATAATTCTAAACGTTAGTACTAGAATTGGTTTTGCATGTATCATGCTGGGGAAATAGATAACTATTTACAGGTGTTCTTTTCAGGTTCGTTCAGATGCTGTCCCTGTACTAACAGTCTATTGCCAGCAGGCATTTTCCTTCATCTTATGCCAGGGTTGCACGTTAGATGAAAGTTATTCATGGCATTTGTTTTACGATTGGATTGTGTTTTGTATTCATGTCAAAGGGACGCCTGAGAATAGTAGAGGCTTTAGCAGGAATTTTTGAGAAAACAGCTATTGTCTTCATTTCGTATTTGTACCTGAATACAAACCAGACATAAAAAAATAAACAAAATATGGACAAAAAGGCACACTGCATGATGCATGTAAAGCTATACTGGACAAAGTCTTAGAAAATACAGTATAGTGTACCCTGGGGAACGTTTCAGTGCTAGCAGAGGAATGGCCTAGAAAATGTGTTGGATCTTATGCAGCCCTAGCATCTATGATTCAGAAAGACTTATTGCTCTTTAAAACTTATTGCCTGTTTAAGGAACTAGTCCTGGCAGTGCTTACACTGTATTGCTACACAGTCAGTTCTTGGTGGTGCTTTCTACCTGCGATGAGCCCAGACCAGGGCAGTGGGGTGCTCCCACGCACCTTCCTTGGCAAAATGGCCTGGATAGCAACCGTTGGTAATGTGCTAACATTGTACATTAACATGCATAGGAATGTTGGAATGGGACACCCAAAATGTTCCGGATGGCATTTGCACCAAATTGATAATGTGGGGAATGGCAGGGAGGGACGCCCTGGAGCCAGAGCCCCCACCTCTGCCCAGGGGGCATGGGGGGCACCCACACGCCCAGGAGGGGATGGGAGAATGGGGTGCCTGTGGTCACTCTGGGTGGAGGGGGTAGGTATGTGGATGTACATGTACCTGTGCTAGAACCATACGGGGCTAGTTATAAAAGCACGTTCAAAAATTTTTGAACGTGTTTATTAACATTTGTGATTCATATTTTGGGTCTATCTGTCACATTACTAATACTGATCCTGAATCTGAGTTCACTGATTGCCGGTTAATTGTGTGTCATTTATAAATCAATAAAGCACTTTGATCTTGATTTGTTTTAAACTACATAAACAGTGTATTTTTTCCCTGTAGCAAGAGCCATAAGCAGCAGTGTGTGATATTCCCCTGCAACACTGGGCCTGTGTTGATTGTTAGATTAGATAAGGCCTGTTCAACACGTCTGACGTTGGCTGGGTTTGACTCTGTCCAGTCACTCTGAAAGTGTTGCAAGAAGCTGGAGGTTTACTTCGGCAGAATCTGACAAATGCACTATGTTCTTCTGTGGATAATATTAAAATTAAGCACTTTCACAGAGCAAAATCTGTCAGCAGTTTGCTGTCTAGTTCCATGCTCAGACCTTGTTTACTTGGCCCAATTAAGAAGACAGTCTGGCCTCAATAAACACTATGCTCTGAAGTATTACCCTTCTAATATGCTTGTTAAACCACTGTTTTTTCTAATATATACTTTCATTTTACAGTCATTTTCAAATAACATTGGTTAATGCTTTACTGAATCTCTTTCCTTGCTGGCTATAGAAAGCATTCATTTAAATATACATCAGTTCTACAGTGTCTTCACCATGTTTGTGTTCTTACTGCAATTTAATGTTACAGGCTGTTAATCAAAACAGCTGATGCCAAAATAATACAAGCATCCTGTCCAAAAGTTCCAACCAAAACCATTACTGTATCTTATGCTTATTCCCCAATTAACCAGAGCCATTTCTGCTTAAAAATCAGTACCACAGACTGTACATCAGTAGTGTACTTAAGATAAACAAACTACTGAAGCCTAAATTTCTTCTGCCTACATTTCTGCAAAGCGAAATATAGGGTTAAAATAATTCATCTTTTTTCTTGTTCTCTCATTCTAGTCATAAGGCTATCTTTGGCTCCTCACCAAAACAATATTTTTTCAGCAGAAAGTTGTAGGTATTCAGTGTATAAGCCTGCATTAAGTTATTTAAATTACAAATTCAAATCATCTAACTAGCAAGAATTTATTTAGCATCTAACAGTATAACAATGTACGTGTACGTGCAATCTAGACCTCTGCTCTGGAGCTGGTGTGTGCACACCCACTGGACACAACAAACCTCTTATCTAGTTTGGTTTTATTCACTTCCAGTGAAGAGCATTTTATGGTTTTTTCATATTCAATTCCACACTTTAAAATTTCTCTCAATATTTAGCCTAACTGATTTTTGCAGAAACATATGTTGTTCTCTTCAACATTATACATTTTATAATATCTCTTTTGCATGGAAGAGTTAACATCCCTTCTCAGTCTTCCTTTCTAAGGAAGAACAAACCGATTCTTTCAACTTATCTTGAAATTTCTTATCATGCTTGTTGCTATCTTCTGGATTCTTTCCAAGTTATCTATATCTTTCTCCAAGAACATTTCTCAAAAAATATACAGAAGACTTGTATAAATCTTTATCAATCTAGAACCATATATGTCTTGAATACCTGACTCTTGCTAAGACATCCTAGAATGTTCCTTTTCATTTTTGCAAGAGTATCACGTTCTTGGTTCAGACTGCAACACGAAGATCCACTTTTGCAATATTGTTTCTTAATTAGTTTGTCTCAAGTTTCTAATTCAGCTTCTTTTAACACATAATATTTCACCTCTTTGTCTTAAATCTCAGCTTATTTCTTTCAAATAATCCCTTCAGTTTGTTAAGACTATTTTGAATTCTTATCGCTCTCCCTAAAACAGCTATTCTAGGTTTGACTTACCAGTAAAATGCATTATATTCTTTACTCCATCACCTGATCCATTAAGGAAAATATCATATAAATTCACACCCAGAACAAACTCCTGCAACATTTCACCTGGAATGTCTTTCAGGTGGGCAGTAAATAAGTGGCACTTCCTCTAGAAGCAGAGTTTTCCAACAAAATGTGTGTTCGCCTGAGGATGTTTTCACACAGAACATATTTGCACAATTATTTTATGAAAATGTCACCTGAAACTGTGTTGCAAACTTTGCTAAAAGCCAAGCTATATCACATTTAGTACTTCGTCTTTCAGGCCAGTTAATCTATGAAGACAATGTATTCATTATTCCTCCAATGCTCCATTAATCTGTATTCTCCATTCCTTCTGCTATAACTTGTTGAAGATACACAGAGCACCTCAGGATTCACTGGAGTACCAAGCAAAGCAGAAGAATTACACAGGATGATCTAGAGCACACCTTTGTACGCGCTCTGTTCAAAGACAGTCTGAAATAAGCGCATACCAGTCATCTTTGATTCTCTGCTATCCAGTCTGTGTCCTAATCACTAAGCCAAAGATTCTCACTCTTACAGACTCTCTGGACCTATTACTACTTTGATTCCCCTTTGAACGTGGACGGACTTCAAAGAAGGGGTGACTAACAAAGTAGTCTAATCTTGAAGTGGAGTAGCTAGAGAATGATATATGCTTGGAGGTCAATATTATGGGTTTTAATCACTCCAGGCAGAGGCAGAACTTAAATTCAGGGCCTTTTTTTCCTGGCTTGTGCTTTAATTGCTAAGTTACTTCTGAAAGGGAGCTGGCAGGCTTTTGGTCTACGTTTAGAAGGAAGGCAGCAGTAGCAATCTGATCTGAGAAAACTGACTGAATAAAGGTGGATGAACTCACAAATCCTGAATCCCCACAGTGGCTGATACTGAGCTGTTCAGCACCATTAAGATTGGCACATTTCTGTGAAAAACTGAAGGCAGATTGTTAGAAGCCTGTGGAACTAATGTAAAAAAAAAAAAAGTACCAGATAGCACTTTAGCCAATGCTGCTTTTGGAAGGTAGCTGAGATGAAAATTTTTTTGAACGTGTACTGAGTTTTGCTTATTTCTGTTTAAGAGCTTCTTTAGCACCTAAAATCCTTTACTGAGCCCAGCCTGAAGTTATGTAGGCCAACATATAAAGCAAAAATATAAACAATCTTAAGGGGTCTCCCATTGAACTGAACAGAAAGGGAAGTTAATTATTACATGTGAAACTCCTGCCATTGAGCCCAGGCCTGGTCGTCCAGCAAGATTAAGAAGAGCCTCCTAGACATGGATGGCGAATTTGCGCCACCCATTAATTCCTCTCAAAATCAATGACAGAGCTCTTAAGCGTCAGCAGCCTCAAGGCATGATCTAAGCTTGTGCTATTTCTCTTGAAATATTTTTATTC
This sequence comes from Rissa tridactyla, assembly GCF_028500815.1. NCBI lineage: Eukaryota > Metazoa > Chordata > Aves > Charadriiformes > Laridae > Rissa > Rissa tridactyla. Next base: position 201,365,744 of record NC_071466.1, read on the forward strand.
ATAAATTATTTTAAGATTTGATTCACACTGAAAAGCTGGGTAATTATTGCATGAAGTTCATAATCATCTATATCTACCTTGCTTCAGCAGTTACATTAATCAGAGAATAACTGTTGCGCAGCAGCTCAAATGACTTAATAAATTCCATAAGCAGAAGTTTACTTTTTCTTTTCTCTCCTAAATGCTGGATAACAAATTACTGTTTTGTACATGAACAGGGCTCTACAACAGGTAACACAACCTTAAACACTTCGAGAATCACTTCTAAACAGCTTTTCCTTAATTTTGCCTGCTGCGTGGAAAACTCTAGTATATTTGTAGAACAATTGCCCCGATTTGCTGAATCATATCCTAACTCTTATATGGATGGAATGGTCACAATGAAGGGCATGAATTTTAAAGATATGGAAAATGAGAGCAAATACAACACACTTGACTGATTGCAATTGTTAGACTAGATCATTATAATACATATATTGTTAATCACATGTTCTCAAATAACCAGAACACACTTTCTCTACTCATGGTGCTTCACAGTACCATAAAGTTTAAATATCCTAACTGCATAAACATTTTAAATATTAAAGTTATCCTTGTGTTTCCCCACTGCCTTGCACCTGGCACACTGATGGTATCCTCATAGCCAGAAAAGCAAGAACCAAATCTGGGAAGACAGAACTCAAAATGTGGAGCCATTGCAATAAACAGGTAATATCACAACAAACAGGAAATATTATGTTCATAATTTGAAGGTAAGCGTAATCAGCTTTCATCAAGTATTCTCTAAAATGTACAGGTTCACTACTTCTTTAAAAGAGAAACAGCTGGTTATTCAGTATTATTCTACATCATTAAACCAGCAATGCCTACTGGTAAACCTTTCCCTTAAATTGTAGGTATATGGTGATACTACTATTCTTTATGTGCCCAACAAAGTAAAAGCTGCAATGATGTGTGGAACTTTTCAAATACCTTAAACTCACACTAAGTAGAGAAGTTGCCAAGTGCTGGTCTAATCTCACTAGTCTTCATCTGTGTGCAATGCCAGGATAGTTTGGAAATGCTGTTTCCCATGTCTTCCAAGGTCTGGGGCGATATTCTTTGCAGCCATGGATAGAATTCTACTGACTTGAGACTGCTGACAAGGAAAAAATGGGTTTCAGATCATGCTCCCATCAAGTATGTAGCAGAACCATAGTACAATTTCCCATGCAGTTACATATTGATTAAACTTGTTCAGATCATCTGTTAAGACACTGCAGACTAACTATACCCTTTGTTCGTCTCTGCTCACTTTTCCAATGAGCCAGTAAAAGCACAGCAACAGGAGGAATGAGTCATATTACCTTCTTACAGTACAAATTTCTGGTACTAGAATTAAACACCAGGTTCAAGGACCCAAATCCCATAGATGTGCTAGAGCACATGAAGTAGGCATTTAGGGTCCTTTCATTGCTGATAATGACCTAGGCACTTCTGCAAAGGCTGGCAGAAAGTTTACCTTTTTAACACTTAAATACTTCTCTGGAGTTTAGGCATTCAAGACACCCCATAACCCCATAACAGTAATCAAACATTGGTCAGATCTACATATCTGTATCTGAGTTGGTCACAGAAGTTGCTTTTACAATTAAAGTGAAAATTACACTAATGAATGTGACTCACCCATGATGAATAGCTCTCTGAAAGGGCCTTTGTTTTTCTCCACTGCTTGCAAATTAGCTTGGGAAAATGCATTTAGATGCAATCATCTGAACTTAGGTTCATCAGAAGTTATTTGAGATGAAACACACACGGCATGTTTCCTTATCCTTGAGCTGAGAGCTCTGTTCTCTGTGGATTGATGACCCGATGGCGTAAGGTCTTTTATTTTTCAAGAGATGACCAACAATGCTTTGTAGCCTCGTGATTAGCATACTTTGCCTTGGCTGTTATATCTTGGGAAGGAACTGTAACCACCAGGCTGTAGGCTTTGGCAGACATGCCTTTTCTCCTCCTGTTGAAGCTGCTCGGTTAGGTAGTCAGGAATGCAAGAAATTTAGATGCAAAGGGAAGCATGATTTAGTCTACTGATTGGACACTCCAGAGCAAAGAGCTAGAAACACAAATTTAATCTACTGTTTAGGTACTCATTAGGGAGACATCTTAGATCCTGGTCCCCCCAGATTATTCCTATTTTAATACTTTTTTTCTAAATAAAAACATTTAAACAGTTCAGGAAGCCACACACATATATATATAGCCAATGCCTATAACTTGTTGCATAGGTCTCAGCTCACTTCCACACACTTTGTAGCTCAGCTAAATGAGTTCCACTGTTCATAGCAGTGATTTTCACTATAATTATGCTAAGATTTTATAGTAATTGTACTGCAGCAACATGAACTTCTAAAAATACCCTAGTGATTTTTTACAAGTTCAGACAGATTTTTTCAAGGCATTGAGTATTTATTTTCTCTTCAAAATATAGTCAGATTCATTTAACATAGCCAATTATGAGCTGCCTGAGGGGTTTACATAAACGCTTCATTGACCCTTCTGAAGTTAGTCCCATTAAACATGAATGAGTCCAAGCTGGACTTGCCGTGTTGCTAGCTTCTGAACTTTCCCAGTAGGCACTCAAAAAACTATGCAGCTCTCATACAGTAAGAAGTGTCTTTCTTTGTGTGGGTTCATTTCATTCTTTTTCTTTTCTTTTTTTTCCTTTTTTCTTTTTTCTTTTTTTTTTTTTTTTTTTTTTAGATAGAATGAAAACAAACAAAGCACAGAGCCCAGCCAGAACTTACCGAAATCCTTGGCTTTTTTTGCGTTTTCTATTACAGTAGTGTAAAAAAACTGTTCAAGGAAAAGACACAAAAGGAGGCAAAGTGACATTGGTTGCTACTAGAAGTACAAAACAAATAAAGAATGCCAGCAACAAGCAAGCCTCCAAGAGTTTGAAAAGTGTCTTGAAGCAAAGAAAACAGTGTTCCAGCTCAACTTCCCATTTAAAAATGTCTATTGCAGTTTGAGCATTCGTCAGCTACATCCACAAATCTTATGTGACTTCTTCCACTTAGCAAGCATGAAAAACAGCAAGTAGGATTCCAGTACATTACAGCTCTTGAGAATATGCTTATATCTACCTCTAGACAACAACGGACTAATGCACAAAAGTGAAATTAAATCTTTCCTTAGGAGCTCTCATGAATCAAAAGATGAACTCTTTAAGTAAAACCTGACTCTTAAGGAATATTTACACAAAGTGCAATCTTCACTGGCCTACAGAAAGAACAAGAATTTAATGTTCCTCCTGTATTCGTTTTAATTATAAGCCATGGGAATTTTACCCACTGCTATTTTGATACATTAATAAGTGACAACTGGCATCAAGTATCTAGTGATTTTCTATTGAAATTTTATAGTAATAGACAACGAATGTAAAAGCCTCTTGGAAAATGAAAAGTCAAGCCCTCTAACAGGGAAAAAGGTTGCAAAACAAAGAAGAAAAATATTAGCTATTGGTTTTTGATTCTCATTGCTCTTGCCACTTTATTAGAGGTTTAAATACAAGTGTTATTTTTCTGAAAAACATCTTTCATTTCCCATGATATATATTTTTCCTTAAAATTATTTTATTTGAAATGCCTATTTTAGTATTTATTAAGCCAAAAAGCCTTAAAATCAAATGTTTTAACAAAAGGACTCATTCTACTGTGAATTATTAACTGGAAATTGCAGAGCATTTAATGGTATTGCACCTATATAAGAAAAAAGAAAATGTATTACAAATTATTTATTTTTTGTTCTCAGTGTTGTAGCTGCCACATTTTTCATCTCTCTGTCACCATTCAACAAGCTGTTTCAAAAAATCTTAATAGACGTTGGCAATGAGCCATATTTCATACATGCTTAATTGAAGATCTTGGCCTAATCATTTGCTATGACATACATATGCATTTTAAGTAAAGTGTAAGTAACTGGGACTGTTATTAACTACAGAACAAATGCAAATGGATTACATAAAGTATTTCTGTAATGCATGTATTTTGAGCCAATAAAATGACCTTTGAAAATTACTGAGATGTGTGAAAATGCCATTTACTGTAACAGGAATCAGCAAAAGAAGGTGAACTGTAGGTGAGGCTTAACACTTCTTAAATTTTCAAAATCTGGGCAACATTCAAAAGCTGGGCTGTGAATATTTAATCACCTTTAGGAAATACATGTAGTACACATGCATCATGCAAAAGTGTTAAGCTTTGCTGCCTTCCCATTTAAACCAGCATGGTTTCCCATTTTAACACTTTATTATTAATACTGTATTCATTCCTAATCAGAAACAGGAGTAAATGCATGGTATTAGAAGAGATTTGTGAAATTATAATTTATTAATACTACCTGAATACAAGCAGGGCTTTTGACAAGGTATAACATTTAAAAAGTAAAAAGCCACTGACTTGAATATCTTGTAGTTTAAAGAAGAATGCAAAAGGCAGTTCCAACCTGAACCAGAACCACTCTGTGTGTGGTTCTGTGACATATTTGGAGACTCTGAGGCCATTTCGTGATGGAAGTTTCACTAAACTGTAAAATTAATTAAACTTCAGCTTTCACTTAAAGTACAGATTCAGGATGTTGGAAAAGATAACATGCCTTCTTGTGAAATTTTCCACTTCTTTTGAGAAGCCGATGAATTTTCTGAGGGTGAAGTGTTTACTCACAATCTCACTTATAACTAGTGATGAAATTCTGGGCAGTAAGCATTAGTTAAGATTTCTATTGTTGGGGTTTTTAATTTGTTGTAACTGTATAGCCCACTAGAAGAAGGACAAGGCCAAAGGCTCACGTGAACCTTAAACGTGAAAATATTCAGCCAGTCATGTCCAGAAATTAACAGGTGGTTGGAAGCTAAGATTCAAAGGAGAGGGGATCAAAATAAAAGTCCATAAAACACAGAGGTACCATGAGTTGAGGACTGGCCTTTTGCACAACCTTGGTCTCACTACCACTACATTTTGTATAAAGGTATTTGCTGAAAGCGGGGAGTTTCAAAAGTAAGCTTTGGCTGGTATCCGACAGGGGTCATTGTGAAACCTCAGTGCTGCAGATGTTTTGCAGCCAGAGTAGCAGAGTAGCAGAGAATCATATTTTGAGTTAAAGTGAAATGTTTTCAGGTTTGTATTATGTATGTCCTTATTAGAAACACTGCATGTACGCATCCCCTGCAAGTTTATTTTTCATGTACTGGTTTTTTTTTTAGTAATTAGTAAAAATAAGGTACTGCACTTAGAAAAATTACTTTAAAATTAAGTTAAAATTGAAAGAATAGAGCAGAAATTGTGGAGTGAAGACATTAAAGAAACACTGCATCATCTTCAATTTGAGGATCTCCAAATTTGTCAATTAAAATCTTAAGTATCTAGCTTAATGAAATCTGAACTTTTCTCATTTACAGAAGGTAAATGAGCAGAAACATGCAGAAATGAGTATTGAAGGCAACCAAACTTATGTTTGTTTGCCTTGCCATTACATGACAACAGTAAGAATTGACAAGAAAAACTAAGCAATTTAAAAAAAATCAGCTTCACAGGGGGACTACAAATAGTGGTTTTAACTGTAACAACAGGACTCTATGCAGTGAAAAGTCAAGATTTATTCCTTCTCATGGCTGCCTTAGAAATTAAGTATGCTCTGAATTTTACTAGTGTGTCACTTAAGGCCAAAAGGGAGCATTTTGATCATCTGCTTTACATTCTAGGGAGCCGCATTGACATTTTTTTCATTATTTTAATATGCCTTCATGTGTCTGTGTGCTGAGTCCCTTCAAATCACAACGAAATTTTCAATGAAAGTTTCAGTTTCATAGACTGTAGGGCTAGAAAGGACCATTTTAATCATTTCGTCTAACTCCCTGCATAACACAAGCCATTATTTTTACCAAGTGATTCCCAAATCAAGCGCTTGACTTCTGGTTAAGCTAGATAATGTTTTCTGGAAAATAATTCAGTTTTGATTTCAAGTGTTAAAGATTCCACCATTATTGTCAGGACATTGCCCTCATTTTTAGCCCCTGTCACCCATCATTTCTAATTGCAGCTTGTTTTCAGTTTTCATCCATCATTACGTTACGTGGCGTTATGCTTTTTTTAATCTGCTTTCGAACCCTGAGGAAAGGCTGAGATGGTTTATTTTTTAATATTTTAATAAGTATTCATGTATCAGGGTTCAGTCTCTTAATCTTCTTAAGGCTAACATTCCTTGTGCTGAACTCATTTAATGACAATTCTTTATTCTCTCCATCAGTGCCACCTTCTTGCCCTTGAAAACACCTTAAGATGTTTTTCTTTTAGAATTATTTTGAATCATATTAGCATCTCTCTCTAAAACATACATCCAGAGAAGAGGCAAAAAGTTCTTTTAATCTAATAGTATAATATTTGTAATGAAAGAACTTGTGTGACAATACTATATTTTGCTGAGATTCTTTGCACATAGTCACATTTCACACAGATGCCTAAAATTATTCATATTTAGTTCAACATACATGAAAGAACAGTCTGCTCCAACTGTTTTTCAGAGCAAATGAGGCCAACAGAATGACCCTAGAATGACAACAACAGAAGAACAAAAGGTATTAGAAAGCTCTAGAGTGAGGTCTTTAACCTTTTAAACAGTATGATATTAATAATAGTATTGTTGTCATTCAAAAACAAAGAAAAAATCCTAATGCAGAACACTTGTTCAAAGTCAGGATGAAACAAGCAGGTGACGGAAATACTACTTTGATCAGTATGTCTACAACACTATATACACTTCAATCCACTTCAAGCAGTTTTGTAATGGAAAGTTTTGTTGTAATACCTATGATAACTTTGGAAATTACTTTTTTGTCATCACAACTATGTTGTGAAAACCTGCACTACACTACAGTATTGTCCACCAATAGAAGCCTTTTTACATATATGTAACTGCATTTAAGTTTGGAGTTCTTTTCTGTTTTAGAAGAGCTAAAACAGGCAAATCCCTGCTATGACAGACTAAGCCTAAGAGACACTGAAAAAATAGCTGTTTTTATAGTCCCATGGCCACAACAGTATGAGACGAAAAATGAAAAATTATACAAACAAACAGATTCTAGAAATGCTGCTAAATGAGCCAAAAAAATATATATGGTAAATATCATTCCTTGAGATACATGGAAATGTGAAGCTTTTCTTTGAAAGCAAAACTTTGAATAAAGACAGAAACAAAAGAACTAGCAAATTGAACTCCTTAATTAATGGAGCTGTAAAGAGTTACTCATTAATATAGCGTTTGGACATGGCATGATGGATATTTAAAGTGGTGGTTGGGATGGTGTGAGAAACAGGCCTTGTATTGACCTTCTGAAACAAGACAATCTCACTGAGAATTCGTAAGTATTCAAAATGCCTTATTACTATCAGAGTAAATTTGGACATCAAAGTTTAAATCAAAATGGAAATGAATGATTCATGTACCAAAATCACTAGACGCAATGCAACCAGAGGAAAATAAAAAAGACCACCTAACAATAACCCACCATAGTGTCCCATGGTCAAATATAAATAAATGTTGAATGTTCTTTACACCAATAAAGACATAAAACTGGCATCCATCCTATTGTCAGAGTCACAAATTACGTAACTGACTTATACTAATGTTAACTTACTCATTATTTTTTTGACAGTATGGACATTGCCAGGTTAGCCTGAGTTCTGGAACTGGTCTTCACTCCAGGGTACTAGTGCTGATTTAGAGGGTGTTCTCAGTGTTGTAAATGCTAGAAGAACAAAACTTGAACCTTACTTAGGGCAAAGTCCCAGAAAAAAAGGAAAGAAGGGCAGCTCAGCAGAAGAGGGTAAGACCTCACATTTTGACTTCCACTCCTGGGACTGTTTCTCTTTCTTTTCCATTCATCTTCTCCCATGAATGTGCACATATGCCATAGGACATGGGTTGAACCAGTGCTCCTTTTTTCATTCTGTGCAGGTGAGACCTGTGCTTCCTGCTGTCTGCTTGCTCCAACAGGAGCTTCTCTCTGGACTCCTCTCTCTGCCACCCCTCAAAACACCCTGTAATTTTGGTGCAGTTAAGGAGGTCAAGCCTCTTCAAGATGAGGAGGACCCTGAACATAGGCTTTTTTTTTTTTTGACATCATTATGTGGTGGAAAAAGAAATGACTTCACTCTATTAGGCATCTAACTGCAGCAGAAGGCTAGGCAGCCTGAATCCCACATGAAGTGTCCTTTGTTTTTCCTCTCAATTCCCATACAGACAACAGGGAGAGATAGGGTATACCTTGGGTTCCCATGGTAGCTTCTGGATGTCTTCAGAGGTTCTTTCTTCTTTCTTGTCTGCAACAGCATATGTTAGGTCTACTGGGTCCATAGGTGTGCACATAGTACAATTATTTAATTGCAAATAGTCTTTAGATGGATTTTAATTCCAATTGCTGGTGTTTTGAGAAGATAAATACTAAATGCTAAAAAAAGCAAAGTGATTAAACAACCTGTTTGTGTGTTTGAGCATACTGGCACTGAGAGCATGAAACACTGTGCCCTGTGATTAGAGCACATAATGCCATACCACTTTTTTTCCTGGAGACCACAGCGACAGATTGTTGGATAAGATTGAAGCTATTTTTCAAACAAATCATGATTGCTTGTGTTACTGTGGAAATGTCGTTACATAGTAAAGTTAAAAAAAATACTTGTACTGAACAAAAAAATCACTGAAGAAGTAGTTTTGTTAGTAAAGGTTAAACAGGCTTCTCACTGGCAACTGTGGAGATTATCATCTCAGTGTGTGCATGTCTATCTTGTCAAGCTGTTGGGCAATAATTCTGGGATATTTCAGTATATTGAGCTATCTGAATTCTCTGTGCATTCTAGGGGAATAATCTACTCATTTCAGCTGATAGGAGAGTTTTTGAAAACTGATTTTCATCTGCAGAAATAGGAGGGTTTTTTTTATTTCTCTAATTATGAAATGTTATAGTTGTACTTTGCATTAGAAAGGGGAATTTTATTCCCAATGAGCTTGACAGGATTCTTCTGTTTGCAGACTCCCTGATCTATTTGCAATGCTCATTATCATTTTTTCTTAGTATTGAAAATATGTTTAACAATGTTTTGCATACACAAACCAAAGAAGGGTAATTATTTATCAGCCAATGTATTCTAAATAGTTTCATTTATGCCATGACACAGAATATTTGCAATCTAACAATTTTTATGCCTTGTTGTAAGGTGTAACTATAATTTCTCCCTTGTTTAAAATAGCGCTTTCATCCCTAATAAATGCAAAAGTAGAAATAAAAACAATGTTAGAAGAAGTTGTCTATCCTTTCAGGGAAATGAATCAAATTGCTCTAACCAAAGCAGTTATTATATCAAATATTGCCTTGCACCTGCCATTCGTCTGTGTGCAGCCTAACTGACAATGCAACTTGTACTTTGCAAAGTCTACATTTGTGACAGGTGTGTAGTGATTTGGAAAATACACAATATTATGGCTACGTGCATTACAATAGGCACAGACAACATGGCTGTTGAGGAAATCTCCTTGACTTTGATCTAATAAGTGTTTTATCAATGTCCCAAAAATTCTACAAACCTCAGTTTCCTACAAAGGGTCTGAGAATAAGCTAAGGTTTCATGGGTTGTTTTGGGGGCATTTCTTTTTTTTTTTAATTTTTATCCTTTTATTAACACATTTACTCACATATTACACAGGGATCTGCATTCTTATCCAAAGTGTGTTAAAGAGATTGTGTTGTGTGCTCAAGTACACTTCATGATCAGAGTTATAAGATTAACTAAAGGCAATGTTAATACAGTTACTGGATTCCATGTTTACTGTATTGTGAACTAGTCTTGTATAGTAAAAACAACATTTAATTTAGTAACTGTAAGAAAGTCAAAGAATCAACAGTAATATCCCATTACGGTTTAACCCCAGCCAACAACTAGGATCATGCAGTCATTCTCTCACTCCACACCCAACCTCCATCAGGGTAGGGAGAAGAGGGAGAAAAAGGAAAAAAAAAAAGAAAAAAAAAAAAAAAGAAACCTCATGGGTTGCGAGGTTGAGACAAAGACAGTTTAATAGAACTGTAATGGAAAAGAAAATAATAAAAATAGTAATTGTAAAAGAATGTACAAAATAAGTGATGCAATACAATTGCTCTCACCACCTGATGATCAGTTGCCCAGCCTGTTCTGAGCAGAAATTGCAGATTCCTGCCCCCTGGCCAGCCCCTGTTTATATACTGAGCATGATGTCTGTAGCACAGAATATTCCTTTGGCCAGCTTGTCCTGTCTGTGCTCCCTTTCAGCTGCTATAGGAAGCTGAAAAAGTCCTTGACTCACTATAAGCATTATTTAGCAACAACTGAAACCATATGTGTTATCAATATTATTCTCATACTAAATCCAAAACACAGCAGAGCGGCTACTAGGAAGAAAATTAACTCTATCCCAGCTGAAACCAGGACACATAAAAAGAGTCTTACAATAAAAGCATTGCAAATTCATTTAAGTTTACCTGGATATAGATTTTCATTGTAAGCCATACAAAGCAATAAAAGCAAGTTACTAAATGATGAAAGAAGTAAGTGTACAGGAACATGTCTGTGCGTACATTGATTAGAAACATTATCCATGAAGGCATCTAAAAATAAAAGACCAAAAAGGAAATATATAATATTTTTCTTCAAATGAAAACTTAAAACAGCTTCCCAGAATGCTCTTTCAATAGTAATGAAGACATTTTTCTCTTAAATATATGGCACTGAACTTAAAGTTTTTTCCCTTTCCATAAAAGATAAAATTAAAGATGCGTAACAACTTATAATCCTTATTGAATCCTATCCATTGTATGACACAGTATGATATAAGGAGTGCTGGTGAAAACCAAAACATTCTCTGTGGTTTGTTTACAAAGAAAGGTCAATTAAAATTATTCTTTTGCCTTGTTTACTAATGACAGAAGAAGCTGTTTGTTTGTTGATGCACAGCCCAGGTGTACAAAAAATAGATGTTATCACAGTATCCTTGTTAAATAAGAAGAAAATATATAATTACATGAGACCACAACAGAATATGTGCTATGCTGCAAGTTGATGTCCATTTGGTTTTTCTGGTATATTTTTCATTTCTTTGTTAATATTTTTGCTAGCACTGTAGTGAAGAACAAATCTTTATCTGCTATAATAGTTCCTTCTTATTATTCAGGAGTATAATTCATTTAGATCACTCAGAAACATTACCCAGAGAGCCTGTAGTAACCATCTTTCCCTAAATTAAAACACTTCAACTTTGTGTTCACTAGAAGGAATACATCTTTATAACCGGGCCTTGAACTTTGATGACTAAAAGTATCTGTTTCCAGGTTAATAACTCCTATTTAAAGTATCCATATCTGAGCAGCTGATTAAGTAAATGGTAAAATTCAGGGGGAGGAGGAAGTTATAAAGGAATCTCAGGTCTTCTTAACTCAGACAAGTGGTTACTTTTCAAAAATATAAAGAATGTTTTACTAATTTGACTATTAGAACATGATTTTTGAAATAAAAAAACTGGCTCATATTGGTCAAGTGTAAACAGATTTCTGTTCTTTTTTCCCTCTCATTCTATAAGGCACGTAGAACGGGAGACTTTGGGGATTTCAGACCTGATAAGCAGCATGGCTCATAAGTCAACCTATTTTCCATTGTTAACAAAGAAGTGATTGCCTAATTACAAACATGCAGTTTACTATTTAACTAGTGTAAATCCATATTGCAAAGTCATTTGAAAAATAAAAGCTAAATATTTTGATTGTGGGATATCAAGTCATAACTTTGCACATTAAAAATCAAAAAGCCAAAAAAAATTGTTTAGTCACTTGCTAATTGAGTACATCTCAGTAGTTCAACATTTTGCCCCTCAAAAAATATCCAAATAACATGTTTTCAGTCAGGTCAGTTTGGGATTCACCACCAAAATTCAGCAATTAACTGTTGGTGTGAAAATACCTATGTTGCAATTTAGTCATTAGCAATGACTGGTTTTGAGCAAAATAAATAAATAAATAAAGGGCAGAATCTGGCTCATCTCAAGACTACTGGATTACCTTCCTTCATTCTCACTAATTTCCATGAGTAATCACCAGTCCAGTAATTCACAGAGCAGCACGGAGCACATAAGGGAGTTGGTTCTTGGTGTCTGGAGGAGGCAACAAGACCATTTATGCCCAGCACAGAGTTGCCTCTCTTCTGAAGGGAGCAAATTGTTCTTCTACTGTTGTAGTACTCTTTCACTCTTGTGGGTGGATCATGGAAGTGAAAGGATTTCAAGAACAGGAATGAATATTTGGTGATGGAATGATGCTGGGACAGGACATGACCAAAACCCTTTAAAATTCTAAATGAGGGAAGCAGTTTTTAATCTCCATCAGGACTGTCCTGGCTTTCTGAAGCAAGAAATAAATATTATCTTGCTGCCTCATTGTACAAGTTAAAAATCCCTCTGCTTAAAATAAAGGAAAAACAAAATTATTGGACTGAAACATATAAACATAATGGAAAGCCATCCAAATTTTCTGAAGGAGAAAGCAAATACATGACAATTTCACATTCCAGAGAACATGTAATTTCGTGTTCACCAAAATACATTTTAACGTTTTCCTGGCTACATTTCAGACAACAGAATGCCTTTGGGACAGTCAGTCTGGATGTCTACCACAACAGATGTCTGTTACAGGTATTTTCAGCTTCTCAGATAAAAACCACAGCCAGTATTCACAATGCTGGAATGAACAAAATGAATGTGTTTGTCTTATAAGACAGTAAAGGAAACCCACCCTCTCTTTATTTATTATTTAAATAATACCATTATTTACATTATGAACACTAAATTAATGCCTCAGTTTTTACTAGCAAGACTGGCCTTCACAAGTCCTAGATCCCTGAGATTACATTGGAACAATGAAGACTTACGATTGGTGGAAGAGTATCATGTCAGGGAATACTTCAGCAAATTGGACACACATAAATCCATGGGTCCTGATGGGAAACACCCACAAGTGCTGAGGGAGCTGTCTGATGTCATTGTGATGATTATATTTGGATGATCACAGTGACTGAGAGAGGTGCCTGAGGACTGGAGGAAAGCAAACATCCCTCCTATCTTCAAGAAGGACAAGAAGGAGAACCCAGGACAAACAACCTGATTTTGATCCCTGGAAGGTGATGGAGCAGCTAATCCTGGGAAAAATTTCCAGGCACGTGAAAGACAAGAAGGTGATCAGGAGCAGTCAGCATGGCTTCACCAAGGCAAAGTCATGTTTGACCAACGTGATAACCTTCTACAATGAACTGACTGGCTTGGTAGACAAGTGGAGTGGATATTGCGAACCTTGACTTCAGTAAAGCTCTCGACACTCTTTCATCTCTTCTCTCATAGCTTGTCTCTTTAGCTTCTCATAGAGGACGTGATAAATATGGGCTAGATAGGAAGTCAGTGAGGTAGACTGAAAAACTTCTGAATGGCTCAGATGGTGGTGATCAGTGGCACAAACTCTAGTTGGAGGACAGTAGCTAGTGATATACCCAGGGGCTGATCTTGTTCAACATCTTCATTAATGACCTGGATGATGGGACAGAGTATACCCTCAGGAAGTTTTCAGATGATCTTTAAGGTCCCTTCCAACCCAAACCATTCTGTGATTCAGTGAAAACTGGGAGCAGTGACTGATGCACGAGAGGGTAGTGATGCCATCCACAGGGATCTTGACAGGCTGGACAACTTGTCTGACAGGAGCCCCATGAAGTTCAACAAGGGGAATTGTAAAGTCCTGAAGCTACAGAAGAACAACCCCATGTACCAGCACATGCTGGAGGCTGACTAGCTGGAAAGCAGCTTGTCAGAAAAGGACCTGAGGTTCCAAAAAAGTTGAACATGAGCCAGCAGTGGGCATGGGTCCTGGCAGTAATGAGGGAAAATGGTATCCTGGGTGGCATGAAGAGGAGCGCTGCCAGTAGGTTGAGGGAGATGATCCTTTCCCTCTACTCAGCACTGATGACGGTATACCTATAGTACTGTGTCCAGTTCTGGGTACCCTAGTAAAAGAGAGATATGGAGACAGTCCAGCAAAGGGCCACAAAGATAATTAAGAAATTGGAGTATCTGCCATATGAGGAAAGGTTGAGAGAGCTGGGACTGTTCAGCCTGGAGAAGAGAAGGCTGAGGGTGGATCTCAGCAAAGTGTAGAAATATCTGAAAAGAGGGTGCAAAGAAGATGGAGCTAGGTTCTTTTCAGTGGTTCCCAAGGACAGGACTAGAGGCAATGCACACAAAATTAAACACATGAGGGGCCATCTCAGCATCAGCAAACACTCTTTTACTGTTAGGGTGACCGACCGCTAGCACAGGTTGCCCAGGGAGGTTGTGGAGTCTCCACCCTTGGAGATATCCAAAGGCAGTTTCGACATGGTCCTAGGTAACCTGCTTTAGGTGGCCCAGGAGGTGGGGACTGGGCAAGGCGACCTCCAGAGGTCCATTCCAACCTCAACTATTCTGTGATTCTATGACTATAGAGATCTCTATGGCAAAATATTTTACTGCTGTGATAGGTTCACCTATCACAACAGTGTTTTGTAAAACAAAACAAAAAAAAAAAAAGTCCATTGACCCTACAAGACAAAACTTTTTTGTCATGGTTATAACTGTTTTCCAGAAATTTTTGATGGGATTGATGCAGATTTCCTTTGAGGCACTACAGTCCAGTACGTATTTTAGGATCAGAGAAGTTGGTGATCATGAATAGTTAAATTTTCCTCTTTTTCCCCTGATTTAATAGGCTTTATTTCAGGTGCATTCTGGAAACCAATTAGATGATGAATAAAAATATACATATAATCATACATATGATAAAAAAATATACATATACGCTAGTTCAAAGGTAGAGATTCCAACAGAAATTTCTAAAATTTGAACAGAATAAAATTAAGTATTTTTTCTTAAATAACATATGCCCAGACCTGAAATGGTGAGGTTAGCTGATGTAGTACTAAGGATTTATACTGAGAGACAGGTAGACACAGGTTTATTCCCATAATAATAAGCACAGTACAGATTCCAATCCAATTTAAAAAAAAAAAAAAAAGATAAAAAAAAGTAATGTGTTACTAGTAGAATCCCCTTTTCTAATTTCAAAGGCAGAATAAAAGTAGATGAAATAATTTCAAGGAAATAAATTAGATGCATACAATCTTTTAATCTTTCTTCCAATTTAAGTTTATCTGTACGAGGTTAAGAACAATGTATATACAAATATCAAACTATTTAAAATGTTATCAAAGTTTAATTGTTAATTAATTGTCTTTCCATTTAGCCTTCCTTAGAATCAAATCACATTAACAATAGTTGCTAAGGAGAAAAATGGTCACATAGTAAATTTTCACCTCTTCTCACCATTTTTTAATGTGCCATGTTCTTCATGACATTTTCCACACATCGTGAGCTATGTCTCTTGTACCTCTTGGTCATAGCTTGCTGTAAATCCAAAGAATTTCAGGAAGTTAATGGCATTTATATCACAAATGGAAAAAAATGCTTTGAGATTTAATCAGATCATTACCACTTAATAAGAGACTCTTACAGTAGATCAAGTCTGACATTAATAAAGGTTGAAAGTTAATAAAGTTTCTCTAAGCAAAACTGCATTCATGGTATATTTAACCTTTTGGTGAAGCTGGATGTTTTTTCTCCCAGTATTTTCAGTAGTCTTTGTTGTACATGAAAATAGATATTATCTTATTGCTCTTTCCAAAATTTTACACAGTGGCATTAATTTTGACCCATAAGAATCTACCAGGGTTGCAGAAGAAAAACTTGTCTATTGTATTTAGTTACAATTAGCTCCTTCATTTTCATTTCACTAACTTAAGCCTCCATATTGACATTATGTTGTTTCAGATTATAGAAGTATTAATAAATTAATTCTGAGAATTCCTTGTGCCTGAACTAACTTCTCTAATGAGATATTTCCATATATTAAGGTACATATTGGATTTTACTGAAGGATTTCAACTTTTCATAAAGAAATGTTCTTATGAAATAAAAATTCTGAGAATATTTCTTTGTGGTACTATATAGTCATAGCATCACACAAAAATTAGATTTAGTGGGAATGTCAACACCCTCTTCAAGACCATGTCATGTATATATGTACCATTCCTGGCAGATGGTCTATGGTTAAGATCTGAGCAGAACTCCACAGCCTTCCTGGGTAAAGGATTCCTGTGCTTTACTCTGTCGATCATTAGGGTTTTCTACCCCCACTATATTTAAGTCAGTCTTTCTTCCTGCATCTGAAGACACAGTCTGTGCTGCTCTCCTTGTTCACAAGGAGTGTCAGTATTTTCTCTTTTCAACATTACTTAAAATACCTGAAGGCAGTTACCATTTTCTTTCTATATCTTTGCTGCAGTTTAAATAAATAATCCAATTTCTTTCAGTCTTTTCTCTTAGATAATTTTTCTATACTCCTGATCATTCTCTTTGTTTTCTGCTATAATCTCTCAAACTGGTACAAATTTTTCTTCTAGTGCAACATACAAATGTTGGCATTAAATCTTTGCCCTGTTTCCCCCGTAGTTCACAGATCCCTCTTTTGAAACCTGCTTGTGAGCCTGCTGTTCCCTTACTGGTTTCATATTGCAGACTATTTCTGCCTAAGTGCTGTGCCTTATATTTCATCCAATTTTTAGGCCATTTCTCCAATTTGTCAAGATCATTTCAAACTTTATTTCTGCCTCCATCCTTGTGATGTCTCTCAGTTTCATGACATCTGCAAATTTAATAAGCTTATTTTCCATTTCAATTCAATTTCGGTTCAATTTGTTAATAAAAACATTGAACAGAACTAGACCCATGACAGAACCCTGTATATTCCCACCTGACCCTTCCTTCTCTTTTGACACTGAAATATTGCCAAGGACTTCGTGGGTACTGTTAGCAAAGCTGTCTAACACCCACCTGGTAGTTTTCATCTGGACCACGATTCCAGAATTTGCTTATGAGAATGTCACAAGAGACAATTTCAAATGCCCTACAAAAGTCAATATATGACATCTATAGCTTTTCCCCTGTTCACAGTTCCTGCAGTTCTGTCATGGAAGGAAATTAAGCAGCTTTGATGTGATTTACTCTTGACAAATCAGTGCCGTCTGTTATTTATCTCCTTGTTATCTTCTAGGTGCTTAGAAATAAGTTTGATTATTTGGGCAACAATGTTGCCAGGAATTGAAATTAAGCTAGAAGTTCTATAATTCAGTGGCTTCTCTCTTTTTTATGGGTAGTCACAAAATTTGTTCTTTTTCAGGTCTTTCAACATTTTGTCTATGCTCCACAATTTCTCAGAATGAATGCAAAGACAGTTGTGTTTTGGCACACTGTACTATAACCATTAGAAGTTACTATTGGTAACCAGAGGTTACCGTTCCATTTTATGCTTTGCTTTTTGTTGCCCTGTTAGACTGTCACCTGCTTAGATTATGCCAACCAAGCTGCTTAAGTAATTACTCTGTGGTCGGGCAAATACTGGAGACAATGATGTAAGCTACAAAGTCAATAAAGATAAAAATTTGAACTAGGAACAGCTTTTCAAGGAAAGTCATAGAATGCTTGAAATCTGAACTGGATAAGTAATTAGAAAAAAAGACATTATAAACTGCAGGCTCTGATAAAGGTTGGAAGGCCCCTTTATTAAAATGTTTAATTTATTTGACTAATCCTAGAAATTTATACTCCATGGTGACAGGCACAGAAATTCACGTATTATTTAATCCTTTTCTTTCTCTTATTATAAATACAGTTCTTCATAGGGAATTGTGTTTTAGGAAATGGCTTTCGGTGACTTTCAGGCAACAGTACAAGAAAAAATTCATTCTTGGCCAATTCTTATTGCAGTGATGGTTTCTCTTCTGCAATAGTTTTAATAACCATGAAAAAAAATACTGTATGCAAACACATGAAAAACCCTTTACATGTTGGGTGGTGACGTCATTTCAAGGTTCCACTTTTGAAAAAGGATGACCTTTACACTTGGGGATGACCCTTCATAGCCTAGGTGAAAAGGACTTAAGCACAGCTCTTCAGTGAAGAGTAAGTGACACCATCATTCTTGATGAGAAAAGTTGAGAATTCACAGACGTAAATTTACCTGAGGGAGAAATATAGGCACAACAATACCCTATTTATTGTGAGACCAGAAAATAAGGTTGAGGTTTATATAGTAGTACTCTTGGGATGAAAAACTATAAACAGAAAAAATATTGTGTCCCCATTATTCCAGAAAGCACCACTAGACTTTTGGGTTGGATTATGAATATAACCTAGCTAGACCTTTCCTTGTGAAGGTATTAGATACCTGAACAGATAGCACATTCATTGTGATGCTTTCTTACATTCACATGCAGTTGTCAAATGTCACAAAGACAGTTCACATCATGAGCATAAATCCAAGCTTCAAGAACTGAAGCTAAGCCAGTTTTTGTGCTGCTATTTTGTTGGCACACAATCTAAATATTTTCATTGGGTTTGGCTTCTGCTTTTAAACTGGATGGTGATCAGGCTAATGCTCAGTTAGGAGATATGTTTTCTTTAATAATGGAGAGACCAACCAGCCACATTCAGCACAACCAGAGGTTAGCACAACAAGAGCTATTGTTTCTGGTTGTGATATATTTTTCTCCTTGGCATATGGATTTTCTTAGCATAAAGTTAATTGCTAGCAATGGGTTCCCTCAGAAATGTTTTGCCAAGAAATTAACTGCATGTATCATTAATGAAGTCAGTGTTTCTGCATCACTGTTCATAGAAAATATTCACGTAAATAAGGCAATAAACCCAGGAGATTCTGTCAAAGTAAATGTGCTTAAGTGCTTTTCTCCAGAAAGAGAAAGCTATAAAAATATTGTTGCACTTCACAAATTTTTCTGAATTTTGATGCCTGTTTTCCCAGTAGTTTTGTCTTGCTCCTCTCTATATCTTAATCTTTAGAAGTACATTTTTCAGGATGAGTACCTGCCTCTGATTGAAATAACATGGAAAGCTTCAACAGAAATAGTTCAGCCTATTCTGAGAATGAGATGAGGAAAAATTGGTTTTGCACATTAACTTTCTGGTTGTTAAGCTTATTTATTCCCTTTGAGAAGCTAACAGAGCCATAAAATGAAGTGACAGAGATCAGATTTTCACCATCCACATGAAAAACAAGTCATGAGAATTTCACGAAGTCTCAGTTCATACATACCATACAGGAGCATGTTAAAACTTTGACAGCAGAGTTTAGCATATAGTGATCTTAACACAGCTCCTCATGGTGGTGGATATGTGTGTCCATGTTGTGCAGAACAGGACTTTTCCTGAAAATCCTTCAGTAGGCCACAAGGGCTGAATAAAGACATCTTTTCTCTCTCCCTTACTCTCAGCAATTCCAGGGTTCTCATTCCTGCCAGGTCTCTTACTTTCAGTAGTCAGCCTAACTCTTTCCCAGGGTTAAATCAGTTGAATGCCACCTTGAAGAAGACAGTCTGTAATGACCAGTCACCGTCAGATTTCCTCCCTAACACAGGGCAAATCACTTCAGTGTTCACCAGCTGGTAATGACTTTTTTCCTGTAGTAGAATTACCCAGGAAGAGCTACAGTGCTTTAAATACATGTCTCAATCTAATGTGTTCAAACTGTAATTCTGAGCTCTTCTTTTTCAAAATCCTCAAGGATACGCAGAATTATTGCATGCTCATGGGTGCACTTGACTTTGGCTGGAATTATGATCTGAAAAACTGAGCCGTAATGAAGTCTAGACTCTTAAGTGAATGTTGTTTTTCACTCCCCTGTATCTCAGTTCATTGCAAATGAAGCAGAGCAAGTGTTGTCCCTTCAGGTTATGAAGATAAGTTCTTCATTAGTGTTTTGAAAAATACCAGGTGCTGATGCAAACAGCAAAGAAACAACAAGAAGTAAACTTGTAATTCTGGATACAGAATTTGAGTGGGTAAGGGCCCACTCACTGAGAAATTCAGATAGCAGTACTATTTATTCACTGATTTTCTTCTTAAAGACTATTAAGATATATAGGGCAACATTTGCACAAGCAGTTTCTTATTTTTTGAGTGGTTCATGCTGAAAATGTTAGCCATCGCGCATTAAAAATCCTTTTCAGTCAACTTCCTTTGTGAAGAAATCAAGAAGCTGACAGGAGATGTGTATTTGCCTCTCGTCCCAGCATGGTGCTGGCATTCAGCCAGAGCATGCACTGAGCGCGAGGCATTCAGAGGCACTCAGGCTATACGTAGCCTGTGAGACCAGGGAACTGAACTCAACCACCTCAAAAGCCTCCTCCATTCTTATGATAGCAATCTAGACATAAGCACTTTTATCCACAGAGCAACAAGAAACTCTTAACAGCAGCAAAACATTTCCATCTGATTTTGGGTACAAGGAGCCTGAGCTAATCAGTTTCTTCGCACATGGAACAGCTACAAAAGAGGAAGTTTTGCAGATCCCTTTACAAACTGAGTACATCCTTCTCTTCAACAGCTGCAGCGTAGTTTTATGATAAGCAATAAAATCAGACCCATGATGGCTAGTAAATTAGTTTGAGATATTTCTATTTGATAGTTTTCTTACACTGAAACTGCTGCCTAACCATAGTCAGTGCTGCAAACCCATACACAATTATTTCAAGGATGTGATTTCAAGGAATATATTTTGCTTTGCCTCCATGGAGATACATAGTAAAAATTTCACTTTAACATTCCAGTTTTCTTCATATGGCCTATAGGGAAGCAATTAAAACTAGCAGTTGCCAAGGAAGTACTGCAAACTTCTCTTAGTGAAATGTGTATAGTCCACTACTTACACCTGAACTAATAATTATTATGCATTATTAGCTGTATGCTGGCAATGGGCTTGGTGCTTTGCCATTTGTATTTTACTGTTGCTGAGCTTGAAATAAACACCAGACAACTGCAAGTTATCAGAAAGAATAATTGTTGTTCTTTGCCTAGGAAATACCCCAGTGCTCATTTTACCATGAAAAGCAATCAATTTACAATCAGAACAGGAAATCAGGTAGAAAGATCCTATCTCATCTCACTGTCTTGCCATGTCAGTACATAACTTTCTATCCATGTGATTAAAATAAAATAAAGCAAGCAGTAAAATCAAACAAATCCCCCTAGCAGTGGGATTTTTTGCCTTTTAAACAGAGTTCTATCAAAATACACTGTAAGAAGACACAGATAAAACTTCTGAGTTATTTTTATTCTTATCACAAAGCATCCAGAGCATCACCATTCATCACCAGAACAGAATGTAAAATGTATTGTCTTCTCTAGAAGCACCCTGAGTAAAGTGAAGGGTAAATGAGACCATACTTTATAGATGCCCGTCTCCTTCCATTTGTTACAGCAAACGTTCTAGTCCCAAGTCCATCAGTCCAAAATAAGGAACAGCACAAAGAGAATTCATGATTAAAGACAAACTGACTGCCACAGAACTGAGATACTTCAGTAATGCAATATAATGACTATTTATATCACCAATTTTGCAAAAATTCACTAAGGTACTTGCAATTTGCAAATCTATCTTTTTTGTCTACTATGTGTATATATATTTGCACACCTACAGACAATATACTTCTTGCAATAAAAGCTACCTAGACTCTTAAAAAATTGAAATAATCCAGGGATTACTTATAACCCCTCGAATTCCCCCTCAATTTGAATTCTAAATCACTTGATTTTTCCCCTTTGATGTCATGAATCCTGCAGTCTTAGCTACATGCTGACCCCACTTTATGATAAAAAGCCATCTGCTCCGGAAGCCAACCTGTAACACAGTCATTTGGGCACTCTCCTAGAGATCCATTCCTCCCCTGTTGCGGCACTGGAACACAAATCTCCTACTTAATAAGTAGACAATTCTAGACTGTTAAGCCTCTGTACAGTGGCAAAAGCCACTGGTCTTTTAGGTGAAACTTAACACAGACTGAGTGAGCCCTGAAACCTCAGAGCATCTCCAGCAGAGTTCTCACAGGATCTAAGAACAGAGAGACCTGTTTCTGGTACCCAGGTTTCAACACAGTATACATATCTAGATTGAATTCAGACTCGACCTACACAAATTTAGTCACTTCAGGATTATTATTTTTTTTTGCCTAAAATGTTGGCACTTAGGATATCGCCCCCTCTCAAAAGAAATCAGTTTGATTCCCCTGGAATGTTTCTATGAACAAATTCCCATGAATGTTCCCATCTTCCCTTGCTCAGTACTTCAGGTCTTTAGGAGTTTTGAACTGTGGCTTTGTACGGTTAACAGTTAGAGAGGTGTCTTGCTTACAATTCCTTGCATATGGAGTGCCTGGCTAGAAGAGGCATAAAAGAGAGAAGGGTATAAGGAAAATGAAGTCTCTCTGCCAGACTTAAATGCTTGCTTACAACCCTGAGAAGTGTGTGTCTGTGAAACCAAGATTTACAGCCCAGCATTACCTTCATGCTGTGCTGTCACCACCCTGCCTCTGAGTACAGACATCTGAAGGCACTTGTCAGTTCTGTGAAGGCATTTGATCCTAGTGATTGTACAGCCTCCCCGTTCAGGCTGGGACTGTGTCTAATCATCGATATGAAAATGCCGAGGGCTTTGAATCCCTCCTCCAGGGAAGCACCTGACAAGAAACTCCACCCCAACCTTTCCCTTTCTTCCCTGCCACTGAGAATTCCCATGTTAATTAATCATATTTTCAATATGCTTCATCATCAACATTCAAACAGTGATGAAGTAGGACAATCGATTAAATGTCTTGGAACCAAGTGCCACTAATTTGAAAATGGTGCATGTTTGAATCAGTCCTTCACTGCAAACAAACATAATGCTAACAGCAAGATCATCTGATGCTTGAACAAGATCACCTAACAACACTCTCACGAAAGATCAATTAACTAGGGATGTATCTTGTCGTCAGTTCAGGCCATGCTCCAGGAGTGTTCTTGGCATTACTCACTGGTGTCAGAAAGTAGTCTCAGAAGAGTTACGGACTTTCTTTCCTCAGCCATTGAGTCGTAGGCTTCATCCCATGCTGCAGGCAAAATCCTATGATAGGATGAGCTATTAGTGCTTTCTGCAATTGTCAGCTGGGCAGAGGTTACTGACATACCTTGATGCGATATCTTCAATGCCTAAGAAATTCCAAGCAGCACCAAATGCAGTCATGTATCTCCTATCAACAGAAGCTATCATGAGCACACCAAGCTCATTTTCCAGTGGTTTCCTATGAAAGAAGGATATGGATCACATATCCTGTGGATCTTTGCAGCAGAGTTTCTGGACAGAACAGCACACCCTGAAACTGATGAATCCACATGGTAGAGCACATCATTCAGTAGACACCCCAGTTCTGGCACTGTGGCAGTGTAACTGTATTCATACAGCAGAGCATCTGGATGAAACAGCCTTACCTTCCACATCAGGTCTCCCCCATTGATCTGCCTTTATACTGCTTTCTGTGCAGAATCAGCAACAGACTGTGTAAATAAAGTCCACAGAGAAATACCAATACTTTTACAGTAGCTGTATCTGTTTTAATAATTTTTGCCAAAATTAGTATGCACGAAATACCAGTTTGTCAGATCTGGTCCCTCATGAGAATAAGCTTGGTGTCCATTCTACAAAATACATAATGAAGTTCAAGGTCTTGGCCCTACAGTGTATTTTATGGCCCATGTCCAGGATAGCAGGAGAACAGAAATCTACAGCTCGGAAATGAAAAGCGTCAGTGACAGGTCTAGTCTTCCAGTATAACAGAACTTTCTACTGCAGCAGTAAAATTCAACCATGCAGGTGACACGCATTTCTTAGGGGCTGATCCAAAAATGCTCTCCCTGCTCTCCCTACCCTCTACCCACACCCTCCAGAAAAATGTGCCATCAAAAATCTCATCTGCTTCTGCCCTCAGTGCAGAGTGTATTTCTTTCACCTTGCCCTCTTTAACAAATACATCACAAGATGTATATTTTTAAAAAAGAATGAAGGAAGAAAGGCTAAAACTCCAAGAAAGTAAGAGTTCTTACATTCCACTGCTACACCTGTGCTGTTCCCCTGGAAGAGGAGAGGACACAAACTGTATGTGGCAGATGTATAGTCACAGTAATTAATACTTCTCTGGAAGGTGTTCAGGCACTTTGAGATTAAGACGTAAGTTTATAAACCTACATAGGATAGGATAGGATAGGATAGGATAGGATAGGATAGGATAGGATAGGATAGGATAGGATGGGATGGGATGGGGTGGGATGGGGTGGGATGGGATGGGGTGGGATGTCAGGTCTTTGACTTGCTTTTTCTTTGTGCTGCCATCTCCATTCTAAAGCAACACTATTCTTTTGCAAGAAATACAACACAGCCCTACATGTGTCAAGACTCATGTTTATTCACAATTCCGTTATGCACTGTTTTCAAGTAAACGACTCATTTCTCATGTAAAGGTGTTTTAAATATATGCCTTGTACCTGAAGGCATTCTGTTACTTAAATTTCCATGAAAGTTTAAAATAAACACAGGTAAGACAGCAACCAATCTTCAGGCCACTGACTGTTTGACATCTGTGACTCTTGTAATGAAAAAATGTTATTCAACCTGAAAGAAACAAAATTCCTATTCCATAGGAATTTGGAATAGCATGTGTGTTTATGTATCCTCACCTAAACAAACCCTGTTTGCTGGAATCAGTAAGAAGCTGTTTCGAAGAGCTATTGTTTTAGCTGTCATTTTCCATCACCCTTTTTGGATTTTACTTTAAATCTTAGAACAATTTCCTTTTTATGCTCTCAGAATTAATCATGTGCCCTTTGCTGTCTGAGCAGAGCTGAGCCCACCTGAACACAAGCCCTGAGCCCCCCATGCTTGGCATGGAGCTCTGGACTCCATACTGCTAATGTCTTCTTAATGTGCTTCTACTTGGGCACACTTTGGAGCACTGCTGGTTCTGCACATTTTCTATCTTGAAAGAGAATTATTATGTTATCGCTTTAACTGAAATTGTAATATTCATTTTATATTTTATGTTCCCAGACATAACTTCTTAGCAAACAAGCCCTCGAAGTTAGGAAATAATTTGAAAAATTATTTGAAAAAGAAGATCTCATTAAATATCTCCTGAAGGCTTTTGTTAACAATGAAGTTTCTCTAGTATTTTTATATTGATATGTATGCACACACATAGGCACACTTATTTTTTAAATTGAAATTGATTTTAAGATGTTCCTTCAAGATATACACTACTCTTGTATGTGTATTTCTTACCATTTTTCCTACATCATATTTAACCTAGAAAGGACACATTTTACCATGAAAAACACATCCAGGAAATTTTTATATATATACCTCTTCCTTTCAGCTATTTTCTTAACACCATGCCAGCAAATACTTTCAAAAAGCTCATTTTAGTCATCGCATACTCTAAGCTGTCAGCTAACTCTCTTTGGAGACCAGCATCCACATATTCTCACCGACTGAGATTCTCAGCCCCTATATTTAAAGAATGACAGAATTCATGCTCTGATCCCATCCAAGGAGATGACAGTAGGTACTAATAACAAGAAAAATGCTTAGGGAGCAGAATAGACTAGATTAGATTACATTCCATTACATTATATTAGATGATAAAGTACTGAAGAAAGTGAGAAGTGCCTAGATGGGAAAGAGTAATGTAGGAAAGGAGGGAGGGAGAGGTAAAGGGAAAGAACACTGTAAAAGAGGGATGAGGAGGGAGAAGAAACTCAGAGACATAAATTAAATGGAGAATAAATTCTTGAACAATACAGAAAATTTTAGTCCAAAAAAACAGTTCTTAAGAAAAAATACTTGTAAATTAGTACTGCAGAAAATGTGGTTACTAAACAGGAATAGAGAAAAAGAGGTGGTCACAGGAGCTTTAGTAAAGGGTAGTGCTTGTAGTTGTTTGGTTTTTTTTTTGAAATTGCAGCGAGCCTGCTTTATAAAATATTGAAAACTATGAGTCCATGCTGCTCTGACTACATATATCACACACACGAATTGTGAACGCTTTCCCACATTAGATGAGAAAGGATGGGCACACCAGTCCAAGCCCATCTTGACATTCCTTTAGGATAGTACATATCACCTTCATTTTCCTCTTTGAAAGGGTGACAGTTATGCACTTTTGCCTTAAGAGCACTGTGGTCCAGTTCTTTCTCTGCCTGTGAACAGACCTGACAGGCATCTGGGCATAAAGGAAAGAATTCACTGTCCTTTTCTAAGCCAGTCAGGAGCTCTTAACTCCAAATTGGCTGATTGTCTTATCTCTGGCTTCAAGAAGAACCTATCTATGTGTCAGAATCTTAAGCTGTTGAGAGAACTATCGATTGAATCTTTACAGTCAAAAGTCTTTAAATCACTCAAAATGCAAGAGAGGTTTAGGGACTTCTCAGGTAAAAGCTAGAGCTCTGAAATGCTGTGAAAACATTTTTAAGTGCAGCCTCAATTTCTGTTCAAAAAAGTGAGAATCAGAATGCCCCAAAAAGAAGGTTTACCGGGCATTTTCATCCCTTGTACTGTTTTGGTATTAAACAATTATGGACACACCATGAAAATCATTAAGAACCTATGCACTGAATACTGACGTTCATTAAACACATCATTTGCGTAATAGAACTTCATTAATTAAGAGCTCCTGAATAATGAAAATAATTGTAAAATAATATATTAACTGGATAATGGCAAAAACAGGCAAATGGTCTTAAGTAATTCTTGTCATAATGTAGCATAACAATATTTTCTGGAATGAAACACTATCAGATGAGTATTAACAGTTTACACACATGAAATTCTTAGCTCTTTCAGCTTAACTCTCTTTGGGCCTTTATAGAGTGGTGTTATGCAATGAAAGACCAAACACAACAAAGCATTCCACTTTCAACTCACCCTGTGCAGAATACTAGAGTCCTCTGATTAAAATCCTGTTAATATAAAGACCCTGTGTTTGTGCATGGACATATATATATATATATGACATTTCCATAAATGACTCCTAGGTATACCAAGAACCTGTTGAAAACTCCCTTGAAAATTTCATGTAGGACATTCTGAAATGTCAGAAAAAAATTTATTATCCACAACAGTTAAACAGCTAATTCAAACATTATAAGTAACTCATAGTAGTGGGTTTAGATATTTTTTTCTTTAACAAATATCACAGCTCCCTGAAATAGTTTACTTGGAACTGTAGTTAGAGCAGCAACCACATTTCTTTTTTAATATGGACACTAAATTGTCAGGGGTTTTTTTCTGGCTACATGTAACAAGCTTTCATAACTAAAAAAAATCCATTGCATTCTTCATATTAAAAAAAAAGTTCTGTTTATTCAAAAAGTTAGTCATAGTAGTAGCCAAGGAAAGATCAATTTTGTATTAACTACACTTTCAAAGTTGAGAAGCATTTACTTTCAGAAGCAACTTCACACCCTGAGAAAGTCTCAGGAGAAAGTAAATGGCCACATCTATGGATTATGCTCAAGTGGTGCAGTATTTGGCCAGATTCACACGCAAGTCTGAATAGTAGGATTGAACTGGTGGGAAGTGAGAGGTTACAACACTTTACTTTTAGCTATCTGTTCTTCCCAATATATATTAGTACTGTTTATGTTACAATTCCTTCTACATGGCCCAAACATACTCAACAACCACCTTTGGAGAAGTTGTCTAGTAACTGCAGCTAAGGACTTTCCAGCAGTAAGAGCTGAGGTGAAGTGCTTTATGATGCACTTTGCAACTTATGGCTATATAGGTCAGATGTAAGCAGCCTTTCATGTTAACCAAACTCTCAATCTTACGGGTTTTCTTTTTTTCCCAAAGACCTACACAATATAGCTAATGACACTGAACTCAGTATACCTATCTCAAAAGGATTAAGGTGATAATCCCGCTTACTGAACCCTGAAGGCAATTTCCTTGGTGTTCTCTATGTCACCAATTCTATATCTTAGAATCATAGAATCATAGAATTGTTGAGGTTGGAAGGGACCTTTAAGATCATCAAGTCCAACCATTAACCTACCCTGACAAAAGCCACTTCTAAACCATGTCCCTAAGTGCCCCATCTACCCTTTTTTTAAACACCTCCAGGGATGGTGAATCCACCACCTCCCTGGGCAGCCTATTCCAATGTTTAATAACCCTTTCAGTGAAAAAATGTTTCCTAATATCCAATCTAAACCTCCCCTGACGTAACTTGAACCCGTTTCCTCTCGTCCTATCACTTGTCACCAGGGAGAAGAGGTCAGCCCCCATCTCTCTACAACCTCCTTTCAGGTAGTTGTAGAGGGTGATAAGGTCTCCCCTCAGCCTCTTCTTCTCCAGGCTAAACAACCCCAGCTCCCTCAGTCGTTCTTCATAAGGTTTGTCCTCCAGACCCCTCACCAGCTTTGTAGCCCTTCTCTGGACAAGCTCCAACACCTCAATGTCCCTCTTGTAGCGAGGGGCCCAAAACCGAACGCAGTACTCGAGGTGGGGCCTCACCAGTGCCGAGTACAGGGGGATGATCACTTCCCTAGTCTGGCTCACCACACTATTCCTGATACAGGCTAGGATGCTGTTGGCCTTCTTGGCTGCCTGGGCACACTGCTGGCTCATATTCAGCCGGCTGTCAACCAACACCCCCAGGTCCTTTTCTGCCGGGCTGCTTTCGAGCCACTCTGCCCCAATCCTGTAGCGCTGCATGGGGTTGTTGTGACCCAAGTGCAGGACCCGGCACTTGGCCTTGTTGAACCTCATACCATTGGTCTCAGCCCATCGGTCCAGCCTGTCCAGATCCCTCTGCAGAGCCAACCTACCCTCAAGCAGATCAACACGCCCGCCCAGTTTAGTGTCATCTGCGAACTTACTGAGGGTGCATTCGATCCCTTCATCCAGATCATTGATAAAGATATTAAAGAGAACCAGCCCCAGCACCGAGCCCTGGGGGACACCACTTGTGACTGGACACCCACTGGATTTAACTCCATTCACCACCACTCTCTGGGCATGGCCATCCAGCCAGTTTTTTACCCAGCGAAGAGTATACCTGTCCAGGCCATGAGCAGCCAGTTTCTCCAGGAGAATGCTGTGGGAAACAGGGTCAAAAGCTTTGCAAAAATCCAAGTAGATAACATCCACAGCTTTTCCCTCATCCACTAAGTGGGTCATCTTATCATAGAAGGATATGAGGTTTGATAAGCATGACCTGCCCTTCACAGACCCATGCTGACTGGGCCTGATCACCCTGTTCTCCTGCATGTGCCGTGTAATGGCACTGAGGAGGATCTGTTCCATGACCTTCCCAGGCACCAAGGTCAGACTGACTGGCCTGTAGTTCCCTGGATCCTCCTTCCAGCCCTTCTTGTGTATGGGTGTCACATTTGCTAACCTCCAGTCAGCTGGGACCTCCCCGGTTGTCCAGGACTGCTCATAAATGATGCAAAGTGGCCTGGCGAGCACTTCCGCCAGCTCTTTCAATACCCTTGGGTGGATCCCATCCAGCCCCATAGATTTGTGCACCTCCAGGTGCTGAAGCAGGTCCCTCACCATTTCCCTTTGGGTTACAGGGGCCTCATTCTGCTCCCCATCCGTTCTTTTTGCAACCCTGATCATACCAGATAAATATGATGGTCCACTCAGAGAATATTTAGCTCTGTTTCTTCCCTGCTTTATTACACCACTGAAGTATGAATATTACTCAATTTGGATATGCGTAGGATAAAACTTTTCATTTTAATAGTTCTGATCATCGTTCTGACTATCGTTTCCAGTGGTGGTACTAGCCGTCATTATCACGGACGGATCTGTTGTCATTTTTTTTGCTTTTTGCAGTCCAAAGGAAACTGGAAATGGAAAGTACTAATAGGAAGAAGCGATACAAGAAAATTCATGGTCTTCAATATGGGGAAGAGCTTTAGAACCAGCAAGTGCAGGAGGAAACACCAGACATGGTCAGGTGGGAAAGATAAAGTCAAATGTGATACTGAATGGGGAGCAGAGACTGAGCAGGTGAAAAACTGAAACTAAGAACCAGTATGGGGTTGTTCCTGGGAGATGTGTCTTGTCAGGATCTGTTAAATGGTGGGAAAATATTTGTAGGTAGGTGAAAATATTGTAATAGAGAAATTTTGCATGGGAGTGAGGCAGAACTCTGTGAACACAGGCAGTTCCTGTCTAAGAAAATAATTCTCCCAAGGGGATGAAAAAGCACTTTGTAACAAAGAAAACTTTTGCCTACAAGATTTCTGCCTTATTTGTGCCATGAACAGAATGGAAGGGACAAGTGGATAACTGACCACAGAGCAGACGATTGCAGCATGCCAGATACCCCAGAGTAGCTTCACACATGAATGCTCTTACTCTTCAGATAATAGCAGGTAGTGAAAATTTGTAACTTTAACCTCATGCAGTAGAAGGAGTCCGAAATGCCTCATAGGCACAATTTAGGAGCAATGCAGGAGAACCCTGCCTACCTTGCTTAGGTACCCGAGATAACCGCAGGCACAGAAGGCTTCAAGGAAAGGTCCTGCAAGGGATTCATCTCAGCAAAGACAGAAGCCAAAAGGCCTAACTAGATCCCTTTGAGCTTCAAAAAACACATGTCCCTGGGCTTAACTATGCTGATTTTCTGGTATGTATTCCTTCTAATATCCCTTCTTCTTGGTCTATGAGTCTGATCTTTAGGATTCCTTAGAGCCCTGCCAGGCATTCCCATATGTAATCTCTTAAAAAGTAACCTGTATGGTAATCTAAGATGATGATGCTTCTGCTTCCCAACTCTAGGTGTAGGATGGACTAGTTCTTGAGGTGAACAAGCTAAATACCTGTCTGAGAGAATGGACTATGTGTGTAAACTCAAAAGAGGTTTCACAAAGAAGTCTTGCTGAATCCCCAAGGCAGACACCTCAGTCAATTTCAGCCGTACCAATCCATGTCTTTGTGCTCTCTAGTGAGCCAACTTGGGCCTCCTAATCCTCTGTGTCCTGGCACATGCTAACTCCAGTCGAGGACACTCATTATCTTCCACTGAATGTAAATCAACCTGGGGGTGTAATTCAGCCATACCAACTTCACTGTGGACACGGTAGATAACTCTTAGATGTTACTGTGCTGAGCATCACATATCCTGAGAGTCTTTGCCTCTTTGTGTCATCTTGCATAGGGAGTTAAGAATATGCACTAATTAATTTTTATGAGTAATTGAGATACTTCACTGAGGAGCACCATGGAAATACTAATGAGGAAATTAATTATTCTACATGGATAGCAAAATTAGATGTGTTCAGCAAAGATGGCATGTGCTCACTCACTTAACAGCAGTGAGAATACCAAATATTGATTAGTTGCTCATTAAATCTGCACCATTCATTCTGACAGATGCTTTTCTGAACCAAATCAGTCCTGTTCCTGCCATTATTCATCTCATCATGCTGTAGGCACTTAATTGAGGTGCCTCCACTTTCCACTTTTTCTGAGGTCAGTGGGATGAAACAGGCCACCCCAGGGACCATTCAGCTCCTTCAGTGGCAGAATCAGATGTGAAAGTTACCTGCCTCCTGACAGGCTATCAGCAAAATGTTGAATAACTACACTTGAATTTTAGGTATTTCAGTAAGTGTCTAATTTAGGTAGACTACATCAGGGCATGTGTCATCATGCAATTAATAACTATCATAAGACAAAGGGACATTGAGACACAGTTTAGATTACATTGACAATCTGAATTCAGGCGTTTCCTAACTTTCTGGTTCACTCTGCCTCCCAGATAATGTTATTTTAAAGCTTTTAAAAGCTTTAAATTTTTTTGGCAGTATGTTAGGGCTTATGTCAACTTTTCTGAATGTTTTGTTTTGCTATGGCCTTAGCAGGACAATCAGAAAAAAATCAAGCCTAGCTACACGCCTTTCAACAGGAGTCCAGCAGTCTCTCACATCTGTTAACATTTGTCGTGCACCACTGTTCATTTCCATGTCCCACCAGCTACATACTCCCTTTTACCCATATTGGCAAGTGTCCTTTCATTTTGTTAGTGTCCATGTTTCCCTTTAAAACTCATTTAGAAATGTTCCTTTTTTTGGAATGCCAGGTATCAGGGGCCAAAAATGTGCTCATTTTCATTCTGATTTCAATCTCCAGGTATTCCTCTTTTTCCTGGTTTCTTTCAGTGCTCTGCCTACTTGAGTCAGTGTGTTGAATGGATCTCCAAACAGTTCTTAATTAGCGATATTCATGTTCCATTCCTGACCCCTTTTTAAAATTTGTCGTTAGCTTAAAACTAGCACTTAGTCACATAGATAGGTAGAAACAGAACTAAAATTTTGACACATCATGTGGATTATTAATGCATGCTGAACCAGGGAATGTAGAAGACTTTGCCAAACTACTGCAGAAGCTGTTATTAGGCAGCTTCTATTTGGACTTTCAACTGGAAGATCAGGACTGTCGTTGCCTTGGCTTTCTGCCTAGGTAATCAGGAAAAAAAAGGTAGACCATTCTGGAAAGCAGCTCAGACCATTCAAGATCTGGACTACTCTTTGGAGGTGCCCATCTCCCCCTTTCTCTCCAGTAACTTTCACAAAAGCTGTGGGTAGACACTGTCCTAAATTACACACCTCAATCACCTGACTGAAGTTTAACATGAATGCACCAAAAGCAAGAGTCTGCAGTATTAATGAGTTTACTCTCGTCTCATTGAAATTCCATAGTCTTTCTTGTTCTCAAATCAAAACCAGCAGAAGGCATAGTAGTGGGGCTTTTATCTCACTGCTTGGCAGATCACAGAGGAAATGCCTGGAATTATATAGGAAATACTTTGATGTTGTTGCATGAGATTTAATTCTATGGATCTATCTAACCACTTACCTAAGTAAATCAGATATGACACAGGAAAGAAAAACATTCTTGAAGGCAATATGACAGCTGTTCCTTGCTGCTAGTGGTGATGTCCAAGCAAATTAAGTTTGTACAGTATTTAGTAGTGTCTTCTTTAAAAAGGACAAGATTACCCAGAGTAACTTTAATCGTATTAAGAGAAGAAAAATAGAAATTTTGTAAAGAAGAAAAGTTTTGGGGTTTCTAAATACAACAAAGCCTGTAGGAAACTGTTTGGAGGGCATGTTATTCTGTGTCCACTTACTCCCAGCTTCTTTGTACCTTTCACTGAAGGTTTTGAATCAGCCTTTCTAGATTAAAGGATACTGGTCCACAAGGACGCTGCTTGTGATCCAGCATCACAATTCTTATGACTCAGAAATTTATAAACTCATTGATGTACTACTGATCATCAAGTACTCATATGAGGTTCAACTGAGTAAAGGCTTCAAGAATAGGACATAATTAAGTAATTCTTCATAAAACAAAATGCAATACTAGAAGCAGATTCTGAATAATAATCAAAATCAAACTCAACACTCAAAAGTTATGTTTTTACAGACAAATCAGAGAGGCTGTACTTCATTATCTGGAAGAATCTCTACCGTTTAAGGTAAATAAAGAGTTCACATTGCTAAGGAATGATGAAACTGAACTCTGGATATAGCAATTGTCATTGTTGATGGAATAGAGAGCTTGGCATATTCATTTATTTTTCAAAATCTTACTGAAATGCTCAGTCTCTCATTATTAAACATGTTCCATCGTTAATCCTTGAATTTCTTTTGAAATGTAGGAGTCATAAGTTTCTGAGGTGGAACAGCAAGAATGGATGCCAGCAAAAATAATAAGCTGTTATAGATATATGTGATTCGCTGACTCAACCTCTTGGCTAAAAGGCAAAGTGGTACTTTTCCTCTTTTTCATCCTTCACTCATTGCTCAGTTTGTCACCCTGCTTTGTAAATAAGAGTCATATAAAAATAATCATTAACACTTCTTCTTGCCAATGACAAATAGACTGAAAAAACCTCATTTTTTCTTGTTTGTACATCATAATATACACACAAAGCAAGTGGAGATCATTATACTGGAAGCAACTGATAGCA
The DNA here is from genome assembly GCF_028500815.1 of Rissa tridactyla. NCBI lineage: Eukaryota > Metazoa > Chordata > Aves > Charadriiformes > Laridae > Rissa > Rissa tridactyla. The sequence continues at coordinate 201,399,808 of NC_071466.1, forward strand.
CCTAAAAATGACTGATTTCTCTTTGGGATTTCTCTATTTGGCTTGAAGAAATATCTTCATGAACTTAAATGCAGGGTTTTATAGTTGACTTTTGGTTTTGTGAACTACTTTTTCAAATTGTTGTCATCAAGCGATAGCTCCTTTTTACCCTGCCCACCTTCCACAAAGCACAACTATTTCACAAAGGATTTATTAAAAATTTCACGTCATGTTTTTTTCCCCTTGTGCTCACTGTAACAGTTCAATGGAGCGCTAAGCATGGTAAAGAAATGAATCTGATTCAGAAAGAAAAGCTGAGAAGCTTCCTAAAGCAGTAGGCAGAGATGGTAAAAAGAGGAAGCAAAGCACATAGGCACATAGTTATTAATCTTTTTTTTCTTTTTTTTTTTTCTTTAAAGGTGGGGGGAATGTTTTAGTTTTGCTTCCGGTATAGTGGTGAGGAGTGGGGGAGAAGTTTTGCTTTAGCTAAGAAGTTCCACGCTGAAACACAGTGTGGTGAAGGAGAACAACTGGTTCATAGTTATGATTTATGAAATAAATACAAGGACTAGGTTCTGTTTCTGGGAGACGGAGGTCACAGCTCAACAATATTGGAAATGCATGACCTCTGAAGGCTTTGCAGATGACAGGAACTCAAAAGCCTCTTAAAGAAAAGTAATGTGACTCATCAAACTTGAACGATTAATTTTTCCAATTTATGTATAAGCACAGGCATTGGGTAAACAAAATTCTCAGAGTCATTTCCAGTTGTAATTTATCACTAAATTTCTCCTGCATCTTAGAAATCTCTCCTTGCATCATTCTCAGTAGCAGTCATGCACACCACAGGGTTTGACTTTCACGCACTCCCAGACAGTGTGTGCCACTAGAAGTGATTCCAGGTGCTTATCCTACCAAATAAAAATTTACAGTGAGCACATCTTAAAAGAAGAATTTTAGAACAAATATTTTGTCCATGAACTTTTCATTTGAACCAGCTACTAATTTTCTCAATGTGTTAAAGACAGGAGCACTTTGTAGAACAACAATGGAAGTAAGTAACCATGGCCTCACTTTTAGTTATTAATTACTACTTAGGAAAAAAAAAAAAACAAAAAACAAACAAACAAATGTACAGTTCAGTTTCTACTTTTTTCTGGATGTTTTTAAATCGTCTGCTGTCTCATTGTATCTGGATACAATATGTGTATGCAGTATTTAATACTTATTATAAGTCATAGAAAATCATTAATATAGGGTGATGTCAGGAAATATTCTCTTTGGCATGCGTATCATGAGGTGATCCATAAATATATATTCACATGTTTTTTCAAGTGACATTTAGCGCCATTATTACAACACTTGTTGGCTTTTGCGTGACAGAAAAGCAGAATCCACGCAAGTAACATGAAAGGAAAAGAATGACTGTGACCAAATCTCCTGCAGAGTCTGTGTCTAACGGAGTTTCTTCACAATGTGCTTCTGAAATGAGCATGCATTAAAAATAGACATGGTAGAAAGTGCTGAGCTCCACTCGTTATCAACTCTCAGAAGCCCACGCAGTCCCCATCCCAGCACCTGCAATAATTTTACAAGATCCTGGTACTAAACCTAAATTATTAAATCATCAAAGCTACCCTTTTCTTCTTTGTTTTATTTGCTTCATATCAACAGCAACTTCCCCTTGGCAATTTTTATTTGCCACAAAGGGACTTCGAGCTGTACCCACTGACATCAAAGTACCTCAGTGAATCATCTCTGGTTCCCTCCAGTGATCAAAACCTTAACCTGCCGAAGCTCTTCCAGTCCCTGAACAGAAGCAAATTCTGAAGCTGTCAAGAGCTTAGAAGAGGAATCATGCCAATTGCTTGTATTATTTTATCATGAACACTGTGGTGTTCGAGTGGCTCTGCTGACCACTGCAGTGATAGACAGGTATAGAAAGAGCCATAAGCACTACCCTAAAAGAAATGTCTATGATAGGTGTGATAAATCTTCTTCTAGAGTTCATTACTCCAGTGGTTACTGATGTGGCTTAGGTGATCAGTTTGTATTAGACATCCAAGGTTTAAATGGCTGACTTTCGATACCACAAATCCAGACTATCACCTGCTTCCAGAAAACTTCAAGTCTCCAGATTTTGTAAAAATGTCTAGTAATCTAGTTGTCCTCTTCTTTTGACATAACAACTCTTTATCAGGTACATTTCACGTAAGATATGTATTATTAATTATATACTTTTTTATTAGGTATATATAGACCTATTTATGTATAGGCAACAAATCTGTTCTGATCCTGTTCATCTTTATTTATTACACAAGGAAAATAGACTATTAACTATGGATACAGTGATGTTTGTATAAATAGTAAAAATGGTTCTCTAAACAGATAAATTGTTTTGTGTACTAGTGTTATGTATACTAGCAAAACCATAGCTTAACCTCACTACATCTTCCAAAGTTTGAGACAACCATTTCCATTGCCTACTAACCAGGTATTTATAATTTGTTCCCTTCATCCTTCATCCTTTATAATAATTCTTGTTTCATCATTTATTATAAATCTCCATGTGCATAAATAAAGATAATTACATCTCTATGAAGAAAGATAATTTTTAATCACTCACTTTGTAGGCTGGAAGACAATATACAGTTTTTATAAATTTTACTAAGAAGAAACGCTATGCTTTGTATAGTACCTAAACCATTTGTGTAATCCAGTGTTGTGGTTTCAGTTGGAATAGAGTTAACTTTGGCAGCTGATATAGTGCTATGTATTGGATTTGGAATGCAAAATACTTTTGATAGCACACTGGTGTTTTCAGTTGTTGCTAAGCAGTCAAGGCTTTTTCTGCCTCTCACATCACCCTGCCAGCGTGTGGGCTGAGGGTGCACAAGAAGTTGGGAGGGGACACAGCCAGCACAGCTGACCCAACTGACCAACGGGATACTCCAGACCATTTGACCTCATGGTCAGCTGATAAAGCTGGGGGAAGAAGAAGGAAGGGGAGATGTTCAGACTGATGGCATTTGTCTTCCTAAGTAACCATTATGCATGATGGAGCCCTGCTTTCCTGGGAATGGCTGAGCACCTGCCTGCCAATGGGAAGAGTGAATGAATTCCTTGTTTTGCTTCTCTTGGGTGCTTTTGCTTTTGCTTTTGCTTTGCTTATTAAACCGTCTTTATCTCAACCCGTGAGTATTTTCACTTTTACTTTTCTGATTCACTCAGTGGTCCCAACTGGGGGGAGTGAGCCAGCAGCTGTGTGGTCTTGTCAGCTGACTGGGGTTAAACCACAACATCCAGTTAATGCTAATTTATGACAGAAAGCATTCCCTCCTAACACGAGACTGAATTTTGTTGCAGATTCATGCAGCAATTCATGTGCAGGGTTCATGAAGCAGCAATTGCCTGCTGGAGGCAACTGTCCCTTTGTGAATGTGATGGGGCTAATGAAGACAATGGTAACCTTCAAAATTTTTCATTTTTCCTGTGATGTGCATAACCTCCTGACACACGTTAGAAAATACCTTGAATATGGCAAAAGCTATCATTATCTGACAGGGGAATGTTTTATGGGTCACCACTGAAACTAACTGATGGCAAATTGTCAGTAGTCTCTTTAAAGCTCCTTTATGTAATTCTTTGGTATTGTGCTATAAACCACTTTTACCATGTGTCGCCTCAGCTCATCTATGCTACTAATATAACAATACCATTCACTGTGTATGACATCCCCCTAAATGATTAATTTTAACAACTTAAAGCACTCCGTGTCAGTCATGTGTCCCAAATTAAAGTTAAAAGAAACATGGACTAAATCTCAGGTTATGAGATCACATTGTATCAAGAATGATGAAATATCCATATTGTTTCGCTCTTATTCTGCCCATCTTTCAGTCTTAGGAATGTTGTCTTTTGAAGCTTGTCCCCTCAGCATTCATTCACCGAATCACTGGCTGGATATGTTAGAAGATCTGGCTCACTGCTTCCTCTCCAGATACAGAACATATCACCTCTGGGATATGTAGAGATTCTATTAGTGCAAAGCCTCAGGCCTGACAATATCTTGCTGCAATGATTGTCTCTTGTGAGTGAATAGTTACCCACACAGATTTAATTAACAGCAGCGGTAGAGTATTCACTGTTATAGAACTCTGTGGTAAATTACTAATCAGAACTCCAGGCACACTGGAGGGAATAGAAAGCTGAGGAAATGATGAGATCAGTTTTAAACAATATGGAACAGGCATGAGCAACGTGAGCATCGTTTATATGCAATAAATGCAGTGATGGCCTGGGAGTAAAATGCCCAGCAGTCTCTCACTTAAACCTTCTCCAACTGTTTCACCAGTTAAATATGTGGGGAAGCTGGGGAGGGGGGAGCAGAAATCACAATTGTTTACATTGGTGGTTATTTTCACCTTAAATGGGGAAAATAATTTTATTTTTTTATGGTCTTAGCTAACAGTGTCTAGCCTTTACTGGACTAAAATGCTGGCAACTGCAGGTGAGAAATTAGTAAGCAGGGCCGAGAAGTAAGCATCAGTGTTATGGAGTAGAGATTAATTAAAACTACTTAAATCACAGACTTGGAATGGGCACCTCAGTCCTCTTATATAGCTGCTGCTTTGGCATTTCTGAAATGGGCCCACCTGCCTAGTGCAATCAAGGTCACTGAAACACTCAGAAGGTGTATTTTCACTTACAGAGTGCCATTGGGACTATATCATGCAGTTAAGCTCTGAGCGTGGTATACCATAGGCAGAGCTCCAGTGGGAGACAACATATTCAGGAACTCGTAAAAGTTTCTGTGCAATTCCATCCGCCATGAGCAAATGCAAGTCATATAAAACACAAGTTCGCACCTTTTCTGCCTCTAATGCTTACCCAAAATCATTCCAGTGTTGTGAAAAAAAACTTCTCACTGGAGCAAGAAAGATAAATTTTTGGGTCTGCGATGGCTTTTATGTGAAGTGAAGGAAAGGTCTCTTCCAACACATTCCCAGATCACAAATTTCTGGGAGAAGATCACAAACACAAGGAGAATCATGGGAAATTTGAATACCATGGAAAACAGAAGCATGAGTAGAAAGTGTTCTCCCCCTCTCTCTTTCTCTCCCAAATCATACTTAAAAAATCAATTGTTTCAGCTTTAAAATACTTCAAGTCTGTTCTCTACAAATGATTCTTCCAACATATACCAAAAAAGCCCTGTTAGAAATTTGGAAAAATTTTATGCAGGCTTTCAGTATCTATGAAACATTGATTAGAAAAGAAAGAAATTCGCAGCCCACATGTTGTACTCTGCAAGCTTAATTGATCCTTTGCCACTTCTAGCTTCATGTTATATATTCACAATGGGTAAATATATTACCTGTGTGTTCCTGCCAGAGCAAATTTTAAATTAGTAAAGCAGCATAAAGTTTAAGCTTTCAGTATTAAATTTCATCATGAATGCATTGTCAATATGGACAGGACCCAGTTTCTCTTGTCTGAACACAAGCACAGATTTACAAATTGTCATGATTTTGCAATGTAGTAGATCAATCTAACCCACAGCAGCTGACTACAAGTGCTCTCATTGCTAATGCCTGGTAGAATTTATTAGCGTAGTCAGGGTGAGCTAAACTTTTCTTCCGTAACTCCAGTGGACGGAGTTAGAAGACTGAATGGTCTCTTGCTTCAGATCAGTCTCTTATTTCACATCAGTATCTGGCTAATCCCCAGTAATTTCATCACTTGCAATTATGTGAGCTTACTTTAAGAACTACTACTTCTGTCTGTCTGTCTGTCAGACTTTAGGAAGAGAATACAGAATTTGTTCTACTCAGAAAGCATTATTCACAGCCAGAAACCTTGGTCGTCTCTTCAGCTGATGCCCGACAGCAGAAATCCATTAAACCAATGGAATATTTATAAAAAGGGAGTTTAGGACCATTATTTTTAAAGGTAGTTCAAATTTAGAGGAAGCTGAGGGACACTAGGCTTTTAGAAATTGCAAATTACCAGCAAGTCTATGCCACGAGTGCTTCTAGCTAACCTTAGATTTGCTTAAAATAATAAAAAGCATATTTAAATGGAAGACCAAAGAGCAACTTTGGGGAAGATAAAGAAATGTCATAGAGGAAATAAAAAGCTTGCATGGACAGTAAACATCTAGACTTTTACATGTTTTACTCCATACACTATCTAAATAATGCTACAACAGCAAAGTATGCAGGTAGAATTGGAGCTTGCAGGTCATTGAACATTTCAGATTCTCCCACAGCCATTTCAGCACAAAGTGTTGAAAACCTTTGTGCTGAGCCACTGCAAGAATTCCTAGTGCTTGTTGATACTGAAAATATTTCTCTTGTTTGTGGTGGTTTAATAAACCACTGGCAGCACATTAAAGCAAACAAAAATATAGGGTGTTTTATTCAGTACATCTGAAAATATTTTTTTAAAGCAATTTCCGCATCATATGCTTAGAACTCTTTATTCACGAATGATTATTTTGCAGCTTCTGCATCTGCATTAGACAAAGTAAGAGCAGGTGAAAAAAACAGCAGAGAGGAAAAGCCTGTAGACATTATTTATAGGGTTCAGAGAAGTCACACAAAGAAAACACGAAACTATTACAGGAGTACCACACACGAGCAAGTGAAAACAGAGCTGTGGAAACAGCGACACTCGTTATGCACTTGGCTGGTTGTGCACCGGTTGCATTGTTTTGGAAATGGATGCAATGTATTTGTTCCACGAGGGAGTTTTCTGTTGATGGATACATACAATTACAATGTTTCTAAAAGGATGTAGATTTTTTTTTTTTCAGTTACTCAGTAAGGGTGGCAAAACATTTTGGCTGTATTTTTGAACAGTTGTGCTTTAGCTCTGAACCAAGTTTTGCGTTTTGCCATGAGCTGTATTATCGCTCTTGTCTCCCACAGCTCTGCTGAGGTCCCGTCTTCAACCCAACCTTTCCATTATGTCTTGCATCTCTAGTACAACTTGTCATTGATTTCTTACTTCCCCTTTACACTAACTAAGTCTTTTAGATTTCTGACCCACTTAGCTTTTTTTTTGAACTGGGAGAGTAGGAAGACACCACGTGGATTCTTAGTAATTATCATTTTATCTCCTCATCCAATCCAAGCAGAAATACCACAAGATGTACCATACTTATGTGCAGCAGTAATATTTACTGGTAAGAATAGTCGCATCGGCTTTTTGTTGAAGCTGAAGGACCATTAACATAAGTAAAGATTGCAAGGTCAAAACCTGACTTGGATCATAATCTTCAGTTTTATCAAAACTTCCACATGCATCAAATACTCCACTTTTATGGGGAAAATAATGCAAATCAGTTCTTTATTGCATATAAATATCACAGAATGTCCATGACATATCTTATTTTCACTTTATTTTTGCAGATTCAAGAAAGGAATAAGGCCCAAATCAAATAAATTACTCTGATTTCTTTCATTCTTTCCTGCTTAATGATATTCCACATTTAGGTGGCTCACCGTAACCTTTGGTTGAGAATTAGTTAACCTTCATTTCCTCTTTGTTCATTAGGAATCAGTAGCTGTTCACGAAAGAATCAAGAAAAAAAAAAAACCAACCATAATATATTTTGTGTGGTTCACGTGTCAGATAGGCCCTTACAGGGACTAATGATTTTAAAGTAAAATTAGGAGGGGGGTTGGGTGGACTCCCCCAAGACTTTTGTGTGAATGCTGCAGCATAGTACAAAGATGAAAGCATTCAAATTTGGAATGAAGCACAGCAGGTAGAGAGATCCAGCATGAATTTCAAATAGATATTCCTTGTGCTAGTGTGCTAATTAAAGCTTTTTTCTTTTTCTTTTTTTTTTTTAAGTGTATTGGGATTATGAGAGGACCCAGTTTAACCTGAACATATCCAGTAAGTTAGGAAGAAAGATCATATAAGCAATGGCTATCATTGTCCAAGAGTTTTCATGACAGCATACTGAATCCAGCTGAAATTTAGCTTCAGAAGTAGCCTGAGGATGGTGTTGCTAAGTTGGAGGAGCTCAGGAGCATCAGAGGTGATGCATTTCTTTCTAACGATCTGAGTTATGGCCGTTCGCAATTCCAGTGTCCCCTGGATTCTCTGTACATGACAATTTTTTCACTGACATCGCTAAAAAATGCTCACATATGTTCTCCTGATACAAAAGGAGCACAGAGAGAATGAATACAGCAGTGACAGACTGTGGCTAGGTATACAACTACAGAAGAAAAGGCATGAGAAAACACAAACTGAATCCAGGTCAGTCTCTAGCAGGCTGAGAAACAACCTTCTCTTGGATGCTTCTGTAGAAGATGGTTTTGCAGCAAAAGTTAAAATTAAACTGAAATAAAAGGCAGAAGTCACAAGTACAATCTCCTACCCTACTCAGTGGAAGGGAAGGTAACATGACAGTTAGATAATTATAATTATTAGGTTGTGTGATAAAAGCTCATCTATACCCCCACAAAAGAGCACAGAGGCATGTGGGGGAGACCAAATAATGCCTTGCCCTGGCTTCTCCCAGGGCCATCGACCCAGAAGCCATCAGCCCACCAAAAGCCCACCTCCTCAAACCCAGACAGGAGGACAATGGCATGTGGGAAGCCAAATTAAGGTCTCAGAGGAAGGGACATGCTGTCCAGGCCCTTCTCAGGGCTCTTCCAGGACAGCCTCAACCCCATCGTCCAGGCATGAAACTCATCACGATGAGTCAACATCAGAACATCATTTGGACTGAGGGGACCCACTGCCAAGGGGCACGGGACATGTTATGCGGTGCAGGGGAAGAACACTTGATTGCACAGAACCTATTATGGTATGTTTAGGGGAGGAAAAGGGAGGGATCAAGGTGGTTTGGGGAGGAAGAAGTGTGGGAAAAAAATGGGCAAGAAGGGATAGCTGCGTGTAAATAGTTTCCTGGTTAGCAGAACCATTTGGCCATGCCCTGCACCTGATCAGCAGAGTCTGTTCTGTCTTCTTATTAAATTTCTTTCTACTCTTTCCCTTGATGAGGGACTCTCATGTGCCTGTGTGTGTCTGGGAGTGTGATTGCAGCCAGATAGTGGGTTGGAGGTCTGTGTGCCTGTGGTGCCAGCAACTGCAGAGACCCCAGCCAGTGGATGTCGAAGCCAGCAACCGAAGTGGGACCTCAGGTCGCAGGGCCCCATGTGTCCATGGTGCCAGCCACTGGAGTAAGTGTGGGTGCACAAATGAGGGTGTGAGCACCAGCAAGGATCAAGCCAGGTGAGCCGGGGAGCAGTGAAGTGGTCTGAGAGCCAGGTAGTGAGTGGGTGTCTAAGCAGCTGGAGCATGGCTGTGGCCTCAGGGGTTCATGTGTTCAGCTGCCAGCAACTGGGCAGGCTGGGCTCCAGGCACACCTTCTGGGCAGACTGGGCTGTGGGGAGTATCCACGTTGTATATATGCATATCTAAGTATTCACAATAGCAGATCTCCATCCTGCTCAGTCAGAGAGAGGAGCAGGATGAGGCCATTGCTGTCTGTGCTGTCTGTGTTCATGCAAGCGCTCTGTGCATCTCTCTCTGAGTTGATCTGTGCAGCCCATGGTATATATACATGTAGGTATTGGTGCAGACGTGTTTGTGGATGTTCCTAGTGTGCCTAGGGAATACATGCTCAGCCACGCTACTGGCTGGGCCTGGGGGCGTGGAGCTATGGCAGCTTTGCCTCTCTCAAGCTGCCAGATTTGGTCCTATTCCCCTGACAACAATGTATTGAGCAAATATTTGTTTCTCTTTTACCTAGGGAAGGGAGTGCAGGTCTGGAAATGACTAAATATCACTTGGACAAATACAAGAAAGAAGAAAGGCAGTAAAGAACAAAAAAATACATCTTATCTATTTATAAAACATAGTAACGTTGACCTGGCTTTCTAGAAATTCTGTATTGATGGGTTTTATAACAGACTTTTGTGCTACAGTAATCCCTTGCCTCTACTCTGGCTGTCTGTGTCATAGGGAGGTGATAACTATAATCTCCTTTCATTTCAGGTGGTTTTAACAGCTTGAAGAAGTTCTGCTAGAGATTTTCCTGTCCAGCTTCTGGTGATGTTTTTTACCAGGTTGTCCACAAACAGCTCCTCCTCTGTTCTCATCATTGTTTCCCTGCAAAATTATCTTTGCTGGGCCTTTTGCTTTAGTCACATTGTCGAACCTTTCCAACTTCTTTCTTTGCACTGCTGCTAGTAGAGGCTCATGGGATCCAATTACTGCAGATCCTGCTACTCTGTAATAGAGCTGTTAGTTCTGTACACTGTATATGGTATCCATTGAATTCTGCAGAGACATCTGAATTCAAAGGCTTGAATTCTTCATTCTGTTGCTGCTGTTTGAGTCTCACCCATTTCACACTGGTCATGCTCTCGAGAACACAATATTTCTAAGAAGTTTCCTTTTTTTTTCTCTTGGATCTACTAAAGTTGTTCTTGTCTTTCCGGGTTGTATTTTGGACTGTGAGCACAGCTAGCATGAGGGCAATTCTTTGGATTTCTGTTTCAGGTTTCCCGTCTTTCATGGTAGTAGTACTGAGATACTTGAATAAGTCCTCTCATTCAACTTCCTTGCTTTTGATGTCTATTTCTTGTTCAGTGTCAGTAATCCTCATTGTCATTTCACTGCTCTTTTTTTGTGCTGATCTCCATACCATACATCATTGCAGTGCTGCCCAGCTTTGTCATTATATTTGCACACCCTGGTCCCATTCCTCCTATCAAATCTACATCATCTTCAAAGGATAGATTACCTGTATTACTACAGCTAACTGATAGCACTCCTTCAAAGTTTTCAGAGTCCTTTGACATAACACATTCAAGGAAACAATTGAAGGGATGTGGCAATAGGAGACATCACTTTCTTACACCAGCTGTTATACGGAACTACTTACCCAGTGTGTTGCCTTCAAGGACTTTACTCCCTGCACTGTAATAAAGGATTTCAAGGGTTGTCACTATTCTTTTGCTAATGTTGAGTGTCTTCATCACAGCCCATAGTATTCCTTGCCAAACGTGATCAAATGCTTTATTGAAGCCTGTGAAGTTGCAGTGCAATTCCATTTCATATTCTGAGTATTTTCTGTTCAGTTTCTCAAGTTGAATATGTGATCTATTGTACATGGTGTCATTCTAAAACCTTCTTCTTCCTCCTCAGGTAATGTCTTTGGCAGATCAGATAGACACATGATCATACCATCAAGGTCCCTTTTCAAAAAGTAATGCCCTGACAGTTGGTACGTGTGAAGCCTGTGAATTATAATAATGCTGGTATCTCCCTTGCTTTTTTGCAAATTTTTAGCTTTTCCTGTTGGGGATTTTGCACGGCTGTAATTTCTTGCTCCTCATTTGAGGAATCTAAGGTTGAACAAATCCTCTCTCACTCTCGTTCAGTTGCTAATGCATTGATGTTAAGTCAACTCTTACTTCATAGTTGCACAAATCCCCGCAGCAGTCCCACAGCCTGCCTGCAATTACTTCTGCTTCTTTTTTTGAAGACATTCATTTTTGTCTTGAAACATAAACACACTTCTTCATTGTCAAGCTGATGGTAAAATTTTTACTCTTCCTCCTCCCTATATCCTGTTGCGTGTGTATCTGTATGATTTTAACTTTTGTATGATTGGTACTGGACTGTTCTATCACTATCCTCAGAAGCTTTCTTGTGGTTCTTATTTTCCAAGTTCCCTAACCAGCCATCTTACTGCTGATAAATTTATTGCACTGCGTGAATTGTTTACATTCCATTTCCTAGGCTGGCTGCTTAATCTTTTTTTTGTAGAATTTAATATATTGATTTTTTTTCTCCAATAGCATGCTTGCCATTCTCACCCAGGCTAAGACCCATGAGAAATGAAGATATCTTCCAGGGCCCTGTCCATGGGGCTGCTAACTACAATGATTACCATGACATCCTAAGGGGTGCTTTATCCTCTCTTGCTCTTCAAGAATAGATGCAGTAACCCTATTGTCAGAAACAGATGACTGCCTAAAAAATAAGTCTTCAGATTACCATTTTTCATCGAGTGGTACCAATCCCTTTGGTAGCAATGGAAAATAAGGTTGAGTTGAGATCAAAAGTAGCATACTGCCCTTACAGAGGTATTTACCCTAAAACTGTTCTGGAAATGACTTGCAGAGTTTTCAAAGAACTCAGGTTCTGTACCTCCCCATATAAATTAGAAACCTTTATCAAGTAAAAACATTTAGTTTTTTCTTCCCATTTCAAGGTGCTGCAGGTATCAAGAACTTTCCTCTTGATATAAGAAATAAATTTTTTACAGCAAGAACAGTCATTCACTGTAACAGCATTCCCAAGTATGAGCTAGAGTCCTCATCACTGGAGGTTTTCAAGATGCAATTGGACAGGGTGCTAGATAATCTCATTTATGTTCCCTTTCCCACAAAATCCTGGACCAGATGACCTTTTTAGGTCCCTCCCAACCTGGACTGTTCTGTAATTCCATAATTCTAGTATAAATAAAGACCTTGAAAGAAAAACATTTTTGTTGCAAGCAGTTATTTACTGCAGAATTTTGATGCTTTAATTTTATTTAGAAAGAAATACCATTTCAAAAATTGAAAGCGGGCCATAATGTGAGAACTCGGCTAGCTTATGCACCTTCAAAATTATGAATATTAACTTGATGACCTTCATAGTAAATCAAGTTTTTATAGGTTCCAAATAAGAGGTATTGCCCCTGCAGCCTTTCAGCAACAAGGTTCCACAGTTTTTCTTACCTTGTACAGGGATTGCCAGTTACTTTATACACCTCCAGCTGCCGCCTTTGCCTCTGAATAAGGGGCAAATGATCAAGAAAGAGGGAAGGTTAACGTGGAGCAGCACAGCAGCATGCCAGATATGTCTTAAATGAGCAGTCAGTTTTTCAGTCTTCTTTTTTTAAAAGTAAATATAAATGTATTGTGGTTTCTACGAATTTAATTGTAAATATTTTAAAGGAGATGGAAAACTTTGATCCTGTTAAGTGATTTTTAATTAATTTTTACTGTCATAGTTAAATGAAATCAGTTGTACTCTAAGTGTTTTCTTATTTACATACATCACAAATAGCTTAGAGAATAATACACCTCTAAGAATAGGTAAGAATTCTGTACCTATTCTTTTATCTGTAAGAATAGGTACTGAACAGTTTTGTCCTCTTCCAGGTTTAAATTTAAATAATTATATTTTTAAACTTCACAAGTGTGTAAGAGTGTATAAGCTATCATGTAATAGAAATTTTTCTTCCCTTTGAATGTGATGGTGGCTTTTTAACCTTATTATGATATTGCAGCTGTGGAAAGCAAACTGGAAACACTTAGATAAAAAATATTCTTGGATAAGTAAATTGTACTATAACTATAACACTGTATAGAAACCAGCCTTATATCCAGAAAAAATGTAATCAGATTTTTATTGGTTAAGAGTTATAATAAAGCCAGTAGTTTTGTTAAGTGGTAATGTTTGGTTTCTTTGCTAGAACTGGACTTGGTTGGAAATGCAATGCAATAAACTACAATAACAGAATATCTATGGTGATATGACAGTAATTGCTGAAAAAATATTTGTTGCAAATGAGGTTAGCCAGAATGAATTATGCATGATCAATGTGGAAAGAAAATAGCAAGTACAATAAAAATAAAATTTAAAAGGCACAAATCAAAAAGTGTTTTTGGGGTCTCAGATCTGCTAAATCTGGACACCAAGTACCCTCTTACTGTTAAGCTCTGAATAGGTAAACATCTGCTTTTAGTAATAAAATGTTTAACTGTGCTTAAATTAATCAATGACTTTCTGCAACAATTTTAGTGAGACCAGTCAGGAAAAACTAACAAAGGTAACCAGGGCTAATTGGGCTCTGTATAATCTTAATTTGATCTGACAGTTGAGAAACATGAATCCTGGTGAGTAATGTAAATTTAAATTGTAGACTCTTGCTACTAATGGAGTGTAATACTATAGATATATTTGTTCATTTCTTTTATTATTAGTTCTAATCACATCTAAGACAAAGGCCATTGACACAATAATTAGTAATACAAGTTCCTGTTATTTAGCACGGCCCATGCAAAATGACTACATGTATTTGAGAAAAATTGCGCAAGGGCAAGGTATGATGTATAGTTGGTTAGTGTGAGGTGGGCAGATGGCTGTCTTCAAAGATGTTTCCAGCCAAGCTTCACTCAGAATGTTCTTTCACTCTAAGTAAAATAAACAGGTCTGAAGTTATTGGAATTTTCTATTTGCTGTCCAGTAAAACCTTACAGCTTCTGGGCTTTTATACAACTAAGATTTATAGCACCTATTCTCACTGTGCAGAGTCCCAAGATAATGTTAATAGATGGCTAGTTTTGCCAATAAGTCCCTCAGGGAGCAGAGAGAAATATCTGTTTCAGATGAGTTGTTCAAAACTAAATCCACATCCCAAACCGAATGCGGTACTTAGGCTTAAGAGACTTGGCTCTAAAAATGTAAAATTTTTCTTTCCCAATTCCTAATAAAGGTAAACTATGGTAAAATGAAACCCCATGGCTCCTGATAACTCATAGATCTGCTAATCAAGGGCTGGGTGCTCATTTTCTTGAAAGGAATCTAGAGTAATTTGTGAAAAAAACATGTTCCTCAGGGACTTTGCTACTTCAATCCAAGAGGCTGAAAGGTCAGAAGTGAGAAAGCACTGCCAGCCAGGACCGTTAGGCAGAACGTCAGGACTGCTTGATTGCCTGGGAGCATGGAAACCCATCTAAATATCACAGGAACTAGTAAGGTGGAGGAAGAAAGGAAAAGAACAGAGAAAAAGGGAAACAGAGGGAGGGAGGACAATGAAGTTATTGGTCTTTACTTGGACATCCTTGGACATTCTTCTCTCATACATTTGCAGTTTCTGTTCTTCCTGTCTTTAATCCTCTGCATAGGTTTTCCAACAAAACAACTAATGTGCCTAGCCTCAAATAATTATTTAACCTTTGTAAAATGAAAGTCTTTGGATCTTGCTGATCTGAAAGAACCTAATTAAATGCTTAGCCTTAAACTCACTTTACTCATTGTATTCCTGCAATGGTTATAAAATCTATTAGAAAATATGTTTTACTACTCTTTATAGATCTGGACAAGTATCTGAAACAGGGCTTTGTAAGCATTTGCTTAAATAAAGATTTATTTCAATGGACTCTGACCCTGTTGATGTTTGCTCACATCTATAGTTAGTGAGTCAATACTGGTAGCTTTCAATTGAAAACCAATTTTGAAATCACAGTTGCAAATATTGATATTGCTAATGTTAAATCTGAGAGATTAGCTGATCTAGGTGGATGGCAAAAACAATAAGCCACATCTTTGGTAAATTCCTTTTGGCACAGCATCAGAGCAAGCGAATGACAGCTCTGAAATGACCCTTGTTTTTCCCGGTTTTTCAGTTCTTTACACTAAGAAAGGAAAGCTGCCCAGAGGTTAGGTGTGTGTAGCCAAACAGAGAGTAATTGCAGCACAACTACTCATATCTAGACCGCTGCCTGTATAGCTAGCAGATGTCATTTTAGCACATGTTGCCTCTCAGCATAACACACTTACTCATGGCATGCACAGCAAAATAAGAGATTTTGTCATTGGTTACACTGTATCTTACCAGCAGCCAGTTTTGCTTGTGTATTACTTTTGTGTATTACTTGCGTATTACTTTTGTTATGCTCAAGCAACATTTTTGGCCTAGTGTGTCCAAACCAAACTAGGCTGTTTTGAACTTCTTTAAGAACAAAGCACAGATTCAGCATGCTAAGGGAAATTATCCATTCCAAGTGACAGAAGAAAACTGAGAATATTCTTTGAATTCGTAAAGAAAAATGAAAGCACTGCAAGTCAGAGCAGGAACCTAAAAACTCTCTTTAAATTCTCCCTGCAGAAGACTCCATCTTTTTTCCACTGAGTATATAAGGAGCCGAGGAGATTGGCCTGCTGTCTCAGGCACTTAACTTAGTTGCCTAAAGTTAAGTGGTGTGGAGGCTGCTCTTCCCCCATTCCCACAACATTTATAATTAATCAACTGAAAATCAGTTCATGAGCAATTCACAGCAGGAAGAGATCAATTCACAGGGGAAGGTATCTGCAATCAGTAATCTAGGCTGCTCTAACTAAATTTGTAGAATAAATTCTACACAATGAATTATTCTACTTGCTTTTCAACTAGTCTAACTTCCTTTAAGCTTTCATGTCATTTGCAGGCAACAATATTTCTAGTTAGCTGCGCAACTTTCCAGTTTCTGCTAAACTCTTAAATCCACATAGTTTGAATGGTTTCATCATCTCTACTAACAATATTTGTCTATTCTAAAGATAGCAAAACTGCTGCTATTTCTGTACTATTTTATGTTAGCTCCAGTTCACCAGTGTGACTTGAACGGTCCAAATGTTATACCACCTACAGATTTAGAAAAAAACAAATACTGCACTGTAATAAAAAGTGAATAGGACCAAAATATCAAATATCTTCGGATAAAACCAGGGAGTATTATATTTCATTATATTTCTACACTCTTAGAAGTCTGAGTGTTCCTACAACAGTCATCATTAATCCTAACACATTGTGGTGCAAAATTTGTAAATATTATATAATCTTGCAAAATTTTTGTAAAAGTTCAGCTACCTGCCGTGCTGTCTTGCTTATACTATTTATGGAAAAATCATTAAGAAATATAAAGAGTCAGTTCGAGCCTTGGAAGTAACTCTTTCTAGTACTTCCTTTATGACTTTGTGTCTGAAAATAATGCAGCAATGTCAGGATTGGCCTAAATGATTCCTGATTTTATTTTTGTTTGTTGTTTTAATTTTCATAAATGTCAACATCAAGTAAAATTTTGCAAAATTTTTTGTTTATCTCATAGGGACATTTATTAAAGGAAGTCTTGATACATAATAGATTCACCTAATATTCCAACTGCAATCTCTCTACTAATAAATTATTTAGATATCCAACTCACATCATGCTAAGACATTTAATTTCATCCTAATTATTTCTCAAAAACAACGTCCAAATCTTTCAAATGTATGCCTTATTTCTCTTAGAAAGTCAAGGGATCTTTTTGGCTCATGACCTAAGAATATGAACCCCAATTTACTGAAAAGAAAAGAAACAACTGCATTAACTTTGGCAGACTTTGGGTCACATCTTCAGCAATTTAAAATGAACGTGTTATAGAAACCATTCAAAAAGGTTTCTGAATTCCTGTCTGACCCTTAAGGTCTTTCTTTACTGCACCTTATGAACTTCTAAAAGGGTAAACTTTCAAAGCAATCCATATGAAACACAGACAAAACCCCCTTTATTTATGCTTCAAATGTAAGTGATTATTTTTCATGCATAACCCCTAAAATTCATCCCAAAGTGTCTTGATTGTATTGCATCTTCAAAGTGCATAGAAACAGAATTCAACTCACAAAGCTATTTGAAACTTAGGCTTTTGTAATAAAAATGTAAAAATCCCTCCTGGGTTATGTATTATACAGCAGAAAACTTAGGAAATAATCAAAGACTTTAGTACTTATCTTCATAATCTTTATCCAACAATGTGGTTGCACTTAAATTTTTTCCAGAAAGTACTATTCGGCTACTAGAGACCAAAAGAGCTTATGAGGAATTTAACACATTTAGGAAGGAAAAAAAAGTCACTAATCCATTTGAAACAGATTCCTAGTGACAAAGTAAGGAAGAAAAGCCTTGTAATTTTCAGAGTATGATAGCAAAGAATTGTAGCTTAGTTTGTCTAATTACCATCCTTCCAGTGTATGTGAAAACCAGGTTTTCAGTGTGAATAATACATGTAGTGTGTGCTTTTAAGTACACTTTCTTTGCAATTTTTATTTTGTTTGTAAAGGTCAGGTCCTATATATCATCCATATGCTGCTCAGAATAGAAATATTTCAAGAGTGTTAAAAGCTGTACCAGTTTAAACTACAGGATCTAAAAGTATAGTAATTTTGTAGACTGCAATTAATGCTTGTTAAAGTCATTTTGCTTTGCTTTTCTTATCATTTTTCTCTGGAACTGGTTAAGATAAAAAACATAGATTTCAACAGGACTTAGTTGTAACAATGATCAATTTTCTACTTCATGCTAAGAAAATAGGTCTCTTTCTTTCACCAACAGTGACAAACCAGAGCTGGAAGAAATTTTTAAGGAATAGGATTCTTCTCAGCCCACTGTAAAGGAGGATTAAAGTTCATATGATCTTGAAGACTGAGGTTTCTTCAGAATTCTAAACCGTTTGGATTTGGTTACAGTTCGAAATTCAGTAACTTTACATCAAAGTATTACAAATCCACAAGTCCTTTTGGAGAGTGTAATAGAATTAAAACCTATTTTATTAAATACCTTACTATGAGCCCAAATGGAGAAACAGTACTCTTCAACCTCTGGCTCCTATTTTTAAATTCTTTACTGAAGAAATATAGTTGTCAGATTCAGTCACCAAGAGGAATTTTCATACAAAAAGGCATTATAAGTGTATTAGAGGGAGCAGAGTATTTTGCCCTTTAATTGGTTAGATATGTTGGATTACAGTTTCATGCTCTGAAAGAACAGGACAGTGAAATGCATTATAGAAACAGAGTACACACTTCACCTTGTCTCTAATGATTTATTTTTACTACATTCTTCTCCAGATGTTCTGCAGAGAATTGCATCTGACAGATATGGAAAAACTTTCAACAGTAAGAATTTGCTAGGATACCTCTGCTGGTAAATAGAAGACAAGTATGCATATATGGATGTTCTTTATTGAAAACAGAAGAGGAAAAGGTAATATGTTCTTTAAAAATACTTTAATCGTTTACCATGTACTAATGGTAACTATGTTACCATGTTACTAATGGTAACTAATGTTACCATGAACTTCAGCTAAAAAGCAGTGAAACTAATTGAAAAAATACTTAATTCTTTTCTGTTTAATTCAATCTTTTGTTCCTTTTTTGGGGGTGTCATATAGGTTGTAAGGTCCCAGACATAAAAGTCTGCCTGTAACATGGAGATCGTTGACCAATGAGACCAGCATATGACAGAAAACACGGAGTTTGTGTAAAGCAACTTTGACCCACCTACGATTTTCTTTAAAGGCAAGGTAAGAAGGGTTACTCAGGCAACAAGTAACACTGAACTGTTACACTAGCTTCACCAAAAAGTGAAGATAAAGATGGAGATGCAAAAAAAACAGCGAGGAGAGCATTCTGTTTGAGCAAATGACTGATAGAACCTGCGTTTGTGTGAAATTTTCCCAGTGGAGCTCATGGGGCAGAAGAAATGAAGACTGGACATGGACTTGGAAAACAGAAAAAAGTTCAGACAGGAAAGCCAAGATAAATGGAAGATAGAAGGCAGCATAAAAAACTGATGACCTGCAGTTACCAAACAACAGAAGCTGAATGGCAGATCAATAAACCAAAAAAAGAATGACTATGAGAACATGGCAGGAGGATTAACTAGCTAGCTTAGGAACAGCTATGCTGCACTGGGCAGCAATGAGGAGAAACATGCTGAAAGAGAAGATAGGATGACAGAAGAGAGAAGCCTCTAGTCCCATAAGAGAAGAGATAATGGAGATAGCTATGAGAAATTGCTCAAGTATAAACAAAGACATTACATAGAAGAGAAGGCAGGATAGTCAACAGACAGGGGAAATCACTCAGAATAGAGCTTTAAGATGAGAGGCGGCTTTTTTGCGATTGGGTAGTCCTTGGTAGGGACTAACAAACCTGCCACAACAGCAAATCCAGAGAGAAGTCAGTATGGAGTCTTCCAGAGCAAGCATTCACACTCTGAAGCCAGGGATGAAAAGGATTTTCAAAGCAACTGGGAGAAAAATATACAGGCATTGATTAATTTTCATGCCAGGACACGCCCCAGATTTCAAATGAAGCAGATCAAGGGAATTACTCCAAGGTGGAGTAGCTAGTGAGAGACACTGCTGCCTCAGGCGATTTCCAGCAGAATTGTTCCAACTGCTGGAGGTGAACTCTAGAGACCTCCATCCTCCTCTAGGACTGCTTTTCAGAGGTAGATTATAGCAAACTCATCAGATATTTAAAATGAAATATATTATTTCTTGCAGTAGGTGCAAGAAATGTATTTTATAATATATAAGTGTCCCGGTTTGAAGTATACGCTATGGTGTATAGTATACGCTATAAACATATATTTTGGTAAGATAAGATGTTGGTGCCACATGGTATTCTGTTGGACGTTATTAATGGTAATGGGAAAGAACACAACTAGAATAAGAACAGCAAAATAGATAAAGGAGACTCAAAAGGAAATTTTAAAGATCTATAAGAGAAGATGGAGTTCCAAGCAGACACTGAAGCACTAATGAACACCCTCTTAATATGTTCATCAGTAATATTGGAAAGAAAAATGCAAAGGAATTTCAGTTGCTGATGCAGAACTGGAAGCACTGTGAGCATGGGAAAGATCAGATTCTTGTAATGGAAAGACTCCATGACATTAAGGAATGGAATAATAGAAATATGGATGAAATTTAACTGCAGAAAGTAAAGGTCATTCGTGCAGGGACTAATAATGAGAATTTCCTCTATAATCCAGGAGCTTCTCAGTTGGAAACAATAAAGAAAGAAAAGCAGCTGGCTCTATTAATCAGTCACAGAATGTCTATGAGCCACCAATGTCATGCAGCCATGAAAAAGAGAATGTGATTCCAGATCATATAACAGAAGGTTACAGCCCATACCTCAAAGAGCCATGGTGTCATTCGTGTAGTCTTAATAATAATACACCAGCAAGTGGTAGATTGAAGATACAGCCATTTTCAAAATTAAATAACCAATGGACTCATATTCTGAAAAATTATTAAGTGCTGGCAAAAGCATTGTAGAATTGCTCATTGCTATTATTATTATGCACTATAACCAGATAGCAAAGTAAGGGGCTGGTCTCCATTATTTTGGTGTAATGCAATTGCACAAAAAAAGTGCAGGTTCAGCCCCAAGACAACTTACAATTACAGGTTTCATCATGCAAATACTCATGTCCATTAATAATTGCATATTGACATACTTTTCTCTTAATATTTCATATTCCAAATTATTGGTTTAATAACTATCCATTTAGTAATCAGAGAAGGACACTGAGAATAGGAATGTGAGTTGACAATGGTGTATTCAAATCCATATTCTGAGTGAAATACTTGATGATGGAAATGGCCTAAGAAGAAGGTAGAGGAAATATAATGTTGCTACTCACCCATTTATTATTCTGTTTATTCGACTTGTTCATCTTCTCTTATGAAGTACAATCATTAAGAGATATCCTGGATTTCTAACCATTGCCAGTTATATGTACTCGACATACAGTAGTGACTCGACACGAACATGCAAGAACCCATTGTGCGACAGAATAGGCCCCTCCTATATGTGAACTACTAATGAGGTAACAAAGTTAATTGCCAAGAGGCTGTATAGCACAATTTGCAAGCCAGGCAGTTGGCACAGAGAGCACATGGTTAAAAGTAGGCATTGAGAGGAAGAACAATTTTTCCAAGGGCAATATCAGTTTTCTGAGTAGTGAAGTGTGAAGACCCCGATCTTCTCACAGTTATGTTGTGGTCAAGACCTAGAATTGGCTCCCTGAGGATTTTCCTTTGCAGCATAAGATTGATTATCTATTCTTCTTTCCCCTAGAATGACCTGGTTTTATTTTATAATTTTTAAAATAATATTCCTTGCAGCTGTACCTCATTGCAGAATTTTTCTCTAACAAGAAAGCAGGAAGAGAAGAGAGCAATCAGTAAGAAATCAGTATGAACTGTCTGTTTAATTTAAAATCTATCTTTTAGAAGACAAATATAAATTATATGAATATTTACCATAAGAAAACTGCAGAAGAGATGGATGGACAATTTATTGAAACAGAATAAAAGAAGATATTTTTTCTTTAGGTGCACTCAAATACAGAGACAAAACAAGAAACAAACAACAAATTATTTGTATACTTTATTTCAATTATCTTGTCAAAGGAAAACAATTTCTCCTTAAGTTAGGCTAACAAAATTTAATTGGTTTGCACAACCGTGTCTCAAGCTACAAACTTTAAAATTCCAGGAATGCAAATTTCTATGAGAGTTCAGACAGCAGGTAGACACTGTTAAATGGTTCCTTATTATTTAAAGACAGTACAGGTGCAGTTGGCTTGTGGACAGCAGTCCAATAAAGTTTATTTGTTGGTTTGGGGTTTGGTTTTTTTTTTTTCCTCTTGACACATTAGAAAGATAATACTAGGCAACCACTTAAATTAACTGGATTAAATTTTGCACAGGCACCCCCATAGTTATCAGCAAAATTGCATGAGTTACTAATCAGTGCAGAAATTATTCTTGTTAATATCTGCTTCCAAACAAATTAAGGACTTATTTGTTATGTCTAAACTGAGAGGTGAAGAAAAAGTTTTAGAGCAAGCCAAAACATGCCAGCACCTGCAACCCAAAGTCTTTTATTTTGTAATGGTAGCTGTGTTCCTTTTGTTCTTGTGTTCAGACTGAAAAAGCATGCATTATTCTGAAGACAAGATGAGCTTTTTCTAGCTGCTTAGGGTCCATGCTACCGTGCATACAGACTACATGAAATGAGAAGATGAACTTGCACTAGGGTGCTGAATTGACTCTGACTTATTGACCCATTTATTAATGAAGATAAAAACCTACTTTCCAGTGAGAGGCAACAGCTCCTACTCAGAGTGGATACTGTATTCAGCATCAGAAAGCTGCTGAGGATGTTGATAACAGAAGTTAATCGCTTGTGAGCACTCTAACAGAGGTGAGAACGAAGAGGGCACTGTGTGTGAACTGCGTGTGTACTGTCTGGCTCTTACAGAATCATTTGCTGTTATCCTAGCCTGAGACAAGCATTTTTAGAAATATAAATAAATATAAATATAAATATAAATATAAATATAAATATAAATAATATAAATACAACATTTTCTGGAGGATATACTTCTTTGTTTTGTTCTGGAATGGAGCAGTTAGTCTAGGATGAAATCTGCCCAAAATCAGTGTAACCTCCAGGAAAAATTCTGCTAAACTCCAACACCCTTCTTGTGAGTATGGATTAAGCATGATTTCCCAAAGATTTAGAACACAGCCTTGTTTTTAAGAGGATGGCAAAAGTTTTACCCCTGACACAACCTCAGTTCTCTTTTCCTTACTTTCACCTGACTGTTGAAAGTTTCAAGCTTCTTTTCCAAAGCAAAGAAACTACATCTTTATAATAAAAGTTTGCAAGCATGCACTGGTAAGTAAAACATACTTTTTTCATAATTTCAATATGATGCAATTTTAATACAAATACTCCCAAAATATCTTGCGAGATTAGAATTTGATGAAAAATTACACTCAAGTAGTTTAAGTTTGGTAAAATTGCAGTGGAAGTTGGAAGTATGAGAATTTGGTGTTCCAAATTTTCAAAGTTTCAAACCCAGATGAAAATATCTCACAATTGCCCACAAGCAATGCAAATAAACAAGAAGTATTGCATCACAGTATTGTATTTAATAGTCTTTTAAATTCGTACAAGGTTGCAAAACTATGAAGAGCCAATGCAGCCACTGTAGTCACTGTAATCGTTGTTTAGTGACTGCCAAACTGAGATATGAACAATGTCAACATGTACTATATACAGTATACAAACATAAAGAATCCATTGAAAGCCAGATTTTAACCTACAACTGCTATGAGTTTACAATCAGTTACTTATATGGAAAGATACTGTGGACTAGAAGTTGCATTTTCTCCTTACAGTATTTACCTTAATCCATAAATTTTTAGGAAACAGGTACCTTTTTTGCAATGCACAAGGGGTGGTAAATATATGAAAATATATGAAAAGTACTTCTAGGATTCTTCCATAGACGTCCCTCACATTGATACACTTATGTGGCTTACCTTCTTTGCTTATAGGAGCAGAAATAATATAAAATTTAAAATATTAGACAAGATTATGTGAAAATTGATACAATATGAATGAAACTAACAAATAATTGTCATTAAATTGTATTACAGGCAATTTACCTGTGTTCTGCTATAGATTTTACATTCATGATACATACAGAGTAGAACAGATATTTGACAACTGTGGGACCAACTTACTAAGTTCTTAGCAAATCCTAAAGCCAGGCATTTTCCTGGAGAAAAATGCATAGAGAAAGCAATTGTTGAAGTAAGCAAGCATAACACAAACAGAAACAGTGTGCACATACAAAAGTGGATACCTATTACCATTGGAGGTATCAATAACGTGTGATATGAAAAGTGAGAACAAGTGAAAATGACGAGAGATGGCTCAGATGTTTAAACTTGCCTTCTTATAACCAGTTGATATATGGTCAGAAAATATACATTGAAAGCTCAAATTTGGAAGAGTAACAGTAACATCCAGTGGCCATTTAAGGTAGATCAAAACATAGTACATATTACCTCTGAATCTCTGAAAAGGAACATGTATTTCACTACTCATAGCATTGAAGTCAACGCATCAACATAATTCAGGTAAACCAGTTTCTAATTATGTCTGGTCAATATCTTTTTATGTATTTTTCATGATTTTACATTACTGAAATTGTATTGTAAATTAAAGTACTACTAAAACTTCAATTTTAAAATAGCCTAGTTTTACAATTAACTTCCCAATCAGCACAAAGGTTGTCTTCAGCTGGATTTTGCCTTATTGGCCCAGATGGATGCCTGCTGGTGCATAGAGGAGCCAGACAGTATTGTAGCAGAAGCCCAGAGTAGAGTGTTGATAGAGGATCGGCTGAATCCTCTCTGGATCCCTCGCAGCACAAAATATGTGTATATATATCCCAATAAAAACTATTTTTTGGTATCTGTAAAGTACAAATGGAAGCAACATGGGCTAGAACAACCCTTACCTTCTAGGTATCTGACTGTTATCAATGTCACAGACGTGGGTTTTCCCATATTGAATAAAAAGTGAGTGTAGAATCCTCTTCCTGTAGTCTATTGACATGGATGGTGCAATTTTTCAAGGGTGCCCCCAGAAATTTGTGCTGTGCTTTGAGAAGACAGTAAAAGCAAAACAAAACAGGAGAAAAACATGATGAAAGTCTTATTCTAAGTTGTGCAAAGTAATACTTGAGAAACATCAGCTAACAGGTTAATGAAAATGTCCATTTGCTTCAGACAGGAGACAGCTACACGGGCATGAAGCCTGGGACAGACACACTCCTTTCACCTCCTACTCTCTATTCCCAGACAGCACAAGAGATGCTGTTGGTGAACCCCTTTAGTGGGGAACCAGGAATATGCCCCTTGCCTCAACTATTCTACTCATCTTGCCGCAAAACATTAGCCTAATTCTCAAAAACATTTTTCTTAACAAACGATAACATACTCAGCAGGTTTTCCTGCTCAGGGCACAGTTCTGCCAAACATTCACTTATAGACACAAGGCTAATCGTTTCACCAAGGAGGTCAAGAGAAGAAAGTAATGTCTTATTAAAGCATAAGGAAGCAGAAGAAACACAGACTCAACAGCTATCTTTCTATGCCTCTCTGTGTAGAGTACATCTACCTCCTAGCCTTTGAACTTAGACTGGAAGGAGTCTCCATGCTGGGTCAGATCACAACTCTCTGCCGTAGTGTTTCAGCACTGACAGCAGTCACTGCTTCAGATTCTTCAGAAGAAAAAAAAAAACAACCTTAGGGGTGAAGTCTTCAGATTCAGAAGAAACATCCTGGGCTGATTCTGAATAGCTATAAGATAGCTCCGATTACAATAACCCTGACATAAAAGTAAATAAATATAAATAAATGCAAGACAGGTTTTTCACAGAGAATCTTGTCTTTTTACTTCATGGAAACGTGTTCGTCAATAACCTTTTATGTCACTGGAAGAATTTCCTGCATTACGTGTTAAAAGTTCATGACAACTGACATAAAAATGATGGCAGATCTGAAATTTTGATAGCAGCCATGTTCCAGAATTTAGACAATACTGGAAACATATGGACAAGAAGTTCTTCTTTGTAATAAGAAGTAAGTAGAACCAATTTCACTTGTTAAACTATTAACTTCATAAATTTAGTTCTCAGAAAGGTACAAAAACAAATTATTAAACAATTGTTGTGTAAAGACCTCAAGGATATTATATCGATACAAAATCAATGCTTATTTGTCAAGGGCCACTAGGACACAGAGGAATTAACATAAAATAGAACATGGGAACATGGGAAAAAAATAGCTAGAAGAAAAAAGTATTCTACCACGGGAATAGTCAAACCCTACACAGGGGGTCTGAAAGGCTGTGAAGTCTCCATCCTTAGGGATATGCAAAACTTGACTGGAAATGGCCCTGAGCATCCTTATCTTATTGGAGCAGGAGAGTGGATTAGATGACCTCTGGAGGTCCCTTCCGATCTATGTGATTCTATGATTCAAAGATTTAATTTTTCTTTGATGTGTAACCTGATTTTTTTACTGGAAGGGGAAAGCCAAAGAGGTGCAATACCTCAGCTTTAGTAAAGCTCTTGTTATGTCTCTACCCATCTAGGAAGTTACGGTTTTGATTAAATTACTGAAAGATAGAATTGGTAGAAATATTGAATTAAAAGATAGACATCCAAGGGTAGTAACCAGAGGAGGAGGACATGCCAAATCAAGGCAGTTAAGTGTCTGTCACAAATCTGGTAGTTTTCAGTACTTTCTGTAAGACTCCTAGTCAGGGAGATATTCTGAGTCTCCATTATCCATGCTACATAATAGAGCTAAACACAAGAACTTTGCAGCTCTGAAACATTCTTACTCATGGAGCAATCATGGAACAAGCCTCTGTTGGCTCTTGTCAGCATAACTGTTTTCAATATGTGAGGAATTTGTTAAAATATAGGGTATAAAAAGTGCATATCTGAGTGCCAATTGAGTAGACAATGTATGTGTCCACTGAGAAATACAAGACACCGTCTTTCTTGTGTCTACTTCCAAATGTGTTATACGAGCATTGCTCTTAAAGTAGCAATGCCCAAACTACATTCTCAAAAGTATTTTCCAAGGTCTCCTTAAATAAGGTCTTACACTGCTGCTGTAAGATTGCTGATATAATATTGCACAGTTGTTTTCTACATAAATATCCTGATAATTTCCTAACAGTGACATTCATCACAGAATAATAGCGTGACATCCAAAGGCTTTAGTCTTTCGAGGACTGAACACAGGGGTTCAGCTGCATCTTGCTCAAGAAGCCTTCTGTGATAGCTGCTGTTTTATCTGTAGAGTCACAGTCATGCTTAGGCGGTTTGAGGTGTGTGGCAGAGAACAACTGGTATCTCAGCAGACGTTGTGGGGAGGCTCAAAGGCTACAGGTGTGGCTGAGCAGAGTCAGGGCCAGGCTGGAGCCTGAAGCATCTCCTGAGGCTGAGGGACTGCACTGAGGGGCAGGGAGCAGGCAGGGCTCACAGCAGGCAGAGGCACTTTCCCAGGAACAGGGAGACTGAGTTTGCTGCCACTTGGAAGGTCAGGAGACAAGAACATGGTTGGAAAGGGAGAGTTGTAAATAATTTTTTTTATTATTATTTCTACTCCAGATGCTATTATTTTCAAATTAAGTATACACATATGCTACTACTTTTTATTTAAACAAAATAAGGCTTTATGATTTAAAAGGCCTTTTGATATTTGGGGAGATTTGGAGGAACAAGAAGTTCCAGAAAGATGCACTTCAGAGCTCTGCCTGACTCACGGTCCTGTCACAGTCACAGAGGAATTAATCTGATGAGCTCGGAAATATTGTTGCTTCCAAGAAAGAAGTGTATAATTAAAAGCACCAACATCAATTAACTTATCTGCTTTGTACTTTGAACAGGATTTAATATTATCAGGGAAAATAGAAACAGTGGAAGAACTCTTCACAGCCAGGTTGTAAAACCTTGACCTTGCTGAAATCGTTAACATGAGGTTTGAATTTTTTTAGATTATTTTGGTCCAATTTTCCAAATGACTCTAATGAATTATTTAGAGATGAGAAGCTTTGCCTCTAAGTGCTTTAGCAGGTTTCATACTTTACTACTCTTGAAGGCCAAATTGCTTCCATCATCTTTCACCAGTTCCTATATGAGATCCGCTCTTCTCCCTCTGTTTCAGGCAGTCCTTTCAACCTCCTCTCTGTCTTTTTCCTCATCAGGGATTCAGGGCACCCCTCCGGCCCTTGCCAGGGTCTCTCTGCCAGGACATCCTTTTCCATAGGGAAAGTGACTGACCCCTCTCTTTCTGTGTTCTCCTTGTTTTTTACTCATTTATTTTGCTAAGGACTCTCTGTGTAAAGGTATGGCTGTACTAAAAAGATGATAGCAGCAGGAACTCCAAGTGACCTCCTTTACCTCCTTTCTTATTTTTATATTTTTACCTCTTAATTTTATATTTTTACCAAAATCTATGCTGATGCTTTAAATTTCATTCATTCTGAAATTGTCTCAGGGAAGTAGTCTGTCAGAAAAAAAAATAAAAAATAAAAACAACCAAAGTAATTATATTGATTATATTGCCAGACCTCCCTCTTCTTCAGACAAAAATACACTTTGTTGGCTTGAGCACATGTGTGAATATTTACCAGATGACATCAAAATAATATCTTTGTTTCTCTACTGAATTCAAACAAAATTAAATTTATTTCATACAATCATAGAATTGTTAGGGTTGGAAGGGACCTTAAAGATCATCTAGTTCCAACCCCCCTGCCACAGGCAGGGACACCTCCCACTAGATCAGGTTGCTCAGAGCCCCATCCGGCCTGGCCTTAAAAAATTCCAGGGATGGGGCTTCCACCACCTCTGTGGGCAACATGTTCCAGTGTCTCACCACGCTCATGGTGAAGAACTTCTTCCCAACGTCCAGTCTGAATTGTCCCATCTCTATTTTTAATCCATTCACTCTAGTCTTAACATTACCTGACATCCTAAAAATTCCCTCACCAGCTTTCTTGTAGGCCCCCTTAAGATACTCGTAGGCCACTATAAGGCCTCCTCGGAGCCTTCTCTTCTCCAGACTGAATAAACCCAACTCTCTCGGTCTGTCCTAATAGGAGAGGTGCTCCAGCCCTCTGATCATCCTCATGGCCCTTCTCTGGACACATTCCAGCACATTCATATGTTTCTTGTAGTAGGGGCTCCAGAATTGGACGCATGGACGCGTTGGAGGGCCCACCTCTCCAACCTGTCAAGGTCCCTCTGGATGGCATCCCTTCCCTCCAGCATGTCAGCCGCCCCACACAGCTTGGTGTCGTCGGCAAACTTGCTGAGGGTGCACTCTATGCCACTGTCCATGTCGCTGATGAAGATGTTAAACAAGACCGGTCCCAGTACTGATCCTTTAGGGACTCCACTTGTCACTGGCCTCCACTTGGACATGGACCCATTGACAGCCACTCTTTGGGTGCAGCCATCAAGCCAGTTCTCTATCCACTGAATTGTCAGTCCATCAATCCCATATTTTATCAGCCTGGAGACCAGGATGTCATGCGGGACAGTGTCAAAGGCTTTGCTCAGGTCCAGGTAAATGACATCAGTTGCTCTGCCCTTGTCAATTGATGTTGTGACCTTCTCATAGAAGGCCACAAGGTTTGTCAGGCACGATTTGCCCTTGGTGAAGCCGTGTTGATTGTACCCAGTCACCTCTTCATTATTCTTCTGCCTCAGCAGTGCCTCCAGGAGGATCTGCTCCATAATCTTACCAGGCACAGAGGTGAGACTGACTGGCCTATAGTTCCCTGGTTCCTCCTTCTTTCCCTTTTTGAAAATGGGGATTATGTTTCCCCTTTTCCAGTCAGTGGGGACTTCACCAGACTGATATGACTTTTGGAATATAAGAGAGCAGTTTAGCAACCTCATCCACCAGTTCCTTCAGTACCCCTGGGTGTATCCCATCAGGTCCTATGGATTTGTTCACTTTCACGTTCATCAGATGATCATGAACCGGATCTTCACTTACGATGGGCAGTTCTGTCCAACCCCTGCCATTGTCTTCCGTGACTCGGGGAGTGTGGGTGGAGCCCTTGCCAGTTAAGACTGAGGAAAAGAAGTCATTGAGAACCTTGACCTTCTCCACATCACTTGTCACCAGCTCCCCTGTTTCCTTTCTGAGGGGGGCAACACCCTCCCTAGAAATCTTCTTGCCATTAATGTACCTATAGATATTTTTGCTGTTTCCCTTGATCTCCTTGGCTAGATTTAATTCTAACTGAGCTTTAGCTTTTCTCACCAGGTCTCCTGCAGTTCAGACAGCTTCCTTATGTGCCCCCCATTCCAGCTGTCCTTTCTTCCACTCCTTATAAAGTTTCTTTTTGTGTGACAGTGTGTCCAGGAGCTCCCTGTTCATCCAGGCAGGTGTCCTAGCATTCTTTCCTGCCTTCCTCTTTGTCGATATAGTTTGCTCCTGGACACGGAGAAGGTGACCCTTGAATACTGACCAGCGGTCCTGGGCCCCCCTTCCCTCTAGAGCTTTGTCCTGCGGAACATTGGCCAGCAGATCCCTGAAGTGATGAAAGTCTACTTGCCTAAAGTCCAGGGTCGTAAGCTTGGAATATATCCTCCTAGTTGCCCTGAGGATCTTAAATTCTATCCCTTCATGGTCACTGCAGCCAAGGTTATCCCTGAGCCTCACGTTGGTCACCAGCCCTTCCCCGTTGGTGAGAACAAGGTCCAGCATAGCACCGTTTCTTGTTGGTTCCTCTACCATTTGGAGGAGGAAGTTGTCATCTATGCATTCCAGGAACATCCTGGATTGCTGGTGCCTTGCTGTGTTGTCCCTCCAGCAGATGTCAGGGTGGTTGAAATCCCCCACGAGGACCAGGGCCTGTGATCGTGAAGCCACTTCTGTCTGCCTATGGAGGGCCTCATCTGCTTGGCTCTGCCGGTCAGGTGGCCTGTAGCAGACCTCTGCTGTAACATCACCTTCCCCTGTCTTCCCTTTAATCTTAACTCATACACTCTCAACCAGCTCCTCGTCCTTCCCCATGTGGAGCTGCATCGATTCTAGCTGGTCACTGATGTAGAGGGCAACACTCCTCCCCTCCTCCCCTGCCTGTCCTTCCTAAAGAGCTTCTATCCGTCTATCCCTACATTCCAGTCATGGGCATCATCCCACCAAATTCATTTTACTCCAAAATTTTCTGTTAAAATCTGATTTTCCCTTTTCTCTTTCTTATGTTTCTCCTTTCCAGGGCAGGGGAAGAAACAAATTTTAGCAGTTCTTTAAGACATGTGAGAAGTTATAAAAATGTTGGAATTTTCATTTCCTCTCACCACTTCACTATTCATAATTCCCTGCCTACAAAAGATCCTTCCAAATGTGTGAAGTGTAACTCTTGGGAAGCACCACATGAATTTTAAAGGTTTGAGGGTATGAAATATTTCTTTACACCATCTTTAGGCCACCCTGATTCAGGAGAGCTGTGGGGTCCAATGATCCAACTGTCTACCACAAGCTAATATTTTTTAGGGCTACTGTTACCAGAGGAAATACAGCCCTGCAGGCTGTAGCTCCAGACTCCACTGTACCTCCTGTTGTAGGGATTGCAGAAGTTCATTCAGCATCCTTTCTCCTGTTCTTGTGTTCTCACTTCAGGTGGAGACTCTGCTTCACAATTTCGTAAAGCTCTTTTTATACCACTGCTACCACAGCCTGGAGCCCTGCAGGGCAGCTGCCACTGGCCATGGGCATTACATGACAGATGATAAGTGGAAATGACTAGAATTCTGTGGGCCACCACGTACACGAGGAGCAGTGACTTACCAAGTATAAGATATATATAACTGAAAGCAATTGCTGTTACATTATCATGATGAAGTGCTGAAACAGAAAAGTTGCTTTTGAATATGTGAAATGCTGTTTTACACATGGAAATGTATTTAAACGGCTGTCTGAAATGTAAGATTTTTTTTATTATTATTATCTGCTTTCCTTTATAGCACATTTTCACAGTTCTAAATTTTCTTCGTGTTAATTTTAACCTCCCTTGGTTTACACATGCTTTAACTTTCACTTTAAAAGCAGTCTGAACATCTTAACAAACTTCTTTGCTAATTTATAATGGCATTACATAATTGAGTAAATTATGAAGAATTTATTCACTTTCCTGGCAGAATTGCATCCAATCAATGTAATTAGCATCTAATATTTCTCAAGTGAAGCTGACCTCCTGTAACCTGGCCATTTGCTGATCATGCAGTACTGTTACTTTCAACTTTGTCTAATTTCTAATTTCTACATGCTGTCTTGTTATCCTGTGTTCCTTTTCTCTATACTCCTCTGAAACTATTTCCTCAGTCTGCTGCTCAGTAGCCCATTACTTGAATAATTTCTTACAAAATAAACCATTTTTTACTGAAAGAGGCTCAGCCTTGTATTGCTATCTGGTTCTTCCTCTGAGGTTGAACACTCATCGATGCTCTCATTTTCTTTGGGATGTGGTTTTAAAGCCGTTCTGTCAGCTTTCACTTTGCAGTGGACTGATTTGATCCAGAAGTTAATTGCATTGACAGTAACCTGTTTTAACAAGCCTAAAGTATCAATAAATCATTTCTTTAGTGGCTGCACTTTTCCTGCTGCTTTATTGATATACTGCACCTGAACTGATAAATAGGCTGAAAAACCATCTCTGTCTTCTAACACACTTTGCATTCCAAATGATATCCTCCTTAAGAAAAGAAGGTTAATCATATACAGGAATACATAAAAATACATCAACCAGATTATTTCAGCTTTGCTATTCTTATCCCTTTTAACAGATTCAGTATTAGGAAGACATTGCACTTAGGGGATGCAGTTTTAATCTGTTATGTAGTCTGACTGACAGACAAGTCCAGCTACAGATGCGTAATAAAACTTCTCTGAATAACCTGAGAATTCCCCTGAAGATATGATTTTTTTTTTTTTTTTGCCTTTCTCCTCCCCCCAGCCCTAAATTTGTGTCTTTACATATATCTTATAAACACTTACGGAGGGCGCTTACACAACCTTAGCTAGTTTTGCTGGCAGTCCAGAGCAAAAGTGCTATCTATCTACTGTCTATGTTGAGTGACACTATCAAGAATAAATTATTGCAGTGCACTTCTCCATTGAACCCAAACTTCAATGCAGCATGTCAGCATTGATTTCCATCAGTAAATTGGTAGTACCTATAAGTAAAATTTACTGTGAAATTTTAATTACTTCTTTGTCACTAAAATCATGGCAAAGTGAGACAATAAGCTGATGTAAGTAACCTGTCAAGCAAAGTTTTTATGCCTGTTCATAACAATCTGTAAATTTGCTCACACATAGTTTTTCTCCAACTTAAATAAGTATAACTGAGAAGAAAACGAACCCAGCACAAATGTAAATTAGTCTTGTTATGTTATTTTTAATGCATATACGTGTACATGGCTTTAATCATTGGATTAATGAAAAATCAGCTTTGCAACACATGGAGGTTCCTGCACATCTGAAGGAAACTAGACTTCTGAGGATTTAAGAAAAAATAAAATACAATTTCACAATTTTTTTGCTTAACATTAAAATATAGGCTATACACTGCAACTTAGATTTTGAAAGAGGCAAAACAATGAACTTCCACTTAGTATTTTTTCCATTGTTAGAATTAGTGTTATTTTGTAGCGACAAGGAGAAAAGAAACTGAATTTTGTGGCTGTAACCTTAATCAGTATATATGCATACGGCAAGCTCTTACTGCCTATTTTGTGAATATATGAACATGTGAGTCTGTGGGTGTGTACTTACAGAAGAAGAAGAAGAAAAAGAAAACAGCATGGACACAAATTAATGAACGCACAACTTGTATTCGTTGAGTAAACATGCTGAATTTTCAAATACAAATTAAAACTGATTCATTTCCCTGCTCCTTATTCGGCTTGTGACTGAATCATTCTTTCAAGATGGTTTGCTACTGAGGACAAAACTGTAAAGCTATGGCAATCAGAGATCATTTCTTACCTTAGGCAAGAATGGAGGAACATAATTTCCACCTCATAGATTCTAACAATCCATGTGGTTACTGGTTTTTAATATGTAATGAATAGATTAAAGTCTGGTGGCAAAAATGGGGAATAATAACATATCTAACAAAGTACAAATTTTCCAACATGCAAGCAGAAGCATGTAATACCTTTAGTCAAAGGCCATTTTTAATGCAACTAGCATACTGATTAGAAAAGATCACCATAAACTGCTTGAATTTGGGGTATGATAACCTTTAAAGGAAAAATGAATCCATTTTCTAAGCACAGCAGACAGAAAGTTCAAGTGATAAGAATCACTTGTCAAAACTAATAAAGCAGGGCTGTATCTAATATTAGTTTTTGCACTACATTTAACATTTCAAATTTTGGTGGTGCCTTAGTGAAGCAGTAACGTTATCTGTGCTGTCTACTCTGCGTGCAAAGGAAAGCCATAAACATTCAGTCATTTCATGCCAGGCCAGGGGAAAGAGAAGCGGTGTAAGGACAAAATATTCAGCAAAGTTCAAGCATAGGCTTCTCCATTAGCTTCACTGAGATGCAATTCATTAGTACCCGTTAGACACTTAAAAGTTAGGTATCTAATTTAAGGGTCAAAAATCACTATACAGTCAACGTAAAGTGTTAGGACCTTCCTGAAAGCAACTCATCCTATCCAAGTGTCTAAAATACAAAGGATTAAATAGTCATCTCTCTCTATAGATATCAAAGAGAGTGAAGATGATTAGCTTATCCCTACACGAGATACCTCATTACAACAGTATTTTTCTCAAAGTTAGCTGCACGCTCAAATTCATGAACTGAGATGAGTGTGGCATTGCTCTGTAAAAACCTTTTTGTACCATATGTGACAAAATCACTTGGATATTCATTGTATGAACGTATTATTTAAGTATAACAGTAGGAGGCTGGAAGAATAAGAAAGGGGAAAATAAACCACAAGAATCAATTTTTTGATAAAAATTTCAGGGTGATTAAAATGTGAAGACAGTGTTATTTTCAGACAAACTCCTACCATCACACACAGCTAAATTTCCAAGCTTATTTTACTCTTGTGGGGAAACAGCACAACAGCGTGGCATTTAATAGTTCAATAGAGACTGTTCCCAAGGGGTGAAAAGGCTGCTGCTGAGAAGCTGTACAGACTGATGGAAGGCAACAGAGGTGAGGATGTAGAAAACTACCTCATGAATGTTGGGACTAGCTCAGATTATAATAGTTTACTCCGATTAAAGCACTTCTACACTCAGTTTTATTACTACCATTAAGAATAAATTATATTTTAATTCAAGAAGGTTGTCCAGTTACTATATTCATAACTGGTGATAGGCCTGGACTTGGGGAGGCAAATATTTCTAAGTCTATCCAGAAAGGCTGGATAAGCATCACCAAAGCACAGGGCATGGAGACCTGCAGCCCAGTGAAAGGGCAGGGTGTTTTCTTACCTTTCTTACCATGCCTTCAAGGCACGAGAGGTTACGTCTGGGGATACATACTCAAAGAGTGGACTGAAGAGGAATTAGTTCTTTGATAGATGCATGAATATACGCTGGTGATTTTTGTGAGGTAACAACAAATTGGCATCGATGGAGTTCAGTTTTTACCAGAATAATAATGGTTGAAGTGGCCCTTACAGCTATTCACCTTTCAAGCAAAAGATTAGATCATCACAAGTCAAGGTTTTTAAAGAAGACGACTAGCTCAGCCATGCACCTAAGTAGATGAATGGGATTGTGTCAAGTAAAAAATCATAGTCTTTTTGGTTTATAGGTATTTTTGTGGGATGGAAAGAACAAACTGATTTATTCAATGAAATCCCTTATTGAACTTATACAATACTCATATTCTTTTAGAGAAATCACTGTCGGAAGGGAAGTAAGTTGTGACTTCCCAGATTCGTTTCCTCTCTGCATTCTTCTACATAAGTTCATCTCTTGTATTTTACAACAGTAATGGCTGACGCACTCTGAGAAGTCATCAGTTTGTGTAATTTAAGCACCTAAAACTAAGCAGACAGAAACATCCCCCAGATGCCTTTAAAGACACCTACTGCTCACCTTTTGCTATACATAGAAATTAGGCACTGCTTTTATACTCCTGGAAATGTAAGTGTGAAAAAAGGTATCTATGCGATAGGGATTCGATCCCACTCTTGGCTATCAGCAAAAGCATACTCCTTTCTTTTTTATTTTTCTTTTTTTTTTCTTTTTTTTTAATAATAGGGCTTTATTAAATACAACATTTAAAAATATTTGACCATACAGCATAGCCATCTGACTGTGGTGATTGACTTAGGGTGACTGAAGACTGCAATGGGCTGCCCAGAGAGGCTGTGGAGTGTCCATCCCTGGAGATATTCAAAACCCAGATAGACATGGGTAGGATTGGGCAGTTGAACTAAATGATGTCCAGAGGTGCCTTCCAGTTTCAGCTGTTCTGTGATTCTTTGATTTTGTGTTCCTCCTGGATCACCTGACTGTGCTTCCTCCTCCTATAGTGTCCTTTTCATGCCTGATTTTAATCAGGAGGTGCCTGATCATCCATGCAGACCTCCTGTCACTATGGCTTGATTTCCTGATCATCGGGACAGACCATTCTTGAGGCTGGTGGAGGTGAGATTTGAAACCAATCAACTCCTCTGGATCCCTCCTCTCTCCAGGATGGTTTCCCATGGGATTCTTGCAAGCAGGTCTCTAAACAGGCCAGTGTTCACTCTCCTAAGTCCAAGGTTGGAATCCTGCTGTTTGCCTTGATCCTTCCTCTCAGGATCCTGAACTCCACCATCTCATGGCCACTGCAGCCAACAGTCAACATCCCCAACCATTTCTTCCTTGTTTATAAGGATCAGGTCCAGCAGAGCATGCCCTTTCATCAACAAAACTGTCAACCATGTCATGAATTTATCACACCGATGCACTCATGAGACCTCCTGGATTGCTTATCATCTGCTCTGTTGGCCTTCCAGCAGATATTAGACATTTTATAGTAAATTTCCTACAAAACAGAGCAAATGGAATCATGTCTACGAGACTGAAATGTTGGGGGTTTTTATAAGACTGTGTACCTGGGCAATACAGTTGTATTGTTTTTTTACAGCCACCATTTCACACAGTGCCAGTTATCTTGTATACTATGGTGGTGCTGTTTTCGTAGTTGTCTTCTGGTTTTATGTCTCTGTGTCACTAATTTTAGGATATTTTTTTTTTTGCAGAAAGAGAATTGAACCACTTTGGTTTAAAATTATATTCTCTCAAAAGTTACTTGGGGTAAATTATAAGATTAACAAAATAAAGTTTAATTTGAGCTCGAATGTTAACCGAACAGACGTCTTTTTGCTATATGAATAACTTAAGAGCAAGCATAATGTAATGGAAACAATATGGTAAAAAATATGTTTAATAACCACCTTTCATAACTTCCATAATCAAATTTATGTTAAACTCAGTGGAAGATCATTCCTTTAATTTTTCTCTTATTTATCTAAAGAAGGTATATAAAAAAACATGGACAAATGTAAATGAGCAGTTGAATGAAAATGTCCTTAAGTGTATAAGAGACTATTACCTTCTGTGCAGGTGAAGATTCACCCAATAAGCAAGTCCTCCTGACTTGAAGTTTAGAGATGCTACTCAGAATAGATAAATGGTGGTCATATATAGATATAACGAGGTCCTCCCCTATAACTAGGTCTATTTAATTGTGGAAAAAAATTAAACGCCACTCAAACTAGTTTGTGCATATCTGTACATTAGTCATTTTTTTTAACATGATCTACAAGACATAGTAACAGTTAACAACACTGACAATGAAGGCATCATGCTCATCATTTTATAATATCTCAAATAAACATAATTCCTGGTAAATGTTGTTTCCCCAGGCTCTCTGCACATACAGGCAGGAACGTCTAGGCAGTTATACTAAGCTTACCTTTTCAAAGACTTTCTTCAACTTTAAGAGCTAAAGATGCTTGATTGTAATGAAAGTTTAAATTATGGAATAGAAAAGAGAAACCACTGTTTAAATTGGAAAGACTGAAAGCTTTTATTGGCTAATCAGGATGTTTTGATCTTTAATTAAAAGATCTTCAAAAGTGATAGGTTTCTTTGTATGCAAGCCTATTTGTAAGTGGGGAGGCATGTTGTGCTGTTATTTGTTCAGGATTTTGCAGGGCAAAAACTGTGGAAGAAATGGTGGAAAGGGCTGTGAAGAGTCATGCCTCACAGCTTTCTAATCATGCTGGATGCATGAGATGGAAACAAAGACTGGATAGATGAGCAGAGCTGTCATATTGACTACATTACATGACCACTTCTGCTTTTGACATAGCATATAGGTGTCAAATCCAAACTATATGTTGAACATCAGCTCCTCATCATGGATTGCTCTTCCATGGGAATGCTGAGTTCCAGTAGTTCGGACATTTAGGACAAATTGACAGTAAGGCTACGCTGCCAACAGAGAAGATCTGGAAAAATTCCACAAAATATTATGAAATCAGAAAGACTTTCTAATCAGAAATATGGATTTTAGATATGCCAATATCAGCTCTCTGACCTAAAAGGGAAATAAAAAGCTCCCTTGTAATCATACAAGCAAAGCAAAGCAAAATTGAGGCTGTGTACTGCCTTCCTTAACACCAAGAAGACGAATTCTAAATGTACCAGAGATTTACAACTCTCACACACATAAGTTATCAGACTAACTCCTGAGGAAGAGCAGTGGGTTTTAGCATACTAATAGGAAACTTGACCTTGACTATTACCTGTTGTGAATAAGGAAGAAATAAAAAGAACTGAACAAAGCTATAATCTAATGTGACTGTTGCAGTATTTAGTTAGAAGTTATTTTATTGGCAAAGTGTTGTTTCATATGAATAACAGCTAAAATTATTCTCACACCTTTAATAAGATACAACACAAACAAGTAGTGTTTGTTTTGCAATAATATGAATTGGGCCATATTTAATGTCTTGGGGTGGAATTCATCTGACATAATCTTGGATATCTGCTGTACAGACACATTTGTCTGCACTAGTCACCCTAAGATCTTTGAATGGTATAAACACGCTTTCTATTGATGATGATTTGGGGCACGTATACGTAGGTGTGTTCAATGTAGATTCCTACTTTCGGTTAGAGGTATAGTCGTAGACTGTAAGATAATTGTCAATAACTGTGATAAAGCATTCTTTTTAAAGCGGTGATAATAGCTTCCCAGCAACACTTTGCAGATAGTCAAAAATTAATCCATTCTGTAGACCCAAAAAAAATGAGTCCCCTTGAAGACAGAAGTACTCATCTTGAGCCAAGTCGTCTGCAGAAAGACAACTGTGATTACCTGGCTTCCAGTTTGGAGCTGACTTACAGTCAGAGCAAATTCGCGCCACCAAAGCAAACACTCAGGTGCCTGCTGACCACCACGAGTACCGTCTCTGAGACCTTTCCCTTAGCTATTATATGTATGGTAGATCAACACAATTAGGATGACATTGTGTAGTTTAAAATTATCATTTCTACTTTATTTTTTCACACAGCAGCTTATCACTGGCATTTTCTTTCTTGAGATATATAACAGTTAAAGTACGTTAGTGCATTCTGTGGTTATCCAGGAAATGTGTTTTATACGTATGCAGAAACAGAGCAGAAATCCAATACGACATTATAACAAGGTATTAGCAAGACCGAGTGCAGTAACAACCTTCAGTACCACTGAATATACCTTTCATAGATATACATTAGAGTAAGAACATACATAGGCTTGTTAACCAAGTTGGGATTGTAATGAGTTTGGGTTATTCAAAAAGTGTATTCTTTCATGCTCTAACCCTTGGCTTAAGTTCCGCTAAGTTACTCACATGTTTTTGCTTAAGAAAAATAATCCTGAGCAAGTGATTAAATCTCTTGTTTTATTTGAGATGTAAAGAAATAATGTATTTTTATATAAAGTTTTATTCTTGCAAAAGAAAGGCTATTTGCAAGAAAGTCAAATAGCCCTTCTTTTGCAAAGACTGACTGGAAACAATTTATCATATATTCACTCCATGACACATCTGTCTTCACAAATTATGTGGCCCATCCTGCTGTCCCTAGCTCTCTGACTAAGCTGAAACCTTTAAATGCAGGAACTGAGTAACACTACTTGAGAGATGTCTATCTGAGTTTCCAGATTGCCTGAAACAAGATGACTGGAGGTCTTGATTTCTAGCATCCGCTAAGGTATAGGGGTAGGATTTACCTCTCCAAATCTGGGCATCTGAAAGCAAGGTGTGTAGCTTAAAAAAATCATCTTGGTCCTCCTACAGTAAATAGGGAGATCTAGACACCTCTAGAGAATGATTCATCATACTCTAAGATAACTGTTTAATCTACATAAGACGAATCAGCTTTACAAGTGGTTATGTCTCCAGTGATTATGGAGAGGGTCAATATAGGCATACGCCTGAATGGCATATGGGAAAAGAAAGGTGAAAGGAATTCCACTCTGAGGGTCCTCACCTTTGGCTCTACTTCACATTAGATGGCCCGCTATCTACAAAATCTCTTGTTTCTCACTGCACAAGGTGTTACTAACTGCACTGAATAGTGAATATTATGCCATAAGTAATATGAACAACAATCATACTCAGCAACATATCAGTCATACCTTAGATATTTCTATGTATAGACGTCACTCTATAAGTATAAACTGTATCTTTAAAAGCAAAATTAGTAGGTTCAGGGTAACGCTTGCAAAAGAAAAAAAAAAGCCTTAGAAAATTATTGGGAAAAAGCAAATTAGATAATAAAATCAGGTCCCTAACAAAATGCTTTTTAGCTACCAATTTTCAGGCTATTTAGAGTCTTATTTTGTGTCTGTGTATATTTGCTATGTTAGGTACCAAGTGACTACTCACACATACAAATCTTCACTGACAAAGGTTTTATATTAAGCTTGTAACAACAAATGCATGTGTTTAAAAGTTAAGTAAGATTAATGTCATCCTTTCAAATATGACAGAAATGCCATATTTTATCCCTTTTCAAGGTCTCTGCCACTTAGAATGTGCAGCATTTTCTTTAAAACATTTACACTGTATGAAGCATTGCCTTAAGTATGATCATTTGAGTATTACTGCTATGGATATTTCAGGTTCAGAAATCTGCCACATTCATTTATCCTTGCTATGATAGAAAGAAGTAATGCCGCATCAGGAATAAGTTCCTATGGAAGAGCACAAGAATATTAAGTATGAGTTGAAATTAAATTGTCTATTATGATTCAATGTGCTTATTCTCTCTGTTTTTCACAGAAGATGTAGGTTAAGAAAGTCAGGAGAATTTAAGAAAAGCAAATATAATCTTTTGCTAAAAATTTGCCTTGCAGAGCACAATTTGTAAAACTGCTAAACTGCTTTTGAGAGATTTGGAAAAGTCTGAAGAAGGCTAGTAGGCAGAAATGGTAATAATTGAATAAATCCCATTCTTACTTACATGGGTGTCAGGAATTAGACAGAAACAGTTAAAGAATTGTAAAAACTTGCTAGTTGTCTGCCAGCAACCTGTCAGACTGCAAAGCTAAAACACTGCTTCCAAGTATTGAGGAAGATTAGCTACCTGCCAACCCTGGATTTTGCCTCTAACAAAAGCAACATCACTGTTTTATTATGGAAATCTTCTTTTATGAAGAAAGGTGTTGTCATCCTAATGAAACACAGCTGGACGATTGAAAGATATGGATAAAAGCAAAGATACTGCAGTGGTGTCAAACCAAGATTAGCGAAATATATTAAAAAACATGGTATACACTGTTCTCCCTAGGTGTTGCCTGTGAAGATGGTTTCCAGGGCTTTTGTGCTTTCTATATGTGACCAGTTATCTCACAATCCTTTCTGATATTTTTAGAACAAGCAATAATTATCAACCCAAATTGCATGGGCTCAAATAGCATTTTCATATGATTTGAGATCACATGGAACCATTCCCATTGGTACAATGCATACAAGTATAGTAGCCACAGATAAACACAGAGTTAAACGAAAGCTTTTCATCCAGTCTCTGCAAAAGTGCAGTGCTGGGACAGCTTTCTACCTGAAGTAGCGTGGAAAACATATAAAGAGCTTGAAGATGGAGTGCACCCATTTTAGGAACAAGTGATTATATATGTGTTATATAATACTTTATATGATGCAATTACCTGAAATAGATTCATTGACACAGCCGAGCCATTCCACCCTTTGGCCTACTCAGAGCGTGTATCATTTTGTACGCTGCTCAAATGAAAGGTTTACAGTTGCCTGTTTTCCATATGCTCGCATTTTCCTCGTCACACAGAGACTCCTAGGTTAATAGAGTAGCTATATCCATGTGTATTTGGTATTTATGGCACTATGCATATGACTAAGGATTTGCTCTAGATTTCAGCTTCCTTCCTTTAGCTTAGATTCTCACCAAATAAATGTGAACACCAGGTTGGTGACTTCCTTGGAGATACAGTGATTTACACAAGCAGAGGTGTAAATCTATGCTATTGTTGCCCCTTGCAAATGTATAAAGAGGTTTTTTAAAGGAAACAATTTGGAGCTGTACTTCATTTGCCATTACTCACTATGCATCCACATAAATGCCCCATTATCCGCTGGAAGGGCTGCTATTGGTCATCTATTGCTTGGCAGGTAATGTCATGGGAAATTACTTCTTCCATTGTCTGCCAGTGCTTCTGGTGGTTTATTCACAGTCAATAGTTCTGATGATCATTTCCCCACTTATATTTACTTCAGCCACTGCGCTGACTTTCCTTTTTCTTAGGGGTACGCATATATCAATTTCTTGTTAATTCACGTCTGGAGGAAGCTATACCACTTTTTGTTTACTAGGCTTTTCCACTTGTACCAGCTGCTATGAGACAGAGCAGAAATCCTGCCTAAAAGTTCTCCAATTATGCTTCATTATTTTATAACATTTTCAACAGCTGGATGCTTGATTACATGCACTACAGAGCAGAAGTCTTTTCTCTCTTTTGGCAAGCATGCAGCTGCAAATCTTGTGGCTTTAGAATGGTATCCTGGAACACATTAATCATCCTTCTGAAGATTCCTATCAGCAATAGCGATGGAAAATAGCTGAGAATGAGCTATTCAACAAGTACATGATCGATTACATATGTACTTTGCATATTATAATTTGCAGCACAAATAGCTGTTCTTCTAGAAAGCACCTAATATTATGAATCAAATAACTTAATAACTATTGATTGTTGAATGTTTATCATTGCAACTATTTTTAATAACAGAATTAGAATGATAAATTTTACAGAAACCAATCTCAAAATAGACCACTCTCTGAAGGAAAGAAAAAACCATGTTGATAGAAAAGGTATTTTCATTTGTAGGAGCTGAAAGTGACAACTGAAAAAAGGTTTACATTTGCTCTGATTAATTTTTTCAGTTCATCTCATCATGGCACATACCCATTAAAACCTTGCAATAAGTTTCAGTTCTGGTAAAAATAATTAATATCTATTTAATGTATTAAAAGATCATTTTATTCTTAAGAAATGCATGAAACCTCAAAAAAATCTGAAAGACAAAGCACTCTTTCATTTTCAAATTTATTCCATCAGCTCTGTGGAATCTACACAGCTTTTTCCTGCTACCTGAGGAGATGGGTTAAGGCAGTGTTAGAGGTGACCCATGCGGTTTATTTGACTCAGACATTTTCTTCACTGTTATAGTTGGACACAAAAATCCCTGCTTACCAGAGCACTGCAAACACAGTTGGTCAGCTGGTACCCTGGGCAGATTATCACTGTATGGGCTGCACATGCCACACTATAAACATTGCACGGCTTTTTAAAACACACAGGGAAATTGCATGTAAGAATTCTTTAGTAATTGCTGATTGCAATGCAGATTGGCGTGGAGCTGAGACCTGGAGCACCTGCAGAAATTCAAAGATCTCTTTATTCACCTGCTCTGCTGGGTGGGAATGCTCACTGATGGAACTTTGGATCTGTAACACTGTGTGGGCTGGGAACGTGGTTACCCAAAGCAGAGTCCTTTAATATCATTACACTAAAATGTAAGTGATCAATCCATCCTTAAAAATGAAAATGCTAATGAGTCTAGTAACAGTAGAACTACAGAATAGTAGAACTAC
Organism: Rissa tridactyla; assembly: GCF_028500815.1. Lineage (NCBI taxonomy): Eukaryota > Metazoa > Chordata > Aves > Charadriiformes > Laridae > Rissa > Rissa tridactyla. The sequence continues at coordinate 201,443,962 of NC_071466.1, forward strand.
AGAAAAATGAAGTTTAAGTAATTTCCAGGTGTTAAGGAAGACACAAAACAGAAGACTCATAGAGTGAAAAAGAATAACTACTCCAAGGAAATGATAACAACATTTTCTGATTAAGACAAATGCTTTCTACATATTTATTATTCCAAAACCATTTCTATCAGTAGTTATTGATTACTTTTGTAAAGAAGAGAGGGTCATGAAGAGCAATAAAAATAAGCAAGCAGTGGAAATGTGTTTTTATAGGGGGAAAATAAAGTAGACTAAAAAGTGACCTTGCCTGCCCTCCAACAACTCCCTTGTGACAGCACTTCCCATCATGACAGCCATATATTCCCTGACATCTCAGCCTGCCCTACTGACTGCATCCTTCTTGTGCTTACAAATAGGCTTACTCATTTCCTAACTTTCTCTTCAACTTCTTCCTTTCCTGCCATTACTGTACAAATATGTCTTAATACCAATGATTCCAAAAAGTCCTTGACAATACAAGCTCTCTCCTGCAACTGTATTTCCACCCTTCCTTCTCATTGCTTACTAAATAAGCTGTTAACAGCCACTGGCCAGATTTTCTCTTGTTCTAATCTGTTTGAGATGCTTTCCAACCAATCTTCTGGTCTTCACAAGCGACTCAAGTCTAGCCAAGGTCTGTGTCTGTCTCTTGTTAACCTTGGGTTGTTTATTGGTGTGTGCACTGGTCTTGACTGTATATTTTCACAGTACCTTGTTTAAAGTCAGTATGATGTAAATAATACAGCACAAAATGAATTAAGTTGATGGATAAAATAAAGTGGTGCAAAGTAAATTGACTCACTTCACTAGCAAAGATGCAACCAAATGCAACCTAAGTAATTTTATTTTGTGAATAGTTATCCAGCTGACAAAGAAGAAGCCGGAGTGCCTGCTGTGACCAACAAGCTGACGTTCCTGAAAGTCTATTGCAGGGAGAGAAACATTAAACACCAGTCACTCAAAAATAATTTTCAGGAGTGTGCAGAGCATTTTGACTACTAAACAGTAACCACTCAAGCTTGTTAAAAACATGAAGATTTTGCATCATTTCTCTTCAAACTCAACTTACAGGAGACAATCTTCTTCAAGACTAAAAGTAGATCTCCAGCCAAACTGCCACATTCTATGATCTATTATGATAGCGTATGAAATGAATAATGTACCCTGTATAACGAACTTCATGTACACATTAATATATTTTCATCATGTTATGATTGACTTAATTTAACGTACTAGCACAGTATTGCTAGCAAAAGAAAAACATTAATTTTGTGATTTCCCAGTAACACTGGGTTTTAATCAAAGAAACATGATCTTTGCAAGGAATATACAGTTGATGAAGGAAGATAAGCAGGTGGCAAAAGCCATGAAACATTCATTTGGCTACTCAGTTCATTTTCCGGAGGAATAAACCATATCATGATGTTTAATTCCCCTGTCTATTACAGATGATCCTTTAATACATACGAAAGTATCAGGCTTCACATACTTGCCTGCTTGTCCAGCTGCAAATTTAAATCCATTATTTTAATTATAAAGAAATTTTGTGGCACAGATAATTTTTGAGACAGTCATAGCATATTGTTACAATGCCGTAATTACATTTCAAAGGGAACCTTTTACTGTGAGTAAGAGTGTTAATCAATAATTAAGATGTGAGGATGAGTAATGCAATAAGCCAAATTAGTTTCATAGCTGGTTGCTAATATTGATGACTCAATTACAGGTGAAAAGTGAAAGCATTTTGAAAATGTTTTTGAATATGCTTTCAGCACTTAATTTTTAATATATCATGAATATAAAACATCACTTTAGAGAAGAATGTATGAAAGAGTTGTTGTAGCTGGAAGAGGATTTTAATTATGATGCTCCATTTTTGTTTGTACTTTAAAGAACTTTTCGATATACTCAAGGACCAGCATCCGCCAGACTAACAATAAGGATGAGTTTCACCAAAGGCAACTCATAATTTGAAAAATCAGACCCCACTTTTCCACCAAAGTTACATTTTATGTTCTGACAGTGATAACATAAAATTATGAATGCACATTTCCAAGTAACAATATTATTACAGCCTGTGATGCTGGAAAGTGCAGAGTATCAAAGCCTTCTGGTATCACTGTACTTCATTTAGGCCTTTTATAGGGCAGACATTGTTGAACCAGTTCCCCAGTCCCTTAAAAATATGCAGCAGTGTGAGAAAACTGCCAAGACATCAGTGTTATAGGTATCAGTCTTCAAAGAGTTTTGCAACAGGCTTTCTCAGGAAAGAGTCAGAACATACTGATGGGAAAAAAAAAAAAAACGAACACAAAACAAAATAATCCCCACAGAGACATACCCAGATCTTATTAAGGAATATGTGCACCGTGTAGTAAGAGATATTCTGGTTTATGTTTCTGAAAATGCCTTAATGGAATACACTGGTGAAACAGAAATACATGAAAACAAAAAATGTATTGCATTAAATTGCAGGGAAAATAGTGCACGTTGTTCATCTAAAAGCACAATGCATGAATAAAGCTTTTGCTGAGATTGAACTTCTTCAAAATTTAAAATCAGAAACTGCAGATGTGAAGTGTCATGGATAGCATAAAAAAATGAGGTATCTAAAATCAATTGCTGTCATGTTCCTGTGGGTTACCTTCTTAGCAAGATCAGACAGCTAATTCAGATGTCAGGGCATTTGCTTCAGCATCTGATGTGACCCATCTACTACCTTGGAATATAGAAACAGATAATTTTATGAATGAAAAAAAGGATTCACACTGGAAGTACAGAAATAATATGTGCTTGCTTACTTTCAAAGCACAGGGAATATTAAATCATCTAGAAGGCTGACGTTCACCATTTGAAAACTCATTTCAATATGCCTTGCTCCGAAAATTTTCCCTTTAGCTCAGGACTACAGTCTCGTAAACTCATAACCTCAGTAACATGTTACTGCAATTTGTTTTTGAAGAAACAATGTCTTTTCATAACCTTAGGCAGGCAGCCAGCAGGTCAGGGCCTCACCACCCCCAGCCAGGCAGCAAGGCAGGGCTTTGGGGGCATCTTCCCTCACATCCCCAGGGGAAGGGGGTTGCTCTGGCAGGCAAACCTCTCAGAGGTGAAGATGCACTCAGGGCCCCTATACAAACACCCAAGAGTGGGATTTGGTCCTTTCAGGACAGCAGCACCCGGTCAGCACTGCTGGAAGAGAAGAACGGGATGGAGCTGCACTGCTCCAGGTGGAGTGGGGACCACCGCACAGAGGCCAGCTTCTTCCCAACTTACCGGTGCGTACATTTGCTGCCACTGTACATCTTCATGACATGCATGTAAGTTTCCAAGAAACTGATCTTCGTGGCCTTGTTGTGTTTTTTTCCCCCCAGTCCTTTCAATGCTTTTTGGATTCTTTACTACTACAGGATCGATAGATAGAAATTTCTGTAGGGGTAGAGGATTAATATAACGATTTCCATTAAGGATATATGCAACCCTGTTCATAAGTTAGTAGGCTTAATAAAGTTGTTATTCACCACTAATGGTTTCTTAATACCATGCGTCTCTGGGGATTAAGAGAAATATCTGCTCTTCCATGGAACAGAGACAGCAGTAGAATTTGAGATACTACAAATATATGGAGCAGTTCTAAGTAGATGTAATGATGCTGAATTATGGATATATTTGCCAAAAGTATTGAATACTTAATGGTGGTTAGTGCCTTCAGTCAAACTAGCCAAATAATAGAAAAGATCAACAATTTACACGGCTGAACACTCTGTATGTAAAACTTCTACCAGACAGTCCCATGCACTGATGTTAGGACACATTCCTGATTATTACGTGCTTCAGCTGTGAGAAAAATAAGAAAATGAGAGAGAAGAAATTACAACATGCTTTAAAAATGTCAAGACCTATGCAATGCATATAGAACTATCACATAACAAAGGAGTGCTTACAGCAACAATAAATTACACCTTGCTGAGTGACTGGACCCTTCCTTTTCATATTTGGACAAAAGTGTACAGTCCCGTAAATGAGAAAATCTAGAAATGCTGGCATCTTGTGCAAGATAGCTTTTTTATCTTACAGCTGATTGATAGCTAAATTAAGTCAGACTGCTGTGGGAAAATTACTTTGACTTTCCATTGCACAACTGAATTTAGGCCTTTCCACTACTGTAAATGCTATAACACATAGTTATAGAGGTGAAATTTGTAAAGCTGAAAAAAGCATCAATAGATACTGAATTTGAATATAGCATAAGTAAGGAATAAACATAAATTTGATGGTGTGAATTGTATAAAGTAGTACTGGCTACTTCTACATCTCAACAAAAGAGCAGGCTCTGGAAAATCCAAGGCTTACTGCCCATCTATATGGTTGATCTTGGATACTCAATAGATTATCTGCACATCATCTCTGGTGGCTGGTTTAGTTACTTTCTGACTCATTTTGTGTGTTTGGAACCCCAGACTTTAGAAAGGATGTTCTGACATGCCAGAGGATATAATTTCAAGAGTACAGTATGGAAACGAAATAAAAACTGTTCCTGGTTACTACAAATAGAAATAGTTTGTAATAATAAAAAACAACTGAGGCGTCACAGTGACCCTAATCTCTCCCTGGAGCCAGTAGAAAGACACATGGATCTCTAGAAGGTGAATGAACCCATCTAACTATAATTCTAATTAGTAACCTTGGAGGGAAATAGCTTTATAAATTCCAGTAGAGTTAAAATCATCTTGTGCAGGTTCCAGTTTCCTCAACGAAAAAAATGGAGGAGAAATGCACATTCAGAATTTGTTGAAATTCTACATTTCAATGCTACTTACCAGGACCATAGGCACCTTTCTGGGCAAGTTATCAGTTGTGAGCTGTATAAACAGTAAACTAGTCTGCCCATAATCTTTCTTGGGTTACATAAATTATCACAACATTTGTTTACCAATCCCTATATTTGTTATTGGAAAATTATTAGCAAACAAAAAAAAATGTTAACAGTATTTTCTACTTTGGAAAAGATAATTTTACTGTGCTTTTGAAATGTTCTTCCACTGCACATTGCTATTTATTTAGGTCCCATTGTAAGACCGTAAGGAACCACAACTTACGACTTTCAGAAAGTTCACATGCAAAAAGTGCATTTTGTTCTGCTTGGAAAGTAATTGTCAAAGTTGGTCCTGGATGACATTTTCACATATTTGCTCCAGGTTAAATGTACCATTGCCACATTAAAATCTGAACACATTTCACAGCAAAATACCTCTTTCTGTCTGTGAAAATCAGCCTCTGTGTTTGAAGAAGACACCAAGCCACCTGGAAAACTTCAAAAATATACTTTATCTGGTACAGGTACACTGATTTTTTGTGCATGCAGTGCAGATTTCTGTGAGCTTACAATGCTGCTTTCTACATAATTACTATTTTCATTATAGACATGAATTTAACACTTCCAAGATGAAATTCAATGTCAGTCTGTACTGACAGTCTATTGTCTTATGCTGAAACATTTGAATCTTCTTTTTCAGCAGAAAATCAAAAGACAAAAGCCAGCCTTTCACAAGGAAAAAAGAATATTAAGGGAAGATAAAAGCAGCTCCATAAGCTGTTCCTCAATTACTATTTCCCTTGCTAGGGTGAGGTTTCTATACTTGCACAAAGATGAAATACAAGATTTGATGCAAGGGTCATTCAAGTATTAAACAGGATTATGTTTTGTGTGATAAACAACAGACCTGTTCACTTGTTCATTGGAAATAGTGTAAAGCCAATGCCTTTTGTAACTATATGAATGCAAAATTTTGAGAACTGAGTTTACTGTTTCATAACCCCTGCAATTTCAAAGAACAAACAAGTAAAAGCAAATTGTCAGTGGACATTCATACTCCTACGTGAATTGACATTATCAATAAAATCACAAGCAGTGTATATTTAGTTCCTGTACAACATGGAAAAGAAAACTGCCTATTTTATCTTCCTAACCATGAAATACATCTGACTTTTAAATAGTCTCCCTGAAGAAGTTGTTAAAATTTAAATTTCATTTAAAATAAAACTAATACATTGAGGACACAGTCAAGAGAGAAGCTGAATCATCTACTACATCTATTCCACCTCAAATACCCAAAGAAAGAGCCAAAACAGGCAGAAACTTGATACAGGTAATGCTATATGTAAGGCAGACAAATACTCAGTGTTAGATCCAGTGAAAGATACTGAGCTTGATAAGAATTTTGGAAATCTGGGCCCACAAATGAAGACTCAACATACTGTCAAGTGCTCAGGAGTGTTGTACAGCTGAAGAGAATAGGGAGAGAAAATAGATTCACCGAGGAAGGTAATTTTTATGACTAGCACCTGCAGTTGTTTTGTCAAAGAGATAAGACAGCTCTCTGTTTTCTTTTTCACACAGGGAAAAAAGAAGGCAGTGCTGTGGTCCACTTCTAAAATAATTGCTTAAATTAGCAGGGCACCAGCCCAGGAACTGGGGGAGAAAAGCTCATTTTTCTCACCATTGTGCTTACTACTGGAGAGGGAGACCTGTTAGGTACTTCAGAATAATTCATCACCTCCTGAAATAATGCAGTCTGACTGCCCCAGGAACGGAGGCAGGAGTCAGGCAACTCGGTACTTACGCTAGAGCCGTTCTAGGCTTGTGCAGAAGGAAAAACAGTAATTGTCTTAGGAGGACATGACTCATGCTTTGAATGTACCTTTCTCTCTCCACTGATTATAAAGGAGCCTGGGATGACTAGAGTAGATCTACTAACTTTCAGATATCTGTGTTAGCTGGGTAGATGAGATTTGTGGGTAGATGATGACTTCAACCCATACAGTCTGCCTAAACCCTCTTGTCGGCACTGGTACTATGTCAAGCATAGCTCCTGAGTGCAACAACCAGATATATTCAGTTGAACTAAACACAGGGTCAGATCCAAAATAGAACAATGTCGGGTTTAAGAGGGTCCCTAATTCTCCAGTCCTCAGCTCACTATCCTACCACTTGCCAGCAGCCTCGGCCTGGCTGACATTTGCCAAGGGAGGACCTCTCTCCTCAAGCACGTCACCCAGCGTCACCAAGTTTTAGCTATATAGGCTACCGCGTTGAAAATCATGGTAAGTGCTAGCTGAATCTCTTTGACAGAGAGTAGAAAATCGGAAGGAGGGGTGAATGTCCAGGGGCTATTCCAAATCAGTCCAAGCCTTTCTTTGGATCTGCTGAGGTCAGCCTGGGGTATCCGATGGAGTCAGTTTTCTCTCTCATTATATTTACGCATTAAGCTTTTTTTTTTCCCTTCACATTTTCTCTTCCTCTCCATTAATTCTTTCTTGAGAAATAGAAAAACTGAAAATACACAGGGAATTAAGACAGTCTGTGCAACAGAAAATGCAAGGATTAACAGGTAATCTTTTCCACATGCTTCCTTGCTTTAGCATTGTACAGGAGCACGTCCACAGACCACAGGCACTAAGCACATACTAAGCACATCAGGAGAGTCTCCAGGCCACCGGTCTACTGGTTTGCCCTTGCCTTAGAGGTTCTCTGTCAGCATCACTGGAAACCAAGCTACATCAAACCCACAAACACCACACTGTCTGGCCATATTCTCCAGAGTGGTTCTTCCTACCTGCAGTCGTACCAGCCACTGCATGTTTGGTACCCATCTCCTCCTCCAATGCTCCCTAACTTCGTTCTAGATTAATCCTTCCTTTGCCATATGAGACTTTGCCCTTCACTGATCAAATACTTCTATCAACTTCTTTGGCTTTCCTTCTGTCAGCCTTCAGAATAAGGAAAAAAATAGTCACTAGTTATTTCAGTCTTCATATATCAAAATTTTAAAGTACTGTTCACTGTAAGTGTCTTGGTTCTGAAGATCCCCAAAGATCTGAAGTACACCCTGTTTCTTTCCTACACACATCCCAGAAAAGTAAAGGTGACAAAGAGCAGTAGTTCCAGTCTGTGCAATTTTCTCTTCCATTTTTACATGATTACAAAACCTTGTTCACGGTCAGACAGAGTGAACGAGACTGTGCCATGGGAGTTTGGGAAGTTGGAAATGGAAAGGTGGAGATGGGAAATTCCCTGGGAAACTTGTAGGTGGAACTCCTAGACACCATTTTGAGGTAAGATTTTAAAGGATTTAAAGTTTCACAGTTTACTGTGTTTAAGCCTGTAGATCATACGCTGTGCTTAAAGGCTGCAGCTGGGCAGTAGCGGGGAAGGCTGACTGATTCCTCCGGCTATTGCAGTCTGGGTCAGGTTAAACCACTTCAGAAAAAGAGATGGGAGAGGGGATTGTGCTTTCCCAACATATATCTATGTATGCTCAGCCTTGAGACCTGTCTGCAGTGGAGGACGAGGCATGCAGGGATGGAGCAGGGTGTCTACAGCTAGTGCACGGTGTGGGAGACTCCTGCAAGTAGCAGAGCCTGGCTCTGCGGGGAGCTGGAAAGGGTCTGTCCCAGGGAACCACAAATGTGTTTGAAACTACTTAAATTGCTGGATTGTCAATACTGGAGGAAACAAACCTTCTTGTAAAGTCCAGGTAGAGAGCTCTTTTCCAGCATTCATTTTATCTCATTCAGAAGGTCTGACTTTTTCATCATTTGAAGTGTTTTTCTTTTCTAGCTCATATACTTATGTTCAAATAAAAACTAGTTTTGAAGACTGGAAGTCATTGGTATCTTCTAGTGCTAAGATAGTGAATGGTGTACAGTCAAACTAGGCTTCTTTTGCGCTCTCTAGAAAGAAGTAAGCGCTTCCTAAAGATCATTTCATCATAAGCCTCAAGGATGAGTAAAATGAAGTGCCCTACAAAGCAAATCTAGAGTGACCAGTTCACACTGGGTAGCTAACTCCTAGTGTCTAAAATTGGGTGTTATGAATCCTTCTTTTCTCATACTTCTAGTCCTTAATAATATTTTATATAAGCATAAATGTAATACCTATATTTTTTGAAGACTGTACTTGGTTATGGCCCACAAGTTATCTCAGCAAAAATTATCAGACTAGTGATATCTTTTCAAGGAGAACCAAACCTCTTGCCTGTTTAATTGCACTCATTTTTTTGAGGATGATTTTTTCATTTATGATACAAACTGCCATCTTTTAATAGTTATCATTAATAACACTGGAATTTTGTGAAAATAGAAAATCCTGAAGTAGAAACTAAACTAATTCATACAGCAAGGGTATAACTGCGTCACTTTAGTGTAGTAGACATTAGGTTCAAATTTAATTAAAGTTAATATTGTCTAATGTTACAAGTAAGAATTTGTAATAGTGTTTATTACACTTCCACTAAAAGCAGGAAGTAAACCAAAATTGGTATCAAACAGTCTGATGAACTGTTTGAAAGAGCAGCAAGCTTTAAAAATCTCCGTCGTAATTATATGAGTCTTAACAGAACTCTGATCCCACAACCATGCAGGGATGCAATAATGTTTGTAAGTAAAGTAAAGCTAAATTTTTTGCCTTATTAAATTTACATGTCATGTAATAGGCTACACACACAAAGTGACTGCATTTACTGTGTGTATATAATCCCAACAAAATCTGACATTCATAAAAATCTGTGAGCTGCAGCCATTTATTTCTTAAATGATTTCTCCTACCTAAGGCACTCATGAGGGACTTTCCCAGAGCTGTCAGTAAAATGAGTGACTGTTGCTTTAGAATCAGGCACGTGAATTCAATCACAGGGATAAAGAGTGAAAGGAGGCCACAAAGACAAGACAAACAATTCGCTAGATGAACAAAGATAGGATTTTAGCTTGACATATGTGAATCATGGAAGTCTAAAAGACTGTGAAGTCAAAAGAAGTATCTAGGACTGAATGTAACCATGTCTCCTAAGAGTGGAAGAGATCTTCACAAAACACAAAACAGATGATCACCGGTTTAGCAACTAAAGGTACTAGAAAGTGTAAAAAGAAAAACAAAAAAACTAGGCTACCAATGGTGATCCCACTAAAGCCAGTAAATATCTTACTGCTATTAAGGGATTCATATGGCCATGATAATTTTCATTCACTTCTCCAAAGTACCAATAACCTATAAATAAATCTGATTTTCACTAAAAGTCCATGCTTACAGCGTGTTTGAATGAAATGAGATAGAAAGTACAACTGTACTTTCACAAAAATATAGGAAGAAACATCAATATATTTCAATCAAAACACATTTGAGGCTTGCTCTCTAAAGCCAGTAACACTTCCTTCTGTTATAAAGGGCTATTCCAATAGTTCAGCAAAGTTAAACTCATTAGTTTTGTCTGCATCATTAAGATAAATATATTTTTACACATTCGGCTTACTGTCCTCGGATCTCTACCACAGATGAGACAATATTTTGTTCAGTCATAGAAATAGGAACAAGTTTCTGTGCTTCACCTCTGCAGTCTGAAAGACGGTGGAAGCCTTACCAAGTTTCCTTCGCCAAACGACTAGTGCAACATTAACCTCATGAAGTATTACGGCTTGGAAAGAACTGTGGATGGAAAGGATGATTTCTTCAGGAGCAGTGTGGTCCAGTTTGGGGCTTGGTATTATAAAAGTAGAGCTTAAGAGGAGAAACCCATCTAGTGAGCGAATTCTCACCTTAGTTTTGAAAAGCGCTTGTAAACAAGCCAGCAATGTAGAAATTGCTGCTCACTTTCTGACAGACTGCAAGAAACATATATATTTATGTGCATGTGTGCTTTGAGCCCCATTTAAAACATACCCAAGACAAATTAAAGACTTTTGTATAGAAGCACATTTTGCATTTTTTCATTTATCTAAACAAACAGCTACGCTGATAGCCTCAAAGGGGATTTGTTCTGTATTGAAAACTTGTCTTGTGAGAAAACAAGAACAGAAGATTTTCTAGCAGGAAAGAGTGAGAAAGACTTGTTAGACTTCAGCATGTTTTAAATAGATACATTTGATTTACCTGCAGTCCCTCAGCATTTGTTTCCTTAGCAGGTAAATGTGTCAGCTGGAAAGTATCACAGTAGATTACAGAGCACAACAACAAACGTTACTTGATATTAATGAAGCAGCCTCTGAAGAGGTAAGGGCTAGCTCCCCACAAAGTAGCATCAACGAAGTCGGACTATAAAACAAACATGAAAACACTACAAGAGATATCTGATGACATGAATGTTACGAAGAAAGGAAAGGTTTTCAGTGCTAGAAAAGTGACTTCAGAGGAGAAACAAAAGAATTGACTTAACGATCTGAAATATCAAAGCATGAACCCTTATATTGCACATTATGCCTCTGTTCCCTTAAGAAATTTATCCCTTGGACTAGGGGAAGAAGAAAGTTCATTGCAGAGGTAGGAAATATGACAGTGGCAAACACTGCTTGCACATTTGGGAAAGGAATGGAAACCCCCTACAGACTAACAAGAATAACAACCTTTCATTCAGTGAAACCTCAGAAGGATTTGAAGCTGTCATTTTGCCGGCTGAAAGACTAGTGATGTATGCCTCTCAAGTAATGGGAAAAATACAGAAGTAGTCATGGAAGAAAGATTTCTATGAGCATCTTGTAAATATAAATATATACAGAGTCATCTCAATTATCCAAATCACTAGCTAGTCAAACTCTCAATTACTAAAAATAAAATATGTTCCCTGAAGCAAGAAGAGCCAACTAAAGAACAGGGAGAAAGAGGACCTCCCTGAATTTAAGAGCAGAATATTATGCAGATGCCTCAAAGGTGGTATCCTTTATTCCCCTGAGTCATGAAGAATTTTGATTTCATGCTGGAAGAAGCAAGACATTGTGTTAAAACCCATGTCAGTCATTATAAAAACAAGATATGGACTATTCCTGGGAAGCTCTTTGTACCTGATGTTACTTGAACTTGCTGTTGTTATGATCACCAGATCTCCCCAAAGACCACATCTGCTGTTGTCAGAAGTTACCCAAGTCTGCAAAAGTGTAGTTGTGCACAACAGTTAAGGAAAACTATTTTTTTCCTAATGCTAACTGAGGTGCAAAGTTGAAATCCATGATGGGTTTTTATGTAATGAAATACATCATATGAGGTAACAATCACTAACATTGTGTGCTGCAAAACCCTGAAAATAAGTCATCAAGCACAAAGGAAAAGTAAAATACATAAAGGAAGAGTAAAATAAATGAAGGCACTGAGTAATCGTAAGAATTAAAGTTATTTATTTTGTATAGATACTTTAGTCCTGTGGAGATAAAGGGGACTATCTATATGCTCGCATACGGAGAAAGATCCTATAGAACCCAAGTATGACAGGCTCAATAAATACAAGAAAAAAACATGACAGAGGGATTAAAATTATGTAGGTTCCCTAAGCCACCTTGATCCAAGGTTGAGTAAGTTTATTTGAGTACAGCAAGGAGGATTTTGCTGACAGGCTAAACTCCATTTCAAAACTGATAGGCTGCATAATACAGTACATCAAGTAGCACTGTGTTAATGCATTTTAAATGTCAACTTACACGCAGCGGCAGTGCAGAATGAATAAATACCAGAAAGCACTCCATCATTTAAACATCTGATTCTGAGCAACAATGATCCTTACCAGAGAGGCAACCTCATTTTCTGGCCATTGGATGTAATGGAAGATCCAGACTCACCCCTGTACTTCCCAATCCCTTCTTCCTTGAATACAGCCCAGAGAGTGTGCAGGTCTACCCATACGTTGTATAAGTTTTGAAACAATTACCAGTTTTACAAAACTCTGTCCATTTCAGATGATTTACTTTCCCATTTGTCTGAGCTTTTATCTTAAAGGCTGTGCTTTCTAGCTAGGCATCCCATATGTGATAGCTTTGTATGTAGTTATTTTTGATGATCGCGAATCAGTGATCAAAACTCAGACTATGTTTTTGTTTGGGTCTGTAAGAAACTCACATCTGGTCTGCTTTAAACCCATTGCTAATCAGTATATCTCAGCAAATTAATTAATTAAATCCTTAAAGTCTGTTAGATGCCTTTTTGAATGTACCCTTCTTTTTTCTTCAGAAATCAAAAAGAATTAATGGAAAGGAATATGTCACAGTTCAGATAAGAAGAGAAACAAAAGGAAAAAGACAGCAGCAGCTGTGAAAGTCATCCATCACAGTTTCTGAGGTGTCATAAGCTCTTTGAGCATTTTTTTTTCCCTGTGTCAGTTTGCAGGCAGTGGCCCAGGGACCATTAGGGCTGGCAGAAAAGTAGCTGGCTATCTGTCTTGTTTCCAACTGAAGAATAAGGATGACAGAAGGACTAAAAGTAGACACCTAGTTAAATAAAAAGTTGACGCATCAGTGACAGATGTTCTTAAATTCTCAAATGTGTTTAGATCTTTTCAAAATGAACAAATGATATTGCACTGGAAACAGCTAAAAACACGTGGATTCCTTTCTAGTCTTCCTGTTACAACTGACAGAGAGATTCTAATCTCAAAGTCAAAAACTACTGAAGGTACCTAGGACAGAAAGAAAACCTCTCACCTACTTTTTATGTTCTACATAATGAAGCAGTCCAGACACCCATTTTAAAATAGATCTGAAATTAGAGTAAAAGCATTATTATAATAAACAGTTCCAGAATTACTGGGTGACAGGTAATTCGCATGATGGACTTGCACTCCAAAAGAACAAAAGAATGTAGTACTCGCTAAAACTGATCTCTGATAGACAAAACTTATTCGACTGTGGTACCTTTATTGGAGCGTATAATTAAAAAACAATGCATCTTTCTACTTAGTTTAACAGTACAAGTCTAAATAGATCAGAATTAACTACAATTAAGTACCCACTGCAGTGTTCTAGGTTAAAAAGGGATAATCTTAGATTTACAGTAAAATGTCCATAACAAGGAAGCAAAGACAGAGAAAAAAAGTATTGAGAACTACAGACAGATATATGTGATAAATAAGCTTTGTAAATATAAACTGAGTGCTTTCTGGTGGATGAACAAGGGGAGGAATAATGCTCTCATCTGTTTGTAGTGTTTCAGGCAACAACTCTGACCTTGCCTTGTTCTATGTTTGGAAATGTCAAAGCAACTTCTTGGCAACATGAGGTTTAATTAATTAATTAATTAATCCTTGCTTAACAAGAAACTACAGTCAAGCAAAGCCTTCATTAAAGGATTACACAAGACCTGATACCCTTTGCTAAATTTTCTGGACTCTTCTCTGGGAGAGGTAAATAGGTTAAAATTCTTGCAAATAAAGATGGGGCAAAGTCCTTAGACTACTATATTTGAGTAGTTTGAACTTGATTATCCACATGAAACTGTATTTTATTGCTTTTTACTTTCAAAATGTCCTTTCATTTTCATTTAAACTCAGTTTTTAAATCAGGGTACATTATTAATAATCTTTCAAATTAATGCTGTAAAACAACTTATACCAATTTATTAAACTGAAAGAGTTTACTTTGCAGGATATTTTAGGAATATATCTATGATTTATGGCAGGTGTGTTTGCAGTGTCCTCTATCCTTTTTGAGCTTGAATGAGCATAAAACCAAAGCAAACATTCCCTGAGCTTCTGCATTTCATCTACTGTCCTGTAAAAGTAAGATAATTTACTCATTTCACCTCACCTTGAATTCAAACTGTAACTGAGCTCAAACCATAGTGAACTTCTTTTTAAAACTATCCTGAATTTAAATTCAAGGGTATTTTAAACGACATAGGACTGGATTTAACACTGACCTACTATTTCGTTGCTTTATCTCAGATCAAGAAACTATTTTTTATTGAGAAAATGGTGAAATGCATGAATTTATTTCTGAGTGCATTTTTTTAAAAATTAGCATGTTTTGGATTCCTGAAGACAAGACTGTCTAATGATATTGAGGGGTGGGTATTAAAACACCTACCTAAAATTACCTCAATGTGAAAGATGGTTTGAAGGCAATGGGCCTGACTCTCCATGTCCTGCAAAAATCTTGGATTACTCTTGTTTTGCAAGCCAGACGTAGTGCTGAGCTACCTATATGTCCCTACAGGTTCATTTTTTGCGTTTTATACCCCCTGTCATACTTGTGTTCAAAAGATAGCCATGGAAAACATTGCTACAGCTGAGGCATTTCCAATACCACAGGGACCAGCAATTAGCAAGGATGTCTTGGCAGGTGGGAAGTATCTGGATGGATACTGAAGTGTGCACCAGCAAGAGAGCAGAAGCACATTTATGCATCAAGCAAGTCCCAGTCCTGTTTTTGCATTCTAAGCACATGCAGCAGATAATACCCATAAGTTTCACAGGAAGCTACAACAAAGGAAGAAAGACATTGATGACGCACAACAGATTGAAAAAGGAAACAACAAAAAGACTTGTTTTCACTTTTGTGCTGAAGCATAAAATGCAATGATAGAAATATTATTTTTCTCCTAAATTTGTCTCTTTCACCTGCCTCCTTCCTAGCTGAATTCCTACTACAGTTTTAAGAAATAGTCTAAATGCCATTAAAAGCACTCATTTTTATAAGTCTAGATTTAGCATGCACGAGAGTCCATACACCTGCTTCCCAATGTTATCACACTATTTCATTTGACCAGTTACAAATTATGTATTTTTAAATATATCCTCTAATTAAGTCCTTATTTGGTAATCTCTGATGATTCTTACTGAGTAAATAAGGATAAATGACCTAATACAACCTGCAATTAGGGCATTTTAAATGCCTAGAATTCACTACTTCATCTAATTATGCAATTATGGGTTTAAGAAGCAGATTCTTGACATGTCTCCTATTCTGTCAAGACCTAGAGAGGAATTAGTTTACAGATATTTGACCTTAGACATTCTACATCATTATGTACAAAATTCTCTATCAAATGTAATTCCTTTTCATTTATGCTATGAAGTGCATAATAGTATGAAGTACATGATAGTAATATGAAATGCATGGTAATATGAACATTGGTTATCTTTTTCTGCATTTTCTCACAAATGGACATTTTCCTGAGTTTTCACAGTGTCCACGGCCTTTTCTGAAGTTACGAAGCTGAGATTATGATGTAAGTCTTCAGTTTTGGTTGTCTGAGTATCATGTAAAGGTCTCTAGGTGCAGTAGTACTGATCTAAAGAGTTCAGTCATTTCTGAAGACATTTTTTTTATCTTCCAAAATACAGATGACAATGTTAGCAACACCAACAGAGACTCTTTTAGTCAAAATATAAATATGGCCCCAAAAAAGCTGCATGTTGTCTTTTTCTCTAATAATTTTGCTAAAACACTGAATGAGAGCTAGGTGAGAGGACACACAGGGATGAGGAAAGCATCTGTACTCATGTTCTTCTTCCAAAAAAATGCTTCTATTACCACATGTAGACCTACAGGGTAGAGAGCTTTTTATTTTCTCTCTCACAGCCTTTAGACTTCCGTGACATTCCTGAGCACTTACAGAACATCATACAACCCATAGGTAAGTGTAAATGCAACATTATAAAATGTAGAGCAGTTTATCTGCTCTGTGACGCTACAAAACAATAGTGCAAAGATGCATACATTTCTTGGAAGATTCAGAAGGTCCTAAGTTTAACAGGAAAACGCGTAACAGAAATAAAACTGCAGTACAAAACATTTGAAATCATCAGATAATTATTAGGATTGTTATTGTTTATATGTAACAGCCACCATAATGCTTTTTTCACTTTGCAATATTATCTATCAATTCTTTGTCATTTCATAGTGTCTGCTTTGCATATTCAAAAGCTTGGCCACACTCCTACACACTTTAGGTCAATGGGAGTTTAATGACTGCCTTGAATAACAGGATCAAGCCTATAATGGCTGTCAAACTAACAAAAAATGTTCAATGCCTTTAAGTGAAATGGATGACCTTCTAACTTGCCCTCATGAAAAATGAAGCTGGTAGTCTGATATACATACCATACATGCTCATATCTAGAATTACCCTACAATTTTGCTCTATGGGGTATCCATCATTTGTCACATTACGTTATTTTAAGTAGGCAACCTTGCAATCAATAGCATTAAACATCTTTCTTGGGAAGAAGTGCATTACACAATAAATCTCAGGCAAGCTGACAGAAGGGAAGTTTAACCCTCACTCCCTCAGATACCTCTGGCCAAAGTTTTAAAACCGAAGCCAAAAGTTAGGCAAAGCAGTACAAAATTCAGATGACCTTATTTTTAGTTTAGCCTTTGCTGAGCTCAGTGAAGAGTGTGAGCTGCATACTTAACACCTGACAGCCCTGAAAAGCAATTGCCCAAATACAGATTTAAGCCCCTCACCTTAGGCACTCAAGTTGAATCATTTAGATCTTTTTGCTTCAGTGGCATAATTCAAGTGATTAGCATATATTGACATATACTATATTAACTTACCTTTCAGCTGTCATACACTTAAGCAGATGGCTTCATATATCATTTGTTTAATAATCCATAAGGTATTGTCCTTTCATTAGTAGTTAACTACATGTGTTGGACAATAAATTAGATGAGTGATAGCATATTTTATAGAAAACATGGCAGATAGATAAACTTTAAGATGTCAAGTGATGTGTCAGCAATATCTAGTTCATTATATAAGGCTATCAAATATTTTGGGGAAGTTTCTGAAGATGTAACTTTCTCTTTGGATTTTCTGACCTTCAAAACTGGTATTCCTACTATTTTATTGTCATAGAAAGTACATGCTTACATCATAATTCCAGTTTAACAGGGTTTGCTTTCTGTGTTTCTATCTCCATTTCACCCATTTCCCAATGAGTGAGCATTCAATACCAATAAATGCTAAAAAGAATAATATGACTGCTCCCAATTCAGGATGTAAAAAAGGCTGCAGAAGGAAAACACCTGAAGTTAGTCCTAGGAAAGTAGTCATTCCTTCAATGCTACAACACTAGCTGAAGTTCCAGAAACCCCCAAAAGTCTGAGTCAAAATTTCCCTTGTTAGTCAGAAGTTTACATGACAATTCGAAAGTGTCTTTGAAGGTAGAGAAGAAAAGAGAAGTATAAAAGGGTGAGAATTACTTCTTTTGCAGTTTCCAAAGCTGCAAAAGCATGTCAGTTTATCATGAGGTCAGTTTAGGATGTTCCATAACATCCTAGAAATGGTAGGATGGTAGAAAACATGTTAGAAAACCAGTAAATGAATGGGGTTATGTGACTAAAAGACAAACATTTCTTATATATTGTTCTAAAGACAAATATGCTGAACCTTGGAGATGCAAACATAAAATTGGAGAAGTATTCTTGCTGTACTTGCCTATTGTAAAACAATCGTCAATTGAATTTTTTTTTCTGTATTGAAATCTAGCACAGTAACAATTCCATTATTTTGTTCTAGCCCCATACACAAGGCAGCAAAATCCACCATCATTCCACACATAGGTATCATTCAAGACTGGGATTATTCAAACTGAAATTCAAAAGTGAATATAAAAAATTACTCCTCTGGTGTCACACTTTGGACTAAAAAATCCTGCTGGCTTTCTGGGTTGGACTGATTTTTTTATACAACTCACAAGACTCACTTTGTATGGCTGTTGTATACTTGAGAAGTAGGCAGAGAGCCTCAGTAAAATCCAAATGCTGCCTCACACTATTCAACACTGCAGGTTCTGGAGCCCTGACTGAATACCTGGGTCCCAAAGTCTTTCTGACCCAGTCTGTGTCAGTGGATTAGGAAATACATAATAGCTCATAGTTGAAATCTGGAAAAGCTGTGCCTATAATCTCCCTATTTTAATTTTCACTGTCCAGTCACGACAAATGTCCAGTGAAAGATCAGGCAATGGTATGGTGTGTTTTTCAAATGTCAAGCAGTTTTGACATACTTAATTAGCTCAAGCTCATTCCTGGTGTACAATACTAGATCTGGGACACGCACAGCCTCCTTCTACCAAGTCCTCGCCTGCCCTGGGGCAGGCACCCTTAACAAGAACCACGGAACCACAGGAAAGCAGCTGCATTTGCTGTGCATGACATGCTGGTATCTATTGCCCGAAACCTCCCAACAGGGAAGGGCGACCTATAGTGCCCTAGACCTTCTCTCAACCACTTTTCACTGTGATTTCTGAGTACCTGAAAAAAAACCATGGACTAGCGGGAGAGCAGTGCTGCTCAGTTAAAAATCTGTAAAGAAATACCTTCTGTAATGCAGATACCAATTACCAACTTGATATTCGCATTGAGTGCAGGTTTGCAACAGTAGTATGAAAGCTGACAAATCCCAGCTAGTACAAATCCTTCTCAGCTCGGTTTGACATGGCCCTATCCAGAGACAGCACAAAACCTCTGAGACATACAGGCCCAAAACAAAGCTCATGTCCCTCCTTTATGCATGCCACAGACAGCTTTGCAGGCAGGAACTCCCCAAGAGCTCAAGGGTGACAGATGAAATACGCTTACGTTTGCCTTTTCTTTATCCTACCCACTCAGCACAATCCTAGAGGAAGTCATGGTCCATCAGCGAACCACCACAGAGGACTGAGTCACAGCAGTAGGGGATGGATCAAGGAAAGTTTTTGATAACTCTGAAAATAAAATCAATTTACAGGTTATTCAGAAACTTTTCATCTAGATTCCTTTCCTAAAGAAACAGGCGGGTGGATAATTCTATATATGAACAAAGAAACATATTCTTACTGATGTTAGAGATACAGAACTGTAAAGTATTTCATACACACTAATGAGGAAATCTGTGATAAGCCCATATCTGTCAGAGTAAAGATTTGTTCCTTTTTTCCTACTGAGATGGTTAACTTCTTGCAGCCTTTCTTATTTACATTTTAAATAATAAAACACCCACGAGTACCAGGCGCTTCTCCATTGCTGCTCTGTGCAAAAAGAATATTAATAATGTTATTAATAAAGTTGGGAAGACTGCAATAAAATGTCTCTGCGCTTAAAACAAAGGAGCATCTTGAAGAACTCAGCAGATTTTCTGCTTTATGCAGGTTTGATAACACAAATATGATTAAAATGTTCTCTGCTAGCAGATTAGAAATGCCAATTTATGTAACAGAAACTGCCTAAAGTGTAGGCACATTTGTTCAAAGAGATTGCATTCCCAGTCGGTTACCAAACACTTGCTTCATTGCCTGGTCCTCAAATCCCTTCTCACTTAAGCTACTGCAAATCAGGACGGAATAAATGCCACTGTGATCTTCACCAGTGGAGCTAGAAAATATAGGATCTATGGAGAATATAGGTCCCTCGTGCAGAACCAGAGATATAATCTCAGCACTATGCCAGAAATTGCACTGCTAAGATTGTAGCTTGACTTGTCCTCTCACCAGCTGCAGATCATGTTCATCCCACAGCACCTTTGAAAACGTGCTCACATGAGCTGGTTATAATTGATGACAGGCATAACACATATGCTGCACAGTGGATTGCACAATACATTGCAGGACTGAGAACATGTGGAAACAACTGGAACAGTGCTAATGTATTCTGACACCTTCATTTGGGGTGGGGGGGCTCACAGTTTTTTATATACTGCAGGTTGCCGTTAGGAAAATAACTAAAAGGACATATTAAATTCATGCTTCACAGTCTATACATAGCATTTTACATCTTTCCACAATGCTAAGGGACACATTAGCTCAGGACATCAAAAGTAATTTATTTCACCTTATATCTGCTCTGTATTTCGCCTGGTCTGAAAAAAAACCAAACAAACCAAAAAAAAAAAAACCAAAAAACATTTTAAAAGCCTGAATGGCAGCAGGAAAAGGTTCAGAAAGTGTTTCAGATTTTAGCTTCAACTATATACTTTCCCTGAACAGTAGTGTACAGTGAGGAGGGACACAGCTTCATCCAGGATAAAGATAGTTGTCCTCACCTACTATCAACTGGTTTGTAAGAAATTCTATAGAAGACGTGGGAAAACAGGAGTTAAGCCTAGAAAGAAAGGTAATAGTGGGTGCAGTCCACCAGTAAAATAACAAAGAAGAAAATGTGAAGGAGAGGAAAAAGGGAGTGATGCTGCTTTCTTTCCTCAAGAAGGAAGTCAGTTTTGTAGGACAGACATGCATCTTTCTAACTCGCCTTGATATCTACAAATTGCTTTCCAAATTGCTGAGTTTTCTTATTTGCTGCTTTTCTTTCTTTTCATCCCATTCTTTATTGTCAGGGCTTTTAAAATACAGCAACTAAGATTCATTACTCTGAGTATGAGCCTGAATTAGACGTTCCTAAGCTTGAATGCTTGAAAATCACTGGAGTCATATTTATACTGTGTTTTCTTCTCGGTAGTAGATTTAACACTTGTGGTGCAGAGTGTATGAGTTTTAGATCAATTACTGTAAATGTATAATTTATCAAGTACTCTGTATAGACAGTCTTGTATCATATATGTATATACTTGAAGCACACAGTGGAAACACAGAAGAAAAAGGAGATGATATAGCCCATGATCTATTACTGCAACCTGTGCATGCTCTTACAGCTGCTCTGCAGATTCTAACTTCAAAGCCACATTCAATCTTTTCTCTTTTCCTCCTCTGAACCACAGTACAGCCAGTGCACAAATCCCTCAGGTATTCAAGTCTTAGGGCTCAGAGAGCAGAGGAGAGAGATCAGGACTCAAAAAAGCAGATCAAGACTCAGAAACGCACAAGAGAGAATATACTGCTGGCCCTTCTCATTGCTCCTCTCTGCAGAGCAGTCTGTGGGTTACATTTCTTTGTTGAATTTCTGCGTGGATTGTTACACATATTCACAATACAGCCTGGCAGAATCCATCTAGGACTGTGGACCTCTTCAATGCTGTCATGCAAATAAGAGTAAGGACTGACCATCCAGCAGTGTACGGCCAAGGCCAACCTCCTTCGAAGGTGCCTGTAGTGAAAGAGGACGAGCCTCTGTAGGTCATGGAATCCGGTTGGTGTTGCAGACTGTCAGTTCAGGATTCCTTCAGAAGGAGAATGACAGTATGTAAAAAGGGGGGGATTTTACTCTACTATAAAAAAATGCAGTACACGGACGAATGAGTGATATTGCTAAAACCAGTACAAAGCTCTGAAGCTTTTACAGGTAAACATAACCAAAAACATGTGGGTGGGCTGAAGTTTGAAGTGGGAGCTGGGGAGAAGTGTTCCTGCAATCAGATAAATAGAAGTCTGAAAGGTGAGCTATGTACAGCTGAGAGACCTACATTTTTAGTCAAAGTTGTCAATCACTCTGGGTGAAAATACATGTAAAGACTGTAAAATGCTTCCAGAAATGCCTGAGAGTCCACTGCATGTCTTAAGAGCTCATTTGATTTAAGGACTAGAGAAATACCCTTTTTCCCTAAACCACTGCAAACAACACAATTAAATGAAATAATAATGGCGTTCAAGTCATCTGCAAATATTACGTGTTCAAACCGCTATGATGTTCAATGAATTACATCCTTAAGTGACAGCATATACATATGGAATAACAGTGAGCTAAAGGAAAACCCTGAAAATACTCTGTATATAAGAATGATAAACAATTGGGCTTGCTGCTCAATGAAAACACTGGATCAGTGAATACTTGTTACAAAAGCTGTAGACTTCACCACATTGAACACAAAGATTCACAGCAACAGAGGAAGCATTAAAATCAACAACACAGAGAAATGTCTTCAAAGTGCAAGAAAGTCTCTTGGATTCTTACAGAGTGCCTAATGACTTCACATGAAGCAGAGTAAGGCACAGGAATTTCTTTCTACCCACCTCATTGAAGAAGAAACTCTTTCGTATGACTGGGTTCAACATTCAAAGACAAAAATGCTTTTTTTCAGAAATATTTCACGTCTGTAAATATGTAGACATGGCAACTTTATAAAATATGTAGGTGTGTATGTCTATGGACAGGAACACCAGCTGGAAGAAGAGAGCCTGTTTCCTTTCAGCATGGTGAAAATAAGAGCCTGACTGAATGTGGATTCATTCTTAAGCAGCACAAAAGCTTCTGTGCAGTGTTAGTTATATGGCTCTTATTGTGTCACCATGACCAAACTACAAAGCTCTGAAAGCATAAATAGCTTTGCTAACTTGTGTTAATTGAAGATGTTCACAATGCTTCTCCAAGCACTCAAAAATGCAGCAATAGGTGCCAGAGAAAGTCCATTAAGTAACACAAGAACCTGTAGGTACTTCGAGTTAATAATCGACTCTGTCAAAGAAGAAAATATGCCAGATCTAATACAGTGTGACAGAGAAGGAGCTTTGCAACAATTGTAAGTTTTTTAAAAAAGATTTGTACATTATAAAATCAGATGGATTGTCATGATCATCTAATCTGACTTCTTGTATACCAAATACCATCAAACCTGATCCATTCGTCAAGCCCACAACTTCCCGGTGAGCAAGACTGTAGCTTTCTGAGAGACTTCAGGCTAGATTTAAAAACGTCAGGAAGAAAATTCCTGATAATTAATGTTATTTATACTTTTTTTTTTCTGTTTCTGATTTGCTATGGCATCCTATTATGCTTTTTTTTATTTTTTAATAGATCAAAGGAACTTTTGCTTCTGAATTCTATTCCTTGTTTAAGTACTTCTTGACCCTGGCAAAGATAAAATAAAATTTCTCTAACCTCTTCTTGAGAGCAGGCTTTCTAGGACTGATACTGTTGTTACAGCTTTTTCCTAATTCTGTCCAAGAGCTCAACTTCCCTTTGAAGTATTTCAGTGTTTTGTGGGTTTTGTTAATGCCAGAGAAATAGGAATAACACCTTCTTACGTCTCTATTTGATGTGTCCCTGCTTTTTAATCAAAAGACAGTAAGCATTTTTAACAACTGCAGCATCCTGAAAACTCATTATAAGAAGACGAAGCACCGTTTTTACAGAAGGGTGTTCAGGAAGACGCAAGGCCAAGAGCAGGAGGAACTGGCAGTGTGTTACCTTTCTGATACAGTGTGCTAGTTTCTTCCTTTTCCCCATTTCTTAGCCTCCCTTTTCAAACCCTATAATCTCTCTGAAACACTTGGAAGAGTGTCCAAAGTGCATGCAATTTGAAAAATGGCAGCAGCTTTTATAATGTAGGGCTGTAACTCAGTGTCATGATCAAGTCGGGCTTGTTTTTCTCCCTGATGCTCATATACTTTCTGCCTCTGGATTACTCTGAACATTCCCTTTTGCACACTTACATGCAACTGTATCATATTTAACACTTCCACTAGTAATTTTCTTTCCCTTCTACTCATGTGTAATTTCATCCAAAGGAATAGTCTGTTTTTCTGAAATACCTCTCACATCGAGATCTTTTTTAATGATCCCCAGAAACTTCCTGAGAAACACATTCTCTCTTTTTTACTTTTCTTTTCTTGCTATTTTCTGCAATTGCTAGTATCTCTTTTTAACTTGTTGTTTCTTTTCCTCAGTGCTACCCTCTCTTTACTTCAGCTGTTCTTTGCTTTTACTTTAAACACTTAAGTTTTCAAATTAACTTTGATCTCTGTGTGGCGGTTGTCCTGGATAGTACTGCTTTTTATCTCTGTTGTATGTCTGCACCTTTTTCTCCATTAATCTTCCAAACCTATAAATTATTGCGGAACATATTTCTATTTTCCCCTCACTGCTTCCAGCCACAGAGAACTCACACTGACTTTAGACTTACTACTTTAAATTGTCCAAGACTTTTATCATTCTCAGCTTTTTGAGAAAGGCTGTTAATATTTTAGGGCTATATTTCAACCTTAGAGAAATAGCTGTAACTCCAAGTGTCTTCGGTGGGAATCTGTAGGCATCTTTCAGGGATGAGTTTGGCCTTCAGTCCACAAACTAAGTTAAAATATGTTCCAGAGTGCTGAGTATGTTCTCTCCACTGTCATGTTATATCCAGTTATGTTGCGTCTCATTCTGGGACATGGGGAGCTGCATCTTCTTCCAAGTTAGGCCTGTGAAACAGCAGAAGAGCCATTCCATTAAAAGAGAAAAATTCGGGCAAAATCTTATTTGGAATGTCTAGAAATACAAATAAAATACAAATAACAAACACATCAAACTGCACAGCGTAATTCTTTTATCACTTGGCATTTTAAGGGTGTGGATGAATTTTGGACTAGTGAGAACATAAAAAAGATGAATTCTTCAGCCCGGGCTCCATTGGGAGGCAGAATAACTGCTCACAGCCTTGATCAGTTTTGATACATGAAAACATCCCTCTCATCCACAAAGCCCTCCAGTGATTTACGGTGGGAGAAATATCTTTTGAATATGCATACAGCACTCTGTGTTACAGTATCTGAGGACAGGTCCTCTTGCTAGCAGGTAGTGAGCATTGACCAGTGCATAATTTCAGTCCCTCCCAAAAATCTTTACCCATGTTTGATTTGCTTGTTCTCAGCTGCGTGTTATGTTCTTCAAAAAAACGGGAGGTCACACGGCACTTCTTAGAAAAAGGGGAGATAGCTTTTTTTCTGAGGAGCAGTGCATGTGTTCAGATGGAGAACAGATGGAGCACTGGATCCCCTTCAAAGTTCTGGCTAGTTCAAGGTCCCTGCTGGAAAATCTTTCCCCTCACCACTCTGCATGTTTTATTAGTGCGTGACAGCATGTGAAGGAGGAGGTCCATGCCCCACAAGATGGAAAAGCCAAGTCAGAAAGAATTTAGTATCCTGATTCCTTATGCATTAAAGCACAAAGGCACGATTACTGTAGCACACAAGTTTGCAGCTCACTGACTACCCAGGCATAGGCATGGGCACATGCCCCACATTCAATCTGCCTTACTGGCCTGAGGTGTCCGCCTCTCCTGGTCTCCGTAAGAAGTGTTTCTGCTATGTGATGGCCTCCCATGCTTGCGAGTCAGGACTACCACTGTTTATTTCTCCATCTGATGACTTCTCCAGGGAACGAACAGATTCGCCCAAAGCGTTCAATTTGGGGTCTGTACTGCTCAAAAGCTCTCCAGACAGCAGCAGGACTATTTTTCACAATTATCCAGTTTCAGACATGGCCTTAATATTAAATTATGTTTTCCTTGAAGAGAAAAACATTGTTTTGTGCTAATTGCAACCATAAAACAAAGGGAAGGCATTAATGTGAGAATGGATTCACATGCAAACATACTTTGAAAATAAAAGTGCTAAATTACGCTTTACTGCATTAGCTAACTATGTACAATGCAGTTTTTATAACAATGATATATTGAATTAATACAAATATTCACAGGCTTGAATGAATTCTGTGCTGAATCAGGAAGGCACTTTTTACTATTTTCTAAAAGTAACTGAGCTGCTGGTCTCTTCATCAAGAAGGCAATTAATATTGCCCTGATTGTTTCACACAATTAAGGGATATGCCATACATAAACAAATTCTTTTCATTGATCTAAGGATAATTTTGCCCCATGTTATCTCTACATTCTGAGACAGTTTGAATACAGATTGCTTCAGATAATAACTACATTTAAAGAAAAACCTCTGAGCAAGTTGGTACTAGCGATTATCATTTAATCACTACAAATCCATTTAATTTTGGGGGGTGAAACAAATACTTTTTATCAAATGCCACGGTTCAAGATTATTTCTCTTCACAGTGGACTTCAGAGCTCAGGATACCAATTTCTCTCAATGACACCGTGAACATTCCTAGAAAAGGCTCGATCTTGATGATGTCAGATAAAAGTTAGTTCGATTCAATTATGATTTGGGATTCAGGAGAGACTGTAATGAATGCTAGCCATGAGTAAATCCTTTAAATTGTCAGGTTATGCTTCTTTTGTTGACATCTTTAATAAATCAGATAGGATATTTACATTTTTCTATTCCAGAATGGAAACTATTGAATATTTAAGAGATCTATGTTTGCACCTTACTAAAATTTTGTATTAGATAAATAAAGTATAATCACCCATTCCCTGTGCCAAACCTGACTTTATGGTTACCTCATGAAGAGATATTGTACAGGGAAAATAATAGTGTCTTAGCTATACTCCTGGTTCTATAGTAACATTTCCTAAAAGTAAAATTGATAGCATTTAATTTTAAGAACAAAAACCAGATTAATCACAGTTTGAATAGGACATGAGCTCCCTTGAAATTCTTACCACAGTTGCTCAGCCCTTGTAAATCAGCCCTTGATTTTTGAAATGTTTATTACTCCCTCCAACCTAGCCACAGGCCCCAAAGAGTTGTTTTTAATAATAACAACAATAATTTCAACACAGTCCCCATTTTCTTCAATGTCGTTTACTTTTGAACTCAAAACAGAAACACAATTAATTTAAAATAATGTTTAATTTTGGGGTTTTTTGCCTTCTTGTGATAATATTTCTATTAATATAGGAGGAAATAAACTTCAAAAAATAGCATTTTGGCATTCAGTTCATCAAAAAACTGTTTTAGTCACTAGCCCACTTGTGTTCGTTCCTACAGACTTTGAAATCAATTTAAGGGAACAAATATTTATCTATGGTCAGTTGGTAGGGACCAGCTTATATTCACATTGTCCAGCCATCGTACTGTTGTGCTGACATGGTTCATGTATATCCCTGGTGTGCATCAGGTAGCACACACAGTGGCACAGACTTTGTTATCCTGTAACCTTTAGCACCTCATGACTAGAAGGCCCTCTGATACAGACCATATGATCTCTCTCTACTCATCTATTTAACACACAACATCACCCTGCTCACATTTCCTGTGTGAGAGGATCACCTTCTCATGCAGGTCTTTGGAAAATATTTACCATCTGTTACTGGACCATATTGCCTGCTACCATTTTTACACCACCTGATATTCAGAAAGTCTTGTCATGATGTGGCTCATCCTTCAGAAAAGGGTTCAATGAAATCAGAAAGGCCTTATCAGCATACAACAAACATCCAGGGTGCTTACTCTGACAGTGGCCACAATCAGACACGACCAGACAATGTGAGAAATTAAAAGCTAGTAGCACTTCCCAAAAATGCTTTCCTCACCTCCAACAAAGGAGACATCATTAGACAAAGGTGATTATATCTAATATCTTTTGATGGATTTTTTTTTTTGGTAATATGTCCATTGCTTTTGAAAGCCACAGACATTCACAAGATGCTGTAGCAAGGCATTTCACAGACTAATTACCAGCTGTTTGAATAATGCCTGCCTTTAATTTACCTTGGGCCTACCATTTTCCAACTTTGTTTCATTCTCCCAAGCCCTTGTATCAAAAGGGACTGTGACCAGTGACTACCTACCCTTTCAATGTCACTCTTTATCATGTAAGTTCCTAAATAGTCTTCCTCACTTGTCTCTTTTCCATCTAAAAGAGTCTAGGTCCGCTTAGTTCATTCTCATATAGGAGCTGTTAATTGCTGGAGGAATCAACTCTACTTCACCAGCAGGAAATGGAGGACATCTTTGCTGGGGGTGTTTCCCAGTATCTCATGCCTTTGGTCATGGTCACAGCTCTAAGCAATTCCCCGTTTCCTTATTCCTGAGGCCTGGAGGAGTAGTTCCCACGCTGCGACATGCAAGTGGGAGGGCAATCACCAGGTGCAGGACTGTCAGGAGAGCAGGACAGTATCACTCAGCGTCACTCAGGATCCGGTGGCTGCAGTAATGATGCATTCCACTCTCAGCTGCCAGGAAGGTGACCTGGGACAGAAGGGCTTTTGCTGAGCAGAGTGTGTCAGTCCTAGCTCTGTGCCCCTTGCACATGGCTGGTGAGGTCTACAGGAATCGGGATGGGGTGACTCTGGAGCTTGTCCCAGCTTCTTGGTGCTGTGCTCTTGCAGTGCTTATGATCTCCTGTCCATTAAAGCCTGTTCCCCTGTTCCCTTGCATGATCTCTGTCCTTTAGGGAGGTGTCATGGGCTCCCTTTTGTGGCCTACCGAGGTATTGGTGGAGGACTCTCTCAGGTAGGAAGAGTGAGATACGGTGCACCGTCTGCAAGGTGCACCCTGTAGAAGGAGGAATTCTCTGTTTCACAACCACATTTTCCTGCCAGCAGATCTATTTGCGTTGTTCAAGCAGAAACTGAGATTAAACTAGCAAGTGTCTGGTGTGGACATCCAGAACTAGAGTCCTGCAGAGAAACAGAAAGAAAAACAACATGACAGTGAGGATGAACCAGCCTTGTTTCAAAATGCTACAGAAAGAGAAAATCAGATAGATAGACTGGCAGTTACATGACCTTTAAGCCAAGTATTCGCGTGTGGCAAGAAGATCTGTCTCCTAAGACCAAAAAAGGCATTGACTTCTCTGGCGACCTCACAAGCTCTCTGGCTTCTTCTGGAGAAATGACCACCCATCAGTGAGCACATCTGTGTAGTTCCATTTGCACCTTAATTTTGCCCACCTCCTATCCTGTTTTCACTCCCTCTGCCTTTTATCATTCTCGAGTTTTCAGAATCAGAATAGGAGACAGAAAACAGTGCTAAACACTCTTAACTGCACACATAGTATTAGGGCCCCACAACAAAACACAGTTCTATGAGCTGATTAAAATCCTGAAGGAGGACATTTGATAATTTTTCTAGTGCAATTACTCTCATTAAATGGGTAATGATTTATCTGTGTGTTTAGATGAGTTTTCCCTACAGATCCCAAGAATTAAATGACAAAATGGCTGCGCAGGAAAGGAACCCTCAGTTAGATGTGGCCAAACAGGAACGTTTCATCGGCTGCGTCAGAGCCAGTTACTGTCAAATACTTCTGATGAAGAGACCTATGCATGTAAAACAGAAATCAAGAGGCTGAATGCCCCCGACAGCCTTTTTGCACTGAGGTTGCTAGTTTAAAGCAAGTTCCAGTCAAGAATAATTGAACTCAGTTCAAATTAGATTGTTGCTCCTTAGCTCCGTGAAATGAGGTAGATGATCACAGTCCGTTTCCCATTAGCCTAACTGTCTGCTTTACTAAAACCACCTGCACAATTGAAACTAATTGGTGCCCTCAATAGCAGTATCAACAGAGAGGATACAATTAAACAGTAATGGATTATGAACTATATCCTCCCACTAAAGACACAATACCTTTAGACACTGGCAGTGAGCAAGCTCACCCATCTGGTGCTTGGAGTGGGGCTGCATTTACACCAGAGGGCTGCCAGTCAAGATCCAGTCACAAGCAGAAATGTAAGCTTATGCACAAATGAATGGTAATAAGGATGTATTTATTCAGCTAGAATTTAGGCAGGCCTAGAGCAGTGGAAGACACATACTGCTCTATTTGAATTGAAGGGATCAAAGTGATATGAGCCCGGGAGCTATGAAAAGGCCACCAGATGCAAATCTCACGAGGGACTCCTAAACTCCCTTTCCTCCAGGGACTCGTGCAAAGTCAGTGCAGCAATAAAAAGCAAATGGCATTGACTCATAGAGCAGCATATTTAGAGCTGGCTGAGAATATACTCACACAGTGCTGCTGCTGGTACAGGCAACCTCTGACCAAGAACCGGGCTGCTTTCACCAGTCAGTGGGAGCCGGACAGCAGAAGTCTGGTGCACTTCTGGCAGAAACAGTCCCTGTTATAAGCTCTCGTTGCTGTCGTTACTGAAAATTACATTACATTAGGGCTACAAAGATGATCAAGTGAATGGAGCACCACTCCCATGAGGAAAGGCTGAGAGACCTGGGTCTGTTTAGCCTGGAGAAGACTGAGAGGGGATCTCATCAATGCTTATAAGTGTCTAAAGGGTGGGTGTCAAGAGGTTGGGGCTGGACTCTTTTCAGTGATGCCCAACAACAGGACTAAGGGAAACGGTCACAAACTTGAACACAGGAAATTCCGTCTCAACATGAGGAAAAACTTCCTTACTTTGAGGGTAACAGATTGCTGGAACAGGCTGCCCAGAGAGGTTGTGGAGCCTCCTTCTCTGGAGACATTCAAAACCCACTGGGATGCGTTCCTGTCCAGCCTGCTCTAGGTGAACCTGCTTTGGCAGGGGGGTTGGACTCTCCCCTTTGGTCTCCAAAGGTCCCTTCCAACGCCAACCATTCTGTGATTCTGTGATTCTGTGAAAAGGATTTACCCTGAAAGCAGATTGCACCTTGGCCTAGAGCACTGGTTCCAGCCTTCCCCAAACATGCTGTTCTCTCATTCTCCTCTTTTCACTGCTTTTCCAGACTTCTGCTGCTGCCTTCCCACATCTCAGCTCTCCCAGGCAGCACATGCAGCCCTGCCGAAACATCCTCCCTCTGTTTGCTGCCTTCCCAGAAAAGGGGTGCTCTCTGATGATTTAAGGATTCCTGCCACTGCCCTCTCGGTCCCTTTTCCCTGCCATCTCCTAAGCCAATCTCCTACTGCCAGCTCAGCTGGTGGCATACATGCTATCAGAGCCCAGGATGCACAAACAACCTTTCAGTGACTGAGACTAGCACTCTCCATTTGATTAGCTTCTTCAGACAACTGTCACATATATAAAGACAACGCAACATGAACAAAGTGGCATGTAGAGATTGGAGAGGGAAGGTGGCTGGGGCCTGGGTGAAGTTTGTGCTCTGCTCTCTTTAGTTGAAAGCACTTGACTCTTGCCAGTTGCATTCATCTTGCTCCCTGCTCCACTGCTCCCCAAAGGGCAGTGTGTGTGAATGGCACAAGCACGTCATTCAAGGGCTGGATCTTAAGGAAATGTTTTTAGACACACTAAAAAAAATGCTGTTATTGACTTTTACAGATATATGAGCACCTGTGCTTCTCTGTTACTCTTTTTATGTAGGAGTTTGTACTTTGAATTTCTACAGGGTGCTTATTTCTAAGAATTGCAAAATGATTAACAGGTACAAACAAAGAAAACTTCATACCACAGCTAGGAGGAAGATAAGTAAAACTTTTCTGCTTGAGTAACTATTTTTCCCTCACTCCAGGCTAGTTTGGAGTTCAGATCATCAATTCCAGAGCCAAGACTGAATGCCAGGCATCCTTCCCTGCACTCTAACAAATATTAAGCACTTGCTCTAGCCATACTTGGTGCCTCAAAGGGTTTGATGCTCTGACACAGCAGAGAGAATCATTTAATGTATTGTTCTGCCTAGAAATATGACAGTTCAAAGAGTACTACTTTGTGCTTCTTCAGATTTTCCTGCGTTCATTCAATAGGGAATTGCTACCCACTGACAACCTCTGTTCAATAACATAAAATATCTGTAACACAGCTGGAGTGATATCTGTCGATGTATCGACATGCACAAGCCATGAAGTGGTTCAAAATAAATAGTAGAAAATGTAAAAAGAAGCTTCTGAATCCAGATAATGATTATGCAAGACAATGGTTGCTCTCAGAGCATTGGTTTAAGATGCATCAGACATGCAGCGCTCTCTAGGATGCACTTGAAGACCAGATTTGTCAGAAGTGGTTAGAGTGCACACTTACTCCTGATGTGACTCTTAGTCAAATTTTCAGATGATTCATTTAGCAAAGTGAACTGCTTTGAAAGTCCAGCCCTGGATGTGGATGATAAATTGATTTTAAGCCCCCATTCTTCTTTATAAAAAGGAAAGATTGAGAGAAGAAGCCAAAGGTCAACTGCAAATTGCTTTTCCTTAAAAAAAAAAAAAAAAGAATTCTGCACTTCTGAAGAGGTATTGTATTAAGCACCTGTAGACTTTCCCTCGCATCCACTGCCTGATTATACTAGCATAGAGAGACTGTTGTACTAGTGAGTTTTCTAAAGTATAATTCTGCTGCTAATCATCATGCATTTAAAAACGTTTGAGTATTAAAAAAAAAAGCCCACATTAAAAAAAATCATGAAAAAATGCTTAGGGTTGGACATGAAAAATCCTCCACGTGAATTAAAAGTGAATGACTCTACCACTGAATGCTCATCCACCTTTATTTCTTTAGACCTGAACATGATTTCCTTTTCAGCTGACAGTTTCTCTCATCTGCCCAGTAGTGAACATAGACGATATCCTCTCAGTGGATAGTTTAGGTGTACGCAAAGAGATAAACAACAGCATCAGCAGTGCAAGTATGAGTCAGCTGTGGCAATGTTCCTGCTATTTGGAGTTTTGCATGAGGAACGACTGCTGATTTGTTTCTCAAGGATCATTAAAGATAGAGTCTGCAAGCAGTAGCAACTTACAGCTCTGCATTCATTTCCTGCAGCAGAGCAGAAAGAGACAGTATTACACATCCACTGTTCACTTCTTTCTTGAGTTGTTTTATAGAGTAAAGTCTTCCCTCTAACATGGTTCCCAAACTACTTTTCCCCAATCAACAGATGTGTGACTTCAGTTTAATCAGATCAGAATAGATATGAGGATAAGTTAAGTTTACTAATATTTTCATTTTAAAAGTAAAAAATACTGCTGGAATGACAGGTACATTTATAGTAGCAAACTAAAAATGTATTTTTACAAGACTCTTACATTCTTGTTTGCATCTCACAATAAAACATGAGCAAGAAGACAGTGTTACCTAAAACTAAGGCTTAGATGTCTGATTAAGGCAAATATTTCATTGAAATCTATCTTTATTTGGGGTCTCACTAGGAGACCTCACATCATTTTGCAACTATATTTGCAGCCTTTGTGAACTTCTTAACCAAAGAACAAAATCTACATGAAGCTTTCCCCAGCATACTGATATTCGTGTTTAATGAATCTATATACAGCATTATTCAAGTCTATCCTTCACTTTGATTAAATTCCTTGTTTAAGAAATATGCACTGAACTCTAATTGTTCTTTTAAAGAAACCAGGAGACGGAGCAGCAAAAAAACTGATCAACTGTTTCAATTTAAAGAGCATGCAGTAAAACCATTACAAGATAGAGTTATGTGTCTTTAGAATACATGGTAATAAATAAATTAAATCACCCAGAACAAATAGCACCAGCTGCTTCACAGATAAATATAGAAACTTGGAAATATAAAGGATAAACTAGTTCAAGCTAAAATAAAAAGAAAGAAAACAGTAAGAGGCAGTGAAATGTTGTCTTAGTCTCAAAAGCCTTATGTTTCCCATTTATTTTGTACTGAGTCCATTTACTTTTCTCTCATGCTTTTCCCTCTATGCACTGAGTGCATACTAAACAGTATAACATGAACTGTATCATGATGCATTTAAACTTGATGGTGCCTAAGCTTACTTGTGGTTTTTAGAGACAGGCATTATATTCAGTTTTGGAAAATTCTTTCTCCTTTCCCTCTCCTCCCATTAGCATCTAAAATGTCATTTGTGAGTTGGCTTTCCCCACTCTTTATTGACCATTCTCATGGTAAAAGGAAGAAAGCTGAAAGATAATTAGATTTTGAGTCTGGGTGAGTAATTTTAAGAGCTTTGCAAGTCGCACTCCGGGATATATTTTATGTCAAACTCAGCTTTGTTCATTCAGTATAAAAGGCTGTATATTACAAGACAGGATGGCTCAGCTCCACAGGGTTATGGAAAGGCAAGGGGGTGACATATTCAGTGCTTTATTATATCAGCCTTAATTTGAGCTCTATCACCATAAATAAGTGCAAGCCAACATTAAAGTTTAAAGTTGACAAAACAGATCCTTCAGTAAGCAAAAGCAATGAATTGTTTAAAAAGATGCCAGTTAACTGAAAATGATAGTAATGAACCCATTTACCCCAGGAAATGTACACTTCAACCAAAAAGAAACCACAAAAAAGCCTCATCTTGTCAAAACTCATGAAAAGAATAGATTTCCAATTTTGTCACAAATAAGTAAAAATTTATACAAAAAAAAAACCAGACTTTTTTTATAAAATGTCAGTTAGTAAAGGTCATAATATTTCCTTCATAAAATATTACCATGAAAGGCTATAGGTTAGCATATCTTCTTTGCGCTTGCTACACATAGAAGGTAAAAGAGCAGAAAATCAACAATTTTGCCGTAGAAAATGGTTACCCAGCAGAGCGGAGCTTTTCTGAGAAACTTGGTGCTGTGTGCAAAGAGTTACTGCTCATCTAAATTTGGCCATGACATGCAGCTGCCATATTCTTAGGTAGTGAATCAGTTTCAGGAAGGCACCTATTAACTGGCTCTCTGAGTTGGAACAACTTGGATACCCTTCCATTTTGCAGTTACACTGATGTAAATGCTTTGACAGTGCTGCAATACTAAGTCAAAAAACTGTGAGAAGTTCGAGAAAAAGAATTATCTTACAGGAGGTTCAAACTTTCTGCCTGCGGCTTATTCGTCTCCTTCACCCGAACTGGACTGTGAGTTCCCTGTACAAGCTGGAAAATACTAAATCCCCCTCAACATGATTTAATTTTCCTGGTTATATTCATCTATACGACCTCAAATACTTTTTCACATTCCTCAAAGCTTTCATTTTTCCTATACCTATTAACTGCTATGAGGTCTCCAGTCTTTTCTCAGTACTTCTTCAAAATGTCTAATCTTCTCTAGACCCTCTAGACCTTTCATGTCATTCTCATCTTCTCGCTTCTTTCAGGTCTTCTAGTAACAAAAAAACGTGATTCATTTCTCTAAACTTTAGCTATGCTAAAGTTCAACAGTTTAAATTGGTCACCCTTGAGTCACTCTGCGCTTGTAGAAACAGGCGGATCCAACGGATAATGTGTCTGTTCTTAAGACAGGGAGCTTATTTTGAAGTGTCAATTAACTTTTAGATGTGTAAAGTTAGGCAAGAAGGACACTACTGACAAGGTCTATATTTGACCGGCTCCAGCTCTTCACCCTTTTTGCGCTCCATATTGCAATTCTGGTTATAAAATGGGACTATAAACCCAATACAGTGAAAGTTAGGTGCCAAAATATTTACTTAATTTACTTGGAGTATTTTTATAATGCACTTGTTTTGTTAATAGCTCAAATTTCATTGCCTTGTTTTGCTCCCGTATCAGGTTACAAATTCATGTCTAATTTGCCATCCCCTCTCTTCCCCAAGGTCTCTTTTAGCTTTACTGCTCTTTCCAACCCACTTAATGTATGTTTTCCAGTTTATTTTCTCCTGCATGCTTTAATTCTCGTTTCTGCCAGCTGAAACACTTTTTACTGTATTGGAGCCCTTAGGCCTTTTTTCCTTTTTTCCCTTATGTCCCTTCATAATGTAGTTCATGTCCTTGAGAACACACCAAAAGGACCACATATCTTGATTCTCTGTCTGAACTAGATTTTCTCCTGATCAAGAAATTATATAGGTTTGGCAAAATGCTCAAATGTTGTTGTTGGAAGGTAAAGTTTTTGATGGAACTTGTGATCAAAACCACTTTTACCGAAATTTGTCACATCTATCACAGGCAAGCAGGGCAGGGCAAAACATTTCTGACCAGTTGTAATTCCCATTTATTTTTCAGCAGCAGACTGGTTTATTTGCTGTAATATGCTAAAATTTCTAGTGACAGCTGGAATGTGGGTTTAGACAGCCTTTGCACTGTAAAGTTCATTTTTGCAACAGGGAATAGGAGAAATTGTTTTCCCCCACTCTGGAGCAGAAAGTTTTAAACCAGAACAGTGAAGAAAATCAGATTTGATGAAATCTAGTGGGGTGAAAAGAGGAGTTCTTTTTACAGCTTTCATCCTTCCTATCATCATAGTGAAAAGTCTGTTAATCAAGACTATACATAAGTTGATAGTCTTTGCCTGTCATTTTGGAGATCTTTGACAAATCTGAAGAACAAGAGGTCAGAATTATTTGCTATTGCATTCACAACTTCATGGTATTCTGTGGGGGAACTTTATGAAAAGCATCAGGAATACTGTGAATCGTAATTTCTCATTGTGGTATCACCACACCCTTGCAATACATGACACACAGAGATGAGATCTGGAAATAATGGTTTAATTATTAGCAATGCTGCTGGCTAGCTGTGGACCTCTGATGAACAGACAGTGGATGGTATTCAACACACCATCTGAGGTATTTCACAGAAGGTTTGTGGGTTTTTTTTCTTCTTGCCAAATACCTACTAGACTTTGTTTTTAAATGTGTTGACTGTTTCAAGTATATTTGAGTTGCAACAAATATTTCTCTAGCTCTTTCAGATCCACATCATCTCTGCCAATGCAAATCACAAGTTGTATAGTCCAATTGTTAGATCTTACTTTATGCAAGAGGGATTTTTGTTTGTTTTTTGGATTTGAGGCTCAAAGCAGTGCAAAAGGCAGGTGTCATAGACAAGTACTGTACAATTTTCTCTTCTCAGCTTTGTCAATAAATTTCATGATTAATCTGGCCTCCATGGGATCCTTGTTCAAGGCTTCCTAGGAACAAAGGCTTACCATTGAGAAATACTGATTACATTGTATTCTCTTTTCTCACTTTGTGCCTCAGAAACAAAGGTAAATCTCCCATTTCATGTGTCATCCCTTGCCTATGTAATCCTACAGTGAGGTGGGGAGTACCAATGTGACGAAAGATGAAGGTTATCACGAAGCAGAAAGTCCATAGAAAATGGTTACAGAATTATAAAATTAAGGAATGTATATGACTTGTTTGTTTCTGCTCTCAACAGTAACTTTTATTTTCTTAAATGGAATTTAAACATACTCTTTAAAATAGGCAAGATGATTACCTTATTTAAGAACAAAGAATGGGAGAAATCAGCCAACTCATAGAGTCCAGTTTCTAAAATTTCAGGCAGCTATGAAACAGCTGCCTGGTTTGAAAGGGGTCCAAAAACATCTGTACCATGCGCTAAGGGATAAAAATATCTTCCCAACATTGTACCAGAAAGCCAAGCCTGAACCACGACCTAGGTAAAAGGAGGAAGAATCTTGCTAATATCACAGGTCCCTACGCTTTGGTTGCTAAATAAAACTCAGAGAGAGTCCTAAAAGAGTCACGTACTTATACTGCAAGACTGCTGCTAATTTAAATTCAGGAAATAATTTCCTCCTGAGCTCATACCTGGCAACTGGTTTTACGCTGACTGTGTGATCAGGGCACATCAGCCAGACATCTGAAGATGTAATACCATTAAAGGTACAATGTCACGCCATCTATGTCTACTTTTTCACCTCCAAGGCTTCAGAGGACAGTAAATGCAGACCCTAGAAGCCAAATTACAGACCAAGATAGGAAACTGATAGCTGATTTCTAACCAGTGATGAATAGAAACTCAGCAACATGGACAAGATTGTATAATTTTCTGGCAATAGCATTTCTAAGGGACTCTTTGGGAATACTGACACCCCATGTGTCTGAAAACTGTCAGACTTATGCCCTGGGACAAAATGACTTCCCAGGATCCTATGACAAATCTCACTCTGTGAAATCTCCTACTTAATTACGTGATCTCTTTCCAAAGCATATCACATTATTTTTAAAACTGTTTAAATTACTCAATCCCCGCTCCCTTTGTCAGACCGTTCCAGAAACCTACTTCTTAGACGGTTAAGGAGCCTTCTTCCAATTTCCCCTCTAGATTTATTCATGACCAATATATAATCATTTGATCTTATGCCAATACCATCCTTTAACTTAAATAATAATTCTTCTTCCTTGATATTTACCTCCATAGTATGTCATTCATTCATTTAATTTGTTCTGTTTAAAATAATCTTAATAAATGTGAAAATGTTGTAGCTATAAAATGAAAATGCACTATGATGACCTTTACTAGAGTCTGGCACTAACCTGATTTTATTAAGTATCAGAAATGTTATAACAGATATTAAAGTGTAGTGACATTCCCACGTTATGCAAATCTATCTGGACTCATTTAAATTCTTTTTGTTGTTCCTCCTCCACCTTTTTCTATACTGTTTAATTTCACAAATGAAGAAGTGTTAATATTAAGCTCAGACTTGTAGAAAAGCATTTACATAGTTGTGTTTCCAAATAAAAGATAGGAAAGGATATGTTCAGAAAGTTCAGTGGCTTATGTGACTGATCAGCTATTTCTGTAGTCTCTCTTTCAGGTAAGTAATTATCACAGTTGTCTGTACAAATTAGTTACTTAAAGGTACACACATTTGGCACCTACGCAGAAGAAATGTGGAAATCTGCACCATGCAATTAAGAAGTCTGCACAAATCTGACAGTGTTATTAATATGTTCAGAAGACTAAATACTCAGCAGCAAACTACTTACTTTCTGCTTTTGCTTTCCTGTGGTTAGTGCACCCACACTGAAAAATTTTGCATCACCTATACAGTGAGTTCAGTGTATCACATCTCTGACCTGTGCTTTTTGAAACATCGGTATTGTCAAGTTTGCCTATAACAGTGTATGGGAATAATACCAGTAACACAGTTTAGTTAAAAGATCTGTTCCTCTGTCTCAGAAGATAAGAAAACCTGTATTTTATGAGGGTATGAACTGATGAGAAAGATTAAGATGAAGTCCTTAAGGCCATTGTTTGGCCTTGGAGTCAGAACAGAAACATGCATTGCCAAGAAATTCTGACCATATCACAGCCTTTGACTGTAATATTGCTCCTTGTACTAAGAGCAGAATGATGTGTATATTAAGACACAAAACCTCATTCATCAACATACATGACTTCTAGGACATCTTCAGAGTCACAGAGACATGGAATGGCTGCAGTTGGAAAGGACCTCTGGAGATGGTCTGGTCCAACCTCCACCTCAAGCAGGGCCATCTAGAGCAGGTTACCCAGGGCCAAGTCCAGACGACTTTTTAATATGTCTGAGGATGGAGACTCCACAACCTCCCTGGGAAATCTGTGCCAGTGCTTGCCCACCCTCAGAGTAAAAAAATGTTTCCTGTGTTTCGATTTGTGCCCATTGCTTCTTGTCCTGATTTTCAACCTCTTGGGCCAAAGCATCCTCTTTGCAGCCTTGTGATCTGTAGCTGGTGTGAGGAACAGAAGCTTGAAATTCTTTCGACTGCTGGTAAAAGGCATGCTGTTCTCCATATGCAAGTTTTCAACTTTCTCCATAGCCATGTTTCTCCAAGCTACAGGTGTGAGGCTGAATATGACACTGCACTACCCAGCAGCGCTGCTGAACACATACCCTTGGGGTTCTATTGAATTATGTTCATTGTGTCTAGCAGACATTTTATTTTCTTCCTATGTAGAACTATTGCTAGACCATAAACTGTACACACAAATGGACCTTGCCACCTTTTAGTGTCAGAGAACATTCATGGAGTAAAAAATAAGGTGTGTTTTGAAATGGAAGAGTTTCACGTAAAGGACAAAAGATTAGCCCTCTAATCCATGTGATCCTCTAGCAAAGGAATTATTATTTACTCTAAGTGGCCAAATGGTTAGGCATGTTAACATGGTAACGGTGACATAGGAAATTGCTCTGGCATCAGCTGAGTTTTCTGCTTATACATCCCATAGTTTCTCTTCAATAATAGAGAAGAAGCACGTAACATGCATTTCAGCACAGAGATCACCCATGTAGTACTGTACTTCCAACAAATCTTTTTATAGACAGTCTAAGCCATTACTATTACTTTATTGCAACATGATATTTTCAGCTATTAAATGTCAAACTGCAACTTCACAAACAGAAATAAGTTATTTTAATTATCAGGTTTTGTTCATAAGTGAGACTATTTACAAAAAGACAATTTATTTATAAATAAATCTGTACGTATTGAGATGGAAGAGTATTATGTGACTTAATAAAAATAACTCAACTCATTTCCACAAAAACCTTGGAAATAAAGGCTGTTACATCCTTAACTCCCACAACAGCAAGCCCTTCTGAACTTCAGGAATGCTACAGAGTGGCCTAATTACTCTTGTCTTTGTCCTCAACTGCAAACAAATAATCAGCTCACAGCCCTGAGATTTGTGCGATGTATTGTAGTTGCTGTGTGTAGACATTCATCCATCCACACTTGGTAACATTCAAAGCACTGTGCAGTATGTTAAAAATTATCTATATTGACTTCCCCTCATTACTCAAGCCATGAGGCGTTCAAGATTTCCAAGATTTCCTGTGAAACAGTGTTGTACTTGCAGCTGTACCATCCTACAGGGATTTTACCATCATTTGTCTGCATTTACAGTTTATTATTTCTGCAATTGTCCTGAGAACTGATGAGATATGCAGTGTAGTTCTTTATTCTGGGTAATCCTAAAGTGTTTAATGCATTTCTGTATGTTCTCTGTAACATAATGCTTTATTTAGACATCAAATGGCATTGCAGCTTCCCGTGCTTTCCTTCAAGTGCAATAATTCACAACTTTTTCAATAATCATGACGTCCTTTCTGAAATCCCTTCTCCTCTTTTAACTTCTCAGGTTCTTATTTGCCAGGTGGGAAATGGAGGATATTTTTCAGCCCACAACACCAGCCTTGGAGGAAGCTTGGCCGCACTCTGACAGCTACTCTCTATGAATATCTCAGGACACTTTCCCAATAAGCATTTTTGTAATTGCTCCAGGAGACCATATTATTTATTATTTTCAAAAAATAAAATGTCAGTTATAATCATTCAGAATATTATCAAGCTGTCATGTTTGCCACATGTAGTGAAAATAAATATTTTCATATTACTATCCCTTGGTATTTGATTGAAGTAATAATGCTACCATTTTCTTTGAAATCTCCACAGTATTTATTCTGTTTTTGTTATGATTCAGATAAAACATATTACATATAAATTAAACACTTATGTATATTGTTTAAGGGGCTAATATTACCTTTTGGTTTATCTGGCAAACAAAATCTTTTTTATTGTAGCTTGATAATTCCTTTCTTCAGATGATTCTCTCACATGGGAAGAATGCTTAAAACCTCATCAAGTTTTGAAAATGCACAAAGGAAATACTCTTACTGGTTTTGAGGCAGAAAGAGAAGAGGCATCATAACACAAACTGTCTACGCTCTGGAAACGTTTTCAGAGCACAGTAAGGCACTCAGGACAAAAAAAAGATCCTGATTATAGATCCTTTCCTCGCCACCAAATCTTTTATGGAGGAAAACCTAACTAAATAAAAGAGCCCCCAGTCTATCCTCTACCTATGTTAATTTTCTTTTTGCTTCCTTTAGTTTTGCTAGGTCCAAGACGTTTTTGTTCAATGTAACTATTCTGTTTATTTCCACCCTTTAACACTTTGTTCCAGGTACCCAGCAGTGCGCTTACTTTGGCAGGTACTGGCTCTGCCTTTATGAGAAATCCTTCAGCTTTCACATCTGTACGGAAAAATTGAAATAACATTTGAGTTGGACATTTACAGTTTGATCTTTATATGGTAGATTTCCACTAACCAAATCTCCCTCTAACATGAGCAATCAGTGCAACTGCTGCTGTACCAGTTCATAATTTCAATTTCCTTTTGGATATCCTCATTGGTATGTACCCTTTTGGCAGGGTACACAAATTAATTCAGCTTTTAAAGTCTTTTGCATTGTAATGGAATGCTTGAGCGGGGATATGCTGGATTCTCATCAGATTGCTTTTCATAACTAATGTTATCTTGCTTGAGATGCTAGACAGCCTTTTGGTTTTTGACAGCATGTCAACAAAATGTGAAATGTCTAGTGCATTGTTGTAGTGCCTTTAGCTGTCCAAGTTTTCTCATAACAAAGTTAGTGGCAAATCTGAACAAGGAAATTATGTCTTCCTCACTTCTATGTCCATAGTCTTGATGATAATGGCTGCAGTTAATGCATTTCCAACTGTTGTCAACTGCAGTTTTGGCCCTCGAACAATGCCCAGGAGCAGCTCCATCTTTGCTTCCAAATATACCAGAACTAGCCCTAAGAATATAGCACTGATTCCTTTGCATTTCTTCAGCTGAACCTGAAAGACAA
Organism: Rissa tridactyla; assembly: GCF_028500815.1. NCBI lineage: Eukaryota > Metazoa > Chordata > Aves > Charadriiformes > Laridae > Rissa > Rissa tridactyla. Next base: position 201,486,479 of record NC_071466.1, read on the forward strand.
AGTCTAATACTGAAAACTGAGTGACATATGCTGTGCTATTAGAACAGTGCTTTAAAAAAAAAAAAAAAAAAAACCAACAAAAAAACCCAACCCAACAAAAAAAGCATAGAAATAAGAGCTAGGACTAAAATTGGCCATAGTATGCTATTGTCAATGTCTTTTTCTCATTAGAAATTCTCATACTATATTTCTACATATTTTAACTCCAGGTTTCTTTATGGCATATGCAAGGTTAAAAATAATGCTACTTTGGCTTTCTCAGTGGTGCTTTAACATACTGCTGAATTTCAACTGTTATTCTGACCCTTCTATGGGGAAAAAAACCAAAAAGCAGAAATATTGTTTTGAAGAGAAAGCCTGAAATGTTTGCTCTTTGCTTTATTTTAAAATTTATTTTGTCTTAAAGCATAAGAATAACCTCATGCACCAGTATGGGTCTGACTGGGTGCAAAGCAGCTTTGCATGAAGGGACCTGGGAGTCCTCATGGAAAGGAGGTTGAACATGGACCAGTGACATGCCGTTGCGGAGAAGGAGGCCAGCAGACTCCTGGGCTGCATTAAGTAGAGCATTGCCAGCAGCTAGAGGGAGGTAATCCTTCTCCTCTACTCATCACTGGTGAGAAACACCTGGATATTATATCCAATGGTGGGCTGCTCAGTACAAGATAGACACGGATGCACAGGAGTGCATTCAACACAGGGACACGAAGGTGATTAGGGGAGTGGACCATCTCTCATACAAGACAAGGCCAAGAGACCTGGGACAGTTCATCTGGGACAAGGCTTAGGGGGATCTTATCAGTGTATATAAACATCTGATGGGAGGGTGTAAAGAAGACAGAGACAGGTGCCCAGTCACAGGACCAGGGTAATGGCCACAAATGAAAATACAGAAAAGTCCATCTAAACATATAAAAGAGCTTTTTATTGTCAGGTTGATGAAACATCAGAACAGGTTGCCTAGAGATGTTTTGGAGTCTCACCACTTGGTGAGACAGGTGTCTCACCAGGTGTCTAAGGACACCTGGACGTGGCTCTGAGAAACCCTCTGTAGCTAACCCCGCTTTGAGCACAGGGGTTGGACTAGAAGATATCCAGAGGTCCCTGCTGACTTCAGCCATCCTGTGATTCTGTAGCTTACAGCATGCTGAGTATAATACCCATTAACTCACTGACTCCTAATGAATACTGATTTGCTGTTTGCAATATGAGGGTGTGGTGGAGGGCATGGGGGTAGCAAGAGGGGGAAACCAATTTGCCGTTTTCTTCTTGAAACTTATGAAACTATTAGTTTAAAGAAAATTCTTATTAAAGTATCTTTTGTACAACACTACATTTTTCTAATTGACAGAGAGTATATAGCGCCAAGTTTGAATAAATTAAAAGAGTAATAAATCTGAATTAAAAAATCTGGCTTACAACCCTACGCAAAGATGTGCATTGCATATATGCGCCACCACTGCACATTGTATCTTGTTTTTCTTGTGGAACCATCTTCTGTTTTCTTATGGATATCTTCACCTGGCTATTTCTTTGAAGTGGCTCTAGAATTGCCATAGTGTACCAAATACCCAAAGTGCAAATTGAACAAGGACTTGCAAATAGGCACAGGGATAAAAGCAGGATACAATTTAGTATAATATAGAACTGTACTGTGAAATAAAGGATCTAATTTAGCAGAAAGGACAAATTCTAGTCTGGGTACACCAGTGTAACTCTGTGTTAACAACATACTTTCTTCAAATGTCTAGATATGTAAAAAAAAAAATTCTCAAATATTTAATCCTAGTTTTCCACCTTCAACTGTGTATTCTAGTCTTCATCTCAGCTTCAGCTACATAAGTTAAGGGTTTGGGTGCAAGGGTGAGAATTATTTGACATTTTTTGTGTGAAAGAGGGCTAGAGAGCAATGAAGCTGTAAGGACAACCTAAACAGGAGAGAAAACAATGTTGGGTTGCTTTGATAAACTTGCTTTATGCACTCCCACTATAGATGTAATTACAGTGCATTAGTACACATTACCTTGATTTCTATGGGAAGCTTTATGTTAGATTAAAAGAAAGGTCAAAAAATATTCTGCTGCTAATGAGCAAACTTTTTGCCCAGCTCAGTTCCTTGGTCTTCATAAACAAAAATGGCTACTGATTTTCTCTTCCCTAATAATACATCTCTTATTAATACCTTTGTAATTTGCTCTATTCGATCTAGTTTTACAAATACATTACTTTAACAGCACATTATTCATCATGGAAATATCTTTTTATGTTATGCGTTGTAGTGGAACATATCATGACATGGCTTTAGCTCAGGGGGTTTTATTCTGATTCCTTCTACGTTCCACCAGTTTTTACCCTGTGGATGCCATTGTGGTCTGAAAGTCTGTCAGTGGCAAGGGGAATGAAACATAATAGTACCAGAGGCTGGATGGGCTACAGCAAGACCGGTATCATGACTCCAATGAAATGAAGTATCTTGAAATTTTGCTGCTTCTTTTTGTAAGGTTTCAACAGCAAACAGTGTATCCTTTTCATATCTCTCTCTTCTCATGCACTAAGAGACACCATGGTGATTTCTTCATATGTCTATATTAAGACAACGTTTTTGCGCTGTAGAGGACTATTAACTACATTTCATAATAATCTTTTCCTAAGCACCATTAATGTAATTAACAGCCTGTTAACCAAGGCATTAGACCTTCAGCATCACATAATAAATTGTAAGTCCACAGCAGGTAGGAGACCCTTTCAAGGGAAACACTGCTCAGGAATACAACAGCCAGAACTGTGAAAATCTGTTTGTTCAGTGGTGGAGAACGTCTAGTGTCCATTAGAGAAGAACAAATGTCTGATTTAAATTGCTCCAAAAAGGTACTTAAATAAATATCATGCTAAGGACCTGCACTTCCACCAGCTAGAGCTCCATCAAAATTGGTTAACTATTCTTTTAAAGACTACTTCCTTAAAAGATATAATTTTGCTACAATAGCTATATATTGGGTCATTAACTAGCCTTCAGCAACAATTATTTGATATCATGGTGAAGTATTCAGAGAAACTTTAAAGCAGAGAACAAAGATCGTGTTGGGCACTAGGAAGCAGGTAAGGCAAAAGCTATCATGTGCATCCGTCTTGAGATACATTCTTTTGAGTAAATAAAATGCTAATAGCTAGTATCCTACAAGGCTTTTCAATATTGTTAGCGTGCAATAGCCAACAGCTATAATTCTCATGCCAGGTTTGCCTTACAAGTCTTAAGTTTATGAATTTTAATTTCCGTCCCCCTCTACCCCATTTTAAAACACTACCACGCTGCCATAACATAGCAGCATTAAAGGAACGTAGCTCAAGACTCTTTTTCACATACACCAGTGCCTTTTCTTATTTGTCTGGGGAACCAGCTGCTGTTAGACCGAATTAACTCACATGGTGTGACATATCTCACTCAGCCTTTGCCACAAGAGCTGCCACAACTGAAAAATTTGCGGTGCCCTACTTAGGAAATCAGCACAGATACAAGCAGCATAATGGCACCATTATGGAAACATTAATAAACTGACGATCACTTAGACCATTTTAAAAAAGTCTAGGGGCTACGTGGCTGCCAAAATGATTCCCGCTATGTTGTTACAATGCACTAGAGCAAGAAAAACAATCAATGTAGCTTTGTAAATTTGAGATGAAGAACTCCACTGTCCATCCTGAGATTTCCAGTAGACTCAGATCCTAACACTTCTCCACAAGATGTAAGTTGAAGAAATTATATGTATCAAAAAATACGTAATTTGCCTTTAACCATCCTTTACTTTCCCACTCATTAAAACAATCAATTCCTGTGTCAATCCAAAAGTGAACTGTTTTACATGAAAACTTTTTCTGTTCCTCTCCTGCGCTGTCATGTTTCCCTGTTGTATGCCTTTCATTTTTTTAGCCTGGTTAAGCAGTAAGCAAGCAAGCAAGCAAAATAACTAGATTTTCTAGGGCTTGTTTGGTGGATTTTTTTGCAGCCACTCAGTGTGTGAGGAACCAAAGGATGAATGCAGAGAAGAGCAACAAAATGAAGGTGGAAAAATATAAAATGATGCTTTGCTCTTTTAGTTGCTGATTTTTCTTAGGCAGTCACATGCTTGGTAGCTGAATGCTATCATTCTGCTAAAATGAACAAAAGGAACAAGAGCATCTTCTGCTTCTAACCTCAGCACAGGCCCCCTTACCCACATCCTGCACTCCCACTGCTGCTTCCATGGGCTATTTACACATCCACTTTGCCTCCAGAAGCTTTCACCCTTTCTTAATTGCTCAGTAAGGAACAAAGCTTTAGGTTCAAACCTGCAAGTCCCTCCTAAAGACTCCCTTCTGTAACTATTATAGGCTTTGCAGGTATGACAGCATCTGGCACAGCTGAGAAAAATCCTGATCACAGCACCCAACACCATCACGACAGCAAACCTAACACATCCGTGAACTAAGAACTACAACCCAGAAAGCACATACAGCCAAGAAAATACTGTAATTTACCTCTGATTTGCTCTCCAGTATTTAAAAAAAAAAAAAAAAAAAAAAGTCAAGAGAGGTACAGATAAACAGCCATCACATTTGAGATGGGGTCAGAGCACAACAAGGTTCCCAACAGGCTGCAGAGCAAGGAGCACTTCATATTGCTAGGATCGTGGAGTTGCTAACATCTTTAAGGAAATCATGCAGATCCTAGCTGTACAGCTCCCTGATGGCTGCAAGCTCATATAAACCTGCATCTTTCTGAGTTAAGCTTCTGCAGTCTCCACGCTCTTAAAAAGCGAGGAGAGATTTTAATATTTAAAGGGAATCAAGGAAGTAAAATTGTCATCCCCTGTTTCCAAGTTTCTTAGTCTGAAAGTCCCAAACATTTGCTACGCTTTCAGAAACCCTGCTTCAGGAAAGGAATAGAGGATGTGAAGGAATAAAATGTGTAAGAACAGACAATTTTTCTGCTCAAACAACCTGACACCAGATACTGAAACCCCAAGGGGCTGGACCTACTCTCAAGTTTGCTCACGTGAACACTACTCAGTTCAACACCAGATACCATAATGAGGTGATCCGAGGCACATCTCCTGAGAATCAAGGCTATGGAGCAGAAAAGCCTAATGAAGAAGGGAAAACTTAAGATGAAACTTACATTTTGTGGGGTTTTGTGAGAATTTCTTCTTCCATCCATCTTCCTTTTATGCAATTGTAAGTGTTAGAATTAATACATGCTCCATTCTGTCTCTGTGTATAAAAGCCAAACACATTTAGCCTATATTTTTAGTACAACATAATGCACACAGAGTTCTCCAATATCTGCCTTGTAAATGACCACAAAAGCAGTCATTTTTCAGATTTTCATCACAAATATTATTGTGTCACTTCAGTCCACCCATCTTCCCTGAAGACAAATAATTTCATCTAACAGGGAAAAGAATTTGAAGATAAACCAGAGTTCATGCACACAGGGGAAATCACTACAGAAAACAAATTTATGATCGCAGTATTGCAAACAAATAGCTCTTTGATACATGCTATAGAATGAAATAAATATATTGGTCAGTTTGTTAACACTTACTGCACAGGTAAATATAACATATGTTAAAAAACTCAATTACTGAGGACAAAATACGATTTGCCATTAACGCTCAGCAAATCTGTTGAAGCTACATTAAAAGATTCTTATACATCTTGACCTATAGTGATCTGTCAAAGTGGTCTATAAATCTTTATTTCTTGATCATGATACTATGGCTAGATCTTCCATTTCACTGATGTTATCAGTGGCTGAGATTGGGGTCAGCTCCAGAGCAGAAGACTCTCACTGAAAACAATTCCCAGCTGAACTGGGTAATGCACAAAGACAGTGATAGGCTTTAATGATCAAAACCAACATTCTGAGCTGCACTTTGAAGAGGCATCAGGTCATTTAGGGTCTGATATATGAAGAGTAGATGCTGACTGTTCCAAATAACATAATCTCCGGGCAGGCCCATCCATTGAGATGACAGAGGCTGTCACTCTGTTTCGCCAGGACTGGGCTAACATGGAGAAGGATGACCAACTCACTCACCCCTGGGGACCACACAGTTCCCCAGCAGCAATGTACTGTTCCCACAGCCCTGTGCTGCTCTTCTTCGGTCTCTCTTCTGAGCAGGAAAGGAGAGAATCGATGTCAACTTTGCTCTAAGGGGAAGCCACAAGTGCTTTCTCCAGGCACCTTCAAGGCCAGTTTGGATGGGGTTTTGAGTAACCTGGAGTAGTGGAAGGTGTCCCTGCCCATGGCAGGGGAGTTGCTACTAGATCTTTAAAGTCCCTTACAACTCAAACCATTCTATGATTCGATAATTCTCTGCTGAGGGAGTGGGCAGGGGTTTAACCCCCTCCTTGTCCCCCATGCAGATCCCAAAGCAAAGCCTGGCAGCAGCACTGATTTGGGACCACAGCTTGGACATGCACTGCTCTGGCATCACCATTGACCCCCTCAAACTCTCTGGAAAGTCCTGGAAGAAGGGGTTCACTATGTCCCTGGGAATTCATGCAGTAATGTGAAAATTCGTCTTTATCATGACAAGAAAAAAAAAAAACAACCAACCAACAGAATGTTAACTTGGTATCCTTTATGCTTGTACGGTTCAAATATCATCGGAAGGCAAAACCGTAGAATTCAATTTTCAAGTGCTTTAACATAGAGTGACTTGGGGAGCACAGCTCAGGTTTTTCAACATTTGGGTGTGCACAAGGTAGACAACAGGGCACTGTCTTGGAGTTTGCCGCAGAGAAATTTGTGCTGATATTACTGAAACAGAAAATTCATTTGTGCGGAGGCAGTGCTGGGATGCTGTTAAAAGAAGCCGGGGGCTCTGACAGACCAGTAAGTGTGGCTGAGGGCATTATCACCCCATCTGTCCACCCCCCTTTTCTCTCCGAAGTCAGCATTCCCATAGCAGAGGCATCAGAGGCAAATGTACCTGCTGCTCAGCAGAGATCGCACTCTCAGCTCATCAGCGCTTCAAGCTGCAAAGCCACCTGACAGCTGCAGCGACGGAGCGGATCACGGCAGCTTCTGTCACCCTGCTCCAGGGTAGCAGCTCCCAGCAGCACAGGGCAGAGGAGAGCTGAGGGTGGTAACACCTTGGATCGCGGCTGCTCAGTCTGACAGAGCCCATCTGTCAAAACCCAAAGTGAGAAAGAGAGATAGATTACACAGGAACTGTGGTTGTATTAAGGGGATATGTAAAGCCACGCTTTCCTGGGAAAAATTATGTAATTAAGTCAGTTACCGTGCTTGGTATTTGCGCACAGTATCTGTAGCAGCACATTCAATTAAAATTAAATAATAGAAAATAAATCTCAGCTGGAGCACTGCCTGGATAAGTGCCCAAGCAGGAAGTAGAGTTGTATTGTCTGAACTATTTATGTTTACGAGCAATTCATGAAACAGATTTTTCTGTTGATTCTGCACTTTTCACTGATAATTATGGAACATTTTGGGGGTGAGGAGCTGCCACTCTAATTGAAACAAATTTTCCACTCCAAACAAACAGGAGGTAAAAATAACCCTGTATCTTATCAAACTTTTAAGGAGAGCAGAGTGTTTAAAAATTCATTGTCTGTTTCTCATCTATTCTGAGGTTTCTTTTGGTATTATAAATATAATTTATAATACTTTAAAGTGCACATACTTTGAAGACCCTACCCATTGTCAGAACAGATGAAAGAGACCCTTGCATAAAGCACAGCTTTGGCTGCCAGTGCACAGTTTTAAACAATAGTGGTCTCTGTAACACAGAGCCTGGCACACGCTTTCCAGTCTTTCTACCAGATTTTTACATAAACCTAGGCAAGTCACATCACCTCTCAGTGCTTTTTCTGGAAGAGTAGGGAGGTGTGGTAAGTCAATATAGTCCTACTTTACTGACAGGAGAAACTATAAAGAGTGGGCACATCTTTACATATGATTATGTCTGTAGTAGTAAATTAAACAAGGCCAAGACACAGGCCAAGTGCTGGTCTGCAGCCCTCCATTCAGTTAAGCTGTTACTGGTGCCTAACGCTAGTTTTGGCTTTGCTGCCTTAGACATTGCCCAGGAAGGGCTCAGGGGTAGTAAAGGGCAGGGACCTCTCTCCACTGGCAGCTTGGGCATCGCAGTCCTGTTTTATGGGAGAAGTGGAGCAGGTTCTGGTTGGACCACACAGCCTTGAGACTGGAGACCCGCCCCCTGCCTGTTTTATTTACTAGTATAGACATAGCCTGTAAAGACCTCTGATAAAGGGACACAGCTTCTGCTTACAGACAATATAAAACTAGATTAATGGCAAGAGTCAAGCACATACTGTTCTTTGTCAATTTGACCTGCAATTAGATCCACACAGACAGTTTCTTGGCTGAAGTCTTCAGGACGTGAACAATGTTTCGCAAGTACAGCCATAGCCTTTGCAGGGTCTGATTCTGTTGATATAGGCTTTTCAAATGATTTTCTGTAAAGACTAGTCTCAGGGTCAATGACCCAAATCTCAATAGCACGACTTCCATCTCTCTAGCAACGTATGTGCTGCTACAAGGACCTCTCCTATTTGTACATTGGTGTGAGTCAGGCAAGCCAGACTACCAAGAGGTCCTGCAGAGTTCCAATCCAAACACGTTGGACTGGGAAGCAGAGCGACTGGGAAACCACTTCTCTAGCAAACACCCAAGAAACAGGCTGTTGGAAGAACTTTTGGTGAAAAATACGGTTGTGTAACAAAGCACTCCCCAAAGAGAGGAAGAGCAAAACTAGTTTAAAAAATTCCTGATGGAAAATTCTGTCCTACTTAAATCAAAGCATTTTTGCCAGAATGTTTCCATCTGTAAATTTTACAAAAATAGTCCACTCATTCCTTTTCGATATAGCTGAAACATTTCATTTTGAGAAATCCAGAGCATTCTTCTTCAATGCTAGTGATACTGTGTTTTATTGCAGAGTCTCTCAGAACTGACAGGCTGGGAGTTGCCTGAAGACGGCAACTGACTGTCCATTCCTCTGCTTTTTAGGTACAATCAACTTAAATACAGCATCCCTGGCAGAGCTTTGTCTAATCTAGCCTCACAAGGCTTTTTTTCATGAGTTTCATCCTACTTACCAGTCAAAAAGTTATTCTTAATATCTAACAAAAATTTACGTCATCATTTTTGAAATATTATAGAAAAATATCATCAGTCCCCCCCCCTCCACCTGAGCACGTATAATACAGTAGGACGAATAGCATCAAATCAAAGAACCTATGTGTTATTAAAAAAAAAAAAAACACAAACAAAAAAAACCAACCAAACAGCATTTTGTCATTTTTCTACTCCCTAAACAATTTTTCAGAATGTTTCCCACAAGCAGGACCATAGTCAATTGTTCCATTCAGTTTGACACTCATGGATAATCAGAATTTCCTGCAGAATGGCCGCCCTCACTTCCAGCTCTGTGTTTTCTCTTTGTGATTAAATGTGCAGGACTACCTTAGTGCACATCTGCAAATGTAAGCAGAGGCCATAGGGTGTTTCTTCAGCTTTGTCTCAGCTGAAGACATCCTTAGGTGAGTTCTCAAGTACAGCACAGGCTGAGTGAAGAAGTGAGATCAGGAGGGACCACAAGAAAAGAATGTTGCAGAAAATTATTGAAGTATTCTTAAATCATGAAGATCTTATTACCATACCAAAAGCTGGGGCAGTGAGAACAGCGGGGAACTCTCTGCAAATAGACCTGAATCTTGGCATGGGGAGATTTACTATTTACGTGCTTGCAATATAGGACATAGCTGCCTTTTCCTTTTTGAGTATCCACTGGGAGTGCTACATTTCACAAATTAATGAAAATCAAGAGTTAAGTTAAATGACATAATAAATTCCAGACATTGATTTTTATGTTAGGAGTCATCTTTATGCAAAGCGTAATGTATCATCCCAAATGTCACTCATTCAGTAATACTATTATAATGCTATTCCTTGGTGATGGCCAGGAAAAAGTTGTCCAGGGCATTCATCAACACTGTCACTATTTCATTTTTCTGTCTACTGCGAAACTTGACTGTAAGAGATCTCAGATATTGGTTGAGAGAAAAATTGGGAGGCAGTTGCTACCAGAGCAGGTTCAGTTGTGTGTGCTCCGTTTCTCTGCTCTTCTGTGTGCTCAGGTACAGTTCACCTCTCACAATCACATAACGGCAAACGGGGAGCTTTGGGGCCAGAATACTTTGGGGCCAGAGTACTTTGGGGCCAGTTTCGTAACTGGCACCTCTAAACAGCACTGATGGAGCACGGGGTGTACCGCCACTAGCTCCCAGAGGTGCCTTATGAAACAGAGCATCAAGGGTTTGCAAACGGGGCTTGCAAGGAGGCTGGTCGGGGCTGAGCTTCCCCGAGGAGCAATGTGTCTTTCCCAGCTCCGCCCCAGCTCAGCCCAGGCAGGGACCAAGCAGACTCTGGGGGAAGACTGCCATCTACTGAACCACAGCCCTTCTCTGGGCTGCCCTCCCAAACACGACTCTCAGCCGGGCAGTCCGTGTGTTCCCACCTGCAGTCTGCCCTGCCCACGGGAGATGGCCTTGACCCTCTCCGGCCTTCCTTAAACACAACGCCAGCGGTCAAAGTCTATAGAAATACCATCAAGCCACAGAAACAGAAATCAAATCCCTCTTGTAATCCCTGTTTTATAAATTCCTTATTTATATAGCAAGAAAAATAACAGCTAAGCATACCTGTAGTGGTTGGATTGTTCTGGGGGTGATTAACTCAAAGATATAGACGTCCACATCTCTCAGCCACGCTGCAAAGGAATCATCCTTCTTCATAAAGAATAAGAAATTGATCTATCCTCTTCTAAGACTAGAAAGCATTACATCTGCTGAGCAACGTCCCTATTCATCAGAACAGTAACCTGCTGCTAGATTATCTGGACCGCAAGGGTGCTACAGTATTTTTTCATTTCATTACAATAAATTAGCTGCTTGGCTATTAACATGCTTCATGTTTAAGAAAGATAGTCACCAGCTCCTAAAGAATCAGAGCCAGGCTGTTACGTAAACTGTCCCAGAGTTCATTTAATTACTGCAGTGCCCAAGTGTTTAAATGAAACTTCCTCCTTCAGATATGCCCCATCAACACAGAGTGGAATCAATAAGGCTCATTTGAAGCAATTTACCCACCGTCATCTATATTCCAGGTAGCGCTTGCATTCATCTGGGTAGTATTAGTTTATCATATGTCTCTGAAGTATTTTCCTGTCGAACTTTCTCGTTCTGTGCTCATACAGATGAATGAACAGTGTCAAAACAATTTCAACTTGTTTTATCTTTGACGGAATTTCAGAGGTGGGGGTGGGAGGTGAGGGTGATTATCTTGGCCCGCGAGGGCCATGGAACAAGGACAGCATCCTTTCTGATTGCCGTGGACATACTTTAGTTGCTGCTCAGCCTTCAGCCAGATTACCCTAAATAAGAGAAAATGGCAATTTACTGTATCATTCCAACAGCCTCTATGGTCCTTTGCTCAGCCAAGGCAGTTGCCTCCTCGGAGTCTTTGTGCCACCCGAATGATATACAAAAAAACATATTCCCTTTTGCCTCACTACTTCAAATAACAGTGAAGAATTTGGGAAATGTAATTTGCCTGGGTATCAGTTTGTTATTGTTCAGTTGCTTCAGCTCATTCCTTTATTCAGCAACTACAAAATATGCAGAGGATCGGGCAGCTGAAATCATGTTTATCAGGAGTTTTAATCTGAAAGAAAGGGGTATTGGGTAATAAAAGAGACAAACTGAAGTTTCTTAGCAGTCTGCTTGACTCACAGAGATCAGAGTGAAGGAGACATCTGTTCCCAAGTGACTATTTAAGAATTAACCTTTAAAGAGGGCATTTGCTAGATTGAAAAGAAATGAGAATCCATTACTTACAAAGATGTGGCCCAGACTTGTTCCTATTCTCCTGGCAAGGCACTGCTCCCTTGAAGAGGCTTCCTTTGACTTTCAGATGATTAGCTATCATTCAGTAATACCAATAAGCTCAAACACACATTTGCTAACAAGAGTTGTCTCCTGCCTCCAATCCCAGCATCACGAGCTGTCCTACAGATTTAATACAATTCCAGCTGAGCAAAAAGCTCATCTGAATTTCAGCAGCCTGTGGCCACATCAAGGAACGAGCAATTTCAGGTTTCCAGGAATTTCTGGACAAGAAGCATGATACAGCTGTATAATTATGGAATAGCAATATGTAAAATATGCAACTCACTGAGTATTTTAAATGGTGCTTGTAACTCAAACTGATGCATCCGCTTCATATACAGCTTGATTGTCAAGACTTGTATCAATAAGATGGAGTGGAGCAGACAAGAAGATAGCTGCTCCTGTCTATAATAAGAAAAAAGGTACAGAAGAATTATTTCAGTGCCACAGAGACACTGCCAAGAGGGTCTCTTTCCATTGCACTAATGTGCATAATAATTATAGAGAGGTTTTTCACTTGTTCCAGCTGTAGAATGCAATGGGATACTTCTGCTCACACCGTGGTGTTCATGTCTATTGCAGAGGGTAAAGGCTTTTTGGAAAGAACCCTCAAATTCAGCTAGGAGAAAATCCTGCCTTCATATCTCAAGTAAGCATCTGCATTGTGTGGTATAAGGTTACAGTAATCTGATTTTTTTTTTTCTTTTAAATTTCAAATGAAAAATCTACAGTGTTATTTTAGACTGCTTTTCATGCCCTGCTTTTTTTTTTTTTCTTTTTACTATGAAAATAGCTTCTTGTTTCTTGAACTGCTTCATAAACCCAAACACGGAAAGGGTTGAATATTGTTTTTGATCAGAACGCAGTCAATAGTAGACCCTGGTCTTGCAAGGAGATCAGTGCAAAAACGACCTTGTGGTTGAGGCAAAACCAGGAACCTCATTCAGGGAGAAGATTAGCTAAATCTTCTGCTCCTTTGTTTTAGAGCACTGGCTCTTTTCAGACTAGGAAACAAAAACGAATAAATCCATTTCCAGGACCTTGACTTCCTTGCAACTTTGTATGGAAGAGGGCAGTGCACCTAGTTTGTGAGATTGTCCTCAGTCCGTAACAATGAGATGTTTTGTAGGCAAAAATCTTCACCCCACAAAAGGCCTGCTTGATTGAGATATTTAGGGGTAAGAAGACGACCCTTCCAGTTCCTGTGTTGGAGCTGTGAAGCCCGGAAATTCCCACAAACCAAACAGCTATGGGCAAGACAAGCAAGGAAACCTAATTACTTGTTCCGATGACAAAAAAGCTAAAAGTGAATGAAAAGGAAGCAAAGGCAAAGTTCGTCCTGTGGGATTCTGAATGCCCTTCTCTCTACTCAGTTCCCTGGGAGATAAGGACGCTCAGTTGCTCGTATGTTTCTTGGGTTTTGCTATAGTTCATGTGTGGAATATTTTAAAAAAGAACACAACCTTTGCATGCCAGTGGTATCAGCCCAGAACCTTTCCTGAGAATGAGATTCACTTTGAACAATCACAAAACACCCACTGTTCAACAGTCCCTTTACACAGTGGGGTAGATTGAGTACAGCATGTCAGCTTTAATTTTAAATGTGTCTGATTTTCAGTTTTTGTATCATATTTTCCTGGCTATTTATGTAGGATTCTTTTTATTTTTCTTGTGCCAATGCCCTGATTTTTAATTTCTTTAATTCTCATTAGGGTACATGAGAGTTGATACAGTCACACCATAATGTCAAGCATTTGCAAATAAATAAGTATTTATGGACTTCAAAAAATTAAATTATGCAAATTTAGTTCAATAAATTGTGAAAAGATATATTACTCTTCACACTGCATTGTGTGCACCATCTTTAAAAAAATTCTTTTCAACTGATATTATGAGCTTGATGGAGGATAACACTTCCACTGGAACTGTCACAGTTTAATTAGGTGGTACCATATGTATTCCCAGTATTTCTGAAACAGGTAGAATTTGCAATGGAAATGCATATCAAAACAGCTACGTGACCTGTGAAATAGCCAGTTTTCAGACCTATATGGTAATCCCATCCAGAAAACATCAAAATATTTAAAAAAAAAAAAAACGGAGACACCATTTGTGCACGTTACTCTGAAAGAAAAGGGCCCAGCACACACAGGACCAAACGTCATCTGCCCACAGTCCCCGTTATTCTGAAAGGACTGGGTTGCCTGCAGCCTTTATTGCGTCGAGTACCATAAGAAGATCACAGTTTTTACAGGGCAAGAGGAATTTCAACCAGCAGGAATGTGGATTTTAAAAATAGGGGCATTTCAGAAAGAAGTCTGTACTGATTTCAAAACAGCTCGTCTTCAAGGTACAGGTACGTAACAGCAATGTCAACTCATATCTAGATGGAATGAATTTGGGAAACATTCTGAGTAAAGCACGCTTTTTAAATTAGAGAAACCAGTAAAACCAAGACTACAAAAGGTGGGGGTTTTTTGGCTAGAAATCTATGCACCCTGACCATCCTTCAAAAGATATGGCCACCGACATCTTTTAAACCAAGGCATGTGCCTGACTTCAACCTTAAACTGGGTCTGTTTTCAGAAGAAATCTGGACACTCAGTTTTACCACTTTCATCAAAGAAGCTGAGAATAACAAAGTAACCTATTACTCTGAAAAATGCAGGCCATTAGACATCTCCTTTAAAAATTTAATTATATAGAAAAAGATCTCAGCTAATCAAAGCCATACAGGAAGTCTGAGCAGGGTGACTCATGCCTTCCTCTGCATTGTGCTGGCAGAAAAGGGAGCTGGTGGAGGCAGTGCCTTCCCTCTCTCAGTGGCAGCTGCGATGGACTCTGGCCACTCCGAATTCTGGCAGGGGAACAGGCAGGGTGTGCCAGGACGTCACTTTGTACAAGCCAGAAAGTGACAGTAGAAGTACCAAGCAGCAAGAAGCAGTTATGATTTTCTACAGGGCACGGATCCTGCTACCTACCTCTCTTCTCTTGGTACCCACTAGAGGTTTTTCCTGGCAGAAGCTGAATAACTCATATAGCCATGTCCATTCTGACACAGCTTCTAATAGGCATACATTAGACCTGTATCTATAATGGATTAAAAATAAAAAAAAAGAGACCTTCATAATCACAGTGTTCATTTATACAACCGTATATAAAATAGCTAATGCTCCAAGAAGTAACATTTTTCAACATTAAATTAAGGTTTCTAAAAATAAAGTATACTTCCTGAAACTTCATTCTATATGTCAGAAGACTAATGCTGTATTTATAGCAAAGATGATACTTCTATTAAATCTTTCAATCAAGTAGGCACTGAGAGAATTGGTAAAATTCTTTTAACTGTTATTTAGTTTTCTGGCTTTTAACCACAGTTAAATTTTATAACAGTCTTTCTCCCTCCATCCTTCTTTTATTTGATGTTATTATATCAGTTAATCTTGAACAGAAAGATGCACGGAGAATTAAAATTTAATGTTTGTCTGATCATTCTGAACCTTGACATGGTGGCAAGTATGAAAAACTGCGGAAGGCATCTAAGAAAGAAAACATTACAGTTGTGGCAGATGGAAGACGAGGTATCTGTTAAATCGCACCATGGCAGGTTACTGACCTGTAGTGGTTTGTTACCCTCACTGCACCAAAGACTTTTCCATCTACCAGTTCATAGAAGAAAACACATCCCCATGGCACAGGCACTCAATGTAAGGTCAGCTGTTGATGGAGGAGATGCAGAACTATGCACGGACATTACCTGGAGAAGCAGCACGTTTTGTCCCTGCCAGCTGTGTCCAGGAGCAGTGGCTGATAAAGAGGTAAAGCAGAAGGTTGAATCTTGTGGTAGGAGGCTTACCAGGATTTTTTTGGCCCTCATGCCGTATTTGCAGTGGAACTCATAGCAGTGTTACGGCCCGTTTCTTGAGAAATACCTTGCAGAATAAAGGCTTTGGATAGGCTTTTAAAAGGGTACAAAGGTACAAAAGTGGGTGCATGAATTTTCACTGATTCTTTTTCTGGGCTATTGAACCTCCTGAAATGCAGCTGTTTGATCAGCTGTTTTATTTTGTACATTTCTGGAAATAACATGGGAAAGCATTTTACATTTGCACATAGCAATGATTGTAGGAGAAAACGTTTACCTTGTTCCTCCAAAATGATATGCAGAATGGGATTCATCTCACCTGGTTTTAGCCATCTCAAATTTAGGCATTTACTTTAAGTAAGGTATAGGTTCACCCTATAACCAACAGAAAGACCAAAGAAACTCCAGACAGAGATTCTCTCATCCTAAAATAATTGGCAAAGATGACTAGTGCAGAGTGAGGTGATTTTCCCTATTAGGAGCACAAGTGGGAGGTAGGAGGATTTATATTCTATTTTAATGTTTTCATAAGGTACAAATCTTCACCATAAGATCTATTAAGAGAGGCCAGCTGGAAGCATTCCCACTTAATATTTTAATATGGATTTCCCCAAGAGGAAATGTTTCACTGCCGCTTAAGAAATTTGAAAAAAGCTTGTTTGAAAAGAAACATCATGAGGAAAAAAATTATTTTGCAATGCATTACAATAATACAATTGTTAAGTAATTGGCTAAAAATCTTGACTGCCACACACAGAAGAGCACAGGGGCACATCGGTACGAAAGGGACCTCAAATTACACACTGCTCCACTTCATCCCAGGTGCATCCCAGCCATCAGCCCATCAAAGGCCCATCTCCACACCCATGAAGGAGCACAGGGGCTCAAGGCAGGTGGAGGAACCCCAATAACCCCGTTAGAGAAATGTCCCCTGCCTGGCTCCTCCAGGACTGCCCCAGGAGGGGCTTGGCACCATAGGCTGGGGACACCCATCACCATGAAGCAGTGGGAGATGCTCTCCAGGTCACCTTCCCCACAGGGGAAGGCCACTGCCTAGGTGAATGGGATGCACTGTGGGATGTGGGGGAAGATCATTTCAGGATTGTACACAACTGATTATGGGATGTTTGGGGCCAGAACCAGAGGTGTGGAAAAGGAAGGATCAAGGTAATTTGGGGAAGAACATGCATAGGGAGACAGAGGAGTAAGGGGATAAAGGGATCGGTCATGTATGAACAAGTGCTGGTCAGTACGCAGGTGTGGCCATGTCCTGCGCCTGATCAGTGCACTCTGTCCTGTCTTCCTGCCAACCATCTTTCTAACTCTTTTCCTGGGTGAGGGTCTCTCTGAGTGGGTGGGTGCGTGGGTGTCCGAATGTGTGCGTGTCTCTGGGAGTGGGGTGGGAGACATGGGAGAGGGATGATCCAGGCCAGCTCCTGCATGGACTGTGTGACTAAGCTGAATTACAGGAGGGAGGCACAGTGCGTGTGTGTGTGTGCAAGAGGGTCTGCACCAGAAGCTGGAGTGATGCTCCAGCCTTGGGGGCTCGTACGTGCAAGTGCCAGAAACTGGGGATAACTGGGACCCAGGGGTATCAGACCCCAGCTGCTGGGGAGATCCACATTGTACAAATGTATATATTTCTATCATCAGACCTCTGTCCTGCTCAGACAGAGGAGGGAGCAGGATGAGGAAACAGAATTAACATTTTCAATTTTGTTCAAACAAGATATTTCAACTGACTCAAACAAACTGTGGAATTTTGCTTTAAAAAATATCTTCACACTGTTTTAAATGGTTTTTTCCTCCTGTTTTGAAGCACAGTATTCCCTATGATACCAGAGATCTACTTCTATTTATTGCCTTTAGAAAAACTTACCGGTACAGATTCTAAAAGTATTCACATCAAGAGCAGAAAATGTCTGAATGCCTTTCTGAAACTACAAGTTTGGGGAGTAATTCAGAAATCACACAGGGGAAATTTTATGTCCTCAGTAACGCAGTAGGACAGGTTAAATGATCATGATGTTCCCTTCTGGCCTTAAAATTTATTAACTTCCTCCCATTTTTCCTGTTGATAGGTTCAGTGATACTTTCCAACTGCACAGCTCTCTGTGGATATTATATGGTAGCTGCATATAATTACTTCCATCTTAGAGCAGGAAAAACTGAGATTCAGAGGAGTTAAGTGACACAATCACCATGCAAGAGTGCACTAGAACCCACATTAGACCTTAGATTTACTGACTGGCCATCCTACGTGTAGTCCATCAGCCTCCTAGTCTCTGACAAGTTAGTTAAGTCCAGTGTTCCTTTTTCTCCCTTTTAATAAAATAAGGGCAATAACACCTTCTTATTTCAATTTACCTATAAACTGCTGGCAAAGGTGATTTCATCTCATGTGGAACTCCTTCAGCTCTTTCTAAGCAAGCTACCTTGGGCAACGTTAGCTGTGTAGCTGCAGTAGCATGGAGCTTATTCCAAAATAATCACCTTAGCATTGAAAAAACATATTTTCAACCTCTGCTGCCATACCTGGTACAATGGCATGAAAACTATACTAAGTACCTGTACCAGGGTGGCTAATTGAAAGCTAGAAGAGACATTCAGAGTGGATTTGAGCTAAGACTACACACTGTTACAATGTACAAGTACCCCAAGGGCAGCTGTGAAGATCCACTGCATGATTATTTTTTTTTTTTTATGTCATGTGCACCTGACATCTGTACGCAAAAGTTCATGGATTCTTCAGGAGGTGGAATCATAACTTGTATATGCACCAATCTTATCTGATTGTCATTCTGGGTAAAAGTATTTACATTTTAAATGATGCATTTAATACACATAACAAATAATTAGGACAAACACTCTTCCTAATAAATACTACAGAGCAAAAACTCCTTAGAATTTGCAGTTTGAGATATAAATTGGATTTTAATACTTAATTAAGTTGTTAAAAATTGAAGAACACTTTTTACAGCACATTTAAAAAATATATTTCATGTGTAATCTCTCAGAAGCAACTTAAAAAAACATGGAATGGAAACACCCTGCAGTGTCCCAGGTTTCTCCTCTCCAGCTGAATTCAAGAGCTGATTACAATGAGCTGTTTTCCACATCAGCTCTGCCCTTTTCTCCATTTTACTCAGTGTCTACAGAAGTTTTAGGAAGAGATGATAGGATAATGTATGCAGAACTGACAGCACTGTGCAGGTGACGAGTACCGTGAGCAGTTCTTTCAATCAACTCTCCCAGCAGCAGCCTGTAAGCAATGCCTGAGCAGAGACGGGGAAATCAAAAGAAATGAGAAAATACACTAAAGAACTGGCCTCCTTCGTAGCAATACCAAATACGAAGGTATTTGGGCATCCACCCACAGAAAATGCATTCATCATACACACAGCCCCGGACTGTGTGACCAGCAGCACAGCTGTAAAAATGTCTTCCCGCCCTCCAGAGACGTGATTGCCATCACTGCTTTGTACATAAACCCGGGGTGCTTTTGGTCTGCCCCTGTCCTACCAGGCATCTTAAGTCCTGCTAAGCCCCAGACGGCAAGCCTTCCTAACAACCTTCATATTAGCTATGCGTGCTCAGCAGTGCCTTTTGAGGGGAAACGAGCATCTGTAACCTAACTGGGAACTCATCTGTAGGTGAACAGGCCCTTGGCTTCTGTCTAAATCCCCCAGAGAACCCAAATGGTTAGAGGTGGTCAGAGATGTGACTGACTTTATATCACATCCTTGTGACCACTTCCTGACTAATAATCTATACATAACAGCAACGTTTACCATATCCTTCCTCAGGTGTCTCTTTCCCAAGGTCGAAAATGCTAGCTTACTGATCTCTTCTTATATAGAAATCATTCTCTACCTCTAATTAGTTTTTCTGAGGGGTTTGGGGAATGCTTTTTTTTTACATACTTCAAATTATGTATTCCGCTAATGTTATCACGAGTTCTTTTTTACTATATACTTGTAGATTTTCAATGGACAGAAAAAGGTCCTCATCCTTTGCTTTTAGTTTTGTTCTCTTACTTTGATTTCTCTCTTTTTTTTTTTTTTCTAATTTGTTTTTCTTTTCGGTCCACAACCATTACCTTCTACAGAAGTGTGCTGTCTGTAAGGGGGATATGTTTTGCAGTCCTCAGATACAAATCTTATGCCAGAAGAGACAGAGTACAAAATACACCTGCCTGACTTAAGTTTCTCTGGGAAAAATACTTTCATACACATCCTGTTACATTAATCTAGTTATTGGTCTTACAAAACGTGGAAAGAAAAAGCATGAGATTTGCTATTATTTCCATTTTTAAGTATATCATGTGCTGAATTTATGGAGATGTGGCATGCAGATAAATGAGAGAAGAAGGAGGAAAATCCAGGCTGGCGGAAGAGGAGGAAAGAGGATTCTGGGTTGTTAATAAAGTGTTTAAAGTTCATTTATATATTGAGGTTTTTTTCCTTTCAATGAAGCAAGCTTGGGCTTTGCAAATTAATGATTCTGTGAAGGACTTCACAAGGAGAGATAATTAACATGGAAGAATTTTGCCTTTAAACGAGGGTCTTGTTACCTGTACCAACAAATGAGTTGATGGCAAATTAGACCAAAGATCTGCATAGAAGTTATTCTGAGGAAGCGGGGAGAGGAATGGCACAAAGGATTTTGGCAAGTCCTAGTTGCTTGGGAAGACATAAAGCATACCCATCTGACAGAATTAGCACGTGTATCTTAGCATAGAAACTTCAGTTGCCTTTTGTGGCCAGGATTTTTGCCAGTTGTCTCCTCCTTTACCCACAGGAGGGGAAAAAATCTTCAGTATTAACATATTTGTTGAATGAGGCACATAATTCTGTCTTTCACTGTACTCCGTCTCTCATAAGGCACATAAGCTATTCTCAGAGTTCCCAGCTGAATGCAGCTCTGAGCTTGTGGAAAGGATTACAGAATTTTATTTGAATAAAAGCTAGCAGTTGCTTTTTGTGCCTGGTACGATTACTGAAATCACAAAGTGCTCCTTTTTATGTATGGAGTAGATTTATACCAGCGTGTATGGTAAAGGATTTCTCTGCCATTGGCAGCAAAGAATATCAGCTGGAGCATCTCCTAAGGCCACACAGTTGAAGTACACCTGTTATTACATGCTGTAGTCTTCCTCCACAGCCATAAAACACGAGGTCTACACTTTTGCATATGCATAAACTAATGATAGATGACTCATATTCCAAATTACTGTTGTGGAAGCCAAGCCCCAGGCACCAATCCACTTTCATGCAAGCATGCCAAAATCAGATTATATCCTTGAGCCAAAATGGGATAAAAAGACCCTTAAAAACACTAATAATTCTGACTTAATCAATGATTATTGCTGTTTTAAATGGAGTTTAAAATCTGTGCAGCAACTTTGATTTTTCAGTTTTTGTTAGATAAAGCACTGTTTTTGCCAGTATGGAAAATCTGCCACTTTGCACTAACACTTCAGATGCATAAGTACAGTTTAAAAACTGGGCTTAAGTGTAGCTTTAACATGGGAATGGGAACTAATTGTTCTTTTGCTGTAATACCTAGGGAAGCTGAAGGCAATTAATATTTTTGTGTGCCATCATAATAGTTTCAACCAAACCAATCATCCTTCTAGCTTTTTTTTCAAGGCTATATGAAACCCCTGAGTGTGACATCAGCCCAGCAGAATCCAGGTGAAGATGGTACTGAAAGAAGAAATTCATGGAAGAATCATTTATTTGAGAAATTATAGTTTGCTAGGCTGGATTTAACGCAACAGGACATTCCACAAGAAGGCATTTCTGTAGAAACCTCTATCTTTCTCTTGCCATGCCTTTTAATTAAGTCGAAGCCTTGTATGGCTGTAATCAATGTACGCAAAATAAGAAGCAGGCAGCTGCAAATACAGCTGAGGGAAAGAAAGGATGTCATGGGTTTCTAAACAAAGATGTGACAGATTTACTGGAGGGAGAAGAAAATAGAAAGAGCAGAAAGAAAGATTACAACCCAACAGGATTCTCTGATTTTACATTCTTCTTCTCTTCCATTTTCATTCCACTAGAACGTGGGATGGATGCCAGAGATGCATCAAACTGTCCAAGTATAATTTAAGTAGTCAGGGAACAGATGTTCACAACAGTATCTGGTCAGTGCGGGGATTTTATTACCTGCCCACAAGCTTCTACCCACTGTGAAAACTGTATTTCTTGAAGATGTGCTATATCAGATTATATCAAATTACGTGTGTTCTATAAGGTTGAATGACCCTAATCAACTAGCAATGTAATACAATATCTCCTCCCTTCCTCTTATCCTCCCTTTCTCCAAGACTGGATAAAAGTTACTTACACTGGCCAATATTATAACGCAGGCTTCAAATGCTCAAATACTTTAGGAATTTGACTTTGAACGTTAGCAACTTCCTACAGCGTGAACAGGTGGGAGAATGCTGGAAACTGAAGGTTAGCAACAGTTCTCCTTCCCTTCTCCCTTGTACGTGCAGCAAAGGTCACTATTCTAATCCATCTCTTACACTCTTTCAAAGGAAGAAGACAGTGTGCCAGCTCCAGAAATCTCCAAAACTTTTTTCCTTTTTTTATTTTTTCCACAAAAAGGAAAAAAATGGTAATTTCTCTAAGTTGATCATCCATGTATATTGCATCTTTTAATTTAAGAAGAAAAGGTAACCAAACGTATTGATGGGATTTGAACATATGAGAATTTACATACAGAAACCCATATAATGACATGAGTGGAACTGGTAACAGAAAAAGAAATCACTGAAACCGAGAAAAAGGTGCCTGGAAAAATGCCAGTCAGTGAATCAAGTATATGACTTCAGCAGCATAAAACGTTTACTGTGCATTAGGGATAAGCTTACACAGCAACAATTGTAGCCACATACATACACACACTTTTGCTAGCTTTACGTAGGTCAGCACCAGCGGAATAGCTGCCGCTTAGTGGAATTTTGTATCTGAAGTTTTTCCCATCTTCCCTGGAGCCCACACCACGAATGTGCTACCATGGCAGCACTGCCAGCAGATTCCAAGAAAGGCAATTTTAAGCTAGCTGGTGTTCGTCTTAACGTGCTCCAGTGTAACTGTAGCTTCAGCCTTTATTGCAGATGGGAGAACTCAAGTCTCCATCACCATAACACAGTTGGGGTGTTTGGGGGTATATTTAACTTGTTTGTTTTCAACAGTTTCTTTAAGAAGGAAAGTGTTTCTGGACTAGGTCAGGCAGAACATATGGAAGAAGACAAAAGATTGCACACATCCTTGGAGAGATTTTGTGCATATTTGGGAAGAAAGGGCTCAAGACATCACACGCTATGATGCATGAAGGAATCACAGCACAGAGAAACCACAGAGCCATGGAAAGGAATTTCCTATGACCAAAGGGAACTCAGCAGCTTTTTATAAGCTAGCATTACAGTGTTAACTGCAATAAAGCTTAGAAGCAAGAACTCATTGGCTCGGACACAATGGACAGGGTAAGAGCTGTACGGAAAAGTATCATTTTTCTTGGTTATGACTTCCAGTCTGTGTTCCCTATTTGCTTAGAGCTTTACTTTAAAAAGTGAAGTTCCGTTCAAATAAAACCAAACTTTACTGATTTTGAAAACTTCCTGGTTTCTTTGGAGAGCTGACTTGGAGCCAGTCTGAGTATACTGACCTCACAGCTGTGGCCTGTTTGTGGCACCATCTCAGCTATCCAAGAAAAAATAAACAAGTTAAGACTAATGGCCCACCCAGGCAAATAACACTTCTATGTAGAGTGGCCAGGAACATTTACTGTTTTCAAGCTATGAAAAAACAAAAAATGTATTAGAAAACTTTGCAATTTTTATATATCCTTCACTGTAGTATAGAGACAGTTTGTACACTTGTTCCCTAAATGCTTATCAAGTTGTATATGAGTGGAAGATCTCTTTTGTAAGTCCGCTTTTTTTAACAGAAGGACAATATAATGCTGCTTTATGTCATGAGGATCCATGTGGTACATATGTTCACTGATGTCTAAGAGGTCTCTTAAAATAGTCCTGAAACAAGTGTTCTAGTTGTGTCTCTAAGCCAAGTCATATCATGCTATACCTCTGTGAAGAAACAAAATAGGCATGGTAAACAACATTTTCTATTTTTCTGCTGTCATAAAAGGAACAATGAGAAACTCTGTTCTTTCTTTACTTAAAACAAAGTTCCTGAAGTGTCTTGGGAATACACTAAATAGGCATTTTTTTTTTTTTTCTGTTCATGTTCTTCAGTTTTGCTGGCTAGGTGTTAAGAATTAAAATATTTTAAAAGGGAAAAAAAAAAAAGAGAGAGAAAGAAACAAAACACTAAGCAGGATCCTTCTTTCCCTGCTTAAAATGCACTAACACTCAGATGTTGTGTAAATGGTTCCACACCATCTGGCAGCTATAAAAAGAAAAACAAAACATCATTTGCAGGTACTGTACTTCTCACATTTTGAATAATGTACCACAGAGTACTAATTGTCATAACATGCAGCACAATATACAAAGAATTTAAAGTACAGTATGTTCCCTCTCATTCATATTTATGCTACACAGTTCAGGAATGCACTTACATTGTGTGCAGTTATTATTCTGTGTATTGCCTGGCTGTATAGATTACATGTGATATACGAGAGAGAGAGAGAGTAGATCATACAGAAATATCATACTTTCCACAACGCAGCCTTGCACGGCTGGAAATTTACCATGGATGATAATCACAGAAACTCTTTCTTCTTCCATGAAGACACAGGGAGCCTGTCACCACCTCCTAGATGCTCCAGCACTCTCACAGGCTGCAGTCTATCCTGCAACCATTTCCACCGAATCCCTACAGATCTGCACAGACATCGGCAAGAGCCAGCTTCCTCAGCACTTGGTCAAAACCCAAGTTTAGTAAGAATCACCAGATCAGGTTAGGATGTGCTGTTCTCTCCCTGAGAGAGTTCTGCATCCATTCACCCACTATAGTGATGCTGAACACAGCCCCAGTACACCTACACCTGTATTGTGCTCCATTTAGACACAGGGAGATGTGTTTCTTTAGTTGCCTTGAGTATGGTGGTGGCTGGAAGCACCGGTGTCTGTGGGAATGAGCCAGGAAGGAAGAAATGACAGTCTTTGTAGTAGCTCATGCAGGGTCTCAAGCTGCACCTCCCTGGGTTGCTGTTTTTGAAGCCAGCCAGAATGGTAGCATGGCCCTCTGTATCTTTGGAAATACATGCCTGATCTTACACAATTCCACTTACAAGAATTTAAAGCTGGAAAGTAAAGGACATTGATCATCATCTGTAAATGGTGATGAACAGGACCTTTCCAAGACTTGGTCCTGTCAAAGTCTTAGAACCTAGATGGTAGCAAATTATTCCTCACAACCTCTTTAAGCAGCTCTCACATTTTTGTAAATTGCAGTCTTTATCAAATGTAGTTAATTTAGGGAGAAACTCCTGAAGATTTCTGTCTTCCTGGTTGGCTTCCAGTAGACCTCCTTTTTCCTAAGGAAGGCATCATTAAAACTTACACAGCCAGACAAGTTAGCATGTGTCAGCCAGTCTGGGATAGCTTTCCATACATATTGTCTCAGCCCACACCAAGGCAAATAGTTATTTTAACCTTCTTTCTCTGAAAGTTTTACATTATGGAAATGTCTTGCTCTATCAATTGGAGAAATGCATACGGTAGCATCTTCCCCAGCAGACTCTAACACCTTCTGTCATCACAGTTTTTCTCTCATCTTTCTCTCCTCCACCACATCCAAACTTCATGCCTACTGCCGCTCTTTCCTCACCCGCTATCCATCCTACGCAGCTATGCCCCCTCCTTCAGTTCAGTAGGGTTTTTCCTTCATTAAGTGTGCATGCTACCAGGCAGACTCAGCCACAGACTGAAGCTGGCATCTTACAAGGTCCTGCCTCTGCCTTCTGTATGTCTTCATTATATTGAGAAATAAATTATCTTGTTAGCTACATTATTACATTTTAAGTTGACAAGTAAATCTTATTATAAAAGTATAATGATACAATAAGATATTTTGTTCATGCATTTAGCCCTCTCTCTCTGACACTTAATTATATCTGCTGCTGCGTGGTGATCTGAAACTTTAATTTGGCAAATCAACTAAAATCCTCCATAATAGACTGATTTCCTGCCCTTCTCTTAAGGTTCTAGTTTACTATATACTGAAATTACTTTAAACATGTGTCCAGTGAACCTTTGAAGAGCAAAAGGGCTTGATGGGAGTGAAAAAAAAAAAAAAGGAAAGCTGTAAAGAGAAAAAGAAAAGTTGTAAAGAGAATATTTCATTAAGAACTGTGGAGAGAATCAAATCTGAACTTGTGTATAGGATGAGAAAAGTTTTGCAAAGTCAGAAATGGGATCTTCCCTACCATGAGCAACACAGTATCTGTGTATCTGCTCCACCACAGTACAGCGACCACATAACCAGAGTACTGTGCTACAGCACAGGGCAACTGAGGCTGTTCCTCAGCTTTTAATGGACCTTTGGCCCAGGGAACCTTCCTTCACATGCAGACGTGAGCACTACTGTGCACATGCATCCACGCGCTGGCCAGGAAAGTTGTGGTGTGAGCTACACGCTCCACACCATGGAGCCCTGAGGACCCTCAGGATCCAGCATATGACATCCAGATTTTTCCTTTCGCGTAACCAGCATTTAGCCTGTGTTCAGGCTCCCTACAATTCCCCGTCACCTTAGTGTGGATAGCACCAGAGCCTTCTTGGGTCTTGAAAGGAAAAACCATAGGTTATTCTTTCTGTTATCTAACTGTAAACCCGTCATCTCATTGTAGGAGTAGAAGGGGTAGACAGGGACTGCACAGAGAGCCAGGGCCAGATATCCTGCAGGTAATTCAGACCAATAACAGACCCATATAATGTTTCCCAAGAACTCTAGCAGGTCGACTTCAGCATAACCCTGAAGGTATTCCAGCATGCACAGGTTGATATTGTCCCTGCCCAGGGCAGGGGGTTTGGAACTGGATGATCTTTAAGGTCCCTTCCAACCTGAACCATTCTGTGATTCTGTGGTATTTTTATTGGAGCACTGGCTTAGGGGCCATTCAAAAGAGAGCAATGCCAAGGCCCTACATCTTCCAGTAGAAGCATGTAAAACATGCAAAGCCCCATCTCACAGCTCTTCTCCCACCTTTCCCTTGGCTGAACCATCCCAGTCTGTATCCTGAAAGAGCCCAGAAGTGCTTAAAGGTGTAGGAGGGCTACAGAGACAAGCCTGCATGGAGTTAGAGCTCAAAGGAGGAGAGAAGTCAATTTGATCTGCAAACCTTAATTTTAAAAAACGTCTGAAATTGAGCAAAAAGAATTATAGTTCCCAAGCTACCTATAAATTGTGTTGATGACACTGAGACGACCTCAAAGCAAATAATCTCTCACGCTGAAAACAAGCCTGACCCTGGTAATGCATACTTTAAGTAAGGAACTCACAGACAATATAACAGGGACATTTCATTTCCATAATGTGAACAAAACAAAGGACACAATTGCATCTCATAAACATGAAAGACGTCCACCTTCTTTAACTAATAAAGCTGACAAATTTTCCCACCTAGTGTAAAGGAAAGTGGAAAAAAAAACAGGCCGAGCCTTTCCCTGTGGTGATAAATAAGGCTAAGGGCATTCCAGTAGAGTCACTGCGCAAAATGTATAAGGGAGCTTAAGGGACCCAGCTTTTGCTGAGCATCAGCTGGAGGGGGACGACTCACTCTCCTGCACTCCTTTGAAAATCCTTCTGAAAACTATACTCACTTCATCACCTCAGTAAAATTTTGTCTTCTGCTTGCATATCACATATCCCATCAAACTTGGGACTTTTGTAGCCTGACTCCGGCATGACTCTATTCATCAGTAATAAACTCCGAGCATAAATCTTATTTACTGCTGTACTTCTCTGTGTGTTAGAAATTCACGTACAGATTTGGTGTAAGCAAGTCCAACTTCCTCTGGAAGTTTAGGAGGCAAACTCTGCAATGACAGAACATTGTAACTTATATGCGACTATAAAAACATTCAAGTGACAAAATATACCTGTTTGTTATTCAGGGAGAGTATCAAGACAGAAATTCATGCTGTGCTTTTCACAACAACTAAACCTCTATAGCCGGGACAAAACATTCAAAAAGTTTTAGATCTCACTAAGACACTGAAGGAAGTGAGTAGATTTTAATAGGAAGTCAGTCCACAAGTTGTCTACTAGGAGCTCAACATTTTCTTAAAGTCCAACTCCAATTGTGATCAACTCCACTGAAAATTAAAAAAAATAGCTCACAAACTCTTTTATAGGTCTATTGCTTAAGGACAGCATGATAGGAAGACATAAAGACTTTTAATTATACCTCTATTAGCTGTTTTTCATACTTCATCTCTTTTTTCTTTCCTACTATCACTTCTGTCCTTACAAATTTAAGTCCTTTCTTTACTCCACATGCAAAAGCATGTAAGCCACCATTTCACCCCAATTTCTGGAAAAGATGATAGAGAGAGAAAAGCAGTCCAAATTCATGACTTGACCTGTGTGTGCACACTGCTTAACCATAAGCTTGGGTGCAAGCTTACCATATGGTACTTAGGCTATCTGCAGAAGACACGTACTATAAATCACAGCTGTTTCCTTCAGTACGTAATAGTTAGGGAAAACGCCTAAAAGTGGTGCTGCAATGCCATGGGTGGCTTAGGTTCCCCTTAAACTCAGAGGTTCTCTGAAAATCAGCCTGCTGGCCAGGAACAGGTGTAAATTTGTCTCATCATATAGGAATTAATAATTGGTTTTTAATATGGTCTTCCTCCACTGATTGTCCAGTAACTTGTCCCTTGTGGTCAAAAAGGCCAATGGCATCCTGGGGTGCATCAAGAAGAGTGTGGCCAGCAGGTCAAGGGAGGTCATCCTCCCCCTCTACTCTGCCTTGGTGAGGCTGCACCTGGAGTACTGTGTCCAGTTCTGGGCTCCTCGGTTCAAGGACGGGGAACTGCTGGAAAGGGTACAGCAGAGAGCTACCAAGATGATTAGTGGACTGGAACACCTTTCTTATGAAGAAAGGCTGAGGGATTTGGGTCTTTTCAGTCTGGAAAAAAGACGGCCGAGGGGGGACCTTATCAACGCTTATAAATGCCTAAGGGGTGGGTGTCAGGAGGATGGGACCAGGATCTTTTCAGTGGTGCCTGGGGACAGGACACGAGGTAACGGGCACAAACTTGAGCATAGGAAGTTCCACCTAAACATGAGGAGGAACTTCTTTACTTTGAGGGTGACAGAGCCCTGGCACAGGCTGCCCAGAGAGGTGGTGGAGTCTCCATCTCTGGAGACATTCAAAACCTGCCTGAACGCGTTCCTGTGCAACCTGCTCTAGGTGACCCTGCTCTGGCTGGGGGGGTTGGCCTAGATGATCTCCAGAGGTCCCTTACAACCCTATGTTTCTATGATTCTATGATTCTATGAACTAGTGATTCTTTCTTCTTTAGTGTTGCTTTTAGAAGTATCTTCAATTAAGGAGTAAAGGACACCTTCCGAACTTGATATTTCAACTTGACAAAAATAACTAGTTCAGTTCCTGGTAGTCGAACTATCAACTTAAGCAATTATTAAGGACCAATTACTTGCAATACAGTTCTGAAAGAAGTCCTTAAAAACATATATATGAATAGAACTTAAATTCTACCACTAATAAGTGGAAAAAAATTATACAGTAATCATGATTCTATTTTTAGAGAATTATACAAAACAAGCTTGTTCTTGAATCTGACAGGTTTAAACAACGTATGTATGAAAAACACATTTTTTGTTTAGTAAACAAGAAACATCATTCAAGAATAACGCAACAGCTCTGAAATATACACCATTATCCTCAGTAATTGGCAAAAACAATACTTTACTGCGTGAGCTACAGTGTCTGTTCCTGGGGGAACAATAAATTGAATCTACTTGGGAACAGTGGTGAACAGCACCCTAAACTTTCCTAGAACTCCATTTGTCATGTATGATTTACCACTATTTTTTCATTTCGTGATACTAGTGCCGCTTATTGGTCTCATCTTCCTGTAGAAAGCAAATTGTTTTGATGAAGGCCGACTGTATGGGTTGAGAAAAAAAGGCAGACTGGTCATGATAGTTCAATTAAATGGAAAACCATCCTACATGAATGCCATGAACAGTATCCTTCCTGATCGCAGAGTATTGCAGAGTCCTGATGCAGTGACCCCAGAAGTGAAACACTCTCATCTCTGAGATTTACCTTAAGGATATTAAAATGTAAGTCACAGTGGAGAAAACTGAATACAAAACACATTTCAGCCCTCCTTGCACAGAGAAATAAACTCTAAAAAAGATAATTTTTTATTTGTATTGCCAATTATATTATTATGATAACACCTAGAATTTTCCCTTCCCTTTAACCCTGTCTTACCCCATTAAGAACTTGTTTTAAATACTGGAGAAATTGACAGATAGAAGCACTCAGGAACTATAGTTGAATTGAAGCAAAATGCAGTGAGAAGGAATGGCGTAAGAAGGTTGGAAAAAAATCCCCCAGTTTTTACCTTAGACTATTGAACATTGCAGAATTTGTTGTTTGTAGGTAAGAGATGAGGAAAGGGCAACGGATAAATGACCTAACGTTGGGAACCTCTTCTATATAGGATCGATGACATGGAACAAGGAGCACCATTGGCTGCAGAAGTGCTCAGACAAGTAGTGGAAATTGATGCTGTTGTCAAGAATGAGGGGCATTCACAAGAGAAAGTATAAAGGATCAGGTATGACATCCCTTCAGGACAAGAACCTGTGATGTACCTTGACTGGGGTTTAAGTTTCAGTTTTCTGGATACTGAAATTACAAGCTTCTTTAAAAGAGAACAAACAATACAATCTCTCCTCCAAATTTCTAGGTTTTGTAAGTAAGGAAAGAAATGTGAATGCTTCCTAAGAAAGAAATGCAATGGAATCTGTTTGCTTTTGCAGACAGCTCAAAGAGATGTGAACTACCCTACAAGTATCACACATTTCCTCAAAATTCTGTTGCGTAGCACTAGCTTTAGGAAATACGCTGTCCTGGGTGAAGCTAGCTCAGATCCATTTTATTCACATAAATTCTCTATGTAGAGCTGCCACGTGTGATGTTAATCATTACATTTAATAAGAAGTCTAAAAAGCCCTGGTCCCTGTCAGCCCCAAAATTCTCTTGAATGGAAAAATTAGATGTTCCCCAAAATGTTAACCTGTTGAGTTAGTATAATATTAAATCAATATCTCTCTTTAATACCTCTTTAATACTCGATTTTTCTTGGTTTTGGGTTTTTTTTTCCTGTTTTCCTATGTAAGTAATTGTTTTATTAAACAGATTTGATCACCATAAAGCAATCTCTGTCTGAGGTTGAACCACTATTCAACCACAGATCTTTGGACCTTTCAAGTCCTTTAAAAGTGAGATAAGATGTCTCATCAGAACAAACAGTGTTCATGTCAAAAGAGGTAGCAGTAAAATGGAGGAGTGGTGCCTATAAAAAAGGTTGAAGCAGCTACTGTTTTATATTTTAGTTCAATACTTAAATCTCTTCTGTACTGAAAGCTGTTAAATCTTTTCCCTTGATCGTGATTTGTGAAGGTTTCACTTACCAGTTGCACAGATATTTTTCATAATTCCAGAGGAAACAGAACTGTCCATATGCTGTGGTCATGCTGCAGTCTTCCAAGCTGCAATTTATGGGTTTTTTATATCCAAGATATCCTTATGTGTAACTGCCAGGAAGAGGCGAGGGGCAGGGGACCTGGCCAGGGGGTACAGGTGGGGTCCTAGGTGAGGTCAGGGCTATGTGGGGCCCGGACACTAATAATTTGAAAGGCTTTTGTCTCCTCAGGAGCAGCATATTTACCTGCCACAAGAATGCATGTGAAACTTGCTCTGTGTACTTGAGTCATCTTTCATCCTAAAGGACATTGTTTCCTGGTCACTCTCTGGGAAAATTAAAATTCATGAAGCTGTCTAAGGCATTCTGTTAATGGTTTTGGTCTTTCTCTTTTCCTTTCTCATTTCCTTTCTCATTTCTTTTCTCTTGTTTTCCTCCCGACACACACCTCCCAGACATGGAATATTCTGATGAGCTTGGTAGAAGCTGAAATATTAAATTCACTCTGAACTATTCAAAGAAACAGGAAAGATTAAAACCACTTACGCCTTCAGGTCAACTGCTCAACCCGTGTTTGCAAAAGGGAAGAGAAGATGGTGCTGTGAGAGGCACAATGGTGCGTGGAGCCACAGTGACCCATTTCAGCCTTCAGGCAACCACTTGCGTCCGGGTTTCAGTGATGGCTGCGGTGGGAAAGAGAGGAGAGGAAGAGCACAGCATAAATCGCTAAGTGATGCGACAAGCCTGTTTGGAAACAAGCAGTTAGTGACTGGCTGGCAGAATTAGCAAGAATCAATCATGCAGTGAGTTCATCGGAAAAAGAAAATGAGAGTAACAAGGGATGAGCTAAACAGTAGCTAAATAAGATGGAGAGGCAGAGTCTCAACAGGCTGGTGAGAAGCAGTGGATGGAGGGTATTACAGCCACTGAGGCAGAATTTTAGCAAGTGTTTAAGCACAGGGGCATTGTCAGAAGATGGGTCTGAGCTGGGAAAACACCTCCGCTTGAGTGTGGGGATGGCTCTGCTCAGTGCTCCTTCAAGCAGAGCACAACAAGGGGTTGATCATAGCCCTAAGAAGAAACCTGATTAACCCCTGGATGGATAGATTTATATTTTTTAACTACTGTGTCATGTACGCACCCACTGCCTTACAGTAGAACATAGGTTAATAGAGCTTACAACCTTCAAGGGCAGAAGGACGTTCATATCCATATTTCTGTGGCTTGACATGAAAACTTATTTTTACCTGCCCAGTACAAGATAATTACATGATGTTATGTCGATGTTTAGCCCAGTTATTTCATCCATAATAGTCTCATCTGGTTTAAGAGACAGTAATCATAAAACTCTTAAAAGTACGTATCCAAAGGATAACTTAGTCCCTTTATTAGTAAGAAAAGAAAATGAAGATAGCATATATCCTAATGGCAAAAATACAGACTGAAACTTCTGTTTACTTGCATTAAAATGTTTGTTTTAATAACAAGCTCACTGGCAAACTTCTAATTTGGATCTATTATCTTCCTCATTAGAATTCCAGTGGCAGGGTGAGCACACAGGCTGCTTATTATACAGGAGTTCATTATCAAAATCTACCATAGATTGATTATCAATAAATGTTTTTCATTTCCTTAGAACCCTCACCACAGAGCTCTTTTATTTATTATCCTTCCCCTCTCTTTTCTTTATCTAATCAGCCTGTGTTGAATCAGCTGCTAAGCATTCAAGAGCAAATGGCTTCTTCAGCCTTGTAACCATTAAAAGTCCGTAGGAGCTATCATTCAGACGAAACGTGTTATTGTTCCTCTAAAGATCCAGCGCTCCTTTCATTTTTAAATACCGATGCGTCAAAAGTGTAACGATACCGAATGATGACCGAACGCTTTTTCAGACAGATATAGGAAACATGCTTCAAATACAGAGAAGGGTTTATCCTTCTGATCTAGGAAGTGGGAGCGCATACAGGCACATTGGCACCCTGCTCCTCAGCAGCCCCAGAGAACAAGTACTGCCCGTGCCGAATTGCTGCTGGGAGAGAGCAGGGCCCAAGGAGCGACCCAGGCAAGCTGGAACACACTAACTAGATGGCCGAGGTTCAGTTGCATGCAGCTGGTCTCTCTGGGTGCCTCTCTGATTAACAAGGTTGTGTTAGAAAACAACACATGGCATCTGAAGTTCCTGCTCATTTGCAATCAGTGAAACCGAATTACTCAAACCTCCTCCGGGGCTGTGATTGGTAGGAAGCAAGGGAAAAACATGGGTAATGTTTAAGCACCATCTTTTGTACATGAAAGTTGTCAAAGTTCATATAAATAAATCGTTGAAAGAGGCAGCTCTGGGCACTCTTTTCAGTGGAAAAGAGGGAAAATAATTCTGGAGGTTTAAAGGAAGACCACAGAGCATCCTGTGCTACTAAACACAGCAAACACTACATGCATCACCTATTTGGGCTGAACATACCAGAGAGAACTGAGATGACTGAAAAATTTGACTAGCTCTGACAAAGTTCATTTATATGACAAGCCAGTTACATCCTTGGAGTCTTAGTACTAGTAGGTAGAGATAAAATAATAAGAGTTATATACTTCCTGCTATAATCTAAAGGGGGAAAAATCTAATTTCTATGATTTCCATCCCAGCTATTTTTAAGAGTGACAAGAGTCACATATAAACATAAAAACAGAGAGAGAAAAGATCCTGTTTCAGAGTAGGTACATAAAATGATTATTATTTTTTTCAGTTGTTTTGTTTATATTTAGGTAAACCAGGGAGTTTTTGTATAAGCAGATGTTTTCTCAGCATTGAATAAGGCTTCTCATATAATATGCAAATAACCTACACAATATTTCTTAGACAAAATTTTGTAAAATTTAACCAGTATTAGATACACCTGCACAAAAAGACTGGTAGTTTATACTAGCTGAAATAAGAACTGTAAACTATATAATCTAAAGCCCGAGGCCTCAAACTGATCAATGCTGGAAGCCAAGGAGGATTTATATCCCCTTCCATAATACTGTACTCCTGTCTAGGTATTCTCTGAGCTTTTTCTGCCCTCTTTGACAAGCCAGTAGGCTTGAAGAATCATTGTTTGTTTTCTGATTTGGCAATTCCCATGTTCTTATAAAGAAAATAACATATGACAAGGTCAAGAACATGAACACAATTATAAAAGAAGCTTGACAGATCAGATAAAACTTCTGGAGTATAAAGGGAAAAAAGTAAATAAGGAATTTGAGAATGGACATTAGTGTGGATGGTAGGAACACAAGCAGAAATAGACAGTTCCAGTCCTGGAAAGGCACAGCAGCCAGTTATTTGTCGACAACAGAAAAAAAAAGGGGAGACGTAGGCATCATTAGCTGGTAGCAATCTAAGCCATGAACAGTAAGGCATAAGATGTTTGGGTTTTTTTAAAAAAAAAAAAGCCAAATGTAAATGAAAGAAAAAAAAAGAGGAACCAAATTCTGAGCTGGCATAAATGAAAATAAATCAACATCGATGTCAGCCCACCTACAGGGCGTGCTCCCTGCAAGGATCCGGTCTGGATACACCTCAATCAGTGCTCAAAACTGTGTTCAAGCCAAGGGCACAGGGTTTGTCAGGAAGAGAAAAACTGGGACAAATATATTCAGAATGCAGAAAAATAATCAGAAACAGTGTACCAGTTTCAAGTAAGCAAAGAAAGAATAGTCTTCTTGAATGAAAAGTAGTTTACAAGTGAGAAGAAGAAAAAAATAAGATTATTTGAGGAACATCAAGTCTTTGGAACAAGAGGGGAAAAGTTCAATAAAAATTAAATGCTTTTGATATAAATTACAGAAAATATAGAAGGATTTGGTCTGACAGGGAGAGATGGACATACAGGAACAAGATGTAGAACAGAGAGAAGAGCCGAGGTGGAAAGAGATGGTATTGTAATGCAGGTACTGGGGTGGGACTGTGATGAATAACATCTGTTTAATTTGCTGTTTTGCAGCTAGTGTTTTTTATGTTCCTTTGAAAAATCAATGGCTGGGCAGCAGGTAGGAAGACTGCTTGTTTGCCTTGCCTTGACCACCGGGCTTTGGCAAAAGAGGAATATTTTACAGTCGGGGCGGTTGCTCCTTTTCTGACAGCAACTGAACTTGCTCAGCGGGAAAAAGGTGGAGGAGAGCAGAGCTGGGCAGCTGGGAAGGGACAGACTTGGCAGGCAGGGAGCCGCTAAGGTGCCGAAACAGGCGGAGGGGAGCAGAAAACAAACACGTAATCAGCCCAGAGCTAAAGAAAAGAGAATTTTAAGAGATACCTGGTGGGATGATGGCAGTTGAGGCCGAGAACAGGGCTGGAGAGAAAATCCTGCCCAGCCCAGTATAGCAGGTAGGAGGTTTACGGTCTTTTATTTCCAGCTCTTTTTGAGCTTCTCACTTTAAAAAAATACTTTTATAATGTATTCTAATAAAAAAATAGCATTAGAAGTTCAATGTAATCTGGTATTTTTTGCAGCAGCTGCTTTAAGAAAAGTAAGCAGGCAGCATCTTCTCTTCTTTCTGCCAGATTCTGGCCACAAAGATCACAGGGTGAGGACATTTTCAGTTCAATTTTTAGTCCCAGCACAGACTTTCTAGGTGATTTTGTGGAATGGCCTTTTCATTTTTGCTTCAGTCCCAAGTTTCTGATATATAGATGATTTGTAGCCAGTATATGACAATAAATCCTTGCTTAATTCTGCAAGTTGTACATATCCAGATAAGTACTAAGAAACTACCCTTGCGTGTCCCTCTAGAATTTTTCCAGTTTGTCTCATTTGACACTGCTGCAAAAGCTTTTCCAGGACAAAGATGTCCTAGCATTTAGGTGTAGTATGGTGCAATCTTAGTACTACTGTAGGTATGCAAAATAGAAAAGATTAAATACATTTTAAAAAAAGGAAAGGAGGATATCAGTGGTTTAGTAAACCTAATAGTTTAGGCAGCTGTAGTTAATACGTATGTTTGTACCCCACAGTAACAACGTGAGGAACATCACATGGCTGCGACTCTTTGGTTAGAGTCACAATTCTGAATTCACTCCAAAACACGGCAATAAGCTTTTGTAACACAACACCACCAGAAATCTGGAAACCTCCAGGGAGGTTTTCAGATCAGTCAGAAGACTTCATCCTTGACCAGAACCGGGATCTAACCCTTAGCTAGGCAGTCTCTACTGAGTCTTACCTCAGCGACTGCAGAGCTGCTTTGCAGCATTGCCTTTATCTATGTTTTCTCTAAAGAATAACAGCTTATTTTTCCACAGTTTATTCAGATGAGTTGTCCCACTGATTTCATCAGGAATGCATGGGAAAATTAAGTGCCTCAGAGACTAGGATTAAATTTTAAGAAGAGGAAGGGAGCACTGGACATGGAGTGGCTGTAGCTATGTTGTTTCTGCCAGTTGGAAGCAGTGATTCCTGCAGGTAAAAGACCCTGGAAGCAGTGAAAGCAGAGGGGAAACAATATCTGTCATGAGCTTACCATGGCCTTGTGTCCTTCCCATTCTGAAATCCAAAGGAAGATCTGCTGCTTTCTTCAGACTCCTGCATAAGAATACCACTGAGCTTTGCTCTGAGCTGTCAGTTATCTGGGCATTTCATTCCCTTTAGCTGAAAGAGAGAGAAAAAAAAGGTTAATTCCTAATCCCTCTAAATGAGAGCTACCGCCAGCATTCACGTCTTATGGACCTGTTGCACCTTACACCGAGGGTGGGGGCTTGTCTGTGAGAATGACTCTCCGGACAAACACAAAGGGTACGTGACTGAATTATGATGCGGTTGTATTATTATAGACTGAACTACGAAACTTAAACTTCATTTGCGGGAGCACTGCTAAGTAATGCACTTTCTCAAAAGTCAACATATATACTCACGAGGTAGTGATCACAACAGTGATACCTACGGTTAAGCTGACGACTGGTACTGAGGCGAGCAAAACCGCAGGATGCTGAAACATCATGGTGTGACTTAGCGAACCGTGAAGGTGAAACAACTAGAGGTTGTTTTGTGTGTTGAAACACAGTGTGGAACACAGTGTGGACACCACTTAACTTATATCCTTGTAGTAGTATTCAGCCTGTTTAGTAAGAAAACCATTTGAGGAAGGAAAGCTGCTGTTTATTTCATGAGATCCTCATGTAATGCCATTGCTTGGATGCCTCCAGCTCTGTTTTGGTGTGGATGTTGTTTAGGAAAGAATTCCGTAAAGCAGGCTGAAGAAATGCAGCCGATTAGTAGGTTAAGAAAACTGGCATATTAAATTATGGGTACGTTGCATTAACAGACACTGTCTTTTTATTACCAGGCAGCGCCATGTCTGTTTTGTGATTTTTTTAGTTGAGCAGTTATAAACACAGGGAGTAAAATTTTTAAAAGGTGCACCTGTATTGCACCAATAAAACAGCAATTTTGTGCCTAACAGGCCATACAAATGCACTCTCATGCTCTTGAGGATTTCCTGAGCACAAACATTATTATGGACCTAACTGAGATTGAAGTAACAAATGGTGCAGCCTGAAGCCATGGTTATCTATTTATAATAATAATCTTTCTCCCTTGAAAGCTGTATCCAACCTGTGACATGATTTCAAGGTAAAATTAAAGAAATGTGTTCTTCAAATGGAGTTTGGGTCGATGCAGTCAGAGTCAGCTGGCTGAAGGCTAGGCTAAATCCCTTTGCTGCAGTCTAAATTTCCAGGGAAACACCGTACTTTGAACCCAAGACCTGTACAGCTGGAGAATGGAATAAAGAGGCTATAATAAATTGTGTTACTCCATTAAGAGCTCAGAATCTATCAAGAAGCTGCAGCAAATGCCTTACTTTTTAATTATGTAAGATACCATCGTTAAACATAGAGAAAAACTTTGTTCATGACTTGTCCTTCTGCCATAAAAACGTGCAGTATCGCTGAATTTCCAAGGCACATTATTCTTAATGACCCATTTCAGGCCACAAGTTCACAAGTGTTTTAAGCTGGCATTTGCCAGCATTGCCACCAAGAAAAACGTCCTGCTGGCTTCCTCCATTTCTCCTGCCAGCCATTGTGCTTCTCCACCCCAGCACAAAGCTACACACAGCTGAGTGGCAGACTGGGACAAGGAACAGACACAAGCTGCATCTGACCTGGGAGCGGGAGAGAGGACAAAAAGCTCACTGCACTATTGCATGAGAAAT
This sequence comes from Rissa tridactyla, assembly GCF_028500815.1. Lineage (NCBI taxonomy): Eukaryota > Metazoa > Chordata > Aves > Charadriiformes > Laridae > Rissa > Rissa tridactyla. The sequence goes on from NC_071466.1 coordinate 201,525,178, forward strand.
TTAAGCACAAGGGTGGAGGCAATGAACTAGCAAGGTCCGGTAGAAGCTGCTGGGAAAGGGTGTACTGCAAGGCTGCTGCTTTGAGCACCAGTGCCAGCTCATGCCATTACAGCATGCAATTATACTGTTCTCGCCAAGAGACATTCAGCATCCTCCGACATTCAGTACCCTCCTCCTTCCCTTCACCCCCGAGAAATCTTCAAACGCTGAGAGAAGCAGGCTGGACATAGCCCTAACCATGTAAATGTGTGCCTCAAGCATTTCTTAAATCATTTATGGGTACTCCCAAAACTACAAAGAAACCGTAATATACATTCTCCGGAGTTTTCTTTTGCACACTGAAAACAAGCCTGTTTGCTTTAGAGCTGCCCAAGCAAAACTTCAGTTTGGTGGTAGATTCATGTTAACTCTGTTCTACGAACTTTTTTTCTGCTCTCTTGCAACAGCAGTTGGGAAATTGTAATACAACTTTGGTCTGGTCTGAGAGCTGTGTGCAGTGTGGGCATGGCCTATGTTGTATCCTATGTTTCCATAGCAAAAGCACTTCTCTACATGCTGAATCACAATCTGTTCACGTGAATGTATCATCACGTGAATGCTCTGTGGGCAATATTCATCAGTTTGTCTCCCATCCCAGCACTTCAGAGCAACAGCTCTGCTACGGAATTGTATATCTAAGGAGGCAATGCGGGATTTCTGATTACCGTTTTGACAAAGGTTCTATTTTACATGACTTTTTAATGGAGATGAGTGCAGAAAAGAGCATCTCATTCTTCTACAAGATGAAGTAGGACTGGGAGGAAATATTCATCAAAAGCTGATAGGTGATGACATGCCTGTTTTGGAGTGGGCATTGCCTAAGGAGAAAGGCCTTTGTTTCTCTAGGCGGGAAGGGGAAAAAATGTTCAGTGAAATAGAAAACCTGCATGATGGTTTCATTATGTCAGGTCAGTGATCCAGTTAGATGGACTAGGACAGTTAGTGCCAGCAAATCTTCCGGCTAAACATGTAAAGGAGGAGGTTGCTCACCCTTCTGGGCCTTTTAAAAATGACTGCAGGCATTGTGGATCCTTTTAAGCACAGTTAAAGCGGGCAGATGTCCTTGCTGGTGACATATAGTTAGGCAACTTGTTGCCTGGAAACACATCCCGGTGGTTTAAGCACTATAACGAGTCAATTAAAAAGCTGTCTTTGTTCCAAATTTTAAGTATTCTCTTGTTTTCATCTTTTGCCTTCCTTAAGGCAACCGTTCTATATTTTGTAAATTAGCCATAAATAGACGTTAAACTGATGAAATCCCTTAATGCGTCTCTTAGTAAAAGTAAACAATGGTAGGAATAGGTACTTGAAACAGCCAGCTAACTCAGCAGAGATGTAAAGGAGTGAGCATCCTTTTGTTCATCCCATCTTGATTGACTGAGTAGCAGAAAGACGTGGGATAAAGGAAAGATCACTTTAAAGTGCCCAAGAGGTAAAAGTGAGGAAAATAAAAAACAGTGGAAAGCTATTAAGGGATCTGGCTGCAGGCAGCGCACTTGTGTTTGCATAAGGGCTGTCCTTCAGACAGCATTGTCAGCGTGCTTGGCCCTTTATAGAACATCAGAGACTCCGAGGCTCAATTTAAAATAAAACCTGATCAAACACTGTATGTAATCTATGCCTACCCTGAAGTGAAGGGAAGTACTCCTGAGGAATGAGCTATATGCTGCTTCTGAATTACAAACACCTCAGCCCAGATCACAAAGAGACAAGGTGCTCAGGCTCACAGTCCCGTTTTTAGGAACTTGGCTCCCTATCTGAAGACATGCCTCAGGAAAGGAACACGAAATAAACCTGCCAAAGGGGAAGATGCTTATCTAGTCAAGAGGAGACAGAACAGGTTTTTCCTTTGCTCTCCCTGTTCTCCCTCCTTTCCATCTCCCCCCATCTGGAGGAGCCTGCCTGAGGTAGTCATCACCCAGGGGCAAATCTTTCTTCCCTGAAAGCAGCAGGCTTCATACAGTCCTTTCATGCAGTTGCTTAGTGTTTAGCTCACCTAGGATGCGGGCCATTTCATTCCCTTCATCTCTGCAAGGTTTGAAACACTGCAATTTCACAACTACTCCTCCCCCCCCCAGCCCCAGAGGAGACTGAACTGCTGGCCAGGCTGAGGACAGTCTGTCCCACGCGTTGAAGATGGGTCACGGTGCCACCATGGTGACAAAACTAACCAAGGCACAAAGAAAGCTCACAGCAGTGAACCTGGATTGCTACCTGCCCCGCAAGGGAACGTGTCGGGGAGGGGACGTCCTGCATTTCAGATCCCACTGTAAGCATTTTATGACCCAGTGAGCATTTTACTCAGATACTGCAAAATGTATCAACGGTCCTCAGAAAAGGGCTGGAACTCAGGATTTTCCTTTCCCCTCTTTCAAGGGAGGATCCCGGCTTCTGATCCGGGCACTAGGCTGAGAGCGTGTCTAACGCACCAAACACCCGCGCTGAGACAGATGGCACAGCAGCCACTTTGTGAAACCTGAAAGCACTCAGGTGTAACACAGGTGCCAAAATGCTCGATATTGTCAAATATAAGGTGTCTGTGAGCATGCACAGAGGTGAAGTTTCCTGTTCCTACAGTACATAGGGTTATGCAGCAGCTGAGCAAAATGCTTTCGGATTTAGGCATCAAATTATAATTATGTCCTTCAGAGGGATATAGGATTTGATCTTCAAACTCATGAGTGGGATTATTCTTTGATACTTTGTCACTGTCCCATCTGGAGCCTGCCATTATGGCTCCCTCCGGGAACTCCCACTTTTAACATGTGGAATCTGCCGCTATAAAAAAATTAAGCTCATTTAATTTGCAGGATTAGAAAACAGTCACACAGCAGTTTGTAGGGAACGGGTAGGTGTAATACAGCTTCCAAAGTAATAGAAAAGCCTACAAACTAGTTGCAATATAGGAAAAATTAATTAGTAGCTTTTAACTTATTATCTGGCTTATTACTCACTCCAGATGGATTTAGGTATTCCCTCAGTCAGTACTGCCACATTTTATGCTCCAGGCATGGGCTCCTTGTGAACACAGGACAGGAGGAAATGGTTATCTCGGGCTGGAACTGCCGCAGCAGCGCTGGGAGTGGTGGGGACAGGTCAGCCAGCGAGCCAAAAAGGGATGCTGAAGTGTAACCTGTATCTGCAGTCTCTCGTGCATGGAGGTACAACTGCCAAAGGGGGCTCCAGCGTCCGAAAATTTTTCTTAGGGTTAGGTACTTACATCAGTCTTGATACACTGACAATTGTTTCACCTGTGGGGGTTTTGTTTGTTTGTATTTAATAGGATAAATTCAGGTGAGAAGGGACCTCAAGAGCTCTCTAGACCAACCTCCTGCCCAAAGCAGGACCAGCTCTTAGGTCAGACCAGGTTACTCAGGGCTTTATTATGTTGGGTCTTGAAAACCCAGATGGATGAAGACTGCATAAACTGGGCAACCTACCCCACTGCTTCACTGTCCTCATGGGGAAAAACATTTCCCTCCTATCCCACCTGAACCCCTCTTGTTTCAGTTTATGCCTGTTGTCTGTTATCCTCCTTCTATAACCTCACTGTGCAGGGACTGGCTCCACCTCCTCGATGCCTCCCTGTAGGCACCTGGGGTGGCTGTTTAGCGCACCAGAATTTATCCCTGCTCCAGGCTGGACATCCCCAGCTCTCTCTGTCTCTCCTCACAGGGCAATCGCCCCAGTGGCCCTCAGCTGAATTCCCTCACAGTTTTGAGTCTCTGCCTGGGAATGGGGAACCAAAACTGCCTCCCCTCTTTTCTACAATACCCCCACCGGGTGATGCAAATACCCAGGAAATGGAAAACTCCTCTCCAGCGCCTTCTTTCCTTTGTGGAGCCAGCTCCCAAGCCACATCTCAGCGCTCCTGAAAGGGTTTCAACATACCGACGCAGTAGGATGGGAAGGTGTGTGCTCTGCAGTGACACCTGGCCCATGCAGCTGGGCATGGGAGGTTAATTGAGCCACTGTGCCTGATTTTTATCTCCCAGACATTTGGGAAAGGGGGAAGAAGGCTGTGTTTTTTCCTGCTGTATTTCTTTGTTTTAGTTTGAACAGCTGCTTCATTCAGCTGAGCTTTATCATTTCTCATGCAGTATGATTTTGAAAGTCACAGCTTCTCCGGCTGTTTTGCATGGCTCTAAGCCTTAAGTTTCCCTGTTAAGATGAATTCCATTTTCCAACTATTGATCTTACCTTCTAAATTTTTCATTCCCTCTTTGAAGTTGCAGCCAAATAGAAATGTTCCTGCCACTGACTGTGATTTTCTCGCATGAAAATTAAGCTCAGTGTATACTGGTATGTAAAGGTAATGAAATCAGATCATCATCTGAGAAAAATCAAAGCCTTTACCAAGTAACTTTTATGAAATTATTCTCTGTTTTCCTGTACAATGGAGGGCCAAAATCTGTATTCCTGGCCTAGGGGTGGCATTACTCAGATGATAAACGTATTCTGATTCCATGTAACTTCTTAATGATTTTGTTTACTTTCATAGATTCACTTTTAGTAGATTAATGATAGTTTTCTTTCTAGAGAAGATGATTCAGTAATAATCCTTTTGGGTCAGAAAGAAAAACTTACTGGATAGAATTGCAAATGTTTAGGTGAAATATTGCACAGGACAGAATTAAAAATTAATGCCACATAGACATATCTGAAATGCCTAAAATTCAGCTGAGAGAGTTGTTTGCACATTTACTCTGCTGTGAACATAGGGAAAATATTTAGAGTCAGGTGATGGTCATTAGTCAACTATTAGATTAAGAGGTAGGAAATGTTGACTTCGTGGACCCGTAGGACTTTGTAATTAAATTTTCTCCTATTTTTAATCAGTGTAACTCTAATTATAAATTCATAAACAAGCTTACTGACCAAACTACTCCATGCAAATTGTTTCTGTGCACAGTGATTCAGTTGCAGGGAGGGTGTTTGCCATAGAATTGAAGGGATGAGCAAGAGTAAAATATTTTCTAGAAAAGATATTTTTCAGAGTTCTATTTTATTGTAGTTAGGACAACTCTAGCTTCCTTCAGAAGAGTCACAGTCAGCCAGACTTTCTAGGTGTCTAGTCTAAGCTCTGCATCCTGATCCAGCACCTCCTGGATCTATCCTAAGGTGGATGTTTCGGTGTCCCATAGTCAGTGGGAAGCCCTAGAGACCCCAAAACCCCACCCAGAGAGCAGATGAGGCCAAAAGCAGCCCAAAGGTAGTGAAGGGTCTAGGTACAATAAATGGGATGCCACCTGGTGCCTGACAATATCAGAGCATGGGCATAGTGGTGTCTGAGGAGTACCTGGCTGCAGGATACACTCAGCACGTGTAGAGGCTGGTCCACAGTTGTGTGTGGATGAGTAGTCACCTTGTGTGTCTGGAGCTCGGGAAGCAGGAGGTGGCTGCCAGACCAGCCAGATGTCAGAGGGGTGACAATTCTGTTCCCGCTCCCCTGCTGGGAGTCCCCTCCTGAGCCAGCCGCCAGGAAAGGAAGGGGCAGGCACTAGTACAGTGAGAGCCTGCAGCTGGGATGAGCAGCTCAGGGGCCACGGAGGAGAATAAATCAGGCTCTGGTCTCCAAAGTCTGATGGGTGCATGAGCCATATGGTTGGCACCGAATAAAATTTCCCTGTGTACTCCCAACTAGCAGGACTTTGGCTACCCTCTAGCGCCCAGCAGATCTCAGTTTTCAGATGTCGGTTTTGCATGGAAGGCACTCAGATTCCCCAGGGATGGAAAACAGTATAAAACAAACAAACAAACAATTATACATCACCTTCATCCAGTCCTAAGCATGTTAATCACTGCAACTAATACAGCTGTTAATCCTCCATTTAATAATGAAAATGCTCGTCTCAAAACCTGACTTCTTTCTGTAAGCTGTGATACTACAATGCTCTGGCCATCCTTTGATCTTAGACACAATGGGACTTTGAAAAGCAGCAGACTGTCCATTCGAGCTTTGGAAATCTCCTCTCTGATCACAGTGTTTCTGTCTGAACAACCCCACTTCTATGCTGCACTTGCAAACAAAGGTCCTGCCTTCTTTCCTCGCCTCTTCACATCTCTTGTGACCTATTTCCCAACAAAACTTTGTTCTTTTCAGGATAGTAACGAAGAAAAATTTGCAATTTTCCTTCATTTCCTTTTTTTTTTTCTTTCCCTTTTGATGCCATTGTGGAGACACGTTGAACTCGGGACTCTGCTCTCAGCACTCCCTTTCTCCCTCCGGCTCAGTTCGTGCCACCCCTCCCCACCTTCCTGCATTCCCTCCTCTTTTTGCTATTTGGTTTATGATCTCCATGAATATAACTGTTCTGTTTAGGGAAAAAAGATCACTTTTTCTTTTGATCCACTTCCAGTGCTCATTGTACCCCCTCTTATTTCATTCCTTCTACAAAAGTCATTGTTAAGGCCCTTTTTTCCAAAGTATATGCTCTTTTTTGATTCAAAAATCACTACTTGAGTGCCTTTTCTTGAGAACTCTTTTATCAGTAACGGTATCTTTTGTCAACTCCCACTGCATTTTCAATCTCCCTTTCCCTCAGTATGATCCCTGAAGAGGTATGTTTTATTTTTCTTACCTCTCTTCTCCTCAGTGCTCATTTCAATCAGGTTCCCAAGTTACAAACAGTGCATTTGCTGTAATCCTTCATATTTTTGGACAAACTACACGTTGTGCTTTCTGAACATTAGCACATTGAAATTTGTTTCATGTCTGCCATTCCAATTCATAAATGACATGATTTTTTGCTCTGCAGAAACGAGTGATCCTGCAAGTAGCTACACTCACCCTCCACTAATCTGTGGACATAGTTTACAGTTTTCCTCTTTTTAAAAATGCCCGTGTTGAGATTTTCCTCATATTTTCAAGGTATTTAATTCCCAGACTGAAGACTCAACATCTTTCTGACCCATAACTTATTTTTGTGCCATTATCCCGAGCCATTTAGAGCTCAGCTTTGCAGGACACTAAACGTAACGCAGCATCGGAGCACTTAAACTTCGACTTCCTGTTCAGTACATGTGCCGTCGGCTCCAGCTGTAAGCACCTGTTCACATATTTAAATTTAAGTATGAAATTAAGTTCTCAGGTGGAGCAGCGTTCATGGGCTCAGATGCAGAGCTCAGCCTTATGTTTTCCTCTGGTGTCCAGAGGTGCTGCTCGGCACAGAACGGTGTCCGTGGGGCACTGAGCCCTCCAGAGCCGGATCTGAAGCATCTGAAGTTACGACATCTTTTGTAGCACCAGTACGTTGGGACTCCATGCCCTGAAGTGCTGACATTTAATTTCAGTAAAACCAAAGATAATACTGGCAGAAACACCCACGCAGCAATCAGCACTTTAAAAAGTAACTGTCTATAGATGTATCACACCACTTTACTAGTCTTCTGTTGAATAATTCCCCCATGCTATTCAACCACCAACCTAGATACTCCCCAAATTAAACCAGATTTCCCACACTATTATAACAATAATTTTCACATGCATCCTAGATTGCATTTCAGTACAGTGGTCTGTTCCTTGTAACACAGGAGGAAATACAGTCCGAAATATAACTTTGGAAATGAATAGAGTCCAAGTAATTATAAAACCTGATATTGGAATATATTACAGTTATGAAAAGCATACCAGAGAAATCGGAATAAATTGAAAACTGGAAGGAGAGAGGATATTAATAGGACATGGAAAAGTACAGTGCAGGGATCAAATTTACTAATTTGAATATCTGAACAAACTCAAAAGTGGTATTGCTACATATACTAAATGTTTAAGAGAATTTTGTGAGGAAATAAAAATAATTGTGTGTCTCCTACAAAGCTGTCTCATTTTCTGTTTACAAAAGCAGATGATTAGTGTCCCTTGAATATCAACTTTTTGCCATGCATATTTGACAAGGAGTGATTGAGTTTCAGTAAGTTATCCCTAAACCAGGCTTTCTTGCACATTTATCTTGTCTAATTGCATTTGCTATCTAGACTTTTTCTGCAAATTTCGTAAGAACTTTATATTTTTACTCTGGGTCAAGATATTAATTTAAGCTTTCTAAAGCATGTTCCCTTACTGAAAATGTAAAATAAAAAAGAGAACCACACAAATTCTAAACCCACTTATTCTCTCTATCTTCTAAATAATCCACTATCTTGCAAAGACTAAGTACCAAAAGCTAAATCTAAGCTTCAGAAATATGTGCTCAGTTTTACAGCACTTCCAAAACACCAAAGCAACCGAAGATTAAATAATACATTTAAACAAAGACAGTATTCTGGAAACTGCTTAAGAGCAGGTTTTGGCTGGCATTATTTTTAATCCTTTATCATCTCCTAAAAGAAATGGAAGGTGAAGCACGTATTGCAGATTTAAATAATTAAGACACAGATAGACTAAAGGACTGGATTACTGACCATTTGTCATTGAAACACCCATGTTAAAATAACCCCTACTGCTACGCACAGTTGCCCTTGACTCTGGAGTTACTGAAGTAAGCTGTCCAAGCACCTCATGGTTTTGTAAATCAGGAATTTCGACATCTGATTTAAGCACCTAACTCCAAGACAATAAGGAAAAACTTCAGTGTTGCGAGCGTCTGTGTTGGCTCCCTCCAGAATCAGTCCCAAGCAGCAGAAAGAGCTGTGGCTGTGAGCTTTTTTAAAGGTTTCTTAAAATTACGTTGAGAGCTTGGACACAGAGCTCACTGCTGAGTTAGGAGTGAGAAAGGCCTGAAAGTCTCTTTTGTGGACTTTCCGGACATGCTCCCAATTCACGTGGCTTCAGTAAGGCTCCCAAGTTTAAAGATAAACAGATGGTGAGAAATCCGTGGGCCCAGGGCCTGCAACAATCTTTCGGAAAGAGCTGGGGAAGTTCAATCAAACAGCAGCGGTGGCCCAGCCCACCCACCCGGCCGCAGAGATTGCAAGGCAAGCTGAAGAATCTTGTTAAGAAATGCTTCAAGCAAAACTAAACAGAGAAAATGATTGTAAAGGAGGAAAGGGGAACACTTCAAACGCAGCCTAAAATGATTATTCTGCAAATAAGCGCTGCCTTCAATCTCAGTAAAAATACCTGTTTGCATAAAGCCAGATGCCAAAAAGAGCAGTGCATACTTTAACGTGTAAAGCAAGGGGAGAGAAACCTTTGGAGTCACACGCTGGAGAAGCACAGCACAGCCTGGGAGGAAACTGCTTCTCTGCTCCATTTCCCCTGTGCCTTAGAATCACAGAATGGTTGGTGTTGGAAGGGACCTTAAAGATCCTCTAGTTCCACCCCCCTGCCATGGGCAGGGACACCTCCCACTAGACCAGGCTGCTCAAAGCCCCATCCAGCCTGGCCTTGGACACTTCCAGGGATGGGGCATCCACAACTTCTCTGGGCAACCTGTTCCAGTGTCTCACCACCCTCACAGTAAAGAATTTCTTCCTAATATCTAATCTAAATCTACCCTCTTTCAGTTTGAAACATTTACCCCTTGTCCTATCATGACACTCCCTGATAAAGAGTCCCTCCCCATCTTTCCTGTAGGCCCTCTGTAAGTATTGGCAGGCTGCTATAAGGTCTCCCAGAGCCTTCTCTTCTCCAGGCTGAACAACCCCAACTCTCTCATCTTGTCTTCACAGGAGAGGTGCTCCAGCCCTCTGATCATCTTCATGGCTCTCTTATGGCCCATTCCAAAAGGTCGATGTCCTTCTTATATTGGGGGCCATCCTCATGAAAGCCTTCCTCTGCAGCTTCAGGCAACAGCTCAACCTCACCGGGACTAGTTTTGGAGAGAAGAGTGCTCCATCTGCCCCTGCGGGCTGGGCTTCCCCTTGCCCTCATCCCCAGGTTGCTGCCAGGGCTTTCAGCAGACCTGCTAGCCTCATGGGGCAGCCACTGTCACAGCAGGCATAGGAGCCCTGACTGACATCCCTCCCTGGCCATAGTTACCTTCCTCAGCACCCAATTTCAGCAACAAAAATGAGAACTCGGTTGTTCACAACAGAGAGCAGTTTAGGGAATATTTTGCCAAGTTTCTTTGAAAATAAAACATAGTTGAAAGAATGATGTAAATGGAGACCAGTTGGCCTGGATGATATTCCTTCTTCCCTTACAGCCACTTTCATTCCGCAGTTCACGGTGCAGCAGGACTTGAAAACAGCCAGGAGTCCTCTGAAGGGAGCAAGGCTTTGGGTTTTGCAGTGTCTTTGAACACTGCGTTGTCTCCAGCTCCTCCCTGCTGTCTCCTCTGGAAACCCAGGAGTGGAGGAGGCAATGGTCCTTCTCTACTGTGCAGGTGATGCTACCACGGGCTGCTGCAAGGCTGGAACCCACCAGGCGTGGGCTCCGTCACCCTGGCTGGTCTCGGTGACTGGTCTTGTCCAAAGGAAGGGGGCTCAGGCCTGGGAGCCTTCCCCCAGGGGCTGTGGTGCTTCAAGCCCGCCATCACAAAGCAGCTCGCTCTTCTCCTGAGTACTGACCACCGAGGAAAGAGTTTTAGCACATACTCACCACTCTATTATGAAGCTGTGATTGTATTTACTCTCCTTGGATGGTTTCATTTGTGAAACTGCCAGGAACAGAGACAGCTCATTACGAGTTGCCGAATCCTGTAGCCTGGTAGGGGCGAGGCTGACACCTCTCCCTGTTCCCAGGGCCATCCCAAAGGGACCAGAAGGCCCTCCAGGAGCCATTTACACCAGACCTCCTGGTCCCTCCAGTAGCCAGCTCTCAGACCCACTGGACTGTCCAATGCCCATTCCAGACTGGGGGGGCTGTTTCCCTTACTGGGCTACTGGGACTCTCTCTCCTGCCTTCCCTTGTGCCCCCATGCTCTTTCATGCATATGTGGAGATGGGCTTTTATTCCCATAGTTTAAAAACTTAAGTTAGTATCTGCACTTTGTGCTGAAATGAGAATTTTGACTATGGAAACTATAATATTGGTGGGTATTTAAATTTAACTGGTATTCATGTAACCAGTAAAAATATGTACCTTTTAGGAATGTCTTCATATTTACGCACTGTAGTCATAACTTGCTTCAGATGGACTGAGATTTATCAGAAAGGATTAAGGAAAACATCATGCTGTTTCTACAGCTGTTGCCTTATGTCTCTGTTTTCTCCGATGCCGGGCTATGTATCCCCCAAATTAGAAAGAGCTTCTCTTTTAGACCAATTGAAAATCTTGGGAGTGATGTATATAAAGATACAGTGCACCTAGTTTTATATTTGAGACATTTCCAGCTGATTTTTCTATTTCCATTTAGAAGGTCACTTACAAAAGAAAAGAACTTAAATTATTAATGGAAGACAATAGGTCTCTTTTTTTTTCTTTTTTTTTCCCAAATCAACCCCACTGGGCTCTGATCAGTGGAGTTACACCAGAGATGAACTGTACCCCAAGCAGGGTTTTTTACAGTCTACTTTGTACTAATCAAAATGCATAAGCAAAATGTTAATCAAATTAGTTCAGAAGTTGCATCCTAGTGTTCAGTGGTTGTTCTAGCTCATTACTGCAAGGTCAGAATCAACTTTCAGGCTCTTGTCTTTCTTGCCATTCTGAAAGTATATATAATTCTACAACACAAAGGAAAAAAATAATGTTCATGTATTCACAGTAGAGATTTTGTGTCATCAAGTGTTATCTGTTCCTCCTGACATATGCTATTGTTCTTAAATAATCATACCTTCAAATTGTATCAGAAAAAGCATTACCATGATTATTGGAAAAACATTTTTTGGAGCTAAAAATCCACTCTGAAATACAAAACTACCTACTGGTATCTCTCAACTTACTGAACTCAATGGGAGTTAACACAGGTCCAGTAAAGCCAGAAAGAAAATTTCTGGCAAATTCAGGGGAAAAAGGATCTGTCCCTTTGATATTACACGTCTCCTTTTCCTTTTCATCTAGATAGTTGAAAATACTGAGTTTGTTTCCAATTATCTTTTATTAAGCTTATATAATAAATTGGGCTTTTAATTACTGAAATAGAAATATGAAAAGCAATTTGAATGACAGAATGATTCTGTCTGCCAACAGAGTTGGAAGATAATTACTACCAGAGTAAAGTTTTATTTTTAAAAGACACCAGGAGAGAAAGAGCTTTTCAGAGTCACAAGTGGCAATTACACACTAACCTCTCCAGGAATCTCCATGGCCACTAAACACTATCAGTGCTTGTGTGAAAAATCCCCTTGTTAAGGTATTTCAGCATCTCTCGTTAGCACTAAGGTAGGTTATAACCTATTTTTCAAAATAAAACACTAGAACAACACTGGCAATCCTGCATATGCAACAGTTGACATCCAGGGCTTAGTGAAAGCCTAATGACTAAAAAAACCCACCACTGCTGTTGCCAGGTGAGCAGTGAAGGAAGCATGTCTGTAGACAAGTTTTAATTGACTGTTATGTGGCCTCTTCTATGGACTTTGTTGTGTGCCGAAGCCAATAACTGTACGTATAATCCTAAGTGTGTGCTTGGAGTCATGTCTTCCACTACTGCCTTTGGTGGAAGAAGATGATACTGGCAATGGGAAGTGGCAGTAAAAAACACCTTGCTGTAGAAACGAATTTTAGATGCTACTCAGTGGGAAGCCATGTGTGGTTCAGAACTGCAGAGATACATTAGATTACAAGAGTTAGTGCAGGCTAAGTAATGAAAAACACGCAGAAGCACATTCTGCAGTTATGAATCATTTTTCTATCCCAACTATCATTTTTATTAGCTACAATACTAATTGAGTTGCTTTGCAGTTACTTCAGTTCACCTCCTTATTAGCAGAAAACATTAAATTGTGAATCAGAGCCTGTGGTGATCTCATGAAGGTAGGTTCATAATGAAGGACTAAGGGTGCCCTTTTCTACAGCTACGTTTCATGGAGTTGCAGAGAGAATTTACTGGGCTCTGGCTAGAGATCTTCAGCTTCTGAAGCTGGCAGGTAAATGTTCACATGCTACAGGAAAATTAAGAAGGGTGGGAAGAAATACGATGTATAGGAACATGGTATGGTTCCCATACTTCCATGAGCTTTTTAGACCCTTCTTAGGCAGGAGCTGGTGGATGGCCAGGCAGGAGCAGTGCCACAGCCCACGCAGCTGCCTTCTGTGATTTAAAGCCATGCTGGCTGGTGGCATCCTCTGCCTGCAGAGTTCCCTGCAAACCTGGCATCACCCCCCAAAGATGGTTCAGATCCTGAGCTCAGTCGGAATAACAGGTCAGCATCAGTTTTTCTTTCCCACATAGCACAGGGGAAGAGCTGCGCATGAATTCTGAGCAAAACAGTCTCCAAAACAAAAATTGCCTCCAAATTATGGTTTTTTTCCACAGGAAAACCAGTCTGGCAAATATGCCTTGTGCCATGTCAGAGGGCAAATTGGCAAATTGATCAGTTTGCAAATAACAACAAGTCAGGTGCATCAAAGTTCTGTAATAATGATCTGGACTCTTTACTGTAAAATATGTTGTATGCGTTTGTATATATTTAGTTATTATATTTCAAATTTAAAAAGGTTATTGGGAAGTGCTGTTAGTAATTGACTTCGGGGCTAGAAAGCAGGAGGAGACATGAAATGTTAACGCTGGAATATCCCCTGCTCTCTGGAAGGCCTTTGCATGCAGTGAGCTGCAACGTTTGGTGTGTCTGATCGCCAGCCTCAAGGTTACCTGCTTGCAGGGCTGTCCAGTGTGGACACAGCCAGGGTATTCATGAGCTTGGTTTATGCAGGTGAGGAGAAAAAAGGGATTATAAAATCCAGTAGCACAAAGTGTTGAAGGAACCAAAGAAGATGACTTAGAACCAAAGAGGTGAACTGAAGAAGGAACCAAAGAGATGGAAAACGTCATTGTTGCCACCAGGTGGGCTGAACCGCCGGGCTGACAGGGAGAGGCCGGGCACTAACAATTTTGTAAGCAGCAGGGGAGCGAGAGACTGGCAATGAGTTAGTTCAGGAACAGGATAGTCTTTGTAGGTGAAGCAAACAGCCAGAATCAATGAATCAAATGCATTCAGAAGAGGAGGAGAAAGTCCATGCACTTGCCTGTAAGCCTTTGATTTTTTACCTGTGTTTTTCTTCCTGCAGAGCCATATGCTCTGTGTTTTGTTGTAGGATATGTTCTTAGACCTCAAAGTCACAACAGACCTTACCTCCTTCAGTCTGTGAAATTTCACCTAACATCTATTTGCATGGAGCAATAACTGCTTTGGGCTAAAACTGTGTCTTCTAGGTAAGTACTACGAGCTGAACCATTCAGTGCTCTCTTTGATAGTTTGCTGTAAGAAATAATCCCACTGTTGAAGCTCTGAGCTCTGTTTCCTGTCTGAACTTCTGCAGTTTCGGTTCAAGGCAGTGGTTGTTCACCATCTTCCTCTGCTACTTCAGAGAGCTCTTAGGTACCAAGTGTATTTTTCCCAGGAGGTACTTACACACTGTAAGCAAGTCATCTCTCTGTCCTTTTTGATCAAGCTAACCATAGCAATCTCTTTAAACTTGATATTATTAGGCCTGTTTTCCAGCTTCTAATCATATTTGAAGTTCTTTTAGGCAGCCATTTCAATTTTTCAGTGTTTGTTGTTTGTTCAGCGCTTGCCCTAGGACTAGTCATATTTATTTGATGAATTTACAGAGAGAAAAACCCTTCTCAGCTTCCCTCCTGCTAGATTAAAGAAGCTGAGCTCCAGTCTTCTAAAGCAGACTTTCCACTCCTCCATCCTACTAGCTCTTTTCCTGCACCCAGTCAACATGGAAATCCCCTTTCTTGAACAGGAGTGACTAGAAATACACACACATGTTTTATTCATCATCTTCCCCCATGACAATGATTTTTTCTTATGCCTGCCTCAGAAGTCTCAGGGTTTTTTCAGGAGTTATTAAATACTAACATTTGTGCCTCTGGGCCACATAATTTTTTCCCAGGCTGAACTTTATAGTTTTTCCTCTGTCTTTGGCAGTAAATAAGTTCTGGAATATTCAAGGACTGTCATTTTCAGTCATTCCCTTGTTGTCCATATCTGCTACCTGGTATCCAGTGATAACCGGCAATCCAAGCGTGCTGCCCGTGCCAGCAAACCCTGCTGGCACTTCAGACAGATGTGCTCGAGAATGAACGGGACAGACCAGGGTTCTGTAGGGACTTCAGAAACCCCGCTTCAGTTGTCATTTGTAGCTAAATAGAAACACATCCCTACCTCCAAAAGAATACCTGATAGTCATATTTATTCTCTCCCTTAGAAACCATAAACTAATTCTTGCTGTTTAGCTCTAGTTATTCACTGAAAGAGGGATCATTTGCTCAAGGACTGAAAACCTTGAGTCACTTCAGAAGTCTAGAGATCTGAGCCTCATGCTCCTCACAGGCACAAAGAAACCCCTTTCTTAGGAGTCAGCAATGGCACCTAATAGTCAAAAGACTGAAAAATACACAGGAAGTTTACTCCTTCCAGTAGCTTTTTTTCCAGCCCTCTGTACTTGAAGGTGGTCAACTTGTTATTCAGGGAATTAGTGTCGTGGGATATGGCTGTTGGATAGCCAAGGTAATTTTGAAATGTGTGTGTCACCAACAGTGGCACACTCAAGCATCCATGGTGCAAAGTTGAGATTATTTAGTGTGACTTCCCAGAGTGCACACCTTAAGGAACCAATTTGGCTTTTGTCCTCCCTGCATTTAACTGACTGGTAGCTATTTACACAAACAATAAGAGCATCTGCCATCAAAACAATTGCTGGGTTCAACGGTACTTCATTGGAGTGAAATTCAAAGTCCTGCCAAAAAAAGGGGAGGGACAAGAAGATCTTGTTTTACCATTTCTGTTGACCGTCTTCTTCTAAACAAAGCGAATAAAATATAATTAATGTAATTAATCAGTTTTTCGAGTGAACACCCCTCTAATTATTAAAAGTAAAAGGACTGTCAGAAGAATAAAATCTTTTTAAAGAAATGAGAAGGTGACATATGACTCAAAGTCTCAGACTCTTGTTGCAAATGAATTCCTAGAGTCATGCTCAGCAAGTAAAAGGGCACACTCCTGAACCTGTATTTTCTAATATGCTATAGTATGACTTTGAAAGAACCCCTGCTGTGTAACATCCAGAGTCAGTGCAACACCAGCCACTGAGATCAATACAGACACTCAGAACCCTGCAATACTGATAGGCAATTACAACAATTCTAAAATCAATGGACTATTTAATAAGGTGTTAATGTAACTACATTGAGACCAAGATAGTAAGCCTCTCCTGCATAACATGCTTGTGGTAGATTTTTGCAGAAGTGTTTTCAATTTCTGTGTATTTTTGAGAAAAGTAAGGATACTCCTGATGACTGATAGTGGGTTGTGCATGGCATCCTAAATAACAAACATCCCCCGTCCTCAGTCTGCCTCCACTTAGCACCTGACAAAGCAATAAACCCAGAACCCGGTGTTGTACTAATGCTGTCCTGCTATAACCAGCCCAACTGCTACACCAGTCCTATCTAGCCGTGGTTCAGCAAGGCAGCTGTGCCTACCCCAGCATCCAAAGCTGTTGTTCTACTACACTGACGTGAGCTGTACCACAGCTAAAGAAAGCAATGCTCGGAGCAACCTCATCAGCTGCAGCCAATTTTTTTCTTATTATTGTTATTATAGAATCATAGAATCATCACGGTTGTAAGGGACCTTTGAGATCATCGAGTCCAACCATACACACACAAAAAATCCCCTACAATCTCTGCCACTAGAGCATGCCCTGAAGTGCCAAATCTACCAAATCTAGAGGTTTCTTAAATACCTCTAGGGATGGTGACTCAACCACCTCCCTGGGCAGGCTGTTCCAGTGCCTGACCACTCTTTCAGTAAAGTAATTCTTCCTAATATCTAATCTAAACCTCCCCTGCTGCAGCTTCAGACCATTTCCTCTGGTCCTGTCATTATTCACCTGGGAGAAGAGGCCAACCCCCACCTCTCAACAACCTCCTTTCAGGTAGCTGTAGAGGGCAATGAGGTCTCCCCTCAGCCTCCTCTTCTCCAAGCTAAACATGCCCAGCTCCCTCAGCCTCTCTTCATATGACCTGGTCTCCAGACCCCTCAGCAGCCTGGTAGCTCTCCTCTGGACACGCTCCAGCACTTCCATGTCCCTCTTGTAACAGAGGGGCCCAGAACTGAACACAGCACTCGAGGCGAGGCCTCACCAGTGCCAAGTACAGGGGCACCATGACTTCCCTGCTCCTGCTGGCCATGCTATTCCTGATACAAGCCAGGATGCTGTTGGCCCTCTTGGCCACCTGGGCACGCTGCTGGCTCATGTTAAGCTGGCCGTCCACCAGCACCCCCAGGGCCTTTTCTGCTGGGCAGCTTTCCAGCCACTCTTCCCCAAGCCTGTAGCGTTGCTTGGGGTTGTTGTGACCAAAATGCAGGACCCGGCACTTGGCCTTATTAAACCTCATACAGTTGGCCTTGGCCCTTCGATCCAGCCTGTCCAGGTCCCTCTGTAGAGCCTTCCTACCCTCAAGCAGATCAACACTCCCACCTAGTTTGGTGTCATCTGCAAACTTACTGAGGGTGCATTTAAACTCCCGTAGAGCAAGCTATATAAGATATTCCTCAAAGGTCACTTCTAACTTAATGTAGGCCAGTAAATTACCCCCTCTTAACATTCAGTACACAGAGCAGAGGCCATGGCAGCAATATTGATGGAAAATTCTTTCTCCACATGGAAATGTGTGACCAGAAACCGCTAGTTTTTGATCCCAAAGTGAGAAAGGGGATGAACTGGAATGACATTGCTGTAATCATTCACCTCGGTCATCCAGTCTCAGGCAGCGACTAGATGCCAGTTCTCCACAACAGAGGCAGTAGAAGAAGTTGCCATCCTGTCCATCCTCCCCCACTTGCAATTTCTTGCACCTGACACTTGTACGAGCATCTGTTGGGAAAATAATCAACTGGACCAGCAAAAGAGTCTGTGTTTTTAAAAACAACAACAACCCCCACCCCCTTCCAATAACTAGCACTCAAAAATAATTAACCTTGATTCTATTGCACAAGTGGTTTAGATCACCACCAACAAGCAATTGCATTAGTGAGATTGAGGGTGCCCTAAGCTGCAGGGTGGGTGTGGAAAGTCTTGCACCCCAAAATAAAATCTGCATGGAAATATACCCTGAAAACACGTGTGATGATCATCCTCTTAGCTGACAGAGCCCTTGCTTCTGGAGGGCTCAGCAATGCGTCCTCCCTTCCGCCCTGGTCAGCTACTATAAGAAGTTGTTGGAGGATGCCCCTACAGTAGAAATTAAGATGCCAGCAGTATACTGATGGACTGGGGAAACCTTCGGTTCACATGCAGGAAAAGCAGGATCTTTATTAAGTTGCCTAACCTATGGAAACTGTTTCTCCAAAGTTTGCCCATGATGTGGGATTTTTACACAGGAATTAGACACTGCAGAGAGAAAAGGGAGAAGAAAGACAGATTTTTAAAAAAGCAAAATTAGGAAGTCACTCAAAAAGGTAGATGCATCTTGCAATGGTTACTTCATGCTTTTTATGTCAAGAACTGACAGTAAAGCAGACAAGTAAAAGGATAAAGGGGCTCCAAATCCCCCTTCCAATCAATATCTGAAGCTGTGGAATTGCACACGGCTCGCCAAGAGGAGATGATTTCCTTCTTTTTCAGTCATCCATCTTGCTTTCCTCCTTTCCTTTCTCCCTGACCCTAGCCACTTCTATCTGTTCCCTGCATTCTGCCAGCTTTCATTTGAGATGTTTTAAATTCACCAATCCAGTAGTTTTTAAAATTTTGGGGGGGTTTACTTTTCTCCTGGGTATGTTTAATTGGATCACAGGTTGGTCTGGTGAATGCTAGATCCAGTACAAAGTAAGCAGTGCATAGCTAGGGAGCAGAGAAGTGGTGGTGGATTCCATCACATTTAAACCACTTTGTTTGGCTCATGATGCTGCATGAAACCATATGCGGGGCACCTAAACTCAGGATCTTTTCAGGTGATGTTCTCGAGCTCTTTTCAATGGGATACAATGCTGCAGTCAGTAATCATTCAAGGTAATATTGAATTGTGATCAGATTCTTTGGGTCTTGATTTCAAGAATCTGGAATTATCTGCTGCTTGGCAATAATTAGAGACGATTCTGTAAAACAAGCTTTTTTTTTGCCTGGCTGCTAGTATTAAATATCAGCATATTCTTAAAGCTTGGCATAAAGTATTTCTTTAAGACTGTTTTTAATAAAACATATCCATCTGCAATTATAAATCAAATAGCTTTATAATTAAAAGACATACTTGGCCTTTTTTATCCTGTGAAGGTTTGCGTGAAATTGGAGCCTTGCTGTGGGGTTTTTTTTACATAATTGAACCTTTTCACAAATGACTTCTTCATACCTCTTAATTAAAATGTATAACAGCTTTTTATTTAAAGAGCACAAATTCATCAAAACAAATAACAGCCCAAATTGTCTCTGGGTTTCCTTGTCACCTAGTTAGAGATCTGGGAAGTAATGCAGAGGTGTAGATGACAGTTCATTCTTCTTCACTGGCGTCACTTCAGACTCCTAGCTCTCTTCCACCTATTCTCCTCCAGGACAGCAGAAACAGCAATTCCTTTGGAGCATTAGTGCTGTTTGCAGCTCACTGGTAACATTTTTCTACTAAACTATTGTTTTACCTGCTCTTCACCGTGTCTACATTAATACACCCCTTCTCTTCTCCAGAGCCCTAAGAATCAACTCTCAAAGGCGTTTCTACTCAAATGGAAGAACACATAATCCTCTTCCTTTGACAATGTGTTAGTTTAAGTTATCTTTATCTCTCCTATCACAGTGCTACTTAATTTCAAGTTATCTTTATCTCTCCTGTCATAGTACTGCTTCATTTCAGAGAAAATTCATTTTCATTCTGTCATAGTCTCCAAGCTTCTCGTAGTATGTCTGCACCATAATATGGTGCAGTAAGTCTTCAACAAAACATGAATTTATTTTTTGCGGCTGCAGGAAAAATCATGTGTTTTGTAGGCTGCAGTAATTGGGTGATCCTATTGGGACACCCTCATTGTCACTGCAGGATTTGAAGTGGCAGGTGTTTAGGCGTGATGCAGATTCATCCTCTCATGCCTGCACTGACTAACAGCATGAAGGAAAATCCAAAGCTTCCAAAAGCCTGTAAAACTCTGATAATCCTGCTAAGATTTACTGCAACTGTTCAAGAAAGAGATATGAGCAAGTCCTGTGATTAGATAAAAAAGAAACATTTTTTTTTAAAGATAAGCAAGTCCACTCAGAAGGAAGAAAGACTGTAATTCACCTTAAGTACTATCCAAGGTGAAACTAATTCCTTTCAGATGCAGGGTCAAGTTTTATGTGGAGCCATCTTGACCTGTAGTCAGTTTGGCTATGAATAAACATATGTGCTCTGAGGAACCATGGAGGGAAGATAAAATATGATCACAAACACATCTAGTCCAACTCTCTTGGAGGTCTGTCGAAAGGCTGCCATTGATTTCAGTGGGATTTGGATGTAATTCTGTCATTCAGCACAGGTGCTTTTATTCAGGACATTTCAGTTCTCTCAGTGTCAGAACAAACGCAGCCCACATTATCATCAGAAGAAATCAGAAAAGCATGGTATTTCTGAAAACTAAGCTGGCTAATCTTTTAGAAAGAAGATGTGTTACCTCCAAATGAGTCCTTCTCTACTGGTGATGAACACCAGTTCAAGTGCTAGCTCAAATGGGAAAAAGGTTTTCAGCGCAGCTGGACAAAGCAGGCAGAGATTTTGCGAAGCTAGAGACTGCTACTTTTCTCCATCCACGAGTGGCACTTTGTTTAACATACAAATTCTGGGGTACTCCTTGATGACAGCCATCGCTAACCAGTGGATCCGCTTTCCTAAAGTGAAGAGAATAAAAATACATAATTCCAGTTTGCAATTGTCAGCGCATTAAGCAAGGAGTTCACTATTTCAGTGATTTCTATAGCTAACAACATAATGTCACAAATAGCTGTTTCTCAGACACATCAGCTATAAAACTGAATTCATTTCACAGTGCTGAGATCCATGGGCTAAGTTCTTCCTGGTGCATGACAAACAGGGTCATAAAAAATTTAAAATCATGCTTCTGTTTGCTATAGCGATAGAAAAGAAGAAAACAAAGAAGAAAATATTGTTTTCCACAACCTGAAGTATTTGAATTTCAACTTCTGACTGGACAAGAAGTTACATGAAAGTTGTAGGGCCTTTGAGGTGAGGCTAGAAGCACCTGTTCAAAGCAGATCAAATGAGACAGTCGTGCTGATCCACTCTGACCATAACATCATTGGACAGTAGATCAATGGTTGAGCATAACTTCGGCACTCTGTATAGCCCGTTGATAATTTTCCGTTACAAAAAATTTGTAGCAGAAAACATACAGAAAATGAAAGCAAAATTCATTGTGGAAACAAGTCAATATCAATGACTTTTTCCACTGAGCAGAAGTAAGGACCCCACAGACCCTTGTCAGTCAGACTGGATTTCCACTGCAGTATTTGTGGTTTTCAGTCAGCTTACCCTCGGCGTCCAGCAGGACGGACTCCTCAGGGCTGTACTCCATCCACTGGTCCCTACACACCATTTAAAGCTCACCACCTGAGGTGGCAGAAGTGATGGGGTGCAGCCCGGGTGTCAGATCCCACCTGGGCCTCCCAGGACAGTCTGTCAGCTCAGTGCAATGGCAGTTCCTAGTGGCACCGACACCCCTTGTTCCTTCATCCTGTTTGATTTCCCATTGCATGCCTGACATTTTTCCTGACTAGTGTTGGCCACTTCCTTCTTTCGGACCTCTGCGCTTCACCGCTAGGAATAACTGAGGGGGGTTCAGCCAGCTGGAGAGGAGCCTGCTCTCCTGTCCTTAGGATCACTACCCAAAAATGATGGAGCCCTGCAGTTTTGCCCGTTACTCTGAAACTACTCTTAATAAAGGGTAGGAAAAGCCAAAAGCAAATCCGTACACGAAATTCAAGCAGAGCAACTCTGCTGTCTGTAGGAACAGTTGGACAGAACTGAAGGGAAACGAAGCATGCATCGCACGTGGCTGCTCCAACGGCATGGTCCAGCTGAGAAGTTGCCAGCCACTCCCAGCCCTTCTGCTGAGAACAATCATCCAACCTCATGTCCTCCATTTGTACTCTTGGAAGAGGTGGGGATTTAGGGAGTCCTGGTTTCTTTTACAACCCAGCTCCACCTTTGGGTGTAACTCAGATTCCGAACTCTCCCTGATTTATTACCTCAAGCAGAAATAGCTCTGCCTCCCTTACGCAAAATCATTTCCCACTACAAATACTTTGCAAAGGTAAAGCCTAGTGCGGCTCTCAGCTGGCTGTTGCTGACCAGAAGAAACCCTGCCTGGCTAAGTCTTAATAAAGTGTTAATTTATCATAATAACTTTTCCAGGGATGTTATGCAAAGGCAGGAGTAAACTTTTTCACCTGTAAACTTCAAGGTCTACGTATACATCCAACTTGTTACTCATATTTAATTGGATGTTACAACCAGACTGATACATGCAGTTCATTACATGGTCAGTTTAGAGAGACAGAATAATAACCACCTCCGAGATGACAATGAATCTGGGGATCCTCATATCATCCTCTCTCCTACAAGCTTGACTTTAAAGGTTGACTTTGAAGAGAATCAAGTGGAGCTGTTGCAGATAACCAGGAACACTTTGATTTGAAAGCCACGTGCTTTCACATTGCTGGAATGAAACATTGGAATAGTTTAGTGACACATTTTTAACATTTTCACTTGTTTTTGTCACAGTTCTAAATACAGTTTTTCAAAATATCAAAAAATGATAGCAGGATGACAGTTAAATTTCCTGGAATCTGAAAGCAGATACTCAAAGGTTGGGTTTTCTAGGAAGCATCTTTCAAACCACGCATGGGTAAAAGTGATGCAGCTAACTCAAGGCATGGAAGACAATAAATCTGTAGCCAAGCCACCTGAAGTAGTTGAGAGGAGAAAAACTTTCAGTCACCCACACCAGGAAATTACAGCGTTTGGTTTTCGCAAGGTACAGAGGCACCTGCATTGTTGGCTACTGAAAAATGATATTTGCAGTCTGCCTGGGTGAAAAAAATTACTTTAATTCATGAAAATTAGAAGAAATGAAGCATTACTTTTTAAATGGCATTATCTGTTACCTGAAAGTTTTTCTTCAGAGTACAAGACACAGAAGTAAATGTAGTCTGTCTCCAGAGCCTGAAAGCTAAAGTGGCAGTGCTGACATACGAAATAGTGAATAATACAATGAAAGTAGTCTGCTCTTCTTCTAATATGAGCTCGGAGATGTCAGTGCTGGTGCTCTTCAGAGTAATAACATTGTGCATTATTAAAGACAAGATCTCAACAGCTGCTTAATGTTAATATAAGACCCCGGAACATATTCTGAGAGGCTCCATGTCAGTCCAATATAGGCATTGCAATTTTAACTTACAGCATAATTACAGCCTTCTCTTATGCTTTGAGAGTTTATTTCCTGTTTTGTCAGGCAATCATCAATCTCTTATCTTTAAAAAAAAAAATAAAATAACTGAATGTTCAGAAATAACTCCTAAAAGCTACCTGCAGTTCTCCATATCCTTATTTGAAGAAAAAGAGAGTTATTTTACAGTCAGCTGAATCTCTGTCCCTTTCATAGAGTCTGGGCATTCATGCCCCTAGTTTTCACTTTTCCTCCAGTAGAATTCCACTTTTCCAAGAGTGAGCGCTACTGGCAGCAGCTGTGGGTAGATCCATGAAGAGTCCCATGCAGGATCCGAGTTTAAATTCTAGCTGTTCACACACCGCGTGCTAGCATATGTTATAAGCAACTATAAATTGTGTGCAGATGTGTGCTGGAATTCCAGTGTAGTCAAGCTAACAACACTGAATAACATCTTGTGCGCTTTGTAATTATACGTAATGAATGTGCTGTCGTGTAACAGGGTCCATGCATGCGGCAGGATTTATCCACTGACTTTGCAAGCAAGGACTAAGAATTCTGGTGTGAATTTTGAAACAAGGTTTTTAATACAAGATATGCAAAAAGAGGAGACTTCTGGGGAACGTTTTATGTAAGAGGCTCTGCTTAAATGAGCACACAAGCCAGGACTTGAAAAAAGATTCGTTTAGAACGTGTTTTCAAAGTCTAAAGACAGAAACATTTACATATAAGTAAAAAAGAGAAAGTATGCAAGCATTGTCCTAGTTGGAAAAGCAAAGTGCCAACAAAGAGGAAATAGAGGGAGGCGCAATAGAGGTGATGGGGGAAGCAGGCAGAGAAAGGCCACTCTAAAGACCTAAAGGGTCACTCACTCTAAAGGGCGAGGGGAGATGAGCGTCCTTAGAGTACCTTGTAAATAATCTCTGCTGTCCTCTTGTGCAAAACTGATGATTTTCCTCAAGAGAAGATTCATATGTTGTTCTCCGTAAATTAGAGTTTGAAGAATAAATGCTGGGAATATCGACCACCTTTGTTGTCTGCTGCACGGAGAGGGCAGAGCCCCATTGCCCACGTGCCGGCTGTGCCCTTTCCATGGTCCACCAGAGCAGCAGCACGGCTTTTCTTCTCTTCTGACCAGTGGCAAACACCAAGCAGAAAAAGACAGCCTGCCTAGAAGAAATAACGCTTTTCTTTAAGCTGTGTGAACAAAGCAGTAAAGGAAAAGGCCTGAACACACCCTCAAAATGTGAGCATGGGTTAGCTAGCAGCTGGCAGAAGATCAGATGTCTGCGGTCTCTCCCACTCGGAGGCCTCAGGAGAGGGCTCTCAGCATGTGTTTAAGCTAATCTAAATCAAGGTTGCTCTGGTCCCACTATCCTGCCCATTTCCAGCTTTTTACGCCCTCCTCCTCTGCGAGCAGCACAGGCACTCATTTGATTGCAAGGTGAAATGGTTCAGGGAGCTGGAGAAACTGAAAACTTACCATGAAATAAAATAATTAGCTTTCAGCCAGGTTAGTTCCCAGAACGGGATCTGCGTGAAGTCAGAGAGATGCCAGGGCTAACGCAAGAGAGGGGACGGAGGGGTGCAGCATTGGTCCGCGGGGAAAGCGCAGGTTACAGTTTCCTAGTCCTCGATTGCCTTAGGCTGCCGTGGAAACACACCCTGATGCCTCTCAGCAGGTATCACAAGCTGCTTTGCAACCCCATAGGTACACGTTTCCCCCCCCTTAGAGCGAGAGAATTTTTTTTGAAAAAAAACTAAGATGTTTTGTATTTCCTCTTCCCCAGGTTGCCATCCTGATCGAAAGAGGACTTGTAAGCTTAATGAGAGCACTCTCCAACAGACAGTAGCAGCAAATCATTAGTGAGCAGCATCAGCTCTGACAGAGATACAGCTTTCAAGATTCATCCTGCATTTGAAGGTGATTTGCTACATCAAAGCTGAGAAAATATATTAATAAGAGAAAGGAAAAAAAAGTCCATTACAGTTTGATTATATCTTGCACTTCCTCTTATTCAGCTTACCTTTTGGTGTAGATCTTCTGCTTGTATTACACATTCCAGTGCACTTCACCCTACACATAGTATTTGCATCATTTGGCAGAGGACATGCAAACCTAAATGATGATCAGAATTTCCTGACTGTGCTGGAAAGAGTCTGTTAACAGAAAACAGCAGTTAAATCACATCATATTAAATCAGCAACATTCTTAACCCTGAAGCATGGCATCTTATTATTTATTGACTGTTTACTCTTGACTCTTTGGACTCCTCGTATCTCACGAGGCTGATTAGCTCCATATCTGATGGTTATGTTTTCTTCTCTCTTAACATCCTTGGCTTAATCTGTGCAGGTCATTTTGCTTGACCCACTTTGTCCAAACTTGTGATACTGCTCGGTACCCTCAGAGTCTACCTTACAACGTTGATACGGCTTAACACTGGCTGGTCTCCAGCCTTTCTCTGCCGCTAACAAAAAGCTGAATACTCCCATCCCTTATCTGGGAGGGACAGCTGCAGCTGTACTTCCTAGCTCAATTTTAACTGTATATTTCTGAAAGATTAAGTGCTATATACAAATTCAAAGTGAATCTTTTGGGAAAAAAAATATATCTATGGAAAACATGTAAAAGCACAGAAGAACTAACAATAGGAAGGGCTGTTGCTCAAAAATCCCAGGTAACATTAGCTTGTCTGCCTACAGACTGTACCTGTCAACGAGCAACATAGTTTTCTGCTATTTTATTGTCTCACTGCCTTTTTTTTTGCATCGGATGCTACGCTATTTCTTTGAGACTTCTCATAAGGCAGGCTATATTTGGCCCCGTTATGTAGCAACGTTTCCTGATTTTCTGGAAGAACTG
Source organism: Rissa tridactyla (assembly GCF_028500815.1). NCBI lineage: Eukaryota > Metazoa > Chordata > Aves > Charadriiformes > Laridae > Rissa > Rissa tridactyla. The sequence continues at coordinate 201,551,510 of NC_071466.1, forward strand.
GTCTGAATTACTTGACATTATGCCATATAATGATGGTAAGAGGCAGCGAACTCTGCTACCACTTAAGCAATTTCTAGGCCAGGATAAACTGCAGCAGAGGAAAAGGGCTCAGTGATAAGTTATGACTGGCGGAATTTTTGCCAGGGACAGTCGTTCATCTGAGTGTCTTAAACTTCACCTTAAGGGAGTGTTGTTGTGTTGGGCAGCTGAGGAGTCCAGCCGCAGTGTGGAGGAGCTCACAAAGAGCCTGTCATCACCTTTCAGACCAGCGTCATTGTAGTAGACCTGATACCAAGTACACAGCATACAGGGTAACTTGGCAAGAAAGTAAAATATGAAGATAGTGTGTCATACATACAGAATAATCCTGGCCTCAACAACAAAGAATCAGCTATTATTACTGCATTTGGCCATTTTAATATTTTTTAGAGAAAAACAATGTAAGAGGAATTGCTCCGTCCCAAAGGATATGTTTTGCTACACCAAAGCACGACTAACTACATTGTTAGGACTTGAGCTGTAAGACTTACCATGCTCCACTGCGTTCCCAACCGGCATTCCCTACTTAACAGATAAGGAATTAGTTTGGTGATTAAATTACTTCCACCAAATGCTCTCCTCTTTCAGCTATGCTGGTTGTCCTTTTGTTGTTTTATTGACCTCCATTTTCCAGGCCATTGCACTTCCAAACAGTAGTCTTCAGAAGCATTATCCCGTTAAGGAAACAATTAGTTTGCAGATGTTAACATATCTGGGGCTCTACCCGTATCTGGTTGCATTTCTTCATCTGTCAGTTTGTTTCAGGAGGTTTTGCATGCCCTTGCTGCAATTTTAATTGATTGCTCTGGTTTATTAGGAGAAGTACTGCCGTAGTCACTAGGAGCAATGGTCAAGTAGTAGACCACGTTGTGCTGATATGTGATAATTCAGCTACAGAGCTCCCCAGATTTCAGAGGCTGAGAGAGAACCGCTTGGAGAGTTTTGCTACGGGAGATGATTGTCTTGCCAAATGAAAAGTGAGTTCAAACTCAAAAAGGTGACATAAGCGCCACGATTGAACTTTTAGGGGCTGGTCGTGGCTCTGTAAGGACTTTGGGGTTGTCTCCCCACTGCAGCAGGGAGACAGTGTCGCCTTGTGCAAAAAATGAGGCAGGAGCATGTCTGTGTGACTTTGCTTTTCTTCTTCACCATTGGCCAATATCTGTCTTTGTAACCAAGAAACCAGAGAAACTTTAATTGGGATTCATCCCTACACTATGCATGTGCTCTTTTTGCCTCCTTCCATTTCAATATTGAACCAAGTTGCAGAGAGGAAATCTGGCCCTGTGGTATTACTCAAGGTGAACAGCTGAAGGATTCAGATAGTCCCTCTCTGAATGAGCTTGCAGAGGCTAAGTAGCTAGATTAGGGGAGTACAGGTGGGGAAGCGATAAATCCCATGATCAGAGGCGTTTACAACAAGCCATGAGACTCTGCTTTGTGCTGTTTGTTGCTTTAGGCTGGGATTTTTAAATCCCAGTCTTTGTTGTTTTCCCAGCTTTGTTTGCTCAAGGCAAAGTGATTGTCGAATACCTCACACAGAGGCCCCTCGTTCTGACGGGGACATCCAGTAATATACAACTTAAATGAGGCACGGTACTAGTAGGCAGAATGATGTCATTCTGGTCTTGCTGCTGCTGTTATTTCGCTAATTTTACCATATGGTGGATGTTTTCAGTATGCTATTTTCCCATTCAGGGTTTCAGCCCATATGCCAAAGCGTAGCATGATGTACACTAAAGGCCACGTTTTGCCAGCTTTGCTGCCCTGCAGTTGTGTCATGTGAGACCTGACCAGTCCCCAAACAGCAACAGAAATGATGCTGGATTTTCCTGGTTCTGAAAACAGCATCATGGCAGGTTAAGCAAATTTCTTTCTACTTTCTCCGATACTGAAGGAAAGCGAGTAATTTCTGAAGATTGGCTTGTAATGTAACTCTCCCTGTATGGCATAAGGTTTTGGACTGCGGTTATTTCTACCATCCTTATGTTATAGCTAGAGACTCGATTGCTAAAGTCTTCTTTTGTATGCTCAGAAATAAAGGGTTACTGCTCAGGAGCTGATTGCTGAGAGTGCGGCTTCTGGCTCTTTGCAATTGTAGGATAGATGCGCCCTCCCGTGTACCAGCTCCGAAGTGTTTTTACAGCCAGAGCATTTGGAGACCAGAGACACCTCTCTAGAGATTTGGAGACTTTTTTATTTTTTTTTTTTTAACAAAATTTTGTCAAATAGCAACTCTGCCAAAACTCTCTTTCAATCATCCAGAATTCATTGATGAAATTTTTAATTTTGGAAGAAATAGAGAAGCTTAGGCTTGCAAAACAGATTGAAATAAAAATAGTGGGGCTGGCTCCCTCCACCTGGCTTTTCTGCTTGTGGAATGAACCCAAGTCAGAAGAAACAAATAAGTACATTTCCCAAGAGTTTTTGCTACTCCCAAGGATGGTCTGATAAGATTTTGTACACCCACCTTTCATAAAAGCAGCAAAATTCCTGTCAAATAGAGCCGGATAAAGGAAGGAATGTTTCAAGGTAACAGTCACTTTGCATAAACTTCTTTGAAGGAGTGTAGCACCAGATGGACATTTTAATTTCAGGGAACCACTAAGAGTGTCTTTGTTGACAAGAAAAAGCTCCTGGAGATAATTCTAGTTCAAATGGCAGGAGAGTTATGCCAGCTATTTCTTTATATTTTCCCTCAGAAACGGGCCGGGGAGGTATTCCTATGGCCCATTTTCCTGTAGCTGACCAGCCCGTCTCAGCTCTTAGCGCGTCTCTGCCCCAGAGCGACTGGGGGCAGGACATAGGTTAGAGGCTGTCAACTGCCTCCGTATCTTTGTCTCTCCGTGGTCCCTGCAAGTGACCTAAAGAGATCAGCTGAGTAATGTAGGCAGCATGCTAGCTGCTTAAAACTGGCTACTGTGAATAACACCTTTCTGGGTGACAACATATCTGCCTCAAAATACGCTTTGCCTTCCCTCTTTCTTTGTACTGCTATCCAAGGCAGTACGAATGACGCTAGAATCTTTATTTGGGCTAGAGATGTATCGGACTGCTTTCCTTTCAACGGATTATCCAGTCAGATTAATTTATGTCTTTTCTTCTTTTCCTTTTTTCTTCTTCCTCTTCAAAAAAGAGCAGCATTTTTGTCTTTGGGTGGTTTTCAGGCTATTCCTCTTCATCTCCTATTGTAGGTTGGGAAATTTCAGATGTATTTTATTTCCATTGATCTATTTTGCCCAGTCACCATAAATTTCAATCTTCTTCCTCTGCTGCATTTATTCCATCAGTTGTCTTAACTGGCAGTTTCTTTAATAGTCCTTGTTCACATATGAGATTTTCATAGCTTTGAGCTACTTCATTTCTCCAGAGAGCAAAATAATTTGCACTTTAAACATAAGCAACACTTAGTCTCCGTTCAGACACTGGCAGCTCTTATGCTGTGGGCTGCCTCAGATCTATCAGGGTTTGGTTTTTTTACCGCAATTTGTTTCTTTCCTTTAATAAAAAAGAATGTCAGTACTGGAACCTGATTTCAGATCCTGAAATTACACTTCCTTTCACTCAGGCCGACCAAGAAAGAAACCCACCAATTACTTCTGAAGTTAAAATCACTTGCTTTTCAATAAGCCAGAAGCTGATGCTGTATCACTTCTTCGTTCTGCAGCTCCTGTCAGTATGCCTTAAAAGCCAGAAGGAAAAAAAAAAGAGACTACAAAAGCAGAGATTGAAGTCTGTGCTATTACTAAATGCTCAAATATATTTACTGTATACAATATAAAATTACCATGTAACATGACAGACCAGGAAGATGCTTTTACAGTTTTAACACGTAAGGTCCAAAAATGGATTTGACAAAGAATCCAAAAGTACACAAAAATGTTTCCCAGAGGTTTTTTTTAAACTGAGTTTAAAATGTAGCTGGTAGTATTTGTTTGTCACCTAGAGATTGTCCAAGATACATATTCTTATATATACTGGGCATCAGGATCCCAAAATTATGCTACTTGAAACCAAACTTCTATTTATTGTCGCAGTATTAGTCCATTCTGTATTGATACCTGCTAGGTACCTTGGGCGAGTTCTGTTACGGTGCCTATTCCCTCTAACCATTATCCTCCATTTCTGGTATCTCCAAAGTTAAATGAACACTGGGGTTGTCCTGCCTATCAGAGTCTAACAGGGTCTACATGAAGAGCTGAGCGCAGTCTAATGAACTGAAAGCAACAATTCAGAATGAAAAGACACATCTTCACAATATTCCTGCTCAAAAAACCTTGATGGAGTTTCCCCTAGATCTACTCGGTAATTTGAAATTGAGAGAGTACCACTGCTGTCTCCCAGAAACTTTCTACATCAATACTTCACAAGGACGTTGTATAAAATACAGTCAATACATGCAAGTAGCAAGACAACAGATTATTAATTTACGTGAGGAACAATGACTTAAAGTGAGCTAGTTGGTCTCTTTGGTACAGCGATGAATCTAGCTAACTAACTAAAGAGGGGACGACATGGAGACCTGGCCTTTCTGAAGCCTTAGGTTCCAAAGTTTGCCTTTTCTCCTGACATGGAGAAACAACGCAACCCCGTTCATAAAGATGAATGCAAGATTTTAAAAAACTTTGAGAACTAGTCTAATGTCTGATACGCAAACACTGCATGTCACCTCCTGTCATATGCAAATACTTTTCAGGCCGCTGTTGGACTCACTCAACTTAAGCAATGGCCTCCGATTTTTCAGTTGCTAATATTGTCACTTGATACTGGTATTCTTCAACAGTTTAGTTTCACAACAATGAAGTTATTATGTTTATCCCATGGATTGATAATATGTTACTGGTGGGTTACTAATTTCTGTGGGGTCTTTGCTGATTTTTTTTTAAAGAACACATTCAGTCAGGACACAACCAGCCATTTTGCTCCTCACATACTGTTTCTGTCTTCAAGAGAAATATGCAGGTATATGAAGTGAACCACTAATTTGTGGCTTGGGAATCTGTTCGGCTGAGCAGGATCTCCTTTGGACATTTCTCAAGTCCTCACCCCCTGTCGGATGTTGCCGTCCCAGCCAACACTTCCCAGTAGCGTTCAGCAGTTTCGCCCAGGACACCGACAAATGCACTGGCTGGTCTGTGAGGTAAGATCTTTATCTTCCTCACCGTCTGGAAAACAGATTATATAGTTTGGATGATACTTAAATAGGAAGAGTAAACCCTACCATTATATTACTTTTGGTTAGACAGAATGGGAAATTGTGTCCTATACATTTTACTTAGCGGCCTATAATATTTATTGACATAACAAGTGGTGGGAAGGAGATCCTAGTGCAAAGATCCCATTTTAAAATGAAGTAATTTGTCAACATTTCTTTTTCCACTCGTTTCAATTTGCATGCAAGGATACTAAGTTTTATCTCTGGCTGTGCTACAGGGCTATAGTTTATTCACAGCAGGAAAGATAGCAAATACGAACAGCAAGCTAATGGGCTGAACCGCTCTCTAGCCCGAGCTAAAGCACAGCTAAGTAAGGTTGATGTTACAGTACAGTAGCTGCAACAAACAAGTCAATGTGTCCTTCAGATTATAGCTTATTTGGGCCATGTGTAAGATAAAATTTGAACTTCAAGTGTGCATTTTAAAACCGCGTCTGAGAGAATTTATGATTCTTTCTAATGTATGTACAGTAATGCTGCTTCAAATTACAATTGCTAGCAGCCACTTGAAAATATGAAAATGACAACGCTGACACCTCGCTACGGGCTCATCCCCCAGGTTCCTTTAGTGCCAGTGGAGAGACAGAGGAACTTTTCGGGTGTCAATCACTTGTCACAGTTCAGAGGTCTTCTCAGAGGCAGGGGTGATGGCACCTGGAAGGACACGTTTCCCTCCATCGACTGCAAAAGGAGCGTGTGCCGAGCTCAGATGTAGATGTCTGCAGTTCTGACATACTGTAAAACTGGGAAGATAATAACTTGCATAAATACAACAAAGTGACAACTTAGCCAATAGTAACTCTTATGTTGCCCACAGACATCCCTGTCGGGCCAACGTTTTTGTGCTTACTGCTTTTCTTTTGGAGTGCTTGTTGGATTTGGGTATCCTTTGCTGGCTACAATTGCTTTTAACTTGAATTGATCTGGCAGCATATTTGATGCTACCTTCAGAGTATTTCCATAACGAATACAAGTTTCCACATACAAACAGGTGTCCTTGGATGGGGAAAGATGGACTTTTTTCTTCTTGTGGTTTTGTGGATAACAGAAATAGTATTAGCCAGCATGACGTGACTCATCACAGTTTTACATCACAGAGGATGACTGTGCGCATCCCTGTGCGCAACAACAAGCTGGCCCTTACCATCGAAACATTCACATGCAGTTTCCTGAGTCGCCCCTGTACTGAGAATGTAGTGGCTGTTTCACCGGAACATGAAGATCTCCGCTGCCCAGTATTTTGATGACAGCAATGGAGAGAAATATATTCTTTTTTCAAGCTTACATAAAATTTTCCACTGATGCAATAATGGTAAAATAGCTGTGAAAGAATAAAACAACAAAACCTTTTCTTTACAGATACGCCAAGCTTATTCATTCCTGCACACAAAAGCTGAATTATTTATTTGCATGAGATAATATATTTTATAAGTTGCAGCAAATACTCATTGATGTCTTCAGATAAATTTTTACTTGACCGGGTAGGCATAGGACTAAATTTTTTTCCCCAGATATATAGCCTATTGCTAACTACAGTCTAAAAGTGCTTCTACGAGCACTGCTTTGAGCTGGAGTTACTGACTTATTGTTAGACCAAAAGTGATGAAAAATTGCCAAGTCTGTTGAGTTGCCTTAGTTGTTAAAATGACATTTTATGAGTGAGATAGCCATCTAACTATTGATAAGCCTGGGCATCTTGTTACCTCCTGTGAGCTGTCATGACAGCTACGTATTTTGTATTTCTGCTGCTGCTAAAAGAGTGAACGGAATTGATCAAACGTGCTGGTAGCAGGAACTGCTCATTGGAAATCTCAGTTCTTTCTGTAGGAAGATGGAAATACATGAATATAAATAACCTGGATTTCAAAAATCTCTATGTCAGAGTCTGCATCCTGAGCTTGAGGATGAAGTTGTCCAAATACCCCAAGAGGTGCATTGTCTTCATCCTTTCAGGAAATTGGAAATTAATGGCAATAAAACTCTTCTATTTGGTTTGGTTTTTTTCTTCTATTGCTCTGAAATTCAGAATGGTCTTCCCATGAGGAGGATCTCTGAGTAGGCACAGGTAAGTGACAGTTGGATAAGAAATTTCTGGAATAAAGTGGATTTGGCCCCAAAATCCAGATCTCACAGAAATGAAATCTCTGTTGTGAAGGACACGTAACAGGAGAATCAAAGCAAATGTGCACACTAAATCTTGATTACTGCGATAACAAAGGCAGGGCAATAGACACTGCAGTAGACTTCTGCTAGAAATATTGTCCCTTTCTGACTTACGTTTCTAGATAATTCTGTATTAGGAACAAAATGAATACCTGTACTGTAGTTCAGACTTTTAAGTTTGTGCCTGGAGCATAAATTTCTCAGGATCTCCGTACGTACCAGTGGCAAATTCAGACTTTGATTTTCTGTGTTGAGGAAGCTTGATCGCAAGCGTAAATGTGGAAGTGCAGTTCAAACAACTGTGCTTTACTGCCTGTGCACGTTAATTCGCATTTGGAAGCTTGTAGGAAATTCTCATGGCCAAAAATCCTAAATTTCAGAGCACCTGTCTCCAAGACGCTTTCTGTAGTATCACACCTCTCTCAGCCTTTCATTTCTGGCACATATCTTGACTCAGACGTGGGATACATACAGAAGACTTTGAAGTGTTAAAAGGTTCTTTGATATGGTGCCATAGCAATTAAATTATTTACTCCAGTCCTGCCTCCGCTACACTAAGCTTAAAGAATTAGATGGGATGCAAGATTTTAGCTTTAACTTATAAAAATGCAAATGATCTGGAATTAAATTGCTCAGGAACTTCACTCTGCATCTTACAGTGATTAGAAGAACGTGAGCTGGAGTTCCTTCCCATGGCACAGCACCCTGCCTGAGCGGTTGCCAGACTGGGAGCTTTTCCACCTCGCCTCCTTTTCCCATCTCCAAAGAATTTAAAGCACTACAAAGCACTTTGCTTCCTCCCCACTCTGTTTTCAAGGAGGAAGTGACCTGAAGCGCAGATCAGATTTCTGGAAAGCCCTTTCTGTTGCGCTTCACATATTTACATTTGCAGGATATCTGCCCTGGGCATAAGATAGATACCCAGGACTGCTTTTGTACAAGAAAAATCAACAGCAGTTTTCAGCTATTCCTTGTGAGACCTCGGAACCTTTACCCCACCTCCTTGATGTCTTCTGCTTTTGAAAAAGTAATTTGAAAAATCTCCCCTTGCTGATTTTCTGCAGGATCTTCAGAAGATTATAGCAGATGAAGAAACACAAATTTCCTTCAAGGTGGGAAACCAGTGTGATTACAATTCATTGTCATTCAAGCACGTAACGGAAAGATTGCCCACTGCATCTCTTATGTTTCTTCTTTCCTGAATGCTGCGTGGAGTTCTAAACAGGAAAGTTATTAACTTTGCCTTCCGTATAACCAGGCTAGTACATTTTCTCATCAGACTCAGCTGGATTATTGGAAGTCTCCCACTAGCTTCCTTGACATAAGGGACTTGGGCTTCCTATATGCACAGGATGTCTCTCTTTGCTTGTTAATTTACTCAAATAATCTTTAAGTTTCCAGATCTTACTGACCCTTTCACTGTCTTTTACTGTTCCCCCCATGGAGCTGAAGCTTCCTCTCCTTCCTCGCCTCCAGAGACGTACGGAATTCTGTACCTCTGTTTGCTTTGCCCCGATTTGCTCCACTTGCCCCCCAGTTTAACTCTGCTGTGGCGTCAAATTTATCTTCATCTGCTTTTCTGAAAATGCTCAGTACCTTGTACATACACGGTATATGCAGAGACAGACCTTTGGAAGCTGACTGTCTTATTAACTTGCAAAACCCACAAGATCGAAGGGTAGCGAGTTGCAGAGACGGAACTGAGAACAGAGGTTTTGCTTCTGTATTTGCTCTTGCAATACAGGGTTTCGAGACCGTAAAACATAAACACACCAAACCCATGCTTTGATGTAGTATGCAACGTGCTTGATGAAAACAATAAAAAAAGGTTTCCGCTCTATATAGCACTTCATAAATATGCATTTATTTCCTCATCTTTCATCAGTTTTACAGTTTTAACCGGTGCCTCAGTGTTAATATTTGTCAGAAGCATACAATGGAACTTCAGATACTTCTATTTTGTAGTTCTGAAGTTAAAAACAAATTAATGGGCTTTTCCATAAGGAATTGAGCCAAAAAAAATTAAACTAATTCCTTATAACATATTACAGAGTTACATAAGATTTCAACTTACATTTCTATCCTACTCCATGTACTGTATTTACAGTTAACTAATTTGTTTATTATTTACATTTTTCAAATACTGTTGTCATAAATCTTTTTATATTGTACATTCTTGTTTAAATTTTTATTACAGAAATTCTTTAACACACGTTTTAGACACTACAATTTCAATATTTCACATGAGTTCTAGGAAATTACTGCCTGGTTTCACTAGTGATGTGTCAAGATGTCTCCTTCATAAGAAAATACATATTACAAAGGAATTTTATAATATTCAGAATCTTGAATTTTGAAAAAAATAAGTACATGGGATATAATAATGATAACGTTATTTCCTTCTCTATGTAATATTTTGTTTGGAATGACACTTTACCTGAGATGTAGAATTGTTAAATGTATGGTGGTTTTTTGTTTTTTTTTAAAATGAAATATTTTATGTAAATCTTGAAGTATTGAAAATTTGAAATTTTACATAAATGTTGGCCTTCTATTTACTGAAGATATACAGATAGGAATTACTATTCCTATTTGTATAGATATATAACTTCAATTTATATATCTAGATCATATTTTCCAGAAAAGTCTACACCTACATAAATAAGCATTGTTATTATATTAGGAAACTTCCCACTATCCTTAAAAAGCAATGTGCTCAAGTACAATATTCAACTTCTGACACAGACACAATAGTAAATGTGACCTCTAATGGTAATATTTTCTTCCAAGGGAAGCAAGAGGTACCTGTTGAATTTGGAAGACATGGCAGACAACTTATGTGGACCCGATGAAGTACATTTTATATATCCAGTCCCATAAATGTTATGCAGGAGCATCTGACACAGCAGACAACTTTGGGTCAACTTTCCGTGTTACATGTAACTACCTAAATAACATCGTAATAGAAAAAAGTTAATTATAGAAAACCCTTACAACATTGCACATTTAATGCTGTGTGTCTTCTCTCGTTACAATAATATGCATCTCTATTAACAAATGATTGTAGATACTAAAGTTAAAGCAAATGGTCATAAATTTCAGGTTTCTTTTATTCTGTTATTGGTAGATATTCTGTTAGGCACAATATGACATTCTTTGTAAACATAAAGATAAGTTTTGATACATTAGACGACGAACTGAAGCTACAGAAAACAGTATATGGGCATTTAAGAAACACCATCCACTACACACTCTAGGCACAAACGCAGCAAACTCAGAGGCCTGAACTTGTATCCAACGCAACTGAAAACCGCAGCTGACACCAGTGGAACAGAAATGCATCCTAGTCACCAGACACTCCCGCTTCTCAATTAATTCAGTTTTGTCTCTTCTAACAAAGTTTTCATATAAATTTAAAGTACGGATCTCATAATCACACGTTGGTAAAAACGTATTTTATTCTATTTACCCTGAAACACCTAATTATTATAAAGTCAGTGTCAAGAACGAAGGCCCCTAAAACAAGTAATGTAACTGACACATCTAGAAAGCTTTCTTTAAAATATGTATCTACGTATTTTTAAGAACTTGAAAATAATCTTCCAATAACAAGTCATAAGAGAAAACCTCTCGAGGATCTTTTACTTCCCAAACTTAAAAGTGCACTGCACTTTTTGTGCAACTCAAGAACTGAACTGAGGAATAGCAATTCTGAGCTTCCGGTATATTGCTTATTGCAACTCTCACCCTTAATAACCTGTACGCGTAGGGTAGGCACAAATTAATATGAGTTATTTACATCCAATAAAGCAACAGCAGAATTCTTAGCTGAAAAGATTTCTTGAAAATAAATAGGGCACTTAAATGATGTAAGTTTTAAGAAATTATTCGGTAACCCACGATTAGATGGCGAAACATTAATTTAATTCTATAAAGTCATAGAGGATTTTTATTCTGCTAATGACGCAAGAGTGATCTGAGTATATAGTTACTGTTATTGTTATTGGGAATTATCTTCTCGCTTCCTCTGAATAACCAGGAAAAAGGTATTAATTTTTTTAACGAAAAAGCTTTGGAAAGATGTATTAATTTTCCTTTTCTAACATGCTAGAAATGGAGAATAAGGCAACAACTGAGATAAAAATATATCTTGCTTTGTAAACCAAGCTTCATAATATGTTTCTTAAAAGTGAACTTTCATGCTGAAAAATTGAAAGGTCTTGAAAGAAAAGCTTTAATTACTTTGACAAGACCACGTCTTCTATTTCATTCGATATTTTAAAGACACTCCAAAATGTATAGAGAGGGATTTATTTTAGTGCTATAAATGAGTCTTCGTCTTTAAGTAACTCATTTGTATGGCTAAAAGCTTCTACAGCTCCCTGCAAGACTGAGTAATGTTTAGAAAACGCCAGCAATTTCCATTGCAACCTTCTATATTCTTAAATTATGGAAGTATTCTAACCTAATTCCATGGAAAAACAACAGATGGTGTGCGAATATCTGTGTCTTCTGAGTTATAACCGGACCTCAAAACACAGGCCTTGCTGTCTCATATGGTCTTTACGACTATGAAGAGTCTTTTTTCCTACTCAAAGTAAATAACTTTTACTAACCAAAACTGGCTGATAAAGTCATGGCAGGTGACAACTGAAGTAATCACAAAATCGTTCCATAAGTAGTTTTAAGTCTTAGGTACAAACAAAAAATTGCTTGACATAAATCAGACAGAGTGCAATGCTCTTAATTAGAGAAGCAGAAAGAAGAAGAGAATTATGCGATAGACTTCTGAACCCACTTTTCATGCTGAGCAAAAAAGTTCACTTTTAAGTTCATTCAACACTTGATATCCCGCTTTGTTCATTTCTTTGGTATTCTGTTCTCATCCTTCAAATTCTAACAGAATTTTAATGGTCATCTTAATTCAAATGAAAGAGCAGTGAGCTGAAAGCACGACCAGAACAACAGATGCCATAATACTGCAGAACACGTTGGTCGTAATGATTTCTGGCTCTTTATATTCATTTCTTGTAATGATTGGGGGCATCCGCGAATGCAAACTTCAGTCTGTAGGCCTCTGCTAGGAGAACACTAATTTCTTCATTTCCCCAGTGTACTGTGGGCAAATTTTGTAAAAATATCAGCAATTCCTAGATGGAGAGAAAAAAAATAAAGTGTTTTAAAACACCAGTGTGATAACAATGTATTACTTATACAATGATTATTTATAAGCAATAAGTCACGTAGCACCTCAGTCTCCCAAACAAACCTGAGATCCCATTAGGTTTAGTGATTTTCCTGTAGCTTGTATAGAAATACTTGCTATTCAGTCTTTCAGTTCAGAAATCAGCTATTAATTGTAGCTGGCTTGTATTAAACGGTTATTTTCTAGTGTTCAGGAAAAGAAAATAATTTTAAAAAAGGACGTGAACTCACTGTGTGTACTATGAGTGAAAGAATGCATCCCTGCCCAAATGAGAGGTGGGTAAATTCTATGTACCCGCACTTGCCCTTGTATGATTATAGCACTACTGGTGCCCCCGATCACGGATGGAGACCCCTTGTCACACTCAGACAAACAACGAGTCACGTGCAATGTATCAGAACCATTCCATTAGACTTCTAAGAGGTAAATAGCGTTACCACATCCGTTTTCTAGCCGGCAATCGAGATATAACGTTCATGGGTGTTGCAGTCACTTGAAAGTATAGAAATTCAATTTTGAGCTCTGTAAGTCCAAACCAGTTTAACATAAGACCCAGTCTTCTTTTAGATTTGCCATATTTCCTACATTATTTTAGCACCCTGATACTTCTTACACCCTTGCCAATTCCAACGAAGCTCTTGAAGTTTCCACGTATCGTTTTGCATATAGTTCTTTAAAAATTCCACATGTATCTTCCACATTTAAGATCTTCAACCTACTTTCAGTTTCTAACATCTGTTGCCCAGATCGCTTCAATATCTCTATGCTAGGTATGAACAAGAGGAATACCTACACTTCCTCTTTAAGGAGCTATAAAATATTCATTTAATTTTTAATACCTTAAATGTTTTTATAACCTCTTTACGAGGTGGGTAAGAGGCAGACACCTACAGATAAAGCAAAGTTGCTGACTACATTGCAGAAGTGCTAAAATTCTCTTCCCTAATCAGTCTTTCTACACGCAAACATGAAGAACATCTGACTACTGGTGCTGCTGCTTTCTAGGTATGCATTGTATATAGTACAGCAAACAACCGTTACATTTCTTTCAACATTAATTATGTAACAATACAGATAAAATTAATCAATAAAAGTAATTTCAAATGATAATTTGAGTTTAATTTGAAAAAGTCCTAAAATGTGGATTCCGGCTTTTGTAGGGTACATGTTTTATTGTAGCAACACGGTATCAGAAAATATGCCCAATCTCCTGTGGGCCAAAACCCCAGGACTCTAGCTCTATGCTGAACTGTGATACACAGGATCAAATCCCACTGACTGCACTTTGAAGGATCCTTCAAAAGAGTTACTTGAAAAATGTTTGCTTCCTATCCCATCACCGAACAGTCCAAAGGGCATTATATCCATCTGTGTTGTTGCCTGCCCAAAGTGCCATTCTGTTTCAGGGCACAACTGGATACAGGCTCAAAATTATGGCTGACTGCCAAGTCTGAGACTTTTGACAAAAACTTCCCAGTCACTTCAGATGTTTTCCTCTTCCTGATATTCTGGGGAGAAGTCTCTGACACTGATGCAAAAAGAAGCTACTTTTCTATTTATACACAAAAAAATTATAAACCAAATTATTATTTCAGTCAGTTGCAGTCAAGTTGCAGTCAAGTCCCACCTCAATTCTTAGCCCCGCTTTCCCACTCTTTTCTGGCTTCTTGTCCCAAAATATTTTTCTGCGGGTCAGTTTTTCCTCTCTCTTGTGTTAGGTTTAGGCAATACGGAGGTAATACGGAGCTCACTGGGACAGGGCCTGTATGTTCAGTTCTGATGACAGCACCAAAATCCAACGTGACCCACAGCAACACAAAGCTTGAAATCCTCATCTGTACCCTGAAACTTGCCAGCTGTGAGAGGACACTCCGGAAGATCAACTACCACACATTCTCTCTCCTGAGTTCATGCAAATGACAATTTTATAAGGCTTGTAGTTTGACCAAACTCGGAAAGTTAGTTTGTTTTTTTTAAATAAATGGTGACCCAAAAGGTCACAAACCCTCCAACGTGATGCAAAAGACACCCTAGGCCAAATATGAAGTTCACGTTTTAAACTTTCCAAAGAAAAAAATCACCTGGAGATCCTCTGTCTCATGCTTTTAATTGCTTTGACAATCATGTTCCTTAAAATTTAAGCTGTGGCAAAGCAGCAGAAGGGCAGTTTTCACATGAGTTACATCCCAACAAACTGAATGTGGAATTTTATGCTGGGAGTTACAAGGTAATCTTAGGAATGAGTGCAGTTGTTAAGCCTGCTTGTATCTCCTAGGTGCTCTATTTTTGCAGAAAAAATGCAGACAATTTGTGCACACTTATATATGTGCATATATTTGTGAGCATGTGCATATGTATATTTTTGCATGAATGTGTTTGTTAAGATGTATTCTAAAGAGCAGGAATAAGTAAGCAGGAATGCAATTAAACCCACAACCATTATCCTGCTATAAATCAGAATCCTGCAATATCACGTCTAAGTACAGAGTGAAATTCTTCTTCATAAGGGTCTTATTTTCCTTGTCCCACCTTCTCCTTCCTCTGCACCTGCTTTCGTGAAAGATGGTTGTAAAAGCCCTTAGCAAGGATTCTGTGATTTCAGGAAACAGTGAGGAGCAGAAATGAACATAAAATGATTTTGTGTGTGTGTCTGTGTGTGTGAGAGAGAGAGAGAGAGAGAGAGAGAGAATTATTTTGGCTACATCTATTTCATGGTCTTGCTATACTGGTTCTTGTAATATGAAACAAGAAAGGACAGAAGTTGAGCAGTACTATATATTTAATTACAAATAAGTAGTAATACAACAGAGTTAGCATGAGAATGTCTCTATTACACTTGAGAGAGCACATTTTTAACAAAGTGTTATACAGCTGCCAAAATCCCACCTTTTTTTTTTTTAATTTCTGCCTACTTATTTGACAGTTATGCTGATAAATGTGATTAATAAATTAGCAGTGCAGAGCAGGAAGGTTGTGTGGAAGGATGATAAATGCCTACCTCCATGACTTTTTTTTTTTTTCCCTCCTTGTACAAAAGTAACTTTCAATCAACTCTAAGTCATAGCATTTAATTCAGTGAGTTTTGTGAAATTAGCTCTTTTACTGTTTGCAGTGCCAAGACTTTGCTGGGTCAGACTTCTGGTGCAAAGTGGTACAAACGATTCATACTGATAAAGCAGAAACCACTAGAATCCATGCACAAATAAGGCATCCATGCTAACTGCTTGAATTCATTCTCCTATCCACATTCAGAATTAAAATATGAAACACTTTGAAATATGATGAATCATGAAACTGAATTAATATTTACCAAAAAACCCTCATCGGTGATAAACTGCCTAGTATATTTCAGAACAGGAGTCTGAAAATTCTGAAAACCGAGTCTGAAAAGCAGTATTCGTAAAATATTCCTGCAAGAATTTTATTTTCTGCTTAATTTAAATGGTATTGTGATGCCACCTGGCTGAGGAATCAGGGCAGCCAGTAGATCATCAGCAGAGCTGGGGTTTCCAAAATCCCAGTCCAATGTTTGTTTATATATTGGCTGCACCTACAACAAATGTACTCAAAATTACACCCTTTGCGTTAGGCGAACAGAGTGCCCTGGTTGCACTGGACTCCTACAGCGCTGAATAGCCATATTCATCCCTCCAACCAAGGCCTCGCGCACGGCCCAGCCTGCCAGCACAGCTTCAGGTTGGTCTATACGTGGCGTTTGCCCTCTCATGCTACCCTGTGGAAAGGCGTTTGCCAACCTCCCTCCTCCTTGCCATTCGGGCAGTGGCAGGTTTCTTCCTGCAAAGAATCACAGGTATCTGAGGGACCTACAACCAGCAGTTAATTCCTCATCTATGGAATAACTTTGTTAAATTAAAAACAAAAAACACAAAACCACAATAACCTCCCCCCCCCAAATTAATCCCTGCTTACTTTCACCTCTGTTTAAAATTTAAAGAAGAGTATTTTCTAGAGTGGTAAACCCCTGAACATTGTAGGGAATGAAATAACAGTCTGATTCCTTTCTTGCCTCAGTCTCGACCGACGAAATCCGCTCTGAGAAATCACAAGTCTCCACGTTGAGGAGCAACAGCTGGGGGAAAGAGGTACTACCCATAGCAGAGGAGGATCAAGGTACTACTTAGATTTGCTCTTCTCCCCACCAAGTACAAGAAAAAGTGAAGAGATTTTAGCACAGGGCCACTTAAATGGTATGGGGGCTGCGGCAGATGTTGTAGCAGGAGAGCGTGAGGAAACAAAGGGATTTTTTTAGTTGGGAGAAGAGCAGTCTAAGGAAGGATCTCCCTTCCACACTGAAATTTTTCAGTATTTTATTTTTTTAAAGGACATGGGCTTAATTAGAAAAGAAATACAAAAGCTCAACAAAAAAACTGCTAAATATATTCACTCGTTTGGTCCATTTACGGAAACAATAAAGGTGTGTTTCCTAACAAGTAGAAGGATGTATTTTTTTATTTGGAATGAAAGGATATAGGGGACTGGTATAGCAGCGTTACTGGGTCATACCGTGAATAAATTAAAAATCTATATATAAAACTGATTTCTTAGTATAAAAAAGATCTAAGCATGAAGTATTTAATATCCTTTGTAAGAGATTTCTAGTTTACGTTGATGTATTTAATCCACAAGTCTGAACTAATTCTTCAGGACATTTGAAATTCAACATTTTTGTTACCAAAAATTTTCTTTTATACAATTTCACTCGTGTTTCCTCTACTTTAGCTGCATTTGGATTTACATGATACTTTACATACGTGTTTTTGTGACATGTTAAGATATGCTAAAAGACTTTATACAGCACATTCAACTATGCTACAAGATATATGTTTAAACACTTACGATCAGCTGTATAGAATGTACTTTTAAAGTACGTGTACTTTCAAAATGACATTTTCCTTAGATAAATGAACATGTATTCAAGAACTATCCTATTCACCATGTAATCAAGACAAGACAGCGGCAAACTTGCTGCTAGTGCTGTGGTATAAAAGTACCTTTAGAAGCATGCAAAGTACAAGTATGAGGTCTATCTTTTAAATGCTACAGCAATAAGATCTGGGAGTAACACTGTCTGTTAAGCAATGGCTGTTGTCAGATACGAGATTATTCTTGAGGGGAAAAAAAAAAAATCTTATCACACAAGATCCAATACAAGTATCTAAAAGAAAATACCAGACTGCCAGATAGATATCTCAAAAAGAAGATGATTTCCAAAGCCCTTATTGTTCAGTGCATTCCCCAGTTTCCTCTAAAATCAAAATGGTCAGGGTGTGCTCCTTGTAAACTAAATCAAAACTGAATACTAACAAAACTTCACAAAACACATTTTAATACTTATTACGAAGTTGTCATTCTCTTTTTCTGCACTGAGATTGTAACCCAACGAAATCTCAGCCCATTAGAACAATCCTTAAAAAAAACCAGAACCCAGATGCAAAAGAAAGCAAATTCTATCATGTTTTGAAATCTGGTTCAGTAGCAAGTCCCCTTATAGTATGAAATCCACTATAATCCCTTTAATTAGTACAATTTTTAGCATAAGATGTGGCTATAACACTGGTTATTTGGTAATGGCTATCTATAGTTGTTATGCTATTTATTGTCACCCCAACTCTGACTCCATACATGGATCTTAAAGGAAGGAACATCAAAACCAATTGTAGAACAAATAACTTGATAGTTAATAAAACATTAAAATGTTATTCTAATGAGTAGGGCACAAAGGTATCTTCTGTGACAATCAAATAAATTTATTTACTTTGAAAATTCAGTTCAGACTTTTTTGTCTGTGTGAATTATTGACAAAGTTCAACTGCGGGGGTTTTTTTTAACAGAAGAAACTTAACAGAACATAAAAACCAGTAATAAAATAGTGCTTTTATTTCTAGCTAACATAAAAATGGCAATAACTAAAGTTAAAATCAAACTTGAACATACTGAGGAAATTAATAGAGTTAGTTTTGAATGTCAAAACTGGCAACTGGTCTATTAATTTAACAAATAAAGGCAGTCCTAAAATACAGTGTTTTTCTACGAGAGCTGTTAATCCTTCCTGCTGCTAACTGCAATGTAATTATGGTCTGAGTACTTCTGGTCTACCACAGCTCCGTTTCGTCCTAATAGGCAGAACCTGCAATCCTACTCTACATTACAATCATGAACTTTTCAGTATTATACTTTAGGACTGCATATAACTAAATGTAAGGTATATTAACTTTATATATAATCTTTCATTATTTAACAAGGAATTGCTAACAGCTGTATTTTGAACAAGAGCTGTATCTATTACACATTATGCACACATATAAAACACTGCAAAATTTATGCTGGCAATTTGATTAAACGGCTTCTTTATGAGAGTTATTTGTACTTTCAAAAGTTGTGCTTGAAATTTTAGAACACAGCATTTACTTTTAAAGAACTAATGAAGTGCAATACTACTAAAATTTATTTAGAGGAACTACTGAGACAAGCTGAGGAGGAAACCAATTATTGCCAGAAAAATGCCCATTTATCTTTTTAGATATTATAAACCAGAAATAAACCATATGCATACATACAAAGAATTCTAAATGTTTCTATGACTTTACGGGAAATTGTATAATGTGGTGCCGGAGATAGCCAGAACTGGACAATGATTCAAAATTTTTTTTCCAAACAGATGTAATGATCATACAGGCAAAAGAAACACAGGAATCATTTAATTCCTCTTTCCTTTACAACATTCTTTTTCACTTGCTTGTATTTGGGATTGTCAAGTGTGAAAGGAAAGGGTGGCACGGATGGCCAGCACCGAGCGAGCAGCCCGTCCGTGGACTCGGTCCCTCTGCAGAAGCAGACAGATGATTGCTGGAGCTCCTGCCTGGCTGAGACCCTACAATAGCTGCCGTGGTCAGGTCGGTAAAGTGCTGTACGATGCCAACTTCTAATCCTCTTCCCAGATACTTAGGATGAAGTATACCCGCTGCTTTGGGACTCAGCCAAGCTCAGTCCAAACCCTCCCCCTTCAGCCTGCTATCAAAGCAGTAACAAACGCACCAGCTGGTAACATGAAAGCCCAGGTCCAGCACACACCGGCGAGCCCAGCTGACCTCGTTCACTTGCCTTAGAGCTACTTTTCCCTTCTCTCTGCCCCTCACTGCGGGTATGTAACGCACCAAGTAAGTAGGGCTCTAGCTCTGAGACAAGTTCTCTTTTCTTTCTTGCGTAGTGTTTTTCCTCTTTCAATGCACTTAGCAATATTCCCTACGCTGCTGCCACTTCTTATTTCTCCAGCTGTCCTAACCTGCTACATGGAGTTGCAAATAATGAGCTGTATTTCTGGAGTGCTGTGCATCTTATTAATTACCTATGTCTCTGAGTCAGAGAAAGCATTTCTTTCCTATTGGGCACAGCTGGAATTGAGAAAACTAAGATTTCAAAATCTAATATTAAAGAGATAGCAGGAAGAGGTCATCTATTGCAGCTTAAGAAATATTTGTTGCAGGTACAGGTTAAGAGGCATAAGAGGACCTGGCTCCTTCAGTGGTACAGCTGACCACCTGCGCTGCCTCCTGAGCATGGAAAGCTGCACACCACAGCGCACACGCAGTGCCAGCAGCGATGGCTGAGATAGCACAAAACAGGCCGGTTTGGATATTGGATGCAATAAGGCTCTCCTTGTTCTCGTCATTTCAAAGATTATGGGTGAACTTAAACTTTGATAAGCAGAAGATGGGGAAACGCTGGTTCATCTCTATGGTAGATAAGTGGTAGGAGCACGTTAGCCTGCACTAGACACAGTTTGAAGGATTTAGGAGAGATATGTTCTTGGCAAGTCATAAATCAGTGTAACTCAAGAACTCCCACTGTGAATGTGGAAGGTCACATCCTGTCCTGTGACAGTTTCGAGGAAAAAAACAAACAAACAAAAAACCCCAACCCAATATCTGCTGAAATAGTGAACATTCAATTTCACAAATTCAATGCTAAATTTGATTTTTTTTCCATGTACATTTCTTTATTGTTTGTTACCTAAATTATGCATCTAGAATTTAAGGAAAGAGTTATTAATTCTTTCCAAACAATTGCCTATTAAACAATCCTTCTTATTTATCTTAATTTTGACCTTTCTTTCAGACACCATGGCATCTTCACCAATAGACCACAGCACACAGAACAATATGAAACTAACTACAGAAAAAAAGGGTTATTCAGAGCTCTAACTAAACTTGTTGCATCTTAAAATGGATACTTTTAAAAAAATATCTGAATAGGTTAAAGGTTAATTTCTCCTGCTATCAGCTTACATTCAGCAACTCAGGTGCACAGTGATTCTCAACAAGTATATATTTTTTAATTCTTTGATTCAAATATATAATATATATATTCTTTAATTCAAATATACATTTTTTTATTCTTCATTTCAACTGAACAATCTCCCATTAATCTTCTGAAAACATAGAGAAGTATGCTATTCTTATAATTGATTTCATATTCCTAATAAGAACTTCATAGAAACACACCTTAACGTTCTGAAAATGAAAGCTTATGAAAAGTTGATGGTCTTATCATTTCCCTTTCATGTTTTTCTTTTCATGACTACTGAAAAGGATTCCTGAACTCAGCATATTAAAAACACTAAAACAGCAATTAAAGCCCTGTTTCATCCGGTATGGATCTCTTACACAAGTCATTAGCAACCTTAATTGCTAATCATAAAATACGTGGTTCTAAAGAACTATGTCAGAGAGGCTGTGCTCATGTAGCTGGAGAGATTTGCATCTTCATTTACACGTGTACGAAAATATATAAATTAATATGGTAAAAAAGTACATTGAAGGACCACATCTTAGCTGAGCTTATAGGTAGCGTTATGTCCTTGCTATCGAATGAAAACAAAAAACAAAACCAGAAGTAACCCCCATCCCTAAATCTTGAAACAGGAAACAAATTTGCATGTTAGATCTTTTTCTTAAAGAAACTTACTATCTACATGTTGTTATCTGTAAGTTTATAAGACAAAGCTAAGGACACAGACGTAAAAACAAAGCAAGCATTGCCACAGAACCTACAAAGATGTTAAACTCCGTAAATAAACATCTTATTTTTGTAATACCTTTTTATTCTGAAGTGCCTCAAAATGCTTCAAAATTATATGCACGTGAAATATAAAGTAGTTAAGGTACTAATACAGAATATTCAATATTCAAGAAAGAAGAGGAAGTCATCTTACTCAAACACTAATGTAAATGTCAAACAAAAACAGTCTTGGCCTCTTCCTTACTTTTAGATTAGAGAAGACAGAACTTCCATTTTAAAAATCTCATATAACAATTGAGCACCACGTCCAGGAAGATTTCTCAGTGCTCCAATTGCTACAACACTGAGTAGAATGGTCCTGAACCACTCTGATTATGCTTTTTGCCATATTGTCTTATGAATTCTTGCCATATTGCTGGTATTTGGAGATATGTGTACTTCTTATGCACCAAAATAAATATCATAGCAAATAAATAAAAATAAAAAAGCTCAAGTATATCACTTTTCGCTAGCTCCATGTAAAAAGCAGCGAATAAAGGAAAACAGATACAACTATCCAGAGCACAGAGAGTCATGAAGATCAGAAGTCATTCTATTAAAAAAACAACCAAACGAACACCAACATAGAACCTGTTGCACCAATTAAGACTGCAGCAGTTATGGCAGAATTTCCTTTTTGAAACAAATTGCCAACGAGTAAGTTACTGCATTCTATCATTTTCTTCTGTAGTCAAGCAAGATCAAAATATTTGTGCAGCAGATTCCAACAGAAAATTTAAAATTCTGTCTCTCTATAAAGTCCATATGCCACCTACTCTTCTTGGTTTGGTTTTCCTGATCATGATTTGGCAATGCATTTTAAAGTGGAACAGTTTGTACAGCTCCAAGTTCACACATATTCCCCTCTCTACAGTGACTTAAATTTTAACACTGTAGTATGAACAGCTAAAAGCTCAGCAAAAAAGAAGAAAGAAAATCGTAACATACCAATTGAATATAATGAACCACAGGGATAAGAGTGTACCAAAATTTTATATATTTCAGACTTAAAGCAATTAGTATGTTTTGACAAAATGGTATTTCACACCATAAATTGTTCTGAGTAAAATATCATCTTGTTCTAGAATAAAACATATATTAAGGATTGCTGATGTAAAATTTGCCTGTACATATAACTTAAGTACTACTGTCTGAGATATATAATTTTTACATCCATTAAATATGCCATAATGCAGTGGCTACTTAAACTAGTATATTTTTAGGACTGAAAAAAAATAATTTCCTAAACATAATTCAAATGGAATATTGTCAGTATCCTAGGGATGTAAGACTGAAAGAGGCAATTTCCATTACATTGTTCAATCACCCACACTACATGAAGCCATAGATAGGTGTTTCGCTCTGAATAATAAATAAACGCTCCCCACTTGCCATGTCAAAACCCACAAAGCATTTGTGCACTTCTAACAGACTTAAGGACATCAACACAGAGAATCAATGACTTGGCGGTGGAAGAGAAGAACCAAATCACCTTCATGAAGATATCGCAGTTACAGGAAATGAGAGATAAAGAATCTGGCCAAAGTTGTATGTCTCTACATTGGTAGAGAATCATGGTAACTGAAGATTTCCAAGTTAACCTGACAAGGCTCACAAAAATCAATAGCAAATAACGCAAAAGTCCCTTCAGCTCTCAAGAGAACACCACTGTTCACATTAAGAAATCGTTTAAGCTTCCTTGTTGAGCAAAGCACGCAGGCACGAGACAGGAGAACATCCAAGTTGCACAGGTTCTCTCAACGTACAAAACCAACATCTCCCCCAAATCTCTATCATTCCTTCATGCCTTAAAAGAAAAATATATGAAATGGCATTTCCTTTGTACCTCTTACAAGAAATGATGCTTCAGTTGGAGAGAAGTTCCAAAAGTCCTTCCATTGACAATCAGACTGAAGCATTAATTCAAATTAACCCAATATAATGCAACTGTACACTATATACTAAAAAATAAAAATATTCTAAACCGGTATAAATACTATGCAAGAAATGTGATTAACAACTGTGCTTGCCAAGACATCTTTCAGTCTGTTTGGGGACAACAAAAAACCCAAACCAGGATTAATCTTACCGTATCACACAGTAATATAAATTTATCAAGCTTTGTCAGAAAACATATACTGCTCTTTACCTCCTGATATTTTACATAGAAGGTGCTTCACTTTATCTAATGGTTCAGAAAGCGAAGTGGAACAGGGTGATCAGGCCCAGTCAGCATGGGTTTGTGAAGGGCAGGTCATGCCTATCAAACCTCATATCCTTCTATGATAAGGTGACCCACTTAGTGGATGAGGGAAAAGCTGTGGATGTTATCTACTTGGATTTTTGCAAAGCTTTTGACCCTGTTTCCCACAGCATTCTCCTGGAGAAACTGGCTGCTCATGGCCTGGACAGGTATACTCTTCGCTGGGTAAAAAACTGGCTGGATGGCCATGCCCAGAGAGTGGTGGTAAATGGAGTTCAATCCAGTTGGTGTCCGGTCACAAGTGGTGTCCCCCAGGGCTCGGTGCTGGGGCTGGTTCTCTTTAATATCTTTGTCAATGATCTGGATGAAGGGATCGAATGCACCCTCAGTAAGTTCGCAGATGACACTAAACTGGGCGGGCGTGTTGATCTGCTTGAGGGAAGGTTGGCTCTGCAGAGGGATCTGGACAGGCTGGACCGATGGGCTGAGACCAATGGTATGAGGTTCAACAAGGCCAAGTGCCGGGTCCTGCACTTGGGTCACAACAACCCCATGCAGCGCTACAGGATTGGGGCAGAGTGGCTCGAAAGCAGCCCGGCAGAAAAGGACCTGGGGGTGTTGGTTGACAGCTGGCTGAATATGAGCCAGCAGTGTGCCCAGGTGGCCAAGAAGGCCAACAGCATCCTAGCCTGTATCAGGAATAGTGTGGTGAGCCAGACTAGGGAAGTGATCATCCCCCTGTACTCGGCACTGGTGAGGCCCCACCTCGAGTACTGCGTTCGGTTTTGGGCCCCTCGCTACAAGAGGGACATTGAGGTGTTGGAGCTTGTCCAGAGAAGGGCTACAAAGCTGGTGAGGGGTCTGGAGGACAAACCTTATGAAGAACGACTGAGGGAGCTGGGGTTGTTTAGCCTGGAGAAGAGGAGGCTGAGGGGAGACCTTATCACCCTCTACAACTACCTGAAAGGAGGTTGTAGAGAGATGGGGGCTGACCTCTTCTCCCTGGTGACAAGTGATAGGACGAGAGGAAACGGGTTCAAGTTACGTCAGGGGAGGTTTAGATTGGATATTAGGAAACATTTTTTCACTGAAAGGGTTATTAAACATTGGAATAGGCTGCCCAGGGAGGTGGTGGATTCACCATCCCTGGAGGTATTTAAAAAAAGGGTAGATGGGGCACTTAGGGACATGGTTTAGAAGTGGCTTTTGTCAGAGTAGGTTAAAGGTTGGACTTGATGATCTTAAAGGTCCCTTCCAACCTCAGCAATTCTATGATTCTATGATTCTAATTTATATAGTTTTGAACTTTCACCAAAATTATGTTATGACTTAATTCTTCATCCCCATTACGAAGCAATCCAAACACATTCTGGAAAATAATCATATTCCCTCTCAAGCTTTGTTTTACAAAATTAAACAAGCTACATTCTTTTAATACTCTGCTAGGGCCAGTTCTTCATTACCTAATCTATTGTTGCTGTTAAACATAATTCTGAAGAGATTACATAAAACCCAAACACACAATTCTCATGGAAGACCCAGAGAGATGCAATTTTTCAAAAGCACACAGACAGAGAATATATTATTGGGACCACAGAAAAATAATAATTCTAAATAGAGTACATGTCCCTAAGCCCTAGGGTTCTAAGAGAATTAAAATACTAGCACACTTTATTTACATAATATTTAGTTGCCTTTCTTACATATCACTATATTGATAAAAATAGAAATCTGTAACTTCAGCTTTGGCCAACCAAAATTTGAGATCAAATTTCTATATAAGACAATGAACACCTCAACATCCATGGAAAATACAAGTTTGCAAACCAACAGCTGAATGTAGGATTCATTCTTTTCTTATCTACAAAGGAACAGCCTCCAGACACAAACACGAGAGAACTGAATGTCTTTTCAGTACAGTGGGTGACAACGGGCTGGGGTTAATCTTTTCCGACTGCTGATTTTTAAGATTTCCAAGATTAAAGCCCTAAAAGCATTTAGGCCATGACTACCTCTTCTTGGTAATTCTAGTCCACACATGTAAGGAGATAAACAAGTTTACACTCTAAAACTTCGCAAAAATCTGCACATTGAAAGCAATGGCCCCTCCCTATCATGGTATCGATACCCAACAGAGCGCTTTGACAGGAGCACTCTGACAGTTGCAAAGCAGCTCCAGATCAGTCATTAAAAATCAAGTCAAAGTCCTTACATTTCCGCTATGTGAGGGCAAATCTTATTAAAATCATGGAAAATCAATATAAATAGAGAAATACTGTTTTCATAACAATTATTTTCGCATGTAACAGATGCTAGTATTACATATACTAAATATTAATAATAGCTTGCAGTATTTCTCCCAGGCGTAGTGTTCTCACACCCATGTGGTTTTGTAAAAATTCAAATTACATTAAGAAAAGGTTTGTGGCCTTGTGGCCTTCAGAGATTCAGAGAAAAGCCTTGAAAAATCTGCCTGAAGTGACTACCTAAAGATTCAAACCAACACATAAACCTAATAGGTTTCAAGGAAAACATTATACCCAAATTGATTTTCTTTGGAGAATTGGGCTTTTGACAAAATTATTTCTTTTATAAAACCATACCGTGTGAATAAAATGCCATTTTGTTTAAATAAATGAACATGACCAAAAGGTGTTTAAGGGTTTGGTGAAAAATGTAATAACATTTCTAGTGGAAAAATAATGCAGTGGTGCATTATGTGGTGTAATGTAAGTGTTTGACAGGCTGCTTTGCCCACAGTGACTACATCTCTCATCTGGTCCTTAGCAGGCAAATGAGAGGAGGAATTCCTGTATTTATCACCATAATCTCCAAGAGAGGAAACTATAGCACAGCTTGGAAGATGTGGCCTTTTCTCACAGAAGAGAATAAAGACACCAACTCCACGAAATATAACTTTCAGAGGTATATTACTGCTGGCAATTTCGGTTTGCTTTAATAGGCTTGCCTGCGAGCTGGCAATTCAGAGGCAGCTCCGCGCTACGCTCTGTCATCTTTTCTCGAGGGCAGCAATCTTTAAGAAAGGACGTGGTAGAGAACAACAGCTATTAAGCATTTCAGACCCCTGTTTAACCTGTTGTCCTATGCAGATCAGCACCAGAAACTAAGCACGTGCTTAAGAATTGGGATGAAAAAAAAAAAATTAACACAAAGCTTTAGCGAATCAGCTCCTGAGGACTGGATGCAACCCCTGCTATTCACTCAGCTAACTGCAAGCAAATGCTGCTGTTCAGAAAAAGAATTAGCCTATGGGATAAATGGGAGCTCTTACTATATTTGCAAAGTGACGTATAATGCAAAAAATGCTAGAGAGAGCAAACGAGTTGTCATGTGTAAAGATCTCGATCTTTATGGCAGCTGAAAGAGCTAACTAGGAGGCTACGATGGCAATAGTAAATCTGCTATAATGGCATTTCTGGAAGAATTTTAAATCCAATTTGTTTACAAGTAGATGACAAAACAATAGGCATTTTAATTCTTGTTATTTTTACTGTCTTGCAATTGCAATGAGACAATTTTGTTGTAAGACAGCAAATTCTACATGCACCAGCATTTAGGAAACCATAGGAGAGAACAGAAGATTGAAAGAAAGAAAATTAATCCTCCTCCATCTGCTTGTCTCAAAGAAAGGCATATGTCACTTCATCCTATTATTCAGCTCATACTCCAAAAAGCTTTTAGTTTCCCTTTGTTCTCTTATCAGTAGTTTTGATTGAGTTTGGTAGTCAAGTGTACAGGCTCCTGTGATTTTAGTCTTCTCCAGGGTTACACACTGATAAGGCCAATAATTGACATTGTTATGCAGCAGTTTCTGCTGAAGAAATAAACATGGAAAGAAAACAGTTTTCTTTGTAGAGAGATGTCTCCAGTGACAGCTGAGAATTACTAACTAAATGGAAGCCCTGCCAGTGCATTTAGTTTAGCAGGTCACTTAAATTGCTCAGGAGGAGCAAGAGTTTTTTCTTTGCTCATGAAAATCCTTTTTATATTGAAATGGAGAAAACACAGAGATCCCTTTGTTGTATTTACTGAAAATAAATAAAAACATTGGTTGATGAGAGAAAAATACCTTATAGTAGTCAGAAAGTGCTTTTTCTGGAAACTTACAGGACAATAAAATCAGATTTTCATTGTGTGGAAGATTTGATTTAAAACTTGGATATTAGCAGCATCTCTGTAAAATACAAGCCATAAAGCAAGGCTTACAGGAAGTCTCTCCAGATTACACACACCCTGCATCACATCCTTCCCTTCCTTTAGCAGGAGTCAGACCAAACACAACTCTCGACAACACATGCAGGTGAGAGGGGACCCCGATTTCGCAAGGGGTTCCTCCCAGCCTGCAAAACGCATTGCTGGACCTGTGTGGGGTCTGGTCTCAGCATCCTTAGAAGAGAAAACATACGTGTATTTCCTGTTACTTCAGGCTTCTGAGATAAGGAAGGACACAATTTACTGGCAGAACAAAATGAACCCATTTCTTGAGTTCAATTATATTATTGGACATGGTGACAAAAATTGAAAAATAGTAATGAAAAAAAGCAGTGATTACTCAACAACTATCGAAGCCTTTTTAAACAAAATAGTGCTTTCTCTCTGCAAGTAGGCTTTACAGAGATTCACAATTTTAAGATTTGTATTTTACAATGGCAATGTGGTTCTAACACTGTGTACATCTTCATAAGGATAAGTAAAAACTACTAGATATCAAAATGTTTAAGACGTAATTGCGTGAAGGCAGAAACATTACACATGTTTTAGAAATTACAACTGCTGTTTCAAAATTGTCCTCTAAGGCCAATTCATTGCTTAATCATTTCAACAACTGTGAGAACTTCAGATGTTTTCTGTATCTATACATGATAGCAACTGTATACACCAGTGTGAGTATTAATTATCAAATACACAACAGAAATTTTGGGCTGATTCCTATAGTTGTAGTCGTTAAAGCCACAAAAGATCATTACTTATCTTGGTCTGACCTCTTGTGTAGATAACAGGAACTAAACCCAAACCTGTTTTTCTTTCAGGAAAAACACTGATTTGCTGCAGAAATGCATTACTTATTTTGTTAGTGTTTTAGGAT
Source organism: Rissa tridactyla (assembly GCF_028500815.1). Classification (NCBI taxonomy): domain Eukaryota; kingdom Metazoa; phylum Chordata; class Aves; order Charadriiformes; family Laridae; genus Rissa; species Rissa tridactyla. Next base: position 201,580,521 of record NC_071466.1, read on the forward strand.
CTTTTTCCTATCAAATTTCTCATATATTAATCAATTCACCTATTGGTTTTCTTTTTGACAAACTAAATATGTCCAGCACTTCAGTCATCTTCTCTGACCCATATCTATGTCTTTGACTTCAGACATCAGAACTGGATGCAGCATTACCAAAAAAAAAAACCCAAGAAACAACCCACCAAAAGGCAAAACAAGCTCTTATGTGCGTTAATTTAAGGATCCAATTACTTCCACGTGAGATAGCTGTCCGTAATGCCCCCTAGGAGCTCTTCAGAAGCCACGCATCCCAAGATACAGTCTCTCACTCCAGAGACATGACCAATTCTACTTCTCCTGTATTTGCAAAAATTTTTCATTTGACTATATCAATACAGCCTGCTTGAAGAGGTCAACTGAACCAGTGATCAGGATTGGTTTATGTAACTGCTCTGTTCTCTTTACTTTGTCAGAACAGTAAATCTGTGTCATCCACAGATTTTTATTATCCCTGTTTTATTAGTGCTGAATAGCATCACGCCAATTACTGTCTCCTCCAGAAGCTCACTACACAAACCTCCTCTTGAACATGAATATTTTTTTAGCCCTCCTGGTAGGATGTCATATTATGTTTTTGTTGATACTGTTAAATGCTATTTAAAATTTAAAAAAAAAAAAGGAAAAAAGACCACAACATGAAATCACTATCTTGCACATTTATATCTATCAACTAAATAGATAATATAACCAAAGAATAAAATCCAGTTTCATTGTCTTGTCTGTTATCTAATGTAGATTCACTTTTCAGGAATAAAGACAGCAACGAAGCTGTTAGGAATGACACAGTGGAAAAAAAAAGTTTCCTATTTTCTTCTTAACTGATAGTAAAAATACTGGATATGTAACTATATAAATAATATCATTAGAAAAATACTGGCTAAGCAAAGCTGATAGAATTGAATACTTATAATTAAAACTATATTACCTTCACAAACATAACAATATTATTTTCTTATCACAGAGTCTTCTGAGATAGATAAAAATTATCAAAGACCAGGAAGAACTTACGTGTTGTTACAAGTTTGTCATGAAAATCCATGAAAGAAAATAAAGCCATTTTTGCAGACAATATTAATAACTCGTTAGCTGGACACACTGTGGCCACTAGACAACTGCAGTTTCTTTACAGTATTATCCTCTGATACCTGGGAGCTTCCCTATTTAGAGTCTTCCTGAAAATTAAGAAAGGCCTTTGGATAGCACTCTCAAGTGTACAATGATGCCTACCCATGAAGAGAACAAACCCATCACTAAGAAGAGTTCTGATAAGCTTTAAGTGGTAGATACATTAACAAAAAGTAATTGAGTATTTAAAGTCTTCATGGAAGCAAAAATAAATATCTAAGACTATCCAAATAGCTAAAAATATCTAAAATCATTTTAACTGGAATGGATTTCTTTCTGAAAAGTAAACCTAAATAAAGTTAATCAAATGTCAAATTCTTTCATTATAATTCCTCATTCATGACCTACACTGCATCGCTTATTGGTAAGTGATCATGCCGCCACAAGGGAAATGATAACACGCTCAGCAAGACTGAAATAGGAGGAGACGGCATCCTTGCAGCCCCAGCGAACCATGAAGTCAGTCTACTGATGATGACTGGAACCACTCCAACCCTACTGCTACCTCATTTACTTTCTAACATTCTGTTGAGATAGCGAAGTTGCAGCACAGATTTGGAAAGCCACAACAGTCCACTGCTGATTCATGCTGTTAAATCATGCTGTTATTACATTATATTTATGCTGCTATCACACTACTTTATGATGGGAGACTTCATTACGGTCAGAGCCAGAGGAGATGATGAACTATGTGTCAAGAAGAAACAACACTTGCTTGCCTGCATTAAAATATATACAGTCTATACATCAGGTGAAATTAATTCTAGCGATAAAGAAGCATTACAAGTTTCAGATATAGTCACACAGAACTCTATTTCAACGATTATACAAACATACAGGCATGTTGTGCCAAGTGAAAGATTTAGCTGTTAATCACGAGGACGGCAGTTGAGACTACCAAGAGTTCTTATTTTTCTTTGATCCAAAGAGTCTCTATTCAGCTGTGTATGCTGTTTATATCTTCAGGAATTCTGTGGTTTGGATTTTTCTAGTGCTTCTTACAGTGCATCTTCAGCAACTCAATTTAGCAACTATAATCAAATGATTCAAAAACTATTCCTAGGAAGCTGAACAGCGGGAAAAGATAATTAATCATTCCCTTCTATAATTTCACCCTCTGGATTACTGACAAGATTTTAACTAAAAAGCCAAAAGCTGGAAGCCTTTAGATTTTAATACCTGATCTGATGTCAAACGGGTGGATCGGAACATTTCTAAAGAAAATACATTCGTGGATGTCATCTACATAAGACATAGGTGATATAACGTATAACTTGAAAGACAAAAAAAAAAAATGTTAAAAGTTTAAAACATTTCAAAACTGGTACATCTTAGTATAGTACCCAATTTGACTTCTAGCAAAGCATCAAAATGCTTAACTTGGGAATGATTATGCTTTTAATTCAGAGTGAATGGGCCAAAAAAGAAGACCCATTAAAGCTCATCAGAGCATCAGCTGCAAGTATGACCCATCTGCAGTTCAGATACATGGCTACAGCTACTTTTAGCTAGCAACTAACTAGCAGCTGCTCTTTCCCTGATTTTGACAATTAGTCTGTCCCTCCTCCTCTGTCCCCTCCTTGCATCCGGGGTAAAAATGCGCTTATCACACACTAAGAAAAATTACTATAAAATTTAGTATAAATTCCAGAAATATTACCAATATATACAAGTGAATATAGCAGTAATACAGAATGCTTTGTCATAGTGTCACTGCTTTTATGCAAAACAGACTGAAACATGCATCCTTTAGCTAAGTGTATGTGTGAAAATCACGCAAGTAACGTAAATCTTATTTTTGCACTAAATTTTATCATTTTAGTTAAAGGACTGCGCAGTCAGCTAGCAGAAAACTCTCTTACACTCACAACGTAAGTGAATTTAAGTAACCAACTGTGCACTAACATACCCAATGAAAGCAAGCCCAAACACTATGGACTGGTTTTTTAAAAAATTTCTCATACTTTAGGTTTCACAGATATAAGCTAGTTAAGAGATGGAAGACACACTGTGTTCAGCTTAGGGTCTGACTAGTATCTTTGGAATCCCTTAAACTCTTAAAGTAGGTTTTTAATGGAGTAAGTGATGTCAGTAATAAGAAAGCTCAAAATTAAATTGATTTCTTAGATATTTTGAGTCAGATGAACTTTTTATCTTCTGTGAAAATAATGATCGTCTATATGCAATCATCTGAATAAAAAGGTGTCATTAACATGTGGTCACCTTTCAAAACAGAACTGAACCTTAGAGATTTGCCCATAAAAGTATTGTGAATTAGAATAAAAGCCCAGATCTCACTTTCCAGTTGGTCCTTACTCCAACCACTAAACAATACTGTGCATTGATCACCTGAAGAAACCTCCTATCAAAAACTTTATATTTGAATTTCTAATTTCGATGAAATCTTCAAATAAATTCAGTGACTTCGTTAGAGAGTATAATTTTGGATACTGAATTTCTTTTGCTGATTATCTGGACATTAGTTGCTCTGAAATAACCTGGGGTATTTTCCAATCTGTTCAATGTTGTGATGTCCATTGAATTACTTAATCTATTTTTAGATCATGTAGTTTTTCCTTAAGTTAAACCTATATTTATTCTGTGTCTAATTCTCTCCCCATTAAGTCTGTAGAAATGGGCATTACAAAATAAATGTTAAAACACCTTCCAACTTCATGTTTCCAGCATTAGTCATTTTCTCTTGGTCAACCTTCTCAATTCCATTGGTATTCACCACATCACTTTTAGCTGAATTAGTTTCAGTATAATTTGTTGACACACTGATAGTCTGGCATTGCTTTTCTACAGTAAGTGTCCTCTATTATGTAGATATTTTTATCCTAAGGCTCAAATTGTTAAGACAGGCAACTTTACTGAAGACAAAATATGATAATTCTCCAATTAAGGCAAACTCAATGTTTACTCTCAGAAAGCAATAATTATGATGAAACCATTCAAGATACAGCACAATCATAATGTAGCAAAAATGAAATGTGGACTGATAAGAACATCCAATGGAATTTGCAAGAATCAAAAATCCCCTCCAGTTCCAAGAAGCGTACTGTTCTGTTAAACAGGTGATAATTCAAATGTCACAGAAATTTACGCACTATGTGCTGTTTCAATGCACAAATCATAGTTGGAAGGTATATAGATGAACATATTAAAAAGCACCATTGTTTTTGTTATCAAATAAGTAGCACAGACAGCCTTTTCTGCTTTGGATGTTTTTGGTGGGATTTTTTTTTTTTTTTGGTTGGTTAGTTTCTTAACATGAACTGGGAGATTCAATACCTTTGAAGTTTTGCTAGTCCTAAAATTTCTGGTTGTAAGCTCATTTTCTGTTGGTAGTAAACCTTATTTGGTTTTGGTACTCACTTAAGATCAGCTAAGAACAGGATATCGAGAATGAATCACCACTTTTTAAAAACAGGGATGATACCAGAATATGGATGTAAAAACCTCAGCTCAGCTTTTTCATCTCATTTTCTGTCAGGACCTTATTATGCAGTATGAACAATGATACATGCTAGTCTCAACTATAAAGTGGAAAGAGCAAAACCTTCACATTTTGGTAAAACGCTCTGCAAATTATACTTGAATTGCTCTGCATATTTGCAAAATATTTTTGGTTTTGCAGCCCGTTTATTGAACTTATATTTTATTGATTTTTAATGTGCCCATGTGAATATGCTTCGAAAACAAGCATGACTGTATTTATGTAACAGCAGCATTCCTCTGGATCCCTGAGGTCCTACTCAAATTATTCAAAAGACTATGCCTTTTTTTCTCTCTGTGTTCAATTTAACTCTTTGACAATAGCATTTACTAAAAATGCTGAGTTGAATTTGTCAAATACCTCAGCTGAAGCCAAAACTGAATTATTATTCCGGTTCGCCTAAAGCCATCTAAAGACCTGGAGGATTATCAAGAAACTACTTTATGGATAAATGAACAAAAGTCAGTCCTTATTCTTGCATCTTCCACAAAGGCTTATGAGACAAATTATATTCACATTCAATGTGATTTTTAGATGTAATCAGAACTACTTAATCATTTCAGATTCTACTTAAATGTAATTACAAAATTGTGCCAAAACATAATTTTAAAAGTCTAACAAAAGTTATTTAAGTAAACTTATTGACACAATGACTAGGTTTTTTAGAGACCGTCAAGAGTCCTCTGTCCCTAAACAGCTTTTTCTTTCCTCTTCGTGTGCTTAACTCGAAGATTTGAGGGGGGGAAAAAAAGCTTCCTACCAACTTGATTTTGATTAAGCAAGTGATTTATGAGTTCTAGGACAATATTACATTTTCATAAATTTGGATTCATTGTGCTGTTTGCACACTAGTAGCATTAATGATATGTGTTTTTCTGAACACTACAGATTTGCTAAAGCGTTTCACCCTGTATGGTCTTTAGTTGAACATAATAGAACTGTGGATCCTCTGTATCTTGGAAAAACCTTTATTATTTTTTGGATTGTTTAAAAAAAAATAAATCTATCATCACTCTGTGTGATATCCTGGTAATGGGGAGAAACATAAAATACATATGGGTGCTGACAGTTGTAAAAATTAAAAAAAAAAAAAAACAACCAACAATAAAACTTGTAACCCACATTGGAAACAGCACTGTAAAATTATTTTCTGACAGCAAGTTACTTGCAATGCCTATTACACTGTTATAAAATAACTATTATAGAATTTCATCTTACTTTTTGTAATCACTTGCGAGTCTTTTATTGAGAAGTATAATTCAGTAAAGATTAAAGTTAGATATAGTGACCAAGACAGAAACTTATAGAGTTTCTCACTGTAGATACTGATAAAGTCACTGGAGAAATCACTTTATATGATTGCCAGAGGCCCAATGAATGACACTTGGATCCTGTCTGCTTTGTAGTTTACTCCAACAACAGCAGCACAAGATGCTACAAAATCCAGCATCAGTTAACCACAGCCACATTTTGTCCTTTCTAGAGTTTCAAAATACGCAGATCTGGAAAAAAAATGTCCAAGTACTGCCCTTCACCTCAGGAAAATGTTGTTATCCATCATTGAATATCTTACGTGTGAATGCTTTAGGGACTTAGGCGATATGAACCCAAAAACTAGAGTTTATATGACGATGTTCATAAAGAAACCTCCTTTAAAACAACGATTACACTACATTCCGGTCAGGCCAGTCTCGTTTACTCCAAAAGTTGCATTTGCTATTCATTTTTGTTGCTACATCTGGGCCTATTTATTTGGTGTCAGTTCATTCTGCAAGGATGACCTTCAACAAAACAATCAACTAAGGGACATAAAGCCGTATTAAGCATTTTCCTGCAATTAAAACAACAACATTAATGAAAACAATAGAGAAAAAAAGCACTTAATCTAGCACAAATTTCACCGAGCAATTTCCATTAAAAAAATTGAGAATTAATTCCTGGGGCAAATAGGAAAAGCTGACCAATGGCACTGTAAGGTTAATGGGATCAATCTAATCACATTCGAAATATGCAATTTTCAGGGAGTATAATGAAATAAAGATTTTGGTAAACTGCGGATATGTAACACCAGGTAGTTAGCTTTACAAAATTAAAGTGTTAGGATCCTACAGTTTTTATGATACCCAGAGTCTGAGAAAGAAATTATTACTATGCCATTGCTACTGGAATGATTTCTAAAGTTCTACTTTCAGGTAACTCTCCACACCCTCTGTTTTTTGTAATCCTTTATATTTCCTTCTTTAAGAAACTCTGATTCTGAAGAGACTATTATGGTAGATAGTGAGGGACCAAGTGCTATGTTGGTAATACCCATTTTTAGGTTTCTCTGCTAATTAGTCACTATACGAAATGGGCAGTAATGGAAAGGTTTAAAACGTACGAATAAAATACAGGAAACCAATTATTGGCAAGAGTTTACTGAACATATAGTATGATTTTACAGAATAACTATAAGTAAAATAAAAATGCACTCTAGGGTTCACTCAGTTACAGTAAAGGGATAAAATTCATTACTAAACAAGAGTTAAAATTAGCATGTTCAGAAGTAGAAACTAGACATTTTATTGTTTGTTCCTTTGAAAATCAGCTATTACTGATTCTATTACTACCACATTGATGTGTTTTCAACGAAAACCATACTGTGTTCAGAGCTATAGTACCAAATTCCTTAAACTCAAATAACAATAATAAAAAAATAGAGCTGCACACAAAGGGGGAGGGCTTGGGACTCTCATAGTCACGTAACTGCCCCTAAGAATGAATACATGCTAAAAAAACATATACCTTTTCTTTCCCAGGAAAATGTTCAGAATTTAAAGGTAATTTTCAAGCAATACAAATTGTATAAACACTCCACTCCACAGTTTTTCCCCACACAACAGCATGTTTTACAGGTGGAATTATATTCAGTATCTCTTTCCCTCTATTCAGCAGCCTCCACTGGATTTGCTCCTGGATGCTTAAGAGCTTCCCCCCCTCCTCCTGACTGGCATCATCTCTGGTAACAGTCAGTACAGGAAACGATATTTGGGCGTGCAAAGAGACAGTCAAATCTTCAAGGAAGTCCTCAAAGAATCTTCAATATTCATGCCACTAAACGTAGGTATTTAACATATTAATTCTAATTTCTGCCAATTCCATGATCCTTTGTAATTAATTGAGTGAAATAAACATTTGCAGAGGGAAGGGCGAGATCAAAAGTGACTGACTCATGCTCATGTCTTTCCACTGACTACAAATGTAATTTAAAGTTACTTTATTTCTAATTTAGACCTGGCTTACAGGATTGCCTTTATTTCATTAAACCTTAAGCCTAACTACATAATGTAACCCATTTTCAATCTAACTGGTCTCTGTAACATGAATCATATCTACACATAATATTTATACTGAACCATGCACCTGGTTAACATCTTTTTTTGTTACTTAAAAGATTAATATTTGAAAAATAAGGAAGACAAATATTAGCTAATGTCGCATATAATTGATTTAGCAAGTACAAAGGACTGCTAATTTTGTCATATAGTTGCTTTGTTCTTTTTGAAGAACACAGAAAAACATTACAGTTAAAACTTGGTCCTACTAGTACATGGTATTACAACCTCAGCTGTCAAATTGCACTAAATCTGTTGTCTAAGATTTTGTTCTGCATGACAGAAGGGGTAGCAGTTAATGAATTACTGTATATTGCACATGAAATGCAAGCACAAAATTGCACTTTAAGTGTTCATGTTCGAACTTTTTGATTTGATGCGTAATCTAAAATTGCAACATATTCCCTGTCTATCACAAAAGTACAGTATTCAAATAGTAACTTAATTTGGAACCAACTGAAGAAAAATATTGTCTAAATGCCATTTTTCCAATGGAAGAAAAAAAAAAAGGCTATTCAGGGTTACAAATTATTATATTCTTTCTTAAGGTTTTTTTTCATAGTAAACAAAAGCAAAAGTATTACACACTCAGAGTTGTTTGTCATGAATCAAGATATGTCTCTAAATTGTTATGATGAGTGACGTAGGATTTCTTAAGACCCTTGCTCTTCAAGCATACTCCCCCACCTACTTGCAAGACAAGGTAGCTGGTAGTCACTGGAAAACAATTCTCTGCATTCTTCTTACCTCTTATACATTTCCTCCAGAAACAGCCACTGCAGCTTTTACAGTGATGTACCTTGTCCCCTTTTAGATGTTTTCAACTAATGTGCTGGGGAAGGCGGCACTTCTTACTATGTCCCAGTACTTTAATTTTCAGATTATCAAACTCCTGAGTAATAAATGGCTTGATAAAAGCCACGAGTCTTGAAATTACACTTGAAACAGGTTAGGGTAAAAATGAAAATAAAGTTACTAAATCTCAACACTCATAATAAAGAGTACAGTTACAAATATTTATAAAAGTTGAAAAAAATTAAGAAAATATATTTATTCTACTTATATCAGTATCAAAACCTGAAGACCCTTGCCATGTTTCTTATCACCAAGGTTTCACTTCTCTGCTTTTCATGCTGCATTCCCAAGATGAGAAGCCCTAACGATACAGTACGCTGGCCTTGTAGAACTAGCCTCCTTCAGCAGGGCTTTTGAAAATTTCTTTTTGGCAATCTATTTCAGTGTAAATGATATTTATTTTTTTTTTCAAAACAATATTCTCTAGAGTGGAAGACAGACCTATTAAAAACTAGACAAATCTCCCAAGGTAAGTCATGCCTGCAGCAATTAGGTATTCACCTCTTTCCATAAGCAGCTAAATCTACTACCCAAGGACTTCTGGTTTTGCCCAATTGCTTTGGAGAGAGCAAGGCTTAGTTATGACTGACCCTTGTGATTTATCTGATATTAGACCAGTTCACAGCACAGAGTAACTTCTGAGTTTCAGCAACAAATATATATATATATTCAAGCTACTTGCAATTCAATATCATTGTACTATAACTTCCCATGTTACTATGTACAACTGTTCCAAATATCTTGAAAAGTCACTACGACTTCTGAGAGAGGGAGGTAGATGGAAAGAGGGCAACAGAAACAGATGTGCAGATTTAAAATTCAGACACAGAACCCAAAACTTATCTGTACGGCTGGAGCTAAGTTAAATATTATTTTTAAAAAGCCAGACATGAGTAATGTATTATTACTATGACCTTTTGGCCTACAAACTCGAGCAAAAGAAAGATAAAGGTGTGAATTTAGGTATAAAAATACGCACATTGCTAGCTGAATAAAATATAAATCAAAAGTGGGGTTTTTTTTGTTTCTTTGTTTGTTGGGTATTTTTATGATTTCTATTCTAAGCTTTGCACATTTAATGCCAAGCTTTTGAGGACGAACAACGCATAAAATAGGAAAAATAGGCCTGCAGTCTCATCAGAAGAAAAAGGATCACAGAAAGCCACACTGAAGTTTCAGAGATAAGAAAGGGTAGCGTAGGAAGTTTTATTCGCTTTTTCATGCTGCTTACACCATTTTCAGTGGACTATATAAACTGGTTAGAACCTTCCAGTAACTTTCTAGACAAAGGGCAACTCCTCCTCCCGGTACAAGGCAAGCACCACTAGTTTCTCAAAGTTAAAAAAAAGGATAACATACAGTCTATCCATTATATTTTAGTTTAATATTAAATAATTTCTGGGGGACAAAACTTGTGTTTCTACTGTATTTAGATATAACTTTTATTAAGCACTTCCTTCTCTGTTGCAAAAATGTCAGTAATTTTATTATTTTAAGTTGGCTCTTCTGAACATAAACGATTCAACAGTGCTAACTCCCAGCAGTTGGATTTTTGTACTTGGAGATTAAGGAGCAACCTCTCTAGATCACTAGCCATGATGTTCAAAGTCTAAAACAGCAGAGCTTCCAGTTTCTTGCAACACGTGACAACATATTGAATGTCTTCCAAAAGTGCTCGCATCAGGGAATAAAATCACAGCAATGTTTAAAGTTAGAAAGATTTCCACATTCACAGTCCTTAACTTTTTACAGGTTTTGGTACATTCACAGAAAAGACCCTGTTAGTTTCCATACATGGAAGAGGGAGCGTGCAAGATCCAGAACCACAGAACCATCTAATCATAGAGCTTTCAGAGGGAGAAACACTCCTCTGTTCAGAAAACTAATCCATTCAGAAACATTACGTCTTTTTTTTTTTTTTAATTGAAAAACATTTATTTTTACTGCAGTAGCAATGGGAACTAAATTTCTAGCACAGTACTCACCAAGAAGCTAAATTAAAAATACATTTATCAGTTATGCCTCATATGATACGAAGTGAGAAGTCCTGTACTTTAACACAGAAAAAGTAACCACTTAAAAACTCACATCATAAAGTAGGAACAAGATCACAAAAGGTTAGGGAAACCCATATTACTATAGGTGAGCAAAAAAACTTGGTATAAAATCATGTTTCTGATTTTCTATAGTGCATAATCACTAGGAAGGATATTCATATTAAACTTTTTGTACTAAAGCTTGTTACTCATGCAGACAGCAGTATGAATTAAATTTATCTTCCAAGTATCTTGTTATGCAGTTGCCTCTGTAACCATCTACTAATCCCATTTTTAGGGTGCAGAGTTACATTACTTAACTTGTGTAGCTGTAGCAAATACACACTCTGACAAGTGTATAGAATCAGAGTTGTCTTTCTTTAAATCCTTCTCTTTCAAGTAATTTTAGCTCACATACAAGAATATACTTAATAGAAGTGTAAGTTCACATGACATGTGAAATAAAAAATATACCTGTAATAAACGTAACAGTCCAAATGCTAGTAAATGCAGGCTACAGACTCCTTTGTGATCGTACACAAAGTGTTTAATACTGTAATGAAGAAAACTGGCAGACAAGTCCAAGAATGAAATAAGGAGACAATATGCTTATCACCTACTTGTTCTTAGAAAGCATTCCTAGGGAAGAAAACCAAGCATTTTTAATAGCTCAATATTTTTAAACTGTTATGATTATTTCAGTCTTTTGTGTTGAATATTAATATCATTTAATATAGGTGTCAAATCCTCTGCAAGAGAGATAATGTGCCCCCCCCCCTTTTTCTGTTTAATTTGACATTAGGCCTGAAGTAATACAATCCAGTAGCCTTTACTTGTCAAGGGTTCACTCATAAAAATAGAGCATTATTCCTATATTTCAGGGAATAACATGAAGCTTCAAGAACTTTGGAATCTAACAGGCAGAAAACAGACCACAGATAAAACCAATGGCTTTCACACCCCAAAACTGATGACAAATGTGAGTAAAAAGACTAAAAGGGCAAGATTATGTGCTAAATGAGACTCGAAATATCAGTAATGTATTCTTACCATAAATCAGAAGATATTAACCTGGGCCTTCTCTACTCTTACGTGAAATAAGGGAGCAAAGTATTCAAGTGAGCTGAGATTTCAGAATAGTGGTAGCTAGTAGTGAACCTTCTAACCCTGCACTGATTCTAATAGTAATTATTGAAGAGGGAAGGAAAGGCAAACCGAACCAAAGACGTTGACAGTGCTCACTCCATCCCTAAGCTAAAGATGCACTTCAAAGTCATCCTACATCTGACTTCCATTCAAATGCGGGATCTGTGAAATGTTTCACTATCCTCTGAAACAGACATCCATCTTAAAACTAACATATACAAAACCTAAGATTTAATCTAAGGATAAACCTAACAACTCCATAAGGCATAAACATTTACACAAGTAATAACATAACCTTAATTACATTAAAATTTTATTGGTCATATGATGTAGGAAGATGGGTGGTTCACATTATCATTTGAACTAATATTAGCTTGTAATACTGTCACCATAACGAAACATCTGAAAAAAGTCAAGAGCATTTACCTAAATTTTAATAAGATAAATCACGCACACATTCGTTCTGGTCATGAGGTCAATGAGACTTTCTCCTTAGTACTTATACAAAATAATGATTAAAGAATCATTATTTTAAAGATCATCTAAATCAGAATAAAGGACAGTCACTACGCACAAGATATAATGTCTCGAATATAAAACAAGGGACAACACATTCACAGAAAAGTAAAAAAGAAGCAACACAAAGCTAGTGAATGTGACTGTAAGTGCTATGAACAGACTCAAGCCTACCTGTCAAATCTATTCCGGGTACTGCCGAAAAACAGATCTTACGTAAGGATTTAGAGGAAAGTAACTGAGGATCTGCATTAGGTGCTCCACTTAAGTAAGACGGTCAACCTGGGAGATAGCACAGATACGTTCTTGCGAGCTCAAGCGCGTGATGAGGCTGTCATCACTGGCTGATAAACTGGCAGTCAGCATCTCAACACTGAATACGAGATGACATGTAAGGTGTTGGTATTAGTCCATTAAAGGCCTTGAAAGAGAAAGTGTCTAAGTTTTCCTTGGTGCTATAAAGGAAAGGGAGCTAAAGAAGAAGCAAAGCAAGAAAAAATGATGGACTGAAAAATGATCTTTACAGCTTCTTTGCAGTCTGGGTGAATATAAATGAAGCAAAAATGCATTTGCCAAAGCCAAAGAAAAGGACATTGCAGTAATAAAGATGTGAGTTGATGACAGCATGGGAGAAAATGTCTGTTAGACAGACAGAAATGCCTGTATCTTAGAATCACAAAGAAAAAACCTGCAAGACAGATTCCTTACCACAACATATTGAACATATTTTTATACCTCAGCTATGTCAACAAAATGATAACTTACTTAAACTGAAAATTTGGACTAAATCTGTAATATCTAACAGTTAAACCAGTATCAGTCCAACATTACTATTAGCTTATATTCAGTTTGACGCTGAATCTAGTCCCCGAAGTCCTGTTTCCTTACAAATCTTTCAGATATCCTGTACACACCATTAAACTCAACAGCCGTATTTTCTATTAATGTTTTAATTATAAATATACTCAAAATCATGCTTGAATATTTTATCACATAACAGCACCAACCACTCACTTCTGTCAAGAATTCAGGAGAATTCTGGAATTATGGCTGTAGTTAGGAAAATGAATAACAAGTCCAAGTCTAAGACATGCCGATGAATAGAAAGGCTGAACTTGCGTCCTTAATTACTTAGGCTTTAGTAGAAATCAAATAAATTTCACATTTTGCATTCACATTGCAAGTCATAGTTTATCACATTAAAAAAACACTGTATTTTTATCTATATTAAACTTAGTGCTTTTTTTCTTTTTTTAATCTGACACTAGTATGGAACCAGTGAATTAACACAGAACATTTATACCATCAATAGAAATATCATAAGCCATGAACGTCCCGTTCAATCCTATAAAACATCACATCTGTTACAAAGGCAAATCTGAGCCAGGACTAAAAGGTCTTCCATTTACTGTCTGCCCATTGTGCTCTCTGTTCCCCGACATGTGAAGTAAAAACTGCTAATCCGTAACACGAATAGAGCTACAGAGCTACCCAAACTAGCTTTCTCTACCTGGGTTTGTGGAGCACCCCATGTACATAAAGCGGACTCTCTCTCTGTCCATAAGTGAGAGCCATGAGAGAATAACAAGCTCTAACTATAACTAAACTACTATCATTCTTTTCAATAATATTAATCTTTGTATTATACATGGGCATGAAATATTTAAAATGTCTACCTGAAAACATAGCGGTATAGTTTCACTGCTATCAAACTTGTTCAAGTAGATTAAAATGAAGACAACTTCCATCATGACCTGATTATCATCTTACAGTGAGAAAATTATTTTCTTACGTTCTATCAAACATGAAAAATATGGGATTAGCATCAACCCAGTTTTATACGCTTGTGTTACAAGTTTATGTGTACATGTTCATATGCATGTATACCTACAATATATACATATAATATATACACATGATTATTTGAACATTTGGAGGCCTGCGCTGAAACATTTATTTCTTCCTCTATTTCCCACATCAAAAATTATTTTGATTGATACCATAATATTTAATTCTACAGGTGTCAACCAAATACCAAGTAGTTTTCAGGTTGTATCACTCTGTAGCATCAGTCCAGCCAGCCTAACTCCTTTCATTGCAGAATTTCTTTCTCTGCTACACAACAACACAGAAAAAAACCCCCAAAAACCAAAAACCAAAAAACAAGAACTACACACACACACGCTGTCTGTAATAAGGAAGTATTATCATGGAGGGCTGAACACTTGGTATATAAGTCTATTAACTAATCTGTTCATGTGAGGAAGAATAAACATCATACTTTTACTGACTGCTTGGGTTGCAGCAAGACATACTGAAGAGAATGGAAACAGGTATCTTAAGAGCAAAGATTATGTTCTACCATTATCCTGTCTGTAACGTTACTGATAATATTCTTCATCAAATAATAAGAAAAAAGTAATGCATAACCAAGTCCTTTAAAACTGGTCTTGGATTCAAAACCTGCTCGGTGTCTCATCTGGCATATCACCACACCTGACGCTCCGGGGAAATTATTCTGCCTGAAAATTCCTGTAAGGTTTTTAATGCTACTGAAAGAGGTCAAACAGACATGTAAAAGAGCATGAGTTTTCACAGCTAGTACTAAAGGACCAGGCCCTCTGACTGATGATTAGGAGAGACTTCCCTTAACTCTGTCACATGCGAAAAAACAAAAACAACACACACTACGTGCAGGAGAAATGACTGGATGCATGTTCTGATGATTCTTGCTACAGCTTACGGAACAAAAAAACTTCAGTACAAAATGTACTATCGCTATGACTTCTCAATAATGTGAATTCAATGCAATAAGAGTACTCCAACAGCACATACCGAACTCCCCAATTATCCAATGTAGTTTAAATGCCTATTACTTGAGCTCCTACTTTGAAGACCAGGCAATGGTCTACAGCTATTATTAACAAAGCAGAAGAATAATGGATTTTATTCTTGCCTGTGGGAGAGAAGTATCATTTGGAAAATTGATAACACTTTAGTTTAGTCATTTTAAAAGGTCATGTTACACAATAAAGAAGGCCAAGCCTTTTAGTGATAACATATGATAGTGGTAAAGCTAGCACTAGTCTACAGATCCTCAAAATTACTAATTGCTTTTCTATGTTGTAAGCAAGCTAAAGCAATTTGATAAATCTGTTCCAGTATATTCCTGATTTATGTACTTTATAGTCTAGTTTACATATCCTATAAGTAAATTAAACCATAAAACCCACCTTAATTATTAAATATGTAAACAGATCTGCATATATAATGAGGAGAACAGAACAAATCTTCATACTACTATACCTTGGGCTTATTATTTACTTTAAACATAGTTGTAATAGATTCAGTAGAAAGGGGAAAATTATGAACTAAGGTGCAGGAAATCAACAGGAAAAATTTAATAGGAAGGATTAACAGTGACCAATTGTAGTTGTGAGGCACGGCTGCCAACATTAAAGTTGATTTTGACAAAATACCATAAACTGAGAAAACCTAACAGCGTTAGCAGGTAGTATAAATTAAAGTTGTTATGTTGTGCCCTTAGGCATTTATTTATTGCAAAGACAGGCAATGACAGTTAAAGTGCTCCAAATAAATCATTGTATGAAGAAGAATAAAATAGATTTAAGTGATACACAAATTTACACAATGGTTCATTTGTACAGGGCAACAGAGTTCAGTCAGATGGAGAGAAAATAAGCTGGTAACGGGCCATTTCCCCAGGGCAGGCAACGGCAGGGGCTTTGCAGCATGGTTTGTTTACAGTCAGCCTGTAAACAAGACTTTAAGGCCTTTCAGGCACTGCATGTGTATCATAGGGTAAAATTCAATGTAAAATATTTCTATGAAAGTGAACTGTCACCAGTTCACAAACGTAACCAAACTTCCACAGGGGCATGGAAATGATTCACCTATTTACCATATTCAAATCCCATTCCAAACAACTCTCTGATACGCTCTTTGCTGGAAAAATGTAAAGTTTTGAAATGTAGGGACCTGAAGTAAATACTCTTACAGGCCTTTTATTTCCTACTGAAAAACAGGGTCCTTATTTTAAAAGGCTGCTTGCCTAGCTTTTTTGAAAGAATGAACATCAACATGTTGGAGTGTGCTGTTATAGAGATAAAATTATAAATAGATAACTCCAGTGAAGCATTTAAGATTGAAAAAAAATAATCCAGTTACCTTTTCAGAAAATCTCGTTGTGAAATACCAAGGCTCTACTTGTAATAGCATCTCCAGAAATCATCTTCTCAAAGTCCGTCTCAGTTAAAACAGCATTTATTTTTCCAGCGTGGACAAAGGACATACATCTTGTACTGCTTATAGTCCATTACTTCAGGTCTAACAGTTTTGGAGCAACTCTAACAAACAGTCGGGCACCATCAGTCTTGCTGTAACTGCTACTGTTTTGTCATAAATTCATCCCCAAGTAATGCTAGGAAGCTAAATTTAATAAAGACCACCCTGTGCTTGAAAAATATCCCCTTCACTTACTTGAAAATCTTTCTCTTCCAGGATCTCTTTCCTCCACCTGACAAGGAAGGCAGCACAGACGTACAAGTGGAAGTGAGAAAAACCCTCTGGTTCAGACTAGAAAAAATAAAAATATATCATCCTTTCAATACACAAAGAATAATTTTGATCACCATATGCCCCAAGTGTATTTTTATGGCATTGATTACTAACTACAAATGCCAGCTAAATCTCTCTCTCTGCAACATGAATGTTTGCATTTCATGTACGCCAAACCTTTTCATGGCTATTATCTGTAATGGAAATTAAGATGAGGTATTTCTCATATTTAAATTCATTCTTCACAGGTGTGTTTTCCATTTCTGATGTTATCCATTACCTTATATCTGGCATGAAATACTGTACTGCTCAGTTCAACACTGTGACAAGAACATATGCTTCATCTCCATTATTAAGAACAAACTCTACTACGACTAGAAGCTTTTTCATTATAAATTCTGCTATAGGACATTATTAAGCATTTTAAAAATTTACAACTTGGTCTATATTTGACTGAATTAGAGGTGTTTACTAAAGGAAAAAAAAATCTACTCATTGTAACACAAAACATTTACAACTCAGATTTGTATTCAGACCTGCAGCTTTCTGTTCTAGTTCGAGTCAGCAGATTCAGTCACTTTATAAAACTCCCTCTAGAAATTAAGATTTTACAAGTATACCTTAGAGTTCAGAAAAATTTGTGATCCTACTTTTAAAAGGCTTCACTAAGTCTTCTTGTATTAGCAAATTAATCTCAGATTTTATTTTCTATACCACCGAGAACTGAAAAAATAATTATGATATTTAATTATCAATGTGATGACGGTGAACTAATGCTATGTAAAATCTCATTAAAATAACATTTAAAAATAATAATTATAAAATTAAGCTACATAATCTCACAGATGTATGGATACTTAAATGAGGATATCGAAATAATTTATAAGATCTAATTGTAGCACTTCAGAAGTATAGCAATTTTTTTTTTCATATTACAGAATCACAGAATGATAGGGGTTGGAAGGGACCTCTGGAGATCATCTAGTCCAACCCCCCCAGCCAGAGCAGGGTCACCTAGAGCAGGATGCACAGGAATGCGTCCAGGCGGGTTTTGAATGTCTCCAGAGATGGAGACTCCACCACCTCTCTGGGCAGCCTGTGCCAGTGCTCTGCCACCCTCAAAGAAAAGAAGTTCCTCCTCAGGTTGAGATGGAACTTCCTATGTTCAAGTTTGTGCCCATTACCTCTTGTCCCATCACTGGGCACCACTGAAAAGAGCCTGGTCCCTCCTGACACCCACCCCTTAAGCATTTATAAGTGTTGATAAGGTTCCCCCTCAGCCGTCTTTTTTCCAGACTGAAAAGACCCAAATCCCTCAGCCTTTCTTCATAAGAGAGGTGTTCCAGTCCACTAATCATCTTGGTAGCTCTCTGCTGTACCCTTTCCAGCAGTTCCCCGTCCTTGAACCGAGGAGCCCAGAACTTCACACAGTACTCCAGGTGCAGCCTCACCAAGGCAGAGTAGAGGGGGAGGATGACCTCCCTTGACCTGCTGGCCACACTCTTCTTGATGCACCCCAGGATGCCATTGGCCTTTTTGGCCACAAGGGCACATTGCTGGCTCATGATCGTCCTGTTGTCCACCAGGACTCCCAGGTCTCTTTCCACTGAGCTGCTCTCCAGCAGGTCAGCCACAAACCTGTCCTGGTGCATGGGGTTATTCCTCCCCAGGTGCAGCACCCTACACTTGGCCTTATTGAATTTCATAAGGTTCCTCTCTGCCCAACTCTCCAGCCTGTCCAGGTCTCTCTGGATGGTGGCACAGCCTTCCGGTGTGTCAGCCACCACCCCCAGCTTTGTGTCATCAGCAAACTTGCTGAGGGTGCACTCTAGCCCCTCATCCAGGTCACTGATATTGAACAGGACTGGACCCAGTACTGACCCCTGGGGAACACCACCACAGACCTCCAACTAGATTCTGTGCCCCTAATCACAACCCTCTGAGCTCTATCATTCAACCAGATTTCAGTCACCCCACTGCCCATTCATCTAACCCACTCTTCCTAAGCTTCCCTATGAGGATGCTGTGTTAGACGGTGTCGAAAGCCTTGCTGAAGTCAAGGTATACAATATCCACTGCCCTCCCCTCATCTATCCATCCAGTCATGCCATTGGAGAAGGCTATCAGATTAGTCAGATATGATTTCCCCTTGGTGAATCCATGTTTACTTCTGATAGCTTTCTTCTCCTCCACGTGCCTTGAGATGACGCCCAGACAAAGCTCTGTTCTCTATTAGTCGTTTCAAAACTACAGTTTACTCTTTAGAAAAATACAGTGTTCTGCTCAAGCAAAGTGAACTGAAACAACTTCTTATGTAAAACATAACATGACAAACAACATCTATTTTATTGCTATATAACCTAGAAGGGCATAGTATTTAAAAAATTCCACAGAACATTTGTAAACAGTGTACTAAAATAACCTCACTGCTCTCACAACTGAAGAAGGAAAAATATTTTCCTCCTCCTACTTTTCCTTTTCCTCCCTGACTGACAGAAGTGCAGAAGGCACTACAAGGGGTTGGCACAAAGACCATGGTAGCAGCTAATCGGTAAGAGTCAAGAAAAGAAATAACTCCAATTATTTCCAGGGAAGTTTTAAGTCTGAAAGCATAGTTGGAACTGAAAATAGGAATTAGTTAATTTTGTAACCAGAAAAGGAAGATTCTGATTATAAAATCCTGTGATATTTTTCCTACTCTAGGAAAACACTCTACTTGAATAACATGACTTTACAATGAATAACATTGTGAAATCCCAGGACAGACAAAGCATATGGTAATTTTAACTAGACTTCTCTCTAGAGTTTGCCTTAATCAGAAAAATTCAAGTCCAATTTACAATATTAAAGTTACAGTTTTACAGAATCATGTACTCACTACCATCCTCCTGAAAAATCCATGTCTTTTACTTTACTGTTGGCATTTCTCTTGGGATGGGAAGTTAACATATATAAAAGCATAAAATGGTATCTCAACAAGACATTTGTAAGGAAAGTGCTGCTAACGCTTATCACATCAGATACTATTGTGGCAATATTCAAATAATCAAATGCAACTCTAAAAAATGCAGAAAGCCAATTCTAAGAAAACGACCCTCTTCCTACTTTATTGTGTAAATAAATTCACAGAGCATGCACTATTTTTTAAAATTCAGCCTTTGATAATCTTCTATAACATTTTCATCTCTAAAGTAAGAAAAATATTTTAAATTTTTAAAAATTAAGTACAGAAATAGTACTTGTGGTCTATTTTTTCTCAGCACTGAACTGCAACCAATTTCTCATTTTTCATATGAATTTTAAAAATGTCCTTTCAAGTAGCAGCCCTTAATCATACTTGAGAAGATTGTATTATTTTGGAATACACAACATAACCTCATAAAAGTGACAAACATCTTCAAATTTGGAAGGCAAACAAGGTAGTAATGTCCAATGAAAACAGACTGTGTTTAAGACTAAGTCAACAGCCCATACATGAAAACATCAACATGTTTTCCAGAATCCCACTCTGAAGTATGTGCTGTCACTGGTGAAGACTTTCTGGCATAGTAAGAACCAGCTCAGTTCACCATTACCTGGTGAACTATGATCCGTGTTTCCATCTACTTCAAAGAACGGATAATCGAAGAGCACGGCCGCAGCCTGAGCATTTGCAATCAAGCGGGAAAGGAGGGAAGAAGAAAAATGATGGTTATGGGACGGAGGCAAATAAAGCTGGATTGAGATTGCAGAACGGATAAAGAAAAGAAAGATAAGAAAAAGGAAGACTCTTTTTGCCAATGAAGAAGAAGGAAGACTGAATAGTCTGTAGGCAGGAAAATTTAATTTAAAATAATATTTATTAATCAGGATATTTTATGTACTGGATTATTTGTTTCCTACCTGAATATAATAAAAGCTTACATTTCTTTAATTGCATGACATCAGCAACAAAGGGGGCATTGAAAGGAACTAATTCTCGTCTCTTCTCCTCACTCCACCAACATTATGTTTTTCTTGAAAAGTATAGGGGAGAAGGGGGCTGGATTAAAGAAATCTGTCTGAAAGCACCATTTTAACTTCCAAAGTCAATTTGCAGTAGCTATTGGCAAAGTTGTTTATTTTGCCCTCTCTTACATTGACTTACAAAACAATATTACCCAGGCAGTCAAATTCAACCATCACGGTATTCTTTTTTTCTGATGATAATCTAAGCTCCCGATTTTAAGCCCAAGAATTCATTCTATTATCACATAATAAAGGAAATTCTTCCTGAGCCAGAAAGTCAAGATAAGTGGCTTTAAAAAAAAATTAAAATTAAAAAAAAAAAACTAAACCCAAAACCCAAGAACTGCAAGAACTGCCATACTGGAAACTGAAAATGTTTTTGAGGAATTGCAGGTAAAAATATCCAGAAGTATACACGAACCTGAACTTCTTGAGATTTTTCTGTTCAACCTTTTTTTTCCCCCCAATACAATTTTCTTCAGCTCTTTTAAATGAAACCAAATGGGTTTAAATATGCAATTCATTAGAGAAAAAAATGCATATTCCCCTATAGATTTAAAAATTCATCATGCTTCAGAGATAAGTCTAGGCTACAAAGTATTTCCAATGGATAGTTTTAGACAGTTTTGGAAATTGAGTAAAACAGCTAATGCGTAATTGCCTTTTCTAACACCTGCTACCTATTATACTTTTCCATTTGTAGCTTTTGAAGTTACAAACAGTTTGATCTCTAAATGTACAAAAATGCAGACTACCAGCTAAAAGCTATTTAAAATCAAATATAAACAATGACCTTGATTTAAATATTTTAGCAAAAGATCTCAAGACAGATGTACAACCTTCCAGAAGACTTATTCTGAACATATTACAGACAACTCAGAGCACATTATCTAAGAACCATCTGTCATTATCAATAAAAATCATTTAGATTGTTAACATCACAAATATCTCATTGCCCTGCAAATGCTGGATCTCCTCTGCAGCTGAAATGAAAGGCATTCTTTATACCGCACTCCCCAAACTTCTTGAATTAGACCGTCACTGAAAGAATGCAAATTTTGTTGTACGACTACACTGATTATCGTCTAGTCAACGATTAGTCTAACCTGCCTCCCTTACCCTGGACACTTCAGCATTTAGGGAGGGTAATATCTCATGGTATTTGTTGATAGAGTAAATACAATACGTGATTACTTTTGAAGTACTCAAAATGATTAAAGCTATGAAATTGTGCCAGGGTTAGGTATTAAACCACCATATTTCACACGCAAACAATGGCTCAGACACAAGGACTTCCAAACACTTTATGATCACGGATGAATAAAGCAACTTTAAGCGTCTCCATTTTTATTACATTACAAAGAGCACATAGTTTAGCTGCAGAGAGGTTTAAGTAATTTTTCCCAAATTATCCAAGCAATCTATGGCAGAAAAAGAGAAAGAAGCCAGTGCAGGATCATCATGGAAAGGGCAATGTGTTGGCTGCTCCTCCAAGATTTGCCTTTTCCATTCGCCAGGAGCTCTGACTTCCTAGGCACAGACTCAATCCACTGTCAAAACTGAGACACAGAGTTCCAGTCTGAGAAGGAACACAGCACAAGGACACCACGGAGAGGTCCACCAGGGTATGTATCCTGCCACTAGGAACGACCGACAGCAGATAACTATGAGTATAAGAATGCAAGTGTATAGAAGTACCTCCCCAGAACACTCTTCCAACTTTCAATGATCTTGTGCTCAGAGATGTCCTTATACAAGCTGTAGAATATGTCCATTTAATAGTTGTTAATGGATTTGTCTTTATTTATCTGCCCAAAGCTTTCTGCAACTGTAAGCTTTTTAGGTAATCACAAAGTCCTGTGGCAACGAATTCCAAAACCTAAGTGGATGCTATATAGCCTGTCTGTTTTAAACCCCATACCCACTAGTTTCTTTCAAACTAGTTCAGTTATTGCATTGAAAGAGTATGAACAATCACTTCTTATTCACTTTCTTCAGTCCTTTCATCTTTCCTTCTCTTTTGCAGACTAGAATTTTTTTTTCTCTTCCACTGTTCCTCATATATCAGTTCCACCATCTTTGCTCAGCCTTCTTAAGCATCCTTTCTTGTACTTTTCTCATTTTGAAATAAGGTCCGAACTGTATACAGCATATAAGATGCAGAAAGAACATAATTCTCACCACTGCATAATGGTATTTTGTTCTCGTTTCCTTTCCCAGCAATTCTTAGCTTTCAATTTTTTTTCCTTTTTCTTCCTTGACTGCTACGGAGCTCATCTTTTCCTCTTGTGCGTGAGTGTAGAAAGCTCACTTGAAGCCCACAGTTATACCGGTAAAGGTAGGATTGTTCCAAACAACACACACAATATCACTTTATATTTGTCCACGCAGAATTTTACCTGTTATTTACTGCCTGGTTGTTTACAGCAAGATGAAGTCCTGCAACTCCTTGCTGTCAACCTCTCACCTTTACGACTCTCAATAACATGGTGTTTGTTGTCAGCAAACTTTGCTGTCTTGCTCCTTTATCTGTTTACCAATCACTTCAGCAGAAACAGCTAAAGCCTTATCACAAATTTAAAAGAATTACATGTGATCTCCTTTAATTTTGAAACCTGCCTGCGTATTCCTACCATCTGTTTTCTATCTTTCAAACAGTTATTATCCATACAAGGGCATTCCCTTTAATTCCACAGCTGTGTTTTTTCTTTAGTAACCTTTAGTGAAGAACCTTCTTCGCTGTCTTCAGCAATCTCAACAGGCTGCATCATGCCGGTGCATATGTTCACGGGCTCTTAACGCTTTGCAAGGTGTAATTTCTCACTACAAAAATCATGACAACACTTTCTTAAAATGTCATATTTATTTATGGTGAAAGCATATTGTGATTAAGTTTGGAGAACACTGTATTGAAGTCACCTAAATCTTGCCATTCTAAAGGATACTGGAATACTTCAACAATTGCAACTATTTTCATTATATTTCATCACAGCAGCCTACCAACTCATGCAGGATCATAACCTTCTCCTGCCTGTCAGTCTTACAGTCAGTTATAAAATGAAATTTTGATCATTCTGGGGTGCTAAGAACTTAAATTTTCGTCATGGTACATGTTAATAACGTATTATACAGTTACACATAAAAATACCTATTAAAAACTTTCATTTTTGTTGAATTAGCACATTTTGGATTGTCTTCTATCATTTTTTTTGTTTCACTGTCACTGTTCCCAAGGGGATGATCCTAAAAGCAGTAAGTGACCCAGAGCACTTGTCTAAGCTGAACCTAATCTAACAATAAACCCAGCAACAAAGTTGGATCATTTATGCCTAAAAAAAACCCAACCCAAACCAAAAAGCAACCTTATGTAAAGGTAAGGCTTGTAAGTATCTTTTTCTAAAGCAAATATCCATCCATTAACATGAAAATTCATGTTTTGGTTTGATCTTTGCATTAAAAACAAATCTGATCCAAATGCATTTCACAGCACTTTAAAATCCGTAATGGAAACTAACATTTTCAGGTCATAACAGCAAGGTAGAACTATCTAGCACAGCCAAAACACCATGCAAAAACTATCCTCTCAACCCTTAGTGGTCACTGTATGTCCCCTATAGAAGAGCTATTTTAAAAAAACTTTACAAGAACCATGTTTACATTTCCTATTTCTGCTAGGAATGCTAAAAAAAATTCTTTATCTTACGGTGTTCCATTAGATTTGGCAGATTTATGCTGAAACCTAGGTGAAGATCACCTTTATAACAATTTAGTAGCTGGCCTCTCTAATCCAGTCAACTACTTGGCAACAGTTCCCTAAAGATGACTTGATGCTGCGAAATCCCAGCCACAAGGGGAACAGACCAATTGCTGCAATTTTTTTGGATCAGCGTCTTGAATTGTTAGAATGCTCCGTATGGCCTGCAAAATTCATGGTAAGACTATTAATCAATATCAAATATAAACGGATGCTATTGATAATTACTATTTACTTGATTTATCTAGTGTCCCAGTAATCATTTAGTTTTAAGAAGCATCTTTCATGTAACTTTCCACTTTAGCTTGTGTTTTGAGAACAGAGTTTAAATTACTGCCCTCTTCACTTGCTAGCATGTTCAATTCAAATAGAATAAAAAAATAACTAACTTCAACTATATGACTTTTTTCTCCTAGCTTTTCCAGAATAAACTGTGGTGAAAAAATTCAGTGTTTCTCATTTGGTTCATTTAAAGAGTTCATCATGAAGTTTTTTTAAGAGTTCATCATGACTAGGATGTCAAGTGGATTCTCCCCCAAGGAGGTACCTTCACATCCAATACTGAAATGTGTTTCTCTTTTACAGTTATTTTTGTCCTCATGGGTTGTGGTTTATTACCTTCACATACAGGGAGGTTGCTAAATCTTAGCAAAGGATTGGAGCTTTTCATGCAATTCCCTTACAGTCCTTTCTTGCTGAACTGGGTATTTACAGAAGAAAAGTGCAAGTAAGAAAGTCTTCTTGGAGAATGCCTTCGACACAAATGCAAGGTAATGCTGAACTCTACACAGGGAGAACAATTACATTTTGCAACATTCATTTCCAACAAAGAACCACATCTAGGTTCTTTGAAAAGAACCTAGATATACATAGAAGAATTATGCATAGTGAAACTATCAGAGACCTTATTGATTTCTTTTCTGTAATTTCCCATGTTAATAAGCCTCTTCTCATCTGCAGTGTGAAGAGTGACCATTAGTTGTTCTTTGTACTGACTGCAGAAAATATTCCTTAATTTGCTCCTTTGAATTTCTACAAAGCAGGAGGCAAACAACTTCCATTTCACCTACTAGTTATGGCTAGGCAGAACATGGCAAGAACAGTGACGTGGCAACGTGAGCGTGAATTCTACCCGTGATAATCACTGTGATTTTAGCTAACAGCGAACAATATAATGGTGAGGAATGAGATATAAAACCCCAATATAATATACATATTTATGGCTCCTCTAGTAGAAAAAAAACACCACACTTTCTGCACGTTTTTCTTCCATTAAGTATTTAAGATCAAAAACTCATAACTTGTCTGGAGATGAGAACAGCAGAACCAAGAGCGAGAACTAATGGAACTTCTCCAGGCTGGTTTCAGTGCATTAACAAATAACAGCAACATAATATTATAAGTCCTCATCAATAACAGTGGATAATTTATACTGTTTAGGTTTTAGAAAGTGATTGATTACTTATAGCTATATTTTCTTTCATTCCCCATAGTTAATGTATTAAAGAACAAAGTATTTTGGTTAGAGCCATTAATATAGTTCCTCATTATCTTACCAAGCCATGGCGCAGTGTAGTGACTTTAAAGCAGAGAATCTCTATGTAATTAACACTGAGCACCCCTATGTCCTTTACTTCCTCTAAGAGCATGAAACATAAGCACACAATGTATTTTGTTTCTTGCATGAGTATAAAGCTGAAGCCTGTGCTTCCCTACACCCCTTAGTCCTGAGTATTTTCCTCAAGACAAGGCTTAGGCAGTCAGATCACACAAGCTGTAAGAGGATATAAGAAGATGACACTACCAACAGTCTTCTCAAAAATGTAAGCACGCTTGAGAAGTCTAACTCTCTAGCTATTTCCCAGAAAATTAATTTTGCATCTTTAATTTACTCAGATGTGCCCTACTGTAACTTAAAATCCCTCTTGCATGAGAGAAGTTATGGAAGAGCTGAGTGAGTTGTTACGGAAAGGCTGAGGAGCAGTAAGAGGATAAACCCCAAAGCGACAGCCTAGTTGCATCCCCCCAGCACAGGTGAAGTTGAAGAAAACACTGTCTAGAAGTTGCAAGCTATTTCTTTTTTAATAGGTTACATGGCAGATTTGAGTGAAAACCTCCAGACAAAATATTTTCAAAGGGATGCACATTTGGGATACCACAATTAAATCTCATCTTTGTTTAATCCGCATTCAAAGACAGAAAGAACATTTATTGCAAAGACTTCTTTTATTTTAAGCTAGGCTTAAAGTTGGGCTTCAACTTTTCAGACATGGTTGTCCAGCTGGAAAGAAATTTGTTTTGAAGTTTCCTTCTAATTAAGACCCTATTCATTCTATCTGAAATCACTAATTTAGTGTGAACTTAAACATATAAATTCCTTCTCAGTTAGTGACTTGACACCAATTAGTTGGCCAAAAATGCGGTGGAAAAAAGCAAAGCTATGTCACACCAGAACCACTTTTATTCACAGAATTCTACTTAAAGATATGATTTACCTTACAAAGCATAAACTAAATCCAGATCATTAGTAAAAATACACTGCAACTGATTTAATTCTGAAGAAATTTGCTGTAAGACAAAATACTTTTACATAAATGTTAATCTGCTTATAGCAGACTATTGATTTGAAAACAAGGACAGGCACCATTGATTAGGAAAGAATATGGCAGCTTTTCCACCTGTGAGCAGAACTTTAGCACATCATGTGAATCAAAACCAGATCATACTTCCTCAATAACCTGCTTTTAAAAGGCAAATGAGCACAAATAAGCAGTGTGACTAATATTTACTAAACAAATTCCCTACTTCACCTTTTGAATTTCTAAACTATTTATCTCATGTATGATTTTAATTATTTTTGCAGTTCATTCCCAGAGAACCTTGATGCTGGGAAATTAATTAATGGACACAATAGAGGAACTGTCAGCATTGTTTAAACACAATTTCAGCACTGGCCTCATTTACATGTATCCCTTTATTTTAAACAATGGGACTGCTGAATTTTTTGTATAAAATTGTTAGTTCATTAAAAAGAGCACAATGATATCCTTTTCTGCAGATATTCATCAGTTATCACATTTTGCTGAAATACATAACCCACGCTCAAGACACCCACTAGAGCTTTTAGCCCCCGGCTTCAAAGATACTGAAACAGTTACATAATAGTTGTATAATTGTTTGATAAATTTGCTTTAGCTTATCATATTATTAGCTTTAATAAAAGTTATTTAATTAATTATTCAAAGCAGACCTATTAAAAGTAAAATGTTAGCTTAACACTTCACAACTGAAAAAAATCATTTGAATGATTGTACATATACGTACCACATGTATACTAAAAGACAAAACCAACATCTAAATAACAGTATTAAACGTCAGTATTTCTTATTTCAACTTCTCAGCAAGTATCAAGAATATGCTTATTGACACACTGCCAACATGTAATTCAAAGACGTCCTCTCATTGAGTATGTTTTAGGCCACATATGTCACTTCCAGATACGGAGGCCTACATGTGTGCCTTTTTGGATAAAAGTTGGTATTTTGATTGCAATGAACGCTTAAGTGAAATATTACTGGTCATTTGAGCAAAGCATATTAAGTAAGGCAACTGCCCTGGTTTGAAGACCAACGACAAATGATAATAATGTCTTTCATTACTCAATTCTTGTCCAGCGAACAGAAACTCTACGATCTTCAAATTCACACATCTGTAAAGTGAAAGGATGATTACACCAATGTAATATGCAAATGTTTTGTGAAGATTCTTATTAGATTCTGAACATAAAATGACATTTATACCAAAACCTTGTGTGGTCTAAGAAAGACCTATTTTCTTCTTAATAATAACAACTAAATTTTCAAGCCAACTATTCCAATGACTTTTTCTTTCTTTCAAGGAACATACCATAAGAACTGAGAATGAACAAATAAGTGTGTCGCGTTCAGTCACATGTTTTCTAATAGGCGGTCTTGTTGACTAAGAAAAGTGGATAGGATAGCGCAAAAGGAAATACCAAAAAGGTATTTAGTAACAAGCATGAGCTATTGCCTTCCTTTCCTGTTTTCCAGGCTTAGTCATGACAGAATCAAGTCACGACACAGAATCAAGAACACCACACAACCATTATAAAGATACTCAAGATACACCACTAGCTTTTGTCATCCCCTCTCTCTTCATTAAACCACATTACATTCTACAAATTAGCAACAAAACCCTTGATTTCTGATCACCAGTATTCCTCTAGAGACTAGGAAGTAGTTGGAACCAGTATTTTCCTCCACTTGATGGCCTGCAAATCTTAACACTTATTCATGAAAATACTGCTTCCTTGCAGAACAACACTATTGGAATCAGTCTCTACCCAGGAATGGCAATTTGGCTGAATAGTCAATCTTGTCTCGTGATGATGGTCCCGTGATGATGGTTAGGTAATTGCACCAAGCTTTTTGTGACCATATGACTGCTAACAACATTCCTTGGCCTGCATGCTTTCCATTTCGTTCAGCTTCAATAAAAAATAACATACTAATAATACCACAGAAATTAAAGTGGGCAGCTGCTGAATGCAGCAGCATCTTCACTGATCAAAGAGAAGAAAAAGCACAACATCTGAAAACATTATTCAGCTGCTGCTCTGCTACGTCCAGCACACAGGCTTTATAGTCATGATTCTGCAAAACTGCAGGTTTATAAAAGGGCTGATGTCAAAAGCAACTGAAAATCCAACACCATTATTCATTCCAAGCATCTGAAAATTGCTAGTCGCTCAATATCATAGCTGGAAATGTTAATAATACATATATTTTAATTAAATTCATTAGATACTTGATAGCTATGGCCAGGAGCTTGATCTTGTCTGGATGAATAAGATAAGCTGCTTCTTACCTAAACAGTTAATACAAAAGACTTGCCAAGCTAATCCAAAAATACTCTTCAGACCATGTCTATTCCCATCCACCAGCTCTTTAGCACAGAAGTAGAACAGCAGTGATGAACAGGTGCAGCTTTGTTAACTCTGATCAGAATGAGAAACTAAATCCACAAAATATAATTTACTTTATTAGCTTTAGCAAAAATATTTCCCATGAGCACTATTGTTCTGAAGATGCTAACGTCTCAATGGATGCCAGATCCTGCTCAGTACCTAAGTATGTCTCAGGACATTGAATCAAGGTAAGCTCTTTGCTTTGAATCTTCTCAAAATGCTGAAAAACAAAACCAGCAGAACAATCAAGTCAAAGTCTGCACTAATAATCAGTCTTCACGCCAGATGACTGATTGAAGACAGCGGCATGAAACAAAAGACTTATATGGGAACGGCAACACCTGTAGTCACAATCTGCTTTACCAAGGTCCTCTGGAGGTTAACTCTGGCGGTACTACTCTTATCTCTGCGAAATGAAAGATCTGTCTTGACCCTGAAGAGCCCTGAGCAATTACAAGAGAGTAACACTCTCATATTTCTCTCCAGCTCGGGTGTATCATACACTAACCATCAATGCTTTCCTAAGTATATACACTGCAACTGCTTTGTTGAGAAAGCTTCTATGAGAATATGCTATAGCAGTGCAAATGAAGAAAAGAGCGGCAGAAACTGAAGCAAATTTTAAGATATTATCAACGGCATACAACTTTATTAATTCTAATATTAGCAATAACACTTTTTTTTTTCCTGGACAACCTTACTCCATAGAGCACAGCTGTGTAGCTTGAAAAGCCCTTGCTCTGCAACAGCTTCTTACTGAGGTGACCAGTGCAGCTTCATGTTTTTCCCATTTGACATGAGATCAGAGTTTGAAGTTTAAGTTATTCAAATCTCTTATTGCTGTCAATAAACATGGCTTGCTTTTTTCTTTCCACCAGCTTTTGTGAGCATCTCTCCACTAATCCACGCTGACATTTAAAGGTCTGAGTCTTCAGTCCCAGCATCTTGAGATGCTTCCAACAGATGACAAAGCTGCAAGAGTGCCCTAATTGCCACCTCCACAGCCTTAAGCAGCTCAAAATGGGAGGACAGGTTTGATCCAAATAAAAGCTTTCTGGCTGGTTTTTTTGGCTGAACACAGAATCTTCAGCTGAAATTTGCAGTTACCATCTAGCACAGTACTTCTGCAATTTCCTTAATCAGGAACTATTGAGCAAATAATTTAAAAGCACAATACTAGCCCTACCAAAACCACCTGGGTGCTGCATACCGCATTAGATTCCTAAACATTGCTCCAAATTTTCAGAAGCATTTTATAATTTATTTTATTCAAGCCTTCAAGAGAGTGCCTACTGAGGTTCCATATAATTTTCTTCACATCTCTTTTATTAAGTTGTAACAAGCAACAATAAGACAATCATAAAAAAATCATGCTGCCAGGCTTCAGGATGAATTTTATCTAGAAAACAAACATGAAAGGGACAAATATTTAGCAAAATAACAATTCAGCCTCTAGAAAATTATAACAGAAACCAAACAAAATATTATCTACCTAATTTGTGAACTAATATAATAGATATACCTATTAATAGATGTATCATCAAAATGTAATTTTTTACTGCATCTGTCCTTCAGCTTTATAAATATATTTTTCAAATTAAACAGATTTTTCCCATATGATTTTGCTTATAGCAATGAAGACTGAAGGCTCTGAACTTTTAGGCTTTAAAATCTGACTAGAATATACCCCAAAATGTTGGAAAGAAGGATGTCAAGCTGTCAGCGTCAATGTTTTAATATCTCAGATATTACTTAAGCTGAAAATACAGCTTCATTTGGTATGTAGCTACAAGATTTTTGATACAGCTTATTCATCCCCAGTTACTTTGTGTACACTGCTATTCCTCAATTCACAAACACCCAAATTGATACCAAAATAGTAAAGAGCGTAGAAAAAAATTAAATAGAAAATAAAACAGATTTACTGCAATTAGATTTTCTATACCTTAAAAAAAATGTTTGCAGAGATTTTATGATGGCAAATACTGATCATCCAATACCATTTTGGAAAACTGTTTTCTATACACATGAATTTTCAGGGTAGTATTAACAACTCTACCAGTATAATTTCCCTGCTATCATGGAATGGCTCTGTGGAAAGATGAAGGTCACCATATACTGACAATGTCTGTAGCTCATTCCAGTCAAAATGGTAGCACCACAGTGCCATTAGTTGGAAGAAACATGCTCTAACCGACCAACGTGCATTGCAAAATGAGCTGCAACACAACTTCAGCTCGCACAAAGTTCTACTGAAGATTTACACACTGAAAAGACTCCCAGAGTCACGCAGAAACTGCTTGTCTAGGCACAGGGATAGAAATAGTGGTGTCAAACAACTAACCAATTCCAGGAGTTTTACAAATCTCAGGACTAGCAATAAACTACTGAAGATGGATCCTGGACACCTTTCAAGAATCTGCATTTCCCCATCTTGAGTGCTGTGTCCAGTTTTGGGCCCCTCACTACAAGAAAGACATGGAGGTGCTGGAGCGGGTCCAGAGAAGGGCAACGAAGCTGGTGAGGGGTCTGGAGAACAAGTCTTATGAGGAGCGGCTGAGGGAGCTGGGGGTGTTTAGCCTGGAGAAAAGGTGGCTGAGGGGAGACCTTATCGCTCTCTACAACCTCCTTTCAGGTGGGGGTTGGTCCCTTCTCCCCAGTACCAAGTGATAGGACAAGAGGAAATGGCCTCAAGTTGCGCCAGGGGAGGTTTAGCTTGGATGTTAGGAAAAACTTCTTCACCGAAAGGGTTATCAAACACTGGAACAGGCTGCCCAGGGAAGTGGTGGAATTGCCATCCCTGGTGGTATTTAAAAGACGGGTAGATGTGGCACTTAGGGACATGGCTTAGTGGTGGACTTGGCAGTGTTAGGTTGATGGTTGGAGTCAATAATCTTAAAGGTCCCTTCCAACCTAAATGATTCTATGATTCTATGAACATTTCTAGGGCTGTTTATTTTTCATGTTACCTCAATAAAGCGTGGCTAGTCTTAGAAGGCTGCGAAAAGACTCTGCATCCCTGGGGTCTTAAACTATAAACCAAATTAATACTCATTTCAGAAAAACGACAAGGTGCTGCTACTATGGAAACAGGAGGGAAGCAAAGGTTGTCACGCGCTGCTCACTGAGAGCCTACAGGGATCCAGACTGCAGAGTTCTGTTTCCATAAAGGGTACAGGACCAGAGACAAACAGAATTTAAAACAAAAAGGAAAAAACAACCCAGAAGTCATAGCCTAGTTAGAATAAAAGAAACGAAGAATGCATGTGTTATGAAACAGGACTCAACACCACAGGGGAAGGGAATCTACAAGTCAGAAGACTGAAAACCTCTTTACCACATCCTTAATTTACATAGCAGGTATTCAGAGATGATATTAATAATCACATTTAAAACAAAAAATAAATACCACAATCATACAAATGTTTAGTCAGCACTTAAATATTTAACTTCAGAAAGTGATACAGTATCATGCAACAAAATGTATTTCAAATTGTATTTTATGGAAATCTCCACAAAATCAAAGTTTTTAATTATGAAAATGTTTTATCAAAAAGCAGGTATTGGATTATTTCAAAGTACAACAGCAGCACATCACCCTCTTAAAAGCCTGAAATATTAAAATGAAATTGCAACATAGCTAAGAGACAACTTTATTCTACCTGCGATCTAAGCTTTAAAAAACGTATCATTAATAGAAGCTGTTTATACCTTTCAGAAAGGACAGATTGATTTGTTTTCCCACTAACACGCTACTTTTCTACAGGTTTGATAAATTACTACAACCAAACAAAGAATCTAGTTAGAAAGAAGAAAAACCTGTTTATTAACAAACAGGAAGAGTCTTAAAACTAAAGCCTCAATCACGAAAATGCTACTGTTAATTTTGTGGAAAAGTATTTGAGCACAATATATAAGCATTTTTTTCAGCTACGTGAGTATTTATTAAAGGATAATCAGAAGATACTTTTTTTGTTGAGCTGATTTATATTGAATAATTTATACAAAACTTTCAAAACTTCTGTTCTCCATTTATGGAAAGAAAAGAAAACGGTAGACTCTTGACATTATCTGGAAATTTTCATGCATAACTTTTTGCAAAAAGAAAAAAAAGGACTGACAGTATTTAAATGAAAGAGCAAAAAAGCACAGGTATTTCAACTGTTATCTCTATTGCCCTATCTACTAGACCACGTTTCCCCTTCAAAATAAACTATTTCTGCCTAGGATGCAAAAAAACCCTGCTGCATAGCTTTTTATATCTATTTAGCTTATTCAAGGTATATTATTACTATTTTTGAAGTCAACACACAAAACTTGCATTTTCAATACTATTTATTGTGTTTCATAAAAGTTCCATTAGAAACAAATTCAGAGCAAATATAAGTTGGAGGCATCATTTCCATTTATTACTTTTCATAATACCTTTTTCATTCCGTGGTATCAACACAATCTACAGAATTATTGCCATTGTTCTCAAAGACAGAAAAAGGACAAAAAAATCACAGCATACTGTCTAATTATCGTCATCTCTCAAAAACGATGGAATATATATTAAAACTTACACAATACAGCATACAGTAATCATATGGATATTTATGAGGCTCCAACGGAAGACTATGGTGAAAGACTGTCAGTTTGATACACGTTTTCAGTTTCTGTGGGTTATATTCCTTTTCACAAACCGACACCAGGAGGTCAGGGTGATGCCTCCGGAGGAAAAGTGAGATCCCTTAAGAGCTTCCCTTCAAAGCAACTGAGGACACCTCAAAAGAAAAGTTCTAGTGACCACAGTGAAGCCCAGAAGAAAAATTACAGCAAAGAACGGGGGACCTGCACCAACCACAGCTAGAGAGACGGATGAGAGGACCAGGAAGCAAACAGAGTTTGATGAAAGAAATCTTGTAGAGGCCAGAGAGGGCTCCAAGGAGCTTGCTAGGATTCAGAAAGTCATTAAGGGCACAGCTACTGCAGTGCTTTGGGTTGGATTGCAAGCGTTCTTTTGAAATACATTCTCCTGTACATTTAGGTACTGAATCACGGCTTGCATTGTAGAGGTTTTCTCTCCACAGCTCCACTCCTATTGCATTGCACTATTTCCCAATGCACACACTCAAAGCTGGAAATCAAACTTGGAAGCAAACCTGCCCCACAAAGATGTATTGAATAGATACAAAGTTGCCTACAAGCTCCTTTTAATTCTGCTCTCTCATAAATAGAAAGAATTTTGTGACCAGTAAAGAAAATAATCATTCTATTTAATAAAAACCAGCCTTTAAACAATTCAAAAAGCCTTTTTGGAATGCTTTCAAGAGAAAGAGGAGGAGCTGTGTTAACCTACCTCCAAGCTCAGGACAACCTGAGGTTTTACTGAGTATCCAGGGTCCTGTCAGGGGTAGTACAGGTAGTTAAGAACTATCCTCTTGCAAATGAAAGACTTCCTGCAAAGTTTTTGTATCTTCTATTTCCATCATCATTTACAAGCATAACAGAAAAAAAAATGAGTCAGACAGGGAATCTGATGTAATCTTTCCCCATATACTCTCCCTCTGCAAGAAAAGACAATCAGACCCAAAGTATTTTAGTTTCAAAAACATTCAGCCAAACTAAACCACAAAAGAGTCTGAGATTTTATCTCAGCCATCTGCTTCATTTATAAGCAAAGAATGTTCAATATACTGCAATAAATTCAAAGCCTTCAATCTGTCTCCTGTCACAAGAAAAACGAGAATGTTGCAGTGCAAAAGATGGGAAAAAAGGTATATTTCCATTAATTCCTGAAGTGGCAAAACACCTTTTGACTCCAGACTAAAACAGAATATCATGCCCTATTTCCTTTATTCTGATATTCAGAACTAGAGAAATAATACAACCACAGCTCCAATCACTATTTAAAATGAAGATTTCTGAGAACCTGGTAAACATTTATCACATAACTCTTAGCACTCTAAAGTCAAATGGACACCACCATCTTCCCTCTAGAAAAGGAAAGCATAGCTATTTCATAATTATTAACACACGCTCTCTTTCATTATTCACTCTCTATAAGAAAGCATGGACATGCACAATTGCTAGTCCAACCTCCAGCAGTAATGGTATTCATCAGTAATCTTCTTGTGAGCCTTTACAATGGCCCTACTACTTGACTTCAATCAGCTGTAAAGCTCCTTTATTCTGTTATCACATCAGTGCGAGGGAATGAATGCCAAGGATTGAATGCCCTCCTAAAGGAGCAGAGTCATGCTGTTAGAATAGCAATGAGCTCCATCTGACACCGCTCAACACATTCTTTCCCACTCCCTCACTCTTGCAGAGGAATGCATGTGCGACAAAAATAAATATCTGTTGAGCGGGAATGCTAAGAAACAGATCTACAGAATAATACACTAAATAGAGCACATCACAGTTTAATAGAAAGAGCTCGAAGTTGATATAAAGGATGCAATTAATAACCGGCAGCAGTTGTGTTCCATTTGTCAGAAGAAAGCGATGGGTGGAATAATTATGCTACTAGTGAGAAAGAAATTCAGAATTTCAGTACAGAATGTTTCATCTATTAATACTCAATTATTCTTAAGCTTTTTTCTTTTTTTTTTTTTCTGATGCAAGAACCTAGACATAGACTTGTTTTTTCTTATTATAACAAAAAGAAGAAAACAAGAGATCCAGATCCAAAAATGGATGACTGTAAATATTTTAAGTAGAATCTTTTGGTAGCTCAGCCTGTCTCCTCCCTGTACTGTTGACTCTTGTGGACATTGCTTTACACAAACCAAGGGGGTTTGGCCTGATATGAAATCTCTACTAGTAACACCCCCAGAATCTAGACTACCATAACAACAAAGTTATCAGACACCTCAGGCAGGAAACTGAATTCATAATTTAATATTGCTTTTAAGGACTGACTCAGAGGTTTTTTGCTTTTAGTTTTGTAATTCGAAATACATCAGCAGCACTCCACCATGAAAACAAGCCGTGCTTTAGCAGGAAGAACAAAAGTGTATTTTTCTAGCTCAAGTATATTGGTGGATTTTCAGTTAAAAATATACTATACAATGCTTTACAAAGATTTATATTTCAACAGTTAGTTATGATAAACTCCACTTTCTGACCAGCTATAAACCAGTTCTTTTTCCTCTAGAAAGTTTATTTCTACTAAATATTTCATAAAGATTTCAATCAAAAGTATTTGCATAACGATACTGAAAAACGTACACAATCTTGTGAACATAAGATAGAGTGGCTGAAAGGAGGGAGACATCAGAAAGCTTGGCAAAGAAAATGAAGAAACTATCCTATGAAAATCCATTATTTTTAGGACATTCTCTTTTAAATCAACACTAGGCTACAAGTCCATACATTCTGTAAATCCTGTACGTCGTAATCTCAACAACAATGTGTTTATGCTTCTATTTCCTTACATTCATTAAGATATTCTGATTTTTCCCCCACAATTAGCTTTTCTTAAAAAAGACCCACAATTTTCCTTGCACATGAGCTTATTTGAACTCCTCTGCTGCTCTGTTAAGGATGAAGAGAAAGGATGGTGTTGTGGACTGTGTATTATTTACTTTGTGCTATTTGACCAGAAGCAGTTTATTTCAATAGTGCAGTACACTCTACAGTCCATTTTAGAGCAAACAGGAGTACAGTAAAATCTCTCTGCCGTGAAGTATCTGTCAGGATCACTCCTGCTCGGAGAAGCAGAGAACAACCTTTGTGCCCCTTCTCCGGAATAAGGCATTGATGTGGCAAGTGAATGGGGCTTCTCAAGGCTGTTTTGAGAACATGAACTGATATGTCAGCACACTGGAGACACATTAAACCTTAACAAGTGACTCAACTGATGACATTTTCTTGAGGAGCTTCAATTAGCCAGTGATATAAACAGCAACTTTTCCAGTAGGAATGTTTTAAATATTGTCTCCTGCACCTCTCAATCATGCTTGTGAAAGGACCAAATTTCAGGATGGAGCTCTACAAAACACCTTCCCCAGTGAAAGTGCACAGCTAAAATTGCATCTTAGTGGTGCTGAAGTACATAGTATTTTGGTGACACCCTTTCCCAGTAACGTAGGCGGAGAATTCTCAGTCAAGGAAGAGAAGGCTTTCATAGAAATCAGTAAAGGGGCTTTTTTTTCTTCAGTATAGGTGAGCAACAAAAACTTATCATAACTCTTATACTAATTATATCCTAACAAGTAGTTATTAGCACGTGCAGGCACTAAAACTGAATCACATCACATGTGGAAAGGGGCCAGAAGTGATTGCTTCTAAGGAGGCCAGACACACATCCCCTGCCTCTTCTCACAAGAGAACAATACAGAACTGCCCAGCCTTCCTTAAGCTTAAGCTTAATTATGTCTAATAAGCAATAAAGCTAAATTAGAACAGGATCCTCCTCACAGCCATGGGCTGAAGGAAGGAAGTGAATGACAGCTGAGATACCACAAGTCCAAACACCTCACTGACAGGAGAACCAGAACGCGCTCGTGTCTCACACTTGGTTTCAGTAAATAACATTATTCGAAAGAAGAAGGCTGCGCCAAAGGTAGATTGCAAGAAGACACATTCTTGATGAGCTAAAGAACTCTCAAGGTTGTTAACGTGCTGTTTTTACACAACACTAATAAACTCCTGGGCATCAGTGTCAGGATTAAGCATGAGATTGAGCCTGTAGAGAGTAGCACACTAAAGCCATGTGCTTTAGTAAAGACTTCTTCAAGAAGTCTTTCCACGTGTGCTCAAATTCTTACTTCCAACTACTGAACTTTCTGAATCAGGATTTATTTGTATTCCTAAAACCAATGAAGTAGAATAAGGGCAAAGTGAAAATAAACAAATAAATAAAAAAATTACTGCATCAGTGAGTAAAACACTTGACAAAGATTTAACTCCACAAAGTCTACTTTTCTACTGACACTGGCAGAATTTTTGGAAATGACACTAGGAAAAAACATTTATAGCAACAATTTGATTAATCAGGAGCTTAAATCTTAAAAATATACATTCAAACACATCTAAAAGAAAACAGATAACAATTACACATTTTGGTATTGAAATGTAATGGGTAAATTCCTCATTAAAAAGTCCTTTGCAGACATTAAAATTTACTACAATAAAAGCACCTGCAACATTACTCTGACTTTGCATAATTTTCTGTTAATGACCTAGACTTAGCAATATGATGGAAAGCCTAATAACGCGGTATTAGTTCTTACATAAAGGAACAAACTGAAAGAAAAACAAATTTAGAATGGTTTTAAAAGACTCAAAAATATGAAAAAATTTCCTTCATTTACCTTGATTTTACAATCAGTTCTTTAAGGGATGAAAGCACGTTAACACAACTGTTTTATTTAGAAATATTAAATACAAGACAATTCATTTCTACCACGCTTTGTTCTTCACGCTCCCCTGCTGAAGGATTAACATTAGTTTTTGCTAATGCTGTTAAACAATATGAATATGGAAAGCCATCACATTTAAAATTAAAGAAATATTTATTTCCAAATATACGTGCTCCTGGCATGTAAACCCATATAGAACTGATATTCATGTTTGTGAAGAATAAAATGCTTCCAAGATCTATCTTGCAACAATGTGGAACTAAATAAGACATAAGACATAAATAATGAAAACCTGGATTACTGGAAACATTGGAGGTCAAATCTGATGTTTGCCTGAGACAAAGGAAGCAGTAGAGACAGAAGCAGATGAACAAAACCCAGGCCTTGTCTCTGCGAGCAATACTAACACTGAAAGGAAACCATGTTGTACTTTGAATAAAAGTTTATTCACACAAAAAGGGCTACCCATCATAAACCCATTTAAAAAAAATACAGGTTTGATGAATAATTTTGTACCTAATTAAAGGCTTTCTTGGCTTAACTGGAAAAGACATAATTTGCTTACAATACAAATCAGATTTTACATGAAATATTTATATTGATTTTTTTTCCTTGACACTCCATAAGTTGCTCTTTTATATTTGTCTGCAAATCAAGCAACTTGCTTGAACCAGACTAAATGAAGACACCAGCTCTCCTCATGGACTTGGAGACCTACTAGGTTACACTGCCAAGTGCTAGAATAAAACGTACATGGAAAAAAGGGTAGAAAAAAAATATATTTGAAAAACAAAGAATGGCACAATTCAGAGTATTGTTTTTAAACCAAAACAAGATTTACATGGAAAATGCGGGTATCCACATCTAGCAAATGAACATTTTACATTTTTCTATTTAAGTACGTAAATTAGCAGAGAGCCTTCATTGTCAACACTGTAAGCTAATAAATACTGTGAAGGAAAAAGTGCTCCCTAATTTTGCATTTTCACTTCACATTTCTTGGTATGACTTTAGACACTAAATGTAACATGAAACATTCCAACCATAGAATCTTACAGTGGCTTAGGTTGGAAGGGACCTTTCAGATCATTTAGTCCAACCATCAACCTAACCCTGACAAAAACTATCCCTAACCCATATCTCTGTGTCTACCCATCTTTTAAACGCCTCCAGGGATGGTGCCTCAACCACTTCCCTGGGTGACCTGTTCCGATGCTTGATATTTGATGTGTGTATGAAAAAACACAATGTTTTGCAGAAGAAAGACACCTTCTATCACATGGTGTTTGTAAAAAATTGTTAAAAATATCTTTTCCAACCTTTCTAGAGTTATCCTTCTGCTCTTTAGGACAACCTATGTAACTCTTACATGATACAACTGAGAAACTTTACAAGTGTCCAGTTAGTTTGGAAAAATTTAGTTAAACATCATTTATTATGCGGAAAGTATCCAAATGTTACCAACATAGCTTCAGTGTCCCAGTATTGCTACTCTAAAAGTATCTCTAGGTTGAGTACCTTGTCTTTGGTAGTGGTCAGCAGTAAGGGAAAATTCAAGGAAGTGTAAGCTTTAGGTAACTTTTTCCCATCCTCTGGCACCTTGGCACAGAGATTTATTGAGCCAGTTGTTGGAATCTGTTTTAACACTTAATAGCAGATTTTTATCTCACAAGTTTGCTTAGTCGCTTTTTGAATCCTTGTAAAAGTCAGGACGCACAGAGTGTTTGGTCATGTGCTCCACAAGTGTGCTGTGAAAAAAAGCATCTTCTCAGGTTTGAACCTGACACCTGTGACTAAACTTTTCCATATGCCATGCGTACTTTGTACACCTGTACTCAACCAACTCACTCCCCTCTCAACCTTCTTTTACCAGGGTAAAGAGTCCTCAGAAGAAGCAATTCTTCATTTTTACTCACTCTTGAACTCCTTCAACCTTGACCCCTTTCCACAGGAACACTGTGGATTTATATAATGGCAAAATTAGGCTCTTATTCTCCATTCTAACATTGTGACAGAAGTATTAGGACCTCAAGTTCTTGATCCTAAGTGTCAACATACAGTTTATGGTTAATGATTACATACAAAAACATAATTTCCTTTTTCTCCCCAAAATCTTTATGTGTCACTTTGCACTTACATGAATGGGAATTTCAAGTGCCATTTTGTCACTATCACTCTGTCTCAGAAGGTCTTTCTGCTTTTCTTGGTTCTTAAGTTCACTTCTATGCTTACCCTGAATGAGCTGTTATCAGCTGCAGACTTTCTTATCCTGTTATTCTCCTGATTAGTTGCGAAGATACTAAACAATGACACTTTCAAAGCTAAATATGTAACATTTACGTAATGTAAATAAAGATGGAACATATAAGAAAAATACACAGATGTCTACACTGCTTCCTGTGCATCAAGATAAAAATAGTATTTTAATCTGAAAACTTTCTATTTGTTATGCTACCAGATAATACTCTTTTGTTGAGGTATGAAATAAAGGAAAATCTGTTTTATTTCAACTCCATCTACTATGCATTTGAAAGTAACTCAATGACTTTTTTTACATTTATAACCAACAGAGTATGCTCTTTCACAGTGAAAAAAAAAGGAGAAGTACTGTTATATCAAAATGTATCTTTCCACTAATGTTTCTCAGGGGCTTGCACTGACTTCTGTGAATTGATAACTACTGAACAACTGTATTATGACAATAACAAAAAAGGTTCATCAAAGATACTTTAACTGGACACTATCTTGAATCATATTTAGCATTCTTTTTAAAACCCTGTAATCTTCTTCCCGACAATAATATTTCTGTGCAACTGTTTTCCAATTTCCTATTTTAAGAATAAATTACCACAACTCTTAATGTTTCCTCTGTGCTGTCTCTGAAGTAATGTAACTCAACAGAAAGTAATGACAAATAGAGTTAAAGGAACTAAGTATATCTAAAGTATACTAGGATAAAATGACACTCAGATATGCCTTTTTCTTTTATCTCTTCTTTTGTTCTTCCATTGAAATTCTTAGTCCAGCTGAGAAAATACATTTTTTTTCAATTTAAATAGAGTTACCAATTAAAAATAATGTTAATTACAGTTGCGTGAATTTTAATATCAAAAAAATCTACTAAATGACACCAGACTCAAGCACTTTCAAAGAAACAAGGGTAAAAAAAGACATTTTCAAATACCCAGAGATAGTTCTGTTGTAGTTCATTTTTA
This sequence comes from Rissa tridactyla, assembly GCF_028500815.1. Taxonomy (NCBI): domain Eukaryota; kingdom Metazoa; phylum Chordata; class Aves; order Charadriiformes; family Laridae; genus Rissa; species Rissa tridactyla. The sequence goes on from NC_071466.1 coordinate 201,622,976, forward strand.
AACAGAATTATCTCAAACAATGTTATAGGTGCTGTTATTATTTTCTAATTATTTCCAGATTATAACAAAGTTTTCTGGAATTCTTACCAAACTCCCTCTTAAAAAAAAAAATTTAAAAAATCTCAATTTTAGGTAGTAGGAGAAAATACAGCCTCGCAGCAAAATTAGGAAAGAACCGTTTACAATGAAGCTCTGTTTTTAAATATGACTAAATCTGCAGGCTAAAAGATCATCACACAGGAAGATAATGTGGACTTTGTATGAATCATGGCTAATCACCTGTCCTCATAAAGAAAAGTATCTTTGATTGAAATGCTCCATTAGAAAGTCTACAAAATACGTACCTTAGCTCTTCTTAAAGTATCAGCTATACGCTTACGAACTATATTTTAATTATTATTGATGAGCAACTGGCATGATACTGGTTTTCCTTTTCGTTTCTCACAGCTACATACCAGCTTGCCATTTAAGTCTTTCCGAATATTTTCATTTCTAAATCCTTTTCCCTTTGACTGTTATCCATGCTTACTTTCTGCTGCGGAAAAGGCATAAAAGGCTAACAAGTTCAAACATTTAATGGGTTTATGAACAAGAACGTTGTAAGAAGGATTGCTTTGACAGTTTGATTAGATTAACACAATCCATCAGTGTCAACAACATGTGCCACCCTTTAGAAATACAGGTACTGCAACTTCCTTAGTGGATGCTACTGCATTTAAATTGAAAAGCACCAATATCACATCTTTCCAATGCAAATTTGCATGGAAAAAGAACTGAAACACAGTGAATACGGATGAAGGCATTTATAAACACACTCCTCTCACAGAAGAATAAATTAGCAAAACTTAAGCATAACTACCTGTACGCTTGTTTGTGAAGATGTGTTTATATTTAAAAAACGTATGTGGAACTTGTACCTAGTTTACATATATGGAAAATAACATGACAATTATTGGAATTGTTGAGCTGTACAGGAAAAAATTACTAAGTCACAAATTGAAAAATTTACAACATAGTTTGTAAATAAAGTATATTCTGTACTCTATAGCCACACACTATGTTGTAAATAAGAATATATAATCCTGTAGTTCTGTCTTCTATTAAAAATATCTATAAAGTTCAAAAGATGAAACAACTGACCAAGCGTGTCTGGCAATGATTAACAAGTCTGTTTCAAAGAGTTGCAGAAAATGAAACAATCTATTATAATTTTGCCTTCTTGCATTTGTTGTTCTGGCAGTCATAACCTTATCTAAACGTTGCTTGATTCCTCTCCCCACTGAGTTTTACTAAATTTTGTATTTTAAAAGTTGATTCATAACCCATTAATTAATAAAATTAACTTGCAAACAGGTACAGCTATAGCACAAACCTCGCAGATTTATAACCATCCTGTCATAACCAATCTCACCTTGGCATAGGGAGATCAGAATATGAGGTTAGTAGCAGGACAGATATTGCCTATGGTACTTAAATTGCAATGAGGATAGATCCTTATTGGCAAGTCTGGAGCTTGTGAAGGACAGGTCCTCCTTGTTCTCAACTCCATTATCAACACAACACAATTTTCTAGATTGTGACAAAACTTGAACATTTTCTAGATAAGCCTTACTTTCCATAGTAAAGATAATAAACAATGGACTAGGTTCTGATTTATGGTTGCACAAATACATGATGAATTTTATCCTGCACAATGACACCCACCCCGTGATTCTATCGTGATACAACAATGACAGCAAAACTAGATATATTTGAACTTTTATTAACCAAGCACAAATAGTCTGAAATGACTATAGGAAAAACGCGCACAACTTTCAAATGTTTTCAGCAGATGTTGAAGATGCACTGAGTAACATTAGCTACAGACTAAGAGCCATCTGATGGACTGCAGTGATGTCCATATAATAAGAAAATGCACCATTGGCCTTGATATAGCCCCTACTTAATCCAGGATGATGTGAGATGGACTAAATAGAGTTATCGGAAAGCTCATGTCTGCATTTACGTTAGCAAATAACTTAGGGCAATAGGAGATGATAAGAAGATCAGAGCAGTTCAGGAAGAGGCTTCTACAGCTACACTAAATGTAGAAAGATTTGCATCTTCACTCTCAATTTAGTCTTGGATTTTACTTCAGACTAGATTTAGCCTTGAGCCTTCAAATACAATGTTCCCACCACTCACGTGGTTCGAAGCTGTCTAAGTCATTGCCTTGACACATGTATGTTCCTGTTAGGGGACATTACGTGTTGGAGCCTTTTTTGGTGCATAAATGAAAAAGAGGGTGCCGTTAAATCTCCTCAGAAAGGATTCAACACCAAAAATATCCCATGAACCAAACCAATAGAAGGCAGGGGAGGACAAAAGGGGAATTTGCTTCAGAACTGCAATGCTAATCCAAACCAAAACGCAGAGTTGCATTTGCTGCACGTGCATGCAGACTTGCATCTGAATCTTGCTTCCCAAGAGAAGAATTTGGAAAGAAGCGTGTAATAAACACAGAATCCAAACAACCTAGAAGGTGTCAGCATATCAAAATGGGAACTGAAGAATTCATGAGCAGCACGTGCTAATTCACATAAATCAAGGTCACCTCACACGACTGCAGGGATACTGCCTATAAGCATCTACAAGTACACAGCTGCAAAACCAGAAGCACGCCTATTAACACAACATCACTCAAAATAGTTGGAAGTTCTCATTTCCATGGCTGTAAAAGTTATGTCTTTTAAAGAACAACTTAATGGTTCTTGACAGAGAAAAGACCTTTAATTTCGGGGGGCAGGGAGAAAAAGATAAAGGCTGCAATCAAGAGGACTTGGAAACAAAGATAGAAAGGTTGGTAAATTGTCAGTGCTGATTAAGACAGTGGAGAAAAAAAAGCTAGCCAGGGTGAAATTAAAGCATTGGAACCCCTGCAACTGGAATAAAAAGATATCTCAGTAATCAACTAAATACATCTGTACTTTACTACTTTGTTAAAGTGGGCTGAGCTATCTTCAGTGTAATAACATTCAACCATTCAAAACAATAATAACTAAGTTCAGCATATAGCACGCTGTAAACAGTGTAGAAAAGGCTATTGTTCAACTTCACGAATTACCAGTTTTGGAGTGTTCAACTGGAGGCACTTAAAAAAAAAAAGGTATGATTTTCTAAACTCATTTCATAATCTCTCTTCAAATCAAGTTCCTAAAGGCATTTTTGGCAACCTCTGTCACCATACATGAATGACTAACTTGTGCCACTCACTAGCAACACACAGTTCAGCTTATCTCTGATTGCATGAACTCTAAATTCAGTATTTCTCAAACACCACGGTTAACATGAACTGAGAAAGCTATATAAAGAACACTATTCTTTCTTACAATAAACTTCTTTAATAAATAGAAATAAAGTCCTATTTTTTCCTCTCTCTACTGTGGAAAAATACAGTTCCAGCATTTAACCCAAGTACCTACAGCTTGAATTGAAATTTATCTTCCTTCAATTACCACCACAGTCGTGCCTTTCAAAAACTGCAATAGCAGATGTGGTGTCACTGTCTCCACAAGATATGTTTCCCACAACAGCTATTCTCATTTTATTTGTAAACTCTTTCATTGTTTACAAAGTCATGACAGTATGACAGCACAGTAATGACGCTCAGGTTGTGATTTAGACATTATACTTAGTCTTCAGTGAGTGCTTTAGAGAGATTTATTTTAACTTCATTGAAAGATATTACTACCCTATGGAGCATTGCTGAAGAAAATTGAGTAACCTGAAATGAATCTTACCCACTGACTCCCTTGTGCAAGTTTGTTAACTGCTTTATTAAACACACAGTGAAAATGGATTAGGGTGTAGCCAAAAAAGTTGAATAGAGACATGAATGTTCTTTCATAGGCATATCACAGAATCACAGAATGGTAGGGGTTGGAAGGGACCTCTGGAGATCATCTAGTCCAACCCCCTGCCAGAGCAGGGTCACCTAGAGCGGGGTGCACAGGAACGCGTCCAGGCGGGTTTTGAATGTCTCCAGAGATGGAGACTCCACCACCTCTCTGGTGGAGAGACCTGCACTCTAGGGTGTAGGGGTACACTGCAGGGGTAGGGCTACACTGTAGGGTATAGCACCCCACACTTGCCCTTGTTGAATTTCATAACGTTTCTCGAGTACGTGAATAGACTAGTCAAAATTTAAAAAAAATAAAAATTAAGAGATAGTAGTATGAAATCAATTCATAAATTCAAAATGTGCAGGTATAACAACTGATTTGTACACTTAATCGGAATAACCACTACAATAAGCTAATATTTCACAAACTGTGCTTTCTAGTGCACTTTCTACACTCTGTTCAGGGATCTGAGTAATCAGAAGGACAACTTACTTTCTGAACCAGTGTCAAACTGAAGATTCCTATGCTGAAGTTTTTTGTAGTTTTGAAACAAATCTTAACAGCTAAAGGCAGTAAAGATTTAATGGAACACTGCTTACTAATGACAGTCTAGAATTAGTTTGAAATTTGAATTAATTTGAAAACCACTGTCCAAAACTGATGCTACGTTAGGCATCACTTCAGAATCTCTTCATATTCACCTGCGTACTGCAGCATACGTAGTATTACTTCACTTTCACACTACAAAAATATTAATCCCGATTAAGCACAGAAGAGCCAAAGTTTAGTACAGGTTCATATACACTTTGAAATAGTTGGAGTTTTTTGATCAGTAATTCCTGAACTACTGCTGGGAGAAGAAAACCTAAATTGGGATAACCACAAGAACACTTACAGAGAAAAACTGCAAGAAAATGAAGGAACTGAATGATGGAAGATCTGAGTAATGGCAGAAAAAGCAAATTACATATTCTATCTGATTTAGAGAGATTCATATTATTCATATTAAACAAAAAGTTCAAAACAAGAATAAGAATTGGGCTTTTTGAAATTCTGTGAGGGGAAAGTACAGTACAGATAGTCCGGAAAATGTAAGAGAAAAATATGTTGAACAAAAAAAAACTATTCAGGATCTACAACAAAAAGTTACAAAATAAGAGAACCAAGAGCTTTCAGGAGGAAAAAGAATTATTCTTGGTATCAGTAATTGTCATCAGCTCTCTAGGGAGAACTGTCATACAGATGGTCGGAAATGCACATCTTAACTGAGGGAGTCAGGTCAGGGGTGAAAAAAAGAAAAGTCGATATGCAAATCATCAGCATAAGCTGACAGTGATGTTGTATGAAAGCCTCAGATCACCCATGACTGGGATGGAAAAAGTAAAAAAGGACCAAGAAGCCCTGTGAGACTGGAAGAAAGGGCAGAATAGCTCTCAAAATAGACAGTCAAGGGCAACGCAAGTGGCAGGGCAAAGCACAAGACTGTCGTGTATCAGGGAAACAAGAAAGGCCGGAATATTAAGGAAGAAGTGACCACTACTAGGAGCTAAGGCACTGGAGAGACAAAAGGAGATAAGGTTCTTAATATTTCATGTAGTTCTAATGATGTTGTGCATTCCAGAAACAAACAGTAATTATACCGATTTCATAATCCCCCTACAAGTATCTACGCTACTACAAAGAAGTTATTTTTACTGGATTTTACTGGATTTGCTGAATAGTAGTTTGTCCTTTCTTTCCCTGCCAAGGTTGTGTGTGAATTTAGGTACTACATCTTGCACAGTGGAAAAGAGTTAAAAATTATTTTGAAAGCTTAATAGATTTTCTGTGCAGGCTGCTGAAAAGCTTTGTCACTAAAATACTCTGCTTCGAAGCAAATCAGGTTAATCCACACACTTCCACCTACTAATCTTCAGTGCAGTGAATGTTCTGCAGTACATAGATGAATTTTGTCATGAATACGTACTAATTATTTTACATATGGTACTGAGCCTGCCCTGTTTTGTAAAGTGGTATCAACTGCAGATTTCTGAACTTCAAGTCTATTTGATGGTAAATTATTTTCTTTCTTACCTGGATGGAGCTTCTACTATTCAGAAATCTATTATGCACAATAATATAAACCATATATACAGTATTATTTCCGATTTTGTTGTTTATTTACAGAAGTAACAAAATGCTTGCATTTTTATTCAACTGTTCATCTTACATCTATAAACACTTCTGATTTTAGAATTTTTATTGTTCAAAGTTGGAAATATCACGCATACGTACATTAAGGTAAACCATATCAACTACGTGTCAGTTATGGATGCTTGAATAAATTTGAAACAAGGAAGCAGAGAACTGTACAACACGTAAAGATTATTTTCCATTTGTTCACGTTTTAACAACAATAAGACATCAGAAACAAAAGGGGAAAAAAATCAAATGCCGGCCACGGTTTAATTGTTAGTGTTCACTTGAACACTAATAATCAGTGTAACTAACAACGGGAGCTTGAGAAAAGAGAACTAATTAGATTCCAGTTTTAAAAAACTAAACTAAACAACCTGAACTTGTAGCATAGTCTCTTTGGCACATAAGTGAAGCTCAGTGAGGAAGGGCTCTGCGGGAAGAGGAGCAGCTCTATCCTGTGCTGCAGGGGTGCCCTGCAGAGTTCCAGCTTCTTCCCCTGGGAATCGTGAATTAAACACTGACTCCGCATCCCTGCTCACAACCTACACAAGAGAGTCCCTGCATCCATGACACAAACACAAGCATAAACAGAATGCAATAGTATTGTGTCCACCAACTCTCACGTTTAAAGGATATTAGGGATGTGCGAAGAAAACCCTGAATGAGTAAGCTCAAAGAACGTTCAGATAAGAAAGCCTGTAGTGGAGTGTTTCCCTTGTTTCTTTCTTTTTTTTCTTTTTCCTTTTATTATTTTTAAATAGTACCTAAAGGCAGAAAAGGAGAAACGTGCAAGCGTAACTCACACTGAATCAATTTTAACTCAACACCCTGCAAAGACAGTGGCAATTATTTTGTTCTATTGCATAAAACGATGCTTACAATGGGTTTGAAATTTTTTTTCAAAATGCTTAAGATCTAATAATAACAATCTATTTTTAAAGTAGTGAAGGAAGCCTACTTTCGTAGCCTAAGTGAAATCCATGCGGTTGTAAAAACCACGCAGCTGACAGCACTCAATAGCCTGGATCTGTGCTTCACGCATCGCATCGTCAAAGGTACTCTTCATTAACAGCGAACCAGTTTGTCATGAACAAATGCCCTGAAGACAAACTTCCAGCCATCTATTACTACAGCCGGCATCTGGCTTACAGAATTTTCATTGTGTATAGCTAAAATCAAGAAGTCTCTTCGACTTTCACATACTAGTTTTAGATTGCTCTATTGGCAGTTATAAAATGAAATTTAATAACTGAAAATAAACAGGAAGTTACGTAGACATTGGAACAATTTTGTTGAGATAAACCAGGAATAACTGAACTAAAACCGGCTACAACATTTAACAATACTGAACATTTAACAATACTGTATGTGGAGAATGATCTGCTTTTCATAAACACTGATATTACTGATGTTACATCTGGATTATGTGAATCTGTGTGACTCAGACTATGAAAATAATGGAATTAAATTCCGATAGTGTCATATCCAGTAGTGATACTTTGGGAGGTGATCAGTCAGAGACTTAAGTTAGGTCTAAGCAAACTGAGAGAATACCTATTCAATCAACAGAAACTGTGGAGTACCATTTTCAGAGAACATACATTCAACAGCAGCTGAAACAATAGTCAAAAGAGATTAAAATCCGACATATTTAACTAACCTAGCCTACTTTACTGAACATCTGGGATAGTAATAAAAACCTTCAGTAAAGCAAAAGAGCACAAGGCATTTTGAACAAGATTTTATTTCTTTCTTAAGCCACGTATATTTCTCCCTTTATCCATGCCACTTTATTAAAAAAATATCCAGAGCAGAAAATCAGTTAATCTAGAAACTGTTGGCCTATTCACATAAGTAGCACTAACAAAGGAGCTTCCTCATTGAGGAACCATTAACACTTCTTTTAGAGGAATAGGAAAATAAATTTGTAAGTAGAACCACATGATGACTTTAAGGAATACCTACAATAATTTATTTGCTATGTAATGGGAAGTCATTTAATGCCACGTTGAACTCAATAAAATGTCTTGTATTTGAATGGTACTTGATAATACTTCACCTCTACACAGGCATCCTTGCTCTGACAATTAGCTATTGTGTCTATTACATGAGACAGATGGGCTGAATGGTTTTGCTCGTATCTCCACATGAAGAGAAGACACGGCTATGCAAAATCCCCCCCAAAAATCCAGACTTCCTATAAAAGGAAAAGAGACCTAATCCATGTATAAAGACAGCTTTATGAAAAACTTCACAACATGGAGTTCCACAGCTGCTTTAGGACAACATAAACATAGGCTGCTGCTGAAAAGGCAATTGCACCTAGCTCACCGCCTTGCACGTACTTATGTGATTTCATTTATGCCGACATAAAGGGTTATGTAGTCATGTAAGGAGCCAGATCATTAAACTCATCTAGGTGAAAAATCACCCAACAGACAAAAGTTATATCATCTCAAAGCAACAGTGAAATCACGGTGAAGGTGGACAGTTCAGTGTGCCAGGAAGCCTCTGACAGCTCACTCATCTGAAAGACGTTCACCTTTGCCATTCTAGATGATTCAGCTCATTATGGGGCAGAAAAGCACGGGATCGGTGTGAGGAAATAATGGACAATGGCATACGTGGAAGCAAAGGCAGAAGTAAGTGTTAGTGTGTCAAGTAGCAAATGTGGACACGTGTCTTCCAATCAATTGCAAGAAAACTCTTTTTTGAAAAGCATGTGATAAATTCTGTTCCTGACTTCCCAATCTGCATAGGCAAAACAGATATGAAGCAGATATTCTTAACGCATCCTCATTTAAATTATGTCTAATATAAATCACAGAATCATTTAAGTTGGAAAGAACCTCCTGAGATTATCCAATATCATCCAGTCTAATCAACCTGCTAAAGCAGGGTCACCTAGACTGGGTTGTCTAGGACCATATCCAGATGGCTTCTGAATATCTCCAAGGATGGAAACCTCATAAATTAGGCAACCTATGCCAGTGTTTGATGACTCTCACAGGATGGAAAAGTGTTCTTGTGTTAAGATAGAATTCCATGTGTTTCAATTTGTGCCCATTACCTCTTGTCCTGTCACTGGTCACTGCTGAGAACTTTTAGAAATACAAATATAAATGAGAGACTAAGGGAATATATGGGGACTGCAGACACTTTTGAAACTACCTTTGAAATTACGTAAAAGTGTTATGGAAGTCTGGTGTGTAAAGAATCTAAAAGATGCACAAAATTAAAGAGCATATGGATGCGAGAAAGGCAATTTTCGTTTCTCTCCTTCTATAGCAACATGATTCTCTTTCAGACTTTGGTCTTTAAGAATAATATTAATTTTATTAAAGCCTTCTTCTAGAAACACTGACTACTTCAAGGTAGCTAGAAGGAAACCAAACTGTTTTCTAGACTGTATCTAACATTCTATTATCATCCTATAGAGTCATGCATCAAGATCCTGATCAATAAAGCACTTTGGAGTACATGCTTAATTAACTAAATTCATGAGTTGTTCTATTGAAGTCAATGAGATCACTCACATTCTTTAAGTTAAGAGAAAGTACTTTATCTCATCCTCTCTGCATTCACAATCAAATTCCATTTAGCCACAGGAAAATTACCATCTATTGCAATAGTTCCGGAAGCTGCCTTAAGAACTTGAACCTAGAAAAACCTACAGGCTTCTGTGTGCACATCACTGAGTTTTGATTTTGTATTGTTTTTTGCACGTCTAAATACCTTCCTCATAAAATAGCACGGCTACACATCTTTTTCCTTCTTTTATTTTCCACATTGAATCTTCCCTGATATCAATGAAAGCTACCACAGAAAAATGGACAAATATTGGCAATACACAAACGTATTTGCAATCCACACTTACTTACATTAAAAACAGTTGATCTAGTGGCCCAGAATTTCACATGATAAAAAGGTCCCTTTGAATATTATGAAAGGAATTTTAACTCACTTTTTGCAGAAATTCAGAGAGCTTCCATTTTGAAATTAAAATTTCTAAATTTACTTGTCTGCAAGCACACTGCGTATTCTATGATTCTATCATGGAAGCTTAAATACACACACAAAAACTTACAGTAAAACACCAATATTTTTGCATTTATATCTCAAACCGAACCCCACCTCTGCTGTTCACAGTCACCCCACAGGTAGGAAGACCAGAGATTAGTAACCTCGGAGTTTCCGATCTGACAGACCTCTAAACCCAGAAATTCCCATGTACTGGTGAGTAATATGCAAATCCATTTAAAGGCATGCATTTGTTCTTCATGATAACTTCAACTTTTATGGGGAGTCATATTTAAGCATCTCATACAAGCAGCTACTGCCAGTTTTATAATTGCTAGTGTAAGTGCATATTTCTTGGAGTTAAGGTAAACACCACTATACAGGCTTTTACTCCCAAGAAGTAACCTGACACACATCTCTCATGGTCCCCAGTCTGCTCAGCTGTACCACAGGATTCGAGCAGAGATACAGAAAGCGCCGTGATTGATTCTTCCTGCAAGGCCAAGACAGAATGTGAAAATAAAGACAGGGCTAAGCAGATGAGATGTATTAAATGATATGGCTAAGATCCCAACCAGGAGAAGTAAAGGGCTGGCAAAGGTAGAAAGCTGATTTTATTTGATGGAGGAAGGAAGTTAACTTTTTTTTTAAAATCCTTGATGAGGCAAAACATATGAGGCAAGATGGGGGAGGGTGAGGATATACAACTGCAGATCACAGGGATCTGAATCTGCATACTGCTCTGTGCAAGACTGTGGTCCAGCTCAAAATAAGGACCCACTTAGTCTGCTTTCACTGGGAATTTGAGAACCCTGTCTCTCAGTAAGAAACTGCAAAATAAATAGGAATAACTAACAAACTAGACCTGGATGATCAACAAAAGAGTATCAATCATATATATATATACATATCATTATAATTCTACAAATAGCATTTGGCTTTCTTCTTTTCTAGGAGAAAACCTGAGAGCTTATACAAATGTGAATGAGTGTATTTTAAGGTCACATTGAAAAGCTGAATTATTGTTTCAGCATCTTGTTTTTTCTCCATTGTGCACATAATCCTTATGCATGTTAAAGACTGAACATGAAGTTATATATACAGTTCAAGATAAAGCAGTCCAGTTCCTTTTTTTACTAACACTCTTACCTTCTTTTCTTTGAGTTTTATGTTATTTCAGATTGCGGTTAGCACAAGATAAACAATAAGAGGTCACTGACTTCAGTGCTATACCACTGAATTATAATTGCCTGACACAATAAAGTCCTAATGAGCACAACTCTTGTCAATAGGAGGTTGCCTTGGCAACAAAGTTATCCCAGAAGATAACTATCCACGTGGTAGAAGGTGATGACAGTCAGTTGCCTGACAAAGATTCAAAAAGTATAAAAACTTTTCAATTGCTTAAGTTGAAGAGAAGCTTTATGTATCAGGAGTCTACTGACGTAAGGGAAAATATTGCCTTGCTGAACACAACAGGATCTAGAAACTTCTAAAGAAATGCACAGTTAGAATAAGGATATTTTGTTTAAACAGGAACATGTTTAGATTGCCAGTCTTGCAAGTAAAAGTCCTTCTCTCATGTGTTCACATCCTCCTGTGGTGTCCAAGAACTAAATTTGATTTAAATCCTACTTTTAGATTTACTTTGAAAGAAAACAACATGAAAAGGTGTTCTTGAATTATAGTGAAAGTGGGCGAGATGAAGGTTGGGTTCAGTAGACAGCAGGACAGTGAATTCCAATTCTCAGGTACGAAGCTAAAAAAAAAAAAAAAAAATCCCCAAGAGAAAACAAGAGGTGGCAGAATCAAAGGGAGAGGCACAACCTGAGTACAGGCTCCAGAAGCCACTGACGGTTTTGAATTCAGGAGCCAGTTTCTCTGACAGTATATGGCAGGTGGACAAGAAGAATCACTACCAAGTCACACAGTACTTTTACCTTTATTTCCTAAGAAAATTAAACTCTCACATTCACATTTTATGTCAGGGTAGGAAAGGTTATATCCCACTACGTCTATCTCCCCTATTACAGAAGCATTTAACCCACTGGCCAGTTTCAATCAAATTGACAAATGCCTAGAAATCTTAAAGACACGATCCTACCCAGTAATTGGATATTAAATATTCAGATGTCCAGACACTTTTAACAAGGTCACTAAGCAAGACTGTAAAATTAAATTCCTGTCGAACAAGAGAGAAAGCATTCATGAATTAAAAGGACAAAAATAACAGAATAGGATCTGTGTTGCTCACTAAATTACTAAGCGGTCTTGAAAAAGACATGCAAAATTATTTAGGATAGCTTTTACTGGTAAAAAACAAAGCTGGTTGCATAAAGTTGCAGAGAGCTGTCATGTCACTGAATAATAAAATGGCAAGTGAAATTCAGTCTGGATATACACACAGAGGGAAAAGCACTGCAAAGCAGACATACCTGATGTTGTCCTTGACATTAACCACTAAGACAGACAAGTTGGACTAACTGTGAACAGATACCTGAAAGCACTCACATTCAACAGGAGAAAAGCCACGAGAAATTACAAATACAGAAATAAAAAAAAAAGAAATAGAAAACAAATTAAGCTCATTCTAAGGATTTATGGCATGCTCATCTCTTGAAGAAGTTTCGATTTAGTATATGATAGAAATAAAATTTATAGTAAAACCATAAAGGCTGCAGAGAAGAAAGACAAGCACAAAAGTACCTGAAATGGCTTCTGTAAGTACAGGTATTTTCAGCTTGGAAAAAGGGTGATTGCATACAGAGATAGAAAACAGTTTTGAAACAAGTGATGGGGAAAAAGTGAATAAAGAATGATTTGACACAATTTTTCATACTCAACGAAATACGTGGAAGTGTATTCAAAAGAATCTTTTGTTAAATCAAAGGAGAATTTCTTTTCAGGCTGCAAAAAGAAATTCAAAAAAATCACTGCCACAGGATATTTTAAACAGTATATTTTAAAACAATTAGATACATATTTAATAATAATCAATAGGCATTTTTTAAAAAAAAACATATAACAGAGATATAAAATAAAGCTTCTGAGTAGTAGAAGATGGAAGGGTATATACCTTCCCCACTCTTTTGCTCTCACTCTAAATGTTTGTTGTCGTCCATTTAACCTAACCTGGTTCAATGACCTTAATGGTCCAAACCATGCTTTGTATAAAAAACCAAAAAAGACCAGACCGCTGGGACAGTGAGAAGTCTTATGCTCCTGCTGAAGAAAAGGATGAGAACAATTGTCTACTTAATATCACGGACTCAACATGGAAAAGAGATGTTAGAACTGCCATAAAAAGGAAAATATTCATGACCATGAAAAATTAAATCTGCTTTCAGTAGATGTATTTTGAGTCTCTTGTCTCAGGTGGCTTAAGGCTTTGATAGAGACCAGAGTAGTAATAATATCTTTCTTGTATAGATTCTCTGGTGTCTTTTGAGAAATGCACTCCTGTTTCAACTTTAATTGATTTTATTTTTTTTTTAAATAAATACTAATCACAAGACAACTCTACTGAAAAACAGACTTAAATCATTCTCACGTTCAGGGAATCAAAATCTCTGATTGAGTCTATGTAAGAAAATGGAAACACAGGAAAAAATATAACTGCATTTTTGAACATTTCTTAAATTTCAATGTTTGATAGCCAGACAAATAACATTATTACATATAACTTTTTTCCCCACCTCTTTTTTGATTTGTTTTGGTTTGGGTTTTTTTTGGCAGGAGGTGGTGGTGTTACAATTTCTGTGACCAAACTTTTATTTTAACATGCCCCTGGAGTTAGACCTCTACTTTTCCATTTACATAAAGAGAAAACCTGTGCTACTGCAGCTTTTCATGAGCTTCAAGAGATTTTGGGCTCCTCAGCACTTCTGCAAAATCATGCCAATGTTGTTTCTTAAAATCTAACAGCAGATGTCTACTTTTAAACAAAATCCCCTTGATCAAGAACTAGTAATGAGATACATAAGTGATACCAATAAACAAATGGGAAACAAAGATGTTTGTTACCATACTGGGCAATAGAGTATATGACGGCCAACATGAGATACATGACAATAAAAATTGAACGCTAAGTCAAAGAGAGGGAATATAAACTCCATCCCTCCTTAAAGAAGGAAAGGATACAAATGGTTGGCCAAGTACATACGATAATACTTGGTCTAATGAAAACAGACTTACATCCAGAAAAATTAAATAATGTTTATTTTGAGCAAAGGAAGCATCAGCCTCCTGGATGAAGACGACACATTAATTTTCAAGGAGGAAAAAAAACACACCTGGACCCACCTGCAGGACTTCAGGAAGAGACGCATAAGCCAGTAGGTTCCACTGGCAATGGCTGCTCTCTACTGATGTTTGTCTAATGGATGCAACCTGAGAAACGTACTATCTACCAAGAAATAAAATCTTACGAAAAGACGGCAAATAAGCTGGAAAAGGACAAGCAATCATTCTGATTTAACACTAGAGTTTAAAACACAGCTTCTGCTCTCTCATCCGCTCTCCGTTGCATTGGCTGTGGCACTCATCAGCCCCCTCATCGAGCTAATCTGCAGAAAACTAAGAGATACTGCCAAGGAGTAGGAGGTAACAGGAACTAGGAGAAAAACCTATTTCAGCAGTGAGACAGTAAATCAACTTACCAATGTTGTCAAATTCTATCAGTGTTATTATTTGCCTTTTCCTATACCTTCTGTAAAACTTTGTAACTGTTTTGCATTTTACATGGTAGGATTATATGCTTTAATTTGCATTTCTTTTCCACAGTAAGCCTCAGGGTATCTTGGTAACACTAAAGTTTTCCTCACACAAGAACAGGGTAAAGCTGTAAAGTAGGACACCAGGGCACTGCAAACAGAGCCTGTCTCACCTGCCTGTTTTGCAGTGCGTATCCTGTGAGTCTGAGCACATCACTCATTGCCACTCCATCAGCCTACTGGTGCGCCGGCATACAGCAGTCAGGCAAGTGGTACTAAACAAAAAAGCTTCCTGGCAGGACTAAATATTAGGTTGTACGCTTGAACTCTAAACATTCACACAGCACTTACCACCACGTATTTAAAATTGAAAACTAATATACATAGCTGCTACAATTGCAGCAGGTTTTTTTACTGAGCAAGTTTTTAGCTATGGAGCTTGTGTCAGTGTCTCTTCTGCCAATTATGTACTACTACAGAGTTACTTACACAGAGAAATCACCGCACAAAAGGCAGCACAAAAAGGTAATTCATGTAAGAACATCAGATCAGAAGGAAAACACCGTAATGAAAAATACATGCACTCCATTCTACGTGAAAAGTAAATAAAATGAAGTACTTATATGCCAACAAAAATTCTTAGGCTATTTAAAACACCAGTCAGTATAACACCATGTTATCTTGTATCAGGATGATTTGATGGCATTGTTAAAGACTTCCTTCCGGCTCCAAACTGCCCAGAAAACAAGTGTAGTTTTGAACTCAATATTTAAGGATTTTAAAAATACCGATAGTTAAAATTAAACACTGTTCTGCCCTAAGCATTGGTGTACAACCGCTGACTTTCAAGACATGTTGCCATTTCTAGTCAAGGATGAAGAGTTTAGAATGGATGCAACGTAATGGCATTGCTTTCTCCCCCCACCCAACAGAGAAATACGCAGCTACATAAACACAGCGGATCTTAAAACTGCCTCAAGGACAACACACATTTTAAGAAATAAAATAAAGCAAAATAAAAACTTGATGCAAACTTCAGTAAAGTGTCTTAAATTGAAGCAAGGATACTTTCTGAGGTTTTGATGGTAAACATTTACAATATTTATCTAGAGTAGAACAGCACAAACACCAAGCATGGAGATACCCCCAGCGTTTCTAATACAGGATGTTGAATCTTTTAAGTCAGAGTTAGAAGCCGACAGAAGTCAGTTTCAAATACACAAAGCAATCTTTAAATTAGTGTCAAAATGCCCCTCTGGCAAGGAACAAATATAAAACTAACTTGCGTTTCGTTAAGTCCATAGAAATATGTTAAACACATATATCCTGAATAATTCAGCCATCACGCTATCTCATTTTACCAATCCTTTATGCCAAAAAATATGACAAAATGTAAAACAAAAAGGCAAGAGAGAATAAAAAGATAAAACAGAGGTCTTATGTTATACTATTTTGGTTTGTGGAATCTTTTCCACTTGACAAAGTCTATGAACATTCATATTAATCAGTTCTACAGATTTAAGATTTGAGTACCTTGGGCGTAACAACAACCAATTTCTATTTTGAAAGAATTTACACAGTATTTTCAGCATAAATATTAAAAAACCCACAAAAACCACAACAAAAAAACAACAATAGCAAAGGCCAAATAAGTGAAAAAGTGGAATAATCCACTCCCATTGAAATACAATTGAGGTTAAAGAATAAACCAAACTAAATATTTATGGCTAAGAAGCTCTCACAACATAACCTTTGTAAGCAAGATGCACAATGTCGTTAATTTTTCTACTTTACAAAGTTCTGCTATGGAAGACACTGATATATTTCAGTGGATTTCATAGATACAGTTACAGAATACCAGAGTATTTACTGAAGTGAGGATTTGGGAATCTTTCCAAATTTCTCTTCCTCTCAACTTTAACTAGCTCAGGTACAGGTATTTTGGATTATATGCTCATTGATTTACTTCACAGAGCCTAACAAATGACTGATGAATCCCAAATTAAACTAGACAGAAAATATGACACCAGCCAGAGCACCTTTGCTACCGTACATACCGAGACAGAGATGGACACCATTTAAGCGTGCAATCCTATTGTCACCGAAGTCAATGGAAGAAGTGCAACAAATTTTGAGAGACCGAATGCAATTCTAACAGCTCCTGACAACAGTTACCTATTGTGCTAGGAAATACATAACAGCAGGCTATTTAAGTGTGCTGTCATTGCCCTGAAAATCCCCTGTTGCAGTTCATCAGAAAATGGGGCCTGCTCCGAGAATGACCAATATGGAATTTAAGCTGGAGACAGCACAATATTTATCTTTCCACTGCAAACAGAGGAAAATGTGTAGCTCAGCAAGACAAGGTATTATTTCAGCTTTGATGGGGAGAGGGGAAGAAAAAAGAGACAAAACGCTTGTTTCTCTGAAAACATCAGCAGCAGGATCCTCTCTTTCAAGAGAAGCCGCTGTTCTCTAACCCTTGGGAGGGGAGGGAAGCCATCCACCATCAACCTGGATTTCTGCAGGAGACAGGGGAGCTAGAACGCACTCCTGGTGCAGACATGAAAGCAGCTGACAGTTCCCCCTATCTTCCCATTCCTTCCACATGAAGGAATCCGACTGTCCCACCTATCCTGACCCTCCTTCTGGCATTGCACCCATGCCCTCTGCAAATCATGCTGCGCACTGGGACTAGAGCCGCCTCTAAGCAGTGCCTTGCAAAATGCCCCATCCCTTCCTGAGAGCCATACGACAGGTAGAGGCTGAGCAAAAGCCCTCACATCAGCAGTGTAGGGATGCCTGTAGTCCATGCTGTGGCTAATACTACATTGCAACGTGGTTAGTTCATCTTCCCTCTGAACTTATGCCGCAGTTAAAGGCATTTCTGTTTACAGTAGTTCAAGAAAATCAGGACGAAAAAGTCAATACATGCACATCCCGAGTAGCCGCTAAAATAGCAGAAGGAATAAGTGTGGAAATTTAAGGAAAATCCCCATGTTTTCTTACTTTCCTGCTTTAGGATAGATGAGGTAGCAAAAGCAAGCCATCATCGGTCTTTGAGTACAGTGAGAAAAGCAGTTAAGGATCTATCCAGGCCCTTACAATTATTAGCAGGATTGGTCCTTCCATCTGTATCTGGAAAGCTAAATTTCTTTCAAACATAAGATCCTCTATTATATTTTTGCCTTTACTAATTTTACATCTGTCTTTCAAATCCAACATCACAGGTCCATCCATAGCTAGACCCTCTGAAAAACTCCTTTACCAATGTATCTCTAAATGACATTTTGGCCTGCAGCAAGTTTTACAGTTAATATGAATTGGAAGATAAAACTAACTGAACAAATTCCACCCCTAAAGTGGGTTTTCCATTTGGAAAGCATCACTGCTAATACAGTTGTAAATGACAAAGCTAGAAATCATATGCAATGGAATGGCTTGTTGACAAGTTATTTGTGTAAAAATCTATAATGTTACTGCTTAACACTTTAGCAAAAACTTTGCACAAACTTTACCAGCTCTCGTAGGTTCACTGCATTTATTGTCTATATTATCAGGTTGATAAATCCATATTATAGGTTGATAATAAATTTGGTACAAGCACAACTGAAATCTGATTAGCAACCTGTAGAATTGCTTGAGGTTGCTTCAGAAAAGGGCTGGCCATATAGGTGACTGTCTACATTAAGATACTCTCACTGGCTTTAAATACACCATTCACCAACCCAGGAACAGTCTGCTAAATAACAAAACCTAGAAAACAGCACAGACCTGCCGCACCTGCCACGTCAAAACACAGAATTACTCCTTAAGCATGTTTAATACACAAAAATAACCCCAATTAGGTATGAGAATCCCATTTAGGTATGAGAAACATTCACTTAAAAGATACACTTGGAAATCCCATGTAAATACATAAGTATTAAGCTTTTAAATATTATCGAGAACTACTGTAATGCAACAGAATTTGCTCAAAATCGGAATTAAATAATCAGAGCCACTTATTATGAATAAAGACCCTTTCCGCGTGGCAAGTTAGTGTGAGAAATAACCACGCACTTGGTTGTCAAAAGAAATTTCTCAACATTTTCATAGAATCATAGCTCACAGATGAGCTGAAAGTGAAGTCTGGGCAAAAACTGCTACTCCTTGGACACGTATGGGTGGTTAGGTGAATTAAGGAAGAGCTTTTACATCATTTTAGCACATTGATGACACTAATCAAATACCAAATGCAGTGCTAGAGTTAGCATGGTAAAAATCCTTCAGGAGTTAGAAATGCTGCAGCAATAGCAACAAAAATTATTCAAAATGAGAGAAATTAGCTACAGTAAAACATTTAAATAGCTCAATCTTTCAGCTTATCAGAAACATCTTACAAAGATAAATATTTTCCACTGGAAGAAAATGCCAGGTAATAACAGATATTGAAATGAATAATGAGACAAGAGGGAGATAAAAGGACCCCAGATGGAAGCAATAGCCAAATTCTATTCTGAAATTTGTCGAAGATGAACAACCAAATAAGGATACCACCCCTTAGGACAGATTAATGGTAGAAGTGATAGATCCCTCAATTCCTAACATTTTCTTAACAGATTTGTATACCCTTCTACAAAACACACTTCACCGAAACAACGTACTGGACTGATTAAATGAATAGCAGGCAATTCTTAACCCTCTATTAGACATATGAATATATGGTCTGAGTGGACATTCCGGCATTAAAGTCTATGAAACTAACTAAACATTGCTACATAACGAGCAGATGTAAATAGACTGGTATTTAAAGATGTTACATGAGACATTGAAATTTTTAGTTATTCCTATATTTATTAAACTAATTCAGTTGAAAATTCTTACAGAATTTATAATCTTCCCCCACCCCCAACCCCGTTAATTTCAACAACAAAGACAGCAGATAAGAGCATATTGTTCAAATATATAGTTAAAAATTGTTACCAGAAGCTACTGGAACATCAAGTAACAGAACTAAGAACAGGTAAACAATTTTTCTCTGATATCAATTTCTTCATTTGACAGTCAGGTAAGAAATTATTGAGGAAAAATAATTACCTCAACTAGAGGTCAGTGACATAAGGAGTTTTGTCCGGACAAGCAGTAAGACAGAATACACAACAGAAGGATGAATGCTGACAACTGGAGACCAGAAGCTAGTATTGGATTGAGCAGTTAAGCAGACAGGCAGTAAGAAGCCTGCAACTCAGAATCGATGGAGGGCATTGATTAAGCACAATTCAATGTTTTGCTTCTCTGAAGAGACAGAAGGGAGTATTGACACTAACCCATGCTTTGAGTGAGTGTTCATTTTACTACCATAAATTTTCATGACATCAAGTGCTTGGTTTTGAAGGGCAAGAAGACTGAAGACATTAAATGTTTCTAAACCATAATGATCACTGAAGTCTTCTTCTCTTATTACGATGACTCTCAGATGACATTAAAACCAAAGGTTCAAGAAAAAGCACACACAATCATACTGGCATGTCCAAAACACACTATCAGAGTTATGGAGATTTAAAAAAGTACTTACTTGGTATGTGTCCCACAACCTGATGGTACAGTGTAAAGGGACTTCTCTCATCAGCAGGTTATTCATCCAACGGAAAGCAAATTGCAAGTATTTCACCTCATGCTGATCCAAGTGCCTATGAACTTGCTCTGAAGACAGAATAAAGAGACATTTTACTCCAACTTTTCTGAAGTCCTTAAGCATCAAATGCACTGTTTGAAAAAATAAAACACTCCTCCAATTCCAAGCAAATAAAACGTGGCGGTGCATGCAGACTCTTACAACTAAGTGGAAGTCCCCAGACTAGAAACGACTACTTAAACATTACATTGGATTCAGTTTTCTGCCTCTAGATGGCTTAAACAACTGCTCTCAGTTGTGCTATCTTAGGGAAAGATTAAGGTCAGAGCTTTATAATATACAACAAAAAAATACAGAAAGTTATAAAGTGAAATGATTAGATACTAATTTCTTCGGCTACAAATTATTTGGGGCAAGACTACAAGAAACAAGGTCTGCAAATAACATAAGGCCTTCCAAAAATAAAGTGTCGGTAGTAAAAATAAGACAATATTAAATTAATAAGGCGAAGAAGTATAAGGAAAGAACATGTAAAGGTTGCATTCACTCAAAAGCAAAAAAAAAAGTGAGACTAATGTGTAGGAAATACAGTGAGCAAATTTAAATAACTTGCAACTTAAATAATTTCTCAATGTAACAAATAAATACAAATAAACCCCAGTACAAATCAATGGTTTCTAAAGCAGTACCCACACACACTATGTTTATTGTAGCACTTTTACTATTGGAAAGTTGTGATAATCACCTGCATGGGTTATTGCTAGAGCTAATAGAACTAACCTGCTACATGGATTTTATATATTTAGCAGAATTTCCTCCAAAAAGGCTCACAGACATTCTGTTAATGGGTTTTAGCTAACAGGCTCAAGTATGACGTTGCCATGGTGTAAATGAAAACAACTGCAGAAATGCTAATGTCTTATTATTTTGGATAAATATATGACAAGAAGTCTTTGTTAAAGCCTAAATAAAACATTCCTACTGTCTTTCTTTATAAAAACACATTCTTTGAGCCATTCCCACGCGTCCTATCATTGGATACCAGAGAGAAGGGCTCAGCACCTCCGTCTGCACTTCCCCTCCTCAGGAAGCTATAGGGAGCAATGAGGTTGCTCCTCAGACTACTTTTCTCCAAACTAGCCAAACACAACGTCCTTAGTGGCTTCTCATAGGACATTCCTTCCAGCCCTTTCACCAGCTTTGTTGCCCTCCTCTGGAAGCATTCAAGACTTTACCATCCTTCTTAAATTGTGGGGCCCAGAGCTGCACACAGTGGTCAAGGTGAGGCCACACCAATGCTGAATACAGAATCACAGAATGATAGGGGTTTGAAGGGACCTGTGGAGATCATCTAGTCCAACCTCCACTTCCAAAGTAGGTTCACCTAGAGCAGCTTGCACAGGATCGCATCCAGGTGTGTTTTGAATATCTCCAGAGAAGGAGATTCCACAACCTCTGCAGCAGGATAATCACCTCTTTTAACCAGCTGGTTATGCTGTGTTTGATGCACTCTAGGATGCGGTTTGCCCTCTTGGCTGTCAGGACACACTGCTGACTCCCGTTGAGCCTGCTGTCGACCAGCACCCCCAGATCCCTTTCTGCAGGGCTGCTCTCCAGCCACTCCTCTCCCAATTTATACTTGCGCCTGGTGTTACTCCATCTCAGGTGCAGAATCCAGCATTTCGACTTGTTACATTTTCAAATATTAAATAAATCACTAATGATTGCCCAATGCTCCAATCCATCTAGATACCTCTGCAACGCCTCTTGTCCTTCAAGAGGGTCAACAGCACCTCCCAGCTTGGTAACATCAGCAAACTTGCTAATGGTGCATTCAACTCCTGCATCCAGATCATTGATAAAAATATTGAACAGAATCAACCCTAGCACTGAACCCTGAGGAACGCCACTGGTGGCCAGTTGTCAGCCAGATGTAGCCCCATTCACCGCAACCCTTTGAGCTCTGCCCTTCAGCCAGGTCTTCACCCAGAGCACCGTGATTACGTTAGTTATTTGGGACAAGTACAGAATTACTACCGCATGTCTGCCTTTGCTCTAAGCAAATTTAGCTGCAAGTTAAATATACTGAAGTGAGATACTATGTTAAATTTATTCTTTAAATGTCACATGTAGCTACCTATATTGCAGACTATCACAATTATACAATCCACTACATCAAGCAGGATGCAAAGACAAGTCAGTTTTGTTTCTAATTGAAGTTCCTAACTCACAAACATTTTTGTTCCTCACACAGCAGAAAGAAATTTCATTTGCTTGCTTGCAGCCATTGAAAGAAAGTAATGAAGAACAATAAATTGTGCCCGTCGTGATATTTCAAGTACAGTTGTTAATAAACTAAACAAATTTCTTGAAAGTTGCTTTCTAGTCTAAACAAGGTGAAAAATAGACTACTAAACTCTGTGCATTGACTAAAAAAGCTAATTCTTCCTACTTTGTAAGTAATTGTGAGTAGAGGCTATTTTGCTGATAAAGGTAATTTGGACAGCCATAGTCTAAATTTAAATTTTCCATTTCAATGAAAATAAGTACATGTGCGCAATGAACATGCAAGATATATAATTACTGTCAGCTTTCAGACTTCAAGTATTTTATAAAAAATACTTCTACTTCAGTTTATGATAGTAAAATTATTTTACAGTTTAAAAAAAAAAGTTCTTTTGTCAAAATTCAAAAGAAAGGAGAATTAAGTTTAAGAAGTTTCCCAATACTTCCAATAAATCTATATATGAAGTTTTGGCAAAGCAAGTCTTCTGATTAAAGAATAAAATACATTCTACAGATGCATTCCAAAGTAGCATACCGCCAAAAATATGCATTTTGTACAAAAAAAGCATTTGTAACTATTTATAATTTAATAAATGCACTTATTGGATATATTAGCTTGAATGATCACATTTAGCCACTTTAAATAGACTCTTCTTATGGCAGAAGACCTACACATATAAAATATCTATTGTTAATGTTTAATGTCAGCTTCTCATGCTGTTTTATTGATTTCAGAATAAAAGTTGTAGGTGACTACAGAAACAAACTAAACAAAAACAAAAATAAGAACAAAAATAATCTGTACTAAAGCGTGACTTCACTGCTGTCTTGAGTGGGGGTTACTGTCAGAATGAGTGCCTAGGAAAGTTTACACATACATAAGCAAAGTGGAATCACAAAATAATGGTAAAATTATGCATAAATTGCCATATTACAGTGGCACAGCATGGTGCCACCGCATCCATCTGTATAATTTATTACTTCAGAATATTCGCCTTTTGGTGTTGACCTTTATTTAAAGATTCCTATCAACCCTAGCAATCTTTTCTGATTTTAGACTTATTCTTGACACTTTTGGAAATTATTTAAAGTTAATTTTTTACTCATATTTCATACCCTGGGCACTTCACTTTTAACTCCATTTTATCAATACTTTATACATATTTCATTGTTAATATAAAAAGCACTAATTGTTAAAAACTATCTGAAATGCAGTTAAACTAAGCATCTCTGATAAATAGACCTTTCAGTTCAACCAAAGGAAGAGAAATGCGTATTCCTCATGAAGAGCCACACAATTCCTCTTGAAGAGCGTGCACTAGCTATAAGAGTAACTCCTCTGGTACCAATCCAAAATGAACAGTAAAATAATGAGCCAAGCTTTGCCACGGAGGCTTATTGGCACTGCCATCTACACACAGAGCGATGTTTGTCCATTGCCCTTTAATGTATGAAAAGATGATACAGAAATATGCCAGCGCTCCTGTTTTCCAGTGACCCTCTCGCAGGTTTATCTTCTTTCCGGCCCATGCAAATAAAGGCATTACAGACTAATCACTCAGGGACTAACATAACAGAAGACAAGCTGAAGAAAGCAAACAGCGTGAAGCACTGACACATTTCAGAAAACAATTTCCATATCCACTACCAATGAGAATTTCCACTGCCCAATTCTCTTGGGTTTTTTTCATCAGTCACCTTGTTATTTTTAAAAACAATTGACATTGCAAGGAAATAAATAAGCAGCATAATCTATAAACTTAGAGATAATAATACATGCACCTAATAGGAAAGCATGACACCCAGAAGAACCGTTGTTTCAAAATGTAAAACCCTTTCACTTTGGAATACATAAAGTCTCTTGCAGAATTAACAAAGGAGTCTGTCTTTTTTTTAATTGTCTAATGACTCTTTTGGAAGATTCCCTGTATGAAAATGTGAACCTAACAATGACAAGAAGGTTTTTAAAACAAAAAATAAATATTTCTTTGGCAGGTAATGAACTTATGGTGGAACTTAGCAGAGACAGAACTACTATGCATAACTAAGAATTATTTCAGAGATACTCAAGGTCTTCAGTCATTATTTTATTCATGGTTTTTTTTTTTTCCCCTCAGGTAACTCTTGCTATGAAATACAACTTAATGTCTTTCCAGATACCTTTTAAAAATTTGATTAATAGACCAATACGATCCGAATTTCTCCTCCTCTCTTCTCTCCATGGGTAAGAAAGACAAAAATACAGCAAGTTTTCAGCTGCAGAATTTCATAGGAACTTGATAGAATTTGTTCCTTTCCTTATGAACCAGTTTTGAAAAAAAATTAATCCGTTTAAAATCCAGACAACTTTCACCCCATGTTAGGTCAAATGCAGTAAGAACTTATTATTTATGACTTAAATCACTCAATTTGACAGTTAATGGTGATAATGAAGCTTCGTAATGTAGGCTACAGCAAATCCATAATTAAATTTTTAAAATGTTCTGTGACAAATAGCCAAAATATTACAATGCCTGGCATCTCATTACCTCATGGTTAATCAGATTTCTCTCATACAATACCGTGCAAACATTTACCTTTTACTAAAGATATCAGATTATCAGTTAAATTTTGCCACTGGTTATAAAAAGGATGAATTTTAAAAAAGAAAATCACATAGTTTTACCTCAAATTCATTCACATGGGATGCGCCTGCAAGCCTGGAATCTGACCATTAGATTAAAACTAGTAAACTGCACTGCCGCTATTCGAGTGGTGTTGAGTAGGCAACAACGATGTTTCTCTCCTTGTGCAACGTTGCAACTTCCAGGCTACAGAAAACTTTTCATGGCCCAGCCCATTACAAGTATGAGCTGTTACGTGCAATGTAAGTAAACAGTGTAAAGTAATGTTTCTTTTCCGGTTTCTTCATAATGCTGTGACTTGATACTTGACCAACAGCTTCCAAGGACTAGTTTCCACCTACAAAACTTTAGTACTGTTTTCTTAACTGTGGAAGGCAACTGATCCAGTAGATTTTATTCTATTTAATACAGTACTATAGCAGGCATTTATTTCTACTTAGCTGAACTTTCTAAAAGTGTGGGTAGCTATTAAAAAAGAGAGTACTGTAACACAAATGAACTACATCATCTAGAGGAACACGGCTTACTAGAAATGGCGTTACCCGCAAGGTTTATCACTGCAAGTTTGCACTTGTGAGACCAGAACTTCCTGAAAAGCAGGTGCTTTACGGTGCACCTCTGAGTTACCACAAATGTTTGATAAAACTGGTTTTCATAAGTATTGCCTGCAAGCTTCCAAATATCCCTAGGGAACATGCATCCCTTTGATCGCATCAGCCCCCATATAGATAGTCATCCATGCTTGTCTTCCATCGTTTTGCAGCATATCTTGCTCCAGTTTGGACTCATAGACAGGTGATTAACATGGAGCAGTTCATACAACTGCACTCATCCAGTTAGAGACTCCACAACCAACATATCCACCATCAGCTCGTCTGTACTATCCATTCAGTCAATAGAGCAACAAAATGACGTGTTTTCTACTACACCTAGATTCTTCAAACAGTGCTATTTGCTTAAAATTATAGCTCTCACATACTGAACCTTGCTGTCCAAAAGAAGGAACTTTGTCATCAGTAAACGACTGCTTTCTTTCTGGGTACTCTGCCTACCAAAAGCAAATTTTGTGGTTCATTCTCTTGCTTCCTGAATCATTTCTAGATTGTTCAAAGCCAGTACGTTCATGGCGGACAAAAGCAAAAGGAGAGTTTGGAGTAAAATCTCAACACCGGATGTTGCCAGATGCAGATTAAGGCTTACAATTTCCCAACCTGACTTAATTAAAGTCTGAACAAAAGCAATTCTGTCAAGACTACAGTTTAGCTATGAGTTATTATTAGTTATGTACGTTAATTTTTATTACACAGAATCACAGAATGGTTTGGGTTGGAAGGGACCTTAAAGATCATCTAGTTCCAACCCTCCTGCCGTGCACAGGGACACCTCCCACTAGACCAGGCTGCTCAAAGCCTCATCCAGCCTGGCCTTGAACACTTAATATACATTAATAACAAAAGAAGTTTCTGATGACTGAAAAAGACATTCATCAGATCATAAACGTGCACTCGAAGACAAGATCTCATTGTGATACACAATTTTGCTACAAGTAATAGTAGGGATCCGAGTAAAAGATTTAAATGCTGATTATATCTTGTTTCACAATTAGTTTGCTTTTTATACCTGGCTAAAATCATCCATTGTAAGAATTATAATAAAAGCATTTTTTAAAAAAAATTAATTGATAAGTCCCGTACAAAATGAAAAGGTGACTGGCAGAAAACCAGAAATATTACCAAATTATATTGTCCTCATGGCATACAACTTAGAGATAATGGTCTGTTTGAATCTAGCTCACTAGATGTACAGCTAGTAGCTATGGGTGAGACTGAGAAATATCTTCTTCATACACAAAAGATACGGCCGATACTCCAATACCAAAAAGCCCAAGACACTGATCCCAAAAGCAAAAGAAGAAAATACTAGAGGAGACACGGAAGCAAGACCAAGTTGCCTCAGGGAATCAAATGCAAGTAACAATTCCGTAGTATCCAGTACAAAATGGAAGAAACTATTAGGAAAAACAGTCAGTAGTGATCAAGAAAGATCGACCATTCTAGCTGAAAGTTAAAAATACACCCTGTGTTCCCTGGTGGAACTCAAAGTTAATATTAAAAGTGCAACAAACAACAGTAAGAAATATGTTTGAGAAAACACTTCTACTTCCAGGTAGCATTAATTGGACTTCTGTAGCCCGTTCTCCCAAATCATAACTGTGTGCATTCATAACAGGCTTTATGCCTAACACTTTTTAAATTCCCCATCATGTTACACTTCTTTTTTCTTCCCTTTTTTTTTTTTATTTGGACACCAAAATAGTAAATTTTGCCTATTTAAAAATTCAAGTGCTTAGAGAGGTCAGGAATTTACAAATTACTTTACCGTCAGTCTCAACTCTTGCTAAAATCTCTGAATTCTGTAATAGCGTACAAATATAATCTCCACAGTAAAACATAAAAACATGATTTAAAAGATATATTAAATAATTATAATGCCCAGTGAGCAGCATTTAGGATTGGATTAAAATATAATACAGTAATTACAACCATAAAATCAGATAAAAAATAACTACTGGTGAGCTAAATAAGATGGCTTTGTTAAAAAGAAAAAGAGCTTTATGGCGCAAATTAACTAAAACAATTATGAAATGCTTACAAGATTTTTAATCACTTCAACACCAAACTGACATATAAATATGGACCAACAGAGAAGGTCCTTATTAATCACTAATTTTCAACAGCAGCAATAAGGTCTAAATGAATTCTATTTCCATTTCCAATGCAAAATGCTTCCACATGGTTAAAGCCTTTTCAACTATTACAATTAGAGCTCTTTTTTCCAGATACTTCAACACAATCCTAGTTCAAAATTATAGGTGTCGGTAAAATGCTTTACAATATAATTAAACATGAACATAATTTTGCACATACAATTAAGTATTTTTTAACCATACTTTTAAAAAAAATCATTAGCATGATTGAATACACAAAAAAGATTGATCAAATGTCACCTATTACCACAGTTTCATCATCAGTTCATTGTACAAACACCCAAGATTCAAGTTAGAAAAAACAGATTAGTTAATCTATATCTATCACAGTAGATTGAACAGATCACTTGTTCTGTGCGTTCCTACTAAACAACAGTAAGTTGTTTAACAAGAAAACGTATTAGTCTTAGTTGATATTTTGCCTTTTTGAGATTCAGATTATCCTAAACAAAAAAAGCAAAGCAATTTTTCTCTGCAGTTTAAAAAGTTCAATCAGAACAGAAACTGAATGTTCTTCCAGAAACTATAGAAGTATCAGAACTACTCACTAGTTATCTCTAAGTACTTTTTTGGGCTTAACTCATCATACAAAATTAAGTTCTTGGCAGAACCATGAAACATTTATGTTTGAAGCATTGGACGGTTTTACGGGAATAAGCATCTTCATCTTTTGGGACAAGAACCTGCTGAATGCCAAGCACCAATGCAACGTTCAGAGGAGAAACTGTAAGAATCTCTCAAGTAAAGTCTGGACATATGAAACTTTAGAAGTCCAGAAAGAACACAAAGCTCTTAAATCAACTCAGACATTAGAAAGGATAATTCCACCAGCACTAATCCTATTCTAATGAAGGATGTTTTATAAACATCTTCAATTAAATAAGAAAACATAACACGATACACAAATACTAAGAATTATACCAACCAACCCTTTAGACACATCTACAGCAAATATTTCAAAGCATGAGAACTACACAGAACGGCGCAATGAAATAAGTTCTTTCACTGTGGATAAACAAAAATACATATAAAAATGAAATTTTTTTAATTGACTACGTTTCATTAAGAGCTTGACCTGCACATATATACCCAACAAAACATATATAAAAATATTCAAGAGATTAATATTTTAAATTTTTCTGTGCATAAATAGCAAAAATATATTCAATGTATAAATTTAAGGCCACAACATGAAAGTACTTTATTACAAGCATTTACTTGTATCATTATTTACAGAACTTCAGGCAGCTGACCAACCAAGACATTTGGAACCCAAGGCAGAAATAAGTAAAAAAAAGTGTGATTAGAGGAGCCAACATTAATTTGTTCAGAACGTTAAAACAAAATGCATTATCTAATATATATTCCATTTGAAGGTAACAAAACAAACACATTTAAAATATGGCAAGAATAAAAAAAAAATAAGGCTTGCAAAATCCTTAATATAACATGGTTTTAAAAGGTGAAAGAACATTTCAACTCCACCTAGGCATAAGTAAAAATATTTTCCCAAACAATACTATGTACTATTTAATAAAACAATCATTCCTTAAAATAATTTGAATATAACAACTTTAATTTCACACTAAAAATACCTTCCTTTCTCTTGAAAAATTTGCAATGTTTTTTACAATATTAAAATGGAAATAAGCCAGAAATTGTCCCAAGTAAACTATCATATGTAAGAATACCTGTAGTAACTCTCCAAAACAGGTGGCCAGAGGATGCATTCACAGTGGACACAGCAGAACCACTGAAATATTACTGAAACTTTGAAAAGTGTAGCTGAATTCTAAATGAAATTCCTTATGGGAAAGTCAAAATGCAAAACTCTCTATGTTCTTAGGTATTTTTTCATTGCTTCCATTTTCAAAAGAAGGCGGAAAAAACTAAATACAGCAATAGTAAGAGCTTTTTTCTTTCTTTCCTTTTTTTAAATAGTTTTCTGCCTTTTTATTTTTCCATTTCTTGTTACTAAGATTCAAGGGCCAATTCTACAATAAGATCGGTGATTACTGGTGCAAGAAGCTGGAACACTAATAAAACAGAATTTATATCACTGCAAGAAAACAAGAAAACATGAGCACAGATCAGGGTGTGTAGAACACAGATGCAAATACCAGGAGCTTCTTTATAAAAGATATAGAAAAAAATCTTCCCAAACTTGCCCTCACAGAAGATGCAGAATATTTATACTAAGTTGAGTCGTCAATACTGCTTTTATAGTTTATTGTAATGCTAATGAGAAGATGACATAAATAAAAATAAATTTATAATAGGCTATTCTTTTTTTCTACAACTGCCTTCTTGCTAATTTGGAGAGAATGTCATGCAATTTTAAGATCTTTTATCAATGTTTGGAAACCGAAGGCTACTTTTATCTGCAAATGCTCAGCCTTCTCCACATGGCTACCTCAAACTCTAATGTAATTACCAGGCGTCTTACAGTAAACTGAAGCAGCTGAGACTCTCCCAAGCATGAAACCAGCCAAATGTGAAACATCTGTAAATTCTGGAAACACAAATCCTGAATTAATTTTGGCATTCTGACGCCACGTTTCTTTGCTTTCAAGCCTAAATGAAGCAAAATGGAAGACAGCATGCCACATGAGTGCGACCTTCTACAAACCATGAGAGATGGTTCATGATTTAGGGCAGAAAAGCTCTACCGACATTACAGGGAACAGAAAAAATAATTAGTTGTAACAGATTCCTTATATTATTGAGCTATCTATTGATCCTCCCTCTCAATATTTTTATATAATTCCTAAAAGAAATCTAAATGTGATAACAAGGAGATAAATTAAATTAAATAATGTTTTATCTTCAAATTCCATCTGGTCTATAACAATGTTCTATTACAAAATTCAAAAATTCCATGAAACGCATGATTCATCATTTACAGAGTAGCTTGGCTATTTGAAGTCTACCGCAATGTTCTGCGGTCTAGGCACAAGGACAGTTACTTTGAGAGGAGTTGCGATCCATAAGGCTCAGTTAATGAAGGTTGCTTGAACCACTAACATAATGCATTAACACTCTCCAAAGGGCGAGCATCATTTTTCATACACTGGTAATCCATTATTATTAGCAAACAAGCTGTACAAGCTTCATCCACTCACGCAGCTACTTATTACGTTAAGATTCTCTTCACCATGCAGTCACGTAGCATCGAGAAAATAATGTGACACAGTAGCAACAGGAACGCTGTTTTCTTCCACAATAACCTTAATTAGCACTTAGGATATTTACAGTAAATATAGATAATGAGATTTCTTTTTTAAAAGCAAAGTTACTGAATTCGTATCAACCATACATTTTCCTTTAGCTACAGTATAGTAGATCCAGTATAAAGATAAAAAGACAAAACCAAAAACAAATGGAGAAAGGTAAAGCACAATAATTTAATCAAACTATGTCACGTATCCATCAAAAAGCCAACCAAGTCAGGATCCCTTACTTGAGGCATCCAAAAGGTTATGAAATGACACCAGTACATATCCACCGTTGCCTATCTAACAACTAAAACTTTATTTTAATCTTACGTGTACTTTGGTGCATTTCTCTGGCAGAAGAAAGTAACTGAGTGGACAGTCTTCTAGACAAAAAGAAACACTCCTAAAAATATTGAAAAATGCATATCTTTTACTATCCAAAACTTTAACTGGACCACTGTAAGGATTGTGATCAGAGGTACAAAGCCCAATTGACAGCTAATTATTGATGGCATCTGTCAGGGGTCAATACTGGGGCCAATACTGTGCAACACCTTTATTAACAACCAATGATGGCATAGAATGGACTCTCTCTGTTTGTGGATGATACCAGATTGGGAGGAGTGGTTTACATACTGAAAGTCAGAGCTACTATTTGGAGGGACCTTGTCAGGCTCAAGGAATGACTGATAGGAACCTCCTGAAGTTTAGGAGAGGCAAACATCCCATATCTGGGATGGAATAGTCTCATTCAACAGCACTGACCGGTCACTGAATGGCTGGAAAGTAGCTCTGTCAAGGAGGACCTGGGGGTCCTGGTGGCCAGTAGGCTGCACCCAAGTCAGAAGTGTGTCCTTGCAGAAAGGAAGGCCAACTGTATACTGGGATTTCTAAGCAAGGGAGAAGCCAACAGGTCAGGAGAAGTGATTCTTCCTCTGTACTCCCAGAGGCAACAACCAAGGTAGTTAAGATGGAGCACTTACACTCCAGGAGGCTGACAGAACTGGATTTGTTCAGCCTTTAAAGGAAAAGTCTATGAACAGCTGCAACTGCCTAACGGGAGAGTGCAGAGAAGATGGAGTCAGATTCTTCTCAGAGGTACACAGAGATAAAATAAAAGGCAGTGGATATCAATTCCATAAACAAAAATTCTAATAATTTATATTTTTAAAAAAATTAGTATCGCAATGACAGTAGTCAAATCCTTGAATAATCTTACCCAATGAGGCTGCAGAATCTCCATCCCTGGAGTTGTCAAAACTCAGCAGGGCAAGACTCTACACAGCCTGATCTAAGTTGGCTCCATCCCCTTAGACAGAGGGGCAACTGTGAAAGTTTGGAACACTGACTTCCAGAGGCCCCATTCAACCCAAATGGTCCTACGTTTCCATAATGTCATTTACACCCAAATTTACTGGTTTCCTTTCCAAAGAGCAATGACACCTTTTTAAAATACTTCAGTTTCCACAATGAAAAAATGGTAATGAAATTCCCTTCACACTGAAGTGTTATGAACCCCATTATTTTTAAAAATAGTTTGCTTTAACATCTTTTCTACACATGCAACAGGTATGTCATACGGACAACACGCACCATAAAATATACCTCCCATACGATGAGCAATTCCTTAAAGTTAGGGTTTTGTTTTGCTTTCTCCAACTAGACTGCTTCAAAACAAGGAAAGCATCCTCTACTACTCAACCATGTAAACCATCTAGAGTTAAGATTAATCTAAGATGTTACTTTGTAAGTATTTGGAACAGTACGAAAAATCAACATTAACTAGCAAACACTCATGATGTCTACAAAAGAACACCAGAAAAAATTTCTAGTGTAGAAAAGTTATTGTTCAGTAGCTATCTTCATTCTAAAAAAAAAAATCTTGGCAGTTATCTACAGTCGCAGACATTGACACAAAATCTGCCATAACATACAGCTCAAAGTAAAATATCCATTATATTGGTTGCCTCCTTCATTGAATACTATACAATTGAGATCAAAAAACATTGAAGAAAAAATTGGATCCACATTTAGAAAGACAAATAAACAATTACAGTTTTTGATGTGTAACTACTTCAACAATTTCCTATCACATACAGTCCTATAAAGACCTCACAAAATTATTTTAAATCAGATAAAAATCATGAACCCACACTTTACATTCCATTATAAAGCTTGGTAAAAGACATTTTAAGAAAACAGTTATCTGTTACAACTGTCTGTCTTTATTTCTTTTAATTTAAGCATAAAGCCTTAAAAATAATGCTTCCCAAACCTGACCATTGAGAAAAGTTATTTAACTATACCCCCAAGGCGTTGAAGGTACAAATAAGTCCTCAGCATTTCTTTCTTAGAAACTAAACAATAATATCTTGTACTATCTTTATTATTTTTATTAAACAGAACCATAAGGTTGATTATTAGAATTTTAGAATTATTAGAATTAGTATTTTTCATTTTAAAAACTTGGTTTAAATTCCTGGTTAAGAATTTTTTCACATAAATATTCATCGATCAAGTTCAGGAAGTGTATTTATAGGCATGATAATTATGTACTTTATTTAATATGCAATCATTTGCTTCTATAAATTATCGAAATATAAACACCTATATTGATATAAGCACAAAATGAGTCAATACGTAAAAAGTCACACTGCAAACAGTCAGATTACTTTTGAAATAACAAAATATATTGCTTTAAAAATATTTTTAATATAAATATTTTGCCACCCTATATACAGAAGTACCCCCTTATATTTTTAATATTCATTTACATTTTAAACAAAAAATACATCTACAACAAAATTTCTACATACATTTACAAAGATAGTATAATACTACATAAACATTGTTCTCCTGCCCTTTAGTTTTTGATCATTAAAAATACTGTAACATCCTAAAAGGCCACAAAGAGCATTATCAAATATTGAGGATGTAAATATGTGCAGACCAAACCAAAATCTGCCATGGTAAGCACTGGGCACAAGAAAAACTCACAGTAAGTGTAATAAAAAGATGGAATTAATCTTCCCAAGAAGATTATCAAATATTAAGCTACACAAGAAATATTTTTCTATCTCGTCATTGGCAGGCTAGTGTCGCAAATATATGCCTGGTTCTGCTTGGCAACATTTTGTTAATACTCTATTCATTAATTTAACAAACTATCAAGAGAGTATGTTTAGAACGGGCAAGCATTATCTCTTGCATTTCATTTAATTAAACTCTGTTCTAGCAATATGACAGTCAGCATTTCATGAAGGGAATTATTTTAAGGATGAAGGTAGAAAATATTTCAAAGTGCCCTGCTAAAACATGAAAGCATAATCTAAAATTACCCTTGCACACACTGTAATTTATCTATAATATTAAAGATGTTATTTCCAGAGTTCATAATTAATTGGATTCCACAGAGAAATTATTCAGGCATTCCAGATAGCAAAATGATGCACAAAGGCACAAAACATAGTGCCGAAGGACAACCATAAACAACCACTGTGACTTGCCCGAATTACAACAATCATTGAGCTTAATGTGAAATGAATACTGGCTGCCTTTTGTATGTGGTCATTACTCTGCTGCAAAGAAATTGCCATTGAATTTTGATTATATTGCCTTAATAAAAAGTAATGAAAGTGGCTCACGCTCTACTGGCTTTCTTTTAAGTGATACACGACAGTGATCTTCCAAAGGCCAGTGTGCCACAAATTGATTGAGTATGACACCTCATCTGAGGAAGGCGACGTTACCCCACCATTGTAGGTGTAACTGCAGTGATGTTGGCTTGACTCCTTGCGAACACTTTAACGAAACAGCATCATTGAAACACCACTTAGAAATTCAGTAAGCTTTTAAGACTTACCATCAATCCGACTAACAAGTTCTTCTAACATTTTCACTTTCTTCTGAATTCCTGGCTGGGCAAACGTGTAGTTGTCCTGAAGAAGAGATCATATACAAGTGTAAGTTTGGGTGAAAAAAGCACTTCTTTTCCTTCAATTACTTATCTCAATCCATGTGGTTTTCTACGTTTTCTTAAGCTGTTTGTGTTTTGCTTTTACGTTTCCTAGGTCTGCTTCTACAGTTAGGTAGTAACTCATCACATTGCGCAGTCCTACTTCGAGTGCCCATCTCTAGCAGTACACCCTACAGCTATTACTGCATCAGTTGCTCTCTACTCGCTAATCTACTGCCCCTGAAGTTACAGCTTTATTGCAGGAGTCCAATTAGCATTAAAAGGCTTTCATCTTAAATGCCAAAATGTGCCACGCTACAGACTTTTTCAAGGTGATTTTTTTTCTCATAATTTTACAATTTTATCACAAATAATGTAGGAAATATGAAAATTTAGCCCCTATTCAGTCACAGGATAAGAATCTGATCTTTAGAAGTTCAGAATAATACCTTCCAGCAGCATAAGAAATCAAAAGTCTATTTCAATGGAGTCATGACTGTTCTGAACCGAAGGTTACAGTTAATACCATGAACCAAAATCTAACACACAAGCTATATAGCTAAAATGGCAGGGTATTTGCCTGTGTTTGTTTGAATGTATTAACTCTGACTGTATTTTTTATTTTTGGATTGCAGCTCTATAATATAGACTAGAGTTTGAAATAATGAAAAAGAGAGAGATATCTCCACTTTAACCCCAAAGTGATCAATCTTTTTAAATAACAATATTATTTAAACACACAGCAACGTGTCTGAATATGTGAATGACAATCCTTCCACTCAACTCATTTTGTTATGGTTTTCTACACAGATTAAAGAAGAGAAAATTACCAATATATATTTTAAAAGAAAGTTGCTATGTAAAATTGTTTTCATGTAACCACTATGTACACAGAAAACCAGGGTAAAAGATTTTTCATCTCTACTGCTGTTATTTGAATAATTCCTTTACAAAAATCAATGTAAAAATATTTTCACTGATGTTGGAATATTAATTTTTCTTGGCTCAATTTCAAATTTTAAGTTGGCCTTAGAGTAAACAGGATGAATATAAGTTCATTTTTATGTATCTTGAGGCATTTTTATTTTTATTTAAAAAAAAAAAAAAGGCCATAGTGACTTTCTTGACTATATTTACACGGGGTTTTTTATTTTTATTTGTTTTATGAAACTGAATTGCAATATAATCTTCAGATTCTATAAAACTGCCATAAAGTATGAAGCCTAAAAGTTCACAAGAGAACATTATACATTAATAATTCTGATGGTTATAGCACCATCAGCCAACAAGTGATTTACAGTATGAAAAAGTCAATTATGTGCTCCGATCACTTGTAACTGACCACAGTAGTAGCTATTTAAAAAAATATAGCAAAGTTCTCTACTGGCCTAGCAGTAGCACTTTTGCAGTATTTGATATTAGAAATCAATGTATAAACCAGAACGATGCTGCCGAAGAAGAAAGGACAGTTCTCCGAATTTTGGAATTTTCCACAGGAATCATCAACTAAAATAGGCAAATCTTGGCATTGTGTCTCAAACAGAACACGAGCATCCTCATGAGCGCAATAAAGCATCAAAACTGAAAGAATGGAAAGTCTCACACGGAATTCAAATCTACTCTAATCTTGCTTTGGGGACAGAGAAACTATCCCACGCATTGGGACGATACCTTTTATACAAGCCTGACACGCTCCTGTATTAGTCGTGTATTGGATCTTTAGGAAATAGTATATTTATTTTCTTTACAGAACCTACTCTAACAAGGAAAACCGTACTTCTTTTGTTTGTTTGTTTTCAAATATTTATATACTGTTCTCTTTATTTATTTTTAAAAAGTTAACTGTTATTTCTACTATTTCTACAGCAATACGGTACTCAATTTTTTAGTCTATAAAAGTATCTTCACATATTTAACGCTGAAAGCCAACACAGAGCTAAAACACTACTACTTCGATCATTAGTCTCTCCCCAGGTAGTGCAACTCCCAACTGTTATCTATGAATCTTTAACCGTTTTCTTTCTCAAAGCATCATTTACTCTGTACACACCTGGAAATGCAACCCAAAACTGTCATCTTGGATTGGAAAACAGGTAAGTTTGCTCTTCACTACATTTGATCTTTCGCCTATTCATTTATTTTTCTGGTCATTATTTCACTGCAAATGAACACAGCTGGGA
Source organism: Rissa tridactyla (assembly GCF_028500815.1). NCBI lineage: Eukaryota > Metazoa > Chordata > Aves > Charadriiformes > Laridae > Rissa > Rissa tridactyla. Next base: position 201,660,411 of record NC_071466.1, read on the forward strand.
GTCACTCTTCTACTTGTGCTGACTCATCTAACTGGAAAGATCTTTGTTGGCTCCCCCAGTCCTCTCTTCTAAATTAAACTACACTGTGCCATCTTCCCTCCTGTAACACTTTTACAATTGACTTTCTGAAACTTGTGAAACTGAGAGGACTTTGTAAACATAAAAAGTATTCGGTTATCTACTATTCTTGCTCCTTTTGTGCTTATCGGTGGAAGAAAAAGCTAGTAACAGAGTTAAAGAAAAAAAACACATCCTACTCATCAAATTCCTGAATTTCATTTTGCTATATTGCTCAGGGCAATATTTTCTACATGTATATATTTTTTTCTATATTGCTCAGGGCAATACAGAAGTAGAGTGGTTAAGATTTTAATTCCTCTATCATATAATTTAATTGGTGATACCAGCTTTGAAATTTGACTCAATTTTACTCCCAATTCTTCTACTTCCTCCCCACCAAGCAGCACAGGGAGATGTGGAATGGATGCTGTGGTCAGTTCATAACACTTCACCTCTGCCCCTGCCCATGGGCCATACACCCGGCCAGAAAGCCTGCTCCTGCGCGGGCTCCTCTCCACAGGCTGCAGCTTTCATCAAGGCACTTCCACCTGCTCTGGTGTGGGGTCCCTCCATGGGCAGCACGTGGATCTCTGCTCCACCGTGGACCTCCATGGGCTGCAGGGAGGCAACCTGCTTCACCGTGGTTTTCACCATGGGCTGCAATGGGAATCCCTGCTCCTGGAGCAGCTCCTCTCCCTCCTTCTTCACTGACTTTCATGTCTGCAGGGTTGTTTCTCTCACTTTTTCTCACTCCTCTCTCACAGCTGCTGCACAGTGTCTTTTCCCCTTCTTAAATATATTACCACAGAGGCATCACCAGCATCACCAATGGGCTCAGCTTTGGCTACTGACAGGTCCATCTTGGAGCTGGCTGGTGCTGGCTCTGTCCAACTTGGGGCCTCTTCTCAGAGAAGACACCCCTGCAGCTCCCCTGCTACCAAAACCTTATCACGTAAACCCAACACAAGCTCTCTGATAACTTTTGCAGAAAAAAGCATTCCAGTATTCAACTCTCCTACCTATTCCCCCTGACAGTTGTGGGCCCTCATGGGAAGATTTCATTCCTCATCCTGCACATTTCTGTTGTATTTCCTCATTTATTCCCTGTGTAACTTTGACCATTGATACTAAGGAAAAGACAAATTGAAAAAGTCATAAGTAACTGAGAACAGGATTGTCTTGCCTGAACAGATCTTCAGCAAAGAGTTAACAGAAAATACCTTGTATTTCTAACAACTGTTCTTGACACATTCTAGTAAGTGTTCACCTATGACAAAGTATGCATGAGTACACAACAGAATCCATGATAAACATAAAAAATTCATGCATTGGTGTGCACTACCTAAATTCCTTGATGTTCTGCTCAAATAGCTTCCAACACACTTTCAGTGAACTATGCTAACCTACTTCACAGCTGAATAGTTATAATATCCAGCTCAGACTCCGACACATAATTAGTTTCACCTTACAATACAGAAGGTTAAGACTTTTTAATGTCACAAGGGCTCAAAACTTCCTTCAGTCTTTGTGTTAGTAGTCTGTACTTATTCTGTAGAGGCTAGTATAATCACCTCACTGCCCTCCAACTACAACTAGGTCTGGCAGGACGACTTCTCAAAAAATAATCATTATAATTTAAAATAAAATATTTCAATTACAGCCTTCACTAAACATGAAAGAACATATTAGGTAATTACTTTTTTTCTTTTTTAAGGTTGGAGAAATTCAAAATGGAAGAAACTTGATTAGAAAGTGAAAATACAGAAAAAAATGCACTGAACAAATTTAACTGTGACTATCCTCCTATACTTACAAAAAGAAAGGCGGTGGAGGGGAGGAAGAGAGATGGAGATCACAGCTTCCAAAAGCATATTTAAGCACTAGGTATCAAGTGCCATCCATTTTGCTAGCTCTATTCTGAATGCTGACAGTAAGATAAAACTTACAAACGTGTTTACTTTGAAAAGTCCTAAAGTAATCTCCTCTGTGGATACACTGAGAAAGTGACATTGAGTGAACTAAGGATGGTCCTAATTCCATTCTTAATATCCTCCAAATGTTGCAGTATCTACACTGTACAACCCTACCATTTTTTTTTATTTGTCTATCAGGAACAAAATACCAAAGTAGATTCTAGTATTTTCAACCACATGTATCAATGAGATTCTTATTCGTCACTCTGATGCGTATTGTAACAAATATACTCCATTTCCAATCACCATATGCAGCCACAATACTGACAGCTATCTGTTCAAAATATTACTAACTTATGACAGAGTGCTAAAAAGAACGCAGATGCTTTTTAAGTGCATGTTAAATGTACTTCTAAAGCAACTGTTCAGGAAGTTCAACATATCTCCATGTTATTTTAATTTCAAACCTCTTCCAAAATGCTATGCATACTTCATAACAGTGAGTCTGTAATAAATCGAAAATCTTTCTTTCTGACTTCTTCAATTATTTCAATTACACGTGGAAAAAGGAACATAAACAGCATTTGTGAAGGCCATCTGGTGTATAAGTACAAAGGCAGCTGTAAGCACACACAGAAGGAATCAAATACATACCGAGAATTATATATAAATATAACAACATATGTATATTATGAATTTATTATATATAATTACTAAGTAATATATTTACACTTCCGTGTGTATACATAAACAGATACATATCCTTTACGTATTTACACACAAATGAAAACACACTATATTACCCTTTCGACTTATTCCTTAGGAAATACTTTCAAGTTTCAAAATGCAACTTATCTTATCTACACATCAAAAATTTTAAAGTTTCAGATCCTTTGCCCTTCTGCACTGATTTATAATATTTAAAAATACATAGAAGGAATTTCAGAGTATTAAAAGTTCCTTCCCAGGGTCAGAAAAAGAAAAAAAAGATCTTTCAACCTTTGTAATTATTAAGCCTGACTTTTGAAAACTTAAAATTTCCTAAGCAGTAGAAAAGAGATTTACAAAGCGTTGCAACCCAAAATTTTCTACACAGAAAACAGTATTTTATTTATTTCTACATGACAGAATGGAAAAAGCAAAATCTTATTACAAAGTAGGTACAGATTCTTGTGTTATAATTGTATCAATAGTCTCAGAATCAAAGACCTAATTTCTATCAGGCAATGTAATCAAAGCTAAGTTTTACACAAGTGGATGTATCATAAATTACAGAAACTGTTAACGTAGCAATAAAAGAAGTGCTCAGGGTATATTTTTGGATTATGGCATAGGCCAGACAACAATTCAAATCTGGGTAAGAGCTAGGAATCGTAAATAAATACACTTACAATCCCAAAAGCTGATGCTGTAAATTTTAGGTAGAAGACAAAATATTTTTATTCTGAAGCATACTGATAGCACACCATATTTCATCTAAAACACAGAAGAAAAATGCCTTTTATATATGTATTCAGAACCGATTACAAATAGATTTGTTCTCTTCCCGAAAACTTTACTCTCGATGACAGGCTAGAAAACTGCGTTATTGGTGTCCAAAGAGACACAGGCTCCTTAAGACCTTCTGAAGACACCTATCCTGAAGAAAAACTACAGCCCTCAGGAAAAATCCTACTGATGCCCCCATTTTCTATTACTTGAAGTCCCAACAAAGGCTTATTGTTACAAACTCAAAATTGGGTACTGTGCCGAACAAAAGAACCACGTTGGCTTTTTTCCCTTTTAAGAGCAGCCAGCAGCAAATGACTACAGGAGACGATAAGAGCAAAAGAAGCCTGCGGGGATGTTTGCAGCATTCTTTTAGTTTCCAGTTTGCAGCACTGAGACTTCCCTAACTCAAGGTGGTATCTTGGTAATTAAAGTTGTTTAAAGATTTTTTTCTTCAACCAAACTTCAAACTGTTCAGGTCCTAAACCCATGTAAAATGCTTTTCATCCTTTGACAAGTAGCCCTGCAGCTTAGTTACTCGACCACTTTTTTTAAGCCTATCACTCAGCAGTATTAGAAGATATTATCTAGGTCTTGCATCAGAAGAGATGGAAAACAACTACTCCCTATTCACCTTCTTCATGCAGCTCATCATTTTTAAAGACTTCTATCACATTCCTCCACTTAGCTAAGTCATCCAAGCTGAAGAACTTAATCCATCACCCAGAAACTGTTCCATACCTTCGATCACAGTTATCTTGCTCCATTATTTTATTTTTCTTTAACTTTCAATCCATCATTTCAAAATGGGATGGAGAAGACGGATCGGAACAGCATGCAGCACATCGAGCACAAGCTCATTTTAGGTTTTAAAAGTAGCCAAGTGATGCTTTTTCTTTCAAGGACTACCTATGTAAACGATTCTGCTCCCTACATGCTAACAGGCAATGCTTCTACCATGGACGCTTAGCTTCTTTATGAACTTCTGGTAAAGGATTTTATTAAAATCCATTTTGGAATTGCAATTAAACTGTACAGTTGTTCACAGGCTCACCGATTCCTTCCAAAAGCTGCTAGATTTGTGCTGCTTTACAGGAGTTATAAAAAAAATACTAAATACTATGGCTTTTATCCTTTAACCGTTAATTCTGTTTACTGTTACACTTTCTACAAACTGTCCTGATGTGCATGTCTAGTTGTCTGTGCTCTCCTGAATCATCTTGAAGCCATTTTCAAAATCTGACGTCATATCCACCCCTTTCCATTCCTCTCATACCAAAGCAGTTTTGAGCATTGATCTTCTTGTTTACCCATTACCAGAGACCCTCACAGGAGACAATCACTGATATATTTCAAACCGAGCAGAGTTAGCATCTGCCTCTGAAATTCTTACTAGGCATCCAGATTCACAGTATCCTAGTGATGCATTCAGTCCTCTCCAACTGATGGGGAGGAATGCAAATCCTCCAGTGACCAAACAAGCCACTAGAAATTTCAGGAGAGTCACAGAAGATCTCTCGTGGTCAGGCAGTAGTCCAAACTCAGCAATTTTCACATAAAGCTTATTGTTGTGGCATACTGTACACTGTGGTGATATGACAAGCAATAGATTTAATTGCAATTTTTCTAAATCAATGCACGATTCATACTTTGCAAGGTAGATGTTGATGCTATATGACTCAGGCTCACTGTTAATGACAGCCTCAGTGTAGACAAGTTTGAAGGATCATTTATTCAAAAAACCTAAAGTGTTGATGTTTTTAATCTCAGTTTTTGGTACATCAAGAGTTTCAAGATCTACTTTGAAACAATCTGTCTGAGGCCAGTTCATCCACAACTATGATACAGTCCTTTGCTGCTCAGACTAAATCTACTCAGAGCCATACAGGACGACCACAGCAGATATGCTTTTTTTTTTTTCCACATTTTAACTATTTCAAGCTTTGAACAGACAATAGCAAACTTGCCTTAATTACTGTCATATCAAAAGAACAGGACTAACGTAACAATTGTGTTAATTACATTCCAACAGCTCGTAGTTACAAATCTACTGCCTGATTTTGTTTAATAACTTCCTAGTGTTGTTCAATAAAATGTATTTTATTTCTTCGGATACTAATAAAGTCTTCAAAAAAACACTATGAAGAGGAGCTTCAAACAAGACTTTGAAGATCTGAAGGTCCTCTTGAAAAGGAAAAGTCACACAGAATGACACCATACTGCATGTGTTTTGCCCTCAAAAAAGTCTGCCCTTAATAAAATTCATTCTTATCAGTAATTTATGTGTATTCTGTGTAAGAACATTCTCTTGATTGAGAAAGGTTAAGAAACCTGCTTACAGAAAAATTTCTAGATTCTTGTTCTACTTTGAATCTTCTTTTCCTTCACTCTAAATTTAAAATGCCATAAAACAGTATTTGCGCCAACAGATTCTGTACGGAAAATAGAAGCAGACATCTGAGCATGAATACAGAAAGGATTCAGGATAGAAGCACCTGCTTGTGGCCATGCTTATGTTTGCGTCTCACATACGACATGCAGATAGAGTAACAGAGAAATGCCATTTAGGGGTATCATTTAACAATATTGAAGTTGTCCAGTTCTCATTAGAAGAAAGGCCACTGTAGAACCCTGAAGAAGCACAAATGCCTGCCCTAATTGCAGAACCTATTTCTCATGAAATTTCTGATGTTTATGACTTTCCAATTAAGATCTAAAGTTGCAAAACTGGATATTTGAATTTAAAATTGTTCATTATTTAGAAATAGCGTTATGGAAGCCACTGATAATTAAAAGTAATCCCAAGCTATTGTTTATTCATCAGAATAGAAGTCCCTATTCAACAATAAACTCAACACAATTCTGATCAAGCAATTCATTGTTTTTCCTTGGAATAGTCATAGCTTCAAGGAAAAAAAAAAACAACATATTTTGTCATTCTCAGGATCCAACTTGGACAAGACACTAGCATAAAATGAACAATCTGGATTTCTGGAAATTACTAAACAGTTATTACCATATAGAAGTTGTACCTCACAGACGGAGTTAGAGCGATAGTAGCTGCAGGAACAGACACAGAGCATGAATATGCAAAGAGAACTACATACAGAAACAACTACTTCTAGCATTTCTGACAACAGGACTTCCACATTTCTAAAACATGCATTTCCGACTAGCAACAGGACCTGTTTATACAGAAATTGGAGCACGACTGCAGTACTGTCTTTCAGTATCAGCTACACAATGTTAGCGGAGACTCTGAAGACTGCCTGGGAGACAGTTATATCATATAGCACACTTTCCCTGAAGGCACCACTTTTGCAGTGCCATGTTCAGCTGAGGAAAGCAGGAGGAAAGACTACTTTTGTCATTTAGCTAAGCTTACCAGAAGCGCTGGGCTGATGCACACCCAGAAATCCCAGACAACCTTCCACTGCATTTGCACAGGCAGACCCTGCGGTACCTGTGATACAGAAACTTGACCCGTGCATGAAAGCCCATAGAGACACGCGGTTCCCATGACAAGAGACAGACAAGAGAGAGATGCAGACACTCACAGTACATATCCCTTATATCTGTCTATCTTGGCTAAAGAGCCCATATTCTCAGACAACAAATCTGCAATTTATCATAACCCTAAACTAGCTACTCAAATGAACTGCAGATATAATATAAAAAAAAAAAAAAAACCACAACCAACAAACTTTTCTTGCAAGAGTTTAATGAAAAGGTACAAAGAAAACTATCTTCAACCTATTTTTTTCCTTAAAAATAAACCTTTGGAAGGTCCTGTGAAGAATTTTCAGAAGACCTAGCGTCAGTTATTTCTGTATGTACTTCTCAACATCCAAGCTCCATATTCATGCTATTTATCTAATCCTGCAGACCTCTGAAAGGCTTTCCAGGCAGCATTCCATCCATCCAGCCAGCCAGCCCTCCCTCCCACCCTAATTCAGACTTGAGGAACGCGTTAGCAACAACTTTCCATAACTCAGGGGTGAGAAAGAACTTTGCAGAATTCCCTCCACAGATCATAAATCTTGCCCTTTAATCAGCCATAGAAATAGCTAATATATACCCCAGTATGCTCCAGTCCCTGGAAATGAATTATCTCCCTTTTATTCTAAAAATTCCCAGGCCCTGATCAATAATGATATTAATATTTTATTGCTATTTTTAATACAGCTGGTTAGATCATTATACAATGAATATATTTCCCCTTTGGTTGTTTTATTACCATTACACTTGAAGTTAAAGTGAAGAGTTATACTCCATTTTATACATGAACATTACATTTTCAGGTGGCACAGATCAGCGTGAACTTTTTACTTGAATGTTAACGAGACTCTGTTGAATAAAGTGTTATAAAGGATGATTTAGTAATAAAAAAAGCTAATTACAATGGATAAATGGGAATGTCTACTTAATTAAGTGGAAAAAAATGCTTGTGGGATAAGTTCTAGTTTTCCCATATGCACAGCCATTATTCCTACAGGTGAAAATGCAAAAATGTTCATGCGTCATCTACAGTTTTCAAGTGTTCTAAAGACAACCAGCTTTATCATGAGCGTGGTGGATTTTATCATTTTACTTCCGATTGTTCAACTTCAAATGCAAGACAAAATAGTTTTGGAAATTAACTAGCTATAAAAACCCCCCAGAATACTCGATTGTTATTGACAATAGGAATGCACCAAAATACTGTTATATAGATTACAAATGTGAAATTATCAACTAACATGTTGAAAATTATCAAGAATGGTAGTCTTATTTAGACATATTTTGCACATGGCCACACACACACATTCAGAAACACGTTTTTATAAATCAGCATTAGAGCATCTTGCAGGAATACAGGCTGGAGACAAACTGTCTGGGGAGCAGTTTTGTGGAAAAGGACCTGGAAGTCTCAACAGACAGCAAGCTCAGACTGAACCAGTGGTACACCCTGGCAGCAAAGGCGGCCAGCAGCCTCCAGGGTCAGTAGAATAACAGAAGTGATCATCCCTGCTCAGCACTCATTGTGGAATCACTGAGATTGGTAGGGACCTCTGCAGACCATCTAAGTCCAAACCCTGCCCAAAGCAGGCTCACCTGGAGCAAGCTGCTCAAGGCCACGTGCACTCAGGTTTTGAACTCCAAGGATGAAGATTCTACAAGATCTATGACCTAACAGTTCCAGAGTTCCATCATCTTTACTGTAAATATTTTTTTCTATGTTTAAAAATAATTTCCTGTATTTCAAGACCACATCTAGAATACCACATCCAGTTTTAGGGACCTCAATACAAGAAAAACATGAATAAACCGGAGCAAGGGCAAAAGGTCACCAAGATGCTCAGAAGTATGGAGCACATGCCCTGTGAGAGGCTGAGGGAACTGGGGTTGTTCAGTCTCAAGAAAAGGCGGCTTCAGAGGCACCTAAGAGCAGCCTGCTAAAACTTATGTTATCCAGAAGACAGAGCTCAGCTTTTAATAGTGGTGCATAGTGGGAGGATAAGAGACTTGCAGCATAAACAAACAAGTGTTCTCTCTGGCCATAGGGACAAATTTTTTCAACGTTGAGGACGATCAAGTAACAGGTTAACCCTCAGTCTCCATCCTTGAAGGTTTCAAGACCCAATTGGACAAAGCCCTGAGCAACCAGATCTGACCTCAGAGCTGACCCTACTTTGAGCAGGACATTGGACTAGATGACCTGTAGAGGTCCCTTCCTACCAGAATTATCCTATGTTCTTATGATTTTAGAAGTTCTGATTTTTTTTTCCTGAAATAAACAAGAAAGTTGCAGGGAGGCATAATCTTTCTGGGAAAAAGATAAAGAAAAAAAATGCAGCACACAGACATGAAGCGCTGAGAAGGAAAACCATTACATAGAATCATAGTATCATTTAGGTTGGAAAAGACCCTTGGGATCATCGAGTCCAACCATCAATTTCACTCTACAAAGTTCTCCCTTACAGCCTATCATCCAAAATTGACTGCTACAAGACAGTATATACAGCTACAGATTGCAAGACTAACTGATATCTTAGAGGTAGACAAATTTATATTAAGAAAATATCCTAGTATTTCTACTTAAATCACTTTTTTTAAAAAAGTCAATCATATTGTGATGAGATACAGGTGTAGCCACTTAAGAGCCCGTAGCTAGAGAGAGCAAACTGAGAAAGAAGATGCAAAGTAATTTGAGAACACAAAATAGATTACACTATTGTGCAATATCAAACATTAACTACTGGAAAAGTTCTGCAAAAGAAAAATGAGAAATATCACCTCTACCTAGAGCCAAAGAAATACTTGCATAGAAGCCCCCAGATCACCGAAGAACAGCATGAGTGAATCTGCTAGAGCAATAGATGATTCAACCAAGTTTTTTATTTCTTCTCTAGCTTAAGAGCTGTAAGCATGTCAGGAAGTGATTGTCATGCTGCTCAATGTCATCACTGTCTTTTATTCCATAGGTCCATATGGTTCAAAGATGTGCCGTTACATTAAAAATACACAGTTGCATTAGATGAAGAAGGGAAGGGGGTAAGACGAGTGAGGAAAGGATAAATAATATACTCTATGCGTAGCAACACTCAACCACGAAATACATATTTCTTAACAACACCTTTGACCATTCTGGAATCAAGAAAATGAGACAGTCTGGATGGGCTGGAAAAATAAATGAGTTTTCTGTTAAAAATAATAAAGGGATACCAATACAATCATTTTTCCATTACACTCTTATGCACTGGAAAGACAAACACACACACAAAAAAAGTCTATGTAGCTTGCATTAGTCAAAAATTTCACAACAGGACCCTAATTGTTATCACAGTACACCCTTTAAACTTTTCCAATACTGGTAGGCCAACATCAGATGGAAGCCTACATTGATGAATAAATCAACGGATATTCTGCAGACATACTTAGATTGCAGTTGTCACCACATCGCATACTCCTCTAAAATCCTTGACAGTTTATTCAGACATCTCAGACAAAGTATCAGTAGTCATACATGAGTCTCTTACGACATATTATCACAGAGAAAAGGAAACGTAATAGCACTAATCCTGTTTGTGATTCTCCTTTGGTTTTGTGGTTTCGTATTGTCTGGTTTTATGGCTTTGTAAGAGAGAAGCAGTTTTTCGTCTTCGGCTGTAAAGACACTCCATTATCTACAGCAGATCACACAGAAAATACTAAAGGGGTATTAAGAACTAATTTAATGACTATTTCCAAGAAACAATCAGCAGCAACTTTCTTGAGAAGTAGAGAGACTTAAGCGCATCATCTAGACTACTGCATATTGCCAACAAGTTTGGTAAACTGAAAATCTACAGCCGTTAAAGTAAATCTATGTCTCAGCTGTCATGATCCTGCCTTGGCCCTACTGTGTAGTTCTACTCATTTATTTGCTATGGTACCTATTCGAGGTGTTAACCCCTTCAACCGACCAGCGCTTTTCTGTTTTGTGGTGTTGTCAGGTGGTTCAGCCCTGTGAATCAGCTCTCAGGTAGCACTCAGCAAGGGACAGACAGGAAGAAACATTCAGGTGCAGGCAGGAGCACAGGATTATTACAATTTGGTGCAAATCAGCTTATGCAATTTGGGGCATGATTTGATCTTAAGTTTAATGATTCCAGGTCCCATCTCACCCATCTCCATGTAGTTCTTGCCCTCCACCAGTGGATTTGGTGATCATGCATCCAAAATGCAAGTCAATTAGAATCATAGGTTTAGGTTGGAAGGGACTTCGAAAGTTCATCTACTCCAACACTTCACCATGGGCAGGGACAGCTTTCAGTGGATCAGGTTGCCCAAAGCCACATCGAACCTGACATCGAACACTTCCAGGGATGGAGCATCCACTACTTCTCTGGGCTCCCTCAGCATAAAAAAAAATGCATTCCTTATGTCCAGTCTAAATCTAACCTCTTTCAGTTTAAAACCATTGCCCCTTGTCCTGTCGCTATAGGCCCTGCTGCAAAACAGTCTACCTCCATCTTTCTTATAAGCCCCCTTTAAGCACTGAAAGGTCTCAATAAGGTCTTCCTGGAGCCTTGCCTTCTCCAGGCTGAACCACCCCAATTCTCTTAGCCTTTCTTCATAGGTGTGTTTCAACTCTCTGATCATATTCATGGCCCTCCTCTAGACCTATTCTAGCAGGTCTATGTCTTTCCTGTGTGGAGGATGGCCCCCTGAAATAGATGCAGTACTCCAGGTGGGGTCTCAAAAGAGTGGAGTGGAGGGGCAGAATCACCTCCCTTGACCTGCTGGCCACGCTTCTTTTGATGTAGCCCAGGAGATGGTTGGCTTTCTGGGCTGCGAGCACACATTGCCAGCTCATATCCAATTTCTCATCCGCCAGTATCCCCAAGTCCTTCTCCGCAGGGCTGCTCTCAATCCCTTCATTACCTAGCCTATTGGAGACTGCCCTGACCCAGGTGTGGGACCTTGCATTTGGTTTTGTTGAACACCATGAGGTTCACATAGGCCCACTCCTCAAGGCTGCCAAGGTCCCTCTGGATGGCATCCCTTTACTAAAAACAATCTTCATTCTCTGGGGTTTTTTATCCCCTTCCTAACCCAAGCTAATTTCTTGTTGGGTTAGTTTTCCAAACCAACTGAACCTGCAACTACACAACCCCTCTATCTGACAAGTAAAGTGGTGTCAACACAGAAGGGAAACAAAACAGCAGAAAGGGAGGAAAATAAATGAGCAAAACCTTTCATTTCAGCAGCACTCCGCAGTTGCACTGAATTAACTGTAACATCATTAGTCACACCACTAGCATAATCTTTCAAGCCTGCTTTTGATAGATGACTGCATCCTTGAATACATCCAATTGATAACAATTCCATTTATATAAGAGCTTAAATTTTCATCGATTCAGTTTAATTCCATTACAATTAGTTTCAATATTTTGTTTATCAGTACTTGATGGTCTTGTATGAAAACAGAATTTTAAGGAGAAATTATGTAATCTCTGAACTTCCTTTTCTAGAGAAAACAAAACAAACAAAAAAAAAAAAACGAAACAAACAAAAAACAAAGAGAGCGGCAAGCCTGTGACAGAAGATGTTCCAGAAACAGGTAAAACAGTTGGAGGGCTTGTGTTTCTTTACCTGGCTTTCTTCCTTCTGAGTAGTTCTCACTTTTTTTCTTTATAAGTTCTCACATATTTTTGATATGTGGTCAAATATTTTAAAACATAATAGTTCTGGGAGATTGAAATAAGTAAAGCAGCACTTTTTTTACAAGAATCGCCACAAGAAAAAGACTATGCTTTTCAACAATGCTATACAGAAAACTGAGCTACTACTCATTTGACCTTTAACGTGGAGAAATACACTTAAAATACCTTCAAAGAAGTTAAAAGATTTCTATTTGTTGACTCAATTTTATAATGATTTCGTCAAAAATGAACTCTGTTACAAGTTTAAATTCACAATATGCCTTAGCCAACATGCCTTAGACAATGAAACATTCGTATTAAAACACAAGTCATAGATAAGAATATGTTAAAGCACTTTTAAAAATATTAGGTACCATAAGGAAAGAAATACCTATCAAAAAAATGCAACCAAAATAAAGAAGCTGGAAAACATTACTTTCATTTTACTGAAAAGTACAGCTTCAGTTCATAGGAATTTTTATGGTTATTCACATTTTACGGTGATTTACTAGTGATTGGAGGACAGCCATTTCCCACACACATAAATTCAACACCCAAGGTCTCTGCTACATTAAAACCACTTGGAGAAACAAAACCTCTAATTTTCAAGCACTTGTCTAAAACATTTCAAAACAAATAAAGCTACATGGGACCTATCAAAAGGACTGAATCTAACAAGTACAGCAGAAACACCTGTCCATCACCTCTTCTTTGAAGAGAATGTTAGGAATAAATCAACCAAAGTTTTGCTATCTATTGTCACCAAAATAATACTGAAACAATTTCACATAAAAGATCCTCTACACTACACAAGTAGCTCCAATAATTGAAAAGTAGGGAATGATCAGAAATAGAAGGTATGAACATAAAAAAAGAAAAGAAGCACCAGCAATTTGCTAAATATTTGTAACCGTAATTTACTTTCTAATCAGCTCACTGAAAGCAGCAGATGAACCCTGACTGCAAACATCTGCCTACCAAACATCACTAAAAACAATTCTTTGTTGCCATTGCAAAATGGAAATCACCTTTCAGAAACTTCCACATTTCTAGCAAACGTGAATTTTGGTCCCATTGTAACCCAGGAATTCACAATAACTATTATTTTAATGAATACATTCTGAGTTTACAAAATCAGATTATTTTCACTTTCTAGCAAGATTCAAAGTGTTTATCTCAAATGACACAGATCTGAAAAACAGATATTAGATAGACAGTATTTGAGGCCTATTGCAACACAAGGCTTATGAAATTTAATTCAGGTAACTTCTTTGTAAACTGAAAAGCCCAAAGTTTCTACTTTACCTTTAACGTGCCTTAGCATTGCAGTATAAATTGTTTTAATATGCTAAATATCAAATACAGATGTTTGGACTCCCATGTAATCTGTGGTGGATCATATGGATTCCTCTCCCACCTAAACGCAAGATGTTCGGCCACATATTTATTATTTCTAGTGATACTGCTAATCTTCATAAATTTATATGCCCATGAACGCAAACATGTACACACAAATCTACCATTCTTAGTCTGTAACTTGCTGCATTTAACAGAAAATTGTGCCCGCACTTATAGCTTCTCCACATAGAAAAAATTCAAACACTCAGTGAAGTAGCATAAGTATGAAGTTTTAAATGGACATTTTAAAAATATGAAGATAATTTCAAGTACTATTAAGACAGCACTTGTTTATAGGTTACTATATTAATGACTTAAAAATGAATAAATAAGCCAGCTTTTCATCATCTCGGTGAGACCATTTTACTTGGAGACTTGAGCAAACATTTTCCATGCTTGGTAAATGAGGTGCACAACATGCCTCCAGAATTGGAAATTTCAACTCTGCTCTAGCACATCACACAACAATGAAACATACAGACACTTTCATGAAAAGAAGTTGCACTTTTATTTTCCTTTCTTAATCCTATGCCAAACTTGTAGTAGACTGTAGTAGGGAGAATCTACTTGTAGTAGGGAAAATCTACTTCTCCCCATTTTTCATACATGTACTCTTTCTCAACAACCCTAAAGTAGTCCAAAGCCATGACATTAATCAGTTAACTCCACTACCTACAGACAGGAAAAAACAATTTACCTGAATGCCATCAAGCAACTTGCTCATGCACCAGTAACTGTCAGCTTCTATGTTCTGCAGCACTTCTTCAGGCAAACTGGAAACATCAAAATTTTCCACTTCTTCTTCTTCTGTTTCAGGAAAAGAGAGAGAAAGACAAGTCAATGAAGTGCACAGAATAAATAAAGCAAGGATGAAGAAAATAATTGAAAACAAAGACAACCACCACTTATCTTCTAGTAAGAAACTTCAACGCACATTTACTTTAACAGGGACTAAATGAATCATTTATTGCTCAACTGTGTCACCTAATGGCTTTAAATGTTAATGAATACTTAATTTCTTGCAGACTGTGAAAATCTCAAATCACGCCTGGTTAACCAGAATTAATATATAATAAATTACTTCATTCTAAACATTTCACACCTGAAAGAGGATCATCAGAAGCACTTTGAGAGCCCCCAAGCTCTGTATGAACAGTCTCTGCATAACATGCATGTATTTGCACCATGCACAACAAAATATGTTGCCAGCGTTGACAGAAGAAAAAGGCCTGAAAAAATACTTTTTAGAAAGCCAGTGAAATTTATTTAGAAAGCTGACTAGAGGTTTTCATGGAGGATTTGTTTTTTTCAGGCAAGCACGTGGAATCAGAAGGAAACCAGACAAAAGGAAACAGATTATTCCAGCTCACAGCGCCTTACTGTATCAAGATAAGAATCAAAACAGCATCTTTCCCAGCCCTGGTTTCTGCTCAAGGGGTGGGATGTAAATAAGAGAGAGGTGTTTGATTCTACTTCAACAGAGTATGACATAACAAAGAAGGCATTTCCTCCATTACACAAATTCAAGGTAGCATAGAATAAGAGAGCATAGAAACAGTAAGAGAAAACAAAGAACATGTAATATCTTAAAACTCCTCTATTATCTGTCTCATAGCTTTGTAGTATGTCATTACTAAGGACATCTCTAGGTTGTCAAATTTGATTATGCTACCTTAAAGCACTTGTTTATCAATAGTTAATAACCATGAACATTACACCTGTTATGAAATAATTTTAACATACCAGCGATTTTACCACTACTAGTAGACACAGGTAGCAAGGTGTTACCAAAGCATTCTTGTTTGCACTGGTGTCTATATGTGGGTGTGCGTCTTCTAAGGGATCATTGGTTTTGGATTGCAAAATAGTAATAGCTGTAGGACAAGGAGATTAGGTTGTCCTAATATAACATTAGTTAAACTATTGGGAAACCTGGGAAGTAAAACAGGGGATCGCCACAGAGACTCCATAAAATAAAAGCACACAATGGTCTCAGAGGTGCCAGGACTATAAACAATGCACCAGCAGCCACTGGTTATTAAAGGAACGCCACCTTTGCGTTGGAGCGCAGTTTTAAAACTCCAGTTTCTAAAAGAAGATCAACAAACAAATATCCAACATATTTTAACACTGTCTTGTAAAACAACGAAGAAAGAGTGAGCAGCAGACTGCAGCTGCAAATTCTTTTAATAACGGATCCTTTGTGAGGAGGAAGAAACTCCTTAACCTCAGCAGCATCCTCCTCCCAGCAAAAAGGAGGACAGATCCCCCAGAAATCAGTATCACGCTCTTCTCCCGGCAATGGCCAGCAAATTCTCACAATGCTCTGTGGAAAACAAGAGTAACATAGGCAGTAATTGGGACACCACTTGTCACTGATCTCCATCTGGACATTGAGCCATTGACCACTACCCTCTGGATGCGACCATCCAAGCAATTCCTCACCCACCAAACAGTCCACCCATCAAATCCATCTCTCTCCAATTTAGAGAGAAGGATGTTGTGGGGGACCATGTCAAAGGCCTTACAGAAGTCCAGATGGATGACATCGGCAGCTCTTCCCCAGTCCACTGGTGTAGTCACTCCATCATAGAAGGCCACGACATTGGTTATGCAGGACTTGCCCTTGGTGAAGTTTAAGTGTTCCTGCCCATGGCAGGAGAGCTGGAACTAGATGATCTTTAAGGTCCCTTCCAACTCAAATCATTCTATGATTCTGTAATGTTTACTATATTTTCATAAAACAGTGCCCCAGTGGAAAAAAAAAAAGGCTCATTAAATTGTTAATTTTAATTTTAATGTTTTAAAACCATTTTGTCTCTGCCTTACAAGGTCTACAGAAAAACCAATAACTGAACCAGAGTTCTTCATATTTATATAAAACATTGTATTGGGTCTGGCTGAGGTGCTCCTTCTAGCAGCTTCTCCCAGAAGCCACCTCTGTAGCCCCCCCTCCCACTACCAAAACCTTTCCACACAAACCCAGTACAAACACAATCATATATTGAACTTCATTCCCCTTGAAAGGAGCAGTCTTCAGGCCCTCCTTTACTAAACACTTGCTGAAAGAAAGAGATTACGCCTACTTAGCTAGTGTGCTCCTTTGCAAATTTCCTGCCTTTGAGCACCTTTTCTTTTCATGATACTGCTATCACATTTCTGAACAAAAAGGAAGTTATAAACCATAGCACAACACAATAATTCTTTTACAGGTGAGTATGAAAAGATAACAAATGAAAAAGACTTTTTTTCTTCTCTTTCTCTTTTGTCTTATCTTTCTTTTTTTGTCCTTCTCTTTCAAAATCTACCATTTCACACTACGTTCACATACCAGAATTTAAACCAACAAAAAACCTGAAGATACACCTAACCATCCAAGCTGGGCATCTTGACCTCCTTTCACAGCCAACACAGAAAAACAAGTAGAGTGAACAAGGGAGTATTAGCTGTCTTGTTCTAAAGTAGAAACCTAAAATAAATCATATGAATCACATCTAAAGAAAAATCCTGTTTCTCAATATTAGGTATAACCTGAATTTTAAAAGATTGCCTCAGAATGTGGACCTCTAAACTCTGGAAGTGTAAACTTAGCTGAAATAAGAGTTTAAACACCCACCAAAAGAATTCCCATCCTGTGACTGAATTACCTGAAACAAGGGAAAATGACAGGCTGCAAGAAAACAGCAGCAGTTTGAGCAACAAGGCTGAAGCAACTAAGACAGCAAAGACACCCCAGCATTAATATTTTAGAAAAAAATAGATTTCAATTGTTCTAGTAAGGAAGGACTATAATATTAGAAAAACATTTTTTAATTTTTTTTACCAGAAAGTAGAATATAGCTTTTATAAAACATCTTCCAATGGTTCCAACTACTTTTCATCACAGGTATGTTCACTAAGCACAAAGAGGATGTCAGGACAGGCCCTTCTGAAATAAACATAGGTCTGACCTAAATTCACTGTTCTAAGTAGAATTCTCATTTTTCCATAGGAAAAAAAAAGATAGAGTAGAGATGGAAAGGCAACTACTGTCAAGTTCTTTCTGCTCTAGTTTGGGTGATCCTATAAATCAAAAGATACAGATAGCATTTAGGAACCATCCAATTCTTTCACTAAAAGAATCCCTAAACCCTAAATATAATGTCACAGAGCCATAAGCTCAACCATTGCAGAAATAAAAATCGCACTTTTTGGAAGTATTTATCCAGCTTTCTTGTTCTGTCCCTCCCTTTGGAAGGGACATCCAAGAACACTGCGCTTTTCTGTAGCTTATACTGACTAATCTCTAGCATTTTCATAAGCCTCTTAAATGTAAAAAAAATATTCAGGATTTTTTATATGTTCTTTAAATACATAAGATACTTCCAGTCCAATTTTCATTCCCATTGTGCTTCTCATGCATCACTAAGTCATCCCTTCTAATGTCAGACAGTAAAGTTTTGAAATATTAAAAAAAAAAAATTAAATGTGTAACAACTCAATTGTATTTCAATTATACAGCAGTCGTATTTACCCTATGTAAAATAACTGTCTCAAACTTTAGCTTAAAACTCTGCACCCAAATATTTCAAAGAGTAAATCTAATTACTTAGAGATATTTTAAAATACATTTTTCATTAGATCAGCTAAGAAGTACATTTTTTAAATATATTATATTAACTGGCACTTTTTAATTTAAATGTGGTGTACTCTGAACAAGGACCTACACTGTGGAAGCCATCCAGACAGGAAATCTAATAAAGAAGCACAACATCACAAAAGCCACCAACCAAGCGAGTGCTCAGTGATGTGCAATGGTTTCTGCTGCATCAATTCACCTTAACTTGCTGCACTTTATTGAGGAAGTTCAAAACTGACTCTGAATACCTGAATTACCCTTTTCCACACTACGGCTGAAATTTTTGACAAGCTCCAATTAAGGAACATTTGATTGGCAGAATAATATGCAAAATAACGGTTTACATATTTAATGTTTATTCATTTATTTGTGTAGGCACATAGTGCCAAGTGCTTCTTCTTCCATGAAATTTTAAAGAGGAAAGCAATCATCCAGTTGCACCTTAGTCTTTGGTTTTTGGGGGGTTTTTTTGCTTATTTGGATGAAGAAATACACACACTAGAGATGTTGAGAAAAGGAAGAGTGGAAGGGATTTCAGGACAAACACAAGAAGAAGCAAAAATACATGAGATATTATTTGAATTTAAGACTTGTGCTTGAAAACAGAATCGCAAATTCTGGTTTGAGATAACTTTAAATTTATTTCCAATGAGTGGAAATCTGAATGGACAGTAATATAAAGATTAAATAACACGAATATGAGGGAAAACTGCAGGCCAATGTGTACATGTATCAATATCCGTAGGAAAAAAAAAAAAAAAGATCACTGCATAAAATTTCCTGATTACAAAGTCTCACAGCAACATTTCTCATTTTCTTCAGTTTCCTGTGGAGATCATTATCATGTTATCTATGTAATTGTAGAAGACAGTAAAATAGTTGCCTGGAGGAAAAATGCTGTAGCATGGAGTCAATGACATGCTGATCTGAATATGTGCATTGCTGTAAGCATGGTATTAACTGTTCTTTACTCATTCCCAGTGTATCCTTCTGAAACTTCCCACAGTGCAAAAAGAATGAGTAACATTTTCTAAACAGCCTTAACTGGATCCGCTCCCAAAGGCAGAGACAGAAGGATAAAATGAAAAATAAAATAAAATTTAAAAGAATCACTTACAACTACTTACAGATTTCTTTTTCCAATGACAGTAGAAAATAAACATGAGAAACAGATGATAACGGCTTGCCTCCATAAAAAATAGGTTTTAATATGAGATTAAGCCTAGTTGATGATTTTGGTGGAAGTTGTTCAAAATGTTAAAATTATGACCGTATCTATCTCTGCCTTTGAGATGTATTTGATTTCTTCTAAACAATGCCTAAATTGCACCTTTTCAGTACAGATCATGGGTAAAAACATCTGCCATTACAGACAGCTGGAATCATCCAATACAAATTCTTTTCATCAAAGAACCAGAAAATTTTCATTTCAGAAATAATTTTATTTATGAAGAAATCATGTCCTGAAATAAAACTAAAATACTGAAAATGTATGAATTATTAAAATGGGATAATGATATTTTAAGGGAACAGACATTTAATTGACTTATTAATGTTTTAATTATAACTTTTTATCTTGAAATGGTGTCTCAGCACTCAGAATCAGACAAAACTCAGATGAATTGACTGGAGTGGGAAGCTGGGGATGAAATGGAGAGTGGTATAAGAAAGATCCAGTGCTGAAGTCCAATACACACTGTAAGATCATCAATAAATTATGACTGCTCTGTACATACACCCAATACACAAAATAATACACATAAACATTAGAAAGGTTAATTCTCTGAACATCTTAAAAACGGGGGGGGGGGGGGGGAGGGGGTACACTTACACTAATTTGTGTAAGGTATTTCTCATGTAATGTATAAAAAGTACTACCATATACTTCAAGTCCAAATTATATAGCTCTTGCAGAGGTGCAAGGAAATAATTCTGAATGTACACGTGCAGGTATTTGCCTGTATAAAGTTTATGTTGTTGTAATCTACTTTAGATGTTGTATCTTCAGATACACCTACCCTAAAAGTTACCAAATAAGTATAGAAACCACAAAATTATACACATATGATTGCATGCCGAGGTGCACAGTAATATTTAGGTAACATTTCTAGATGACCCCTTACTTATTCCACTTCAAACTCAGTTTTCAAAAAGCCTTATGAAGCAGCTATTCAGTCACTGCTGCACTGAGGCAATATTTTTCTGAGGAGATCAGGACATAATAGAGCATTTAAATGTAAATTCTTTTAGTAACAATGACCTAATTAAATATGTACATAACAACATCAATATCTCTCATTCAAAAAATCCTAATTACATATTTATCTGATAGAAATAGCTTTTGAGCTGTTAAGGATTAATCACCAAAGCATAAACTTCCCTTTCTTTGTGATACTGCAGTCACAAAGGTAAAATTAAATAAAAAATAAAAAGAACTCAATCATCTCATCAGTTCAGGCTCAGGTAAACATGACCTTATTGTATTTCAAATATTCCCCTATTACCAGCCATGTTCTCACACACACAACGTATTGCCGACTTGGCTGTTTGAACACTAGTAACAGTTTTACACTTGTTTTCAGTTGATCTGCCATAATTTCCTTAAGATGCAATAGGAAGCAAGAATATATTTATACATCAGTACAGGAATGATGTTTTAAACCTTAATCATTTTACTTTATTAATATTAATTCTCGAAATAATTTTACTGCATGCGTACGGGAAATGTTATAATGTCCTTTGACCTGGAGAACAAGGTAAATCACCATCTCCAAAAACACTGTAAACTTGATTACTTTGACCTAATTTTTATGCTCATCAAAATTAATGTATGACCCTGCAAATACTCTCAATTTGTTCGACTACAAAAGAGTAAATACTTCATCTACTTATTCTCTAATTCCAGATTCTGCATAACAGTAATCAGTAATTACTGAGAGAATTCCTTTAGCGGGCCTACACGCTTGCCAGTAAGATCTTCCACTCAGGCTTTTTCTAGGCTAGTTTTTAATGGCATTTTTCCCCCCACACTAAGTGGTCCAGAACTTGCCCTTAATTCCTATTCGTAACCCACTGCACATATCTACACAGAAATAGGGCTGTTTTTACGAACGATAAATTTATTTGAAAAATAGGGAAATTCTCAGCTCATGTTACAAATTAAACAAAAGACATCGGTTCCTCCTAGGCTGCAGACAACTGGGATTACCACTCAGCAATTCAGATATGAGAAAGATGAAAAATATCTTTACTACTTTGACAGCTCTACCACCAAAACAGGTTACGAAAGAGAACTAACTAAACCAGGTGGCATCCACAGGTCTTTGACCCACAGAACTTGCATAATGCCAAATACAAGACTGGCAACCTCTTACACACGTGAGAAATCAGGACAGTAAACGCATCTTATATTTAGGAAAAAAGGTACATCCTTGAGTATGACGTTATTGTGAAACAGAAGTCTTCAAAGCGTATAAGGTGATGTCTCTTCTTAAAAATGTATTTTAGCAACAATAAAGAAAAAAACGTTCAGCACAAATTCTTCCCAGAGCAACCACTTCAATAGGTTTGCTGCTGTCAACCAACGGAGATTGCCAGGGAGAAGTGGTGCATGTGATACCAAATTACAGGACTAGTAATTAGCATCCAACATGCACAACGAGCACAGGATGCTGATGAGTATTTTCTTAGAACGCCTGATAAGGGAGTTTCCTGAGAAATCCGAAAGGTGCTTGGAGAATAGGAAATGAAAGATTAAAGGTTGAACATGTCTCCCAAACCACATTTTTTAATCATCTAGTTTGTGCTTATCATTTAATTTTTTTTAAGCATCAAGCCTATGCATGCACATACAAACAAACAAGCAGCGCACCAAACAGCAAGAATGAGATAAGAGTAAACCACAGCGTGGTCAAACAAGTCTAAAGCAAACAAGCCTCAGGAACACAGGCCTTGCCTGGGTTAAGGTACGGGATCGATTACAGGGCTATTTTAGAGACGGTCACTCTAGCATTGTTATTTTTTAAAATGGAAGAGCCTTCAAACAGAATCCATAAGTGAATGTAGATTTTAAAAGGAATTATTTATTGGACAGACATAATCAACTGCATTAAAGGCCAAAATGTATTTAAAAGATTAAAAAAACAGTCTGCGTATCTGCGTATGCAAGGGTGACTTTTTTTTAAAGTATTGTTTTTTATTAAAACTAATGTGCTTTGTTTTATTTTAATTAATAACGAAATATTTTCTGTTTCTATGAAATAAAGCAATTAAAACATATAGAAGAAAAATTGTTTTGAAAAAAAACTTTTTTTTCCTTTTTTTGGTTATTGTGCTTAAGTACTTAATTTTTCACTTCTGCTTTATAATTAGTTTTCCACAGCTTAAAGTAGAAATTTAAAATTTCAGACTTTTCAAATTAAAAACAAGCAAAAAAATCCCCACACTGATGAAAAGATCCAATTACTCTATGATTACTACGATTAAAAAAGGTTTGCATTTAAACTACAAGCAAAGTCTATACAACTTAAAAAAAAATTCAGCATACAAACTTCCGACAACTGTATCTGAACTGGTTTGAAATTTATAAATAACCATTTATCTCATTGAAAATAAGACCAAATAAAGCTGTTTACAACGATGTTTAAAGTACTGATCCACCTAATTTGACAACCTTCTCTTAGATGTTGAGATGCTACTGATCTATACAATAGTATCTGAATATTATGTTCCTGACATTTGTAGAGCATGTTATCGTCGCTTCAGTAATTCTTTCTCTTTTAGCTTTTCTTCCTGCAAGTTACTTCACAATAAAGACACAAAGTTGTGATATTTGGATGCCAAAAGCCATTAAAGTAACTTCCCGGTCTGCTGGAAAGCATACTTGGGAAGATTTGGATCTGAAAGTATAACCACCCCTGTGCTGCCTCACTACAGAAAGACGATCATTAATTTCAACTATGTGGAAACCATGGGGGAGCGTAAAACGAATGCACAAGCCAGAACTAAAATATGCAGCTCCCTTTGGAATACATGTCTCTCCCATAGCTATATTAACTGTAATTAACTTTCTCCTTCTTCACAATTCTTTCATTTTTACACCTGCAGAAATCTTTTGGTTTCTCTTCAGTTTAATTTTACTGCTTCTACCATTATTCAAGACTTTGCTTTCCATTTATTCCCATGACCCAACATTTTAGTTCGTAGTTTCAAATAAAATACCTCTCACTAACCACTGATGAATTTCTCACAGTGCAAGTCTATTAGTTTCTTAATTGCCTTCAAAAATGAGACAACATAAGCCACAAAACGTACTTCAAGCTTAACAGAAATCTATTACTTTTTTTAAGGTAACATTCATATTTTCAAATTCATTTAATTTTTAAAATTCTGGGATTGTGCATTAAGCACCATGAAACAACATATCTTTGGACAGATGCATTTAAAAATTTAGAAATACACATACAGATGCAAAAAAACTTTAAAAATAGATAATTAAAATCCACATCAGTAATCATATTTATACACTTAAATGCATCACCTATGCAATAAAATAGGGCCTTTATTAGCAGAATATCTTTTTATATACATGGGGGGGGGGAATCCTTTTTCCTCAACTACTCCTTAGAATACCTCAGAGTAAAAAAAAGCATAGAAGTGCTAGAAGTAAATACTCGAATAATACGAAAAGACTGATTTAACAACCAAATCTGACACTTAGCTGAAAACCTCAAATACTTAAATCAATAGAAAAGACTGGTTCTGCCCTATTTATCTGACTACTGGTGACAAAATTTTTGAGAATTTTTTTCTTATGAAAATGTAAATTAACATTTAACGTAGAGTACAATTAGATACATAACTGTAAGCCAGAAGAAGATCCATATTAAGCCTCTAAACTATCTGAGGCACTTGAAGTAGAACACAAGCAAAATCATGGATCTCCATCTGAAGAACAGTATAGAATCATAGAACGGGCAGGGACACCTCCCACTAGACCAGGTTGCCCAAAGCCCCATCCAGCCTGGCCTTGGACACTTCCAGGGATGGGGCATCCACAGCTTCCCTGGACAATCTGTTCCAGAGTCACACCACCCTCACAGTAAACACTGCTTTAAAAGAAAAATTAAAATAAAATAAAAATCACAAAGCCAATGGAGCAATTTTTATCACCTCATAGACTTTCTTGGAGAGAACAGAAATGCCTGGTAGTAGTAAAATGATGTGGAATAAACTTTCAGGAAGAACAGAGACAGCAGAGATAACCTGTAGTCTAAGAAGCAATTCTGCTCACAAGTCAGCTGAAACAGTATAATTATGCTACCTCAGCATTTTTATAACTCATGTGTTTAATCACAATATAGAATTAAAATAATTAAACTTAAAGGTCTTGAAGACTTCCTCTACTAAAACACAGAAGGCAGCATGCTGAGTAACTCAAACTGGATAAATCTCTCAATGAGCTGAAACCATATAGCCAGAACAACAAAAAACCACAACATTATAGTCAGAAAAGAAGCAAGGCAGGATTTGTAGAATGAACACGTATCTTGTCACACCAACTGATTTATCAGGGAGGAGAACATAAGAAGAGTTTACCGACACAAAACCTGCTTTCGTGGTCTATAGAGATATTATCACATTACAGAATTATTAATTTAATTTTGTTAGAAACCTTTAATTAGTCCCATTTGATCTTAGAAATTTCTTATTAAATTAGGGACTTGTTTCTGTACATGTCTTAAAGCAAAAATTCAAAAGCATTCCTCTGATTCTGTCCATAAGACAGGGTCTAGAAAGTTTCTTCACTGTAAACATCTAAGCAAAGAATCCGCACAGCTCCCCTGCTATGGAGTGACATCTCAGAAGTTCCCTTCACACCTCTGTCAGGCTTTTTGACTCTTTGATAGGCTTCCTGGCACTGATATGATTGAAGAAATTTTTATTAGTAACTTTCAAGTCCCTACCTGGCTGTTCCTCTAAAATGTAAAACCATGATAGTCATCTATGAGGAGAGTTAACTTCCTGGGCTTATGAGCTCCTTTCTATTTTTCACATCTTGATTCTGCTTTTCGAAAAAGTCTTCACACTACAGGTTTACTGCGAATAATAAACGGAGGCTGGCTGTAGCATACTGATCAGTATTCTCGACGTACTCTTCTTCCACATGACACAGAAGCATGTAGACAAAATTAAAAAAAAAAAAAAACAACCAAAAAAAACCCCCAAAAAACAACAAACAAAAAAAACCACAAACCCAAAACACCTAACGCAAAACCTCAAACCCCACCTGCAGATGCCTCCACTCACAGTGATGTGCAGAACAGAAGAACAGATAACAGAAATAACAGAAGCTGTAAATTTAAGGAAATACAATCCAGTTATTTTTGCCCTAGCAGCAATAAGAAATTTTTGTACTACAACAAGGTATTATGTTAGGAAGAGTAAGACGACGAAGTTAATCTTACGCCTACGGACATAAATGATTCAAAAAATTTATATGAAATGGCAGTTGTCGTTTTTTCAGTTGCTATCTTATGCCAACAAAGAAAAAGATCAAATATTTTCATTTAATTCTCTATCTAACAAGAAAGCCAGTTACATACAGCAGCATTTTTAAGATAAAAATAATGAATTCAAATAGCGGTACCTGGAAGTAATTGCTACCAGTCAATAGAAATCGTTAAGTCTGACAAATCCTCCATCTGACACTTATTTTAATCTTTGAGATAGTAGGTGTTTGCTTCTTCAATAGTTGCTCTTACAGCTTTTCTCTCTCCATACCCAATCTTTCTTAATCCCTTTAGATGCTTTTTTTTTTTTTAAACCTTGTCACCAGAACACAGATCAAAAATACAGAGACTGTTGCTTCCTACACTTCCAATGAAAATATTGCAGTATGATAATTAGATATATCACTGCTTTGAAATACTTATTTAGGTAGGTTAAAGTGACAGCACTGGGACTCGCAGCACACCGACTTAGTATGTAGATGCCACTCTGAAAAAGGAAGAGCATTTTCCAATATGACAAGTCTGAACCACTCAGATGTTTTCTTCTTAATTACATGGAAGTTCTTTCCTTTTAGTCAAAGCCCTACAAAAATGATGCTGACATTTGGGAAAAAAAAAATAAAAGCAAGAAAAAAAGAAAAGGAAGCTTGGGGATTACAGATGTTTAACCTCTCTCCTCCCAAATAAAGGAAAAGCTACATTTTAATATAACAATGTTTTCCTGTGAAGGCATATTCAGAAGACATCATTTACCTTTTTAAATTTGAAATACCTGAGTAACCTCTAGTGTATTAGTTAGACAATTTTGTCTAACTTTTCTATTCCTCATATTACGATACTTAATTCGACTCGGAACAACAAAAGGTAAGGAATAGCTTTTAGAACAGGTGAAAGCCTATTTCCTTTTACCCTTCTTGATTTATAAAAATTGGCTCAAATTGCATCACATAAACTAATCTGGGAGATTACACTGAAGAATTGCTTTTAGACAAATATATTATTTCCCCTTTTTTCAAGACATTATGAAATTAGTATAAGCACAAAGGAATAGAGCAAATACTTTCCAAATTAAAAACCACTTAAGCAAATGTGTACTTCTCTTATTTATGAAATAAAAGCTCATGAGAAAAATTCTAAACCAAGCCATCATCTTGCATAACATTTTGATAATTTACCCACAAAAGTATGTTGAATATATAACAGTTCAGAACCATAAAAATCAAAGACGGCATTATCTGAAAAATTGGTTGAATAGTCAAAAAATACCATGAATATCTACACTGTAAATAGTAATGTTACACAGCAATGCCACAATACTATTAAGATTCAGCAGAGTCTACTTTACACTTTGAAAACAGAAAACAAACTGTTTCAAATTAGATACAGTGATAGAGAACCTTCATAAAACTCTAGTAGTTATACAGTTACAACTATTATACAGTCACAACTATTATACAGTTACAACTATTATACAGTAGTTATACAGTTATATAAACTCTAGTAGTTATACAACTGTGACACTTTTCTTTCTCCCTGATCATCCAAACTTGAATTTAGGCTGATTACTAGAGTACGAAAGACTATTATTACATTTAATAGTAAAAATGAAGCAGTAATACATTAATTTTCAACAGGTCATGGGTTTTGAGCTTTTCCTTCTGTATGTTTTAGGACTTAAAACATACTCGGTGCTTTGGTTTCATTAGATCAATTCTGACATCCCTGGTAACTCTACTGACATAAAAAATTGCAAATATTTTAAGTTTTACATCAACATGACAATGGACTCCCTGTTAATGATTCTCCCCATCCCAGGCATCTTTCATATACGCATTTTTTTTTCCATTCAGCATTAACATTCAAAAACCTGTACTTTAGTTATATGGATTGCCCTTTCTTTGAAGACTATTTAACAGCCTAAAAAAAATCTGAAAGACTAATAACCCTTAAATTTTCAGGGTTTGGCATTTTTTTTTCGTTTTTTTTTTTTTTTTTTTTAAAAAAAGCAGAAACTCATAAGACACTATGAGCAATTAATACCATTACTCAAAATATTAATTTTCTGGCAGATAGAGAGCTAAAAATAACAGGCAATTAAACAGCTGGATATACGTACTAGGATAATCTTAATGTCTCTTTTTCACTTCTGACAGCAATTGCTAACCGCAGCCAGAGAAATCTAACTTTAATTAGGCTTATTCCACTTCAAATAGATAGGATCCTTTTTTAAAAGTATCCACAAAAAAGTTTTATTTAAAAGAAGTTAATTTTTCCCTGGCAGATAGTGAAGCTGAGAGTACATTCTACTTCCTCCACTAACACACCTTTATGAGTTAAATACTCAGCACTATTACTACCATACTTCTGCAATCAAACTGAAGAAGACACACTATCACACAGGCCACGCTTTATTCAAACTTGCAATATGTGCCAATTCATGAGATTTATTTTGATTTTGCAATTTGTGTGGTTAAGCAAACAGATTTTCAAGAACTTAATTTTGTTTCAATGGAGGTCATGAAGATGACTTGAGCTATTTTCTCCATCCCATCAGTATGATATGACTTCGAACACTTTGGTTACAAAGATCGATGGAACTATTTAAAAATAAATAAGATTATAGAAAACATGAGAGAAGTAACATTAAAAACAATTCTACATATGATGAGCAAAGAAAGGTGAAAAAGCCTAAGCTTTGCTGCCTTTCAGAGGAATTTTCAGGGGGACTTAAAGAAGTTTGTGTATCAATTTTTAACTTATTTATTTTTTTAAATTAGCCTCGAAGTTGGAACTAGTAACTAAAAAACTTATATTCACAGTGCTTGGTTATCACATTTATTGATAAAAACTTGTTCAGTCAGTCAAATCTTTCACCAAGAAGTCTATTGGATGCGACCATGCATCCAACGTTTCAGACAAACTGTTATAATTAGCTCGGAAATCTGACAGTATATTGAAGAGAGTGAGAGCAAAACTGAACACAGAGGTAGAGAAGGATTGATTTTGTAAAGCAGTATTGTCCCATAATAAATCACAGCCATTAAAGACAATACTCGAAAGTAAAAATATTAGGCAAGCAGGTTACCATACCCTACATCTGTCTGTTGAGATGCTTTTATGAGTTCTTCCTACTTGCTAAGCAAAAAAATAAGTGGAATGCACAAAGACTTATCAGGAGGTTGCAGTTTAATAATACAGCTAAAGCAGTCTAAGAGCTACTGGGCAATCAACAGAGACCTTGCTTCTTTCTTCTTCCTTAATGTGCTCCTAGCCCTATATCAGTATGGATGCTCATCTCTGTTCCTTGAGGTGAGAGATGAAAAATTAAATTATTCATTTTATTATGGGGCTACTTTCCTGCCAGTTTAGCTGAACTGACCCACTGTGCCAGAGAAAAGCCAATGCTGACCAAAGAGAGAAGACAGGAACACTCGTCTGGGGTTGGGAAAGACAAAGCAAAGCTACCAATTTTGACAGCAGCAAGCCCTGACTTAGCTGCGTGATCTCAGCATGTGGCAAGTAAACCCTCTTCTGTCCAACTAAACGTGATTTGCAAATACTCAAATATGCAGCTCCACTATCAAGTTTAAAGAGCAGTGAAGTGAAGCCAGGACAGGCAGTGTACACTAACCTCTTGAAACAGCACACAGGATCTGGAAGAAGATGAATTCTACAGCACATAGTAATCCAGCTCACACAGTTCCAAGCCCTTACTGGGAATCAAATATATTAATGAGTAAAATATATGTAGCAATATACTATCACCCAACTACACCAGTCAGTCACTCGTAGATGTGTGCTCAGCTGCTCATTATTGACACCTTCTCAAGGTTACTATACTCCAAGAAGTGACAATACCACTAATTAGCTTGGTACAATTAGCTAAAAATCCACTCATTAAATAAGTAAATCACCTCATTTTGACTAAAGCAGACTAAGAGAGAGCTTGGTTGGCTCTCTCTTAGTCACTCATATATTTGATACCGAATGCCACCACTGACTTCAAGTAGGTTAAGCAACTAGGGAAAAACAGTAGGGAATAAATTCTGCCAGTAACAAGCCACACACAAAGAGCATACCTGGGTAAAGCTCAACTATATTCATTAGGGCTTTTACTATTATAACTACATGAAAAAATAGGCCTTAACCAAAATAGTTCTGTAACCCTAAGCCAGAACAAAATGCTCACTACAGGACTAGTCAAACTGCAACTAAAGAAAATTAATATTCCAACAAGTCACGCTGAAAGATAAAGATGAATTTGTCCAGGTAAATAATTAAAATGCATATCCCAACACAAAAACAGAAGGATCAAGTTATTAAAGGCAATTTATAGTTCACTGGCCCCCTATTAATCAATTCTCTCCATTCCACAAGTCCTGCAGACATATTTGCCCTCCTTCATGCTCTCTCATTCCCTAATCCTGAATAAACCAAGCATGAGATGTCCTCTTAGTACTATCCACATTTTCCTTACAGTTCTTTTTGCAATGCCTCCAAATATACTGCCTTATTAACCAGCCCTAGACACAGCAGTATAATATGGCAAGCACTGCTAGCTGACAAACACTTCACTGCTAGTTATTTTCATGTGGATTCTCTTCCTTGATTAAAGCCAATAGAAGGATGTAAAATAGTAAGATTTCTTTGCCCAATTAGGCCTGAAAAACTATATTATATATTAATAAAGAAAATTGCTCAGACATTGTGAATGGTTCATTTTTCTTAAGTGAGACATACATTAAAAAAATGAACAAATTAAAAATAAAATCTAGCTGAGTGCTAAAGGTTCTTTTAAAGCACTAAAATTTAGTTCTATATTTTTATCTCCTTTGATGTAATGTAATTTACCTGGAGAAACTTTGGGGTTTTTTTCATTACAATAACTCAAAAATATTTAAATGAATTAAAAAAACCCAACCCAAGGACCTTCTGAATTACAGCATATGCATGTCTTTTAAAGTGACTGCAAATCCTCTGAATACACTGCTTCTTCAGAAAGATCAATCATAACAGGACTATAAACATCGGAGTCTAAAAATTGCAGTGACTTAAATATAGTCATTCATCATCAAAAAATTATTACTTTCTGCACAAAAAGAAATTGTTGAATTCCAACTAAGGAATTGCAAGAAATTGGTTGAATTCCAACTGAGGAATCTGACAGGTGGTATAAAACAAAAGATGTAAGGAGGAAATGAGACCTATAAAAGGGTCTCAGGAAACTCCTAAATAAAGCAGAACAAGCCAAATCGCAAGAAACAAACAGGATAAAATACGATTTAGCTCCACAAAGTCTATTCAATAATGAGTTAGGAAACACCCTGTTAGGACTCTCTTTCAGCGCCTATCATTTCTAGCTGCGTTCCCACTGCAGTCACAATCAGTGCTGCCACACAGCACAGAAGACTGGTACAGAAGTACCAAGTCCTCAGCACCGTGCACGGGCACAACACAGGTCTCTGCTTACTTCTGGACCTTCTCCACCTTTTCCATGGTGCAAAGCAGGAATCATCAGTGTGTAAAACCAAATTCAAATGCTGTTTATCTTACTCCTCTAAGTCCTCCCTCTCCTCAGCTACTCTGCACCACTTTCAAAATATTTTCACTGGAGAATAGATTGGCACATCAACAGGGTGAGAGCGGGGGAACATACTCCTAGAAATCGAAAAAGTGAACGGCAGTTCTCTCACAGCAAGCTGAGATAATGCTGAACAATTTCTGCACCATGTTGTAGTTATATATACACGCACACATATATATGTATATGTACTTTTAAGTGTTTCATAATATGCGAAAGCAAAGAGCACTTCAAAGAGAATTGACAGGCAAGCCAAAAGTTTCAGATGACTAAGCGGCCCTTGTGTGTTGCAAATCTTTTCCAAAGCAACGCGTATGATGTTTTCTGGACTTATGTAGAAGATGGAATTGGGTTTACAGTATTTTCAAGACTTTAATTCAAAAGAGTTTTGTGTAAGCTTTATTCATCCTTTGCCCACCCAAATCACACAAATAATAATATCCTATTCAAGTATCAAACAATATTTCATAGAACATTGTTCAGATTTATGAGAATTTCAGTCAACTTCACTAATGTCAGGAGAGTTACTACAAAACATCATGGAAATTATTAAGAAGTAGCACTGACATATACTTTTGTATGTGGAAACCACATTACTGGAGATTTGCATTAAGGAGAGAAAATTTAATGTGATCAAATGGAACTTGTGGCATTGAATTTTCATGTGACAGAAGAGTGATTTAAGTTATTTTTAATAGTTTTTCATGCAAGTTTTACAACAGCTTTAAAAAGCGAGGAAATATTTTCTTAATACTTTGACAAGTTGCAAGAAAATGTTAAAATGTCAGTGCTTTTATGCAGATTTAATTTGTATAACTTTGATAAATCATTTCAAACAAATATGTAAATAAAAACATTGTAATACAGTATTTTTCAAAAACATGTATTTATTCCAACAAAGAAAAGCATTAAAACAACACAAGTTTGCTACAAAGTGTAATGCCAAAATTATCAGAAAATTTCAAGCACATATAACAATTGCAAACAAAATCTTTTCATCTCTCAAACTGAAGAAGTGTCTCACATTCCTGAGCTTTCTCTGCTGGGAGGTTTTCCAGCGTTTCTTTCCTGGTAAACCAGGAGACGGCAAGGATGATTGTATCAGTCTCCAACCACATGAAGAGCCTGAGAGGAAGAGAAGCACCCAATTAATCCATTTATCAAAACAATTTGTCATTCCCTCAGTTTCATTCAGTCTCTTCGAAGTAGAATTAACTACAAATATGTTACAACTTTTCCACTTTATCTCCTCAAAACCCCTATGCATGGGCCCTATTCGTAATTCTCCAAGGACTAGTGAATTGATGGAACTGAACAAGAAAGGTCTAGGTACTTAGATAGCAGGATTAATTATCTTAAATTACTTTACATACGGCAGCAATCAAGATTTCAGCTTAGTCTTGTAAAGGAAATAATGCATGCTGAAAAAAATTTTACCTTCTAATTCTGTCAGTATTGGAAGAATCTTCTAGTAGCTCTCTGGAGTCAGATACTCTTTACTCTCTGGCTTACTGCCTCAGCACTCAGAAATTCAGTTTTATGGACATTCTAAACAGATTTACTTATTGCATAAAAATTACAACTCTTTTCTTAAAAAAAAACTCTGCCAAATTGACAACTTTTTCATATTTTATAAACACACACTGAAGAATTACCTCAGATACAGCCATGACACAATGCTCTGAAATATTACTCCAATTATACTATGAAAATAATTTTAGTTAAAGCATTCAACAAACTAGGGAAAAAAAAATGAACAGTTTTAAATTTAATTATTTTCAGCAGGTATGCTGAAAAGGAAGAAAAGAACACAATAACCAGTATGAAATCTTATTTTAAGGACAGGAATACTTCCTGTGACACATGAGAGACAATGGAAAGAAACGTAAGTGAGGGAGCTGCCTACAGACTGGCTTTTCCAGGACCAAAGAACCTTTATGTTCTCACAGTAACACTGGTCTGGGACTAAATCCCCTCCCAATCCCATTAAGATTTGAGCCTGGAATAATTAATTATTCCGTAAAGTCATGGCAGTATCAATTTAAAAGACGCTAAGTAACAGATAGTTACAAAGGGATTTAAGATCACAAGAGAAATACTTACAAGGGTAAGAACCCTCTTTCCAAAGTTTTCAGTTCATGAGTTCTTGTGAGCGTCCTCAAACTGTCTCAAGCTCCTCTATTGCAAGAAGATTGCAGACAATATCTCAATCGCCATTCCTGTCTTCAGCAGCCTCATTTTTCTTGACATTCTTTAACCAACATAAAATGATGAAGTGCTACGATAGTGTACGTTTTCTGCCCGTGACTTCCTACAAACTCCTAATTTCCTCTTGATCCAGCACTGCTGGGGGTCTCATAGGGATCTCACAGAGCCATCCCACTTAGCAATGGCCTGACATGCTCCTTACGATGATGGTGCTTTTCCTGCACTTTCATCTCTCTGGACGGTGAATAAATCCAGGTCCTCTCTGTAGTTCTATATAGACACACGTGGCCCAGCGAATTACTGAGATGCAGATGTAGCACTGAAGTGCCAGATGGACTGAAGTGTAGCTGACTCCATCAACAAGAAACCACAAGCAATCGTGCAGCACAACTTAATATTTGGAAACAATCAACAGGAACTCAGAGCAACAGGAAGGTGTATAAAGAGAGCAAGACATGTGGCAACTTGCAATAGGGCTTGCAATCCAGTGCAAAACTGTGCTTCTCCACATTAAGGCAGCAAACAGTGAGCAGTCATGTGGTATATCTTATTCATTAACAAAAATGCTTCTGGAATTTCATCTACATGGACAAGATTCATTTCAACACAAACTAATATGCTACAAAGACGCAGAGTTTTCAGAAAAACTGCCGTGACAGTAATTAGCAGTTGTTCTAACATATGTTGTAACAGTGCTATGTCATGCAGGAGGTTAGATGCAAGCACAAAATAGTTTTGCCCTACCGCTAGTGTTTGAAATTCCAAAGAAGCTTTTATATTAGAGCAGAATAACCTTATAGATCTCTAGCATTTTTCATGGAGAGAAAAAAAAAAAAAAAAAAATCAACAAAAAACCCCCAAAACAAACAAACAAAAAAAACCACAAAACAAAGGTCGAGATCAACATACACAATCACCTGGTACGAGAAACAAGGTTTAAATTCCTCGTCCTCCTAATTTAGACCAGAAATCCTAATCTGAACCTACTGTATTCCAGCATCGGACCATACTTACCCTCCCCTGAGCTTTTCTTTAATTGCAGTTGTACCTCTCCTGGCCTGGTTTGATAACCAAGTTTTATCTTGCTGAAAATGTTACAGTATTCTACTTTTAGTGCAGAGTGGGGAACTAATGAGACATTACCAAATTACACTTTCATCATACCTACACTGCTAGAAAGGTTGAAGGAACGTTCTCAACATTTAACATATTCAATTCCTACAATCAGTCACTCAACCTATTCAAAATGTGTGAACCCATGTGCTAAAATTAGGTACCTCAATCCATACTAAACCATCAAATCATCTATGACTTCAGTCCTTTTTATAAAGGCCCCCAAACCTACTTTTTGGTATTCAGATTTGAATGAAAAAAACGTTATTAGGCAAGGAAACTATCACTTCCATACATGTCATTTGTATCTTCAAAAGTTCTTTAACAACACTTCAAATCCTTTAGTACTTCTATCCTTTTTTTTTTTTTAATTACAGAAAGAACCTAAAATAAAAGGCATTATTATCGCTTTAAATTACATGAATCAGGACGCAAGTGACCCAGAACTGCAACGCAAAGGTTTCAGTTAAATTGAGAAAAAATACAAAAATCAATAATTAAAGCAATAAATAAAGCAATTAAATGTACAAACCAATATTCACTTAAAATCTAAAAGTAAAGAGTAAAAATCTAAGGTAAATATAGAGCTTTACTACAGTAAACATTAAATACACTAATAGCTTAAACATTTTTGCTAGGAAAACTTCTGCAACTCTGCATTTCTTTCTATCTAAATTATTTAAGCACAACTCATAGTCTGAGGTTTTAACCCTTCTCTAATTTTACTACAAATCTCAGTATTTTAGAGGTACTTCATAAATTTAATGTCCCTATTTCAATTTTAAGTAAAATGCACACCCTTATTCATTCTAACTTGAACGCATCACTCAGTGTAACTTCAATAGAGTAGAAAGACACAAATCAAAAAGCTAAAGACAAATCTTAGTAAGTTTTTATATGCCGCTCAGGGAAATAACTGCAGTTATAACGGTGACATTTAGCCAGGACAACTACTATATTGAAGAAAATACCTTCATTTCAGTACTTTTCTTGTTATATAGATATTAGCTTTTAAACAAGCTTTTAGAATACAGGTTTCTGAGTTTCGTACATTTTCAGTGGTCAGTGGCAAAATATCTTTTACGGTGGTTAATTTTTGAGCTTTGTCTTTCTTCACTGGACACTTACTGGAAGAGCAATGCTCTCCAATACGAAAATACTGACAAACTGGCAAATACATTAACAATCACCAGGGTCTCCAAATGTAAGTTGGTCGTAAAGACAAACTTATTTACCATATTAATTAAACGGTCTATTTAACATGGAATATCAATTCTCTAATCACATCTCATTTGAACTTCTTATTTCAATTAACAACCCTAAAGTCTACTAGAGACCCTACTGTTCTAGGATCATTAAGAACATTTTCATTATCTGTCAAATGAGGGAGTAAAAGGCAGAAACTGCAAGTACTCTCAGGAGTAGGCCTCTACCCTATTTAAGAGATGATTAGGGAGAAAGCAGCAGTAGTTCTCATTAGTTGCTTAGCAATGAAATGTCCCCCTATGAAACAAGAAATGAACAAAGCAAGAGAGGTGTTGCCATGCAAATGAGTAGATGGATAGTCTATCATCCACTCAAGGATAATCTGTCCTTCATTAAATCTAATCAATCTGGATTAAGACACCAATGGGTATCTCGCATAGAGAAGACAGGAAGGATCCACTATATACAGCCTCACTGAAGTAGCCAGACGATATGTTGCTCAAGTTTACATATAAGCGCTGTGTATTTTCATTATATGTGTGTGTACAACACACATACGTGTGTACGACAAGTAGAAACAGACGTAAAACAGTTTTAATTCAAGCCATATTAAGACTGTTGGTTTTTTCTGTTTAACCTTACTTTTTATATCCATAGTTATATCCAAATTATTAATGAATTATTGTTAAGGATAAGCCATACTCTTAATGTTTATAAAGACTAACATATAAATTTAAGATATGAATGATATACTAGTAAAAGATGAGCATTTAACCAATATCAGAGTTTGCCAAATAAAAAATTTTCAAAAATATATTCTTATATAAGGCCACAAAGGCAACAGAAATACAGCTGTTTACGCTACTTTTGTTAGTAATGTTGTGAGCCCCAGGAAAGCAGAGCTCTTTACCAGATAAATTTGATTACTGCTGCCTTAATTTTCAGACTGACATTCTTTCAGTCACAGATCCAGTTTAATAGGTTCCCTCTACTTTAATTTCCCCACCACTCATTTAAAAGGCCTTTTTCTTTCATGGTTTTTTCTTTCTTGTTTTTTTTTGGGGGGGTGGGGGGGTGGTGGTGGTGGTGGTTGTTGGCTGGCTTTGGTTTTTTAAACACCTGCTCATTTCATATGTACAATTTAGAGTTTTCACAAAAGCCATGAATTAGAAGAGAGACAGAGAGAGAGAAAGGGAGAATAAAAGCTCCTGTGAAGAAAAAAAAAAAAAAAAAGCATCAGGAGTCATGAACGCTTCTTAACTAGAAATCAAGACGAAGCAAATGCTAGATCGTGCTTCTTTCTCCTGCTTTCAGATCTGACAAACGAGAACCCCGCCTACAACTTCCACAGAGGGTTTTGTTTGGTTGGTTTTTGTTGGGGGGTAGGTTCTTTGGAATAAACCTGAAAGATTCCTGAACTCCACTGACTACTTAAAGTCTGATTGCTTCTCAGTATATATTTAAATAGAACTATACAGATTTATAATTACAAAAATGTATTATAAAAATCATGTATCAAATTATGCTTTGATTAGCTAATTCAAATCATTACTCAGATTAAAACAAAGAGACTGTTCCAAAACCAGTACCAATTCACAATTCAGTATTAAGACAAATCTTACCTATATATTCACAAACGAAGACTACAAAAAAAGGAGTAACAAGATCGTTTATGCCCTGAACGTATCCACTGGCTGGATGACGTATTGCCCAGATAAACAAAATTCTTTCAAAGATCTGAAAAAGAGTTAAAGAGACTATCAGATAATTTATCAAGTGAGGAGCACATTTTAAACTTGAAAATTATACAAGGATAAATTTAATATCAAGTTACTAGTATAAAAATATGCATACAAAAGCATAAATGAAGACTGGTATTCATAATTAACTTCCCGTGCTAAGTAAGCTTTTCAGTTCTTCAAAAAGAAGCATTTTCAGGGTATTAGCACATGATAAAACCAATCTAGTATATAATTCAGTTACAGCAGTTACAACAAAGTAGCACTTATTCACTGGAGCTTTTCCAATAATATAAAATTCCTCTTTTCTCAAGAGGCAGAAATATTAAAACATCCTCCCATGATTCTTCACCTCTTTGAAACAAGTATTTCATCAATATAGTATTCTATTTATTCCTAAGTAACAGAAAGAAGTAATTCTTATAGCTTAGATTTTTTAATAACATGTCCATAAAAAGAGATTCCGTAATAGTTAAGCTTGCCTAATACTGCAGTGTGGGGTTTTAGACTTCAGAAGCATGTACACGGATTAATAAAAAAAAATATGAAAAAAATCAGGAAATGTAGAAATAAGGCAACTGCCTGCCGTATCACATAACCTCACCCCCTCAATTCTGCAAACTGTACCTTGCTTAGGATCTGCCAGAGCTCTTAAGGCCACATCATATCAAATCATGGGAAGGACAACATGGAAAGAGTACAGAGCAGGGAAATCACAGAACATCTCTCTGATGCAATTTAGGTCTCTGACAAGCTATATTTCCTCTCAATTATTTGCTTCTGAACATCCTACACGTCTTTAAAATGCTGCATATAAGCAGCAGAGTGAAAGCTGCTGTGTGCTTTGCCCTTTCCCTGCAAGGTCTGCCCAAGAAGCCAGGCTGCAGAGGCAGGTAAGCAGAGCAGAGGCAGAAGAGCTCAAACCAAAGGACTACGTCACTCTTAAGAACAGATTCCAAGGAGCTTGCACAGTTTACTGCAACTCCAGAAGCCAATGAATGCCCAGGCTTCCAGAAACCCCGTAAAAGACCTGCCCTGAAAGGACGCAATAGGCAGAGGAAATTCAGTTTATGAAGCATATTTCAATTCAATTTCACTTCAAGTTTTTGCTGGATTAAGAAGTTAACTATTCCAACACTGGTTTAAGTAAAATCATATTGTTTAGTTTAAAAGCCCTCTTACACTCATTTTTAAGTAAGGAAAGGTCTAGGCATATATGACTCGCATCCAGGTGCTTGAAAGTCCCATCACAGGCTTCCACATGAGCTACCTGAAGCTGAAACACATTTGCACTTTTCGCTTTGAAAACAAGTCCCAAACACCAACATCTCCCCTTCTCCCACGGGCTTTTTTGAGACTCAATTTTCCTTAATCTCCACGTTTTCTGTTTAGCTGGCATGCTGAAAATCCACAGAACAAGAGAGACAGTCAACAACAATAAATATGAAAAGCTTTGGCGGGCACTGAAACACAGGCCTTAATGGAGCTCACACCTGATCCATTACAGCTACAATTACGATTCAGTTTTTGCTCAGTTTTGGGGCAAAGATTAGGCAAAAAGGGAGGTATTCATTTACCAAATTCTCCATAAAAGCCTCTTGTTTTCATTAGCCAAGATGTTTTTTTTCCTTTAGCTGTAAATTCTTCTTGGTGCTAGTCCTGTCACCGCATGTTTTTTAATATGCGCTGCATATTAAACTGAGAAAACACCAACCTCTGCCCATCAAGCAATAGCCAGTGGGGTTTCATCA
The DNA here is from genome assembly GCF_028500815.1 of Rissa tridactyla. Taxonomy (NCBI): domain Eukaryota; kingdom Metazoa; phylum Chordata; class Aves; order Charadriiformes; family Laridae; genus Rissa; species Rissa tridactyla. Next base: position 201,700,164 of record NC_071466.1, read on the forward strand.
TCTATCAATTGTATAAAGACCTTAAGTTCTGTCATTTACAGCTTGCTTTCACATTTTACAAAATTATACCTTTATGAAATTGCAGTTGGTTTATGTCATATTTTTACTATTATTGGAAAATGCAAATCTATCCAGGTTGGGTAGCTCACAGCCGTCCTCACCGCTTCTGTCAGTTGCCATTTCTAGTTTCAGTCACATTAGTTTTTCAGTATTATCAGTGTTATCATTCTGTGTTTCAATTCAAATAAAGGACATTTAACATACTGCAAACACAAATAACTTCCTTGAAAACAAGTATCAGTGAGGTGACTAGAAAAAAAAATATTCAAAGAGGAATTGCTGAATATAGAATAGTGTTATGCAGTCAGGCACTAGGCTAAACAAAACACCCCTGGTGTGATAGAGTTACAAAATATGCAGTGAGAAACTAACAAAAAAAAAAAAACAAACAAAACCAAACCAAAACAATCAGTAATTCAGTAAGTATCTATCAAAATACTCCTTGTAAAAACTATAAAAATAGTGCTTTTCATGAAGCCATATCTGAAGGCATATCTCAAGTCAAATAACCCCCAAAATTGTACCAATAACCTTTCCTCAGAACCTGATAATATACATAGTTTGCATTGGAAACTGAGATGCCTGCGGATTTCAAACCATTTTTAAAATCCAGGTATGAAAACTAAGATGTAGGGGCGGGGGGGCTCTGATTGGGTTTTTTGTTTGCATTTTTTTAATATTATTGAGCAGGAAGGATCAACTCAGTGATTGGCACACCAGATTTAATACCCCAAATGCATCTAATCAGAAATTCAACAAATACACAGTGAAATAGTGTTTTCAATTTCCTACACATTTTCATGAAGTTTCATTTACTGCTCTGAATTGAAAAAAATGAGCACTGAATACCCGAAAGGCAGCCTGATTTAAGCTTCTATACAGCACTCATCACTGTGTTCAAATAGGACTCATTAAAAAGGTCACTTTCCCAAAAGTTTCCCGCTTCTTGATTTTCAAACCAGAAACTGGAATTACTTTTCTACTATGAACTACTACATCTCACAAGATATCATCACCAATCAATTATTCTCCTTTGAATTTCTCTCTCATTCATGGTAACAATAAGAATTACATTCAAATACATAAAGAGAAGAATCCATTAACTTAAATGCAGATTTCTAATTTCTTGTGGGTTTCGCTACTTTTTGAGAATTTGCTGCTTTTTTTTTTTCCTGCTTAGAGAAACAAAGTGGGGGAAAATTTATAAGTTATTTTTAAATTGTGTTGTTTCCTTGAAATGACTTTTCCCATATAATGCAAGATTAGACAGGAAATACACAGCCATGTACTACCCATTTCAACAAAAGTCAGGTAAAGATAGAGCAGAAATTGATAATAAATTACAGACTACTCCATATCCACTTATCAAATTTATTAAACCTACACTTACAGCCATTAGTCTTTAAAATAAACTTGACTACAGCTCCTCTCTCCTCCTCTTTAAGGGCCACTAGTAATTTATTCACAGACCTTTAAGTCTTCGCTACAACCTGCCCCTCTCCCCAGATCTACATAACTCACACAAAAAATAAACACTTAAAACTGATTTAAAAAGGAACATATAATAATGAGCTATTTCCACACATCAGACTCAAAACACCTTTTTCTAAAATGAAGCATTTTATTACAAAAACCAAATTCCAAGTTCAGGTGAGAAATTAAAACAGCTTTATTATCTCTAATGAAAAGCCCTTCAGAAGCAGACTCAGAGACCACCAAGAATAACAAAAATCGTGGAATAGTAAACATCTGGAAGTTGAAGTCAGAAGACACTGTGAGGTTTACATATGTGTTATGTTTCTGGTCTTTTGACTAGGAATTTTTTTCAGCTCTGTCGCCTACAATCTCTGCATCTCATTCTAAGTGTTGTCCTTTCTAGTAGCACCACCATTATTGCAGAACTCTGCAGCATCAAAAACAAATATGTACACAAACCCATCATAATAGCCACAATATGAGTCTTGCACACTATGCTACCTTTTGAAGCTTCTCTTTGACCCACACTCGATTCTCTTCTCTTCTTTATAGCTCTTACCATCTCACCTTAAGAAAGGGGAAGTGACGATTGCTCACCTGGGACCAGCAACTAGAACTCTCCCTCCCTAGAAGGGAATCAGCTCTGGGAGCAACTCAAGGCCCCTGTCTGCGTTGAGCTCCTGGGAGTAGGAAGGGATCCCCTGTGAGGATAAGGGATTAGGCTGTGCTATAGTAGGGCTCCAAAAACCCAGAAAGGGAGAAGTTGGTCGTTATGACCCTTCCAGCACCATTTGCACTAGTCATTGTAAAATGACACGAGCAAGCTGGGCCTGGCTGTCTTGGACCAGAGAGCAAAGGCAAGGACATATGCAAGCCCACCCTCCCGGTAGCCCACACACCTAGTCAGGAGATCAGCGGAGCTCTAAAAACATCTAACACATGAAGATCCTGCAACTCTGAAAAGTTCAGGATCAGTAAAAAGTAAATCAGATCTCTATCACTTCTTTATAACTCAAATACTTCACAAATTTCTTCTTATCCCACAAACTGCTGCTATCCGCCCTTTTCACATCCTTATTCTTCTGTACCTCAAGACCACTCACTCCCAAGTAAAAGAATACTATTAAAATACACCTCTGATTTACGCTTTTATTTTTTTTTAAGCATTAATCAGCTGTCACATCTCATTCCTCCAAGCTTTCTATCATTTTTCCACACCTTTTCCTACTACTCACTAGTGAAGAAAAAGGTGTTGGGGTAGGAAAGATGGATGGGATAGGGTATGGACAAGGATTATTTTTTTTTGGGGGGGGGGGGGGGGGGGGGCGGGGGATGGGGAGGAGGGGATTATTGTGTTGTGGTTTTGGGTTGGTTTTTTTGGTTTTTGTTTTTTTAAAAAAGCAAGCAGTAGCAATCTAGCTGGACAATGCCTTGATCACATTGATGAGAAGTATATCCACCTACTTTATGTGGCTCAATTACAATTGTTAACATGGCTCAACTTCCTAAACATTCAAACTAAAGAAATGTAAGTATGACCAGCAAGCAGCAATATTGGGCTCCATGCAACAGACTAAACTAATTTAAGGAGTAATTCTATGTTACTTGCAAGAGCAATCACAGTGTCTAAAAAGTATGGATTTAAAATGTGTTTATTTTAATGCAGTGTTTAAGATGTACATATCCAAGGAAGCATTAGAAAAACATACCTTTTGACAAGTTTAACAAATAACTAGAAATAAATAAAAACATATTTGCAAACAAAATCTCAGTAAATCACATGAAATGTATATGCTGCTTGAGCAATGTTGTTACCTGCCAAAAGACAATTAAAAGGGAAAAACCTAAATAATTTCACATGATTAATGATCCCACAAAATTAACTGAAACTGCGTTCTGTCCTCGAACTTTACTGAATAATATTTGCTACTGAAGTTCTATTGACATATCAGATTTTACTTAGCAAGAAGTTACCCAGACACAGTATTTCCTTTTTATTTTAATTACTCATAAGCAATAAGAGAAGTGTTTTATTCTGGGAGCATCTATGAGTTCTGAAGTTGACTGACAGCATTTTCAGTAAACCAGCCATTTTGAGATTAATTATAATTCAGCTTTCAACTGTGACTGCTTGTAAAAAAATACTGCTCTAATATCTTTTTCACATTAATATACTCTCCAAATTCCCAAATGAACTCTTTGGCTCCAAGTTAATCCTGCAATCAAAAAGGGTTTGTACCTATCCTGTAATTAATTCTGTTCTATGTCTTATTATAGGATGCTTTCCCCAACATACTAAACAAAAATACACATTTCAAATGTTGGAAAACCTTGACCATGTGTATCTTCTTTAATTATCAATACAAGTTTACTGTAATGTTTCTAACTGTATTACGGAAAAAAGCAGATATCCATGGTAAATACAAAGCTGTCTTCCTACAAACTATTACCAAGTCTGCATCTAGTCTAAAGAAATGTATTAACCATCTCTTAAGAGCAGTCATATAAATATATCTTGTCTCACACATAACCAAATAAACAGAAGACAAAACTAGTCCAAGATCCTACAGGTTTATATTTCTATCTTACAATCTCATCACTTTACTTCAAGATATTCTCCAAAGACCATCTTTCTTAGTATCATTTTTATTAAGCTACTTGACTTCTCATTCAAGTGATTTGGTTAAAAGAAAGGGCATTCAATACATCCTCCAGAAGTTGTTTACCTGGAATTTCTATTTTAAAGCTGGTTTTAAAATTGTTCAGCTAATTTAGAAATAAATACCCTGTCTAGCAGTCACTCTTGAAGAAATGATTTGTACTTTGCAATCTTCCTTTAAAAACAGGAATATATATAGACTCTTACACTAGAAAAGTTAAACAGCTTCTAATTTCTCCTTCAATAAAACACAAGGAAAAAAAAAAAAACATCATTATTTTGGGGTATATTCACTCAAACTAAGAACTACAAAACCACAATCATTGTACAGCTGAACCGAAGTCATGTTATTTTGAGACAGAGATGATCTTCATTGAGACCTTAAGAAAAGTTCAATCATGAAATGCAAGGAAGTAAAAAACCCACGCCAAAAAAGCCACCACTTTCTGTTGAATGCAAATACATCTTTAGATTAATTTAAGAGACTACTGCTGATACAGTTCAAATATTTCTTTCTTCTTAGAAGTATTTGAGCATTCTTCTTTCTCTAACCTTTTTTTCCACGAAATAATATTCACTTCCGATTTCATTTACTAGCTACAACACTGACACTGATCATATTCATTTCTCTTTAACAGTTCCTTTCTTGTCCCTTTATTTTTCTTACTTTACTCTTTGATTCATCCTTAGAAAAGCCCAAGTAAAACACCACTGTGTAGAAAGCAGATAGAAAGCAGTACTCTTGTACCATTTTTCTTCAAAAAGCTGTAATAGGCTATTTCTTCAAACCCATTTCTCCAATACTTGTGGAGGAGCATTTACATTAAACAAATAATTGCAAGAATGGAAAGTTCTGCGTTTAATTTATGCAGATGCATTAATCATCTAATGAAGTATCAGAAGATGTTCTGCGTGGCTCTATAACAGTACTAACAGAACCCACACGGAAGTACATTTGAAGGTCTAACTGGAACCACTAGAAAGGAGAAGTAATTGACCGATTATAAGAAATAGTTGAAAGAGGATGATTCACACCATCTGTACTGTTTATGACCTATATACTTTACAATGAAAAGTCCCTGTGCGATTCAATTACCCAGTAATATAGAGCAATTTGATTAACATATTTATCATTAATTGATGTATATGTAACTACGGTAGTAAAAGAATTTAAATAGTGTAGTCAACATATAAAGCTAACAAAGAAGCAAAATCAAATAAGGAACAGAAACCAGTCACACAACAAATTCACAAAAAGAGAATTTCCCAAGTAGAAGACTATGATAAGAACTTCCAGACCCTGAATGATTTTGACAAATACATAGAACCATGGGAACTACGCTCTGGATTACTTCAAAAAACACATTATTAACAAAACATATAAAAAGCAAAAAAGGAAAACAATCTCAAAGGCACAAGACTGAAGAAAAAAACTGACAGATTTGATGCAGTAGATTAATGTCGTGCCTTTCATTTTACTACTCATATTTACACTGTTATTCTTAGCCTATACTTAAATATTCTCATTTCTAGGACTTTTTTAAGCTAGTTCCAAAGTCAAAATAACAAGTGATGTCAAATTAACTAATAACCAATGCTGTGATATCAGATTCATTACTAAAATGATTTCTAAAAAAACCCAATTCTTTAGATATCATTCTTACCTCTGTTACTTTGGGCTGAAGTCTTAAAACTTCAGGACTCATGCGTGGAATATCGATATGGATCTAATTAGACAGAAAGAAGAATACTGTAAAGGGAACTAACAGCACACTTTTTAAACAACAATAGTTAAAACAATCCTATCGTTTTACAGTATTAGTTATACTGCCATTGTATCATTATTTTTGGAACAACATTGATTTACTGTATCTCAAAACATACGGCCAGATCTTTAAGTCATTGTTAATTATCAATGAGGCAAAATTAAAAATATATATATACACACTTCGGTTTCACATTTTAGGATCCGTATATCACATTTTGGTTGTTTGCAATTATAGTCATATTGACAACACTCATTACCTCAGGATAATTATGAGTAAATACATACTACGTTTCTGTAAAGTCTAGTTCAATTGACACTATCATATATATTTCTTGGTACTAAAGATCAGTCTTGAAGCTGAAAGAAAGATTTCAGCTTCTTCTGTCCTAAGGCAGACTAAAGTAGGATTGCTTAGTCTATACTTTGCAATACAAACTATTCATTTTAATATGAAGCTGGAAGAAAAGTTATCTGCTTATCTGGGTGGGCAAGAAAGTTTGACACACCTGTTTATTGCATACCATACACATTTTCAACTTCTTAAGCAGAAATACAGACCCAGTAAGAAACGGTCACTGTTATACTTTGCCTGTACCACCCTCATCATTTGAAGGAGGATCTGTGCAGGAGATGAAAGATTTGAAAAGCCTACTATTCTTAAATGAAAAACCACGGCAGCACTAAACATCAGTGACACAGTGACACAGTTTCAGACCAAAATATTTCATATTTTTGCTTCTGAAATGTACAAAAAAAATTATTAGAGAGCTGCCTATCAAATAAGATTAAAGAAATAGAGAAAAGTAGTAGCAAACTTAAAGAAATTAAAGAGATTATTTTTCAACAGATGCCTTATAGGTAGAAGTCACTTCAACAGGTGTTCTACCTGTCTGTAGGTATCTTGGTGGTTTTCATCATTTCTGGAATCATAATATTGTTCAACAAATGCGAAATACTCTTTGCGTTTTCTTTTTAAAGTGCTTTCTCTTCGGTCCACATTTGCAGGAAGATAGCCCTGAAAAAAAAAACAGTGAAATGAAAAGGATATTACCCTTTGCTTTACGAAAAGCACTGCTGGAATTTGATTCCATGTGACAGGAAAACTAATAAACTGATGTAGTGCCACGCAGTCCTACGTGGATCTGAATAATATCTGAATAATTCTTCAGTAAATCATTTTTCTAAGCATTCCAACTGATACAAAAGTTCAGATACAAACAACTTACTAAAATCAGCTTTTTTTTTTTTTAAGAAAAGGTTACAAGCTTTTCCACCTTTAAAAAGCCATTTCTCATCAAGAATTCTAAGATGACGTTTGCCTCCCAAAGTGAACAGATCAAATAAGCTCAGATAAATGTAATGTTGTACAAGTTAATTAATTTCTGCATTCCTATGTGGCCATTATCAGAGCAATTTTATTAAATTTTTAAAGAAAAAGCACATTATCTCGGTTGCCTTCAAGTAGGAATGATATACATTAGGAAATGTGTTTAAATTACGGTTAAACTTGTAATACAACGGAGTATTAATTCAAAAGCTTTAAAAACAGTCTAGCTCCTTTATTTCACTGTTTCAGATGAGGAAAAAATAAATATTTTCAAGCTTTCATTTCACCTCAACAGATGATTAAAAGTTTCATCACAGAAAAAGACTCAACAGCACCAGTGACTGGGCTCTTAGATGTAAGAACACTAGCTATGCATTTCCTTAGTTGTTTCCCAAAAGCAATTTATAAGTAGTGTCTTATTTTCCATAAGGTACGGACACACTAAGGAAGTCATGTTTCATATATGCAGGATTATACATTGTTGCCTTAAGTACAAAATACATCTGAATGGATCTTCACTGAACTCATTCATATATATGTGAAAATCCCAATCTTCCCCTCCAAAAAACCAATTCCATTCTCGTTTTCTTTTGTCCAGTTTGATCCCCATTTCTGGCATCTCAGCCTACTTCCCATTTAAAAAACAAGCTCGGGTTACTATTTCAGCATTTTACAACAGGAAATGTGATGAAAGTTACTAAATGTTCAGTTTATATAAAAATTCACTTATTAGAAAGATCATTATTCATGTAACTGGCTACCAAAAAGTTTCCTGAACATTCAGAAATAGTTAACTTTTTTTGTAAGCACCTTGATTTCAAATAATCAACATCCCATAACACTGCAAAAAAGAAAGCTAGTTCATATTTTACATACATGGCAGTCCTGGAAAAATACTTTGCAAAAGAATAATTCTAAAGATAGATGGCTTTGAAAGAGACTGGACATACAGGACAATATAAGAAAAAACTAATAAATGTATTACTCACTAGTCAAGTCAAATTAAAATATTTCTTGACAATATTACAAAAGCTCTCCTTACACAATAATAGCTATCGCCATACTAATGGTAATTAGTAAAACAGAGAAATCAAACTTATGTCAGATTTAAGTTTCCTTAAAAAAAAAAAAAACAGATCCTCGTAACATGAAAAAAACCAAACTATTCTAGGAGTGCAGCATATATTTGCACTTATACAGTGAGCCATAGCCACAGCAAGTAACTAATAAAATGCTGTGCATTTAACTACAAAAACAACTTTCTTATTCAGTCCTAAACACTAAAAGCAAAAATGGAATGAGTAAACTTGACATGCTAAAATTGCTAAATATACAATAAAATTAAACACACTAAAAATAGGTATATAGGTTCCATTACTCTCCTGCAACAATCCAACATCGCATCCCATTTCTATAATGTCCATTTTGCTCAACATGTAGGGAAAAATAAAAAATACTAAACATCAATAGATTTTTGAACATATCTCTATATTAAAACCATTTTAAATGTTATTCCCATGTATTTTAATGTCTTAGTTTAAGACAACAGAATAAGTACAAACCACATTACGTTCCAGCTACCTTAACAGGTACTTGCTTCGGCAAAACTGTATCTTTTAAAACGTACTGACTTGCGTCTGATTCCAGGTACTTCAAATTGCACCAGCTTAACTTTTGCCTTGAGACTCAGTCTGACATTTAATATCCTGTCCCAGTGCTTTGTATTAAGTTAAATATTGAATTTTGCCTCCATTTATTCTCAACAGTTGGGTTTTTTTCCTGTAGGATATCTTAGTTCCATTAGAAAAGAATTCATTTGTGAGATCAAATGTGAATGTTTGAAGGATACCAATATTTTCTCAGCAAGTCTTTTTGCCATTATTCAGTTTCAAAGACTGAAGTAATCTTTCAATTGGACGTGTCTTGTTTCCTGTTCACTTTACAAATTAGGTTTTATTTTTAAAAGTTGGAAAGGCTTGAACGTATCATCAGGGAATAAATTGGTGGAGAGTTTAATCCTTTTATTCATTAATTTCCTCCAAAGGCTTTTGCAACCATATCTTTAATTCTGTTATTCAAAAGAAAAGTGAGTCTGAATAGTTCTGCTTGCTGTTTAGGTACAGTATACCTACCCTTTTTGCTATATTTTTAAAATAAATCATGTTGGTTTTTTTTTTATATACTGTTACAAGTAAACATGCATAACACCAACAATCCCTGATTATATTGATTTTTCATAGACTTTCCCTTTGAAGAACTGTATTCATCAAACACCTGTTAACATTATTAACCTACTGCCTATGTAATAACTATCTCAACTGTTCGATTTTTTAAATCGTATTTTAAAAATTCCAACTTCAATGCTGATTTTACAAACAACACAATCACCTTCTGCCTCGGATACTACCAATTGTACTCAGTTCCCCAAATAAGTCATAGTTTGCGCTTTTTAAGTAAGACTTCTGAATAATTCCAAAACAAATATATCCAGGCTTAATTTAGCTCTAAATTATGCTTTGGTTTGCTCATCTTCTTTGGTTTTGCAACTGATCTTTAACGAAAACAGTTTTGCTTTTGTACATTTATTTCGCCAATAGCTCCCAGTGCACCTTATAGCACGAAAGACCTATCACATCGCACCCTCTTACCTGGGACGTGCATTAGCAGCAGGTAACATGTTTTAACAACTAATGTGACTTAAAAATTAATTACAATTAGAAAAAAGCATCATGGAGTTTATGACCACAAATACTCAAAGCACTACTTCTTCACCACTTCAGAAAGAAGATGAAACAAGCTGCAGCCTTATAGCATAGAAAAACAATGTTTATCAAATGACTTGTCTTTGGGTTTCCAAAATGCGTTAATTGAGGACCACTTAGTAGATAAGAAATCATCATAAGAATTACATGAGAAAAGCTGAGAACTTTCAAAATATTGCTATTTAGTGACAGAAAGAAAAAGAAAATCAAGAAAAAAAAAAAATCAACACACCACAATTTTGGAAGTCTCTTACTCAAAAAATAAAAAAAAAAATCCACTTAATTCTTAAAGGAAAAGCAAAATAACCTGAAGAGAGTTTCTTTGCGGAGGTATGGCAAGACAGCCAAAGATAAGAATTGAACTGGAATGGATCCTGAACTGGAGTGGTTATAACAACAGAACAAGAGAACTCTACACTTAGGAATTTCTCTAGACTGGGAATCTCAGGAATAAACTAAAATCAACTTATGGTAGGAAGCTGAAGCTCACAGGAAGTCCACGCTCTTATGTGAAAGTAAGAAAGTGACTGCAGTTAACTTTCACGTAATTCCAATTCTCTAGACCTGTCAGTCCTCTGATTCAGAGCTTAACCTATCCTTATGCTTTAGCTCACTGTGTTTTACAGGCAATTTTGAGTTAGACTTTTTTTTTTTTTAACTCTGAGTGTTTTAAAACAGGCATCCTGAACTTCAAGAGAAAAAAAAAATAATAAAATGCTCTTTTCACTACCAAAATTTCAGACAACTTTGGGAACAGAACTAAAATAAACTGTACACTGCATTTCATTTCAATTACAGTAGGATATTTGAATATCCACCATTAAGAAGCTGCATCTGCATTTAGCATTAGAAGGAACTAAGCTGCAAATTTAGTACAACTCATCAGCAAGAGACACTCTTTCAGTCACTGGAAATCAGTCTCAGTCTGAAGTAAATACTTCGCATTCCCCGCTGAATTATTCTATAAAAAGCAAAGCTATTTAAGTCTACTCTCTGAAAAATTCAATAGTGTTAAACTGTTGTGTGTATAACTCAGAATTTTAAACAGTTCTTAAATGCATGAAGATTTGCTGATAAAGTGTCTTTCACAGCCTCTGGAGAGTAGACAGAATGAGATTTTTGCTTCTTTTTAATACAAACATCTTCACAAGTTCTTCTAGCAACCACAGGCAGACAAACAACAGCTAAAATGCACAACTGTTTGCCATTGCAAGCACTATAGTTGAAAAGACTGACATGAAAAATACTCCTACAAGGAATACATTGTATTTTTGCAGAAGAACCTTTTTAAACATACTGCAAACAGAGATTAAAAAACTCCAGTTCTGTAACACCAAACCCAGTGAATCCCAGATTCCCACAAGCTTGTCTCTGATGCCCGACTGAAGCACCTCCGTGTGCTGTTCCTCGGTATTTCAGTCAACCTACTCCCAAGCTACTGCCCTTGCAAAATCCTCTAACCACCGGGCAAAGTTCAGGGAGCTCAGCCAGCCAAAAACTCACACTACAAAAAAGCGATTAGCTTTTTAATTAGCTTGTCTCCCTGAACTGACTCACAGGTCTGACATCGGGAGAGCTAATGCCACAAGGTAACTGACCACAGCAGTTCAGATTTGCTAGTCTTAAACCACTACAGAAAAATCAGCAAAAAAACCCATAAGATCCTATCACAGCTTTTCTTCAGTACAGTGCTAATCCTTTCTTGTAGTTACTTTAATGTGAAGTCAGAATGAGGCCTTTCGTAAGACACCGGTAGGCTTCGTTTCCTCTTCTGTGTGCCTATTTTCCAGAAAACTGTAAGAATGCACTGGCTTTGAACTCTCCACCATTCCATCAAAATCGGTTGAAAGAGGCCACTGTTATCACATAAGCCTTTCTTTCATAGAAAGCCAGGCTGAAAAATACAGATATACAGCTGACATGATTTACTACTACTTCTCATTCCCCTCCTTTCGGTTTGACAAATTAATCTTGAAATTGAGCAAAAGAACAGAAGTTTCATCACAATTCAGCAACAAGACACAATATTTTCAAATATCACTGATGGATTACAACTCCAGCAAAACTATTTGCAATGCTTGAAAAAACTATTACTACTAAATGCAAAGGAAGAAGAAAAAAAAAAATACAACTTACTGAAAGAAGCTTCCACGCAACTGGACGAACCCGTTTGGGAATGCCAGACCAGCTCAATTTCCGTAATTCTTCTGTTAAAAGAGAAGTATTTCATGAGAACTAATGAAACTATTATGAATTAATACACACATATATATTCAAATTAGCACAAAGTTGTTTACAACAATGATCCTGTCTTATTATATTCCAATGAAATCATAATTATATGGCAATTCTAAGAAATTAATAGGATACCGGCTAATTACTATCCATAGGAATACCTATGATAATAGGTACTGAGTGTGATAAGGTAACTCTGGAGTATTTCTCAGCATTACTTTTTAGGATACGTGCCTTATATTAACATGCAAGAGATACTCAGACCTATCGTATAATATGCTTACGCAGATCCTAATTAAAAATGAGATTCGCAGTTACAGAAACAGAATGATACTTTATGTCTAAATGCTGGAATTTAATCCCATGCCATATTCTCATTCTTCATGTTGTACTCCTTTCTCTTGAAAGCTGCTTGTTAGATACCATACCCAGCTAAACCAATCTGTGGGACTTCACACATTTTTTTTTTTGTGACAACTGTCTATCATGTGAAAAAAGTTATAAAAAAAATTATGAAAAATGTAAAGACAAAAGATGCTTAACAGTGTCCTAAAAAACAATGGTTTTATGAGATATTTACTTGTAGCTCTTTTTCCAAACCAACATGGGCTTACCAACAACTGTTCAAGTAAGAAAAACCTTACAGGACTGGACATACACACTCAACAAGTGATGTTGTTGAGTCCTGAAAGGAGGTTGTAGAGAGGTGGGTGTTGACCTCTTCTCCCAAGTGAATAATGACAGGACCAGAGGAAATGGTCTGAAGCTGGGGCAGGGGAGGTTTAGATTAGATATTAGGAAGAATTACTTTACTGAAAGAGTGGTCAGGCACTGGAACAGCCTGCCCAGGGAGGTGGTTGAGTCACCATCTTTAAGAAACATGTAGATTTGACACTTCAGGGCATGCTCTAGTGGCAGAGATTGTAGGGGATTTTTCATGTGTGTGGTTGGACTCAATGATCTCAAAGGTCCTTTCCAACCATGAAGATTCTATGATTCTGTGTTTCCCCTCTCACTTTGGGCAGCAGGCTCAGCCAACACACCAGCGGCTGCACAGGGATCTCACTGAGAACAGTGAGGCTACATCACCAAAATCCAAGCAAAACAGTGACCAGATGCTGCACTAGGATCAAAACACAGCAGAAACTCAGAAAAGAAGAGAAAAAGAGCAGATATTAAGAAGCAAGATGCTAAAAGGCCATCATATCAAAGTGAATGCGTCTATCAAGTCTTGAATCTAGTCTAAAGAAAAAGGATGACTTTCATATAACACCAACGAAACTGTCTTTCGTCTATAAGCTTTAAAATACTATTGTATTTGACAACAATAAGTTTCCTTAATAGAATCTTTTCTTTTCTACAACACTTCAACCCCCTGAAAAAGTGAAAATACCCTGACATAGGGGAAAAAAATGAAAAAATATATTTCCTAATATGTTTTTGACTTAAAGACATGGTTTGTTCTATAGTTTTCCTTTTAAATGAACTAATTTATATCTTTCCTGTAGAAGAAGAAATACAAGGATGTGAAGGTGACACCTTGTTAAAGCAAGAGTACATAAAAGTTCTGTCAGTACAAACTATATTTAGACATATCTAACTGCATAAGTGTACCAAGACAGTATAATACCTAACCATTTAGGAAGATTATATTGAGCATGAGCAAAGACAAATTCAGTCATATACCTTGGGCAATCCAAAGAATAGAATGCCAAATACTAAAGGAAAAAGTATAAGAACACACCAAACATGAAGTGACTTATTTGATTTCCAGCAAACAAAAGATTCCTCAGTCTTGTATTTCCTTGTACTTGCAGCCTATCCATGTCTACAACAACAGTAAGATTAAATATACTATAACTGATTACATTTTATTTTCCTTCTTATTTACAGTCCATCCCTATCCAACATGCTGATCATTTACAGCAAGAATTCTTCACACAAAAATTGTAATGCCAGTTCTTCCCCTCCCTTGTTATTAATTGGCATATGCAGATCATTGCCTGCTCTTAAATATGGAAATAAAAACATACAGTATCAGGCAGAAACAAATTTAAGTTCATTTTACGGTCCAAACTCCAAACCAAACTGAGAGGTTCAGAGAAGATCTAGATACAGCAAAGCACCAAACTCTTTTTACTTCCCCTTCTATAGGCACAGAGGTACCTCAGAAGGAGCATCTACAGAGGTACACACAAAGTAGTAGTAACAATGACGAAGTTCGCTCTTATACCAAGGTTCCTTGATAATAGCATGACTACAAAACCAAAAGAAAACCTTCATCTCTTTTAACACTAATTTCCTAACCTCTACTTCCTATTTACAGATCACTCCTGAATCCCATGTATCCATTTTACCTTTATCTCTAGACTTCCTTTTTCCTTATTTCCCTCCTTTTTTTAGCCCTCATCCCTATATATTTCAGCTGTACCTTTCCCCAAATCATCAACCGAAGTTCCACACCTGTCTTCATTGCTCGTCCATAGAATCCACTGTATAGTTAAGAAAACCTTAAATTATTAACCAAAAAATGGTACAACCTTTAAAACAGAACTGTACTTTAAAAAAAAACAAAAGCAACAGGAAAAGAGGAAGCGGTCTCAACTTACACCAGGGGAGCTTTAGGATGGGTATTAGGAAAAATTTCTTCACCAAAAGGTTTATTAAACATTGGAATGGGCTGCCCCAGGAAGTGGTGGAATCACCATCCCTGAAGGTATTTAAAAGACAGGCAGATGTGGTGCTTAGGGACATGGTTTAGCGGTGGTTTTGCCAGTGTTAGGTTGATGGTGGGACTTCATGATCTTAAAGGTCCCTTCCAACCTAGACGATTTTATGATTCTGTGCTTTCAAAAAATATTAGGAAGCTCACAATACTTCTGCACACTAAATATGCATGGGTGGAGGAAGCACAAAAGCACGCTTGTACACGTAACTCCAAGAAATCTGGTGGTATCCCAATAAATTCCTCCCTTATTCTGCCTCTCACATCACCCCACCAGCAAGTAGGCTGGGGGTGCACAAGATGTTGAGAGGGGACACAGCTGGGACAGCTGACCCTAACTGACCAAAGGGATATTCCAAACCATGTGACATCATGGTCAGCAGTAAAAGCTGGGGGAAGCAGGAGGAAGAGGGGGACATTCAGAGTTACAGTGTTTGTCTTCCCAAGTTACTGTTATACGTGATGGAGCCTTTCTTTCTGGGGGACGGCTGAACACCTGCCTGCCGGTGGGAAGTGACAAATGAATTCCTTGTTTTGCTTTGCTTTGCTTGTGTGCGCAGCTTTTGTTTTACTTACTAAACTGTCTTTATCTCAACCCAACTGATTTTCTCTTTTATGATTCTCTTTTCCACCCCACCTGGGAGAGGAGTAAGCGAGCAGTCATGTGGTGCTTCGTTGTCAGCTGGGGTTAAACCACGCCAAGACTTTAAACACTGATTAAGAGAGAGCATGAGGTTTAAATTGAACTACGTTATCACAGGTTGGCACAATAAATATACTTCATCATGAGTATGCTGTCACTGCAAACACAGGGGATTCAATGGGGAAGAGAGGTAGCAAGCAACTAAAATTCTCTGACATTATGTAAGTGACTCCTGAATTTCACTGACACTAAATAGGAAATGGCACCCAGGATTGTCCATTCCCAATAAAAGACGAGGCTTGGGCACAGAGGTGCATTAAGTGCAACAGCAGAGAGATAGGCTGCTCATACACTGAGGACAGCAACCAAAAAGCATTTCTAAAGTAAGAGAGCTATGGAATGCCATGAACAACGGAAAAAATACACTAATGGATTCTGAAGAAAACCCAAGAATACCTATGACACAAAAAAAAACCCATGCAAACACCTCTGCCATGACACACGGCAAGGCTGGGGTACAGAACACAGCTGGACAGGAACAGCCTTCATTAAGGAGCATTTAAAAGAAGCGCAGATGGACACTACTGAAGTAAAAACCAAGAAATAGGAATTTTTTTTAATTTTTTTTTTTTTTTTTTTTTACACCAAGAAAAGATGAAAAACTGCCTGCTACTTCAAAACATAACAAATGTCTGAGTACATTGCTATTTGGAATGGGCTTCTTGGCTCTCGGGGATTGGTTCTTTATAGCAATAGCTTTGAGGGACTAGTTTTTCAGGATGGGAAGAGGGGAGATGGTCAGCAGCAGAAGGAAGGACACAAAAATTCCCTAAGCGATAAATTGTTATGTTACGGTGGTATTAAGTGATCATCTTTAGAATATCTTGATATTTGGCCTTAAACAGACGTTTATCCAAGAAGTTCAAGTTAAAACAAAATCTTTGCATTCTAAAGAACAAACAGCTTTGTAATAGATGTCTGAGATCAAGAACAGTGTTGCAACTAAAAAGCAATTTTGTAAATCCATACCATTTTAGCTCATAGCATCTTTAGCATTTTTCCCACAGCAAGCAGAAGACTGAACCATTAGTCTGATTTACTAGTCTATTTTCTAGTTAGTAGTCTATTTTACTAGTCCAATTTTCTAGTCTACAAAAGCAGATAAGATACAATTCTAATATTACAAGTTCCCAATGACTGCCAAAAGCAAGAACTACTACTCAGCCTAACAGTATTGGCAGTGAATGACCAGAGGCACCATAAATCAGGTATTTTGATACCCATCCTGTTACGGAGTGGTGGCTCCACAAACAGCCTGGAAGAGGCACTAAACTAGCGATAACAGGATTCTTGATCCACCCACTGAGGTGCCCCCTTGCCAGCAAAGAAAACCCTCCTCCCCTAAGTCCTCCTGGCAGCTGAAGCAGGTTTGGCTACTTCAATAGTATTTTATTGTCTTAACAGGTTTAGTCTATTGTCAGACTCCAGCAGCAATGATCAAGCACAAACTGCCCAACAGGTACCCCCAGACAGCACCTGGTCGCATACCTTACCCTTTTTCCCTTGATCTTCTTTTTTCACCACCCTTCTACCTCCTTTTCTCTGGCACAAATTAACAAACCACTCCAATTACTTCTTCCCTTAGTGGTGCCAGTTTTGCTACAGCTATACCCAAACTTGGTACCTCTGAAATGATTACCTAGGCACTGCTGGTCTTGTAACACTGCACCTTCCAAAGTGGCCCCAGTGCCCCCCTCCATGCAACGGCACTGTTTGGTCATTTCTCACACAATTCCCCCTTTACTACTTGTGAAATGCAGGCATGCCGTAGGGTGCTATCTATAACTTCTATCAGTTTCTCACACTGCTGCTGTTTGTTATGTACAGCAATTTCTCAGGTCGCCTCCAGTCGTTCTCCACACCCTGGGGAGTGAGCTCAGCCTCCGAGCAGGGCTGTCACCAGCTTAGGTATTTGCCTGCAGCCCTAACACATCTGCAACAAGTTTCAATTCCACCCATGATTCAATGTCAAGTAAATCCCCAAGCTAGCAAGCACTAAATCATACGCAGTAGTATCAACTAGTTATATTCTTCTAAAAGCCAAAAAGGCAGGAATCAGTCAGAACAAGTGAAGGCAAAGTATGTAATAGCAAAAAAACTAGAAAAATGGTATTTTGTATAGTTTATGAATAAAAAAGAGACTATTTGCCTTAACTAAACACATTTACAAATTATATATGTATCTCTCCTCCACCCCAGAACATGATTATAAGCTCCAGTGTTGGATTAATAACAAGGAAGGACCCAAGTCTTCAAAGGCAAGTGATGTCCAACTGTGCACCATTCTGCTCCGCTAGTCCTTGTGCGGCATTTATGAACAAGGACACTTTGCCAGGTCTGATCTATTTGTGTCACTGGTTGCCTGGCTGAAAGGAAAGAGATCTTATCCATTAGTTTATTACTTCCTTACATAATCATTTTGCTAAAGCTTCAAGTTTTGGTTACTGGTACAGACAAGCACACCATTTACAAACTATGTGATAAGCATAGTACATGCAGAAAACAGAAAATAAATTGCAACTCGGAAACTACTTTTATTACTTTCAAGTAACATCAACTGCTCATTCTCAACTCTATACTCCATTGAACTCTGTCTCATCTTTCACCTTACTGGGTTTTTTTCCTCTCTTAAGTTGATCCAGATAAGAATCTATGCACATACATGGGTACCAACCTCTAAAAACAACCCATGTAAAGAGGAAAAAAAACCACCCCCCCAAAAAACCCACCAAGCATAAAACAAGAAAAGATGCAGATCTGTCATAATCGGAAATGTGGCGCATATGACTAAATCATCCAGGACAAAAACTCCACTTACTCTTCAGTAACGCATTTAAAGCCAAAGACTGGAACTATGCAACCAAATTGGAATATAGCTTATTCTATTAAACCTTCTATCCTGTGATGCAGCTGAGCTTTCCTTCTACACTCAGGACTAGGAAAAGATAGTTTTGACAAAGAGAATTTAAATTATGGCACTATTTCAAACGAAACCTTCACTTCTGGGCTAAATATAAGCAAACACTTGTAGGACTCACTGAACTAAAGAGTCACTCTTTGCAAATTAAAGAGAAAAGAGGAATAAGGTTTTTTTCAGCAAGTTTCAAGACAAATCAGTTTTCATTCCTGACACTGTTTTGCAACAAATATACATTTCTTTTAACTGGGAATAGCTTGAGCTGTCGTGTAATCCCAAACAATAACATACATATCCTGTGAGACTGGGTTTCAAAGGACTGCCCTTTCTGGAAGAAAATCTCAGCACTGGACACAGAAGTAGAAATACACACCAAGGACAAGACATTTTTGTTTTATAACGTAACACTTATTTGAAACAGATCCTCTGACTAATTCCCCATAATGTAGGATTTGGGAGTGAATATCTCCCTACATTCTTGAATGCTGAACGCAAGTAATTATTTATGTTCCTCTGCCAGAGCCTTATCCTCTCTGGGTACTCTTTTTATGCCTGGATTTTCTGCTGGGCCTACAGAATCTTTGGCAATGCTCTTTCTCCCAATATATTTGATAAAAAGCATTTAATACTAGTTTGTTTGGTTGTTTTGCAAATCGCTTCTCAAACTCTCTTTCAGAAGTGCTTCCATGTATTTAGCCTGACAGGATTTATATTCTGTTCTACTCTCCTTATTTGACGCAGAACTTCACCTTTTGGATTGCATTTAATAACCTCCTCTACTCTGTTGACATACCATACGGGAGCCTTCTGAACTTTCTCAAGGTTTTTGTTTCTGGTTTTGCTTTCAAAAGTGGTACGGTAATTGCTTTCAGTATGGAAAAGACAGACAGATGATTGCACATCTGAGAGTTAAGTCAACTCCATCACAACCCATTAGCCCCGGGTATGTAATAATTCCATTTCTGCACCAACACTGACTGTTGTCCTATACCACAGTCCTCCAAAATTCCAGAATCTCAGACTACTCCAAAAATCATCTAAAATTCTGGTCCTAAATTTTCACTACAGTGAGCTCAACTAGCATTTTACCAGTGACAAACAGCACACATTACAACTGAAAGAGGCTATGCAAGAATTCTTTTTGGGTGCAGTAGCACACTTTCATGATTATCACCCCAAAAGCACACAGCTTCTGACCCTTGTGCATCGCTATTGTTAAAGCATCAATTCACATTACGCTTTCCTCTGATGGTTCAACACCAAAACAAGAGGAAAGAAAACCAAGAACCATGCCCTTCCCAACAATTATAAAAGCAGGAAAAAAGTCGCTCCTAGAAGATTTAGTTTAACACTACTAAAGCATAAAATAGAAATGCTTCTGTTGACAAGAGAAGAAAGAACAAATTGAAGCATATACATAGAGTACCACTTCAGATATACGTAAAAGATTGTCAGTGAAGCTGTTCTAATAATACCGTTAAAATACATGAATTACGTATACATTTTAGTTGAAACACATGCATAAATTTTACAGCAAGTTTGTCTATTACTGGTTTTACGATGGGCTTTATTCTTACAAATGACCCACCAGATCACTTCATAAAATCAAATGATAACACATAATTGAAATACTTGCATTCAAGTTCTCAGGTTACCTTGAGACACATGAATCTTAATTTTAAAAAAAGACCTGAGGGGGTGAAATCATTCTGACTTTTACATATCAAAATTAAAATAATAAGTTTAGTCTGTAAGTTGCCACAGTGCCACATTTTTTTTATCCAATTTTCATTAGCTTTTATTTTAAACACCTGGTTCTCCCCATTTCCTCCTGAATATTTAGCTTTCCCACCAAGAAGTGCTAAGCACGTTCAGATACTACAGTACCTTGTAACAGAAAATCCACTTAAGGATGAATTTTCTCCATATAACACATGATAAAAATATTTATTTTAAAAAAGTTCCATACTGGGCCAATATGTAACACACAGCACGCTCAAGGGAGCAAATAGCTAGACATGAGTTTGTTGAGAATACAAGAGAGCTACAAAAAAATGACATGAAATGCCTGACAGAGGTCAGAAGTTCAACTTAAGAGCAAATAAATCCACAAAGATGTCATGCAAAGAAAAAAATATTTGATTACACCTCTAAAAACAGCACCTTTCCAAGAAACAGAAGCAAATGAGATACTTGACAAAACATTGTTAGAAAACAGGTATGATGTGCTGCTCTTACAAACAGCCTTGACATGATAAAAATCAGCTCACACATCCGACATTGAATCCTTCCTGGCATCCTAGAAAGAAGTCATCTTGTGTTTATCTGCACACGCCTGAGCGTCTGGCCTTGAAAGTTGTCACCAGCCCCAGTGGCTTCCAACAGCCACAGAAGCTCCAAACCTGGAACCCATCTCACAGCTTCAAAGAGACTGAACAGTTCCTACCTACATCCACAGATGCTCCATCTTCACAAAGAGGAAGCAGAGAGAGGCTGGAAAACGAAGCGCTATTTTTCTAACTTCTGTCAGCTTTTTATACGGGGAACATGTTATCTCTTCAACCTGTCCACCAGCAGAAGTTTTCATTTCCTTCCTTTCCTGAATTTTTTTTTGCGTTTTCCCCACTAACACGTGTGACTATTCCTATGAATTCACAAAATGAAAGGATGAATGCCAACTAATGGAAAGAGATGCCAAAAATAACTTGCTAAGATGAAGGAGGTAAATTGAAAGACAGAAAGCCCAATGCTGCAGCTGGAGTTGTATGCATACCAAAATACTCCAAATGTTTGACTCGGAGTTAGCCCTTGAAGCTTGAGGGTTTTTTACTTCATTTTAGTATAAAGTTTAGTATAACATCCAAAAGAAGGGAAGTTATATTATTACTATACATTATAGTACTGAGTTTAAACGCAATATATATTTACTGCTGTTAATATACAATGCACAAGCCATCTCTGATCAATTTCCAACAAGCAACTGGGGCCTTTCTCTCACCATTAACACCTAAGCCCTCTATTCTTTTCCCAGGTCATCTTTAGTAAGGAAGATCAGTAGAACATCAAAGAACTATCAAAAAACTTTGTCTATACACTGTCAAATGCAGAAAAAGCATCCAAAGGTCAAAATAAAGAATCTAGGTGCAGGCTAAATTTAATTTCTGAAATATTTTTACTCGTCTATTATTGTTAATAATTAAAGCAAAGGTTGAACACAAAATCCAATTTACTTGATATTACTTCTTTGAGCAGAACTTTCCTAGAGCACCTATCCAAGTGCAACTATAATTGGGGAAAACAGAAGAATTTTTGTTTACTACTGATTTCCTCTACACAGACTTCTATTATTGTGTACACAGAAGTAGGAATAGCTAATATATTACACCAAAAAAAGGCTGAATTTTAGCTTTTCTTCCAAAGAAATGCTCATCTGAATGTCACAGCTTTGTTATGCCCTGCTTTCATTCACAACAGTCTTGGTGAAGCTGATACCCCTTCACAATAGTTCTGAAGAAAAGCCTTGCATTATTAAAGTGCTGGGGGCTTTTTTCTTTCTTCCCCCCCGCCCCTTCCCATTTGCTGGTTTTGGTTTTGTTTTGGGATTTCTTTGGTTTGGTTTTTTTTAATATTCATAGCATTTCTATACCCATGATGTCATGGACACGCCCTTTTTCCCAAGTTAGTCCTCGACTATTAGAGTGTTCTCATTTTTATTTTTAATGAAGCCAAACAGGAAAGAATGAAATTAGGGGCAAATAAAGAACAAATCTAAAGCTACCACATTTCTGCTCTGTAGGGTACAAACAGGCTCCAATCACACAGTAAGTTTATTAATTTTTATTGCATAGAATGTAGCTATATAGAAGTACAGGCATAAAGGTTTAAAACTTGGAAATTGCTGTCTTGCAAAAGTCTATTTGATTGTATACATCTACCCCATAGTCTGCAACACTTTAAATCAAGGCAGCAGAAGAAATCTATCCTCAACCAAGACTTTGAGAGTACCAAGGAAATGTACTTGCACTTATATCTGAAACTTGTCCTTTATTTAATATCTCATTAACCATTGAACTATTTGTCATTGGTTGAAATGTTACATTCTCCTTAGTCAAAGCATAATTTCCATTTATTGTCATTATACTAACTCTTTCCCCTTGTAGATTTCCCAGGGAATTAGATGTCCTAGTTATGAGCTGGTGAACATGCCTGCCCAGCACAGGATTTCTACAAAGGAGTTTTAATGCCACCTACAAATGAGACACACATTTTTCAATCATGATAGTACTGCAAAAATATCCTTGCTTCAATATAATTAACATTTTCTTAAAACTCGAGAACAATTATTTTGAAAATGAGCAGTTGTAAAACATTCTTATCACAGACAGGACCACTTCATAAAAATATGAGCATAGAATTAATTTTAACCTACTGATTCAGAGCTGAAATTAGCCAGATTCAAGAGCAGTGTTTGTAAAACCTTGTCTATAAACTCTGCCCCAGATGGAAAGGATACTTTCTGAAGCAACACTGTGAACCCCAGTTGCTACTCTGTCTTTCAGTTGTCTCATTATTTTACATAACTCTGTGACGAATAAGTATCAAAATGTTTATAAATAGCTACAGATTTTAGACCAAAAAGTATCTCCATTTGCTAGCACTAGCCAACTGTCACTTCTGCTCACAGAGACAGCATTTCTTTTTTGCAGAAACATTTTTGGGTTAGGATAGCTTATTATGAAGGAATAATATGGCATGTAAATGCTTCGTTTTGATATAGTTCATTTAGTTTTGGAAAAATTTGTTTTACCTGCTTTATTACAATACATTTGGATACACATTTCTCTCTGAAGAAGAAAAAGTTTAAAGCAATTATTCTAAAAGAAATCTTAAGACAGTATCCTTTTACTTCCATAGATTTAAAGATCCTTCATGTTCCATAAATATTTCATGGGGCATTCTACAAAGAAAACATGCCATTAATTTACCAGCTTTCTAAACCCACAAGCTATTACTAGAGCTATTACCCATTACACCTAAAACACACGAGGGGAAACGACCAAGTCTACAAGTATTTTTCTTGGAACTACAAGCTCATCATTCTATCAGCTACAAATAAATAAAAAATAAGTCAAGAAATATTAAAGGAGCTCAAAATTTCTGTGTATGCATTATTCATTTTTGATACAGCTGTTATTTCATTGAGATTACTGTAAATGGCTACATGAAGTGATGGCCTGCATGAACAATTCCATGATAGATATGATAAACTAGATTTACATGTTTTATGTTCCTATAACATAAATTCCTTGGATAATTTAACTATACAAAGCTGGAAAATTCTTTCAAGAGCACAGAATCACGGAACTGCAGCTCCCCCAACAGCACATTACAATACAGGCAGTACATACAGAAAACAGCTTTAATAGAGGGCTAGTTATTACTATGGCAACCACAGCAACTGGTTTCCAAATGAATAATAGCTCTGTTAGGCACTTCATTAAATTTTTTTCAAGCAAACACTGCCCTTAATCTTCTCAATGGAACAAAGAGTTATTCTGAATGCATGCAGAAAACAGAAAATAAAGTCCAATCCAATGTTGTAAATACAGGGTAAGACCCTTTTCAGGACCTTTGCTAGGAAAGAGCAGGAAAGTACACCTTGTCCGTTATTTCGCGTAGAAAGTTGGAGAAGCAAAAGTGGATGAGGTTGGTGTTAGAAGGTATGAGAAAGCAAGTGATCAGGAAAACTATGGCAAAAGGAAGATTAATAAAACAACTAAGAAACAAATGCAACAAGTGAAGCCAACAATGTAAATTATGAAAATAAGTCATGGAGAACAACTATGCCGGCAGAAGATTTTAAATGGCATTATATTTTTTTCACAGTTTTCCTCCAACATTCAATTTCTGTGCATCATCAACTGTTTTTATTTTTACCTTAAAGCTATTCAAACAGTATCTAACAAGCTTTCCGAGCAGAACTAAGGTATCTCTCTATACAGAAATAGAGAAAATGGGAAACACCCCTTACAGTACCAGTTAATTAAAGGAGACAATTTTCCCACTTCCTTAGAAATAACAGACACTATTCATTTCTCCTGTTTGGGGAGAAGATGGAATTTTGCAGTCTGTTGACCAATCACAAGAAAAATCCAGTTGTTAAGTGAACAGCCAAGTAATAATTATTTACTTTTGGACAATGTCAGCTGTGTTCCATCCCCCCCATAACTTTGGGGTTTTTCTTAAAAAAAACATTCATATGCATTTGGAACAAATAACCAAGGCATAAATTTACTTATTATAATATTAAAGCCTCATGTTATTAAGAAAAGACTCCTACAAAACAAACTAAGACTTAAAAAAAGACACTGCATTAAAGACACTTGCAATATCTACATTCAAAAATGCAATCTAACTGACACTGGTCCTTCATAGAGAAGCTATAGTACAAGAAAGGTACAACTAAAATAATCAGGTTTAATAGATACATGTCTAAATTACTGAGCCACAGAATTCATGCAATTATTCACAAGAGCTAATACTAGAGATCTTCCCCATAACAAAAAAACCAAACCCAGTAAGTCTACCTACAATGCGTGCTTATTTAACACATAAGAAAAGCAAAGACTTCCTTTCTTTTTATAATTTCCCTCAATATCTTTGGCTTAGGAGGAAAACTGCTGATAAACTCCATGACGTACAGAATAAAGAGCATACTGATCAGGCAAAGAATTTCACATGAAATACGCCTAACGAGCTACAGTTCTGCCCTTGGATCACCTCCTCCATGCGAATTCAAAGTTCGGCTTGGGAAAGTCAAATAAAAAAAGCAGGCAATCTTGCAAAATGAATTAATTGACTTGGTCATACAAAATAATTTAGCTTTTCAAGTACTGAATTTGGCTCTTTCTGTTCATATTAACATAGTGAATTCTGCGTCACTTCCAGGCATCTGATATCTTAGTATTTCCTGCCTCCAAGAAGAGCTAATGTCTGCCGATCGACTCAAAGTGAGGAGACTAGTGGGACTGTACTGCATTCATCTTAAATGTTTGATGGATTTGGAAAGACAGGAAACAAGACTGAATGTCACTTTGTGGTCAAGCACTAAGGGAGGTGAAGCTGCTGAATTTAGCTCACAGTTCACAAAAAATGAAAAATTGCTAGTATGTAAAATGAAAAATCCTTTTATTCTCCTTTTAATCGTCAGCTTTAACCAAGAACAAACACCCAGCTGCCAAAGAACCTCATCTGTACCTAAACTGAATATAATATTTCCAATACAATCATTGGAGTAAAGACTTATAACAATAAGAGCTACCATTTAAAAAAAAAAAAAAAATGAGGATAGGGTTTAAAAGCTTTTCCCAAATTTCCCACCTCTTGCATCAAATTCCTGTAAAAGGCTAGCCCATAACCTCTAATCCACATAAGGTTTTCTCAGTTAACTACAAGTATGCATTATATCTCCAGAGTAGATGTCCATTATTGCTAAAACACATGTGAGGGCATATCTAACTAATAATCAGTATCAGGAAGGCAGCACAGCATATACACAGTGAAATACATCCCACTGTGATTACCCGCCCAGGTAATAACCGCTTTATATATATATAAATATGTATATCTTCCAGTTCTGGACTTCCTTCTAAATATAAAAGCAAGACTCAAACTTCAGAAGTACATTTTCATAGAAAACATTTCTCATATTTAAGCTTTCTTCCATGTACTTCTCAAACTTAAACCACCACAATGGTTCTAGCTTTAATTTACACCAGGCTCTGTTCCAGATTGAACTGGCAAACATAACTATCTTAAATAGGCATTAGGCTTTCATATTGAAAAAGCAGTGCAAGTAGTAAAAAATTTTAAATGCAAGACTTCATTGCAAGAAAATGTACGTATTTTTTTAAAGGAATTCTTCAGTTAAATCTTGTAATCAGGAAAATTAATATCAATTCTGTCTTTCTTCTAGGCATTTTCTAAACCTGAACTAGTAAGTTATAATTTCAAAGGAAGCTTCTTTAGAGCTATGTTTGAAGCTGACAGTATATTGCAAAACAATTTCCAGTTATAACACATTAAAAAAAAAAAGAAATTGTAATCTGTTTGCAAGTGTGAAGAATGCTATTCTGCAAAGGAGACATATTTAACAGAATGTACTGATGTTTCAGAAAATATCTGCAAGATCAGGAAATCTTACAAATCTTTTATACTGTAAATTTAGGTTCTGGTTTTTTTCACCATCAAAAGAAGCTGAAACTAGGGGGACAAAGCATCAACCCATTTTCTGGAGATGACAGTTAATTCCTACAATATGAAATTTGCAGAAAGATTAATATGCCAATTTCTCTACAAATGCACAAATTCAAGTGACTGCAAACGAAGTACCTAACTGTGAAATAAGTTTGTATTTATTTTTTTTTTTAACAGTGGAAGACATGGTGGCAAGAAAACATACAGGATGAATTATACTTCCTTGAGGCCTGATAAACTGACTTACAGGCAGGATGTCTCACTCATTACATCATGTAAATTGCTAATCTTGATGTTCAAAAGCTTCAGGGCCCAAAGAAAGTTCAAAGTTCTCAATAGCCTTGTTGGTGACATTGCTGATAAGTTCCTCTCCTGCTGTGTCATCTGCATGATGGTACGGGAACCAGGCAAGGCTGCTCCCTCGGAAAGTCTATGACTACCACAGGGAACACTGGACTTCTCACCCAAGTCTCTTTTACTATGATAATGCAGATTGCACATAGTGTCTGTGTGAATTCAGCTTTCATGACACTATCAGGACAGAAAGGTAGACACCAAAGAAATTTAAAAAAAAAAAAAAACCCACACATAAAAACTGCAAGAATACCTCATCATATAGTACCTTTCCAACAGGTCCATGTCCTTCTTGTGCTGAGAACTCCAGAGCTGGATACAGTACTCCAGATGGGGTCTCACCAGAACAGAGTAGAGGAGGAGAATCACTTCCCTCGACCTGCTGGCCACGCTTCTTTTGACGTGGCCCAGGATACGGTTGGCCTTCTGGGGTGCAAGCACACACTGCCAGCTGAGCTTCTCATCCACCAACACCCCCAAGTCCTTCTCCTCACGGCTGCTCTCAATCCATTCTCCGTCCAGCCTGTATTTGTGCTTGGGACTGCCCTGACCCACCCGACCTTGCACTTGGCCTGATTAAACTCCATGAGGTTGTCACAGGCCCACCTCTCGAGCCTGTGAAGGTCCCTCTGGATGGCAACAGTTCGGCCAAGTGCAAGATCCTGCACCGGTATCAATACAGGCTGGGGGATGAAGGGATTGAGAGCAGCCCTGCCAAGAAGGACTTGGGGATGTTGGTGGATGAAAAGCTGGACACAAGCCAGCAAGGTGCACTCACAGCCCAGAAGACAACCAGAAGAAGCGCGGCCAGCAGGCCAAGGGAGGTGATTCTCCCCCTCTATTCCGCTCTCATGAGACCCCACCTGGAGTACTGTGCCCAGCTCTGTGGTCCCCTGCACAAGACAGACATGGACCTGCTTGAATGAGTCCAGAGGAAGCCTGGAGAAAAGGTGGCTCTAGGAAGAACTGATTGAGGCCTTTCACTACTTAAAGGGGGCGTATAAGAAAAACTGAGATACACATTTTACTGAAGCCTGTAGCAACAGGACAACAGGCAACAGTTATAAACTGAAATAGGGCAGGCTTAGATTGGACATAAGGAAGAAATTTTTTTATGATGTGGGTGGTGAGACACTGGAACAGGTCTTCCATAGAAGTTGTGGATGCCCCATCTCTGGAAGTGTTCAAAGTCAGGTTGGATGGGGCTTTGAGCAACCTGGTCTATTGAGAGATGTCAGCTAGATGATCTTTGAAGGTCCCTTCCGACCCAAACCATTCTATGATTCTATAATACTAATTTTTGACCATCCACTTACAGAAAATATTCATCAAGTATAATCAAAACATAGAAGTTTAATATGTCCCAAAGAATACCAGAACTGTATAACAACATCATGCAATTCAGTAGTGATCTCTCTTGGGACCAGACGAAGCTTACAATTCAAATTGCATCAGTCTATATGATGCCAGAAAACTGATACCTGATACTTCATGTTCATCAGACAATGCTAAACAAAAACTAATACAGAGTCTACATTAAATTGCAGACAAGTTGGATACCGAAAAATGAATTTTTGCTTCTCTATTACCATATACTCATGTCTGGCTGAACAAAAAATAAATTTACACAATCTTTTGTCTTACTGTGAAAGCAAAAGTATAACTGTAAAGCCTTTCAGTACAATCAAGAACTGTTTAAATGTCAAGGTCTCTAGAATTTTACAACTATGTGTATGAGAGACAAACGGGTGATGAAGATACTTATTCATGTTTTCAGATCAATCAAATGGAAAAAGATGTAACTAGCACAGTTCTAAACGTTATAAGACAGAGGTATATGGCTTCTATATCTGTACCAAGTGAAAATGATAGTTATTTGCTTTTTCCTACTAGATGGAGTAAAAAAAAAAATAAATCAATGTTCATTTTAAAAGAACATGGATTTTTTTAATATGATTAAAGTGCTCTATATTTTTCTCTGGCCGTGAGTGTAAAAATTGAAGTAACTGAAAAAGCATAAGATATAAATGACTCAAACCACAAGTGTCATACTAGAAAGGGGTGTTATTCTGGCGTGTTTGTGTGGATAATCTTGAAGGTAGAGCTGAAGGAAAGGAAGGAGTTACAATTGCTGTCATACTGAGTACCTTCAATATGACTCTGTACCGTAACCAGTTTCTGACCATGGAATTCTTCTAACTTCCCATGATTCAGTTTTGACAGATACATTTTAAGAAGAGTTTGCTAGCTATATATTCAACATCAACAGTGTTGCAAATAACTACTATAACTCTGTTGTAACTTTTGCAAACTAAGTTTTCTTTCTAAATTTAATTTAGAAAATAAAATTCATTTTATTTCTAAAAGACACCCTGGAATTCTATTATATTGCACAGAGGCAATCAGCTATTGTTATGAGATAATATGAAATTACACTTTTTGTAATTCCTGTAACTTCTGTAATAACGCTTCCTACTTTTTTCTTTGAAAATGTAAAGTTAGCAAAAAAACCAATCTTCCTCTAATAAATATGCTAACAACATTATCTGCTTTTCAAGAGTGACAGTCACAAATTACTAAATTAATTATTTTAATTGGTATTTTGAATATTAGGAACTAGGGGCATAGCAGAGGAACTAAAAAAAAAAAAAAACACAAAAAAAAAAAACACCAAAACAAAACACTGAAAACCTGACATCAGAGAAGGTACAGAAAACAAATGAAAAACTGGAAGAAAAGAAATAGTTTACTAAAAAAGAAATACTAAATACTGGTCCAATACAGAGTAAACTAGTTAAAAATGCCAAGACTTATTATGTAATGTAATGACTACTATGTCAATCAAATATCTTTACAAAAGAAGAGAAATACATCCTCCACAAATGGACTATGCAAAGTGTTCTCAAAATTTTTTCAAGAGCTTATTATTACCTAGTTACAACAAAAAATAACAAATTAATAACTTTAAATTGGAATATCCCACTAAAGTAGTAATCAGAATAAGTTACCTGAAACCACAAGTTATGAGACAAAGCCATAGAAAATAGGAAAACAAAATACTAATCGTGCAAAAAGCAACTAATATAAGGAATCATTTAGCACTGATTTCTTTCAGAAGATTTTTTTTTTTTTAAAAAGTGTTCCACAGGCTAATAGTAGAGTGTTACCATTTTTTTAATTAGTTTTATTTATTAGCTGAAAAGGCAAGCATGTTTTGCAGATAAAAAGCTAACTGGAACAGAACAGGAATCAGAGAGGATACCTTTTGGTGATAATAGTTTGAAAAGATAGATATGACTAATGGCATGTCACATGAAGTAGTGGTAGGACTCATCTTGTTCACTTTATACTATACATCAATGAACTGGAAGAAGAATAAGCACTAATGTGATCAAATACAGATAATTCAAAACTGCAGGGGGCAATAAAACTCTAAATGACGTGGATGGACTAGAAGCATAGAGATAAATAGCTATGCAGTCCAGTGAAGATAAATTAATGAGGCTGGGAACAAAATTAATCAAGTTAACTTCAATTAATGAATTTTGTAAAGTTACTGAAACTTTTCTATAACATCAGTTTAAAAAACAGCTTTAAAGGACGTAACAGATTGCTGTTACCAATTAATATCCATAAATAAAAGATAATTACTATATTTAATCAGGTTTAATACACATCTAGAACATATAAACAATAGGTAAAAAAAACATTGTACAAGACTACTTGAAAACACAAGTCTAACAAATTTAAAAGCATTAAACTTAAATTGGAAACTAGATAGACATAGCAGTACTATTCCTCTTAAATAAGTAAACAGTGATCTGTTGCAGGAAAGAGAAATTTCATCTCGGAGACGGTCTCCCTATGCTGCTTAGTTAAAGTCTCATCCACTGCCCCCCCCTCAAAGCAACCAATTGTTTGCAAAAGATTCTGCAAGCACAGAGCCCATCTTCATTCAGTAACACAAGGTCCATTACAAGGAAAGACAAGGCCTGAAATGAAGTAAATCTACATCAAATAGACTGCAAGTCAAGCATAAGCACAGGCTGATTGCACAAAACAATTGGTGTAAATCATTCTCTCTGAATAACCTGGCATGCAGAACCAGGAGTGGGAGGCTGCGTAGACATGCAAGCCCTACTGTCTACCCTGGAGTTATCTATGAAACACAGCTGCACAGCTGCCTCCAGTCCTACCCTGCCTCCTAAATCTGGACCCAGTACACCTCAGCAGGATCTAATTGACAGGAGTCGTCAGTCCTCCAGTCCCTCTCCACTCAAAACTGCTTCTAATAACAGGCTCCTTCCACCACGCCACATTTCTTGCCCTAACATGGTTCAGCTTGTTTAGCAGCTTTCATTTTGTAATTTTAACTTTATGAGATTATCTCCTCATTCTCTACTTTATATTACTACTTGAAGGTATATTGACAGGACTCTTGAATACCTCTCTCCTGCAGCACAAATCGTATACCTAAAAGTAATATTTCTATAGGAACCAGTTTTTTGGGTTTTTTCACATAGCTAGCTACTCTTGACATCCAATTTACATTACACTTTTCCCATTTATATTAGAGGTAATAACAGCATAGCAATAGTCAAATAAAAAGTGTCAAATGGAAATAAGGCATATTACTTGCATTTGTTTACCATACAAACAACAAAAATAGCTGCAGGACAGACATAAAGTGTGTTAGGAGGGCTTAAGGGAAGATTCAGAACAACTACAAGGGAGGTTATAATTTGCAAGAGTGAGTTTATTAGTTCAGCTCTACAAGATATTAAAAAAAAAAAAAGAGTTAAGGGCACTTTTGAGCCATGGAAATAGGCTCTTTGTTCATAAATAAGAGTTTGGTAACCTAAAAAAATTAATTCTTCTATATTCTGAGAATTCAGGGTGGTGGTTCTTCCTTTCCTTGTTTGTGTTCTCAGATTGTGCCTTGCTCTAATAACTATTTGTATATGCAAGTGTCTGCTGAATAAAACCATACACAGAAACTTTGAGAATGGTTCCATCATTATATATTTATGTAATATTTCCTAGTGGATTTGTATCTCAATTGCAGACTATACCTAGTATATTATTTTGCTCAGTATGATAGAACCTACCTATCTCCACAATTTTCCAATATTAAAGCAATGGGCCAAACCCAACTCCAAAATCTACTAGTGGGCTTCAACAGCTAAAATAATCTTCACTTCCAAATTTACATGCATAACCCACCTTTTTGAAAGTTTTCTTGTGAAAACACACACTCTTTCACAACCTTTAGTTGCCATACAAGACTAACATTGCATTTTACACTGTCTTTATAGTATAATCATTATTCTAGTGTGACTGACAGGATTTCAAGGTCATTTGTATTATTTTGCATTCTTAGTCTACGTTGATTTCTCAAGTGATAAGAGAAAAAAGTCTTGAGTTGAAAGTGTGCATGACATTGTTTCAGTTCCACAGATTAACTTATCTTTATATTGCTCTGAAAGGACTTGTCACATAATCTCTTTCAACAATATGCAAAACTATATTAAGAAAACAAAGTCAACAGAAATACTTTACTTCTGCTACTACTACTTCCAGGCAAAACCAACACTACTACACACAAAAATGAACAGAAATATTTGCTAAAAAGTCTCCAAGACAATTAACCACTAATTCAATTCATCATGACAAACAAAACCCAACTATCTGTGGATCTAACACAAAACAAAGACCCACACATACCACAACATCACACTCACACAAAGAGAATGAGACAGCTGCAACAGAGTAGCTACCTGTCGCTTCATTACTCACTACAAATCTTTGCTTGGAGCCTGTTAACTAGTTCTACCTTAGTCCATTTTCAGTATTACTCTAAAGGAAAAAAAAAAAAAAAAAAAAAGCAGGAACCCTCCAAAAACACGATAACAAAAAATCCCACCACACACAACCCACAACAGTTTTCCCAGGCTACTACTCTCATTAAATCAAGATTTTTAAATATAGTCTTCATTGTAACATGAAGCTAAACCAAACAACTCCCAAAAATGAATACACACATGCACATACCAGATTCTGATGAACTGTACATACGGTCATATGTATGTTTCTGTACAGATATATGCATGCACACATTTTCCCTGATACATACATATAATGTAGTCCGAGCACTACCTTCACATATGATCTACTCTTAATAGCGTCATGATCATCAAGAGTTGGTGTGTCGTAAATAGTTAATTTCTTTCACTAAGAAAAAACATGAGTTATTTATAGATTTATTAGGAGATACTACCGAACATATCCCAGATATAAAATGATACAAATATTTTGAATAAAAAAACACACACAAAAAAAAAAAATCAATCTAATTCACACAACTTCAAATTCGGTACTCATTACAGTTCGTAGAGCAAGAGAAAGAATAAGCTTCCAATGAATAGACATCGAAAAAGCATTATTTAGTGGTATCTACAAGAAATAATGTTGAGAGCTTATTGGATAGAAAAGCAACATAGTCAAATTTTGTATTCCTCTGTATTTTTCCTGTGTGAGATTTATAAAGTTCAATAGGGAAAAAACAAACCCAGTTTGTTTAAACAACATTGACTAAACTCTCACCACAGTCATGGTGACTGCAGTCCTAATAAGAGTGGAAATTCTTTCACTCCCTTCCAAAATACCTTACTTGAATGCCCAAGTTTGATTTACTGGGAAAGTATTCCCATCCAATTAGACATCAAAAGTGAAATGGAGAGGTTTAATTTAAACTTTATTTTCTCTCTGACTTTGTAATCTTATGTAACAAAGATTTCTACCATTACGACATTCTTAAAAGTTATATGAGTTTTCATGTCAGTCACAACGACATAGCTCATAACATCTGTTAGATCAAAGTGAGAAAAGGTGATATTTGACTATTATTTTCAAGCTTATATAAAATATGTAATTAGTTTTAATGCCTCAGAGTTTATTCACAGTTGCATTTTATAAGAATATCCTATAACTCACTGAAGCATTAAGTCTAATCTAGTCAGTATTGTTTCCATAGTTCTACTTCACTAGCATCAACCTCATAATAAGACACAACACAGAAAGGAAAAAAAGCTACAACTTCAGCCCTATTATATTGAAGAAGTCTCATGTCAGCTACAGGGAGGGAAAGCGTCAACTCAAGAACTGCAAACATGCAGTTTCTCCTTCCTTCCATAAGAGTTTCTTGTAGATATCTTCCAGAATGGTCTAACTCAAAGTCATTTTGTTTATTAATTATTTTGACACAAGATGCTACTTTTAAGTGACTAGCCAAGTTCTCCAAAATGCAGTGTACTATTTCTACCTGCTACAGATTTTCACTTGGGATATAAAGCCATTTGATTCTGTGATACCCTCCCAGCACTTGTATTTACTATTCAGCAGTTAAAATCCAGTGCACAAAGGGAACAGTCAAGTTATCTGACAATACATTTGTTTCCACATTAACATGTTGTCAGCGTTCACAGATGAGACACAGAACTACTGTATCAGTCCGTGAACATGAAGAATGCTCACCGAGCAGACAAGCAGTAATACTTCCACGGCTCATCATTTTTCATATTCATAACTCTAAGCGTGAGAATCATTCTTATACTGCATACTGTTCCACTGTGAGGCATTAATGCTAAACACAGCTAATTATACTTTGTTTTTTCTCCAGAGATTAGTCCAGTAGGAAGAAATAATGTGAGAAAGAAAAGAACAGGAAGCCATCTAATACCCTACGTATGCAAATTGCATATTACAAGCATGAATACTACAAGCATTTGATTATATTCTGTCGTTCTTTTGCAAGATCAATTCTAAATGTTGAAAGGATTAGATCCTAACCAAACTATCAGGCAGAACAGTACATCAAAGAGGAAAATTTTATATTTGAAGAATAATTTAGATGTAATTCACAGCTCCTATAAGAAATACTCACCAAGATCTGTATTGGGGCCAGCAAGTAGCTGCTTAAATTTGTCCAGTCGGGATGCTTCTCTTTCAGTCAATGCAGGAGTAATTGAGGTATTATAGTCTGCCATTCCACTCACCAAGGGAGGTGTGGAAGTTTGTGGAAGGGACCGTGATCTCTGCATGGAAGAATTTTCACTAGCATTATCTGAAGGGAAAAAGAAGCATAACAGTTAGTCTCAGCTAGTGAGAAGGCTACTAATAACTATAATTTGTAAATTTGAAATAGAATTACATTTTGGAGAAATGTAAGCTGAAGTACAGCACAAGTTTAGACTCGAAGTGACTTGGATTTAGCAAGATGAGCATTCCTCTTTCAAGCAATGTTCCACAGTTCTCCTACATCAAGTAGAGATCATCCTAACAGCTAGGCTAATTGATTTCTAAAATCTCTGTGCTACGGAAAGCTCTTTCCATCCCCCTTATTCCTCTCACCGTTTTAACAAACAAACAAAAGGCTAGGAAATCATTGCAATTACTTAAAGTTTATACATAAAACACAGACCAGATCACATGAGGATGAGCTTTCCAGTTCACACGCATGGTTTTCTCCAGTTTTTTATTACCCTTTATACAGTAGCATTTTAATAACAATTTTTCACAATAGTACAAATATTATTAATTGCATACATCTTGGTGCAGCTAGCCATTAAAATACATTCAATTAGTGCAACTTCCTTCCAAAACTGAGGAGGTATTAAGGCTGAAAACAAAAAAAGTTTAATTATTCTTCCCTCACTCATGTATTTCCCACACACATGCTTCACAGGTTAGTATGGCATGCAGTATCTCCCTCAAATAAATCAATATAGATTAATAATGTTTTCCTGTGGTATTAAGAAAAGGTTGGGAAGGGGTCAACATTCTAAAAGGCAAATATTATAGCTCTCCTCATTTGATTTTCAACATCTTTTTCATTTTTCAAACATACCTGATGAACTCGATGTATGACCTTCACTGACTGATTTAACAAGCCTATTATCACCACATGGAACTGAACTCAGCTCTGGAGATTCTACTTGTTTTTCTTCCTGTAGATGTTCTTCCTGAAATTTATGCTGTTCTTGTAGCTTGCTGTGATTCTGAATTACTTTGTGAGCTGTTTCCATGACCACTTCTGTATTTAAGTTTTCAGCAGCTATTGCTAAGAGTTCATCATCATCATCCCCAAGATCCCAAGCATCACTTGTGTTACTTTCAAATTCTTGGAAGGTGCTGACTTTCTTTAGTTTCACTGGAGTTGTAGGTGGCTTTGAACCTGGTTTTATCAAGCTGTTCAAAAACAAATAAACAACATTCAGAGAACTAGTAATGGAGTAAGCAAAACACTATGGACAGGGTCAAAAAACACAAGTCCATGCTTGAAATCATATATGTAGCAAATATGACAACATACTGCTGAGTATGTCTGAGAACAAGGGCAGGTAAAGACTGACTCTTCTTGGCATTGAATAGAAGCTCAATAAATCCTTCCTTCCCTTTTTTTAAAAAAAATAAAAACCAACACAAAAAACAGACACCCCCTCACCGCCCGTCCCCATCTTCCCCCCCCCCCCCCCCCCCCCAGAAAAAAAGACCAACCCCAAAGTCAAATAAAACAAATACTACTGGAATAGTTTATAAGACAGAAAGGACACGTTGCACTTCTCTTGCTCCATGAACTTCTGTAGAGATTTCAGGCCTTTCAATGCAATTGCTGCATAACAACACGTGAGTAGTAATCAGCTCATCAGGTCTATTAAGTCATCATAAGCAATCACGTAATACAATCGCTGCCATAAACAAATCAAGTCTCACCTTGAAATGCATTAGATCTATCATTCCTCCTCAATCAGGCACTCCAGCACAAACTTGCTTGAAAACTTTGCTCTTCTCATAGGCAAGATACTTCCTCTAGTTCCTAGTCTAAGTGTACCCTGATCAGTTCCTAACCTTTTGTCCCTCTGCCAACATGCAGTATAAGAGAGATGAACCAAGTACCCCTCCCTAGCTTGGCACTTATTCTCACTTACACAGTAATGCAGAGCAATCATTCCTCCCTTCAGATTTCAGCTAAATAAGGCATTAAGTTGAGAGAATTTCCCAGACTGCTCGCAAAAAAAGAAAGTTACTGCAATTAACTTAACTGCCCTTTCTGACCATCCCGGTCTTTCCACCTGTGCTAGTTTAACTTTTTTTCTGTCAAGAAAAGGCAGTCAGAATTGGAAATCAGAAAAAGTTCTCACACAGCCTTCATACAATGTCAGTAATGTTTCTGTTATGCGTTACAGGGAATACCTTTCCTAACAGGTGCCACAACACTGATACTTCCACACAACTTGTCATTATTGCCTACGACAGCAAAGTCTTTCTCTTCTGTCATTATTTCAAGCAATAAGCTTCAGTTTTTGTTACTGTGTCTCTCTATAACTCCATATTTTGAACCAATTCATCTCATTCCTTTTTCTTCAGTCCTCAAGGTCATACATTTCAACCGCCTTCAACTCCATATCATCTGAGAATTAACTACCATGTGCTTACTTCTTGTGCCATTTTAAACTAGCCCTTGAAAAAAATTCACTAGAAGTATGACCTCCTTCCAAGCTAATACTTTTCCTTCTAAGATTATGTCCCTACTTGTCCCTACTGCTTTGCGCCATTCATTTCATTGGTCATACAATTTTCCCAAAGTTCTCACATACACCAATGTTTTAACAGCAATGCTGGTTTCAAAGCAGCTATGAAATCCACCAACAATCCAGAAACAGCTTTGTCCTTGACAAAGCTTAAAACACCTTAAAACTGTCTTTCAAAAAACAAACCATAAAGCACAACATAAAAAGCAGAAGCTGCCAGAATGCACCATTTTGCTAGAAACCTCAGCCATAAGGAGAAGAAAATCATTCATTCACATTAGTTGTGGGTTATCAGCATGAAATTTATGTGGTTACTAATGATGTTTAACGTAATGTTGCCACTGTCGTGTACATTGTGTTCTGATATCCAATAATCACAAGGTAAGGCAACAAACTCTTTAATCACTGTAAAATCTATTCTACCTACTGTCTTCTCACTCACGAGCAAAATGCCCAACTTTGCCTCAAAATGTTCTACACCACAACCTGACTCTTTTCTCTTACAGACAAATAAAGGCAGTCCATCAACAGAAAGATACACACAAGGAAGCCACTTACACCTAAGTTGTAAGCTTTATCTGCTAAATTAAGATTAGTATTTACCATACGATTTCCAATTTATAAGTCACTGCAAACAGATACTAAAAGTTGGCAATCTATGTTTGTTAACTGAACAGCTGATTCATTACTCCCAATATGGTAAGCATCAGGAAGTCACAAAAGAGAAGTTAGAACAGAGAAGTCAAGATTATGAAAAAAATTGAGAATGGAAGATTAACAATAAGCTTTACAGCCAACCAGGAAGAACAAGAGGAGAGAAGGCAGAGGAAGTCCAAATTACCTGGAATATTTAAATATTGGGTTAACTTACGTTCCATGCAATAATGGATCAAAAGGCGGATGCTGAGCTCCATACACATGTTGAATACTAAAGGGAAAGAAAGAAAGTTATCACAAAAATAATAAAATACTTGTGGGTTTTCTGTGTATTAAATAAATAGCCAATAATAAACAGAACTGAAATGTTACAACAGTTTTCCGTTTCAAAGAATCCTGCATGCCACTAAAAATAATGGAGCTGAAATTTAAGCGTATACTAAAAAGTAACTGAATAAAAGTCATAGATTTGCCAAACAGAAGCTATTTTAAAGGCCTAGGCTAACTTAGGCCTTATTTTTCTGAGAAGGAATTAAAACAAGAAAAAAGTTAACTCCACAATAAGAATCTACACTGCTCTTAAATTCTCTCTCTTCTGATTTATCACTTCTTCATTTACCTCTTGCAAAAAAATAAAAATTCTCAAAGAAAAACGTGCAAAGACTGAATCTTCTACATACTCTTGTCACTCAAAAACCAATCAGTCAGCTATTAACACTAAAGTACAAGGCTGATAAAGAAAAATGCAAAAGATGGCATGTTAGAGAATAAAACCCATGGGAGTATTAAAAACAAATGCTTTGAAATAAATAAGCTTCCAAGGACAGATTTATTCACTACAACCTCTAACATTACAAAACAGCATGTTACTGTGTGACTGATAAAACTCTCTACAAACTAAAAGTTTGTCTCCTTCCAGTTTTCAGCTACAAAGTTATTGTACAGGTAAAAAGAACTCCAAAGAAAACACATCAAGATTTACATGTGGCTTCATAATGGAAATTGTTACTACAAAGCTCTGATTGCAAGAGGAGCAAATCATATGCAACATTAATATCTACCTAAACCTGTATTAAAACCACATAAAAGAAGACAAACATGCCCTCCTGACAAATCAAAACCAATCTCCAGACCATAAATACAAATAAGTCTGACCTTGGAAAACCTGAGCTAGAACCAAGCCAAAAAAGACTGTAGACATAGCAAATTTTAAGAGAGGCTTAGAGTTATACTACAGGGGCAGTATTAACAGTAGCGAAATTAGCCCTAGAGGTGACTCGGGGTGGCTCCATCAATTTTTATGCAATTCTATACAAATCAAAAAGTCAGCCAACCACCAGCCATTCTACACAACTGCACACCATACACTCCACGGTCAAGTCTCTGCACTCTCCTGCTCTACGCTCATGTGAGTGTCAGGTGTCACTTTCCATTTTGGCATACAAATGCAATCTGCACTCTATGAATGACCATAATGGGAATTCACACAAATATAAAGCTACAACAATCCTCTCCGCAATATTAGAGAAAAAAAAAAAAATATATCAAAAGCACACTCTCGCAGTGTCCTCAGTTTTGACACACCTGCAGTTGCCTGCAAATTAATTAACTGCAACCATTCATAGACACTGTGTAATCGAGGAGCGTCAAAAGTGTTTTTACCCCCAAAGGACTCAGCAAAGTTACGAAATAAATTCAGAAGGAGACAAGCACAGTTGGACTGAAAGAGTTAGTTTATAGCTAGAAAAACAAAACCACTATCCATTAGTGTTTATGAGCAACTGAGAACGGAAAAAGTTTAATGGTGAGTAGGATGATTTTGCTGAATTCAGGTAAATGGTATGAAATACAGAGTTACTGTTCTCTGAGAACCAAGAATATGCACCGCTCTTACAAAAAGAACATAAGAAACTGAATTGCTCAACTGTAAGAGCATTTCAGGGATGGTAGCAGAGAACATTATTGTTAAATAAACATCTGAATATGCTTTCCCAGCCTGACGTAATGGTCTAAAGAGTTAATGTGACTTTGAGGATGTACTTTTGAATGGGATAATGTGTTTGTAGCTCTTGGCAATGATACATCGGCTGGGTCTGCTGTTCACGCTTCAGGAAGACAGTTGAGAAATTCATGATATTTTGAAATATCAAGCAGAAACTAAAATATGGCTATCTACCTATAAAGTACAGTTTCCTGCGTAGCGTTTCAGAATACCATACCTTGCATCAAGTCACAAAATTTCATGACCTGTATCATTGAAAGCTAGAGAGAGACTTTTTACAAGGGCATGTAGTGATAGGATGAGGGGTAATGGCTTCAGACTGGAAGAGGATAGATTTATATTAGACATCAGGAAGAAACTTTTTACTATGAGGGTGGTGAGATACAGGAACAGGTGACCCAGAGAAGTGATTGAGGCCCCATCTCTGAGGTGTTCAAGGGCAGGTTGGATGTGGCTTAGAGCAACCTGCTCTAGTGGGAGGTCTCCTCGCCCATGGCAGGGGGTTGGAACTTGATGATCTTTAAGGTCCCTTCCAACTCTAACCATTCTATGATTCCACAATTGCCAAAAGCTACAAATACATTCTCCCATTCACAATTTTCCAGGGAACGCATCCCCAAAACCACATTAATTCTTTTGACCGTGACACCAGGCTGGGAACGCACATTCAGATAATTACTTAACAACATTCCTGATACAAGTTATAACTAACGCTTACTAAGCCCACCAGCCATCATCGATCAGACAGGCGGAGGCACCCAACACCAAAACGCTCTGGGCACTGAGCTGAGGAGAACGAACCGAGCTGGGGACGGAGAGCACCTGCACCAACCTCCCACCTACCGAGAGCGAGCGACCGACAGGACACGCTCCCTGCCGAGGGCCCGTTGAACTCGGGGGCCAAGGAACACGTCGCTGGGGCCTCCCGCGGGCCCCGACCTTCCTGCCGCCCCGCTCACCTGCCCGGCACCTTCGCGCCGCTCCGCTTCCAGAACTGCTTCCTGCCCCCGTCGCTCGCCATAGCGGCCGTCACCTCATCCCCCTCCCCGCGGCCCCGACCCGACCCCACTCCCTCAGGCTTCACTCTCCCCCGTTCCCTTCCACAGGAAAGGGACTGAGCGCCGCCATCTTGGGACCAGGAAACAACCCCGCTCCTCATTCGCCTCCCGAGGCAGCCCGGAGGTTTCAGCCAACCAGAAGTGAGAGTGCTGCCGGGTGGGTCAGGTTGGGCCAATGGCAGCGAGGGAGGGGTAGCTGGGCTCGGGCTGCTCCTCCCGTCACGACGGCGGGGCTGCGTCTACCGTCGCCCGTCGGGAGGCGGCGGGGAAGCGGCTGGCAGCGGTGGTGCCCGGCGGGACGGCGCCGGCAGCCTCGGCCGGGCCCTGTCGCCGCTGTGTAAACCCAGGCGGAGGCCGCCGGCGCCAAGGAGCCTCTCTCTTCCCTTCGTTTCCCTGGCCTTGTGTGGTGCATAAGGTGCCAGCCGGCACCGTACAGAGACCCGCTCTTGGCTCCTGTGATTCACTGAAGTGTTTGTGTAAAGTCAGGTTTTACTTCATGGTACTCAGCGTGTGATGTTTTCAGGCTTTGATCCTTTTTGATTTAACCATAAAGAGTAATTCAGAGCACTCTTCAGGAAGAAATGCAGAACTTGCTGTGTCAATGGAAGGAGATACTAATGGAAGATTAGAGGACAAATTTAAATCAAATTAGATCTAACCAGTTTTTATAATACAAGCCATCAGATTTTTTCCATTCCCCTCTGTCCCCCAATTATTTACAATTATTTACCCAGTTACCTGGGGAGAAAGGAGGGGACAACTTTAATCTTTCTCAGCTTTAAAGTGCTAAAGATAGGACTTATCCAATTATTGTATCCACTTCATTTGTTTGCTGTGAGATGATACAAGATGGAGAGTCTTTATATGTATCTGTAGAGTTCTCGGCAATTCTGATCCAAGGATACATGACTTCTGCAAACAAAATAGGTATGGTTTTATGTTACTCTTTGGAGTATGGCTCCTGAGAAAACAGTGCTGACTTACAGATGTTTTTTCTGCATCCTAATGCAAGACTAATTTAATATGTCAAAGGTTGTTCAAGGAACATTCTGCCATAATTAACTCAAAACCTGGCATGTAGTACAATACCTGACTTGCAATGCAACATTTGTTCTTTAGTATGTATTTCATGTGTAAGTTATTTATTAAGAATAAAAAACAATGATGTTTTCTGCCTGTTTGGGGATTTACTTTAGCAGTTACCTTCTAAGAACTGAAAATTAAAATGTCACAGCCCTCAAGTGAAAGCTGCGTGTCCCAGTAATTTCAATGCTTCTTATAGATAAATATGCTATGGGTAGTGTCCTCTTCTCTACTTGTGTCCTTTAAATAGGATCCCTCTTACAGGTTCTGGACCTGTAAGCTTTTTGTAATGCATCATGACCTTGAGTATTAGCAGCTTTAATAGAATACACAAGAAACATAATGTAATATGAGCTATGTCTGTTAGCTAAAGTGAAAATGGAACCTGCAAGGTCATGAGTGGAACTTTGCTTGGTCTTCGCTAGCTAAATTTAAATTAGACTTGTTGCTGTTAGAATACAAAAATGAGGTACTTTTCCATTGTGACAGTCAAAAAAGTGATAAATACATTAAAGATACATTCTACTGTTAGCATTAATATGGATGTTGAAACTATATATATGTTCTTTTTATTTGTTCATGTCAAAGGGAAACATAATTAGCTTCAGCCTAGATAGCCTAAACCATCTGTCATCCTTGTAAAAGTTGACCTGAATCCTGAGGTAACACCATTTAACTTTTGTGTCAGTCTGGTGCAGCCATGTGGAACTTCTGGTTCATTTTAGGAGTGGAGGTTTTATTGAATTACATAATAAAGTCAGTACAAAGTTAACTGTATTACTTAGTTTTCATTATATTCAGTATATTTCAGGTGCTTAAATTTTTAGTGTGGTGCAGAATTTTATACTGGAAACAAATAACTGTTGCATAGATTTTTTCACATAAATAAGTCTGACCTGCAAATGGCGCTACATTTGTATCAAGAAGAACTGGAAGTACACCGTTAGAAAATCTCAGACAGTGCTACTGTGGAGAACTGCTGCTAGTTTAGATCCTTGGACTGAAGTCATCCAGAGCTGGACTGGACCCTCTTTGTTGTTGACTTTCAAGAAGGTAAGGATATTATTTTCATTCCCTTTCCATTCACTTTTATATTTTTTCCTTATTCTGTATTTTATTTTATGCCTGACACAAACCTGTGTTGACAGGGTTCTGAAGGTGGAAGGGATTTGGAAGGAGTAACCTTTCAAGACCCCATCAGGTAATTTAAGTACAATTCTTCATGCCAATTACTTAAGGTGATCTGACCACAAAGACTGTGTCCTTGAAAAGCACTTATAAAACAGTATGAATAGAGTATCGTAAAAAGCTAAATTCCCAGCTATACAGTACTTGGAAGGAGAAGGTGCTCTGAACATGTATTTTAGCAGTGTTCCTATTTAAGTTTTTTGGTTACAGAAATGTAGCATGGGCAGCTGAGGGTGTACACAGATTCAGCTGTGAACCTCTTTGTTGTGTTTGAGAAGGGGAACTGCCAGTGTTCAGGTGCTGTCATTCAAGGAGTGTAACAACTCTGCAGTCACCACTGGGACTCACCTGCTGCAGCTGATTAGCATAATCTTCAAACACTCCCAAGAATCTAAATAAGCCCTCGGGAAATTGGTTAATG
Source organism: Rissa tridactyla (assembly GCF_028500815.1). Taxonomy (NCBI): domain Eukaryota; kingdom Metazoa; phylum Chordata; class Aves; order Charadriiformes; family Laridae; genus Rissa; species Rissa tridactyla. Next base: position 201,744,404 of record NC_071466.1, read on the forward strand.
TTGAGTTGTGCTTAACTAGAGTTATGCTGCTTCAAACATTCAAACTAGTTCTTTCAAAGTCCGCACAGCTGTAGTAACTTAGTTCTGCTCTACTGGGATTGCATTATAAACTTGCAGTAGTAGTTCAGTTACTACTTGTGTAGGAATTTTTGTTACTTCAGAGCACGAAGAAATATTGAAATACTGCAGTATTTTTTTGTTTCATGCCAAGTTGTATGCAAGAAACTATAGTTAGGAAGAGGTTTGCTGCCAGCGTGGGCAAATAATGTACTGAGCTAACGAGGGGTTTGTGGGCTGTGGGCTTTTCTTTTTTCCTTTTTTCTCCGCTTTCATTTTTCTTGGGCATTTTTCAGAATTGAGTCACTGTGTACGGTTGGTAAATGTTATTGAGGATGCTCAGGAAGTTTCTGTATGTTCTGAAATGTAGAAATGTAGCCATGTTCTTGGGTGATCAAAATTAGGAGTGTTGGAGCTTGCACTAGCAATATTTTGAACAAAGCAGACATTGAGATGTTTATTTAGTGCGGTAGCTGGTATGCATGTGTTTCAGCAGACATTCAGTTATACCATATTGGTTTTCAGTACATCTGTTCTAGAGAGCTTCTGCTAATATAGCTGTGGTGGTACAGTTGTTTAGGTAGACTTTTCTGTGGAGGTGCAGTGTATTTTGGAAAAAGAAGCTTTTCTGATGATGCACGGGGAAGTATAGATTGACTCTAAATAAAATTAACTAGGTTGACAACAGCACTCCCCTGCTAAGTCAGGAGGGTTTGCTGATAAAGTTGTGTGAGCTAGGGAGTGTGCTTTTTCATGCTTATCCTTACATCGCTGTGTCAGCAATGCACTGTAACATAGATGCAACTGCAAGGTGTGGTTTAAACTGACTTATTCTACAAGCTAACAAGACTATGTTTCTCTATGGTTTTGTTTGCTTTAATCAATAAGGAAAAAAAAATAAATGATTCAAATGAGCTGCTTCTATGTTGAAGCATTAGTTTCTACACATGCTTTTACTGCTTTAACGAACTGGTGGAAGCGCTTCTGCATGTAGCACGCAGGGCTTTCTACGGTCGCTGGTCACTGTTTCTGTTTGGTCCATGCACGTGCCTTTCTACTGAGCCATTGTATCCATCTACTTTATTGTAAATATCACAGAAGAAGCAGTTCTTTTTTAAAATAAAACTGTGCAAAGGGAGTAAAGTTGCCAAGGAAGCTAACTCAAAACCAGCATTCTGCACAAAAAGAAAAGGACAGTAGAAACAGAGCAAGCCACTTATACTGGGGAAGACAACAATCCCAGAAGGTACAGTTCCTGCTGACAAAAAGATACGAGGCAAGGTAAGATAAATGGGGGAAGTAGCCATGTAGAACCATGGAAGAAAGAACAGAGGGATGTTAAAGAGGGATAGCCAATAGGTAGGTGGACAGAGGTTAAACATGGTCCAGCAAATTACATAGTCACAACAGCTCTTCAGTGCAGTGCAGTTTTTCTCCAGAAAACTGGAGAGGAAAAAAGGGTGAAGGAACTGACATGAAAGAGCAATGGCCAGGAGGAGTCATCATTGCAGACTGACAGTCATCATAGCATTTTGTAACTTTTTCTCTGTAAGTGGCCTCCTCTATTGCACATGAATTGAATAAAATTTTGAAAATAAGAGCAAACTTGCTAAGAACACTTAATGCTGGTAGTCACATGTACGGAATTGTGCAGTTACACTTTGTATTCAGTAACAGTGAAAGAAGACTGTGAAACGGAAAAGAGCATAAATAAATATGTGCTGTCTCTAGGTAAATGTCTTTGTCTCTTGTTTCTCCTTCTAGAAGAGTGATCGATGTGGGTAGTTTTCAAAAGCTATCATTCACTAAAATATTAGTAACAGTGTTCATGCATTTTTAGGTGAAGTTTTTAGTTTTATTTTTATTCTTGTCACAGCCTCAACTGATAGTCTGGCTCTGTCTGTTGGGCGTAGCCTGGAATAGCACTGTGTGTCAAAGGAGCGCTTGCTCACCAGGAGTTCAGTGGATGAAACTTCTCTTTCCTGAAGTCTGATGCAATATGCACTTGAGGCATAAATAACTTGGAGGAGGAAGGACGCTTTGTCAGTGGAAGTCTTGGGTCAAAGACAGGGAAGCTGGCAAAAGCAACAGGTCCTCTTTTCTCGTGCCTTGAAATTCCACCTTATGCCTCTGGTAGATATAACCAAGGCTTAACACAGCATTGTGACATGACAAAACTTCAAAGGCGGAGACATAAATCAATGCATATTTGTCTCTGAGCCATGATAGTTCTCTTCTGTTCATTGCAGATAGAAATTTCTTTTCTTTAAATTATACAATTCAAATCAGTTTCTAAACTTCACATTTAACTTGCTGTCTGAACAAGGTGCAGAAAAAAATCATTGCAGCATTAGTTGATTTTTTTTTTTTTTTTTCCTGGGGCTAAAAGATCTTCTCCAGGTATTCGGAGAGCTTGAGAAGTGCCAGAAGACCTACTTACTCACTCCTGTGGCTTGATGAGGAAGTAGGCGATACCAATTGTCTAAAGTCAGTAAGAGTAGACAAATTTCTTAGAACAGACACAGAACGACTCTTTTTCCAAAGTCATAACAAATAGCAAAACTGTTGACTATTGCTTTAATCTAAAAACTGGACATGAAATACAACAATGTAAAAGATAGGTGTCTGGAGCTTTGCTTCTGGATCTCCAACTTGGCTTTTTTTTTTTTTTTAAGTATCATCCATAATTAACTGGAATACAAAACCAGATCTAGGCATGTAATATGAGGGTGAGTAGGGCTCTCAGGTCCCTTAGGTTTCTTTTTAGAACCGCCATACTAATCTTGCTAAGTGGCCTCACTTTTTTTTTCTTCTTTTCGAAGTTTGTATTACTTAAGTTTTCAGAGAAAGTACCTGAAACAAAGCATCTTGTAACTCTGAGAAGGAACTGAACAGCAGATTTAGGTGCTTTGGTTCAAGATCTTGGTTTTGTTCATTTCGGTTCTAATGGGCAACTTCGTCTCAAATTTCAGGAAATGTAACAGACACAGGGAGAAGTATTTCTCAGGATTATTTACTTTTTGGTTGTCCTACTGCTCCTGTGACTGCTGATACTGACCTACTCTGACCTGTGGTTTATAACAACCTCTGATTAATTTGTATGTAGATATTTGAGCCTTCTTCAGTGTTGGAAACCTCCAGACCTATAAAAGTCCATAAAAGATGTGTTCCCTTTAGTTCATTCCCTGGCCAGTCTGTGTTTGATCCATCGTTCTAAACAAAGTTTCTCAGAAGATGTATTCAGCATGGAGACATTGCATGTGGCATGCCACTGGCATCAATCATGTCCTTGGCTCCTTCCATTTTATGGTCAAAAACCTATTTAGAAGTGACTCTTTAACTCCTCCCATATGTGTTAGAAGAATGGAGACATGATACTACACAGCAATTTTGATGGATTATCTTCAGCAGATATTTTCAGCTCTTAGAAAGCATCAAGCTGTGTGTTAATTGGCATCTACAGTTTATCTTCAGAGCATACGTTTTCTTCTCTGACAATCTTCATGACTGACTGCTGCAGGGTTTGGTTGGGTTTGCTTTTTTTTTTTTGCTCTAGTCTTGTCTTTGACCATCCCATCCAGCTCCATCACCAGCGCTTTTTAAAATTCCTTTTGCGGTTTCTCCTTGGATCTCTATATCTAATTTAAGTCTACCAATGACTTTTCATGCCTCAGAGTGCCTTTTTCATGTAATTTGTGTCTGTGTGAGGGGTTAGTTTTTCTTCATATTCATTGGGGATAGCAAAGCCTTTACTATGCTATTCAACCCCATTTATCTCTCAATTAATTTCTCTGATCCAAATGTATATTAGAAGGTAATTAAGTTTCACTGTTTGCTTTTTAATCCATTTCTGAGTTTCTCTGCATAGCAGTTGAAATATACACTTAAACTGAAAACAGCCTTCTTCCCATCTATTTTAGTGTTCCACGTATTTTCAGTATTGAAATCCTATTAATACAATTTCTGTAGAAAAGGATTAGTGGTAGAGTGAGTTGAGGTAGTGTAAGGTGAATGACAAATACAGGATAGAATATAAATTCACAGTTGACCTTGCAGTGTGTTGCACAGATATCATTGCCAAAAATATCTTCAGTATAATACATTATATCACTTATTCAAGTCAAGTGAGTTGTATCAAAATAATTTTTCCTTTTTCTTAAAGAGGAATGAGATTCACGACTTTAAAGATATGTCTATATCATATCTCCTTAGCTGTTCTTTAGTACTTGAATTTTTATATTGCTGTTTCTGTGGTTTGTGTATGCTTTCATTTGAATGAGAGCAAATGTAAACAAGAGTGATGAGTATAATGAAGGTATTGCAGTTGGAGGTCTAGTAACAGGATCCTTCCAGCATGACTTTTAGCAGAAGAGAGTTACTGAGTGCTCCTGCTGTTGGCTGAGCCACCCATTTCACTAGTGAGACTGTTGGGAAGGCTTTTCATTTAGCAACAGAAGGGCTGAGAGCTTGGTGAAAGAGACATAAGCAAAATTATGTTGCAAAGAAAATGAGGGCAACTCCAGATATTTGGGCAAAAAAGACACAATAAAAATAACAAACTATTTTATTATAGATTTGCTTAAAAGCATTGCTGCTCCTTATCCAAGAGCCATACTTGGCTCTTGTTAGTGATTTGGATTTACGAAGTACTGGGTAGCTGAAGATGATAAACGTTTTCCCAAATTTAAGAATTTTGGTGGAATTGGAAAAAAATCAAAACCTGCATAGTTTTATGCTTTTTACACCTTGTTACTATTGAGAAAGGGGTAGGAATAGTAAAAGTTTTTCAGCTAGGAGGAATAAAGAGAAGTCAGACTAAACGCGAGAATGAAGTATTTCGCTATTCATATCACTTTCTTGTACAACACAGCATGTAGCATCATGTTGTAAAGTAATAAAAGAAAGAACAACGTAGCTTCTTAAACCTTGACATGAAAATTTGCAATTTTGCTTGAGTGGTCTTGACAGTTGTTTCAGGACTGGCAATCTTAGTGCAAGAAATGAACTAAGAATACTGACGTAAAACCACCAGAGAGTCCCTGAGTTTTGAAGAGAAAATGATAAGGCAATCACAGGCAGCTCCTTGGAAGTTAAAGCCATTTTAAATAGAAAGAGCTCAAAGGATTAATCTCTTCTACTGAAATCGTGAAATATAGTGGTAATAATTCTAGTATGCACGGTCATTAAAATAAGATCTCACATGTAGCCAGAGGAAATAAATATGTTATGCATCATTTTTCAAAAGTCTCTCTGAAAATCAGCCATGGGCTGCAGAACAGAAACAATATCGAAATACTAACGAAGCTTGAAAACTTCTGTGTCTTCTCCTTTTTGACTTTGTTTTGTGAAAGGAAAGATTTGTACAAGGAGATAGCATTTTCTATTGGACTGGCTAACGTAGCCAAGGGAAGAACAGATAGGTTTCTACCAGACAAACCTTTGTGAGTTTTGTGTTTTGTTTGTTTATTGTTTTTTTTTTAAAAAAAGAAGCCAATATATTCGATACTGGAAAAAGTTTTAAGTACTGCATGACAAAAACTTTAAATTCATAGTTCGTGTCATATTGTATTCTTGTTCCCACATTAATAATAGTACCAGAATTATTAATATTTTTAATATCAAGCTGATCCCATACCATATTTATTGTCTATGATTTAAATTAATTTGTATGTGGTACCCTTCTGTTTGTACCAGTTCTCAGATAATGCTAGCCAACATTCTTATTATGCTCTAAAAATTCAAAATCACTGGTGCCATGCATTTGTAGGTGGCAAAAATTAAGAGTTGCAAGTAATGATAATGGCAATCACTACCAAAGAATGGAGCAGAGTTATAACATGATTTAATGGTTGGAAATTAATACTAGAAGAAGTTAAGGGGAAATACTATCTAAAGAGTGAAGGTAAGTGATTGCATCATTGGGTAGAGGATATAGGAGCTTCTCCATAAATTTACTTCTTTAAATCAAGACAGAATGTCTTGCTGAAAAACATGCTGTACTTCAGCTACAATTCATTGGCCTTGATTGAGGTTTTTACTGTGTTAAAAATCTGTGTTCTTTGTGCAGAAAATCAGAGGAGATGATCATAACAATCCCTTGGGCTGTACAACCTATGAATTGCTCTCAAAGCTATTCCCTTCTGAATTTCTTATTATTATTCATCTCTTTTTTGGCCTGTATTACTTAAACTCTCTACAATAGAGGTACGGTTACATTACATTGTTTTAGACATAGCATATGTTTATATGTATATATATGAATTCACATTAGATACACATGCTTAGCCTTATATAGAAATCAAATTAAAATGTGGTTTTATTGGAGTATCACCAAGAATAGTGGTTATTATTTTTTTCCTTTGTGTCAAGAGAAAATTTAACGGAACAAATTTATTTAAGTTGCTGTGTTTAAAAATGAGCTTTCCTATATTTCTGTGGGTGAAGAAAGAAGGCCACCTCTGCATAGTTTTTATGCTGGCTAAGATCTAAGCTGCAGACTGGAAATGTGCGCTATCTCTCTTCACTGAGAATACGGGAGGGTTGGCTCCTTCTGTAGCATGTCTCATGAGAGGAGATCTGAATTGGGGCCTTTTCCTTAGGAAAAAGTAGCTCAGGCAATTTTTTCATAGCTCTTAAATAATTAGCCAGTTGAAGTGTGAACATATGGGAGCAGTAAAGGAATAAATCACCGCAGCAGCAGCTATATGAGTTCTTTATAGTATTCCAATTTTCTGTCTGTTACACACTGCACAATAGAAGAAAATGTCCACTTTATTTCAGTGCTAATAGTTGGCAGTATGCTTAAACCCAGTAAAATTAATGAGAAAATTATTATGGTAGAGAAATAGCAGTCAGTTTTCATCTATGCTTAGAAATGATGGACCTAGGATAAAACTGCCTTCAGTAGGCTTTGGGTTTGGCCATAATGTTTTTCATAGCACCCTTATTGTTCAGTAAGCTTTCAGTATCTAATAAGCTTAGGAAATCTTCTGTTGTGTTTTGTAAGATGGGCCGAAGCTTGACGCTTATGTGCTTTTGTTTTCACTCCTCTCAAAATGTGAAAGAAGCATTTATGTTAATAAATCCTTGTTCGCATTCAGCTTCTCCTTTCTCGAAGGCAAAGGACTATTCATCAGCACTCTGCATCTCGTTGCTCTTTTCAGTGTGCTGAAGCATGTCTGGAGAGGGGCTGAGGTGCCCTTAGCTCCACTGCAAACATTATGTCATCATCTCAACAAGATGTTGTAGTGCCAGGAAAGGATCAATACTTTGATGAGCAGCTGCTGGCTCAAACCCATGGTGTTATTTGATAAAGGACTGCTTGGAACACTTTGCAAAGCATTTCCCATGGTATGAAGCTTTAGGGACTTGATTTGTCTCTCTGCCTAGGAAACTGAGTTGATTCATCTGTAAATACATGTCTGCCAACCTCAGATAACAAGAAAAATCGCACCTTCTGCCCACATTAGGCTTCAGCCGTTCAGCCATTTCAGTAGTATACTCTCTTTGTGAAACAAGTACTTCCCATACCAACAATTAATTCAGATGGGAAAGGAGGAAAAGATTTTTTGCCTTTTTTCTGCTGCCGACCCCAGACAAGTCTAGCATTTCGTTCGTACGACCGCACAGCCCTGGGAGAGCTGTGTTGCAGGGGGTGCAAGGGCTGGCAGCTCCACAGCAGCTTGGCTGCGAAAGGGTGTTGTGCCGCAGTCCTTCCACCCGCCCCCAGCCTGCCTCCCCGCCAGGCTGCAGTGCCAGTCCCACCAACCCTGTCCGCCTCGGGATCTCCAGCTGAGACAAACCAGGACAGCCCCATGCCTCTGGGACAATGCCTTGTGAAAGGCGGGATGGGTAGAGCTAAAGGGCTCTCTGTTGAAACAAGCTCAGCTCTCCGCTGAGAAACAAGTCTCGGAAGAGATTAGGGTTGTTCAGGGTGCTAAAACAACATTGCTTTGGATAATATCACAATAGTATACAACGATCAAGGATTATGCAACTGGTGAGTAAAATGGATTTAAAAAAAGGGCTGGCCAAACCATTTAGGCTCTTCATGCAGTCAGGGATGGCTGTAGCAGAAAGGCGGTATGGAAGTCCTGTAGCTCCGTATGAACAGCCTGTCACCTGAGGGGAAAACTCTACCTTACCAGATATTGCAGCTTCATTTAACCCCTCTGTTGGCTCAAGTCCTAAATAAACCAGCTTGGGGATGTAGGTGCCCAAAGGCAAAGAATTATTTTTGTGAATGTTTTTTCTTTTTTTCATTGAAAAGGAAAATAATGAATCAAATAATCTCAAGAAATAAGGAAGAGGAAAAAGGGAGGGCTCAGCATCTTTTCATGGTATATAGATGTGCATATCACTTTTGACATTAATTTTCTGTTTATAGTTTGGTTGATAAAAACTCAGGATGTAGTGTAGTTTTGAATGACTATTAATTGTTTTAACAGAGAGAATTTGCTCATTGGTGTTAGCATAGTAAACGGATATTTGCCTTAACAGTGGGCAAGCTTAACAATGTCAAATAATTTCTATCATACTTGTTTGGGTCTAATTTGTAAAAATGCTCCCTCGTTCTTCCTTGTGTTCTGGGGTGCTGAAAATCTTGAAGAATTCATGTCTATTCTAGCTTAATTTAACTGTTATATGCCACTACTGAAATATTGATTATAACATTTGGATTGTAAGAGCTTCAGATTTATTGGCAAAAATATTGCTTCATCTTATTTTCTTCAAACCTAAACCATGCAGAACCTGCTATTCATATGGAAATGATGGGGTTCTCTATGTCTGGAAGGCAAGAGCAGCCTGAATATTTATTTCTCCTTAAAAGAATTGCTCAGTGTTTGTTTGCTATTTCATTTCTTTCAGCGGTGAAGCCGTATGATCTTTTCCTCTGGCGGAAGAAACAGGCAAGCAACTTTGTCAGTGCTGTTGTGAAAAGCCTTTCATGGCATCCGTCAGCTCCCGCGAACTTCAGTGGGATTGTTCATCTCTTTCATACCAAGGAAAAAGGATCAATACCTGAGAGATCTTTTGTAGGCCTAGGAGTCCTGGAGAAAGCAGCCAGCAATAGGCATCTGTGGTTCTCTGAATGTTTATTCTTCCACGCAGCCTCTTTCGCTGTTGCCACCTGCTCATCTGAACTACATTGCTATAGATTTTTCCCCGGCAGGTAGGCCTCAATATACACATGTACAATGCCTTGGACAAACTGAACCTGGGTGGTAAGGTGTCACGCTGCTCTGAGAAATACTCATTTTTATAAACAGTCCAGATACAGATATTATGGTTTCTAAGGACTGTAACCTTGAACAAAGGCATTTTTTTCTTTGAAAGATTCGGAGAACTTCTATAGCAGCCACAAGAAAGAATAGCCTTGTGTGCTTTTGAGAGATGACTGGGCTTTGTGATTTGGTCCTTTTCTGCTACAATTAATCTACTTCATTTGTCCTCTATTATGCAATAAAATGAACTCATTGTAGCATCACTATGTAAGTGGCTCTCACTACCATTTCCTACAGGATCAATGCTTTTTCTCATCTAAGCAGGCAAAAATAAAAATTCCTCTTACTATCCCTAATATAAAAATATCGTCAAAGCCCACTGTCTTGGTTTCAGTTTTCTGTTGACAAAGTATTGGACTTTCGACATGATTTTTCCTGTCGAAGGAAGCACATAGCTCAGGAGTGTCTTCCCACCTGCAGAGGAGGATCCAGGCAATGCTTTCCTTGTCACCAGCGTTTCCATCCTGTTCACTACAAAAAATGGGGTTTTGCAGTTACTGTTAATTCCTTTTAGTGAAAAAGCGAGCAGTTTCCTCTGAGGTTGCTATTAATACCTCATTATGAGATTATGATAAGAGGTCTCCCTGAAGTCTGCCAGCAAAACAGCTGTTGGAGCAGATGAGTTGGTATTACTCAGTGCTATAATGTTCTGGTAATCTCGTTCTTGAAGATCAACTCAATTATCACTTGCAGCATGTCCAGGTGTCAGTCAACTGAAGACCAAAGAGTTATGGCATGACGTGTGAACCTGACATTTTTTCATGTCAACATGACCACCGGGCTGCTAATGTGAATCCGCACGTTTGGAACCTGCCTACTTTGACAGTAGCATTGGTGTATTAGGAGGCAAAGTCTATATATTAGAGTAACTGCAACATTGATGACATTAAAGTTATCATTGAAAAATTATAATCTGGAAAAGGAGAAAAATAGTACTTCATGAAGTTTGGAGAGCACATCCTACTCCAACCCATACTCAGAAGTATTGCCCTTATGAATAGGAGGATGACTGGAGGGAGGGATTTCTGCTTGTGACGAGTGAAAAATTCTGCATGTTTGTTTATCTATTTTTCAAGTGGGTTTTTGTCAATTCATATCTTCCCTGTACACACTTTCTGGAGATTTAGCAAAAGAATATTGACTTAAAAAGTGATTCTTCCTAATCCAGTGCTATGATAGCTGTGCCCATACAAACCATATGAAAGCTTCTTGAGCAGCAGTAGTAAAAACTGTGCCAAATATGTTCAGCTGTTTACTTTCGAGCTAAGCAATGCTGCAGGGATCTTGGCATGTGGCCCCTACTATTTGAAATCTGAGGAAATTCCCACTGGGCCTGAGACCAAACACTTTCTTGCAGCCATTTGGTGGGCTTTTACTACTGTGGTGTTTTAAAAGGCTGATGGTTAGCAGCCTCTTGCTGCTCAGGAATCCAGCTGAGCTGCTTCACAGACTGCTGTTCATCTTGCCTGGGTTGCAAACAAAATTCAGCCTCTCCCAGCTGTGTTCTGCCCACTTACAGCAATGATTAATTTCTTCCCAAGGCTTCAATATAAAAGTCATCTGCACTGAGTGATGTGCAGCACTTCTCTTGCTCTTTGCTACATTTTTTAATATCAAGGTGGCGAATGATTGTTTTTTTCACAATAGAATTTTCTGAAATACCATCTCTTACATTCTCATTTTTATTTTAGTGGTCCTACAGAAGCAGACTGAAAACAAATCTGGAACTGAAAATTGTATTTTTATGTAAGATGCATCTTTTAAGCTCTTTAAACAGTGTATACTATATAGAGATTAATACATTATTAATATATATTAATAAAAAAGTGTTCATAAAGTCTAAGTAAAAACTGCTTTCCCTCCTGACTATTAATTTTTCACCAGTTTGGTATTTCTAATAAGTGTTTATTCTAGGCAGAGCTCAGGGCACTATAGGGGTTAACACATGATAAAAGCAGTAAAGGGCAGAAAAGTTGATCGTGGACTGCGAAGTTGGTAGGCCCAGAACTTTCTACATTTGTTCAAAATAATTATGGGTGCCAAAAATAGCATCCCCCCGACTTCTTACAGCAACTACACTGCTGCGGTTCAAACTAGTGCCCCATCGTATAGAGAGGTCAACTGCACTGCAGCCCAAGGAATGAAGAAGTATAATGATTAAAAAGCATTTGTGTTGAATGTCCTGCAATATTGTAATAAAGCAAGCTTCTGTAATTGAAACGTGTTCCAACAAGCCACGAAACTATTCTTAAAGTTGCATCATTTTGCATCCAAGAGAAAAATCTTATAATTTGTCGAACATCCATTGATTTGATGAAAGCTTTTGGCCACTCAGAAATGAGCTGAATTTTGAAGCATGATGGAAGGATCTGGCTGTCTGAGGGACCTTCCCTCGGGCACCGTAAAGGTCAATGGAATTCCAAGCCAACCATTTCCCTGAAACAAATAGTAGCAAATGAGATTGCATCTTAGGGACTGCATTGTTCGTGCTATTTTGTGCATTTGTGCTAGACAATGCCCTAAAACGATCAACAGCGTTTACTTCTGAACTATTCCAGGCTACAAAACCCCCTGTAGGATTTGATCATTCACTAGTAGCCCGCTCTAAACAAGATGTTTAGTTTGCAGGCTGATTTTCTGCTTCTATTATTAGCTTTCAAATAATGATGACTCCAAGGAAAACAGAAGATTATGTACTGAAGAGGAAAATACATTATGTCATCCAAACGCATTGGTAGAAATAAATTTGAAATTTGATGTGCTTATGCAGTCTAGCTATTCCATCAGCATGAAAGTAGCTTCTTCACCAAATTGAAGTGACACAGCATTTCTGTGCTTACCATGCACAGAATGAGTCAGAGATTTTGCATAGAAGATGCATCCACCCATGGAAAACTGCCATGAGAGAATACTGTGTACCCGCACTTAATGAAATAATACGATACATTTTTGGTTTTAGTCGGATTGATTGAATGCTTATTGAGTCATTAATAACAATTCCCAGCAGCACTGGGTAGTAGGTGTGGTTTAGATCATACCTCAGTGACCAAGCAATTCCCTTACAGTGAGCTGGAACACGTGAAAAGGCGGATGGATGGTAAGATAATACTTCAAAAATATCTTAGAAGCACAATTGACTGAACACACCCTGCCAGCTAATGCTTCTGGATTCCTAAACCAAAAAGAGGAGTCTTCCACGCAGGGTTAAAAGTAGGTACAGGTGTTAGTGTGTTGACACCTACCTCCTTATGGCAACAGCATCTTTGACTCTGACACCATGGTAATGATGAAAAAGATTTTGATTTCACAGAACTGCCACTTCACTATCTGTCCATTACATCTTTCAAATAGTTGTGAAAGGAATCAGAGATGCTATACTATTTACACGAGGTGGTGTAGAAGATCATTTGTAGAAGTGGACAAATAAGCAGTATATGCTCTAGTATTGGTGAATTGGGGAAGAACAAATCATGAGAAGTTACACAGCCAAATACTGATGCTGTAGAGAGTGTCTCTGCAGATTCAATCCCAGATGGGCTAATAAAAGTTTTACTTAGGCATGATAATAGCTTCACTGTTGCAAAATTGTTAAAAATTGGGATATTTTAATTTGGTGGTTAACAAAATTTTCCTACAGTAGCTGCTGTCTCTTGAACGTCTTGAGTTATCAACTTAAGGGCATTATAATTCAGCCATCATTTTCCTTGAAACCTGTTTGGGTTTTTTTGAATACTTGTACTGTAGCAGGAACTTGAAACACAGTCATGAAACTATGAAATGTCAGGTAGTGGCCATCAACTCTGAGTTGCTCCAACCCCTTTGATACAAAGGAGGTATCTTTTGCCGATTGCCCATGGAGATGTGGAGCCTGGAAATTCCTTGTGTGATGTACAAAGGCAAGTAAAGGCAGCAGAGGCTTTTGTAAAAGAGAATGCTTTCTAAACCATGGAAGCTATTTTACCGAGCAGTGGAGCTGATAAAACTATAAAAATGGTCTGGCCTAGCAGCCACAGGCCAAAGTTTTGAATGTACAGGGTAATTGGGTCTACATTAGCCTCAGGGTTCAGAGCAGTAATGGAGTTTTGAAACGAATCCCTTGATTGTCTCTATTTACTGTGTATTAATTCTGTTCTGAGGACAGTTGTGGTACCCATGAGATGGTTTCTGTTTGGGAGGAAACTAAATGAGAAAGCTTGCTCCAGAAGTGCTACAGTGCTCTTCAGGAACAATAGGTTCCTAATTTATTTGTGGACTATACCACCAAAAGGTCTTCCAGTTTGTGCATTTGAGCATTGAACCACCTATGTAGTGGAGATGTTTGGCCCAGGAAACCAGCTGACATGTAAATCCAGGTGAACCTTCTGAGCCTCATATAATGGAGATGTAAGGAGCCTCAGCACCACTCACTTTGATTGCACTTCTAGTAGGGGAGAAAATGTGTCTGAATGATTAGAAGTTCCCTTGGCCAAGACATTAATCCTGGGATTTAGGTGACAAAACCCTGAGGATTCTCTGCTAGAGAGTGTTGTCAAACATGAGAAGTGACACTCAATTGGCTAAACCTCGGCATTTAGTGCTATTTTAGATGTAGAGCAACTATAGGGTGTCCACCTTAGCTACCAGCTGCTGCTTCAGAGGAGGGTCTTTTCTGAGGCCCTGTGTCATATCTGCTGGTCCCGGACAGGCACCTTGGCTATCCAAAGGCCTCTCAATTGTCTTTTGGCATTTTGTTTTCAGCAACTGGATGACAATGAGCTTCAGCACCCAGGTGTCTGCTAAACAAAAAGATCTGAAAAAAATCTAGAGCTTTGAACAACGAACTTCACAAATCAGACCAGGTTAGAAATCCAATGGCTTCTGTGGCTAGGGTCCAGACACGGCATTTTGGTGTCTGTCCACAAAGTGGGACAGGGATAGGGAGTGATGGTCAGGACTTTAAGTCTACTTTACCCACAGGTGTTTATGCCTTTCCAAAGAGCAAACTACTTATTCATACATCTGAAACTAATTTTAGGAGGCAATACTCTGACACTCTTATTAGGCGGTAGCTCACTTTCTGTGAAGCAAGCATTATTTATTCTCATACATCATACTCTCTGTACAGCTAAATAGGTTACCAGAGAGAAGAACACAGGAAGGAGAAACTTTTAAGATTTTTTAGAATTAGTGAATTAAGTTTCAAAGATAAAGAAGTCTAGCTGCATTATACTTAAATTACTCGGAGGTGTGGAGAAGTGGCTGAGTTGTTAACATTATTATTACCCGGTAAATTTGGAGACTCAGGCAAATGCTTTCCCCTGTCTGTACATGCGTACCTGCACACATACCCATACGCTTCGCAGTCATAGTGTCTTCAGTGAGTGAAAGGAATTAATGTCTGTCTTCAATTTTATTTTGCCGTTACCCCTGTTGCTTTTCATCTGATAGTTTTCAGAGAGCCACGCTGGCATTGATTCAGTTACGTGGGAACAGTTTGTGTGTTTTAATGCAACTTCAAGCTATGTTGCTGTCGACCCTGCTGTGCGTGTTTCTCTAATCAACCGCACACAACATTGCTTGTCTTCTGAAGCAGTGCATCACGAGTGAGGGGTTTTGTGCTGGTAAAAAAGGGAAGATGTAGGTTTTTATCTTCTCCTGCTCTTGTCCTCTTTGTAGCTGGGGGCTGTTGGCTTCTGTAAGCCTGTAGTTGCGTTTCTGCTTTTTACTGAGACAGTCCATAGCACACTTCTCTATTTCTCTCTCCCCACTTCATGTTCTATCCCACAGTGTTTCAAAACGCTTCCTTCCAAAACCAGAACGATTTGTGATGTTGAGATTACCAACCATATGGTACAGTGAGTAAGTCACACATGTTTTCTCGGTAGCCAGTGGCTGCTGGCTGTGAAAGGCACACATAGCATCACATTAGCTTCTGTCCTAAGAATTCTAGTCACAGTCTCAAAATTTGCTTAAAAATGTAAGAGGAATGAAGTGTTGTACAAGTCCATTTTAGCCTAAATATTTATTTAAACTCAATACTGCTTCTCTGATTTCTATTATAGTTGTTGTTCCAGCCCTTCATAGTTTTATTGTACGCTCATCCTACTGTGACAGAGGAGGAAGTTTCTCACAGCTAAATCGAGTATGAATGTGTTATAAGTTCAAGTCTCATTATTGCATTTCCTTTTCTAATCAAGGCAAAGAATCTGTTGTTAACAATGTAATCTCTTTTCCTGTTGAATTGGTCTTATAGATACAGCCATAAAAACAATTGGTTTGAATAGTTCCTTTGCACTCAGGTTCTTTTTCAAAACATTGATTACTCCTAATTATCATTTCTTAGCCACAGTGATTTAGAATTGGGTCTTTCAGAGTCACGATTTTCGCAAACCCATTCACATTAAACTGTCTGGAGAGAGTTTGGAGGTGATTGATTTTTCAAAGTATTGCAGTGAAATTTGATTCATAGTTCTGATTAAATGAGCTGGTAGACTAAAACCGTGTGCAATCTTTTGAAAATGTATCACTTTCATCAAAATCTACAATTCCTACAAATCGTATTTAGAAAGACATGTAGACTAGTCAGCTCTAAATACGCATCCAATAAAATGGTGTGCTCCAAATTAGTCAGCCGTTGCCAACTGACAAGACAAACAGATTACAAATTTTTATCAGGTTACTCATCAGTCTCTGAATTTTCTTTTCAGTATGTTTAGAACTATTCCCAGGATAACTGGCATCCCTTTGAACAACTATGAAGTCAGGTACAGCAAAGTTCTTTAAATATATTTGTTTGCTAAAATTAAATATTTAACTTCAGTTATGAAAAGATCCTCTTCGTTCACCATTGCCCTCTTTTTTGAGTAGCTGTGTCTGATTTTATATTCTGTTCTTAGCTTTCCATTTAATTTTGATACCAGAAAATGAAAAAGAGAGGATGCCAATTCAAGTCTACATGCATGCTGAGATGTCAAAAAGCATAGTGCAGAAATATCTTTGCTTTGTGGATTTTATGCAAAGTATTGGCATGTATTTGCATTCTAGTATCACTGATTCAGACAAGTTCATACCAGCTGTCATCATCTGTACTTCAGTAGTCGGCTGAAAAACAATCAAAGTTAAAATTACTCTATTCAGACAAACGGCTTCAACACATCTTTGATCTGATCATTCAGAATCTCAGTCTTTGAAAGAGAATTTCACCTGCATTTCTAAGCATTTACTTTAGGTTTATATTGTACTTTAAAAATATTGTACTAACCACAGAAAGAAACATTGTTAATTAAATGACACGAATTAATTAAACCAGTTTCAAGGAGACAATTCACTGACATTTAAAGACAAAACCCCCTTCCTTCTACCTTCTACCACAAACGCAACTTTAAAAGAATTTACAACCAGGATCTTTGCCTTTGCAAAGGTAAATGTTATTAAAATATAAATTTACGTGCCTGTGAACTTTCCAATTATATAATGAATCAATAACAAGACTGACGAGACTGTGTCCAAAGACTGATAAGATTGAGAAAACCTATATTTTTTCTAGTTCGTATACTTTTATCTTTCCTGAATTAATTTTGTTCTCATAAAAGTGTCTGTAGGTTTGATCTTTTCTGCTGAAACTGCAATGGTGGGCTCGTTTGAATGAAAATATGACAAGTCCTGAATTTTTCAACATGGATTTTCAGAATAGTCAAGTCTGTGATCTCATGCTGCTTGACTGCAAAATGACAGCATTCACAAGAAAGAGAGAGTTTAATGCATCAATTTTTTTTTAGTTTAGCCAAAAGTCTTTGCCCTTCTGAGTGTCCTTATTCCTCATATTATTACTCTGCTATCTTGTAAATAGGGGCTGTGCCTTAGAACATCTCTTGCTCTTGTAAGATGATAGACCTCGAGATCCATCTTTAGCTGCAATTATTTGTAGTCTTGTAAAGGTACTGAAAAAACCATGAGCTTGTGAATATCAGGTCAAAAGTAGATGTCTTCCAAGAAGATTAGTGTGAATGCTTGTGTTTCAGAGTACATTTGATAGGTGATAAGTACCCAAGGGCAAAAATTTATTAAAGTGTTGAAGAACCTTCCAAATGTCAAGAAAAGTGCAGAAGTAACCGGTGGTTACTTTTTGCTAACGGGTGATTAGACATTTCACTAGCTTCTGACTGAGTTCAGTCTACCTGTGATTACAAGAATGATTACCTTTTTGGTCAGAAATAACATATCGGTGTATTTATCCAGTGAGAAGAAAAAAATTTGAAAATTATTTAAAATATTAACATAAATTAAATTTATGTTTCATCTCATTCGGTGTATATCAGGTGTAATTTTAATCCTGTCAGCTATACAGAGTCAAAAACTTTTTTAAAGACTGCAATTTCTTCACAGATACATTCTGATTCCTGTGTCGTTTGTGGTTTTTCAAGTTATTAACATTGGGAGACTACAGATATGTTCACTGATTCTTGGAAATGAAGACATGGTTTGAATTCCTTGGACAACATTGCTGTTCAGATAATTTCTATTTTATTTTATTTTATTTTATTTTATTTTATTTTATTTTATTTTATTTTATGTAAGAAGATAAAGACCATAGTTGGTGGTTATAGAGACGCTTCCGTGGTTGTCTAAATACTAAGTGCTTTATCTGTTTTTATGTGCTAGGTTAATTAGTCTAACTAAGCATATCTTAGGTAATAGTTGGTCTGGAGTGTCATGACAAATAATGGGGCTGTGCTTCTCATATGTGCTCATTTGCTTGTGTTGATAGACTGATTATCTGTATTTTTATTTAGTTCCTGTGTTGTTAATAATCATATCAAGAAGTGAAAGTAAATTGTATTTTCCAGTGTAATGGTGTCTATATCGAAATTATTTTCTTTTCAAACTGTTTCATTAGTTGATTATTTTAAGTCTAATAAATGTAATCTCCAGATTTTTCTCTTTTGTTTCAGTGAATCTTGCATCTGGTTGGCTTATGTTCTCTTTGGAAAGGGACTGTTTCTACAGCCTCCATAGACTGTGAGATTATTTTTTCCTATGCTTTCCTATTCATTTATCTGGAGTGTTGATCAGTAGTTTTACAATGTGTTCTTCTAAAAGTAGCATAAAAATACATCTCTCAATCTTAAATGGAAGAATAATCTTACTTTATTATTTAGTTTATGAAGGCCACATTGCCTGGTATAAATTAGAAGAGCCCTGATATGGATTAGAGCCCTGCCTGCTGAAGCAGAGCATCAAAGAAGTGCTCTGGGAAGAAAAAGTCTGGGAAAAAAAGGTCCGGTAAAATGGCTCAACTTAGAGGGTTAAAAAAAAGTTGGGAGAGAAAAAACATAGAATCATAGAATGGTATGAGTTGGAAGGGACCTTAAAGATCATCTAGTTCCCACTCCCTGCCATGGGCAGGGACACCTCCCACTAGACCAGGCTGCTCAAACCCCATCCAGCCTGGCCTTGAACACTTCCAGGGATGGGGCATCCCTGGAAATGTCACTTTGGTGATGGTAGGAAGTTTTATGTTAACAATTCTTTCATCCTGAAGCGCTTTTATTGCACAGATTGGAGCCCACACTTGAAATCTGTCAATAGTGTTGTGCTGGTGGCATGCACATGCCCTGTAATTGTGTAAAAAAAAAACCCCAAACCCCAAAACCAAACAACAACAACAAAACCAGGCAGAGTTATAAACCTTCAAAAAAAATCTTTACTGTTCTTACGCTAGGTTAAGTATAAGAGTTAGTATATATGATGGAGGTTACTATTGAACATGATACATAGTTTGAACTATAAAAAATTGCCTGCCTACCCAGAGTTACCATCTCTTAGACCTCCTCTTGAGAACTGGTCCATATGCATGGGTTTGCAAAAAAGCCCACAGCATGCTCCAGGCAAGGTCTGCATAGGCCTGGCAAAGAGCAATTTTTCTGCAGCTTTGAGGGACTGGAAATACCAGCAAAGAATAGCTTGCAGAGAAAAAAATATATTCTTTTATTAGAACAACTGATGTAGTTAAGGGGTGGACAGAAGAGAGAAACTTCTGGATGTTATCTGCAGTTCTGTCTAAAAGCACTGCAGGGAAAGACCGATTCAAGCATTCTCACCAGAGAGGAACAAACATTTCTTATACGCCCTCCTACACACCCTGTACCACTCAAGGCCATCAAGAAGATCTTAGATTCCTGTATTGGTCTTTTTAAAATAGAAGAAGAGTGGTTCCCGGCCTTTTCCATTAATTACAACAATTTATCAATTTACAACCAAAGCTGCATACTGCCAGAGAGCATTATCATTCTGTCAGACAGGAAAATTTAATTTCATTGTTTCTTAAAAGGATGCAGTTGGATGAGAGGGGGGGGTCTCACAGCTCCTCACAGACTCCTGAGTTAAGGCTAATAATTAAAATAGGAATAAGGATCTAAACAAAAATTACAAACCAATAGTTCTGTGTGTATCTGTAGGTGGGAGCCACAGCTATAACAGCTTGAAACGAATCCTATTTAGTATTTTTCACAATGATAGGTAGTTTATGTAGAGACTATGGAGGTAGGTTGGAGATTTGGAAGAAAGGAAGGATTCTGTAAACTTCCATTGTCCAGGAAGTTGCATGCACCATTTTCCTTCACAAGAAAACAAAGTATCTTCTGGATCCATTCCCGCACCCTCCAGTATATCAACAACTTTCTCTCAATTACCTTTTGGCTCAAGTGAGTAAAGGGCTGCAATCATCCTTTTTGACAAGCCTTTAAAGCTGCTTTTTTCCAGATCATTTCCAATAATAACTGTAATTTAAACTTTTATGATAAAAGCATAGAAGTGCTTTAAAATAGCTGAGGTATTTTTCTAGAGAAGGTGACGTCATTCTTTCCATCAGCAGCAAGAATAGTCTGCTCATGCTTTAGTCTGTGTTTGCTGATAAGTAGAAAAGGAATTAGAACATTAGTCAGTATTTTGATATTTAAAATGAATTATTTTCCTCTGTTCCATTATCTTTGTCAGTTAGATTCTATTTTCCAAAAGTATTTCAATTGCCAAATTTGGCCTTTGGGTGTATTTACATGGTTCTAATGGGATTTGCGTGTGTCTACTCGAAAACAGAATTTGATTCGTGTGTAAGTACTTCAATTTGCCTGAGATGCACCGAGATAAAAATTTTTTATAATTCCCAAGCAGCTGTCTAAAAACTTTCTTGGGGCATTTTCTCTGTGAAAGAAAAGAAATACTTCATAGCTATCAATGGGCAATAAAAAATAGGCATAAAAAAAAACCCAGCAAATGTAACAGCCTTTTCTTGGGTTTGGTTCCAGTTTTAAATGCCTGAGCAATGAGATTAAAGTTTCAGTTCTGCACTAGCTGTCATTTGGACAAGACCACAGCTGGCTCTCACATACAGGTTCAAGGGACAACATTAGGAACACCTTCACTGATACTGAACTCCCTTCTCTTCCCTCAGTGGGACTGAGCCCCATTGCAAATGTTCCTTGGGGCATAGAGGAGTCCTTGAGCCTGGAGCCATCTCCCTGGGAGTACAGGGCATAGCAGCCGAAGGGCTCCATCTCGTCTGTGTTTTCCAGAGTTCTTGCTAAAAATCTGTGATTCCCTCTAAACTTCCAATGCAGAACTGAGTAGAGTGGCAAAAATATGGTGGAATATGATTCTTCTTTGGTCTCCGGTGCACTTATGTGGGTATTATCCAACTTTCACTTTGGTTAAGATATTTTACATGTTTCCACTTCAAACTCACTCTCTCAGATAAGGTAGGATACACAGTACTTTCTACTTCTGCCAAGGTACTACAAGGGAATGCTTGGTTTTCACTGTGGAAAAAATTAGTTGCAGGGTCCTAACAGCTCCAAAAGTTTTGGAAGCAAGATAGCTCAAGTTTGTAATGATTTAAATCAATATTTTGGTAATGCAGGTCATGCTGAAGAATATCTGTCTGCTCGTGTTGATTAAAAAGATGTACCTGCTTAGAAGTGTTCCTTAATTGATTACCTACATTTTCATGTAATGATCCTGTTCAGTACAACATAAAGTTGCCAGGAGTAAGTACTTTTTCTACAGATCATAGAATGGTTTATGTTGGAAGGGACCTTAAAGATCATCTAGTTCCAAGCCCCCTGCCATGGGCAGGGACACCTCCCACTAGACCAGGTTGCTCAAAGCCCCATCCAGCCTGGCCTTGAACACTTTGAGGGCTGGGGAATCCACAACTTCTCTGAGCAATCTGTTCCAGTGCCTCACCACCCTCATTGTAAAAAATTTCTTCCTTATGTTCAATCTGAATCTACCCTCGTTTAGTTTAAAACCATTACCCCGGTCCTATTGCAACAGGCCTTGCTAAAATGTCTGTCCCCATTTTTCTTTTAAGCCCCCTTTAAGTATTAAAAGGCTGCAATCAGGCCTCCCCAGAGCCTCTCAGTCTTTCTTCATGGGGAAGGTGTTCCAGTCCTCTGATCATCTTCGTGGCCTTCCTCTGGACCCACTTTAACAGGTCCATGTCTTTCTTGTACTGGGAGGTCCAGAGCTGGACGCAGTAATCCAGCTGGACTCTCACAAAAGCAGAGGGGGAGAATTGTCTCCCTCGACCTGCTGGCCATGCTTCTTTTGATGCAACCCAGGATATGGTCGGCCACCTGGCCTGCAAATACACATTGCCAGCTCACGTCCAAGTTTTCATCCACCAGTACCCTCAGGTTCTTCTTGGCAGGGCTGATCTCAATCCATTCATCCCCCAGCCTGTATTGATACCGGTGATTGCCCTGACCCGGGTGTGGGACCCTGCACTTGGCCTTGTTGAACTTCATGAGGTTTGTGTGGGCCCACTTCTTGAGCTTGTCCAGGTCACTCTGGATGGCATCCCCGTCCCTCTAGTGAATGAAGCGCACCGCTCGGCTTGGTGTAATTCCAGATGAATGACCTATTATAAAATAGAAATTAAATATTATTATTAAATAGAAATAAAATTAAAACCAGAGATTGGACAATTCAGACTGGACGTTAGGAAGAAGTTCTTCACCATGAGGGTGGTGAGACACTGGAACAGGTTGCCCAGAGAGGTGGTGGAAGCCCCATCCCTGGAAGTTTTTAAGGCCAGGCTGGATGGGGCTCTGAGCAACCTGATCTAGCGGGAGGTGTCCCTGCCCATGGCAGCGGGGTTGAAACGAGATGATCTTTAAGGTCCCTTCCAACCTTAACAATTCTATGATTCTATGATTCTAAAATCAGACACTGAGGAGAGAAAGTTACCTTTAAAAGTTATGTTGTTTGCTAGATAGGGAGTAAATGGGTCATAGAGATAAACCTGGTAAGCTGTGTTACCTTCCTGCATTCTTCCCATTTGACATTGTGAATTGTACTTGTTACACAACGTATTATTGTTCCCAAGTTAACTACAATTGCAACCCTTCCTGTGGCCTCTGTGAACCTGTGCACAGTGAGGTGCTTTTACAACCATGCCATTTCTCAGGGCGGAGCCCTGTGATCAGCCATCTTTAGCATCAAGATTTTAGGCTATAAATCCTGGAGTTTACTGGCATTGCCGCATCTGCAGTTCTTTCCCCTCAGTGGTAATTAAAGGCTTATGTAATAAGCAGTAAAACAATAATTGACATGTGTGTGCTTTAGCCTGCTAAGTCAGTCATCCTTTAGAAATTCTTTCTCTGTTTGAGTCAGGGAAGAAAATCATGAAGTACTAAAACTTATTGGAAAAAATACTGTGTTGGCTCAAATTTGACCTATACTTTCCAGGGACAGAAGCACATGTTGGTATTCAGGGGACTGAGAGTGCCAGAGCAAGCAGACCAAACACAGCACTGGTAAGAATTCCTGCAACATATTCCTGTAGTAGCATGGAGAATCCCAAATCATGGACCAAAACACCGTTACACTGAAACGGTATGCAAGGAAGAAATAAGTGGCTTCTCCTTATCTAAACAAATAAGAAATGTGGATGGGGAATGCCACTCCTGCTAATGGTGCTAGTACACCTCTGTAGGCCTCTAAAAGACCAGAGAATATTTTATCACTTCTGTGTTTTACAGTTGAAGGCTTTAGCCTTAGCTAATCCAAAAAGAGTTGTCAGATTAGTAAGAATAAAAGCAAATAATCATAGGCAAGAATGGTAAAAAGAATGAACTTTTTATTTCTTCAGCTAGCACGGATCATGGTGTAAGAATATTAATTAATGTGACTGTAGGCTATAAAAGATCAGATCTAATTTGCCCAGTGGAGAAACGATAAATAGTATTTTTAAGAATACAGGCTGATATTAGTGATCCATTGGCTCCTCGAGCGTGTCTGAGGGGGTCAACATCGAGAGAGTCTCTGTTGCACTGTGAGCATCAGCATTAGGCTGTGGTTTCCACACAGCTTTTCTGGCTCGCAGAAGTGATTATAAATTAATGGAAGTGAAATATGCTAGATGTTGTACAACCCAAACCCAAAAGGATGTTTGTGGCCCAGTGACCTTACCATCCAAGTGTAAGACGGTTGATAACAGCTGACGCAGCTGGCAAAATGCAAAAGAACCAGTGAGACGCTGATGACTGCTCAGTGGTGGATTTGGCAGACTCATGTTCACTGTTGTGTGACTTTTGCAACAAACAAACTTTACTTTAAGCCTCAATATAAAGAACTTTGCAGGTGTTTATGAGGGGAAAAATTCCAAAACATAAAGGGCAATACAACTGACAGAAACAAAGTAGTCCTTGAAATTGTGACAGTGTGGTGTGTCATACCTAGGCATTTTCAACAATAAAGGTGGCAACGTCATGTCTTTCAAGGCCAGAGGAAGGGATGTTGCAATAATCGAGACAGAAGATGACAAGCATTCGTGGCACAGGAAGACTATTTTGGACACATGGATGACAACACCTAGCCCATTTGTTTTCAGAAAAATGAAATGTGAGCACACGACAAGGTTCAGAGCAGACATCACCAGCAGAAGCTTTTTAGATCTCCACTGGCTCTGAGCAAAGCCAGCTGGAGCATCTCTGCATCATCCTCATGGAGCAGAGGACTGCCCCCGGGCTGAACACATGTAAGAACAGACCAGTGACATTTTTCTGTAACCTCTGTAGGAAATATTCTGAACCAGTTTGTTTGGAGTAAGGTCAGAGACAGAGTGACTGCTGCTCAGTCTGGCCTGTATTTTGGGTAGATACTGATGGCTACAGTGATAAGTTTCAGGGACACCATGCAGGTAAGGCAGCAAACAATTAAGAATTTAATTATAGGGAATTATGGTCAGTATCTTTAAGGCAAACCCTGAATGTTTTTATGTAAAAGAAGGCAAGATTAGATGGAGAGGTTTGTGGTACCAGTTGTTTGTGGTAGATGTATTCATTACATTTCCACTGTCTTCATAAGGGTAGAGTTCATTGTCACTGTGATGGATGCTTGATCCTCCTGCAAAAAAAAAAAAAACAACATGAAAACAACCCAAACATGTTATGGTGTAAACCCCAGTTTCTCCACACGGAGCCATGCCTGTGGTGCTGGTGTTTCCCCTGTGCTGGCTGTTCCCAGGGGCTCAGCCTGGGCAAGCCTCCACTGTGGGTCACAGAGCAAGGGCTGAGGAGACAAAGCAGGTCATAGAATCGTCTAGGTTGGAAGGGACCTTAAAGATCATCGAGTCCAACCATCAACCTAACACTGCCAAAACCACCACTAAACCATGTCACTAAGCACCACGTCTGCCTGGCTTTTAAATACCTCCAGGGATGGTGATTCCACTAATTCCCTGGGCAGCCTGATCCGATGCTTGACAACCCTCTCAGTGAAGAAATTTTTCTTAATATCCAATCTAAATCTCTCACGGCACAACATGAGGCCGTTTTCTCTTGTTCTGTCACTTGCTACTGAGGAGAGGAGACCAACACCCACCTCGCTACAGCCTCCTTTCAGGTAGTTGTGGAGAGCGATAAGGTCTCCCCTCAGCCTCCTTTTCTCCAGGCTAAACACCCCCAGCTCCCTCAGCTGCTCCTCGTATGACTTGTTCTCCAGACCCCTCACCAGCTTCGTTGCCCTTCTCTGGACACACTCCAGCACCTCAATGTCTTTCTTGTAGTGAGGGGCCCAAAACTAGACACAGTATTTGAGGTGGGGCCTCACCAGTGCTGAGTACAGGGGGACGATCACTTCCCTGGTCCTGCTGGCCACACTGTTCCTGGTGCAGGCCAGGATGCTGTTGGCCTTCTCGGCCATCTGGGCACACTGCTGGCTCACGTTCCTCCGCGCCCAAGTGCGCTGGGAACGCTTCCCGCAGGGGCCGCCGAGGGCTTTGGCGGCCTCCGACCTCTGGTCCCCGCTCGCCCCGCCCCGCGGATCGCGCCGGGGAGCCGCGTCCCCCGCAGGCCCCGCCCCGGCGGCGCTGGCGTAGGCTCTGACGCCTCGCCCCGCCTGGGGGACAGGCCGGCCGGCGGCGGGCGCCGTTACCTGCCGGGCCGGCCCCCGCGGCGGCCGCCCGCTCCGCTGGGCCATGCGGTAGCGGGACTGCGGCGGGCCCGGGCTCTCGGCCGCCATGGAGCAGCTCCCGGGCGGCCGGAGGCCGCGGCTGGTGTCCACGCTGGGGCTGGGGCGGCGCTCCTGGGAGGTGACCTTAGACGAGGAGCGGGGGCGGCTGGCCTGGCGCGACCCCCGCCCGCCGCGCCGCGGCGGCGGTGAGTGGAGCGGCGGCGCGGGCCGGGCCGGGGCGGCCGGGCGGGCCTTAGCGCACCTGCCGCGGCCTCGCAGCGGGCCGGGGCCGCCTGAGGGGCCGCCTCTCCTCAGCGGCGGGGGAAGGGCGTCCGCAGCGTCCCGGGCGGCCTGCGGCAGGGCGGCTTCGGGCATGGGTGCCGGCGGGGACGGCCCGCCGTGCTGCGGGAGCCGCTCTCATGGCGGTTCCTGGGCTCGGGGAACGCTGAGGGTTCGGCGTTGTGTCGGCACTGGGTATTTCCTGTACTTGGGCGGCTTTTCGCCCTCCAAAGGAAGGGCGGCAGCCGGCGCTGGGGTTCAGAGTCCGGCGGTGAAGGACGGAGGGGGGTTTAGTCCCCGCGGGCCCGGGCCGCGGCCGGGAGGTGCGGGGAGATGAAGCCGGGGGCGAAGCGGTGTCAGGGCCGTCGCCGGCTGTGCTGAACGCGTCGGCCCGTCAGTCGCCTTGTGCCTTCCCAGACAGAGCTGGAAGCGGCTCGGCGTGAGCCGCGGACACGGGGAGGGCAGCGAAGCACCCTGTTGTACAGAGAAAGGCAACTTAAGCATCTGCTCCGAGAGCTGCCTCTGTAACAAAGGGATGGAGCCTGCCCCTGCCGCTGGGTGAGGAAGGCACGGATTTGTTTAGCTGAACCCCATTGTTTCTTGGCGCTCCGAGTAGGTAGCAGCATGTAGTTTGCAGTTTTGTGTTTAAATTAAGGTAGTAGTAAATTAAGGTAGCAGCACATAGCAGACTTAAAGAACTTTAAAAGCAACTTTTTTCCTTTTAGTTGCATGACTTAGGTGTGGGTAAAAACACTTTCATGCTGTGGGAGTGTTTCAGGCAATTACTGCTTATTTTGGGATCGGTTTTGTTTGTTTGTTTTCAAATGAGTATTTTTTTTTAAAAGCTCTTTTTAAAGGGCTCCACGGAAACTTCCAATGAAACTTTAACTTTTGCGAGTTATTGTTTTAGAAATATTTAATATAGGCTAATAATTTGTAATGGGCTAAAAAAGTTGTTTATGGTTCAGCTTTTGTGCAATTAGAATAGTGCCAACTTACAAAACTGCAAGTGGGAGAGGTTGCTGCTAAAAATACTTGACAAAATTTCAGGATAACATTTGAAAAGGTCTGTACATACAGTATGTCAAGCTCCCTACTGTATTTTAGGTGACACTTTATCAGAATCTTTGACCTTGAGGTTTTTATATAGTAATTATTCCCATTATTAACATAACCCTATTAGCATGGTGTGTGAAGATCTGAAAATGTGTGAAGTCCTCCCACAGCAGCTGCTGTAGAGTGGAAAACTGCTGTCACCCTTATTTTACAGGCTGGAGGAACTAAGACAGGGAAACTAATAATAGAAAGGCTGACTGGAAGTTTATCTGAGAAAGGTTAGAATCTAGATGTCTACAATTCCCAAACTTAAATAGTTAAATATTTCTTTCCTTCTTACCACATACCTTTCTTAAATATTTTCCTTACTTTATCATAATATCTTATTGGCCTATTTTTGAAAAAAGCCCCTGTTTTGTAGAGAATTTTGTTGAATTGTGTAAAATCCTTCTAAAAATTCCCTTGCAAAGTCACCGGCTGACTGATCTGTAGGCTAGAGCAAGTTCAAAAGGAGCTCTGTCTGCTGTATGATAGCTTCCTTTAGACCATGAAAGAGTGCCCACAAAATCATACTAACTCTCTTATTAGCACTCTGAAGTTTACAACCACTTACAGTTATAACTTTTTTTTCAACTTTTTAAGTTGTAAGCTGTCTCGACTTGTTCCTGGTGGGCCAAACCGACTACAAACCTGTCCTGAAGCCTGTTCCAAAGTGGATTTTAGAATGCTGGGAATGGTGAAAGGAGGGTGGGATGCAGAAAGCTAGACTCTTTTTGAGGCAGTTTCTGAAGCAGTACCCAGTTGGAGATTCCTTAGGAGGCCAGTCTGGTTACCGAGTGTGGATGCTGTCCTGTAGCATAGCTATTTACCAGATTTTGGAAAATATGACATGGAATCAGAAGAGAAAAGGGAGGGTGTGAGAAGAAAAAGAAATGCCTAAGTGTTCTGGAGGCACGGGTATAATTTATGTCGAGAGCAATGCAATAGATGATGTACCTCCTCTTCTTAATGCCTGATTAATTCATGTGTTTCCTGCACTTGTGCTTTAATACCATCACAGATTTATGTTATTGCTGCCCTGTTGTCTTTAAGCTCTTTTAAGACCTGGGATAGCTCATCATGTTCTCTACAATTATTTTGGAAATATAAGCAGCATACTTCACAGTATATAAATAAACTTTATAATATGTAAGGTGGTTAGTTAGAAGCATATAATTTCAGAGGAGTTGCTTGACCAAGATTGGTATCTTTCTACCATTCAGTCTTTGACTGCGTGACTACTGTGCATTATGCCTAAATACAGACTTAATTATGCAGTATAAAAGTGCTGTATTTTTTGTTTAATAGGTAGTTATTACAGTGAAACAGTTGTCTTTAAACTGAAAAAACTCAGTAAGGGCTGCTTATTTTCTGAGTATTTATTACTGTCTCAGATTCAGCTACGTAAGTAAAAATGGTTTGGTATATATTTTGTCAAGGTTGTCAGACTTTGACAGGTAAGGAACTAGAGCTATAGTTAGGTGTGTTGTAGAAGTGTTGAAATATCTACCTCTCCCTGTTGCATTGAAATTCAGGAACAGGTGGAGAACAAGAGACTTTGTCCTATTGTCAAGAACAATATAGTTTTACAGAATATGGGGAGATTCTTGTATTTTTTCATCTTTGTACAATGATATTAATATATATATTTAAACCCCATTCTGTGAAAATGCGTTTTGTGAAGAAAGAAGTATTAATTCAGGAGAATTATTTTTAATGCTATTACTGAGAAGATAACAGTAACAAAAATGTAAAATGTTCGCTCAAGTCATGGTATGTTTTCAAAACCTTAAATCCTAAATACTTTTTACTTTCCTTTCTGCTCTTAGACTTTGTTTAACAGGATCATATTTTCGAGTTCTGTCCTCAGTGTAATGAGGTTCCCCATTTCCCATTCTTTGTTTGGTTAGACTTGTTTGAACTTAGAGGGAAAAGCTTTATCTGAAATTTTCAGTGTGTTTCTCTGTTACTTTTAGCTGTGCAGTTTTTTCCTAGGCATACCTTCATCTTCAAGTGTTATGAAGAGCATTATTTTTCAATCTCGTAACATTTCTCCATGAGATTTAGTTGTTAATCATAAATAGTGTATGCGAAGCTGGGCAGATCAATTGTTTTATTATTTCTTCATGTCGATGGCACAATCAGGTTTTTGAGTAACACATGATAAAGCTTTGTGTACCAGATTTCATAGCAGGTTATACATTGTACATGTGTACTTACAGGTATTTTGGAAGTATTGGCTAAGATTGTGTCATGCCTGGTACTAAGGCATTACAAACACAGAATGAGATTCTCTTGTCATTTTTCTGCTTTTTTTTTTTCCTTTGTAAAGTACAAGCGTGAAGGCAATGATCAAACTGGACACTGAACTGTATGCCTTCACTTGTTCTGTGCACTTTCTTTTAGCCCTTCTATTTCTCCCTCTAGAATTCTCCTCCCTCCGCATGTCTTTTCCAGCTTTCCCCCGAAAACAACCGCTTGAGGAAGCCTCAGTGCTAGTGTTCACAAGCCTGATGCTATTCTGATGTTGTGGCTTCTAAAGAACGCTCAGTTTGATAAACACAGTACCAAGGCAGCAGAGATGGACCTGCTTGGAAACAAGGTCTGTCCAGCACCTGCAATGCGCTGGCACATCCTTAGCAAGGTCATTTTTCATCAGTCGTTCCCAGTTGGCAATGGACATGTGTAGAAATCTGAACCATGTTTTTCCCTAGGCAGTTCCCCTGACTACATTGAACCGGTAGGACGTGGGAAATAAAAGCTCTAGAAGCCATTCTAGAAGAATGCGTCGTCTTCTGGAAGATACATTATTCAAATATAGATGCACACTACATTAAACAATATATGTTTTTCAGCATACACCTCTTCCGTGTTTGGGTGGGTTTTTTTCCCCTTAAGGTGAAGAAGTGTTTCTTATTTCTGGCTTCAAAACTGAAATATTCATAGTTCAGTTGAAAAGATTTAACTTGGAAATTTGAAAAAAAAAAAAAATCAATGTGAAAACATTCAATAGTACGATTTAAATATGCAAATTGATCCAAGTTCAAGTTGCTGTGATTTTATTCAAATTCAGATATGCGATGTGAAGTAGCAACTGTGTGTCTGATCATAGTAGGAGCTGATCTATTGTCTGTTGATTTACAAAGTACTCGATTTACTTAAAAAAAAAAAAAAAAAAAAAAGCTGATTTCCCTATACATGGCTGTGTATTGTGAGATACTGGCCTTCAGATATTTTTGTGACTCTCTCACAGTTTTCAGTTAAATCATTTAGCCTTTTTTCTTCCCCCTCTCCCAGGATGTGAATTCTCTGTAATTGTACTCTATATCCCTATCCACCATCATCTTCTGGTCTGTATTACACAGCTTTCTGTAGTGCATGATCAATATAATGCAATGTGCCTTCTGACAGAAAACATTATTTTCTTGCTTTTAGGTGAAGGCGAAGCTTAAACTTAGGGCAAGATAACTTACCGTTCATGTGGTCTGTAACAGTAAATTAGTTTTCAAAGGGACTGAAAAAATACTTTTTCTTTAAATCTGCACCCCAGCTTTTTAGTTGTTAATATTTTTAAGTCACAAAGAGTATACTAATAATTTCAATTAATTTTGAATGCCACTGCATCCGTGGGCCTGAGCTGAATTTTAAGAATGAACCAAATGCTGTGATCAGCGACAATTTTATGTTTTTGCACATGCCTGTGTTGCTTTGAGCTAACACGTTCCTGAGGGAGGAATTTGGCCTGTAGGATATGTAGCTGACAGGATGAATGAACAAATCTAGACTGGGGTTCCAACTGAGTTTCCTTATTAACTCAGGCAGAGCTCTGTGGGAGTGGCAGACAGCGATGATGCACCAAAAAGCCTTTCTTAACACAGAAAAACACACTTCACAACTGCTGGCTGTGTTTTTCACAAAGAAAGCCCGCTGTTAGTGTGCTTAATTTGGGGTGTGTTTCTTTTCTCCCACTTGCTTAATGTAGGGAAAAGTAGTATGCATCTAACAGTATTTTGCTGTTTTGTCAGTTTGCACTTCGGAAGAGTGTCTGTTAAGATTATAAGAGCTCTGTGACCTGGAATGAGTGATGACTGGCACAGGCAGTGTGCTGGGAAGACTGTCACCTGTTTGTTGTGTGTTTTGATTGGGTTTTTTTAATGTATTTTTTTTTTTTGCCATGCCCCTTCATCCAGCTGCTCTGGATGGACAATTCATTCTCTTTAGTGTGTCAGGTATGCGAAACATTGAACAAGGTGGACATGAAAACATAAACGTGTGAAGATCTTTGAGATTAAGCTTAAGAAAATTGATATGTACTTCAACATTTCTGAACTTGAAATTCAGTCTCTTGAATCTAGATGCATGTGTTGAAAGAGTCACGGTATTTTGCCTCGAATTTTGTCTAGGAACTGTTGCGTGGTGCTTGCTTGAGTATATTGCACTAAGCCAAGTGAAATTCTTTCTTTGGTGTGATCTGAGCCCACATTTCAACTTTTTTTCATTAATGTTGGTGTAGTAGTGCTGATGCAAGTACCGATTTTCTTTTTGTTAATGTGGCAATAAGATTTTTCCATGTTTTGGGAGGAACTCGTAAAGGTGAAGGCCTTTATGAGTGAAGACCTTTGTGCTAAATCAGTGAAAGGAATGGCTCGTGCGGCTTGATAAGAGGGTAAATGCTGCAAAGTAGGTGTGGGAAAGGACTATAATTAGTACATATGTGAATCTTGTTGACCTCTCAAAAGAGGGTGGGATAGACCTCCTACTTAATTTTATGGGGCGGGTTTTGTTGATTAAATGGCAGATGAAGGCATTGTGTTTATAGGAGTGGCGTTGTGCTGCTTGTATTGAAGGTCTCTATTTCTTCCCAGTGGAAACTTCTCCCTTCTGGGGAGAAGGGGAGAGAGTGGGACTAAGTAGTTGATTTGCTTTATGATTAAACAATATATTGTATAACGTTAAGTTGAATAGTGATAGTCATATTTGGACTGATAGAAATTCCTGAGCTCTATTCAGACACAAATACCACTGCAATCAGATTCGTTTTTATAAGCTGTAGGGAATTTTCTGAATAACATGTTTGTATTTGAGACAGCTTTGCATCTTTTTGGCTCTCTGCAATTACTGTACTAGGTAGCGTGTGGTTTTGACTGCCTTAAGATTGCAGTATACTTATCAGGGCAGTGGAGTTGGGTGATGCTTGTACAGTGCCAAGTAGCACTGAGGGCCACGATCGACAAGAGCTGGTATTTGCAGAACAGAAACTTCTCAGACTTTTATGAAACCCAAAGATTTACAGGAGGGAAGATGGGATCACTCTGTTCTTTGCTTTTGTGTGTTTTTTTTTTCCTGTGTCTGTCTGTCCCGTCCCCCCTGTCCCCTCCCAGGAATCTGTTTTTTCAAATATGTAAATCATGTTAAGATTAAAAAAAAATGCACATATATAGTTAAAACATTTAATCTTTGCTTTTCTGCCGCCTCTGTGAAGAGATTTGCTAGAAAAGCAGAACTTCAGTCATGAGACCATCAGGGGGAGAATACATCTGAAGAATTAGGAGAGCTTAGCAGAAGTGCTTTCAAGGTCGAGGGTTGTTAATATAAGCCGTGTAATATGTGCTAAACTATGTTCTCCAAATAAGTGCTTTCAGTGATAAAGATTTGGAAGTGCTTTTTAATCTATTTCCTATCTGTACAGTTGGGCAACTTTATTATATAGAAAATGCATAATAAAACAATGACTTCTGTTGTCACTCCTAGCATACGTGCTAATAGGTATCTAGTACGCAGAACTATTTCCAAAAATGTTCATTAGAGAATAGTCATTTAAATTTTGATCTAAATGTAGTTTGTCAGTTTTGTAGCATATCAGTGAGTAACAACAAAATGAGTGCAATCTTTATAAATGCAGCAAGCTTTTTTTCATATTCTGACATATGGGCAGGTGGCATAGTCAGTAGAAAGTTGAGAACTAAAAGCAGTTCTGGGAAAGAAGGGTTAAACAGCATGCTTCCCTTAATTTATTGTTCCATCTCTGTTCTGTATTTTTTTCCCTTGGATAAATGGGTAGGTGAAGAATCCTATCGAGATTCCATAGCAGATCTTGTCTCTGAATGTTAGGAAGACGAATTAACTGGTACTATCCATTATTAAATACTTGATGGTCTTACACGTGTATATGTATGATATCTATATCTGTGTACACGTAAAGTGTTTTAGTAAGTTCATCTCTGCTGTTGGATCTTTATAAAGACATTCTGTGACTGCTGCATTTCCCCATCATGCCTTAAATATAGTAAATGCAATTATAAGCCAAAATTTGTTTTATTAGTAGGTAAAACATTTGAACACATCCAGATTACTGAAAGACCTCAGTGTAAAGTTTGGAGGCTACTTTTCCTTGGAATCAGGCTAAAAACCTCTAGGAAGATAAAATCTCTAGAGGAATATAAATAAAGTCAAATACTAAAATACACATAAAGGAAAAAAAACTTGTGTGCGTAGTCCATGACGTACCAATAGACATGAAAATAGGTAACAACTCTATGGACTAACACAAAGAAATAGGATGGGGAAAAAAAATAATTCTGCTTATTTTACATTCCTCACCACCACCATGGTTCTTCTGCAAAATAGTGAGGAAGATGAAATGCAGAATAAAACCTAGCAACAACAGTATTAGTGCTTGTATTTTATGCATTTAATATCTCTTTATATCTCTATATCTATCTATATATGACAGAAATGAGTATATTATAATAATAAAATTTCTTATATAATAAGTACAATAATATAATTGTGTGTAATTGTTTTATTTGTGTATATATACACAGGGCGCTTGCTTGTGCATAAATAGAAAGCATGCATTTTCAGTTTCACTCTTTTTTTAGAGATAAGGTAAAAGCGAAGAAATTTTGAAATTAGTAATGAAAATGAGAGAAAATCCTCAATTTGACAGGAGTTAAGAAGACTGAGAAGGTGCTGAGGGGACTATAAGAGAAGAAAGAGTGAGGGTGGAGGAAATTCTTTCATAGTGTAAAAGCAAAACTATTGTCTGAAAAAACAATAGTTTTGAAGTTGATACAAGGGAAATATATTTAACAGTACATAAACATAACATCTAGAATTTGCTTCATAGGAGATCCTGAAGTTTAAAAGCTTAGTGGGATTTAAAGTCTTAAGAATTCATATGAATGCCCTTCTTTCATAAGCCAGCTACTTACTTGCGAATAACAAATAGCCTCTGTAGTCTCCCTGCACTAGATTTAGTTGCACGTTCTTTGAAATAGCTTGTGCTATTCACTGTCAAATATCTGAACTAGGCATCACTGAAGGGGCAGTTTCATTACTCTGAAAAAGGCAATCTTGATGGATTTTGGCTTCATGCAAAAATATTTTTATACTCTGAATACCTAATTTTTCTGAAGAAATCATAGACGTTCAAAATATCGTTTGGGGTAGTTCCTAGGTGGTTATGGATGGTATGCTTTGACTAAAGGCAAAAGGAAATAGAAAATATTCAGTAAATTTCTACTTATGCTCTTGGTTGTGCATATTGAGCAGCTACTCTAATTGTATGTCTGTGTCATATTATGTGTAGAAATAATCATTCTGGTGCTGTTTTAAAATGTTAACATGTAAGATCTTGTGTTTATACAGAAAACTGTTTCGTACCAACCTCTGAGATCATTGCTGTAGAAGAAACTGAACTTAACAAGAAACAGCGTAATACTGGGAAATGGCAAAAAATGGCAAAGCCACATGCTTTCACGGGTAAGGGAAATACAGTCTTGGGATGCTTGTGCTAATTACTTTGTTAGGGGTACTTTAGCGTGGACTCAAATGGATTATCTTCAGAATTTTTTTTAAACAGAAGTGATGTGTTTTTTTAAAAAAAAAAAAAACAAAACCAAAAGAAAATCCCCCAAAAAACCCCACAAAACCAACCAAACACCACCCCTACTGCCCCCCCCCCCCCCAAAAAAAAAAAAAATTTGCCAGTTTATATTTAAAGATCCTTATTTTGGGAAATAAACCCTTCCTTTAAGAACACATGCTGTGTTTAGTTATTTAATGAAGTCCTAACTAATGTCTTACATTTCTGCTACTGAATGACGTTGCAGCAGGACACTTGCTTTCTACTAATTGATTAGAGAATCAAGGGAGAAGCTGGAAAATGAGTCCTAAATGTTTGGGTTTTTTAAAATTATCCCTAACCATCAGAATGTGTAAAGGCTCTTTGTATTATTGACTGCATTCTTAAAACAAAGTGCCAGAAATAAATTTCTGTTTGTTATGGGGAAAGAGTGGTGACTTCTGTGCTGCAAAGCTGGGGCAAATGTGATTGCTCTCCTGCCGAATTGTTATGCTGTGGACTGCTTTCCTCACATTTAGTCCTTTGGTAACAACAAGTGGTGATACTGTAGATGGAAAGGTAAGGGTGCTTCTTGTCTCATCAGCCTAGTTCTTAATGCACGAGAAAACTCTAGATCTTTTTTCTCAAGTTTCAGCTTTATGAAATTAAATACACCCTGTTTGTTACATGGGAGCTGATGTGAGGGTCTGGCTTATGACGTTTTATATTATGTAGACATTGCAGACTTTAATATGGTTAAAGTAAACTCAGTGAACTTTTGTGTAAGTATGTCTATAATCAGTTTATAGAAAATGGGTTGTATTTTGTTTAAAAAGAAGTATATGTTTGGGTATCTACTATAAGGTAATGACCTAGAGCAGGTGTTTTCATTTATGTTTTCATTTTGACTTTTTACAAGTGTCCTGTTCACACTCTGAATGCTTCTGATGTTTGCAGAAATGTGTAGTGGGGGTTAAGTACTACTTTTTTCCAAAGACAGATATTTTGGAGATGTCTCCGAGATGTATTTAAGGCATTTGTCATTTCATAAAACTGTCTCATTGTGCCTCTTCTCTTTTTTTTTAACATTTAACTAGTATATTATGTGAAGAAAGCCCGAAATCACCGCTGGCGGTGCAGTGATGTGACGTTTTGGTGTGTTGATGAGCACTTGTGTAATCAGTGGATACAGGCACTGAAAGAATTACTTGAAATGCAGAGTAAGTTTGATTAAACTACTAACACTTGCAGCATCATTTTACGGGCTTGTGTGTAAATTAATATTATTTTGATAGAGCTGCTTTTTTGAACTCTTAAGAGCAGCTTATGCTCAAAAGTTGAGGGAACTGAGAGTTGAAGTGTCTCATTCTTCCTATCTCTACTTTTGTATCTCGCATATTTGGTAAGTTCTACTGAGTGTTTTGCTCTGATCAGTCAGGACTATAGGTGTCTTATAATTTTTCCCAGATGTAAATTATTTTCACAAAATAGACACGATAGAAGCTTAACAGAGTTTCCAGTCTTTCTTATAAACAAGGTGCCATTAATAATTTCTGGGACTGTTGGATATCTACTTCTTGGAAGGCTAAAAGTAGTTTTGCAGGAATTATTCCTGAAATAGATACCTTGATAGGTGTTGAGGAGCAGCAGGAGCAGAGCAGCTCCATGACAGAAGGAAGGTCAAGGATGGCCATAGCACAGGCAGTGTTCTTGCCAACTAAGGTGCGGTTGTACTATATCTGAGCAGGGATGGAGATAACAGCAGGTCCCTTTTACAGCCCAGATGAGATAAAGCAATTGGGTCCATCCAGGGAGGCCAGACAGGAGCAGCAGGAGATGGAGCTGGGGACAGGACTGGCGATAAGCTACCTACAGAACAGGTCTGGGATCCATCTGAGGCACAGAGACAGAGAAGGGACTATGATGTGACTCAGGCAAGTACTTAAGGCTCACAGGATAAAAGTGGATATTTAACAAAAAAATGTTCTTCTGAACAGGCATTGAAGAGTGTATCTTACTAATGTTCCTGGTTTTTATATGTTATATGAGGTATGTGACTTCCAGTAAAACAGACTATTTCAGAAAACGTTTTCAGAGAGGGTGAATGGTGCTTTGGGTGTGTGGCAGCTTTAAACCATTCAAGCAGTCTGGCTTGGGTGGATTTATTATGCAAATGCAAATGTGCTGATCTAATTTCCTTTTAAAATAATAACTTAGGATGCCATCTGAGGAAGTGTGAATGTTATAACACGTCTTCGGGTCCTATACAAAAAATGAAGGCTCTCTAGGTGCAGCAAGCATTACCATTTTGTGTATCTGTTAGTACAGAGATGTGATAATTGTCTTCATTGCCACCACCACAACTATTTGTACAAACTTGAGATAGTAATATCAAAGGTGTTTTCTGGGGGGAAGGGATTACACTACAGGGCAAGCACTTGCTGTGCAGGATGTGGTTTTGTAAGTTACTCTTATTGTATCTTTATCACAGAAAGGAAATGCATTATAACTATGTTACCAAACAAGAACGTTATTTAAATAAATTAATGTAAAAGTATTTCTGTGTATACTTCACTCACAAATGCCTTTCCTATTGCTCCTCTTGGTTTGTCTTTTGTCTTGTATGTCTGTGATACTGACATCATCTAGTGGGAAGGTACTGCAAGAATCATATGCATAAGAATGTGAGATGTGGAGTCAGATGAAATGATTCTGATTTTCTCTTGATGTCTTATTACAAATTTGTTCAATACTGTCAGTATAATAAAGAGGATAGATGAAGCAGGTTTTTATAGCTCTTTGATAAATAATTATAGAGTTTAACCCGGCAATGTGCGCTTGCAGCGCAGAAAGCCAACCACATCCTGGGCCGCATCAAAAGAAGCGTGGCCAGCAGGTCAAGGGAGGTGATTCTCCCCCTCTACTATGCTGTGGTGAGATCCCACCTGGAGTACTGCATCCAGCTCTGAGCCCCCCAACATAAGAAGGATGTGGACCTGTTAGAGCAAGTCTGGAGGAGGGCCACAAAGATGACAAGGGGGCTGGAGCACCTCTGCTGCGAGGACAGGCTGAGAGAGTTGAGGTTGTTCAGCCCGGAGAAGAGAAGGCTCTGGGGAGACCTTATAGCATCCTTTCAGTACTTAAAGGGGACCTACAGGAAAGATGGGGAGGGACTCTTTATCAGGGAGTGTAGTGATAGGATGAGGGGTAACAGTTTTAAACTGCAAGAGGGGAGATTTAGATTAGATATTAGGAAGAAATTCTTTACTGTGAGGGTGGTGAGGCACTGGAACAGGTTGCCCAGAGAAGTTGTGCATGCTCCATTCCTAGAAATGTTCAAAGGCAAGTTGGATGGGGCTTTGAGCAGCCTGGTCTAGTGGGAGGTGTCCCTGCCCATGGCGGGGAGTGAGAACTAGATGATCTTTAAGGTCCCTTCTAACGCAAACCATTCTATGATTCTGTAAGAGTTCATAAAGAGTTATAAAAGGCTTTTGTGCTGTGTTTGCTTTGATGTTTGCGGGTTTGTTTTTGTATAGCTTGCTGGGTTTTTGTTTTGTGTACAAGAGCAGGGTACTCTAATAGTTTTTCCTTACTGCAGAGTCTAGACCAAAGCAGTTGCTTGTGTATATCAATCCGTATGGAGGAAAACGACAAGGGAAGAGGATTTATGAACAGAAAGTTGCTCCACTCTTCAGTCTGGCTTCTATTTCCACTGATGTTGTTGGTGAGTAATGAATATTTTAATTTATTAATAAACACAATCTGAACTGTTAAAACATCTCTGAGTAGCTAGTTCTTTCTGTTACCTACCTTTTCACGCTAAGGAAATTAAACTAAGTGGTAGAGAGGGAATGTTTCTAGTTAAAGCATAGGTAGACAGATAAATGATGACCTTATATCAATTTTCTGCTTACTAAACTAAAAATTCTTGTACTTCTGAGATATTTGAGCTATTCATTTATAAGATACTGTCCTTCTTGTCTTTTTCTGTTTTACTGTTAAAACCAATTGTTCATTTGTACAATTTTTTAGTGAAATATTTTTCCATATGTACTGCAGTGCATGTCTCTCTCAATTCTTTCCTTGGCATAAAACCTTTTGAAACACGTTTTATGGGCAGGCTGTTCTATGGTCACATTGGTAATAGAATCATGGTTATTAATGAATTAAACCCAGCATTTTTATAATCGTATATTATATACCATTTTATAATAGTAATTTTATAATAGTAATTTTTAATGTGTTTATTTCTTCATAGTAACTGAACATGCTAACCATGCTAAGGACAATTTATTTGAAGTTAATATTAATAAATATGATGGGTAAGTAACTTCACTTGCCTTTTCTTTTCTAGCTGATACATTCTGTAATCAGTCTGTTCTTTTCTCTAATTTAAAATAGTAGCCTTCATTGCCGATAGGTTTATTGCAACATCTGAAAGTTCTGGGGCATATTCCTTTCCATAAGAGAATGATGTTTAGGAGTATCAAAGGAAAACTAAACTGTTCCAGCAAACCTGTTCAGCACACAATGCATTCAAGTGTAGTATAACAATGTTTGCGTGAGATTTGTGTTCAAAAGATGAATGTAATATTAATTCCAGAAGTTGAGTGTTCTGAGAGCTTGAAAGCTACCCTGAAATGTTTTGTGGTATAGGTGGTATTGATGTATACGTGAGTCCAAACCACATGGTTACATGGAAGATTTTAAAAATGGTTGAACCACAGAAATGCATGTGTTTCTTCAACTTTGATTCTTCGTACATACAGGAAAAGCTTCTTTGGATTCCTACACCTAGTTGTTGTTCATCTGTCCTCTTAGATTGGTTCTGATAAGTGGCTTTCCCTTCACTCAGTGATGAGATTCTTCATTCACTCTCCGGATTCCCTATTTGGCAAAGCCATGCCTGTAATTTTGGAACTAG
This sequence comes from Rissa tridactyla, assembly GCF_028500815.1. Taxonomy (NCBI): domain Eukaryota; kingdom Metazoa; phylum Chordata; class Aves; order Charadriiformes; family Laridae; genus Rissa; species Rissa tridactyla. Next base: position 201,784,320 of record NC_071466.1, read on the forward strand.
ATACAGGATTCTTAGAGATAACTGCTTCGCTGTCTTCCAAGTGTATTTACTTGAGACAGCTTATTTAAACCTCTTGTGCTAGATTCCTGTTTGTTCTTCTCATTTCCCCTTGTAAGAATTTCTTATGGTGAGTATCTAATAGCTCAGTGATAGAACAGCTACTCTTTGAAGACAGTTACTTACAATATTCATTCAGTTACAATATAGCAGGTTTTTGTACATCATTGTGCAGAACAACTAGAGCATGCTGTAATATGATGCAGGTAATTGCTATGTTTAGAGTAAGCCTGACGTGTATGAATAGCTATGCTTCCTTATCCATATGCCTGTTTCACAAGCCTCTGTAAAACTGTTTCAGGTTGGTTTTTTCCTTAGTTCTTGAACTATTTCACAGAGTGGTTGAAATTAGAAGGGACCATAGTTCTTTTAAAACTCAGTTGTCTTGTGGACTTGCTTCTCCTGAAGTCCTTTAGCATATGTAGTTTACTATTGTCATCTGTCTGAAAAGTGAAATGCTAGCCCATTAGAAAAATAAACCCAAAATGTAAGAATTGCTCCAGGATCTCTCTTACAGTAGTTCTTCACTAGGGGCCTTCACAGGTGTGACTTGCACATTGGTCATCTGATGTTTGCAATTAATTTGGTCATGCTGATACTGTGTATGTGAACGTCGTTATCTGCCAGTATTTACCCTTGATAGGTATAGACGTTCATATCAGTGTCGTCTCTGAGTCTGGATATAGTATTTGTTATAAATAGAACACTACTGAGACAACTTTGACCTTGAGCTGATGTGATACTTCTAGTCCACTTAACCTCTTAGAGTCTGCAGAGAAAGATGAGACAGGCTAAAGTTGAGGAATAATGTAGTTAAGCTATGGAAAGAGAAATTAATTATAAAAATGAAAAACAAACATCCTTTTCTCCCTTCTCTCCCCGTTTCTTAAGTCTTGACTTGGACAGTGTATATTTCTAAGACTGTCCTCTCCATTAGTGAAAAAATGTCTGGGTTTTTTCAAGCTTTCCTTCTGCTGAAAATAGAATAATAAGTAAATTTAAATCATCAATACTTAAAAATTAAGTAAACTTACTTGCCCTATGAAATAAGCGTTTCGTCTGCAGTATCTGTTGCTGACTATATGGAAGAGTAAGTATTAGTTTATGCATTGGAAATGATTGCTGTAGGTAACAGTAACAGTTCCTAAACAGGTATGCTGGGGACTACATGCATAACTTTGGATTTGTCATGTGTTCCTCTAAAGTGTATTTGAATTAGTTTTTCAGTTAAAGAATGTTTATGCTTTTAGAGTTCAGAGTGTGCATTTGATTACTGTGCATGAAATGTATATTGCTGTAAAATAGTCTTTTACTTCCTAGTATTTGCTTGGCTGTGGACTCTCTGCTGAGCTTTAACATATTGAGGATCTGTGTAGCTGCTGCACCAGCTCTGACCTGAATTAAGTTTGCAAACCAAAGTTTTGCATCTGGTAACATTTGGAACTCTGTGTTTCATTATGAATGGCTATGTAGATACACATGACTTCTGTCTGTTTGGGCGCTCAGCATGTTCAGAAGAGCATGCAAGCATGCACTTTTCTGTTTTTTTGACTTTCATATAATGTATATACCTATTAAATTAACAGTGAAATAAATATACTTCTGCCTCAAGCCACAAATATTAACTTATTTTTCCCTTTTTAGTACAGGTACCCTATTTCCCTTTTGTTTACTTAGAAAGCTGTATGTACAGTCCTGTTCAGTGTTTTCCTTGTATAGTGAATTTCCACTGATATTTGTCTGTCCACACACAGCAATAGGAGATAAAAATCTTTAATTTTTTTTAGGTTGCGTTCCAGCATTTTTTTCTAACATTACAGATGTGTCTAGGTGCATTTGCAGTTGTGTAGCTTGATCATTTTTTTTTCTGTTTTTTGTTAATTGCCAAGTTGACTGTGGGCTACTATGTTCTGTAAAAATGGAGGAGGAGAATTAACAATTTTTGATGTGCCCAGTGCATGCTGTAAGTAGAACACTTGCTGTGTTGTTTATTGACTGTTAGTGTGCATTCTAATTTGTGTTTCCTGGCAGTGTTGTTTGTGTTGGTGGGGACGGCATGTTCAGTGAAGTGATGCATGGTCTCATTGGAAGAATGCAGAAGGACTCTGGCATAGACCAAAATAATCCCAAAGCACCATTAGTCCAGTGCAATATAAGGATTGGCATAATTCCTGCTGGTAAGAAAGGGTTAACTTTCGGTTTACTTTATTAATTTAATCTTGAAATTTCTTCTTATTTGTAACTTCTTGAATTTAGGCCGAAGTGTAAGATATGAGCAATGGTAGTCCATAAAGACACCTAGCTAAAGTTGTTTGTGTCCCAGTGTAATTATTGATCACATGCAATTTTATTTGGGAAGGATATTTTGCAAAGGAAATCAAATCTTAATGTGCAACTTCAGAATTTAATTACTATGACTTTTTTTTTGGTGTGGCTTATTGTGTGTTAATGCCAGATAAGATGTTGACAGTAATACCTTTGCCCATCTGAACATATTAATGAGTGAAATTTACTGAACAGGGACTTGCCTGATAAATATTTTTCCAGTTCCAAACGCTCCACAAATTTAGTTAGAATTGTAATGAGAACCTCCCAACCTCCCACTGGTCTGGCAAACTCTGAGCAAATGCTAAAATTAATTTTTTTTTTTTTTTTTTTTCCTCCAGCTGTCATCGCAGAAAGCAACTAGAGCTGAGGAACAGTCCTCAGGTTCCAGACCAAGTTGCAATTTCTGCCCCTTTTTAGAGGTGCTCTACCTTCACAGTTCTCAATGTCAGCTGCTTTTTCAGGCAATCCTGACTGCTGTCGTTGAGAGACGTTTGAGAGAACTTATTCTTGGAGTTCAGGTCTTTGGTGATAAACTTCTTTATTGACAGACTTTATCAGAAAATTTAGCACAGGTGATAAAAATACACCAAGTAAAATAGTATATTTGTACCCTCAGGCTTTAGGTGACTAATTTTATACTTGTCATATCTTTGTGAAGAATGTGTCCAAACCCAACTGGTCTGAATTCTTGCTTGGAAGAAGCTTAACCCTTTCTGCTTGCAGTACAATAAGTATTAGTTATCTAAAAGTTGCAATGTCAGTGTCCCCTTATGGTTTTTCATTCTCCTTGTTAGCTAGCATATTAAGGGTTCTGTATAACAGAATGACTATATTTAAATATATTCTGATTTTATTTGTTAAAGCTTTGTATTAAAATTAGTTTGTATAATAAACTTAACATGAATAGAATTTGAAGTGCTCCACCCTTCATTTCCCTTATTTGAGAGAATTTCTTGGACTACAGGTTTTTGCTTACATGGTTGGTTTCAGAAGATTTTTGCCTACTGGTGATGTTAGTGACCATAAGAAGATACAATTAAGAAAAACAGAACCTCAATATTAAGAGCTATTTCTTTGTCCTTAGGAAATTAACTCTACGCATGCTAAAATTGAAAGATTGACCTTGCTTTTTCAAGAATTTCTTAATGCATTTTTTCCAATTGCAACCAAAAATTGTGATCTTCACTGATATTTTAATATTGCTAACATGTATCAAGTCACTTTTTTCTCTTACATACTTTAGTGTTTTGTTTGTTGTGTTTTGTCCATTGTAGCTGTTTGCTATTTGTATATATACTGCATGCTCTATTCCTTGAACTAACATGAGGTACAGCCTTGTAATCAGTCCTATGATTCAAATATTTTCTCCAAGTCATTATTCAGATCCCTCAAAAATTATTTATAATGGTGTATAAGGAAGCTGGCCATGAAGTTCTATTAATTAAGTTTTTGGAAGTACAGAAAATAAAAAAATCTTGATCTGTTTGTATAACGTACAATGTTTAAAATGATATATTACTGAAAATATGGGAAAGTGCCTATTTACTGATCAAATCTTAACCCTTTCTTAACACTTCTAGCTGTCACAGGGACCTTAAATTGTGTATGAAACAGCCAAACCCATGCATTGCAGGGTGGTCAGGAAGGCAGCAAGAGTTTGTTTTGTTTTGTTTTCCCAGCCCTTGGTGAAGCTGTTTTCTCCTCATCTTTGCTTGATGTAATGGAGCTCTGACCATGTATTGACCCCAACAGGTCCCCTAGTTGCCAGACTAGTACAAGAAATCTGTTCCAAAATAAGTGACATCCTTAAAAATACTTTTTTTTTTAACTAAATATAGCAAGTCAAAAGGAATAGTGGAATATAAATCATGCATCTAGAAAAACTTCATCCATGATGCTCTTTTTAGTTCTTTATAACCAACCTTTTTCTACAATCCTACGAACTCATTAATAGATATTTAGAACTTAAACTATGGGTAGTGTTTGTTTTCAAGCTCTGTTTGTCTTCTGATACATGGAGACACTTTATTCAGTGAGGACAGGAGCCTGGGGTAAGGTAGCACTGAATCAGTGTTTTTGCCTTTTTTTTCATTTAGTTTCCTAATGTCAAGCTGTCTTAAGAGAAACATGGCAGGTTGTGGTTTATGACTGTGATTAAACAGTGTTTGTGTTCAAACTAACACTCAATTCAGCAGACTTAATCTTTGCTCAGAAACTATCAATTTAATTGTACAAAGGTTTGAAACTACAAATGAAAGAGATTTAATGCTAGCACACTCTCATCTTTATGACTTTTTTGAGTGATTAGCTGTATCTCGTAGGCAGAATCCCATTTTACAGGCTCTTTTTGGTTTTTTTTTTAATGTTGGATGCTACTTGTAAATCCTGATTCTAGCTTTCTGCAGCAAGGCTGCTCTTGGCCCCTTTTTTTGTACCAATCTGTCTGTTTCCAGACAGTCTCTCTCCTTAGTGTGCCTTCTGGTTAAAAAAATATCATGTATTCTTATGCTTTATGGTACATTTTTATGAAATAACTCGTGGGTTTTTATTGATGTGAATAAAGGCTTCTGCTGAAATGGCAGTTTTAACTTCTGAGTTTCTTGTAGTAGCACCCATTCTGCCAGTTGCCAAATCTGCCAGTGTAAATTGACTGAATGCGGTTGTAAACAGATTTGCTGTTAAGGGCACTTAGAGGCTGTAGCAACCTGACGAAGCTTTGCACTGTGATGTGGTAACTACAAGTCTCCTTAGTTATTACTTCCTCCTAGTGCCATCTAGCCTTAAAAACACATTCAGCCATGTGTTCTTGCTGCATCCAGAGTGGTAGCATGCCTCCATAGAACTTAAAAACAGAGAATCATTTCTCTTACAACAAGTGGCACTGAGGTTTTGTCCACATGTTTTAGTATTAAAATTATATCCTCTAGAGTAAGACAAAGTAAATCATTCTTATTACTCAACCTGGCACAGAACAGGAGGACAAAGCTGTCAACTGCTGTTAGAGGACTCTTTAGTAAAAGAACAGCTTAGATTAAATACTCTTAAGATCTCAGCAGGTAGAAAAAACCAATCCTACTTCACTCTGTGCTGTGGCATAAAATTAATGCATTCATTCTTCCAAAACCCAAGTTTGTCATCCTACCCTGGGGATAGGAGAAAAATCTTCCAAGTGCTAGGGAAGAGTGAGCAAAATGTAGATACAAAGTATTAATTACTATAGCGATTTAGGGTTCTGGTGTATCCAGATCCCTCTTGCTTTTGTTGAGGTCAAGGTATGAACTCTGTAATGTCTAGGATTGAAGCATGCAGTATGATTGTAATCAGTGTGTCGATGTGTAGCTGTAGAAATGCAGAATGCTAAAGACAGCACAGGCTTCTTATGTGAAGGTAGTATAGAAAAATGGTGGAAGATTAATTCACAAACTTAAAAACCAGATGCAAGTAAAATCATGAAGTGTGACTGGACTCTTATACTGCTGTCATCTAGGCTGTAAAATTTCTCTTTGAAAATGTGTTAAAGCATAGCATAGAAAGCTGTCTAATTATTTTTTTTAAATGACTCCAAGTGATGTGTCTGCAGCCTTCTCTGTTACAACATTTGTAATACTTAATGATCTTTGCAGTTTAGTTAGCATCTCATTTCAAGGTTCAGTATGTCCAGTTTGAAATCTGACGTGCAGTGCTTTGTGTTCCTCCTTCAGCATTTTAAATCCATTATACTTCTGGAAATGACAGTCTTAGCTCTAAGTACTGCATTTAATATGGTGGGGCTGCTATGAAGACAACTAAGTCAAGATTACTTTTCCATGTGATGTTAACTTCATCTCTTAAATTTGCCATTATTATATTAATCCATTTTTGTTGTACTGTGGTACTGAACTTCTGCTGAAGTGATTATCTGCCAAAAAATCCCAGAACAAAGTCCTTCTGAACTGTTCCTTTTTAAACCAGTCAGTCATTCTGCAGATGTTAAACTTGATTTCTTGATTTCTGGATGCAGAAAGATAGATGTACAAAACTTTGAGTAGGAACATGACTGTGTGCCCAGGCCATTCATCTGTAACAGTAGCTTCTCCCCTTACTTTTGAATGTGTCAGATCCTTGTCACTTGAAAATCACTTCCCATAAAAGTCACCATCTAGATTTTTCAAAATACTAAATGCTGCTTGGCCAAGAGTATGCCGTTGCTCTGTCATTAGCATGGCTCACCTGGTTTTTGTCTATGAGGTCACTGCATGGATTGTGACTTCACAAAAATGCTATAAAGACAGGGGACCCCCACTGAACTTGTTGCTCTACCTCTTTGCAGTACAGACTCCTGTTGCCAAACCAGTTTGTCTCTGATGATTCTGTGTGTGCTGTGGGAGCACCTGCTCCTGTGAAGGGTATCTCACATAGAGCGATGCTCATGACCACTAAGAGTATTTCCATTTCTTTATTAAATTCACTCTTTTCTGTAGGATCAACATCTATCTGACTATTGGTTCTGTCATCTGCTTAGTTTAGTGCTTCCAGTTCTTTAGAATTTGTTTAGTTTATTCCATCAATAAAAGCACAAAAATTAATACTTGTAGCCCACAGCATGCGTGTGTTTTGGTTTAAGAAAACTTACTTGTAAGCTGGTAGTCTAATCATTTTTCAGATGATTGATTCTGTGGAACAACAAAAAAAATCACAATAATAATAGTTAAAAAAAAAGTGCTAGAATTAATGTCATTAATTCTTCCATACAACCAGTAAATCACCTGGTTTTGCTTATTGCTTTGGTGGTTCTATGCACCTGTCTGCATCACTCGTCTACTCTCTAATATCCAGCAATATCTGCATGCAGAGCGAAAATCTGGTGATTTAGCCATACTGTATTCTATGTAGTGCAGTCCATCACTTTGGTTTCTTTAATCTTGCTTTAGCAAAAGTGTTTCATGGGGAGCACATTCTCTTTAATATTTTAAATGCATATCTTGATCATTTCTCCTTGTGATTAATTAAAAGGAAGGATTTCCTTGATAATTTTTAAATCATTAAATGTATGTATTTTAAAAATTACAGTGTTTAAATTTGGGGAGGGAAAGAACGTAGAAGAACTTGCCTGTGTAACAGCTGTGTGGCTGTATGGTACCTCCTAATAACAAACAGACTGTGGGGAAAATGGGTAACGAAACAGCGCTCTAGTGTACATAATTTATGATAAAGATTCAAAGTAATTAAACTTATTTTAACAAAGACTAATTGATGTGCCCTCTACACACTTCGTATTTTCAGTAGGCTCTTAATACCAAAATATCTGAGATGAGAGCTTTCTTTAGCTGGGAGATTTCAGATGTTTAGTTCGGGATTCAGCTGTCTACATATGGTGGAATGGTGCCACCGTCGTTGAAATGTGCTAGCCCAGTACTAGACAACTGCTGTGCTGGGATACCCTCTTTAATTGGGTCCTGGATCTGCTGCTTGTTGACTGTGTCAGGCTTCCGCACAGCGTTTACTTGATAGAAGCTTCTCTCATGCCCTTCACTGTCAGGGAAAGTGGTATCCATTTCCTGAGAAGTGAATTGGAGGGAGAAGGAATTTCTTTGCTCCTATTGCTAACTGCATATACCCTGTCTGACTTCAAAGTAAGAAGGAACCAAAAGTAGATTTTAAGTAGTGATTACTCATTACTCCATTTTTAGTTTTCAATTTGAATTTGATTAGGCCTCAGAAATTAAGTACTCTGTATCTGAGCTGCTCTACACTCTCTCTAGTGTATCAGTAGCAAATCTGAGAATGTATATGTAGACCAAGTAATTTTTTGTTGTCAGATTTCTAGCCTTGACTTTGAAGGAATTCATTTTCAGGGAAGGGATGGGAGAAACTGAAAGATAAATTTGGAGTTAGGTGCTGCAACAAAAATGCTTTGCTATGTCTGGCCCTGACTTCCAAGTCCCTGCTGCAGAGAAGAAATCAGAACCCTACATTAAGCCCTTAGATGTTTTTTATAGGGATCAGGGAGAATTGCCTGTCTCTATACAGCACCTAAAATACTGAGTGAGCATACTGATGGAGCGGGGGCCTGGAGATAGTTAGTAACAAAGACAGAACAAAGGTGAAACCTAAAGCTTTCCCCCCCGCCTTTCTTCTTGTAGGTATTTTGCTCTAGACTGTAAAGGCAAATCTCTATCCACTTTGCTCCCCTATCTATAAACTACTTCCTGGAAGCAAGTATTTACTAATTTTCAAGCAACAGAACAAAGGAGGAATTTCTGATTCAAGATGCAGCTGAAGGAGGAGGGGATGTTGACAGCCTGGAATTTGGATCACTTTCCCCCCAGAAAACAGGGCACCGATCAATTTATTTTCATGAGATCTTAATGAGTAAGAAATCTTAAGCGAAGGAGAATCAGTGTATGCCTGCCTTCCCCTACATCCCTAGTTGATATAAAAGCTGTAATGTAATCCTGAAGTTTTTCACGTAAATTAACTTATTTCCCTTCACTAACTGCTATGTATTTATTGCTCATATAGTGAAAATCTTTGTGCTTTGTACGGAAAGAAAGAAATCCTACTCATCGGTGGGGGGGGAAAGAGGTTACAATTTAGATCATAATACTTGTATCCTTGTGTTTACTTTATTCCATAGAATAGAAAGGGTACAGCCAAAGGAAGATAATGCTTTTATTTGGAGGACCATGCCAATAATACTTGCTTTGAAAAGATATAGATTAATCTGTAGGTTTTTTTATTTTTTAGGATCAACAGATTGCATATGCTATTCAACTGTTGGCATTTCTGATCCAGTAACATCAGCTCTCCATATTATTGTAGGTGAGTGGTCACAGTTTGCTGTTTTGTTATGGAAATGATTAAAATAGCAAAAAATAATAGTTTCATTCAGTTCTTTCTGTGTCTGTGAAATATAATTTGAACAGAATGGCTGAGTTGAAATACAAAGTTTGCGTCTGTGATTTAAGTCTGATTTGAAATACAGGAGGCTTAAAATTAATTGCTTTCTCTACTGTAATTCATTGTTTTAAAGGGATCATAACATCTTGAAACTTTATATCTGGTGCTTAAGTTTTCATGCATTCTGGCAAGCTTTTGAAAATAGCAGTAAAATACAATGAGCAGTGTAAGTTGCTGAGCTCTATATATATATCTTAGAGAAAGCTATGACGAGTGCACGTACACTTGAATAGTAGTGTTTTATACTAGTTGCCCAATTGTCCTGTGCAATTCAATGCTACCATGCTAAGTTAGAAGAATGGCTTCTGCTTGACTGGAATTAGCTGATAATTTCCTGGTTTTGCTATCTGTAAGTCATATATTTGAGGAGAAACTAGGGAGGAGAACCACTCCTCTTCAATAAATACTTTTTGATATATTGTCATCAGTAGGGATGCTGACATTGCCACTTCTCAAAGTCCTCTAGTGATGGAGACCCTGAACTGCACAGGGGCTGAAGGAGACAGCTTGGCATATTCAGTGCATTGTGATTTGTGATGTCCGTCCTTTCTGCCACTTAACTGAAGAATCACAATCACCCATTTCTTAATACTGAATTTGAAAAATTGTGCAAGGCAGTCTTCAGTTATAATGATGTTGTGTAAGCATAAAGGATAGCATTTCCAAATGGTGATTATTTCATTATCACTTGTTATTGAGTGCTTAACAGTTGCAGTTTTAGGAGCTGGCGTTGCAAAGGTTTACACGTGTATTTCTCTGTTATTAATCTATGATAAAATCTGTTTAGCATGTGTAGAGTTTAGGCCATTGGACTAGGATTAGAGAGAAATGTGGATTTACTATATCATAGGTTTTTAGCTGGATTATTAAATTGCATATATACACTCCTATTTTTAGGAGTGTTTTTCACATAAAGGGTTCTTCACAGCAGTCTGTGGTGGCAGGCTGAGAGACAATGGGTGTAAAGTGAAAGAAGAAAAGAGGAAAAAAAGAAACCAAACAAAACACCAAGCAAAGAAACACAACCATCTCCCCAAGCCCCCCGAAACCCACCACCACTCTAAATCTTACACTATGAGGACATCAGCAAGGTGGTATACTCCCTGTTTTTAGGGATTTTTCAGGACTTGATGGGATAAGACCTGAGTAACCTGATCTGGCCTCATAGCTGACGCTACTTTAAGTGGAAGGTTTGATGAGAAACCTCCTAAGGCCCCTTTCCATCAGAATTATCTTCTGATAGTATGACATATAGGATTAAGTAGCATCCGGTAGATGTACAGATGCTGCATTGATGTCTTCTATAACATCCCCACCTACTGCTATATGGTAAACAAGTGTAAGTTCTTCATTACATATTTTTAGCATACCAATCTTTCCTCTCGCTTAGTCCTCAATGCTTTTTAAATATTAAATGAATTTACTATTAACAAATATTTTCCCTTTATGTATAAGAAATATATATGTATACATGACATGTATATCTTATGACATAATATAACTTATTTTTTACTGCTAAAAAATTGATAATGCTAAAGTTACTATCACGTTTGCAGCTGCAAACAAAATAAGCCGTAATAGAACCTTGCACTTCTAATCTTCATAGGTGACTGTCAGCCTCTGGATGTCTCTTCTATACATCATAACAACACGTTTTTGAAGTACTATGTATCATTGCTGGGTTATGGTTTTTATGGAGATATATTAAAAGATAGTGAAAAGAAGCGGTGGATGGGTCCGATGAGATATGATTACTCAGGTAACTTGTGTAATTATTACATTACTTTGTCAGCATGTAAATGTATTGGAGCAGTTGATGTGGTCTCTCCAAACCAAGCTTCTCAGAAGCTGTTAAACATCAGAAACAGACCGAACCTGATTTTAAACTCCTTGTAGTACCAAGTATGTTGGATCACATTATGTACAGCTCTGTAACTTGGGGGATAACATTAACAGTGTGCTCATCAAAGTTGTGATGAATATATGTCACCTGGTGATAGCTGCCTAAAAAGTAGTCTTTTCTGTGCTAATCATTTTGAGTTCCTTTTCAGTCAGAGAGATGTAGTCACTCCTCTGTCTTGGACATTCAGCTGATGGAATGAATTGTTAATTTTGTTCTTCCAGCACTAATTAGAGAGAGAGATGAGTGGTTTAGCCTAATTAACTAATATTTGGATAACTTCTGTGCTACTGGAAAGTATTTTTTTTGCCTTCTTTGATTTGTCTTGTATTAGGGAAAGAAGATGCAGAAGCAGAATTTAAGTAGCGTAGGCCAATTTTAAGATTCAGCAGTGATGTACAGCTAAAATTTTTAGTTGGCTTTAAAGATGTCAAACAAAGTAATGGCACTATTGGCAAATGTTAAAAAGTTAGGGGGGTGGTATTTCCTTGTCCTTTACAGTCTAAAACATCTTAACACAAAGAGCTGTGAGCTTGAGGAGAGCAACTGTGGTTTTGCAGTCCTTAGAGAAAGAGGAAAGAGAGGAACAATTAAGGGATGTATGCAAAGGTGTTTGCAATGTGGATTTATAATGTCTTAATGCTGCTTAATACCTGTTTTATGTAGGCTTCAAGACTTTTCTTTCTCATCATTACTATGAAGGAACAATTTCTTTTCAACCAGCAAAACACACACGGGGATCTCCACGAGATAAAGGCGGATGCAGAACAGGGTAGGCTAATGTTTATCTCTGGATATTTGACATGAACTATTTTAAAAGGCCTGTACATAAATAGAGGTCACAGAAATGTTGTTTTTAATATCAAAACATTTACTCTGAAAGAGACAAGCTTGTAAAAAAGTTTATTGACTCATTAAAGAGAACACTTCGTTTTATCAGGTCAGTAAACAAAAATGTAATAAAATTTTGTTAACTGGTCTCTCCCTCCCACAATTTTAATTGAAGCAAAGTATAACAGCACACACAAGTAACACTGTGCTGTGGTACTGCTAATAAATGAAAACTCTGGATGCCCCATAGCTTCCACAAATGGAAATAATTATTCAAAAATTCTCGAATGTTCACATTGTAATTGGGTCTATCAATTTTAGGAATTGCTTTAGTGCCATGACAACAGCTGGCATGGCTTGTCCTGAGGATAGGTCCTCTCTGGAATCAGCCTACTTATCCTTTTTTTTATAAACTGCTACTGTGCAGTATAAATTCTGTGTGATATTCTTCACTTGTTTCTCCAATCAAGGGGTCCTACCTTAATCTCCAAGCGTTCCTTCCTTTCTTTTTGCTTTCACCTGCTTGAAGTTATGCTAGGGTTTATTGTTGTTCTTCATATATGAGTGTAGCTATCAGAGATATAGTAGCTGTCACAGCAGCAAACAGCACAGCAGGATACAAAGGAGCCAGAAACTTTGGCCAGAAACTACCTGGAACTTGTTGAGACTGGACTGTAATAATAGTGCTGTGACATGCTATGGATCACGGTCTCCAGTACTCCCTGGAGAAACTGTCCTGATCCATCAGGTGCTTTGATGCAGGGGAAGCTCCAGAGGGAGAAAGCTGTCATCCAGGTCTTAGGGAGTAAAGAGTGCCTGATGCCTCATGGGGGATTTTATACATCCTGATAATTGCTGGAAGGGCAATAGGGCTGGGCACAAGCAATTCAGGAGAATCCCAGAGTGCGGTGATGACAGTGATCATGCAGGAAAGTGGGGGGTGTGATGGTTGAAGGGAGGCTTGGCAGCGGTGACTGTGAGATTATAGAGTTTAAAATCCTGAGAGAAGTAAGCAAGACAAAAAGTAGAATTGCAGCTCTGTACTTTAGGAGAGCATATTTTGGTTTATTCAGGAATCTTGGCAAGATTCCATGGGAGACTGCCCTGGAGGACAAAGAGGCTCAGGAGAGTTGGTTGGTAGCTCCTCAAAGCACAAGAACAGTCCATTCTGATATGCAGAAGCTTGAGTAAGCATGATAGAAAACCAGCGTGGATGGGCAAGGATCTGAGAGGTAAAGAGAAGGTGGAAGTGGAATGGGTTACTTTGGAAGAACACAGAGATGTTGCCTAAATGTTCAGGGATGGAGCCGAGAAAGCCAAAGCTCAGGTGGAGTTGAAGTCAGTGGGGGATGTGAAGGGTGTTGCTTCTTATGAAGGAATGATACAAGTATACCAATCATTAAAAAAAAAAAAAATACAGAAGAGGCTGGAAAATTGCTCTTTTGCCCCAGTTTTCACTGATGTAGTCTCCCCCCAGGCCTTACAGGTTGCTAGTCCTGTGGATGAGAGGGAAACAGTAGGTGTTACATACCTTGATTTTAGCAAGGCCTTTGGTACTGTGTCCCATAGTATTCTTAAAAACAAATTGATGAGGTGTGGACTGGGTAAGTGGATGGCTGGAAAACTGTCTAGACTACTTAGATAGGTTGTGAGTACCAAGATGTCCCTCAGGGATGAATACTGGGGCTAATACATCTTTATTAATGACCAGGACAGTGACAGAGAGTGTGCTCTCAGCAGTTTTGTGGATGATACCAGATTGGGTGGAGTGGATTACATGTTGAAAGTCAGGGCTGCTATTAAGAGGGACCTTGGTGAGCTGAAGAACCTCCCGAAGTTCAGCAGAGGGAAACATCATGTACTTGGGGTGGAATAATCCCATACAACAGTACTGACTGGAAGGTGCCTCTGCTGAAAAGAACTTTGGGATCCTGGTGGACAACAGCTGTACTTGAGTCAGCAGTGTGTCCTTGCAGCCAGAAAGGCCAACCGTATATTGGGCTTTCTTAGCAAAAAAAGAAGTGAACAGGTCAGGGGAAGTGATTCTTCCCCTGTACTCAGCACTTATGAGATGAAGGACTGCCTCCAGTATGTCAATGTCTTTCACTGTTGTAGCAGTCAAATATTGGAACAGGTTGCCCAGAGGTGTTGTACCCTTGCAGATATTCAAAACTTGATTGAACAAGACACTGATAGTATAAGACCTGCCCTGAGCAGAGGTTTGGACCACATCGGAGGTCCCTTCCAACCAATGTGATCTTGTGGTTCTGTGATGCTGTTTTTGACATCAAGTAATCTTCAGCACTGTACTTAAGAAACTACACTGCCTGCAGGGCTATTGTGATTCATGCCACATCAGAGTTGTCAGTGCCGTGCCGCATCTTGTGGTGGAGAAAGGTCCTGTAATGATTGGGTAAAACAAAAGTTAAACTGCGTAATAGCTTTGTTTTCAGGAAGTGAATGGTATTTTTGTTTTCAGATGTTACATTTGCAAGAGAAGTGAGCAACAGCTGGCAGAACAGCAGAAGGAAAGCGGATTAAAACACGAAGGTAATTTGTCATAAAAAGTAAGATGGTGTAATATTATACAAAATACTGTTTTTCAGAATATATCAGGTCAAGTGTGTGTGTGTTTTGTTTTTTTTAAACACGAATTACTATATAATCCATTGTTTCTTTATTTTAAGGAAAATACATGTAAATATGTGAAAAAGATGTAAGGTGTCTCCTCCACCCAGACCTCAGAAATTTCTGATAAAATTATACTAATTACTTGTGTATTTCAATGTGTTAGGTTTCTTTTCTTTAAGAAAGATATATTTTGTGAGCTAGGACTCTTCCTTTTGTGAGGACTTAAGTGATAAACTGTGAGGTGGTATAGAAGGAAGCAGTTCATTAAGATAACTCTTAGAATAGATCAGGATTAAAAATTTGTGTTTGTTAGCCCAAAAGTCATCCTATGTAAAGCTGTTCATTAAATAAATGTGAGGCAGTGAACTTGGACAGCTAATAACCAAACTAGTAGACTGTCCTGGTTTCAGCTGGGATAGAGTTAATTTTCTTCCTAGTAGCTGCTGTGTTTTGGATTTAGTATGAGAATAATGTTGATAACGTATTTTTTTAGTTGTTGCTATTAATATTAAGTCAAGGGCTTTTTCAGCTTCCCATAGAAGCTGAGAGGGAGCATAGACAGGACAAGCTGGCCAGGACAAAAGAATATTCCATACCATAGATGTCACGTGCAGTATATAAATAATGGGGGTCGGCTGTGGGGCAGGGATCTGCAGTCGATGCTAGGGATGGGCTTGGGTGATCCATCATCGGGTGGTGACAGCAATTGTGTTGCATCACTTATTTTGTGTATTCTTTTGCTGTTATTTGTTTTTCTCCTCCATTACTGTTCTATTAAACTGTCTTTATCTCAACCCATGAGTTTTTTCCTTTTTTCTCCCTCTCTTTTCTCACTATCCTACTCTGGGAGCCAGGGGTGAAAGGAAGTGAGTGAATGGCTGTGTGGTCCGAGTTGCCATTGGGGTTAAACCGCACCATGGGCTTAAGTATTTCTGTACAGTACCCCACTGGTACTCAGTATAAATAATAAATAAGATTTCTCTAGTATGCTATCCTTACTCTCCTTTTTCCCCCCATTCCAACTCCTGTGCACACGTCCATGGATTTTTTTATGGGCATAGCTTTTCCTTCCTCTGTTAAAACAACTCTCAATATACTGGATTCTGTGCAGTCATCCTCCTAGCTGTATCTCTTTATGTCTGACTACCGTGCCTTAATGGGAAGGACTGATATTATAGAATTGTAGAATTGTTAGGGTTGGAAGGGACCTTAAAGATCATCTAGTTCCAACCCCCCTGCCACGGGCAGGGACACCTCCCACTAGATCAGGTTGGTCAGAGCCCGTCCAGCCTGGCCGTAAAATCTTCCAGGGACAGGGCCTCCACCACCTCTCTGGGCAACCTGTTCCAGTGTCTCACCACCCTCATGGTGAAGAACTTCTTCCTAACGTCCAGTCTGAATCGTCCCATCTCTATTTTTAATCCATTCCCTCTAGTCCTACCATTACCCGACATCCTAAAAAGTCCCTCACCAGCTTTCTTGTAGGCCCCCTTAAGTTACTCATGGGCCACTATAAGGTCTCCTCAGAGCCTTCTTTTCTCCAGACTGAACAACCCCTACTCTGTCAGTCTGTCGTCATAGGAGAGGTGCTCCAGCCCTCTGATCATCCTTGTGGCCCTTCTCTGGACATGTTCCAGCACGTCCATATCTCTCTTGTAGTAGGGGCTCCAGAATTGGATACAGTACTCCAGGTGGGGTCTCACGAGAGTGGAGTAGAGGGGGAGAATCACCTCCCTTGACCTGCTGGCCACGCTTCTCCTGATGCAGCCCAGGATATGATTGGCTTTCTGGGCTTCAAGTGCACACTGGCGGCTCATGTTGAGCCTCTCGTCCACCAGCACCCCCAAGTCCTTTTCTTCAGGGCTGCTCTCAAGCCAGTCACTGCCCAGCCTATATCGGTGCTTGGGATTGCCCCGACCCAGATGGAGGACCTTGCACTTGGTCTTGTTGAACTTCATGAGGTTGGCATGGGCCCACCTCTCCAGCCTGTCAAGGTCCCTCTGGATGGCATCCCTTCCCTCCAGCATGTCAGCCGCCCCACACAGCTTGGTGTCGTCGGCAAACTTGCTGAGGGTGCACTCTATGCCACTGTGCATGTCGCTGATGAAGATGTTAAACAAGACCGGTCCCAGTAGTGATCCTTGAGGGACTCCACTTGGACATGGACCCATTGACAGCCACTCTTTGGGCGTGTCCGTCAAGCCAGTTCTCTATCCACTGAATTGTCAGTCCATCAATCCCATATTTTATCAGCTTGGAGACCAGGATGTCATGCGGGACAGTGTCAAAGGCTTTGCTCAGGTCCAGGTAAATGGCATCAGTTGCTCTCCCCTTGTCTGTTGATGTTGTGACCTTCTCATAGAAGGCCACAAGGTTTGTCAGGCACGATTTGCCCTTGGTGAAGCCGTGTTGATTGTACCCAATCACCTCTTCATTATTCTTCTGCCTCAGCAGTGCCTTCAGGAGGATCTGCTCCATAATCTTACCAGGCACGGAGGTGAGACTGACTGGCCTATAGTTCCCTGGTTCCTTCTTCTTTCCCTTTTTGAAAATGGGGATTATGTTTCCCCTTTTCCAGTCAGTGGGGACTTCACCAGACTGCCATGACTTTTGGAATATAATAGAGAGTGGTTTAGCAACCTCATCCACCAGTTCCATCAGTACTCCTGGGTGTATCCCATCGGGTCTCATGGACTTGTTCACTTTCAGGTTCATCAGATGGTCACAAACCGGATCTTCACTTACGATGGGTAGTTCTGTCCAACCCCTGCCATTGTCTTCTGTGACTCGGGGAGTGTGGGTGGAGCCCTTGCCAGTGAAGACTGAGGAAAAGAAGTCATTGAGAACCTCGGCCTTCTCTATATCACTTGTCACCAGCTCCCCTGTTTCCTTTCTGAGGGGGGCAACACCCTCCCTAGAATTCTTCTTACCATTAATGTACCTATAGAAATTTTTGCTGTTTCCCTTGATCTCCTTGGCTAGATTTAATTCTAACTGAGCTTTAGCTTTTCTCACCAGGTCTCCTGCAGTTCGGACAGCTTCCTTATGTGCCCCCCATTCCAGCTGTCCTTTCTTCCACTCCTTATAAAGTTTCTTTTTGTGTGACAGTGTGTCCAGGAGCTCCCTGTTCATCCAGGCAGGTCTCCTAGCATTCTTTCCTGCCTTCCTCTTTGTCGGTATAGTTTGCTCCTGGACACGGAGAAGGTGACCCTTGAATACTGACCAGCGGTCCTGGGCCCCCCTTCCCTCTAGAGCTTTGTCGCGTGACACTTTGTCCAGCAGATCCCTGAAGCGACCAAAGTCTACATGCCTAAAATCCAGGGTCGTAAGCTTGGAATATATCCTCCTAGTTGCCCTGAGGATCTTAAATTCTATTGCTTCGTGGTCACTGCAGCCAAGGTTATCCCTGAGCCTCACGTTGGTCACCAGCCCTTCCCCGTTGGTGAGAACAAGGTCCAGCATAGCACCGTTTCTTGTTGGTTCCTCTACCATTTGGAGGAGGAAGTTGTCATCTATGCATTCCAGGAACATCCTGGATTGCTGGTGCCTTGCTGTGTTGTCCCTCCAGCAGATGTCAGGGTGGTTGAAATCCCCCATTGAGGACCAGGGTCTGTGATCGTGAAGCCACTTCTGTCTGCCTATGGAGGGCCTCATCTGCTTGGCTCTGCCGGTCAGGTGGCCTGTAGCAGACCCCTGCTGTAACATCACCTTCCCCTGTCTTCCCTTTAATCTTAACTCATACACTCTCAACCAGCTCCTCGTCCTTCCCCATGTGGAGCTGCATCGATTCTAGCTGGTCACTGATGGAGAGGGCAACACCTCCTCCCCTCCTCCCCTGCCTGTCCTTCCTAAAGAGCTTCTATCCATCTATCCCTACATTCCAGTCATGGGAATCATCCCACCAAGTTTCAGTAATGGCCACTATGTCATGGCTTTCCAGCAGCATAGTGGCCCTTAATTCATCCTGTTTATTGCCGAAGCTGCATGCATTCGCGTAGAGGCACTTCAGCTGGGCTGGCTGTGTCACCCTCTTGCGTGAATCCCCCTTGATTCCCTTGGGGTGTCCTGGTGCTATATTGATAGACTTGTGGCCTTGCTGGAATAAGATGTGCAGATTCAGTTGGCCGAGTTTCGCCTCTGGTCTCAGTTCATCGACTTGGATAAACCCCTCTTAAACTGCAGGCAGCCTTCCACTGGTGCTTGTTTCTGCTTTTACTCTTTTTTTTTTTCTTATTTTCCTTGTAAAGCCCAGTGCATAAAACCTTAATTTTCTTGACACAAACATTATGACCTAGATTATTTTATAATTGCAGCTATTTTGCACAGTGTCTGTGCCAGGCTCTAGCCATTTGTTAGCAAAAAGAGTATCATCATAGTGTAGAAATTCATTTGTAGCATAAAGACTGTATATAGATTTCTATGCCAACTTGAATTCCTGTTACACATGCTTCTCCATAGTGCTTTTGTCCCAGCTACTGCTTTCACATCTTTGATATAGTCAACAGATGGCCAGATTGGAGTATTTCTTGAGTTGTTTTAGTTTATGCCCAGATTCAGCTAAAGAAATTGCTTTACATAATTTTTTCTTAGGAGCTAAATATGATAACTAAATTGTCTTTTTGAGAAATAACTGTAGTTAGAAATTGCCAACCTTTTTTATTTTGTTTGGGGGGGGGGTTGTTTGATATTTTGTTTGTTTGGGGGTTTTTTTTGTGTGTTTTGGTGGGGGTTAGGGTTGTTTTTTGTTGTTGGTTGTTTTTTTCAAATCTGACATTTTGTTAGCTTTGATCCAGCAAAGGAGCAAAGGCAGAAGAAAGTTACAGGTTAGTGAGCAATCAAGACTGCTTTAGCCAGCATTGCACAAGACATTAAGCAGCTGTTTATGTAGGGTATTGTTTACTTAAATCCATTTCACTTCTGGTAGCTGGCTTTCTTTGTAGTTCGATCTCTTCTCCATGCAGTACTGGTAAGCAAACAATAAAAATCAGCTACTCTTGATTTGCAATAGAAAGGATTTTAAATCACCGCCTCAGATAAGCTTTTTACTTGGCAGAGCGTATTGGCTGACTCTTCCGTTGTGCCTGCTTGGTTTGAGTGCAATTCAGACAAGTTTAGAAGGATGTTTGTGTTGACTGTAACTGAACATATTTCTTTGTGTGGTGCAGAATTCTATGTGCGTGTGCTGAGTAAATTTTGAGTGTTGGTGCTTTATGCTGATTTCAGTAACTTGCAGTATATATACACAATAGACAGCTGAAATGAGTGCTGTTTATGCCCTCCCTGCTTATGATTGCTCTATTGTATGGAAGGTATTGTGGGCAAATAATTTGTGCTATTACAGTGATGCACCCTGCAGAATGGGTGTGAAAACAGTTGGTCATTTAAAATGTGATAAATACCCTGACTTTGTTGCTACTTGAACAGTGAAGCTTTTCTTGAGTAACATGCTGAAATTTATGCTGAACTATACTTTTCCACCAGGTGAAAACAATCTATTACAGTAACACATATAAGCATTGTACTTTAAGTAATTTGAGACTTATTTATTACAGTGAGCATACTTCTAATGTTAACACGTATCTGGATGCACTATAGTCTAAATTATTAATGTTTCTCAGCTAAACAACAACAGCATTTACCAGTAAATGGTGGTGTTTTCATTTTGTTTGTATCTCAGAAAACACCTGGTTTTCTTGTAAATATTGTAAATTTTCCTTTACACTTCCGGACACAGATATGTCCAGTTCCAGTAGTTCTTCTGTTCAGTTACCTTAATCTCAGAGCAGGGCCCCATTATTTGCCTGCAGCCTGAACACATTCATTCTGTAGTCTGACATTTAAGTCTTTCTCATCGGTCTTATGATACACGTTTTGAATCTGATTTAAGTTATTTCTTTCTGTAATGTGCTGTTTGAAAGCAGCATTAAAAGATCTGCATTAAAGCAAGCAATACTAAAACCAGTCAGGCAAATGATACAAAAATATTGAATTTAAGACCTGCATTTTTTCTTGTTATTACTGATTTGTTTGTCAGGAGATAGGACAGTTTAGATGGAAAAAGAATAAAATTTTTAATGTTCTTTAAGTCTTTTGTCACATTATAATCCTACTCTGTTTTTCGTGGAAGCCTGTTTTTTTTTTTTTTTTTTTTTTTGGTTCTGTTACTAAAAAGTAGTTAGTGAGAACAAAGAACAACTACAAAATACTTTCAAAAATATTTTTTTTCTTAGTTTTTTTTCTTATTTTTTCTGCTGTATAAAGCTTGGAAGAGGTCAATCCAAAATGAATGCATCATAGATGTTAGGTCCAAAATTACCTAGAGAATTGTAGTAATGATTGTCTAAAGTAAATGTGAAGTTCCTAAAACTAAGACAGTAAAGAATATCAGAATTTCAGGACGTGAAATATATAGCATAAATGTCATCTAAAGTTTATCAAAGAAGCACCTTGAAAATAACTGTAAGTTAACCCAAACATGGGGAACTGAATAATGCTAGGTTTCTAAGTCCATACAAGCTAATATGCCTCAAAACGTCTGTCTTGCCATGGTTTATGATCAAACATTAACAAGCTTATATAAACAAACTTTATAATTTTTTTGTTCATTCTTTAATTTTACCCCTCATCATCAACAATGGCGCTTCACTCCTGAACTCCAGTCTTAGAACCACATGTATCTCCACAGACTATTCTGCATTCATTACTGCTGTGCAGTTGTTCATTTCAAATATCTGAGCCCCCATTTTGAGGGGCGTGGGGTGGAAACAGACTCCTGATCTGCTGCCTGCTAGTCCTTGCTGAACCCTGAGTCATCTCTTCCCTTTCTGTCTTTTTTTTTTTTTAAATATAGTTTTGGCATTTAGGCAGAAGAGGAATATTGATTTAGAAACCAAATTTTAAACCACTGTCTTTGCATCGCTGTTTAGCTAAGATTAACATGTTGAAAAGCAAGAATAATTTTTTTTTTAAAGTTGAAAGTCCCCCTGAACTTTCACGCTACAAGAGTTGTAACTTGCCTCTGTCTTGTCCCTGCCTAAGGCTTTGTGGGGTTTCCCAAATAGCATTGATCCTGAATTTGACAGGCACATGTCAGAAATAGTGTGCAGTTTTAGTAGATAATCAGGCTGTGAAGGGAGAAAGCAACCTTCTCTGTTAGTATATGAAATATAAATATTTTTTTAATGCAGTTTATTTTAGATATGTATTGACAGTGCATGAATATGGCCAGTAAAAGTTGTCAACTGTTAGTGTTCTTGTGAGTAGACCAAATAATAACCTATCACCATGCCTTTATTGATGTGTTTCAGAAGATGAAGAATGGAAGGTTATTAAAGGGAAATTTCTAGCCATCAATGCAGTAAATATGAGCTGTGCCTGTCCACGAAGTCCAAAAGGTCTTTCACCAGCAGCTCATCTGGCAGATGGCTCAGCTGACCTCATTCTAGTTCGTAAATGCTCCAGATTCGATTTTCTACGGTACCTTGTCAGACATACAAACCAAGATGATCAGGTGTGTATTCCCTTTGACAGTGAATTCTCAAGAGGATTCAGTCTAGAGTTGTAGATATTGATATTCTCACGTGGCAAAAAGAATATCTACGAAGCAGGTTTAAAAAAAAAAAAGTTTATGCATTTTGGGTGACATAATCTTTAGTACCACTAAAAAGAAAAAAGAATCCTTTTAGCTAAGTCAAGTCTTTGTCCATAATGTTCTAACAAAATTCCACTTCTGCTAATTGAATTCTGTGTCATAACATGTTCCGTATATTTGCTGTTTGGACAATATTTAAAGACATTTTATCACAACTGTGCCCCCATGTATTCGTCATGAAAAACTGCTCACAGCAGTATAATGTAGCTAAGAGAGAAGATGTAGTGAAGAATAATAAATCACTCTTTGTAAACTGTATAAAAATGTAGTTTAGAAGAAAGTTACCAGAACTGCAGTTTGATTCTAAACGGCAGGCTTTTATCAGAATTTTAATACATATATGTGACCAGGATATGAGCTTATGCATTCAGCTTCAAAATTATTCCTTGCATATGTTGTAGCTGTTAGGACAGACTACAAGGGAAGATGCATCACTGCTTTGGATTGTAGTATCTGTTGAAACCAGAGCTGTGGCTGTGAATACACCCATTTAGTATTTGTCACAACCTGATATTACTAGCATGGTCTGGAAATTATCTGAACAATGGACTAATGTCATATCTAGTTATAAAAGCAATAATAAATCTCACTTTTTTATGATGCCATTCTTCCTCCTCTGTAGAAGAATTAATATAGATTTTTTTTTTTCTTGTATTTCCTCATTACCATTCCCTGGGACATTGTGTTTGTGTCTGTATCCCTCCTTCCTGCTATTCTCGGTCTCCTCTTCTTCCCTTCTCTCCTTCCCACTCACTCTCATGGCTCCATTCATGGGAGGGATTTGTTTTTGATTATTTGAAGCATTCCCTGTCTACCTTTCAAATTGGCTTCAACATTTATCAAGAGGCTAGGTTCTGCTTAGCCTGGAGACAGGAGAGCATCCATGGGTGGCTCTGTGCAGCTGTGGATGCCAGATTTTGCCACTAGGCTGTTGGGGCTAACACACTGCTTGGTCAGCCTCCTTGTATCCAGGAGCCGCGGATTCCAAGTGCAGCGTTTGACAACTTCACAGTTTGTTTATGGTTAAAAGCCAAAGGAACTTAACGCCTAGGAGGTCCCTTCAACTCTGATGCTTTTTGTGATTGCCACTGTGGTCATTCCCCTCCCACCGTTTCTCCCTGGTATATGTTGGTTTTGCGGTGTAAAGGCAGGGTTGTACATATTGTCTTCACCTCAGGTTAGGATCTACCATAATAATGAGAAACCCTGTTTGAAAACTTAAGAAAATGTGAAAAGAAAAAGGAAGAAAAGGGTGACCGTACCTTAATACAGACTGGTTTATGGGTAAAATGTTTCTTTGTCCACTTTTGCTCCGTTGCCATCCCCTTCCCATAGATACACACAGACATACTCCATTGCGTGTCTGTACTTATTACAGCTTACTACATGTTTAATGTTACAGTTAAGTTGCTTTCAAGGCAGGTGGGAGCACCCTCTAATCTGATTATTTCTTTAATTTGCAAAGCCTATTTTAAAGCATTTGTACAATATCATAGCGTAAATCGAAGAAGATCGCTCTCTTAATTGTCCTCCTTTTTCTAGCTGAATTAACTAGTTAAAATTAATTTTTAGAATGTAATAATAGTGCCCTTTATTCTTATTTTTGTATACACCCAGTCCTGTGTTGTGACCACACTGCCGTGGAATCCTCACCTTTAGGCCATTGTTCCAAATGCAGAAGCAGAAGGCTTTCAGAAAAACCTGTATGTCTTAAGGGCTGTAGTTGAACAGGTCCTGAGGATGGTACAAAGATCCAGTCCAAACCTTTTTAACTTTGATTCCATGTTATAATAATTTTTATAGGGTTTTTTAAATATTTTTTATAACCCATTTACTCCTAATCTCAGAACCTGTTACCTGATAATCCATAAACTTGCAGCTCCTTAAAGAGGGCCAGTGAAAAGTCAGGTTCCACTTTTGCTTTATTGTTTTTTGGCTTGTGCAGATTTTAAAAACAAAAATCCCTCTATGTCTCAGGTAAGCTTCTCTAGAAAATTGGAGTGGACAAACTTTCTTGAATACAAAATGTGCATGCTGAGTTGCTTGACACATCAAATATATTTAAGTAATTGTAATTGCCTGTTTTGTTTATTTTCTTCTTTGTAGTTTGACTTCTCGTTTGTAGATGTTCATCGGGTGAAGAGTTTTCAATTTACATCAAAGCTTTCGGAAGACAACGAAAGCAATGTCACAGACATAGGAAAGAAACGTTTTGGCCAGTTCTGCAGAGATCATCCAGTCTGTTGCTGTAATATTGCTAATAGCACCTGGAATTGTGATGGAGAAACTCTGGACAGTTCAGCGATTGAAGTGAGGTAAGGATCCTTTTTTTCTCTATATATATGCCAGAGAACATTAAGCCTTTTAATGATTTTAAAGGTGCTCATAAAGACATCCCCAAAAAGTGCCTCCACATAGCAAATTTGAGTCTTCTGATAAACTTTTTTTTGTTACTTTTTTGAGTCCTTTCCAGACACTATTCCAACCATGTGTATTGTAAATGATCACTCTGAGATAGATGGATGGCCCTACCTTTGAAGTCCTACCTACTTGTTAAGGACTGATATTGTGTGTTTCAAGTGCTGAAGGTGAAGGTGGTGTTGGGAGGATTCTTTTTAAATAAGTGGCGTACCTCATTACTCTCAGCACTAGCTTTTCCTATTAAGCTTAAGTAAGCATCTTTGTCTTGCAGAAATACTGAGTATGTCCCTGTGTTTTTTTGACACACAGCACAGAGTCTTATTTCCAGCCTTGGCATAGGGAGAAAGAAGTTTTCAGTTGTGCAAATAATCAAATTAGTAGGGAATAGAGGTTTGTGAAATTTGAAGGGCTCTTTTCTTTTTTGTTTGAGGTTGGTTTTGGTTGAATGTTTTTGTTTGACATTTCTAGAACAAAGGGAACCAAAACCAATACAAAATATTTACATGCAAGTGTGTTCCATTAAAACATAATCACTTAGGAGTCCGAAGTGATTTTTATAAATATTGTGTATTGTGTACGATCAGCTCATCTAAGTGGCCTGTAGAACATTTTGTGTGGGAAAGAGGAGCAAGAGGAGTGATGGATACACAAAAGCATCCAGCCGCCTTTGCAGGGGAGGATTGTATCAAGAATGAGAGTGTGGTTTCTGTAGCCAGGAGCAAGGAACTTTGTCCAACTGCTTGAAATTCGTGGATTATTAGAATTAAATATGTAGGACTCAATTATTTTTAATTGATTTCCATATTTTTCAGGGTTCACTGCCAGTTGATGAAACTGTTTGCAAGGGGAATCGAGGAAAACTGTAAAGATGAAGCTGCCTACAGCCAGAGTAGCGTTGAACAATTACTATAGACATTGTTCCTCCAATGGGGAGAAGAAAAAAATAAAAGCTCAAGGAAATTGAGTAAATATGCATTTTAGTCAAATTGACAACGATTTTAAAATTTTAGATTCTTTTTTTTGATAGCTTCAGTTTAATTTTAGACATCTGATTGCATTGTATTATTTTTTTTAAGAACATTGTAATCATTACAATATATCTTGGAGCAATGTAATCTAAGTTATGTTAGAAAAGAGAGGATTGGGCATATATATATATATATATGTACTCACAACGACTGATAAATTCTCTGTGCTTCTATAGAGAGCTATTTAGCAGTTGTGTTGCAATAATACCTAAATGTTATAAAACATTGAACTTTCCATTGTCATTGATCATGAATATAACAGATACGAAAATGACATTTTCAGTGTCTGAGAAGACGTTTCTGCTGGGAGTGTTATGTAGTTGCATGTGGCTTAAATGCTGGACAACAGTGTTGTCATTCACTTTTCTTTTTCTTTAGTAAAATCTTTCGTTATGTAATTCTGACTATACCTTGCAACTTATCAATGCAATTGGAACACACATTCCTGGCTTTAAGTAATAAGAGTTTAGAAATACTTTGAAAAATCAAAGCACATCTGTATACAGATCTTACCTTATCCTATATACTCTATTTATAAAGGCTTGCTTGCATGATGCTTTTTGGGATTGTAAAGGGTTTTATGACTGGATGATACCAAATACCACACACTGCAACTGAAATGTCTTGCAAGCAACTCGCAGGGATACTTATAATACCAGGAAGGCACAGGCAAAGGAAAATATAAATATCTTCTGAAACACCAGCAAGTTTTAAATTTTTTAAAACATCTAAAATTAATAAATGAAAAGCTTCCCTTTTCAGTACACAATTCTGTGGAAATTCTACTACATAGGTTGCAATGTCTTTGCAAAATAAGATGTTGTAATGTTAAGTTTAAAAATATGATTTGGTGATTGAAAGTTTTTAAAATAATGTTTATTTTACTAAATGTGAAACATTGTTTTGTGAAGTCAAGGGAAGAAACTGGCATCTGATAAATCATGAATTCACTGTGCCGATTTGTTTTTATAGCAAAAAACATTAGACTATCGTGTGTAGCTATGGAGTGATTACTTAAGTTGCGTTTGGATTTGGGTACTGTGGCGCACACATGTTCTGTGTGTAGGCTTGGGGCTAAGTTTTGCTTTTCTCATACAGATTTATTCCTGTTTGAGAATCAGAAGTTAGCCCCTGCTCTCTTCTGTCTCTTCTTAATTGCGTAGTTCTCTTTAAAACTCATCGCATCTGAGGGGTTTTTTGTGTCAGAACAGCTAATGATTCTCTGTTCGTGTATATTTATTGGCACTTCTGTCATTCAGCTTGTATTAGTTTCATGTCTCTCATGTATTTGCTCTGTGTAAGCCATGGTGATTGGTCAGTTTATTACTGAAGCACTTGAAAATTGTTATAAATGGCTGATTTATTTTTTTTCCTATTGAAATTATTTACATTCCAGTTCTGTGTAATGTCAAAATGTTGTGCTATATCTCTGCTACAAAGTATTAGTCATACTGCTCTATATGACAAAAAAGCACTTGCAAATGATAATTGTTTAAAGAACAGTCATACGAAGTTCAGGATCTGTTTTTTGTTCTATAGTATTTCAGGGAAATACTTGAATACTTTTCCAAAAGTACTGCTGTTTACTTTCCTTATTAATGCAATGAGTTGAAATGTTGATTGATCCAATGCTTTTCAGACATTTGTAACATAAGTGTTATGTACACTGTATTTTTAAAGCCATGTTTAATAAGCGAAATAGTACTTTTGACCTAAGAACCTCATTGAAAACGAGATTATGCAGTTCAACAGATGCAAATATTTTTTGAAAGTGTCGTTTGTTTAAAAAGTTCTACAGTTATTTTGGGCTGTCCCATGAATATTGTGAGAACCCAGACTTTGAGTTACTGTAATTCTTGTGGGGGATGAGATGGTGCACACTCAGCTCACCAACAGACGGGGGCATTTACGAGGCATTACAGCTGTCTGGATTACATTCTCGTAAATGAGTACAGGAGTAAATACTAACCAGCTCTTTCCATTGGTTTACTAGCAACTCATGAGACTCTTACTTGAAAAACGGGGGCGTAATCTAGTTGCGAATGTATATTGAAATGCTTTGAGTATTTTGAATATCTGAAACTGAGTGTTTTTTAATATCTGAATTTCCAAAGAAAGCCACAGTGAAGGCTCCCTTTCTGAGAAACAAGCCACTGGAAAAGGAGACAGGATGGTTCTGTAGTATGGTAATGAAGTGTGAAGTAAATAACAAAGGTGTTTCAACATAATAAAATTGAAAGGTCTTAGGTAATAGAAAAGCTGCATAGTTGCATTTGAATAATTCTATCTGTAGCATCTTGTACTAGCAAAGCACCGTATGTGAGTTGTATGACATGTCCAGTTTATTTTTAAGAAGAGGGCTGCCTAAGTAATGTCTGCTTACATTTTAATTCTAGGGTTTTTCTCTCTGAATGTAGTCTCAGTATGGAATTTATGTATAGGAAAACGAAGTTCAATTTTACTTTTTTTCCCCAATCTTGCTGGCTTCAAGATTAGAAAATGTGTTCTGTTTTATGACGCTAGGGCATTTCATTGAAAAAAATAAAAATACGTCGTACAGCCATGCAGTGGTTTTCTTCTTGGCACAACTTGATTTGAAAAAATACCTGTTGCTGTATTTCTACCAGACAAAGGTGTGGTCACTCAGTGTGACCAACGTGGGCAGATTAAATCAGGTCGAGAAGTAATTCCTCACCTTCCATTTGGGTTTACCACAGCTTTGTAGCAAGCAGGAGCGTGGACAAACACTGAGAGCAAAGAAAAGCAACCAGTGAAGCTGGAATTCTGCTAAAACTAAGTAAATCTACCGAGATAAACTAAAGATTGAATGGGGGAGAAGAAACTTAGTTACAATGTAAGTATTTAGAGATACTGATCATGGAAAAATATAAACTACAAAAAGTCAAAGAAAACTAGTGTTCTAAGAAGCATGAAATATATAATATACCCTAAATAGTATATAGTAAATAGATGGGGGTTTAGAATTTTATTGCAACAATCACTACAGGTGCAGTTCATATTCTAATAAATAAACCGAGTTTGTTGTGGACGGACGGTGGGCGCAGCAGGAGAACACACTTTTCAGCACCGTGGCGACTTCTGCCTGTGAAGGGTGTTGGGTTTGGGTGGCCGGGTTTTGGCAGCTGGGGGGGCTGCAGGGCTGGCATCTGTGAGAAGACAGCAGAAGCTGCCCCCGGGGGTGGGCTGAGCTGTATTTGCAAGGGGAATCGAGGAAAACTGTAAAGACTTGGCCTACAGCCAGGGTCATGTTGAACACTTACTATAGACACTGTTACCCAAAGGGGGAGAAGGAAAAAATAAAAGCTCAGGGAAACTGAGTGAATATGCATTTTAGTCAAATTGACAATGATTTTACAATTTTAGATATTTTTTTTTGATGGCTTCATTTTAATTTTAGACACTGCATCGTGTCATTTTTTAAAAAACATTGTAATCATTAAAATATATCTTAGAGCAATGTAATCTAAATTACAGTCTCCCCAGACTTCTGTCGTACTTGCTGACATGCACACGACATACATCTTCCAAAGGCTTATGCATGTTCTTAATTAATGTGTGACTAGTCCCAGTAATTAGAAAGGGGTGGGGCATTCGTTCTGCAATCAGTCATGCCTTTCAAATCCTCTGCAACGAGAGGATTAATGATTCTTTTTTATTCCCTTTCCTACTGTTTAGAAATGATTCCTAATATGTCCCTACCAAAATTGCCAACAAGAGGTTGTCTTCAAAAGATGTTTCCTGCTTGAAGGCTCTTAGGTGTCTGAAAGGGGCACTTGCTCTTGTTGGTAGCTATCTCACCTACCATGCAGTGAGCACACCAGTGACGTCGGTAGCACTTCTGTGATAACATATTTAATAAAGAAAGGGTAAAAAATGCTGCACAGCAGCTGTGAGAGAGCGGTGTGGGGGAGGGAAGAGAGAAACAGCCCTGCAGACACTTGAAGTCTGTGAAGAAGGAGGGGTGAGGAGGTGCTCCAAGCACCAGAGCAGAGAATCTTGTGGAAACCATGGTGAGGGAAGTTGTCCCCTTACAGCCCATGGAGGCCCGCAATGGAGCACATATCCACCTGCAGCCTGTGGGGGTTCCCAAGTTGGAGCAGGTGGATGTGCCCTAAAGGAAGCGGCAGCCCATGGAGACGCCATGCTGGAGCAGGTTTCCTGGCAGAAGCTGCAGACGTGGAGAAGGGAGCATGCAGAGGCTGGTCTTCTGGCAGGAACTGTGGCCCATAGCAGACCCAAGTCGGAGAAGTTCATGAGGGAGGAAGAAGTAGGAGAGACAAAGTGTTATGAACCAACCACAACCCCCATTTCCCAGCCCCCTGCCCAGATCAAAGTGGAGGGAGGAGGTGGAAGAGTCAGGAGTGAAGTTGGACCTGGGAAGAACAGGGGTGGAGGGCGGAAGGAGAGGAGGAGGTGGGTTTAGTTTTATTTCTGTCTGTCCTACCCTGTTATTAATTGGCAATAAATTAATCTTCCCCAAGTTGAGCCTTTTTTGCCCCTGACTGCAATTGCGGAGTGATCTCGACCCAAGAGGTTTTCGTTGTATTTTCTCCCCCTCTCCTGCTGAGGAGGAGGAGGGACAGAGTGGCTGGGTGGGCACCTGGTGGCTTCTTATACGAAATCGATGGTTATTCGTGAACGGGAAGGCAGTATGTAGAATTGGAAATTTCTCTGAACGCCTCGGTCTTGCAATTCAAGTATTATTTCCCTAGAACTCCTGCCTTAATCCCCATGAAATAAATGAGTAATAGAAATTAATCATTTTTATTCTCATTAGTCACATTGCTCTTATTTCAAATTTTCAACAGGATTGTTAAGTACATTTAATAGATTCTAACTGGTGTTTAAGTTGCAGTAAATGAATTCTGGCCATAATGAAGCGACAGTCTCCCCAGACTGTCGTACCCGCTGACATGCACACGACATACATCTTCCAAAGGCTTATGCATGTTCTTAATTAACGTGTGACTAGTCCCAGTAATTAGAAAGGGGTGGGGCATTCGTTCTGCAATCAGTCATGCCTTTCAAATCCTCTGCAATGGGAGGATTAACGAATTTTTGTATTCCATTTCCTACTGTTTAGAAATGACTCCTAATATGTCCCTACCAAAATTGCCAACAAGAGGTTGTCTTCAAAAGATGTTTCCTGCTTGAAGGCTCTTAGGTGTCTGAAAGGGGCGCTTGCTCTTGTTGGTAGCTATCTGTCTCACCTGCCATGCAGTTTTGTGCCTTATTTCATGGGAATCCTCCAGCCATAAATAAAACTAATAGGATTTTTTTCTCTTTTTTTTTTTTTTCTCACATGTAGAGAAGACTTCAATAGTGCAGAACAGGAAAAATATAGAAAGGGAAAAATAATTATTCATAAAGGAAAAATACTGAAAGAATAACAGAAGTGATGCAAATTAAAAAAAAATCCATGGAGACCAAATTCTGGAAAGGATGAAAGAGAACGAGTGCAAAAGAGGTTTTAAAAAGAAGAAATAGCAAAACAAACCACAGATTTTAATTTTTTTAATTTATTTTGCTGGAAAGCATTGCCCAAGCATGTGTACTTTAACTGCACAGTGAAGCTAGCACTAAAGGTTTGAGTAGATTGTTAGAAGTTGGACTATTTACAACTGGTAGACAGAATAAAAGCTTTATCACTGCTGTGAAGACATATTTCTAAAAAAATATTGGGCCGTGCTCCGTATTTCCACTCACAAACTTTTTACCAAAATAGCAGCATGGCTAGAAGAGGTGTTAAAGGAGAATTGTAAAAGCAGCTTCCTGTAGCGACGCGCAGCATTCTGAAATGACCGGTCAATTTAATCTGCCAAATGTTTATTTTTCATGCTAATATTTAACAGCTGCGTTTTAGGAAAGGGGAGGTTGGGCAGCAAGAAGAGATGCTGGGTGGTACTACAGTGCTGCTGGGGGCGAGGTGGCGGGGTAGCGGCTCACGGCAGCCGAGGGTCTGCCCCAGAGACCTCGTCATGGCAGGGAAAGTTCCTGCAGAAAATGGTTGCGTGCAGAAATACCTCTGCCGTCCCTGGCAGGTGTTTGCGTAACCTGTTCTTCTGCGCTTTCAGTGGTGTGTATTCTGCAAAGCAGTTTAGCCATCAGAACAGATTGCTTCAAGATTTCTATAGTTAGAAAACTTTGGTTGCTCACTTAACTTAATCCCCTTTGCTGTATTTATGCAAGTATTAAGTCTTCAGTGGGCACGGAGGCTGGCTCATTCCCTTCAGGGAAATTCCCTACCTATGCTCTTGGGTTCCCTCTCAGTCTTCTGTTCTTTGCCTAAACAGTATTAATATTCAGACAGAGAAGGGAAAAAACCCACAGTATTTGAGCACATATCGATACCAAGAAAAATTGCTTGAAGCTGATTTCTGTTTACCGCCAAAGAAGGGACCCGATAGAAAGAGCTGGTATTGACAGTGTTGCTCCAAAAAAGGAATGCGTGTCTGCATAAAGTCCTCAATCAAATCCGATACTGTTAGTTCCCAGACATCATGTTTTCACAGAGTGCTGTCTAAAGCTCTGATGGATGCATTTCGAGGAGATATCTCCCCTCAGCAATATGTATCAGATAAATAACTACTCTGAGGGTTACACTGCTGGTAGGTGCTGCCCTGCCCCTGGCCCAAGAAGAGTCAACCCAATAAGGAGCTCTCAGGTGGCCAGAGCCTCCTATTTCCATTTCACCTCTGGTGAATGCTTTCTAGGGAAAACAGGCAAAACCTGAACACCCTGGCATTGCTGAATTTGCAATTTCCTAGTAAAGGTTTTCAGAAAGTCTTCAGCACATTGGTAGCAGGATCAGGAAAGAGTAAACATGGGCGTATTCTCTCACCAGAGCAGATTGTGGTGTTTGTTCTCCCCTGTGCGTAGGCAAAACTGAGCCAACAAGAGAATTTCTATTTCTTCCTGTGTAAGAGAGTTTGCAGGCTTGGTGGAGGAAGGGGAGGCGTGGAGGAAGGGGAGGCCTGCTGCCGTCTGTGCTCAGAGGAGTCCGTCCTCAGGCTGTCACAGTGGGAACAGCAGGCAGTGATGCCTCCTCTGGATGGACTCGTGTGGGAGAGGGATGAGGTGACCGGGAATATCAAAAGATCTGGGGCTGTGCAGACTCAGCAGCCCAAACTCAACCTCCCAGCTGACAAAATGTTGCACTGCACCTGTGTGAATTGATCGAGTTTGGGGAATGAAGGCCACTGCTGTCTGCCCTGCCTTCATTTGTTGGAAATTTCGCTGGTCTGGGATAAATCTCCCTTAACACTGCTGTGAAAAAGCACAGCAGGAATTTATTAGCAAAAAGTAGGCTGTGTTCAGTTTTTTCACTGGAGATAAAAAAGTAAAAAGGAGGTGAGGAAAGGGTTGTTGATTCACCCTGTCCCTTACTGAAAGAACCTGACACAACGCCTCTTACATTACAAGTGCAAGGGGAGTGGGAGACTAGTGCTACTTGTACTCATTTCTACCAGAGTTTCTGATTTCTATCTTCCAACAAAGGCTACTGAGATACCAGACTCCTTCCTCCCCTTGGCATGGGTGGGGGCTAAGGAAATGAATGCCATACCCTTTCACAAGCACCAATAGCTGTATCTGAATTCCCTTCAGTCCCAGGACACAGCGTACATCTGTCAGTGGTGACAGCCAGAGCTTCCTATGGAGTGGCAAATGCTTCCCTATGCTCTTAGTGCAAGGCAGCAGTGAAAGGAACTACAGTTACTCTGGTTTAATGTTTCTCCTAAAGCCACTTGGGTGAGAATGCATCTCTGCTGTCTTCATAAAGACTGGGAAGCACACATCAGGCCATGATGATGCCTGCAGTGCACTTTCTACTAACATCGACTGATGTCTTAGTCAGTAACAACAGGCTGTGGGCCACGTGAAGGTGCAATCAGAAGGGCCAAGTCTTATGAGGACCCGCTGAGGTCACTAGGGTTGCTTAACCTGGAGAAGAGGAGGCTGAGGGGAGACCTTATTGCCCTCTACAACTACCTGAAAGGAGGCTGTAGAGAGGTGGCAGTCGGTCTCTTCTCCCAAGTAACAAGCAGGACAAGAGGAAATGGCCTCAAGTTGCTCCAGGGGAGGTTTATGTTGGATATTAGGAAAAACTTATTCACTGAAAGGGTTATCAAACGTTGGAACAGGCTGCCCAGGGAAGCGGTTGAGTCACCATCCCTGAAGGTATTTAAAAGATGGGTAGACGTGGCACTTGGGGACATGGTTTAGTGGTGGTTTTGTCAGTATTAGGTTGATGGTTGGACTTGGTGATCTTAAAGATCTCTTTCAACCTAGACTATTCTATGATTCTTTGACATCCATCAGGAAATGAGGTTGCCATTACCTTTGGGCTAAGGCCATAGACATTTTTGCAGAAGAGGAGATGTTGTTGATGATTGTGTAGTTGTCTCTCATACATGTCGAAACTTGTTCTGGGGAACCCTGGTATGCACCGAGAGAAAGATGTGGGTATCCTCCATGGCTGTGCAGCCAACAGTGGTAAGCAGGAGCAGCCTTCAGTCCTCAGGAGCACTCATGTGGAGTACACCCTGCAAAGGACCTTAGGTTAGGATGTGCGTCTCGTTGATGGCTCTGACACAAGTCACGCTCTGCCTCCAGAGTGCAGAAGTGACACTGTGAGCAACAACCAACAGGGAACAGACAAAACAGATTATACAAAATAGAGGAGATGACAGAGATGGTCTTAATGATGTCTATAACGGACTTGCTGACTGTGAACTCCTGTGCAACAGAGTTGCAGGGACTGAGCACAGCCAGTGACTGTCCCACGCAACACTGTGTGGCCCCACCTGAAGTACTGTGTGCAGGTTTGGGCACCTCAATATAAGAAGGACATCAAACTATTAGAGTGTCCCCAGAGGAAGGCAACCAAGATGATGAAGGGCCTAGAGAGCAAGACTTCTACAAGGACCAGCTGAGGTCACTTGTCTTGTTCAGCCTGAAGAAGAGAAGGCTGAGGGGTGACCTCATGGCAGTCTACAACTTCCTCATGGCGGGGCAGCAGAGGGGGAGGTGCTGATCTCCTTTCTCTGGTGACCAGCGATAGGACATGAGGAAATGGAATGAAGCTGCGTGAGGGGAAGTTCAGACTGGACATTAGGAAAAGCTTCTTCACCAAGAGTGTAGTCAGTCACTGGAACAGGCTCTCCAGGGAAGTGGCCACAGCACCAAGGCTGTCAGAGTTCAAGGAGCATCTGGATGACGCTCTTAGTCATATGGTTAACGTTAGGTAGTCCTGTGAGGAGCAAGGAGTTGGACTCGATGACCCTTATGGGTCCCTTCCAACTTGAGATGTTCTTTGGTTCTATGAGCTCACTGAAGGCAATGGCCACTCACTTAGTTGGGAGTGAGGGCCTAGAAACAAGTGCATTGTCACTCCAGATTTTGTGGTATCTATTGGCCTAAAGGTCCAAAAATTAACCATGTGTAGGCAGTTATGCTAAGCCAGGAGGGCTGAAAGGTCCTGATCCACATCCCAGATCTCTAAAACACAGCAAGCCTGATGTCACGAGTGATGGCCTTCAGCAACTTAACTTAGCCATCCTCCCTTGTTTCGAAAATCTCTAAGGCAGGGTGACTCCTGAGATGCTCTGGGCCATTTAGTGTGGTGGCTGTCCTACCTAAAGCTGTCTGCAACCTCCTGTTTGCTCTTTTGCCCTTCTCTCCTCTCATGAGTATCAGCCTGTTACAACCTACTGATGAGCAGGAAGAATACAGACGCTGAGAGGTGATCACATCAGGACCTTTTATATAGGGCAGTGGGGTCTATGTGATGCAGAAGAGTTATGGTAGAGGAGTAAAGTCTTGTCCTTTGGGTTTGTGTCACATGCCCAGTGACACGTATGTGGCATGGAGAGACCCATTGCCATGAAGCAGCCATCAGGAGTGACTGAAGAGCAGCTCTACTGGTGCTGCCCCGGTGCTACTGCATATTTGTAACTGTGAGTATTTCAGAGTAATGGGATATGATGAAATAGTTGTGACAAAGGTGTATTTTCAAAGCCTCTTCCTGTGGGTCCGCTGGCAGAGGTGTTCAATTCTAAATAAAAATCTCAGGTACATAATTGTATGTAGTCCGAGACCTGTAAATAACATCGGATATTTTGTTGTAACCTCATTTTCTTTTGTTCAGGCACCTGTCAAGGTGTCAGTCCTGGCTGTCACTGCCGACACAGTGGTGTCCGTACAGAGAAGGCTCACTAACACTGAGGGACGCTAAACATCTGTAAACGGCACAGGGTTTTAAATGTCTCTAACTGGCCTACATTGGAAGAGCAACGTCAAGAGAAAAAAGGCTCAGTGCCTGTTGAGTCTAAAGGATAACACTTGAAAATGACACATCTAGAGAAAATTGCACACACACAGGATTTGCCTTTGGGTAGAAGCAGATTATTTTGCATACAAATACCGCTCTGCCTATTGCGCTCTGATGTGCACGTTGATTGAATCTCTCAATCTGCAGTCTACAGTTACCATATCGGAAATATTGCCACTAACTTTCAATAAGGAAAGAAATATAGCTTTGTTTTGGTTTTGGAGTCTTTGTATCACAAATCAGTGCCTACAATCCAGAAAAAGAGAAAATTATTCTTCAGTAAAATGTCAAATAATGGCTTTACATGCAGTTATGTACATGTCACTTGTTTTCTCCACACCCTAAGCTGCAGCTGAGAGTTCTAAAGTTTAAATCATTTTACGATAATAAACTGTCTGGTACACTGTTTAATAATTCTGCATGTTAATGTAAATAATTTTTTATCTACCTTACTGCAGTAACTGCTATTCAGTGTTCTAAGTCTGACTTAGTCCTGCAGCTCCCTCTACTGAAATTTTTTTCTCTTGGAAATAACTCTACATTTCCACATACAGCATTAATTTTTAAGGTAGTCTGGCAAATCCATTTCCTGTGATTCCCCACTGATGAGATCTGCAGTAACATGCTTCAATTCAAATTACGTGTTACTTCACCCTGGTAATTTCTACTTTTAATTTTTCTTTACAGGATTCAACGTGAGCAAACAGTGACAGATGCTGCACCATTGTTTTTTGTCCCAAGCAACTGAATGATTTGAACAACGGCTTCACTAAAAAAAATACGTAAACATAGGTCAAATAGGGGAAAAGTATAATTGTAAATTTTAGCATCTGGGACCCTTAGATTGTTGTTCATGTACCAACTTTCACAGGTCAGGAGAATTTGCCTGTGCAGCAAGTGTGTTGGGCACACTAGTAACGGTGGCTTAAATAGTTGTTTCCACCAGGTCTCAGGTAGTTCTAGTTCTCAGTGAATGAGAGTTCACTGTGCTCTGCCCCAAGCAAGAGTGGGAGAATGTTATAAATAAAGAAAATAAGCTTCCATGTCTGTTAAGCTGATAGCCCGCAAGGACAGACCATTTAATGTATTATTTTCAGTCAGTGCCACGAGGCTTATGGGAGGCGGGGGCAAACCTGGCTACATCTGCTGTTGTTGTTTTTCCTCTCCCTGTCAGTTCCCGGTTCTGGGGCTCAGCCCCGTTTCTCCTCTCACGGCCGCATTTCTGAGCACCCCTCTTCTGCCCCAGCATTCCCCCTAGCTCAGCCAGCGGGCCCTGGCACATGCCCTCAGCGCTTCCGGTTTTTCTCTTCATCCCTTCCTCATTGCTATCCTCATCTCTTACTATTCCCGTTGCTTTCTTTTACTGGCTCCTTCTGGAATTCAACTATGGTACCCATAGTACTGTCCTGATGACATGTCTCTATTCCTTTGATCTCCTTTGCTCTGCCGTTGGTACTCCCTCGGGCTGGCTGGCTTCCTCCTGCTCCAGCACATGGGCCGTCAAGTTCTTCTCTACGTTGTTTCTCTTCTGGAGCTTTTCCGCTTGATTTTGGGATGCAGACTTTCATCTGAAACAAGGGATTTATTTATATATCTCTGAGAAGAGATGCTTGGCATCTGGACACGTCCTTGGGTACCCAAGTATTTTACGTTACGGTATATCCCAGCCATACTGATCAGCTTTGCACCGTGGCTTTGTGCGTGTTTTTCTGCCCGAGTGTTTGAAAATTCTCAAAAACACCTTTTATCAAGGGGAAATATTTACGTATAATAAACAAATGACAATAGCAGTAGGAAATTATTATTCGTGACATGGAATTCAATTACAAGTAAGTGCATAGTCTCTAAGGAAGCATTTAAAAGCCAAGTATCACTGACACGAGGTGTCACCGCTACCACCATCGGGGTAACGCACTGCCATATTCATACTTCTTTTCTGTCTAAAAGACTGGGTTAAAAAAAGCACGTCGCTGCGAACAGTGAGCTTTTCTTACTTATTTCTACATTAAAAGGAATCTCCAAGGAAACAGAAGTGCCGTGTGGCGCTGCTAAGATGTTTGTTCCCTCTCTTAACCTTCCAACAGCCATCTTTATTGAAAGCCTTTAAAAAAATAATGATTTCTTTAACATGTACAAGTATGGACAATATAAATGTCAATATTTATGCTCTACATATTTTTTCCTGTATAGCAGAGCAATGATATATGTGTAAA
Organism: Rissa tridactyla; assembly: GCF_028500815.1. Classification (NCBI taxonomy): domain Eukaryota; kingdom Metazoa; phylum Chordata; class Aves; order Charadriiformes; family Laridae; genus Rissa; species Rissa tridactyla. The sequence goes on from NC_071466.1 coordinate 201,822,670, forward strand.
AGCAATTTTGCAGAAAATGGGATAGAGTGATTTCAGTGCAAATGTTCCAAGCATTTATTGCTATGAGCTGGCTTGTTTACAATGGGATCTATAATCCACACAACACTTGATTGTTGTGCATCCTAATGTTTGTAACTGGATTTCATCAGAAACCATAAGCTGTAAAAAGGAAAATGGCTGTTCCTATGGCCAAAAGGGCTGTGCTGCTTGTGGACGTCTTTTAAATTCAGGAGTATTAAGATCCCTGGGGCCTGTAGTGGAAAATGATGAGAGAGAACACAACGCTATCTAAAAGGTAGCAGGAGAAGTACCAATCGCTCTGCCCTGTGGGGAGCAAAAGGGAATAACTCAGAGCAGAGAAAAGCACAAATCGAAGCCAGACCTCTGCGTGTTTGTGTATCTCAGGTCATATAGAAAGCTTGGCCAGCGGCATGTTGATTGCAAAATTCCAACTGCACTTTGGAGCCTTTGGCTAGTCACCATTCCTCTTCAACACCCTCACATGAAGATTTTGAAATTCAGCTGTTCCTCAACAGAGCCTTTGGAGGCGACTACCATGCTGAACATCAGAGGGTTTCCTCCTCTTCTGAAGGGCAAAGGGACAAGACGTGGGTGGCAGGTCAGCTACATCCTCAGCTGATGGAAGTCCGCTCCTTTGCTTTTTAGTAGAGCCACATCAGTTTACCATAGGTGCAGCTCTGCTGCTCTGCTTAGCCAATATACGTGCTTCATCCAAGCACGTATCAGGAAGCATTTCACCAAAATTCAGAACGGGCTTTGCATCCATGGTGTGACCTCTGGAATTGTGTTCTGTCACCTCTAGCAAAGCAACTTTTTATTCTACTTCAATATACTCTAAACCAGAGGAACTAGACCAATAGGAGTGTTAAGTTCATTTCCAGGTCGGTCTCAAGGCAAATTTGCATTTTCTATTGCATACACAAGCCCATCTAAACACAGGAGAGGAGGAGACGGTCTATTGACATTATGTAAAGGCGGCGTATCAGTTTAAAGGGTTCTGTTTGCCTAGAAGAGTGTGAAGGAGACTATTTAATTACCTGTCTAGGGTTGACAAAGATAAACACCCTGTTATTATTCTACGTATTTGCTTGTAACTCAATTAAGGTTGTGTACTTAATTGTATCACCAATATGAAGAAATAAGTGTTAAGGTGTTTGAAAGCTAGAGGAAATGAGATGTCCCTCAAGAAACATGAAAGGTCAGGGAGTAGAGAAAGCAAGGAAGCATAAAATTATGGCATTGGTATTCAACTAAGATCAGAAGTGAAGGCCTGTGTTATCTGAATTCCCCATTGTAAGGTTGAATTGAGGAGTTAACAGAAAAAGTGTGGACTTACAAAGCAGAGCGACACAGCGCAGCAGCATGAACTAAATCAAACACGTCTAGCTATTCTGTCAGTGGTGAGGGAGAGCTTATGTTCACGAGTTATTTCAGATACATTGAATCATCCCCGAAATATCTACAATATTTTCCATCTTCGTGTACAAAACTCCTGAATGATAACATTTAATGCATGGCACTGAGTGATCAGCCTATTTAATTTTTCTGCTTCCCCATATTAATTTTGCCATACAGAAACAACAAAGGACGTGACTTTTTTTTTTTTTTTTAAATTTAAGATTAATGTGCAGGCTGTCCATTTTAATGTGCTAAGTCTTTAGCGTGGACTATGATTGCACACGTCATATAAGCCAAATTGGTTAGCCCCACCTTCACCCAACGCGCATTAGCCTTAGCGTTTTGCATAGCAAACACAGAGGAACAGGCTGTATTTCCCTGCGGAGGGGTGCTCTTGGTAATCCGGCCCCTTGGATGGACACCGGCTGTTCCTGCCATCATCAGGAGGGTGAGGTGATCCCAGCCCACCGGCACCAAGGCAAGGAGACAAGGAGTGATACAACAGCAAAGCAAAGCCGCACGTGTCCCCTGTCGTACAGCCCCGCAGCAGGACAGACAGTGCCAGCCGACGTCCCCTTATTACACCCAGAGCTGTCATTCCAGGGACAGGCTCCTTAGGTTCTTACTGTTTCTTACTATTTTTCTGCTTTCTGCAGAATCAAGTGTTCTCATTGGTGCAAGTCTGAGGGGGGCAGAAAGCAGGCGGGGGACATCACTTGGCACTTCTGGGATGCTGTAACAGCAGAGGACTGAGGGAAAGGATCTTCCCTGCTTCTCCCCTGCCATTACAATGTCTCCATCTAATCTTCCTTTTGACACATCTGACAATATAAACCTGTTCTTTGCAACCCCAGGAGACTTCCCCAGCTGCAATTTATCATTGAAATAGTTTGATTAAACTTAATTTTGCTCTTTATAATTTTTTCTTAAATTACCTCAGCACTTTCAGAGGAAACAGGGCTTTTTTTTTTTTTAACCCATCTGACAGCTGATTGTTTAGAGGTTTTTTTTACTGCATCTGACACAGCTGACACCACTGTTCTCATCATAAATATCTGCCACATTAGTTTAAAGCTGTGATTAAAGCTGCTCCGCATTCTGCTGGCAAGGCAGCTGGACCTGCACGAATCACGATAATAACCACAGAAGCTCCTTCCTGAGAAGAGTGCTGTTTCTGTAGCCGTGTCAGACAAGTGCTGCCTTTTAAGAATGATTGCTCAGCTCTAAATGACATTTTTGGCTTTCTTCTAGAAAAGTAAGTTATTTATTTTCCTGTGATTTTAACTAAAGAACACTATCATCCCCAGAGAACAATTTTGTTTTTCAGCACCGGAGCAATTACTTTCAGCTGTATCAAGTGCCTGATGTTTAAAAGTCTGTGTGGTTTCATGGGTTTGAAAAACGGCTTCTCTTAAAGACTCACAGACTCATAGAATGGTTTGGGCTGGAAGGGACCTTTAAAGGTCATCTAGCCCAACTCCCCTGCAATGAGCAGGGACATCTTCAACCAGATCAGGTTGCTCAGAGCCCCATCCAGCCTGAGCTTGAAAGTTTCCAGGGGTGGAGCATTTACCACCTCTCTGAGAAACCTCTTCCAGTGTCTCACCACCACTATTGTAAAAAATTTCCTCAAATCTGGACTAAATCTACCCGCTTTTAGTTTAAAACCATTGTCCCTTGTCCTATTGCAACAGGTCCTACTAAAATGTCTGACCCGATCTTTCCTACAAGCCCTCTTTAAGTAAAATGTTTAATAAGGTCTCCCCAAAGCCTTCTCTTCAGGCTGAACAACCCCAACTCCCTCATCCTGTCCTCAGAGTTCCATCCCTCTCATCATTTTTATGGCCTTCTTCTGGATCCACTCCAACAGGTCCATGTCTTTCCTGTGCTGAAGGCTCCAGCACTGGATGTAGTACTCCAGGTGGGGTCTCTCCAGAGTGGAGCAGAGGGACAGAATGACCTCCCTCAACCTGCTGGCCATGCTTTTGATGTATCCCAGGGTACAGTTGGCCTTCTGGGCTGTGAGCGCACATTGCCAACTCATGTCAAGCTTTTCATCCACCAGTAGCCCCAAGTTCTTCTCCACAGGGCTGCTCTCAATCTCTTCATCCCCCAGCCTGTATTAATACTGGGGGTTGCCCTGACCCAGATGTGGGACCCTGCACTTGGCCTTGTTGACCCTCATGATGTTCACATGGGCCCACTTCTTAAGCTTGTCCGGGTCCCTCTGGCTGTCATCCCATCCCTCAGGTGTGTCAACTGCACCACTCAGCTTGGTGACAACTCCTAAGCTAGTTTCTCTGCAGGTCTCACCACAATCTCTGAAGTAGACAGCTGCATAACACCTGGCCATTCGCCACTGGTGAGAAAATACATATGATACATATGTAACCAGGAGGTGGTTATACTCAAAGTTGAAGCAGGGGATGAATGTATATTGTTATCATGCCATCATTAAGACAGCAGAAGTTTGTCTGGAAAAGCTGTTCTTGTACAGGACAATAAACACAGAATCATAGAACAGCCCAGGTTGGAAGGGACCTCAAAAGATTATCCGATCCAACCTTTTGTGGGAAAGGTAGCCTAGATGATATTATCTAGCATCCTGTCCAACCACATCTTGAAAACTTCCAATGATAGGGTCTCTACCGTGTCCCTGGGGATTTTGTTCCAGACAGTGATTGTTCTTACCCTAAACATTTTTTTTCTTATGTTGGGATGAAACCTCTCCTGGTACAAATTGTACCTGTTGCCCCTTATCTTCTCCATGTGGCTCCTTGTGAAGAAAGAGGAGAGCCTCCATCCCCATTGTAGCCACCCTTTAAGTACTGGAATACAGTCATGAGGCCCATCCTGAGCCTTCTCTTTTCTGAGGAGAAAAAACCTAACTCCTTCAGTTGATCCTCAAAGGACAAGTTCTCCATCCCTTTGATCATCTTCATGGTCCTCCCTGGGACCCTGTCCAGTCTGTCCAGGTCTTTCTTGAATTGAGGGGACCAGCATTGTGGGGACTGGGGGTGCAATACTCCACGTGTGGCCTGGAAAATGCCGGGGGGAGTCACAGAGCCCACAGGAGGGCAGCAGATGGAGAAATTACAAATTCAGCAGGAACTGAAGAGCTTCTGCCTTGCACAGGCACAAGATAACACTGACTGACAGCAGCTTGTCTCTCCGAGAAGCAATATCTCCCATCTCCCACCTCTGCCAAATTTCTACCAGCCAGCTTCCGCTGCACTTGGGTAGGCTGCTAGGGGACCACTGCACGGGCAAGATTCTGGTATGTCTGGGACAACCCCCACACCTTCTAAGCAGAGATTAATGGCACCAGCTCCCCTCTCAGTAGTTGGCACAGAGCATGAGCTTTAGTGCTGCGCAGAGCAAGGAGGTAAGCAATGAAACCTTCGGTGGTCATGTCGTGTGTGGCCATGGCCACCATATAGGTAGCATGTATATAGGTAGGACAGGGAACTACTGGAGCGAGTCCAGCGTAGGGCAACCAAGATGATTATGGGACTGGAGCACCTCCCTTATGAGGAAAGGCTGAAAGAGCTGGGACTCTTTAGCCTGGAGAAGAGAAGGTTGAGGGGGGACCTGATTAATGTTTACAAGTATCTAAAGGGTGGGTTTAAGGAGGACGGAGCCAGGCTCTTTTCAATGGTTCCCAGCGACAGGACAAGGGGCAATGGGCACAAGCTAGAACATAGGAAGTTCCGTTCAAATACACGGAAAAACTTCTTTACAGTGAGGGTGACAGAGCAGTGGAACAGGCTGCCCAGGGAGGTTGTGGAGTCCCCTTCTCTGGAGATTTTCAAGACCCGCCTGGATGCAGCCCTGAGGGATGTGCTTTAGGCAATCCTGCTCTAGCAGGGGAGTTGGACTAGATGATCTCTAGAGGTCCCTTCCAACTCTGAAGATTCCGTGATTCCGTATATAGGTAGCATGTATATTCTGGAACAGGCCTCATTCCCTGCTGCTGTAGTGAAGAGCGCAGGACCACAGAGCTGAAGGCAACATGCCCTGTCAACGGCAGAGCGTACACCTGAACTGATAGTTGATTACGGACATGAATCAGTATCATATTGACGAACAATCCACTGAGGGAAAGTCTTAAAAGTGCAACTCATAAGAACAAAACATGTATATATCCAGATCAATCTATAATTCATACTTACCAGAGGCATTTTGACACTCAATTCTTGCCACACTGAATAATTAATGTATTCTTTGTACTAGAGTAAATAATGTACATGAAACATATCATCCACAAAATGGTATTAAATGCATAAGACCACGCCGTTGCCATCTTCTTGTGCCAACATCTAAAAACAAAAGACAAAAAACCCCAAACCAGAATGGTAAACAATGACAAAGCAAAAAATAATGATATTTGTAATCTGGGTCATTCTTAGGTTCTTACGGGCTTTCAGGGAAAACGCATGGTCACCAGCTAGAGTCAACATTCATGGCTTGCATTCTGTTGCAAATCAATTTGTTGCCATGTCTTCCCACCCTTTAGCGGTATCACACTTTAGTGTAAGCCTCCCAGTGCTACAAAGCCCCGTCGCTCAGGCCTGGATGGCTCACCTGGATGGAATCCACAGCACTGGAGTCCGTAGCTATTTCTGTAGCGGCTGCTTTGTTTGAGCCCTGTGCTCAGCTAAAATCTCAGTCATCATTGTCCTGGGCTGTTTAGATCACTCGGATTAGAAACTATTGGTGAAAAAAATAACAACAAATATTTTGAGCAAATAAAATCAATTAGATTGGTGTAAAATAGCCCATTTCACGTGCTGACAGGGATTTATTGCATCGGGGAGGGAACTAAGGCTGTGGGGCAGGGCCATGGTGTATGATCTGCGTGGGGCTGGCCAGGGAAGGGTGGTGACCTGGGCTGGGGAGCAGAAGGACGGGGCTGTACCGGGGCACACACACAGCAGGAGACAGAAGGCAGGTCCTGAATGCAAGCTGCTTACCTGGCTTGGTGCATTTATCACTAGCTACCACTCAGAGGATCTAAAGGAGCAGGCTTGGGTCTGGCAGGAGACTGTCTGGTTGCTAAATCTGACCTTCATCTGTGATCCAGCTTTCAGGTCTCATGGGCAAGGCCTGCATCAAAAACCTGAGGCCAAGCAGGGCTTGTGCATTATGCAGTGTCTTTGCAACGGCCTTTAGACAGGCTGTCAGCAGAATTACTGTCACCACCCCTCCTGAGGTGTCTGTGAAACCTACCGTAAGTATTCTGGCCGCTGGCTCTTTTCCGTGCATGCCCAGACTGATGACTAGCACCAGTTAGTGTGTGGTCTCTGAGGAAATTTGTGAATGTGCTCTGCAAGTACATTGAGCAATTAATTCATTAGCATACCTTCTAATATGAGGCCAAAATTAGACCATGAGTTCCTTCTCATCCCATTAACCTGAGGCTGAGGGATGGAAAGGACTGGTGAGCCAGCCCCATGATGCTGTCTCCACCTTTGGACACCCTGACAGCAACGGCCATTGCCGTGAGCAGCGGCACTGCACACACGCACTTACGCCAAATTCCTGATGATGCCTCCTGTCCTGCAGCAGTCAGTCCCAGCCCAATGCCACTGAGTCAGTCTGAGTGACAGCCACGACTTCTTTTTCTTCTCCTCCATTAGCTCCTTCCACATTAGCTCTCTCTGTCCTTGGCTCCTCACCTCCTCCAAGCTCTCTGGCATGGCACCCACTGCTTGCTGGGGACACAGGCAGGCTAGTTGGTGTGCGAGTGTGTGTCTGAGCACAGGGCAAGATGAGCTGGACATCCCCCATGAATTCTGGCCTGGAGGGATCCATAGGCTGCGCTGGTTGCTCATTTGTGAGCCTGGGAAGCCGAATGCATGGGAGCTTCTGCCAAAAGGGGAACGAGCTCCAGTGTGGTCTGTAATGGCAGCATATTTCACGACAGGGGAAGGCTTGCTAGACATGCAGCTGGGTTGGGCTATGATCCTCCTGTGTGACTCTGATGCATCTGGGGATGCTGCCGAGGAGGACTTCTGTCTCCCTGGGCTCTTCTGTGGGCAGTGCCTGTGAGGAGTGGGGAGCTGAGTATGGGAAACTCTTTATTTCCTCCATATCCTCCAAATATCTTCCATATTTTCCTCTTTCTCTTGGGCTTGACTTACTCCAGAAGAGTTAAAGCCCACAGTGTGCGCATATTCCCATCTTTTTCCAGTGGTATCCTGAAAACATGGAAATTACAACACGGATGAAGGATGGGGTCCCAGCAACCCAAACTGGAAGGTGTGCAGTGGGGACTGCTCATCCCTCTGGAGACTGGTGCTGGAGGAGCACTTGTAGCTGGGGCAGGCAGCTTGCCAGGCTGCCCCATCCTTAATCGGGCTTTCCAACAGACGGATGACTGTGGCACAGCTTTCAGGTCTGTGGCCAGCCCCTTTCCCATCCGTGCTGTGCGGCTGCACTGCCTGCTGGGCACTCGTGATATGAAGGAGAGGGTCTGCGCTGGGGAAAGGGAGGGGATGAGAGCGCCGGGTGATGGACGGCTTGTCTTGCAATTACCTCTCAGGCATGAGAAAATGAGCCCAAACAGGGCTGAGCTGCTTGAAATGAGTGCCTAGACATCTGAGGTGTTATTAGCAATCCTAGGGAATTAGATCTGCGGTCTGGGGCGATTGCATCGTAACTAAATGTAGGCTCATACCCAGAGGGAGAAGTTTACTCTGCTTTGGGAGCCTAAACTAGGGCAGAGGAAACTCAGTCACTGCGTCTATACACCATTACTAATAGTCTCAATACATTTAGGCCATTTTTCTCATTGTCTTTTATTCCAGAATAGACACTCTTTATTATTGTATTAATTTTCTTATATTACTTAAAAAAAAAAGTAAGTCATGTGCAGCCCAGATTACCGGGGATGTTTTTGCACTGCCAATATGGCTTGATGAAACGGCTGTTGAAAGCTCGCCCGTAGCTCGAAGAGCAGCGTGAGGCCGAACGATGCTGCTGAGAGGCGCTGCCTGGCCCAGCCGTACCGGAGGACGGTACCAGCATCAGCCTGGCACGTACCTAGCCTGGGGCCAAAGTCTGCCCTTAGGAGGAACACAACAGAATCGTATTCTCTCCAAAATACTACAAGTATCACAGGCTTTTATTGATTCTGTGAGTTCTCATAAAACGGGCAAATAATTCTATTTCTAATACGGTCTACAATGTCTTGGGGGGACTAGGACAATTAAAGGCGAAAGGGTCAGGATTTTTCTCCTTGTTTTAGGGTATGTTATGTCATTTGAGCTCATCAATTTTCACTACTTTGTTCCTGTTCGTGAAAAACATTTTGTGTGGGTGTTTTGACCTCACAAACCAGATGTCAGTATTACTCCCTGCAGCTTCATGGGGGGGTGGAGGACTGCCGTTTTCTCTTATTATGATGGGAGTTTATTACTTGATTACAATTTGTGTCTGGCTAATGCACATTTTCTCCACAGTCATTGCTTTCAAAGCATCTTTTTAATTTGTTACCCTTCCTTAAACCCTGTGCTCAAAGGCTTCTGTTTACGCTTTCTGTCTCCCACCGGCTGTTCAGACCGGTTCTCAAAGTGAAGACAAGCACCTCACTGGACATAGGCTGCCTTGGACATAGAGGTGTCCAGCTGTGGGCTGTGTTGTGTAAGAACCATCATTTCAATTAGTCAAGAAAACAGGAAAATGCAGCATCATTGCTTTTTTTTTTCTTTGTTCTTTCTAAATACTTTCAAGTGACAGGTCATGGAACAAAGCAGTAATTACAAAATGACACACTATTATAATAACAGAGAAACAAATATTTATAATTAATTAAAAGTAACAAAGGAAGAATTAGGCTATAAGAGTTGTCTAGAACAACAGCTGAGGTGCTGTTTGCGGCGGCTGGATGTGGTGATGGGGTGCGCTGCTCCTCTCCCAGCGTGAGATCCTCAGAGGGTGCCGGGGTGTGGATTGTGAGGCCCCCTCTGTGCTGTTCTCCGGAAGGGGCAAACTAAATTTATTGCCAGGCACAATTAAAAGCAACAAATATTCATCCTGCTTAATTAGGCTGTAGAACACTGATCGCCAACCTCCCCCAATGCTTGCTGTTGAAAACAAATTATTCTGAGAGCGCTTTTAATGTGACTTTTTTTACAACTTGCCGAAATCCTGACATCTTCTTTGGTAAAGCTGATGGCTTCAGGCTCCAGCAATGGAAGAAGGCTCACATAAAAGGTAGACAACTAGCAGAAGTATTTCAGAGAGAGCAATGACTTTGAGCTGGCTTTAACCCAGACATTACTTCTTGGCGACTGGAAACATCCCCCGTTGTGACAGTGAGCATGTTGTAGAGACTGGTGAAGGGAATCACGTTGGAATTGTGATTAAACTGTGCATGGCAATTTCTGTAGTTTGCTAAATGTAACTTACATTTGTACTGTGTTTTCAGTACATTTTGTATCACTCTACTAAACCAGAAATCCCGTGTAACATCTTCAGATAAGTAACTTTGACATTAAGCGTTGCACCCTCCACCCGTAGCACATCCAAAAGAAGCCGGTCAGAGAGTATTGGACTCCGACACGGCTGTTCAATAATAAGACTATAAAAGATATTTTGTAATTACGTTGTTCATAAGTTTATGTGGTTTTGACTTTTGTCAGAGAGTTTCTCATCAGAAAAACTTACTTAACTAAATGCTAGCAGCAATGACAACTGGCAACTCTAATTACACTTGACAGAATACAAGACAGTGTTTTTTCTTCCTACCAGATGCTTCCACTGCTGCGGGCTCCCTCGTCTACTAATTCCTGCCCCCGGTAGAACTTATTAAGACACGCACCTGTCATTTGGGACATCACAAATATCTGGCAAGACATGTAAAGTGTAGCAACGTGCAGCAGAAGTGCCAGTGTAAACAGCCTCTTTCTGTCACAGCAGACTACCTTCAGAAGTGAGGAGTTACACCGGGTAGACGCTTGTCACTGAGGTGACGTGATGGTTCTGCAGCGGAGGCAGTCGGGGGGTCGCATATGAAAAGGTATCAGGGTGCATCCCTGTCCAAGCGCTTTAGGGCTGACGTGCTCCTCTGATCTTCACGCAGTCATTTCTGCACCTCAGCCGCCCAAGTGGTCTCGCAGGCTCGTGCTTGATTAAGTAGTGGAGGCAGACAGAATGATCTGACGACTGCTGTGGTACGATACCGCAAGGTAGATTGGCTGGATGTTTCTACTCCAGATAAATCACAACATAACAATCTGTCAGCACGCACAGATATGTTTTCCCATTTTTCTTTGGTGTATGGATTTTTATTTAACATCACATTAGTTTGCCTTCAATGTATAGAAAGAGCTGACCTAATTTTTGCTGCTGGGCACAGGGAAGGCAGAGCAATGTGCTCTGTGGGGGAAAGGAAAGGAAACACACTACATTTCAAAGACCCTGGAACAATATTCCTGATGTGGAGCAAGATCATGCAAACAAGGAAATGGCCGTACACTGATAAGGAGTTTAGTAGTGAGACACCAGCAAATTAAAATGTCATGTTATTGGGAAAAAACCCAACCACGTCTCACCTGCTGGTTGATTCATCTGGGGTTCTGACGAACATACACCGTTGCGAAATGTTTTCTGCTTGTCCCAGCTGCTATCTACTCCTAGCGCCTACTAATGAATTCTGGAAAGCATTGAGGCATGCAGATCTTCAGAGCAAGTTTGCCCGGTTTTGTGGGAGTTTATGTGAGTACAATTCCACGGTGATCTAACTGGGGAGGAGGCACACCTCCTGGTGCTCATGGAGGGTCACTATTCCCTTACCTTCAGTCCTTCTTCCTAATAAACCTGTCCCAAACCATACTCACAGTGCAAAAATTGAAAATGAATTTTAGAGCATTATAGGATGTTATTTGTTCCTCCTTATGTGGAATGATAACTTGGGAAGTCTAGAAGAGCAGCTCAGCAATTTTGTGCTGCCTGGGGAAGCAACATCACTGCATCTTCTCTTATTTATGTGCCGCAGGCAAAAATCAGGAGGAGGTTCCTCCTCGGTTTTGTTGCTCCAGTTGTGAGAACTAAGTCAGTCCATGAGCTCATTACAGAGAAACAAACAACCAATGAGAAAGCAAAATGAAAACAACCTACTTAGAAAGTTTTGGAGAGATTTTGGTAGCCTAGAAGGTATATTTTTCATATCTTCCCATTTCAAGAGCCAAGAGCTTTCATGATTACCAGTCCAGATATTTTGAGCCCAGAGTAGCTGTAACATTTCAAAAATAGGTTTTTTATGCTTAACAATAATTCATACTTTAATGGTGAGATATCTCAAAGCCTTCTAGACCTGGGACACTGGGATTTTTTCCTTTCTGTTGGCATAAAGGTCTCCATTTCCAGTCATATGCAATATAGTATATATGGGGCATTAAAGCTCTGACATTTTGAGACAAAGAAAATTTGTCACTGTAGTAGCACTGATTTTTACCTTTCCAATAGCTCACACAGGTGTCATTTTAGGAGAAACTCTATGTCTGAAACGAAAAAGAGGAAATATTAGCTACAGGGAGATGTTCCTATTTGGGGACTGTTGAAATAAATCCTAGGTGATCGGCTTTGAGAAGCAGATAAAGTGGTCAAAGGTGTATGATAAATTCAAATACAAGGTATCAGTGTAATTTAACACTCCATCTCAAAATGCGCTGCGATATATCATCAGTCAGAGGTCTGCGTGGGAGCTCTGTTGGTTGAGTCTCCAAGGACTGGGAGAGGTGGCAAATACAAAAATCGACAGAAGACAATTATGGGCAGATTGATGTAAAGCTGCTGAGCTTTTTACCCTGCTAGTATGTGCTTCCACTGTGGATGAGGAAGATAATACATACGGGCTTTCTTACCTGTTGCCTGGTGCAGATTCCCAGTGATGGTCAGCGTGGAATGGGAGAGGTTATATTTTTGTGATAGCTTTTATTCTGAGTGCCGAATGCATACAGAGTACATCTAGGTTTTTAACTTTGGGTAATGAGATTACTAAAATGTTATGATATGAAATAAATAAACATGTAGAATGTGAGGATGCAAGATCGAACAGTCATTTCTCTGGACTTTTTGCACATGTAATACAGCCCAGCCCTTTGTGCCCTGGCTTTATCTATGTGAACATACTGCTTTTAATGGTAATGTACTCCCTAATTTGTTCTCCCACTGGTTTACATTTTCTATAGCTAGTTTTTCAAATACATAACAGCACCATAGACCTTAGGCAATTATTTCCAATGTCTGGGCGTATTTATCAAGTGGAATCAAGTATTGATCATCTGTAGAGAAGGTCTCAGCATTCCTTCACATTTTCCGGCTGGCCGGGTGGGCAGGAAGTACATTCTCGTCAGTGAGTTGAAGGTTGGGTGTGTATTTCTGTTTCAAGACAAAATTCATCAGGCCTTGTGGTTGAAGGTTCATAATGAAAACCAGTCATACCACCTCCTTTTCACAACTGCTGCCGCTGATTCGTTTGGCTGTTCTGTTTCAAATTTGGCACATCATGTTTTTATCCCGTTTAGACCAAAAGAGGTAGTGTGAAAGGAGATAACTACCTTGTATGACAAAGGTTATTCTAAGGTTTTAAGACTAAGTGCTTAATACCTTTTTTGGTTCGTTTCTTTTTTAGCTGCATGTCAGCTAACTCAGCCAGATCAAATTTCTGTCGCCTAAACACCTCTTGCCAGGAATATCCTGCTGCTTTCAAGGATGAAAATTTACTTCCCAGCACGATTTGCCAGGTCCAGCATCACACCGGTACTAACAACCAGTGCTGGCTCCGCTCTTCCGCCTTCACTGCCGACGTCCTTACTGCCAGAGGGTTTTAAAGGATTGTGAAATTGCTGCAGACTCGTGTCACTCTAATATAGCAAACGTGTATTACTACCTCCGTTTTACAGATGAAAGACACAAAACTAGAGGAAAATTGGAAATTTGACACAAAACCTTACCGGATAACCTGTGGGAAAACCATGAGGCTGTCTCCTGGTCTCCGTACTCTGTGTCTTAACCATAGATCCATCATTTCCATTTATTTCAAAGGTGTGTTTGTACCATTACTACTGCTGCTAGTACCACTGTTTCAGCAGATGCCCTGCTTAACTGATGGAGGAAATTGTTCCATCTCTAATTTCCCCCCCCCGCTCCATCCTGTACATTGCAACACAAAGGACTTTTTGGGGAAAAAAAAGCTGTCTAAGAATAGGCATAACCAAATCCTTGGGGCACTCACAAGGACTAACTTTCATTTCTGTAATGTGTATTCCATGTGATGTTTCATCACATATTTCCCCTGAAAAACCTTCTGTGTAGCAACCTGTTTGCAGGAACGGCACATAAGAAGCATTAACACCAGGAATCAATGGAAAACTTTAAATTGACACTTTTATACTGATTTCCTGAGCTTTGTTGTTTGTTCTGTGCGTATGTAACCACATCTTAGGAGGTGGGGAGTTCATAAGAAGAAACCAGAAGCCACAACTGCAGTCTACCAGCCAGGGAGAACTGGTGAGCCCGGGGGGGCGGGATCCTCCGCGCCTCTCGGGCGCTGCTCCACTTGGCAGTCCAGGGACCATGCTGCCACCGCTCAGCCTTCAGTGAGGTGCACAGGCTGCCTTTACATATATTCCACTCAATTGCCTAACACTTAAGCAACAGAATCATCTTGTTTGGCCAGTAAATATCTGACTATGTCGTCTTCTCCCCGACTGGTGCAGCGCAGGGCTGGTGGGGGGACCTGCCCCCACAGCATGGCAGCGGTAAAGTAGTCAGCCGAATCAGGTAGAACTGGGGGGATTACACAAACTGAATGCCAGAATTACACTGCGAGCCGCTTCTATATTCTCCGTCCATTATGTTATCACATGATGTCTCCGGTCTGCTTTTAAATCATTCTAGAGATGCGACTTCTAACACTTTTCTTGGGAAGCTATTTCACAGTCTATTAGACGTCCTTGTTAAAATGTTGGTTGGATAGTCAACTCAAATCCCTGTTTGTTCAGTTTCCTACCTTTATGTGCAATTATACCCCCGAGAAGTGCTCTAAACAATCTCCCTAATGCCTCGTTGTTTGTACCTTTCAAGTGCATGTAAACAGTTATAGCAGTTTTGGACACTGTGTGGGGCATCTTAAAACATTTAGCTCTTACAGTCTTTCTCCAGGAATCATCAGCTATAGCCCTTATGTTAGGCATTGTATTCTTCTTGAAGTTCTTTATAATTTGTCATCATTTTCCTAGGTAGGTTGGTGCCCAGGCCTGCGTGCAAGCTATAATTTGTACAACAAAGATTTCATATTCATAATGTTTCTAGGCTGCACATAGTTTTAAATTCTGCTCAGTGCCCTAATTTCACCAGTAATTGTATTTTATTTTTTTAACCTTATACAGAAAGAGAAGTGAGTAGCTTTTCAGTTTAATTAGTTTGGGTTCTGACAGCTTTAATGTGCAACGCTGTAAAGAACTGGAAGGTTAAAAGATTTTCCTGGGGTCCATAGAACTGCAAAGAAAAATAAACACATTTTGCTTATGAAACAGAAGCAACACTATATGGGATATTAAAATATTTTCCTCCCTTTGTTTTCTTAAAGCACAGAACTGCTCATTTTAGAGTCTAAAAGAGGAACATGGGTATGTCATCAGAACTCCTAAAATAAACCATGCATAAACATAATCACAGTACCATGCAGATATTTTTCACGACAGCGTGACAGTCAGATGTCACAGGCAAGATGCTGTCTGCTGGTACTCAGAACATTCGGTGTCACTGCATGGTAGGAGCTCTTCCTGTATACCAAAATGCGTAAGGACTCTATAGATGCTACTTGTAATGTTTCATTAGCAAATTCTGTCCAGGAATCAACAAATGACGCATTTTATTTGAAAAAAAAATATGTATGTGAACAATACCAGATTCCAATTTCCTAATAGGCCTATTCTTAATGTGAGAAAGAGTATGAAAAAAAAAAAAAGAAATGTAGTTCCAGGTCCAAATTTTGGAAATGAACTTAATTGTGCTAAAAATGAACCACGCCAATACCCTATGGACTTCAAGATGGTTTATGGCGGTCGGGATGAAAATAACCTGGGATGATTCTGTGTAATTGTTAATAATAATGATGATGAATACAATAATAGTAACAATAGTAATAATCAGAACAAAATTATGCAGAAGGTCAAGTCGGGACCTGGGCTCCACGGTGCTAAACAAATACAAAATCATTGTCATATACCTATCACACGATCACCTGGACTTTCTCCAATTTTTCACAAAAGGAAGGATAGCTTTTTCCTGCAGGTGAGCTGCATTTCTGAAGTGCTCTAAGCACAGCTGGTATTATATCCATCTTCTCCCCTCATTCAGTACAGTAAGATAAAAAAATATGAACAAGCATCTGAGGAAAAAATATATGAAAACTGTAGATGATATCTTTTTATGAATAGCATGATAGAATCCAACTTTTGAAAGACATCGCTTTATTACCTCTTCCTACTGTACTTTCACTCGAGGATATTTCCACCTCTGACCTTTTCAGCAAAATTTTGCTCTCTTCAATATTCATTTCCTGGTGTCTGGTTTCTATCTTGCTGCTGATTGACACCCAAAAATCTAAAAGACTGCCTGCAGTTCCAGCTCACTTAGAGCTACTGATCTGTGTTAATGTAGTAACCTTCCCCCTTTCACCCAAGCTCTTCTTCATCAGAATGAAGCAGGTCACAGCGGAAGGCTGAAGCTTTCTTCAGCAGTCCCTTAAATTAGATGTACGCTGCACCATGGGAGCTGGCTACAGATCGCATCACGATCCGTGCTGCTTGTGGGAGAAAGTGAACGGGGACTGCAATTTCAGGAGACGGTCTTATTAGAGCAGATGAACCTTTCATCTCTGTTTTGATGCTTGCTTTCAGATCGTGGTGCATCAGACTGCTGTGGGAAGCACCTGGACAAAAGAGACCCAAGGACCTCTAAGGTGGAAGATAATGGCTAATGGCAAGTTTAAAGAGGAAAAGGAAATTATTATTTTTTATTGTTTCAAATGGAGAAAAATAAGCTATGATTTATTTATTTATTTATTTATTTATTTATTTGGAAAGGAGAGGGGCAAAATATTGACATGGGACCATCATTCGTAAGCTGAAGAAGAGATTCACGGTGGCCACGTTTTCAAAGTATGTTACCAAACAGACCCGCTTACAACTCTTCCCTTTGCGTGTCTGTCACACATGGGTCATACCTGCCTACAAACTGCCAGAACCCCTGCGTGAGAAGACAAACACCTGCATAGCACAACATGAGCCCTTCTGAATGGGATTTACCAGGAGGCCTTTCTCCCAGTGTTTCTTTGAAAACTTCTGAATGCCAAAAGAAACTCATTAACGAGAGTCATCCTCAATGTGTATCAATCATAGGCAGAAGGCTGCAGACAACTCCTGGCATAGTGCTGGAAGCAACAGCAATGCAACTCCACTATTTTTCCTAAGTAATGTGGCGTATGGCTGGATTCTGGCAGGATCTGGTGTTCCTCGATACTTGGGTTGGCTACTTTGAATGGGATAAAAGTTCAGCCGTTTCTACAGATGGAAGATACTGAAGCATTTTTTCTTCCTGTGGAAATTCTTTATGTCATATTTGAGTGAATTTACTTTGGCAAAATTCCTGCTTCCTTGTGCTTTCTGTAAACTCTCCAGTTATTCAGTCTGATGTGGGTGTTCACAGACAGTACATTGCAGTACCATTCTTTTTCTATATCAGGTCTTATATCTCACAGCAGTGTCAAAGCCAAAAACCTTCCCACCATGCATGAAGAAATTTGATGACTGTCTCTCTGTCATATTTACTCTGTCCATCTTTCCTCAGAGGAAGATGTCTGTGGTGTAGCACGTAATACTCCTGCACACCCAAGATGTCCGTGCTGCTGCTGGGGTATATTGTGGTTGGCAGTGACACGTGCTGGGGAGGGCCCAGGAGATGGGAACGAATGTCCCTTCCCCATCCACTGGGAGGAAGAGACCTTCTGTCAGCATCTCGACACCTCAGTTCCACATCCCCAGATGAATCCAAATGTCACTGAATCTTAGCTATTAACTACCAGCTCATGGTAACTTTTTCATAAACAGACCTATATGCTGGATGGATTGGAACCATCATCATGGTCATCAGTGAACAACTCCTCCAAAAAAAGGGCATCAATTAAACTGAAACAGAACATCTAAAGTGTTCAAATACTTAGAATAGAAGGAAATATCTCCGAAAAGTTTGTGAGAGTTTGACCCCTTGCATTTTGTGCAAGGTTGTGAGTAAAAAAAAACAAATACTGTCTTACCTAACAATTTGTGGAAAAGGTGAATCTATAGGTGAGAACTAAGAGGCAACAGCTCTGATATGAAGATTTTGTCTAATATGCAATTTGTATTTTTTCCAACACTGCTTACATCCTAATTTTTACTGCAGAAAAATTAGTGTAGGAGAAAAGCCTCATGATCCACCAAGATGGACACTCAGAAAATAATAACCATTAATTCAGGAAATGAATTAGCCTGTAATTCATCATAACTTCTCAACTTTAGCTAGTTAAGAGGACTCTATACTCATAGTCCCCCTTTTTTTTTTCTCCTTAGTTTTCATTAAAGTCATTTCTGTTTCACTTCAAAACCTTCAGGTTGTGCTTAGCAAAGTGGATGCTTTACGTACAGGGGTCCTTGTGTAACCCAGGATGGCCAGGAGCTCTTCTGTAATTAGCTCTGCTATCGTGACTGTGCATTTTAATTTGAATACTTGACTGCTCTTCCTCCACTTCTGAGAAGTGGCCTTTATATGTGCTTTTTACAGATACGGAGACAAAAAAAATTCTTAAAAACCCAATTCTTAACTGTGTTTTCTCTTTATCTTAGCATATTTTTTGGGTTAAACCTGGCTATCAGGTTTCTAATAGCCCTCAAAGATATTCTATGGTTGAGTTCCAGTGTTTAGTGCTGCCGTGAGACCAAGGAACAAATACACCAGGGAACCAGGGGGCTCGGTTTGTGCTGGTTTTTGTGAGTAAAGATTTGTTTTCTGGATTCTGTCAAGGGACCATGCTGGTGGCAGTCTGATGCATGGTGCACAGAAAGGCCGATGTCTTTGCTGTTTGGCGGGTGTGTAGCTCCCCGACGGTGTGCGCAGCGCCGATGACCCCGGGGCTGGTGGGCTTCCCATAGCAGTCCTTGGGAGTCCGGAGCTGCTGGCAAGGAGCAAGGCCCAGCCCTCATCAAAGGCACCATATATTTCAAACGTACACAGCATGCCAAGTTGCTGGGAGAAATCAGCATCAGTGGGTGGTGCAATGCCGTACATTTTAATGTAAATTTACTCTTTTACTGAGTTTGCGGAAGTGATCAAGAAAGACGAACCAGATTGCCCGTAGGCTTTCACCTCCCAGCAGCTAACATGAAGCTAACACAAATTTAAACATTTGCTCCTTCTGGAACCACAGTTGCTCGGGGAGAGAGATGCAAAAATGCTTGACAGATAATGTTGTCGCTGCTAATGAGCAGGGCTGCTCTGAGCTGGAAGAGCAAAGTGCTGGAGCCAACAGCCCCCAGGAAGTCAGGGGGCTGGAATAAAGCCTGGATCATCCAGGCTGTGCTTTACTGGTAGCTTAGTGTCTTCAGAAAGTAACTTCTCTGTGCTGCAGAAAGGCAGCTGCCGTGGGTTAGAAGCGCTGTCAAACCCTGCAGAAGAGGCGGTGGTGCCCCCCACAGCAGTCCGTATCTCTGGCAGCTGGTGAAGCTGGTGGTGCTCTGCAGCACAGGAAAAGGCTTCACAAGGCTTTGCCAACATCCTCCTCCATATCCTCCAGCCCATGCTGAGCCCATGGACATGACTTAGCCACTCAGGGCCAGAGGGAGGTCAAGGAAGCCACTGTGGGTTTGGCCATCCTGTCCAAGAAAGGAGAATCAGACCCGTACGCATGAAATGCGGAATCTTCCTTACTTGTCCAACTGCCCTCTGACTTGCCCACAGAGTGTCACAGGAGCATAGGCAGGGTGCAAGGTGGCTAATGGTGGCTAATCCAGTATCCTTTGAGGTTGCTTCGAGGGCAGCATCTCTCCCCGCTGCAGAGCTCTTGTCCTCGCGCCTTTTGTCCCTGTTAAACCCTGACCTGCTGCGTGCCACCGGTAAGTTTAACAGCAGCGTGCTGTGACTCTGGTTATACTTTGCCCTGCAGGGTAACTACTGTGATTTAGAAAACTGTAATTCCTGCGCTGGGTCTGACGTGTGGCAAAGCAATAAAGTACTTCTCATTATTGTCATCCATGGGATTGTCTCACGGGTCCAGCCTATTACCTAACATATGTCTTTAAGTGGGCACGGACGCAAACACCAGGAAAATAGCTTTCAACTCAGTCTGGATCTTCTCCCCAGGAACGTGATAATCCTGATTAGTTGATACTGCAGACAGACTTCACTTACTTGTCAAACAAGCTCTGCTGCTTAATGAAATGAACAAATCCACTTCCAGCCTCAAAGGGGAGTTTAACTTGCTGTTTCTTTAAATTAAGCCTGCACTGCCTCAAACCTCTATTGAAGTGTCAGCAGGTATATTCCAAAAATGACATCTGTAAAAATGACTGCCTTCCCTCCTGCTATTCTCCGTTCACCCATGTAGAATCTAATTCTGAAAAATAAAGTTATCTGCTAACGATGGTGATCTAATCTTTATTCTGAGATCTGGCAATCTGCAGTGCTGGCTTTAACAACCTGGGTGAAGTGATTACAACTCAGTGATGTACCAAAACACAGGCCAGATCCACGCTTTGTCTGATCTGCTATTTTGCTCCAGGCTACTTATCAAAAGCAAGGATTTATGTTGTAGTATTTTCCAGTCTTGTAGTGAAAATATTCCTAGACTTTTGTGTTTTTTATTTGTTCTGTGACAATTAGTATCATTATATGCTGCAGTATCTCAAAACAAGTCTTTATTTGAAGGGTCATGTCCACTTTTCAATTGTTCTTATGTTGGTGACACCTTAATAATAATTACAGCAAACATCAGCCTCGGGAAGCATTAGTATGAGTGATTGCAGGCAGGAGGAAGGTGAGGTGTTTCCTCCCGCTGGCGCATGGGTGATGTATGTACATAATTTCCACAAATGCTTAAGGATTGTTCTTGTATGTCTGTTCCCCCTGCAGAGATGAGACACACTGTCTGACACCCGTGTGTCTTCGATTGCAAGAGCAGTGGTTTCATTTATAGCAACCGGGAATGAACAAAACCCAGCAGGTTCACTGGGAGGCCTAAGCCAGACAAATCTCCAAGGAGGGCTTGCTGCAGTCAGGTTTGATACATGCGTCTGAGCGACGGCGCTGCGGTGAGAAGATGCGTGTCCTTCAGCGAGACCTGGGTTCAGAATATATTTCACTCCAATTAAACGCCCTTCGCCTGGTTCCTGTGGGACACGCGCTGCCCTGAACACCCCCGGCACCGCTCTGCCCCTCTCTTCTCAGGCAGCTTGCGATATTGCTTTCCATGAGATTATTTAGAAATCCCTCAAAATAAACAAGAAAATCTCTATCAGGCCTGTTAAAGTAGGAAGACAAACCGCTGAATAGACAGATGTGGGAAGATGTAATGTATCCTGGGATCCTCCCAGCCTGGGATGTGCCCGGCGCTGGCTCTCCTGGCTGCCCAAGCTACTGCGCCAGCACTGGGAAACATTTCCTTGGGGGTCCCCCCTGCACCGGGACCCCGGATATCTCCTGGGGGGGTCTGGAGTGGCAAAACCCTCTTCTGGGCACAGCACAGAGCCACTCGATGCTGCACAAGTCCCATTACTGTAGCGGGGATGAGAAACTCATTTTTTAAGAAGTCGACTTTCTTTGTAGTTTTTCTTGGGTTTTTTTTCCCTTTTCCATCAAATAAAAATTACATCTCCACTCTAAATGAAATGGAAACTCGCTGAATATCTTTTTCCTGAATAAATGTAAATCTAGGTGTGATTTTGTGTGTTTAGCGATTTCTGTTCTGGGTGCTTGAGATTTTGCTGGTCTTTTCCAGCTGTACACGCATTTTGCTTTATAACTTCCTTTAGTTTCTGGTGTATTCTGCGGTTATATTTTGTGAGGCAATCCAAAGACTTTTGGGTATGAGGCCCATTTATATGTTTCTACTATTCATAAACAATTTAATGATATATGTCAGACAGTACAAAGAGATGATCTTTTCAATAACTAAATTTTCTGAAGAAGGCTATCCTACGCTACTCAAGCTTGACATCTTAAAAGAGTTTTTAAGAGGGAAATTTATTCTGATTTGAAAAGACTAAAGCATCGCATTGTATGAAAGGTAAATCAATCTGTCTTTCAGTTTACCTAATGCTATAAAACTCTACAGCTCTCCTCATTCCCGCTTTTTAAAATATCAGGCGGTAAGAAAAGTGAGAAATAAATGGCTGCTGTTTAAGAAATGATGGCATTGCTGAGGCTTCGGTGCTCCCTGAGGGCTGCTTCACATGTAAAGCAGAAGTTGGGGAGCAGCTCAGGGAGGCTCTCAGCACCCAGTACATCAGCCCACCGGTGGCCGGCGATGCTCGGCACCGGCACAGTCTGGGTTCGGAGGCGAGAGGCAGAGCTGGGCCAAGGGCAGGTAAAGCCAACAGGGATCTCCGGAGCAAAGTCCATTGCTGGAAAACTGCAGTAGGAACTGCAGAATCAACTGAGGTTGAGAAGACAGACAACATCTATGCAAGTAGGTTATCTGCCTGGCCACCGACCGTCTCCCCAGAGACAGCAAATCCAGGCTGGAGTACGAGGTCCATCAGTACTGCAGTTGCAATCAGCACAATAAATTTAGTGAAGGCACTTTATGGTGCAATGTAGAAAATAAAAACTATTTCTCCCCCCAGAGGTAGCTATATTGCAATCTTCCTTTAATAGATATGGAATGCAGCTCGCATAAAGTTTAGCAGAGGGCTGAACTGCTTTGTGAAACTGGATATGCACAGGTTTAAAGAAAACTATTTTCAGGCATTTATGGGGATGATAGTTATCTGTGTATGAAAAAATGGTACAGTAGCAAAATACACCAATCTGAATAGATCCTGCTTTCCTATGTATTGAGAATGTATCTGAGATTACTTGAATAATCCTTAAAAATTGCTTGGGTGGTGGTGTGCTTCAAATAAATGCAGGACTTTTTCTTCACTGATTTATGTTCATCATATCCTGGATAAGAAAAATCATGTTATTCTGGCTGGTTTGTGTGATTTAAAGTTTTAAATTCAAAACACACATACAAATCCATCTTTTTTAATGGAAGTTTTAACTGAAATATCTTAAAATCAGCCAACAAAGGGATCATCTCCCATGACTGAATATTAAAGTTATATCAATAGAAGTGTTTGTATGACCACCAAATATTATCTTCCCAGAGATTAATTACTGTGCTGGGCTCATCCTCCTGTCACAGAATCACAGAAAGGCTGAGGTTGGAAGTGACCTCTGGAGAGCGTCTGATCCAACCCCCTGCTCAAGCAGGACCACGTAGAGCAGGTTGCCCTGCTTTTGAATGGCCAGCTTTTGAATAACTCCAAGGATGGAGACTCCACAACCTCCCTGGGCAACCTGTGCCAGTGCTCAGTCACCCTCACAGAGAAAAAGTGTTTTTCTGATGTTCAAAGGGAACCCCCTGCGCTTCAGTTTGTGCCTGTTGCCTCTGGTCCCGTCACTGGGCACCCTGAGAAGAGCCCGGCTCCGCCCTCTTTGCACCCTCCTTTCAGGCATTTATACACATTCATGACATCCCCCTGAGCCTTCTCTTCTCCAGGCTGAACAGTCCCAGCTCTCTCAGCCTTTCTCCATAGGAGAGACACTACAGTCCCTCCATCATCTTTGCGCCCTTTGTTGGATTGTCACCTGTATGTCCATGTCTCTCATGTACCAGAGAGCCCAGAACTGGATCCAGCATTCCAGCTGTGGCCTCCCCAGTGCTGAGCAGAGGGGAATGATCACCTCCCTCAACCTGCTGGCAATACTTTGCCTAGTGCAGCCTGGGATACCATTAGCCTTCTTTGCAGTGAGGGCATATTGCTGGCTTATGTTCAACTTTGTGTCCATCAAGGTCCCCAAGTGATTTTCTACCAAGCTGCTTTCCAGCCGCGTTGCCCCAGCACATACTAGTGCTTGCAGTTGATCCTCCTCAGGTGCAGGACTTTTTGCCTTCCTGTTGAGCTTCATGAGGTTCACACCAGCCCATTTCTCCAGCCTGTAGTTGTCCCTCTAGGTAGCAGCAGATCAGCCAGTGCTCCCAGTTTTGTGTCATCAGAAAACTTGCTGAGGGAACGCTTTTTCCCATCATCCAAATCATTACTAAAAATGTTGAACAGGATCAGATGCACTATTGACCCCTGGGGTAAACCACAAGTGATTGACCTCCAACTGGACTTTATGCCACTCTGGGCCTTACCATTCAGCCAGTTTTCAACCCACCTCACTGTCTGCTCATCCAGCCCACACCTCATCAGCTTCTTTAATGAGGATCTTACAGCAGTCGGTGTTCAAAGTCTCACTGAAGTCCAGGAAGACAATATCCACTGCTCTTCCCTCATCTGCCTACCAGGCCAGTCATTTCATCACAGTAGGTTCTCAGATTCGTCAAGCATGACTCCCCCTTGGCAAATCCGTGCTGACTGCTCCCACTGTCATTGGACATGTTTGACTCCTACATTTTCTCATGCTGGGCCGTGAGCCTGGCACCTTAGTCTTTGCATACATTCTCATTTGCAACAATACACACCACTGACATTAAACTTTCTACTAGTCTTGTACTACTGATGATATTGTGTATTTCTTCTCATTTTCTTTATGTGGTCTTAATTTGTGGTGACCTTCCCAGTTCCCAATTATCATTTCTTGTACCTGTTTTATGGAGCCAGCTACTTCAGAAAGAAGAGTGTTTATATTCAGCACACTTAAGGCACTGCAGCAATATATGTGGCAATAAAGACTAATACAATTAATGAAATGGCTCCTAGGTTGAATTACAACTGCCCAAGTATCAATGGATTTGTACTCAGTTTACAACTGCACTGGTACACCACAGGATGGACACAAGTCTCCTCTCAAACTACCTGCTTGTGGGGCTGGCATTTACAGCCAGGTGACAACTGCAGTTTATAAACTCATAACCAACACCCTGGGTTTTTTACAGACTTTAATTTCACTACTGCTTTCCATGTAGCTTATTGCTGTACAGTTTCTGTATTTTGCTTTCATTGTTCCCTGCCCGCTTTTTTCTGGGCTGAACCTCATTTTATTGCCTACTTATATCTCTAAATTCTGCAGGTCCCTTTTTATTATTTTGCCATCTATCCTGGGTTTTGCAACACCTTACAATTTAGTATGATCTGTAAATTTAATTAATGTCATGTTTGCCAAAGACCATAAGGAGCCAAGTCAATTACACAGCCAAAAAAGAAAAAATGAAACCTTTATTATGCTATAAATGCTCTGCTAAAACTCCCACTTGATAAGGAAACATTATACATTTCTTGGCCTTCATAGATGTAATTGCACAGGGGCCTAGGTGTGTGTTACCCATGTCATTGGTGTCATTTTAGAATTTAAAAAGTATTATTACCAGAGTAAATAACAAAGAAATGAAAAACGGCAACTTAATTCCTTTCTGTGTAACTGAAATAGGCTGGACAGGGTTAGACAAACATTCATAGTACACATTTTGCTATGACATCTAAATTAAAGCTACCACAGCGTTACTTAGGCAGAATTGCCTCAAATTGGTTCACACATTAAGGGCAAATGCAGGCAGACAATTAATAATTGATTTTATTTAGAATGTCTGCTTCTGGTTTTTTTTTTTTTGGATTTCCAACACGTGTTATGTATATGGTGCAATTGGGTGATGCCTCAGTCCAGTCTGACAACATTTGAGCAAAGTCTATAATTCTCTGTCATTATTATCTCTTGGTTATTATGACGCTGGTAGGAATTAGAGCAGAGCAACCTCCATCATTCGACTAGGGACAACAGCAATTACTACTTTGGTCTCTGACTGAGGTTAGAAGAGATAAATTGAGCTAGATAATTATTACCATTTCTCAAATTCATCATTAGCTGTAACTGCATTTCTAATGCAGAAGGCCAGATTATTGGACCTAACCATGATACTGCTCCTGACTTGTGCTACAGAAACATTACTAAGCTCACTCCCTCTTTAATCAGGCCTCTTGTTCTTAAAGAGTTCCACCTAAAATAGACTAATAGGCATTAACTTTCACAAAGTAATTCAAGACTTCTAAAACCCATTTTGAACGTTCAGCCTGAACACCAGATTTTCAGGCAGGGCTGCTCTCCATTGTCAGAAAAGAAAAAGGAAAGGAAAAAGGGGAAAATTTAGACCTCTTTTAGTATTTAAAAAATGAATCCCACTTTCAAGTAAAACAAAACATGCAGAACGTCATTTGGTTAATGAAAGCACGTGAACTAAGACGTGTAATTTAGCAAGTTATGAATGTGCTTTAGTCCCACTGATATCAATGTCTTGCCCTTAAATTCAGAGTGCATGCAAGTTTCTCCACAGCAAAGTTGATTTTATATCCTTGGTTTAACCTGTAATTAATTGTTTTTCATTTTTAAGGCTTTGTTTCCTTGACCTATTTTGCCTGTAACTATATTCCAAACACCGGTGTCTTATTGATGGAGCGATGCAAAATTACAAGAAAAGACCAGCCAAGTGTTGGGAGCTGAGCGAGGTTGGGGCACTGGTGAACCGTCTCTGGCACCTGAGCTCCTGTAGCTGCTCATGTCAATGGCTGTCTATCTGTCCTGCAAGGACTGTTGGGAAGGACATAAAGAAAACCCCTTCTGTACTATCAAGGGTGCCATGGGTCAAATCTAAGACTTTAGTGGCTTGATCCAGTTGCCCAAACAAAGGTATCCAGCACCATGTAAAAAACCCCAAGGGTCTGGGGAACATTCATATGGGGCCCATGGGGACGACACAAGATGCCCTTTCCCTTACAGATTTGTGCACCTCTGTGGAGGCAGGTGGATGGTCTAAGGTGAGCATCCCGGCATACCGCAAACAGCGTTCAATGGCTGTGGTTAGACTCTCAGCAGTGCTCCAGACATCACGGTGGCTGCAAAGTTTCAGAGCATTCAGGCACATTAATTTTACACTTTTGGTAAATGTTTTATCCTATTTTTTTGTTAGAGAGAGATAGCTGACACAGACATAGAATTAGCAAATTGTCCTAATCGATCCAAGCGCCTACTATCAACTTAAAACCCGCTAGGTGTTAATTATGAGACTCTGCAAACACATCACTCAGGCAGAAGCGCTTGTGCTCTTCTCAGCTCCCAGCCCACACGCCTTCCTCCCTCTCTCCATCTCACCTCTCTGTCGGTAACAGCAGCTTTTGTCAAGCGCTCGTCATTTCACCGTTTCAAGTTTCTGATTTGAAGTTCTGCCCTTCAAACTTTCAAATGACGTGATGGCTAATGTCTGCTCTCACCCACCTGCGGTCCCGTGTAAATGGTGCTTCTTGCTCCAAAACTGCTCGAGGAGGTTTCTGCTGGGCTTTGCCTTGTGTGTGTTTATCAGCCTCTCGTGGAAGGCGGTACAGACGTACACAGGGACTGGGGAAAGAGAGGTTGCCTAGGAAGTGTGAGGGGGGAAAAACGTTTAGAAAACTATAGCATAGCCTCCATGAAAGGAGTTATAAAAATATAAATATAAAATGAAATATAAAGTGAAATGGTATAGATGAGAGAGGGGCAGAGACAGTAAAACCCATGAAAGACGGACACTGACTTTATCACATGCTGTCTTTCTGGGAGGCATTCAGATGCCATGGTGTTAGGCATGTTAACCGGGGTAGGCCAGAGAAAACTGTGAATTAAATCCAGTCTTTCTGCAGGTACAATCTGGAGCCTGGAGGGCTCTGGCGCATTCAGAGGCTGGAGGAGCACCCAGGGATGGGAGATGGCCAGGGGCCAGGTGAGACCTGCCAATGGGCATGCACGGAGCACAAAATCAAGCACTTATGTCTTCCCTTCACAGACAGGCACAACGCACTTGGGAGACAATAGAAAAATCAGCGTGTTAACGCATGGCCTGATGAAAACGCTGCAGTGGCGACTTGAACATCTTCCCTCCGCTCAGAGACACTCTGGCTGTGTTCAGGGGTTGTGCTGAGCCCCTGCGATGTGTTCGGGGGCTGCAGGCAAAGTTCAGCGTAAACTGAGTGAAATGAGTGAAAATAGGCTGGAGCACCTATGCTATGAGGACAGGCTGAGAGAGCTGGGGTTGTTCAGCCTGGAGAAGAGAAGGCTCCGGGGACACCTCATAGTGGCCTTCCAGTACCTAAAGGGGGCCTACAGGAAAGATGGGGAGGGACTTTTTGTCAGGGAGTGTCATGATAGGACACGGGGCAATGGTTTCAAACTGGAAGAGGGTAGATTTAGATTGGATATCAGGAAGAATTCTTTACTGTGAGGGTGGTGAGGCACTGGAACAGGTTGCCCAGAGAAGCTGTGGATGCCCCAGCCCTGGAGGTGTTCAAGGCCAGGCTGGATGGGGCTTTGAGCAACCCGGTCTAGTGGGAGGTGTCCCTGCCCACGGCAGGGGGGTTGGAACTAGTTGATCTTTAAGGTCCCTTCCAACCTGAACCATTCTGTGATTCTGTGTGTTTTCAGAAACGAGCATCAAGGCCTGGTGCAGGCAGAGCCACAGAGATGTTACGTGGCTTGCCCAGGTCTTCAGGTCTGACATGTGGAAGGAAGACAAGGTCCTGACGGCCTCGGCCCTCCCTGCAACACCCGCTGAAAGAGCAAAAATAATTGAAAATTATTTACACATTGAAAGAGCTGGCTTGTTTGATTTTATGGATAACAATAATATTTTATCTGTTCTAACTATAAGTAGTAATTAGGCAGCTGGACCACATCAGTGTTAGAGCACAAACACCTGCTTGTGGGCTTCCAGCTGTTCTCCACTGGAATTATTAACAAATACATTGCATAGACATTTTACAGGCATTTCGAGATCAGCACCATTTTCTCCCTCACCTCTTCAGAAGAACACGCTCTGCTCCAGAGTGTGCTCAGAGAGAGAAAGCGGGTGCCTGGGCAATGATAGCATTTAAGATTTCCCCAGCCTGCCTTTCCTTTGTGTAATCACTTTTCACACCTGAAGGAAACGCAACATGAAAAGGAGACAGAGGCAGCAGATAATGAAACAACAGCTTAATTCAAATGGGTGAAGGCCGTTTATTCATTTCTAAACGAGAGAGGATGCCAAAAGTCTGCTGTAAATCTGAATGTCAAAATTCCTCAGAGCTCGGTCTACCTCCACAGCAGCAGCAGGCTTTCTGTGCAGCTTTCTGACACTTACAGAGCTATTCACAAATATTTCTAAGCAAAGGTTGCAGTCACCTATTATTCTGTTTATTCCAGAAGTGCTCAGGGGCTGGCAGAAAGCAGAGCCCTGTTGTGCCAGGCTTTGTACAGACACAGCCACAGAGACAGACACTGCCTTGCTGGCTTTACTCGGCTATTGTTTTGCTGAAATGCAATTTAAAATGTGATGCAGTTCTTCTGGCTATTAACAAGAGGAGAAAATACGGTTTCTTGATCTGTGTCAGTTTGTTGGATGGGTTTAGGGCAAGCAAATACAACTGAAACTACATATTTTTACGTATTTAGGACAAATGTTTAGGTAAAAACAATAACTGATGTAAGACTCAATTCATTTGATGTTGGAAGCTTTTATTTGGAGACCTGCAATTGGGGAAGCGATGAGGAGGGATGGTGATGTTCAATCCTGCGCCTGCATGAATCCCCATTTGTTCTGCCCCAGGAAGAGCTCCAGTACATCTCACGTGAAATCTCTGCAACTCATTTCTTCACCGAAAGAAAAATATTTTTCTACTCTTGTCTTTCACTGTGACCTGGAGTCCTAGTGCCAGCAATGAGGCTGAAGGAGAACAAGGTCAATGTGGCTAGATCCCACGTCTCCAACATGCTTCCCCAGAAGTGTCCCAGTGACGCCCTTTTCAAAGATCGTCCTGTGTGTTTCTCTGAAAGTAACAATCCTATGTGCTAGCATGAATGACAGCATTTCTCGCACTATTTTTAGACCAGGTCCTTTGGCATTGGTGGCAAAGGAGACAGGACAGAGGGATGTGGGCAGACCGACCTTCCCGAGACTTACGCTATGGGCTTTCTTGCACTAACAGCCACTCACCACTGGGAGACTCGAGCTCAGAGCAGAGTCTGCAGTGCCCTCAACAAGCTCCTTTCCCAAAGGAAACCAGGAGCCCACAGCTGACAAACTCCACTGGCAGCGCAGGGCTGACGGAGACCATCAGAAGCTCAGCTGAACTTCTTCCTGACCTCAGGCGTGAGCGTGAAGAAGCAGGACTTTGCTATTCTATTGAGGCAGAAGTTACAGGCACAGAGAGATGCTGTGAAGGACAGCATATTTTCCACGTTGCTTTTCACTATGCTGTTTTTCTGTAATGATTTTTCCTGCTGTCAGAATTTAAAATAATGAGTTTCATAACTGAGTGTAAAACTTGGGCTGGGGAAGGTGTGCAAAGGGTCTTCTTGCAATACAGTTTCAGGCATAGCTGGGTGAGGGAGTGTTGCGTGAAAAGAGCCAAGCAGTTTAAATTCTGAGTGATGCCCAATTCAGCACTATCAGTCCAATCGTGTTTAATATTTATTAAACTATTACGATTTGGATACACTAGTAGTGGACTGCACCTTCAGGCTAGTCATGCTCATGAACTAGCACAGCCACTCTCGAGTCTTTGGTCGCATTCAGTGAGAAACCGAAATGACTAGCTACTTAAACAGTGCGGTTTATTTAAACAACAGATATATAGGTTCTTAGGATTGCTGGTGATAAATACACTGTCTGCAAAGCACGTGCAAATGAAAGTATTGTTCCATACACAAAACGCACGACTAGGTTATAAAAATACAGCCTGGCTATAAATGTAGAAAAGAGAGTCTCTAGAGAAATTTCTAAGTTTCCCAAGGAAGCACTCGGTATAATCTAAGTCTTACCCAAAGGCGTCCCTATGGGAGGGAAGAGAGGCTCAGCCCGTCGACTGATCCCAGAAGTCAGTGATGTAATTCTTTGCGATGGTGTCTTCCCTGGGTATCCCCCCTCTCTCGGGCTATTTTTATACTATTTGTTATCTTCAAGGTGGAGTTTGAGTGACTTCAGTCATACATACTTTTATCATGATTGGTGTAAATTTTTCTTGCTTCACAATTAAAGGTATAGTTTACGAGAAATTCAGGGCGCAGACTCAAGAAGGAGTGGTCGCACCTTGGAGGTGGGTAGCCTTTGGGACGGAGGTGTGTTTTGGTATTATAATGACATTATAATGAGCAAAGTTCGCACAAAGGACAGCATTTCATCAAAATTTGACAAAATGTTGGCTCTGAGTAGCGTGTAGGCTGCTTATCTGTTCCGTAGTACCGTCTCATTCCTATACCTGCTATACGTCACGAGGGAAGGCCACGGAACAAGCGCATTCCGTTCCATCCCTCATGTAGTTTTGCAAACAACCTTGTACAGGGAATCGCAGATGTTGCATTCTTCGCATGCCAGCTGCGGCTGTATTCTACCTCAGAAGCCTCTTGATTTTATGACTTTCCTTAATGCGTGAACAATGCTGTACTTTTGTATTCTTTGACCAGTTTAGTAATTATTCCACAGGGAGGTGTTAATGTCTCACTACCTGAATCTTGCAATTCTTTAATTAGGGAGAGAAAAGAACCAAATCTCCACCCTCCAAACACCTTTTCACTTTTGATGTCATTTTCTTATCTGCTTTCTTTAAACTCACCATGCCCCATCACTTCTTCACATTTGCTTTTCTATGCATGTGTAGAGGGGTGCCTGTCCCACGCAGTGGGCGCAGAGCAGCTGGAGGTGCAAACGTCAGCCCTGGGGACGTGTACGTGATGATCACACCAGACGTGAAAGCTGGTTACTGGATGTGAACTTTCCTCTTGGGAAAGGTGCCAAGGATCCCTCCTTGAGTAATGTGGTGTGACAGGGACTCATGCCAGGTCATCTTGGCACCTGAGGCCTTACCTTGCTTTGAGCAGAAATGTGGGGACAGACTGGCAGTGCCATGGCAAACAGGTAGAAAACAGATCTCAAAACTCCCTGCTGGTTAATAGGTATCTAAACATACTTGACAGAAGTACCCAAATGTCTGTCAAACTGCATGAAGAGGGCACTGAAACAGTCTAATCACCTGGGGACACAGGCATCTACAGAGCTGTGAGACGGTAATGGCCATCACTTTCAACTAGCTGAAGGCACATCCCTGTGGGATCTCCTGGTCAAACAAACACAAGGCACTAATTCTGGTGCCAGTGCCCTGGTAATGCAGATCCAGGGCATGCAGAGGAAGGAAGTTTCTCTTGGTCTGGTGGGCAGGGTACCAGGGTGAATGGCATGCCTGTGATGGCTTGACCATGGCTGTTTCCGGCATGGAGAAACCATTACTCTTCTCTGCTCCATAAGCAAGAACGAGACTTAAGGTGGCCGGGGATCAATATTGACGAGGACACCGCAGGAAAGGCAATTTTTAGGGTAACAAAACTCACTGCAAATCATCACTTTTCATTACTTCTTAAAATATCTGCCAATAACATGGTATCGTGATATGGCTTCTTAAAATCATGCAGCTTCTGGCACAACGGTGACCCTGGCAAGTTTCTCAGACAGGAGGATTTTGTTCAATAACTTTCTGCTGTGTATCAGTTTGTCATGAAACGTTGAACATGTGTTGTTTAATGTCAGACAGAAGCACAGCTTGGATGCTGCTTATGCTCCTTCACCATTTCCCTTCTCATCAAAGCCTGCTCATTTTCTGAGCAAGTGTTCATTTTACCCGTGCGCTCGTGGTAAGCACTGAGAAAAATCTACCCTTTCTAACTAAACCTCTTG
The DNA here is from genome assembly GCF_028500815.1 of Rissa tridactyla. NCBI lineage: Eukaryota > Metazoa > Chordata > Aves > Charadriiformes > Laridae > Rissa > Rissa tridactyla. The sequence continues at coordinate 201,855,068 of NC_071466.1, forward strand.
GGAAAAAACACCACAATTATAATTTTATGACTAATGAATTTAAAATGACCCCAGGAGAAGTTGCTGGAAACGTGAAAAGGAAAACTGGGATGTGTGATGACTTTCTGTTTACCTGCCTTTGCAAAGCATGTTGGGATATATCCTCTAGCAGAGGTATCATCGCCTTTGGGATTATGAAGGAGAGATGTTAAACATTCACTTCAGATTTAATAGAGATGGAAGCTTTTCTCAGGTAGTGGATCTCATTTATATATAAAATATTTGTTTGTAGCCACCAGAAGCAATGATTCCTGCACTTGTGGGATTTATGTATGTTTTTCTTCCTCCAGAATAAGAGAAAGTAAAAATATTTTGACTTCACGAGATCCAGGAATACATCTGTGACACTGGTGAAAGATGAGTTCTAAATACATTAAGTCTATGGGGCTGGATGGAAACCACCCAAGGGTACTGAGGGAGCTGGCAGAGGGGCTCACCAAGCCTCTTTGCATCATTTACCAGCGGTCCTGGAAAACCAGGGAGGTCCCAGTTGACTGGCATCTAACAAATCTGAAGCCAATCTACAAGAACGGCTGGAAGGAGGATCCAGGGAACTACAGGCCTGTCAGTCTGACCTCAGTACCAGGGAAGTCTATGGAGCAGATCATCTGGAATGCCATTACATGGCATGTACAGGACAACCAGGCGATCAGGCCCAGTCAGCATAGGTTCATGAAAGGCAGGTCCTGCTTGGCTAACTTGATCTCCTTTTATGACAAGGTGACCTGCTTAGTGGATGAGGAAAAGGCTGTGGATGTTGTCTACCTAGACGTTAGTAAAGCCTTTGACACCATTTCCCACAGCACTCTCTTGGAGAAAGTGCCTGCTCATGGCTTGGATGGGTGTAATCTTCACTGGGCAAAAAACTGGCTGGATGGCAGGGCCCAAAGAATTGGGGTGAATGGAGTTAAATCCAGTTGGTGACCGATCACAAGTGGTGTTCCCCAGGGCTCAGTATTGGGGCCAGTTCTCTTTAATATCTTTACTAATGATCTGGACGAGAGGATCGAGTGCACCCTCAGTAAGTTTGCAGACAACACTAAGTTGGGCAGGAGTGTTGATCTGTGTAGGAAGGCTCTACAGAGGGATCTGGACAGGCTGGATTGAAGGGCCGAGGCCAACGGTATGAGGTTCAACAAGGACAAATGCCTGGTCCTGCACTTGGGTCACAACAACCCCATGCACCGTTACAGGCTTGGGGAAGAGTGGCTGGAGAGCTGCCTGATGGAAAAGGACCTGGGGGTGTTGGTCAACTGTGGGCTGAATATGAGCCGGCAGTGTGCCCAGATGGCCCAGAAGGCCAACAGCATCCTGGCCTGTATCAGAAATAATGTGGCCAGCAGGACCAGGGAAGTGATTGTCCCCCCATACTCAGCACTGGTGAGGCCTCACCTCAAATACTGTGTCCAGTTTTGGGCCCCTCACTGCAAGAAAGACATTGACGTGCTGGAGCATGTCCAGAGAAGGGCAACGAAGCTGGTGATGGGTCTGGACCACAAGTCTTATGAGGAGCAGCTGAGGGAGCTGGGGGTGTTCAGCCTGGAGAAAAGGAGGCTGAGGGGAGACCTTATCACTCTCTACAACTACCTGAAAGGAGGCTGTAGTGAGGTGGGGGTTGGTCTCTTCTCCCAAGTAACAGGGGATGGGAGAAGAGGAAATGGCCTCAAGTTGCACCAGGGGAGTTTTAGATTGGATATTAAGAAAAATTTCTACACTGAAAGGGTTATGAAGCATTGGAACAGGCTGTCCAGGGAACTGGTGGAATCACCATCCCTGGAGGTATTTAAAAGACAGGTAGATCTGGCACTTAGGGACGTGGTTTAGTGGTGGACTTGGCAGTGTTAGGTTGATGGTTGGAGTCGATAATCTTAAAGGTCCCTTCCAACCTAAATGATTCTATGATTCTATAAATAAAACCATCTCAGAACCAGAGAGGGATAATCATGACAAGGGAAGATTTTTGTTTTCTAGTAACACATGGCAGCTGGATTAAGACATCAGGTCACCCATGCCCGGAGCACTTACTCTAGTCTTTCATTTCCTAAAGTTCAACTGGCAGCAAGGGCCTCTGTTTAAGTTCTTTTTGATGTCTTTGGTATTAATCCTTGTGGCATGCAGTAAATATTAGTTTTGCAAATGCAGTTCACATTATTTACCCACCAAAAATATTCAAACCTCAGTTCTTATAGTCTGCAAAGTGTATTCGAGGTGGCTTGGAGTCATGTGATAAAAATTATCTTCCAAAAACATGTGTGCTGAAATTGCCCACTAAGGTAATGCATGCTGCTTCCTATCCAACAACTTTTGCAAATTGTTTTCTTGTACTAAAAAACCGAAACCACAGAAATGCTGATTATTCTAAATCTGAAAGACATAGTGAAAACATGTTCTGCAAAATGACAATTAGGTAGTAGAGCTTTATTTATAGTTGTGAAATAAACATCGGTTAATCATCACCAGGAGCACCAATTTCTAACCTTCGTTTAGGTGAGATTTCAAATGCCTAACTCATTATCAGCTTTCGGCGATGCCTCCTCATCAGCAGCAGTCACATTAGACAAAATACAATGCATACAATATGGCAGTAATTAAATCATACTCCAGGGAAGAGATAACAGTGAATTATAAGATATCTGGAGAAGTGATAATAATTACTCCATAGGGGTTCTATTCTATTAGAGTTTAAATACTTTTAAGACTTTGCAGAAAAGACTTAATTTGAAAAAAAACTGCTAAAGATGAAAGTAAACAAAAACTAAGTGGTGTTAGTCTTATCTGTCACACACATCTCTGGCACTATTTCAGCTCCTTTGCTTTTACTTTAGCCCCAAACTGCTTTACCTTGCCTTTGGAAACTGCTGTGTTATTCACTAAAATTGAAGCAGACATGAGTCTATTTAATTGATTGTGCCTTGATAGCTCCCGCACAGATGAGAAGCTTGGCCAAAGCCAAGAACACTTAGCCACAGCGATAAGCTCCACCAGGGAGTGTAGCGAGGAGCCAAATATCTAGAAAGGGGATCTAAAATACAGAGAGCAATAGAGAGCTAGGAAAATCCAAAGTCTGGGAGGTGGAAGCAGAGGTCAAACTTGACATTTTCTGATAACATTTAAGTTATTTTCACCTGGGAAAAGGATGAGATTTGTTTTGAGTCCCAGCCCTGCGGCACAGCGCTGGATCTCTATGAGGTGCTCCTGCACTCAGCACGTCAGAAGGAATTATGGGTCTTATCCTGCTCCAATAGTGTCAATGGTTTGGGGGTTTCATTTCCTCCTAGTTTCCTTCAAAGCAACACAAAATGCCTCAGGAATTAGCATAATATGAATATTAGGTAAGACATTCCGACTCATGTCATTTATGCAATGTTCTAAGACAGCAACTGCACTAGATTCATATTAGTGTTAGATATTTCATCTAATGTGCACCATGAATGTGAAAGAAAAAATACGTGCCTTTTGTCAGTGTTTACTGGAATGAATTTGAGAAGTTCAGACCTTACCATGCCTCATTTGATATTTTCATAACATCTTTTTCCAGTAAAGAAATTAGACTTGTCTGTTTCAAAGACCCAGAGCCCTGAACACATTTGCCACCTTTTCATTCTCTGGTACAATGGACAATTTGTGACAGTTACTGCACAACTCTTGGACAAGCACTTTGCGACCCTGGTGATTCACTACCACTAAGTCTGTCAGTTTAGTTTAAAATCACCTCGATTAGCATTTCAGTGTGAAACGTTTCCCCTTCCATAGTAAACTTTGATGCAAATAATCTATTTTGCTCTTCTGCTGTGTCATCACTTACTCTGAATGAAAGTCCTTTTACATTTTGATTATCCATCAGGACCTCTAATTCTTTGGTTGGTCAAAGGTAAATGGCAAAAGAAAGTTAGCGCCCATAGTCCCAAAAATATGTAAGAACTGTTGCTCCAACTGTTTGCTTTCCAGCTTTATGAAGCAACGTGTTTCTGTGGGACTCTTTGCACACAATTTAAGTGCATTTTCAGCCTATAAAGACCTGTTAATTCAAAAACAGGGCTGAATATTGGATATTAAAGTAATAAAAATTCCATGCCATACTTTTTTGTAAGAACATGAAAGAAATACAGCACACTTTCTTCTGAGGCTGTCCTCGGGAGACGAGTGTTCTGTAAATCACGTTCCTCCGGTGATACAGCAGTATTTCACGTCGCCAGTGGCCAGGCTGGATCTGGCTTATCAATGTTGCATGATAATAGGTAAACTCTAGAACGAACACGCTGTTGTATAGGTATAACTCTGTGCAACTCACCAGCGCCTATCATCTTTGTGAGATAGCACTGACTATCACTAACGCTGTGATGTTTGCCAAGTAACGGACATCTAACAAGTCTCGGTAGATGAGAAACAGCTACGGGGCAAAGCGGGGGACAGCCCCCATCACAGCTGCCGTGTCAGCCAAATGCCGCCTGACCTCCACTATGAGCATTCCAATGCTGACCGCGGATCTACGCGCACTAGTGGTGCCAGCACTGAAGCTTCTGCTTAACTCTACAGCTGCACCAGGGAGTCTTCTGGTAACTGTGATGAGAGATACACACATGTAACGCTGTCAGAAAGACACAGCCATGTACATGCTTTTGCCAGGCTCTGTTGACTCCCCAGGCATGTACTTCTCTCAAAGGGTCCTCCATTGCCATCTGAAAAAGATATTTTTTTTTAAAGTTAGTACTGCTGTTCTCTAGGCTCATGTATGATTCCAAACTGCTGTAGCTTTTTTATATGCCAGGCCATCAAAATGCATTTGCACCTGACAGAGATGGTTGTGGGCTGGCCCAAACAGAAAATAATGAAGTATTTAAAACCCTGAGGAGATGAACAAGTCTTTTCACTCCTTAAACCTACACTAGAGAAGAACCAGGAAAGGATGGGTATAGCAAGCACTGGATGGCTCATACGCAAGTATGCACAGATGCTGCGGTTCGTTTCTCATACTTCATGGGCCTGCTCATTTAATGACTCTGTTTAGAAGCACAAGTATCAATGCAGAGAGAAATCCTTTGCACTAATATTTTTTCACTCAGGAAACATCAAAAGAAAATCTGATCAAAGCAGCACAAATAAATGTCTGTAATAGTACTCTGACTGATCTCCTTCTGAATCGCCAACATACACATTACGTGCTATCTGAGCACACCCTTGTGCCTTGAGAAGATCTAATATATATTAGTACATACTTTCAGATTGTCAAATTTTATTATTCCCTAGTCTTTTTTTCATTAAATAAAGACTTTCCCCCAGCTGATACTGAGGTTGCATTCACTCTTCTGCGAAGATGCCTAAATCAGCAGAGCTAGGGACTGAAGGGAGTGTTGACTTTATGGTCTCAGAAGATCTCACTTGCCCCAGTGTCCACCCTGCACACTCTACAGGACTGGGTTCATCGTTCAATCAGTTAATAAACTCTTAACTGGACTTGCTGTCCAGGATCTTTATATTTTGATGGTGTTTGTGGATGACACATGCATTAACGCATTTTTCTTGTTTTGGATATGAGGCACTGAAGTGGGGTGGATGTGAATCTTCACTTGCAAATGAAGTCTTCATCATCTATTACCAGTGACTCTATACTGCTGATCCCTGTTTTCCCTATTTTCAAACCTTCTTTTAATTTTTAAATGGCAGTCCAGCTCAATTCTCAGTACCGCTTCTGGACGTCCGACTTGTCTATAGGCAACTGGCCATCATTCAGTCCTAGCGGACTCTATGTTTACAGCTCTTCCTTTTTCCCTTTTGTATTAAGTCTGGTGGCACTCATGCTTCAAAGCTGTGGTGGCCATCCAGCGTGGCCCTGTGGCCCAGCTGACTGGGCAGGTGCCGGGGCGCTGGTCTCTCAGTGGGGAGCACAAGCTGTCCCAATTTTCATCCCTCTGTCAGGCTCTAATAAATAAACTTTGGTTGCCAATAGGAACCTCTGTGCAATATTTAGGAGTGGAAACAAACCCAAGCCCAGGCATATGCAGCACGTCTGCTTTCACCCCAGTGATGGGCAGCAGGCTGGAGACAGCCAGGATGCACTCAGCAGGCTCAACACACAAGGGGAAGCTCAGGTTTCTCCTTCATTAGCAGGGTCAGCCCTGGCTTTCCATATCCTCCCTCAGCGTGCGTGTAAATGGCATCTCTTCCCCCCTCCTCCCTGCAGAGAGGTGCCAATGTCTGTGTCCTCGAATCACTGCATCACCCTGCCACCAGCCAAGCTGTGTCAGCAAGCGCCACAGCAGGCTCTTCCCCAGCCCGGGGCTCTGCTGGGCCCCTTGAACCCCAGATCCCTCCGCAAAGTGGTTAGAAATGTCAGTTGAGCACGTCCTCTGCGTGTGACCCAAGTTTCCTCCTCCACATTTCTGCCCCTACCCATCTCCCTTCATCAAAAAGCGAAATGAGCATCACTGGAAAGGCACTTGCGTTCAGGTGGCTGTATTGGCTGGCTCTGGGATGCACGGGTTGTCAGTCAATGGCCAGTGAGGCTGGTTGTCCCAAACACCCACTATTTAGCCCATTTCTGGGGCTACATTCTCTCACATGGCTGCAGCCCAGCCTGGTGCTGGGCTCTGCCCTCTTTCATTCGCCCATACGGGGAGCAGGGACTGCACCTTTTTGCCAGATCAGCAGCAGGCAGGGCTTTGCCTCCTGCCCCCATCCCCAGGGAGCTCTGCCTGCTGGGGACTGCAGAGATTTTGAGCCTGGTCCTCAGCCGAGCATCGCTTTGTGTGGCACCCAGGGGTGCACCAGGCTGTTCTCGCCAGCAGCAGCCTTGTTTCAATTAGAAGATGAACATTAGTTAAAAAAAGCAAAACCTGAACACCCTATCTCCAAAATTTCGCCGTTTACCCTAGGTTTAAATTTCATGTTTTAATCTTCTCCTGCACGAGATAATTTCAGCCAGGCAGAAGCAGTGTCTTTTTATTTCTGTGGGGAAGTTGCTGGAACGCTTTCAGGAGCTGGGAAATAACAGCAGTCGGGGTTAGCCCCGGTGCCAGCAGCCAGCTGGGCAGGCAGCCGTTTGCTGCGGTACCTGCGCTAACGAAGGAGCACAACCCCACTGCCGGGGCCAGGACAAACCTGTGAGTAATACTGCTCAGCTTGCGGCCTGAGCGGGGATCTTTATTTTGCCTTTCTGCCATGGAGTTTTTCCAGCCATAAAATGAGGATAAATGACATTTTTGCAAATGTTTGGCTACACACGCATAAACAGCACCCAGCATTCTAAGCCCTCCCCTGCACTCAATTAACACCTAATTTAATGGCTGCACCAATGCTTGTTCCACTGCCTCGCTCCCACTCTCCAACGCCTTCGTGGACCGTCTTCCCAGGATGACATTTCTCAAAATCACCTTTCCAAAAGAAAACTGCCGGCTTTTGGGGGAGGTGCAGACAGGTTTACGGGTTGCTGTGGTCACTCCCGTCCCCACGTCCCCCCGCTTGCCCACACCACCAACCGCTTGTTCAAACTGGGTGATACCGACTGAGTGCATTTTTTCAAAACACTATGCTCCCAACGAGGGCTATTTATCAAGCCTACAAGATTCAAAACTGCAAGACCCTGAATTTCATAGTCATTTGCAGCGTCAGAAGCTGCTAATGGCCCATAAAATTTAGCAACTTCTCCATAAGCTGCTGGTTAATGAAAAATCGGTTAAATTGTTCACAGATCAGCTGGCACGGTGCCCTCTGATTCACAGGATGCTTTCCCTGGCAAAGGTTACATTAACTGTGCTGGGGAAGCAGGGAGAGGAGTCGGGGTGTTTTGTCAGGGGCTGCAACATTTCCCGGGCGGGATGAGGGCAGAGGACCCCCGCACTGGTGGGATGGAGGCAGAGGACTCCCACACTGATGGGATGGGGGCAGAGGACCCCCACTCTGGTAGGATGGCGGCAGAGGACCCCCATGCTGGTGGGATGGAGGCAGAGGACTCCCACGCTGGTGGGATGGGGGCAGAGGACCCCCATGCTGGTGGGATGGAGGCAGAGGACTCCCATGCTGGTGGGATGGAGGCAGAGGACCCCCGTGCTTGTGGGATGGGGGCAGAGGACCTCCATGCTGGCGGGATGTGGGGAGAGGACCCCCATGCTGGTGGGATGGAGGCAGAGGACCCCCACACAGGTGCATGGGATGGGACCTTCTCAGCCACGGTGCTGAGCGCTCTCTGGCACTGCCCTGGTACGGGTGCCCAAGCTGCTGATGCTGCTGCTGGGATTAAAGCCAGGCCGCGTGATAGCGGAGGAGTTCAATTTAGCGAGGCAGTTTGGTTTGCTGAGACGGATGCACACTCAGTGAATCCCTACTCTGATTTTTAATTGAAACAATAAGGCAGAGCCGACTTTCTTGAAACAATAAGGCAGAGCCCGGAGCAGAGCAGCTCCAGGAAAGCTGCGCGCTGAGCAACGGGGAGTCCCTGCCTGCACATTCCTGCAGCTCTCTGGGTGATGGAGGCTGAGACGAAAGGACGTCGCAGCACTTAGCTGGCCTCCCGCAGAGCCTATATTTGCTTTTTACTGCCCCTGCTGCTGCTGCTGTTGCCTCTCACAGCAACTGCTGCTGTAACTTGTGACAGCTTTGCACGAAACACATGCTGCCCTGCGTTGGGATGCAATTCTCTCGCTGCAGTACAAAGCCAGGATTTGGCATCCGCGCCGAGGAAATGGTCTGATGTCAGCACAAATTAATGCTGCTCACCACGCTGACATTGCGAGGCCTCAACTGTCAATGCTGGCATTTATGATGCTGTGTATTTTAACTAATTAGACACTCGCAGCCCAGCTGGTGCAACCCATCCATCTTACAAATGCTGGATGTTTTTGCACTGGCATATGCTACAATAATGAGAATCGATGTTGCTAATGATTTTGCGCAGCCCATTTTTCAGTCACCTTTGCAAATCCACATTATGCCGGGAGCGCACAGAGGAGAAAACACTGGCTTTGAAATGCCAAAGGTGCACTTCTGCAGGATGAACTCCAGCCTTGCCGTGCTCTGGCATGGCTGGAGCGCTGTGGCAGAGGAGCTGCTCCCACCGAAGCCGCTGTGCAACTCTGAGAAAGCAATTTCTACTGCCGGCACTAGAACAGATGCGATTTCCAGAGTCAAAGCCCTTAAACAGGTTTCACTGAATTTCCTCAGAGTCAGTCATTCTTTTCCTTGGGCAAGCATTCAGGTTTTCTCTGTTGGTGAGTAGTGGTCCCTTTTTCTCACCCCACCTGAAAGTTAAAGCCGTCCTCTTTCACCGGTGGGGGAACCGACATGGGACCAGCCTGTCGGGTGGCAAGGATGCTGGCTGCCGGTCCATGTTAGGGACTTGGAAAAGCAGCAGCTGCCTGTAGCAGTCAAGAAAAGAGAATTCCTTCCTTTGCCTTCAAAAGTGCCATCCCCTCCTCAAGAGATTTACCAGATGTTCTGATTAAGGCAGTTCAATTGCAGTGTTTAAAAGCCTCTTCCACCTGCTCCCCGCAAGCTCCTCTCTGTGGGCAAGAGTAGCTCTAATTAAAAATTCCCTCCTGCTGTGAGGGCTCCTCCCTCACCTTTCCAGAAATCAGCATTATACAGACAACCCCCGGGGATGTCTCTGCAGAGGATGACTCCTTTCCCCTTTCTTTTTTTCTCCCCTGCACTGGGAATCAAAATTTAGGGGACTTAAATCTGGGCAGCGAAGGATAAGAAAGCTCCTTCCCAAAGCTCTCCCTGCCGCACCGACCGCCATTCAGAACCCCTCTGCCCAGCCTTGGGTAGAGCCTGCCCTAGGTCTTTCCAGCAGCCACCGCCCCCTGGAAAAGCTCTCAGCTTGTGGGGGGAAGCCTGCAGCCCCAGAACCCTTCACCATCCAAGGTGCAGCCGAACTCGTCAGTGCTGCTTCATGGCAGTGCCCACCTCACAGCAAAGCACCGTGTTCAGGTGGCGGCTCTTCAGAGACCAGGGTCTCACTCTAGCTGTCCTCTTTTGGGGCTGTCTCTGGAAGGAGGAACTGGACCGTGGAGGGCACCAAAATGCAGAACGAGAGCAAAGGAGTTAAAAAACCCAGGTGCAAAATTTGCTCATACAAAACTCAGGCTGCTCTTGACTTCATTGGGGCTTCCCTGCTCTGGCACTGTCAGGAAGAAAAGCTATAGCCCTTCCCTCCTGAGGAGCCCCAAGGCTCTGACGTATAATAAACAGATATAGAGGGTCCTACCCATCTTGCTGAAATAAATGGGTATTTACCCTGAGTCAGAGCATGCAGGGCGCGCACCCTGTAAAGCCATCCATGCTTTACAGTCCTTTTTTTCACATATTCCAACAGAAATCAGACCCGCGTTTGCTCTAGAGGTGCCGTGGAGACCCTGGCTCTTGGCCTCGAGCCCCACCACTGCCACAAGCAACAGCCGGGCAGCCCCTCAAGCCTAGGTCCGTTCGCTGGTGTCTGATCCTTAGCTGAGCCTCCATTTTCCCTCCTCTTGGCAGGCAGGCTTCCCCGAGCCGCCCACCAACTGCTGGTGCAGCCTCACCCCTCCGTGAAAAGGCCAAGACAGAAAATCTTCTTAAGCGAATCCTGTGCTGATAAGTGCTACTCAGATGATGGGATTAATATTTTCCCCTATTTCGGAGCCGCTGAAGCATGCAGGTAAATATATGCCCATTTAGCATGTTTTTGAGCGGTAACTATGCTTTCCCCCCTCAAAAGGGTTCTCTGCCTTTTAACCCTCCGAGGATCAGTAGGTGCAAGCCCGGGTTTTTCTGCCACAGGACTCTGCGGAGCCAATCCCCATAGTAACGGGGCATCCACCCATGAAGCCAGCACTGCAGCAGGTCCGAGCACTGCAGCAGGTCCGAGCACTGCAGCGTTCAGTCTCGGCACATATTCAGCATTAAGGTATACACGTGCATAACTATATATAAAATTAATCTGTGCTTGCTCAGCAAACACAGCCTGTGCACAAGACAGATAAATGCTGCTAAAAACGCGACCCCCGTCATGTGCAGAGCTCGCGTGCATGCCGTGGCCAGTAACGGTAAAAAAGCCTAAGGAATCAGACACTGCTCCATCAAACGCACCTATCCCTGCCTTAAAATGATCAGAGGGTGATTTCCCGAGTTGTGTTGTTCAAACATTTTATATTTGCATATTTTCATCAAAGAACGTAACCCTTTCAAAGGGGACCCGCTGTAGCCTTGCCGTTAATTTGCATGGAAGAGCTACAAACGCGTGCGGCTAGCACCACTTACTGGCAAAGCTACAGACACCGGCCTTAAACAATTTTACTTAGCAAGCAGCTCACACAGGAACTCCGAATACAAATCTCAGCGCTGGCATTTGAATAAAATAAACAAATGTAGGACATCATTTCTCCCCTTCCCCGTTGAAAAAAAGATAATGAAAAAAAAAAAAGGAAGAAACTGAAATTTCCCTCTAAACCAGCCTCCAAATAGCTTCCAGTAACAACTGTCCTAGCAATAAAGAGCTATAAACTTTGGCTCAATATGTTATACCCCGTGTGCCAGTAACGCTTCTCCTTTCAGTCCTACCTTTGCAGCAGGTAGGACACAAATCAATGGTCAGCTTGGGAGCAAGGGAGAGGGCTCTGCGTCTTTTCTCTCAATACATCAAAGGGGTGGTGTGTGTCACCCAGATACGTATGTATTTACATACGTGTGTGTGTGTGGTTTTGTGTGTGTGTGTAAGTTCATCTGCCAGGACCATGGATGGGCAGCTGTGTCCACCATTTTTCAAACCCCAAGAAAAATGAACCCTGTTTTTAAAACCCTAAGAAAATCAACTCAGTTTGGAGACATTCTCCTCCCCTGAACTATTTCTCATGATTGATGAGCTGATGAGTAGACTCACGGTCCCATTTGTGGGGCAGATGCCTTCAAAATTATTCATGTTTCTTTAATAACAGCCATTGGTTTCTGCTTTTTAACAGAGGGTCTTTGCAGCCACCCTCTAAGCTGTCTGTTCCCTCAGGAGCTGTGATTTATTTGGGAAACAAAGCATCAGTTCAGAGGCGCTGTGGTGACTTCAATGTAAAGGTCCCACTGCTGCACTTGGCTGCATCTCTGACTGTGCTTTACTAACACATCCTCTCCCTCCCCATGCTCTCTCTCTTATGTTCATTTGTTTAAATCACAAAAAACCCAAGGAAATAAACAGGAAAAAGATTTAAGCTTCTTGAAAGCTTCTGCTTAGGACAGAACTTACCCCAGTTGTGTCAGCTTTTAGGCAGCAGCTGTACATACCATTTCGCCCCCAAATCCATAAAGGTGGTCCACAGCCGCCTGCTGCCCAGTCTGGCTGGACCCCTGAGCCCTCTTCATGCCAACCACGCAGGGCATTAGTCATGGTGCAAGTGTCATTTGCTTCCTTCTCTAACTGGAGAGGGGTTTTAGGTGGCTGATCTGCAATGAATATGAGAAAGTCACATTTTAGAGCTTTGTCGATTAGAAGGATCATCTTGAAAAAGAAGATTCATTAATTAGTTACACTGGCAGTCTCTTTAATTACGCGTTGCTGAGTACCTTCAGTCTTTGTGATCTTTAACATTCTTAGCTTGTTGTACTTTATTTACATATTTTTTGGACACGTACGTAATACCTAATTAACGCTGTAGAGTCTACTCCAGCTATTTCAAGATGTCACGTAGTGTAGATCTTCAGACGCATTTACCGGATGTCTGCTGAATTTAAATTACTCCTTTAATCAGACCAGAAAACTTGCATCCTTTTTTTGGGGTACAAGAACACCCACCAGAGACATCCAGGGGAAGGTAATCCAGTCTCCAGGAGGTTTCGGTATGGGAGCAAATAAGAGACGCTTACAAAATGAAACCTTTCAAAAGGCATTTCTGTCAGGAATTTTAAAAAGAGAATTTGCCTGGAGGGAAATCCTTCTGACAGCAGGCTGTCAAAGGCACATCCCCACCAGGGTGGTCTGCGGGAGAGAGCCGAACAGCGCGGATCATGTTGGGATTTCAGGAGACTCGGGCTAGCAAGATGTTTCTTAAAGGAAGTGGAAGCTTTGTAACCTAATGGAAGAGCAGACATTCATCTATCAGATGTGAGCCACGGCCCTCGAATGCTAAATCTGAGCAAGGAGGAACCTGAGGAAATAAAGGGTGCTCCTCTAGTTTTGTGGCATTCCCCACTATGGAGCTAAGCAGTCCGTTAAAGAAAGGATCTTCTTTTCTTCAAGCCGTGTCCCCCCTCTGCACCACTTTGGCCACATGCATTTTTGTTAATGCCTCCACCTTGATATCCAGTTTCTCTCTACTCAATTTCTATTTTTAGAGGCAGCAGAGAGGATATTTTGCAGGGGACAATCGCAGAGAGACAGAGAACTGGAAGAGAGGATGGCAATATTAGGTCTCCTCTCAGTCTAGCTTACCTGATCCTAACGAAACTCTGTTTTATCCTTGCTAGCTTACTCTGATCTATCCGCCCCAATGTTATCCATCAATGTAGTACTCTCTGACCTTTACACTTATTGGTAACAGTGATCAATATACAACAATAATAGCATCTTTCTGAAAAGTCTGTACTCTCTGTTTCTCAAGACTTGCTGCCACTGCTTTCCCCAGATTTAACCTTGTCTTTCACAGGTGCTTATGTCCCCCTGAGATAAGGCTTGAGCTTATACCTTACGCTGGCTGGCTACTTTTTTTACACTAACAGATAATCACATAAACAAAACGGGAGAATATTTCTTCACCACCTCCATAGCTTACAACACCCCGGTTCATAAGTGCATTAATAAAGTCTGATGAACAGTCCCGGCAAAAGCACTTTGCCTTATCCTCAGGGATAAGAGAAAGAAGGAGAATATGAATAAGGTGTGCAAATGATAAACCCTGCCCAGACATTTAAGCAGAACAGAGCTGGAAGGGCTGGAGCTGGTGATCTCCCCATTGTTTAAAGGAACGAGGTCCTGATTAGGGTGGGGAGGTAAGAGACGTTGTGACCCCCCCTCAGGTTACTGGGGTGAGTCAGCACCGCTGGGGCTGCTGTACTCCACAATTAATCATGCTGAGGCAGTTCTCCCTCTGACTCGTTAGCCATAAAATAAAGTTCTTTACTGCAGCAAATCTTTTAAATTCTGTTTTTTAAAAAAAAAAAAAAAATTAAAAAATGCTCAGGCATCTCACATACACACAGAGCTGCACCTGGCAGTCACTTGGCAGAAACAAAATAGTGGCTTAGGATGTGAGTGCTGTAGGGAAGGGACCGTCCTTTTATCTTAGTATTTCTGCGGTGTCCTGCACTGGGAACCCTGGTCTGCGAGTGCAATGATAACGGAAATATGTAAATAATGGCGACAGGAGTAATAAGAATATTTCTTGTCCCTGGTACACAGAGACATGAGGATTTGGCAGCTGACACTGCTGCCTTCAGTGGAGACCCCTTCGGCTTGGGCTGGCTCTGTGAAGCCAAAGCAAGGTCTTGTTTGAGTCAGATACATCTTTTCTCAGAAACCTCAGAATCTGGGCAGGGAAAGACTGAGTGTTACAGCGGAGCGCTCCGGCTCAGCCGTCACCTCTCTTGAGGAGGAGTTACGTGCTGGACTCAACTCGGTTTCAATTTCTTCACTGCAGTGAAAAGACTTCACATACTGAAAGTCTTTGGATGAAAGCCGTGGAGAGTCGCGTCTCTGCATATGCTTCTCGCTGGAGAAGGGAGCACTGCATCTCCCGTGCTCTCTGGAGATGTATGTGATATCCTGCAGAGATTTTCCCTGTGCTAAAAGACAAAGAAAAAAGGGCAAATGGCGGCTGACCAACCTGAGATGGTTGCTGGCCAGCCCGACCGGTTCTGTGCTGCAACGACTAGCTCTGTGGTAGGGGAGGACGATGGGTTTTGTTTACCTTTATTTTAGCAGAACTTTCAACACTCAGTCCCGTGAATGGTAACTATAGCCAGGTAAGTGGGACTAGATGGATGGACAAGAAGAGAGGTAAAAACTTGCTCAACTGTTGAGCTTGAAGGACACTGGCTAACATTTCAAATTCCATCCAGGAGCCAGTTGCAGGTGGTGCTCAGTGGGGACCAATACTGGGACTGGTACTCCATGATGCCCCCATCAGTGACCTGACTGATGGGAAGGAATGCACTCTCAGCAGGGTGGCACTGAATTAGGAGGCAGGAGGGTATGTGAGAGGACAGGGAGGACATTCAGAGGAGACTCAACAAGCTTGAAAAGTATGGATAAACTGTAGGAAATCCAGCACAAGGCCATTGAGATGGTTAAAGGTCTGGAGCATGTGATGTGTGAAAGGAGGATGAGGAAGCAGGGTTGTTTTAGTCTCGAGAAGAGCAGGACAAGGGGAACTGCACTGCTGTCCTCCCCTGCCTGAAGTGGAAGTACTGGCTTCCAGTACCACAGAGGAGACAAACCCAGGGTCTTCCCAGTCATACACAGTCAATTCGCACTGCTTGTGGCACGGGAAATGCCAGATTGACATAAGGAAATGAAATTTACAGTGAGAATGATTACACACCAGAGGAGGATGCCCAAACTGTTTTTCGGAGGTGTTCAAAGCTCAGCCAGGCAAGACCCTCCGCAACCTGCTCTCTTTTGACACTTGCCCTGCTGTGAGACCTCTGGAGGTCCCTTCCAACCTAAATCATACTGTGAGTATATGATTTTTATGAACTGTTTTCCCCTTTCCATTAGAAATAATTGTTTAATCAAATAACAGCACAGGCCTGTAGCATCGGAGTATTGGATGTACTTCACGGGATGACACCAGCCTAACAGGGAATGCAGTGGTTCTACTGCCAAGCTTTCACACAACTTCATCTCACGGTAAAGAGTAACACTCTATCTTAGTCACTAGTAAGACCCACTAAACATAAACCGGTGTAAAAATGATATATAGCAGTGAATCTTAGAAGACAGCCTCTCCCCATAAAATCCACACATGACACACTGTCACAAGAGTTATATATGAAGCTGATGGTAAACCTTTTTTCAAACTGATAAACTACACAGGTTGTCCTGCAGAGGGGAAGTATTATTCAGTTCGTTATCAGCATCCTACAATCTTGGGAAAACTCAGCCGATACTAAACATGTCATATTGCAGCATATAAAAAAGCCCAGCTCCCTAGCTTGTCTTTACATTGTAGTGCTCATAATTGTCAATGGAGGAGAAGACCACTGGAAAAATTAACCAGCTGTATCGAGATGAGACCCATTACTTTAACACGTAGAGAGTTGCATATTTTAGAGCACACTCTAGCTCACAGAGTGTTGCTAAATGGAAGGGCTTTTCTGACCACAGGAGCCCAGACCTCAGCAAGCAGCGAGGATGCCCAGGCCCTCACTAGCTGGTTCCTTAAGTGACACCCCACTGCCTACTGGTTTTCCTTAAGGAAAATGAAGTCCGTGATGTAGGGTCAAATAGCTTCAAATGAAGACATGGTTGAACTACAACCGTCTTCAGGAATCTCATTTCTCTGACATTTATTTTCTTAGAAGAGTTTCCCTTGATTACTTGGTCATGTGTAGTGAAAGAAGAGATCTCCCCAGGGAAATGTGGGTTCTCCAGGGGGGGATAGGGTTCTCTTCCACTAATCCTGGCCCAAAGCAAAGTCTTCACACCTCCACAGGCACAAATTTAAGGGCTAATGCTCTGCAGAAAGACAGCTAGTCCACCCTCCTCAAAGGGCAAGAGGTTCCAGCCACTCTCCCAGAGATTTGTTTAAAGCTACCTGTAAAATAAATATAACTTTAAACTGTCAGCACCATAGGTACTAAATCAAAAAAGAGGACAGCCACTGCTAAGAAAAGCAATTTTATGGTCTGGGAAAATATTGTCTGTAGCGGGAAATAGAATGCGTTGCTTAATTGTTGTGCTCTCTGCTCCGTGCCTGTCCCATCGCAGCTGCCTGTTGCGGCCAGCGTGGTGGCTTGTCCCTGCCGCCACCACCGTGTCTCCTTCACCACCGCCCACAACGTCACCGGGCTTTCAAAATAGGGATGCGGGATGTCAGGGGAGTTGCTCTTGTGCAAATGTTCCAGGATCCCAGTTGTTAGTGGTAGGTGAGAGGGTGAATACGAGTGCGGTTGTTGCCACAGGGGCACAGTGATGAATTCGTGTGCTGCTATAAACGTCTCGGGCACCCGGGGCAACTGGGAGAGGTAGCTCCAAGGGGAGGAATGCATTTACTGTCTGAAATGCAATATGAAGCAATATGGTCAGAGAAGTTAGTGCCCTAATCACATTACTGTGTGCTAGAGCTGCCGGGGAGTTATTTAAAATGACTTGGCATTGCAGCTGAGAAAAGCAGCTCCAGCAGAGTAGCCTGAGGAAGAGACCATGTGTCACGGCTGTCAACCTTCTCCTCTTCTACCAGAAGAAAAATAGAAATAACCCCCTGAAAAGGCACAGCCGCCAGGAGTGTCTGTCTGCAGGACAAATGTGACCCAGGTGCCACCACCTGTGCAGTGACCAGCCACCTTCACCCTCCCCGGCGCCGTGGGGCCTGCGGGGCTGTGAGAGGCAGAGGTTGGCAGGAGCTGCTGATGGCTGGAAACCCCTCCGTCCCCGGTGCCTGAGCAATATAGATACAGAAGGGACAAGTCCCCACTGAGCACTCTACATCACAGCTGCTATCATCACACCATGGAAAAGAAAGAGGTTTCCCAGGTCCCAGTTACTTCTCTCTGGCCTTCTCAAATGCTGTGAAGAATTTTATCAGCAATGCTACTAACCATGAGGAGTTTAACACACCCTCTCCTCTGTCCAGAGAGGGAGGATGTTCTTGAGTTAAGCAAAACTCAGTTCTCACTCTTACATTTTGGATCTATTCAATCTGTGACCCGGGGCAGACTTTCAGCGGTTCCTCTGGGCCCTGGTTTCACTGTTTCTGAGCTAGAGGTGACAGTATTTCTGACATGCGATGCTAAACGTCTATGCGAGTGTAACAGCTTTGAGATATTCAGATGGGAGGGGAAAGAAAGATGTTATTTTTACTAGACTTCAATTTCACTGTAAAGACCTTATAAAACAGGCACCAGGAAAGTAAGACCAAGAATATTTGCTTTCTAGATATTACCTTACAGAGCAGTTTTGCTGCCTACCAATGCTTACACCCACGAATGTTTACTAGCCAAGGATGGCCAACTGGGAGTACCCCAAACAAGTCAGGAGATTTGGATTGCTCCTCATTGTTCCCTTGAACAGCCAAAGGGACATGCAACCCCATGTTTTTTCCTGGGACTTTATCAAATTGGTAAATCAAGTACAGACTATTTAGCTATTATTTTTTACTAATAGAAGTTCAGAGCTTGCCGCCCCCAAAAGAGGGCGTAGCATGGCCTCAGTTTGCTCTGGTGTTTAAAAAACAACATCTGTCTTAACAGAAAACTAAAACGTCCTTTAACATACACCTTAAAAAGTATACCATACCACAGCATAAAAGGATGTGTTACCATCCTTGCTGCTATGGTCTTTCTGGCTCTGCAAGGGCACTGAGATTCGTCCCACCTGGCTGAGCAGACGACCCTGGGTTATGCCAGTGTAATGTGGTATTTCTAGCAGTGCATTTTTATCCATTTTACAATATTCTCAGTGCATAGCTTACTTCTTTCGGTCTCCGTAAATCCCTGATGGCTGTGAAAACAGCGGAGAGAGTAGAATTATTTATACACAGAGATATTATTAGGATTGAAATTAATGAGAACAACATTACGGGTAGGAAAGCTGTGACTGAAGGAGAGCTTCCTGCCACAGGGACCTGATTTGATTGTTCATCTCCCAGAGGGACTCTCCCGATGCGAGCACTGGCAACTTCATCCCTCGAGACCCTGAAAACTAAACCAGACAGTGAGACGTGCTGGAAAAGTATTTTTTGTACAATATTTCCCTATGGCTGGGCAATGATATCTAAGCCTCCTGGGGACGTCTGCCCCAAGCCCTGGAGCAGTGGCAGGGATGGCTAACGGCACCCCGTACGCCTGTCCTGTGCCCACCAGTGTCCCTGGGGGGGCACTGGCTGCGGTGGGAGGAAAGTCAGCATTCAAAGATAACCACTGCCATTCAGCACGTTACCAGGCGGGCTGAGATATCAAGTCACCATGGATGCCTTTTTCAGACAGCAAACTGCCCATTGGTTATTTCCCAGGGAAATTGTATCCCCCATAGGATCCCCATTATTCACAGGACACTTCTCAGTTTGAGAGAGGGTTATTTAAATTCCAGTGTGATGTCTATGTGGCTACTACAAAGCAGGAGGAAATATAGTATGAAGTACATTTTTCCTAGTAGCTCAGAAATATTGATTAATTAGCTCAAGGTGTGGTGAATCACAAAGAAAAAGCAACATATTGAAAGACTGACTATTGCTTTTGATGGAAGTTTATATGAAGATATATGTCCCTGCCCATGGCAGGGGGGTTGGAACTAGATGATCTTTAAGGTCCCTTCCAACCCTAACAATTCAATGATTCTAAGATGAGTTTGCCACACCCTTAAAAATTGTAAACTGTAAGAAAAAAACTAATCCCAAAGTTATTGTTTTCATATACTTCCATCCAAACTCATGTACTGAGAAAGCATATGTAAAACAAGTCAAATAGCTTATCATGGGTGCAATCCCATAGTCTTCTCCCAATATTCATCGCCAACGTACTCCTAAACAGATTCCTAAGCTTGTCTGCCACAAAATCAGCCTCTGCTCTTCACAGCCAGCAATCATCCCTGTCCTTCAAGTGCCGATTCAGGTGCAGTAAGCAGGAAGGTTATTTCGGCTTGTCTGCGACTGCCGGCAGGACCGCAGGTTTCTGGGAATGGCCGCGCTCTGAGTTGTGCTGTCGATTGACCTTGATGCCGGGCACTGGTCCCTGCCGCTCAGGGACACGGTGTCCTGTGGGGGACAGGGCATCTGGCCTTGGCACGCTCTGCGTCGGCCAACCTTGGCTTAACATGCAAAGCCTTCCATTTCTGATTAGCGTGTAGTCATGGGCACACCATCGTTTACACTTCTAAGAAGATGCCATTAAATATCGGGAAGCACTTCTGCAGCTGGGTAATTGAATTCAGTGCAACCCATTCCTGAATGGAAAATTAATAACTTGGCAACCTCAGGCTTTACCTTTATTAACTCTTTCACTAATACTCAGGAAATAGTCCTCTTAACGTTTTTGAAATAAAGGAGCCTCTTAGGATTTGTAAGAATGATGTTGCTTGTGTGTCTTCTCAGCTCATACTCCTACTGCACTCATATCCGTATTTCATATCCAGCATATTTGCCCTAGAAATGTTCTAAAATGCCTGCCTTTAACTTTAAAATGAACAATATCAGTCGCAGCGCGCACTGTTTGCAGAATGCAGAGACACCATCCATCTAATCTGGATGACCTGAGCAATAGAAATTCATACCAAAACAGTTGTGTTTCATGTTGGTTTGATGGGTGAGGTGGGTGAATACACCCGTGTTGCCATTAACACAGAAACCGTGTTGCCAGCGTGTCACTAATGCAGTAGCAGGTAAGTTGCTCTCTGTCAGAACTTCTCTTCAGGACAGATGAACAACCCACATGTAATAAAAGCCCAGACCCTCCTGGCTCTTACCTCAGAAGAAAGTTCACAGAAATTTAAGGAGCTTTCTTCCTGGAAAATTGGCTAAGGCTCTTATCTCAGCATTCAGAAAGGTCCTACAATCTTCCTAAGCATCATTTTTGGTCTACTCTGAACAACTAGAGCTGATGCAGTAAAGGTATATGACAAATAAGTAGAAATATGTATAAGGGCAGTAAAAAAGAAATTGCTTGATTAACTCTCTTGGAATTTATTCCCAACATTTATAGCAAACTGAATAATCAAGTGAGTAAAGCTGTACTTCAGACTCAGTATAAATTCAGCACTAATCTGATTATAGAAATAATTCTTTTGCAGGGGGAAGTAATATGTTGACTGAGATATAAAACCTGAATATACTTGGAAACAGAAACGGAGCACAAGAAAGCATATATCTCTGCTACAGATTAATTACAGGGAAGCACATAACACAAAAAAACCACCTCCCCTTTCTGAAAAAACAAACATGCGAACTGAGCATGAAATGGGAGTAATCCTGTTTGTCTGAGACGTATCACAGCAGGAAATCCAGAGAAAATGGTTGATGTGGTTGTCTTCGCTGAGCGACCACGCAGCCAGGGATGCTATGCAGCACCCCGTGCGTGTCACCCCCCCTGCAGCGAGATTGCCCCTTATGGCTTCTACGATGATAAAAGAGAACTGCACAAAACTCAGCAGTTCTTGTTTATAGGATTTCATCTCCTTTTGATTTGGCATTTTCGATGGATCTTTTCCTGACTGCTGTTTTAAGAAACCTCAGACCTCACATGAAACTGCCTTCTGGGACATGGGTTTGGGTCAGTCTTAGCTGGGGTGAAGATCCCACAGGGCAGCGGGCTGGTAAGGGGAGAGGTCTCGCTCCTCTCATCTGGGAAACCTCTATCCCAGTGCGAGCAGCGCCCTTCGGCTTAGGGTGCAGAGCCAGACCCCATTGGTGGCCTTCAGCTTAGGATGTGACGCCAGACCCCGTTGGATGCCTTTTCTGCATGTCCTACGCTGCCATTTGGGTGAGCATTTCCACCTCCCCCAGAGGATGCCATCCCTCCAGCTGCACACACATGCTTCTTGAAAAATTCCAACTCAGGATTTTTGGCCATCGCCTCAGACTTAGTCTCTGAGCAGCTTTGGGTGGCAGCAGCAGCACCCTCGCAGTTTGAACCTGCCACGGGCGCAGGCTGTGCAGTGAAAGAAAGAAAGGGACAGCTTTGAAAATGCCACCGTGGGCGGACCATGCCTTCTGGTCTTGTGGGCAAAAGAGCAAGCCTGTCTGCTGGGACCCCTTATTCAATGCTTCCTTCAATCTTACGCTTGCCATATTTTCTATCAATTTAAGCATATATATATATATAAAAACACTCTGTTTGTCCTTAATCACAGTTATTTTCAATCACTCCAGCATGGTGAATCAAAAAAAAGCCCTATTTGTAGGCCAGGAATTGCTACAGTGGTGTGGGGGTTTGTAAGGGAAGTCCAACCCAGGGTAGCTTGGCAAGGCATGGTCTGACCCCAGCACTGCCGTGTCACCTCCGCACGGAGCACAGTTCAGCTCCGACGTATGCTGGAAAACACTCCTCAGACACCTACCGAGGGCGCGTCACAGACCAAAGACTGGGAAAGGCGAAAATCAAATCAGAAAGAGGATGGCTCAGATGGCAGGGCTGCCAGCTGACAAGGAGGCAGCGGAGCTGGTGGGAGCCTACGAGCTAAAAACCTCAACCCAGTTAGACGTTGATAGACACGGAGCAATCTCCAGAGAAATCGAAATGGTGAGATGGATGGCAGCGTCACTTTGAGACTCCCAGTCTCACTACTGATTTTTCTTAGCCCAGAAAAAGAGGAGAAAGTAAATACAATAGAATAGAATAGAATAGAGAAGAGTACAGTCATTAAAGCAATTCTATATCTGCTCTGCATTTTGCAGACCTCAAGGAAATCTCTGTCAGGGAAATCTGAGACTTTCAGAAAGTATATCTCGTATAATGGTGAAAACAAGGCTGTAATTTCACAGCAAGGCAGTATCTGATGATCTTGCATTAAATGTGATTTAACTTAAATTATCTCATTAAGTGCTCTTCTTATTATTGCCCATTGTCAAACAGCAGCAGATATCTGGGGCAGTGCCGGATAGTTCCCTGGGAAGAACTCAGTGATACAGAAAATCTGTGTATATTTTCAGTGTAATATGTTTTAATGACACATTTGCAGTGGTCCTTGAGCACAGGATAACAGCACATGAACCAGGCTTCTTTGCCTGCTTGCTTCCTCCCTTCCGTCTCATCCCGTACCTGCCTGGCAGGGATCACGCCTGCTCAGGAACTGACTCTGGTCACAGACCCTCCTCAGAAACATGATCCACAGCTGTCGGGAATCCATATTACCAAAAATCAGTCATCCACAGCATGACTTTCCAAGGCATTTAGACCTTTCCTTAGCAGTCAAGGAACCAAACTGCAGTTTATCCTAAATTCAAATGCTATCTAAAACTTTGAGAGGCCTCTATATTGAGTAAACACCTATGAGCTTTAATGACACCTAATAGCCAGGACAGGAGTCATCCATTAAGTGTTCTTGCACAACGCTTTCCTACACATTGCTGAATATCCTAAAGGTTATTTAGATTGTGGTTAACTAATTTGCAGTTTTTTGATCTCCCCAATACAAAAGTAGCATCTGTTCATGACTAGGAACTATGTAGGGTTTATTTTAAACTCTCAGAGTTTTCTTATGTCTTTTATATTACTCAGACTATCTCTGTTGTGACTGGGATTAAACTATACCTGAACTGTGCAAGAAAATACGCTGCAACAAAAATAATGAACGTTTCACTGTAAACAACTTTAAAACCCGTTTGAAGCCAGGTAACATCTGCCCAGGGGCCTGGGTTATCCTGCTGTGTACCCACTCACCCAAAGCGCGGATTAAAAGAGCAAACGGGGAAGCACTGAACTGCTGCGGCGGTGACGTTCTGCCCTCGGAAGGGACAGCTGGGCCACCACCCTCCTTAACACAAGCTCCGGTGCACAGCAGGACCTGGTGAATTTGCAGAGTACCTGCTGGAAGGATGCGTATGAAATTTGTCGTTTATATCTGTTGACATTAGTCCTGCTTTGGGCTGGTCCCCTGGGAAAATCCCTGTCCCAGGCTCTGTTCTTCATCCCACTGGGGTGCTCGGCCAGGCGATGGGTGCTCTTTGGCAGCACACGTAGCCCTTGGCAGCTCACCGATGTGGTCTCCAGGGCAAGAGGGAGACAATCAGCATCGTCATAATCAGCTCGCAAGGGAAGGATGAGGGTATCTCCTCCGTGACCCTCCAAAAGTAGGCACTAACAGAGTCAAAGCCAGACCTCACCTTTAAGGGACGTGGCTGTTTGGTCCTCAAAAATCAGATGCCACTGGAAGCCAAAGAGGAAAAATGAGCTAAGCCCCATCGCGTGTTGGAAAAGAGGCTTTCGGTGTCAAAGCCTGGAGGGCAGCTCTTCTCCCGAGCAGTTGTGTCTTCTTGCCCATCACACCAGCTCACAGGTTCCTGCACATGCAGGAGATGGAAGGGCTAGCTGGGCAGGACTGTTCGTATTTCTTTGTAAACATGTCAGAAAAGTTAAAAAAACAGAGCTACAAAAAATCCCATGACAGTAAGTGAGCTAAACAATTCATCGCATTATGTTTTAATATTTATACAGCTCTGCCGCACTACCACGAAGAGGAAAGATAAAAAGCAGTTCATATAATTCACATGTTAATAGCTCACATATTCCAGAAAGGAAAACAAAAAAAAAGAGGGGGTGGAGGTAACGTTGCCAGAGCACAGACATGAAAGGTCATGGGAGATCAAGTTGCTGTCAATCACCAAACACAAAAGAAGCAGTTAGAAAATAGTATTTAAAGAAGAATGAAACGACAATAAAGAATTAAAATGAAAAGCAAGTGAGCATTTAATTTCCCTGAATGCGTTTCAAATGTGTTTGTCCTCAGATAAAAAGAGGAGAGAGAGCAGAGAAGTGGTGTCCCAGCAAAACCACGGCAGAGCTCAGAGCGCAGCGCTGGCTCCTGGGGGTGAAGAGGACACCAGGAGGATTTCGCAGGACGGGGGCTGAATCCTTCCGCCTTCCTCACATTTACCTGCAACTTTCGCTCACGTTTCTTTTCCGTATGAGTTACAGAAAACATCAATGGAGAAAAGCAGAAGGATGGAGACTTGCTGCTAAGTCGTCAGGACAACCTCTGCCCGTCTCATCTTTTGCAACCTGATTTTGCAGGGCTGTGTCCAAAGTGGCATCATTGCTATTCATCTCACGGCTGCGCCTCAGAACTTTCACCTGCAAATGGGATTACAAATGCAATCATTAGTACAGATTCCCCAAGAAGCTTTCACAGTATTACAATTAGATTTCCCATTCTAGCAGCATCTAAATCAATATGATATGATTAGTTACTCTCGTGGATTACATGCTGCTGTACAAAACCTTCACACACAGAAATCTGGGTAATTTAATCAGGCAGTAATGGATTCTGGGAATGCTCCCACTGTCTAGAAACTTAAAATCATTCTGTCTCTATAATAATTTGCCATTATGCACCTGAAGCGAAATTGCCTGACATACCTGACAGTGGACAGCGGTGATTAAAACAGGTCACATCTCATCAGCCAAAGTGGCAACTCCCGCTGAATTCACTTCGAAAACTGAATTTGAGGGAGGTAAAAAAACCCACCGCCTTTAGTTGTTTTTCCTGCGCCATAACTTAAGTTTGAAGCTGTCTCTTTAAATATGTCTACGGCTGTGTTTGTGTGTGTGTGAGAGAAAGACAGAGTGTAAGTGCTATCCATTTCTCATCATTTTAGTCAAGGCAAGAGGAATATATGAACTAATGCTCCTGAGGAAATGCAGCCGACCAAGGCAGAAATGAGCACATAATTTTATTCCTCTGAAGGTGCTCGGCACTGCTGAGCAAGATATCGGGAAGGAGAAACCTTTCTGGAAGGGTCTTGAAAGCAAGGAGTCCTCGGCTGCCGCTGTCAGCAGCTCGGAGGAGGCAGCAACGCCGCAGCTGTTGATAATCTGCTTTTTGGGAAAGGATTTGCACCTCGTGTTTCCCCAGCTTGGGTGAACAACTCGGCTCCACGCCTCCGTGCTGCAGCAGCGTTCTCCTGCAGCCATCCTGGGACTGCAAACAGCCCCGGAAAACAACCCGCCGTGCTCGGGGCTGCGAGGGGCGGCTCGCGAGGAGTCGGGAAAACACACAAAGCCAGGCACAAAAGAACAGCTAAAGCTTCATTTGAAAAATTAGGCCTGTATTTCTTTAGGCAGACAATACTCAGAAATGCGCTGCTGTTCATCATTTATCCCACCGGCATGCAGCAGTTTATGCCTAAAAAATACATGTTGCTGTTCAGGACGTTTCTTTTTCTTACAGCACTCTCCCATTGAAATAGTCCTGACCCACGGTGCCAGGGGACTCCTGCTTTTGAGGAGGATTTTTCCTCTGGTAAATTGATATTTCAAGTAGCGGGCTGGCAAGAAGGGAAAGAAAAATAGCTATCCATGGAAACTTTCCTAGGCAATAATTGCAAGCGAACTCTGCCCTCATTATAAAACTCTACAGAGCTTGCCATAAAAAAAGCCCCGTGACGGACATACACTTTTCACCTCTATATTCTCCGTAATACTCTTGGTTATATTACTCTGTTCAGATATGCTAACCAGCGGCAGGGTTAATCTTCACTCGCTTTAGGGTCCGGGGTGGTCTGTGTGCTGCGGGGCTCCCCAGTGCCCGCAGGCACCCACCAGGCACGTTAGTCCTCCTGACAAGCCTCTGTTAGACGAATCTCTTCTTAATTCCCCGTTGGAGGCACTGAAGGAAATCCGTGGAGGTCATTAATCAAAGGAATTGGTGCCGGTGGCGTTCGGGCAGGCGGAGGCGGGCGCTGCCGGGCACCCGGTCGTGGCCACCCACCTGCCGATGCTCTGCAGCCCGCGGCTCGCTGCCGAAGGAAAGGGCTGACATTTAATGCAGGCCAGAGATTGGACCCCGGCATTACTATTAATAAACAATAAAGCTATTAAGTCATATTAAAGCCTAGCAATGAACTTGTCAAAATGGATGATCTATAAATCAATATAAACAGCAGTGACAGGCAGTAATTGAATTCCAGTGGTCCCTCAGCACATGCTAAATATGAAGGGACATGACACGCTGAAAATAAAGTCGGAAAGCTGAAAAATTGACAGCATTAACATTCTCCTAGCGAAACGTGGCGTCACTTTGGCTCTTAATGGGGGTCAAACTCTGAATACGTATTGACTACTTCTTTTAAAACAAGAAAATAGCTACATAAATCTGAGACTTCCCAAATTAGAAATAGCTGCTCAAAAGTTCACAGCCGCTCCGGATGCGGTCACCACAGAGCGGCAGACACAGCCCTCCTCCGATGGATTCATTAGCAGGGCTTGTTGCTTCACTTGGGTAGCAAGAAGGATGGGTTTTGTGCAATCCAGAAAGCCTCTGAAGTTGATTCATCAGTTTTCATCTTCTGTAAAGGACCAGCAAAAGCCAGTCGGGCAGGAGAAGTTAATGCTAGCACGCTGCCAGGCTCTGGGTGGCTACATATCTTTCAAATTCAGATATAACAAGCCAGGCCTCAAATATCAGCAGAGGATGAGACAATCAGAATGGAAAGAAATTGGTGAAGTCGCAGCGAGCCTTTTAATGGAGATTCAAACGACAGCAAATAAATCATGACAGCTTCTGTGGATGAAATCAGGGCCTCATTTTTGATTTTCTCTTGATGTGCTCCGCTCAGTGAAGGATAATTCAGCCTTTCTTAGCTGATTTTTACAACAGAGCCCTCTGTTACTGGAGTTCAGAAAGTGCTGAAATGGAGGGTCCCAACATATTCCTGTGGGCTGATTTGTCCGTGCCACCTCGCTCATGGGCAGAGAGCACCAGCGATCAAAAATCACAAGGGATATTTGCATCTCACGGGTCTCTCTGTGCTCGGAGAGGGAAGGCTAGGAACAAATATATAAATGGTTGACCGCATGTTGAGTGATGACCCACTAATAAGGTCCCAAAAGGCTGAGAGCGGCAGAGCTGGGACAGGGGCTGGTCGCCAGCGCAGAACCAGTGCAATAGCCAAAGAGCAGCCGGCGTGCCTGGCTTGGCTACACCAGCAGGCTACAACTGCTGCTTAACTTGGTTAAAGCCCCTGTTTAGCAAGAAATAAAACTTCATTAGGGCCACTCCACACCGTTGTGCCCTGACTATGGTCCAAGTTTGGAAGAGTGAAAGGATGAGAAGGGCACTTTCTGGGAGATACTCTGTTTTGACAACAAATTTAAAATTAAAAGGGAGAAAACCTGTAAGGAACAGATCAAGGAGGCCATTTTCCTCTCCTTTCCAATCCAAAAAGCATTTTCCTTTTAAATATAATTTATGTTTTGAGATCAGCCAAGACTCATCTGACCTATCTGATGTGCAGTTCTGCCTTCAGATTTGCCGAGCATGTACCGACATGAAAGGTAACATGAAAGGTTAAGGGCGCCCGTGACAGAAAGTCAAAAACCTTTACAGAAGATCTGTAGCAACACAAGATGCCCATCATCCGTACCCTGCGTGGGGATGGGGGTCTGACGAAGCAGGTCTCAAACGATGCTGTTTTGCCTGAGGAGATGCAGAGGGCAGGGGGTACCGGTCTGCAGCATCCCTGACAGCTCCTGCCCACCATCTCCCCCCGTCCCATCTTAAATTGGTCTATCAGAAGCCATGTGCTACCTACCTATGCCTTTAAACTGTCAGGAGCTGGGAAGCATGAGGTACGATAATATTGCTCGCTGTAATCAACAGGACAGCACTGACATATCGCCCACTGAAATAGATGAACTCCCTTTGACTTTTCCCTGCATTTGCATCATTCTTAATTTTTCTTGTGTGGAGTTTTTTCACTGTCATTTAAAAGGTGAGAATTTAGTCAACTGAATGCAGTGCTGATTAGCTCAGTATTATAATTGTGCTTCATGGACACCTACTGCTTGTATGTCACAGCTCTCCAAATTCCCATTATACTATTAATCTAGGTTTTATGGTACTTCAGAACTGAAGTATTAAAAAAATATGATGTAAGTGGAAAAATCACAGTGGCAATTTACCAAAGAGCTCATATGGGGTATTATGAAAACAACAAAATACAAAACAAGGGAGCCTGCTTGTGAGATTTAGAGCGAGTCCGCTGGCCTGCAAGAACAAGGAGACAGCAGGTACAGCCTGGCAATAGCTGCCTTTCCAACACCGTCTGCAGTGCTTCACCATGCGGGGTTCAGGGATATGCGCTTGTGCTTCAGTGCAGAAGGGAGAAGACAGTGTCCCAAAGATAAATGAACGGAAGGTACATGAGACCACTCAGCCATGATTTAACAAAATCCAGCCCTCTCCGCTCAGATTTCCTTTCCCCAGCATCTGTGGGGGAAGAGAAGCAGCCTGTTGTGATTGTGTTAACACTCACTCCACGTTTCCATTTGTTGTTTTCTCAGCCACCGCACTCAGAGGAGGGTTTTATACCATCAGAGAAACCCTTGCTCCCCAAAGACTTACACCCCTAGGCATGCTACAACATAAACATCTCAGTCACTGCTGTGTTGGGAGTATCGTTCTTGTGAGCGCTCAGCCCGGCAAAATCACACCAGCTCTGTTTTGGTCTAGCAAAATAAGAGGCGAACCTGCCCCGCAGAGTCTCAGGGCAGAAAGATGCTCCGCTGACCTTGCACCGCTGTGAACAAGCTCCGCGTCCAGCTGCCCTCTGCCGCTCTCCATGCCTGGGGCCAGGAAAGGGAAAGGGTGGGAAGAAAGAGGGTTTAAGATGAAGTGACCAACGTTCAGATGAAGTCTTACAAGGTAGCATGATAAATCTGTCTCTGCTTCATCTGTGCTTGGAACAAAACCAGGAAGCAAGTTATTTTTTACGGGAATGCACCACCTCATTTTGTTACGAAATTATCATCTCCTTGCAATGGACTAGAAATGGGTTCCCGTGGGGGATCTCAGGAGCGAGGAAGCCACTGGGAACCGTTCCAAAAGCTGTAGCTCCCTGGGTAAAGAAGAGCTTTCCCTTTCCATCAGCCCTAACCCCAAACCTAACCTTTTTCTAACCCTTACTCTACATCACCCCTAATCCTAAATCCTAACCCTTCTCTAGCCCTATCCCTACAGGAAAAGAAATATATATTTTTTAATTAATTTTGTGTGCGTGTGTGCGCATAATGGAAGTCTGGGAGAACTTCTCAACCCACATTTAGGGTCAGAGTTGAAAGAAAGAAATGCCAGTGCTCCCATGGCAGGGAAGCTGGAAGGGGGTTGCAAAAGGAAAGCGAGACTGCAGAGATGGTGATTGTGAGAAATATTTTGTCTGGGTAATGGCTGGAGTTTCTGTCAATGGTTCAGCCCCAGCTACATTTAGGGTTAAAAGGATAAAATTTAGGGCTTCATTTGCCCATAGGGCTGGAAAGGAGCAGCACAAAGAAAGCAGAGGCTGCAGCAGGAAAATATTTCAAGTGCATCTGTGGCACCAGCCCTCACCGGCAGCTCGGGAGGTGCCGAGGAAGGAGTGCCTGACGGCTCACTGCATCCCTGCGCCCAGCGACGCCCCCTGCCAGAGCAAAACACCTCCCGCGCGCCAGTGCCCCTCCTCCACCACCGGCCAACGCACAAAGCACCAAGATTTGGAAATAAGGGTAGTGTCCTTCCAATGCTGTTTAAGGACTGACTGTCCACCAACTATACGCTCTGTAATTCCTGGCCGACAGCCAGCGCCACCTCTGGCTCCTGGGCCAAACACACCGTTGTCTTGAAATGTTCATGACTCGAAAAAGGTGCTTTGCACAAAGTGCCTAAAATGGAGCCTGGCAAAAGAAAAACAGGTGCTACCCAGACACAAACTGCGCTGAAGCGCAGGAATATTTGGTGTCACCAGTCGCCAGGGGCTGTTGAACCAGAGCCTGCGAATTGCTCACCTACGAGGTGGCCCAGGTGCAGAGAAGTGGTGTAAGGCTGCTTTCGCCGTCCGCATGGCTGCTTCTGCATATCAAAGACCTTCTGACAAAAGCAAGATCTTTGATTCCTGCCAGCAGAAAGTAATTGCAATGTTATTGTTCCCCGGATATGGGGACAGATAGCTATTTACTGTGAACCGCAGACTCATTGTAAGAAATTAAATCCTTTCGGTGGTTATGAATGTAAACACACGTCTCTTCTTGAGACGAGACCCAGATTCCAGGAATTGTTTCCTGCTTTACATTTACAGCCAACTCCGAGATTGAAAAACATGCAACTTGAAGCGGAGAGCCCCCTTCCCTGCCTCTCTGTGACTGCCAGGCGAGGGAGGGGGAAAGCAGGTCGGGTCCAACTCCGGCAAAACCCTGGGGAGGATGTGCAAAGCCATCTTTTTGATTACATAACGTCTCTGCCAGCCCTTTGCCATTAAAATATGATTAAAAGCGGTGGCCAGGAGGAGTTCACCTTTAGAGAATGACACTTACAAGAAATCACTTCCCAAACAGATAGTTGCCTGAGTCCCTGAGATGAAGAAGAGGTTTGATGGATGAGAAGGCAGTATTAAAATGTCTCCTCACATAAGAAAACAGAACGAGAGCAATCATCAGAATTTATCAGCCAGAGAGGAGCAGAGTGTTTTCTTGGCACTAAAGGGACCCGATACACTAAATCAAAACCAGAACACAGGCTCACGAAAGAAAGAGACAGATGTCTCCACCATATAAATACCATATAAATGAACTTTCTGGAATGGGGATCTTATTTAAGCACACACTGTAGTGACATCTGAGAAAGATGTAACGAATCAAAGCAGAGCACAAAGTTGGTATCGACACTGGAACCTCAGCAGTTTGTGAAGAATAACGGCCTGTCTGCCAAATGTGCTTGGGAGTTATGGCTTTCTTATTTTGTATCTGCTGCTTTGCAAAACCCCAGCTCCTTGTAACACCTGAATTAACACTCATGTATCTGCACTTCACCCGTTTTGAATACGTTCAGCCCAAAAGGTACCCTAAGCTCATCAAAAGCCCCTGTCTTCTGAGGGCAACAGGAGCATCCTGGTGAAAACAGGAGCGAGCTCTGGGTCAGGGTGAGCTGTGTCTCAGGAAGCTACAGCTACATCCACAGCACGCCTTCATGCACGACAACGGTGCATCGCCATTGCAGTCCTGGAAAATATGCTCAGAAAAGAAGGGATGCCCTGGGACTGGCAGGCAGCAACACGTGCCTGCTTGGACCGGCCCATGGCTTCCCTGCCACACGTGGAGGCAGTCGCCATGGGGCAGCCATCACCCCTCTCTTGAATTAAAATACATTGCAGTCCTCACACTGAACTGCTCGGGAAGGCAGCTGGAACATGGTTCTTTGTTAATATACATATTATTCACATCGATGATACATATAAGCCTACACAGATGAGCTTCAAAGGTTGGACACTGAGGCTTGTTGGGGGTAAATATCCACACTATGTTTTAAGGTTCCCTATTTTCTAAGGTGAGTGTCTTTGGACATGGCTCTTCCTGAGAGGTTTAAACACCTCTCTCTTGATTATATGCCAAATAAAAAAGCACAACTGTAAACTTTCTTTTATGAAGATAAATTGATTTTTAAATCCAATGGGACTCGAGCTCAAACACGACTTTTGCATGGCTGCTGAATATTCACCCATGTAAAGTGTAAAACATGCCTTTAGTTTCCTAATAGAGAGATACAGCCCATGTGGGTCTCCCCTGGATGTGTAGCAGCAGAAAGGAGTAATGCCAGCAGTAAGACTTTGCAACAGCTACCCGGGTGAAATACACAGGGAAAGAATGGATTAGTAGCACTTCATGTGAGATTAAGCTCCGAGAGCATGCAGGCATTGCCGGGAGAAGTCAAATACACACCTTTGCTTGGGAACAGGAGAGCTGGCACCCACCGTAGCTGTCTACGTTAACCTTAACCCCGGCGCTGATTATCTTTTGCCCCCTCCCTGGAAGAGCAGTCTGCAAATAGCATCAGGCCTGACCTACTTCTGCCTGCTTAGCTGCAAATTTCGAGTTACCGTGATTGGAGCCTTTTCCGCACTGGGTTTCTACCAGCAAAATGTCAGACTGTTCTTCCTTACTCTTCAGAGGTATCAAATAAGTCCGAGGTCCCAAAGCGCGTTCCTCTGAACTGGGGAGGAGGAGGAAGGACCGGGCCGCGGTGCTGGGGGTCACCCAGCACGTCGCAGCTCTTGGTGCCTGGGTGTTCGCCGCATCGAACAAGCGGCGCTGGCAGAAAGGAGTGACGTTTGCAAGGCACGACGTACAGGTCTGGGTGAACGCAGCCTGCCCTTCACAGGCAGGGAATGGCTTTGTAAAGAGACATGGGAACTTGAACAACATGCTTGACAGCACATTCATTCAGTGAGAAGTATTATACAAATACCATGTGTGTTGAACTCATTTTAGTGCATTGAAGGCTGAGAGGAGACGGAGCGAACAGGTAAGGTCATCAGCTAACTCAAGAAACAAACCTTATTGCTGCAGCTCAAAAGCACTATGTATGTTGTTTTTCACTGCTGAGCTCTGCCTTCCAAGCAAGAGCATCCAGGGACAGTTAGCTGAACACAGAAAGTTTTGTCACTCAGCTCTTCCAAGGATACATGTCACCTCTTTGTCCCAGTCATTAGGAATTAGGCTGCAATTAATACCGTCGTTTGGGGAGTTAGGATAGGGTAATGAATTAATTAGTTTTAGAAGTTTGCATTTCATCTCTGTGACTTGACCATTTGTCATTTCTTAACAGGATTTTTTTTTTTATCTCTCTACGGTCATACAAATTGAACATCAAATTTAAATGGAGCGGTAACATTGTCATCCTAGCCAGAAGTAAGCAAAAAACTCCAGCTGCTTATCTTCATGATATAGAAATAGCTGCATCATGTTAATATTAGGAATTTTCATATTAATGAATAACACAGAAGAGAAAAAAGACTTGCCTTGAGTGAAATGCCATAACCGAAAAATTCCAGCAAGGTCCAGTTCCTCAGCCCTTTATTGTCACGATTACACTAATGCAAGTGGGAATACAAGTGCAAACCCTTAACAGGATACATTTTTATGGTACGTCATGTACAATTCTATATAGAATGCTCCATCCTCTCCAGGAACATGAGGTCGTTTAAGGGTTTTCCCAC
Source organism: Rissa tridactyla (assembly GCF_028500815.1). NCBI lineage: Eukaryota > Metazoa > Chordata > Aves > Charadriiformes > Laridae > Rissa > Rissa tridactyla. Next base: position 201,888,889 of record NC_071466.1, read on the forward strand.
AGCTAAATTGGTGCCAGGAAAAGCAAGGATGATTCCTCTATGAAGATTATAGGGGATTTCTTTAAAGATTTTGAGATTTCCTTATGTTGCAGCAGAATTTACTAATGTCTGTTTTTTATACAATTCCATTCGAGAAGATTAAGAGATGATGAAGAAATTGCTCATTCAGACAGATGATAGAATTTGTTACTGCCGGGGAGTCTTGTCAAAGCTTTTGCTGAGGCCGCTTCTGCCAAAACAGCAAATTCACGGTGGCCACAGATTTGACAGACAAACTACATCTAAGTAACGAAAGTACATGTTTACTCACTGTTTGCACACAAATCCTTGATTGCATCTTTGAAAATCAGTGGAGCACTTCAACTACTATGGCTATGTATAAAAGGGCTGAACAATTTTATGGCCGGCAATAATAACATTTTTACTTTTGCAAATAAAAGAAACTTGTGTCAAGCAAAAAGATGATTGCCACAGGCATTAAAAAGAAATGAGCTCACACATGTATGTGTAGCATTGTGTGCTTGACCAGGTTCATAACGCTCGGATGAACATATCATGAAATTTTCTGCTAATATTCAATTTGACTTTCATTTCTTTCAGGTGGGATCCACTCTGCTGGATCCCAGAAGCCGGCGAAGGCACTGCCACCCTGAGCAGTTAGACCCCAGCACCGGGTGTGGAAGGTCATGGGCCATTTAAGACACAGATTGTTTGATTTAGACACTTCCCTGTCTCCCCTTGGCTTCTGTAGGGAACAAAGCGACTCCAGAGGGAGATGGAGGACACCTGACACTACCCCTTCTACCAAGAATGTAGGAAACCAATGTGAGGTCTGAGGGACTTCCACCCACCCCTCCAGTCCTCTTCTCAACAGGAGGACACAAAACAAAAGTGATGGTCCTTTTTGGTGTATTAGCCTTGTTCCCTAGAAAGTAGGAGGTTCTTGCTTCTTGGCTCTATCATATCGACAAGGATTGAACCGTTGTTCAGTAATATGTCCTAAATAGCAAATACCTATTATGGGGACTTAGATCACCCAGGGATACTTAGAGAGTCATTTAATGAGGCATTAGGACACATTAAAAAGTCTTAAACTATCAGCCAGGAATGTCTCAGGTGGACCTGATTGTGCCTTGGCAAGGGAGAAGGGCTGGGTAATGCCTCAGGTGTCAGCCTGGGCTCTGCCCTGTTTCTAAGTGTGGGATTCAGCTCACAGATCACGTCAGGTGAGCACCTGAGTCCTGCCTCCGCACCCTGGACCTTGGCAGAGTCGTCTAACCCTGTATTTTACTTTCCTAACTCCCCTTGGTTGCCTGCCACTGATCTTCTCTAAAGATGCGTTTGAAGGAGCAGCAACATATGTTGTGAGTTACTGCAAGCCGACCTAGAAGACATTGCACTTGGCACACTTTGCAGAGGTGCTAATTTTTCGGTGATGCTCACACAAGCACGGGCCTCAGAGAGGCTGGAGCATCGTCCCCCCACAGCAGAGTACCCGGGAGTACAGCACAGGACAGAAACACACCTGAGACGCTCCTCTCCGACAGTATTAACTCTGATAATGATGTCTCCAGCCCAGAGAGAATATACTTCTCTTTCTCAGACTGAAATAAAAAGTTAGCATTTTGAGAGCTTTGCATACATTACAGGAACTAGATATACTACGCCACAAACACTGTCATGCTGCACAGGGCCTCTGCAGCACTTGGGATGTACACGTCTATAAATCAGACGCTCCAGAAAGCAAAAGAGGGTGATTTCTCCATTAATACTAGGCGGCACGGGCGGCACGGCTCCCTGCGTGATGGCAGCGCAGCTGAGAGCTCCTTGTGGGAGCGAGCGCTTGCACAGCACCTGCTGCAATGAGGCCTCAAGGATGTCGCTGTGTCACCCGACATCCAGCAGCAGCTTCTCTAAGTGGCTTTGGCCATTTTGAATGATGTCCCTCCCCAAACAGGCTGTGTCCTTTTTTCCCTGCCGTTCCAGCTGCAACCAGCATGCTCTGGCAAAGCCAATGGAAAAATATATAGTTGTTTCCTCTGCTCTCCTGCGCCTGGAGCTCTGCCAGGACAGGGGAGCAGATCCACGCACTCCCTTCGCCTGCCCAGGGAGTGCCGTTCCAGAGGACAGGAACTGAACCTTATTAAGGGTTGGTTACACAGGAGCTGAACTTGAAACTGAAAATTTCTTCCCTGGCTTGCTCCAACACCCATGGAAGGTCACAGCAGAGTAGCTGGTGACTCCCTTGGCACAGGGCTAGGTCTCTATAGTGCAGATCATCTCTTTCTTTTCCTAAGAGGACAGCGCAAGGCCACTAGTTTAAGTGACTTGACTTAGTTGCTTGCATGCAGAAAGAATTAATTTGCAGTGGCTGTAAAGCAGCAGGACAGCCAGGTGCAATCATGAATCTCGGCAGCTCTTCATATTTATATTAGGCCCTTTGCAGCTGCTCTAGAGGCGCCTCACTAACTCTGAACTTCCTCTGAATACCAAGTGACTGTGGCTACATAACGCACTGTCCCTCCTCTCAAGAGCACACACACATAGAGGAAACAGATAAAATCATCAAAGGAAGCCGTTGGAAAGTTTTTCCTTTTGGAGAAAAAGAGGTATAAGGGATCCTTCTCCCATAAGAGCAATGTGAGAGGATGGAACAGTCTAGATCGGGTCTCTTCTGCAGTCATGTCAGGGCTGTCACATATCAGAGATCAGGACAGCCTGGTTTGTAACCCCCCCTGGAGCTGAGAAGCTCCAACATTAAAATTAGATAGCTAAGTATTTACGTCTGCGTACACATATAATGTGTGCAAATGAGACACACCAACAGAAAATCCTGTACGTGGATCCGGGTGTGCTCCTTCAGTGAGCAAGAGCGTAGTGATGGGATATCAGCTGTATCCAGCCTTTCCCCAGAACTTTTCACTTGCTGGATCGCTAACACACATAAGGCTGCCTGGCTTAGGGGATCCGTGACCCACTACCTGAACAGCTGGCCAAATTTTGTGCCAAGACTTATGTGATTGGGTTTATTGACCACACTTGTGCACCTTCAGCTATGCTTGTGTTTCAGTATCTTCTAGGTACATATGGGCTACAGGTGCATCCTGCATCTTTTGATCCATCCCTGCATCTTTTGATCCCTATTTTGCTTCATCCTTGTGCCACGCGGTGGTGCACGTGGGTGTGAAGGAGTCAGCTACGCACTCAGGCACTTTGCCTCCGTTGATCTTTCCCTCGCTTGAAATCCATCTCCTGATTACAAGTCGTTAAAAAGTTTCCACCATAACTTTTTGGCAGCATGTATTGTTTTCCTTAAAATTTTCACAAGGAGATTGGGCAGGAAGGGGACATTTCTTAAAGTTAGACACATGTGGGGCTCTGATTTAATACAGAAGACACCCAGGCTCAAGTCTCTGCTTGGCAGCATCTGCAGTGAAAATCTATGTGCAGAGCAGGGCGCTCAGCATGGACCTCTTCCAGGGGGGAGGACTCCAGTACCCAGCACACACCAGCACCATGCTACTGTCACTAATACACCCCACATTTTGGTGTGCAGCAGAAACAAAAAAACCTTAAAAAGATGGTGAAAAGGGACGAATGGCCTGTGGTTAAATGTGCCCTGGCAGTGAACTCTCTGCCCTTCCTCATGTTGCAGGATGGGCTCGGGAGGCCTGGTGGGGACGCTGGTCCTACCACACCGGGCTTCAGACCTGGGATCTGACCCATCCCAGACCATTCATGTGGTCCAGTTGCACTTTAAAACATGTCTGAAGGGGTCGTAGAAGAAGCCACAGGCTGTAAGCTGTTATCAGAAAGGGACGGATGCCTGGACACAGGGCTAAGCAGTATGAACTAGCTTGAAGACAATCCATATGTATGAGTTTACCTAAGACTCAGAAAAGCTAAAGAAAAGTGCAGTGTCACAGAGTCAGGGAGAGCAGCAGCCAACACGATTGAAAAGCAAGCAAGCAATAAATAGAGTAGCTACCTATTCTGTGCCCTGGAGACACGCCGCCAGCTTGGCTGGCCTTGGCCAGCAGCCTGCAGACATGCCAGGTGCAAGCTGTATCACTCTCCTTGGCTCTCTGTATCCTCACTTTCAGTACTTAACTAGATGCTCTATATCGACATGACGGTGCATTTTCTCACCCACATACATTTCTCGGGTGTGCTTTATATCATAAAGATTATACTCCTCTAGAGTATAAGAAAGTCGGATTACGTGTTTGTCCCTCCAACATCCAGTATGTGCATCCTCCTCTGTTGCTATAATAATATTCAAATATGACACGGAAGTGGAGGACCACTGTTAATTTGCATGAAAGACAGAAGTTCATTACCCTGTAGCCTCAAGGGACCTATGTTCTGCAAGACTATCCCACCCACGTGAGCAGTGTACCCAGCCCTGCTCTCCTCCTCCTTCTAAACCTCTGTCTATTTTATACAGTGGTTTAGGGCATCTCTGAAACTTTCTGACTAGATTTCCTCAATAAAGGGCAAAATAAGCCTCAACAGCCTGCAGAGATCCGGAATTTCACTAAATGTAAAGAGAAAAGAAAGAGAAGTGTGAGTGTTTAGATGCTTGGCCTCAAATTGTTGCTGCGGCTCAAATCCCCTGCTTAACTAACTTGTGTCATCTGTACTTTTCAGCTCCACCTGTGCAATCATTTGCAGAAACATTATTAGCTGTCTGATTTTTTTCCCCAGTTTGCTTCCATAGCAACATCCATCAGGAAGAGAACAGCAGGAGCATATGGGGAAGTTACAAAGCACATTTTCTACAAGAAAAGGAGGCCAAAGCATTTAAGAGACAGCACTTAGGTTTCCCTTAGTAACTGAAAATTCAAAATACCTCTCTTGTTTCAGTGTGTCCTAGTATTAATTAGGCTGCTTAACAATGTACCAGTGCAGGCTGGAGGTAACACTTGGGTTGTCTTTAATTAATCAGGGTGCTGGAACATTTCTTTGAGATTTAAGCTTATTGCCAAAACACAATCTTGTTACATTTTTGTGTGTGCATGTTTTACAAGCAAGGCTCGGAGCTGTTAGACAGCCTTTGACATGCTAAATATTGTGGAAGAATTTTTGCATAAAGTTCCAAAGAGAAATACAAGAGCTGAAAATTATCTGTTTGAATAGTTTGAAATCCATCACCAAGGAATAACTAGAAACTGTCAGGCCAATTTTAGAATAAGTATATAAAAAAATAAAAGTGTATCTCCTGCTTAGTCATTTCTCTCCTTGCCAGTAGCAACCCATATACCATGCACACTGATATTTTATTAATGAAAACTGTACTGGTCTTCCTCTTTAGTTTAAAATACAGCACTTGAAGCTCAATATGAAAATGTGGTTTTGAGGAAAAGGAAAGAACACCTCCCTACTCCCCAGTCTATGAGGGAAAGATGGAAAACAATTTGCAGCATATCAATGTTGGAGAAAGCTAACAGGTGAAATACAATAACCCAGGCAGCCATCTCTCTACCTCCCTCTGAAACACTAAGGGTTGTTAGGCCTTTTTAGTAAATCAAACACTCCGCTTGTCTCTTAGCTAGATCCATGTTTCTGCCACTGCATGCTTGAAATGGAGAAGCTGATGTTTTGGGGGATGTCGTGTACTGCGTAAGCATAAACCTGACAGGGAGACTGATGGGACTGCAGTATAGGACGTTAGTGATCGAGTTACTGGTGCCTGGACAAACACTCTGGAAGATGTTGCACCGAGCGGAGATGCATCCCGCCGGCAGGCTGCCTTTTGTCCCCACTGTGTCTGCTAGCTCGGAAGCGCAGCCAATGCTGGATGCAGGATGAGACACGCCATAATCCTCCTGGAGCCACTGAGAAACACTGTGAAATGTAGCTACAGTTTCATCTTCTTTCCATCTTTATCCATCAATTCCCTGCTTTCCTTTCTCCCATATCCATATCGTTCCCTGCTTCACACATGCCCCTTCAGCCTTCCCCACTTTTGTCTCCCCATCTCCTGTCATCTTTCCTCTGCGGCTACTCCTCCACCTGGTCCAATTTTTCACTGCTGTCCATGTCTGCCATCCTTCAGAATCAGCTCTGCTGCCAATGCAACTGCTCTTTCTGCAAGCGGTTTAACAATTCTCTCTATCCCCACCACCTGAAACACTTCTGTCTCTTCCCAGCGCTGCACGTCCTCACTTCCTCCTTCACCTCCTCTTCCCTGGCAGCCGGTCCCCATCCACTGACTTTTCTTCACCACCCCAGTGCCACCTTCTCACCTCCTGCAGCCCTTTCACCACCCAGCCAGCTCTCCCTCCGTCCCTCCACGTGGTAAGAGCAGAGTAGGAAGGAGAGCAGGAGATGTTTCCCACTACGACAGAGGAGAGTAAAACCCGGTCGTTCATTTCCAACATATCTGGAAGCCGCCTGCCACCCATTGCATGCTCAAGGCCGCTTTGCCAAATCTGAACCAGAGCCCACTGCACTGCCCTTCCACCTCCATCATCTCTGCAACCAGAGCAGGCTGCTGCAACGGGACCCTTAAAATCTCACTAAAAATCAAAATTTGCCAAGAAGCTCTGGCCTTGGACAGCTATAGTGGAATATCCATTGCTTGAGGTCTCTGGCTGAACTGAATGGGCTACTCAGAGCTACTCGGGTACCTATAGCTTCAAACCACTAGCCACTGCTGGAGGTTGCTCTTTATTTGTGGTGAAGTTTTGCTCTTTGAAACAGGCAAACATGACTTTGTCCTCTTTCTACTCTCATGTCCCAGGGAGCAAGGGTTTGCTGTACAGCAACAAATTCTGCCATTACGCAGCCATGTAAAAATAACTCACTTGCCAATCCAAAACCACAAATGAAACAATGAGGAAGATGAATAGGTAACTGCGCTGGCTGTAACTCAGCCAGATGCAAATTATTGGCATTTTTGGGGTGGTGTCAGTGTTCCTTTAAAAAATAAATCAACCTACCCCCCTACCCCATCCCCTCATTTTGAAGGAAGAATTAATTTCTTGCCATTTGATCACTTGCCTGGGCTTCTAGCGGGAACCTTTGAGTGACCGTGTATGCAAAGACCAGTCCTGCCTGATAAGCCAGGGGTTAAGGCTGCCTGCAGGACTAGCCCTTCTTTAACACCCGGTCCTCTGATATTACAACAGGTCTCTCAAATCCAGTTTCTATTAAGGATGGCACAGGCAGACTCCATCCACCTAGAAGTTATCAAACACAAAATAAACAGGAAAGCAATATCTCTCCCCCTTTATTTAAAAAGCACCTGCTGCATCAACTAAGTTATAGCACAGATAGAACATGAAAAATAAGAGCTGGCAGAGACGAAATTGGAGAAACAATATTTCAGTTGGTCCTCCTACGGGAGCAACTCTTGTCAGACTAACCGTGAGGACGGACAGAGCCAGCGTCCCCACCCTCCTCAGCTTTCAGAGGCAGCTCTGCTAGTAAATCCCGGCCAAGGAATGCTGTTGGCCAAGGCTTAGCAAAAGCAAAGCCAGCGAAGCACCAAGCAGCTGAGAGCAGGGAGGCTGAGTAGACCAAGGCTGGGGAACGCGGCATTAGGCAGGATTCCTCCGTGTGTCTGAAGGCGCCATGAGGAAGAGAGAAAACAAATTGATCTTGTTCCAAATAAGACCCTGAACTTTTGCTGCTCCAGAGGGGTTGTAGCCAGCATCTTCTAGTTCCTGCCTCTGCTAGTGGGTATTTTTAACTTCTTAATGTATCTAATGTAATTACAGAGAAGCTCTGGAGGGCAAATGAACCCCATGTTTTGTCTACTACAGTCGTAGAAATAGAAGAACCAATAGGACTTCATTATTAGCAAATTAGAATAAGAATAATGACGTTATTACACTTGTATTATTACACTGCCGTCATTATTAAGGTTTTTAACTCCTGAAGTGTGCTAAATGCTCTACAGAAAACCACAGAGCCTCAGGCTGTCAGCCCTAAGGATAGGATTCAGCTCCAGAATAAATCAAGGTGCCACCATTTAAGCTGCATGTTTAAGCTCATATCCCACTCAAGGGGAGTCTAGTCAATAGAGCCAGTGGAGCACAAAGAGTGATTCAGCTCACTCTAGCAAAGTTACCTCCAGAGTGATTCAGTTGCAGAAACATAGACATCAAGTACTATTTGAGATGCTGCAGGCACCTTGCTGGCATCCCAGCACTGATCTTACAGGCTTACTGATATATCCGCCAGTCGAAGCAAGTGTCTCAAGTAACTGGGGACCTCTAGAATAATGCAAGAAGCAATTGTCCTCCCTCAATAGCTGGGAGGACAATTTTCCCTCAAGGCTCAACTGACTGTATTCATTTGCCTAAACCGATGCTTCTAGTGATACTTGAGATGCTCAAGACTCTGCTTCCTCAAATACAGTGGCTGCACCAGAAAGGCACGATGTCACCCTGTGTTGTATCTGCCAGCCTGGTGAGGTTGTCTCAGATACATGCAGAGCATCTCAAATTGCCCTCTCTTAATGCAGGCACATAAATCCCACCTTTCAGTGCCTGTCCTGGGGGTGGGAGTCCCTATCCTCTAGCTGTGGATGGGTATCTCAGAGAGCTCCCTAAACTTAGAGTACTAGAGTCAGATGCTCCAGTGTATCCATCCTCCAGGGCCTGCAGAAGACCCTGTCCTCTTGGACCAGCTTATGCAGGAAAACTGACTCCATCCTGGTGTTAAGACAAATATGTCAGCTGCTGAAGCATCACACTAAAGCTAAAGTTCTTCAGCGTCCAATACTCCTGCTCAAGCAGGCCACCTAGAGCCAGTTGTCCAAGGTCCACAATGTGAGAGTACTGTAAGGTTGTAATGGAATAGGCCTGAGATTTGTCAGCATGAATATGAGTAAATGAACTGGACAAGTGGAGTCTTTCAGGCATCATTAGTGACCTGAGGCACACCAATCCGAGATGGCAAAGGAAGGACTGGGAGGAACAAGGGTGCATTTAGAGGGCAAGACTCAACTCCGTCATTGAGTCCAGAGAATGGGGTGTAAGAAGGTGAGGTCAAGAAGCAGGGGAAGACAAGTGTCAGCTTCATGAAGATGGAAAACCAGACCATTGGTTACACTTTAGGAGGAAAGAGGCAGGGAGGGCAGGAGATTAAGGCTGAGGGAGAATCTGTGAGACACGTGAGTCCTCAGCAGCGGCTGAGCCAGGGTCAGGTAAGTGGGGCTGGGGCTTCTGCAGGGTAAGCACTGGGGCGGGGGAGAGGTTGGGGTTCACCCTCTGGATTTAAAGGACACCAACACTGGTAAGAAGAGCATGTGGTGTGCATTTTTGTGCCAATTAAAAAAAAAGAGGATTGTGAAAAAGAAGTAGTTTCTTTATTCCTGCAAATAAGTCCAAAACCCTCAAATGTTCACTTTGTAATTCAGCTCACCCTCTGTAACCAGTCTAAATCCCCTCTGAGATCCACTATTTTTAATATTTTAAATAACTCTGCAAGGATTAAATAAGGATTTAGTGCTTTTATCCTCCTAAAGATAACAACGTGAGGCTCTTTCACCTGTTCGTTGCTGCATTCACTTCCTTTCCTCTTTGTGTATGTGACAGCGATGCTTTCTATTCCTCTGCTCTGAAAATTAGCCTCCCCAAATACTGACACGCTTAACAGCTGTTGTTCCTCAATTTGCACAAAAATGGAGTATTATTCCATAATGCTGCATAATTTGCCAAGTCTTACACCTCCACAGTCCTGAAATCTTTTTCTCCGCATCAGAAGGTATTTGCATACCTCAGGTCATATCTAGCCTCCTTATGAAAATCAAATGCAAACTATGCCTGTTTGTTTCTTAATGTATCAGCAGTTTGAAATTTCTGTTACATCTGAGCTGGTTGTAAACAACCCTTTCAACCATGGACCCTGTCGAAGTGCCTGGGATGGGGCTCTGCCAGAAGCATCACACCCCCCCCCATCCCTGCTGGGAAAAGCCAGTGAGAAATTTTTGAATTTGCCCTGGGGAAAAACGCTCAGTGGACGCCATGTGTTCAGATGTCAGAGCAGCACAACCATGCAAGTGTGCGACACCTGCCACCATGGTGTCACCACAGGTGTAGGTGCTCAGCTCCAGGCAGTGGTCCGCGGGGCACAGCACCACAACCAGAGGCAATGTCCTCCATCCCCAGCACCTGCAACCCTGGGTGGTGGCCACTGCTTTGTTCACGATGCTGCTGGTGAGAGGACTGAGCTGGGTTGGAGGAGTGCAGCTGCTCCTAGACTTTGGTTGAGGAGTGAGACTGGGCACAAATCCCACCCATCTGGTATTTAGAGGTGTGGACCTCCATTCCTGGCCACATCAAAACTGCCTGTACCTTATGCTACGCCATAATCATAAGTTTAAGCTTCACAGGCAGTAAAATGTTGCTAGGAGTCCTTGCTTTGATCTTATCACATCTTAACAATGGGTTTGTTGAAAGACATGGCTTCAGTGGGCTGCCCAGGGGGAATAAATGTACAGAAATGATCTACCAGGTCATATTCACAGCCAGGAGATGCAGGCAGCAGTTGGCAGGGGCATGAGATGGGAGTTGGGGACACTGCTCGAATGCCACAGCTTAGGGCTGGGGCTCTGCCTGCAGCTCAAAATCTTCCACGCAGCACTAGCAGTCTTTGCATGGTCTTACCATTGGATAAACCAGGCAGGACCTTCTGCTGTCAGAATTTCATCCCCTGTTGTCATGGGGGAGGTCTTGCACATCCTCCTAGTGTTTTAGGCTGCTACGTCCCTCAGGAAGATGCTTACACCACCTCAAACTCACTTCAGCTCATCCCTGGGCCCCTGTTGATGTGTCTGGCTCCAGCCCTGTCCCTGGATCATTGACAGGACCTGCTGCTGCCACCCTACAGCTCTGGTGGCCTGCTCAGGGGCTGTGGGAATGTGCCCAGTGGTGAGGGCATGGACCACTCCAGGCTCCTGCACGGCTCGATCCCTCACAGAGCAGCCCTCTCAGTCCTCAGAGGCTGGAACTGGTGGTGGTACCCAAAAGCCCATCATCCTCATGACCCAACGTACCTGAACACTTCACACACAGAAGCTATTAGAATGCACTTTTTCTCCCTCTTCTTTCTACAAAAACAGATTAAAATACTGTTTTTTCCCCATAGTTTGTCACAATACTTTGGACTGTGGCCACCTCAGCCACCTCCACTGACGATAACCAGCTGCTTGGTCCAGTCTCTTGCTCCTTCGTGGGGCACGGCAGCACATGCAGAGGCGATGCCCTCCCCTGCGGAGTCACACTGGATGTGGGGCTGCAAAGGACCAGTCCTCTCCCGATAATCGTGTCGCACCGTGTCACCTCTGGGCTGAGGTGCCTCCCCGTGCGGGGCAGCAGAGCTGAGTGTTGCCTGTCCCACACATAGGAGATATTATGAATGTGACAAGAGGTAAAAAAAGTCTCACATAGTTCAACCCACTTCATTTTTCAGTCTTCGTGAAGTGTCAGAATTGAATTTCCAGATACACCACTCCGCTGTGGATGTGACTGAGAGATTTAATGCTTCAAGAACATATTTTCTTTCTTGTTCAGATGCAGATGAAAGCTCACAAGAACAACTATTCTCACGGGATTTTTGCCCAGAAGTGGTAGAAATCTCAAGCAAACAATCCGTTTTGTAATACCTCTGACTTTCCTGTTCAAAAATCTCATGAGGATATTTTCCAGGACAGTTGAATTTAAAGCTGAGTGTTACCTAGGTTAGGTCTCAAATCCAAGCGAGTCCACATAAATTTATATTTTTTTTCCCCTTCCTTTTTAATAATGACTTGGGCTGCTGAGAGAGAGCAGTGCTCCTTGCTTTAGCTTCGCTGCTTGGTGCTGTGCTGTCAGGAGATTTAGGCACAAATGAAATCCAAGCAGCCACAGGGTAAGCACAGCACAGGGCTGACTCCCCGGTGGCATGCGGCGGGGTAGAGGCACTCCAGCAGTTGGCTTCCTTTATTCAGTCTTGACTTTTTACAGCTCCACAGCTTCTCCGTGATTACATGTAGTTGCTAAAAAAGCATCAGGCTGGCCCAGCACAGCTCTGCAGCGGGCAGGAGTGCACAGAGAGCCCGTAATCTCTGACCGCTTTGACCAGGCTCTGCCTGGCGGACACAAGCCTCTGTCCTTGGCTTTCTGTCTGGGTCTCACTGCAGATCACACATGGCGTTCTTCGAAAGCAAGACCGACAAAAGCATAATCACCAGGTGTTTTAAGTTATCCCACCACTAGATTCACCACCACTACATGGCAGGAGTAAGACGCTGGGATTTGGTTATATTCCCACCTCAGTTTGCAGTGTGGGAGCTTCCTGCGGGATTGGATCATCTCCTCCACCTGCCCATGGCACGAAGGGTGTTGGGGCACACTCACACACACAAAGATGTATAGGCAGGATCTGTAGCTGATGGCACGTATCAGCTCTAATGGTGAAAATTATTTCCCATAAGAATAAAAGAGCTGAGGGTGAGAAAAATGGAAAAGGGAAAGGGAGGCCCTTTGTAGTCCAGTAACAAATGGCTTAGAAAATGTGATGGGTAAAGTGTCCTGGGAAAAAAAAAAAATTGGAAGGGGAAGACCAGGGTGTAGGAAAGTGCAAGGGAGGGAAAGGGACAGGCTGCAGGAAAAAAGGAGAGCGAACAGATCTGAAAATGAGTGGTCTGTGGCTGAGAAACGCAGCCTGCCCTGGCTCAGTGCCTGGGAAAGTCCTTGCAAGATGGACTAATACATTTGCAAGCAAGAGACAGGGATGAGAGAGGAAGAAGGAATCAGTAGATTTTATAAATTTGGTCTTACAAACTTACTCTAAGGAGAGCTTGATGAGACAGTAAGCAGACCTCTGGGAAGTAACTCTTCCCTGGGCCTCCCACTGCTAAAACAGCATCCAAAAGTGCCTCCTGGAGTCCCAGTGAGCTGCGCGGCAAAACAACCAGGCACAAACGCAGCTTGGCCCAGCCACAGCTATGAGGAGGAATTTGTGGTTTAGCACTCCAAAATTGGACTCCTTCAGACAGGCTTTCTGCTCGGCAGGGTGCAAAATTCCCCATGTGCACCTCTCCACGCTTTCCCTGTAGAGTATTTAGACTGCTTCTTGGAAGGGGGCGCTCAGTATTATTCAGAACCTCATGTAATAGTGTGGTTACATTAAGGATGAATAATGGTATCACACTTACAGACATCCCCAATCCTATTTAGCTTACAAAACCAATGACTCTCAGTTGGGCAAAGGAGCAGTATCAAATCACTGCTGCTCACTGAGGCAGACTGGCAGGGCATCCCCTCCTTTGGTGCTCCCGAGACCCCAAAGCTTATGGAGAAGTTTCAAAGGTCTGCCTGCAGCCTCCACCTGCAATCAGCACTTTTGTCTCAAAGACAGATCGCGTGTCTGTGCCATTTCCTAGAGCTGTCTGGTAATCACAACTGTTTGTGCTCTCCCAACAGATTTCATGGCTACAAGGCTTCAAAATGAAACACCCAGGCAATGAGGCGTTTCTCTGGAGAAGACATGTGTTGACTAAAGAGTTTAAGATTTTTACTCGCAGTAGAAGCAAAATGGATTGTGTGTACCTGCCCGGTCCAACGCCTGCTCCAGTTCAACAGAAATATAAAACTGCAAAAAGGAAAGGAGACAGAAATCTCACAGAGGGCATGAGAAGTAAAAGTTCAGACCCACCAAAACTTTAGGGCATCAAAGCTGCTGCGAAATCCCATAGAAGAAAGATCCCTACAGTGCAATTTGGAGAAAAGATTTCCCTGGTTCTTCTGTCAGAGCAGGTGGAAAATGCAGAATAACTTCAGTAGACCCCTTCAGCATGGGTCTAATAGGGCAGGTCTGGCCCTGACATCAACTGTGGACAGAAGGTGAGCATGCTGCTCGGTAGCTGTATGAAAACAAGAAGTATGAGATGAGGTCTACTGGCAGTAATGGTTCCTGAAATCTTTTCTTAAATCTCTGAGCAGGTCTAGCTCCTTCCTAACTGCCCTGGCAGGCCAAGCCCTGACCCAGAGAGCTTGACATGGGGAAATATGGAGATCTTCCCTGACCGTTCAAGTCAGAATGTATTGGCTGGAGCTATCAATCAGGTGAGCAGCAAATAGCATCTGATGAACTTTTCTCTAAGGTGCTACACCTCAGATATGATGGAGCCCGGTTTTCAGCTTTCAGGTCCTTAAAAGACAATAATTTCCTGCATGAAGGTAAATGTCAAGAGTGACAATTTGGGAAAAGGGAAAAAAGGGAAACTCATTCATGGGACTGGAGATGCCTGCAGCGTAGAGGGCTGCATCCAAGCTAGTCACACCAAAGCTCCCTTTCTATCGACTGGGAGAAAGAGGCAGGTTTAGGGCAGAGTGGCATTTGGATCTTTCCAGATCTGCCTTACATTTCTGGCCATTTAAGTGTCTGTGTGGTCAGATAATTCATGCCTGGCTTGTCTAAAGCTTTAAGCATTGGTCTGATTTCCTGCTTTCTCCTACAGCTGTAAATCAGGAGTTTCTCCGATGGCCTCTTGGGAGTCCCTTGGCACAGTCGGAGAGGTTAATCAGACCTTGTAGCCAGGATCTTGCTAAATTCGGAACAAGGTGTAAGAAATACAAAACCAGAGCTGTCCTCATCTTTGTCTAGGCAAGATTTGTCTTGACAGGCAAAAACAGGTTTAAAATACAGTAGAAGCAGACCAACTGAAAAACATTTAGGAAAAAACCCTGATGCATTACTTGCACTTGATGTATTTTAAATGTCTGAGAGTAATGAACTGGCACCTCGCTCAAATGGAAACAAAAGAGGAAAAGGTCTCACACGGGGGGGTGGGGGTGAGCGGGGAGGGAATAATCCTGCAGGACATGTTCTCTGAACGTAAACCTACTTCACACTCCTGTAGGTTAACGCACCCTCCATGCAAACATCATTACTCTGAAAGGGGTTTGTTTGTGTATATATAACAGGAAAACTTCTGTTGCCCAGAAAAGATGAAAGAAAATTAAACCAGATCTGACACAGCCTGCTGGAAATAACAAGAACAGAAAACATAAGGCGGTCTCAGTGATAATTCTACCTTTTCATTAGAAGCAGTTACCACCCCCCGCATGCTGCATATGCCCCGTGTTTTCTGGGAATGTCTGGGCATGGCCATGGGTGTGAGGGTAGAATCCTAGAAGTTGGGAAGAAACAAGAGATAACCAATAAAGAAAAAACCCACTTGTTCATCAAAACCTTCAGCTCACTGCTTAGCATTTTTATTTTTATCAGCAAAAAGGGTACGCGCAGCTCGTCCTTACATCGCCTCTGTAACTCAAGAGCAGTGGCAGGGATTGGGGGGGGGGGGGGAAGAGTAGTCCACTAGATAAATGTTTACCACCTTTTCTCTCTCCTAACCCCAGCGGCCCCAGGCAGCGGGGACCCCATGCCGATCTGTAATGTAAATGGTGCGGTCTCGGCTGGCGTCGCGCTCCCTGGCCGTGGCAGCTGCGTGAGGCTCGGTGCTATCTGCTCGCGCGGGGAGCAGCCGGTTTGATAGAACTGCTCCCCGCTGAACAGAGCGGCCAGGTGCTGCGACAGCTCGTTGGAGCTCTCCAAGTCGCTCCGGCAGGGTTTTTCTGCCATTATCCTCCCACAGGCCCCCGGGGATATGATTAATTCATGGAGCGTCACTGAAGGCATCTTTCTGTGGCATATGGAGTTAAAGTGTCCTCTTCACAGAGCTGCCTGGGGACAACTGTGGAATTTGTACAGACAATCCCACTAGGTAGTCAATCTTGTAAAAGCACTGATATTACAAAGTAAATACAAGTGATCTATTTGTTTAAGGTTATTACTGTGACCGACAGGGTATTAAAACAATCTTTCTACTGACAAAAGATACCAGGCCTGCACTCCCATTTGATGTTCCTAGGCATGCTTTTTCTTCTTTCTTTCTCAGCCACTGAGCTTTGGGGTGTTCATCAAATTTGACTGATATGGAGATTGGAGTACACTGCACAACCAGTCCATTGAAATTCAATTCAGATATGGGCTTAAATTATAAAAAGAAACCTTAGCTAGTAATAACACTTTGATGTGCAGATGCATAAAAGTTTTAACTTCTACTTTCTTCTGAAACAAATCAGCTTCCAGTCATGCTATTTGATTCATATTTTATCTTTTAATACATCCAAAGCACGAATATTAAACGTTGCCCTCTGTGGTCAGGAAAATTACAATGGGTGCCGTATGAAGCCTCCCATTTCATCCTTTTATGAAGGTTGTATATGGACACTTCCCCACGACACGAACATACTGCCCAATGTTGAGAGAAAAAAGGTCAGTCCCTTTCTATCTGGCTCCTTTTCAAAGGCATGCCATTTCTTTTGGAACTGGAAATTTCATCTAGTAAAGGACACCAACTTCCTAGATGCATTTTATATTCTGGCAGCAGACAGACTTAAGGAAGAAGTCAGTGCTGGACACAGAGAGCACCCAGACAGGTTCCCCTCCGCCCTGCGCTTTGCAGCCTACGCCTCGCTCTCCTGGCTGCTTTCTATTCTGAAGCACGCTGTCCTATGCAACTCCCTGCTTTGCGTATTTATCTACTTTTACTGTTTATTTATGTTTGTCCTACAGTGGTAAATCTTGCAAAATCCAATAGCCAGCTTTAAACCATACACACAACCTGCAAGAAGGGACACCCCAGGGGAACCAGCCCTCACTCTGACCCATGATGACCTCTAGATGTCACCTCCAGCTCTTTGGTGCTATGGCCCAAACTGTGTAGGTGGTGTCTGAGACAACACACTCCATCCAATGTCCAGCCAGGGACTGCGCTACCAATTAAACAACATGGTCAGTCATATATCCTGATTCTGTTTAGTTTACTTGTAAAGATACAGCCTGAGATACAATAACAAATATGACCCTGCCGGTCCCAAGATCAGCAAGCATGTTCTTCACCCCAATCCATCTCTGTCTTAAGTGTAATGCCATAAACAATAACTTTGCCTGGTACAATAACAAGCTATTCAATCCTCAGGCACCAGTCTTGTTTCTAGTGTGGAGGACTTGGCAGAGTACAATGCAGATAAACAATAAATGATTAATTTCCCAGGTCCCTGATGTATATATTCTTGCTCAAAATTGAGTTCTAGGACTGAAAACATAAAACCAGATAATTGCAGAACAGTTTAGATGAGAAAGGATGTCCAACCAGAGGCCTATGGTCCTACCTCCCGCTCAAAGCAGAGCAGGTAGCCCTGCCAGGCCCTTGCCCAAGATGAGACTCCACAACAGACTTGGCCACCTGGTTCCAGTACATAACCACCGAGCACATCCTTGAAAAATGTTGTTCTTTATTGGTCAGGTTGGCGTTTTCCTTGCTGCAGCCTGTGAGAGTCACTTCCTGTCTTCTCATTCTGCGTGTTTGAGAAGCAGTTGGATTTGTCATCCCCTACAACCACTCCACCTTCATAGTCAGCAATTACATCCATCTTCGCCTCCTCTTCTCAAGCGTAAATGAACCCAGCCTCCTCAGCTCTTCCTTGTATGTCATGTGCTTGGATTTCCTATTTTATTTGCTTTCCACAGGACCCCCTCTATCTCTGTTGCAGCAGGTAGGCTGAAAACTGGATGCAGAATCCAGAAGTGGCCTCAGAAGTGCTGGTGGAGTCCAGGATGAGGTTGGTCTCCCCAACAGCAAGGGTGCAGTATTTGCCCGGGCATGGCTCGTTACCCACCAGCATCCCCGGGTCCTTTTCTGCCCGCTCTGTTGCCTGCCTGCAAGGTTTCGTGGAGTTGTTTTGTTCCAGGTGCAGGACTTTTCCCTTGTCCGTGCTCAAGTTCCTGAGTTTCCTGTTGGTCCACTCTTCCGTCTTTTCAAAGCTTCTCTGAATGACAGCCCTGTCCTCCAGTCATGAACCACACCTCCCAGTCTGGTGTCACCCGTGTCTGTACCCACTTTGGTAATGAAACCTAAGGAATGCCAATTTTACTTCATTATCAATTAGGCTTTGAACTATTGAACTTCGATCCAGGCAGACCTGGTAGTTTTCCACCCCCTGAGTTGCCGATTCCCTCAATGGTCGAAAAGACCAGATGCCTGCCTGGGACCTGGGCTGCTGCCTGCTGCCTACCCTGCAGCCCTTGGTGTGACCTGGGCATGGGTCTCTGAGGTTTGCTGTAGGCACAGCTTTAGAGCAAGGGCTAATGGTCCAGGTAAATCTAGGGCTAAGGACCCCAGGAGATGGACAGTAGGCTTCCTGGTGGCTTCTGGGGAGGCCATCAGGGCTAAGCTGAAGGCTGCTGTGTGCTGGAATTAACATACACTGGGATTTTTTTGGAGACAATAACCTCACTTTTTGTAACATGGCAAGAGTTAGAGTTAGGATTAAGGTTTGTGCAGCTATGGGTTGGTGGGTTACAATTAAGTACTAGTTAGTACACTAGGATGAAGGCTAGGCTTTTGGTTCGTGCTAGGAGTGGGGATCTCATGAGTTGATGAATTTAGGTTTTCTCGCCTGCCTCCCACAACACGTGCTGGATTTGGGCTGCAGTAGGCTTCAGTGGACTGTTCAGTGTTTTGTTTATTTGTGGCCTTAACTACACCAAGTGGTTAAACTTTGTGTTAGATTTTTCCACAGAGGAAAATGTCTCCTCTGCAGGCAGAAGGAAACAACTAAACATGTCAGACTGATGTAGGAGCTAAGGGTGGTGGGACAGATGGACTCTGTTTAAGAATAAGGGAGAAGTGGTTCCCTTAGCTTGACTGAAAGCCTGCAGTGACTGCAGGCAGGAATGAAGGCTGGTATGAAATGAGGCCAATCGATCAGAGATATTTCTAAGCTTAGTAGTAGCACAGCATGTTGTGCAGTGATCATAAAAAAAAATATATATTTTTCAGCCTCTGAATTCTAAACCATAGCCCATATCTAGCTATCTCATCCCCTAACAAACAAAGAAATGCAACCAACCCTAAAGCAAATCAGTCATCCCCGTGAACACTGTTCCTCATTTCAGCAAAAGGCCTTGGAGGACACAGCAATGGCACAGGTGTTTCACTCACAGGAATCCCACATTTGTTACATGGCTCACTATAATGGTCATGATGCCAGTGGCACCAAACTCAAGCAAAGGCTGCATTTTTTTCAGGATTCATTACTGTACTAGTTTTTCGGCCCTGGATTTCACTGGTCCTAATGCAAACCTAACTGTGAACTGTGTAGCAGCCTCTCTAGCTCAATGAACTGTAAGTCACTTGTTCTGTTGGCACCAGTCCTGAGTCCTCCTCAGATACCCTGATGGCAGAAAGAATCCCTAATTTTTCAACTCCTGGTTTCCCATGCCTCGCTGAACCATGCAGCTAGGTGAATTATGTGGTATATGATATGTACCTCAGGATATGACCTTGAGCAACGTGTTCTAACTTCGAAGTTGGCCGTGCTTTGATTGCAGGGTTGAGCCAGATGCCCCCAGACAATCCTACCAGCCTTAACTCTACGAGCCTGCACATCAACTCAGCTGGCACAAGCCTCTCACCTGAGTTTTATAATATCAAGAAATCAATTTATACGGTCCTTTCTCTACCTGACTGTAATGCCAATGCAAGCCTTAGTGAGCGCTGTCTGGTCCAGGCCTGAAGCAGAATTAACCCATACTGTTTTCCCAGGCTGACATTTGAATCCTATGGGCTTCAAAAGATGCTCAGTAAATTTCTATATCCACACAAAGAAGGAAAGAGAAGTCATCATTTGCTTTCATGTCATAACACTCTCATTTACTTTTTCTAGAGCTTTCTGAAAGCTTTGCCTGGATGCTTCTGGTTTTACAGGTGTTCTTTGGCTGTCTCTGTTCAACTTTTCCTCCTGGGCTCAGTCCATCCCCCATATACTTTTGCACTACTAAGAGAGGGAGAGGTACTGATCACCCTCCTCTGTCCACCCTTGTGTGTGATGGCTCCCTGTCCCCTGCCACTGCACATGCCATGTTCCTCTGAGCCACACTGCTACTCTGTACCTCTTCTCCCTCATTCAGGATACAGGAGCATATACTGCTGGCTTTATCACGGAATCACGGAATCTTCAGAGTTGGAAGGGACCTCTAGAGATCATCTAGTCCAACTCCCCTGCTAGAGCAGGATTGCCTAAAGCACATCCCTCAGGGCTGCATCCAGGCGGGTCTTGAAAATCTCCAGAGAAGGGGACTCCACAACCTCCCTGGGCAGCCTGTTCCAGTGCTCTGTCACCCTCACTGTAAAGAAGTTTTTCCGTGTATTTATTTGAACGGAACTTCCTATGTTCTAGCTTGTGCCCATTGTCCCTTGTCCTGTCGCTGGGAACCATTGAAAAGAGCCTGGCTCCGTCCTCCTTAAACCCACCCTTTAGATACTTGTAAACATTAATCAGGTCCCCCCTCAACCTTCTCTTCTCCAGGCTAAAGAGTCCCAGCTCTTTCAGCCTTTCCTCATAAGGGAGGTGCTCCAGTCCCACAATCATCTTGGTTGCCCTACGCTGGACTCGCTCCAGTAGTTCCCTGTCCCTCTTGAACTGGGGAGCCCAAAACTGGACACAGTACTCCAGTTGTGGCCTCACCAGTGCAGAGTAGAGGGGGAGAATGACCTCCCTCGACCTACTGGCCACAGTCTTCCCTATGCAGCCCAGGATGCCATTGGCCTTCTTGGCGACAAGGGCACACTGCTGGCTCATGGATAATTTGCTGTCTACCAGGACCCCCAGGTCCTTCTCCTCAGAGCTGCTTCCCAGCATGTCCGCCCCTAACCTATACTGGTGTTTGGCATTCTTCCTTCCCAGGTGCAGGACCCTACATTTGCTTTTGTTGAACCTCATTAGGTTCTTCTCTGCCCCGCTCTCCAGCCTGTCCAGGTCACGCTGGATGGCAGCACGGCCCTCTGGAGTGTCGGCCACCCCTCCCAGCTTGGTATCATCAGCAAACTTGCTGAGGATACACTCTGTCCCCTCATCTAGGTCATTAATGAATATATTGAACAAAATTGGTCCAAGTATTGACCCCTGAGGGACACCACTCGTTACAGGCCTCCAACTGGACTCTGTGCCGTTGATCACAACCCTCTGAGTTCTGTCACTCAGCCAGCTCTCGATCCACCTCACTATCACCTCGTCTAGCCCATACTTCCTCAGCTTCCTAATGAGGATGTTATGGGAGACAGTGTCAAAAGCCTTGCTAAGGTCAAGGTAGATGACATCCTTGTGCCATCCTTGTGCCTATCCTTTTTGAGAAGATCAAGGCTTTAATTTTTTTTCCCGAAGTCCTCATCTTCTTTTCTTGACAACGAGAATAAGGTGAACCTTTGTGGCTTTCTAAAAACAAATATCAATTATAGCATTAACATGGCATTTGAAGAACTAGGTGAAAAACTTGGAAGGTAGAGGTCACGTCTAGTTTAATAATCAAATGAGACTGGGATGTCTCAGATTTAATTTGCTCTCTTGCTGATGCACCTTTTAATGGAGAAAGAGTTTCCCATTCAGAGAAAAAAAAAGCTTCTGCCTCTGCCAAAATTCAGCCTGGCACAGAGCTGGGTCACTGCGTCCTTCTCAGCACCAGGGGAAGGAGGACTTGCACAGAGCCCTCGTTGAGGACCGAGGGATGCAGCACAAGGGAAAGCCCAGGAAGGGTTTGGGGCTCCTGCGGCCCCGGTGTGTCCCCAGGCACAGCCCATTGAAAAGCAGCACACGGGACAGAGGGATCCCAAATGCATCTTGGTCACAGCAGTTCAGGTCCTTCACCGTCTGCAGCGTCATCCCTCGTTTACCCCTGAATGTACGAAATCTAGGTCGTCCAGGTGGATGGTCAGTGGCAGGAACCTAACCCACCAGCCGCTCGTTCCAAGCTGCAGCTGTGGCTCAGGTTAATTTTCCTGCCAAGTCTTAACTGTAATTTAAATTTCCTACACTATTTAAGCTGAGCAATCTGTACTTCAGATCTCTTGAGCATTAATAAAACAGTTATGAGAAGTTTCAGGATAAAAGGTTAAACCCATAAAAATATGCAACTCATTTATAAAAATAACTCCATCAGGTTTTTCACAGACTATAAAGACAAAGGCATTAATTCCCACATTTGTAATAACCTTGGGACTGCCAGTGGTAGAAGTCACAGGAGTAGCCCCTGTTTGGGAATCGTCTGCCCCAAACTTTTCAAAATCTGCAGCTAACCCATGAGCTTCACAGCACTGTGTCAGTGTGCCATTTTTTACCTCACAGCCAGGGAGACCAAGACACATCCTTGGCCACCTCAGGGTGGCTTTTTGGAGCTCACCCCCTCCTGCAAGGCTCATCACATGACCTTCTTCCCAACAAGACGCAGAGCCTGAATCTCCCAACAGGATTGTCCCTCTTAGCAGGATGGGCCTTTTCAAAGATGTCAAGTTCCCCATCACCTGGAGATGCTCTTTGCAGGGTCACAGACACAATCTCCCCGTTTCACCTGACTGTGGCAGTGCCACCTGCGGGAGGTGCACCAGGGCACGTCAGACATCTGAAGCATCCTTAACGTCATCTGTTAGCTGGGATGACTCAGTTTGTGTCCCCTGTGACTGGGGGAACCACTAGGGCCAGTTCAGATGCAGATGCTCGGCATTGCAGACATCCAGAGTAGGGTAGGAAGACCCTCTTCTTGTCTCTCTCCCCTCTTGGTGAGGAGAATCAAGGCTGCCAGTGTTACCAGGTGAATCCAATTGAGCATGGTTAAAATATTCCACAGGCATTTATTTTAAGAGCAACTTTGTTATTAGCGGTTCCCGATTGGGCTGGGATTGACAAAAAACTGAAGTGTGTTAGCTTCCCAGCAGATACACAAAACCAGTGGGGTCTGGAGACAACTTTCAAACTCTATTAAAAACCCAGATCCTTTGCTATTGCTGTAAAATACTATGAAAAATGTTTATGTAGTTCCTCAGGAGCTCAGAAATTATTTTAAAATAAATCAGCTTAAAATAAACCCAATAATTCCTTGTTATACATGATACCATATTCATCCTCATATAAGCAGCTTTTCTCACCGAGCATTAGCTTGTATTTGCCTATCAATTTTAGAAAGCCTGGTTTCTCTCCATCTAGGCCTTTAAAGCCTTTTCCCCTGCAGCATTTGCTGGGCAGTCAGGTAAATGCAAGGCAAGCAGCCTCCTGCCTCATTACTGCTGATTACCCGGCTCTGGCCTGTTTTTCTCCCTGCTTGTTCTGCAGGCCTGGCCTTTTCTGGGAACTGCCATCATTCCTCACAGCAGCACAGCACAGGGAAGCTGTTTAAAAACGCTTTCTTTTGGGGGACGAAAGGATGCTGCGTGGGTATTGTTCGTGGGACAGGATGCTACTCCAGAAGCAGTGTGCGGCAGCCCTGGGGTTGCCCTCAAACATGCAGTCCAGGCTCTTTACTAAAAAGTATTCAAATTTACATCAAAACTGTGCAAATCCATGATGCTCTGAGCAGTGTCAACCTCTGCCACAAAACCCAGCAGTGGGGGTTTCTTTTCGGTTTGATGTCTCGGTCACATGCTATGACACCACTAAACTCCAAGCTATTTGTTTAGCTTTACTCTGATATAACTAAGACCTATGTCTGGTCCATTGTCTTATCCAGTCTTCCTGTCACAAACTATGCTTTAACACAAATCTCCTCTCAAACCAATAGCTTAATGAAAGGGAAAAGCCTCCCCCTGGGGAGAAGGGGGCAGGTCTCCATTGCCCGCAGCCCCGTGGCTGCTGCCCTGGGGATGCAAGTGAGGAGTCGTCAGATGGGAACAAACTGTGGCTGCTGCCAGCAGGAGCTTGAACAGGTCCCAGGAAAACATCGCCTCATTCAAACAACAATAATTTCATACAAGATAGCTCACCATAGGCTGGCTATGCTCTTAGATGTATTTTTTTCTTCCTATTTGTGTTAAAAATGAGAGCAGAAGCAGGAGAGTACTTCAAGCATATAGTGTGTGAATAGAAGTAGCAATAATAGTACTTAGCCTTTATGTAGTGGCCTTTCATCTGTAGATTTCAAAGCATTTCCACAAAGGTACATTACCGTCATTCTCCATGTTCTCCTGAAAGGAGGAGGGAGATGGCCAAGCTCACCAGCACGTCCCACCACCCTCCCACAGCTGCCAGCTCCCGTGCTGGCCTCCCCACCACTTGTCCTGGTGTGACTGAGCTGCACTGGCTTTCTTCTCACCACCTCCCTTCCCCAGGTGCCTACTGGGGTGGGTACCAGTGCTAAGCGGGTGGGAGCAGTCTCTGGGTAGGAGATGCTGCCAGCGGACCCGACACTGAGTGATGCAGGGAAAGGGCCTTCCAGTAACAGGGGCTACAGGAAAGATGGGGACACAGTTTTTAGCAGGGCCTGTTGCAATAGGACAAGGGGTAACAGTTTTAAACTAAAAGAGGGTAGGTTTAGACTAGGTATAAGGAAGAAATGGTTTACAATAGAGGTGGTGAGACACCGGAACAGGTGGCCCAGAGAGGTGGTAGATGCCCCATCCCTGGAAGCAGGCTGGATGGGGCTCCGAGCAACCTGATCTAGTTGAAGATGTCCCTGCTCATGGCAGGGGGGTTGG
Organism: Rissa tridactyla; assembly: GCF_028500815.1. Lineage (NCBI taxonomy): Eukaryota > Metazoa > Chordata > Aves > Charadriiformes > Laridae > Rissa > Rissa tridactyla. Next base: position 201,913,412 of record NC_071466.1, read on the forward strand.
ACTACATGACAGTTAAAAATCCCTTCCAACCCAAACCGTTCTACAATTCTGAGGGATCTCTCCAGGCAAGGGCATCTTCCCAGCTCTAAATCAGCTTCTCGAGATGGGCAGCCTGAAGACCTGTTTCTTTACCTCCTGCTGGTAAAAAAGGAAGCAGTCAATTAGCGCTGTGTTAATAACACAGACCTCTGGGTTTGTTTGCTTTTTTAAAATAAATGCACAGTACACATATATTAAAAAAAAAAACCTGTACATAGGGGAAAAAGAGTAACCCAACTCTTGCTCAGAGCAAGTACGTGGTTGCTCTTTTCTATGTGAGGAGCAAGGGATGCTCTCAGAGCTCTCCTTTATCAGTCACTTCAGCAACCACGTACACTTGCAGGGTGTGCAAACGCTGCCGGGAGAGGGGCTGGCATGTTGCGGTCAGTTTTGTAACTGCCTGCAGGGCTTTCACATGGACCTGGAATCTGCTGCAAGGTCAGATTCCTTAAAAGTGTTCCGTGACAGAGAAAGGCTGGAGAGCCCAGTTGTTGCTGATGTCGAAAAACGTTTTAATCTGAGCTGCCGTGCTGAACGAGCAAACAGCAGCAGGGAGCCTCTGGCAGCTGCCGGAGGATCTGGGCCTGTTCTCTACAGGGGAAAAATGCATCTTCTGCGTTTCATCCCTGTGCACTGCACACGCTGTACAACACCAGGATTTCCATGGAGATGGAGGCATCGCATATTGTTGAGGTAAGCACGTGAATTTATAACAGAAATATGACTGATCTCGAAATGCTGCTCAGGGGGCAAGGCACTGTTATGCTAAAAAGTGTGTCTCCAGCCCTCTGACACAGCCATGGAGGGCTGCCACTGTTAACTCCTTCAGTGCCAAACCCCATAGGCACCCTGACAGTGAACAGCCTCCCATAGCTTAAAAACTATACAGAGGTAGCAAGGTACCTGTCTGCCTGGTCCCTTGGCTCCAGCTTTTCTGTGGTATGATCATTTCCATAGCAGCGTGGCCATAAGTGCTCCCCCTGCAAGGTGCTGGGAAGCTTCACTTCCCCTGGGGTTAAGGCCATCAGATTCTGGATTCGCAGAAGAGTTTAACATGAGGAACTAACAAAAATGAGATTTCTTTCTTTTTTGTGTCAGCCTTCCATCAATTGCCAGGAAATGCAAGGAAAACATATTATTCAAGCCAAATAAGTATTTGGTGCCAATATTTTCTCCTTTTACATCCCCCACCTGCAACTCAACACTTAAACTGCACTTGAAACCAGGAGAAAGTGGAGAGAGACGCAGCAATATGGCTTGGCAGGTGGTTTCAGCTGCTCTTAGCTGTAGAAGCTCTCTCCTGAGATGAAGGTCTTTCAAGCTGTCTTAGGATTGGGCAACCTCAGAAATATGAAAACCAATGTGTATTGTCCAGTTGCAAAAAGAACCTTGGCATATCAGTGCGGAGGTGCAGTCAGCCCTGCAACAGCCCTCGCAGCAACGCAGAAGAAGCAGTTAGCTCGGAAAGCATGTGGGTGTGATGCTTGGGAGGGAGACATGGAGGCAGAGAAGATGGTCACCTCTACAGAAATAAGACAGAAGAGTCCCTGCAAGAAACCACTGAGGGTTTCTGACTCAGCAGGGAGCTAATGCGGCTGCTGAATCTGTCACAAGAAATTTAGCAGGCCCTGCTCCCTGCCCAAGAAAAACAAGCTCTCTTCTTCCCCAGAGGGATGATGGGGAAAGGACCCTCTGCTGCCAGCACCCTGCAGCCCCACAGCCCTGCCTGCCACCCAGGACAGCATCCCCGAACCCAGGGCTCCAGCAAGGCACCAGCACTGCCATGAACAGGCTACTGCCAGCACCAGGAAAGGCTACAGAGTCTTCGAGTTATTTGCAAAGAGCTGAGGGCCTTGTGAATGTCACTATGAAATTACTTTCTTTCATTTAAGACTAGAGGTAGAGGGAGTGGAAGGGGAAATTAGCAACATAACCCGGTGTGCTTCATTTCCATATGTGAGGAGTAAAGAAACTCAAGCCCAGAGATCTTTGGGGCTCAGTGTCCTTTGGTCCTCTCAGAGCGGCACGCCTGGAGCTCTACCAGCCTTTCCGGATCCTCAGATCACAGCAGCTTTCCCAAGCCATGGTCTCCTGCTCCCCTGGCTCCCCTGGCTGCACAGGTCTGTCCACATTTCTCCTGTCCAGTTGCAGATGGAAGATGTCACACCATTAATTGCGTGTCTCCCACTGCTCTTCAAACTCCGCAGAAAATGAAGCTTTTTACATATTCTTGATTAGACGAATGGCCCACCAAAGGCAATCTTCATTAAAATTCCATATACATAAGCATCATTAGAACACAGAGCTGGCTTGTCCACACATACAAATTTCCCAGTGTTAAATCATGGAATTATAACATTTAATGATGCTAGAAGCTAAAAGTTAGTCTGGCAACAAACCATCAGAGAAGTACAGCAGGCCTGAAATTCATTGTAAAACTATTGCTTGGTTGTTGGGGTTTATTTTTAACTCTACCCACAATGTCTGGAAATCACAGACTGAAGAGTTCTTATTATCATTGCGAATAAATACAGTGTGTGGGAAGGAGAGAACAGAAAAATACCAGGGCTGCTGTTCGGCATGAGATTTTTGGGAGGGCAGGGATCAATCTGGACAAGCGGGTCATGCCAGCAAGAAGCACAAGGATGCAAGGGCCTCCCTGCTTGTGGAGTTAGTTCAGCTTTTGCTGTCTCAGCAGTCAAGTAGCATGGCCTTCATAAACTGATCTAGGTCCACCTTAAAGTTATTTAGGTAATGACATTGCCCCAGCTAGGACATTATTCCTGGACCTTATCCTTCTAATAGATTGTGATCCTTCTGGTAATTTCCAGCTTATGTTGATTCAAGACCGGTTTATATCCCATACCTAAGCTGTCCTTCAGATTGAATCTCCCTCAGGGCCATTCCCTGGATAATATATTTGCAGTGAGCATATTCCCTTTCACTCCATGTTTTACCAGGCTAAACACAGACTCTTTTCTGTCATCTTGAATGGCAGCTTCTTTCCGCAGAGAGCCGTAATAACGACTGGGGTTTGGAGGCATCTATTCTGGACACTGGTGATCAGACCTACACATTTGCAGTCCATATTATGGGTATGGATTTGAAGGTGGTCTAGAAGGTCAACGCTGCCAGTGTAAAAGTAGCCTTATTGGCTTGAGGGACTTTGATGCTAGAGGTCAGCAGTGGTTTACCATCCCAGTCTCTTTGGCAAAAAGTTTTTCAAATGCAGCTGAGGGAATGCTTAAATAGGATGGCCACCTTTGTGAGCGTGGGACAGGGTGGGCTGAAGGCACAAGTCCCATCAGACAGCGTTCTAACGCCGTCCATGGCTGTGGGCTCTTCCATTTCACGCCTCCTGGGCCACTGACTAAGTTGTCCTTCATATGAGCATCCTTATATTCTGTCTCAGTGAAGATTTGGACGTGACAAAAGGATTCAACATAAAATAAGTTTCAGAGCAGTGACAGGGGGATTAAAATACAAGCAGAGCATAAATATACAAGGTTAGCATCATCAAAATGAAATTACTTTCTCCTTATTGTTCTTTATAGACTGCATATTGACCATGAAAGTGAACTGTTTTCTGTAGCATGTTCAATTGACTTAGGGAAACTTCCTTAAATCAAATTGGAAATGTTTTGAGATTTCTCAGGAGAATAAATGAGAAATAAATAGCAAAGCAGCATTTTGCTGAAGTGTCTAGTCACCAGTCATCATTAGACCTGACAGACAGAACAAGATGTTTAGAAAACTTATTGAATATGGTCCGTTATCTAGCTATGTACCAAGGCTTTTATCTGATCTATTTCTGGTTTTCTTTATATAAAAAGAACCCTGTTGTATTGGCAACAAAAATATCTGTTTATCCTAAGGACTTGTTGTCTACAGTACGTTGTTTCTGAGCACTGTACAATTTATTTTATGGCAACATAGTTCTCCCTGTTTTAATATTGCTGTGAAAAATTAGGAACATTGCAGTTTGTCTGGTGAAGGGCAGACAAAAATTTGCTCTTATTTACGCTTGAATAAATCTGAAACAACTGTTGGCTTAAGTTGCTCATCTAGATACCCACTGCTGTACTGGAGGAGAAACTCATCCACAGAATGCTCATTTTTTTCCATCACGGCTGTCCCTGCATGGCTGAGCCCAAGGTCCTGATGGATAATGCACAAACATTCTGAAAAAGTCATTGTCCTCCAGTGTAGATCTTCAGCCTTGCTCTGACCTGAGCTCCAGCTTTTCTTTGCTACCTTACAGAGAGTCAGAAACTTCAGAAGCCTTTTCCCTGGGTGGGGACTTACAGGCCATGACCAAAGCATTTAAGCTTCTTCTGGATAAATTATATTGAGCTCTTGGCATTCTCTAAGCTTTTCGAGACTTCAGGTCACTCTTGCAGTACTTTCCTGAATCCTTTCCAATTTATCAGCATACTCTTTAAACCGGGGATCCAAGAAGTGGTCAGTTTGTTCCAGTAATGCTCTTGCTAATGCCTCACAGAGTGATAATTTCTCTTCCCGCCTCTCATCAGTATTTTCTTCCCATGCAGCCGAGGATTGCTTTAGCACTTTAGCCACTTGGCTAGATTGGGAGCCCATCAGCAGTCAGCTATCCACCGTGAAACCATTTCTTGGCCATTGCTTGCTGAAGTACAGTCCTGAGTCCTACGGCTGGTACCTGCATAAAAATATTCCAGCGTACGCAGTTCTGTCTCCAGCAATTCAGCCCAACGTCAAAAGGCACATTATTCAAGGAAGCCCAGACTGCTGTGCCATCAGATAGCTCTGAAGGGCTGCTCTTTATCACCTTTCCCCCCGCCCCTGCTTTTTGCAGCCGGGTCCCCCGGCTTGTATTTGCACCCCAGCTGCGGGGGACGTTGATGAGAACGGGACCATGGGCAGGCACTTTGTGAAATCCTGGTGAGCAGACTCCACTGGGAGACCGGTTTCTCAGATATGATTACTTTCTGAAATCTGTCCATTAGCTGATTTCTGAGCCTTTTGATAGGAGTTTGTGTTGCCCTGTGTACAGAAGTGGTGACTTTTTTTAACAGACTGTCCTGCGTTATCAAATGAAATGCCTTACGGTGTTGAGTCTGGCAATGCTGTTACTTTTATCAGTCAAACTGCATCTCAAAGAAAAAGCAATATCAAGTTTGACAGAAATACCACTCTGCACTCATTTGCCTGTGCATACAAAAAAAGCAATCAATCTGCAAAACCTCGGCAAATAAGAAAATATATTCAGTTATTTAAATTTTCAAAGAAAAAATCTTTAGTTCATCCGCTTTGCAATATTCCTGAAAACAGAAAGGTTTTTACTTCTTCCTGATATGCAGCAACTCCCATAACATCTGAGACAGCTAATTTCACTCTCAAGCCATTTAAAGCAGATGGATTGTAGTCATGCACAAAACTCTCTAATGAATAAGTAAAACTACAGTTACTTATTATATTATATAATAGCCATTTGTAAAGAACCGATCATTGAAGCAGTTGAAGTTTTCAGTTTCTCCCTGCCTCGCTTTATTTAATTGCCTTTGTCTGCCTCGGTTTTGTCGGGCATTTACTGCCATCCAGTGCTTCTGCGAGATATGACTCCACCATCCGCTTAAATTACGAGCTAACCCAAAGCGAGAATATTTGGCTCTTAACGAATTTGCTGACCTCATTTGCAGAAGAAGTGCTACAGGTATTTTACAGCAATAAGCCAGCGCATCGCTTCGCTATAGCAGTGTTTTGAAATGATGCGGCATCTGGCTGTGCTGACAGCTTCATAATGATGGGACGCCAATTTTCAGACCCTGCGGGTAGGGCTCTGTCTGCCCAGCGTTGGAGGGGGGCTGATTTGAGCTGCTGGATTGCAGGTGTGAAAGAGAAGAGGCTTCATGATGAGTACTTTAAATAATGGTTTGCTTTGGTTTTAAGAAATTAATCTTTTGGTTATTTTTCTTTTTTTTTAATTCCCTACACAGGATTTGCTTTTGCATTTGTAGCCTGCAAGCATTCAGAGAGCGTGCTACTTCTGCTTCCCTGAAAGATAAAGCTCCATACTTGAAAAGCATCCATTTTACCTGGAGGATTTCTTTCTTTTTTTTTTTTTTTCTGGGCAAAAATCACACTTCATAAGAGCTTCACACCTTTATACGATGGCTAAGAAAGTTAAAGTAGTAAATATTTCAATTTTAAAAGATCCAAATTTTTTGTATTTTCATGAAATGTTGGGTGGGGTTGCAAAAAAAAATAATAGTACTCCCACATTTTAATAAGTCTGGATGTCTTTCTTCAGCAAGGAATAAACCATCTGGGTCTTCAGAAAGGCCAAAATTGTTACTTCATATCTCATGAGCAGATGGGTAGAAGATGAACTAAGTAAAATGAGAAGTTTAGGGCTGCGAGCTGTGGAGTCAGGCTCAACCCTGATCCTGGCCAAGTCGTTCAGACTGTGTTTTTGAAGCTCCTTGGTTTAGGTGGGTATGAAATACCTGAATAGGTTTACATACTCAGCCATCTTCGTACTTTCGGGGTTTACCAGTTAGTAGCAGTTTCCTTATTGCAATGATATAATACATCATTGTGCTACAAATTTACTTAAGGAGAAATGCGTATTTATGTATTTAAAGTGATGGCTATTTTGTCATTCTATTGTGATTTAAGGAAGACAGAACTTGTAGTATGCAGCACTTAACCACCTTTTTTTAGTGTGTGGGAGGCCAAACACTGGAACAGGCTGCCCAGAGAGGTTGTAGGGTCTCCATCCTTGGAGATATTCAAACCCTGACCGAACATGGTCCTGAGCAACCTGCTGTGAGCAGGGGATTGACTAAAAGGTCTCCAGAAGTGCTTCCAGCCTCAGCAATTTGTGGTTGTGTGGTACAATATATAGATTTTTTCCTGAAACAAAATATTACATACATGCAGGAAAACATTGTCCACCAACCCTAGTCAAAATCATAGCCAAACAGTTTAAACATGCTCATGAGCTAATTGCTTTTCACTTTCTGTTAAGATAATGAACCTCTAATCACACAGCAACTCATAATAGCATTCATAAATATCACATAATTTAACTTCCAACATATTAAAATGTTCAAGCACATGCTTAAGTATCAGGATAATCCTACTGTGATAGATACTCAGATTCAGGCTAAGCACGCGTTGGATGAACACATAAACTTTACCTTTTTTAAAGCATCCACTTCTCTGGTATCTGTATTCCAGACCACAGAGCTGGCTAATAAAGGGCAAAACAAAGGTTTTATGGACACTGGAAGCTGGTGTGTGTCCAGATGAGACAGAAGTGAACTGAGAGACTGAGAGCCCTAAGAAGGGAAAACCTGGCCCAGAAAACCCTTCCTGGTACAACCATAGATTCCCATGTAAAGCTTTGAGCACATGCAGTTCAACTACTCCATGGACCCCAGGTAAGCTTGGCCTCAGACTTGAAATATAGCGGATTCGTGCTTCTACAGCTCTATTTAACCAGGAAGCCTGGCATATGTGAAGCCCCCCCAACTATCCTGATCCAGTTTTCCTGATCATCTGGTCCTTGCCTGGCACAGCACCCCAAAGGTCACCGCACCTCCAGGAGCACACAGCCCACAGACACAGCGCTCCATGAGCACCAAAGCCTTCATCTCCCCTTCCCACGAATCCACCCCCTACCTACACCTTCCCCAGCCTTCCCTTTCTCCTTGAGTAGAAGAAAAAAAAGCCTCCACAGCTCTCACCTACGTGACACGAACACCCACACCACTGTACACACCTGAGCAGCAATGCCGTGCTGAATGCTCTTTCCTTGGTTTCTGTCCCATGTTTCAGTATTGGATTTTGTGACAGTGTTATATTTTATTTTAAAGATCACGTTAATTAAAAATCTTTGCCTCAAATAATCTCCGTTGCTTAGAGAATTTCAACTGAACCTTTAAAACAAATTCTTTTTCCCTTTATCGTTGTTTCTAATTTTGTGTTTCTTTCAGAGTGGTGAGTCAAAGAGGTTTAATCTGATTCATTTTGTTTTTTAGTTGATTCCAATTCCAGATGGTTTTACATCCTTCAAATGTCTTAAACAGTGATGTCAGGGAAATGCATATCCATTTTAATAACAAAAAAAAATCTGTCCTGAAGACTTTCACCCTGATCTTAAGCAAAAACCAAAAGCACAAAAGTCTCAGACAGGACTTTGCTGAAAACCTGTATAGGAGACCTGAACCCTGGGGAGCAAACTGTAGTTTTCTAATCCTCAGCAGAAAACAAAACAACTTATTACTGGATTTTTTTTTAATTACCTCTCTCTACGGCTTAAAAAATATCATAGACACGTAAAAGAAATAGCTTGAGGTTTGTGATTCGTGGGGGTAGGAGGGTTTGTTGTTGAGGGGTTTTGTTGATCTCACTTTTTTTAAACAAAAGGCAGAGTCTGGCCCTATGGCTGGGTCCACCAGCAGCTTTTCCACCCACGGAGGCCCACGTACATCTAAACAATGCTCTTAATTCTAGCCTGGCCTCAGATTGCCCTGACTGGAAGTACTGAGATCTGAATGAGCTTTGATACTGCTCTGCCCATAGCTCTGAATGTAAAACTGATCATTTAAGCCTATTTAAAAATACTAAAAAGAATACGTAACACACTGGACGCTGAAATCACAGTTGAACCACAGAAAATAGGTTTGCCTTTGAAGTGGCAGGAGAAGAATGGGTTTTCTGGTCAATCTTATCTAACCTGTTCCCAGATAGCTGCACTATAGGTGTCTCAGCTCCCTATTTCACCATGGCCTAGTCTGTTATTCATAATGTTAGGCTTGTCACAGTATCTAACCTACCTGTTCTCATGTTTGGTTTCTTCTCCTACAGTCTCTGAAGAACTCTTGACCTCACACATCTGCTGACATGGAAGTATTTACAGACTATGACCCTATCCCAGTGGAGTCCCTTCCTGTACTGCGTCACACCAAGTTTCTTCAGGAGCTCCTCCTCATGTTACCCAGATTTTAAGTTCTCTTTGGTTTGTGCTTTTTCTCTCCGCAATTTTAATTTTATTTCTGGATCTGAAATGAGCGTTGGCAGGTAAACATGTGGTGGACGCTCCAAAGATTTGTCAGAGCTGGGCATTAAAACAAGCGAAGGAAAAGAAACTTACATGATTGCACCCAGAAGTCTCTTCAGTCATTTCATGGTATCCGATTAGACATAAATCCCACCAAACTCAAAAATATTAATTGTGCCCTGTCTAACATGAGAACGAACTGGGAGTCGGCACAGCTTCTGAAAGTAATTGAGAAAACATAGCACAGGTAAATTCATCACATAGAAATGTAGAGGCTTGCACGAGTCTCCTGTTTCAAGTTGGGGGTTTGATGCCATTACCAAACAAGTTTCTAAAGCTCATCAGGAGCTTTCTATCAAAAGCATTTTTTGATTTAGCATGTCTGCAGGTAGTTCCACCAACGAGAAGATCCTCAGCCCTCAGCCCTTCATATGTTCTCAGGAGGCTGACAAGGACCAGCAGAGGTGAATGAGAGAAAGCAAAGTAGGTTGCTGCCTAATTGACATTCCTTCCCCAGGATTTTTGGCTATGAGGTAGCAAAACCTGAAGTTTAATACCAGGGGGGAAAACGGGAGCAAGGAGGCTGTAAACTCATACCCCCGCAGTCTGCATCTTCAGGGACAGGTACGTGCTACAGATCGCAGCTTGAAGCAGAAATGTCTAGATATTTCCAAATTAGGTGGTGGGTTTTGAACAATTTGTTCATATTTTTATGTGCGCTCATGTGAATATTCCAGCCTGCATCAGGACAAAACAACAAATGTTGAAGAACTCATTTTTCCCTTGGGATGAAAAACCTAATTTCTACTTGGCTGTAGAAAATAAACAATCCACAGTAGCTTAGAGGCTTAATTAAAAGCAGACTATACCTGTGGTAAGAACTGGCAAACATCGACTTCTTAATGGCTTCTGTGAGCAATCAGAAAAAAACCCTACTTGACTTTGCAGTGTAAGGAGAAATGCAATTCTGAAGAGCAGCCGGGCTTTGGGACCCTGACCTTTGCTGATGGTACCCTTGGAGATAAACAAGACTAAGGCAAGCACTTAAGTGATACACAGGATAGAAAATATTACCTTAACAAGATGTATTTTATAGAGCTGTGTGTTTTTACTAGCAGACCATGATTAAGACCTAATGAAAAACAGAAACAGAAGTGCTTCTGAGATGGTGGAAACAAAATTTATTACCACCCCTGGTGGAACGGCAAAGGGATCTAAGCCAGTTTCCCAGCACCTGCTGTGCAGACTGGGAGCCGCTGGGAAGCGATGCAGCTGGCCACCTTGTGGAACATGCAGTAACACTCAGCAGAGATTACACGGGCAGGATATTAAAGAAATTACACTCAAACCTGCGGAGTTTAATTTTATTATAAAGGATTGTTTATACTGTGAACCTTCTAAGAAAGACCCTCACTTGCTCTAAGGGCTGGCTCACCAGTAAATAGAAAGCCATCACTGCAGAGCCGAATAGGATTCAGCTGTCCTTGATACGCGTTCCCATAAGAAGAAACAATTAATAGGCTTGAACGGGATAGCAAATGAACAGAAAACAGTTCCTATCAAACTCTGATTCTTGTCACTGCTCTAAAACACACTGTAAGACCCATCCCACTCATGAATGGTTTCTAAATGGCCCATTTGTTTAAAAGTCCCTTTTTGCTGTGCTGAATCTCCCTCCTAGAAAAAGAGCTACAGTTCACATTAATAGTAGTGCCGCAGCCAGTAGACCCCCTGCAAGCATCGCGCTCGTCGCTGCTGCGTTCACCGGCTTGCAATGAACTTCATTCCACACTGATTCATTACCAGGGAGAAGTCGCAACAGCAAATTCTTTCAGTCTCCCTGACTTGTTCATCTGTTAGTCAAATAAACAGAGGAGGAAGCCGGTTAATTTGGTAACAGGAAGGCTTTCCTCATTGAAACATCGCAGGCAATAAATAACCATTCAGTGGGTTTTCATTTGTTCTCTTGGTTATTCCATGTCTGTAACAACGAGGAATCATCTGGTGGTGTGTTTAAATGAAGCAAAAATATATATCGTCATTTGTACCGAAGTCATACAGGGGAAACCTAAGATGTTTGCAAAGAAAGATTATAATGGAAACTAAAGCATACCCAATTTATAACGGACTTTAATCCTTTTTTCTTCTTTCTTTCAGACAAGCTCATTACAGAAGGAGAACTGAATTTCTGCAGTAGCTGCCTTCGCTCACAGGCCTCTGATGAGCAATCAGCGCTGTGCACTGAAGCATGAACTTTATATGTGTACTGAAATTCACAGTTCAACAAATTCCCCAGATAAACCTGGAGATGGAATAACAACAGAATTAGACGTGTTATTACAGATAGTGACCCAACACCTTCATTCTTCATCTTTCATTTACCTTTCCCTGTGCCTGCATCTAAAATGACAAGCTGAGTCTGTCTTCACTCAGACACTTCTGTGATGAAGTGTTTCATGAAATTTCTGCAGGCCAAAAATATTATTGCTTTCTTCTTAATTTTGATATTATTTTTCTTATGTTGCCATTCCAATAGAAGCCACACACAGATGGAAGCGATAAAGGAAAATGTCACATAATACAGGCTTTGAATTAAGATAAAGTTCTTGCATCCCAGATTTTTTCATATAGGAAAACACATGGAAGAACCTGCATGTCTTACACGTGTCCCTCCCCTCCTCCCCGCAAGCCTGCCACCGTGTCCCTGGTCATCGTGCTTTCGGAACAGCAGCTCCAGCTCCTCTGCGTTGCATGAGCCGCAGTGATGGGCATCTCCATGACACCGACAATGGGGAGCCAAAACGCCGGCATCTCTGGGCTGACCCAGCACCTGCAGCCAGCACAGAAGACAACGAACCGGTTCCTGTCAGAGTGGTCAGCAGTCTGCTGGGGTAGGCAGATATTGCTATTACATTACAAGGATTTATCAGGTCCAGCATTTTTAGCGTATCTTGGCTTCCCTTCTTCAAACTAGTCTGCAAGGCTTGCAAAGGCATTAACTTCTTTCCATGGCACTGGGGAGAAGGACACTGGTGCTCTTAGGGTTGTGGAAAGTGAACTAGATATCCATAGGAGCCTTTTTGACAAGATCCATTCATTTAATATATGGCAAAGTATATTATACTTATGTATGTATTCGGAGGCAAAGTAAGGCAAGGGTGTCAGTCTCAATTTTGGATTTACTCAAAGCACTTCAAGCATCTCTCCTACAGAAGATGGACCTAGGAGCAAGTCTTGCATTAGCCAGGCATTGCTGGGCCACCGTGACACCGGAGGGGTTTTCAGGAATGCGCTGCCCGACTCCTGGCTTGGAGAGCCTGTTTTCTAGAGCAGGACCCCCCACTACGCCTCACACGCTGCCAACCAGGCTGTCAGCGCTACGTCTTCATGAACACGTGAAATGTACAACACGGGTAAAGGGAGGAAGGTCGGGAAAACCATAAAATCAATATCTAGCTTTTTTTATTTTTTGCACCATTTATTACAGCTGTAACCAGCAGCAGACAGACAGACCCTAAAACCAGCTGCTGGGACAAGAGTATTTCCAGTCATGTTTCCTGCCATGCAAAGGCCGCTGCAGCAGCAGTAAGCAGCAGCCTCCTGCCTCTGAAATTAGAGTTTCCTCACTTGTTGTGTGACCCCGGATGTAAGAAGATCTCCCTTTTGCCAACTGCAGAAGTAAAAAAGAACTTGGCCTTGAATAGCAGGTGATATTTTTATATTTCAGTTCAAGCGTTTTTCTTAACAGGCAAATGAAAGGGGCTTTTAGATTTCAGGTGCCTCATAAAAACATTCATAGTAACTTTACTTTAATAAGCCCTATCATCTGTCATGTCTGGGACTTCAGACTTCTCTCACCTCATACAAGTCTTAGCAAAAGTAAGACCAGCAACACCAGCAGGACAGTGTGTCTGACACTTCTTTTTTTTCTCTTTTGTTTTTTTTTTTTTTTTCTTTTTTTTTTTGTTACGTTAACTCTTCCCCCTCTTCCTCCCTCTCCACAATTGGGTAATATTTCTAAGATTTTTGGTCACAAAAATCTCTTCTTGGAATACATATTCTATTAAATAAGAGTTTTTGGAGCTACATCCTTGACGTATGAGCTTAGTAAGAATGAATTTGTAATGGACCCAGTTTGTAGGGAAACGGCACTGCAGGGTGCACCCATCCCTGGGCCAGACCTGTTTTCACGTCCCACTTGCTGCTGGCCAAGGGGTGGTGGCTGTCACCTGCCTGCACCGACCATGTCTCACTGGTACAGCATCCAGTATCATCTGTCCTCACACAAGGCCTGTCAGCAGTGTGCGAGCATCTTTCCGAATGCTGGAGGGCATCACAACTCCTGCTGGCATCAGTGAACAAAACCACCCTGTGCAATGATTTGTACGGATAAGAAACATATTTACTTTACGCACTAAAGGGATAAATACATTATCAGATTTTGAAACAGTCCCCAAAAGACGAAAGAAATGCTGGTGTGTCTGGGCAGCACCAGCTTCCCCCAGCGGTGCTGCTCGAAGGCTCCTCTCCCACTTTTGCCCCAGCCCCCTGCGCAGCGGGTCATCCTCTGTGCCCTCCTCCACAGCCATGGGCTCTGCGGGGCTCACCAGGCACTTCACACACCAGCATTAGTGATGCCTTTCATTCAGTCCCCTAGCAAAGACATATGTCCTGACAGGCAGAGAAGTGTCCCATGGTGAGTGCCAGGGTTTTCTCCCTGTCTCTTCCCCTTTCGAGCCCTGCAGCTGAGGTCTTCTTCCGCCTGCCCTTCAGGTTCTCCAATTAGTTTCCTAATTCAAAGCTACTGGCTCACAAGCACAGCATCACCTCCGCAGTTCTTCAGTCAAAGAGCCAAGGATGGTGGCATGCGGAGTCCCATCACTCAGCTTTATGACCAAAAGGACTTGAGTGTCCAAAAAGTTTAGGAGCCAGGTTAACACCTTCAGAGGTTTCCCCTCCCTGGTACCACCACAGCAGGGGCAGATTCCTCACAGAGCACACGTTTGATGTCGCACCAGTGATGGAAAATGTCCCTGAAGGTATTTTAATTAGTTCGAGCTGGCTTATTCTACCATAGGGGATCACAAAGGTCCCGTAGCTTTATCATCACAGAGCTCTGAGCTGATGTGTCTGATAGCAGCCTGCATCAGATCTGTTTGCCATTAAATCATTAGCAGTCCATAAAAACTGAAAATAAATCAGGCTATTATTCACCAGACTTTGGTCATTTCCTAATCTCGTGAAACACACGAAAATAGCTATGCTAATGACACTGTTATGAATCCGGTTTTCTTGCTCATCATTACCATTTTAAAGTGGCTTAAATGGACTAGTAATCACCATAGCAACAAAGCAGCAGTCAGGACTACTATCAAGAGAATTTGTTGTCTTAAAAGGGAATGTGGGGTTTTTACATCTTTTTAGTGAAACCTGGGTTTCTTCTGATTTTGAACACGGTAACAGACCTGAAAGAAACAGGAAGAAAATAAGAACATTCTCATGAAAACTCTGAATATCCCCAAATCTGCACTTCTTATTTATTGATGCAAAATTTAAGGGCATAAACAGAGAAGCAAGTAGGAATTAGTACACCGGGAAGGATCTAAGCACGCATTGGGGTAAATCATGCATTCCAGTATCAAAAAGGCAATGTTGCACCTGGGAAAGCACACAAGCAAGGTTTGGAAGAAAACCAGAGTGTCTTGTTATACCTCAGGCTTCAGGGTTTTTTTTTAGAATGACTTTTCCTGCTTCTGCTGCCTCCTTCCATTGATAAACACTCACAGACCCTTAAAATGACTTGTCATGGTATACATCACAGTCTAACATCATTATTTTAGTTGTTCCTCAGACATTGGCAACCACAGCTAATTATATTAGAAATGAGATATAAAAATAATAAAAAAAGAAAAGTGTGTGCTACTGCCTGGCTTAAAAATTTTAAATCTGTCTACAAAAAACAACAACATTGAAATAGCTATCATTGCTATTGACTCTTTTCTAGCTTTCCCTGCTTCTGGAAGACTTGATAGGTCACAACAAGAAGCAAACTGAGTCAAAAACACGTAACAAAACTGCTTAAAAGCCTCTCTCTCTCTTTTTTTTTTTTTTTTAAATATTGAATCACATCGGTACATATACCAGACAATCTCTCTTGATAAAAACTCTTCCTGTGAAAACTGAGCCAGCTGCAGCTGAGGTCAGAGTGCTGGGATGTTCCTCTGCCACGAGCCCCTCACCAGTGCGTGGCAGCAGGGCTGGAGGCTCTGGGTGCTGGGCTGAGAAGCTGGGGGGAAGTCAGAGGCCAGTTTCTCATCGACCAGATCCTACCCCTTGCCTACCTTATCTTGCCCAGCCACCAACCACAGCAGGGCTCTGGGTTTCCCAAAAAGAAAGATAGCTCTTCCTCCCCAAAATGCCTGACAGCAGTTGTTCTATTTAGGCACTAAATAGGCGAAACAGACAGCGGGTACAGGCAAGATGCCCGCCCGCATGCAGGCATCGTTTGGCAGCCTTAGAGGACAGGGTTTTGCAGCGCACAGTCCCTTCCATGAAAAGGCAGCGGTGAGTACTTTCTGCTCTGGAGGGGCTGCCCCTTGGTGTCCCGCAGTGCCACACAGCACGGGGACCATGCCCCGACAGCCAGGGCACAAGGGGGCAAACCCTATGGGGTTTGGAGCCCAGGGGTGAGCAGTAGAAAGCTACCCCCAGCCATACTGGCCAGCCCTGGTCTGTTCAAGTTACCGATTAAACACGACAGACAGCGCACCCTCAAAGGCAAAGACATTTTCCCAGCTATTTCCAGTCTGTTTGCCTTGCTGGAGCCTGAGGAAGCCACATACATCCTGCCGGAGATGAGGCCCCTCCATCCCTCCCCACCCCGCCTCCAGCTGCCAGACTTCTGCCTCGGGAGGTGCAAGAAATTATATTACTTGAGCTTTTAGCCTCCACCTTGGTACGAAAGCATCTCAGTATTACAGAGCATCTGGATTAACTGCATTGCTTCTCTTCTTGGAACGCACAAACATAGTTTTCTTCTCGTAAGGGGATTGGGTGCATGTCAAAAACTTGCATCCCGATGCCACTGTAATCACTAGGTATGGAGACCTTTTCCAAGACCTGCATGTTGATCTGTAGCCAGATGCTATTTTCACCTCACTGCTGCTGAGCGTGCGGAAACTGCCGATGAGCAGCTCTGAAGCAATACACTTCCTTCAAATTCCTGCCCTTCATTATTAAATACCAGCAGACAGACTCAGCTTCAGGTTGTACCCAGCTGTGCCCAGGGCTCGAGGAGGACGCGGGTCGTCTTTAACAGTGAGCTGAAGGCAGCGGGGCACACCAGGTGAGAGCTCAAAGGAAGACACATCCGTTAAAATACCCACCCCAGAGGTCTCAGGGGTGGCCAGCTGAGCCATGCTGTGGGTGATGGAGACTTCCAGCACCAGCACAGCGCAGCAATCCTTGTACCCCATGGGGACGAGTGGGTCTTCCCCATGCTTTCCAGGGGAGCACACCACTCTCACAGCTCCACAGGCTCCTGCGTGTTACCCACCGCAGCAGCTGACAGTCAAGTGCTGGTGGCAAAGGTGACTGCTGCTCATTAAAAACATATGAAATTAGACAGATTACAGTGTAGGTCTTCGTAAAGAGAGCTTCAAAACCAAAGTCTGGTAAACGCACTTCAAATTCATCCTCTGCAAGGGCTTCCCTTTAAAATGGTGAAGTGCCTCACTCATCAGCTGAATTTCAGCAACAAATTACCAGAGGGAAATGGTTTTTAGGTCACCTCAGCCTCATCAATAGCAAAGTGAAAGGGAAAAGGTCCCCCGGGCCCAGGCTGGCCCAGCACAGCGCAGTGCCCCTGGCTCTGCGGGCCGTGCTTCTGATCTCCAGACCGGGCCTCCCAAAAGGAGAGACCAGGCAGTTCCTGCGCTTCAGGAGCTGCACCAAACAGTATAAAACCAGACAGAAACACTCACCCTAAGAAAAAAGGATAAATGCTACAGGACAGGCGAGACTCTCCTCTGTACCGGTGCCCCTCTCTCCTCATCATGGCTGCTCTCTGCCTCGGCACAAGGCGCAGTGCGAGCAGCGCAGTCTGTCCCACACAGAGGCGGCACTTTTAAAACATAACGGACAAGATAAAATATGGAACAGGGTGGAAACAGGGGTAACAACCTCAACAAGAACTCTGTTTTGGTAAGACAACAGTTCAGTTTTTGACTGAAACCTTTCTGGCTGTAGCTGTGGGAGGGAAGAGCAGGACCCCTTCCACCTTGGCCCACCCACCAGTGGCTCGGGGACGGCGTTGGCCCAACACGCCAGAGGCACAAAGCCTGGGCCTTTCTGTCACTTGTCCCATCCAGGACAAGCTCAAGGATGAGGGGGTGACAACTCTCCTGGTCAAAAGGAGCAGCAGTGACTTGTACCCAGCCGGGAGCTGCAGAGGGACAGCACCTCACTCCGAACCCTCTCTGTGCTGGGGGGACATGAGCTGCTCCGTCCCACCCCCGTGTACAGCCATGTAGGGGCCTGGAGCTCGGTGCAGGCAACCAACCCATTGCTAAAGCCAGCAGAGAAGCACAAGCTGGGCATCAAGCCCGTGGGCACTGTGAGGGTCCTCTGGGCCGACAAGCTTCAGCAGCTCTGTCCCTTTGGACAACTGCAGGGATGGGCGCCCACCACAGGAGCTTTAAAGCACCTACATTTGGGATTTAATCCCTCTTGGGGACCCAACTTTGCCAGAAATCACAAGTCCGAGCAAGTTTGTCACCATCGTGCCCCCCCGTCACAGTGTGTGGCATCTCCCACCACGTGCTGTCTGTACCAGGAACAGCGTGGCCAGCAGCACCAGGGAAGCGATCGTCCCCCTGTACGCGGCACTGGTGAGACCCCACCTCGAGCGCTGTGTCCAGTTTTGGGCCCCTCACTACAAGAAAGACATTGAGGTGCTGGAGCGAGTCCAGAGAAGGGCAACGAAGCTGGTGAGGGGTCTGGAGAACAAGTCTTATGAGGAGCGGCTGAGGGAGCTGGGGCTGTTTAGCCTGGAGAAAAGGAGGCTGAGGGGAGACCTTATGGCTCTCCACAACTACCTGAAAGGAGGGTGCAGTGAGGAGGGGGTCGGTCTCTTCTTTCAAGTAATAAGCGATGGGACAAGAGAAAACAGCCTCAAGTCGCAGCATGTGAGGTTTAGATTGTATATTAGGAAAAAAATTCTTCAACGAGAGGGTTATCAATCATTGGAAGAGGCTGCCCAGGCAAGTGGTGGAGTCACCATCCCTGGAGGTATTTAAAAGACAGGTAGACATGGTGCTTAGGGATGTGGTTTAGTGGTGGTTTTGGCAGTGTTAGGTTAATGGCTGGACTCAATGATCTTAAAGGTCCCTTCCAACCTAGATGATTTTATGCGTTCAGATCTTCTCTCATCACCTGATCTGCCCTGAGCCACCCGATGCCATTGCCGAAATGACACTGCTGAAAGCGGGGAAAAGTGTCTCTCATCAGGGTTTTCTTGACATTAATGAAAAAAAAAAATCTAATTCTAAAAACAAGAACTAAGACTTAGAAGTAACTGAAACTGAGCACTTCTATTTTGATTTTATATTCTCCAGCAAAAATGTTACCATCAAGGAGGATTATAATGCAGAGTTATAAAGTATCTTAGCCATAGAATAAACATAAATAGCTTATAAAGGACGTTGTGTGAAGCATTTTCACATGGAGCTTACAGGTCAGGCTCCCAGAGCTGCCATGGAAACCTCTCACCACCAGCAGTGCCAAGGGCTGAGCCGTGGCCGAACCGTCCCCTCTACAGCTTGGTGCTGGTGAGCCCCACGGCTCGGACAGCTGGCGCTTTCGAAAAGCAAGAGAGCAAAACCAGAAAGGCAGAGGTAAATACAGCAAAGGCTGGAACTGTTGGCTCCAGTGCAAGGACACAGATCTTGATGTGTTCAACAGCGAGACAGTATTTTCTTTGCAGGCTAAGGGTACAAGGGCATAACATGAGCAGGACGTACCCCATCTAGATTTTAAAAGTGTAAGAAACCTTATATGCCTGAGAAAAATACTCATGCAGGCCTGTGCTGACAGGGATCTGGGAAGCCTGAGCTTTTTCCCGGCAACCGCTGCCACTGGTACAACCTGTGGCACCTCTGCACGCAGCTTACGAGTCAAGGATGAGATTTTTTGCAAAGGTTCAGGACACCGGCACCACCAGCAACTTCCTTTTCACACAGGCTCACAACCCGATCCGGTAACTACCTGCATTTCATACCAACCCACATCTGATCCTCTGAAGCTGGGTCAAGTACAGGTCTGCCCAGCGTCACTTAAAGAGATGATGAGCACTGGGGATAGGGGGAAAACAGGGAGAGCCTTGTGCTTCCTTAACGGGGCTGCAAGAAATAACACAAAAACCATTTCTGCCAGTTATTCTCCCCACCCGCTTTTGCTCAAGGAGGTACCACAGCTTCCTTCTGCCAAAAGCTCATTCCGGACCCAACCCTTTGGAAACCAAATTTCCCACCAGATTTAACTGAAAAGTGATTAACCAGCTAAAGCGGTTAATCACTCCCGGCCTTGCAGTATTGCAGGTTCAAGGTGATGCCAGAGACATCCCCCAGCGATGGGAGCACCAGAGCGATGCCACCAGCTCCTGAGGCACGCGGTGGTCCTTGGTCCCTGCAGGAGCACAGGGCGGCTGGAGGCAGCTGCGGGGACAGAGATGGGGAAAGCTGCAGGAGCATGACAGCTGGGCACAGGGGCTACGGGGCTGGAAAAAGAAGGGCTACCTTCACATGAATGCATCTGCTGTGCGCTGAAAGGTAAGTTTTTGGCCCATTTTTCAGTTCACACTGCTATGTGCCCACAGGCACAGAAAGGAAACAGTAAGTCTGGAGAGTAACTTAGGTTAAAAAAACCCAACACAAGAAATAAATCCCTTTTTATTTCAATTTAACATCTAAGATCCTTACTTGCGATTTTTAGGAGCAGAATACACTGCCCCACAGATGACAAGTCTTCTGCTCCTCCTGCATGGATGCTCTGAGAGAACCATCCCCACCTGCCCCAGCTTCCTGGAGGGACCAGCTGGACCCAGCGCAGCGCTGGGACCTGCACCAGTGCCCGAGACAACGTCCTCAAACGAAAATCCCCCACAACCTCTCCTGGCCATGCTCCCTGATCCCCTCCAACCATCCCTGCTCTGATTGCAACGGCCCCAAAAATTAGATGACCAACTACCACTCCTCTCCTCACCTTCTTTTTGCCAGCTCTGGTTGAAGCTTTGAGAGAAGGAGCAGGGAAAAAGTCGGTGCTTGAAGGAATCGGATTTAGCAGATTAAATCTAGCTCTAACAGCAGCATATGGACTCTGTAAATATCTGCACAATCAGGTTTTGTGCAGAGTTAACTTGCACACATAGATGTTAGTTTTAGCTCAGGTTTTTTGCATTATTCTTTAATATTATAAACTTGGGACCAGCCTTTAATGTGTATCCAATTCATATTCAAAAGTTACCTCTGAAGTCTGATGGACATTGCAAAACTGGAAAGGGGAACGGAGGCAATTCTATGTATCAGCTCTATTACAGACACCAAAACCATACCTGCAGCTGCAGATCCAAGGGCCGCTAAGAGAGCCTGTAGCAGCTTGGCTGAGCTGGAAAGGGAGACATACATTGCTCTTCTCACTGCTCTCAGGTCCTCTGCTGGCCTCCTGACATTTTAGGAAGGTCTGGCGATACCTAGCGCTGGCATAAGGCAGGTGGCAGGAGGCAGGCAGCTCTTAGTTTGGCATGAAACCATTGTCAGCTTAAAATATTTGCTTAAGCAGAAGCCAGAGTTTGGGCTTTTCAAGAAGGTGTTTACCCAGCTGGAGCTGGAGCCTGGCACACCTGTAGAAGGAGGCGTTAAAGGGCTCCCGTCATCTCCAAGTGAGGAGAAAGCTGTACGGTGCACATTAAGTCTTCACTAAGCAGTCCGGCTTGTCAGGAATATAAAACAATAAACCTACTCAAACAGGAGGAATAAATTTTAAGCATGAGTTAGCAGAGCAGTAAGTCCAAGGTGTTTGCTGAGGCCATATATGATTTTTTGTGTGTGTGTTTATTCTCACAGAGAATCACAGAATGGTAGGGGTTGGAAGGGACCTCTGGAGATCACCTAGGCCAATCCCTTAAAAAGCCCCAAATGCAAGTGATACTCACCACACAGTGACCTCGCATGGAGACCATCGTGGTCATATTTGAAAATGGCCATTAGGGCAATACAATAAATCCACATTCTTCATATAAACATTCTTTATACACTTTTTGCTATATTTAAAAGCAGAGTCTCAACATATTTACATGTCTTTGAATACAGCATCTCCCCTCCTTCTCCAAAAGCCTTTCTGAACTCTGCTCAGCCACAGATGGTGGGGGGAGCACCCACAGCCATCACAAGTCCAGTTTTGGACACAAAGCTGCCTGTCCCCCACATCCCATCTGTCCTCCTTTCCAGCAGACACCATTTCAGTCCTGCATCACTCAGAACAAATCCCAGGCTTAACTCCCCTCCGCTGTGCTTTGCTTTCCTTGGAAAGCACCCAGAGCCCCTCATCTTGAAGAAGGATTTGAGCACAGCTGCCACCACTCCATGAGCCATGCTTATTTTGGGAAGTCGTAGGGGTTAACGCACCATGAGGAACAACCTGAAGCTCCATCTGTGAGCAGGAAGATGGTTTTCTGAGGCATTGTCCCTGCCAGGTGAGCACTGTGAGCAGTGATGATGCCCCATGTACCTCTGGAAGCTTTCCTAGAGCATGCCCACTAACCAACACCATTCACGCGTTTCCTGCAGGCATCCAAAACATAAGGTATTGCAAGAAAAACACATCTGAATACAGGAAAGCCCGGCACTAATATACTAAACCCAACCCCCAAGAGTAAAGAAAGGTAAATACTACTGTTATATACACACTCCATGAAGAAATGTCCATTTCATCATTTTCCCCCCCCCCAACCTTTTTTGCAGAGTTTCTTTTGTTCCCAAACGCTCCGCAGACAGCACCCCTGCAGATTTATAGACTTGCATGATATTTTTAGGGATTATTTGGTTTAGAAACAGCTCATGTGAGTTTTATTCCCTGTTCTTGTTGTGTGGCTGGTTAATGTTTGGCAGTGGCTAATGACGGTCAGAGGAGGTGATTTTTCAAAACGCAAATATAACACCGAATATAGTTATTTGATTTACAGACTTAACACTAGGAGCACTCCTTCCCAAATACTTATCTGACCTGAAAAAACTAGGGAGAGGATTTTCAGAAGTTCTTACTGACTTAGCCGTGAGAGGTTAAGACCTCACCCCTGGGCACGGAGTAGCATGGAGATGCCTGAGCAAATACTGGCTCAGGTCCCGTCCTTCCCAAACACCATTTTGCAGCAGGCAGCTACTTCTACGTTTATTCCTCTACAGACAGGTTTTGTCTGACATAGGCTTGCACCAGGAAGAAAAGTGGTTTTGTGAAGAAGAGATTGTCCGCTTTGAAGAGCTCGCTCAGCGGTTCCAAGCAGCATCCTCTCCCTTCAGTTGCACGGGTCATCGGTAGCAAAGATGTGACACATCAGCGTGAGAAAATGGAAGCCACCAAGTAATCCAAACCAGCAGAGGCACCAATTTAGCTCCAATTTACACAAAATGGAAGATGTAAGAGGTGGAGGCAGCTTTAGTGAACTTGTGGCATGTTCATCAGGACATGGTCAGTCAGTTATTGCTAAATAATCAGGACTGAAAGTATGAGGTTATTTTTGTCAGAGGATGAAAACTAGAACAACGCTGAAGCAGAAAAACCCAGGCAAGAGGAAAGCGAGGTAAAATTCTCAATTCAAAGCTTGAGCAGTCACAGAGACAGCAAACCAGAAATTTGGTCAATTTAGGAATGAAAAAAGAGCAACTTCTCTTCGGACATAATTCAGCTTGAACTTTCAGCTAGACTGTAAAGTAAAAGTCAGCCACAAAACACCAAATGAAGTGAGGATGAAGAGAAGTTTCTGGTCTAGGCACACACGTGCTAGTAGGATTTTATCCATTTGCACGAGATGATCCAGAGATGAACTAAAGAGCAGGGGATAAAGAAAAGGGCTGCAGTAGGTCAAATGGGCCAAGTGGGTTTGGAGGAATGTTTGTATATGCACTTGAAGAAAAGCAAGAAAAAAACATAAAGGAAAACAAATATAGAGAATTAGGGGAGGGTGAAGCATAAGGCAGAAGCCATAGAATAAACAAATCCAGTATTTAATAGAAAAGCATAGTGAAAAAGGAAGACTGAAGGAACTCACGCTCAACATACAACTATTTTCCATGGAAACTGGCAAAGATGGAGCTTCAGTAGAGGATGCAAAAGCAGAGATTTTGCCTAATTCACATCTGAAATAGGCCGTGAAACTCACAAGGTAGAGAGAAGAGCCAGCTATTTCAACACAGAAACAGGTATTTTACCTTCCCGTCATCTTCCCTCTCTGTCTCCCAACCAAATCCAACCTGGCCAAACACAGCAGGCAGCAGTTCAGGCTAAATATGGTACCAAAGACACGTTCACAACAACCACATCCCTGAGGCACTGCGTTAAGCCCACTCAGCTCCTAGAGCATCCACAGCCCAGTGAGGACTCTTGCTGCAAGGGAGTGTTCCCTTCGCAATGCCCAGACTTCTCTAACACAGAAAAGGAACGCTGCATCTCTTTCGTACTTTTTACTCACAATGTAGGAAAAATATTTGAAGGTCCGAGGTGAGCTAATAATTTGTGGGTTAAACATTTAGCTTATCCTAAAACTGTCTAAACAGAGGAATTCAGTGAATCCAGCGATTCAATAGAGGAACTCAGATTTAAAGATTACTTAAAAGTAACAGCAAAGAACCCCATCTGCTTCTGCAAGCTGAGTGCTGTAACTGTCCTCTACCGGTAATGCAGATACTGCACAAGGCCGTGCCTTTATCTGCTCGTCCGTGTTAAGCCTGCCTGTGCTGGTGACACCCTGTGGACCACCGCCAGCACTCCTCCTCTCCTTGCACAGGCATTACAGGGACACAGACAGCAGGTAAAGGGCTCATTTCAATTCAATTCTATTATTTCCAGGGGCTGCTAAAGTGAGCTTGAGAAAGCAAGTGCCACTTTCAGGATGACCGTCCCCTCCTCCCAAGTGCCATGCCGTCTACAGCCAAAATGAGACTTCCAGGCTCCACACCCTCCTTCCACAAGGCTTCAGGCAGGTGGGGTTGGATCCAATCGCTGCGTGCACTGCTGTAGAGGCAACTTATCTTGTACAGATATTTAATGAAAAATGCATTAAAGCGGTACAAGAGGGAAGTTAAGTATCGTCAGAACAAGTTAAGTATTGTCAGAACACATAAAATACCAGCTTAAAAGCACCATTACATCACCAGACGCATTGTTGCCACCATGAGAAACCGAAATGAATGGAGCAGCACACATTCACGACCGGAGGATCCGTCCCAGACCGATCTATTTCAGCTGAGCAAAACACAGAAAGGAGTATTGTAGAGGCAAACAAATAGGTCTGGATTAGATGACCAGGCAGCTCACTGCCCGTATTATGTTCCTAACCACAGACAAAGGCCCCTGTACCCAGTGACCGCCAGCACTGTGCAGCAAGCCTCCCTGGCACGGAGCATGGATAAAGAAGCCCTGCCATTTATCCCCAGCGGGGTTAGAGGTTACACAGAAACACAGCCAAAAGCTCGGCAATTAGGTACGTGTCGATGCGACCCATGAGGTGAAGCAACCGCAGATGCTGCAGAAGAACAACCATACCTGGATGTGAAACGCTCCTGCTGAGCACACCTCCTACAGACCTCTGGGGTGGCAAAGGGCGTATCCTCACCTCCAGTGCCCACCTCTAGCACAGGCTGCAGCCATTTGTTTCGTGGAGGAGCTCTGGAGACGCGAGTTTGTGATCCTATGCACAGCCTCGGGTCACCCACACCCTCTGGCAGTGGCAGCATCTCAGAAATCACCAGTTGCTTTTTCATCCCTTAAATTAACCGTATGATTACAAAGTGACAGATGTACTTACAGACAAAGATCTTACGAAAAATATATATACACTTTCCAACACAGTAACAGGATTATTTAAAATAAAAGCATGTTCCTTCAAAAGCAGTGAGAAACAAAACCCACCCGCCCTCCCCCCCAGTGATGGACTCGAGGGGGCTACGAATCTGCCAAAAAGCACCAACTCACCTTGTTTCAAGAAATCCGGCATAGTTTTGAAAGATAAGTTATTAAAGTTTGTAAAAAGTGTTAGCACAAAGCATTTTTAGGTTTATTTAAATAAAAATTATAATTTATACAAGACTTTTTAAACAAACAAGATTTTCTTAAAAAATGTACAGGGCAAATCATTTCATTATTTCAATTCTTCATACAGTATAAGTCTTTTGTCAAACAAAAGTTACACTGATAATGAATTATTTACAACTTCAAAATATAGACTCAAACTTCAGACATAAAAATTTTAACATCCATTATATTTCAATGATTAGTAGAAATTAAACATCTGCCAAAATGTACAGAATTCAATAAAAACTACCAGTGTTTTTAATACAAGTTTAAGTAGCCAAAAAAAAGTACATCCTTTCATCTCTTCACGATCGGGTAAAATCTCTTTTCTCTTTGTCTGCAGGAACAAGGGTAGGGATTTGCTGCTGGCGTCCTGTGTGATGTTGCTACTAATTAAGAGCTTGTTTCATTCAATCTTGCCTCACAAAAGCTACAGTGCACAGAAAGGCATGATTTCATATTTCAGCTTTTTTTTCCTTTTGAATTTAAATGGTCACCGATAAAGAATTAAAGCAGTCAGTTTTCATCTCCCTTTTTTTTTTTTCCTCTTTAAAAAAGGGACTCAAACTAACCAATGCACTTCTAAAGAAGTTAAATCCAATTACACGTGAATGATCCAGCCATGAACCACAGACATCAACAGAATTGCAAATATAAACAGCAAACAGACAGACAGAATGACAAGAACATCACTTTCTGCTATTAGAAAGTAGCACTTTACATTAAGTGGTACGAGCCAGCCTGTTACTGAAGTACAGCAGACTACACTGCAAAACTACGTAAGAAGATTGGAATTTAAGGTGAACTTCAGTGTAATTATACAAGTCAAGTATGTATTTACTCCCTGCCCATCGCCTCCCGCGAGGGTGCAGCAGGAGGACAAGCACAGGGTTATCTTCTAGTGTCTCCGATGTTACGTACACCACAGGAGCAGTCAATGGAGCAGGAACCTGGACAACCCAACGTAAAGTGCACTTTGCAAAATATGTACATAGATGTTTGTCAGTTATATTACAACTCTATTTAAAAAAAAAAAAATCCAGTCTGTTTCCTATATATTAGAATGAAACAACATTGCATTGCAGTTTGCACCAGGTTTACTGCTTTAAGAATTGTTAATTTTTATGTTCGCACTCTTAAAAGTGGGGATTAATTTCAAACGTCAACACACCAGATTTTGTAAGAAGTTTCCAATTTCTTTCTCCAGAAAAAAAATTTTAAGAGCATATTGTACGCATGAGGCATTCCAGTCTGGGAAAAGGGTAATGATCTCTTTTCTTTGTCTCCAAAGGTACGGTTAATGGTCCTGGCACCGCCAGCATAGGACTTAAAGCTCCTCCAGGAACCAGAAATCCAGGACAACCCTATGTGCCAGGACTAACCAGTGAAGGGTGGGAGCGGGAGGAGGTAATAAGTGCAAGTCAACTGATTTCCTACTGAAACTGCTGTCATGATCAGAGTGAAGGTATAAATTACACTTGAAAAATGATACAAAAATAAGAAAAAGAGCATGCTCTTTGTAAAAAATATAGTTTTGTGTTTCTTCAAAAAAAAGGATAACCTTAAACACACCCAAGGGATTTTGTTCTTAAGACAAAATGAATGAATCTGATTAAGATTTATATAACATTAAGCGATTTTAATGCCTATTTGTTAGCCACACTTACTATTCAAGGAAGCTTCTGGAAAGGAAAGCCAAATGATAATACACAGCAATTAAAAAAAAAAAAAAAGAGATTAATTGATTTTAAAGTAGGTTTGATGAGAAAAATTTAAGATGGAGGATTTTTACTTAAACATAAAACCTGCACGTGTAAAGTGAAGAAACTGTCAAGCCACATCCATATTAGATGGTGGTAAAATGGATTTCACACCAGCTTCACTTACGTTTTACGTTTTCAGGCCCTGAGTTACACCAACCTAAGGAGGTGTTAGAAAAGCACCCCTTTTTCAGGTCACGTAAAGACACGGTCAAGTGCTACTCTAAAGGGAGAACTCAAAAATAGCATTTTAGCCATTCTGGTGGATTCTCCCCCATTCGTGTTCACATTTCCACCCAGGGCACAGAGTTTTACCCCGGTAGCGTTTCACTTTACAACACACAACCAAGTCATAATATTCAACAGTGTTTCTTCATTTCAGGTTCGTATCACGCCTCTTCACGGCCAGACTGAAATAAGGTTTGTACAGTTTGACTGTCACCTTCTTCATCACTGCTGCATTTGGTGAGAGATAGTTTTTAATTAAACTGTGCTAAGTGTTAAAGACCTTTTGGTGTTTGTCTCCCCTCTCCCTCCTTCATTTTGCCCCTTTCCCTATAAAGAAAGAAAATTCCTGTTTAAAAAAAGAGAAAAAATATCCATGAAATTAAGTCTCATTTTTACATAACAATTTGCATCTCCATTGCTTTTTTTGGGGACGTTCATATAATGTCTGGAGTCATCCACACAACTCAAAAGACTCAGCAAAGGAAAAGACATATTGGAAGGCTTGGCATAACTCCTACTGTGCTTTCATGAAAATGCAAATAAGATCCTAAACCTCTCAGATGGGTGCTATTATATAGAGTATAAAAGCTTTCTTATTAAAGACAAAGGTCAATATGTGCTTTGCTGCTAAAAAGGCCTGAGAGAGTTTAGAGAAGGAGCACAGCCTTCCTGTTTTACCTGGCAGTTTGGTTCGATTGTTACTAAAATTTAATTTTGCAAGGGGAAAGACAGCAATATACCAATGCCCCTCAAATTACGCTTTGAAAAGGAACTAGTGCTTTCAGCTGCTCTATTCTAGTGTTATTGTATTACAAGGTAACTCCAGACAAAAGCCAATTTAAAAAGAAAAGAAGAATCATGTCTCAGTTTAGTTTAATTATTCCCACCTCCCCTAAGACAAAAAGCCTGCAAGTCTTTAATGCATTAACATACAAACACTTTGTACATACAACATGTACAGTAGTTGAGCCCTTCCATGGCAAGTATCTACAGAAATACAAATATACGATGCCTAACATTTTAGGAACATTTTGGTGCCCTCTTTTATAAAAAGTATCTGCCTGCCTTCCTTCCTCTTACTTTGGTTTATCAGGAAAGGAAGATATAGTTACAAACTTTCCCTCCAATTCATTGTACAAGCAATTTAAATGTCTATGCAGGAAAAACTGAACGTAAGCAAACCGGTAAAATACCCTTCTGCAATGCAAGAATTAGCAAGAAGGAGTTATTTTAAGTGCAGTTATAAATATGGAAATACTAAGGATGATAACACTTCCTTGGTGTCGCCGTCAGTTTTAATAAAGAACCCAATTAAAAACTCTGAGCTGTAGAAAGAGACTTCAGGCTGCTGCAGTCATCATTCTTACATCTCGGGGAAAAATAACTAAGATAAAGGGACAAACATATCCCTCGTGATATCAGTAGCGTTAAAGGGATCAATCTGTTTCACTTTGTTATTTAGTTAGCTCTCCAAGTATCTTCCAAGCTTTTAATGTCAGTAAATAAACATTAAAAGTGCTTAATGTGCAAGGCTAATAGTGATGATAGCACTTTCACCGTTTTGTTTCATTTTGTTTTTTCTTTTTTTTTTTTTACAAAAACCTTAAAAACAAACATGAAGGCATATATAAAATACACTTGATTTATGTAACAGATAGAATATAAACCACCAGACAAGAAAAATTATTGCAAAATAGATGAGGATGTTCATTTTTTTTCACTACCAAGTTGTAAAATAAGAAAGTTTCCTTTAGATCTTCTAAGGTAAGATACTAGCTCTCACTGCTTGATGATGCAGAGGTTATTTTCACATACTGGTTGAAAATTGTCTCAAAAGCTTCATCTCTGTGTACCATGGCACCAAACACCAGAGGCTGAATGACAGAAAAAAAAGATCACGTCAGTCTGGAAAAGAAAAATCTTCCTCTAAGTATAGTTTTGGCCAAATCAATAGGAACAGGAGATGAACTGTACTCAAAGTGCATTAACAAAGACATAAGAATCTTTTTTGCTACTAAATCCTTGGATATACGGCAGAGTTTCTAAGATTTTTTCACTTCTCCATCTTCTTCTTAAAACAACTATGGCATAAAATGCATCAGCACAGAGCATTAGCAGTGGAGAACACTTCAACCCTCTTTCCTCTCCATCTGCTCAGTGCATGATTGACCTCTGCCTTCACTAAAGATTTTTTGAAGTCTTTATCAGTGTCTCTGTTGCGGCTCATAGAATATTTATTTAGGTAGATGAATACTTTCAACCTTGTAATTAAGAAGTAGTTCTCAATATTACACAACAGGCAG
Organism: Rissa tridactyla; assembly: GCF_028500815.1. NCBI lineage: Eukaryota > Metazoa > Chordata > Aves > Charadriiformes > Laridae > Rissa > Rissa tridactyla. Next base: position 201,943,129 of record NC_071466.1, read on the forward strand.
AAAGCCTGGTACCATGGTCCTGTGACTTGGAGAAAAGTTATTTATAGGTGATTAGTTTAAAATAAGGTTCAGTCATATGTTAAGAAAAGCTTCAGTCGCCCAAAGGGTATTTGAGGCTTAGAGAAGCTTAAATCTTTAGCACCACAAGACTGAAACAGGACAACTGCATCTGAGTGTCAGGCCCTTCCATCCCAAAGCCTCCTCACCCGCAGATACTCTCAAACCACCAAGCTTTTCGTTCCAGACTGCACGGCAGAGCAGTCACCGTGCTCCTGACGAACGATGCTGGGGAACAGTCAATGGAGGATGTGAAATAATGAAGCAAATCTTTCTGAAGTGTTACAGTAAAATAGTCCAGATCCAGTGGAACAAGCTAATAGTTTAAATTAAAATTCCGAAGACAAATATACTGAACAATAGACAACTGAATTTAAAAACCAAGCAAACAAAAAACCAAAACCAAAAACCAAGAACAAAACCCCACTGGCATAAGGCAAAAAAAACCCCTTTATGTTGGTGCTAGCCAGAGAAGGAAGACAAAAAGGACATAAAGTCAAGCACAGCAATACAGATACAGCCAGCTACTTACTTTTTGTGTAGATGGTGTTGATACAGCAATACCCATCCCTGATCCCGGGAGAACAGAGAGCACTTTATACTAAAAAGGAAAAACACAGAGCAAAGATACCTTATGTCCTGAACAACTGCAAAAGGTGCTAAGAAGGTTACTCAACTCGTCACCAGCGTGTGTATCCTCCCAGTCACAACTAACAGACCTCTGTTAAAAACAAGAGGAGGACAGATGCTGTTCTTTGACCCCGGAGTCAATGGGTACAGCATCGCCCGTACAGCGAGAACCTGACCCTCCTCTTCCTCCCATGCTCCGCGGTGGCACCCAATCTGCCTGCCTGAACCGTCCCCATCCCTGAACCGAGCACACCGGTACCACCACGGCGCATGTGAGCTGGCCCAGCCACGACGGCAGGGACCACGCCTGCAGCTGGATGGTGAGGGCAGACAGTACGGCCCGGCCCCACCTGTATATACCTATGTGAGAGTGTGCCTGTGACCATCACCTACGGGTTTCCCTAGGAGTAACATTCATCCACTGTTTAAAGGAGCAGCAAGCAGACCAGAAGAAAGCTTCTTTTTCAAAATTAAATAGACAAACAGGGTATGTATAGGCTGCTTGTGGTTTTTTTTTTTTTTTTTTAAGTCTGTGATGCTAAGAAGGAATATAGTTGGCTGAACTGGGGAACATCCCCAAGGGGGAAGAGACCCCAAGTCTGGCCTGTGTTTCCCACCCCCAAATAAACTCAGGCATAGTATTTTTTTATGCTTGGCTGGATGATCTCTGTCTCATCTTCAGTAAAAAAGCTACGCAGATGCCAAAGGACCTGTATGGCAGTAAAGACCTACTAAACAACGAGCCAGCATTACTTCGAGTATGATGTTGAAAACCCATCAATATGAATTATGAATTCCAACGGGAATGTTCAAGTTTTGCATAAGTTGTCTGCTTTATAGACGTGATATAAATAGAAGGAACTCATTTGAAAATCTGGAGGTATTTAAGCAGCAGACATCGGGCTGAGGTGTTTCTTTGCACAGCATGATTTAGTTTGTGGCACTCCTAGCCACAAGGCGTAGTAGAAAGCAGGGGAATCTGCATTTAAGAGTACAACAAGTTCAGAGAGAGTAACAAAAAATGACATTAAACGCCACAGACAGTGGTGCAAGGCACCAATAGAGCCACTGGTGACTGCAGGCTGATAAGACTCGACCAGAGGAAGGATCACGTTGTACTTGCCATGCTTCTAACCATCTACTTCTTGACTCTGTTAGTGATGGGACCCCAACTAGATGAAACTCCAGCCCGATCCAGTCTCGCTATTCCAATGATTTACCTTCCTCCACTGACAATAATCCCTCATCTCTCCGAGGCATCTACTTTTAAGATGGGGCATCTACCAATATCAACACCCAAACTGAAGTTAGTATTTACACAATTCCTGCTAACAATAAATCTTAAAGCCTACACAGCTCTAGTCAATGCAGAGGTTAAGAAACAACACTATTTTTAAAATAATTCAGGAGTGTAAGGGTTTAGTAAACTACTTTGTTTTCATAGTCATAGTGAGTTTGCTTGTGCTGAGTCCAAATGGCTAAACAAGCAGTTCTGGGAAACATACTTGATCAAAAAATTACATTTTACTTATAAAAATTATCAATGGTATGCTTTTTCAAAATAACATAAGCAGAAGAGCAAAATACGACTAGCTGAACAGAAAACCAGCTTTCTCCCCTATCTGCAGACATACCTTTTGAATATCCGTTATATCCGTTAGCTTTATAACTTTATTTCTTTTAGATGAGCCGGATTTGGAGCTTTCAAAGCATAAGTAACTGGAGACAAGGAAAGAAAATGCTCATTTTGATACAGTATTCTAAAATAAAGCTCTTAATATCCCTCCTGCCACTTACGAAGTTTAAAATCTCACAGGTTAAACTCAGCTTCAAAAAAAAGAAAGAGTCACACAACACGCAATTCAGCTATGGCTTCTAATTTAGAGCAAACATTTGTAAACTCTAGCAACTGGCTAATGTGTCTGAAAGCCCAGAAAATACAGCACGCGGACACAGAGAAAATCCTGTATTTATATTACTGCACCGAATGGTTAAACTTGACAAGCATTTTAAAGACATGGGAAGCATGTATATCCTTAAACAGTTGAAATACCATATCTCAAAAGGCTTATAAATCTTTTACCATCCTAAAAGAAGATTAATGGAAAACGCTGCATTAGTTTCATGTTTATTGTGATGCAGACAAAAGCTCAGATTTCTGAACGCTGGAGAGTGCTCTCCATCACTAGGTGACATTGCATACAGATGAGTTTTACTTCCATTCATTACACTCCAAAGGAATTTCAGTGCAAGACGCAAACAGCAGTGATGATAGTTATCCAGCCCTGGGAGGCTGGGGGGTAAGTAAGGATTAAAAAAAAATGGAAATCAAGTACTAGTTTTGAAACCAAGGCTTGAATTCCTATTTTCTTTTTGTTGCGCATTGTTTCAAGGAAGATATACATTCAATTTGACTTAAAAAAAAAAAGAAACTAAGAATATTTGCCAAATAACCATTGATCACAACTCTCCAAACACACTTAGCTTTTAGGCTTCTTCTTTAGTATATATTTAGTGTGTTATCCACATCAAGAACTGCAGCTACTAACAACTGACTACTCTCCATTCCTACACAAGCCTTTCCAAGGCAAAATCACATTTGTTAAGCATTACCACGCCCCAGATTCAGCTCTCCCTCTCCCACGGTGCTTTCTTCAGGTTTTATAGCACCATGAAAAGGCATTTTTGTTTCAAAATATTGTTAAAGGATTACTTTTAGATTCATGGGGTTTTAATGTCTGTTGCACTTCCCTCTTAACATACGTGTAGAGTGCAATAACTCACTTTTCTGTGACATATAGAACTCCATTTCTGATGTAGTCTGTAGGCATCTTCCTATCTCTGTTAATCAAGCAACAGCGCCAGCCATTTTCACACACTGAAAAAGTCATAACAAGAAATCTTACATTAAGAAAAAGAAAGAGACAGGCATAATCCCCAACAGTTTCCTTATAAAACAGCAGAAAACACTGAAAATTAAACTTCAGCTACCTAAACCTAGAAGTGTTTAGAAAGAAAAGCCTAAATAAGGTGGTTTTAGGCATCATAACATTTGTTTTAACACTAGTTTTTAAGAAACTCAAAACAAAAACCACACACAAAATCATTCCCTTTAACTTGACTATTCCATTTGTATTACCACAAAAGGCACAGCAGGCTGTGCATTCTCTCGAAGAACGGCAAGGATGTGGAATGAAAGACACTGTCTCCATTCATCCTAATTTAAAGCAAGCCTTTTTAATCAAATGCTTATACCTGTACATTGCACAGAAAGGGAATTCGACTTTAAACTGTTCTTGGCTTTTTAGAAAATATTCTACCAATGTAGCCTTCCTGTTGCATAATACCTGCCAAAGGACGCTCATTTTCCGACAGGTTAAAAACTTCATGGAAATTCCCCCTCTTGGTGGTATGAAAACGACTTGTGTCTTCATCTTTGCTTATTCCAGTTGGGGTGCTTGAGCCCACGTAACTTCTGGATGCTGCTGTTTGAAGCTGCAGAAAAAGAAACACAATTCCAAAATCTGAACAGCAACATTGAAGCTGCGCTCTTAAAAATCACTTCGCTAACTATTCTTCCTAAAAAAATCTGTAATGCAACAATTTTCACTAATTACTTCAATAAAGTTAACTTAGGACTATTGCACTATACTATTGCTATAGCTCAAATCTCTAATATGCTAGCTGAAGATCACCTTTCAAAGTGCTGCCCTTTGATGGACGCCCTTTGCAGGGGTGAAAGCACATGGTGCTAGATGTACCTATCCTACAATACCATTTTTCTACAGTAAAGGGTATATCTGAGTAGACACAGCTAAGTCACTGCACACAACTCCAACTACTATACTAGTGAGACTAGTAACAGTTAGTATATTATCAATACTTGGCTTGTCTTCAAGAGACAGACCAAGCCCAAAATATTATTGCACAAGAGCAAACAAAGAAAAAGCCACACAAAACTGCATCAGCTCATTAGTAACACAGATGCTGAAATTGAAAGGAAGTTTTCCACGCTACGATCCATACCTTTTCATGCCCTGACAGCTAGCAGGAAAAGAAACAAACAACACAAATGTGACAGTGACAAAAGAAAAAAAGTGAAGTCTATTTAACAGTATAATATATAGAATAAAACATGAACTGAGTGAAGCTGCAAGATCTTGCTCACAAACCAAGAGACTACACACAATGAATGCAATTAAAAAAAGAAGAGTTATCAGTGGTTAGAGCACACCAGTTCAGTTTATTCAGGTTGCGTTAGAGCCATTGATCTTTCCTTTGCTTTGAAGTTGCACTGAATTTTGAGTGTGTTGACACGTGAAATAAAATCGGAATGGTTGTCAGCATCCTTTGGGGCGGGGGTGGGTAAGGTAGCATGGAGTTCTTACAACCAAAGTGCTTGAGTAAAATCTACTTTTAAGCAGAGCTCCTGAACCATAGGAGACTGCCCTGGCAAAGAAGCCTTGCTTCTTGAAGGACGGTGGGCAGTTGCTTTTGGAAAGCTTGCCTGCACTTGGCTTCTTCATCTTGGTGGGGCACCACACGATTCCAAAGGCTGGCTTTTGTCATCGAAGCATAAACAGCTCCGTTCTTACACATGCAGTTAAACAATTGGCAAACTGACAACATGCAAGCTCAGGACTAAGCCCTTCTTCTGTAAAGGCCTGATGCTGTTGGAGGCCAACCGGCCTCTGCTGCGTTTTTTTTGCTTGTAAGTTGGCAGCACTCAACACTTTGCAGGATTTAGCGCTAACAAAAGCCATCCAAAGCAAATGAAAAAATGCGCACTGCGATCGCTGACTAGAAACCAGACTGACAAAACAGGCAGAGCAGAGGGTATTTACCATCCAGCTTTTAGGGTAACTGTAATACAACGATGCCTCGGGGGAAAAGAATAAAGAAAGTTGACATGGAAAGCAAATGGTTGGTGATAACTGTACTATTGCTTCAGTTACTACCCTTTTGTGGAGCCCTTAGCAATGACTGAGCCCCTGGAACCAAGAAAAATAATTGCTTCTCCAGCAATTTGTGTACAAGTAGAGATCAGATGAACTTTTGGAAGGCTTTTTTGGACAAGTTATTTGGCTTCATATGCACATAACCAGGTGAAGCTCCATGGCGCAAAACATACAAAAGGTCAAGGCAAGAGGTCTAAAACTTTTTGGGTTGGAATGAGGATTATTCTTGCTCTCTGCTATACTGCTTCGTACCTATCCATTATATAAAGAGATTAAAAACAGGTGTTTAAACTTCAGTATACCACATGCCATACGGTGGCTGAAGATTTGAGAATGTTTGGCCCTTACTTCTAGTCCTTCCTAACACAGGCAAATGTTTCCTCTGCCCTTAAAAAAGCAGCTAATTTACCCGTAACCACCCAGGCTTGACACGGAATCACGGAATCTTCAGAGTTGGAAGGGACCTCTAGAGATCATCTAGTCCAACTCCCCTGCTAGAGCAGGACTGCCTAAAGCACATCCCTCAGGGCTGCATCCAGGCGGGTCTTGAAAATCTCCAGAGAAGGGGACTCCACAACCTCCCTGGGCAGCCTGTTCCAGTGCTCTGTCACCCTCACTGTAAAGAAGTTTTTCCGTGTATTTGAACGGAACTTCCTATGTTCTAGCTTGTGCCCATTGCCCCTTGTCCTGTCGCTGGGAACCATTGAAAAGAGCCTGGCTCCGTCCTCCTTAAATCCACCCTTTAGATACTTGTAAACGTTAATCAGGTATCTGACACAACCTATGGTTGATTACTACAAAAAAGCATTGCATCCAATTCTGATAAGCCTTAAATGTAACTGGAAATGACTGGATTTGTAATGCTGGAAGAGCCCTGACTGTCTAAAAACGTCACCAACAACCTGGAGGTGGGAATACCTGGAGGTATTCCTTTTCACTTGATCTGTCACCAGCTTTTGACATACAACCTTTACCCATCAGATACTGTTGTCAGGATTGTTCTCTAAGGACACGGGGTCAGAGTGGTGGCATAAGCAATGAATATTGCATTGTGTCTAGGTTTACGGTGTCTTGTATGCTGTTTAATGATAAGAAGTCAAAGCAAAAGTACGTGTGCTGGAACTACATGTTTTTGAACTCTGCCTTTTCTATGAAAAAAATCTGAAACCTATTTGGTTTTTACATTTTTGTAGAAAAATCTACTTTTTATACTGTGAAGCTCCCAGAAATCTCTCAAGGGGTAAGAAAGTGTGTCTGAAATTATTGAGACCAAGTTAATGTTTTCAAAGACATTTGGAAGCAGATAATGCAGCTGCATATCCTTTCCAGGCAGACAAGCCAAGCCCATCAAGTCAGACACAGTAGTACCAAAACCCTGGTCTACTTTGTCAAAACTTAAGCCATAAAGAAAAGCCAGAAGGCATAATTAGTCTTTAAGTTTATGGATTCAAGTTCAGCAATTCAGAGCCCTTCCACCTCTAAGGCAGATTAGTGAGACCCAGCAAGAAGCTGCCGCCACCGCCACAGCGTGAGAATGATAACCTGTAAGCTCAAGAGGCACAGAAACTTTTAAGCCCATCTTCTGCAAGCAAGAGAAATACAGGCTACGGATGGTTCTGTCCAAGTGCTCATTCACCTCTCTCGTCCCTTAGAAAACAGGAGCAAAAGACTCACATTCAGTAAGAGATTGTATTTGTCTTCTATTTCCTTCTGAAATACTCAAATTATGCTGCAGTTATCATTTTACCACCAACTGCATCATCTCCCCCAGAACTCTGTATTTCTTCTTTTTCTTCTTTTTGACAGGTTAACAACTGAGGGTTCAAGTGTTTAACCCTCCTGCTCTCCAGTTGTGCATCCAGGCCGAATTATCGCTGCCTTGCACATTTTAGTCACGGAGTTTATGACAGTGCTCAGATACCCCACGAATGCAACTAGATATTGTGACAGGAGGCATTAAGCAAATGCTAAGATGGGATTAGACTGAATTTTTATTACTGGTATTTTTTTAACTAATCAACATTGACAAATGCAGGGATATGGAAAAGCGTGACTTGCTTTTCAGCGATCATGTCAAGCCCCAAAATAATTTGCAAAGATGCACAAAACACAACACTTACAGATTTAACTATGAGATTTTAAGAACAGAAGAATTTACTGTTGGAATACCAGCATGGTGAAAAGTCATTTATGACAACCTGCTAAAAGGTCACCTAATACAAATAACCATAAGACATAATGCCTACAACTATAAACTTATTTATTACCTCTGTTAAGGCTTATCCCCTTAGTAAGCTGCATATTATACTCACGCCTTTTTTATTTATTTTTTTTAACTAACTGTTCTTCAATCTCAACAAGCATCTGAATTTCCACTGAAAAAAAATGTCTGAGAATAGAGAAGGGGAATACAAAAAGAGTAAATTTTGACAATAAAATCACACAGAATGTATGCTACAGAAGTTGATATGAATATGGATGGTGTTATTTTTGTGTGTTTAGCTTCATATGATTTCCAGTATATGTATATATATTGATAGACACATTTTGATAATAGATTCCTTTCATATAAGAAACAGAATCCATATAAAAATTCTGTGGATCTTGAAAATAATAAAAAAATAGAACTAACATTGACTGTTAGGATTTAATTAACCTTCCCTTTAATGTGCTCTAGTCACTGGGGAAAAGGGAAAGGGAGAAAGGGATCTGATTTTCAGATGTTGAGAACAGAGGGACAAAAAGATTTATTACCCTTACCCGTCTCGACACTGTAGCATTAGACCTTTCTTTGAGCTGAGGATCTGTTGGGAGACTTGTCCAGATGATATAAGGAGTATCATACTTAGCTCTTAGTCTGGGGCATCGTTTGAAGATAAAATCAATAAGGAAAAACTTGATTCCAGCATAGAGTCCTGAAAAAAAGGTCACTTTAGTAGGCACGTTGAAGGAGCATAAAGAACATCACTGTTTTGATCATGTTTTATCAAATTCACGAATGGAACCAAATTCTATATCTTTGGTCATAGTGCTAAACCATTCTCTTGGTTTTAATATTTTAATATTCTGATTCTTCTTCCAAAGACAGGAAATTATTTTTCTTTTCGTCTCCTGCCCAGATTCCTTCCCCCCCATCCCCAGTTCTTTTAAACCACTTAGGTAGCTTCTCATTATTCAGAAGAACATTAAAATAATTCAAACATACATTCCTTATTACCAGAAGCATTCTGAAAACATGATATACTTCCAAAACAGAAAACATGCCAGAGCACTCAACTCTGCAGCGCCTTGCAAGAATTTAAATGGCAACAGAGGGCTCTCATGTACTACATTAAACTCTATCTTCCAGTAGTACAGTATGTCTTCTTATCATATCCAAGATATTTCCTTGCATTCTGCCAGATTAAAAAGGGCTTGAAATACTCTCTCAAAACTTCACTGAATGCAATTCAGATCTCTTTCTAAGAGTCAGAGTAAAAAGATAATTCCTCACGCATCTAATTCAATTGCCACATCATGCACACCTGCATCTATGTTCAAGCTAACACAAATTGAAGTTCAGTGCCCATAAAAGTAATATTCATTTGATTGTATCATTACTTTAATAAAAAAAAAAAAAAAAGAGAGAATTCTTGGTTCACAGGATGTGGCTTCACATCTTAGAGAAAAGATACTGTCATGCTGTAGTGAGAACCCTCTTTTCCCAATTCCTAGCTGAGACTTTAAGTACCTGCAGCTTCACTCACAGTAATCTGTTCATTTTGTCCAGTCTATCATCCAAGTTTTACAAGTCGTCCCATTAACCCTTCCATTTTTTTCCAGCCCTGTCATCTTCATGCCTGTTATGTGATCCCACGTATTTAATTTGCAGGAACGGTTGAGCAAAAAAAACCCCAAAATATAGGATTTCCCAGAAGTCTTACAGCTGACAGTCTGAAGAGCTCTGCTAATAGCTCGTCATAAACTTCCCCTCTTCAAGAAGTGAATGCATTATCCAGTCTTTTTCTATTATATTATGCATCCATTGATGTTTTTCCAAATGAACGTGACAAACAATACCAATCACAATGAAAATACTTCGAAATGCTGCATTATTTATTAATGCAGGCTTTTCTTAAACTCTAAAATTCTCCCTCTAAAGATCATGTTAAGTTTTAACACATTAAGTCTAGACTGTAACACGTCAATTATTTATTGTGTTTACCCATTGCAAGCCCAATAATCCTGTAGGGCAAAAAGCAGGATGCGATAAAAGCTGCCCATAGAGTAATGTAGAGCTTCTGTGTTATTTCTGGCTGGACCCACATGAACAAGCTGAAAACAAAAAAAGAAACAAAATTTTATTACTAGACATTGGTCAAGTCTTGTTTTAAGAGGAAAAAAAGACTCACGTCAGATAACTTACTTTTTAATTTTTTCCAGTATGTCTGCCATCTTGCCAAAAAGGTTCTGCATAAGAAGCAAGAGAATTAAAACCAAGCCCTGCACTATTTTGTTTTTTTTTTCCACATAACAGAAACCAACAGAGTTATCTTACAGAATAAGCAATTCCCAGAAGTGATTTTTTAACTAATTTTTATCCATTTATGTACTTCACAATTGAGTAAATACAGAAAAGGATAGGAATACTCTACGACTTCCATCTAATTTAACATCTTGTTCTGTAACTCATGATTGATTGTTAGAAGTGAAGCAGCTATTTGACCCCACTGTCATGAGTGGAAAGTGTTTACATCACTGCAAAAATTTTAAATTAACCTGTCAATCTAAAGTTACGAGCTTCTGTCAGTAGGCAACAAAATGGGAAGTTTCTTCACACGTTTTGAGCACTGAAATTTCAGGAAATGGTTACTAAGTTCATCAAGTGTTGGACTGTTAGCTTCTTTGGAAACACACCACTATCAGGTTTTTGTAATACAACCGTGGAGTTGCTAGATTCCATGTCATTCCAACAACTGTTGATGCAAACCGACCCCTACTCAGGACTAAGAGGGTTATTCTAAGAGCCATCTTCTCTAACCCATTCTTGCTGTCACAGCACCTGTAAATTTCACCTTCCCCATAAATTTCCAAAGGTATTCATATAAACACATGCACCACCACCACCAGCAGGAGGGAGATGAGCATAGAGAAAGATTGGCAAGAGAAAGATAAGCTACTTCAGCAGCAGCACGTCATTAGACATGGCACAAGCTGCAGTTCAACTGGATGGTGGAGTCCCTCAGCTGCTGGGATAGCTCATCAAACTGATGGACGTGGGAGAAAACCTTCCTTCACCCTCTCCCAACAACCAGTAGATTTCAGGGCTGGGGATGGTGTTTAAAAGAGGCTATTTCAGAGATGCTGTACAAGCTGTTGAATTAACACACCTAAACAGACAGCAGCCTTCAGCTAAATCTTGAAGGAATAAGGTCTCCCACACCAGTTTTGTGACTAGCAGATTTGGTATATGGATCCACACTCCATTACATCGGGGTAAGATTCGCCACCTGATCTACATTATCAGAAGCTCATATGCGTATATTAGGGGGAAAACTATCAGAAGCTGCTTCTGTTCCCCTCCAGATCTCGCTCAGAGCCACGACCAGAGAACCTCCAACAGTTCTCTGAAGCATCGTGCCATTTCAGAAGCTCCAGGAATCTTACTGAGATCTCTACTGCTCGTAGGTAAAGACCCCTGTGCAAGAAAGGTATTGCTTGTTTGAGTGTTTGTTTTCACATGCTGCATAACAACATTCTTTGACCACTTGGACTATGAACCTCCTTGTTTCTAAGGAAGCAAACAGAGAGATCCGAGAGCAGCACAGTACCTGCGCCTTCTGAGCCACATCTAGAACAAGCTGAAACTTTTCAGACACGGTCAGGTCCTCTTTTGGGGGTTCCTTTGGTAAGAAAGAGACAACCCATTAATTTTCACCTCAGCTGAAACTGTTATTTTACAAAACTCCTCATGACAAGGCAACACCTCAAACTTCTTGGCAATAGACCTCTCACTTTAAACAGTCTCTAAATTTGCCAAGTTCCTCCCTTGTTTCAGATCTACTGTTCATGCTTTCATTGCTGGTTATCTTTAGTTCTCGAGGCTTTTGCCTCATGGTATATACAAACAGATTAATATGAGGCTGTGAAAGACACAGCAAGTCTTTGGAGCAGCATGGTTACAATGATTTTCAGTCTATGACCACACGCTTAAACTGACCTATTTCTGGTCTAGCACAGAAATGTCATTTTTGTTAGACGTTTTACATCTAGAACGTTTTAATTTATTTATTTAAATAGATTATTGACCTTTTAAGAGTAACAAAATTATCCTGGAAACAAGGCCTCAGTAAGTCTTAGTGAAAGGTCTGAAATTCAAAGAGCTCCATCTTACATTAACGTGTAAAATCCTTCCTGCTTAAAGCAGGGTATGCAAACATTAATTTCAAAATGTTACGAAGAAAACAGAATGCAAGGCTTCTTGAAGATCCCAGAAGATCTAACTTGTCCCAAGCTGGCATATTAACACTGATTCCAGAAATGGGATTCAAGTTTGGAACATTTTAGGGTGAAACACCCAAACCTAAGAGCGCTGTCAGTGAAGATTTCTAAATTGCAAGAGAAAGGAAAAAGTTGTAGTGTTTTTGCACCTCACTCTTCCTTCCTTTCACAAGTACCCACATGAACGCAGAGGAAGGTCTTAAAGGTGCAACTTTGAACGCAGGCATACAGGCCAGGCCGGTCAAACACCTACCACGGGTTCAGAAACTTCAGGCACAATGCTCCACTGTATTCTCCAACCCCTAGAAGTTATGGAAATAGTTAAAGAGAGCAAGTACTTCTTCTCCACCTGCCAACATGGATTATTTGTAAGAGGTTAAAGAGTAGCTTTCTGCAATAAGTACTTATGGCTTAAATAATAATAAAATAATACCCAAATCAAGGAAGGAGCCACAACATAACAAAAGCACAAGTGGACAACCACAGACAACTTTAAAGGTATATACATTTAAGAAAAAATAAAATATTAGCTAGGTAGACACTACACAATCACTGCTTGTGGGTTTTACAACATAAGTGAACTGTGTACACAGAGTAAATAATTAAGAAGATATTTTTTCCTATTTTTATTGCAAACAAAATTAGATCAACTTATTCAGGAGCCTATTTAATTCTAGCAACTTTCAGAGAATAGAGTGCCAGAGAGTAAGTACCAATGAAGAAGTCAGAAAATTATTTTAAAATATGCACATTAAGGTTCCCTCCGCCATTTTAAGGGAAACCATCAGCCTAAAATAGCATTTTAAAAACATCTTCTCAGTACAGAAAACGTACATTTAAAAAAAAGTCTTAATTTTTAATAGAGACTGAAGTTACAAATGGAAGATATGTTGGATAAAGTATGCCAAGAGCTACTGAAAAAGGCAAAACTGCAATTCTAGGCCTAGGTGAAAATTCTCCCCAGGGAAAAGCAGCAGGCTTCAACATTTAAGGTGACATCCTCCAACCACTCTGAATGATGCAGGATTTTATTTTAGAATTTTAACGTGCTGAGGGATTTGTATGAGGACATGCAGCATCATTTGTGATGATCCAAGTCACAGGATACAAAGATAATTTGTTAGACTACTCAAAAATTAGAGAAATTGAGTAATAAAATTAACGATATTAGAGTTTGAATTTCACTTTGTTAGACTTAACTCACAACATTAGAAAAGGCAACAGTTTACAACTCAATGCAAGAATAATAAAACATCTTTCAAGCAAAGCGTTACAAGAGAATAATCTAGTATTTAAGTAAATACCTGGCTATGAGGTAATTTAGGGACAACCTCAAAATTGCTAAAAATAAGAACATAGGAATGGCCCAGCCATGCCATACAGCATTCATGTAAATCTGCAGATTAAGAAGAAGAAAAAAAAAAAAGAAAAAAAAAAGAGATGTGGATTACAAACTGGGGTACAGTGAGCTGCACGAAATACCATTGCCCACTGTACTGTTGGTTCGGAATCATGCAAATCAGATCACAAAACCTAACAAATTTTAGCCACCCTGTGACTGACAACAGCACTGCATTCATTAATGTAATATTGAAACTAAGATTTAACCAAATCTCTAGATGACACTTAACTAGTTCTCAGCTGCTTGAGAGAGATTATTGAGTATTTCCAACACTGCAATTACATGAAGGGGTGGGGGAAGTAAACCCTAAGGTCTGTGAATTTGCTTTGTGACCATGATATGGTCTAACCTCACCTAAGGCAGTTGAAGCAATGGTATAGTAGAAGAGTTATAACAACTAGCCCCATACAGGGCAACAGGATAAACTCTCGCTCTATTATTTCAGGTCAATTAAACCACAAAATTTTAACCAACCTTAAAAAGATTGCAGAAAAACAGGTTTTATTTTACCTAACAAGTACAAACACAAAGTGCTTCAAAAGGTATTCTGTCCCTACCCTAGCTTCGGAAAACACAGAGACTACAGCCTCCCTGCCAAGGCTTTTTACTGATAACCCCAGAATGAAGCACTGCTCTGTCTCCGACGTCCCAGAGCGTTCTGAGCAACAGCTGAAATTCCTTCGTTCAGCTTTTATCTGAAGAATGGGTTTGCCAGGAGAGGCGAGAGAAAAATCAGTAGATTAGGAGAAGGGACAGACACAGGGCACAGGGAGGGGGAAGTCTCGCCCTCAATATTCCTTCAGCTGTGTCATGCAAAGTAGCATTAAATAAGGCTCTATAACTTACAGGGAGGGATCGTTTAACGAAAAGGTCTGTGATATTTCTACCAAACAGGTTCATTCAGCTACAACTACTGGTAATAATTTCGTTCAATATCAAAGTGTTTCACATACACTGTGACCAAAAGAATTTAGATCATTTAATTAACAATTAGAAGGAAAAAAAACAAGTCAAAACTCCACTAAATAGTTATGTGGCATGCAAACCTCCTTACATAGCTTGAATGCTTGAATTTAGCTCACAGAGCCAGTGTTTGCACATGAAATGACACCCAAGTCAAGGCATTTTGTCTCTCATCAGTAAGTATGATCCTAACGAATGGCACGGAGCACGGATGGTGAATGATAGCTTGTCAAACATAGCCACTATCATCACTTCAGCCCTAGACAACACGAGATTTTGCAGAGGCTGAAGTAACCACGAAATTACAGGACTGGAAGGCAGGAAACAAGAACCCAGATAACAATGCCCAGATCATTTTAAATTATTTTAACAGTTACAAAACTATGCTACAATAAACCCAGAATACACAATTTAAGTAGCTTTGAAATATAACTGAAGTGACAGCTACTGGTATGTTGCGTTAAATGAAATTACAGTATTTGGGTTGACTTAAACTGCAGCATAACCCCTGCTCAGTTATGGCAGTTTCAATGAATTTCAGTTAATAGTACATTTTAAAAGTCCTTACTACTCCTGGAGGAATAGGATAACTTACAATAAAGGCAATAGCAGAAGTGTAGATAGAATACCAGTCTGATAAGGCAGAAAGATTCTTCACAAAATTAGTAACAGGTTTGGCACCTCTCTCTAAACAGAAGCAGAGAAAAACACAACCGTTAGAAATAGCTGGCAGTGGTTAAATCTCTCGTAAATGACAAACAACCAAATTAGAAAATTAATAGGAATATTCAAGACATGTAAAGATAAAAAGGCTTATCCAAATTAAGAAAAATGAAACCCATCGATGAAACTGAACAACTTGGCCTCGGCCCATTGATCCAGCCTGTCCAGGTCCCTGTGTAGAGCCTTCCAACCTTCAAGCAGACCAACACTTCCACCCAATTTGGCACTGTCTGCAAACTTACTGAGGGTGCACTCAATCCCCTCATCCAGATCATTGATGAAGATATTAAAGAGAACCAGCCCCAGTACTGAGCCCTGGAGAACACCACTGGTGACCGGCCGCCAACTGGATTGAACTCCATTCACCACCACCTCAAAGCTTTTTTACCACTTGGGCAAACTAGCAAGGGGACACAGGAAAACAGGAGAGGGGCTGCTGCAAGACCTTTGCTTTCTCTGTTGGAACACGTGGGTTTTGCCTTCCCTGCCAAGAAGCAACACAGCTTCGGTTGTGTAGAGGGCCCCAGGAGTACCCACCCTCATTTGCAGTACAGCTCACAATGCTCAAAGGCTTTCCCCTCAAGAGAGCCTGCGACTTGCTGTCCTACTTTGTTTGGCTTGAAATTCAGCTATCCTTGATATAATCCCTGTGGCAAGTGATTAAACAACTAGGACTAGATTTCCTTGAGTATCAGCAGCACAACCAAAGCAGCGGATGAAGTAAGTGGAAGGGCATGTTCGAGGCACTGGAGGAGGTCACGGACTCGAGCACTGCTCCACCATCCTAGACCCAACCTGCAGGGAAGGTCAACACCTGGAAACCGCTGGTGACAACAGGGGTCTTAAGAGCAACCAAGGGTCTTGAGAGCTCTGGGTGGTTGTCAGGCACAGCTGGACAACAGGGATGTAGATTTTGTGGCTCACCGAGTGGAAGTTAAGAACCACCCAAAGCCTAAGCTTGATAGTGCTTTTTTTTTTAAAAGCTATTCTGAAGGCAATGCACATCCACCACGGAGAACAGGTCACAAGTATTCTCCCAAATGAAACTAGAATGAATAGCAATATTAGAATAAGGAGAACAAAACTGACCTTACATGGAGATTACAGACCCTTATTTCAACTTTACCTTCCCCCCCTACAATAACTTAACAATTTGGAGCATCAGCCATTTTTTTTTTCTGGCTGCGCGGAACTTTTGGAGGGCTTAACTACTTTGTTTAATCCACCATCTTCCATCCTCCACCTTCCAAAATAATTTACCAGCTTTCCAAGAGAAAGAAACGTGAGACATACTCGGGGCACACATCATCCAACACCTCCTTCTTAGAAAGCATAAGCTAATAGACTAGCAAACAAACTACAAGCAGCTCAGGCACTGGTGTATGAACACTCTTACTTTTGCCATTGGAAAAATACCCTGTTCTCATTCGTTACATGCTTACACATTTTAATTAACATTACATTTTTAGTTCAGAGATACCCTATGTAATTCAAGATTAAAGGCAAGCTTCTACCACTGTTCCTCTAAGTTCCTTTGCACTCCAAACACTAATTCAGGATTTAAGGATCATTTCCTCTTGTGAACTGGCAGAAGTATTTCAAAACACTGCAGCAATCCTCCCAATAGGGTTACTAAGAACTATTTTTACTTCCTCAAAATAAAACACTTACTTAATCTTCTCATATTTTCAGTCAACCTGAAAAATAATGGATAAAAACAACCTGTTAAATAGGCAAGTAGTGCACAGTTGTGTACATTTAGTCCCTGAAATACTGTTCAAAGTTACAAATTAGATGTTTGTGCTTAAAGCTTCATTCTTGGCTGTTATGAACAGTTTCTAGTAACTAATACAGCCTACTTTGCATCAGACCAAAAATTGAAATGTAAAAGCTCTCCAGCCTAACTAAGACTATGGCCACAGTTTTCAAGAGGCATATGATGGAACGTGGTAAATAATATAACTCTTATTCTACCTTAGACACCAGATAAACTTCAGATTTCATGTTTTGGCCAAAGCATTCACAAACCTTTTGAGATGGTTTTGTACTTTCCGTTTTATTACTTCTAATGCAAACACTTGCTCAAACCATGTAAAAGGTTGCTAAAAAAAAAAATAGAAAAGAGGGGAAAAAAAAAAGCAACTTGTAAAGAAGCCAACAATTTCTCGTAGTCACGTTACATATTTACCTTCTAGCACTAAGTGGCTCTTCTGTTTCCACTGTATTCTCTTCTGGCTGAAATCTGAAGTCCTCAACATACTCCCCAAATTTGTCACAAAACCACTTCTGGAGTCTCGAACAGACTGTGTGACTACGCTTATCTATAAAAAAGAAGCACTGAGTATCAGGGTAATACTAGAAGACAACTTCATACAAAGCCTGCCCCTGTTCCCGCACGCCATGCTTCATTGGGAAGCAGATTTGTACAGCTTTCCTGTCCTTCACCAACAGTCTTCACGGTAAAACTCACTATGCAGTTTCCTTCTGCCACTGCACTAAGTCTGGCAAAATAAAATGGTGACTCCTGCTTCGCTGTAAGTACAGCACATGGAAGTATCTTATTACCAGAAGTACAGAGATTACTTAAACATCCTAACAAACGAGAATTTTTAGCAAACACTGTAAAAACATTTTCTGGTCAAGAAGTTCCTGTAAACAAGAGTGATGTAAATCTCTGCGCTCCTATTGTGCTGAAGGGTCACTTTGAAAAAAGCAAGTGGAAAGCAAAACACTCCTGAGCAGAGAGCAGGACAATCAACTTGCAGCCATGCGAATTTGACAGGAAAGGGAGGGGGAAACTTAAGCAAGATTCTGCAGGAGGTATTTTTATTACCACTTTCCATCCATTTACCCACTGTAAAGACTCTGTGTGTGTATATACATAAAAACCACACACGTTCTTTTTTCTAAAGTCAGGCTACAGAAGTTATGCTGTATGTGCCACTTTCTATATACGGAATATATAGTCATAGCAGTGTCTGGAAAGTCTTATATGGCAAAGTGACATAGCACTGGAACAGGCTGCCCAGGGAGGCTGTGGAGTCCCCTTCTCTGGAGACTTTCAAGACTCGCCTGGATGCAGCCCTGAGGGATGTGCTTTAGGCAATCCTGCTCTAGCAGGGGAGTTGGACTAGATGATCTCTAGAGGTCCCTTCCAACTCTGATGATTCTGTGATTCTGTGAAAGTAATGGCACACTTTCTCTCCTTCAGTTTCAGTGGAAAAACATAACATAAATATATGGCTATGTGGAAATAATATGAGGATAAAAGCCTTAAAGTAGCACAAGTGAGAACAAAACAAACCCCTTTTGCTCTACCTGTAACTCGGAAAATAGACAGATCATTCTTTGGAAAAGGAGGCCAACACAGCAAGGTCACAAAGAGGACGCTGGTCACAACTATTCCAGGACCAAACTTAGTACAGAACTCCATAAAATTAAGATATGATTAAAAAGAGGCATGAAAGATTTATCAGCCGACTACAACAGCTGAAATGATACTTTTAAGCATGTGTGAAAAAGCAACCAGTGCACAGAAAATAAAATCAAACTATTTATTAATGAATGAGTGATACCTAGAAAAAACAAGGAATTTAGTGGCAGTTCACAGCTGAGAGAACACTTCCACTTGAAAATAAAAAAAATACGAAGTAGCTTCACACATGCTAATACTTCAGATAGCACTGAGAAAGAAATTTTGAGTGTACAAGACAGAAAAAAATGGCAGGTTGTAGTTCACATAACAGAAAGTATTGATATTATGGAGTACAGGAGGAGCAACTTCAAACTTTATCTGCAGATTTAAAAGCCTAAGTCTCAATCAAGAGGTGTGGTGAGGAAAACTTAAGTGTACTGAAAGATTGAGAATCTGCCTGTTGCCTTAATTCTTTCAGAAATCACCATATTATTGAATTCATAACAAGCAGCAGCTTGAGCAATGTAGACGCACATGTAAGAGTCCAAAAAATGAGTAACTCTTAAGCTTATTCCTTCTCCAGAATGTCTTTTCTTTTAGAAAACAGAAGCAGTAATATGGTTAATCGCATAAAAGAGCTTTTGCAGTTGAGAACAAGATAGAACAGCTTTTCTTTGTAATACACCTGTTTTCTGCTAAGTCAAGGATCAGCAAGGCATGCAAGAACGATGAAGTCAGGGAACAGCTTTCATTACATTCCTAAAAGCTTTAAAACACACAATCAATTCCTTGCCGAGGTGTGCAAATTCAGCTACAAAAAGTAAATGCAAAATCACGTATAGAGAGAGAAGCAGCAGCTGCTCAAATGGTCTTTCAGATTCGGCTTCTTCAGAAGCCTGCTTAAGGGATCCAGCGAGTTCTTCAGCAAGGTTTGATCTTCTAAGAATCAGAAGAAAGGGGTGAAAAAAATCCGACTGAATCAAACTGCTAGTAGACATCTGACCAAGATTACCTGTTCCGTTGGCTTGCGTCTGTGGCTTTGCAGGTTGCTGAGCTGCAGGCACCTCTTCCGTCCTACAAAGAAAATGGAAACAATGGGAAATGCTACAGATGAAAAATTTTTTCCCTTTTAAGTAAAAGAAGCACTGGAACCTCCAGGGTTTCCATAGCTGAGATAATACAAGAAAACAAGGAAAAAAACCAAACTTATGCTCTTTTGCAAGATTCAGAATATTCATTGCACTTAGGATCCAGGGAAACACCATCCGCTGGAAGGAGAGGTGTGGTTTAGTCATTTCCTGTCACCAGCAGCACAATTTCGTCTTACAACTACTAAATAATTTAGTATCAAATCTGTTGCATCACTTATGCCTTTTTGTTGTATATTCATTGCAATGCCTGCCAGGAGAACTCTTCAGAGCCCCGACTCTTCCCGCAGTAATAAATGAAAAGAGATTCCACATCGCGAGTTGATAACCACAGTACTAAAACAAAACCACAGTTTAACACGTGAACCTTGAATTCTGCCATCGCTACCGGAGCCAAACACCACCCATCTTCACAGTGAGAGGAACAGGTGTCAAGAATTACTTAAAATGTTATGTTGTGAGCTCTTGAAATGCACAGATACCAACCGATTTCAAAAGTATCTTTTTAAAAACTTGCAAAATTGAAATAACTGTCTGAAAAACTGGGACAAAAACGTTCTGAAAATACATGGCAAGTAGCAGGCATCATTGGTCTCATCTTTCAAAATGAGTCAAGAATAACATTCTCGTCCATTAAAAGCGAACAGATTTTGGAAAACACAAATGCCTTTGCCATTCTGCACATGTGCACGGTTCCAAATTACATTTGCGTTATCCACAGCCTCCAACTGCCAACCTGTCTTGAGAATGCTTCAGGCTTCAGTCCAAAAGTCTTCAGCCATCCATGTAGATATCCTACAGAAAGATTTTTTCTAATGAAGCAGCAGCTTTGACAACAGAACACCAGACACAGCAAGCTTTGCTTGACAGGGAGTTGTACGATTGAAAAGATTACTGCTTGAAACAAAAACATGCCAGGGGTGCAATTTCATTATCACTCATTTATCAGACAATATAGGTGCTTTCAAATGTTCCCTTCATCTTTTGCTCCTCGGGAAGGGATCCAAGCAAGACGCCGATCAGCAAATGCACAGCGAGAAGAAGGATCCCATTGTACTGGGCAGATTGCAGCAATATAGATGGATATAGAGTTCTCTCTCCTGCTGTTCCTCTAAGAAGTACATTAGGGAAAGATCTCAATGCACTGTCTGCACATGGAAAAGGTCATTACTAATGTGTGCTGTCTCAACATCAGCATACATCAACGACTAGCATGGAGAAATTACAGAATTAATTACCTCCCTTCGTTCCTAAGCACTCCCCATATTTAATGAGCTTTCCACATCCTTGTTCTTTTCTAAAAGGACATTTAGAACTAATTTAATGATTTCTAAATTATAACTGGACATCTATCTGTGTGGGGAAGCTGAATTCAATGGTTTCTGCTTTCAAAGCCATTTGTTCTCACACGTCCTCACCTCAGGACTTTTCCACACGACCTCTGCATTTGAAGCAACTCTTCTTTTCAAAAGCCACCTGAAATTACACCAGTTTATTTTTTCTAGCTAAACTTTAACTGTGGTTTCTGTGCCATCCTTCCAAAGTTTCTACACAAACCATGGGTTCCCCACCTAAATCCTCGTCTCCTTGCTCTTTCCCCTACGTCCTTTCATTTCCTCCATTTCCAGCTCCATCTCTCTAAAGACAGAGCCATTAATGTAATTAAATTTGCACAAACTATTATTCAGCAGTGTCTTGTTTTCCCCTATTGGCTCATCAGGTGGTTACACCATATAGGTGGGCATTTTCATCTGCAATCTGTCACTGTTTCATTGAAGCTGAAGACACATTTAAGTAGAAAGGAGAGAGTAACTCACAAGCAGGTTCACACAGGCAGGAGCCAGTTACTCAACACGCTCCAGTTGTGCAAAGGCAGTGGGGGGGTGTCACACCTGAATGGCTTCAGTGACAGAGCCAAGATGGGATCCCACCACCACCGGCACCTTCAGGCTGGGTCTTCCTTTGACATGCTGGGATATATTTTCAGAAGCAGCACAGCGTCATTACTCCCCATGTTTCTTGGGAAAATAATCCAAAAAAATCTCATCAAGAAGCAGTTCTCGATAGCAGCCTCACGGGGCTCCATAAGGAGCACATGATGGTTTGGCTTTGGCCCTTCTTGGTGCTTTTTTATTTCCTTTTTTTTTGGCAATGTCTCACTTGCCATCTGCCTGTTACTCCTTCCCTGTGAAGGGCCTGACCTTTACGAATCACCAGGTTAATGACAGCTCATTACTGCACCTGTGAATCAGGTTATAATTAGCCACTTTAGACAGATTTGGGCCAGGAAGCTCAGAATTCATTGTTTAGGCTTGCACACCCACTGGGAAGCTCAATCCCAAAACCAGGTCATGTTGAACCAGACAGCACATCGAGACCACTGACAGAGGGGAGGAATTATTTTTCCTACAGTTTGTGAACCTCTCTTCATGCCAGAGATCAGCTAAAAGGCTGGAAAACATAAATGGTCCCCGGAACAATGCAAAAGGCTCTGTTTCTGTGTTGGCTTCCTAACTGCAGCCTGTACCAAAGAAAACAAGCTGCATGAACCATGCTTTCCACCGAGAAAAAAGGGTGTGATTGGTAACACCAGCAGATCCCCATCCTGCGCCTAGGTTGTGTTTGTGCAACTAGAGATTGCACCCATTTGAAAGCACAGGCTGATTAAAACAGAAAAGAAGCAACTGCAGCCAGTGGAGAAGACAAACATAAATGTGCCGAATTTAATTTTTTTTTTTTTTTAATATATACTGAAGTCAGGGAAGCACGACTGTTAGAGCCGTTCATGACTAGCAGACGGGCAGCATTCAAAAATGACCAGCACACACTGATGCGGCGTCCACTCGATGCTGCCCCACAGAATGGCGCCAAGGGCTTATTTCTGTAGCTGCAAGTGTGACACAGAAGTTAAGGCAGCCTTGACACCAAAGGCCATTTACCTTAACTAAACATTTTGGTTTTGTGCACCTTTGGCCTTGAACATGGTTGCAAGTTGAGGCGTATGTGAATCAACAGACTCTCCCCAACAACTCTGTGAAGTCCAGACCCGCTGCACACAAATGGGTCCCGTCGCTGCTGGGATGTTCTCCGACATACTGAAAGCAGTTTTCCTGCAGGCTGGCTTGAGTACTGAGTTCACAAGCAACCCATCACTCTCTTGACAGCTGAGCTGGAAGCCAGTCAAGGCTGTTATATCTTTCTTACTGCTCAAAGCAACATAAATGTGTACGCACTTCTATCACAAGCACTTTACAACCTCAGAAATACAAAAATAAGCATAAAGGAGATATTTTCACAGCCCAGTTTAAAGACTAATCATTCAATTATACATGTTTTCTTAGCCTGAGGAGCTGTGACAAAACTGAGTTAAAACACTTTCATATGTTTTGCATCTTCTTCCCATTAAAACACACCAAACATTTCAGAAGCCTTTGTCCTCCCCACCAGATACTCCCACATTTTACCTGGCTAGTGTCCTAAACTGGTAGTTTCAGAAACAAAAGAAAAGGTTTCAGAAGAAATAACATCAACCTAAAGTTGTACAAGGTCCAACTGTTCATAGGCAGGAAAAAAAAAAAGTTTAAACTCTTGACAGGAGCTACTTTACAAGCAGCAGCCTGTCACCAAATCTACTAATTTAAAAATAAAGGCAGGCACCAAGTTCAGCCCACAGGATATGTCAGCAATCCCGTATGGATGTCAGCAATCGCAGCACGGCACAGCAGCCAGGTGGGAAACTTTTGACCCAGGTTCTTGCTACCTGCGTGGAGTCCCAGCCTGACGGGGATCCTTCCAGGTCGGAACGCTTCCTGCGCCCAGAGCAACCTCAAGCTGAGGCACCTTCTCAATGGACAAAGTCAGCCATAGCCAAAACATCGCTTGTCTAGAAGATGACACCATTTAACAAGAGGCCAGGAAGAGTTAACCAAGGTAAGTAGTACAGAAGGAATACTGGCTTATGCAGAAGCATCGTCTATTTTCTCCTCTTAAAAATAGCTCGCAATGATACTAATAAAAAGGTTTGCATAAGCCACAGCTTGTTGGTAGGTGTTGTTGCAAAGCTTCTTTTTTTGTTTTGGGTTAGGTTTTTTTCCCTGTGTGATGGATGTGATGGAGATAGCTCACAATTTGTAAAATAAGGCAGCAACAAGCCCACAAGTTACACCAAACAAGCATTGCTCACACAGACTATTCCGAATTATTTATGCATTGTTCCATTAGCAAAATGTCATAAGCTTCAGCTGTTGTACCAAATGCTGAGCCGTCCCAAAGTGTGTCTGTGGAAAACTTCAACTGAGGCCACTGTATTTCTGAATACTCAGATACACAGAAAATGAACACCATGACAAATCAAACCACTAAACACCCTCTTCTTCCACTCCTCCCTCCACACAATTCAATGAAAGAAGCCCATGGTCTTCACTGAAAAAAAAATTTAAAAAAATTAAAAATCTACATTGTTAGCTCATTGTTTTCTCCTTGCTGAACACTTTGCAGCATGTATTTCTATAGCTACATGTATTGATCTATTGCACAAATACTTTTGAATACTGCAACTATTAAAATAATTTCTTCCCTCTTACACCACAGCATGGTTTGTTTTTCATTAGTAGTTCACTTCTGTAAACAAAAAGAAGACTACATGCACACGTGTTTATATGCATATCTATTTAAAGACTATATGAAAAACTACCTAACTGAAAAGCCAGGCAAATTTGGTTTTGTTGACATAAGCAGAGATGACTTCCTGCAGTTACTTCGCTTAATAAAATTGAGTTTCTATCAGGCGTAAATTTGACCTATTACATATTTGATTGTGCCAGCCAACACTTTGCCTGTTGCCTTAACAAAAGTATTTTAAAATGCATACAGTGAAGTGCAAGAAGATAAAAAGCAGTGTAGAAGAATTTCACACAACGGAGCACAGGTTAAGGAAAAAACATGGGCAACCTGATTTTTCTCGTTCAGGGTAGAAACTGAAAATTTTTCATAGTCTTATTTTGTTGTCATCTTACATATACCTGCCTGTCACAAAAAGGTTGGAATATTAGCAAGACTAGTTAGAAAAAGATTTGGATAAAGGGGATAATTGGCTGAATGTAATCCCCAAGTGCAATACCCAAGCTAAAAGGGCTACCGTAATCCTTAGGATATCTAAATGGGAATACAGTGTTGAAGCAGACAGGTCATGCTACCTTAATTTAGCAACGGCACGCCTGCTAGAGATTTGCTGTTGTCCACAAACCAACAAGACACAGATGTTGACACTAATATTGATAAAGACAGACCTTCAAACTCTTTTTTTCTGTAAAACACATGTACCTCTTAAGTCACAGTGAAAACCAAGCATGAAATTTGGCAGCCCAGGTCAAGACTGCACGTGAACCAACCTTGCACGGAACTAGTGATTTTGGAAAAGCATCGGTGTGAAACACCAGCCAAAAATACCCCGTGGTACTGGGTACTGAGGATAAGAGGGAAGGCCTAATTTATCGTCTATATAATGCCTTGGCAAACCCACATTTTGAATACTGCACGAATTCAGCCTCTTCACCTTAAGACACAAGAGTTAAAGAACGGCAACTGAAGTGATGAAAGGAGTACTCTTAAGGAGACACTGGAAAAGCTGGAACTCTTCACTGGAAAGGAGAAGAGTAAGAGAGGAAAGGACTGACCAAGGGCGGTAAATAAGTTGAATGCTGAATAGTTATTCACCAAATCTCACAATTCTGTAACTACGGGGCACTTCTTGAAACCACTAAGAAATCTGTTAAAAAGGAAAGAAAATAAATTGCTATTTTAGAGTCAAGAGTGGACTTCTGTAATGTATTGCCTCCATAGCTCCCAGTGGCAGATAGCATCGGCACTTTCAAGAGGGGGTTAAACAAATTCACGGATAACATGTCTGCAAACAGATACCGAAGTGAGAAGGCAGCAATGTGCCTTCTGATACTCCTAATACAGCATTTTTGGATGCTATAGGCATAGGAAGTAAACAGACCACATAAAGCAACCAAGCTCACACGTTTCCTATAAATAGCTCCTATTCCCATTGCTACAGAACAGCAGGAGACATGGACCGCTGGTCTGACCAGAAAGGCATTTTTATGCTCAGGATGAGTACAGAAGGAAGCAGCAGGCTGGGGAGAGTTTGTATGGCATTGGGAAACCTCATATCCAAGCAAAAAAACTTTCCCTGTTTGTTCCTGCTTGTCAACTCTAAGTAACTGGCAGTGCTTATTGCACACAATTACCAACTCAGCCTGCACTATCTATCTCTCAGTGACAGTAGTTGACGGTGAACCACAGATACTACTGTTCAGCCAAGCAATCTTAGCTACTGCTGAGGAAGATAATGCAGGCAGCTACGTATGCAAGTGGTCTAGACCAACAAGGCCATCAAGCAGCTGCTATGGTCTTCAAATCTGAAGTCCACACAGCTAGGCAGACTAAGGAGAGACAACATCAAATGTGATGCTTGGCATCATCAAGGTGGGTGTCCTCAAGGCTGAAAGGACTTAGGGGTACTGCAAGGCATGTTTCCATTTGTCACGGCAGTGGTAAGGAAGGCTCAAACTCCAGTCACTCCCTCACATTTAAGGGTTGTGCTGTGGTACTGGGATGTCCTTGCTGATGCTAGAAAAGGAGTAACAAGGACTGGGCAGTCTGGACGTGACATAGGTTTTGAAGAGGCAAAGCACGTGCAATAGCATGGCAAAGGCTCTGGCATTCAGTAGCACACAGTGCACACCAATAGCTCCAAGTAGGTGAGATCCCAGAGGGAGGGCATCAGAGAAGGTGAAATGAAGAATATCCCAACTAGACAAGTGTCAGGACACCTCTGTAGCTAGGGCAGTATGTATGGCCAAGTAACGCAGGTGTACATGGGTGTACAAGATGCACTTTTATAGGAAAACACAGACAGTTTCAGTTTCTGTGAGCTACTAATTTATTTTAAGAGCCCCTAGGCTGGAAATGGATGCTTTCACCAGAATTCCTCAGAGACAGTCAAAGATCTCAAGTGGCTTTCAGTTTTACAGCGAAGATATTTATCTTACCTTGCTTTAGATATTTCTCTTACCTTGCTTTAAGTACTTCATTGACTTTTTGTTCTAGTTCTAATCTCCTCTGCCGTTCCTTTTCTAGCTCCTGCCTTAACGTTTCAGCATTTGTTTCTTCTCTCAGCTTCCTGAGCTCCTCCTCTGTAAATTAAGGAAGAAGAAAAAGATTTAGTTACCCTGAAGTATTTCTATAAGGAAATTAAAACCTAATTATGACAGATCAGGTGGTGGTTGTTGTTTTTTAATCTGTGCTATACCAAACATTTTCACCAGAAAAAATGATTAACCAAGGGCTAGAAAGACTTCATAAAAAACACACAACTACATTATGTACAAAATGTTTAGTTAAAATAGTTAAAGCAAGGAGAAAAACAACTTCAAAGTTTTCTTTTCAAGGTGCAATGTATCAAAAATAAGGCCTTGGTACAAGCTACGTTTATCTAAATAAAACGTGACGTACCCTTCATTCCCCAAAGAAAGGATCAGCAGGAAAGGCTGTCTATTGCTAAATCCAGTGGTTGTAACAAGAGAAAAAAAAAAAGTATGTTTTCTTCCCCCATGTCTATGAGTAGAAAAACCCCCAACACATACTCACATAAAGTCATACGATGCCATATAACCTGTCAATGAAATCTGTCAATTTCTGGCACCTCTGCATTTTTATACAAGTCAGATGGCCCCACTATGGACCTGAATATCTCACATTTTTAAGAAGGGGTTATGAGATAAGGAACTAAGTTCAGATTTTTACCCTGTTCTGAGGTTAGAGTGTGCCCTACTAACCTCCATATAATAATTTATACATAAATATATATATATGTACATATACTTACTTATACAAACACTCTCACAACTTTTTTCACGAGAACTTAGTGTCAACTACGCATAAGGCTCTTTTTGTGTCTAATTAGCCTTGTGTTTTTGTCACTGGCAGCATCCCTGTCCATGCCCTTACTTTACTCTAGAGCTGCAACGCTCAAGCTACTATCACTGATCACTCTTCCCAGACAGGTATATAAGAGACATGACAAAAAGGAGATTGTGAATCTCTTTTTGTTGAAAGAAAGAAAAAAAAAAAAAAAAAAAAAAAGACACTCCATTTTGCTCTTTGGGTTTGTTTTTAAGCTCCACCTCAACAATATAAGGTAGAACAGCAGGTGTATTTCAAGCTTAAAGAAAACCAGAACAGAAAATACTCGCTAATTCCACTATCAACACAGACACAGGGGTTCAGGCTTTATGTCATTTTACAAGATTTGTATATTATGTTATACCCTCCAGCAACCTCTTCTGTTTCTTTTTACATATTGCCTTGTAAATCTTTCATAAGCAGATAATTTTGATATCTGAGCCCCTCTGACACCAATCATTATGCGTATTGAGAAGGTCTGAAGCCCTAGTGCAAATATTCAGAAGAGCTGATAAACTCTCCCCCCGTCCACAGGAGCCCCTTGTGCAGTATCTCCGATCATTTTATCCACTGTGCAAGTTAGGTGGTGGTAGATTAACCATATTCCTGCAGCGCTAAGAGATTTAGGGCACAGAAGAGAGATGGGAAAAAGCTACACAAATCGAGAGGACAGTACAATGTGATGGCTTCCACCATGAAGCTACAGATTGAACTCCACCAAACTGAAAGGAGTGCTGTCATCTCGCCACTGATGCTTTCTCTGACCAGAGGAAGAAGAGCTGGAACACAGAAACCAAGTTATCCTCCAGCAACTAAAACTGAAATGTATTCCCAAGGGCAGGGTAGGGAATTTTCACTGTTGCAGCAGGTATTGTCTCTCCTGTAAATAAATGGAAAGATATGGACATAAGGGCATACCTATGGTGCTGTTCCTAATTATGCGTCCACAAGGAATTTTAAATCCAACAAGAAAACTATGTTTATAAGTAGCTTATCCTACTTTCATGGGCTCGCCTTGTTCCAGAACAAGAGCACGCACACAGCTGAGGGGAAACATCTGTTGCACTTCAAATGCACCGGAGCTTGAGCAATATCATGAAGATATCACAAAAAGTTCCAAAGCTTGATAGGGATGTTATCTTCTCAAGGCCATTAAAGGGAAAAAATTCTTCATTAAGTACTTTTTTTTTCTTTTAAAGAGGAAGTGACTATGCATTGTGTATACATAAGAAAACCGCAAGCAGTGTGGTTTTCTTGAAACTTCTTCAAGTGCCCTTGAAACTCTACTCAGATCTTCCGGCTTCCTTAATCCTAGTTTTTCTGATTGCGCTACATCTTGTTCCACTAAAAACAAAACAAAACCCCCAGAAACTTGACCACTAGGAGGACAAACAGTGCCGGAGCTGCAGAATTTCTTTATGCAAAGAGGCAGAGTTAAAGGGTACACAACAAACGAGGTAGAACTCCTATAAAACATAACAAAAAATACAGCATCTCATCATTAAGGATTGTCACGGCTTCACATTTCATGGCATTTCCTAACTTTCAAGTACATGACTTTGCAATTTAAATCCACTCCACTACAACTGCTCTGGCCCCTCCAACTCTTTAAAGCAGCGTTTGTTGCTGCTTTGGCAGCACTGCAGTCTGGCATTGTAAAACCTCCGTGTTTGGTTAGTTAAATACTTTACATTTGCTAAGCAACAGAAACCACAGGGTGGGGGGGAGGAGGGGGAAGAGAAGCGTTCTTCCTTGCCCTCTCCCCTGAAATAATCTACAGTTTGGCCAAGCTGAACTGAACTTATAAAGGACATTTTTTTCTAGCCCTGAGGGCTCCTCCTGTAGAACGAGTGAAGCTGGCTACAAAGACCAGAGGTCACGGACCCTTGAGAAGAGCCTGTAAGAACATTTCACCATGGTATCTATCTATTGAGCTTTACAGATGAGTATCCTCCTTGACAATGAGAACAGAGTGCTCCTTGGACTTCGTCTTCAGGCAGTTAAAATTCAAAGATCCTCCCCTCTCCACACACACACAAAAAGGTAAAACATAAAAGGACACACTTTGGGTCCAAGATTAATCATCTTCCATAATTTCTCTCCCAGGTACATCAATCTCAGCTCCCTATCTTCCGCTGGGCAAAAAAACTTTAAAATATTACAAGAGGCTCAGCGCACATTTTAAGTGGACATGCAGGTGATGTGAGCAGCCATAAAGGTGACTTGGTGAGAAGGGGAAAATTACTGAACAGAAGAAAATGTCTGCTGAAATGCTGACAGAGAAAATGCCTGCCAGCCTGGGAAGCAGAAGCATCCTTGCGAAGTGCAGCTGGCCTCTTAGAAGTACCCAGCTGGGTACCTAGAAACCAGAGGCATCCTGAGATACCATCGACAAGAGCAAAACCAAGGAACTGTGGCATCAACTTATCATCTGAAAAGGTGAAAAACAGTCTGGAAAAAGGGGAAAACATCTTGAGAAAGTAAGAATTGGTACCTGACATTGGCTGTTCTATCTGCAATAACAGGACAACGTGCTAGAAAAATAAAAATTGGCCCAAGAGAACAGAAAACATCAACATCTATTGGCCACGCAGGGTAAAAAAGAGAAGTTAATAGCATCTATTGGTTGCTGTAGTGGTGGTGTCCTACACCTCCTTATTTCTCTACAATACAAAAATGACTTAATTTTTATCCAAAACGGAGTTTCTCTGTTTGAGAGCTTCCCGTGCTGCACGTACTTTTCCTTTCCTAAATAGGTTGAACTCTCTGCACAAATTTTCTAAGTGATCTTGGATCTGGGGAGGGTTTGGCTTGTCCTCCCACTTCTGGGATGGTTGGGTCCCCCCCCGGGATGATTTGGCACCTTCTGAGATCCGTCTAATAAGTTTGCTACTGGTATTATTGTGAACATACAGATATATGTGTACATAAATAATCCATCATAAGTATTTCTGCTGCTGTATTATTGATATGTTTGCTTCACTAGTGATAAGTTTGTAGTAAACTGTAATAATATACATGTACTTGGTTGCTGCCATGCTACTGAATGCTGCCAATAATTTATAGCAGCTTTATATATATATATGCACATATATATTTTCATTCATATATATATTCACTTTATCACAGGTATAGTTGCTAGTGGTGATTTTTGTGGTATCTGTGGAAATCTGTAATAGAGAAATTTAGACTAAAACACCTATGTATTACAGAATCCTACCAACCCACAGTCACAATCTCTATATACCTCCAGGCTGGGTAACCCTTTAGGTCGTGACAGCACGTATGACCCTGAAAAAATGCTTCAAAATCTCTCTAACAAAGTCAACTTGTGTAAAAAAAGCAGAACAATACCTGGGTAATACTGCACTTTTAAAAATGAGAGAAAAATGTGAGGAAATGCAACAATAGTGTTTCAACTACATTAACTTGCATATTTTTGCACTGTAAACCCTAGGAGAGTTGACCCCGTAGGAAAGACCACCATCAGCAATGCATCTCACAAGTTACCAAAAAAATGTATCCATGTCAGGTTTTCTACAGTATTTTATCTTCTATTAGGTGTAACACAACTGTCGCACCTGCACTCTAAGGATTTGATCATTTAAATTTGAAGACTTAACAATTCAAAAAATTTAGTTGATATCACGTAATTTTTAAAAGATAAGCTACCCAGCATTTTGTTCCATCATTGTATGTCATCAGCCACCAGAGCAACTGAAAAATTTCAGTTTACTCCCCAGAATACACAAGCTTGTAAGAAATGTTTTGATAAAAAGCTCTTAAATAACGAAGTATTTAGTTCAGGTGAGACTGAAGAGTATCTGAGAAGTATTTAGAAAAGAAGGATGATATATCACGCTGGGAAGGCGTGGCAGCAGGTTGGATTTCTAATTCAATACTGCATGTGCAGTAAAGCGGATGTCTCCCTTAATACGGGGATTGGAGGTGGATTAGGGAGTCTCCTAGTAGCTATTTTACATAATAGTATCCCTTTGTAGGCCTACAGGTATGCTGCAAAATCCCCCTCTGGCACAAAGTGATAAAAAAAAAGAAATAAATCAAAACAGAAACAGTGGTCTGCAGTCTGTAGCTAGCTACCAAATTAGTTTAGTGTTAAATCTAAGGAGTGAGAGTTAAAAACTAGAAATGCCAAAAAGCGTACAGGCACTCAGTTATATTTACGTGGGGAAACACCAGTACTCAACAAGACAGAAATAACCCTTCTGCGTCTATGTTAACTATGGCAAATCTCCCTACAACCCTTTGAACATTACCAGAGTTCAAGTATGTTGTTTAATTGGTACTGAACGCACTAAATCCCAAGCCACACCGATGGAGCCACACAATGGGAGTTTTCTCCAGCACAGGCAGCTTCTGCCCTTGCCAGACGTCCATCTCCTACAGAAAGCTAATATTTTAACTTGGTCCCCACTAAACCAACCATACGACGTTACTAACAAGATGTTAGGAGTCTGAAAACATGCCTATTTTCATCATCATAGACATCGAAGAGCTTTTAGTCTTCATCTTAAACACCAGCAGCAAATATCAGTGCTGTGAAAGACGTGGAACGGCTCCACCACTTGTGAGAAAGCAAAAGACATGCAAAGAGCATTGTCTGACCAACAAGTAGCGATGGAAGAAGGACCCACAAGAGACATCCCTAACCCGTTTTCTACCAGTTTACAGTTATTTTGTAATTCATATACTCCTCTGGAGACAAGTTCACAGTTCATAGCTATAACTGGATACAGCTTAATTGTGTACTGTTTGTTACCTGTTCTTCTTCTAACCTCTGACTTTCCTTCCCCAGGGCTTACGTCCTTTCCACCAGAACCACAGAGACCACCAAAGACTTACCACAAATCTACCCAAAAGACTTCAGATAAAACATTAGCCTTTGATCCCAGAGATTGCAAGACATTCTGCTTCTTTGCATGCCAGATGCTCGGAAAAGAAAAGGGCTTCTTTAAGCCATCGGTCTATCAGCTCCATTTCATTATCCATCCTTTCTTCTTTAAGTCGCATCTTAAATTCACATCCTCTTTCATGCTTAGACTTCTACACTTCATTCAGGAAGCACAAAGCTCACCTGTTTAGGAGGACTACTCAGCATTTTAAGAAGGAAGAACCTAAAAACCTACTGTTCCTGCTCTAGATTTTTATTTTTCTTTTCCCTTTAATTCAGAAAAGCCATGAATGAAGTTGGTGAGGCATAATGATGGGTTTCAGCATCACTGATCCCTCTTTTGCCAAGTGCTTCCTCAGAATTTGTTTTGGTAACTATGTTTTTCGTGGACTCCATATTACATCATTTAGTTTTAAAAAAAGAAGTAGATTAAGGGGAGGTCCTGTTAAACTGAAGGCAGAAGCTCTCAGACTTTGTCTAGCTCGGAGGTGGTTCTTTATGACAACCGAGGCACAAAGGTGAGAATAATGTAAATTGTTTTTCTCTGTATCTTGCCATAGGTATTTTGCAAAGCAACATTGAGAAGGCTAAGCCTCATATACGAACATTTAGTAGCTACATCAAGTGAAATGAAAGTGTTACTGAGCCCAGCACCCTGTTTGGTGATGGTCAGGACAAGGAACTCTTCCACCGGCACAACAAGAGGGACTTGCAGCAGTACCCTCTGAACCACCACTGACCTGCAGCGCAGGGACTTCCTCCGCCAGGCATGCTGCACGGTGCTAAGGAGGGGAACAGCAGCCAACGTTACAGCATCACACAGAGTGCTACACAAAAACTACTCCCAATACATTGCGATTATGATTTCCTCTTTGTAAGACCACAGTTTAAGGTGCCAGTGAGTGAGAGCATTAGCTACTTAGAAGGAACAGAGCCACCTACAAGCCCTGATTCACCTCCATAACCTTCAGCAGCGACTGTCACAATGAAATTCCACACAGCAAGGGTGAACTTTTGTCATATTTTTTGGTATCATTCAACCACTTATTTATTCAGTGGTGAGTACTTCTAGATGAGCAAAGCAACCATTGTATGGAAAAAGTAATTCAAGAGTAAGCGCAAAAAAAAAAAAAACCAACCAAACCACCCCAAATCCAACACCTCATATGATCTACTGCTATCTAGGGATCAAAGCGTGTTGTCCACCCATTGAGCTACACAACTAATCCTCTATGAAGTCTCATTCCTCCTTCTGCAAAAACTTACTTTCCTATTATTCCAAAAGACTCATCCTGAGCCACTTTATCTTCAGCTAAACTGTGTAGAAGAAAATAATGCTAAAAACACACGAAGGTGGTTTTTTTTTAACCCAACCCGTCTATGGATGGGGACAAAAAGTAAGACATCCAAATGCTAATCAGATAAGGAAAAAAACCACCAAAACAAAAGAAAAAAAAAAAACAACCAAAATGAACTCAGCAAAGAAGGAAAACTGAAGAAAGAACTATTTGGGGTTTTTTGCATTTGAGAACATGACCTTGCTTTGTCAAATTAATGCTTTTCCCTTGTGGTCAGGCCTTTTGATTGTTTGCATGAGTCTTTCATACAGAAAAAAGTGTGAAAAAAGATTTTCTAAAAGGAATATTGGTGTCATAAAAAAAAAAACCAAAAAAGCAGACAGATACATTAAAGATGAACTACATTTTTTGAGTGCATATCCTTGCCTCCCCTACCCCATTTTATATGGGGATGTTGGTAGAATGGAGAAAGGTTATAGGGAAAATGTGGTTTTTATATTTAACTGTTTCTTTCTCCAGCTGAGTCTGGTTTACCTACACACATCAAAACGAAGAAGTGACCTGTCATATTCAGAAAGTCATGCCAATTTGCCTTAAAAAAATCCTAACAGAGGTTTGGCAGTTAAACAATCCCTGTTTGGCAATTAAACAATCCCTGTTTGGCAATTAAACAATCCCTCTTTTTACTTTGTTTCCGTCATTCTGTTGTGCCTCTGCTCTTTCAAAGGTAGAGGAGCTGCTGCTCCAGTACTTACAACAAGCACAGTTTTTGAGGACCGATTTTTGAGTCTCTTTGCATACGCCTACAGGGCAGGGAGCAGCGTGGGCTCTCTCTGCGCTGATAAGAAATAAGCCAACTCTGATCCAGAAGCAGTGGAGGGAAGGCTGAGTCTGAACCGTCATCCTCCTTCTCAGTGTCATTAATATTCCCCTGGTACTATTTTCTTCACCCCGATAGCACCATTTCATGTGAAGTGTTCTACTTCATGTGATGAGGGAGAGTGATTTCCAAAGCACATTATATTTGACAAGATCGTCTTCCTCTGTGCAAGCTGGTCTATCTCCTCTCTCACCATTCCTGTTATGTCCCACTTCAAGTGGGTGAGGTTAGAAAGAATTAAGAGGTCATTACTATGTACAAAATAGTTATGCTAACAACCAATTAGTAACTTTACATATAGTGTTTTCAGTGGAGCTTTATTGTATTATAACACATACAGGATCATTTTCCCTTCATTACAGAAGGATTTTAAATATAAGCTTCCTGAAAATATGCAAACTATCTTAAAATTCAATAGCTGAGACAGATCCCCTTCTCAAAACATCAAGCGGGAAGTTTTCTGTTGCTAGTTACACTTTTGCCAGCTTGGAAGTCATGAAGAGTACTGCTGCTCTATGAATTTTCAGAAATTTCCGAAACTAAAAATGCCAGAAAAGTTGCAGAATCCATCTAAAATGAAGGGAAATGCTAAAATTTTGTTATTACTGCAGAAACTGTTTTCACTCCCTGGTTTTGGCAGAAGTGAAACCATCTATAAATGTTGAAATAACATCTGGCTCAGGAATAGCAGCAGGCTCTCCCAAGGCTTTTGTGTGACTGAGCCGAGCAGGGAAGGGCAGGTTCCACACAGGGCTCCCAAAATCTCCAGCCCAGTTAGACAAAAGGGACAGGCACAGCAGTGCTGACCGTGACCCTGCCTGAGCTTTCACAACAACTCTGCAGTTCATGAAGCCAAGTTGGGCAAGCAAAAAAGGGCAGAAGCAAGCGCACACCCCACCAACATAATGCGATGCGTAGGCAGCATCTGTTTGAGCTGGTGGAGGAGCTAAAACAATACATCTCTGTCAGCAGAGTGCTGCACTTTGGGTAACCAGCCCCGCAAAAAGGCGGTGTGACGACATGCTGGGTTGGGCCCTCCACCATTCTGGCATCTTCATGCCACCACCATTCACGCACTTTGGACAACGACATGCATAGATCGCACAAGCCAGATCCAGAACAAGGACCGGCCCAGGACTCTGGCCTGCTGCCATGCTGGGTTGGAGCCACATCCTTTCCCTCTCCCCTGGTCTCAGGAACTTTATGCTCTTGGAATCCAAGTTGAGAGCGAGCGTGAGCACAACCCATCCTCCATCAGTCAGAGCAGAGTCCTCACAGATGAGAAACAGAGGTCTGAATCCCCCTTAGTCTGCACTCTGGCCTCTTAAAACAGCAGGCAAGAGCTATAACCTGCTTAGAATTGCCTCTTCCAACAATGTGTCCAGGAAAATGAAGCCAGAATTTTGGAGGGTTTTTTTGTCCAGGAAGGCTAGACATGAACTCAGTACACATGGTGCATCATGTAACCATCTCTGGGTATAAGGAAAACCCTTCCCACACCTCTTAAGAAACTTTCTGTTGTTTTTGAGAAGTCTCCCAGTCAGAAGTCAGACTTGGAAAAACTTAAAAAATTTGTTAATACAAAGCAAGCGAGAGCAGCTCTGGTGAACAGACCGCTCTGTGGCAAAGCCTGGACTCAGTCTTTTCACTGTGGCTTCTCTGGGTGCCCAAAGAAAACGTTCGGGAAGATTCCCCACCAGTCACCATACGCAAACCACAGTCCTCGTTCAGAGGGACTCCACAAGTTCAAGGGATGCATGCAGGTGTCTCAGGAACACCCTGTTAGTGCCTTGGAGTCCCGGATTTTAAGCCGAAAGAAAGAAGACTCCAGGGGAGGAGTAAAGGGTGAGAGAAGCCCTGGGTAAGCTCCACTGCCACAGCAGCCTCGGTGCTCACCAGCGTCAGCAGGATTTGGGATGCCATGCTGCAGCGCCAGGATCTGTTGGCCAGCGTTGACCATCTAGCAAGGAATGGCTACTATGGCCCAAAACTGGTATGTGGGGGCCTCAGATATACACAGTAGCTACTTACTCTCTTACCAGGGTCTTCGCCTGCTATGTAAAGCAATGTTTTATTCTGCTTCAAGATTTCTGAACCAAAGGTGACTACAGGCTGCCGTGTCAGTGAGAAGACAGCAAAACCAATGAATGCAGCGAATCCGTTCCTCTGCTCTTCTCCAGCTCCGCTACTGAGGGTGTTTGACCCTCACGTCAGGAGAAATTACACCCAGGGTGTTCTGACATAGCTGGTAATTGGACTCTGACTCAGCTTCATAGTCAATTTGTTACATACAATTACTATGGGTGTCTGAGGAGGTATTAGCATTTCTGTACAGAATAGGACTTTGTAGTACAGGTCTTTTGCTGGTCACAACCACCACCACACACGTCACCTCTAAGGTTTATCACTTTCTAACACCCCAGGTCTCTCTAAAGACCACATATGGTTTTCTAGAGCTCCACTTTCATGAGGTCTACATTCTGCTAGGTCACTCTTCTTACAAAGAATCATTGGGTCATTTATACCAAAAAGTAGAAGCCAGAGAAAACAGTTAGTCACATAAAAGGTCTAAAAAGGCACATGAGAATGAAGAGAGTGGGGAAGAGGAAATTTCAATGGGAAAGCAGCATAATCCCAACTTCTTTTGTAATGTTGGTATGAAAATCATAGACTGAAACCATCAGTTTCGTTAAGTCCCCAGAGACTCCTGCCACAGCCTGCTGTACAGAGTGGAATGCAAAACCCTTGTGGCAGAGGACTTTATTTCCTCCTAAAGCTTTTCATCCTCACACGGCGTTTCTTCCATTTACCAGTTTATGACTAACTCTCTTCCCTAACAGTCACCTGGCTTGTTTACTTTTAGCTGCTGCTACCACCAACTCCTCTTCCCTGAGCTGCTAAAATTAGCATTGCAAAAGGTTTGACACCCTTGAATGGGAATCAGCTAATGCTTCACGTAAACCACAGGATGCACATGTGCTTACAAAGCACCTTGTAGCACCAGGACCAGAGTGCTGATATCTGCAGAACTGCCCTCCATAAGCAGGCACAAACAGTAATGGGAAGAAAAACAGAATGTTTACCCCAACGAGATGCAAACCTAGAAAGATATTGCCTATCCTTTTGTCTTTCAAATGCAAGAGCAGCAAGCACGTTTTTATTTCTTGTTTAGATACAACTAGATTTTGAAATGGAAGCACTAAATCCACTACTAACCTCAGCATATCAACCTCGCTGCCCCAGTTCAGTCAGTGGTTACCTTCCCAACCTGAACCCTCAGCTAGCATCAGGGCAGTGTTCATGTGCATTAAAAACAAGGTTATAGTAATACACAAAGTCCTTTAGAAATGGATGATTCTGACGGCAACAGCTCCAAGACAAAGCTTTCTCCATCCATGTGCACTCGGAGGTCCAGCAGACGAAGCTCTTTGCACTTTCCCTTCAGCAGGCGTTCAAGTCAGCAGGAACCCACCCCGACGCCACAGTCTCACCAGACCCAACACGCATGTTTTCAGCATTCCTGTAATAAGGCTCAGAAGGAGCCATTAGATTACAGAGATTAAGACCATTCCCGCACAGACAGGAAAAGCAACTTTAGCCCTTTTGGCTGGAAGAGTCAGCTGATCCCTCCCTTGCTTAAGATGTCATTATCCAAGATCCCTTCCTCCACGTGCCTCATCCTCCTGTCACTCTGCAGCTTAAATCCCTCGCATTTCCAGTCACATTTTATTTGCATTTACAGCTATGCAACACAGCTAAGCAGTTCCTCTCCATCGTCACTTCTCCAGATGTTTAGATTATCTCTGCGCTAAGGAAGAAATTCATCTGGCATCTTGGATGAAGATATTTTCCTTTTACAGACAACTGTTTGTCTCCAGTAACTACTTGCTCCAGATTTCCTCTGCAGCTTTTAGAGGCTACAGATAGGTTTGGGATATGTTTCACTGAAAACACTGCTCAGCCAAACTGCACCTTTCATTTGTGCCTGCTAATGGCTGAATGGAGTTTCCAGAAGACAGCACTTTGCTCTTGCTTTAGCCAAGCACTCTCAACTACAAACCCACACTGACCTGTAGCTGTGTGGACTATGTGTACATTATACATAATATATAACTAGGAGGAAATTTTTCCTCCTTAAAACCTCCTGGCTAATAACACACCTATACAAATAAGAGGTATAGAAGAGGCAAAAAGAAAGTCAGGATCAGGCTGATAATGGTT
Source organism: Rissa tridactyla (assembly GCF_028500815.1). Classification (NCBI taxonomy): domain Eukaryota; kingdom Metazoa; phylum Chordata; class Aves; order Charadriiformes; family Laridae; genus Rissa; species Rissa tridactyla. The sequence goes on from NC_071466.1 coordinate 201,982,187, forward strand.
AGAAACGCAACACATTAAAAAGAAAATCCGTGGAACTTTAAATATTTCCCCCACATATTAGCAATTGCTTTGATTTCTGCACACCTAGCTGGAGGAAATGGGAGTAGGAGGAAATGACAAACAGTTTATGTAAAAATACAATTCTAGAAAGGTGTCCTTAAGGAATGCCATTATTAAAAAAGTATGCAAATACAGCTGAGTGACTAGCCTTCTTAAAAAAAATAATCTATTGCAGCGATAGGATTAAAAAAAGAAAAATAAAAATCAGGCTTTCTTCCAAGGCAAATTAAAGTAAACAAACTGCACATTTCCAGAATGTTTGTTTGCTCACCATCAGTTCACTTTTGTGAAGAAAAAAAAAATACTGAATCGTTTCCAGTACCAAAAAAAATTAACTCAAAAAGAAGAAGGCAGAAAAGAAAAGAATACATGAACCATATGCAAAAAGTGAGGTCCTACTTCTCTCCAACCGACAAAAATTTTTTACAATGAGATTGACGAAATACTGGCACAGGTTGCCCAGAGAGGTGGCAGATGCCCCATCCCTGGAAACATTCAAGGTCAGGCTGGACGGGGCTTTGAGCAACCTGATGTAGTTGAAGATGTCCCTGCTCACTGCAGGGGGGTTGGACCAGATGACCTTTAAAGGTCCCTTCCAACCCAAACTACTCTATGATACTATGTATGTCAGCCCAAAATTCTGAAGGGGGTGGGTGTGTAAGGGATGAGTGTTAATGTGTTTATTTCTCTACCAATTTATCATTCTTTCTCTTGTTTTTACATACAGAGTTGCAACCAATTTGCCAAGACAAGACTGTAATTGCAGCTAAAGCAAACCCAAGGCTTTGGTAAAGAGCTCTTGACCTAACAGTAATGGCTGGAGTCCCCTAGGACTGACCCACATCACTCAGCCGAACTACCCCATAGGCCTGAGCCTCCAACCACCTGCTCAAAGTTTACATGAAAGGGTGAGCTTCATTACCCTCTACCCTGGAGTTTGCCACAAAAGTGAACAGATTCAAAAGAAACAGATTTAGCTAAAAGTGGCAACGCGGTTGATCAAAAGGTTTTCAAACTACAGCATGAACCTGGAGAGCAAAAAGGTTCACAAAAATGAGCGTCCCACATGGTTACTGTAACCACATACTAAGGACTGAAAACAGATTCACCAGCCATGGAAGCGTTTGGGAAACATACGGTGTTTTTAAAGCAAAATATATGTCCTAGTTCAAACCAGAAATCAGTTCTGGGAAGTCCTGCTGTTTCTGTTACACAACAGATTACATCAGGAAGTCACAAGTGTCCCATCTAGTTTAAAAAACAATTTGATAACAGCAGCTTAAGCAATATGTCTTTGGGGATGGAAGGAGTACATGGTAACTCTGTACTGCACAGTCAAATAAGAATTCAAAGAAATCACTGAAACCAACATGGCGAGTCAAACAGAGCTTTCAGTTTTTGCTTGCTATTCCAATCACGATACCTCTTCCAGATACCAGTGGAAGCTGATAGCAGATCGCTATAAACCCTTGCCCAGTCTCCTTTATCGTGCCTCCCTCTCATACACAAGGGGAAAAAAAAATAATCAAAGCAATCTTGCCAAATGATAAAAAAGTCACAGAAAATTAATTCCAAATCCTTAAGAATATGCTGAAGATAAAACACAAGTCTTGTTGTTAGATTATAATCTAGAAATTTAATAGAAACTATAACCTTGTTATTTCTACCTCTTAGGAAATATCTGACAAGCTTCAAACACATAAAAACACCCCCATATTCTGAAGTTCAAAAATAATCCATTAAAATGACCATTTTGTGAAGCACCTGAGCAAGAACTCTCATTGATTTATTACAGAGATCTCTACTTCTATCAAATTAACAGAATGCTTGTCTCCTGTTTTTTTCAGTTTTAACTATCCTGTCTTACAAGTTGGCAGTTCAGAGCTGCTGAGGTAAAAATTCCAAAAGTCTTACCAATGCCTCTAGCCATGAATGACAATTTTGTCTCATATATACATATATATACACCCACAAAACCAAACAAGTAACACTTGAAATCTACAGATACTCTTATCTTTATTTCTTATACTACTTACCAGTAATTCATATACTGTTCAGAGAGGTGTTTTAAGACCTATTACTTGTTGAAGCAGCTGCCAAGGAAATGGTCACCCCTTCAGAAATCTTTTCTTACAATTACTACTAGACAAAAAACACCTATTGCAACCACATTAAGGTTAATTCTAAGATAACCTGAAGGTGTCAACACCAGGACCTCGACTAAGCAGCTTTTGTCATGTAGTGAGGTATGTTGTGAGGAATGCAATGAGGAAAAAAAATATCCAAGTGACACAGAAACCTTGGGAATGTTTTTAAGTTCCTCCTAGAGAAGTGTCAGCCCACGTGCTATCTGCACTTCAGCCCACATGCCATCAGCCCACCTCAGAATTCTGATGCCAGCTTCTGTGGTTTAGAGAGGCCTTATTTCAGCAGGCTTAAGCCATTCTTTTCCACACAGCATTAATTTTATACTTACGTAAAAAGTGTTTTTCCAGTAAGGCTATTTCCAGGTGACCTTTGATCTCATTCAGTCTGTCAGATTCCGTTCTGTTAAAATCCTGGACTCCTGAAGCCATGATGATGGTCCCTGGACCAGCCTATAAGAAAGCAAGAACACACTGACAGCTCAGAGGCACATTTGGGTTTTTTTGTCATTTAAATACATGAACTTTCTTCTGGGCCAGTAAAGAAACAGCCACGTTTCGCTCGTGCAAGTATTGACAACTCTGTATGCCTCTTATTCAGCATTAAATTACCACAATAAGTGAATGAAAGCTAATAAAATGCATAGCATCTCCCATGTGAGTTTACAGAATGCACTTCTGCAGGCCTTGGGGAGTTACAGAAAACAAAGATTTTTAATTCCCCCCCCCCCTTACCAGTTCTGCTGCATCACCATTTAGCCTTTCTTCTGCTGATTTAAAAGGCATTTTTATATTATCCCTCTCCTCCCACTCAATGAATGGTCATTGCAACATACTTGACGTGTAAAATTGTGAAGCTAACAAAAGTAATACTTTTCTAGATATTCACACAGTTTTGAAAACACATACTGTATGTTTTAATATCCATTTATGGAATGTGAAATTCTGACGGCTGCAGTCTCTCCGCAAGGAAGATCAGCGCAGGGATCCCCTGCTCCTCCAGCACAGCCCAGTTACTGCTGAAGGATGTGGTTGGTGCCCAGAGGCTCATCCGGGCAGACCAGGAGAGCGGGGAGTCAGGAGATTGTGTGTCTCCTGGAGACTCTCTCAGTTTTCTAAAACTCCTCTCACAGCAGACTGTGTTTCTGATTTACCAGCACCCCTCAAACGAAATAAGCACTAGAAATACTGCAGAATGCAAGAATTAAAGTGCAACTTGATTAGTTAAGAACAGAATTGACCGCTGCCACCTCCACAAATGGAGCACAGAAAAAGCCCATGCAGCAGAAGGCAGGTGATGCTGTCCTTCTCTCATGAGGTGGGCCCTTTCAGACAGCAAGAGAAAGGGTGGGCATCTCCCTGAGGGCATCTCCTGGGTCATGGCTGTCCAGGCACTGTGTGCAGTCCCCAACAGGTACAAAAAGTCTGCCAACGAGAATGACAGGAGCTTCCCCAACAGCTTACACTCAGCCGTGCTAGATTACAGAAGCCTACATCTAAAAAATGATCTCAAGACAAAAAGGGATTTATTTACCTATCCTAACCATTTCCCCGCCCCTTGTTTGAGCTCTGAAAACACACAAGAACCGTATTGCTTTCAAAAGTCAGCTTGCATACGTTTAACCATGACAGTTTAAATTACATACATATATAAACTCAACTGATCTACAAGAGAGTTAATTAAAAGACATTTTCTATGTTTTAGGAAAGATGTGCAGAAAGCTCACTGATGGCAAAGTACTTTCACTGTTGGGAACAACATGCACTTTTAAAATAAAACAGTGTGGAGATATCTATTAAACATCTGTTTTCTTGCTTGAGCTGAACAGATGCTGAGTTTAAGCCTCAGAATTTGTCTATACAGGCAAATTAGCGCTCTGTAGGCATTTACTGCATGGTGTTTACCTGGCACCAAGTCCCCACCTGGGCTTGCTCAATTCAGCACCAGGCAGAGATGCTATTTCCAGTCCTGAAAGCAGCACAGTTACACCCACACCACCCTCCGCCAACGCTACTGGCCCCGATGCGGAGCAGAAGCCGGCAGCTCAGCAGCAGCTTGTGCTACTTCTACTTTGGAGCCAGGATGAACCAAAAGGCACGGCAGAGATGGACAGACCCCAGGGCAGCCCTCAGGCAGGGACCTGCACCGCAGCATCCTCCATCCTCCTCCTCATGCTCCAGATTTCCCATTCACACCTGCCTTTATCCAGGGAGATGCAGTACAACGTGCCACTTGCAACCACTCCAAGGCACTGCTGAAGAGTAACAGACATCTGTTCTCAGATGAGCATGGGATGGCAATTAACCTCTGCGTTGATTTCTTATCTATAGAGATAACTCGTATTTATTTACGCTGGAACATTTAGTGTTATCACTTGCCAGACACTTGGGAGAGCCCCAAGGAGGAAGGTGTGGCTGAAGTGGAACAGCAGGGGACCCTTACAACACACTCTACAGGCAGGCAAAAGGAAGGCATTATGAAAATACAGATTGCTGCCCAGGCGTTAAAGCATGGCTTTCTATATTGTATATCCACATCTGGTACAAAGGGAAAATCTCTGCTCCGACCACTCAGGAGTTCATACAGAACTGTCTAAAGAAACAGTGCCACTGCTTAAAAGTAAACAAACAGATAAATAAGTAAAGTCACGTACAGGTCAAAGAGCAAGATGCTGTATTCATCAAGAATGCTCCTGGGCTCTGTGCATGGGTTTGCATCACAAGGTTTTGGTCGTGGAGGGGCTACAGGGGTGGCTTCTGTGAGAAGCTGCTAGAAGCTTCCCCCATGTCCCATACAGCCAATGCCAGTCAGTGGCAAGATGGACCCGCTGCTGGATAAGGCTGAGCCCATCAGCCAATGGTGGTAGCACCGCTGGGATAACATATTTAAGAAGGGGGGGGGGGGGGGAACCTGCTGCGCAACAGCAGCCAGAAGAGAGGAGTGAGAATACATGAAAGAAACAGCCCTGCAGACACCAAGGTCAGTGGAGAAGGAGGGGGAGGAGGTGCTCCAGGCATCAGAGCAGAGATTCCCCTGCAGCCCACAGGGAAGACCATGGTGAGGCAGGCTGTCCCCCTGCAGCCCATGGAGGTCCATGGTGGAGCAGAGATCCACCTGCAGCCTGCGGAGGATCCCACACCAGAGCAGGCAGATGCCTGAAGGAGGCTGTGACCCCATAGAGAGCCCATGCTGGAGCAGACTCCTGGCAGGACCTCTGGACTCGTGGAGAGAGGAGCCCACACTGGAGTAGGTTTGCTGTCAGGACTTGAGACCCTATGGGGGACACGCACTGGAGCAGTCTGTTCCTGAAGGACTGCACCCCATGGAAAGGGCCCACGCTGGAGCAGTTCATAAAGAACTGTAGCCCATGGGAAGGACCCACATTGGAGAAGTTGGTGGAGGACTGTCTGCCATGGGAGGGACCCCAAACCGGAGCAGGGGAAGAGCGTGAGGAGGAAAGAGCGTCAGAGACAACATGTGATGAGCTGGCCACAAACCAAGACAGCACCTGGCTCCTGCCCAACCAGTCCCTCTCCCCAACCCCATGTGCTGTGGTGGGGACAGGAACATAGAGACTGAGGTGGGGACAGGAACATAGAGAGAGGAAGGAGAGGAAGAAGAAAGGGGCTAGCAAATATCCAAGCATATTAAAGTTTTCATCCTCATTGAAGATACTCAAGATATTTCACCAAAAGATGAGCTACATTTCAGAAATCCATCTAGAAAAACAGCTCCACTTTTGCCTCTTCAGAAATGTTAAGTCATTAATTAAAGCCCAGGATACCTTGACAGTGCCTCTTAGGAAGGAGGAAAAAGCAAAAGTTGCCTAGGACGAGGGAATGAGTGATATGGGTGAACAGAACTCTTTCTGAAAGTTTTCAAATGTGTGCTTCTGCTAAAGCATTGGACCCAAGAAGTCTGACATAGGTTAATGGGTTAAAAATCTGCAGGTAAACATCATTAAACTAACCCCAAAAGGTTACAATGACCTCCTAAGTTAGAGGAAAAAAAGGAAAAAACATCCACTAAGTTAAAACAATAACTATTGCTAACAATACTAGGAGCAAGATCATGCAATTATCATATAGTAAAATAGTTTAACCAGAGTAGTAAGATACAGTGATACGAGTTTGCTGCAAAACAAAGCATGCAGCTTCAAAAATTAGTGACAACATAACGTATTAATGAATGTAAGTTAGAAGCGTTCAGAAAACTGAGCATGTCCAGGACAGTGGTATGGGAGACATTTAAGCCGATGCTTCTTTTGTTCCAGAAGATTTTTTCCCCACACACCTATACACCTCATTTTGTCAAGGGGTGTTAACGGGCTAAAAGGATAAGAAATAAGGTTTACACATTTCCTGGAGGTCAGCTGCCTGCCTCTGGATTCAAAAAGTACCTCTGCCTGAAGTTACCATAACCGACTCAACTCATAAGTTAACAAAAAAATTATCTTGTATTAATTCCAGCGTTAACTGGGTAGTTTTTCTTTCTTCTGCTGCCTCTGCAGGCTAGTGCTGGGACTCTGGCTGGATTAACTACATTTTTAACATAACTACAGATGCCCCTTCTTGCTTCTGACTCACAGTAAAAGCCTTGAAGGCTTCCATAGATTTCTGCTTTTCCTTCAGCCTCTCCAGCTTTGACAGTATTTGACACAGGAGCCCTCTTAAAATGTTGGCAGTCACTATTACTTAGCAAAGACCGTGCAGAAGGCTTGGCGGTGCCTAGGAAGCCTGCAAAATGCCAGAGTTGAGCGTAGAAAGTCAGAGCCAGAGGGGTTAAAGGAAGATCTGTGATGACAATAGACTGCCTCTAACCCACCGTCAAGAGTTCAGAGTTGCTGCTCCAAGCCACATCCAGCTCCGGATCTGAAAAACCACAGCTACCCACAGATGTGTTTTTCAAGCCATCTGTAGTTCAGGCTTTTCATAGCAGCACCTGCCAATCTGAGAGCTCTCTGCTTCCCTCCCCAAACCCCCTTCATCCTTCGAGCCCTGGGATTCGCTTTGTGGACTGAGCACCGACACCAGCTTCACCGTACAGCCACAGAAAAGGTCTAAGTCACTTAAAAGAAAGCATCTGCATGAATAATACTTAATCCTTAGTAGCAATTCTGGGAAGCATACCCCTGTTGGCAAGCTCCTAAAACACAGCTCTATTTTACATAAATTAAAAAAAAAAAAATTTAGTGCTAGCCAGGTTTAGAGACTTCAGTATCTCAACTGTAATGTTTGCATCATGCTTTATACCTTCCAAGCATCATGCTTTATAGCTTCCAATCATTATAAATGAGGTGACAGATACAGAATTGTTTAAGGTTTTAATTGACATGTTTTAGGAAAAGCCAAACTGTACTGGAACAGCAATTAAATTAATGTTTTCTGTGACACAATAACTCAGATTTAATCCTAGCACGCTGGCAGGGAACCTGCATAAGTAGATTAGGCTGCTTTCAGTACACTATGCCAGGTACGAGAGCACTTCGATTTGCGATGCTCACTGCCAGGTTAGTGTAGAACCTCCATGGGTTTAAACACAAATTTGTTTTTCACCCCTCTGCTGAAGGGGCCTCTGCACTGAGTTCATTCATATACCTGTATGTAGTACCGAACATTTTCTCCCTTTTATAAAAATGGAACACTTGTCACATTAAGAGTACATAAATTCATGAGATGAATTAAAATGAGGCAAATCGAGCCAGAACTAGCAAATACAAGGACAATCTATGATTTTCAGTGCACAGCCCCTATCCCTGAACTTTTGCATCTTAGCAAACCAAGGTGCTGGAACAATGTTTTAAATCCTTTTTACATGCAGAATCGTGATGTAGCAGGAAGGAACCCACGTTCCATCTACGGAATCAGAAACCACGATGACCCTGAATAAAGGGGACTTTAATTACCAAGCCAGCAACATTACCTGAATTTCCAATATCACAACAAGACAAATGCTAATTGGGAAGCAGGAATGGACCAGGTTACCCCCTCTACCTATTTTGTGAGTGTGGTGGTTTTACGAAACAATGCAGAAATAACAGTGCTGCATACAGTGATGAATGTCCTTGCTTTAAAAAAACAAAACAAAACAAAACCAACCAAACAAAAAAACCACCAACAAAAAACAGCCAGACACTTACAGTGAAGAAGGAAGGGAGGAAGAAACCTGGGAAGCCAGTCAGGAACACAGAGATGCTTAGAAAAGAGTTAATTTGTTAGCCAACGTGGCTGTCTTGGTAATGATCTGATCACAGTGTCCAAGTACCCACAGACCTAAGGAAATACCTGCTACCCGAGATATAACTGGCAGTCAGGGCACTTAAATGAGAGCGGGAAAAGTACCCACACAAGCAAACAGCCAGCCTGTACGTTGAGAACAAACTAGTTCAAATTAAGACACCTTCTGAACAAAACATCTCAGAAACCACAGAGGACAAATTCAAAGGAAAATAACAAATCCTTCCAACCCCAGGGCTCTCCTACCAGGAGGAAGGAAGCTGTGTGCTTTACCCAAACACGAGTCAGGATTCACCGCTTGGATGCGCACAAGTCTATGGGAACGGATGGGTTACATCCAAGAGTGCTGAAAGAGTTGGCAGACGTGCTCGCCAAGCCACTTTCCATTATCTACCTGAAGTCATGGCTAACTGGGGAGGTCCCAATGAACCGGAGGATAGCAAATGTAGCACCCATCTACAAAAAAGGCAGAAAGGAGGATCCAGGAAACTATGGGCCTGTCAGTCTGACCTCGGTAGCAGGGAAGGTCATGGAGTGGATCATCTTGAGCGCCATTACAACTCATATAATGGACAAGCAGGGGATCAGGCCTAGTCAGCATGGGTTTATGAAAGGCAGGTCCTGCCTGACGAACCTGATCTCCTTCTATGACAAGATGACCCGATTACTGGATGAGGGAAAGGCTGTGGACATTGTCTACCTAGACTTTCGAAAAGCATTTGACACTGTGCCCCATAGAATTCTCATGGAAAAACTGGCGGCTCATGGCCTGGATGAGCATATGATCTGCTGGATCAAACACTGGCTGGATGGGCAGTCCCAAAGAGTGGTGGTCAATGGAGTTAAATCCAGCTGGCGGCCGGTCACAAGTGGTGTCCCTCAGGGCTCAGTGTTGGGACCATTTCTGTTTAACATCTTTATTGATGACCTGATAAGGACATAGAGTGTATCATCAGCAAGTTTGCAGATGACACGAAGCTAAGCGGGAGTGTTGATCTGCATGAGGATAGGGAGGCTCTACAGAGAGACTGGGATAGATTGGACCGATGGGCCAATGCTAATGGAATGTGCTTCAACAAGGCCAAGTGCCGGGTCCTGCAGTTGGGCCACAACAACCCCATGCATCACTACAGGCTTGGGGAAGTGTGGCTGGAGAGCTGCCTGGCAGAAAAGGACCTGGGGGTTCTAATTGACAAGCGGCTGAACATGAGCCAGCAGTGTGCCTAGGTAGCCAAGAAAGCCAATGGCATCCTGGCTTGTATTAGAAATAGCGTGACCAGCAGAAGGAGGGAGGTGATTGTCCCCCTGTACTCAGCACTGGTGAGGCCACACCTTGAGTATTGTGTCCAGTTCTGGGCTCCTCAATATGAGAGAGATATCGAGGTGCTGGAGCGAGTGCAGAGGAGGGCAACGAAGCTGGTGAAGGGCCTGGAGAATAAATCTTATGAGGAGCGATTGAAGGAGCTGGGACTGTTTAGTTTGAGGAAGAGGAGGCTGAGGGGAGACCTCATCACTCTCTACAACTACTTGAAAGGACATTGTAGAGAGGTTGGTGCTGGTCTCTTCTCACAGGTAATTAGCGATAGAACAAGAGGGAATGGGTTCAAGCTGCAGCAGGGTAGGTTTAAGCTGGACATTAGGAAAAAATTCTTCACAGAAAGAGTGGTTAGACACTGGAATAGGCTGCCCAGGGAGGTGGTGGAGTCACTGTCTCTGAATGTGTTTAAGACTCGTTTAGATGTGGTGTTAAGGGATATGGTGTAAGGGAGAACTTTGTAGAGTGGAGTTGATGGTTGGACTCGATGATCCCAAGGGTCTTTTCCAACCTAAATGATTCTATGATTCTATGTTTATTATTGAACTAAACAGGTAAAGTTCACAGTTTTAAAGTTTTGAGATACAGAATAGAAGATGACCTCATCTGGCCATCCTTTCTGTCCTTCCAGAGGGTGTAAACTTTGAATGTGCTACTTCAGTAAGACACATGAAGTGTTGGGCCCAAGTCCCACCGTTGTATCTGTGGCCCGGGACTGAACATTCACATCCCTTGTTGGAGGTGTGTAACGGAGGATGCTCTTTGCAGATGGTTGGGGCTCTGCAATCACAAGCTTTTATGACAAGGCTTTTTACTCCAAAACCTCCATTTGTGGCAAGTTTTTGCATACGCTCGTCAAGTTCAGACACATACATAAAGAAGAGGCACCTAATGCACACATGTCTAAGTGCACTACGTACCCTTGAGGCACAGTACAGAAAGGCCTTCATTCACGTGACTGTGCTGTACTGCTCTAATAGACAGAGATAATTTTTTAATGCTTCCATAATGACTAATACAGCAGACTAAAGGGGGGGGGGGGAAGAGAAAAAAAAAAAGGAGAAAAGGGCAGAGATGAAGCCTTTTTCAAGGGAATGGCTGACAGAGGAGTCAGAGACATCTGTGTATTGAAGATGCAGATAAGGGGACCAGGACTCAAATTTTGCATGCCTATGCTCATTTCCAAGCCACGAATATTGCTCTTTCAAGCCCGTCGGTTCTGTACTCAGATTTTAATAGAAACAGCGCAGCAACAGCAGTGGAAGCACAGTACAGCTCACACCTATCTGAAAAGTCAGGAAGCCTCAGTTAATGCACAAGAGTTGCATTGACTTCTGTATGCTTTCAACAGTTCCATAAAGGTATAAAACAGGAAGAAATCAACAAGATTTGGTGTTCTCACAATCAATGTAATAAAAGTATAATGCTCAGTTGCTTACAGAGCCTATAAAAGAAAAATAGCCTGTATAAGCAATTTAAGATTTGAGTTTTAGTTACTGTATAAAAATAATTCAGGTACAACTCAAGCATCTGATCTCAGTAACAAATGGAGCCATAAGTCAGAATTCCTCTGTTCACATGATCTCAGCCACTATTTTAATATTGACTTAAATATACAAGCATCAATTTCTTTACCCCCAGCACCTCTGCAGCACAGGGGATTATTTCTTTCTTCCTTTCATTTTATGGACGGGCAGCAGTGCTTAATGGGACAGATGCCTGTGAGGACCAGGTGTTAATCCCCCAAACTTCCCATCTGAAATTTATCCCTGACATGTGAGACCACTTTCTTCACAGAAGTTTGCTTATTTTGCTAGCATCTGTAACACAGCTGCTGCTCTTAGGCTGTTCCAGCATCACACTGGCTTTGTAACTCCCAAACATCAGGAGCAAAGCAAAACAAGTCATCTGATCTTGTTGCTGTTTCCTCCCCCTCCCCCTCTTCTGTTTTTAAACTATACTCAACTGTATCCCAAGACCGAGACCACGACAGGCTACTTAAGGCTGTACCACGACAGGCTTATACTTATGTGATAAGCCAACAGTGAAGTGTTTCTCTCCAAACTACCCTCTCAGCACACAGGGCTGAACAATTTGAGAAAACGGAGACAATCACCACAGATGTGTAGCTGTAAGGCTTTATAACTAGTCAAAACTGTAAGTTTACCTTGCTATTGCCTCAGCCGTACCATCTTGGAACTACTACCCTGCTAAGGAAATACAGAAAATAGTACCTAGGGTTCAAGACAGATCTTTCTGTAGCCTCTAGCTCTGCCATCCAGATCCTTCTGATTAGGTACAAAGGGTATTCCCTTTAAATAAATACAATGCCTTAAGTTTAATGAAAACAAGCCAGTATTTACCTAAAACAAACTCAGACAATATCACGTTGGAACAGCAGAAGCACAGATTAGTCCCAGTATACACAGTATCTACTGTCTTAAAATGTCTTAAAAAAGACATACGACAGATGCCTTCAATAGAACAAGAGCAAAGGAAAGGCATTTAACAGACCTTCCTTGTCTAAGGAGCTTGAGGATTTGCATACAATAGACTTTTTGTGAGAGAAAAATGCTCTGTCATTACCACTTGTTTGTTCCATGATCATAAGAAAAAAAATTCTGGCAAAAGAGCTCCACATAAGCAGGACTGGATGTGGTAACATACAAGCTCACCTTAATTCAAAAAAAACCTAATAGCTACAGAACAGGATACAAGCTGTCAACCCCAAAGGAGATGCTTAAGCGTATACAGTTTGAAGTCTTTTAGTCTAGGACTTGTGGTGAGCAAGCCCTGTGCTGTGCTGCTAGAAATGAGCTTTCAGACACCAGCCTGACCAGATTTTGTGGGTAAAAAAAATGCACATTGAGTTTCCAAATAGAGGGGTAAAAATTCTGACTTCCAAGTCACATTCTAGAGAACAGTTAAATGGAGAAATTATAATTTAGATTGTGGCACTCCACGCTCAAGGATCCACAGGCATTTTTTAGCAGTTAAAACAGTATTATTTTTTCTTTTAACCAATATTTAACTTTTCCTGAAATGGTGTCTTTTAATATGGTAGCTCTGTTTGACTGCTTCTGCTTACAAGCACCAAAAAGTTTTAACACCTGAAGAGTCTCGCTCACCTCCTGCATAGAAGCATTACTGGATAAAACAATGCAGTGAAGAACAAGATGGTGTTTTACTCTAATGAAGTCACCAGAAGTCTTATCCCTACAGTCCTGGCTAGTGACATTTGAGCAGATCTGAGCTCCTCACACTGAAAAGAAGTCATTCCTTCACATCTGTTCATTAGTAATTCAACTAAACAAATAAAAACCAGACAGCATTCAGAAGCACATCCAAGGTTAACAAACTCGTCAACCCACAACATCTAAAATCAATAGTAAGGACAGGGAACCCTAATATAAGAAATTAATTTGATCCTTCCACAAAATGGAAACCTATTACTGGAAACTTACTTCCTAGTCCACAAGTGTTCAAGCTTTAAATACAAAATATAGGGACAAGAAATTATTAATTTCTGTTATTTTTCTGCCTGACAACTATATAACATAATCTAATGAAAATCAAATCAAGTACTTACAGGGTCTCTCAGCTCTTCATTTTCTCGAGTTGACGTTCGAGGTATTTTCACCGGGATTTCATCTCCACATTCAGTGTCTGAAGCATTTGGAGACTCTGCTAAATCAAGGAACTCATCTCTCTTGTGACCTCTGAACCTTATTTTGTCCAACTTCTTTAGCATGTTCAGCACTGCACTTTTCTGCTTTACCTTAACATGACGGTTGGAGTCTCTGCAAGAAACAAGACATCAAGAGTACTTCAGAAAGCTTGCAATAAACCTAAATATATGCATTCTAATACATACAGCACAAAAAGGACATGGACTTGTTGGAACGGGACCAGCGGAGGGCCACAAAGATGGTCAGAGGGCTGGAGCACCTATGCTATGAGGAAAGGCTGAGAGAGTTGGGGTTGTTCAGCCTGGAGAAGAGAAGGCTCCGAGGAGACCTGATAGCGGCCTTCCAGTACCTGAAGGGGGCCTACAGGAAAGATGGGGAGGGACTCTTTATCAGGGAGTGTAGTGATAGGACATGGGGCAACAGTTTCAAACTGAGAGAGGGTAGATTTAGATTGGATATCAGGAAGAAATTCTTTACTGTGAGGGTGGTGAGACACTGGAACAGGCTGCCCAGGGAAGTTGTGGATGCCCCATCCCTGGAACTGTTCAAGGCCAGGCTGGATGGGGCTTTGAGCAGCCTGGTCTAGTGGGAGGTGTCCCTGCCCATGGCAGGGGGGTGGGAACTAGATGATATTTAAGGTCCCTTCCAACCCGAACCATTCTGTGATTCTGTAATACATGCACTATGTGCGCTTGCAGCCTAGAAGGCCAATCACATCCTGGGCTGCACCAACAGAACCGTGGCCAGCAGATTGAGAGAGGTGATTCTCCCCTACTCTGCTCTCGTGAGACCCCACCTGGAGAACTGTGCCCAGCTCTGGAACCCTCAGCACAAGAAGGACATGGACCTGCTGGATTGGGTCCAGAGGAGGGCCACGAAGATGATCCAAGGGCAGGAGCACCTCTCCTATGAAGACAGGCTGAGAGAGTTGGGGTTGTTCAGACTGGAGAAGAGAAGGCTCTGGGGAGATCTAATAGCGACCTTTCAGTACCTGAAAGGGGCCTGTAAGAAAGCTGGGGAGGGGCTGTTTGCAAGGGCATGTAGCAATAGGACAAGGGGCAATGGTTTTAAACTAGAGCAGGGTAGGTTTAGATTAGACATGAGGAAGAAGTTCCTTGCAATGAGGGTTGTGAGGCACTGGCACAGGTTGCCCAGAGAGGTGGTGGAGGCCCCATCCCTGGAGACATTCAAGGCCAGGCTTGATGAGGCTCTGAGCAATCTGATCTAGTTGAAGATGTCCCTGCTTACTGCAGGGGGTTGGACTAGATGGCCTTTAAAGGTCCTTTCCAACCCAACACATTCTACGATTCTATGATTCTATAATCACTAACTACTTCTAACCACCTTTCAAGGGCCCTCCTGACAATGGGGGGAAAATATGCTGCAGCTTAGCTTTTTAACAGGCATTTTTTTTCCCCACAGTGTAACAGATGCATGGTTTGGTTTTCAGTAGTTGATGATTTACCATCTTCCCACACTATTATGGCCTCTTTCTCATGGCTATTTAAAGCAAGTCAGAACGGGCACAAGCTAACAACCTGCACTGCAAAGAAAGATTTGCAAGTCAATTCCTAACAGGTTACTTGAAACAAAAAAAAGTTTTACTGATAAGTCCACATTTTTCAACTTGCTGATACTTCTAATCAAAGACATGAAAATCCACTAAGCTTCACAACCATCCTTTAAATTCCCAGAAAAATCAGAGCAAGAGAGTAGCGAGGCTCTCTTAGCCCTACTGCTTCGGGCTAAGAAAACAGGAAGTACTGAGGGTTTATTGAAGAAAGCCACCAGACACATCCATGCAGAACATGCCACCAAAAACTAGAGACTGTTGAACTCGACCATAAACCGCATTCAAATACACTGCCAAGATCCTTAAAATTACCACTACTGATAACCTTGTATACCCTGTGCTAGATTTCTGTTACTGCCTTTGAGACACAAAGGAGGAACACTTTATTAGTGATACTTTCACATTTTTTTTTAAAACTAGCACGACCAAAACTTTACTATAAGAGAAAAAGCACAGCCAGTATTTTTGCAGAACGTGCAGGTGTCACGGTATCAGGAGGAATGAGAAATGCCCAGGACATTTCACTTCCAGAGACAGTATTTGACATGAGCTATACTTAAATTATAAATCATACTAGGAAAAGCAGTTTGCTTTTCAAAGATAATAGAAGAAAGCTTAATTAATGTATGTAAACTTATTGTAATGGTAGCTTTCCAAGACACTGCACTGTATCATTTCTGATTTAAACCAGACCTGCCGAATCTGTCCGATTCAATGCTCTACACGTATCACACTCTGTACCAAAACATCCCAAGCTCCATCTTTTTAAAAAAAAAAAAAAGTTAGTTCCTTGATCCTACCACTCCAGCAAGCTACTGCTCTGGCATTTTATAATAAACCAGCCACAATTTTCTCTCCTACAAACTTTGTGCGGTGCCGCAACACTCTCCAAAATGGACTTTTGCAGTGCTAACAATTTATTCTGAGGCACTTCTTCCTGTTACTATGCTTTTTTCCCCTACAGTCAACATTGTCTTCCTCTTCATTAAAAAACACGCTTAGCTTTATAGCACACCATCCCCGGCACTGGTGTGAGATGAAAAAACAAAGGCAGATCTAGACATGTGTCACTTCAGGCGTATAAATAAAGAGCAAGAAAGAAGAGCCTTTTGCCACTGGCTCCCACAGCCTTTGCACTTGAGGCAGTTCTCACCTCCTAACACAAACTTCTTTTCAACAGAGCTCTTTGCCTTTCCCTACGGATTCTCCGCTTATCCTAACACTTTCCCAGTGACTATTCACACCGAGTTCAAACCAGATCGTTCCCTTCAAAATCTGCTTTAGTTTGCACCTCTGTCAAGGTTTATTAGCACCCTTCACTTAAACACAGAAGTTTGAAACTAATACAAATCCTCTATAGTGCAGCTGGCAAAAAAAAAAAAACCCACAAAACTCTTCCTTTATCAGAGATGCTTAAAGTTGCAACCCTGTGTTCGATATTTCGCTTAAAGAGAATCGCTTGTGGTAACTCACACCAAGGTTATTTTCTATGAACAGCTTTTCTTTGAAGTTCTATTACTTGTCAAAGCTAAGTTTAAAATAGAAACACTTCTTGCTCATTCATTGACTATTTGATGAAGAAACTTGTCAGCTATCACATCCAGAAATATCTCTAGGCCTACTATTAATAGCAACTAGAGAACAAATGTCATCAGGGAAGTTTAAACCTCTGATAAGGACTGACACAGTTGTATCACTCTCCCTTCCATCCGAAAGATCTCCATCTGTGTTCAACCAGTTTTACATACCATGTAAATCAGACCTACAGCAAAGCAGTTGTAAACCGAACCCCCTTTGTCCATCACCCATACTGTCACTGCTAACGATACAGCTATATGAAGAAATAATAAGGTAGAGTGCTATCCCCTTTTCTGGTCGGCACTTATCAGCCCACACCAGTGGAGGACAAGCATGCATCCCAAGTCTTCTCCATCCCTCTTACGGAAGGAGCAGTTAACTCAAGGCTGCAGACCAGCATTGCTGTCCTGGGCAAAATCAGGAGTCCTCAGCACTCTCCTGTTAGAGCCACATTTGTCCACTGCTCCCCAAAGACCAGGGCTGGATCCGGACCTCTTTTTATAGCCTAGCATATACCGTACTTTAATGGACAATGATCGGAGATCAGTTTTCCCCTTACAGTGGATTCACATTCACTTACCTCACCAAAAGAAGGGAGAAGCAACTAAAATATCTCAAGACAAAGCAAACTTCAACTTTACTCTTCAAGGTTTGCCTTCAGGCAACAAAGAATGAAAAACCCAGGAGGCCGGTGAGAAGGCCCAGCAGTGTAGCTGCTTGGGCTGGGACACCAGCTGGGAACACCAAGCCCTGAACTGCAGCCTCCTCCTAAGACAGTTCATGCATTTCAGCCCCAGTCGAATGATAACCTGGCCAAGAGATACACCCATGAATACATAGATCAGTTTTACTAGTAAAAATACCATCAATCTACTCTTAAGTGTGTTACCACCTGGTCTTTTAAAAATGCAAGCCTTTCTTTAAAACACCAACAGATCACTCCGCTGAACAGAGTCAGCTTAAATACTCTAACACAGAAACAAGCAAAAAGGTGTCACTGGTGCCAATACTTTTTATTCAGCAGGTTCACCATTAAAGAGGAAATAGTAAAGAAACGTGTTCCTAGGCGTTTTTAAGTGCTCTAAGTACAAGAAGATGTTATATAAAAATATCTTCTCAGTTATAATTTAAAAATAATAAGATCATTTTGTCTAAAAATTGGTTTTGAGTGCACCAGGCTCCCGGATTACTTACAGTTACATTAGATTAACCTTAGCAAAAACCTGAGCTTGCCAACAAGCTCCTATAGAAACTCATTATCTGGCCTCCAGCCAAAAGCACGATCTAAGACAGGCTTTTTATGTCAGCAGCCTGTTCTTGCAACCAGCAACTTTTTTTTTTTTTAGATAAAGATCAATAAATATGGTGACATTTCAGCAGTTTCAGGCTCACTAAACAAAAAAAAAAAAAAAAAAAAAAAAAGGCTCCTTGGGAGACTTTGCATTCCAAGTGGCTCTGGTCAAATTTAGATGAGCTTGAGGAAACCTTTGTAAAACATATGACCCGAATCTTACCTTTATTGTAAAATACAGTTATTAAATATCAAAAACACTTGCTTCACCATCACTGCTACTCATCCCCTCACCCTCTCCCATCTACCCATCCACATCCTGTCCTCAGCTGGTTTGGCCTCAAGCTTCAGGCTGTTTCTAGTAACTCCCCATACCAGCAACACCAAAGCCAACAGGCAGTTCTGCACACGCAGAGCTCAGAGAGTGAATGTAAACCAGCATCTCCTTCTGCTTTCAAACTAACCGCAAACAAATATTGTGAAATTATAATAAAAATACAACTATTTTAACCCCACGCCTTGTAAATGCCTTCGTACACGTGACAATAATTGTTCTCACTACCATACAACAAAAAAGCTATAAATAAGAATTAAGACCGGTATCATGTTTGCAAATTATTAACTTGAGCAAAATAAAATCAAATCCATCCTTCCCAATCAAGTTTATTTCTCCATTCAAACACCCCACCATTAACACAAGGAACAGGAGGTCGTTCCCACACATGATGCTGTAACAGAAAGTGCTTCAGAGCACAGCAAGGCAGACGCTGACTCTGCAAAACTGATTTAGGTCCAACTTTGTTGCACCTCAGCCAGATCTAATAATATTAGCAGGCCCTCTGTCATAATATAGTAAGGATATCTTACATTAACATGCTTACAAACAAGGCTATTCAGGCACCCAGGTTTTTAAGAAGGTGGCTTTTATTTCTCTTGTTGCAGTAGCAGAGGTTAAACTAGCAAAATTATCCTGAAGTCCCAAACCATCTAGTAAAAGACTAGGCAACAGTTTATGTACACAGGGCTTGATTAGTGAAAAAGGCCTATTATTTTCCACACTTAAAAAAAATCCCCAAACTAAAATCACCTTTATAGAGTTTGGTGTCCTGGTTTGGTTTTGGTTTTTTTTGTTGTTGGTTTTTTTGTTTGGTTTGTTTTGGGGTTTTTTTGTGGGTTTTTTTTTTTTTAATTGCCATTAATATCTAGTTGCTAAAGCAATTCATTCAAGGCTGAAGGATCCTTTTACAGAGGGACAGAGAAGAGGTAACTTTATTTGGACCTAATATGAAAACCCTTAATTAATCCCCAAATAACTATCAGACATTCAGTTGAAATGAATATATCAAGGCCCCAAACCAACATATGCGCACTTTCCAAACTTATATGAAGTAGAGAAAAATCAAGTTTGGGATGCAGAAGGGAGGAGGGAACTCGTGTAAGGGCAGCACTCAGTGCATTGCTGCTGTCTGAAATCTGCCTTAACTCCCCCCAGTCTCCTACAAGTGGTTTATAGCTTTTGGTTTTCTGTTGTTGCACCTAGTTTTTATACAAGAATATGCTGAATTGAAGTATGTGTCCTGGTCGACCAGGCAGAAATTGAACAACTTCTAAAATCTTCATGTGTCCATTGTCAGAGAAAGGACTCTGCTTCACAGCACGGCGATTCAGTTTTCCTTAGTTGTTAACAAAATGCAAACCCAACACACAAAGTCAAAGAGCATCGCCTCAGCAAGTGCTCATCTGGAGCCCAGGGGGAAAAAAACAACGAAAAAAACCACTAAAACATCATGGATGAATTTCATCCCAGGTCAAAAAGGCCATACAAGACTATGACACATCAAAGTAACCTCTAAAGCGCATGTGTTCCTTTTGCTAGAAAAATGGCATTTCAGAAAGCTGAAGACAACATTGGAGCTGAAGCAAATCTAGTATACCTCGAGTTCTCATCTTCACACCCCATCTCCTTCACATTCTCCTTTCAATCTCAAAATGTCTTTCTGCAGAAGTTTGAGGTAAGAGCTCTGGTATCGAAGAAAAGCCAGGCTGCGTGTGGATGAACAAATACAGACACGGTGTCAACACCGGGACATTTCGGTCTTATCGTGCGGGAGGGACGTGGAAATTGAGGGAGTGGAAAGTATCAGGATTACGTTAGGTATTCATTACTTCTTCACTGAAATGTTCCTGCGTACTATCCTAAAGGAGTTGACAGAAGAGCAGGAACACAACAAGATACACTCAGGCCATCCGCATACCAACTGATACTGACAACAAAGCTTGGTATGGTGTTTTCTGTTTCCAACTAGAACAGGAAACCTCAGCGAGTACATCTAAGCCTGCAACAGATTCATGGTCCAGCTCTGCATACTGCTCTGTGCGAAAAGTTCCCTCTTACTACGTAATTTTCTCCCCAGTTTCTCATTTTAATGGGCAAAATCTCATCTCAAGTCACTGTCTGAACATTTTGTACTTATTAATATTTAAGAAACTAGGCAGAGAAAGATCAACTGACTGCACTTGAGAGCTCCTTGCCTGCTCAGCTTTTGTTTCCCCTGTGCGCACACTTCTCCCAGTTCGCTCTCCAGAAGACTCACATCTGCAAAGAAAACCAAACCTTACCCACAGTGTCTCTTCTTGAGCAACAAGGAGTGGTTTTGTATAGATGAAGTTGGCACTTTTCCAAAAAACCTCACGTTAAGCTCAACTCAACAAGACACTTAAGCATACAGAAGGGACACACACCTCACTCAACACAGCCCTGCCATGAACACTGTCCATGTGAGTCTCACATCACCCAGGACTACGCAATGTGTTAAGTTCTATGGATAGAACAATGTCATCATTTCCCACTGGAGACCAAGAAACAGCAATATTTCGGGCCAAACACCCAGTTCGACTGGCCAAGAGCAGCTTACACACACTCTCCAAAAGTTACGAGCATTGCACAAGTGCCCTCCATTTCCGACATCAACAACCACACCACGCAGACCTTGACCTTCAAAGCTGAGCTCTCCCCACGTTCAACCCGCCACAGGTTCATCCTGAAATTAGTCACCGCCTTCGCGTCACAGTCTGCTAAAGTCTTCCTCAAATTACGTCACCCGTGGCCCCAGGGTCATAACGCAATGTAATGCATAAACACAGCAAACTGCTTTCTGGTTTTGAGTAACACCTGCTGAAAGCTCCCAACCTCCCAACCCTTTCAGGGTCAGGGGTCCTTAAAACTCTAGGGATAGACTAGACTAGATGGGGGTAGACTTTGTTGGGTTTTTTTGCATGAGAGATGAAGTTATCAGTTAGGCTACCTATGGTGTGGAGAAATATTATACTTAGTAATTCAGGTTCATTTTTCCTTTGCGCTAAAGGGAGATGAACAAAGAAAATCCCACCAGAATGATTTCCTCTGTGTTACAGACTGCTGCCAGAAGCAACACTTGATTAACACGGGTCGGAAACTAGCAGGAAGTTGTGCTTCTGTGTTGCAGGCTTAATTAGATGCAGCTATTAATTAAGCATCAACTCTGAAACGATTTAAATTGTCCACTGACAGGGGGGAGGAGGGAAGGGGAAAAAAAAGTGGAAAGCTGTGTAACATGCACTACGGTACAACACGGGAGACAGAAGTTCAACATACCGATCCTGACTGCCGGTGGTGAGGTTGTCACAGCAACCATAATGCAGCTTCATGAATATGCATTACACTAAAATCTATTTTTTTCCCCAAGAAGAGACTAACATGTCATTCAGCTCACAACATGAAGCTGCCTGGAAGACAAATCGGGGTTGTACAATAGAAGTGACTTGTCTTCAAACCCTTCAGCTCGGCTGCTGCAGGCAGGAGGGGCTCAGGGAAGAGGGGAGATGCAGAACATGGCTGCATGGGGCTGCAGGACTCTTCTGTACCTGCCTCGGACAGAGGGTACTTCAGACATATTTGGCAGAAATTTTAAGGCAGAGGTTCTCAAAATGAGCTGCTCAGTTCCTACAAAATTCCCAACCTGTGCAAGGTCTTAATCCCTCAACCACCTGGGAACAGGCCCTTCAGCCAGCCAGAGGAGATGGCACCTCCAGCGACCCTCCACGGAAGGATGGAGAAGGGGGAGCTGCTGCTCCCACTGCTGGGGACGCAGTGCCCAAGCCAGATGAAACTGGGAGGCCTTGGCTTGATCATCACTGGAAAATTGTGGGTGGAGGGGTTCACAAAAAAAGAAAAATACAACCCAACCCCAAACCACACACATGTGCCTATACAGGTCACACACCAATGTGCCAAGAAAGAAACCGAGGGCAGTGACTGTGGGACTTGTACTTAATCCCCCTCTTAACATCCCACCTCCAAAAACACACCCCGTCCGCAAACACGTTTACACCCTACACACCTCTGTCTCTCTTTCATCATGAAACCTAAAATTACCAAGCTGTGTTAAATTAATTCCTCTGTAAACTGGTAAACTGGAAATTTTAACTCCCAAAGCAGGAAGATAAAGCTCATTTTTTCCTCAAGACACCTGTGTAGGAAAAAAAAAAGTTAAACATTTCCTATGCCATCTGAAGAGCAGCACCAAAAGAAACCCTGCAGGAAGATGACTTTGCCTGCAGTGAGGAGCTCGAGCAGCACGCAGGGACTGGAGTGGCCACCAGTTCAAGCCATGGGGCAGCGAGGGGCTGCTCAGCACTGGTGTTTGACAGCTGCTCCGCCTGGCAGATATCCTGTGAAAGGGGTAGCATACTGTGATAGCAATAAAAGCCTATCTAGGTGACACCCTCCCTTCCTGGTCACCCACTGGGTCCCCTCTCGCCATCCCCACCCTCCCTGCTGCATACCCATCCCGATCCCAGACGGGGCCTGAAGGTCAGCCAGGCCTGAAGCCCACTTGATTGCAGGCTGACACCAAAGGGAGCAACCCCGTTCATTTCTTCCCATTTCATTTATGTCACTTGACCACTCCTGCAGTTTATCAGCTCGGTGCTGACACACTAATTTTTGTGTTTGTTTCCTGGCAAGGGCAGCCTGATCGGAGCAGACAGCTACTGAGCCTCACTCATGGTTGCACAAGCTATTGGAGCTGTCGTGCCTCCCGCATAGAAAATGTTTCTGGTGGCGGGCAGAGGGAGAAAGCATCCTTTTACAGCAGCCACCTGCACTTAAATCAGGTTAAATGACTGCAAAGCCTCACCCTAAAGACAGTGTTTATGAAACTGCCATGAGGCACATTTCAGAAATCAGTCCCATGCCAGAGCTTCAGTCCCTCCTCTGAGGGACGGGGGAAGAGCTTGTCACAGCTTAGCATTGACGAAAGGCTTTTTTCTGCTTCCTCACTCTGAATTTTGTTGACTAGTCAGGGGAGCTGAGGGTGAAGAGGGAAAGAACATCGACAGCTCAGCAAGAGCCTCCCGAGTCCAGAAGGCTCAGGCAGCTCAGGTCTGGCTGGTCTTCAACCAAGTAAGAAACCAAGGCAGAGGGGAAGCACTGCCGTAAGCAAACACCACAACTTCTGCCTATAAAAACAAAGAGACATGGGGATGACAGGTGGGGGGGGTAAAGGACGGGACACGACTAACACAGGGTAAAATTAGGCTATCACTGCATATATCTCCTCTCTGTTCAAATGGAAGTGTAAGAAGCCCAGCTTGACATAGCACTCAGAATAAAGTTGGACTTTTACCATCTGCTTTAAAATAAACATTTAAAGTCAAAAGTACACGTACTAGCATGGAACATCTTATTCAGACTAATAAGTGTATTATGGAAGGCGATCACTAAACTGTTTAAAAAGTGTGATCCCTGCCAGCCCTGAAGAAGAATTTTAATTCTATCCTTTCACGTACAAAAAGCACAAGTTATTGAGACCAATGCAGTTATACCTGTTTGATGCTGACTGCATTTTTTATAATATCAACTGCATGTTCATCATCTTCAGATGATAAATACAGATAAATCAGAGAATGGGGGTACTACTAAAAAAAAGACACTGTGGAAACAAACCCTAATCTAAGCTTAGAGAAAGACGCTTTGAGAACAGCCTTCTAAGGTTTATGCAGAATGGCTTGGACCCAGCAGGTATTTCTTGAAGAGGTCTCTCAGCAGCAGGCAAGCACGTCATTTGCTCAGGATGACTGCTCACAGATCATCCAGCAATCTTCAGAAACATAATAAAGGTATAAAACATGGTCTAGTTTTGAAGAACGACTACATATTCCTTTTTTGAGAAACAAAGATTTCATCTTGCTATCCATTGAATAAAAGAGAAGTAAGAGGTACGCATTTGAAGTGGGACACAACTCGCAGCTAACAACTGTAGCCTAACTAACCTCTGCTGACCTACACACAGTGCATGGACCTCCACTGAGCGCAGCAACCATGCAACCTGTCACTGAAAGAGAAGTCCTTACCAACAAACATCCACGGCTCTTAACAACAAACATCTGCACTTCACACATAGAATCATAGAATCACAGGGTTGGAAGGGACCTCTGGAGATCATCTAATCCAACCCCCCCTGCCAGAGCAGGATCACCTAGAGCAGGCTGCACAGGAACGCGTCCAGGCGGGTTTTGAATGTCTCCAGAGTTGGAGACTCCACCACCTCTCTGGGCAGCCTGTTCCAGGGCTCTGCCACCCTTGGCATAAAGAAGTTCCTTGTCATGTTTAGGTGGAACTTCCTATGTTCAAGTTTGTGCCCATTACCTCTTGTCCTGTCGCTGGGCACCACTGAAAAGAGCCTGGCCCCATCCACATGCAGCGGTGCCAACCTACCAACGCATCAGTTTCACTTACGGCAAGGCCATACAGAAGGCCTCATCCCTGGAAGTGTCCAAGGCCAGGCTGGATGGGGCTTTGAGCAACCTGGTCTAGTGAGAGGTGTCCCTGCCCATGGCGGGGGGGTTGGAACTAGATAATCTTTAAGGTCCCTTCCAACCTAAACCATTCCATGATTCTATAGGGAGTTACTAAAGCTATCAGGCAAAAGACCACAGACCTACAACTGCTGTGTTACACACGCAATGATAAAATGAACTCCCCTTTTTTGTTCACAAAGCAACCACACACAGGTCCACGTGCATAGTCCCCAAATTCAGCTGTCAAGGCACCTCACTGAGGGCAAGGCTAATAGCCAGAGTACAGCACAATGGTCTAGCTCAAGGGGCTTCCCTCAGTTTAGGGAGACAATTCAGCAGAAGCCAATGTTAACAGCTCTGTGAGCAAGTAAAAAAGTTTTCCAGATGCGAGTTTACAGAGGAAGATTCCCAGGATTCAGTGATTTTGTGTACAGCCCTTCATAACTTGCTTCTGCAAGCTTTAACTATTCTACTGCTGATTTGAGAATCCATTACGGCTCCAAATTTCCTATGTCGCAAAAATAAACCACATTAAAAACAAAAAAAAACAACAGGTAAATGTTTGAGACATCCCTCATCGATTTCTGTAGTCAGCACACAGCCGATGGAAGGAACTGAGTCTTTTACCAAACATCAGCAGCTCTCCAACCGCCACACAGTCATAAAAATAATTTTAATAAATTAAATTTTTTTTAACTTTTCCCCTCATGAGTAAAGAAGCTCAACATTTCTGGTCCATGAAGAACAACTACAAAGACATAGCTAGCACATACCAAATTACAACCACCACTATAATTAAGAACCTTTAATTTCCTCCCTATATACTGGCCTTGAGCTTATAAAGAATGTCTATAATCCCCAAATCCCACACATTTCCATGTGAGAAGCAGCGCTGCTGCTTATTCTGCTCCTTCTCCCTTCCTCCCAACAAAAACCTGAAAACGCTCCTGAAGTTGGTGCTATGGGCACAGAAGGTATAGGGCAGAAAAAAAAAAAAAAAGAATTATAAAATTACTATGTGGATTACGCAAGTTTGTAGTGTTGTAATTCCTCATCATGTCAGCTTCTAAATGAAGGGGCGTGGAGGATTGCGTAAAAATTTGCATGGAAAATACGTAAAAGGATACTGTGTGAAAGACTGTGATGCTGCACAACACACCAAGGAGGGATTTAGCCAAATTACACGAAGGAGTAATGGAGAAACTGCAAGTTTCATACAGTAAATCTGGCTTCAGGCATCAGCTTCATTTCTGGCACCATCTGTACTACACAGCCACTTGTAAAAGCCATGTAAACTATTCCTTGAAATTTTATCACAGAGTGAAAAACCCAAGGTCAAGCTCCCACCAGACGGACAGAAATGTGAACAGCAGCTCTGCTGGAAAGCGGCACTTTGGAAAAGAGCCTCCTCCATTCCCACCCACACAGCTCGTCAAAGGACGCGAGGGATATCTTTCTCTACATAGCAGAGTTTGGAAATAGCAGAGGAAGTTGTGTGACACAGGAAAGCACCGAACTTGTCCTCTGGGTATCGCGGACCTCTCCTCCATTTCTTCAGAGTGCAGCTCTTTACGTAAGTCCGTCTGCACTGTTGGCACGCTTGCAATAAACAGGACTGAATCACAGTACCCAAAAGACAGTTTTAATTTCTGGACAGCAATTACGTGTTTAAATAATTTGGCTATTTAACTAACTTCTCTTAACCGAGTGAAATGGCAGGCTTTAGGTTGAAAGGCCCTGCTGTTCAAGGTAATCTCCCTTAGAGGAACAAACCTCTGCTCCCTCACATTTCAAACTGCATCATTTCCTCAGTTGGCAGAGTATTTGATCTTTGTCCCCACGCTTACAACAGGAATCCTGAATTAAAAAAAAAAAAAAACAAACAAACAAACAAAAAAAACAAACACCCACAACAAAATAACCCAGCCACCAAACCTAACCCCCAGTTCTAGGTTGTAAGAAGCTGGTATAGCCACACCAAGCAGCAGAGTAACCAACCCTGTGAGAAACTGGAGGGGCCATAAGGAATATAATCACCATCCTGCACATTAATTCTTCTGTTGAGTAAAGTGCCTTAAATTCTGCCATAACTTCAGACCTTTTATTTCACGTGTTGATTTTAACATGCTTTGTACAGCAAAAGTACGTGGAAATCTTTGCTGTTAAGCCTGATTCCCGCAAGAGGCATGCGTAGTCTGGGCATCTGCTCCATGCTCTTTCCAAATAATACTATCAACTGCTATTTAAAAAGCCAATTTAGGTGATACCTCTAACTGCTCTAAGTAGAGGATCCAAGATGGAAACCAGTGCAGAAAAAGGCTGCCACACACGTTCAGCAGCTGTGACTGGTTAAATAAGCAACTGGTGGAAGAGTATAAATGTGAGGCAGAGCAGAGGTTGTCCTATCAGCCCACCAGCAGTTGCAGATGGGGGACGACAGTGTGGGCCTATGCTGGGAAGTGGAATAACCTCAGAACGAATGGTGGAGTCAGACACTTACAGGGAAATACATGGGAGGGAAAGAACAGGAAAAATAAAAAAGGCTGTTACTTCAGTTAAGTTTCCCATGCATTCTTGTGTTTTCTCCCAAGTTTTATTAGCTGGTGAAATCAGTTTCATTTTGCAAACAAAACCAAAATAACTCATCACTGCCACAAATGAGCTCCAGCCAGCAATCATAACCCACTCGTCTCCAGACGGATGCCGAGCAGCTCAGCTGCCCACCTTCATCAGCCTGGCGTGCCCGGCTGCATGCGCGATGGACTGGGGGGAAAGATGGAGATACGCAGCTACATTCTATGAGCAATTTTGAGGCTTCCTTAAAGCATGTGTGGAATTGAAGAAAGTTAAACAAAGAATTGCATGGTTATAAGAAAACACAGAAATGATACATTACCCAAGTCTGTAAGGAAGATACAAATCCTCTTCCTAACAAGTAAACGGCCAGCCGAGGCTATTACCATAAACTAGCGCAGTTCTTACTAATTTGGCCATATTTGTAGGAAATTAACATTTTAATGGTGCTTGTTATATCCTATTGCCTCATAACCGCAGATGGCAAAAAAAAAAAAATTACACACAGGAGTTAACAACCACATTTTTGAATCTGCTTGAAACTCGAACAAGGTATCTTAGAGCAAGTTTTTAAATAAAGCAGAGCACATCAACATACCCAGCTCCCCTCCTCTACTGAGCATCACCAAAGCACAGTTATATGCTAAGTGGCATTTCTCCCAAGAGAAGCCAGCTCCTCTCTCAAGGATTTCCACACGGTTTCCACTGTGTTTCAACAAAAGATGTACCAGACACAAGGAAGAGGCAGAAAAAAAATCTCTGCCAGTTTGCGTTTTTGATCCCAAACATGGGGTAACCTATGAATCCAAATGGTGTTCATGCTTAATGGATCAGCTCTTCGGTTTATTAACCAAGCCTGTACAAGCACTCTGATCTGCCATACTTTTTGCATGCTCTATTTCAAAACAAAGTATTTTCTTATCTCAAAATGTCGTAAATAAACCACGAAGCCTGTCAGGCTGCTAAAATGATACAAACCCAATGACAGTAAATAGCAACCTGGCACATCACTGAGCCTTCAAACTTGAAATAGATTTAAATTAAGACAACAATAGCAAGACGGAGACTTTAGTAACGAAGTGAAGAAACCAAGGGAGAAGAAATAAGATTATTTCAGTCATCATCTCAATCAGACCAAGCAACTTAAAAGCCAGCTACAGGATGGCATTTATGCCTGCCTCTAAGACTGGGATGAGGGCCAGAATTACACTACTTGAGCTGACGGGTTTATTTATGCCGTAATGACACTTCAGTTAGCAATGATAAAGGTCCAAAGGTCAAAGAATTTTAAGAAGTGCCACATACACAGAGTATAGCTTTCTGAGCAGTTATGGTTGGGGTGGGGAAGGAAGGGGCAGGGAGCGTTACTCCTTGCACGCAACCACCTGCCCCACAAGCCACCATAAAACTACCTCAGCTCTGCCCATTTCAAAGCTTCGGAAGTTCAAAAAGGAGATTTCTGTAGAGATCCCACCTTTCTTCGTCCAGCCACTCCCAAGAAACGGTTTGTTTTTCCAAGTCAAAGCCAGAGAGAAACCAGTGGTGCCTCATGGTAAAACTGAGAGGCCACGTCACCAGCTGAAGCCCAGAGACCACCCACAGACCTCCAAAAGACCTCCTGTAAACTCCCTGAAAAATCTGCGGGAAGGAGTAGAAACAAAGTCAAAAGTGTTGCGCTCTGCCATTTCTGTCAGTCTCTTAACCAGGACTTCTTCCAGCTCTAACTTATCCCCAATTACTTCACTCATATTCACATATTTAAATCTTGGAATTTTAAAAACTAAACTATGGATTTCACTTTACAAGAAGGATCCTAAAAATTTAATTACCAAGCAGGATCCAATCCTGGTTTGGGGATATTAAGCCTTTTGTTTACACTACACAAATGTTTTAACAGATAGGTCTCTCTCAGTCATGGAAACTTGGAATTCTGAGACATTTTGCACAATGACAGAAGCATGCCATCAAAGACGGCAGGACATGATTGAACTACCAGCTAGCACTAAGCTCCGATTTGCTTGTATAATTGCCATTTATGTTAAAAAAATTTAAAAAAAACCCCAAACTCATTATTCTTGGGATTCCAAGAGGCTCCCATCTGTGCTGAAACACAAACTACAGAGCATCAACTATGCTGAAGGGGGGTGGGGGGGATGGACGACAAAATCAAAAGAAAGATGACATCTTTGGATTTCGTTGTGGTAGGCATCTGAGGCCGTCATCCAGCTGCAGGACCTAGGCAGGCTAACTAAACTTGAGCAGGGACTTGGGTGTCTGTAAATGGGAGTCTGTTCTAACTAAGAGCTAAGTCATGGAAGATGAGATGACAAGAAACAGGAACAGGCTGTCTTTAGGGTGAAAAGAAAAGCTGTAAATACACAATAAAGGGGTAGTTCATATCCACCGATACTCCTGCCAAACCCTTATATTCATGGGATAGTACAAAATCTTCAGAAACTAAACAGCACTTTAACCAAGGACTGTTCTGGCTTTTCATTGCTGCACTCAGCTTTGATGCTCCACAGCATACCAGAGGCATACAAAAGCTGTACTGCAACAAGCAGAATAAAAAACATGCCCTGCTACCACCTCTGCTTTGGAAGAGGCAGCCACAGAACCCAGAAGGCAGGAAAGCAAGTTTTTTTGAACTACAAGACTGTTTTCCAGTAAATGGAAAGGTTTCTGGGCGCCCAGGAATCACGACAAACAGTAAGATGGGAAAGCTGGGCCCAATTCGTACATAACCAGCCCAAGACCTTTGACTAAGAGCTCACACATGTACGGAAAAAAGTCTCTGGATTCAGTACAAAAGTTAACACGACTACAGAAGAGATCAGACCTCTTCATGCTGGTGTTCCTACACAAGGATGCGTACAAGAGCACATGGGGCACAGAAGAAGCCATCTCCTTTCAGGAACGACAGGACTACTGAACCTCACGCAATTGAATACCTTTATTTAAAGGTGTTTTCTTTAGCAGACTGGCTACCAGGCAAGCTTTCCTTTCCACCTGCCAGGCAGAGCGCTTTGCTCTCCCCCGCGTCACAGCGAAAATACTCACATAACTCGTAACAACTGTATTTTGCAAAAAACTTTAAGAGTTGAAGCTACTGATTAATCTTTATTTAAAGAGAAAAAGAAGTTATTTCAAAAGCTTACCAACTTGTAAGAAAGAAAATCTGCATGCTTGCAGCTAATCTACTTCAAGAGTTGGCGTCTGGCATTTCCTCCGCAGTTCGGAAACACCAGCGATGCATCTGTTTCCTAAACACAGTTTCTCATCTCCCATTTCAGATAACCAGCAACCTGTGGTCAGACAGTCATCTTCAAGGTCCAACCCCTTCTTAGTGTTTCCAGTAAGTATATCTGCCTTTAACTACTTTTTTTCTGACTTTTACAAGAATTAACTTCATAGCAATTAAATTGCTGAATTAAAAAAAGCTCTAGAAAACACCAGTCTATGTAACTACCAACACTAGGTTCAGCCGGAGCTTTTGAAAAGGGAGGATAAAGTAAAAAAAGCAAATCACCGCCTTTAAAGCAAACAGACACTCTGTTTTGTGTCAGTCATGTAGTGTTTCCAAAACTCATCTGACACAATTGTTCAACAGTTAAATACACACATGAAATTTTCTATGCAATGGAGCAAGGTCTGTTGTTCTTTCATATTAGCTCTCAGATATTATGAAAACTTCTAGCCAGCTAAGAAGAAAGCCACCTTCAGGGTAAAATAAACAGATGTAGTTTGCTTTGGACAATAAGGAATACAAACTGCATGGAAAGATTTTTCCATTATTTAACAAAGACAATAATTTGTCACCAACAGTAGACTAATGAGTCACAGACAAGAGCTTAATGCTTAAAGCTTATATCTAAAGAAAAAAAATATTTACGCAATTTCAAAGTATTAGCAACAAAACAGAGAATGAGTTTTGCAATAGAGCCCATAGTCTCCAAGCAGGATAGCTGTATGCATCCAAGTGAAATCCGAAGCGGAGACTGCACACAGCCAGGCTTGCATTCCACCAGGAAAACCAGACTGAAAAATGCCGGTCATTGTTTCTCATTCAAAAAGCATATGCTGTCCCTGCTCTGCTCTAGCAGAGGGCTGCCCAGGGCCAGAGAGCTTCGCCAGGCAAACTCAAACTGCTAAGCAAAGCGAGCTCCACATTCCTCCTGTAAAATATCCCAAGAAATGGTATTTGTGCCTCGCTTGTTTTCAATGTGCTGTTGTAGAGGGCTAAGTGACCCAGCGTTAAGAGGAAATCGTTGTTGGCAGAGTGCTCAAACTGGGGAAAGGTTGATACTGGAAGAAACAGGAAAGAAGCAAAAGTAGCTTTAGAAAAGGTGTATTTGCTGTAAAAATGTTTCCTAATACAGTTTTCTGGGGACATCCAAACTATCCCACTTTGACTGGTTATTCCCATAACTGAAAGTAAAAACAAGAGCTGCTGAATGTGCGTACATTCATCAGTCCCACAAGCAGCTCTGCTGGGGAGGGAAGGCAAAATCTTCCAAATAGGCCCAGACCCTTTTATAAGCATCAAAAGCTTTATATTCAGAACATTTCTCTGAAACATAACAGGGCTAGTTCCAGATAACTGGAAGACACCGCATTTCTGCAGAGCTTTGCAAACTCCTGACGTTAGTTTTAATTACTGCAAGTTTCCAGGAAGCTCCCACAGCTGAAGAAAACCCTGGGAGCTCAGCACACTGTAGCAGCTGGCAGTTCTCTTAAAGGATCAGTGTGTCCAGCCAGATACTCCACAGCTTGTTGGGAAGGACATTCCTCACTGCAGGATCCCAGGTGATCCCACAGAGCTGCTAAGACCATGCAGGGTTTTACACAAAACCGAGATGCATTACATTTTCACACAAAAGGTGATCTCAGACACTCTGCAATACCTTTTGGGTTGCTTGGTAGATTAGCCTTTAAGAGGAGAGTGAA
The DNA here is from genome assembly GCF_028500815.1 of Rissa tridactyla. Lineage (NCBI taxonomy): Eukaryota > Metazoa > Chordata > Aves > Charadriiformes > Laridae > Rissa > Rissa tridactyla. Next base: position 202,014,435 of record NC_071466.1, read on the forward strand.
GGTTTTGGATAAAAGCACTGCAGAAATGCAAAGAATTACAAAGTTAACCAAACTGGAATAATGCACACAAGTGGTTTAATGCTCTGAAAAGTCAGACAACATAAAGAACATAGCTACACAGGCTCCACTTATTCCTACTCCTTCTGATGACATGATCCTTGCAAGCTGACGCAAGACTTCGTACTGTCTGTGGAGCTGGTTTCTGCTATTATCCGATGATCACCGTCCAAAGTCACCCTGATATTAGTCACACGAGGATGCTTTGGACCTTTTGCTACTCTCAGGTTCCATGCTTCACACCTACCTTTGCCCCATGCAAAGAGGATGGCAGCTGCTGGGAACTGAACCTCTCGGCTATGTGCAGCAAGAGGAAGAAGCCAGGATCTTCAAGAATGGTACGTGCAGGCAACTCCGTCGGCATTACTCCCTGTCTCACAAGGGAAAAGGTGAGGAAGACGGAAGATGAATAAAGCCCCGAACCCAAAAGTGAGTTCAGGTATAGGAACCCAGACTACAGATCATCTTGCAGCTTGATTTTGAACCAGGCAGACAAAGTCATGTTCACTGAGGGCCATGTAAGCACAAGGAACATCACACCGACGGTACACTGCATTTCATCTTCAGGTGCTGAACATGCAGTTTTTTTCCTGTTGCAATGTCGTATCTTGTTGCAACAGCTGTGCATCTTACAAAACGCTCAGATCCCTGTTCCCTTCACTCCCAGAATGGGGTTACGGATATTTTCCGAACAGTCTCTTTTCTACTGCTCGATCTCTAAGGATCAAATTGGGCATGCCACTCTCTCCAGCCAACACAGAAAGCATAAACTCACCCAGTTTCTGGCAGTATGTTGTCCCTGGAATGAAACCTACTACTGGTAGTGGCCCAAAAGTTACGACCGGTGGTAGTTCCACTACTACAGGAGTGTCTGGGGAAGTAGCTTGTGCCTGACACACACAACTGTACAACTCCCTAGACTCAGATCTGGAGTAAATTACAGTAAATTATAGGGTTTAGAGACCCATGTCAGTCCTAACATAACTAGGAGGGACCCGGAAGCTGTACAGCTACAGACATCAGCTGGCTCTACTGAAACCAAGATGGAAAAAAGAGATACCCTTGTCAGGCTCATAACACAGTATCATGGACTACACATGGCCTTCAAACTACGTTTTAAGAGCTCCTTCTCTAGAGGCTGCACATTTCCCCAGCCCTATGGCTGCAACACTGTAAATACTGCTGACGGTTATAAATCCACACGCCTCTCTGTAGCCCTGCTACATTTCCCCAGGAATTACAACATGCTGTTAACCTTGAAAAGTGCATCAAGTTATTTTAAAATGCAGTTACTGTGCGCACCTGGGAATGCAGAGATGAGATCCAGAGAGAGGGGAAGTAAAACACGCAAACCATTTCCTGAACGTAGAAGAAACGCGGAGTCTCAGGTAGTAACATCAGCGGTGAGAGGCTGGAGGACTTTTTTCCGAAGGTAGCTCTAGAGCTAAAACTCTTTTAAGAAGTTCTCTTCTGCATACACATTTCTCACTTGAAGAGGCCACTTTTCAAAATTTAAGCTAATGATAAACTTCAGGTTATGAAATAAACTCTATTTTGAGCTAAAGATGTTTGTGTATCCTTCACTGAAAAACCTGGTACTAATTTTCAGTCTCCAAGAATTGCTTGGTTTCCGAACCAGGGAATTTGAAGTGTTCTATATATAAGTAACCTGATACGTGAAATTAATATTGAAGGAACAAGTGGCTTTTATAACATGGTAAAAAATGCCAAGCATTAGTAATGCCAGATACTAATACAAACTGCTGACAGTCCTATCGAGAGCTCTGATAAGACAGTTTTAGCAGTTGGAAACTAATTGCACTCAGTCGCTAATTGCATACATCAGGCCAGCATGGAGTGCATGGCTTTGTTCTCTTTAATTAAGATAAGTATAGACTGCTCATGTTGTGCAGTTACTTTCAGGGGAGTACTGTGGAAATCTAAAATGCATCTATTAACCATTTTATTTGGACATAGAGAAGGCAAGCAACTGCTAACTAATTTTTCCACGTGATTTTGCCATGTTCTTTGAGAACCTTACAAAAACACCTTAACCAACCACACACACCTAGATATACAGGAGGGGACACTCAATGGTCAAGAAACAAGAGTGTCCCCTCCCACAGAGTTTCATGAGAATCCCAAGGACAAAGTGATATTTCATGCTTTATTTCCTTTTTCTTGTCCTCCTCTTTCCCTCCTGTCCATGAGCAGCATTACCGGTAGGCATTACATTAGCAGTTTTAGTCTGCACCTGAAGTGTTGACCTAAAAATGAAAACCCTGTTTACAAATTCTATATTTAACTTTGACCACGGAGTTACAGATGTGGCAGAACAGGGAAGCATCCGAACTTCCCTCGGTTTAGTTTATAGGACAGATGCTCACCTTCAGGCATGTCACAAGGGAAAGGCAGTGTAATATAGAAAGTGCCCATGGCGCAGGCAGTTCAGCCCCGATGGAGTACAACGCAGCATGGGATGGCTGCTGGAGAACGAACCCAGCCCACAGCAAGGATGGTTCCTCACAAACATAAGGAAGAACTCACTCAAAACTGAAAGGAGCTGTTTCAGACAGCAGTCCATACAAACACACCCCAAGAAACACACATACCCCTGTGACTCAGCATCTAATGATGACACTTATTAGGCAAGTGTAGCCAGCAAACCTAGTCATAAATCCCTTAATCACAGGTCAAAAGAGCTGTCAAAGCCTGCATTGATGGGATCAGGAAAACGATGAAGCATTTGGGGTTTTTTAACAAGGAACATCAGCTCCTGTGGAAGAACAAAAGTACTCAGAGAAGCTGCATCAGTGACTTACAGCACCGAAGTGACCTCTCGGACCTGTCTCCTAAAAAAACACACTCAAAATTTACTTTAGAAGTGTCTTATTTTTACAGCATACTGGGAAATGTGAGGCCACAGCTGGAGTCCTGTGTCCAGTTCTGGGCTAACCAGTACAAGAGAGACATGGACATACTGGAGAGAGTCCAACAAAGGGCCACGAAGGGACTGGAGATTCTCTGACTGAGAGCTGGGACTGTTCAGCCTGGAGAAGAGCACGCTCAGGGGCATCTTGTCAACATATATAAACACCTAAAGGGAGGATGCAAAGAGGATGGAGCCAGGCTCTTCTCAGTGGTGCCCAGTGACTGGACCAGAGCCAACAGGCACAAACTAAAACACAGGAGGTTGCCTCTGAACATCAGGAAACACTTTTTTACTGTGAGGGTAACCAAGCACTGGACCAGGTTGCCCAGAGAGATGGAGTCTCCACCCATGGAGATACTCAAGAGTCATCTGGACTTGGCCCAGGGCAACCCCCCCAAGCAAACAACTGCATCTTCAATCATTCAGGCACCTCTGAAGATCTGGTCTTGTAAATCATGGAATTAAATTTACTGTTACCCGAGTATGCACCGGGAGAAAAGATTGGGTGTTACAGAGAAGAGGGGAAAACCAGCAAGAGCGCTTCTAACCACAAATATGGTAATTTTGGTTTGCATCCGATAACCGATCTTTCAGTTTAGTCAAGGCAAGAAGATTTCCTGTGCAAAGAAACGGTACTATTAAGGTGAAAAAAAACATCCAGAACTTACTCTCTGTGAAGACTGCAGAGCCTGTTAATATTTATGAAGTCTGAAGTGGCTTCAAAGACTCCTTACTTCACTTTCTTCTGTCATAACAAAAAGCAGCACTAACTCATTAAATTTTAAGGTGAGTTCACTACAAACTATAACTGTTTTAATAAATTCTGACCTCCTAGGAAAAGACCTAACTTCTTTATTTTGCGTGTGTTTGTGTCCCCCATATCAATTACAGTGACAAGATGAAAAAAGAGAACATGCATCTGCTCAGAAACTTGAAAGATCAAAGCACATAAACCTGGAAGCACCCAACATTATGACCCAAAACCTATGTTTGACGGCTGTATTTCTGTGCACAGATTATGTCATGGATTAACCTGCCACCATGCAAGGCCAGGGCAGTGGGCAGAGAGAGAATCTCTTTTGGAAGACCCTGATTAAGCACTTAGCGTCAAAAGCTTTCCCTCTGATCAAACTCTGTGTCATAAAAATAACACATTAGAGGAAGTCATCTCTCCTCCTAACATAGACGCTGCCATGCAGATAATATTTAGCTGAGAAAAATCTATGTAGGAAAGAAAAGGAAACAACGTTACAGGATATAAAGCTAGAAAATCATGTGCTTTATTTGGGCTGGACACAGTCAGGTTTGGACAAGAGAGCCTCCAATCTGGGATGGCAGGTTTTTCTGCACATAATACTGGAATATTTCTGGTAATAGCCAGGGCTTCGGGGACTTCAAAGTTAGAGAGTATCACTGCTAAACCTGATAAATACTGGGGGTAAGGAGAGGGAGAAAGATACCAGGACAAGCCATTGAACAGCTACATAGCTTTAACCCCAAAAATTCAGCTAGGTACATGTTGCCCTTGACTCAAGTATTCCTGAATTTATTTTCCAGACCTATAAGAAACAAAACATCAGGAAATGTGATCTATTACTCCTTAAATAAAAAGATATTCACCATAGAACTGTTACTGGGACCATACATTACACAAACACTTTGTGTAATCTTCGTATCTTTAAGAATCCCTATGGATTTGGTGGTGACTGAGTCAAAAAACAAAGCATGACCTTTCAGCAGACAAACTGATGTGAAATGGGGTCGTTATTAATTTTCCAACAGATTTGTCATCACTTTGGGGGTTAAACAGTTAATGTTCCTCCTTAGCTTTGAAATCTCTGTATGAAGGAGTGAATACTCAAGTATCAGAATGATGCTGAAGACACAACACATATATGTAGTATCACATGTACATATGACATATGTGTCCACAGACAATGTTCCACACCCCAGAAGTATACCTGACCTTTAACAGCAGCACTAATCACTTCTCAGACACTGCAGAAGTTCCCTTACCAAAATACTACACTAAAAGTTGAGAGGGCTTTTCCCCCCAGGTCTCAAACCATATTGAATCTCTTTGGCATCCAACATTGCCCCAGCCATTCACTCTCATAATGAACTTCAGTTCCTACAAGCTTTGAATATCACACACCGGGAGGAGACGGGGTAGGGCCAGGGAGCAGCCTCTGCATTGGCTACCTGCTCTAAATCACCAGGAATTAGTTTCCAGCTGGGAACACAGCAGGGCTGCATGTCAGCCCCCTGATCTTGCCTCCTCAATCAGGATCACCCCTCTGCCAGTCTCTCTGAAACTGGGTCCCACCAAGGACAGGCTTTTCCCAGCTGCTGCCCTTAATTCCTTTCCCCCACCACCAGGCACTGACGTCAGCTCACCAGGCCACAGCCACGCTGACAAGGTGGGCCAGGAGGGAGGTCAAAGGCTGGGTGATACCTTCACCCAGAGCAGAACATGCACCGTGCCAAGGAACGGCACGCATACCTTCAAGCAGCAACAGCCTCCCCCACTCTGCTTGACTGTCACCCCCCTGAGCCAGGACACAATGAGGAGACCAGGTCTCACTAGTGCCACAGTTAAGATAGGAAAAAAAACCTCAAACCCACCAGTCTGACACTTTAGTCCCACCTGCCACCGGCCAAAACCGTCTCCAAGACCTTACCTGCAGAGCTGGAAACACGACATGGCTCATCTTCAATTCAGTCTGGCATCTCAGCCCCAAACCACCTTTATTACGGCAGAGGGATGAGCCAAACATACTTGTGGCCACCATATGAAAAACAGTGAAACATAACTCAGGCTTTCAGGGATTTTTGCACAATTTGGTATCACGACCCCATAAATTAATTTTATATTTTATCAGTTTTACAGCTACAAGCTTAAATGTCAGCTTCAGTAGAACACAGACCAGGACTAAAAAAAGCCCTCTCTTTTTGAATAACTAGCTAACTAGATATGACATTTGATACCTAGATATGGCATTTTAAAAAAAAAAAAAAAAAAGGTTTATGACAGCTCACATCTCTAATTCTGAGGAATTAAACTACTTATCACACGTTAAAACCTTTATTACGGCAGGATACTGTCAGATAACGCAGAGCGCAGGTACCTGGAATCCCGAGTCTATTGAATATTTCCCCTCCCACCCACATCTCAACCACCACTGGAAATGCAATACCCGAGAACCTGTCCATCATCCATTCCACATTCACACAAGCTTCACAGTACGACATCTACTCAGCCTAAAACTCTGCAGCTGCAGTAACGAAGTGCAACGTGAAAACACGATGAGAACCTGTTATTTTCTCCTGTTTGCCCCACATGCACGTTTAAGCCCAGCGACAAAAGCGCGCAGGAGGCTCGCGACCTACGTGCACACCTACCGGACGTTCTCTGAAGGAGTCTGAGTTGATAGCTTGGACTGTAAACCAGCCATTTACCCAGCCATCCTCTCGGTCTCCCTGAAAGCAAGCTCTCCGGCAGCATTTCTCTGCTCCTACTCCTCCAACACTCCAGTGCCCCGTCGCTCCACATCAAGATGCATCCAGACACTGCGTGCTTGGAGGGATCAGTACACCGCTGGCTACTATTTAATATGAGGATGTGGCCAGCCCCTAGTTCAGCCAGGCTCAGCTAAAGCCCAAGAAGCAAAAACACAAACGATGCTACCAGGTCTTATTTCCAAATCGGATGCCACCTCGGCCGGGGGGGCTGGAGGAAGTAAGGGAGCGAACGGCTGCAGCTCCAACTGCTTCCCCCTCGCCAAGGGAGATCCCTGCCAGCAGCCGTAGGAAATCCCGCCGTGATCAAAGCCAACTGCGGGGCGGCGTGAGGACGAGGAGCAGGTCGGGCAGGGAGAGCGTACCAGCAGCCACCACACGGCCCCCAAGACAACAACAACCGGGGACACCAGCTGGGACGAGCCGCCTGTGCACACGCAGAGGTGACCTTTACCAGCCTCACCGGCACACGCTGTGTTTACTACAGCCGGTGACCCCCGGCTCCGGGGCAGTGGCGGTGATGCCACCTGTCCCCACGGCCCAGGACGGCGCGGGGGGAGCGGAGCTCCTCCGCCCCGGGGGGCCGCCAGACACCGCCAGCGCCCAACGGGGACAGCCTGCCTTTTGCCGCTAACGCATGAAGGCGGCCCAGGAAGACCGAAGCACCGGCCGACCCCCCGGTGGCTCCCCCCGCAGCCCCCGCTCCACCCCCTTCCCCCTCAGCCGGGGGTTCGCGGAGGGTTCCCGGCCCGGGGGGGCCCGGCGCGGCCCGGCGGGAGGCACCGCGTCCGCGGCCCGGCCGCGGGGTGAGGGTCGCGCCTGTCCCCCAGCCCACGGGGCCAGCGGGTCACCGCCGACCCGGCCCGGGGAGGCCGGCGCGGGGCTGCGGGTGGAAAGGCTCGGATTAAAATATATAAATAAATACATAAATTAAATAAATAAATAAATTATTATTATTATTTCCCCGCGGAGGCGGCCCAGCGGTGCACTCACCCTGCTCGTAAATCGGAGCAAACTCTCATTCACGCTCCCCGCGGTGCCCAGGCCGCCGGAGCCAGGCGACGCCCCGCAGAGCCGCCGGTCGCTGGGCTGCGCCGGGCCGGGGCCGGGCGCCGCCGGGGCCGGGCGCGGCCGCTCAGCCCCGGACAAAGCGCGGCGGCCCTGCCCGCTGCGGGCGAAGGCGGCAGCAGGTGCCCGTCCGCCGCCGCCGCCGAGGCCGTACCGAGCACCCTGCGCAGCCGCCGCAGCGCCCAAGCCGCTCGCCGGCGCCGCGCTGCGCGCCCGCCCCGCCCCCGGCGGCCCCGCGGCGGGAGCCCGCAGAGGCGGGGGCGGGCGGGGCCGGCGGGGCGGCCTATGGGCGGCGCGGCCCGGCCCGCAGGAGCGCGGCGGCGGCGTAGAGGGAGGTGCCCCACCGGCCGCAGCCCGGCCCCTGCTCCGGCGGCGGAGGCGGGTCGGGCCGGCCCGGCGTCCGCAGGGCTGTGGCGTGGAGCGGCAATCGGCGGCCCTCGCCGACCCGCACCTGCCCGGCGCCGGCAGAGGAGTCCCGACGCCTAGCAGGCAAGATCCTCCATCCTGCGCTGGCCCTTGGCGGCGCTGCCCTCTGCCGCAGGCGTTGCACGGCGGAACGGCCCGCAGCGGGGACCGCGCTGCCCAAGTATGCTATTCGCTATAGAGCCGATGCCATGGCGGCGTGTGTGGGGAGCGGTAGGGCGCATGGTGGCCCGGCAGCATGAGGGCTCCGTCGCGCTCCGGGCTTGGCGAGCACCCAGCCCCGCGGGTGCTTTGCTGGGATCCCAGCGCTAACGGGGCTCCGGTGAACCGGGGGGACGAAGGCGAAGCAGGTGCCCCATCGCGGGCGAGGCGGCCGCAGGGCCGGGGGCTGCAGGCCAGGCCCGGGAGCCCGCGCTGGACCACTCTGGGCCAGTGGTGGCCATGGGCAGGGCTGGCCGTCTGCAGCCTGGCCACGCACCCCCTGAGGAGCCCAGGCCTGCGGGGAAGGGGTCGTCCCTGTGTATAGACACCTGTGCCAACGCTGTGGATGTTAATTGCTTAGTAAGCATATAGGGCTGCACACCGTTGGTCATGCACCGTTTGTCGTGTTTTGCGCCGCTTTGTTGTTAACCCTGATCTCTTTTTTATAGCTTAAGAAATACAGGGAGTATACATGCCATAAGAAAGCCTTTTATTTCTCATTTCTTTCATGTCCTGTCTCCTGGCTCTGGCGATGCAGGGACTGCCTAACGGAGCGGCTGCAGTGCAGTGTAAGCGATATACAAAATTATACAATTTGGGGAATAGATGCGCGGACCTCGGCGCGTGCCTCTTGCGCAGCGGAGACAAGCCGTGGTCTGCTGGGTGGTGTCACCCGGAGGGGATGGCCCTGGCCCCGCTGCTCCGCTCCGTTGGCAGATTTGTCCATTTGCAGGCCGGTGGCCGGTGATGGCACATTCTGCACTCGCCAGCATCCTCGTCTTTCACATCATCTCGTGCCCTTTGCATGCTGGCTTTGTGACTCTTTTTTTTTTTTTTTTTTTTTTTTTCCCATCAAGAATTTATGAATCAAAAGATGGGGGAGTGGAGCCATGTGGAGGCTGAGTCAGATTGTGAAAAAGAAAACCCAAGCGAGAGTGTGCAATTGCATATCACATTTACAAACACGGTTTCATTCATCTCCATATGTTTCTCCTGTTACTACTAATAAAGCTCTGGTTTCTCAGACTGGTGCTACCCTGGGAACAGTTTGATCTTCCTGGGGTTTTTACTCTATAGCCTCCATAGTATTTGTGTTATAGTGTATTATTTTCCCAATTATATTTTTATTACATTGAACACATGTTAATAACAGAAAGAATCTGATAATATGAATGTACTTCCACACCCTCCTCTTTTGTTCCTATTATTCGATGTGCAAAGAAGTGACAGCTTCTTTACCAGCAGCAATTTTTTCCCTCTATACTGGTAAGATTTCCTTATTATAAAAACAAAAAAAGCCTTTTGCCTGAGTGTACTCCCCTGTTTGCTTCCTCTTTCTTTCTTCATCCTGCTAACAATACCCAACTCATCCCCATAATTTTGGAGCTGCAGGAAATCTAGCTTTGTCTACTGAAATATTGCTACAGAAACCTCCATAGGCAAAAGGAGCCAGAGAGCAAGGTCTGCTTTAGGCGTAATGGTGTCTGGGGTTTTCTTCCCTGGCAGGGAGGTATAACTGTGGAATGTACAGTAATTAATTTAATCCAACATGGGGAGAGAAGAAGGAGGAAGAAGGATTGTATTGGAAAAAATAAGGGTTTTTTTAAAGTTGCAAATGTAAGGTCTAAGTGGCAATTTCAGTGACCTTCATGATTTCTATTTTAGGCAAGAGGCAGCAACCTAGTACAAGGGTATCGTTTGTCTTCTCCTGGCCCCGTTCATTGTTCTCCTTGGGTTTAGCTTGTCCCTTCCCAGGGCTTGACTGTCCCTTGTCGGGGCAGCAGCACCTCTCACTCGTGACTCTCAGAAGTGCTGTTCTGGCAGGTGATTTTTTTTCTCCAGCTGCTTGTTTCACATCTTCTCTGTTGTGCAAGGTCTTTCATTCTTATGACCCCCCATCTGTCTCTCCTCTGTGTCTCATTTATGCTTCAGTATTTCTGTCTTACCAAATGTTGTGCTGGTTACTTTACCTTCCCCCTTCTCTCCCCTTTTTGTCCACTCGTGCCTTTTTCTCTCATTTTTGTCCCTTTTCATGTATATTCTCCTCCTTCCCTCTTGTTTGGTTTTTTTTTTCCTTGTTTTCTGTCCTGGTTTTTATACCCTGTCTTGCTCTCTCCTTTCTGACATCTCACTTCAGTCCACTACCTTGCTGTATCTTCCTCTTGAGAATTTTTTCCCCACGCTTTTCCTTTGCTCATTGTCCTCCCCCATCCTTTCTCCTGACTTCCATTCACATACATATATGTGTATACATGTGTCTCTGCTGCACTCCAGATCTTGCATTCTCCGGCTGAAACAAAGAAATGACTAATGCTGATAGCCCGATCCTATTGCATCTCTTTCTCAGCACCTGAATTACGCCGCTCCTGCCCATCCTCAAACACACATATCGGGTAGACTGAAGAATTAATTATGTGGGAAATGTTCCTAAATTCGGAAGTGGGAAAGCAGCTCTCTAAGCTGCACTGTGAACAGAGCAGTTATTGTGCTCCCACTGACAGTACCAGAGGAGGAGTGTAAGCCCCCTGAGCCCAAGGAACTAATGGCATTTTCTTCGCGTTTCTAAATTTCTGATTCTTGGTAATGAAAAGTCTATAATTTTAGGTAAAGCACACTACCATGTATTTGAATTATCCCTTGAATCTTGAACTGATCCAAAATAAGACCCCAGAAAATGTGCTTTTTTTTTTTCCCCCAATTGTTTTGTTTTATACATTTGTTAAGCCACTTTTGTGCAGCTATTGGGAGAGAAATGCGTTTCTCCTCGTCAGAGCTAAGCTCTGCCTCTGAAAAGGGCTCTGTGTGGGGTGAAACTGGGATCTCAGCTTGTCAGCTTCCCTTTTTTTCTGAAGCCAGAGGGAGAGGAGAGAGCTGTGACTGCAGGATCATATGGATTGGGTGGGAGATGGAAGAATAGATGCCTAACCAAAAAATGCTACATTAACCTCAGGGGGTGGAGTTGTTTAATAATATTTCCCCTTGACTATTACTGACTACAAACAGCATCACTGGGGATCAAGGGCAAATGTTAGATTTTGCTATTTAAAGAAGACTCTTAGTTTAAAAAAAAAAACAACCTGATTTAATAATTAAACTATTTTTTTGTCTTTCAAAAAGCATACTAATAGCTGGCTGGAATGAAAACAGCTCCATCCCACGGATTGCACCTCCGCTTTCTGGCATCTTACCTGACTCATAAAGAGACTGGGGGATTTTATATGCCACCTACATCAACTCAACATTTTCCTTTGTGGTGAGAGTTAATCACCATCCTTGTCGTATTATTTCACCGACCCTCTTGAAGATACGATCTGTCAGGGGGGATTGTTTATCTTTAAACCATCCTTGAAACTTCTTGTAGAATAGGTGGGTTTTTATCCGAATTTGGGGAAAACACACAGGCGGTCCATTGCAATAAGGTCGTCTTTGTTATTTGTTAAAAACTGGCATTTACCTCAGGATCAGGGAAGAGAGAGTTTCCATTTGCAGAGGTCTCATCTGCGACATGAGATGTGCCACCTGGGGAGCTGAAACGCATCAGCTGAAGGTAGAGGACCATCCCCGAGGTAATCACCGCGGGAGGTGTGTGCTCAGGAAGAAACCGTGGGGTTGTAGTCACAATGATCAAGGATTTAAGAGGGCAAAGTTTTGTCAGCAGAGGCAACAGAGTCCGGAAAAATGGACATGCTTTTGGGCACATAAAATCTCTCCTTATAAACTGTTTGTATAACCTTTGTGACCCTGTCTCCTGTGAGGATTGTATGTAGCAGACTGATATTTGTCAAGCAGAAAATACTACACAAAAAAAGACAGCGAGATAGGAATGAGAACAAAAGACAAAGGTGGCAATACAATAAATACAGCGTGTGCAGGAGGCGAAGGAAGAATGGGTAGGAGGAAATGAAAGTGCACCTCCAGGAAGGTTATTGGGAGTTACCCTGGAAAGTGACAGGAAGCTTTAGCAGAAAAACATGTGACATTTTTGCAGAAGAAATTACTGAAATGAGGTACAGGGAGGGCAGGGAGGAAGGAACAGCTGAGATCACTCTCGAGCTCAGTGCTTAAAGAGAAATCTTTGTGTGAAGGAGGGCCAGGGGAAGAATTTAGTAAGAGTCTCCTCATTTCTCTGTTCCAAGGTCAGGCAGAATCAAGGAAGGGGAAGGAAAGGGGAAAACCAAAGGAACTGAAGTGAGCCGTTGACAAATGTGGATGAAGGAAGGGTAGAAAAGCTGCTGCCTTGTTGACAGAAAGGGAGAAGACCTCTTTGGGTCCTCTGTGGGACCTGGAAAATGAGTGAGTAACACATGGGGTGCTACAAGACAGGAGGCAGGGAGCATCCTATCAGGAATGATCTCTCTGACTGTACCCAGTATAAATATGTCTTATTTCCATTCTCGATGTGTATAAGCCTTAAAATGCAGTACGGATACAGCAGCTCTGCCCTGAAGATACGGATGCTGCAGCTGTCTCCTTGTCACACCTCCCTTTTTCTCCCACACCAGAATTAATCCCCGTATTCTCTCTTCCCCTGCACCGTGGGTCCCCAGCCCAGCTCCGATCATCCTTCTTATCGATTGCGCCTGCCTGATACCTGGGGCACAACTCAAGATAAGGACTCGGGAATCACCCACAAAGATGTGCTTCTTGAGGCAGAGGCACTAATGAGCTCTGCGGAGGGCGAGTGCTGCCAGAGGCACCAGCGGGGAGGAGAAGAGCAAAGGGTGAGCGGTTCATCTGAGGAAGAAACAGGTTGGGGGGCCGTAGCAGTGGGGAAACTAAAGGTGTGGAAGCCTCAGGAGGAAAGTGAGCGTAGGAGGATGTAGCCACAGATGGTTAAAAATAACATTATGGTACAGATAATGTGGCACTCCACTGACATTTTAAACCTGCCGCCTTTGAAAACGCTTCTATGTTTTGAAAAGCGAGCCTTACATTTAATTGTTCTAATTGCTGCTGAGCAGCCAGGACCGCTGGCATTTTGGGGCTGTCACTTTGTCCCGCAACGCCCATTTTCTTCAATGCTGTCTAGTGATTGCAACCGAGTCTTCAGCAGAGAGCTCTTTGCACCCCTGCCTGGTGTAAATACCGATGTGTCCCTAATTATGCTTTGATTTCTCTGGAAGGGAGATGGACTTTTTTAGCTTGTGTCAGTATAGTGACTAGCACACTAAGTCCGTGTGATAATGATGCTATCACAAATCAGAGCTAAACTAAAACACCGTTCACAGGCAGTTTGTGCGGTGTGGAGTTTGGGCACGGGCTAACCTGTCCTGAAATATTTTTTTCGATGTTTCTGGAGAACTGCAAGCTTTTTAACCCCATGGCTAGTCATTCAAAGTAACGTATCAGTCTTTGTACAAATACCACGTGTTGGACAGGACCAAGCGGCAGCAGACCTCCTGGAGCTTTGAACCTCCTGGCACTTGTAATGGGTGTGAGAGAAAGAAGGAAGGAACAATAAAGAAAAGCATAAAGGAAAGAGAAATGCAAAGTGAAGGACATCTGTGTTTTGATCAGTAGCACGGCAACATAAACAGAAAGGCGTTGTCTGGTTAATGTAGAGCAGTTACTTGCTATTGCCAGACCCAAATGGTAGAAATCTTACAAAGAAAAAAAAATCAGATTTTGTCTTGGAACTATGGAAGATATGGGTTTCTTCATCTTTCTCCCCTCCTCTGTTGCCCTCATCCTCCCACTTCCAAGTAAGAATGTAAGTGATGTTCCTTCTTCTCATCTCCAGCAGAAATTTATCCATGAACATTTCTAAATGGTTTATTGTCAATTCTTGTGCCAGAGTTTACTTTTACCTTCAATAACTCTTGTGTCCTTAGTGCTCATCCCTCATCTGTTTCGGGAGTGTAGCCAGCTGCCCTCTTTGGTGGAGATTTGCCGTGCTGTCCCAGCGATGCTTTTCTCCTCTCCTTCCATATAACGGGCTCTCCATTTTCCTGCTTGGTACAGAAGATGACCTCTAACACTCAGAGGACTCTCCGCCTGTGGTAATGTGATCTAGTGGCTGCAGCAGAGAAAGGTGTCAGCAGTCCTGGGTTGTATTCCCCATCCAGTTATTGGGTGATGTGAGATCTGGAGAAGGCCATTTGTCTTTGTTTCCCTGCAGGCTCCAGTAATGGTCACGCATCACCATTTTACAGTAAAATTGCTATTACCATGCCCATCCATTAATTATTAATACACACATTACAATATTTTCAGTATCTTGTAGCAATGAAATGTGACTCTGTGCCACTCACTGCCCTTTAGCTTGTGGCATGGTTTGCGGATCTTTTGGATGTACCTGTGTGGTACACGCGGCTCCTGCATTTGCACTCTGCATTCCCAGGCACCCGTGTGTTGCAGCCGGGATAATGCAGCTTTCACATATTCCTGACTTCTTCATTTATTGGATGCTTTCCGCTCATTTTTTTTAGTCATTTTCAGGACTTGTTGAAATGTGGGTAATGTAACTGGGAAATGATGATTGAAGTTAGAGACTCTCGTTTAGAAGGCGTGTCAGTCCTGATTGATTACAGCTGCACACGTCATGCCCTCGCCAGGCTCTTTCTGCCCACATAAGCGGAGGGTCGGTGGCAGTCGCTGCCCAGGTCTGTTGAGCATACGTGCGTTAGACCCATATACATGGCATGAAGGTTGTTAAAAAGTTTTGCTGGGCTTGTTTCACCCCTGTCATTGAGGACACAGTAATACGTTGTGATGCACCCATCACATCACTCTTAAAAGCCTTAATGACCTTGGTATGATCTTCAGTCTAATTTAGGAACATACTTTCTCCTTCGGCATGTTTTTCTAATCATACGTATTATTCCCAGTCAACATGGTATGTCCAGAGTAAACATTCTGGAGCACAATCCCTGCTTTTGGTTTTTTTTTTGCTATGCATATTATCTGTAGCACTGGAAAAGGTCACAGAAACCCACTGAAACCTGGGGATGGAGCCTGTGGGAGGAAGAGGTGCCACACGTGTCTGTGTTGGTTCCCACCTATCTCCTGCCTGAACTCAGAAGCAGCTCTCATCTCCGGGGGCTGCTGCTTCTCCCTCTCCCACCCACTTTCCCCTTGTGGCCTGCAGGTGTTGGGCTGTAGCTTTTCATATTTTTGGCCATGGCTGAATTAGCACATTTTTAATGTATGCCTTTTTCAGCACCGATGAAAACAGTCTAGAAATTTGATTAATTCTCCATTACTCCATAAAATCCATAAAAATAGTTTGCTTAAATGGCATAGCAGTTCTTTAGGCTTATTATCATTACTAGTTTAGAGGCCGTAGTTCCATTGTAGAAGGGTTATTTAGATACAGCAGACTAAGTAAGTATATGGTCTTCTGCTTTTATGGAGAAACTGAGATGTTGAGGTCAAAGATCAAGTGATTTTCATTTTTTTTAGGCACAGAGCAATTTATTTTGAATCCATGTTTTTTATTTTCAGTACCATAGGATGTCCTGGAATAAGTAAAGCATCTTTCTGACGTGTAATGGGTCGTTAGTATTACAGCCCCCAGTCACCTATGATTTTTGTTCTCATACCCATCTTCAATTATTTGTACTTTGCAAATCACCAAGATTTGTAGAGCTTGTGATGCTGCCAACTGGCTGAGCTGCTGTGGTGCCTTGCTGCCTTCTCCTGCCCAGCACGTTTGCTCCGGGTCAGTTGGAGATCCTCCGGCTGTAAGTCATACCATGGTCTGACCTCTCCCTGCCTCCAGAGCAACTTTGCTGAATCAGTCTAAGGACAGGAGGCAAGGCACAGGGTTGCTGCTGAGAGGTTGACCCCCAGTTGGGCCCAGCTGAGTTGAAGTGGGACATGAAGGGAGTAGAAGCCCGTTGCTCGAGGAAAGGATTTGTAGCAGAAGCAGTGAATCCCGATGACTGTGAAACTTAGAGGCGAAGCTTGTGCTGAAGTTTATGTTGTGTTAAGGTTTTGACTTTTTGGTAAAACCCCAGGAAGGGAGCGAGCCTGGTTGTGTTCCCCGTTGGACTATGTTAGTACTGAGGGCTTTCCCAGGGTGGTTGGGGTAATACCGGTTTCTTTTAGCTACTGGCACTCTTTGTGGGAAAGCTGACTGGAGTGTGATTGTAGCAGATGCTGGTATGGGGTGTACTCTCTTAAACATTTAACGGGTATCGATCTACAAAAACATCATTTCTCCTTTTTGCATTTATTAGGTCCTATTGGTCAAGCGTGTAGATCAGAGAGATTCCAAAGCAGGTAGCTAATGAGTGCTGTTATAAAGAGCTGATAAAAGTCACGCTGAAGCTTCCTCAAGTACTCAGTTATTTATTCACAGCAAAAAAAACCCTGATAAAATGTGGAGTCTGATTTTTATAAAGTGCTGAGCCTCCTGGATTCCAGTGGAAATCAATGTTGGCTGTTGGTGCTAAGCATCTCTAAACATCATACTTGTGGTTTCAGAGCCAGGTTAACACCCCACCACCATTGACTTCAGGCACTCCTTTAATCAGAGTAAGGACAGCAGTATTTAGCTTCCTGACAGTCGTCATTCTTGCAGTACTGTCCCCCTCTGTCACTCTGCTTGGCTCATGAATAAGATTTTGTTTTCTTTAAAAAATAGGTGTATATTTTCTGCAGAGAGCTCTGATTCAGGGTGCTGCTCCTTACTTTATCTATATGATGCTAACCCTGAGAAGTGCTTGCAGCTTGAGCAGAAGCTGCACAAGTTGCAATTGTCAGTGATTAAAAATGTGTTTTCTAAAATTATAAGTGGAAACGCTCGAAAAGAGAAAAGAAAATATTACTGTAAGGAGTATCCTGTACTGAACTCCCAGAAAATGTGTTTATACAAGCAAAGCTGAGGATCGGTCAAAGAGTTAGCAAGCCAGCATATCTCGGTGCTCTCTTCTGCTCGTATTTCTTCTAAAGCTGCACTTTGAACATCACGTACCTGTGTCAGGGAGTGAGTTTGTAGCATTTCTTTATACTCTAATGAGGAGGGGGCATCTTCAGTTTTAAGGTATTTTCATGGTCCGATACGCAAGCATAAATCTCTTCACTAGAAGAATTGTGTGTGTGCATCCAAGGTTGAAAGTTAGCCATTGAAATGGTAACTTTACAGGAGCAATCATATAAAATGCAGCAGAGCACGCGGGATTGGGGATGGGGCCTTATTATTGATACTGGATTACCTGGGAGGAGACCTGGCATCCCAAAACTGATCTCTGTGCCCCTCCACCATGGGAAGGGATCAGGCATTTCAGACTAGTTTACCGTATTCTAGGAAATTCTTCTCCTTGTTACTTCAGAAGAAAGCAAATATTACCTCATCATCACATGCCAGACAACATACCAAGAGAAAAATTCTTTCCAGTCCAAAATATGACTATCAGTTTTTGCACATGAGGCAGCATCACCGATGTCTCATGGTGACTCATCACGCTCTGGTCTGCTTTGCTACCTAGGCAGAGATTGCTACTAAATAAACGTAAATATCTGCTTGTTTTCTCAGTTATTACTATTTAATGGCACCTGTTGGATGAGCAAATTCTTGTTTAACAACTTCCAGGTAGATCGCCGTACATTATAAAAGGGAAGGGATTTGCAGTTTGCAGAAATATGCTGTTCCAACGACAGTCATTTGCCGACATCTGGTAATTTGTAAACTGTATTTACCAGATCTGCTGTCTGTGCTCTTACAAGGATTTTGGAGCAGATGAAGCCAGTAGAAAGCCTTTTCCTTTCAGTGGAAAAGGTCCTTAATTTGTTGCCCTTCTTTATGTTTCAGAGAGAGTAAAACAAAAAGCAGCAGCTAATTTAACTTTACATTTCTTGATGTGTAGAATTAAAGCCAAGTTTTCTTTATTTTATATGGCAAGAGAATCTAAGGAAAGGGACAATAATTGGACAGAACTAACAGGACATTCATATTTAAGGGGCAGCAAGATCGCATCAGCTCTCATTTATTGTAGCAAGGATTGAAATAGATCATCAGAAGGTTAGCAAATAAATTTCAGAACATCAGATGTCTGAAAGATGAGAGCTTGAATTTTCCTACAAATGTTTTAATTTTTCACCAAAACAACCTAAGAACAAAGTGCCACTTGTAGAAATGTAACTTTTATGGCTGATTAGGAGATTACAGCAAGGGAGAAGCCCAGCGGCCATGGGGATTTACAGTGGATGCCGCAGAGCTCATCACAGCCAGGACACCTTTTAATAGGAAAAAGAAGGAAAAAATCCAAGTGCTGTTTCCACCCCTGCATGAGGAGAGGTCCAAAAGGCCAGCTAATAATCCACCGATGGTCAGCCGTGCACACTGCTGGCTCCAATTTGGCACTGGTCCTACAGACTCAGCAGCAAAGCCAAAAATGAACAAAACTGCTGCGGGAGCTTCCCTGCCTGTCTCTCTCTCCATCAATAAATCAGGCCTAGGGAAAACAGAGGCAGCATCAGGCTTCACGTGGGATTTCTCAGCAGGGCGCCTCTCCCATCTCGGATCGGAGAGACTGTGGTGATTTGTATCTTTGAATATGTTTTCAGTTCATTTTCCTTTTAATGGTGCTGAAGAAAGGGGTGTCAACACAAAGGAAGATGTATCTGTCACTCCGCGCCGCTCTGCTTTCTAGCAGCATGCAGGCTGCTGCTTGGAGCTGGTGAGAAAAAGTGCTGTGGTTGGTTTTGTTGTTGGTTTTCTGAGGAAGGAAAAAAATGCCAGCACTAATAACTCATTGACTCAGAGCATACAAAGCTGTAAAGAAAAAAATGTGCCCAAAGATTTTCCTCAAAAACCTGAAACCTTCCAAATGTCACCGTGATGCTTCAGAGCGCCTCCTCTTGCACGGACACGCCCTGTGTCCCAGGATGGCTTGGACCTGGAGATGAGCACCGTGTCCCCTCCTTAGGGGTTCCTGTGGGAGCCTCTGGCTGCAATATCTCATAGGAAGTGTCCATCAGGGGAACACAGCTCATAAAGCATGTTGTAGGCAAGAGGTACCCAGCTTCAGTCTCCAAGAGTCACGGAATGGCTGAGGCTGGAGGTGCCTCTGGAGACCATCTAGTCCAGACCATGCTCAGAGCACGGTTGGACTTGGGTTGCTCAGAGCCACATCTGTCTGGGTTTTGAGTACCTCCAAGGGCAGAGACCTTACAGCTTCTCTGAGCAACCTGTGCCCGTGCTTGCTCACCCTCACAGTAGAAATGTCAGTCAGGATGGCAACACTTCCAAACACAAAACCCAATAATTATTAACCTCTTCGGCTTTTCTCTTTAATTTTTTTTTTTAAAAAGGACAAAAGAAAGAAATGCAACTGTTTTCATTTAAAAAAAAAACACAAAAACTTTTTTTAAAAAATGTTTTCCCTCAACGAACTCTCCTCATGGACACTTTGGTAATAATCCCACTACTTTTATCTTCATACCAGAGCAACACCTGCCTGTGGACTGCGTTGCACTGTTGACAGAAGGGTTTCTGATACTGTTGACCATTATTATCATTATTTATTTAGCACCTGGCAAACGCAATTGGGCCCTTTGTGCTAGGCGCTGCCCAAACAAACTGGAAGGAAGACAACCTGTTCCCAAAGAAGGTGTTATTTGCCTGTTAAACAGTAGGCTGCAAAGAAATGGGTGGAGGGAAGCAAGGACACCGAAGCTTTTGTGCTAGTCTCTGAACTTTAGCATCGTGGCTTCCCTCATCACAGCCGTACCAGGGAGAAGAGCGAGGTCCTGGCTGCACTACCCGAGAGCATTAGTCGGTCAAATGGACGGAGATGTCCTGTAGGCGTGGCCTTTTTCTGGAGACATGTGAAATCACTCTGGTGCCTTTTGGATGCTGTATTCGTTTTTTAAGAGCTGCAGTATGAGTGCACTTAACAATTAATACATATTTTAGAAGGACACACTTTTTAAAAAGCCTAAGAAATAGTCATTTACATTTTTCAGCTGCAATGTTTTTTTCAGTCAGGAAATTAGCTCAAGAGAAAAAGAAGCAAGTGCATAATTATTTCTTCTCTTGGAAAAATGCCTTTCCATTGAAAAGACATATTTTCGAGTCTGCAAACAAGAGCGGTAGATTTCTCTTCCTAATGTTGCTTCCCAAGTAGAGGAAGAAAAATTGTGGTTTCACCAAAGGAAGAAAATGTGGTGGTTAAGGGGGCAGGCGTCAAGAGTAGTTTTGAAAGGTGTCCAGGACTTTAGGGGCAGTCCAGCACTTGCCTTTCCAAATGCCTCCACTCAGAAGAACTCCCCGAAAAAAATAAGAAAGGGGATGAGGTGGCAAAGTCAAGCAGATAGTTCGGTGAAAATCATGGTTTTGGAGATTTTAAAGAAAAGGTAAGAAACTGATGTAGGAGGGCGCACCTAGGTACCCTAAAAGCAAAGCATCTTTGCCCGTGGTTTTCCACCTACCTCAGCCCACTTGGCCATGAAGCTTTGCCAGGGCGTGAGTTCAGCTGAAGGAGAACCAATCTCACAATGTGCCCATCTCCTTCCTCTTTCTATGAGACTGCTTCTCCTTTATCTTCAAAGAGTCAGCAAAATACATTAGTTTATGATTGCCAGGTGGTATAACCATATATATTACAACTACAGGTTTCCTGAAATAAGGAAAGGACAGTAATGCTCATAAACCAAAGCCAACTAGAAGAAAGCATCAACAGCTTTTAATACACTTTTTTTCTTTTTCTTTTTTTTTCTTCCTATTCTCCATACCTTGGTGTTAGGTTGCGAGTTGCTCCAGGGGTTTGAGAGGGTTTTATATGTATTTACCCAGTTTTGGTGAGGGGTTGTTTTAATATTTGTATGCATTAGTCGTGAGCAGTTTGAGGTTCTGGTGCAGCAAGGAGTCGGTGGTGTGCTTGCAGCCTCTTACACGAAGTTTTCCCGTACGCTGGCCTTTTCCACCTAGTTAGACAGTATCCCATTTTGTAATGACAAAATACTTTTTGCAAGTTGAAGCAATAGAAACTTGAACGGGTCTCTCAGACCTCACAAAGGCAAAACTCCCATTAATGGCAAGGAAGAAACTGTTTTGCTTGAGCAAAACCTCAGCACTAAGGACATTGGTGCCAATTTTTGTTTCTATCCAGGCGAGCGTTTTGGAGGGCTGTGGTGGAGACGTTGTCCCCCCGATCCCTAGCATCCCAAGCGGTGCCAGCTTGCCCTTGCAGCCGGACGTACCCCGACTTGAAATGCTCCACGTTGCCCTTTGCCCATCACCTGCCAGACCATGCGGCTGCCAGAGCCCAGCATCGGTGCCTCGTAGGGTAAAGTACCTCACGTACTGAGGATTTACAGCCATGGAGGTTTCTCTCATGGTTTGGAAGCAGGAGCTGGTGTCCACCAAGACGTGGGCATGTAAATCCAGCCTCAGCATTGAAGATGTTTGCTCCCACAGCTGCTGTGTCTGGCTTTGATTGCAGATGTGGACAACAGTGGAGCAACGAGGCCAGAAAGGAGAGTGGCATCTCCTTCCTTCCCAAGGAGGAGAGGCAGGGCTGAGCATGCAGCCGTTGCTTTGGCACAGGCACCGTTTTTAGGTCCCTCTCTGATGCTCTGTGTGTGCAGACCATATGTTACATCCCAGCTTTCTCTCTCCTGTTTACTTCTATCCGTTTTCCCATGTGCCAGCAGCCCTGGAGCTCTTTTTTCTCTTCTAGTCTCTCTTGGCCATCACACTGTAATTCCTAGGTCATCTTCAAAGGAGGCACAGAGCAGTGAAAGCCCAAGCCCTGGGGTGATGCTGGAAGCTGATCCTCCAGCAAAGCCTGGAAAAGTCTTGCCTTTCAAGGGAGTGCTCAAAGTACCCTCTGAAACACAAAACCCTTTACCAGGTTACAACAGAGTTATTCCCATGCAGTAAAACACGTGTAAATTTGCAGTGTAGAGGAGGCACCCAGTGTTACGACCGTCTTTCTGTTACCGCACTTACGGATGACAGCAGTCAGCTGTCTATTGGATCCAAAAGTCAGAGTCTATTGGAGATTGTAATAAACATACAAAATAATTTTGACCAGTTTCATATGAAGGTGGCTTCAGTAATAACTTGCAACAGTCTCCAGCCCATTCCAGCAAGATTTAGTGTAATCTGTGCTGCAGTTAGTGTTTTCTTTGGAACAGCAATGTTCTTCTCAGAAATATGTTCTCCCCCAGCCCATATTTACTAAGTAGATGCCAAGTAGGCCTGGGTTCAGCGACGTTTACAAGGCCGGTGTTATGAGGATTTAAACAGAAAACAACACAAAAGCATACACAAACTAGAGCAGTTCTCACTGGCAGTTCAACAATGCTTCCATGGGGTCATGGGGTGTTTGTCTCAGATTCAGAGATGTCACTTGTCTGTGTCTCAGACTCGCTCAGCTTTCAGTAAAACTATACTGTAGAAGAACAAAAAAGAACTTGATTTTTTTGTTTTCTCTCCAAGCAGCTCCAAGACCGAGAGAAGGAGCTCTCAGGATGCCGGAGCCAGCGAAGTCCACCTCTGCCCCCAAAAAGGGCTCCAAGAAAGCTGTGACGAAGACCCAGAAGAAGGGTGACAAGAAGCGACACAAGAGCAGGAAAGAGAGCTACTCCATCTACGTCTACAAGGTGCTGAAGCAGGTCCACCCCGACACCGGCATCTCCTCCAAGGCCATGGGCATCATGAACTCCTTCGTCAATGACATCTTTGAGCGCATCGCTGGAGAAGCCTCCCGCCTGGCCCATTACAACAAGCGCTCCACCATCACCTCCCGGGAGATTCAGACGGCCGTGCGCCTGCTGCTCCCGGGAGAGCTGGCCAAGCATGCCGTCTCGGAGGGCACCAAGGCTGTCACCAAGTACACAAGCTCCAAGTAGCCGGACACCACCTCTCCAACGGGACCATCAAGCACCTCTGTGCAAGCACAGGTAGGCAGCCACGGTCCGGGTAAACGTCAACAGCTATTATCCACAGCAATTCACAGCCTTGGGATGGGCATGGGAAGCTGTCTAGTGGAAGAGGAGACAGTGATCTGGATGTCGGCTGATTTTCATAGTCTGTTTGGGACATGTGACGGGTTCTGCGGGGCTGGTGGAGGAGGCCTCTGCTTTCACATCTCATCCGAAGGACTGACCGACTGCAGTATATCCAAACTCTCCTCTGTGCTTGGCAAACATGCACGTTTAGCGCTGGCGGGGGAGACTGGCAGCTGCAACACAGAGGGGCCATCTCTGAAGTCTTCCTGTTTGGCTGCTTTCTCACAGTCGTTCGAGACGGGCACCGAGGAGTCAGCGCTGGTGTCCTCTCCCTCGTAGCCCGGATCCATCCTGGTGCACAGCAGCACAGCCCACCCCATGCCGGCAGAAGTGGCATCGACAGCTATCTGTGCTTGCCAGCCTGTTTCACAGAGCAAGCCTGGCAGGCAGGCAGATGCCCGGGCGGATACCAAGCACTGTTCCTCCTCATCTCTCCCGACGGATGAGCCATCGAGCAGGCTGAGGGTGCCGGCGCTGGAGCCGCCTGCTGCCTCCCACCTTGTGCCAAGGCAGACGGACGGACAAGGGGGGATGTTGGGAATGGGTCGCTGCCTTCCCCGGCTGCTGCTTTGCCTGCTTTAGGACTTGCTTTGATGTGCAAGACATTGCTAATTCTGCTGCTTTTCAGAGACTTTTCCTGCCTCGACACTGCCTGGGTGCTCCCTTCTGCCATAAACGTGGGCGAGATGGGGTGGTCCCCAAGGGGGTCCCTTCTGCGAGCGCTGGGGTGGTGCAGGACAAACAGCACAGACGTGTCGGGAGGGGACTGAGGATTTGGGAAGGCATCTGGAGTGGGAGCAGGGGTGGTTAATGCAGTCTGGGGAGAGGCAGGCTCCCCGCAGAGATGCCTGCAGGCCCTGCCTTCCCTGCTTTATTCACCCATTAGAAAGCAAAAGCAGGAACTGGGGCCAGGTGGATATATAGGGATACTTGCCTGGATCCCAGTGATATTTTAAATATTTCTAACTACTTCAGATACTCCCCATGTCTTCTCAAAGTCCATAGTTAAGGTGAGCAATAATAAAATCCTGATAAAAGCCATAGAGATTAGTGGAGGGGTGTCTCGGTTGCAGGTTTATCTTGCACAAACTGCTGGTTAGCAGAAGAGCACGGGTAGAAGTGGTGTGAAGTTGAGGCTTCCTACTCAAAACACAAAATTAGCCAACATTTAAAAAAAAAATCAAAATCTCGGGTAGGCAGTAGCGCTCAGATAAAAAATATTCATGTCTAAAATAACAACTGCTTTCTGCAGTTTATTCTGTCAATAAAAAGGGCAGCAAAGACATAGAATCCAGAACTAAGTGCAGGTTCTCCCCAAACTCCAAGACCCCCAAACTCCAAAAGCCTCCAAGGCTTTTAATTGAAAAGTAACTTCATACCCTGAAATAGCAACCTTGCAGTACATCTCTTGCTTTCCCCTATGTTTATTTCTATCCTGTTTCTTTACACTTTGAGAGTGATGGGGACCCTTGACAAATTTGTGTTGCTTTTGGAGCTGAAGGACTCTGCAGCTCCAGAAGATTCAGTTATTTCTTGTTTTTCTAAGTGTTGCAGTCATTTTCCAGTTGGTCTGAGGAAAGGACCACCTAGACCTGCTCAACCAAGAGCACCTCAGAAACCCAAGAGCAGCATGGGGTCTCCTGTGGGCTCTGTGCAAGAGCGAAGGTCAAGTTGCTTACGGGCTGCTCCTGTCCTCCTGCTTTGGGTTTGAACACCCCACACCCGAAAATGGGCTTTCCTCCCATGCTTTGCTCGGTGCTAGCACACAGCCATGGTTCATACCCTAAAGGTGGCAGGAATCCCTAGCGATATCTTTCAGAAAGAGCCAAAGCCAGCTCCCCAGGTGTCAGCACCCACAACTTGCAGCTCCCAGCAGCAGTACCTGTGCATTGGTAACCTGGACCACTTGGCCAGGACACCTGAGAGGTGATAGCTTAGCGCTTCCTTTTGTTTTCCAATCAAATACTCAAAATCAGATACCAAAGATGAGAATGTACCCGCAATGGGCCTAGAGCCACCATGCTTAGACCCCCTCCCACCAGAAATCAGACAGCGGATGATGCTGAAGGGGAATCATAGAATCATAGAATGCGTTGGGTTGGAAGGGACCTTTAAAGGCCATCTAGTCCAACCCTCTGCGGTAAGCAGGGACATCTTCAACTAGATCAGGTTGCTCAGAGCCTCATCAAGCCTGACCTTGAGTGTCTCCAATATAGGGAGTGAAGGGCTGGCTGGCAGCGCTGGAGCTTTCTCCTCCTGTCCCTGTGAGCTGCAGGTCAGAATTTTTCCCCTTGGGAAGTCCTCCTGAAGGTAGGAATTCAGACGAATAAATCTGCCCCCGTCCAAGCGGTGTGTGCGAACCGGGACACACATCTCCCAGGATTACCCAGCACAGCCTCTAAATCCTCGCTGTCTCGAGCAGAGCAGAGTCCCCCTCCAGTTTCCGCAAGCTGCAAGAACTCAGGAAAACAAAATGAGACGTTGTCCCTCCAGGGTGTCCTGGGCAGCTCGGGGAGCTGGGGACAAGGCTGGGCGCTTGGACGAGAGCCGCTGGCCCCATACACATACTCACAGAACTGGTTTCCTTTTCTTCTGCAGCTGTTGTCACTCCATTTTTGGAGGTTGTGTCAGAGAGAGGAGAAAAGGCAATTTAAGGCTATAAAAATACTTGAAGGCTTAAAGAGGATTTTTATATTGTCTAAAGCCAAGGGACTGACTGTCGTGTCCACCCATTTATGGTTTAGGCTGTCGTTTCACACGTCATTTGCTCTTCACTCTCCCTTTGTACCATTTCTTTACTTGCCCCTGACAATGTAGAGCACGGGATTAGGAACTGATCCAGGTTAAAATGAGCCTTTTTTTTCTTTTTTTTTTGTCTTTTCTTGCAAGCTTTGTTTTAACCCAGTTCTGGTGGCTGCTCTGATCTGTCACTGTCATGCAGACACTTGTGCCAGCCAAGGGAAGGGCTGATCCAGGAAAAGCAAGGCTGGCATAAACTAGGACTGCCACAGAAAGCAGTTGGGAAATTAATGGCCTTTGTGTCAAGGAAAAACAAAGAAAGGAAATCTGTGTCTCCTGCAGCGGTCTAGTTAGCAGAACAGACGTAGCTTTTCAATACGCCGCTATGGCTGGTACCCTTGCAGTGTCCCACAAGCAGTTTCTCCGACACTGGAAATCAGACACATCCCAATTCTGTAGATCTCAAGTGTCACGCAAAGGACAGGGAGGAGGTTGGGAAGGGGACTCTGCTCCCATGCAGCCCCCCGGCTGTAGGGGTTGGAGGCTCCTTGTTCAGCCGGCAAACGGCATGCAAGGCGGCCGGCCTGCCCTTCCCGCAGCTGCCTGCTGCAGGAGCACGATCACAGCAGTTTAATGGGAATATTTTGACTGTGATGAGGTCGGGCTAAGCCTTAATAGTAGAGGCGATAGAAAATGGTCTAAAAGCTTAAGCATCAGTTGTCCACTCAGTAATCTGAGGTGTGACGTATTCCACAGTTCCCTGGTAAGGGGATTTCCTGCAGAAGAGGATTTCTGCACTTCAGGATCTGTGCTTTTAAAAAATACAAATTTCCAGCTCTGGAATTGATAAAACATTTTAAAAATGAGGATAATATACCAAGCCCCACTGTCCCTACTTGATACCTACTGCAATCCCAGAGGCATCTCGGGGCCATTCCTGTGTTTTGCCAATTAAAAAAAAAATTCAACTGCAGATTGAAAGTTGGAAAAGGAAGCTGAAAAAGAGGAATACAGCCTTGATATTAACCTCATATTAACCCCGTGGACATCACTGCACTGAGTTATTTGTTTTCATGTACAATTTAAGAGATAAAATTAGCTGCTATTAAAATTAACTCCTGATTTTCTACCCTGCTTCCCTAGAAGGGCTTAAAGCCCATCCGCCCTTCACAGCACAGCTCAACCTACAGAAGAACCGAGTGGCCACATGCACGGAGGTCTGCTCCTGCTCGGGACAGAGAGGTCTTTAGTCAAGCACAGGGGAAACGAGTGAAAACAAATGTGGAGGACGAGCGCCTGTCCTGGGCACCGCTGCGTGTCCCTGGAAGGGTTGCCTGAGCTGAAACCACCGAGGAGCCCTGCCAGAGGAGCCGCGTGGCTGTGTGCCCTGGCAACAGGCAGCCACACGGAGGTAGCCCCAAGTCCTGGCCCACCCCTGGAGTCAAGCTTGGCATGGCCTCTGCACAGCCCTGAGCGTTTGTCCCATCATTGCATTTCCTGACGGTTTACATCCAGACCAAATTGTTTACAGGGAAAGGAAGAATGTGAACTAAATCATAAAAATCACTTGCTGCCAGAATTTCGAAAGCTCCCTGGGACCAGCACCTGGGGAGCAATCTCTCGTGCTTACTCTCCATGCATGGTATCTTGTGGGCTTACGTACACAGAGTTTTTCTGACAGTAAGTGTTACATCGAGTATGATCTATGTCATATTACTGCTGGTCTATGACCTATCTTGCTGCTAATTACCTGGTTTCGGTTAAATGTATAAATAAAATGTAAATGCCAACCTGTTGAAAGTCAGGTGAGACCCAGCTGTCAGGATGTCTTTGCTTCTGCCATACCACCAGGGCCACCCCAAGCCCTGCATTTCTCTTTCTCCATCGTATTTCCTGCAGAGCCGGGGTGACAGCAGCCACCCTTCCAGCAGAGGTGGAGCCTGGCTGGTCCTGGCAGGGGGTCAGTCAAAAACCAGAGCCACCCCTCACTGAGGGGGTGTCATGGGCTGCCACCGTGTGTCCTCACGGGGTGTCACTCAGCCCAAATGTCGTCACAAGGTGAGCATCTGTGTGTTTTCAAGTCCTTCCAGTGAGCTTGGCCCGGGCAGAGCTGAGCCTGCACCCTGTCCTTGCCACGCTCCTGCTTGGGGTGCTCTCTGCCTGGCACCCATCCTTTCACCCCCAAGGGACAACACTTTTGACTTGCACAGGCTGAGCGCCCTGCGATTCTGTGCTTGGAAAAGTGTTTTATACACATTCACAATTACCGTTTATCTGAATTAACAATTGCTGACACTAGAAACATCTTTTCTTGGACTGTGAGAAGATACAGGCAACAAACGTGGAACAAGACGTAGCATCTGAAAACCCCAGGAAGAAAAAGATCTTCCTTTTAAAGAATGGGTAGACATGTAGTGTCAAGGCAGACTTTACATGAATTTACGCAACCTGGATCAACCCTTTGGTGCATCCAGCCCAAAATCTTGTTTCCAGCAGTGGCCATGCGAGAACAGGCAAGGAATAGGGCAGACACACATAGTAATGTCCTCCTCCTATTCTCCCAGCTTCTAATAATTTTCAACATAGTTTATATGTGTTTAGCAGCTCTCAAGGGGTTTCTCTTCCATTAATTTGTTCTCGAACCAAACTGTAACACCTCCAACATCCATTCAAATGGATGTAAATCCACTCAAGTGAAACACTTACCTGCTGGACATCTGCATCATAATGCACTCGCTGGAGAGGGAAATGCGTGTGCCGGCACGGATCCTGTGGGCAACAGAAACAAGCTAAGACTTCAGATACGGCACGTAACAGAAATCAGAGACAAAAAGAGTGAGAGTCTTTAAAGACAGACTCATAAACTTCACATAATTGGGGGAAAGCAGTATTTGGAGAGAAAAAAAACCCTTATAACTAACTCATCTGAAGTATTTCTTTCCAAATAAATAGGTGATGTTACTTTTAATGCTGATTTCCATTTCGATACCCCCTTGCAGAGCAGCGCCCACCATGCACTTCCATAACGGACCTGACGCCTGGCCATCGGGAAGACCCAAACCAGGTTACAAAAGGTACAGCATAACATATGGTCATGCTTCTTCAGGATGTTGGGAGAGAAGTATTTTTTTTTTTAGTTATTCAGTTATTATTTAGTTATTGACTGGTTATTCAAAGACCATTAGCTGGACTCAGGTGCCACATGGCTACGGCTGTTGGCAGAACCAGATATAAGAACTCAGGAGCATCAAAAGAAACTATGAGAGAACAAGGTTTAAAAATAAGTAAAAAGGAGCATGCAACAAGCAATGCACCCATTGAGCCCTTTGCCGATGAATGTTGGAGGTGTTACAGTTTCGTTCAAGAACAAATTAATGGAAGAGAAATCCACTGAGAGTTGCTATACACATATAAACTATGTTGAAAATTATTAGAAGCTGGGAGAATAGGAGGAGGACATTGCTATGTGTGTCTGCCCTATTCCTACAGTCTTCCTTGCCTGTTCTCGCATGGCCACTGCTGGAAACAAGATTTTGGGTTGGATGCACCAAAGGGTTGATCCAGGTTGCATAAATTCATGTAAAGTCTGCCTCGACACTCCATGTCTGCCTATGAACTGTGGAGGGTTTCAGGCAGTTTTCTTAGGCCTCTGGCACTTAAAAGAAAGCATAAAAAAAAGCTTTTTATCTTCCTTTCCTACATGGCGTCTGCACTCGCCTTGATGTTTATGTGGATTGTGTTAGCCTGGCTTACATGAAAGACGTGAGAGATGTTTTGTTTCTAAAATAGTTAGAGTTAATAAACACAGATGGTGTGAGAAAGAGAGAGGAATGGAGCTTCTGCTTTCTCATATAAAGGAAAGCTGTTCTCAAAAACATTTCTCATTTTCTTCCTTGAAGCAGTCGATTTTTTAAAAAAATACACAATTTCCTGCCTTTTAATGTCCATAATGCTAATTCCCCCCACCCCAAAAAAAAAATCTTTTACAGAATTCATTCAGAAAAAAATTCTTACAGATTTAACTGTCTTCTAAAGAGAGAAGAAGATTGTAATAGTAATAGAAATGGGAAGATTGGTAAGAATGGGGAAGGGCTGGCAGTGGCTGGGTGTGAGGCACCAGAAGGGACCAAAGGCAGGAGACTGTAAGTGACCGCTGCAAGAGTGGCAGGCGCTGATGGGACCTCAATGAGGAGCCCACCAAGATGGCAGCACACACCGCGAGCAGCTGCTAGGGACACAGTCAGGAACCAAAGGGCAGGGAGTAAATCCTGGTAACTCCCAGGGGTGGAGCAGGATGGACAATGTGGTTGCTGCCAGCAGCTAAAGGGTTCAAAAGTGTCATGGTTTGGGCCGGACTGGCCAATGACGAGATGACAGATGCTCTCCTGCCACCTCTCACTCCGAGGAGACGAGGGAGAGAGATAAAAAGGTTTATGAGTTTAGAAGGAACACATCCAGAGCCAGCACATGGTCACCAGTCTAAGAGGAACCCAAAGTCATTGCAAAGATGGGACGCACGCATCCTGATGCCTGCATGCTGGTCAGACGGCCCGGACACACCCACCTCCTGAGTACCTGGGCATGAGAATATGAGCGTGACTGACTCAAATCAGTACTGCTTTAAAATAAATTCACCTGCCTATAAGGTGATAAAGTCACCCTCCTATAGGGACTTCATAGAATAGAATCATAGAATCATAGAATGTGTTGGGTTGGAAAGGACCTTTAAAGGCCATCTAGTCCAACCCCCTGCAGTAAGCAGGGACATCTTCAACTAGATCAGGTTGCTCAGAGCCTCATCAAGCCTGGCCTTGAATGTCTCTATTGAATGTCTCCATGACTTGCATTGAGTTGGCTACGTTGTAGTTGCTCACTGATAATTCACTTACATCCAGCTTCTGTGCACCTCACCAATTTACTGCCCATCAAACCTCCTCCTGTGCAGCTGTGGGAGAGCATTCTTTATACAAATTTGCCGACACTGGAACAAGTACCCAGCACAACTTTTTAAATAAACCAGGAGATGCTTCTGACCTAACCTGCCCCATGGGCTTGGACATGTCCTGGTGAGTACCAGGCGGCCTCTGAACAGGAGGCCATGAGTGCTGTTGATAGAAGCACTGTCTCCTCTCTTCACCTGAGGCTGTCTGGGAAGACCAACAAAAGGAGGGAACATAAGTGCACCACATCCAATTTCTCTAAAGTGAAGGAAATGTGAGGCTCCTGTGGCCATTTACCACCTTCTCTTTGTAGGCTTTGTGTTTCTTTGGAGTGATGCAGTACTCAAGGGTTCTCAGGAAGCCTGGTCTTGCAGGCACTGTTGGAAACAGGCTATTGAATTGCTCCATCTCAATAAAACCTGCCCTTGCGGGAAGCTTTTCTGAGCTCAGTTCAAGAAAAGTGGGAAGCCTGTGATGGCAGGGGTTGCTGGTAGATGGTTTGTTGGGATGAGCGATTTTTTATCCCACAGCTACTTCCTCTTGACCTGTCATCAAGGTAATAAAAAGTCGCATCCAAGTGCTGACTTCGGAGATGCAGCATCCTCCCCTCTCTTCTCACAAACTCCCTACAAGGCCACATCCGTATGGTCACATCCGCGTGAACTCACGTTAAGCCCACAATGCTCCCACGCTGACTTGCGCTCTGGCCCAAACTGCAGCTTGAAGTGGAAAACTCGGTGGGAGAGCAATATAAGAGAACACGAATCTATTCCCCCCACCCCTTTCACAGCTGGCGTTACGGCGAGAGGACCCAGACACCTCTCACCGCAGCTGGTCTTTTGGCTAACAAAAGCTGCCTCGGTGGGGTCCACCAGCCCCCGGCCACTTAGCAGGAGAGAGCCAGAGCTCTTTTTAGCCTGGATGATTCAGCACAAAGAAGCTTTTATAGCTCAGCAGCAGGCATCTTGCGCCTCTTCTCATCACGCCTCTTCTCAAGTTTTAGATACAAGGGGACACAAGTTCTTACAAACCCCTGATTCTGTCAATTCCCCAAACATACGCCTGTAATGCCGTTTCTGGCATTTAAGTATCTTTAAATGGAAAAGATAGAGCTCTTCGGAATCACAGGACACTGCACGCACCACC
This sequence comes from Rissa tridactyla, assembly GCF_028500815.1. Classification (NCBI taxonomy): domain Eukaryota; kingdom Metazoa; phylum Chordata; class Aves; order Charadriiformes; family Laridae; genus Rissa; species Rissa tridactyla. The sequence goes on from NC_071466.1 coordinate 202,046,421, forward strand.
TCTCTTTCAGAGCCAGCATCTTCCCTGGCATCAGCTAATCACCAATATTCTGTCACATTCTGCGTTCGTAGGGCAGGATACTGAACAACGCCCAGGAGCCGCGGCAGAAGGTTCGATGGAAGCAGCTGCGCGCCGTGGAGGATGAACAGGAGGTCCTCCGTGCCAAAGGGTATCACAGCAACCGGGAGCTCAGCCATATTTTAAAGGGATTAGAAGCGCATAGATGGCAAGAAGAATTTTAATAACAAAAGACTAAATAGATGCAAGCTTGCAAGCAACCGTAGCTCTCTGCTTTATAGGAAAGTTACACTTGGTACAAAGGAACAGCAGGAAGAAGCCTTATCCCAGCCTGCCAGCTGCCGTGGGGCTTGCAGCATCCTCAGAAACAGCCCGTACCTGTCAGCCCTGGCCAGGAGCCTCCACTAGGCAGAGGCAGAACAGAAATTCGTGCCCTAAGTGCCCTATTCGCATGAATGCATAGACAGTTTGGGCTGTTCAGAAAGGAATACTCAATTTTTGGAAGTTTTCCCTCTTTTGTTTTTTTATTTGTTTGGAATTTACAATTTGTATTACATTTTTCATGTTTTCTTCAGGGCTGTGGATAACTTTGACACCCAGGTACACACCTGCCAAAGCTTGAGCAGGCAACAGCTCTGGAAGTGACCTGCAAAAATGTGAAGTCAACCTAAATACCTGCAGTTTTCCTTCTGGGCACAAAGATGCCAAAGCATCTGTGCCTGGTACAAGGCTGAACAACTTTGTACTGATACTTAACCCTGATGTTCTTCCAGTTTCTCTCTAGCAAGCTGTCTTAGGAAAAGCAGGAGCACGGAGCCACTGCTTACTCACTTAATGTTATAGCTCAGGAAAAAAACAACTCCCTGATTGCTTTCCGCCCCCTGTTTGGATGAGTGGGAAAGGGGGCTTGGCATAAGACCTCCAGCTGTTAGGAGGAGCACAGGAATTGCCAGCCGTAGCCACCTACTTCCCAGCTCACAACCCCTAGCCCTGCAATTGCTCCGATTCCTAACCTGGGACATGCCTTCCTAACCCTCCTGGGCCACTATTCAGAAAAAAGAATTCAGGGAAAATATATGAAGAAAGAAGCGTTTCTGAAGTAAAGACTAACAGATCAGTACCCTAGAGAACTGCTTTTATCCCTTAAATTATTAATGAGAAAAGCACACGTGACTTGGAGCAGGAGTCCATTCCCCAGCAAGTGCCATCTCCTCCAGGCTCGGCATCAGGTGCACTTTCACTTTCTATTATTTTTGGACAAGGGGTCAATTTAGGAAGGGGCCAAGGGTAAGGACTCCTTGGAAATTAGGCACAACAGTGTTTTTACTTAAACCTCCCACACATCTCTCCAACACAGCTAAGTGCCTGCACACAGGTGGGAATCCAACCTCCGCTTCCCATCCTAGCTTCAAAACAGAAGTCGTCTTCTTAGCTGGGTCTGAAGATCCGAGCACTAGTAGTACTGTCACCTATTGTTGTTGTTATCAACCTCCACAAAAGCTCTTTTGCCTGTCCCTGAAGGCAGTTTAACAGTGAAACCCTTCGTATTATTTCAGCACTGAAAATAGTGTCCTCTTCGTACCTTGGTTTTGCCACGTTCCTATGCTTGTCAGATGAAGACCCAGAAGAGTTAGAAGCCATATCAGACAGTCTTCTCGGTCCCCTAGAGCCAGCCAGGTATAAGGTTTGACTGGGTATTATAAAAGATTTATCAGAGGACATGTGCTTGAGGTGACATCTCTGATCACTTGTGGGATTTCGCAGCACAGCACGCGTCAGGTTGTGTTTCGCTGTGCAGGGCTGCTGTTCTCCTCTACTGGCATCTCCCTGGCTCTGTCACTGAGCACTCACAATCGAGATTTAAGATGTGGATGTGTATTATCTAAACCATACCAAGTATAATATCCTGTGTGTCTTGCTAGAGGCCCAGTCGCTGTGTCAGTAAGCTCCAGTATGAGTTCCTACTTAGATTCTCAGGTTATAATTAAGTGAGATTTCACTAAGAATTCAACTTATTTTTAGCAAGGTGGAAAAAGTCCTTTTTCATCTTCTGATACTCATTTCTCTCCTTCAACTCAGCCAGGGTGTTGAGTCACACAACCTAAGATGGTAGCACCTTGTCCTTACAGAAATGGGTGTGATATCATCTGGGTTTTGAACCCTGAGCTGAAACGCAGTGCCCGTGCCATACTGGAGAGCTGAGTCACCAAGACAGGCACAGGGAGAGAGGCCTTGGGCACAGCAAAAACACTCATCTGCAACACAGCCCAAAGCCCTGACCCTGGAGGACAACACACACAGAGCTCCTTCCAGCAGCTCCTGTATGAGCTGGCTTAAACCTGCTGCTGACAGTTGTTTTCATTCTTAGAATCATAGAATCACAGAATGGTTCGGGTTGGAAGGGACCTTAAAGATCACCTAGTTCCAACCCTCCTGCCATGGGCAGGGGACACCTCCCACTAGACCAGGCTGCTCAAAGCCCCATCCAGGGATGGGGCATCCTCAGCTTCCCTGGGCAGCCTGTTCCAGTGCCTCACCACCCTCACAGTAAAGAATTTCTTCCTGATATCCAATCTAAATCTCCCCTCTTTCAGTTTGAAACCGTTACCCCTTATCCTTAAAGATAAGCTGTGGGGATGGCAGAGCAGTGTTTGGTATAAATCAGTTCGCTGAAACTCAGCCAGCTTGTGTCAGGGCTGAAACAAAACTGAAAAGAAAAAGTCACCCATCCCAATTATTTTATTTTTATTTCAGCCGTGCTAAAATAATTCAAATGAGAGCAGATCTCAACAGCAAAAATCCCAGCTTCTGTGCCAGAGGGCCTGCTTGCAGGCACTGGGAGGGGCTGGCAGGATGGCGACGGCACGGGGAGGAGGAGCGGCCGGGGGACCCTGCCAGGTCCCTGGTCCCTGGCTCCGCTGCCTCTTGCCAACACGTTGCAACCTGCACAGTCTCCGGCAGGTCCCAGCGCTGCCCGTGGATGAGGTACAGCCTACGTGTGCGCCGGGCTCGCGGTGAGAGGCTGTGACACCACCACCTGCAGCCATGGCCGGAGCGGAACGAAGCTGGGAAAATTCAGCCCACAGCTCCCCGGGGACTTGGTTGACACCTAGCGCCGGTGGTCATGGAGTGACCCACGCACCCCCTTTCATCTTCTGGTTAGAAATAAAACAGGAAAATCACTCCTCCTCTCACCCTGCCTCCTGTAAGAAACGGGATAAGGAAAGCAAAGATCCCTGAAGCTTATGGAGGGCAATTAAATATTGCCACAGACTGATCAAACATTGTACTCAGCCGTCCCCACTCTCCCTCCAGTGTCTCTTCTGCCTAACTGCACTGGTCAAACCCACGGTGCCAACGTGGGCGAGCTCCCGGGGGCATACTCTGCAGCAGAATTTATATTCCATTGCACGGTGGGTGTGAGCTTCACCCAGCACCATCATTTTGAAGGCGGGAGCGCAGGTTCTCTCCTCTACTGATGTCTTGGAGATGCCCTGAGGCAGACAAATCTGTGCTCTTGCACAGAGGCAGCGGGAGGATTAGGGACAGTTATTTGAAGCCCGTGTTGCTCCTCCTGATGCTGAAGGGCTCACACCCATGGCACCAGTGTGGTGGGGCAGAAAATGGGTCCATTTGAGTTTGGGTTCCCTGAGCTAGCAAAGCACGGTGCTTTCCTCAGGCAGAGGAGGCTGTGTTCCTTCTTCTGTCTTTAAACCCCAGAGATCTGGGTTACTTTGATTCTTCTTGCAAGTTGTATCCCATACTTGGCAACTTATTTCATAAGGTATTTGCCGGAAGAGAGTCTGACATGCCACATCTCTCCCTAAAACTAACATGATCCTACTACAGCGGGAGTTTGGGGGATTAGTAGCACTTAATTGCACAGTTCTTTGAGTAGCATGAATCTTCCTCATACGCAGGCTGAAAGAGTCACAAGCTAATGACAAATATTTGTTCTCTTTAATTATGTGTAGCAAGGGAGGACAGCCCAGCTCCCTCCAGCTTTCCTCCTCCATCACTCTGACAGCTTCAACACCACCTGCTCTTGGAGCAAAGCAGATGCAGAAATATCCACACTGATTTTTGGACCGAGCATCACAAGCTTGCAATGTGAGAGCATGCACTTTATTTATAAGTACCAGTAAGGAACTTGAGCACACCTGAGACATCACTGACCTTCCTGATCATAGAATCACAGAATCATTTAGGTTGGAAAAGACCCTTAAGATCCTTCAGTCCAACCATCAACCTAACACTGCCAAGTCCACCACAAAGCCATGTCCCTCAGCACCACATCTACACATCTTTTAAATACCTCCAGGGATGGTGACTCAACCACTTCCCTGAGCAGCCTCTTCCAATGCTGGATAACCCTTTCAGTGTAGAAATTTTTCCTAATATCCAATCTAAACATCTCCTGGAGCAACTTGAGGCTGTTTCTTCTCGTCCTATGACTTGTCACTTGGCAGAAGAGACCAACCCCCTCCTCACTGCAACCTCCTTTCAGGTAGTTGTAGAGAGCGATAAGGTCTGCCCTCAACCTCCTTTTCTCCAGGCTAAACACCCCCAGCTCCCTCAGCTGCTCCTCATAAGACTTGTTCTCCAGACCCCTCACCAACTTCATTGCCCTTCTCTGGTCACACTCCAGTGCCTCAACGTCTTCTTGTAGTGAGGGGCCCAAAACTGGACACAGTATTTGAGGTGAGGCCTCACCAGTGCTGAGTACAGGGGGACAATCACTTCCCTAGTCCTGCTGGCCACACTATTCCTGATACAAGCCACAATGCTGTTGGCCTTCTTGGCCACCTGGGCACACTGCTGGCTTACATTCAGCCGGCTGTCAACCAACACCCCCGGGTCTTTTTCCACCAGGTAGCTCTCCAGCCACTCTTCCCCAATCCTGTAGCATTGCATGGGGTTGTTGTGACGCAAGTGCAGGACCCGGCATTTGTCCTTGTTGAACCTCATACCATTGGCCTTGGCCCATCGATCCAGCCTGTCCAGATCCCTCTGTAGAGCCTTCTGACACTCAAGCAGACCAACACTCCTGCCCAACTTAGTGTCATCTGCAAACTTACTGAGGATGCACTCGATCCCCTCATCCAGATCATTGATAAAGATATTAAAGAGAACTGGCCTCAGTACTGAGCCCTGGGGAACACCACTTGTGACCGGCCACCAACTGGATTGAACTCCATTCACCACAGCTCTTTGGACTCAGCCATCCAGCCAGTTTTTTACCCAGTGAAATAACCTTTCTTGCCTTCTTACCTTCACTTGCCTTTTAGAAAGTCCACGCCTAGCAAACGGTTCAGGTGAAGCAGGGAAGGAATGTGTTATTTCTCGTCACCGAAGGATTTCTAGATGTTGTGGAGCTCAGAGGCATCACTACAGTTCTTCCAAAGTCAGGCAGAAAGGAAGGGAGCAGGGCTGTAGCTACTGTCAGCTGTGAAATACTCTATGAGCTGAAGGCAAAGCCATACTTGACAGCTGCAGAATAAACACCTGGTCAATCTATCTGACTCATTTGGGCATCTATGGAAAGAATTTTGATGTAGCTACACATGAAAAAAGCTTACCAGCAAGGTCCTTCTCTTGTTCATTCCCATTAAGTAATCAGACGAAAAAAAAATTTCTGCTCTTCTTGTCTAGCTCTCACATGATGAAAAAACAGGTTAAATGCATTACATTATTGTTGGAAATACATTGCAGTGAGGAGACTGGAAGGGCTGACCCGGCAGGCTGGTCTCACCCTGCAAGACATGGTTGGGTTTCTGGGTGATTACCAGCAAATGGAATGAAATGCAATTAAAGGCCAAGTCTTGGGGCTTCGGACTGAAGCCCCACACTGCACTGCAAAGAGGTGACGAGGCACCAGCAAGTGCCAGACCCCAGGCTTTCAGGGATCTATGGTGGCAGGAGGACAGATTGAAAAGAAACCCAGAGGCTGCTCTTCCATAGGAGTGTCAGCCTGCTGAGTGCCACCAGCGTGCTGCCGAGCCATGCATCTCCCAGCGCTGCCCACCATGCTTGGATAGCAGAGACAGTGTCGTGCGGCCACACTGGGACCTCCCACAGCAGCATCTGACTGGTGTAGACACATCTCCGTGACCCGTGTCCTACAGGGTGGGGTGTAGGTCATGGAGACCAGAGTGTCCTACAGCACCCTCCAGATGTGGGACTGGTCTCGGCATTTACACCTTCTGCTCTGTGGGGCTCGGAGATGATATTTTCAGGCAAAAGCTTGCCAACTGATACATTTTCCTTCTGGACTGATTCTGGGAAAAGGGAAGGAGTGAATCAAAGAGTGTCTAGACTTTGAATTTGGGGTTGCTGAGAGAAGTTTCCTAGCACCTATAGCCAAAATCCATCCTGATGTAGTTGGATGTCTTTTGAGTTTTTTACACGGCAAAATCAGCAAATACTTCAGGTGAGATGAAATCTTTACAATAAAATGCTGTAAGTGGGGAGAAATCCAGCACCTCCTGTACCATCAGCAGCTGGGTGAGTGGTGTCCTCTCTTCCTGAGCCCCGGTAGTGCTGCAAGGGGAGGCAGGGAAATTCTCCACCCCAGTGCCAGGGGACACTGGGAGGTGCGTACCACTGCTCCCCTTCCAGCACCCTCTGCCCAGGGCCCTTGAGACTACCCAAGGTCTTAAATGACTCATTTATAACAGAATTCCAGTCATCTGCATGCAGACATATTCATATAAAATTCATAGTCGGTGGCATTATTTTGCACGTGCCAAATTCTGCTCCTCTGATGGATTTTAGGAAACCACCAGGCGTGTCACTTCACTCTTCTTCATACACTACTCCTAATCTCAAAATCCTATGACATCTTAAAATATCTATCAGTTTCACCAAATTGAAATATTGATGTACTTCAACTGCAACGTCAATACATTTTGAAGTTGTTTTTTGGGGGGTTGTGGTTTGTTTTTTTTGGCTGGTGAACGAGCAGTTTTGTATGCTGGCATTATGGGGGAGAGCTGAACATCTACAGCCCTGCTCCTCCAAGTCAGACATGGATTATGAGCAGCCTCGTTCAAGCTTATACACGCGTAGCCTGTGGTGTAATGGGGTCCTGATCCACATCAGGGGCTCCACTGAGCTGCTGCAATGCGAATAATAATAAGCACAGCTGATGGATAAGGTCAAGAAAATGTTTGTCTTTGAAAGATCAGGATTGATGCTGTTCCTGTACAGAGAATAAATGACACATGAAAATTTGCTCCTTGGTAGCCCAATAACTTACCTTTGTTTATGTTTCTCCTCTTTACAATTAACCCCTGAAAACTCATGAAAACACCATGAATATAATATAGATACTGTTGTGTATATTTAATATTTAATACCTTTGAGTTTTGGTGCTATGGTTTGACCCTTTTTTTAAATGATTCTTTTCAGAAGGCCAGATATGAAAAGACTGCGATTTAGAAAACTCTTCATAGGCAAATTAAGTTTTCCTATGAAAAACAGAAGACTCTTTCTAAAGAGCTTCACTGGATGCTCTTTGAGAGAGCTAACATTTACTCCACTGTTTTTATCATTGTCTTAAAAGGTAGAGCAACTCTACCATGATTCATTTTTCATGCTTTGGGTAGGAAGGGATAATTGGAGTGTGCTTCATACTGATTGTCTGCAACTGCTTTCTAATTAACTAATTGACTACAGAGCTAATGAGATTCAAAATTAATTTTTATATTTGAATTTGGCCAGACCTATTTTAAGAACCATGAAGACAGACTGGCCAGAGGCTTTCATTTGATGTCAATCAGACCAGTATTTTGGAAATACTGTTATAGTATCGCCTGGGCAGCTATTTTGCAACGGCTTTTGCCTCTACCTGCTGGCTGGAAGATGAATTGCATCATTCCCGGTTTTTCTTTGTTGGGAGGCAGGCAGTCCTTTGGGATAAGAATATATATAGAAACATGAAAAACACTGTCTAGGGACTCATTTTTTTTCCCCATTCCATAGCCGGGTGAAGAAACTATTGGAAGGAATTTGTGGTACGGATATGTGAATAAATATGATGTATTCATCACAGTTAGCGTCAGCAGTCATGACTCGCCTATCTGTAAGAGTTCTTTTAAGGCATCAACAAGCAAGTGTCAACAGACAAGCAAAACCCAACGCATAGATAGAGTCAACTCGATTTTCAAAAGGCATTGGGGAAATCCTTCAACAACAGCTCATAAAGTAGCTGCCATGGAGTAAGAGGGAGCGTCTTCATGTGAGCAAGCAATTGGCAAAAAACAGGAATACACAAGCAATATTCCCAGGGAAGGGGAGTCCCAGCTGGAGTCCTACGCTGACATGTGCTGTGGCTGCTCTGAGCAACTGATTTCTAAAAAACCTACAGAAGAAGGTGAATAATAGACCTTCAGGGATAACAGGTAAAATCAGTCAACCCTACGCAGCTGTCCAAAGTAATAAGGACGAAAGTTACTTCAGCAGTTGCAAAAGGGCTTCAGAATACCCAGAAACTGGACAGTAAAATAGCAGATGAAAATTTCAGATAAAAGGTAAATAAGTTTAAGTAAAACCCTTTACCAAACCCAATTCAAATTTCCAATATGCAGAGATACAACCTGAACCAGCTATTGCAAATCGAAACATGATGCGCGGTTCTGGCCCCCCATCTCAAGGCAAATATGATGGAAAAAAACAGTTACGGAAAAAAGTTACAGCCTTTAACCCTGAAAAAAAATAATTGAGGGGGGACTATGATGGCTGCCCACAAAGTCCTGAGCGGTATGAAGAAAGGGAGCAGAGGCAGTGCCCGAGGGCGTGTGAGGCCCCGAGCAGGTGGCAGATGCTACGGGGAGGGCAGGGGAGGGCTCCTCACACAACACCTGCTGAAGCTGCACAAGAGCTTGCAGGAGGATGCCAAAGTTTACGCAGCTCAGAAAGCAATCAGCCAAATTTGTGGAAGAAAAATCCATTTGGCACCATCCAAAATGAAGGCGTCATTTCTGGTCAGGAAGTCTTCGGACCGCAAATTGTCGCAGTCTGAAAGCGCTTTCGGGAAGCACCAGTATCTGCTTGTCCTCTCCTTACGCTCTGCCTGCAGGACCTGTTACTGGCGACTGTCAGAGACAGGGCAACAAGCCAGGCAGCCCTTTGCTCTGCTTATTCTTGATTTTTATGTATCACTCGCAACCAGTACCTTCCACATTTGAGAGAGACCCCAAAGGCTTCTAAGTTTTTGCTGGAGCACATCTCATCTCCCACTAGATTGCATTTAAAACCTCAGCAGGAGTTGTTTATCTTCAGAGTCCATGATAGGAATGGAGAAAGATAGCCAGAAAAGCCTCAACTAAATGTGAAAGAGAGCTACAATCTTTTCCATTATTAAGTCCATACAAATCCTACACTGAGAAACTGCAACATACTCCTATAGTAAGCGTACTTAAGGAGGCTGTATAGCATGCATAGGGCACCTTAATTCTGGCATACTTTGGCTCTTGAGAGCTTGACTTTACAAAGACAGTAATGTTCATTTAATTTGGTCTCTGTGTGTGGTTTTGCCAGAATAATTACCATGAATCATTTATAAAATCAGCAATGCTTCACATTTGCACTTGTTTTGAGATGACTTTCCTTTGTCAGGCCCAGTGTGGCTCAAGCTGCCTGCTCTGTTCCGCAAGAGCAGGCAAAGCCCACGCCAGACGTGGACATTGACCCGGTGGAGGGTCCTGTCCGCCTGCATCCTTCGGGCAGACTGTGTCTCAGGGCAGCCAGTGCTCCCGCAGAGCTGAAACCCTGAACGAGGTCCATGGTGAGCACCAGCGCTCGATGGACCTGAGAGATGCTAAGCACCCACAGCCACGGCCACCTGACCTGTGGGCATGGTCCTCACTGCATGGCCAGCCTCTGACAGCACTAAGAATGAAAAGACAGGTCTGTGTGGCTTTCAGATACGCTGATGGGTGCCAGATAAATCCTTGCAATGACAGTACTTATAACAGTAATACAGTGGCAATCCCGCCCAAGCAAGGAAGCTGGGCTCAGACCTGCCAGCAGACAACCTGTCAGCTATGATTATCACATCCCGGCCTACCTCACTTAGCAAAACTGTCAGCGGATAATTCAGCAATCTAAATGAACGCGTCCTGCCGGGGAGGTCCGTACAGCGCCGTGTGTGTTTGGCATGCCAGCTGCTTCTGACGGAGCGCTGCAGCGTTGCAGGCTCATGCCCCGAAGCAGTTTCTGTTGCCGGGATTCAGACTCCAAGGGAGAGAGAAAAGCACAGAAAAATGCTTGATTAGGTGCCACGTCTCTTGGATGACCCCACCATCACCTCTGCACATCCCCAGGAAACCTCTGTGTTGGTACCCAGGTGATGAGCAGCAGGGAGGAGGCAGACACTGGGCAGCTCTTCCGGCACTTCCAGGTTTTGCTGGCTCGGTGTCACGGGAGGACGGGCTGGCTTGACACAGGCCGAATACAGACCACTGACAATCGTCCCAGGAAGCTCGGTACCAGGTAGGGAGCCTGTCAAGCTGTGAGATGATCGGCATTTTCTAGTTTGCAGCCACTTTCTACTGCAGCATTATATCTCAACAAGTCCTAAGAGAAACTGGTCTCAGACGGGGCCAGAAGAGAGGGAACGGTGACTGGTGATCACCCCCCGTCAGTCTCCTCCTCTTCTGCACCACCTCAGTAACTCTCCTAGCTCCATTCTTCTTTCCCTGTTCTATCCTGCCCCTTGTCCACTCTTCATTGTCCTGTTTTGAATCACAGAATGGTTGGTATTGGAAGGGACCTCTGGAGGTCATCTGATCCAACCCCCTGGTTGAGCAGGGCCACCTAGAGCAGGCTGCCCAGGTCCATGGCCAGGTATCTTTTCAACATCTCCACGGATGGAGACTCCACAACCGCCCTGAGCAACTCGTGACAATGCTTGGGCACCCTCACAGTGAAAAGGTGTTTCCTGAAGTTCAGAGGGAACCTCCTGTGTTTCGGTTTGTGCCTCTTGCCTCTGGTCCCATCACTGGGCACCACTGAGAAGAGCCTGGCTCCATCCTCTTTGCACCCTCCCTTCAGGTGTTTAAATACATTGATGAGATCCCCCTGGGCCTTCTCTTCTCCAAGCTGAACATTCCCTGCTCTCTCAGTCCTTCCCCACAGGAGAGATGCTCCAGCCCCTTCATCACCTTTGTGGCCCTTTGTTGGACTCTCTCCAGTATGTCCATGTCTCTCTTGCACTGGGGAGCCCAGAACTGGACCCAGCACTCTAGTTGTGGCCTCCCCAGTGCTGAGCAGAGGGGAAGGATCACCTCCCTCAACCTGCTGGCAACACTTTGCCTGATGCAGCCCAGGATGCTGTTAGCTTGTTTGCGGTGAGGGCACATCGCTGGCTCAGGAGCCCTGGCCCTGACTCAGGCCCTGTGTACAATAGACCAAATTCTGCTTTCAGCTATTCCCATGGTTTAAGAGGATTTTCTGGATCAGGCTGAGTTTGGCTCCATTAGCTAGGTCAGTGTAACAGGGCTGGTAGAGAAGCAGAGATTTTGCTCTGAGCTCGTCAGTGGCAGACACATTCAGTGTCGTGTTTTGGCTGAAAAGGCTTGCGCAGCCTCATCAAAACCAAAATGTTGCTCACCAGAGGCAGCAAGGAAAATGAGGCAAAGAAACACTCCGCAAAGTAACAAGCAGAAAAGCTGACAAACAGCACATCCCTCCACTGCACAGGACCAGAAAAATGCTGTGGAGCTCCCCTGAGAAGAGAGATGACCCTGGATGTACTCTAATAGCCACCAAGTTCCTACCTAATGGACTAGCAAGGCTGACTGACCCTTTCTGTATTTTAGAAAAATGCTGTCTTGGGAGCGAGCAAACCATCTGATCAGAAGTTATAGTATATGAGAAAAGCAAGGATTTTTTAAGAGAGCCATACGGCAGTGCAACAGATGGGGACCATGGATTAGGACAGGGAACAATCCTGGCTGTATTAGAATAAAACACAGATACAGGGCAAGATGCCTCCACCAGCCCTACTATTCCCAGATGCTCTGGCATCTGCAGGGTATATGCAACATGCAGTTGGGTGAGAAAGCAAGGGGAGAATAGGAAAATTCCCTCTTACAAACAAAAAGACTGAAGGCTTCCCTTCACCCCCTTTCCGAAGAAGCAACCCACTAGTGCCCAGCTATTTCAACGCTTGAAAAATCCAGCATCCCAGTGCTACGTCCCATAAATAACCCAGGATTCTTCTCTGCCCCTGCCCATGCTGATAGCACGGTTTGCTCATTAAAATTTTCAGAATAAGTCAATTTTGACAACCTTTTTCATCAGTCACAGTGGCAGCTACAGGAATATTTTTAGTTACAAGTCTCTCAGCCTCCTCAGAGTTCAGAAAATATTTCATTCTTTGCCCTGTGAGTGGAAACGGAGACTAGCGCTTCCTGATGGTACAGCGATGCTCCCCGGATGGGTAGCAGAGGAGGCGGTGGGAGTCCCGATGCTTTGCCCATGGCCTGCAAAACCCAAGGGCACCTTTGCATTTTCCTAACCTGACGTGGCAGAAGGTGCGACAAGTTGTGGAGATAATGGCTAGGGGTGATGCTGCACGCCCCACTAGGAATGTCCAGAGGTATTCCCAGGTGATTTTTTTTGCACCTGAAAATGTACTTTGTGCCTCTGAGGACAAAGACATCATCAAGACGGCATTCGTAGCTGTAGGTGAGGTCTGGAGAAGCAGGCAGGGGGCACGTGGTGCCGTTGTGGCTCTGCAGAGCCCAGCGCTGTTCATCCGGGAACTGCTGCTGGGGCAAGAGTGACGGCGGGATTTGAAACCAAAGCCACTCCACGAGAAACCACCTGGTGTGACTCTCGTTACCGTGGGGACTGTGGGACCTGTGTCTGTCGGTACCGGGAAAAATGTCTTGGCAGCAGGGTAGGGACGGAGTACAAGCCTGAGAGCCTAATCCCCTTCCTCCGCCCCAGCCTGTGTAACTGCTCATTATTTTTGTCCTTTTTCCTGACTGCAGCTTCTGGGCTAGAATACCTGAAGATAAGGGTGTTTTGGGGGAATGCCAGGCAGAATAAGAAATGTCCCCTGGCTGTACCTGAGCAAGAAAGAGGGTCCCCTTGTTTCCACAGAGCGCATCCTCCCACAGCCGCTGCAGAGCTGCCCGTGGGGCTGCTGCCTGCAGAGGGGCTCCAGCAAATAGGCTTGACCAATTTTACTTAAAATCAGAATTTGGAATGTTTCCCAGATTATAATTACCTACATACAAATATAATGATAATTAGGCTACCTAACCGAGACCTCAGAGCACAAAGCTGACAAGTGATGACAACTAAATTCGTTACGAGCGCAAATGTCCATCCTCTCTTTTATGAAACAATACTGAGTGATCCCGAAGAAATCCAGCAACCAGCGACATGATCTGCTAATATGTGCTGCGCCCGGTGAAGGCTGGTGGGGAGGCAGGACAATTGATTCTCCCCCCCAGGAAGAGCCTTGGTGCTACATAACTAGTAGAGGAGCAGAAAAGTGGACAGTTAAAACGTTGGACTTTGAAAATATAATATGTTTCATCCACATGAAGTGAAAGTGAACTTTTAATTTAATTTATACTGGGAAATAAGCTAGGGCGGGGGCTGTTCTTTGGCAGAGAGGCCAAATGGTGTAGCATGGCTTGCACCCAGAGAAAATCTCTTTTGCTTTTCCTGACATACAGAGGGTAACCACGTCCAAATTTCTCACTGGGCACGGTCCCAGGGCTGTGCTGAGCCCAGCCTGGCATGGGCTGGCCCAGGGGGTGAGCTGGCATGGGGCAAAGCTCAGCCTGAGAGCCTGGCAGCGGTGCAACACACCCACCGGTCACGCACCTCCTGTGGGGTCTGCAGAAGGACATGGTGCCTCTGCATCCCCCTCCCAGAGACAGAGAAAGCCTAAAACGGGGCCCCTCACAGTCTTACTGATGCTTTTTAAAGCAATTTGGTGTACTGGCTTTTCAAACACTTTCTATTTTTTTGCACTCAGAGGTGCCAAGCCCCAGGGATGATGACAAATCCTCAGAAATATGTGACGAAATGCATCTACAAGAAAAAAAATGACTCTTCCTAGGCCTCTTGGGAAAAGATGAAAAGTGATGGTGGTGCATGGTGTGCTCCCAGAACAGGACTAGAAACCAAGACAGTGTCTTCCCGTCAAACTCTACGTATGAAATATCACTAAGAGGAGGAAATAGCGTTAGCTATAATACCTCATCTGCAAAAAATACAGTGATTAAGAGAGATGCTGAACACCTATATCACCTTCTTGGTCTTTTTGCTGAGACAGTCACAAAGCCTCAAACCCCACCATTAACCGAGCAACCTGCTACGCTGACTTCATATTCCCACAAGAAGCATTTCAGCTAACATTTGATTTTTCCAACAGGTCAACTAATACCCTGCCTGCAAGTGTTTCATTACGGCTGCGTGCTTCCTGCCCCAAGAGTCTGAAATGCCTTGTCTTTGAACGTGATTGAACTTCTGGTAAAGAAACAGTTTAGACCAAAGTCACGGTGTCCTTGCTTTCACTCCGCCTTCATGCCCGTCCACCAGAAGCCCTTTGAATACTCTTTTATAAGCAGTTGAAAGAATTTCCCTTGATGGTTTTCCTGTGCAAAGGTTGCTATGTCCAAGAAGCCCATGGCAAGGTCATGGAAAACAGGTGACAAAGCCCCACTGCTGGGAAAGAGCTGAACAGAAAGGTGACCGAAGTGTGTAGATGTTACAAAAATAGCCAGGATTGTTGAATCTAACCACATCGAATCTAACCACATCAAATCTAACCGTCTTCTGGAGGGGTGAAGAATCTGGTGGTGCTGAGTGAGTGGGCAATATAATGGCAGATGATGCTCCGTGCTGATAAACAAAAAGTAACAGAGACTGGAGGAAAAAACATAATCCTGTCTCTATGTAAACCATAAAAAGTTCAGAAATATATTAGTTCGCTCTGGAAAATAATATTTTGGAGCCATTAAAATCCCTGGAAAATGATGTTTCAGTACTAAAGGGGTGACAAAAGAGCAGAGAGAGCTTAAGGAATTACTATGGGAGAAACTGGAGCAGGCTGGAGTCTAACAGCACGTTACAAACACCCAGGCATAGCCACTAAGGAGCAGTTACTGATGGTGGTAAGAGAACGTTATCTCCATACTCCCCTGTAAATGCAGAGCATGCCTACGCTGTGAGCAGGCTGTGCAGTCCTGCAGGAGGCTGCTCCACAGCCAGAAGCCTGTCTATCAGTACCTGAACCCTGCTACTCAATCTATTCATGCTCCATGTCATCTCCTTACTCCACCTGTTCTTGTACCACCATCAGTAACTGCCCCTCGGTAACTGCCCCTGGCTGTTTGTAATGCGGTGTTAGAGTCCAGCCTGCTCCAGTCCCTAACCTGTCTCTTAACAAGCTAGACGTGTCTATCATCTTTTGCACTCTTTCCTTACTAATTACACACACAGAAACACACAGAATGGTTCGGGTTGGAAGGGACCTTAAAGATCATCTAGTTCCCACCCCCCTGCCATGGGCAGGGACACCTCCCACTGGACCAGGTTGCTCAAAGCCTCGAACACCTCCAGGGATGGGGCATCCGCAGCTTCCCTGGGCAACCTGTTCCAGTGTCTCACCACCCTCACAGTAAAGAATTCTTCCTGATATCCAATCTAAATCTACCCTCTTCCAGCTTGAGGCTGTTACCCCGTGTCCTATCATTACACCCCCGACAAAGAGTCCCTCCCCATCCTTCCTGTATGCCCCCTTTCCCCTGATTAAATAACAGAGGCTGGCAAAGCAAGGAAACCTGTCCTGCTGCACCTTCATTTTGATGGGCTGGCAGCAAATTTTCAGCAAACTCACCTGAACCCCTTGGGCAAAGCCACAGGAGCTGATTTTTTAATCTGTTTGTACAACATAGGGTGATCCCCTGCGAGAGAGAAAAGGGCAAGTCCTGCAAAACAAATGGTAAAAGGTAATTCCCAAGGGTTTGCTTTTCACTCAGTACCTGTGTTAATGTATAGGAGACACCTGAAAAGGGAAGAAAATCACATGAATTTGTAGCCCTGGGCCTTCTACTCTGCTTACTTGAATTGGAGCATTAGTCTTGGGTTTTATATACTAGTTTGTTATAGAATTTGTTACAGAGCGTGTTAGTTTGTACGACTACATTTCTGACACATTAGCCTCTGCATCACTTTTCCCATAAATGAAAGTCGAGCCATATTCAGCTTTTATTTGCTCTTGGCCACCGTGCAACTTTGGGGCATGAAATTTGCTCTTCTATTGGTTTCTTTGTCTCCTTGCATGTCGTAACTAGTGGAGCCTTTAGCTAACGTAAGTGAGGAGGGGAAAAAATACCCAAACCAATTTAGAGTGAGGAAATTCACAGGCAGTGTTTGAGGAGGGTGGAGCTGAGCTCCTTAGGGTAAATTATAAATGGGTGGTATTAAGTCTAAGGAAATAAACAAGTTCCAACACCGAATCGCTGCTATCTCCACCAAGGATTTTAAAAGAAGCAACAGTATGATTGGCTACAACAAACTCACTAAGAGCTCTACATTGTTTCTCCTCTTACTACAGAAGAGAAGCTATGTACAGCCAAGAAGCCTTGAACATCATTCCTGCAATAAGGATCCCAGCATTTTGGAATCCATTCTTGGCTTTAAGAATAATGAATGTTAGCAATAAAAGTATTTTCTGAAACATTTCCAAACCCGTGTGGTTCCTGCAATAGGTGAGGGTTCAAGTTTCACTTTATGGAGCTCGAACTAATTCTTCTGTTCTTAAAATAAACTCAGATGAAACGTGAAAAAAAAGTAATGGCTTTTGCTTATTTGGGCTTTCTTGAGTTGGAGGTGGAACAGATTTGTATGGGGATTGGAAGTCCAAATGCCTGTTCATAGAGCAACTTGTTATCATGCTTCTTTCTAGTGATCGGAGAAAGCACCTGAAATCCTGGTTTTATCCAATTTAAATTCACTAAAGTGACTCTGGGACTCAGCTCCAACACTTGGATCAGTTTGTCACGCTGCATCGGGTGCTTCGGGCAGATGGAGACCCTGCGGTGCCCAGTCCCAGAGCACCAGGGGAGAGTCAGCTCCCACCTGCCTCCTGCCACGGGCAGGGGAACAACATCTGGCCCTCAAAAGTGAGGAATTCCTTTTAGCTTTCGTCTCTACTTTTATGTTAGGTGTTGTCTGGGATCACAGAAGACTGATCTCTGCTGATGCGCGGTCCCAGACTCTGAAGAGACCCAGCCTTGAGGGTAGGATGTAACAGCAGCCAGCACGGGTAGTCTGAAAACTAGCAAGTTGTTTGTTATTTGGGTGTTTTTTCATGCCTAGTATGTTGTTAGTTTATTTGAAATTATGGATAATAAATTATGTTCCCCTCCAGAACCCAGTTTTCTTCACTTCTAATGTATGGCACAAAACTTCTAGTTTCTTTCCAGGTGTCGGAAAATCAGAAGGTTGAAGAATAAAGTGTGGTTAAAGGCTGCTTTATTACTGCCTCTTGTGGTTTCAAAGATTATTTTCTCAAAGCATTATTTTAGCAGAAACAGATCATTGGTGCATTTGGGAAGTAAATAAATGCCGTTATGAATACACGTTGAGATGTATCAATTCAGGTTTAACACTATGGATATAGAGATCCCATACAAGATACAGTTTGTGTTACACGGATGCCTAAATTTGAGGATAATTTTTCTTCTCATGCATAACCCCCCCACCCAGCAAGGGTTTAGAAGATAAAACCACGGGCTGGTGGGGTGGGGGACACACTGCAAATATTTCACAAATATATGCAATATATTTTTGCAATATATTTCACAAATCCCATGGCAAAAAGCTTTTCACAGCTTATTCTTTTTTTTTTTTTTTTTTAAAAGTGAACTATTTGTAACACGGCATTACTGAGCATGAATTTTTAAGCCTTTCCTTAAAGTATGGATGGGCCGAGGTGAAAAAAGCTCCATCTCCTCCCAGAGAACCACCTCCTCCGCAGGGATGGATGTTACACTGAATCGCTTCATTCCCAACCTTAAAAATCGTTATTGGACCTGGATGCAGGCAGCCCCAGCTCTGCCTTCCTCTTCCTCTGGGCTACAGATCTCACAGCAGAGTTTCAATAAAGGAGTGATTCTTGGTCTCTTCCCTGGATTCGTAAACTTCATGTTTTAAGAAAATCACTTGAAGATTAATTGTATTTTTTTTAGAGCTGAGCGCTGAAGGGTGATGAGCAACAATACTATTCTTTTTTTTTTTTTTTTTTTAGCTTCTCAGTTTTGTTTTAAATTCACTTTGGAAAGAAACTTGAAATACTTCACTCCCGGGCAAGTTGAAACAGAGCATTTTTTGAACTGTGAAATGAATATGTCATCAATAGGTACCAAGGAAACAAAGGGTCAGGGAAAACCTCGCCCACCTGCATATTTTTATGGCCGTTGCCCATCATGGCGATGTCAGTGTGATTTCTTCTATAGAAAAAGGGCAGCTTATACCAGAAAATCTGCAGAATCAGACGCAAAGGGAATATCTGATTTTCTCAGAAGGATCAGCCCTCACTGAAAACTTGCCAGTTAAAACAGGAGACAGATGTAATGCTGATTTTCCTCCCCACCTTGAGTTGCCTTTACCAACTGCTGGGGTTCGCCGTTGCCTTCTCTGCCTCTTCTGGACTTGCAGAAGCAGCAGCAGAAATGGATCCCACCAGCCCTGACCGCTGACCAAGCAGCGACCCCCGTTTCCGTATGGAGCAATATGGGACCAGTGGGAGCCACCTCACCATGCTGGGGGCTGAAAATGGATTTTATCTACTCTGCCCCGGTGATGCTGCATCTGGAGTACTGTGTCCAGTTCTGGGCTCCCCGGTTCAAGAAGGACAGGGAATTGCTGGAAAGGGTACAGCAAAGAGCTACCAAGATGATTAGGGGACTCGAACACCTCTCTTATGAAGAAAGGCTGAAGGATTTGGGTCTCTTCAGTCTGGAAAAAAGATGGCTGAGGGGGGACCTTATCAACGCTTATAAATACTTAAAGGGTGGGTGTCAGGAGGATGGGGCCAGGCTCTTTTCAGTGGTGCCTGGGGACAGGACAAGAGGTACCAGGCACAAACTTGAGCAGAGGAAGTTCCATCTCAACCTGAGGAGGAACTTCTTTACCCTGAGGGTGGCAGAGCCCTGGGAACAGGCTGCCCAGGGATGTGGTTGGAGTCTCCAACTCTGGAGACATTCCAAACCCGCCTGGACGCGTTGCTGTGCAACCTGCTCTAGGTGACCCTGCTCTGGCAGGGGGGTTGGACTAGATGGCCTCCAGAGGTCCCTTCCAACCCCTACCATTCTGTGACTCTCTGATTCTGTGATTTGCCAATGTGCTAAATAACTTGCTCCTTTCACTAGGGCAACGAGTCGGTCTTGCATTTCAATACTTTATGCACCATTTTGCATTTGAAATCTTTTTTTATGGTAAAAGGATACGACAAGCAGTGTGACACGTGAAAGGAACAATAGGGATTATACAATTAATGAGAAAACGGTGAAACGCATTAGATAAACAAGACAAAATTAACTGAAAATAAAGGGCAAGTCATACGAACATGAATAAGACGGAGAATTTTGTGTAATTATGCACGTAATTGATTTCATACAGATGCCTTTACAATATCTTCCCTTTCCAGACGCACGGATGTTGCCTTTTGTTGCAATAAAATTGAAAGAAAAAAAAAGTTTAAACTGTCTTTTCTCGGGGATCTATTTTATCTAATAAAAACTTTGTAAACGTGTACTTGGACCTCACTTTTAAAAATCCATAAGAAAGGAATATTTTGTAACAAAACCTAATTTTTCAAAACGTGGTCATTAAGCATCTCAATCAGGAAAATGTAGAGAGAATAAAAGTGTGGAATCAAATTTGGGTTTTCTTACTCAGAACGCAAGTTAATATTGATATGATTTAAACCAGCTAGAGAGTGAGTTGCTTGTTTTCTAGAGTATAAAACAGATCACTACATCTACTCAAACTTGATAAAGGGGAGGTTATGTTTAATTTTTTTTAACCTATTTCTTTCCTCTTCCTTTTCATGAACTATTATTTTTATCAGAGGATCTGAAAAGCCAACTAAGCCTCTAAATTCCATTAAAAAAAAAATCTAAATGAGTAAAGCTGAATCAGCTAAACATCTTCCAAAACTGCAATTTATAAAACCTTTTTTCCTGTGACAGACACATTGGCAATAATCCAGGTGGGTTTTTTTCCTTTTTTTCCCTTGCAATAATGCAGTTCCGGAGATGAAAACAATTTAAAGAAGCTGGCTTTTTTTCCACAGTCGTCTTGTAAGTGCTGAAGAGCCTGAACTGACAGTAACAGATTGCTCTAAAAGTTGCCTTACAGCTCCTACAAGGCACAGCATTTTGCAAAATCCCAGTCGGCCACCTTTGGCGGCATATTGCTTGCCACCCCTTGGTCTTCTTCGCACGTAAAGCTCTTGTACACTCGGCACTGGTGAGGTCCCACCTCAAGTGCTGTGACCAGTTTCGGGCCCCTCGCTACGAGAAAGACATTGAGGTGCTGGAGTGTGTCCAGAGAAGAGCAACGAAGCTGGTGAGGGGTCTGGAGCACAAGTCATACGAGGAGCAGCTGAGGGAGCTGGGGGTGTTTAGCCTGGAGAAAAGGAGGCTGAGGGGAGACCTTATCGCTCTCCACAACTACCTGAAAGGAGGCTGTAGCGAGGTGGGGGTCGGTCTCTTCTCCCAAGTAACAGGGGATGGGACAAGAAGAAATGGCCTCAAGTTGTGCCAGGGAAGGTTTAGATTGGATATTAGGAAAAATTTCTTCACTGAAAGGGTTATCAGTCGTTGGAAGAGGCTGCCCAGGGAAGTGGTTGAGTCACCATCCCTGGAGGTATTTAAAAGACAAGCAGTCGTGGTGCTGAGGGACGTGGTTTAGTGGCGGTTTTGGCAGCGTTATGTCGATGGTTGGACTCGGTGATCTGAAAGGTCCTTTTCAACCCAGACAATTCTACGATTCTATGATATTTGCCAGCGATGGTACGGTGGGCACCTGGATGTTCTCCTCCAGGCAGGCTGTCCCCGGCAGCCGCAGGGTGCGCTGCCCGCGTCCTTCTCGCCGTACCCACCAGGGGACACTGCAGCCGCAGGGATGAAGGCTCAGCCTGGGCGCACCGCTTCCACGCACGCATTACAAAAGAAAAGAAAAAAAAAAAGGAAAACGGTATAAAGCGTCTAGCATAAATTCACAGAATTGGCATTATAATCACCAGCGCAACATTTACATGCGGGGTCTGGCTCTGCGTCTTCCCACAAGCTACCGAAGTTTGCATCTCGTCTGTAATGATTTGCAATTGCCCCCAAGAAATCTTTCATTCCAGATCCTACCTGCTGTTCCGCACGGCTGGGAGCAAAGCGTGAGAGCATGTCAGCAAAGCAGCCCACCGCCGGGCCACTCGGCACTCCCGAGCCAGGCAGATGGTGCTGATTTTGCCCTGAAAAGTACTTTTTTTGGGGTTCTTTTTCCCCTCCATAGGGAGAATTTTAAATAAATAAATAAACGAACAAATAAATAAATAAACAAAATTCAGTTTAACTTTGTTCCGGACGACGGATCCGAGGCGACAGGTGGCTCCTAGGTGCCTTCTCGCGGCAACCCCGGCCCCCGAGGCGGCGGGGGGGGAGCGGGGCCGCCGCAGCGGTAGCGGCACCCCCCGCCGCCTCCTCCCGGCGCGGCCCCCCAGCCGGGGCGGGCGGCTCTCCCGGCTGCCGGGCGGCGGGGCGGGAGCCCCCCGGGGCCGGAGCGGGCCCAGCCCCCGCTGCCGCCGCCGCCCGGGAGGGGCCGGGCGGGGCCGTCGGGAAACCCCGCCCCGGGCAGCGCCCGCCGCGCTCCGCGCAGCCTGCGCCGCTCAGGGCCGCCGCGGAACCCAGCGGAGCGGGGCGGCAGCAACGGGACGGGACGGGGCGGCCCCGCCGTGTCGCGCAGCCACGCGGGACCGCGCCGTCCGTGGGCCAGCCCCGCCGCGGGCGGGGGGGGGACTTCGGTATTTAATTTTCTTTTTTGTTTGGTTTTTTTTGTTGTTGTTGTTGTTTGTTGGGGTTTTTTTTCTTTTTATTTGGCGGAGGAGAGGAGCAGCAGGTTTATGCTAATCGCCCTGTCGGGAGCGGCAGTGGGAGGAGGAGGAGGAGGAGAGGAGCCATTTTGAACTCACTTCAAAGTTTAAGGTGGAAAAGTTGGAGCTCTCCAGCCCCGCTGCCCGGGGGACGGCGACGGGGCGCGGGGCTGCGGGCGGGCGGCGGGGGCGGGGTGGGGGGAGCCGGGCCGGCGGCTGATGGATGAGGGCGGGCGGGCAGCCCGGCGGGTGGATGGATTGTGCGGCAGCCCTCTGCCCGGCACCGCTGCCCGCTGAGCCCCGGAGATGCTGGGGCTGTCCGCCGCCGCCTGCCTGCCCTGGGCCGCCCTCCTCTGCGCCCTGGCGCCGGCGGGCGGCGGCGAGCTGCGGCCGCCCCGCTCCGCACCGATCCTCCACCTGCCCCCGGGGGCCGCCGAGCGCCGCGCCGCCGCCGAGCCGCCCGTGCTGCCGCCCGCCGGGCGCCTGAGGGCGGCGGGGGCCGCGCTGCGCCGCGCTCCGCCCGCCGGGCCCCGCGGAGCCGGGCCGTGCCCGCGCAGCGCCCGGCGGAGGGCGGCCGCCCAGCCCCGCGGAGCCGCCGCCGGCTGCGCCCCTCCGCCGGCGGCGGGGGAGGAGGAGGAGGGCGGCGGGCGGCGGGGAGCGCGGCGGGCGCGGAGCCTCAACAGCCCCCCGCAGTTCCAGCTGCCCAGCTACCAGGTGTCCATCCCCGAGAACGAGCCGGCCGGCACGGCGGTCATCGTGCTGCGGGCACAGGACCCCGACGAAGGGGAAGCCGGCCGGCTGGCGTACTCCATGGAGGCTCTCTTCGACGAGCGTTCCAATGACTACTTCTCCATTGATGCCGAGACAGGCAGCGTGGTTACCGCCCGCAGCCTAGACCGGGAGACGAAGGACACCCACGTACTGAAGGTGACCGCTTCCGACCACGGCTCCCCACGCCGCCGCTCGGCCACCACCTACCTGACGGTGACGGTGAGCGACACCAATGACCATGAGCCGGTGTTTGAGCAGCCCGAGTACCGGGAGAGCATCCGGGAGAACCTGGAGGTGGGTTACGAGGTGCTGACCATCCGCGCCACCGACGGCGATGCCCCAGCCAATGCCAACATGCTTTACCGCCTGCTGGAGCCGGGAGCTGGCGATGGGGTCTTTGAGATCGACCCGCGCTCCGGGGTTGTGAGGACCCGAGCCCCGGTGGACCGTGAGGAGGTCTCCGAATACCACCTGGTGGTGGAAGCCAATGACCAGGGCAAGGATCCAGGACCACGGAGCGCCACGGCTATGGTGCACATCACTGTAGAGGATGAGAATGACAACTACCCTCAGTTCAGCGAGAAACGCTACCTGGTCCAGGTGCCAGAGGATGCCCCAGTGAACAGCCAGATACTGCAGGTGCAGGCCACAGATCGAGACCGGGGCAGCAATGCTCAGGTGCACTACAGCATCGTGAGTGGCAACCTGAAAGGCCAGTTCTACATCCACTCTTTCTCCGGTGCCATTGACCTGATCAACCCTCTGGATTACGAGACTATTCGGGAGTACACGCTCCGGATCAAAGCCCAGGATGGGGGCAGGCCTCCCTTGATCAACTCCAGTGGCATGGTGTCAGTGCAGGTCGTGGACGTGAATGACAATGCCCCCATCTTTGTGAGCACTCCTTTCCAGGCCACAGTGCTGGAGAACGTTCCTCTGGGCTACTCGGTGCTGCACATCCAGGCTGTGGATGCTGACTCTGGGGAGAACGCCCGCCTGGAGTACAAACTCATAGAGATGGCACCCTCCACTGGAGCGGCCCCCGTAGCAGGTGACTCTGCATTTCCTTTTCAGATCAACAACAGCACGGGGTGGATCACGGTGGCTGCAGAGCTGGACCGAGAGACTGTGGAGCACTATCACTTTGGGGTGGAGGCCAGGGACCATGGTGTGCCAGTCATGACCTCCTCAGCCAGTGTGTCCATTACTGTCCTGGATGTGAATGACAACAACCCCACCTTCACGGAGAAGGTGTATCACCTCAGACTGAACGAGGATGCGGCTGTGGGCAGCAGTGTCCTGACGCTGACAGCGGTGGACAGGGACGTTAACAGCGTTGTGACTTACCAGATCACCAGTGGCAACACCAGGAACCGTTTTGCCATCACCAGTCAGAGCGGAGGGGGGCTGATCACACTGGCCTTGCCCCTGGATTACAAGCAGGAAAGGCAGTATGTGCTGACAGTCACTGCCTCTGACGGCACTCGCTTTGACACCGTCCAGGTCTTCATCAACGTCACAGATGCCAACACACACCGCCCAGTCTTCCAGAGTTCCCACTACACAGTGAGCGTCAGCGAGGACAAGCCCATTGGCACCTCTATTGTCACCATCAGTGCCACCGATGAAGACACGGGGGAGAACGCAAGAATCACTTACATTTTGGATGATAACATCCCCCAGTTCCGCATCGACCCTGACACAGGCACCATCACCACCCTGATGGAGCTGGACTATGAGGACCAGGCCTCCTACACATTGGCCATTACAGCCCATGACAATGGCATCCCTCAGAAATCAGACACCACGTACGTTGAGATCCTCATCCTGGATGCCAATGACAATGCACCCCGCTTCCTGCGCGACCGCTACCAGGGTTCAGTTTTCGAGGATGTGCCGCTCTCCACCAGTGTCCTCCAGCTGTCTGCCACCGACCGCGACTCAGGCCTCAATGGCCGTCTCCTCTACACGTTCCAAGGCGGTGACGATGGAGATGGAGACTTCTACATTGAACCCACTTCTGGAGTGATACGCACGCTGCGCAAGCTGGACCGTGAGAACGTGGCTGTCTACAGCCTGCGGGCCTTTGCAGTGGACAGAGGCAGCCCACCGCTGAAAGCCTCTGTGGATATCCAAGTGACTGTGCTGGACATCAACGACAACCCCCCTGTCTTTGAGAAGGACGAATTTGACATCTTTGTGGAGGAGAACAGCCCCGTGGGCTCTATTGTGGCACGCATCAGTGCAGCTGACCCCGACGAGGGGACCAACGCACAGATCATGTACCAGATTGTAGAGGGGAACATCCCTGAGGTCTTCCAACTAGACTTGCTCAATGGAGACCTCACAGCCCTCATGGACCTGGATTACGAGAGCCGGACGGAGTATGTGATCGTGGTGCAGGCCACTTCAGCCCCTCTCGTGAGCCGGGCAACGGTGCACATCCGCCTCCTGGACCAAAATGATAACCCACCTGTGCTGCAGGACTTCCAGATCCTCTTCAACAACTATGTGACCAACAAGTCTAACAGCTTCCCTTCTGGCGTGATTGGCAAGATCCCGGCTCATGATCCCGATGTGTCTGACAGCCTGGCCTACACCTTTGTGCAAGGCAATGAATTAAACTTGCTCCTTTTGGACTCTGCCACTGGGGAACTCAAACTCAGTCGCGATCTGGACAACAACAGACCCCTGGAAGCCCTCATGAAAGTGTCGGTCTCAGGTAAGCAAGTGTTTGAGGTTCATAAAGCGCGTAATTCTGCTTGTCAGACCAGTGCGGGGGCATGGGCAGAAATAACTCGCTTGCAGTTTAGCGCAGCTTTGGCTTTCCTGAGGCAGCAATTTATCTGTGAAGTTTTTGGAGAGGAACCACAAAAATGTATCAAGCCCATGTGCTGTGGATTGAAGTGGTGCGTTGAAGTTGTTTAGTAAACGTGTATCACAAGGGTAAATAAAAACGAGGGTGTGTGGAAGGGTATATACTCCCTCGGTTTAGGTGGTACCTCGTCTGAAGCTTTTCTGATGTGGTTGCACAAAGGTAATAAATGATGTAACTTGCAAAGATGTAGGGAATGCACATGGAGCTCTAACGCCACCTCCTCTCCCTCTTTTTTTTTCCTCTCTTAGAAAAAGAAGAGTTGAGATTTGGTATCTCTGCTTTTTTAGTAACAAAACACGTTTATTCCCTTCTGCATACTGGGAGCTTTGGCTGGTAGATCTGCAGACCTCAGGCCCAGGCCTGGTGTGGCCTGAGGTGGATGGGTTTGCATTGCTGGCGTGTGTTCCTGTGGGAGATGGCAACTCGGAAAGCCATGAGTTATGGCTGTGTAACGGCTGTGTAACGCAGCTAATTACACTGGGCTTGCTTTAGGAGAGCTAGGGGCAGATACTGGCCAAATACAGCCCCAAAATCAGCACTGCTGGGGGGAGGGAGAGGAGGGAAGAGGCAGGGGCACTGTACCATTAATTTCCTAATTTGTGTGTGTAGCCTGTTCGATATTGTCCAATATATACTTTTATATGAGCACATACGTGCTCTTAGGATATTATTCTTTTTCTGCTCAGTTGCTTGTTTATCATGGAATTACTTTTTATGCCTCTAATTGTGGCATCAATCATGCAATGAGTAATTTCCTCTGCAGGTGCCACTTTATAAAGTTTACCGTGGACCTGATCCCATACTTCTGTTGACTTTCAGAGGTTTAACCAGATCCATTCCTCGCTGCCTCTCGCCGCAACCTAAAGCTAATATTTGTATTCTTTCCGCAAAAAAATAGCTGCAAGTACTAGGTACATAAAATGACATTTTGGGAGATGCTTCTTTTTGGATGGTTGTATTAAAAAAAAATAGTAATAATCAAACTGTGGCATAATCCTGGCAGCGCGTGTTTTACTGTAAGTAGTCAGGGTGTGCAGCGGGGCCTTGGGGGAGCGAGCCGTGCTCTCCCTTGGGTTTGCAGGCTTGAGGTCCTTTTTGCTTCAAGAAAATGAAAGTGATATTAAGTGAACTGATTGAATTTATTGCGGTGCATCACTTGACAAGCCACTCCTGGTTCTTCCAAAAGGCTGGGGGGCAGCTAATGTGGTAAGTTAGCTCATAAAGGCCGTTTCCATGTCCTGTGAGGACTTGCAGAAAAAACAGACAGTTGGCTTGTGACCTTAAAGAAAAACATTTGGATTAAGGCGCAGGTGATTGCGTGGTCATTGTCTGCCTGAACCAGTAGCTCTTTATCTGGTAGCAGAAGATAAGAACTCAACTTGGAGCAAGGAGCTTGGAAAAGTCATTTGGGTAGACTAGATGAAGAGCGTGCTCAGGACGGAAAAAAAGATGACGTGAACTATTCCTTTCTCAATCTAATGATTTACTCAGTTTAAGTGGATGAAATCTCAGGTAGGAATGAAGACCTCTGTTTTCTTAAGTAATAGGAGCTGGGTCATTCCGGCATCATTGTCATGTTTGGTGAAGGTATGAACTTTGAAACTCTGCGGTGATGTTGATCAGAACTGGCTGTCTGCTGCGTGTCTTGAGATATTTGAAAGATTAAAGCTTTTTGTCGATAGGATTTTCAAATAATTTTGACAAGCGCTGAACTCCGTTTGACGTTAATTTGGAGAAGTTTGCTGTTTGGAAATTGAAAGGGCAGAGTTTGGCAGCATGTGGTTGTGTCCAGGAAAATCTCTCACCTGCCTGCTTTCTCCAGTTTATCTGATGCAGTCTTTTAAAAAAAAAAAAGACAGAGAAGAAGCTCAGACAGAAGTGCTTCACAGGGTTATCTCTAAGTGTTGCAAAATTCCTGCAAATCATCTGCTAAAATGACCTGCCAGTTAACTGAAAAACGTGTCTATGGAGTAGCCATTAACCTCTCAACCCAGACAAACACAAAGTCCTGCCCGGCTCCCAGCTGCTCTTCGGGTCAGGGGAGCATTGGAGGGAGCTCTTTATGAACTTGGGGAATTTGATCCGTACACGAGTCGGAAGTAACACTGCTGCTATAAAAATCGTATTTCCACCGGGTGCTGTGTTGTGCTGCATGGGAGCGTGCGTGAGGCTAGCGAGGAGCCGCGCTCCTCAATTAAATTACTTTGAGACTTTGATACTTGGCTCAAACCAGCATTCTTTCATTTGACTCGGGGATTATTCAAATAAGCATGGTAACTTTGGCTTTCTGCGTATAAACAAAATCATAGAATCATAGAATTGCTGAGGTTGGAAGGGACCTTTAAGATCATCAAGTCCAACCATTAACCTACCCTGACAAAAGCCACTTCTAAACCATGTCCCTAAGTGCCCCATCTACCCTTTTTTTAAACACGTCCAGGGATGGTGAATCCACCACCTCCCTGGGCAGCCTATTCCAATGTTTAATAACCCTTTCAGTGAAAAAATGTTTCCTAATATCCAATCTAAACCTCCCCTGACGTAACTTGAACCCGTTCCCTCTCATCCTATCACTTGTCACCAGGGAGAAGAGGTCAGCCCCCATCTCTCTACAGCCTCCTTTCAGGTAGTTGTAGAGGGTGATAAGGTCTCCCCTCAGCCTCCTCTTCTACAGGCTAAACAACCCCAGCTCCCTCAGTCGTTCTTCATAAGGTTTGTCCTCCAGACCCCTCACCAGCTTTGTAGCCCTTCTCTGGACATGCTCCAACACCTCAATGTCCCTCTTGTAGCGAGGGGCCCAAAACCGAACGCAGTACTCGAGGTGGGGCCTCACCAGTGCCGAGTACAGGGGGATGATCACTTCCCTAGTCTGGCTCACCACACTATTCCTGATACTCCTGATGGAGCTAATCGGTTTGGTAAAACCTGAAAACGGCACAGTTGGGATTTAAAACTTACTCTAACAGTGTAAATGTCATCGGAAATGGGGTGGGACGGTGGGCAGCCCTGGGCAGGCTCTGCCTTCGCCCTGGTGCCAACGTACCGGCTCGGCTGTGCCCCTGCAGCGGGCCAGGAACCGACCCAAGCAGGGGAATGAGGAATGTGGGTGGTGTGGATATTAGCATTTCGCTGTGGATCGGGAGGGAGCTTTTGAAGTCTGTCTCTTTTGAAGTGAATCTTTCTGGGTGCCCCTCTGCCTGTGCCTGGCATGCAGAGCCCTCTGAGTGAACAACCCAGACCCCTTTGGGATGAAACTAATCCCAATGTGCTCCAGGGATCCCTTAAAAAGACACATTCTCCTTTTTACGTTGTACCTTCAAGGCTTTCCTACAGAAAGGCAGAGCTTGGCCTTATATTGCCCATGCCTGCACATTCTGTTGTTAGGTTTATGTTGTTTTAACAACGGGGGTGAAACCTGGACCCTGCTGAAATCCTGCCCTTGCTTTCCAGGGGGGCGGGATTTTACCCTGGGCTTCAGAAACAGGTGGTCAAGAGTCCATCAGTCTGTGATTTCTTAGTATTACTAATAAATACATGGCTTGCATTGACAGCATCATTTAAAACATTACTTTTTGTCCACAGTGATGTTCACAGTAACATTAGGTTGGGATTTATTTGGTCAAATAATGGGTTAAACATTGCTCGAGTCACACAGCAGTTGCCCCTGTTAAACATTATACTGTGGTCCCCGCCGGTGCCGGGGGGGGGGAAGGCTGGTGCTGGCCTCAGCTTTGCACAAACGTTGCACAAGTTTGCCCGGGTATCACATTGCAAACGCTGCTGGCACCTGCTCAGCTCCGCGGCCACACATAATCCCACTTATCATCCAGGACAGCTCGCTGGGATACAATGGATGTGCGGGCAAACGCCTCTGGGAACCCAGCCTGGTTCACCCGGGCAGAAAAAAACCCAACCGTACTGTATGCCGCAGCTTTTGAGTGCTTCAGATAAATGTAAAATACGTTATAGAATATACGATTTGGGGAAAGCAGGATAGACACCCAGGTGTTTTTGAGGGCGTGCAAGCTCAAGTGTCGCCTTTTACATTTCTTTGGCTTTTAATCTCCAGTGGCATTTAGCGAGGTTATTGACTATCAGCAAATACAAATTAAGGTAGAGCTCATTTGTGCTGCAATAAACTTGGGATTTTTACTCAAGGCTTGTTAAAGGATCTTCATTATTATTGTAATTTAGAAGTCATTATGCTAATGACCCTGGATCTCCAGCTCTGTGCCTTCTCCATATAAATGGAACGGAAGGCACAATACTTTGGTTTAGCCCTTCTGATAAAGGTAAGGCCACAGCTGTGCCTGAGATGCGAGGCACTGGGGGGTTGTTTGGGCATGTGGAGAAGATTTGAGATTGAAGGGAAAAGAGGAAAATGAAGGAAAAGGCATCTCTGTAAGCTCAGGGCACCTTTGGGCACGGAGGGCAAGTGCTAGGGATGCCGGCTGGGTGCCTCGGCAGCGCCAGGCTCCAAGCCCCCGCTTTGGGGAGCAGGGTGGAGGGGGCTACTGGGGCCTTGTGAGTTTTGGGGGGCAGATCTTCGGAGTGACCCATTCTTTTAGGGGTGATGCTTCTGGCTGCCTGCGAGGACTTACTTTCGGGGTCAGCCAGGGGCAATTAGTGCCCAAACTGCTCTCCTTGGGCACCCCCCAGGGAAACACATTCTCGCCAGCGGCTGCGGTGGGATCCCTGTGGGTTACGCAGTTGGGAGATGATGGAAACGGATGGGCAGGGGCTTCTCTCCATCCCTCCGAGTGGGAACAGGGCTTGTGCACGCTCGTGTTCCCGGGGGCTTTGGGCGCTTGCACTTCACACGAGCATCCTGCACCGAGAGAGAAAGCAGCTCGAACGCTGCAAGGACCAGGACCTTGTTTAGAAAGATGGTGTGATGCTGTGAGCTGTGAGATTGCAGCCCGGGTTGTTACTTGGTGTATTAAGGGGAGCTGTAGTGAAGGAAGACCCATAATGGTCAGTAGCGGTGGTTTTGAATGCTTGTTTATTTTCCTAACACATATTATTTTCCTAAAGTAGCAAAGCAAGAGTAGTGCCCATCATTTTGAAGTTAGGGTGTCTCCTGGATCTCGTGTGGCTACCTAAATCCTTTACTGCATCCATATAGGTTCTATTCTATCCCATCCCATCAATGAGATGCATTTTAGATGTGTGTCCCTCCAGCCTGCAGGAATTTGACTTTCCCTCTTCAGCCGATTGACCTGTTCCAGCCGATAAAAAGCTGTCCCTGCCTTGTTGCTTTTGTGTGTGCTTCCTTCCACTTCATCCCTGGATTTCATAGGAGTGGTGTATTTTTCTTTCGAAAGACAGGAAAATGTCTATGGCTACGAGAGGAAAATATTTAGTGGAAGGCTGACTGACAAAATAACTTTTTACTGAGATAAAAGCTATCTTCTGCATGGAAATAAATAAAATAGGGAGTTATCTGCAGCTCAAGCTACTGTAAATAAGCAATGTCTTTGCTAAAATAGTTATCCCCAGAAAAAAAAAGAAATGTTTATCACAGCACACTTCAGAAAGTAAATGAGATGTTTTATCTCAGATAGAAGCTATTTTGTCAGTCAGCTTCTTTCAGAAAATGCTCCTGTGCAATGTAGCTGTCACTAAAAATGTTTGTTTCTCCCTGTTTCTGTCTGTGTGCGGCGCAGGCTGTATATTCCTATTTTTTATTACAGTTTTTAACAAGATATTTCTACCTTAGCATGGCTTGGTGGTTGAAGCATACACAGATGGCACCTCTTAACCTTGTCCCACAAAGTGAAACTTTGAACCATAAATACTAGAGGTCACAGTCAGTTCCTGGAGAAAAAAAAACACAACTGTGTATCAAAGCCCTACATAAACCCAAAGTCAGCAACGCTGTTTAAAAACCCAAGGCAGTGTTTGTATTTGCAGCATCTTTTTGTTAAGATTTCTGTACAAGCTGTTGGGTTACCTTGATTGAGAGGGTTTGAGAAATGGCTTACTGAGGTTACAGGGGTTTTTGGCTGGTTTTGTACTGATAATTTTATTTTAATTTTTTATTGCCTAAATATTGATGCTTTTTCCGGTGATTTCTGGGGAAGAAGGAGACTTTAGGATAACAAGCAGAAGGTATGAGAAGGATGAGACTGAAGATGTGAGAGGGAGAAAGATCTACTAGATTTTTCTTGGTAATCAAGTCCCCAGGGATAGGAATTAAATTTAGAGAAGTATGATGGCGGGATTGCCAGGAAATTTTTTTCCCCCTATTTTCAAATTATTTGCAAATGGGGACATAGTTGTAATAACCATTTTTAAATTGGATTAGTAATTGTTTTATATTTTTTGATTATTTTTTAAGCTTCAGGGTATAGTAATGAATCAGTTCCCTTGTTGTGTATTCCCTTGTTGTGTATTCCCTGCTTCCCTCTTAGAAGTCACTGAAGTGCTCCTGCTTCTGACTTGCACTTTCGGGTTGGGAAGGATCCTCTGTTGCTCTGGGTACACGTTTCCTTGCAGTTCAGAATTGGTTTAGGTTGGGGTTGTGGACCCTGCTGCTATGTGCCAAATACAGAATAAACATCGAATTGTTGTCAAGGGTAATGACAAAAGAACCTTTTGTTTAGAATACAGGAACAGTTTTCTAGGTTTGGATGTTAGGATGATAGTAAATCTGCAGTAGAATTAGTGGTGGGGAAAGCAGCTGATGTGAAGCAGTGGGATTTTATACTTCTTTATCTCCGACATCCCAAGCACTACCTGAGGAAGTGGCTGGCTGCTGATAAAGTGTATAATTTTACATTTGCTCATTGAATGGTCCATTTTCCTTCAGTGTATATACTTAATATCTTGAAACTCCCTTTCATTGTGGACTCCCATCTTTGAGCTGAGTGGATTTTCTCAGACATCCCATGACTGAGGAAAATAATGCTGGGTTTTAAAGTATGACATTAGGTGAAGGTAGGTAGCGTGCTAACCACTCTTCTGGTAGGGCTCTTGCTGGTGGGACCATTAGCAGATACTTTGATGGGAACCCAGACATCCTCACGTTTCCACCAGTCTGGTCAGAGCGTGGCCCTGGTGTCTCCCAGCATCTTCAAAGAAAGGTTGGGGAGACTCATCCATGGTCTCCTGCCTCCTCCTCAGGGTGTGCTGCAGGTCTGCCAGACTCCCTTGCAGCTGACGGGTTGTCTCCAGCAGCGTTTTGGCTGGCTGGGTGCTCGGGGTCCATGGGTTCAGGGGCATGTGATAGCACGCAACACCTGTGACGGTGTGTACAGTTCAGCCAGATGTGTAGCTGCTGCATACGTTGGCATAGCTGAGGTCACTTTCATCTGGTTGTTTTGGGTTCAGGCAGCAATGACTGCACCGTAACATGGCTTCGGCTTGCCATTCCACCGGGTCCCTCGATTCCCTCGAGGATCAGGTGAGACAGATACAAAGACTGTGGGAACGTGACCGCTCTAAAAGTTGGGAGCAGAATTACTTTCTGGGCAGGAAACAAACAAACGTGAAGCAGAAGCCTGTTCTAAACCTACGGGCTACAAATACCTTGTCAATATTTAGCAGCATAGGCTGCTATTGACACTCTACCTTGTAACGCTCATGCATGGAAGATGAGTAAGGGGAGGATCAAATGTCAGACACAAGATCCATGCTCTCCATCCCTTCTACCTCTCTTTTATAACCCCTCAGGATTTTGAGAGCCAGTTGGTGGGGACAGACTCGCTATGTTTGAGTGCTTGAGATGACAACTTATCTGCTTACCTCAGTATTGCCTAATGTGCAGGATTTGGGCAACTGTCTTTCTTGGCTTCCTTTGGCATACTGACTTGTATTTCCAAAAATATCTACGGAGAGTCTCTAGGAAATGTAGGAGGGTTAGAAGAGCTGAAGATATTCAGATCAGATCTAATGACCCTTTTTGGCAATATTCCACGTTACAGTCTTTCGATCCCGGTTTCTGTGGGAAAGATGATGTTTTTAGGTAAAATAGTACTCCAGCTACTCTGAAATCAGCTTTGCCATTTAAGATAGAAGTAAGACAGTGCTGTTCTTTATGAATGATAGGCTTTTTTTGTCGTCTGATGCTTTTTTAAGAGTATTTGGCCAAGAGATTGCATAAATCAGAATACAGAACAAGTTGATGAGGGGCTCAGTTCTTCAAAGCCTTGTTCACAGTGGTTGTCCACTTGAAAGAAAGAACATCTGAGACACAATTAAATTCAGTTTTGCCACTTTGTGTTTCTGTGACAAGTGACAGCTTTATTATTTTTCCCCCCAGTGCAGGCTCTTTTTCCAGTGTTAAAAAACACTGAACTATTTATAGGTGTAACACAAGTTTCCAAAAGGGGCAGGATGTAATCTTCATGGAAAGTTTTGAAATCTGCCATTGAGCGATCTCATGTTTGCTTGGCGAGATTTGCCTAACACCTTTTTTTTTTTTGTAAGACCCGGCTGCGTGCGCTTTGGTTGAGATTTCATTGCAATGCGTTGATGGAGACAGCGTTATCGGAGGTGCAGCTTGGCTCTGATGGTCGGATTTGTATCACCCACCATGATCTGCCCAAGAAATCGGGTATCTCTTCAAAGGTGGTCGTGTAGCTTGCAGCCGTGATCAGTTGGTGGGCAGGTGGGCTGCTGGATGGAGATGCCCATCTCACGCCACTGTTTAAAGAGGGAACATAAGTGACGGAGTTGCGCTAATTGCTTTGTTGTCAGGTGGCTAAAGCTCAGTGGGATGAACCCACCCTGAATGTGTGTGCCAGGACAGGAGGGTTTGTTTTCTTTTGTGGCAATGATTGTACTTATTTCTGTTTCAGCAAACTACCTGTAGTAACAGGCTTAGCAGACTAGATGGAAGGGGGAGGCGATAATTTGAAAACAGGAAAACGTTTTGCCATGAATAATGTTAGGAGAGACTTTAAGTATTGTCAAGAGTTTGAGTGAACGAAGGGGGAAGGCATGCTTTTACGGGGATTTGGCATTCAACAAAGAAATAAAATTTTAAAATACTTCAGAAAGATGATCTTTGCACTTGAAAAATAGCAGTTGGACAGAAAAGTAGGATTTGCTGGAGAGAAAGGAAAACTTCTGGACTTTGTTTCAACAAGTCATTAATGCTGCTAAGCTGTAACCACCTTCGTATTTTTTCCAGTGTTTACACTTGCCAAGCACAAAAAAAGCAAATAAATGAAATGGTAAACCTGTAATAAATTCTCAGGGGACCACATAATAAACATAGACATGTTATGCTTATCAAATACAAAGGGAAGTAATCTGTTTTCAACACCATTGCTGAACGCATGATAGCTGCTACATTCCGTCCGCTCTCCAGCACTTTTGGAAATGACGCATCTGGTCAAAATATTTCAGCACTTTTTGAAGGAGGGGGAAGGAGAGGCCATCGCTAACAACCATTGTCAACACAACATCTCCTGCCTGCTGTGGAGTCTGTGGGCTAGATCCAGTTTTGGGGAGAAGCAAAAACATATGGACCCCACCAAAAGGGGCAAAACAGGGACTTTTTTTTAACTGGATTTGAGTTTCCCAGACGTGATGGCCAGCACCTAGCAATCTGTCTTTGCTGTTAAATCTCAAGAGGCTGTTAGGTTTGGAAGCAAATGTACTCAAGGTGATTCCCTGTAGCTGCCGTGCCACCGGAGCACGCAGCATGGGTGCACAGAGCTGCTGCATCACTTGGGTTTGCACTTTCCTTTCACTAGCTGCCGATCTGACTCCTTGACCCTATTCAAAACTGATGTTAGCAAGTCATTGAGTTTATTGGATTGAATTCCTGTGGTAGCACTTTTGGACTTTCCAAGAACCAGCCCAGCCCCTCGTTTACTTGTGTGCTTGCAGTGATGTTTATGCCGGGTCTATTTCTAAAGGAGACCCTTTAACATCTAAGCTGTGAATTATTTATTTATTTGTTTGTTTGTTTGTTTAGCTGTCTGAATTCAGTTTCAGTCATGTAGAAGTTGCCCCACACGAACGCATTGCTTGTTTTAGCAGTGTGTGGTTGCCAGCCTCCAGTCGCTGCAGGCGCAGCTCCGCGTGGCTCGGAAGAGGCGTTTGGCACCTTTCACAGCTGAGGTCCAGCAGAGGACTCCTATCTAACCATCAAATGCCACAGCGCCTCACTTTTAGGTGCCTGTTCGCTGCAGCGGTATCCTGTTTTAGGCAGTTAAGTGTCCTATAAAGGGGGAGTACTTGAAATACCATCCCGCTGCAGCTTGGGCACTTCACTCAGCATAGCGATCAGGACACTTAGCGAGGGCAGAGATGGGCTGGGCTCCAGCCCTTACTCTCAAAGCTCTTACTGTGCTATACATTAAAGAGGAGCCGAATAAGGTACAGAAGCTGTCATGGGACTCACATTTCCCATCTCTTTGGTGAGTGCCATAAGCTACAGGGTCACGCTCACACTTGCAGGGCGCTGGAGAAGAGGCTTTCTGGCTGATGCTCGTGTATGTGGGCACCTCCGCTTCAGTCGAGCGGCGGTGTGGGCCATCTGGCTTTGACCCTCAGCTGCTGGATTTTGTTTAGGCCATAATAAAAGCTGGATGGTGAACTGTGGCAGGACTAGGTCAGTTCTGGCTGTAGCCAGGGACTTAGCTCTTCCCATCTGGGAACGCAAAGGTAAAATAAACAAGAACTCTGGGGCTTTCCAGGGAGTACTTTCCTATTGATCAGAGCTCATTCGTTTGCCTTCTGGCTTTAACTATTTGGAAATGTATTTTGCTTTTATGTGGAGCGTCCCCCAGATGGGTGAAAGGGTCTGTTATGGGAGGATTCACGGGCTCAGACTTAAATTACGCTGCTAAATATCCAGAGTTCAACCCGTCTTCGCCTACTGTTTAATCCTCTTTCCCACTGCAGTTTGCCGTGATGATAGACTTGCTAGTAATTATCAACATGTTGCCGCTCGTCGCTTGGATCCTGTGGCTTTTCCCGCAATGTGCTCGCTGACGCTACAGCTAGCCGACGTTGTCCTGACACATTCGGTAAAGGTCTCTTGGCAGCTATGACTGGGTTGAACTCTCCCGTCGGTTGACTCGGTTTTCCTTCTCACGGGGTGTATTTCTGATGTTGGCCTCTTTTTATTGACACAGTCTACTTCAGCAGTGTGTGCTCTGCATGATGAGCTCTCCATCTGGCAGATAATTGCCTGCTAGTTTAAATCCCATCTTAACTTCAGTTTCTCGAGATCGCAAAACCTGCTGGTGCCTCCTGGCTGGTTTAGCAGGCTGTTTGCAAAAGGATTCGTTACCAGCTAATGTGATGTGGGCAAACTTCTGTGAGTTTTTTGAAATGTTAGGTAAGACAGGTGAACTTTTAGATCCTGCTTACTAAGCTAGCCAACGTTATTCTGCATTGAGTTTGGCCATCTAACACACATGGGTTTGTTGACCAAGCTGCTGACAGTAGGCACTGGTTGTTTGCCCTGGTTATGCGAAGTGGGAACCCTGGGTACATTTTAAGACATGAGTGGATGCTGAAACTTGTTACGCGAAACGTGCTGTTGTCCCTCTTTCCTTCTTGCTTATCTTATTCTCCACCGTTCCGTGGATTCGTGTGCTGTTCTGCAGCGAGGCGCCGTGCCTGCGGAGTTTGCCTGCTGCAAGTTTGTACAGGGCTGTGCACAGCAGAGACCTCGCAGGGGCTGTTTTTGTAATACCTGCTGTAAATAATTAGGATAACCACTAGACTCCGACTGACCGACTGCCCCACAAGATAGGCAGATATGGACGGCGGCACTGGGGGCCGCCCCGGGCCCGGACGATGGTGTGCCCAGTGGGCACTGGGAGCCAGCAGGCAGTTGCCCACCAGGCACAGTGCTTGCCCATGGGGCGGCAGCAATATATACCTATATATATATTTGGTATGTACCTAACTATATACCAAACTGGCCCAGTTTGGGTATAGACGATGACTATATTTTTTTCCTATCCCTTGTGACAAGTTGCATGCCTCAGCTCTGTTATGGCTCAGCTAATAGCTGTGTCTGGGACTTTATTCAGCTTTAAGAGGCTTTAAACCAAGAAATTCCTATTTACTACCAACAGCATTGATGGACAGGACCAATTAATGGCAATAAACTCAGGTGAGAACTGAGAGACAAGGACATTTTTTTCTATTCTATGCAGTGAACTTGTTTGTTTTGTATGAATGAGTTTTATGAACTTGTGTACGATCTGCTTTTAAAGTATGTCCCTTGCCAAGTGGTTGAGGATTTCTTAAGCTGAGATGACTGATTCGCTCCTTGGCTCAGCCAACATGCAACAGACTGTGCTGAAGCTGAAGTGCTGAGATGATCAGATAAAATTCTTCACTCACTGGCGGCAGTTGAGCATCCATCCCTTTTTTTTTTTTCCTGGGGGAAAGTCCTCCAGGAGAGGCCGTTTCTCCTGCTCTGAGGTGGTGTCAGTGACTCCCTGGGTTTTTGCTCTTCGTCTCCTTGATCACCCTTTAGCTGTCAAAAGATCCCATTGGTCTTTTCAAGGCCTAAAGGAAAAGTGAAGTGACAGCTTTGATGGTCAATTTGAAAGCTTTCTCAGACTGGAAAGCATCCCATGGCCTAAACAACTTTACACATCCCATGCTGATCATATAGGATGGTGTTTTACTGGCTTAATGCTGCGTAAAGTTGGGATATTGTGCATTTTCAGGTATTTAAATGAACTTATACAAATTACTTATGATAAGAAGAGACTAATTAAACTTTATTCCTGTGCTGAAACTGAATTTTGAAGAAATCAGTCAGAGATTTCAGCAGTTGTGAAATTTGCAGTGTTGTTCTTTGCACTGTAGAGCCTTTGTGCTTACTGCTGTAGTCGTATTACACGACATTGCCTAATACCCGTCAAGGCGTGTTCTTGGCTCATTCAGCAGGTAAGGCTCCCTCAGGGTCACTGAATCCCTCCATGTACTCAGCAGAGAGCTCGGCTTGATGATTTTATGGCCACGTGTCTGCGTTTCCAGTGCTTTTTCCTTTTTGCAGTAGTTTTCCCTTTTATGATGTGGTGATAATTAAAAGCAGGGCTCTGGCTGGTTTTGTGACCAGTGTCATCCCTCCCTGCTTCCCACTCTTGTCAGTCAGCAGCTAATGAGCTGGTGGTCCGTCCTGGGGATGGGTTTTTCGCTGTTGAACACCTGCTCCCTCCTCCTGGTGTGGTAGGAGAGGCCGATGGGTGCAGCCACCTTGCGAAGATGCTCAGGCCCTGGGACGGGGGCTCGAGCTCGCAGCTGAGACCTGGTCCTGTAGCAAATGCGATGCTGATCCATTAGAGCTTCAGGATAATTTAATTGCTTTTGGAAAGCACAGTAGTTAATAAACCCACACTGAGAAATCACTACTGCTTCTGTTCCTTATTAGACATCTTAATTTCTTTTCAGTTTCTGTTCTTAGGCATTTCATAGCATTTAATTTTCTCTATGATAATTTATGAGTCATGAGATCTCTTGGAACAGGTTAGCCTCTGTGTGATGGCGTTTCAGCACCTCTTGCGTTTCCTTCAGTTGGATCGTGTGTTGCTGCTTGTTTAGAGGCGACGCTGCCACTTCCCCGAGAAAAGCACGATATTGTTACCTGGCTGTGATGTGCCAGGACCAGGCTGCCCTCTCTTTGGAGACGGGCCCTCCACCTCCTTACGTAGTATTTAAAGTGCTTATCAAATACTGGGGTGGAAAATT
The DNA here is from genome assembly GCF_028500815.1 of Rissa tridactyla. Lineage (NCBI taxonomy): Eukaryota > Metazoa > Chordata > Aves > Charadriiformes > Laridae > Rissa > Rissa tridactyla. The sequence goes on from NC_071466.1 coordinate 202,085,888, forward strand.
ATTCTATTTTCTGAAATTATGCTATTTGGGTGACTTACTTTTCTTGTCCAGCCACTGCCTATGTGTTTGAGCTGGTTCAGAAAGATGGCAGCTGAAAAATGGTTCGACACATGGGGCTTCCACCACAGGGGTTTGTTAAGTGGGATGGGTTTATTAAAGAAAGTGACTTATTACGTGCTGTTGTACCAGGCACCGCAAATATCTCAGCTCTGTACTATTCTGATAATTCCCAGTCAAGAAAAGTTAATTTATATTGTAAAGAGGACAAGTTGGGGAACAGAGAATTTGTTTCACTGGAGGCATCGTTTATGGTAGAGGAGTGCATCTTTCATATTGCAAAATGAAACCCAAAGAGGACAATGATTGCGACCTACCTCTCTGAAGTGCTTATGGAAAACAAAGTTAAGAGCAAGGCAGTTTAAAGGAAAAAATCTGTAAGTGAACTGACTCTTAATAAATTTAGGTGGGATGTTAGAAGGGAGTTTGAAATATTTAGGGAAGCAAATTTCTGGAACAACCTCTCTGTGAAGGGATCCAAAGAAGTATAGCTGGGTTTAAGATGAAGCTTGATAAATTAATGAATGCTTGATAGTTTATAAGTACTATTATGTATATACAACACACTTCCTTGAGAAGCTTCCTTGAATAGAAAACTGAACTTGTTGGTGGGAAAATTATTTCCCGTTCTCTTTTTGCTGCAGAAATTAAACACACATATTAACAAATCGTAAATGCATTAGCCCTTTGAAGTGCCTGAGCTTGTGTAAGTTGTTGTGTGTTGATAAGAGCGTTGCTATCTTCTCCTGAACTTGGTATCAAAAGAAGATGAAGAATCCACAAGGCAGTGTGGTTCAGCAGGTAAATGAATGGGGCTGGAAGTTATTCACAAATGTCACAGGCTGCAAGTTGCAGCAAATCTGAGCCAATCTTGCTTCTGGCTGCTACAGTCCTTCCCTTCCCAGCACCTGTATGACCTTGTTCTGGGCTGTTTCCATGCACCGAGTTGCTGAAGAGCCAACCTGCCATGAAAAAACCCCCAAACAAACTTCTGACTTAGCATGAAGAAACAGCTCAGTCCATCAAACAACTATCAGGAGACAGTGCAAGGGAGGATGAATGTAGATAAAAAGCCAAATTACCAGTAAAAAACAAACAAACAAAAAAGTTCTTACTTAGTGTGAAGCAGCAGTTCAATGCAGTATGAGATGAGTGCCAGCGCAGAGGAGGAGGGGGACTGTGGCAGCCAGCCCTTGGATTAGCTCAGGGCTGCTGTGCATTTGCAACCAAAGCCTAAAGAAGAATATTCATTTTTTTGTGTGGTTTTTTTTTTTTTTTTTGAGTAAGATTTTTATTACCTTGTGCTGGAACAGTTCAGCATGGTTGGATAGGTACCAGGGATGGTGTAAAAGAGGAGGCAGTAATTAGGTGGATTTAGGATCTGCCTTTGTCTTGGTGGGTTCTCTGCTGCTGCTTCTTGTAGAAGATTATATGCGTTTGTCTATGCTTGCGTTTTGTTCCTTCTGGAAGGCAGAAAGTCTCTAGAAAGTCCTTTCAGCAGGTTATGCTGTCCCTGTGTGACCACATTGACTCAAACTAAGGGGAGAATTCATTCCAGTGCTCTGCGCACAATACTCAGCACCTAATCCACGTAGGCAAGTGTGTCAGCACTCGCCACTCTCTTCTGTGGGTACAAAACCCCCAGCTTTCATTTGTGTGAAGTTCTGCCACCTACAAGTTCTACAGCTTGAACCTACCACAGATTTTGTGGTGCAAAATGCAGCTGCATTGTGCTAGCATCAAAACCATAGGAGATTCAGTAAACATGTTTAAAAACACCTGTCTTGGAAACACACAGAGTGCAAGAAAATATTGTAGTAAATGAATGCAAAAATAAACAACTGAATAATTTTAGTTCTTCATTCCCTGTAGATTGCTGCCTCCCTAGGTTTGTTAACTAAAAAAAAAAAAATAACAAATTTTGGTTAAAAAGAAGGTAAGAAATTCCCTGGTAGTGAGGATTTTTCATTGGGAAAGTGTATGTATTTATGAGCTGTGAGGATTTTTCATTGAGAAAGTGTATGTATTTATGAGCTGTGGCTCAGTCCTTTGAATTGTCTAGGCACTACTGTAACTGATAAGTGAATGCTGATAACCCTGTTAATATTTCAAGGACTCTTTGCAACTATAGGGGAGCAGTCGGTAACTATCACATTCCTTTGCGTTGCAGGACAGGTTTTTTTATTTGCTATCCTAATGGTGTTATATACATACGGGTTTTTTTGAGCTCTGTTCACCTTGTCTCGCAGCAGCTCCTTGGCAGGCGGCCTCATGAACTCTTTAAGATGCTTCTTACAGCAGCTGGGCTCATTGCCTGCCCTGGTGCGGCTGCGATTTGGATTGCAAATTCCCGATCCGAACAAAGAGGGGGAATAGAAAAGGCTGGTCTCTGGCCTCTCTCACACTTTGGGAAACCTTGCTGGCTTCAGAGGATTGTACTCATAACTCTGGCTACGCTTCAAAAAAAGAAAAAAAAGCTTCTATCTTCGCAAAGACGGGTGCAGCCCCGCCAGTAGGCGCACTGCTGGAGGAGGGAAGAGAGAGGTGGCTCCAGGGAGGCTGCTGGGATTTCAGGCACCGTCTTACCTAGAGCTACTTTGAGCCTTGTCCACACTTCTTCCCTTTTTCTCTTTCCCTCTGCTTTGTCTCCTCAGAACCACAGGGCTGGAAATCAGCGTTTATAGAAAAGATGGAGGGTGGTGAAAAAACCACCTGGATGGAGACAAACTGTGTGTGTGGCATATGTCCACATGCGTTCCCTCATGGCGCTGGGCAGCTGCACCCAAAGGCCTTACAAATCTGAGAAGCGGCTTGCTCTAATTGCTTTCACGAGACAGTATCAACTGGGTAGGATTTGGCCTGTACTGGCTTGCGTTCGGTGAGGAGCAGAGGAGATGAGTCAAACTGAACGGGGTGACTCATCAGAATCGGGCTCATGCAATGGTTTGTGTGTGTAAAAACGCTCGGAGTTGGGAAATGGGCTGTCATGGTCGTGAAATCGTTATCTCCCCTTGGTTTGCCGCTTCTAAGAGCTGTTGAAGAAGACCTGTAAAGTCCATGTCAGCCATAGTCAGAGCAAAAGGTGACGGTGCTTGGCTGACATCTAATTCCCCCGGGCTCTGGGCAGGGACACTGATGTGACTGCAAGGCAGCTGCCGAGACTACACTTGTGTCCTTGCACCCGGCGTTCCCTTTTTGCCATCTCCATCATGGAAGGTGACCAAAAAAAGCTCAAACCACTCATTTGTGGGTGGAAACCTCTATGGATGACTTTGCACAATAGGGAGTGTTTGGTCTGTAATTATTCATCGGTTTGGTTTAGAAAGTGTGGCCATTGCTCCCCTGAAGCCAGGCTTGCGTAGCGTGATGAAGAAAGCTGCTTTCCTGTCTCCTGAGCTGTCTTTTGATTTGAAAGCACGTTCCCTCTTCTCTCAGGCGTCCCTGTGTTAAAGATATTCACCACACACTGAGATCTCCACCTCTCTGGTGGCATAAAGTCACAGCTCGTCGTCTTAATGGACTCGGAGGAGGCAGAGGGAGCATGGCCAGATGGACACCAGGATTACCCTGCCCCTCGCCCTGGGATCTATCAGAAGAAATCCAGTCAGGGACGCCTTCCTCCTGCGGGAGGAACCCTCCTTAAGGGGCGAGCTGGAAGGCAGACCCAGCTGCGAAGCCCTGGGAGGAGAACCTGGTTTGATCTGCAGATGAGAGATGAGAGCTCCTGCGGAGGCAGAGCCGGTGGTGGGGCTGGGTGCCGGGGCCCGAGGGCTGCGCTCAGCAGGAAGGAGCCCCAGGCTCACACCCATCTCTGCAGACAGGAACAGTCCCTCATAAAGTGTTGTCTTGAATAGAATATGCACAAAACCAGCCTCTGGGAAAAGCCAGTGCTTGCCAGAGAAGTTTTTTTGGTGTATCCTGCTCTGTGAGCGAGTTAGGGTTTCTGTGTATAACACACCCTTTTTGGATGTGTTTGTTAGTCAAAAAGCACGCTGACTTCCTTCTGTTTCAGGAGAAGTGAGTCTGAAGGAGAAGCAGGCAAACAGCGAAAGAGGATCCCCTGGCACGGCTCATTTTGGGGCTGGGAGGCCGCACGGGGACTGGGATTTAGCCAGGCGGCCTGATTCAGCGCCACGGGTAGGTAATTAAGGTATACCCTCCAATTAGCTTAAGCGGCCCTTTTATTGATGTGTGAGATCAATGAGCCCAACTGCCATACAGATAGCAGAAAACAGTCTGGATGATTTTAACCACTGTTTTGCATGTTTAAGTAATTTAAAGTTAGAGCAGACCTGCCCTGCTGATGTTGACAGAAGCTCATTAAGCAAGGCAGGGATGCTTGCCTGCCCCGCAGGCTAAACGGCAGAGCCCGGCCGGGCCGGCACGGCTCCCTTCTGCTCCGTCCCATCCTGGCGTGGCCAAGATCCATCCCTGCAAGCCAGCCAGCTTGGCAGGGCACTGCTGCACCGGCCCAAAACGGCACCAGGTCCAGCGCTGACACTGCTGCAGGTGATCATATGTGGCGCCGTGCTTTATTTACTACCGTAAGCATCACCTCTCAGTGCTTTGACGAGCATCACCTCATTAGTGCTAAATTAGATGAGGCCAAAGGGGTGTCTGAGCTAATATCCCCACTCTAGCTCTGACTAGTAACAAATATTAAGGGAAGAATATGAGAAAGAGGACAAGTACAGACTGGTCCTTCCCTTCTTGCGCTGTCCTAGCTCCCGGCAGACAAATGTTTAAGGGCTTTTGGGGCTACAGGCTTCCCCCAGATCATGGTGCTGACTCACCATGGGGCGAGTCAGTGCCACAATCCGTGGCCCACTCATCTCTCAATTTGTTTAATCCCTCTCTGAGGTTTCTGCCCGATCACAGTCCCCACCGTTCAGATGTAGGCACTTGCAGAAATTGTTTTCTGTTAAAACATGTTGCCTGATCATTTCCCTGGGTGATCCTTAGTTTTTATATTGTGAGGAACTGGGATTATTTGTTCCTCGTTCCCCTTCTTGTTGTGATTTTGTATTTCCTTGCCATGCCCCCCCCTTAGCCATCTGTCTTCCCACCCCACAAGGGGTGCTCCTAGTCTTGTAACGTACTGTGAAGATGATTTCTCCAGATGTGCCTGATGTGCCCAAGAGGGTGCAAATGAGAGCATCTCACTGTAAATGAGTGTACTTATGCCCAAACCATTTCCAGGGAAAGGGCAAATTACAGAGCTGGTAACTGTCTGCAATGTTCTCGGATGGCTTGAGTGTTATTTTTGTCTGCAAAATTTTTACTGCATTCTTTGCAAAGCTTGCGAAGCTTTGGCCATAGAAACACCTGTCCCTGGGTAGCTGCTGGTGGCTACTGTCTGAAAAGCAGCGGGGTGCCCCATCTAGTTTTTTGTTATTCTCTTTGCTCATCCCTCTAACTGGGGTGTTTTGGATACAGCTAATACCCATTTCGATACACAAATAGTAGCTATATTGCCTCCCCACTCGTGTTAGAGCAAAGCTTCGTCATATATTTCAGAGAATAAAGAACCAGGTGCAGCGAATGTATTTTTACATTTTTATTTGTATTTTTTGGCAGCCTTTTAGCCTGCAGGTTGCCAACACAAACGCGCGCAGGAGAGCTGTGCCGAGCTTGCTCTCCTCCCCGCACCGCAGGTGGGACAGGGTAGCCGCGACCTGGGCTGGGTTTCTTGTCAAAATTAAGATGTTTGTCTGCATTTCACTTCTGATTCCATTTGGGCCCGTCTCCAGGAGAAGGGGCGGGTGGGAGATACCAGTGACTTTGGGGTCTCTGCTTGCCTTAAGCCAGCGTTCGTTTCTCACACCATCCCAGCTGACCCCTATGCCGCAGGGACCATCATGGCTCTCTTTTCCCTAGGGGAAGAGCTCAACTTAAGCTAAACATTTCACCCCATTTGCCACTATTTATTTGTTCAGTTCATGTATCTGGATACTTCCGCTATTATAACCGTGTTGATTCTGAGTATATCTGAACCTGATACTTTAATTGCTGTATGAATTGCCTTTGAATCGCTAAGGCAATCCCTGTATTTTCCTTTAACAATTAATGGTGCCTTCCTGGTTCAAGATTTTGCTTTGAGGTGGGACAGGTACGGCTATCTGGTTTCTTAGACCCCTTGCTGACCCCTTTGTGATAGAAAGACTGAGGTGAGTGTACGTGGCCAGATTTTTTTTACAAGAGCTCTTTCCACTAAAATCAGAACACGCTGAATTTTTTTACTAAGCCAAAATCAGTTCAGGAAAGAAGATTTCCATAGGCTTCAAAAAAAAAAAAAGACCAAAGCAGTGAGAATATTATGTAGATAGCATACGGAGTTCAGCGCTTTGGGAGCCTCATGGTGCTGGGGGAGAGGCTTTTCATGGGGACCCCGTCACCAGCTCCTCGGAGAACACCTTTACCCCAGATGGGAGCTCAGAGCTTGCCTTGAGGCTAACAACGTTGGATGTGTGTTATTTTTAGGTGTTAGGTTTAAATTTGTGTCTATTTACTGGTTTTAAAAGACAAAAACAAAACCCAGAAAATCTTCGGCAACATTGTTCAAAGGACATCAAAAGGAAAGTGCTTGCTGTTTTTCTTGTGTTTATGTTTGCAGAGTGTAGGGTCTTGGTCCTAATTTGGATTATAAATCACTCCAATAAAATGAAAAAAGCCAGCAACTCTGCTCTGACTTGCATGCAAGTGTGACAGAGCATTTGCTTTATTTAATTTTTTAAAATTTTCCGTATATGTTTTTGACTCCATTTTAGTAGGTGAGACTTGACTGGAATCTTACTGGTGGTGTCTCGGTCACAGATGATTGAGCAGGGAATTATTAACCCAGCATAAGAGCTAACATGAGGATTACTGGAAAGTTCCTGTCTGTGTCAGCTTTAAGTGAACTGTGTTACTGCAAAAGCTGTGGAAAGTTCAAATTGCTTGAGATCGTGCCAAAGGACTGTCAGTGGTCTTTTGTTAGACGCTGACCACCTCAGGCAGGGCTCACAAAGACAGCCTATTTTGTTTAAACTCTGTGCTCCAGAGTTACAGCCTAGCTACCTTCCCCTACATCAGTGTCTGGGATATTAAAACAGATTACCAGTGTCTCTCCAAAAGCCTCCAGGAGGGAACCTGGCAGCGGTGTGACTCGAGTCTTCCCAGCTTTAATGGGAACTTACTGCAAAGCTCCTGCAGTCTTGTGGACTGCCTCCACCTCTACCTGAATCAAAAAACCTGTTTTTGACCAAATACTGCTGGCTGACCCCTCCATGTGGCTGGCACCTGGGTCATCGGTGCCTAACTGGACATCTCTGCTGATGTTGAGCCCTGCCAGATTGATATAGCATTGAAATAGAGCAATACTCTGGACCCTGCACAGTCCAGGTGAGGCTCTGTGTCTTTTCTTAAGCAATGCAATGCTGTGATGGAGACATCTGCAAGGCCCCATGTGTGATTGAGGTGTGGGGAACAGGTCTCCATGGCCAGCAGTTCCCCTCTCCATTGTACGTTCCTCCACTGTACAGCCCCTGTTGCTCTGGGGGATCTAGACATTGCACCACCGTAGTTCTTGTGGAGCAAAAGAGCCTGAAATGCCATCAGTTGCATTGAGGAACAGGGTCTTCAGTGCATTGTGGCCAAACCTTTTTTATCAAATCGAACTGGAGTTGGGAGGCTGGACAACCCCTGTTTCTCATATTGTCATTGAAAGCATCCTCCACTCCTCCACTGTAGAAATTATGTTCTTGATGCCAATATCTGCAACGTCTGGATTTTAGGTCATTTCAGGAGGAACTTGCCTAGGTTGCCAAACTCCTGGAGACAGAGGAAGTGGTGATATCAGCAGAACCAGGAACTGTTCTTCACTGTCAGCTCCTGGAGAGGTTGAGATCACCCTCCAGGAAACTGGAGGGTGTTGAAACCTGTTGTACTGTTGTACCTTGCAATGGGAAACATCTAAGTGGTCCTTGCAAGAGGCCAGTTACAGGGGAGAGCGGTGGGGACTGGAGGGGTTTCTGTCAGTTCTCCAACTGCTCACATCTACCAAAGCCATGCATTGCCAGTGGCTGCCTGGAGTGTGTGACCACAGCTTTCCCACGTGTTCCTGGAGGACGCTGAGGGGACCAGCTGGGGAGCTGCACACCCTTGTTGCCAAGGGAGCTTGGTGCTCTGTGGGTAGGACGTGAACATATTTTGTTGAAATAACCTGGTCAGTGGCACTATGCCAGCAAAGTTCGTGGCTTTTGGCTTCTCTTCCTTTTTGCCTCTTTTCTAGTGTCTTCTGTGTCTTCGGCTTTAGCTTAGGAGGTGTTGCCTTCTGGGCTGACTTTTTTCCATCACTGTCGGCACATCGGTGGGGCTGTGCTTGACTTTCTCCACCTGTGCCTCCGTTGACTTTGATGGATGCACGAGTTTGTCACTATTCAAGCTACACCCAGCTCGGCCAGCATCCATCCTGGAGGACTAGAACAAGGACCAGCCTTTGTCTTAGCTGAGAGACAATGTCATCTATGTACAGAAGCTATAGATAGCCCAGGGCTAAATGTACGCTCACATAGCTCTGCTGCCCTTGGAGCAAGAGGCTGCATTTTGGGAAAGGAATTTGTCACTCTCCTCATTCAGCAGAGAGCAGCATCGCCAGTCCTGCCCTGTCGGCATCTCCTGCCCGCTCCCAGAGGTCCTCACTAAAGGGCCTTTTTGCTCGGCCTGGGGGGCTGTGGACACACAGCCTTAACTGGGTGTCGTGTCTTGAAGCGGGATCTGGCTGCCTGTCCCTTTACTGATGTAATTTTTCTGACAAAGCTTATTTTCATTAGCCAAATGTATAGGCATTCATAAGTGTTTTCTAGAAAAATTCCTCAGACCCCTCGGCTGAACACTTCGGAGCTTAGTTTCTTTTCCTCTGATAATAGCATGGCAAAGACACAAGTATTACCAGTTTCTTGCTGGCTAATATACTTGGAGAGGTCTATAAATATCCTTATATTGCAATGTTTTTCATGTTTACTATGTGTCTTTATGTGACCATATCCCAGTATATCACTGCAACTATTTCCGAGGTCAAAATATTGAGACATCCACTATTCTTCCAATATTTTAACCCATAAATAGTGGCAGTAGCGTGAGACAAGAGCTTGTATTAGTTTGACCCTTTCAGTGGCTTTCTGAAGCAACAGATCCTAGTGACGGTCACAGGCACAGATATGCAGGTTTATGTCGATTCTTCCAGAACCAAAGGTGTTTCCCCCCACCTCTTTATTTGTTGTGTTTCTTATTGTAACATCTGTTTTTCTTCTAATGTATGTGCTGCGTCTGGAGGAGAGGGCTCAGTCCAGTAATTGTACTCTTAGCAAATCAAAGACTACCCTGCAGGGGTGCATTCTACATCTTAGGTAAAATTACCTCCTTTCTTTTAACTATTGTATATTGTATAACACCATATTGTTGTTGTCTAACACTGAAACCCTCTGGTTTTTTGTGTGCATACCCACCACGTGTGAAGAGCACCGCTGCGGTAGAAGCGAACAGTTCTCGCCACGCGTTGTTGGGGCGGTCAGCCGCCCGTGCAGGCAGCTGTTGGAGCGCGCGTACAGCCTTTCCGTCCCTCACATTCAATAGCAACAGCTGCCGGGGCTTTTGTGCCGGCTACGATTGCAAAACCCTTCCCTGCCTGTTTCTTCCCGCGCCGATCCGCCACCCCTGCGGCAGGCTGCCTGCGAGCTCTGGGCAGCGAGACCCTTTGTACAGGGGTGAGGCTCCAAAATCCTCGTTTTGCTCTCCGGCATCTGCCGCTGATTTACCGCGCGCTGGCTTAGCCGTGCCACGCAGCCTGCGTTATTTCCCTGTGAAAGTAGTAAGAGGTCAGAAATCAGAGCGGTAAATGAGCTCTCTGGAACCTGGGTGGGTGCAAATCCTCACTGAAAGGGCAAACTGGGCGGCCGCATGGCTGGAAACCATCCCGCGGGAATGCAGAGCCCGTACGGGGCTGCGCTCATGTGCCTCTGAACTGACACCCGGCTGGAACTGCACTGTGAATATTGAAGAGCCTCTTTTATTGCGTTCCCCATGAGGTAATTCTTATGGAATAACATCAAATCACCGATGAAAGGGAAACTCTTTATTTGCTTATTCTAGAGAGAGATGGCAATATAGTACAAGAAATGCTCTGTAAATAGGAGTTGCCAGGAATGGTTGTATTTGTTGATGGAGACATAGCAGAGACTTAAGAGGATAAAGACTGACAAATGTTAAAGGATCTTTGCGAATGGAAATAAAATGCAAATTTGGAGAGGGTACCTTATGTTCTCCTTATCTGTCCCTATACCATGCATCTTTATAGGTTTGCAAATTCCCGAGGTACCGAAACCGTTAGACCCCAGAACGCCCATGTTTTACACAAATGATGCTTATGGCAGATTGGTTTGGTTTGGTTTTTCTTTTTTCCTTATTTTCTCTGTTGTTTTTTCCCTTTACGGCAGCAATCTTTTGGCCAGCAATAATGCAAAATTCCCAGTTCTTTTCGAAAGCTGATGTTTGCCAAAACGGTAACCTCATAGATTATCTTCTTGTCAGTAAGGCTTTTAACCACAGTTTTGGCAGAGCCTTGAAACATGCCCTTTCTCAGGAAAGAGTTGTCTGGGCTAGAAAAGCATTGGCATTAAAAAGAGGTTGTCATAGTGATTGAAACCTCCTCATAGACATTCCTCAGGAAAAGTAGGCTGCAAGATGCACCTTTGTAGTCCCTTTTTTAAGTAAGGGACCCTTTAAATTGAAGAGCCTATTTCATTGTCTGAATGCAGATTTCTGTCACTTGTAAAACAATAGGACTCTGGAGTGCTGTTTGTGTATCAATGCTTATTTTAATTAGTTTCTACAAGAAATGGCTCAATGGGAATTAAGTTCCAATTTCTTACTATTGCAAGGCTCCAGGTTTTTTAGGTCTAAACCAGGATCACAGCTTGGTTCCCTAGATTAACAGGAAAAGATCGGAGGAAGACACTCAAACTGAGCCCTGAGTGACCGGCTCTGAGCAGGCTTGAAAAGCACAGCCTGGGAAATCTGTCCTTGTAGAAGTTTGGTCTTTTGCCTGAAAAGACCTAAACAAGGTCAGGACTTCACTGTTACCTCCCGAGCAGGCACATCCATGTGTATGACCAGTGTGTTTGGGTCTGGGCAGAACTGTGTGCGGATTAAAAAAAAAAGAGACAACTGAGAATATGAACAAATCACTTTTATACTAAATCTGGAAATGTAGCATTTAATCAGTATGGTTTTTATATACAGATGTAATTATTCATTTGAATCACTGATATGTCTGTGTTGTATTTCTGTTTACCAAAATAAGATGTGGAGGCACGTGTTTCTAGGATCGTGTCTTCACTATATAAAATGAAGTGAAATATATGATGGATAATGCGGGAAAAGCCTGGAAGAGAATTAAGCTAGGAGTAAAATACGCGCAGGGGCTGGTGTGAGGTTGTAGAAGTCTCCTGGCAATTATATCTTTCAGTGCTTGGAGTCTCTGGACGTGCCTTATTCCATACACCTACTTTCAACTCTTTCATAACACATGCACACGCAAGGAATATTAATTAGATGAAAACTAAACTCGTGGCTAGCCCAGAGCCATCTGTTAGAAACCCGCTTTTTTTACCTGGCTGCCCAACAAGAAAGGTCTAATCCTGAGATGTTTGTAGAGACGGTGGCAGAATGAGAGGTGTTGATGTGAGCTGCACTGGATTTCAATGCCTGCTCCTGCAACAAAATTAACCTCAAATTCCAATCCTGTTGGGATTAAAGGAAGAGACAAAGAAAGAGACCTTTGGGAAGATCTTGTTATTTCTGGAAGTACCCAAAGCCCCGCTGGGAACGGGGCCTAATGAGAACCTATTATTGTTCTTATTGTTCTCTCTGAAGTCAAAGGGACTTCTGCAATCGACTTGAAAGGAGCAGGACCTGGGAGCCATTTATTTTACTTTCATCCCTTGAGTGAGAGTTCATCAGTTCCAAAATAGTGACTTCGGGGTTTGTGGGTATGGGAAAACCCATCTGAGTGAGAAAAGGGCTGGTTTTTTTATATTGCGTGAGGGTGTCCGGGGAATTGGGCAAAGCTGCGGTGTAGTTTAAATCTGTCTCACCATGGCAGCATCTACGTTACCACTTCAGTTCAGATCACAAGCGGCCTTTTGAAGCAGATCTGCTGATCATTCCCACTTGCTTCATTTTGATGTGCATCCTGGAGTCACCTGGGAGCCCACAAACTGGGCTCCTCCTGGGTGAAACTGGTCCAGAGGATGTGCTCTAACCACCGTCAGCCCGTCCTCAGGACTGAACCAGGGCAAGCGAGACCAGGAACCCTGAAATGCCTATGGAAAGGTTGTCAACCCCCACTCTTTCACCCCACAGATGCTGTTGCACTGCATTGCGTGCCCGGTGCTGCCACGGCAGCCTGGAGGGCAATACGTGCTCAACCCTGGGTTGCCTGGGTGTCCATCCTTGCCTGGGTGTCAGGTTGTAGCCTGGAGCAAGTCCACGGGGTCTCATCAGGTGAGGAAAATCCACAGGAGGGTCACCGAGCTCGCAGGAGACAGGTTTCGTCATTCCAGTACACAGCCGTGCTCACCCAGTGTCTGCCTTCCCTTGCTCTTGGGATGCCGCAGCAGGCGCTGGGTTACTGTTTTCACAGAAAAGTTTTTCTGTTTATGTGAGCAGCTGATTTTGAATACTTAAGAAATATTCCTGGCCTAATTGAAATATTTTTGGTAATAGAAGTTTTAAAGCAGCACCACATGGTCGGACTTGGAGTTACGCTTGGCAAAGGCGTTGCTACAGGTGAACGGCAGTTGAAACAATGTTATGAACAATTTTTTGTCTGCCCTTTCTTCTTGAAAGGCCCGAAGTTAAGCAGGCCCAAAATCTGGATCCAATTCAGAGTTTTGCGGCTGAAGTTTCCTCTTACGTGTTATTCTCCACATGAGAAATTGCTGTAAATGCTCATTCAGAAATCCTTTAGGAAGAATAATAAAGGCATTTGGAGAAATTTGCTTTAATACTCTCTTTGCAGCGACTCCCACCAGCTACAGGTGTCTCTCCAGCCGCAGTTTCAGCTTGGCAACTTTCCTGGTCCGCCTTCCCCGGGGTTGGTTCTGTGCTGCAGCCTTTCATCCCTCTCTCCCGGCGTTAGGGACCTGGCGGGAGCGCTGGGTACGCGCCTTTGTCCCCGAGTTACTCATCAACTGGAGGGGCTGGAGGGGGGCACCCGGTTACTGTGGTGACTGGCGGCATCGCGCTCCGCTTGTAAATGCGATCTTTGACCGTAGCCACCGCTCCGGAGGAATTTTCACAGCTCCCAGAGAAGACAAAACTCCGGGAGCTGGGATGTAAAAGGTTATCTGATACAAGGCGGATGAAGCGGAGGCTTGTTCTGCTGGAAAGCGAATCCCTCTGCCTCGCGATGGGGGAAACGTCAGAAGATTCCTAAGTTTCAGGCGTATTCCCTTGCAGCTATGGTCTTGTTAAATTTGTTTTCTCTGGTAAAAGGGTCGTGCACGGCGGTGGGGGTTTGGTCGCTGGCTGTTTGCAGAGGTATAAGGTCACTCAGAATTATTCTTGCTCTCGTGTGCTCGCAGCAAGAAAACTTTAATGAGTCTTTCATAGATAGTAGCCAGATTGTGTCTGCTCCAGGGTATCTCTCATCTGGCCCCAGCAGAATTAACACGTTAAATGCCCCAAGCTAGGCTGAACCTGCAGAAAAGGAGCTCAAGACTTTGTCTGCGTGGTCACAGCAACAAAACCGTGGCTGAACTGTACGTTTCTCCAGGATCTGACAATAAATGTGCTTTAGCCTGAAAGATTGCAGTCACCTGCCTCTGGGAGGGTGTTCTCAGTTAGGACTTTTTTTATTTTGTTCCTATCTGCTGCAAAAAGATGTATCACTAGATAACATAAATCAGGGCCAGAGCACTGCAGACACGATAATATTGCTTCATTTACCGTTGTACCTTGTCTTACATTCACTGTTAAATTACTTTATTGACTTCATTTTTCAGAGGAGTTTGTATCCGTAGACTATATGCATCTATTCCATGTTGCATCATTATTTACTTGAATTACTTAAAGGATTTAGTTCCAAGCGCTGGTTTAACAGGGGAGGGGGCGGGTGTTCCTGGGCATCGCCCTGGCCGAAAGGGAAGCTCAAGGCGTGCAAGTGTTGGGATTGCCCCCCCTTTCCGGGTCTCTGCCCCTCTCCTACCAGTTTGAGACGCTCGCTCCGACCTCTGCTTAGGATTTTAGGAGTGGGCCTTGCTTCTTACCACTCCTAGTACCTATGAGTTCAAGTCTTCACCGTCTTTATTCTTTCAGTGCTTACGTGGAAAATACGCCGGTGTGGTTAATGAAAACACCCAAGAAATTATTGCCTGCCCGAGTTTAAAATCCGGGTGATGGCTCTGAGCAGATCCCCAGCCCTACCGTGGGAAGATGGCAGCTTGCTGCCGGCAGCGGAGGTCCTGCCCCTGTGTCTGAGGTGAAGAAGGGGTGACAGTAGCACGCTGTGTTGGCTCCTGGTCCCAGGGAGGGAGTGAACAGCCGGTCCATTTTGGATGCTGTTAGGAATGAAAACAAAGGAATCAATGCAGTTAAGCCTGTATCCAGTTTTTTCTCAGTTTCCTCTTTGCTTCTGTGGGAAGCTCCCAAAGCAGGTGTGATGCAGCGGGGCCCAGCAATGTGGGGTTTTGAGGATGCTCTCCTTGTGCCACGTCGGGCACTGCAGCCGCACAGCCTGAGGGTGCTGCCGGGGGCCATGTCCCAGGGCAGAGCTGCGGGTCAAGGCAGTCGGGGGGTAGCAGGCAGGGGCTGCATGCCACTGCGGGATCACAGCCCCAGACGGACATGATGGGCCAGGTACGGTTTCACCAGGGCTCATACCGTGGCATAAGGGGTTCTTTTTAGTGCAGCCAAGAATCACATTAGCCTTTTCTTTTCCTGCACAGCCTGTCTCCTATCCATTGGCAGTACGTTTTGGTTACCTAGCATCATACAGTGCATCTTATGTGGTTTAGCTATAAAATGCATGTCTTTACGTTTCCTCCTATTGCAGTGAAGTCCATTGCCTCATGGACCAGCTCCCACAAGCCTGAGTCACGGAGGGTATCCTGTCTGACCCTATGGGTCAGTTCCCAGCGGGGAGGGGATCAGGGTTTTTGGCTGCTGGGGTGACCACAGCCAGCTCAGCACAGTCTGTGTGACTTGGAGCATTGAATGTATTGAAGAGGTTCAAGTGCTCTGGGCTGCGATGCCTTAGAGCCTACTATAATGACATTTTTGTGAGGTGTTTGATTTTGCAGGAAATATTTTGCTCCTTTCTTGTAATTTTTGAATCATAGAATGGTTTGGGTTGGAAGGGACCTTAAAGACCATCTAGTTCCAACCCCCCTGCCACGGGCAGGGACACCTCCCACTAGACCAGGCTGCTCAAAGGCCCATCCAACCTGGCCTTGAACACTTCCAGGGATGGGGCATCCACAACATCTATACCATTTTTAAAGACAGAAATCCTCCACCCCTTCCTCGTGAATACACTGAGAAAGCAACTCTTTTCCTGTGTCATAAATCATGTTACAATACTGTCTGTGTGTACCTTCTAGTTCCTATAATGTCACATCACTCTGGAACCGGAGTTTGAGAACAATTATTCATTACTGTAGTGGAAAGAGCACTCAAAATATCCCAGTTTTATATCATAAAAATTAAAATAGTAAAGCAATATAACTGTTATGTTTGTAGCTTCCTCTGCATTAGAGGAGACCCGTACTATGAAAAACCTTTTATCTATGTGTAAAACTATCTTAAAACTGTTTATAATCTTGCTGAATTACATTTGAGTGGTCCTTCTGCTGTGAGAGGTAAGTTCTAATTTAATTTCACTTTTTGGTGGAGCTCTTTTAGTTCCCGTGTAGATACTAATGGCTTATAACTGGTCCTGCCATCGCACATCATTGCAGAAAGTGGACTCTCCAATGCTGACTCTCAAAATAAATTGCTTAGAGAAACTGTCAGCAAATAGACTGTGGCAGTTAGGCAATTTAGAGCAGTAGTAATGAGGATAAATTTGCAGGGATATTTGGCATAATTCAACACGGCCAGCAATGATGGCCTCTGCTGTTTCTGCCTAAATTACTAGAATATGTATAATTTGGTTGCAAGCAGTAAAAGTTTTCAGGTATAAACAGGTCAATTCAGTATAGAGCGTAGAGACACAGAAGGTTATTACAATAATTTTCAGTTCTAAAAATTCTGTCTGTCCCTCGTAAACATCTCTCCAGGCAGCAACACTGCGAATTCTTCCCTGTGTGAGCTCTCCTCTCTTCCTTGAGCAATTTCATTACCTTCACTCTGACTGCCTGGGTAGGAAGAGGTTTGCAAGACCAGGCCAACAGTTTGACTTCCTTTCCCATAGGGTGCTAGAGTTTATTATAACAAATCAATTTTTGCCATTTTTAATTAATTTTTAAGAGGACAGAATATTTTTGTTAAGCAGTGTAGACCCAGTTGCTTGTCTTCTTTCCGTATGGATTTTGCCTGCCTGGGGATTTTGTAACCTTTTTACTCTGAGATCTGTTCTTCTTAGAATCGTTATTTTAGTTAAAGCTGTGCCCTTGCAGTGATTTGCATACCTAAAATGCTGAGGTTGCTTGTACAGTGATGCCATTAGATTTCCGTGTCTCGCGTATTTGTCTCCCTGGCGGATTAACCGTTCTTGCTTCGCCACCAGGAACATCTGTCAATCTTTCCTGCGCTGTCTGGCAGCTTCATTAAGGATCTCCAAACGCATGTAAACACCTTGGGGCTGGGGCTGTCTCTGACTTTTCTCTTGGCCAAGGCAGTGCGTTTAGCCAGTGCTTAACCAGCTACGGTTTTGAGCAATAATGACACAGATACCGTGTGAGTACTCATAACAAGCACAAAATTCATTGTCTCATTTTGAAGGGTTTGGGAACCGGCCTCTCCCACAAAGGTCGTTGGGGTAGGGAGAACTTTTCCACGTCAAGCTTTTAATCGCCAGAATGTCCATTTTACTTTAAAAAGGCCGAATTATCCCACTGGCTGTTGTTATTGCAGGACGTTCCCAGGTCCTGTTTTGCACTGTGGTTTACTGGTGGAAAGTTATTTGAGGTCCTGGTAATTTTATTTGTTTACTTAGGTGAGGGTTTTTTGGTGTGTGATAGCTTGAGGGGATCAATGAGTTCTTTTGTTTTTCTTAATTTTATTTTATACTTGCATCATAGGTTGTTAGACAGATCAGAGGTGCCATTTGTTCTTGGTACCTGCACTTCAGGTGACATTTCCAGTGGTGGCCATGTGAAAAAAAGAAAGCAAACAAACGTAGTAGGCACAATCCTTCCTTAGGGTACAATTACTTTTTGAAAGGTGCATTGATGGAATGTGCCTTCGAGTCGGGAGATCCATCGAGGGGAGGATGAGCCCTTCACTGCAGGGATAGGAAGGCAGAGGTCGCGGGGGGAGGTTGGCCATCGCTGGGCCTTGGGCTGCAGAGTGGATGTGGAGCGGGATGGACGGAGCTGTGCATCAGCCAGAGCTGCCCTGAAATACCAGGTCTCCTTTCCCTGTTGGGGTGGGATTTTTCTTTTTTTTGGAATGCAGTTTCCTTGGGCTGAGTGTAATTCAAATAACCTGTGATTGATAGCTGTTATTAGTACTTCGCTTCTCAGACACAGTTCAGGGAGGGCGTGAAGAGAGGGCAGCCAGGAGCCAGAGCTGCCCCGTCTGGGGTGGATCTTTTCCGTTTGTGTGTGGCACCTGTGCTTCAGAAATGATTGATGCAAAGACTTTTTTAGTGGATGAGTTATGTATTTTTTCCTCCAAATCATGTCCAGTGGCAGGTGTAGTTTCTCTGCCTAAAATACCTACTTCTTGGGGTTGTTTTCACTATGGAAAGTATGTTGTGTTTTCTGACTTCACTGAAACAATTCACTTCAGTTACCCAAGGCACAGGAGCATGAAGATGAGGGTCTTCTATAATCCTCTTGCAAATTTGCTGAGGTCAGTAGAGTTTTCCTGCCTGAGCCCTGTGAGCTGACCTTACAGAAATATGGGTGTCTTATCTTGACTATGGTTTCCCTTAGGGTAGGTGACACACACTAGTTAACTGCAGTTAAAACAAAAACCTCTCTCCCATGAATTCACATCCCAAATACTCTCCTAAACTTCCTTCCCGTGCTTCTGCTGAACCTGCCAGTGCTAACCTAGCTCTTGCTAACTGAATGACCGGTGCGCCCTCGTGGGACTTTTCTCTTTCCCATTAGATGTGGATTTAGATTAGATATTGGGAAGAAATTCTTTACTCTGAGGGTGGTGAGACACTGGAACAGGCTGCCCAGGGAAGCTGTGGATGCCCCATCCCTGGAAGTGTCCAGGGCCAGGCTGGATGGGGCTTTGAGCAACCTGGTCCAGTGGGAGGTGTCCCTGCCCATGGCAGGGAGCTTGGAACTAGGTGATATTTCAGGTCCCTTCCAACTCAAACCATTCTGTGATTCTTTGTATTTTCTGTATGTTTTCTTTGTGTTTGGTTTTTTTTTTTATTTTTCTGTATAAATTACCTCTCTGTATGTATTTGTGAATGTATCAACATCTCTATATATTTGTCTTATAAAAAGTTTAAAATTCCATAGAGCTTTTCAAGGCAATAACATAAACTGTGGTGTTATTAAAAGACATGAACACAGTGCCTTGTTCTTATATTTACCCTAAATTACGGTGAGAGGAGAACGATTTAGTAGGGCTTTGAGGACGTCATGAGTGCATTAGCAGTCTTAAAACATCTGTTTGTGAATCAAATCTTGACTCGTGCACAAGGACTTTTGACTTGCTGAGTTAGTCTGGCGGATTTCACAGAGCCAGCAAATTCATGAAGTATAGGAATTATTGGCCTTTCAGCAACTCCTTTTTCCTTTTTTTTTAAATAGGTCGAATTTGCTAATAGTTAAAAAGTTGTTTTCATTCTAAGTACGGACATTTCATATTATAAAATCATTTTAGTAGCTGTAGACTCCTAGTTAGCATTTTCCTGTCCTTTCTTGGTAAAATTGCTGTTCAGATTTCCAGGGGATTTGCATTGGCACAAATCACTGTCCAGCCTCAAAGGGCCGCGCGCGGGTGCCTCCTACACACAGGCTGTGCATCTCCTCCTCCCTCCGAGCTGCTCTTCGCTGCTCCAGCAGTTGCAGCACGGTCCGGATGGTAAAACAGGTTCCTTAGCTGGAGGACAGCACTGGAGACAACATTACCATTTCTTTTTTCTGGCATGAAAATCTTGCAAGCAAGCACACTTACTGGTTTTCTTAATGCCCTGACACCTGGAGCTCTGCGATTTCACAGGAATCTGTTTCTCATTTGAAGAAACTTGGTTTTCTAGAGAAGCTTCAGGATCCCTCAGTGTCATTTAATGGCTTCACTTTATAGCACAAATAGTAAGACTCCAATACTTATTTTTATTTGGTAAACCTCCTTGTTCTTTTTGAGGCTTAGCTCCTGATTTTTAAATACACAGCGTTGGAAAAAAATATCATAAACATTCAAATACTTTTGTAAATGAATTCTCTCAGCCTGCAAGCAGGGAGAGCTAATATTCCTACATTAGCATGGAAGCGCCTTAGGCCTTTCTTCTTTCTCCTTTATTGATATCATCTGAAGCTTCTTTGGAGTCAGGTTCTAGCTTCATAAAGTCTGGGTTTATATGGGTGAGACATTGTTAATTAGCCATCACACTCAGTTTACTCCCATCCAGCTGACACCTCTCTTCATGGAAAACTGTAGAATTACGTGATTTACGTGGGTATCGCTACAAGTGTACATCCCTTTACAGCAAGCACTGTTCAGCAACGTCAGGGGACTTTACCAGGTTCAAGGATGACAGGCTGGGTGGCAACTAGTAATTTCGGTCATTGCTGGAGCACTCCCCGGCTTTGCTGCAGCCCCTCTTCTCCGCATACAGCGCGAGTTGGGTTAACCCTGGCCATAAAGCTCCTCTGACAATTTGAAGTACTTCTGTTACAGCTAATGGGGCTTGCGCATCCTAATCCTTTAGATCACTTTGAGCATCTTAGACTAAGTTTAAAAAAAAAAAAAGGAGAAAAAAACAGTGGTAAGCTAATGTTAAGGGTCTAACTTAAGCTCTCAAAAAGCAAGAGGATTTGGCATCATTATCTCTGCCTGTTGTTCCTGTGTATTACTGCTATTGTGGTCCTTTATAAGAAAGACTATGACTGTCATGCGATTGAAAGCTTAGGTGAAAAAAATAAACCACTTTAATGAGCAAACATTTACTAACTTTAATACAGGATTTCCCAATCTGCTGCAATTTTGTTTTAAAATCACGTGTTATTATGAAAAAGCCATACTCTGACAGTTGTGCTGCATTTTAATAGAGTCCTAGGGCCTAATTCTGCCATGTTTGTATTAGGCAACACTTTGTTCCAGGAGCAGTCATTACCAGGAGTATGTTACTACACACCATGAGTAAGCATGTGATTAAATTACCTGGTGGAAGATTCTCATTAGCGTAAGAAGAAACACTGACCTTTCCGAAGTCTAATACCTGAAGTTGAGCAAAACTACATAAAGCTGTTTTCTATCTAAAAGCCAAGAGTATTCATGGAACATCGGGAGCTCCTTGTAAAAATGTGATGGGAAAAGTTGGCCACAGCTCCGTAAGAAGTGCAGTACGGGCTGGAGCCTGCACTGTTCCTGGGGATGGGAATTTTTCCTTTTGACTTGGTGGAGAGCAAGATAAAGATCAGTTTTGCTGAGCTCTGAGGGACCAGTTACACAACTCTGGTGTTGGTCGTGTTCTCATGGTAAGCCAATGGACTAAATGTGCAACTACTTCAACAAGTAAAAGCCTCTAAATTAACACTGATAAATTAACTAACATAATCCTTTACTGTAAATAATGTCTGTTGTGTGCCATGTTTTAGCATGTTGGGATCTGAAGAGATTTATAACAGAAGAGCAGACTCCAAATAGGGAGAGCAACAGCCTGCAAGCACACCTTACATATTCTGTACTTTTAGGGTTCTTAATAGGGCATAAATCAGTATATGCTTTATTAGCAG
Organism: Rissa tridactyla; assembly: GCF_028500815.1. NCBI lineage: Eukaryota > Metazoa > Chordata > Aves > Charadriiformes > Laridae > Rissa > Rissa tridactyla. Next base: position 202,107,070 of record NC_071466.1, read on the forward strand.
AATTCTCCTTTCAAGTCTATTTACATACAACACACTAATCACTTTTCATCAGAATTTCTTTCAGAGGGAGCGGCAAGAATGTCTGACGACAAAACTCATCTTGGTGTGTTGCGTTTGCAGGTAGCTCAAAGGGAGGGAGTTCCATGCCATAGAGTTTATTCTCAGCAGACTGACGTAAAGAAAATCCATTTGTTGCCCACGTGGTTTTCCTCATTTTTTTGGTTGTTTTTCATTGAGCATCTTAGTGTTTTGTTTTGCTGCCCAGTAGATTTCTCTATGCTCTCCTGCTATAAAGCTGTTGAGCTGAATTCTCAGCTAAGCTCTTTTCTGATTCTCTAGGCGCATGTTCTCAGATGGTGGTTTTTGAGTTGGAAGCCAGGGGAGCAGAAGGTCTTGGTGTGTGCTGACACAGACTGGGCTGGCTCTGACATGACGGCTGCTGGGTGTATCCCTGGTGTGGTGGTTACACTGACCTCAGGTCAGGAGAGCCACAGAAAGCCAACCTGGGAGAGGCGAGACGTGGGGATTGTAGGAAGCAGGTTTTGACTTGGGAGGGAAGAGCGCCCTCTCCTTAAAAAAAAAAAAACAAAACAAAACAAATTACGTGTGGTTTGCTTCTGTTAGTGGAACTCATTTGGTCCACTGAAAAGATTTAAAGCATCAGCATTAGCCAACAGAATTTAACAACTTATCTTCTAATAGTTAAAGAGTTGGTTTCATGGGGTGAGGAATCAGGATCTGCCTCCTTTCCTCACTGAGCCCTTTCTGGTTGGAAACAAGCCGGGTTGCCTGTCTTGTCTTCTCCACTTGACTGCCTTGCAGCTAGCCTTGTAGCACGTGCTGTGGTGAAGAAAGGGTGCCTGGAAATGCCCCTGCAGGACGTACTAAGAGTGGGGGCAGCCATTAGCTGTCCAGCTTTAGAGTCTTCTTTGCTTCCCGAGTCACACATCCCGAGGGTTACACAGTGTATCGTTTTGTTCATTGTCTAAAAGATTTGTGCAAGTAGGGAAGTGCATAATCCATGGTCTGTTTATTCATAAATACCAGCCCATTAATTTTGTTGAACTTCTCTGACTTTATCTTGGCAAATAGTTATCTGCAAAACTGTAGACCATAAATGCCTTATAGATGCTATACCTTTTTGGATAGCGTTTTTACCAGGGTTTTACCTTGGCCTTCAGAGAAATGCAGAGAAAAAATGTACTCATAATTAACCATGTAACATCTGCTCAGACGACTTACTGCTTGACTTGCAGATGTGGTTGGATTTGTATGCAGTGTTGGCATGTTTGCTTTGCAGTATTTATGACCAAATTTGTGGGCAAGTTTGCTGGAATACATTAGACACCAAGTCTCCCATTCCTTCTGCATAGTGCGACTGTCAGGCAGAGGATTCATTCCTTGTGCCACAGATGGATCTCTGGTGGTTCTTGTTCCCACAAAAGGGAAAAAAAAATTCTTATTTTGTTACTTTTACACTCTCCAAAGTATGGAGTGAGGACTCTGTTTCAGACAGAGTTGACATGTTGAAAAGTAGAAGATAAGGGAGGACAAAAATACCTTCCTTTTCATAGCAGGAAACCATCTCTACAAAAGTAAACAGAGAAAGAATTAATCTATAAATTCCATTTTAAAACTTCCATCTATTAAAATAGGATTATTTGAACAGCATAATACAGGAAGTTATGTAAAGATTTTAATGATGTGCCATGTACTGCTTTCAGTTGTTAGTAGAGATCTCTTTCATTAATCGTATTTTGCTGTTTTGATGAGTAAGTGTTTTCACCTGAAGACGATGAGTGAAAGCTATGGAAGTTTTGTCAGAGCACATCTCTCTGGCAGATGGATGGCCCTGCGCCTGCTCAGGGCAGCTCATCAAGTAGGTGCCCATTGCTCCTGAGGTGTCAGTGGGAGCTGTGTGGAGGGAAAACACTGTTTGACTTCTTATCCTGGTGGCAGCCATGTTGCTTTGAGGAATATTGCAGTAAAAAACCTTGGTTTATATTGCTTTGAGTAAGAGGTTTTTCCTGGGATGCATGAAAAGAAGCATGGTCAGCAGGTCAAGGGAGGTGATTCTGCTGCTCTGCTCCACTCTGGTTAGACCCCACCTGGAGTGCTGTGTGCAGCTCTGGAGCCCTCAGCACAAGAAGGACATGGACCTGTTGGAACGGGTCCAGTGGAGGGCCATGAAGATGATCAGAGGGGTGGAGCACCTCTGCTGTGAGGACAGGCTGAGAGAGTTGGGGTTGTTCAGCCTGAAGGAGAGAAGGCTCTGGGGAGACCTTATAGCTGCCTTCCAGTATCTAAAGGGGGCCTACAGGAGAGATGGGGAGGGACTCTTTATCAGGGAGTGTAATGATAGCATGAGGAGTAATGGCTTTCAAACTGAAAGAGGGGAGATTTAGATTAGATATCAGGAAGAAATTCTTTACTGTGAGGGTGGTGAGACACTGGAACAGGTTGCCCAGAGAAGTTATGGATGCCCCATCCCTGGAAGTGTTCAAGGCCAGTCTGGATGGGGCTTTGAGCAACCTGGTCTAGTGGGAGGTGTCCCTGCCCATGGCAGGGGGGTTGGAACTAGATGTTGTTAAGGTCCCTTCCAACCTAAACCATTCTGTGATTCTATACAAGGCTTACTTCATCAGATTTGTCATCTTAGACCAAGACGAGAGGTCATTGCAGAGCATTTCTCTGAGAAGTAACTCTTACAAGGGTGAACCTGAGTTGACTCCTCTGGCATGGACCTTAGCTCCTTGCAGTTTAGGCCTTGCAATGGGATTCCTCAGAGGTGTGAAGTTTCTAGGATCGAAAGAGTAGATTAACAGAAAAGTGTTTAATATGGAGATTGATCTTTCTGTATTGCACGTAGAGATGGATATTTAAGGACTACAGTGACCACAAATGTCATGTGTTACACAGTTAGAGCTGTGTATCAATCTCCCAGCTGTGGCGCGTGGGTCGACGTAACTGTCTCCTTTGGTGGCAGCTCATTGTCTTCAACTCAAAATGTTAGCAATGTTAGCCCTCTTTTTTTTTTTTTTCTTTTTGTTCTGCTTTTATAAACCTTTGGGCAGGATCGCATTCTTAGCATTGTTGGGTGTTTTTGGGGAAAGCAATTCCACGCATTCTTAGCTTTGGGAAGTGATCAGGCAGAAAGGCGTGAGCTAACGTAGATGATTTATCATTGTTCCACCAGAAAAGGGACACAAGACCTTAAACAGCTACTGGCTGTGTAAGCCCGGAGAGTTGTTTCACACAGGGTTGTTTAAGCCCGAAATAGGAATAGTGACTGCCTTGCGTACTAGGGAGGTGCACTCTTGTTTAAAACCACAGGCATTATATACTTGCATGTCGATTTTGATAATGCAGTAACGGGGGAAAGTGTAAGCAGGAGAGATTTGCTTTCGGGAAAAATATTAAGACTGTGAAGGCTTAATATGTCAAAATACTGGGTACTTTGTTCAGTGCGGGAGGTCTTTGTCTTTGTGTTCATAACAATGGTCTTCTCCAACCTAGGATTTAAGTTCATTGATGTGCTGTCTTGGTGAATGAAGAACTCCCTTTCTGTGATGCTGAGAGAAAGAAAACAGCCTACTTTACTGCAAGTCCCCTTTTATTAGATCCAAACCCAGTTACTGGACAACTGATCTTATGTTCCTGAGTTATTCATAACAGAAACCTTGCATTTAAGCCCCTTTCATATTCTACTGTATATACTGTGTAGTAGAAATCGGCTAATTTAAATACAATAGTTGTAAGAGGAATATGTCGAGTGCTGTCTCAGCTTCGCTCTGGGAAAGCACTAGCAAATCAGATAGGCAGTAAATTGTTTTAATTTGCTTATGAATTCAGTAAGAATTATCTACAAAGCCATCACACTTCTAGGTTTTCTTGGACAAGTCTCCTTTCTCTTCCCAGCAAGTTTGTCCAGGCAGAAAAACAGGACTTGTTTAAATGAAAGTGCATATGTCAGGCCCTTAGATATGTACTTTAATTGTGTGAAAATTTTGCCTAAGGAGATATTTGATAATTAGGCTAATTAGAAGAAAGCACTGGGGCAGATTTGCTAAAGATATTTATGGAAGTTGTTTCTCTGTATCAAGAGAAAGAAAGAAATAGGAGCAAGAAGAAATACAGAAGTAATTATAAAGGGTGAACCTCACCATAAAGTACAGCTCTGAGATTTTCTTAGGTTTTTTCTCTTGCTTTAAGCAGGCACTGAACATTTCCATACAACAGAGATGCAAAATGACCCACCTTCCACATTCTGACCGTCATGTCAGAAGAAGAGCTGCTTAAAAGGATGAAAACTTTATTTTGTGTCCTTCAGGCCTGAACCAGAACAGTAACTAGCACGGCTGCTACTTTGGCTTTAAAGATAACACCACTGTGAAGACTTGTCTGGTTTTAGGTACATAGTTTTCTGGGTGATAGTCTTTTGAAGTTTGTGATGGACTACTTTGTACAAACACAGGCATGAAGTGTTTCCAGCCCTGGGTCATGATAAAGCCTCTTTAAAAGAAATCAAGCAGTGTGTTTTGTTCTGGTTCGCAAAAGTGGTATTGAATAACGTAGTGAAAACCTTTGCCGCTTAGCGAATGGGGAGAGAAACAGCAGTCTGGCCCTGGAGGGAAGAGCGGTGATGCACAGGGCCTTGAGAAGGTGAGGTCCCAGGGCCTTTGGGTTTATATTCCAAAAGAAATGAAGTACATTTTCTTTTAGAGACAAGTCAGTCTAATTCAGCCTTCCTTCAGACAGGAATAATGGCAGAGTCAGGAGCTGGCTACGAAGCCAAGTGCCCACCCCCCCCCCGCCTCCGCGAGGTGGGAGGGTGAGAACTGGGGGAAGTGGGAGGGAAAGAAAAAGGAAAAGGGAAGCTGCTGGTGTTGGACGCACTTCCTTAATCCTGAAGGTTTTCCTTTCCCCGCTGCCCCAGAGTTCCCTCCCAGCCCTCCTGGGTGAGAAATATCTGGTACCCCGGACCTGGCAAAACGTCCATCTCTGAAGGTGTAGAGATTCCTGTTTACAGCTTTATTAAGAGAGGGAATAGGTGGAAGGGGAGATTGGGAGAGGAGGAATATACGATGGATGGGTCTTGTGGAACGTCTTGTGTTTCCCAGCATGTGAAGGACACGGCAGTTAAACTCACTGCTTTGAAGATATGACTGTGAATATATGTGTTTGTCCTCAATCCATCCGTATATTTATCTATCTGTGTGTGTGTATGTCTGTGAAATAGTGTGTCTGTGTAAAATAGAGTCATGTATTGAGATTTTATATGGCATGTATTTTATAGGGCAATGCAACTTCAGTTCTGTAAGGAGATTGTTGCGTGAGAAATTGACTACGTTGCTACATATTTGCTTAGTAGCATTTGGACTAGGTGGAAAACAGAGAACAAAAATACTTCGAGATAAAAAAAAGCAAAAACAAAAAACCCCATTCCTATAAATGAAAAATTGCCATATTCAGCATCTGCAGCTGGAAGTGGTTCACTTGCAAACCTGAAAGAGAAAACTCCTTAAAATGAAGGAGTTGGGAAAAATAAAAAAGCCAGAAATGTACATTCCATTTCAGAAATTTGAGCTTTAGTACTCAAAGAAAGGTGAAGGCATTTGTCTTTTTGCAGTATACCTACACGTGTGTCTGTTTTCAGTCACAGTAGTATAAACCTCATCAGAGCCACTGGGATCGCTTCATGTTGGCATCTCTGAAAGTGAGAATAATGTTTGGCTGGTGATCTTGGTGTTTTAGCTTCTGCCCAGGACTCAGATCCACAGGTAAAACACGCTGATATTTTCCTGTGAAAGTGTGAATTCACAAGGGAAGAAAAATGAATGCGTGGAACGGTATCATTAAAGTTGAAAGCTAAAGAGAAGTCATGCGAAGACCTAAAACGCAGAGACTTAGGCTGAGATCTGCTTCCATTATAGCTAATGCCAAAACTCCTGTTGTTTTCACTGGGAGCTGGATTAAGACTTTTATTGATATTGTGCCAGTTTGAATTCCTTCTCTTATTCTTGATCTTGATCTTGACAATCACTTTTTCCATTACAGTTCTGTTAGAGATTTAAAGCACAGTATAATAAAACTCAGTGAAAAAATAACTTAATGCACCTAAATTATTATGCAAATGGATACAAATTTAAACTCTTTCACATCATTGCAGTTGTCTCTTTATGCCGAACAATAGAATCCAAACTTCATTCTTTTCACTTGCTAATCAATTTTTGGTTCACTGTCTTTTTTTTCACGGGCTTCTGAAGTATCAAAATAATCAAAAATAATTGCTCTTTCAGTTGGTGCTTGGATAATTAAAAATTAAACAGATTATGCATGTTGTATTTTAATAAAACAATTAATTATTATTCAGTGGCTTTTATTCAGTGGCTTCTATGGAGTATGCCTGGCAGCGCTCAGCCCCAAACCGACGGAGCCCCGTCCAGATCACAGAACTGGCCTCTGTGTTTTGGCAGCAGCCAGAACTGCTATTAGGGAGTCTCCACAAGGAAGCAAAAATAAAAAGACTGAACTGTCCTTTTTTTTTCCCCCGGGAGAAGGTCCTGCAGCAGAGATTTGGGAGCAGGGGCAGGGCAGAGGCTGCGGGTGTCAGAGGATGACAAGTCAGCTACATCTCTTCTTCCTTCGCTTTGGCGTTTTTCCCAAGACTGAGGTAGAAGTGTCTAATTTGGGACCATATGTAGATCTAAATAAATAGCCCTTAGTCTGTATCAATGTAGTAAATTCAGTCACAGGTGACCTCAATATGGCGATCTTCCATATTATGTATTTACATAATTCTGAGAAATCATAAACTTGACTTTAAAGACTATTGTCTCAGAATTTGGCTGTAGAAATAAATGGATATTAACTGGAGCTGCTGTTGGCTTTCACAGTGCAACTTTGCTGTCATTCAGACTGATCATGTTTTATTTTTGTTTATAAGGTTTTGATATGAATTTGAAGATAAGATACAAAGATATGGTTTGAAGCAATGTGTTTAAAATGTTTGCAGTGGAGAACTAAAGCGTTTTCTCCCATTCAGTTGCGGGTCTCCGTGATGTGAGTTCATTTGCCTCCGGCTTTTGCATAGGATAGCTGTAGGAGCATTGCTGTACTATTTTACCACTTCATTTGGCAAATATTACAGACAATTTAAGACAGTTTGAAAAATGACTGTGTTTTTCAGATTTGAAAGAGCTTTTGCGACTTGTCCACCGTCAATATGCAATACAGCTTTCGTATTACACCGAGCAATAGTGCCTGACGCAGACAAGGGACGTTCTGCAAGTGCCAACTCCCTGGGAGCTGCCACGAGCTGAATCTATTTGGGGACATTTCCACTGCTTATCTACACGAGCAGGGTCTCCGGGTACCACACACAGGCACTGAGTGAATAGTGGTACTGTAAGAAGCATCGTTGCCTCTTCTGTACAGACGGGCACCCAAGCATTAGATGCAGAGTCTTAATCCAGCCCCGGCAGCCTGGTGCTCCCTGTGAAGCTCAGGCCAGTACAGATGTTGGTTAATGAAGCAGATGTGCGTGGCCTCCAAAACTTTTGTCGGTCCTTATGACAGGGCAGTTTTTTAACATGGATAATGTGGGGCTAGTGCACCTGTCACGTTCACCCAGTGCTGGCTCTGTGGTGGCTATTGGGGAGCATGAGCATGTTCACACATTTTTCCTGTGTGTCTGGAACCAGGAAAAGAAGAGTAGATGAGATAAACCCGTTAACGGGAAGATCAGAGGCACGTTATACCTAGGTTTTTCCCCTTCTTTTCATACATTCTACTCTACATACATGTCAAGCAGAATGAGAACTGCCAAAAGGAACGAGCGCCGTGTGGGGACGGTGAGACCTGAATGCGGCAGCCCGCAGCCTGCCGAGGGCTGGGAGCCGGGGGTGCAGCCTTCACGGGGTGCCAGGCCGGGTAGGCTGGCCCACATGCAAATCCCCATCTGACCTGTAAGAGCAATTTTGGGATGGATCCTGCTGGGATGGGTATTCCAGATCATTCTCATATTCCCAGGGTACGTGTATTACTGTTTCAGCATTGGGTTGAGACTCACAAAGCTAAGTCAGCTTTACTGTTGAAATCAGGGATGCCAGGTTCTCTCTTCAGTAACAGTCGTGTAAACCTCATGAAAATCGATGGAGTTACTTTGTGTTGGCCTCTTTGGAGGCGAGGACAGTGATGTTTCAGCTTCCCACCAGGCTTCAGATACACAGATAAAAAGGAACTGGTTTCCTTTGCCTTGCTACAAACCAACCATCTTTTCTCCAACCATATTTGAGTGAGTTTTGGTCCGCATCTTGCATTCCTCATGCAGAAGCATGGTGCGAAGGTGCTCTGCTCGAGCTGTCGTGCTGCCTTGCTTTGCAGCAGCTCTATTCATGTGCTCACGGATGGGTAGGTTTGCCTGGAAATACACATCCAACCAACGTGATTTCATTCTTCAAGGGTCTTTTAACACTACACTCAAAAGTTGCTGATAAAGTTGCCCTTTTCCTGCAGATTTAGGAAGATCTCTCGGCTCTGCTTTGAATTAAATTTACATTACTTAATGGCGTGTGGTGACAAATCTTAGGTGTTGCGCAGCACCGGGGTGACTTCTGCACCTGTGGCTGGAAGGGCAGCTCCCGCTTGATACCCCTTGAAGGCATCAAATAGTTCTGCCCCAGCACCGTGTCCCCAGCGCGAAATGGCATTACTGAATTTCTCTAATAGAGTTTCATGGGGTTTTTTTAATCATCATACACACACATATACAAAGATCTGTGTCTGTTCGGACGGCAGTAGGTCTATGGGCTATGCAAAGGGATTTCACTAAGGAGGGATGCCGGGGGAGAAGGTGTGATCCAGGCTGGTGCAGCTGCAGGGACATCAGCAGAGCCATTGCCGGTGGCTTTCTGCTTTCTCCTTTCAAAGGAGAGACACTTTCTGTGGCCAGTGTGGAGTGTTACCTACCTGCCAAAAAAAAATAATCCCCTGGTCCTGTGTGCACTCTGCAAGGCCTCTCAGGTGGGTGAACACAAGATTAGTAGAACAGAAAAGCTCAAATAGTAATCAGGTGGTTGTTTGCATAGTAATACTTTTTTATCCTTTTCTTCACAAAAGGCTTCATCAAGGTGTGGGTTACTTGTTAACAGCTGAAGTCAAGTAGTGATAGGCGAATCTTTTCTCTCTATTTGCACAGCATAACGCAAGAAAGCTGGTTTTTTAAATAGTCTGTGTAAGGACTGTAAAAACAAATGTCTCCACCCTTCACAAACAATGGCTTTACTGGAAAGGCCATTTGCCATGTATAGAGCAGAGAGAAAGAAAAAAAAAAAAGGGGGTAAAAATACCCTGTTCGTGATGGAAATAAGAGTTCTGGCCATTATTCCTTCTGTGGTTGCAAACACATGTCTGGTGACTTCATGAGCTCTGCAGAGCCGAGCACGAAGGCAGGAGAGAAGAGCTTTGGGGGGCCAGTCTGCACATCAGCCACCTCCCAAACCAGCGCACTTCTGAAACAGGATTGAGAAGAGGTTAATGCCATCTGACACCTCAAAGAGCTCCTCCGCATAGATTGCTGATGGGGGACTTAGCTTCTGAAGGCTGATGCTTGGCTATACCTGACTCGTGCACCGAAGATACCCGTTCCCGTGCTGGTTAGTCACCAGTCTTATATTTTGTACACGTTAGTTACTGCCTCCCAAGCAACCAAAGGTGCACCATGAACAGGTTGTAACAAGACCCTTTAAAATGCTGAAAGGTTAGAATGCAGCAAGTGGGATTTTCAGCACATTAAAAAAAAAAATAAAATCTTGTAAACCTTTCATCCCCACATTTTTAATGGACGTTTTTAGTGTGTGTGTATCTTTCTAGGGGAAAAAAAATTATTTGAGGAGACCTAGAAGTATAAATTCAACTGTAAATTGAATTGGGAAGGAATATAAGATGAGATTCCTCTCCAGCATTTTTGAAATCTTGCAGTAGGATACGAGACCTTTTAATGATTTGTCCAGTTGCTTACTTTTATTTTTTTCAATATGGCTAGCTTTCTTTTTGCTTCTTTAAAAATAAGGCTTGGTATGAATTGGGAGGTGTCTCAGATGTTAGCAAGTAGGCTGTCTGAGCTCTGCACCAACTGCAGCTGTGGGTCTCCACCACATGAAACAAAAGTCCCAGAAAGGAACATTTTTCTCTCCGTGTCCATGCAGAGCAGAGGAACGCTTGGTTGTCTTCTCCTTCCTTGCACTGGAAAAGATCTGCAGCAGAGGCTTCATTTGCAGAACATGAGGCTGTTTGAAGTCTCCCCGGCGCCTGTTTCTGAAATAGCGGTCTGCAAAACAGCACAGAGGGACCCTTTGGTGCCCTTGGGAAATTGTATAGTGTTTTCAATTTAACATTTGCTCTTGAGGTCACATTTTGGTGCTCAGAGAAGCCCGGTGTCCCAAAATGCATGGCCAATGCTTCTGCAAATCTGATGTAGAGGGGGCTCTGAGAGGTATTAGCCAAGGCAGGGAGTGCTCGGCAGCCCCCGGCGTGCTGGGAGCGGGACGTGGCCAGCGTTGGGTGACGTGGCACGGGGCAGGCAATGGGGAGTGGAGCGGGAGCCACCACAGGGGTGTCCCCGTGCCCTGCCTGGGGACAATCATACATGGGACATTACAGCCAAGTTTAGTGATGGAGTGTAAAGGAGTTGAGCAGGAGGAGGGAGTGTTGGAGGCAGAGAGTGAGGGGCATTTTAGGAACAGACTTCACCTCCTAATAATAAATGATACACCAGACTAGATGAAAAATCTGCAAGCTGTTTAATTTTCTTTTTTTAATCCTTTTTTACACGCTGTTATAAATGGTAGAATTACGATGATCGGACAAATAAGCTGGAGTGGCAAATGAAATGACCGTTATACAGGAAAGGATGTTCCATTGCTTCTTCCTGTCTTCAGTTGAAATATGTTTGTCGTGACTTTTTATTGTTTAAATTGCCTAATTGCTGTGTTCTGTGAAGGTATTATTTTACTCAATTTATTATTCTTTAATTTGCAAGGTCAACTTTTAATTCAGTGCCAAAAGGTCAGCTCACAAATATTTTATGATTTTTAGTTATTTAACTATGCTTTTAAGAAGTCTTTCAGTGACCAACATTTCGCAGCTTAGCTCTGCTAATTCTCTGTGTCCTTCAAAATAACTCTTGAAATGCACTGAATGAAATGAGGAATAAGAAACATAGGGTAAAGATAAATAAAATTTATTGGGAGCAGGATGCCACTGGCTTGCCCAGACCTAAATGCTATTGATCGCTGCGGCACGTTGTCCCTTGCAGAAGCAGCTTCTCCAAGAACTTGCTTCGTTTCTCTTGGCAAAGGTAGTGTCTGATGCCAGGAGGAAGAACATCCCCTGGGTGCCAGCCTCGAAGGGCTGCCGACCCCTGAGCTCGCCTGCATTAATCTAGTGGGGACTGATCCACGTGCTTCTCCCAGCCTGTTTTAAAAGATTGCTAAAACCTTCCCGATGTTGGTCTATACAGGTTAACCAGCCAAATCTTCTCCCTCTTCGGTGCCATAGGAAGGCATGCTGTGTGTGTCTGAGCTTTACCTGAGCGCGGCTGTTTGCTCCGGTTTGCAGCAATAAGGGAATAACAGATGATATACATTCTTTCTCACAAACGTATTCTTTTTTCCATACTCCTCCTTGAATGAGCTTGTGCCAGAAGTCGCTGAGTTGTTGGGAAGGCTCCGGAAGCTGGTAATTTGCTCACTTAAAGCTCCACAAAAGATACCAATTTTTTGTATGGTTCTTACCATCTAAAGGCAAATATAATTAAGAAATTGAGTCAGTTTACAAATAGGTCATGGATCATGTAATAAACTGCAATTGTTGACATTTATGGAGGCTTTTTCTCCCGAACATTGTTTATGAAGGGCAACTGGCAACGGCAGTGAGACAAAAACTGCTGTAGGCTCCTTTTCTGGGCAGCTCTGAGCCTCCCAGCTCCTCCTCTCTCCTCAGCCTGTCTTTTGAAGCTCCCTTTTAGTATTTTCATGTAGGTACATGTGCTACACTTCAAGTGGTGCCGTAGTTGATTTTCTTGTACTGAGAGCTGTGGGATGTTAATTGCTGGGCTGGTTTTAATGGGTTTCACCTGAATGCTGGCTTTCCCCCGAGGAGGCTGCGGTACACATCTGTGATTTCAGCCGTTGTCCGGGGCTTGGCGGAGCTGCTCAGGGTGGGTGTCCCAGGCCAGGCACAGTGTCCTGCCCGGCTGCCAGGTGGCCTGCGGGACCGTCACCTTCACCAGGTCAGTGTGGAGGCCTCCAGCTGTCTCCAGCAGCACAGACCTTTGTGCATCGCAGCCCCAGATTAACCTCTGGAACAGCTGTAGGTGCACGTACGGTCTTGCGCTTTGCAGGAGAGCTGCAGCACGTCAAAGCACTGTAGCTGTTGTAGCCAAGAAAGGGTCAGGGTATAGTCTGTTCTTGAAGCAGCCAGTAAATTAGCCATCAGGTTTTTCTTATTTCGGCCTGCTGTGGGTTGCATCCCATTCTTGTACCAGAATCACCTACTCCACTCAGAGGCAGCTGATCTGAACTAAAAAAACTCTTGCTCGAGGCAAAATGCATATTCTCTCTTCATTACCCACACCAGACTGGTGAGAAAAAAACGACAGCGGGGGAGGCAGCGAAAAACAGATCAGGAAAGGAGTTGAAAGACCCAGGGCTGAGGTGGAGCCTCATCTGTGTTCAGTTTTTCTCCCATATCTTGTGTGTTCAGAGGTATGGATTCAGGAGAAGGAAAATAAGGGCTAGCCAAGGGATGAGCTGGGGCTGAGCTTCTCCAAAGCTGGCAGTGTTGGGTTGCGAAGTTGTGTTTCAGACCCATTGGTAAGGAGGCAAGGACAGGGCCAAACAGGGTGGAAGCTGCATCTTGTGGGGATCTTCGAGGAACAATAGCATCTTTCATGCTTCATGGCTATAAAATGCATGAATCAACTCACCTGAGGCAGGAGAAGGCAGGAGCAGCTGACATCAGCTGCGGGAGCCGTGTGGCTCATTCTTTTGGGGTTAGCGCATTTCCTGACCGACCCAGTCTGCTCCAGAGGCTGTCTCCAGCCATCCCTCCCTGCCCGTACGAGCTGGGGACAGATGTTTTACATACATCTTTCGTTGTGTCACTCACGCAGAGCCCACCATGTGGGAGCCCAGTGAGAGGCCCGGGTGGATGCTCCTGTTGCTGGACATAATGCTGGGCGAGAGGCGTTGTGTTGTGGCCTTGGTGGCATTCTCACCCAGATGTAGTACCCTGCACCGCGCAGGGTGTCGAGGACAGTCCTACTCATCATGGCGTGGGGACAGCCTTGCTCTCCCTCCCTATGGGCATCCGGGGATCAATGTGCAGGGCTTGGCTTTTTGGATGGTCCATGTAAAGTCCCACAGTCGTGTCTGAGAGACCACCTTTTTTCCCCCAGAAATTTCTGCAGTTGGAATTTTAGTGCAAAAGGTCCCAGAGTGACCGAGCTGGGATTGAACCTATCCAAGAGAAAACCCTTGGTGTAAAATCCCCCCCTCCTCATGCTGCATGAGTCGGTGTTTGGGACACCAGTAAAAGCCAGAGAGAAGCCAAGTTAAACTCATTTAATCTCTGTCTTTTGCTGCGGCACTCAACCTGGTGTCAAAGACTCATATTAATAGGATTATTCTCTTGTCAGATGGGAGCTGGAGATAGTCATCCCAGATGTGCACGCCTGGTTTGAAGGCCTGATTATCTTGTTGGTGTCAGTTCTTGGCCTCTTATCAAAGGGACTCTCATGCACATCATCTTGCAGCTCCTCGCTCTCAGCTCTGCAAAGAGGAGGAGTATACTTAAACAATTTCCAGCTTGTAAGCCGATGTTTGTCATTTTTTTTTCCCTCTGGGGCGGCAGTGTCAAGACGAACAGGCTCCCGAGCTTGTCAGGTAGGAGGTAGGATGGCAGAAGGTTTCTCCTGGTTGAGGACGGTAGATGAGGATAGAGCTACCCCGCTGCGGCAGTGGGGTTACAGCACGGCGTATTGCCAAGCACATGGTGCCTGATGGAGCCTTTTGGGTGGCTGGGATTTAGTTTAAGGTAGAAGATCTTTGCTCTGCCGGCTGCGGGGTGTATCTGCTCGAGGAACAGCAAAATGTTGTGTTGCTTTTGGTGGGCATCATTTAAAAAGACCCTTTATTGATAAAATGCAGTTTAAAATCTGAAAGCGTTACCAGATGGCTGGAGAGGTGACCTTAGAGAGGAATCAGAAATTGAGTAAATATTTTTAAAAGGCCATCTATTATTTTGCTTTTATCAATGTATCAAATAGATTATTAACTAGGAAGTCTGGTGTTTCTGGATTTGTTTACACGAACACTTAGTATCTCTTTGTAGTGAGGGTATCAAGAAGAGAAACCAACTGGTTTCCCACCTCTAAAATCCCCAAACATCGTTTGGTGCCTGTCGCTGTGTCACCAGGCTAAATACAGGCATACGTCCTTCTGAAACCAGCCGGAATATAATAAATACAGGAGCTTCAATCTCCGTCATTCACTGGAAGGGAAAGCTTCTCCCTTCCCAAGGCACACTGACGGGGGGCTGTTTAATTGAGCTGAACAAACCAGTCCTTGGGGGGGCCGTGTCATGCGGGGGGAGCTGCTGGAGGAAGAGCAGCAGTGGCCTGCAGGGCAGCTGGATGGGCTGGGAAACGCGCGCTCGGCGAGGAGTCCCGGCTTAAAGAGTCGGATGTGCATTCTCCGGATGACTTCATGAAGTGCCGAGAGCCAAAAACGCGTGCTCTGCACCGCAGTCGGCAGCGAGAGGGAGGAATTAAACGGGAGGAGGTGGCAGCTGTGTAGTGTAGGTGTGTCACCCCCAGTCAGATTTGCACATGCAGCCATTGCGAACCCAACATGCTGTGGCCATCTCTTGGGTCCAGGTGGACTGGAAATTACTTCTGCAGTTCAAATAAAAACATTCTAGCGATACTCAACTTTTATCAGGCATCACTAAAATCAGTAACTAGCCTACGTTAAGGAGAGTGCAGCCCGCAAAGTTTGTGCTGGGTTAAATTAGCTTGTGTCACGTTTGAATCCTGCAGATAGTGGCGTCGCTGGAATTAAATATTTTGTTGTTTTATTTGGTAAATCACTTTTAAATATGCTGGCTGCTGTGTTCATTACTAGCCCATGATTACTAAAATTACCCTGTTATTGCAACGCCAGCAGTTCTTGTTTTAAGACCTCTCAAGTCTCTTTATTTTTGTCATTAGATTCTACTATTTCTGTATCACAGAACTGTTCTTTAGCTCTGCTAGCAGAAAATACAGATATTTTGGTTACAGTGCGTGGAAACACATAGTGTGTTAAAATTCCCTGCATCTCTGCATGGTGTGAAAAGCCAAGCAAGTTTATATTGCGCTGTGATCTCTTCCTGATGCCTGACTTCAGCTGCCTCTTACAGTTGCTTTGGTTTTCACCCTGTTTATTCACCTCCCATAACATTTCACCTCCTTATGCTTCTGCATTATCACTTGGGGGTTTTTGTTAGCAACGTCTAGCGTTGCATCACCCACCTCTGTCTCTGTTCTCTCTCTCCATTACAAGTCCAAGAATCGTTCTCTGTTTAGTGATGTTGCCTAGGTCACAGATTGCATCATTTATTAACATTTTTACCATAGCTTGCTTGTTTCTCGTACCCTCTGCATTGTGTGTGCGTACATTCATGTTGTTGGCACTGAGTGCTTATATTTTACGCTTTTAGTTAGTATTTTGACTTTTGAGGATTTTTGAAGCCATAAAACGTGCCAACGGAGGGTTGGATTTGCAGAGTCACCTATTTGGCCATTGTCTCAGCCTTGCAGAAAACCCTGATTACGTAGACCCGAGAGGCACCTGTGTGTTAGGACGATGTTTACTTTCTGTGGGGCTGACCGCAGCAGAAGCAAACACCAGCCATCAGAACACAATGTGTCTCTTAGCTTCTTGTAATATGTATTGTGGCGTACAATTGAGAAGTAAGAATATATATTCAGAAAGTAAGAAAAATAATTATCTTTTCTTTCATGCTTTATGCTGGAGCCAGTGATGAGACCTCTGAGCCAAGTGCCTCCCCTCTTTTTTTCCACTTATCTTGAAGCTCTTCTGAATTGTCAGCTGTGAACACAGGGAGGTTAGCACCCTCTTCGCTTAAGACCATTTAATCTTAGTACTAACCTTTCATCGCAGAAGGCACCCGTGAGCCCTGCCAATGCAGGGCCGTTTCTGCAGCACTCCTGCATCCTTTGGCTGCTGCGCGGTGTCTCTGCTGACCTGTGGTGGGTACCAAAGCAGTCTCGGAGGGGGCTTCTCCTTCGCTTTTCTAGTCTCATGTTTATAGCGTGATCCTGTTAAGCATTGTTTTGCCTGCTGCTCATCTCATTAGTTTTCACTTGGTAATAGTGACTCAGAAAATTCCTCTGTATTCCTGAGGTTATTTTCCCTCCATACGTTTATTGGATTAATCCCATCCTGGCTCCCAGAAGGCAACATAGCATCCCATTCTCCTTGTTGCAGACCACAGGTCTGGCTCTTCACCACATGAAGCTACCAGTCGCGGTCACTTATTTCATCCCCCTGTCTCATGTTTGCTTCTTGACTGTGAATTCGGAGTCTGGGTACTCTGTGTGCATGCAGCGGTCTCTGTGGGAGCTGCAGCTCAGTCAGTCTGAGCAGTCCCTAAGCCCACGCAGCAAATTCTCCACAAACATATGCACTGGGACCACAAATCCTTTTCTGCTGAGACTCCTCTGCTGTGTTACTGTTATCTTGTATGTTGGCAGCCTGCTGAGAGCCAGAGCGAGATCTACAAACACAGAACAGGCGTCCATCCCTCAGGGCTGAGAAAAGAGATGGTAAAAGTTTGTCAGACTCACTCAGGGTGAGGGGTGGTGGAAGGGCAAGAACAGTCAGACGTGGACATTTATGTCTGTGTTTGCAATTGAGACCTTTCTTTACCCACCTTAGCGTACGAAGAAGACATCAGTGACTGAAGCCACTTGCGCCTGCTGTCCCCTGCCATCACAGGCAGGCAGTTTCCCATAGGTGCCTCAGAAGAGAGAATTTTACAGTGAGAATAGGATGGAGGACTTTGTGCCCACTCTGGGAGGTGGAGGAAGGGGCAGACGCATGAGAGGAGATGAATCATAGGGGAAATCTGATACTGGGAGACGGAGCCCCGCTGCGTTGGCAGAGTGGAGGGTAGGTGGCAATGGTAGAGGCAGCAGAGTGACCATAACGGTGTGGAAATCTCAATGCCATGCCTACAGTGAAATGTGAGCTCTCTGACACGGTTCTTCAGCTCATGAGGATCCTCTGAGCCACTACGCTACTGCCTTGAGAATTAAATTTGCTCTTGTTGGTGTGCCAGTTCTCCTTTCTTTCCTGTCTCCTTTGAGCTCTTGTAGGGAGGACTTCCAACAGTTCCCGGTTTTCTTCTCTGCAAGCTCTGCAGGTCTCTGCATCTGCTCCAACAGAAGCATCTGCTCCAGACAAGGGCTGACAGAACCTGAGCCCGCACCAGTAGTACTGAACAAAAATAATATTTAGTTACCCTTGAATGATGCATTTTCATTTGTGGTTTTCCCCTGCTTGTGCTTCTGTGCCCCACTTCTTTACTGACTGTTGACAATTTGCATTTGAAGTAGTTGGCTTCAGTATTAGGAGATGTTTTGTGACAGTTTGGGATGCCAAACTGGGCCCTGTTCACCTCCCCAAACGTGCATCTGCCTCCTCGCCCTGCTTTGCAGATCTAGCAGCTGAGTGGAGAGGGATTAGCCTCTAGACAGGGCTTTCAGAAACAGACTGTAATTAAAGGTGCAGGATGGAGCTCAGTGATCACCTCTGATTACTGGTGCAAATGCTTTAAGAAGAGAAATTAGAGCAATGGCGTATTAAGAGGTGGGTTCTCAGGTCTTAATATCTCAAGCAGTTCAGTCTTTTTAAAGTGATTTGGTCAGATTCTGCCTTCTGGTACCTCTGTGCAAATCTGGAGTAACCCCAGTACACCAAAGGTGTTGCAGAGCAGAGTTATTTTGCTTGAGGCAGTTCAGCATCCCTGTCCCTTCACCACTTGCTCCTTCAGGTAGAGACTGTTGGAGTTCAGTGCTGCTGAGCACCTCACTCTGCTCGGAAAGGAGAGAGGGAAACACCATATTTATTTTACAGTGATAAGTGGTAATATAGAACTATTCTGTGTTTCATGCTTGTACAGCCTCATTGGTGTCACATTATTTCTTACTACTCAGCTTCCGCTGGTAATTTGGGATTATTTCTAGGACAGTATAATTACTCAAATCCCACCGCTTCCACAGCGGTGCACAGCATGCAACGAATGAGATCAGTACTTTTAAAAGTAATTACAGAAACATCATTGCCTTGTTGGCAAGTTAAAATTTTTGTGAGAGAGAGCATCCTGTGCTTCCCGGACAACTCTATGTTGTTACTATATATATGTTACTATATATTAATAATTTGCAATATCCTATCCATTGGCCTTGAGTAGTGTCTGGGTATGAGTCATGCGTGGACCTGTACAAAAAAAACCCCAAATTCTGGTTGCGAGTGCGGATGTAAGGAAAAAAAAGTGTATTAGGTAGGTAATATGAAAATGTTTCCTCTTTTTGGGTGCTGACTTAACTTTAACCACCTGTTACAGCATTTTCTGAAGCCTCAGGTCACTGCTGTAGAAACAACATGCAGGAGATGTCTTGAGCCAACTGAGAAAGCGAGTCGAGAGAGGTCATTTTACAGACCTTGAGCTGTCTTAAAGAGTAAGTTGCCTGGCACAGGAGCCTGGTGTCATAGCACAGTTTCCTGTTCACGGGAGCCTCTTTCAAAGACAAATGCGAAAGGATTTAGCCATTAAACACGGAGGCGGCAGCAGTCCTGGAGTGAGAAGGTGGAGTTGGATTTCCCTAAGAGGAGACTGTGAAATGTCTTCCTTGCAAAACAGGTCTCTGAAAAAGAGGCAAAGACAAAATGGTAATTTTTTCAGGCCTGGGATATTTTATTTTGAGCTTGAAAAGCTTTACTTTTTTTTATTTTACTTTTAATTATACATCCATCCTTAATTAGAACGGTTGGGTTTTTTTTTTATGAAACTGAAGTAGAAGATACATTTGGCAAGTGGGGAAGCCCTTTTCAATTTTACTGTAATGAAATTAAAGTAAGTTAGAGGTCATCAAGGCTCAAGTCTGGGCTCGCAGGCTTCATGCCTGTGAACAGTCATCGTCCTCCCCCCCCCGAAATGTAGCATCAAAATTTGCTTCTGCTTCACTGCTTGGGGTAGCTCACCCTTGTGAACTGTCCTGCTCCACCTTCACCTCCTTGTAGGTACAAAGGCAGAAGTTCATTCTGGCTTGGAAGGAGGGAAGAAAATAAAAAGAGGAGTAAAATCCAGCTTCTCTGGAGTAATTCTCTGCTTTTGTGGGGGTCTTGGAGGAAGAGCTGGTTCCGCCTCTCGTTAGCAGTGATGGGAGTCAGCGGTAATGGGGAGAGCCTGAGCTGGAGGTCCAGAGCAGGGACTCCATACAGTCCTCCTTACCAGTACAGGATTTTGAGTTATATATGAATATAAAAAAAAATAACGTATGGGGTGGTAGCAATTACCTGAGTCATTCCCGATGAAAGTTTCAGCGGAAAGGGTGTGATTTGGTTAATTTGTATTATTTTCAGGGACATGATATTGGGAGATTTCTGGTAGAAATGGTTTTCCTCCACTAGGCGCTTTCTGCAGATGTTGCAGCCAGCTGTCGTGATACCTTTGTGTGCATCTTGCAAGAGGGATCACGTCTGCCTGACGAGTTCTGGAGCCAGGTTGGGTGACGGCCAGGTATCACCGCTGGCCCCACGCTGCCCCCAGCCCTCCTGCCTGTGCTGCCTCTGACCTGGAGTATGCCGAAGTCCTCTCCATTCCCGGCACATGTTTATGGGAATTTTTCTGTCCTTTCCACTAAGGTTGCCCCATGCTGTGCCCCAGCAGCCCTATAAACCTCTCCTGATCTGGGTTGCAGCTGCTTTGCCTTTCTCCCCGTCACCAGCTGTCACGCCCAGAGAGAAATACTTCTTTCCTGCAAATCCTGAATCTCTGCTTCCCTTTACCAAGGGTCCACCTGTGAGACATTCAAGGAAATTAATGTTTCGAGCAGCCAGCACTGTGAGGTCCTTCCTGCAGCTGTGGACCACCATGGGTAGGATTTGGCCACCTTGGCCATCAGGTTTTCTTGCACACTGGAACAGAGAGGGGTTTCTGGTCTGTCCTGCAGAGAGAAGGAGTGGGTCTTCTCCCTGGCCCATGGGACGTTTGTAGGCGTTGTTGACCCAGTGTGGTGACTGTGGGTGCTATAACGGGGTGTCCTGTCAACCTTTAGAAAGCTCCTTCGTGAGGATGCTCAGCACTGGCCAAGTAATACCAGGCTAGATCTAAACAGGGCTAAAGAGGTTTACGAAAACTGAGGAAATTTCAGAAAATACCTAAAATACACTTTCCGGCTGAGAACTATATCACTCAATTGATGCCGTGACATAAACCTAATTTTATCAGTGGAGAGAGAGAGGGAGAAGTGGCTGTGCTCAAGGGCACGCTCTGATGTGTTGTCTATACAGATGGCCCAGGAGATCAGGTGGTGAAAAAGTGTGCTGTGGACACTGAAACAGCAAATCCTTTCTACTAATTAAACTTCACCAATTATCTGAGCTCTTGGGAAATGACGCCGCAGTATGAAGCATCCTGCAGGAATTCAGATAAGCTCTTTGCAGAGAAAATCCTGATCTACAGACAACTGCTTTTCACAGTGTGCAGTACCAAATTTTTAAAAAGGAGAATTTTTTAAAAATAAAATTAGTATTTACACTCACTCAGGGATAAAATTTATCCTATAGTGCATGCATACAAATGGCTGATACGGGGGTTTGGTGTGTTTCACGGGAAGGTGATAAGACCCCTACTAATGTTTGGTGAAATCTCACCCTTCTGACTCAGTGGTTTCTCGGGAAGTTGCGCTCTCTTCAAGTCGTACCAAAGTACAGTCTGGGAGCTCGGGCTGAAGGCTTCATGTCCAGCAGTCACGTAACACTCAGGCTCTGCTAATATCAGTGGGACTATATGGGTAAGGATTCATAGAGTGAGGATTTTCATGTTTTCCCTTAATGATTTTCGTTTTAAGGCTCACTGTTAACGGTGACAGTTTTTGAGGATATTTTTCATAGGCAAATATTTTGTATTTTTCTATAAAATACAACCAAAACAATGAAAAATAATGCTAGCAATCTACTGCTACTATAATGGAGGAAAGATATATATATTCATTAGCCTTTGTAGAAAATACAAACAGCCTTGAGAGCACTCAGTGTACAATGAAGCTTTTTTCCATGGGCACTTTATTCCATGGGAGTCAAAAAGTGCTTCTTCCATGGCACCATTAAGGTCATCGTATGTCCAGCTTTCACTGGGTATGTCCTCTTTTCCACTTGGAATTTTTGCCTGGGTTGACTTTGCTCCTGGATGTCAGGATGTCCTGCGGTCTGGTAGCAGCAATAGTTTCGATGGGATGTCTGGAAGTGGTGGATAAATTGTCACCGCACTGGTAAAACTTTGTGCTGTGCGTGATGCAGGCGGCGTGAGGAATCGTCCTGCCCTGCCGAGGCGATGGCTCGGTGGTGGGCATGTGCCTGCTGGGTGTTGGCACTCACCCGTAATGAGTGCTTGTCTGGATCATCTGCAGCCTTGGCAGAGTAGGAAGGACAGAACCATCACCCAGAAGAGAAGCAGTCACCCTGCCCTTGGCCAAAGGCACGGGACTGATGAGCAGAGCCTAGCCTGGTGCCCTCCTGGTGATGCCCAGCTAATGCTGTGGTAAGATCAAGGATGTATTCAGAGCACCAGTGTTTTCCTCTGTTATCCAGTGTAGTAAATTCCTTTAAAGATAATTTGCTTATGGAAGTGGTTGGAAAGCCTTATGTTAGTCCTAGAACGCAAAATACCTGTTTCGCTCGTGATCTGTGTCTTACAAAGTGCCTGGCAGAAAATTTTATCTGATTCTTAACGAAGTGAATCATGTAGTTCTGAATCCATTCCTACAGTTCAGCTGAATAGAAATCATTAGATAGGCATTTGAGATTGCAGTATCGTTTCTGAAGATCAGCGTAGTTTCTGTGTTCCACCAGTGGCTCCCAGTCACTGCTATTACCCACTTTAATCTGTCATAACTTGACCTGCCTTTTCTCTGCATCAGCTTCCCAAGATGACGTTCGGCGATAGAACTCAAGCTCTTGCATTCTCCCGGTTTTGTCTGTGGCGCTGCTTTTCTCTTTGGGAAAGTTTTGGAGAGAAAAATACCCACTGCAGGTTCAGGATTATAGAAACAGGAAACAAGTGCTTTGTCCCTTTTGATTCATGTCCAGCATACTAGTTTTAACGGCAGGGATCCAAGAATAATCTTCTCAGTTGACCGTGTGGCCAAAAATACCATGATCTCATTGCCAGTGGCAAGTGACACGTAGATGGTTAGCTAAGCAAAGATCATCTTTGTTTTTACATTGCGTTTTCAAAAGATTGCGTGGGTTGCCTATCAGCAGAGAATCTGGACAAAGTACATACATTTTTTCTATAAATATTGCCAGTGCCCGGTGAGTCTTTCCCGAAACTACTGAAGTTTGGTAAAGGTGTTTTTGCCTGTTTATTTTATCTCTCTGTTCTTTTTTTTTTATTTTAATCACATGATGCAAGCAAATATTTTTTATTTCAGTTTCTTATTTGCTTAAGTTTTATTTCCTCAAGTTTCTTATTTGCTTGTTTGCTTCTGATGCTGCTTAACTCAGAAGACCTCAGTCAACAGAAAAGATCAGCAAAACCGGTCAGTTGAAAATCTAGTAAGAAAAAAGAAAACCTATTCCCTTTGAAACCAAAAATGGGGAAATATGTGATATTTTGCTGAAGAAAATATTTTCATTCTGGGTATTTCTGATCAAGTTAAGCTAATGCAAAGTCTAAATTCTTCAGACTGTGGGAGATGGATGTATTTTGTGTTGGATCCCGGTGGATGAACCTTGATGCTCCCCATCACTTCTCTCTGTTTTGATTGACTTCTTATTAAAAACTCTTAAACGTTACTTGAACTTGAGAGAGAAAAGAGAGAAAAGAGAGCGTTACAAAGGCTCTGAAACCTTTCCTTTAGGACATGCATGTTACAGGCGGGACATCTGTGCCCCAGTCATCGCTCCCATCAATAAATTTGATGTGAACTGAAGCAGCACAAGAGCGTTACCCTGCTTGTGTGGGTCCCTCGTCTTTGAGCGTGTTGGAATCTCCTGGGGCAGAAGGAGGAGCTGAACCAACCTCTCCTGCACCCGGTGCACTGCTTGTCCTTCCCCAGATGGATAACCCTCTGTTTTTTCTTTGTATTAATTTGCAAATAGTCTTATGATGACCGAAACTACAGAAAACTAAAAACAAAATACACATATGTCTAAGAACGCCCTTAGTTTCCCGAGCTTTGCTTCAGCAGAGCACAAGGGCAGCCTGTAACCTGTTGAGCTCCCACAGGTGAATTTTTCTGGTGTTTTTTCTGTTTCAGGGAGCTGGGCAAGTTTCTGCTTTGCCCAGTGTATCAATAACTCTTTTCGGCCGATACGTAGCTGTTTGGAAAGCCTGCCTGTAAACAGAAATGACATCAGAAAAACGTGACCTTCGTCTTTTTTCATTGTTCCCTCCTTTATTTTCCAGTCAAGATAGCAAACCTGAACTCCGTCCAGCGGGAAGCATCCCCATGATTTCACTGTGGGTCACTGCAAGGAGCAGAGCCGTATCTCCAGGCAAAAGGAACACGGGAACATGGAGACATTTAGAAAGATAAAAGTGATGGATTTCATTTTGCTGACACTGTTTTGGAAGGATCCTTTTGAGGTCACTAATACACAGTATGGGTGCAAACACTGAGGCAGAGAGGCTATTTCCTTGTCGCTGCTCCCTGTTTTGAAACTCCCAGGCCCCCACCCCAACTCTTCCCACCCCACCTTGCCGTCCCCAAAATAGTTTTCATCCACTCCTGCTTTGAAAGTGCAGAGAGAGATTGAGCGGTGCCCTGGCTTGCCTGGGGAAGTTCTTGCTTTAATCAGACCAAGTGAGTAAAAACGTTTGCAGGGGATGTGTAGGCAGGAGGAGAATGAGAGCTTTTGTGGGGACCCATGGGTTGCTCCCCCGGCAGCATGGGGGAAAGCAGGGACTCTCTTTTGAAGTGGGGTTAAGTGACGTAAAGGCATGTCTCGGGGTAAACGCGCTGCTGTTATCTTACTCTGTACAAAATACAACGTTTACTTGGAGACCATGCCCTGAATGGAGGTTAACGCTGGAGCATGCCATGACTGCACTTCAGTTTGTCTGATGCTTTCATGGATCTTTGAGAAACCTGTTTTGAGTCCTCTGTACAACTGGCTACAGCTGGGAAGGCAGAGATGGCCATAGCCCTTTGGCTGTGGGATGAGTGGGTGACTGGGCTCTCCGTTCCTGGGCTCCATGCACCCCGATGCTCGTCGGCATCCCCTCCTGCCCGGCCGTGTCCTGTCCAAGCCACTGCGGCCACCACTGCGGTGCCCTGTGAGATGTGGCTGCAGGCAATGCAAGCCTCTTGGGAAACCAGTGCTTGCCTTTTAGCTATGGACATTTAGCTTTGCATTTAATTAGAATGAAAATGTAAATGATATTAAAAACCTCTCCCTTTAAAGTTCAGAGAGGCTTAAAAATTACTGCAGTAATTAGGCAATAGTTCTGATTATACATCAAATGAGATCAAGCTTTATGAGAGGTGACGGAGCCCCCAGCAAGTCAGTCTGTGAATCTATCTGGTGTAGCGATCTGGAGTGGGGTTTTTCATCTGAACAGGTCTGATGGGTGCCATAAGACACACAGTCTCCATGGACATTAGCATGAAATGGAAACACATCTCTTCAGCTCATGTGATGGCCGTGGAGCAGGAGCAGGGTGGGCTCCTGGGCTGCGCTATCCCTTCTGAGGGGCTGCGCATCCCTCCGCAGGGCTGTGTATTCCCACTGAGGGGCTGTGCATCCCTGTGAGGGCCTGTGTATCCCATCTGAGGGGCTGTGTATCCCCACTGAGGGGCTGCGCATCCCTGTGAGGGCCTGTGCATCCCATCCGAGGGGCTGCGTATCCCCACTGAGGGGCTGTGCATCCCTGTGAGGGCCTGTGCATCCCTTCCAAGGGGCTGTGTATCCCTGCAAGGGGCTGTGCATCCCCTCAGAGGGGCTGTGCATCCCTACGAGGGGCTGTGCATCCCATCCGAGGGGCTGTGCATCCCTGCGAGGGGCTGTGCATCCCATCCGAGGGGCTGTGCATCTCTCCAAGAGGCTGTGTGTCCCTTCCGAGGGGCTGCGTATCCCTCCGAGGAGCGGTGCGGCCAGGAGCCGGGCAGGGAGTGCTGCCGGTGCCGGTGTCGGCAGGCAGGGAACTGGTCCAAGCCACGATGCTGGAGCAGGCTCAGCCCCGCTGCAGAGCGTGGCCAGGCAGGGGAGTCTTGTCGGTCCTTGCTAACGAGGAGAACCAGCTGAGGTACACGGAGATGTGCAGAGCCTGGGAGGGAAAATCAGTTTGCATTTTAGCTAGCAGGGAAATTGCCTTGTCAGTAAAATGGTCTGGAAGGAGCTGGTTATTGGCGTGCTCACGCTATCTTCCCACACATCGTACTTCCCTCCAAGTCTCGGCTTCACCCTCGTGCTTTCTGCTCGGGACAGGGACTTGTTTCCACTTTGCTACTGCTGCATCCCTGCCAGCTTCCCCTGCCTGCGTCTCATCCCCCCCAGCGGTTACACCCCCTGCGCACCAGGTACCTGAGGAGCAAGGGGTGATGCTGCGGGAGGGTGCTGGGGGAAGTTAGGCATCTTTTCAACCTCGCTGCCGTCAGAATTCAAGAGTGCTTATTCCTGCCAGCAGATCCAACTTGCCTGACTTCCCACCCTCCGGAAATATTCCCCCAGACTGGTGTTATCAACCCAATTAGCATTTCAAAATTCTCAGCTTGCAGGTGCTGATTTCAGAAAAGCTAATGGCAATCTTGTACAATGTTGAGCAATCCAGTTGGCATCAATTTGTTCTTAATCCCCTGTTCAAGCTGCAAACCAAAATATGTTGTATTTTTTCTTTTCAGTATTGTGTACAAAGTAAATAATCCTGAACAGCACAGGCTACATTAACGATAATGATGCCAAAATTAGTCTGTTTTTTTTCTCTTTACACACATCAGGAATTCACAGTTGCTTTATGCACGGCTTCTCCTCCCACAGGTTGGGGTTTTTTTTAGCTGTCTGATTTAGCTGGTACTGCTATGGCTGCTGCCAAGGGAACGTCGCAAGCCCCAAGTCCCCACTGCCCACCCTCCCCGGGCATCCCAGATATCCATCTCAGTCAGGATGAAGAGGTGACTCGTCTTGCAAAAAGAAGTACATGAAAGTTTAACTTGGAGTGTTTTTAAGAGTGTCTGCAGCCTGTGAGCATTAAGAGGTGGCTTTGCCTGGAAGCGTCTGGACACTTTGTCGGGATCCTTTGCTTGCACTGACCCCGACATCACTTCCCAAGCACGGCTGTGGCTGAGGCGATCACAGGGCAGTGCAGTGGCAGGGCA
The DNA here is from genome assembly GCF_028500815.1 of Rissa tridactyla. Lineage (NCBI taxonomy): Eukaryota > Metazoa > Chordata > Aves > Charadriiformes > Laridae > Rissa > Rissa tridactyla. Next base: position 202,133,738 of record NC_071466.1, read on the forward strand.
CAGGCTGGCACCGCCACAACCCAGGTGGGTACCCTGTGTCCTGGGTGGGCCGGGGCAGACCCCTTGGGTGCTCTGAGCTGCTGCGGTGGCAGCGGGATGGTGCTGGAGGCACTGTGGTTAACACTGGTTTGGGGAGAGCTTGTCGCTGGTACTCACTCTGTGGCAGCGTGGACCATTGCCTGTCCTCTGACAAGCTTCCAGCCTTGGACTGTTTAATCCCAGGTACCTTCTTTTCCCCCACAAGAGGTGTTTTCCCCAGGACACTCCCCTCCCATGTAGCTCAGGCAGGACTGAACCCCCATAGCTGGTGTGCTCGCGTACCCCTTGCGGCTCAGCCACGTTCTGTTTTACCTCGCCCTGTCATCTAAAATCCCCCCATAGCACCAAGTAACACATCTTTCTCTTCCCCCTACCGGTGGCCCTTCCGAACCCTCTTTTTTCCCAAAGGATGCTGGGCAACACTGGCCAGGGTTTTCAAAACAGAGCATCTGCAGAAGGGGGGCTGCAGCTGCTTGTCCTTCCTGCAAATTTAGAGATGTTGAGGTGTGGATTCAGACACCTGATTTTAGGAAAACCTTTGCAACTCGTGCTGTGCATTCCATGTTCCGTGCTTCTACTGTCTGCGTGCTTGCCCTGCTCATCCCTCGTCCTTTGCTTTCTGCTCTTCCCATCTTGATTTTCAACTCCGATCCTTTTCCCGGGCAGACAATTGCTCTTGTTTGGGGCTGCTGGGTCGGGAATGAAGCTCTGCATGAGTGCCTGGGCAGGGACTCAGGGAATTAGGCTCTAGGCCCAATTTTGGCCGGGACTGAAGCCCGCTGAAGTCAATGAGAATCTTCCTGTTGAGGTAATGGAATTTGGAGCAGGCCTGGGCTTCAACGTTCTTCAGAGTAGTGATTCCAATGTGAGCCTTTGGCACTGTGTAAATAATAGATAATTATTTTTATATATCCTTTCCAAAGCTCACAACTTGTGTTGGCAGTTGGTGCTCCTAAATGTGCGAAGCTGAGACTGGCAGTCTGAAACGAAGGGACAAAAGCAATGACGTATGCTTCATGTGGCCAGGGAGAATCATTTCTGTGTCATTTCATCCGACTTGATACACAGAAGGAATTGCTCATCAGCAGCTTTTCCGATCCCAATGAGAGGGAGACTCTGACAGAATCCATTAGTGCCTGTCTAAGAAATTACAGAGCATTATACAGAATACATTTATTTTTTTCCAGAAGGAGGTGTATATCCCAAGGACATTACTTTTCTGTTATTGCACCATTTAGTGTCGCTTTTCTCTAGCAGAAGAGAAATTCATACTTTCATCTGTTCCTACCAAAAACCAGGAACTACTTAGGGGTGCCCGTCGGACATTCGCCGCTGCCCATCGCTCTGGCCTTTCAGAGATCCAAGGCCAACACCAGCCCCCACATCCTTTGCCAAGGTGCCCTGAAGGCACCTCAAAATGGGGTCACCTGCACAGTTTCTGTCCTGAAACACTTCTCCAGTGAGGCTGCTCGCTAACTGGGAAGACCCCGGGGTAGGGTCTCTGTAAATTCACAGTTATGCCTGTTTTCGTTTTCCTTTCTGGTAATGTTTTCTGCTGTTTGGCAAAGCATCTTACCTGGGTTCCCACCCGCCATTTCCTGTGCAGCTTACTTTCTCTCAGGATATTTTCTCTGTGCTATAAGCCCCTGAACTTTTCCATAATGTAGAAAGTATTTTAAAGAGTTTTCTTATGGATGCTCGTAGACTTCTCATTTCTACTCACAGAAGTGAAGCTTTGTAGTGCCTAGAGCAGTGGTTTGGAAGGGGTGATATTAGTACAGTGGTATTTCATACATTTTAAATCCGTTTCCATGGTGGTGGAAGCACAATGCAAGGAAGGGACTCGGCCCTGCAAGGCTTTCAGACTTTCTGAGGCAAGCTGAAGCTTAGCGCAGGACTGTGCATCTCACTTTTATGGACGTCTGCCGGTTTTTTACTGCTGTTTGCTCAGCGGGCAGCGTGGTTTGGGTTCCAGCTCTGCTCAAGCAGTCGAGTATTGCCTGAGGTCTCTAATGCTATGAGCTGGTGCTACTTACGTGCTATTGCCACCCAAGCAGTGGAGAGGACGCTAAAAATATGGCATCCTCATCATTAAATCAAGGCTTAGCACTGGACTAGGTGTGTATTAACTCCCGTATGTAAAAACACGCCTGGAAGCAATGGGGGATGGAGGTTTGATCATTCAAAGGCATGTTACCAAGTGATGTTTGCTACCCATGGGCATGCCTGCTTCTAATGAGCTGGGCAGAGCAAGAGGTTCTTTGAACCTATGGAGTGTCCTTACCCTACGTTTTGCTGGCCAAGGAGTTTGCGTGGCTGTCGGAAACTGATACCGGTTACTTCCAGATGCATTATAAAGCAAAATTAGAATAGACGCGGGTTGGGCTATCTAAGAAAAAAAGCTCTGATGCTAAAGTATTTATATAAAATATTCAGCTTTGATATGCAGCCCTAAGACTTTTGTATATAATAAACCAAAAAAAATTTGTTAATTATTTTATTTCTGCCAACTTAAAAAGCAAACAAAAAGATCCTTTCTGGCCAGGTACTGCTGTTGCCAAATGTGCATTTCAGTTAAACTTTGCTGTGTTTACATTTCTAGATAAAAAAATTCTTTGGTTTATGGACTGCCAGAAGACGGAAAGCTGAGATTAGAGTCTTGAATTTGATTTGGTTTGTCACAAAATAAGAATAAGCATGAAGCAATGACTATTTCATCAATTCTTTGTTACTAGTGTATTTTAGAGAGGTTCAAGCTTTTGTCATACTTACTGTCTTCTTTTTTCTTTGTAATGCATCAGGGTATGTGATTGCTATTGAATCTTCTCATTAGTTTGATGGAGGATGAAGATGGGTAGTTATGTTTTTAAGGAGCCTATTCAAGTAACGACAGTGACACAAAAGACAGCAGTCTGCTTTGATTTCCACCTTCTGGAGATTTCTCTTGTAGAAAGCGTACATAAAATAATATCACCAGGATATAAATTCAGTGTGTAGGGACTGTGTTTGTAATGAACACCTCTTCTCCTGTGCGGCCACCCGTCCATCCGGAATCCTCTTTGTCCATTCACTGACATGTTAGTCGCTAAGAGTCTTTTATTTTAATCTTCCCACCTTGTTTTTGATAAACATGGCTATAACAGCTTTTGAAAGAACCTTTTATGATTTGTTTAGGATATTTATGCTGCCTTCATTACCCCAGTATCTCCGCATTTCAGCATCTGCACCCACTACTCCACAATGTGCATGTAGGTGCCATTATCCCCACTTTACGGAAGAGAAACTTGAGGACAGAGTGACAAAAGCCATTGGTACAAGGGTTTTAGGAGCCAACCCTGCAAAAGGACGGACTGAATCCTGTCTTCCTCCTTGGTCCGTCCTGCATTTCCCTTTTCTCAGGTGCTTGGGCTGCTCCAATCCGGGCTGTCTGCCCAAGCCCCTCTTAGCAGGATGTCTATATGTCCCTTCTGCCAGCATGGCTCGTGTTTTTAGAGCTCCATCAGGAAGACTCCTGCATGCAGCCAGTTTGCTGAAGCCAAGCAGATGACGGCTGTGAGAACTGGTGACAGCTAAGCCCTGCATGTGTGTCTGTATTCATCTGTGCGAAGGTCTGCTCCAAAGACTAAAGTGTAGCCGGAGTTCCTCCCGTGTGGCGTCACTTGAAGGGTGCTTCACACCCCTGACTGAAGCCGTCTTGCATCTGCCAAAACACGATAGGGACACTTTATAGCTGTGTCATAAGACCTTTGAAAACTCAGGTTGTTAGAGCCTTTTTAGCAGAACAACAGATGGGTGGTGTGTGTGTGTGTCAGATAGCTGCACGTGGTAGGCATGTCAGACAGTGAAAAGACATAAAGTATTACTGCTCCATAAAATAGTACTTCCTAATATTATTTTTCTCACCTTTCTGGCAGGAAACATTTGAAACTTCCATGGAGTATTTCACCTGCGAATCTCAAAATACATATAATAGCATGTATTCACGGCTTAATTCAATTCCCAATAAAGATGAGGACAAAATTTCCGCTTTCTTTACTGCGCCTGTTCCATCCCTCAAAGCGAATGTTGTCTGCTGAAAGTAGAATAGATACTAATTTGGTCCCATAAAACCACAGATTGTTTCAACTTTCCCCGAATTTCTGAATGAATAGATGATCGGATCCCGTGATGCTGCTCTCAGACTCGCTGGTGATATGAAAGAGGCGCTTGTCCGGCAGGCTGTATAGCCCTGCCGCGCTTTTGTTGCCTATAGGACACATGCTCGGCTCCTTTTTACTCTCTTTTTATTTTAATGCTCTGCAGCAGGGCCGCACAAAGCCGAACTGGCTTTTAAAACACAACTTCATTTTGCAGCTATACGTCTGTGCCCGGTTTTCTTTTGTGCTGCCTGCGGAACAAGGAGGCTGTGTGGTATCTGACACCAGGCTTTTTCCAGTGATTTATTAACTGTGTCAGAATAGCTGTTGTGAATGCTGGGAAGCTCTTGCATATTGTGACAGTTGATATTGATTATGACAGTTTGTAGACTCTAGTGCGTTGTCAGACAGTGGATCGTATTTTGTCTTCTTACTATACATACCACGGGCTATAGATCATAGTGTTTGCTTAAGAAAAGGACCCATTGTCCAGCGTTCTCGCTGGTATGAGAGAACTTCTGTAGCATATTGTGCAACAAATAGCAAAGTAGTTCAGGCACCCTATGGGACAGGCAGGCAAATGTCAATTGCTGTAGGAAAAAAAAAAGTGAATAGTTTGTTCTGCTTCTGGCCTTTCAGGGGAGTGAGCCCTCCAGTTGACAGAAGTGGGTAGACTAGTCTGAGGATGTCATTTATGAAAATATGGTGCATCCTCTATTGTCCGTTGGCCAGAAATCCACAGGCTACGCAGGAGGAGGAGGTTGAAGTGAGGATTTTGGCTACTGATCATTTTCCAAGGTTGCTTTGGGTCTTGATGGAGGCTGAAACCGCGTGGTTCTAGAGTCTGAGGAAGAGGAGAGAAAGATTTCTGCAGGCTTGGGAGAAAGGGAAAGCCGTCACATCAGCTGCTGTGAGGAGCACGTCAAACAGATCAACCTGAACAATGACCTCTTCTGACTGTTTGGTTTTAGCGAGGCAGTAGTAAAGTAGCACACAGGAGAAAAGATTTTTCTGTTTGCCTAAAAGCTGCTTCAGTGTTGAAAAAAGTCAACAGCTGAGCTTTTACAGGCAACCGGATCCGGAGGAGGGAGTCAAAAGCCATTTGGTTAATTATGCTGCCATAATTTACTATATTGCTGCTGTACTATTGGAGGAAAAACCTTCCAACAATACATGTATTTTTAAAACAAAAGAGCACTTGAGGTGTAGTGGTGACAGTGAATAAGGAAAGGAGCCGTTCTGATTCTTCTGTTCTTGACAGACCTTTTATAAGAGCCCATCACGGGTCATAAACTTACAGTTTGAGATAATAAAGTGTCGGAAAATGATCTTTAGCAATCCATCTATTAGAATTTTGTTCTCACCTGGGGTTTAGATTGATTCAAATGCAGTTTCTGCTGCAATTTTACATTGATGGGATCCAAAAACCATTTCTGAATATATTTTATGGTTTAATTGAAATAAATGTAGTAGCAGGTCACTTGTGAAGTGATTATTTCTGGGATACTTTGAGCCAAGACTATGGCACTGAGCTGGAACCTAGGGTAACTTGATTCAGTTCTTAATTCCCCTGTGGGCCTGATATTGGCCACTCAAACTAGTCCATCTCTCTCATGAGAGACACAACCACTTCTGGTTGTTTATTTACAATATGAGATCTTTGAGAAGGAACATTTCCTATCAGAAGCCAGTTTTGATCTCTCCTGGCATTTCTAGGTGATCCTGGAGTTCTAGACACGTTTTCTGTAATGCAGTCTGCATGTTCTTAATGAGCCCTTAATGTTAGCACGGAGACAGTGTTAAACTAAGTGGTTTGGTTTCAGTGATGATGCAACTTCCCGTTCCATGCTCGCATCAAATTTGGATTAATTATAGCACTCACTGTGTCATAATTATGTTTCATAGTGATAGAATGCTCTAGAGTTCGTACATTCACAGCACTACTGTAAGCCTCAGGGTGTACTGAGATTTTACAGTGGCATCTCTCAGTCCAGTGTTAGGTTCTAGTGCTATATTTATAGATTTACAGGTTTTATTGCAAAACATCCACAGAAATAGCAGAAAAGCTTTAAAGGAAGGATAAATGGAATAGTTTTTAAATGTCTGCTTTTTGGTCACAGACATATTTTATTTGAATTTTTTTTCTTATTTTCATAAAAGTATTTTGAAGAAGTTAGGTGTGAGGAATGAAAGAAGTTCAGGTGTTCAGATGTGAAGACTTGTTTCCTTAGGTGACTTTTCTCTACAGCTGTGGTAACAAGTCTCTGTCTGTTCTGGCTCCTTAAGCCTGAGACAGTGCCGGGAGAAGATAATTTTGCTGTTGTGCTGTGAAAAGTGACAGCTTCCCAGCACTGGTTCTAGGCTAGCAGTGAGCGACTTGTATGAAGATCCATTCAGTTGCTATCAGGAGAGGCCCCTTCCCCTTGGCTTCCCCTTGGCTGTCCTGGGGCTCTCCGGCTGTCCATTTGCTCGTTGGCTCTTGCCAATCATTTGCCTGGGTCGTTCTCCAGGTATTCTGGACTCCTTGAGATGTCCCTGGTCCTTTGTGTTACAGTCCTTACGAGATTTTGTTTTGTTTTCCTGAGTAAAGGCATTGGTAATCACTGTGGAAGGTGGATACATTTCCCTCTCTCATCCCGGTGCCCCGAAATGTCTCGCAGGTCTGTTTTATTTCCAGGAGACTGCAGAAGCCTCCTTGTCCGTAGGTTGAAGCCTTCTCTCTGACATCGCTGTTATCTTTCTCTCCTCCCTTCAGATGGTGTCCATAGTGTCACGGCAGTCTGCACCCTGCGCGTCACCATCATCACGGATGACATGCTCACCAACAGTATCACAGTGCGGCTGGAGAACATGTCCCAGGAGAGGTTCCTTTCTCCCCTCCTGTCCCTGTTCGTGGAGGGGGTGGCAACAGTCCTCTCCACCGCCAAGGATGGCATCTTCGTTTTCAACATCCAAAATGACACAGACGTCAGCTCCAATATCCTGAACGTGACCTTCTCGGCTTTGCTCCCGGGTGGCATTCGAAACAAGTTTTTCCCCTCCGAGGACCTACAGGAGCAGATCTACCTCAACAGGACCCTGCTGACCATGATTTCCACGCAGAGGGTGCTGCCCTTCGACGACAACATCTGCTTGCGCGAGCCCTGTGAGAACTACATGAAGTGTGTCTCCGTCCTGAAGTTCGACAGCTCGGCCCCGTTCATCAGCTCCAACACCGTCCTGTTCCGCCCCATCCACCCCATCAACGGGCTGCGGTGCCGATGCCCCCCGGGCTTCACGGGCGACTACTGCGAGACGGAGATTGACCTCTGCTACTCCAACCCCTGTGGGAGCAATGGGCTGTGCCGGAGCCGAGAAGGGGGCTACACTTGTGAATGCTACGAGGACTACACTGGTATGTGTTTATCTTATCTTTGACCCATGATTTATATGTTAGACCATCAACCAGGCCAGCTCTGTGTCAAGCTGAAATTGCTGACATTCTTAGTCAAAGGAAGAAAAACTCCTGGCGCTGCCTTCTGGTCGGGAGAAGGCTTGTGAGTGTCACACATCACTTAGGGTAAGTCCCGTATCTCTGCGTGCATGGTGGTAGGAACCATGCCTTGCTCCAGGTCATGCAGGGGGCCCAACAGCTGCTGAAGCAATTTGCTTTGTGTGTGTTTCTGCTCAAAATGCCTTATACAAATGTGTTTCTTCTGTCTGGAAGGAAAAAGGTGGGATGCATCCCCTGGTTTGTGGTTCAAGGAGCCTTCCTGGCCCCTTAGCAGTCCCCTCCTACCAGGGTATAGTGGGAGTGTGTAGCCTCGGTAGAAGGTCGTCAGCCGTTGGTTGTCAACAAGCACAGAGCATGAGGATGGATCATGGTCCCAAGAAACTGCATTAGCACACATTTATGGGAAGTACTGCAAGCTAGCTACAATTTGTAAATGTCCAAACTCCAGAAGGACGTAGCTGCTTCCAGGCCTGTCTCCAGCAGCCTGCTGAGGAACGTACTTTGCCTCATCATGGACTTGACAGCTAATAAAGATCAAAGTGCTGCTTCTCAAATACTCCTGAGAAGTTATGAAAAAATATTAACTGAATGTTTTCTGGTGCTTCAGTAAAGTCAGTGGGATTATTTATGTATTTGAAATTGCACACGCATTTAAGCGTTCTGCACTGACGTGCTGCTGGCTGTAATTTATGCTGACGGCTCAGCAATGTCTGCTATGACCCCTGCAAACGAGGGGTGAAGCAGAAGGGGCTGTTCCCAATGCTGCCTCTCGCTGCTGAAGTTATAAAAAATTGAAAACATAAATTATTTAAGTCTCCATGTAAAAAAAATCTAGATGATGTGTATGTCTACTGGGCTGGATCCAGCCCTGTAGGTGGAAGGGTTTTCCTTCACTTTCTGTGGCTTTTGGCTTCAGGGTTGTAATTAAAAATGAGATGGTGGAAGGAGCCAGGAGTTGGTGAGCTGGGACATGGCAGCAGCAGGTGAACTGGGCTTTCCCCAGCAAGGGGGGCAGAAGATGCTCCCCGAGATCAGAGCAGGGCTTAGGGCAGCAGGACCTTCCTCAGGAGATACAGACAACTTTTTGCCTGACCGGTGAAGCCCTGAATAGAGCCGTGGGATGGTTGGGGTATTTGGTCTTTGTTCAGGAGTGATTTTCCTGCCAGGCTTCTCATGAATGACTTCCACAGTGAAATACATTATAAAGTCCGTTATCCATTGCGTACAGCTAATGCAAAATACGTGTGGCATTGGGAATCACAAAACAGATTTTATGACTGGTTGGTTTCATTTAACGTGTTTATCTACTATTATACTGTAAATAGGAATGGTTAGAAATTGCAAGTTTCGTTAAAGAAAGATATGCATATAAATAGGGCTAATTCATCCATATCTTCAGTTTTGGAATGACATGCATTCCTACATCACATTTTGTGGGTCTCTTGCCAGAAGTCTTCAGAAAAAAAGGCTAAATATACTTCAAAAATGAAAGAGAATAATCATATCTTAATAATTGATGGACATATTTAATAATTAACGCTGTAGTCAGAACAGACACGGTACATATTTAGAGGAGAGGCACTATGTTATTCATACGCAAAGAAAGACTTGATCTGTAACGGTATTTTCTGTGCATAGTTGTTGAGTTAAAAATTAACTGTCCAGCTGCCGGGATATTAAAGCGATCAGAAGTTAAGAGGAGAGCACTGCTTATAGCTTTGCCATCTTTAGGTTTCAGAGTTAACTGAACTTCAGTGAAACACTGTTCTTTGGAAGGGCAGTTTGGGTCATGATTGCAGTCAGGTTGGCCAGGGGAAAACACACCCAACGATGATCAAAAGGGCTCTGGAATCCCTTATCCTGTAGATTGATACAAATATTGTTGAATATTTCTGGTTTATTGCTGAACGAATGCAGCAGAAATTTCTTGTCTGCTCTGTGGTTGGTTTACGTTACATTAGTGCCTTTAGGCTCCATGTTGCACGACAGTGGTTTTTTCCGTCAAACCTGACACACCCACATATGGTGGTCATTAGTTGGTTGATTTTCATCCCCTTTGCAGAATGCGGTGGAAAATGCTATCAACGAGTAATCTATTACCAGGAATATTTTATGAAGATGCATTGTTGAATCTTGTCCCAGTCTCCTTTAAGAGCTGTTATTTTACCTATGATTTTTGTCCTTTCTTTAAATACACTCATATCCATTTGCAAGTTCAGTTTATATCTATTAATCATAATGCTGTGTTTTCTGCTTGTATGTAAATATTTATTGTTTACAACAATCCAGATTTTATATCTATTTAATATGTAAACAGCATAGGTTGGTTTCAATAGCAGCAGTGTGTATTGGCTCACGGAATGCAGCGATCGTAAATCAGAATGAGCCGAGAATTGCTGGGGCTGAAAGTTGGGAGAGTCTGAAATGTTACCATGGTATTAACTCAGCGTAGTAACATACCAGTATGAGGTACTTAGGAATCTTGGAATTAATTGTAAAAAATGAAATACGAATGGTAATAGTCAATGAAATGCAGCCTGCTCTGGGAGCTCTCATGTTTCCAATTCCCAATTAAGACCCTACGTAGAAAAATAACGAGAAGAAAATGCTAAAACCTGTCATCTGTCTGGGGAGATATGCTGCGACTCGATGAGAAATCACTACACAATCATAACCCTGTACTGAATCTGTCCGACTGGTCACCTGTTAAAAATATAGCGTTTATTTCCTGTAGAAGATAATTATGTCCTATCTTCATCGGATGGAATTTCCTCCCATTTTTCCACCCTGCTTTGAAGCCCTCCATTTGTTTTGGTGTAATTGCTAGTCATTTATACATGATGAAAGTTTCTCTGTCTTCAGGAGTCTTCTGTTACGGGCACCAAGGTAAACTGAGCTTCTACAAGATATTTCTGAAACCCGATTACTGGCTAGTTTGGGGTGATTTGGGATTAGCTTCACTTCCTGTGATGTAAGGAGGTGAGTGAAGAAGGGCATATATTTTTAATCATGTTTTTTTCAGAATAGCGACCCCTTTAACCTCTTTTCTTTATATACGAACTAGCGTAGAGAAGCGAACAATGTACACACTAACAGTCGTGCCATTGATGGCAGGGAGCTATGTGCATGGCTGAAGGGTTAAAGGATGTCATTTAAGTTAAGCAAACAAATTTAATGAACTTGAACACTGTGGAAAGCCTGTGTGATTTTTCCAGCTGTATTTCATGAACCTTTCGAGAGCTGCAGAAGCAGCTTGAGATGAACTCCAGGTGAAGGCTTGGACAGAGGTAGAGTTATCTGTGCCCCCCAGGGGCAAAACCATGAAGGGCAAATGCATCGTCTCACCCGCGCTGTTTTTGGAGGCATGGTTGCCACAGCGGTTCCTGAATGAGCTGTACTTCCAGCCCAGTCCTGGGCCCTCCTGTAGGACGTATCGCTGCGGCCATGTCTCCACCTTTTTGGGTGTGAATTCCCACGATTCCTGCCCTGCCGAGAGCAGGAGCCTCCTGACATCCCTGGGTCCTCCCACAGCTCTCGCCGCACTTTGATGCCTGTGGTCTCTTCTGTTTAACAGCCACGGCGACCGTTCGCCTCTGCAGTCATGCTCCCAAAAAGTAAGATATAATTTGCACAGAACAAAAGCACTCCAAGGGGAAAAAAGAAAACCCAACCCCTGAAGTAAGGAGAGATGTAATGTTCCCACAGTTCTCCTTAGCACAGGGCATTCTTTCTGCCTCCTTTGCTACCTAACCCCTAGCAAGGAGCAATTTCTAGGGAAATAGATCGTCAGAGAATTTCCCACATCCTCTGCATCTCTCCTTGGATTTCACTTCAGAGAGCGGAGAAATCTTAAGTGGTTGTAAATCTTCCAGTAATCAAATACAGCAATTAGAGATCTTTTGCGTGTTACACTTTTTTCCTCCTAATTTATTTTTGTGATACCATATTGACATGAGGAATCATGACATCTAACTTGGCCACCATGAATTCTGACTTTGTGTCAGGAGAAGGTAATTATAGCTGTTGTCGCAGCGTTGTGCCAGAGGTCCCTATTCATATTGTTTAGTAAGTTCTCAGTTTTTGGCTCTTGCAAACAACACGTAAAAGTAAATGTGAAGATTTGCTTCTCTTGTTATCTTTACTTATATCCATTCTTCAGATAGTAATTTCCTTGTTCAGTCTGATACCAGATTCTCATTTTTAAGGCCAGAGAGATTTATTTGGGAGAATTTCAACTTCCAAGTAGAGAAATCTGGCAGCCAGGGTAGCCGTAATGAGTGTTTTATCTTGGGCAAGAAGGTCTGAAATTCCACTCTGGGTTACGCTTCTGCAGCTCTGCTGGAGCGGTGGGATCACAGGCGTGTAACAGCCAAATCCTGTACAGCAAACCTTAATTTGATTCCTTCAAGTTTCTCGCTGCGTCTTTAACTCCTTGTTTAGCTTATGAAAGGCCATGGTTTTGTGACGGCAAGGCTGAACAAAGATTATCCTCACAGGGTCGTGGGGCTTTGCCAGCACTTTCAAACAGCTGTGACCAAGTTTGTCTTTGCCACAAAACACCAAATAAGAAATTCTGTGGTTCCCAAACACTCCCGTAAAAGTAGGGACGTTATCGGTGGTATAGGTCAGCTTCATGGATCATCTCTTTGTGATACCTCATTCAAATGTTATTCATTTGTTAAGGCAACGCAGTGAAGGTGCTAAAATGTTTTGTATCGTTGCTGCCTTAACTATGTCCCTTAGTCCAGGTCTACAAAGTTATGCTACTGGATTCCAGATGCATTTGTATAATAAAGAGATGAAAACAGCCTAGGCAAGGTCTAATACTGTGAAAAATAGTATATTTGTTTTGAGGGGTTTAAATGTAATTGCAGTTATTAGGGTGCTGGTTGATTTGCACTGTTTTCAGAATTTAAGGGCTGTAGATTGTCCCATTTCCAAAAAGTCTTTAACAGTTTTTCTGCTGATTTGGGATGCAGGAAAAGTTGAGGAAGAGTGCTGACTATCAGCCTTTTCATAACTGTCGATGTTTCTCGGAGGAGAATACCTGGTTGCCTTTCCTTTCAGTTTCCATATGGCAACACTGTGAGAAAGCTTCTGTAGGGCGGTCGCACCCCGGTGAAGGTCTGTATAACGTTGGAGGTATAGAAATTGTCCATTTTCAGCAGTGCTATCCATGCCGTTGTGGTTGGTGTTTGTACTGAAACTTGGTCTTCATAACTGCAACACAATTTCCCTTTGATTGCTGTGGACCTGTCGCTCTCTGCAGCTGAGAGAACTTTTTCACTCTGATGGAGAGAGAAATGAGTGTAGGCTTACAAGATCCTTCTTTACGATTAGTACTCCTCAATTTTGTTCCCTGCACAGATGTCCCATCAGAGTCTTCTCCGTCAATCTTCAACTTTCTCTGTCTCATCAGCATGAAATTTTTGAGAGAAAAGCCCTCTTCTGCCTTTATTGAATAAGCAGACGTCTCCGTGGGTGTAGACGTGGCAAGCTGTGTCCCTGCAGTTGGCAGCAGTCGGTTACAGTCGGGTACTTCTGTTTCCTCACAGCCCGTGGCCCCTTCCAAGCCCCAGGAGCTCGCAGCGTTTGGGCAGCTGGTGAGGACTCTGTACGCAGCGCAGTGGATGGTCCAGAAGCAGAGCTTAACTCCTCCAAACATTTTTCAGAGCATGACTGGTGCAAAAGCCTATCTTTTTCTCTTTTTATGGTCTTCACCACTCAGCTATGTACTATGAGACATACCGTCTCATAAATCTTACTCTTGGTGCTTTGAAGTTTCCCCATCTGACCATTGCATTTACCCATGCCAAGGAGCAATGAACCCCAGATGTCGTCTCATGAGCTGACTTAATATCTAAGCATATAAGGAACCCATACAACCTATTCTTTGCAATTAGCCATGGATAATAAGTCTTCCATTGACGCTTGGGCAGTGTATGCTGCATTTGAAGAGCACAGCAGTCAGCTGTGATATTTGCTTTCCTTTCTCTTCTTTTAGCACAATGTCCATTTTGTGTCATGGATTCCTGAAAATAAGTATTAGTTTTGGGTATTCAAATTAAGAGGTATTACCAGGCAGAATCATTGCTTTTGAGTGTATACGTATTGTCAGAGCACGACGCCTTCAGATCATTACATGCTGTACCTGTCCAAAACACTTTTCATTTAAGGATCACTGTAGACTCTGCAAAAGTTACCAACAGCAAAGGAAGCCTGTGGGACATCCCTTTGAGCAAGAAGGTGCTGTCCCCCTCACCAAAGGGATGGGAAGCTGTGGCACAGTATCTTCATCTCTTCCAGGTCACATAAAAGCAGTCAGTGGCAAAGTTCGGAGCAGCTGTGGCAGCTCCTCTGGGCCATTCCTGGGCAGCCCATGGCTAGAAACTTGGGTGAGATCCCCAGGAAGAACATTTCTTTCCTGACACAGACTCTCAGCAGAAGCCTTTGTGCCCACTGTGTTTAACTCAGAGATTTATTGTGCATGTTAAAATGGGTCCTTGCCTGTTTTTGCAGCAAGGCTCACTGTTAATGCGTGCAGGGATGGGGCCAGCACGCCACAACCTTATGGCTGGACTCAAGTGGTGCTAGGTTGGACCAGATGGCATGACTGCACGACTGCTTGCCTCCACAGATAGCTGAAATAACAACAGCAGAGTAAAATTACACTTTCATATATTACAGTCAAAAGCTGAAACTTTTAAATATTGTCATATTTCTGTTGACTGTATTTCTGTCCATGTCACTAAAACACAGGAGGTGAACATTGAAAATCTGGAGTTTATATCAGATTCACAGGAGTCACAGAGGTCTGCCACTTCTGTAGGTGGATTTTTATCTGGAGGATATGTTCTTCAGCTAATGTTCAACCTATGCTCACTTGTCAGGATGTGAAAAGCCTTTTCTGGTTGGATTACTGTGGTGTATTTGTTGACAGTGTAGTTCTCAAATGGTGTAAATGGCCTGCAGCCTTCACGTCAATCTGCTATGCCTTTTCCTAAACCCAAGCAAAGAGTTTTATCGCATTACCCTCATCCTGATGCACATAAACTGGCTACTGTTTAAAGTTTGAAAGTTTTCCCAATCATATATGAACCCTCCCTTGTCCCCCATCCCGGGATGCTGCACGTGGGATGATCTTTGATTCAGCTGAACTGCTGCAAGTGCCTCTTCTGGAGCCTCGCGTCTTATCCTCCTCGCCCGTGGAAATACTTGCGCTGATCAAAGCCCTTTGCTGTCATGTGGAAACCTAGCTACAGACTTAATGTTGTGTTTCTTCTTTTTAATTAGTTTTAGAACGGTTTGACAAGACTTCTGTTCTTACCAGGCGCTCCCGCAGTGGAGGTGTGATGGGTGCTTTGTAAAAGCAAGCAGCAGATCACACACCGATGTAATCACTTACCCCGGCCTCAGAAGCTACCTTAGCAATTCATCTCCAATATACTTATGAATTTAGCTCTTCCAAACAGTTCAGGGTCTACAAAATCCCCCTGACTGATTACAGCTTGTCTTCTCCTTGAGACGGCTGTGTGGCTGGCCTGTTCTTCTCTCCATTTACTTGCTCCCTTCATTTGTCCCCTGCAGAATTTATCACTGATGATTTTACACTTTCTCTGCCACTGTTGATAATTTCAAGTAGCACGTAGCTAAAAATCAGTGTCCAAAGGGCCTGTGTCCAAACCGACCTGTTTGAGGATGGTTCCATGCTTACATTTTTACACCTACTTACTGTTAATGCCATTGATGTCTGTTAGAAGGCTCTGGGGAGAACTTATAGCAGGCTACCAGTGCCTAAAGGGGGCTTACAGGAGAGATGGGGAGGGACTCTTTATCAGGGAGTGCAGTGATAGGATGAGGGGTAACGGTGTCGATGCCCCATCCCTGGAAGTGTCCAAGGCCAGGCTGGATGGGGCTTTGAGCAGCCTGGTCTAGTGGGAGGTGTCCCTGCACATGGCAGGGGGGTTGGAACTAGGTGATCTTTAAGGTCCCTTCCAACACCAACCATTCTGTGATCCTATGATTATGGTACAATATGGGGAGAAGGTACGTTCTTAATTGTGGGCTGCACGGAATGAAGTCGAGGAGCCTGCAGAGATGAGAGGCCGCGAGCACACACTGCGGCATGACGGTTTTGCTGCTGTTGAACAAGTGCTGCCCCAGCTCTTCCACCGTGTAGGTGTTTAATATTGAGCCCTAATGGCCAGGTGTAATCACAGGATCATAGGATGGTTTGGGTTGGAAGGGACCTTTAGAGATAATCTAGTCCAACCCCCCTGCCATTGGCTTCAGTCTCCTTCATTAAAGTGAAATCTTGTTAAATGCCTGATGTGAAAATGGCACATTTGGCCCTGAAGCCTGGCCAAGCTAAGCTCATGTTTGCTGTCAGGCAGCTGGGTCTGTGTGAGCAAGGCAGACTGCTAACCTGGCGTGGGTACCCACCTGCCTCTGGCACCTGACCTCTCCTTCCCACCTCTTGCCAAGAAAAGGTCCTATGAGTATGACCTTAGTGGTTAGTCGAGTTTGATGGGGGAGAGAGACCTGTTGAGCACCTTGGGTTTCCTACTGGCATTCCGGTCAGTAACGGACCAGTCTGAATTTAGGATTCTCTTTGTTCTAGCATACGTGAAATCTCTCTTTTTATTGTCTTTAACCTGTTGTACCTGTATTTCTTTTTTGAATTATCTTGCTCCATCAGTTTTCAGCAGGTTTTAGGCTTTTGACTTGTACTCCTGATTTTATACTGACGGGGTTTCTGTTACCACACCTAAATGAGAGTCACAATTCTCCCAGGCTTTTTGAAAACCTGTGTTATAAGGAATTTGCTTATCTTCACTGGTCTAATTTAAAAAAAAAAAAAAAAAAAGGTGGAAGGTGGAGCATAATTACACAAAGTGGAGCTATTTGATATTATAATTTTATAGGTACGTGTAAAACCCCTCCTCGCTGACATAGCTAAATTCTCACACACTATTGTAATGGTGAACATATGTATGCATTGCAGAACATTGATCTGAAAGAAACTATACACACTGAGGTTTGCTTTAATTAAAATATTTTAAATAGCAGTTTATTAAACAGCAGCCGGCTTCTCAGTAGCCATAGTTTACAGTTGTGTTTTTATTAATTTAGCCAAGGTGAGCCTTGTGTAATGTAAGACTTGGGGTTTTTTTCTCGTAGATGTTTTTTAATGTCAGATAGGTTAGCCGAGTAAAGTTTTAAACTTCGTGTAAGCCACACAAATGCATTCTGATACGTCAAAACATACACTTACTAAGTGTCAAAATAGCCCGTATATTAGACTACCCTTTAAGTGGGTTTTTTTTGCCAATGGGTAGGTGTCTTGGTTGGTGTTTTTCTCACTGAAAACAAATCAGGTAGGGAAAAAGGAGAAGAGAGAGGAGGAGAAAAAGCTCAACAACTTGCCTTTAAGTTATTTGTGGGGAAGATAAAATCATAGTGAGATAGTATTTTTTCCAATGTGCCCCATGTTCTGGAAAGCCCCTCACAATGTTCACAGCAGTTCATAGATGAAGGCTGAAAAAAGAAATTCCAGGAAGGCTGGAATGAAATATTTTAGATCTTCCAAAACAAAAAAGAAATCTAACCTCTGAGGCGCAAGGTAGCGGGGCTCCTTTTCACCTGGCTGTAAATACGAAAATGGGAAACAAAGCAGGGAAGGCCCTTTACAGTTCAATAAGACTGAATTATGAAAAACATGTTTGGCTTCTGTATATATTTATAATTCCTAAGTTAGACATTTTAATTTTCATCAGTAGATAAACAACAGGAAAGCGGCAGGAAGGAGGGTTGGGTGCAGAGACGAGGGTATCAGGATACCCCCCCACCCCCCCGGCTATGGAGGAGAAAAGTATAAAGTAGTTTCTTGTGTGTCTGTTCTTTGTGTTATGATGATGGAAAGTTTCGACAGTTGAGCGCCAGACTGGGGCACTTGGCCTTGAACATCAAGATAATTACAGTTCTGCAATACAGTTGTGCGGAGCATGGTGGGAACCACAACTTCATTGTTGTTGCAAATGCTCTTTTGTTTAGAGCATCATGGTTGAGTGCCTGCATCCCAGCCTCTGCTCCTCCTGGGGCAGGTTTTGTTCTGCGACCCGCACTGTACGGTGTCCCCCCCCATCGCAGCTTCCCCAGCAGTAGTCGGCCTCCGTTTTCAGTTTCTAAAAATCAAGATGACGATACTTTACTTCAGGCTGTCTCTCAAATTCTCCACAGCTAAGCATATGAGAGCTGTTATGCTGCATTTTCCAATGTAATAGTTAAAAAACATACTTTAGTTAGGTAGGGCCACCCAGTTTCAAGGGGTCAGCACACTGATGTGCATATTGTAAGAAATATTATTAAGATGGGTGCTTTGTATTAATATCTTAACGCAATATAGATGACACAGTAAAGTATATTAACTTTAACAAGACAGTAATCATGTAAAGTGACTTTAAAAGGAAGCCATATTTTACAAAAAGGTTGAATTTTAATCTACTAAACTGTTGTAACAAGAGTTAAGTTCAAAATGGGGAAGCTGGCTGGATTAATTTTTCATTAATCTATTGAAAAATTTTTTAAAATGTAATTTTTAAATTTCTACCTGTTCTGTAGACTTAAAAATACGTTGATTTTGAGATTTTCTGTGTTAGTTGTATGAGACATTACAATGGCTTTTTCAAGAGTCGTTAAGATTAAGTTGCTTTTTGTTTTCAGTTTATGTTTACTGACCTGTGTAGGAAATATTTTTGAGACTATCAAAACATAAGATTATGGGATTATCTTTTTAACCCTAATCCTTTTAATTTGACAAGCAAAGGGTAATTTTTGGTTTTTTTTCAAAATTTGCCTTCAATGTATAACAGTGGAAATTTGATGAGCATCAGATTATTTTTGCCGGTTCTGTCTACTTCATCAAGCAAAACCTTTGAACTCATACAATCCACAGTAAAAACAACTATACAGTACTTTTAAGTATAACTTTCTTTTAGCCTAATACTTCTCTTATAAAATGAAAATATAAAGCTCTGAAATCCCAGCTTCCTAAAATGTAACTACAATAGTAGACTTACTTTAAGCGTGTTTTTCAGTTGCTTTATTAATATTTTATGGCTTCTCTTCAATTATTCTCACTAATTGGCCATTATGCTTCTTTCCACCAGAGCTTCTGGGACCACCTAGGATGTTAAGGAGCATGATTTGGTTTGAGGTCTGCCTATTTCTAAATGCCGTCGTTTTTACCATTGTGTTAGATTATGCAGAAGATGTGAGAGTGAGATTTTCCTGTGAAAACTTCTAATGTTTGGAAAACGCAAAATGCAGGCTCTCAAGAGTCTTCCTTTAACAGAGATGTGCAGCGTTAGCTGCTTGTGCAGTTAATGCAGTGTTAGCTGCTTGGGCAGTTAATCCCAGGGCAGATGGCTTCTTCTGTGCTTTGTCCCTTGTTCTGAGCCAAAACATCAAGTCTGTAATAGCTACATGGAGAAAATTAAATGGGATCTTAGTGGAATATGGGCCGGATTTTCTGAAGAAAATAGTATGTTTGCCATTGAAAGGGAGACCCCGACCACCTTTTTCCCATATTCCTGAGCCCTTTTCTTTCTTCCTCTCTTTCTGAGGTCAATTATTTGCAGGTATGGTCCCTTTTTCAGCGGCGTCAAGATGTTACCTTGCTCAAAAATAAGTGCTAGAGCTTTCCCCTTCCTTACAAATTTGGGAACTGGGAGCTGCAGCCCATTGCTGTCCTCCTCTGTGGAAAGCAGCTTAGGGAAACCAGGCTGAAGGCGAGCGGGATGCCTGGTGGTGCCTGGAAGCACGTCTGGTTTTCCAGCTCCTGAGTTCCTGTTGATAAAAGATGTTACTGCACACACGCCCCTGGCACAGCCACCATGCCTTACTTGCTTTCCTCATTCACGTAAATAGTGTAATATATTTTGAAAAGCCCAGTGTGAGGCCAAAATGGCCTGCGGAACGACAGCCTTGGGGAATTAACGGTGCCAGTGGTGGCATTTGGTGCCCGGTAAAAATTGCAACTTTGCGTGACGAAATAGTCAGAGGCACTCAGAGGCATGCCAAGCCTATGAGTGCCCTTTTTCTTTCTCACTTCTGCTGGCGGAAGGAGGTGAGAACCAGGCATGGTGGCTGGTTCCCATGCTGAAGTGCCTGCAGGTGTGCGGGGATGCAAATACGGAGCAGGCTGCAAAGGCTGTCCCGAAGGGAACGTGTCCTGCAGGACACCGTGGCTGCTCCAACCTTCGGTTCCCTCCCTGTGCCCCCTGAGTAACGCTCCTGGAGATGAATCAAGGGGCATAGAGAGCAGAGAAAAAAATAATAATATCCCATATATATATAGTAAAGATAGACAATGATTGTTTCTCTTAAAAATAAATGGAGGGAGGGATATCCCTCTGTAAATGAATATAAGTATGTTATGCAGACGTGTGTTTTGTTCTTACACCTCCAGGTTTCTCATTGGTTTTAAGGTGGGATTTTTAGGAAGAGATATATTCCAAGTAAGACATAATGCAAATTGCAGACACAATGGCATAATCTAATTTGGGATTTATCTTTGACATCTACGGTAATGTTTTCTCCCTACTAAATACATCCAGAGATAAAGCTTAGGCTTTTGAAAGGCACTGCTTCATCACCATATCTTACCCCAAATCATAATTTGCATTATGATAAATTGTCTTACGTATAAACCTGCCACAGAACTCAAAATAAACTGGAAATTTTGGTGCATTTCTTTTTTCTCTTGTGTAGATTTATGCTGAGTATAGCCCTGGGTGAGAGTCGGAACCTAAAAAGTTCTCTCAAGCTTTAACTTAGAGGTCAAATGCAGAGGGAGAGGACACCTTGTGAGGGCACGATACATTACAACAAATGGTTTGATAATTTACAGAGCTTAGAGATAGTTGTAAAATCAGCCAAGAGTAAAGACTAAGACATTAAGAAATTAGCCATTGGATCCCATAGAGCAAAAATTGTTGTTAAGTAGCTGTGGCAGGCTGAAGGCATGGATGTTTTATTTCTTGTTTTCCTCCGCCCCAGATAACACATTCCAAAAAAGTGCTTTTCCTCAGCATTTCCTCAGAAGCTTGGGGTGATTGTGTCCGGTGCCATGGGAGCAGGCAGTGGGGAGAAGCCAGGCACGTTGCATGCACCTCTTCTTTTGCTGTAGTGTCTGGCTCCTTGCTCATCAGAGTGCTCTCAGGAAAAAATCACATTCCTTGCGGTAAGTGTTGTTAGCGCTTCTGGTGCTCGCACCACTCCTGGCCTTCTTGCTGGAAGGTGAAAGGCGAGCTCTCTGGTGTAGACAGAGTGGAAGCTTAATGACTGAGAATTTTTAATCCTCAACAAATATATGAGGAAGAAAGCCGGGTATTAAAGACTTAGTCACGACTTTTGTCTGTGCCCTGTTCCTGCCAGCACTGTCACGACTTTTGTCTGTGCTCTGTTCCTGCCAGCACTGCTGGAAGTTGCATGGGACGACAAGGTCCAGTGACCGTTCACATTGAGCATATATCATCTTGAGAACATGCTCATAATTTTCTGGAATCCACAGACTAATTCATTTCTCCAACAGATGTGCCCCAAATATCACTAATCCTCCTCAGTATTGTTTCTCTTTTTTTCCCAGTTATTCCTTCTCATTTAAATGCAAAAACACAGAAAAAAAACCCCAAATCCCAAATCATCCGTGCATCCATCCATCCACCCGTCTCTGCAGGGTGTCTTTCGTTTTGCTTTGTCGTGTGACCAGGAAAGGGGAGGAGGTGAGGAAGAGAGGAACGTCTTTGCTCAGGCTGGTGCTGCGTGTAGGATCCTGGGCCTGATTTTGGGCTGTTGATGGGCCGGGTACCATTTCAGTGGCTGCTCTGCAGGTGCAGCGCCTCAGCGGGCACAGCCCAAAGCAACTTGAGAGACCTGACCTTTCCCTGCTCTTGCTTTTTTAAAATACAATTTAGCTTGGTTGCTAGGCGGAAAAGATCAGGAGGTGGGATGGGGTCCTGGCCTCCCCCTGGCCTGTTTGGCATGGGGAGTTTTTCATTGTAGTCCTCCTCCTCCCAGGAGCTTGGAGGACCCCGTAGCAGCTGGCGTGCAGATGCTGTCTCCAAGGACCCCAGTGGGAAGAAGAGCTGGGAAGGGTCGAGTCGCATCTTCCTGTTGGGGTGGGAGTGGGAATGGGAGTTCCCTCAGAGCAACTTGTTTCGGTCCTGTGTTTCAGGCTGGAATTTGACCACCACATGCCTTGGGGACAGCAGATGCCACCCGCAGCTTCAGAGGCAAATGAAAGAAGATAAAAAGCCTCCCATGTTCATTATTTTGGAGCATCTCATGATTAAAGCTCTCATGATCTTTATTTAGCCCAGTCTCATGATTTTTGGAAATCTGATTTGTGAGTTTTCAGGGATGCCTGGGGGGAACCTTGTGGAAGAAGGCACAGGGAAGGGAGAAGGGTGATGGTAAAGGAGAGGGATGACATATATAGCCAAGAGCGCACCAGTAATTCTGCGCCCTCTCTTCCCACCAGTCCAGAGCTTAGTCCTTATGCCCATGAAAAAACTAAATCACATCTAGAGATAAAACAGTGATTTCCCGAGTATCTTATTATAGGATCATTTTCTGTCACCTCAGAGCTCTACTTGGCAAGCTATATGTGTATATATAGTGTGAGAGGAATGCTTTTGTTGTTATTTTGCTTAGTGTTTTAAATTCAGGTTACTCTCTCGCAAATACATCGTGTTAAATCTGGAACGGTTAGCACCTTAAATTACGAAGGACAGCTGTCACTACGAGTCAATGGGATTTAGTTCTAAACAGCGTGAGTGTATGTGTGGTGTGTGCTTCCGTGTGTTTATGTATATATTTATGTATTTTTTTACCTTAGCCTGTTTCTCATAATATGCCTTTATAGTGCAGTGAGCAGCAAAGGGGAAAGCAAAGGGGAGGGGGGAAACTGGACCTTAAACTGGTATTTCTCCCTGTAAGAGGGTTGGGGCCAATTTTAATTTTCCTAGATCAGTCCCAATTCTAAAAACATATATGAATAGGTAAAAGGAAAAGCCACAGCATGTTTCCAAATGTGAACGTTTAGTAGCAGTGTAATATAGAAACCTCATGCAGTGATGACCATCAGCATCAGTATTAAGTCTAACGAGCGTGTCTGCATGGCCTCTCTGAAGTGGCAGTAGGGGTTTGGCCATTGATTTCTAAGGGACCCAGATTTTAACTCTGCTCTTCAAATAGCACTTCTGAGTCATCTGCGTAAAATGATACATTAATATAGTCATCCCCTAATTATTCACGGTCACTAGTACATCAATGGATTCTAAATTCTATTTGATCCAGCTTCTCCTTGGTTACTTTTTCTGGGTAACTGCTCTCTAACTTCTCTCATAAAACCGGTAGATTTTTGCTTGTTTGTTTGTGTAATAAGTGGCATTTGCTGGGAGGTAAGACGAACTTCTCCCAGTAGGTTCTGAGGGTGGGCTTGTGCACCGCAGAGCCACTGAAGTAATGAATTTCCCTTTATGGGCAAAGTCCAATATTCATTTTTATTATTTGAGTTGCACCTACGTTTCAGGCACATTTACCTACAGGATATCCCTGCACAGTCAGCGGAGAGAGGTGGGTATATACTGAAGGTGTTGATCCAGTTCACTTAAGTCAAGCACAAGCCACTACATTCACATATGAGCCATCTAAAATGGCTTAAAGCTGTATTTCCATAACAGTTAAACCTTTCTAAGACCATTCTTATTCCTGTGTGCGTGGTGCTGCCTCCTTCCCTTGTGCCTGCTGTGCTATTCATCCCATCAATCCTAGGAGGGACCTAATCGAAGATCACTAACCCTACAATAAAAAAACGAATGGTGTTTTGCCATCTGAGCTCCACAAATCAGGCAACTGCGGGATTACATGACTGCCAACACAAGGGAGGGGGAGGAAAGTGCAATGAGTTTGGGGAAAGGAGGGGACTATGGTGATACTATGGTAACTCCCACTCAGCCTAAACTATGGTGACACCACCTCTAAAGTGGGTGCCCTGTATCCCAACCTCTTTATCTCTTGTTCCAGTAGAGATTTCCAGACTGATTCTGCAACTAACTTGTTTTTAACAACCTTCTTATTACTTAGTGCACTGATTGCTTTAGTGCCGATTGTCATTTCAGGTTAGTAGCGTTTTAGCTACTAGAGGAAGAGGAGGATTGATTTTCCCATAATGTGCAAGATAGCAAATACATTTTTAATGACAGTTGATGCTTTAGTAGGGCAATGGGTCAGTGGGAATTCTTTGAAGAATTTAGTTGCCCTATTTCTTGTTGTTTCTCCTTTTGCCGTATTTCTTGTTGTTTCTCCTTTCCACTTTAAAGTACATCATTTTAGGCTGGCTGCTTATATCAGCTTCTCAAAACGCTTTCCCTTCTGGTGAAGCAACTACAAACACAGAGAAGAAGATTAATATGTATCTGGAGCAAATGGCAGGATGGGGGAAAGGCGAGAAGAATCAGTTGAAGTCGAGCAATTACAGATACTGAGTGAAAAATTAACGAGTCTAGGGAAACTGGAAAAAAAGAAACAAGAACATGAGTTCAGGTCTGCTGCTTCGTGTAAATATACATTTAATGTACTGTTTCAGTTGAAAACAATCAGAGAATACTACAAATTTTTGAGGGCTAGTCCCTAAATGGGGATATTGTGGAAACATATTGCAGTAAGTTGAAGCGTAGAGTTATTCTGTATTTATTCCAATGCCATCATGTTGTTTCCAGCAAGCTCTCCAACGTTACACATTGTCTGTGTTGGAAGGTCAAGCAACTCGCCAGCAAAACCACAGGCAGATTCCTGCAAAGAGCAGCTCATTGATGCACTCCATTGTGCTCTTTGAAACCCATAACGTTCAGCTCACAAGGCATTTCCAATTGTGAGATTATTTCTTCATTTTTCAGATAGCTTATTTTTACTTCTTTTCACTTTTTTATCATCATTTATTGTTTATTCATTAAACTCTTCCATTACTTTACTTGGAGCAAGTCATCAGACCAAGTCTTTTGCGTTGCTTGTTCTTATTATATTATGCCTGATACCATGGTGTCCTCACTTACATAAATTTAATAAGAAAAAAATTATGATTAACGTCTTTGTAAAGTTAGTCCTAAAATTGGAGAAGAGATATATGATGGTTGAGAGTAGGAAGCAGTGTCAAAGGCAACTATCACGTTGTGATCTGAAGTGCTTTAGAGCCGGGAAGCACTACTTGAAGGGCTGTGTAAAAGCCACAGGGCTCATAGCTTTCAGAGTCATCGATATTAATTTGAGAGCCTGTAAGATCAGCTGCTGTCCTGTAGCAGTAAACCATTTGCTGGCTTGGGCCAGGATTTTTTCAAAACCCAGGAATCTGCCGGCAGATAACAGGCAGCCGTGGCCCGTGTTATCTGACGTGCTTTAGATTTAGCAGCTGTAGGGAGCTTCACATCTCCTGCTTGGATTTCATGGAGTTGTGAGAAGTAACTTGTTCTTTAAGCGATCCCTAAAATACTGGCCAGTGTGAAAAATGGAATTATATTAGCAAAGGGAATGCCACAAGGAGCGAAGGGGTTTCACGGGCTGGCTGAGGGGGTGAGCCATCCCGGCATTGCCAGTGTCACAGACTGTCCCCAGGCTGTGTGTGGCAGCTATTTGGGCTGTGCTCTTATCACCTGAGCCCCTCCAGACCCTCACTGCACAGCAGCTCTCCCTCCTTTCTGTACTATTTTTTCCCACCGGACTGCGAGACATCCCCTCCGACGGCGTGTCCCAGCCCTTCCGACCCTCAGCTGCCAGCAGGCACACAGGCGCTTTTCATCCCAGAGGCTGGCGGATGCAGATCCCTTCCTTTTCAGCTCCTCAAGTAGCTCTTCCCTTAGGGGCTTCCAACTCCGGCTTCAGCCAGCAACCAGCTTGTCCTTCAAGTACGTGCGGGCTTTGGTTCAAATTTTGAGGATGCTTTTCAGGCTGTGCCTCAAAGCTCCCGCAGGGACAGCAGTGTGTCTGGGATGAGGTGGCCGCCCTTGGAAGTGACAAACCCAAGAGCCACACAAAGGTGTGTTCCGTTCCAGTCCTGATCAAAGCCGTGCTTCGAACGCTTGCTCAGATGGCTGCTCCGTAGAGCCAAAGATGCCATCTTTCTAAAGAATTCCAGGCACTTTTGGAAAAAAAAGGGTGATTAAGGATTTATCGAGTTTCTTGGTAGACCTTTGTGCCTTGAAGCACAGTGATGTCTTGGAGGTACTGTAGAGATTTAAAAAACGCTATTTTAATATATTTTGTTAAATATACATAAAATATGAAAATACAACATCAAAGAGTATGCATCAAATGCAGTTCTCATTTACATTACAGACCAAAGAGAATTCAGAATAATTTTAGTAACTGGGACATCAGTGATGCTACAGCTGAATGAATATAGGACAAAGGATCTTATTCAAAGTTGAACTACAGTTTTTTAAAACCACTCCTTTAAGCATCACAATGCAAAGCAGTAATAACCGCAATTCAGTAGAACTTTTCTGTAAGCTTTCTTTTCTCTTAAATACTTTTATGCCTGTATAGGTAGCTAAACGGTCTATAAAGTCTTGTTATATCACAGAATTAATACAGAACCACCAGTGACTTCCAGCTTAGGCTTTTTTATTTTGCCTATTTATTTCCATATTGCCATGGCATTTCCACAGTGTGCTACAGTGCCAGGAATCTCTCCTTTTAGCTCCCTCCTTTTTCTCCCTGTGTATTCAAGCCTGCACGTTATTTGCTTTTGCCAAATATATCATCCTGTTTTCAGAAAGCCTTGCAGATTACATTCCTCTCCGAGTTGGAGAGTTATTTGACGAAATATCCTATTACTTCTTTAAAGCGACAAACCTTTGTTCAGTCTTTCTATAGGAATTGTGTTTTTCCAGTTTTTTGAGGGTTTTTGACACAAGATATGTGTGTGTGTTAGGGGAATTGGCTGCGCTTATCCAGCACATCATCAAGAAGTGCCTTCAGTAGTGTCCTCTCGGTGCATCTGATGTGTGTGTGCGCTTTGTTTGGCATATCCAGTACACTGGGGGAATTTTCTCTTTTGGATGATACATACAATTTTTCTCCAAAGAAACATGTTGTAGAGCATTTTAAAGTGCTAGGGAAGGTGTATTCATGTAGTCTTGCCTGGTACTCACAGCTGATGAATGGAAACAGGAAGACATTTATCAAGTGGTTTTCACAGCTTTTCATCTTAATGTATTAAAGTGAGAATATAGGAACATCAGTCCTGAATCAGAAAAGCTGTGAGCACAGGCTTGAAGTCGAACCCTTGGCTATACAGTTTATTACTTGAGAGGTTTTGGCTTGCACTCCCTCTAGGATGACGGGGAAGATTTATTTCATAATTTGTTAACTGTAAGAATTACTATTATAGAGGGAAATGTTCCTCTCCCCTGTGCTTTGTGTTACATCCTTTTTCAGTTTACTGAAATGCCTCTGTATATTTTTTGCCAGGAGATAATACCCACAAACACATTCGTCAGGAGGCAGTTGTACGATGGCTCAGCTCATCGTGGAGAGCAGGACCAGAAGTCATAGGATCACAGGATGGTTGGTGTTGGAAGGGACCTTAAAGATCATCTAGTTCCCACCCCCCTGCCATGGGCAGGGACACCTCCCACTAGACCAGCTTGCTCAAAGCCCCATCCAGCCTGGCCTTGAACACTTCCAGGGATGGGACATCCACAGCTTCCCTGGGCAGCCTGTTCCAGTGTCTCACCACCCTCACAGTAAAGAATTTCTTCCTAATATCTCATCTAAATTTCCTCTCTTTCAGTTTAAAACTGTTACCCTGTGTCCTATCACTACGCTCCCTAATAAAGAATCCCTCCCCATCTTTCCTGTAGGCCCCCTTTAGGTACTGGAAGGCAGCTATAAGGTCCCCCTGGAGCCTTCTCTTCTCCAGGCTGAACAACCCCAACTCTCTCAGCCTGTCCTCATAGCAGAGGTGCTCCAGCCCTCTGATCATCTTCATGGCCCTCTGCTGGACCTGCTCCAACCGGTCCACGTCCGTCTTATGTTGGGGACTCCAGAGCTGGATGCAGTACTCCAGGTGGAGTCTCAGGAGAGCGGAGTCGAGGGGCAGAATCGCCTCCCTCGACCTGCTGGCCACATCCTGTGGAGCTGAGCCCACCTGAGTGGGGCATGCATTTGGCTGCCTGCATGATCGTGGTGCTCTTGTCTTTGATCCTGCGTTTTGCCGGTGTAATATCGTACCTGCCTGAAAGGCGCATGATGTTGATGTGAGAGGAGAAAGGCAGCGAAGCTGGAGAGCGGGAATGGCTGA
The DNA here is from genome assembly GCF_028500815.1 of Rissa tridactyla. Classification (NCBI taxonomy): domain Eukaryota; kingdom Metazoa; phylum Chordata; class Aves; order Charadriiformes; family Laridae; genus Rissa; species Rissa tridactyla. The sequence goes on from NC_071466.1 coordinate 202,161,768, forward strand.
GCTCTCCACCTCACCTTGTCTCAGAAATCACTGCCCCTGGGTCAGTGGCCACACTAGCTGCAAACCATGGCGGTTTCCAGCCTGGCATGGAACAGAGGTGCAGACCCAGGTCTGGATGTGGCAATACTGCCCAGCACGGGCGGCTTCGGCGTGGGAATCTGTGGGAGCTGGGCTGCGGGGGCAGCGACCGCAGCAAAACTTTCCATTTTAATTTGCCTTTGTTTGTGAGTCACTGCCCACGGCTCCTGCTGCTTTTACTTTCCTCCAGGAATGCATTTGCACGGTTTTAACTGTGCTTGAATTAATGTAATTGTATAATCTGGTAACAAGTAATCATGCAAATATCAAACTGTTGGAAATGTATTCGTTCCTTCAGCTGGCTGTGTTGAGTAGTTTTGCTCTATATTTATTTCTCAGACATTGTTGCTGGGTAAAATTCAGCTGTGTATGCCATCTTCAATTTCTCTGAACAATTTTACGTGCAGGATCTGAACACGCTTTATATCTTAGGAAGACACATGCCAAAACATAAATGTTAACTAATTAACTCACATAGAGGGTTTAGCTTTCTGTACAATGATTAATTCAGCAGCTGCTTTTGTCCCAGCCGCAGATTTTCTAAGTGGATATCCTCTCTACATTATGAACACAAATTATTGTTATCACAAATTATTTTTTATGAATTGCAGTTCACTTTCAGATTTTGGGCAAAAGCGGGAAAATTTATGGCGTACGTACAAAGCAAGATGCCTGATTGTTTAGTACTTGCATTTAACAGATCTTGATACAGGCTTTTGAATAGAATAAAGTCGAAGTATTTGGGGGGAAACAGCTTCAGCAAGCGGTACGCAGAATCCATAGCTTCTGCGGAGAGTTATTGTGCGCATCTCTGAAAGGTTCAGAAAATGGGCTGTCACCTGCAGGATACGTGGGAAAACGTGGAAGCAATCCGTATGTCCTCAGCATCCTGCTTATTCTTCCTGTAAACATTTTGCGAGCCTTGTCGCGAGCTCAGCTGTGCCCTGCCACCGCCATGGGCAGCAAAGCCAAATTCCACTGGAGGCAAAATGCAAACACTTATCTGTTTGCACAGTTCCCAACCCATAATGAAACACTGCAACAATTTACACATATTTTGGTTGACAAGGGAGCGTGCAAGTTTTTAACTGGTGGCGTTACCTCCTCCCGTGTAGATCTGTCTGTCACCAGCTTTGTATTTATCACCGGGTCTGGAAGCAGCCAAGGAATCTGAAAACTGGGGCCAACGTTGTTGGATATTTGCAAGAGGATTGCTCAGCAAATCATACCCTGTGCCCCCCCTGAAAATTCATACTTGAAAGACGATGAAGCATCCTTACCCCCCTGCAATTACAGGCTCGTACCTTGATTGTGGAGGGGGTCAGGTACAGAAGTTGGGAAGCAGCTTAAACCTTTCTCAGAAACACGTGAGTGGCTGAGTGTCACAGCTTGCTGATGGGGTGAGGTGTCACCTTCCCTGACGTCTTCTTCTCCCCTTGCAGGAGAGTACTGTGAGGTGAATGCACGTTCCGGACGCTGCGCTCCAGGGGTCTGTAAAAATGGAGGAACCTGCGTGAACCTGCTGATCGGGGGCTTCAAGTGTGAGTGTCCCCCGGGTGAGTACGAGCGGCCGTACTGTGAGATGACCACCAGGAGCTTCCCACCACAGTCCTTCATCACCTTCAAGGGGCTGCGGCAGCGCTTCCACTTCACCGTCTCCCTCATGTAAGTCCCGACAGGGAAGGGCTCTGTGGCTGGTGGCTTGTCCGCTTGAGCTTGGGGGGTGTGTGTTAAATATTCTCACCAAGTGAATTATCTATGTGTAGAGGTCACTCTGGGTGTTTCTGACACTGACTCCTGCGGGTGGAACACCATCGTGTTGTTTGAAAGCGTTTGGTTTCTGCCTTGCTGAGGATGCTGCTGAGGTGCTAGCTCCCAACCTTCCTCTGCTGCAAGGCAGGGTGGTGGCGCGGGGAAGGGGGTGGTGTCCCCCTCTCTGGCCACCTCTCAGCAGCCCTCCGCCGGAGAGGCGCAAGGCTGGGTGATGGGTTTGCCACCTCTCGAGCTTGTCAGGTGCTTTTCTAGTTGTGTCTGTGGCCTCCTGACGTCCAGGTGCAAGCTGCTGGTTCATGCTGCTTGTTTGGGAATCCTCTTCCCCTCTCCTTTTCCGCTGACTGTGAGAGGACCTGGTCTCCTCACAGTCACAGGCTGGTCCTCCTCAGGTCCTTGCTCTCTGCTGGTTCCCAGCCTTGAGCTTGGAACAACCCCAATTGTCCCAGCTCCTCACCTCACTCTTCTTGGCCTTTACACCCAGGTCCTGCTTCTGGTCCCATCCTGGCTGCCAGCCCCCTCCCTGTTGCATCTGCTCCAACATCTCCATGTTGGACAGTCTTTTCCTCGGATGGCTGTCACTTTTCCCACAAGGGCACTCGAGGAGCTCTTGGAGCTTGGGGAGCAATGGTGGCAGCTGTACTGTGTGGACCAGGGCTCTCCTCCCCTGGCTCACACATCCTGGGGAAAAAACCCTCTTCTAGAGAAGACTTTTGGGGTCAGGTCATAGCGTAGGGCTCACCTGCTGTGAAGCCAGAGCTCACGGTACGCACATGTGTCTTCTCCCGAGAGGGTGCAGGTTTGCAGCTTCCCCATGGTTTATCCAGTCAGGATTGACCTTTGGTTCTCCCTCACGGTTGACTGTGAGTAAATAGCACAAAAATGTGTTAACCCTGACCCCAAAGAGCAGGGCTGGGGATTTGTTGATAGGTACAACAGCAGCAACAATGACAGACATCTTTGTGTGTCTGTCCAGAGAAAGTGCTCCGGGAGGACACCACCAGGCACACGTCCCACATCCCCAGGCAGTTACCCAGGGTTTTACATCTGTCAGGAGCCGGGCAGCTTCCTTCCATTTTATCCTTCATCTGCCTTAATCCCAAGGTCTGAAATTTTATGGAATCTTGACATTTTGGTTAAATCAGACAGCGCAGGCACAGTTTGCGTGTGATCATCTGAGGCAGGGAAGAGATGCGCCTGTGAAGATCAATGTAGAGCATCAGGTCTGAGTACACGGAAAAGCTGAGGAGCAAAAGGCTCTGTTGGACTTGTGAGACCTACAGTGAGTGCAAACAAAGGAGCAGTCTGGGCTGGCTGCCAGTGTCAACTACCTGCGCTACCCTTGGCTTGTCCCCACAGCCACGTGGTGTCATTTTTCAGGCTTTCAGGAAGAGATCTTTTGACATGTAGGGTGCTTCAAGTTAAAGTGACTCAAATGCTCTTGGTAGCGGTTATTGAGAAACAGCAAACTACTGTAGCAAGGTATTGCTTACACCAGTTTTTCTTCACCGTCTTTAAAACCAAAATGGCATATTTAGTCGTGAGCGAAACGCTCCTCAGTCCACTCACTATGGTTATAAAAAGTCTAGACCATCGTGGGGTTCATCCCACACTGTCTGGGATAACACTTATCATAGAATCATGACACATTTAACTTTTCATAGCTGAAGTTCACTTTTATTTGCACTTGTTATTTCTTCGGCTTTTATTATCCTTCAATGCAGATGGAAAACATTGCATGAGGATAAGCAAGAATTAGCAGTTTGACTAGACAATGGTTTCCCATTACATATTTTGTGATTTGGGAGCATTCATAAAATCCCAGGGTGTCTAGCTTCCCTCAGCCTCAAGTGACTCACGACCTGCTCCTGGCAAAGAGCAGGATATTTGCATTGTCCAGTCTCATAACTAAAATGCAATTTTTAAAAAAAAAGTGTTTAGGTTACCAACCAGGCATGACTTTCTGCACCCAACATTGTACATCTTCCTTGCTTCCTTCCAACGCTTACTACTCCTTCACTCCAAGAGACGCTGTCAGTGGAGAGGTTTTCTCACTATTCAAAATTCTCTAAGAAAGTATCTTTTGTTTCCTATGTCCTGAGATGAAAAATATCCCTTTTATTAAATAACAGGATTTCTTTTCCCCGGCTGGTGATAACCAGACAAGTTGAAAAGCAATAGTGCTTTAACTATTAGTATGATACAAAAGATGCTTTTGATTAGTGTCAAAGGATGGAACTGAGCACACAGAGTAAAGAAATAGAAAAGGTAGTGTAATAAGTTAATAGTTTAACAATTAGAGTATAGAATTGTAACCGTATCAGAAAAATATATTCAAACAGAACTAAGGTTCCTGTTGGTGCTGATCAAACTAAGTTTTTCTGCCCACTAAAGAAGCATCACTAATATTCTCATTTCTTTTCCTCGTATATATTCTGGATAGATCTGATCAAAATGTTTTGGCGAAGCAGTTATCCACGGAAAAATACAGTCTTGGGAAATGTTTTACAGAAACTGTATTCCTTTGGATGAAATGTTTGATGGTGAAAAGTGAAAACTAAAATCAGTGTTTTGATAATATTTAAGTACTTCAATGGTATTTTCTTAATTCATTTCGTTTGCCTTTTACTTCTATAATATTGTTTTATATTATCTTAAATAAATTCAGAAATAAAGATGTATTTCAAAACTGATTAAAAGCAATCAAAGCAGTAATGTAATATTTTTAGGGACTATAACAGATATTCTTTGGAATTTGTATTTTATTGGAAAATGTCAAAATTTGTACTTCTGGTTTTTGAACCAGAACAATTCATTCTCCTTCAAAAATATTTTTAAATGTATGGAATAAAAATTCCCATTTCCATGTAGCTCATATTCAGGCTCCTGCTTCTGAAAGGTCTCTACTCGCTGTGATCCGCAACATACATATTTCTGACAAAAAACTTATTTTAAAAAATATTCTTTGGCTTTGACATTTTTTTTTTTTTGGTTTCAAATACCAGACCTTGATGTTCTAAAATACTGCTTCGTTCACATTCTCTGCATGCAGGTTTTGTTGCATTGCATGAGAATCTTGCTAGCAGACGTGACATGACAGGCACAAGAGTCATTTCTTCTGTCCGTGGAAGGCAGTTTCCATCAGCTGGGTTCAGCATTTGATTCTTTTGTAAGAAAAGTGGGTTAATTTAAATCAGGCATAATTCCTGAAACTCAACATACGAAATCAAACTACACTGCCATTTGGAAACACAAGAAATTCCCATGGTTTCTCTCTCTTTCTCGCTTTATATAATATTAATCTTTGTAAAAATGTTTATGTAAAGTGGAATAATTTTTTTGCATTTCTAAGGAGATGAAAGCTGTGTGTAAATCCCTAAAGACAATAGGATTCAATTAAAAATGATAACACACACACAACATGCAGAAATTTGCAAGAAAAAAGTTCTGTGCTGACAAAAAAAAAACAAACAGGCTTTTTTAAAAGTGGGATTGCCTCTTTTTCTGCAGGAAAGGTGTGATACATCCCATATTAGAAGTACAAGAAAAATAAAAGCAAAAAACACCCATTGGCGCTGATTTAGTGGAATCATTTAAGTGTTTATTTTCCTTCCTCCAATTGACTGACCTGTTGATTGATGACCCCTGATCGTCTACATGGCATTATTAAAGTAACTCTTATCTTTCTTTTCCTCTTGCCTCCCCATCACGTCTTTTTAATCAGTTGATGACTCTCCCTGTGCCCTGTAGCATTTAGACAGCAAGCAGGCAGCAAGTATCTCCCCCTTTGATGTGGAAATGCTTTCTAGCTTTCCGACTGTTTGCGAAGTGTAGTAAGTGCTACTGTTTGGGGAGTGCCGGCTACTCACGCTGCGTCGTGCCTCTGCCCAATTTCATCCCTTGTGAGGGTCACCATCCACAGCAGATCTCTGCAGAGCGGATTCCTGCGATTTCCGTCTTGCTTGCCTCTGTCGATTGTGAAAGAGCAGATTTATCCTGCGGCTGACTCCCCAATTTTATAATTTTCTGTCTGAAGAAAGATTCAAAGGCTTGTTTTACTGCTAAATACAATGCCGCCTTTCTTCTGGGCGACTTGACCCTCAGTCTTTAGTTCATAAGCCATTAAGCCTGAACTAACCCCTCGTCTCTGCGTTCTAGGTTTGCAACCAGGGAGAGGAACGCTCTCCTCCTTTACAACGGGCGTTTTAACGAGAAGCACGACTTCATTGCCTTGGAGATCATTGAGGAGCAGATCCAGCTCACATTCTCTGCAGGTGAGCTCTCTTTGGCGTCGAGCGAGTCTGCTCGTGGTCAGGAGATCCTCTCAAGCTGTTTGGAAACGCACTTTAATGATTTTATATGGCTATTTGCTTGCCTCATTAATTGAGTAACATTGTACAGTGAACAACTGATGCCGGCTGTCGCAAAGTACTCCAGAATGTAGCGGTTTGTGGTGGTTACACTTTCTGTCATAGGCAGGAGCTTATCAACATACCAGTTATAAAAGCCGGAGTTTATGACTGCTATAAAAGATTGGAGCTAGCCTGAAAGTTGGCCTCCGAGCCAATGTTTGCTTAAGCAAGACTTCGTTTTATCACACTGTGATAAACGTCGTGTGGTTATCCATTTTTACACTACGCCATCAGTGAAGCTAGGTGCATAAATGTTATCTAAAAAATACACGCGAGCCAAAGCACAAGCTAGCAGACAAGTGAAAAATGCCCGCCGTTCGTTAGGGATTGCTGACAAGCAATGCAGTCGCTTTTGTGCTGTAGAAGCACCTCCCCTTGGAAGAAGCCGTAAACAACACCGAATTTAGGAGGAGTTTGCTGCGGGCTCGTTGCTACGGTGGGCTAGGAAACAAGAAACGGAGGCTTTGTCATTTGCTTGTTTTCTGTGCTGGGACAAAGCCAGCACCTTTTGGTGCTTCTGGGAGCAGAGAGGGGAAGGCCAACAGGCGAAGCTGAGGGTGACGCATATCCCTGCCACAGTGGTCTTCTCCTAGGGGAGAATTTTCCTCCAGAAAATCAGCCCTGGCAATGGCAAAGCTCTTCCTGATGAAAGTGTGATCAGAAGAAACCCCTGCCCTTTCAGCCTCAGCAGATGGGTGTTTTTGAATTAAAAAAAAAGCCCAAGTTTCATCCAGAACCTCATGCCCAGTTGTGCTTATTGCTGTGGCAAGGGTAGCAGGTGAAGCTGTACAGCATGGTTGAAGCACACTGAAGCCACCAGGAACCACCCCCTGGCCTTCAGCAGGCTTGCTGGGGCTCTTGGTGGACCACTTGCGTTCCTGCTTCAGCCCAGTCTGTGAGTTTGGTGGGAAGGCTTTGGTGGCTTTACTAAATCTCAACAGGGCAGACGACCTCTAATTGTCACAGGTTGAGGGAATGTTTTCCATTGGGACAGAAACAAATATCTGGGAAGGGCTGCTGTCCTGTAGGTCAAGTGGGGTTACGCGTAGGTCAAGTGAGACATTTGTAGCTCTGTACCAGGCGCATAACTCAGGAAATAATCCTGTTATTTCCCATTATCCGTATTCAGGATAGACATGCGGGCTCTAGTCAACTCTCACTTTATTTTTGTGAAAAGTGAGACGCTGCAAGCAGTAGAGCAGTAGAAGCAGAAGGGACAGCCCACGCTGGTGTTGCACATCTCATCTCGCCACCAGGGATGGTCACTGCCCTCGGACCCCACGATAAATCCTATGGGACCCCATCGATTTACCAGCGATGCTTAAGTGCATATCTGGGCCCTTTGGGTTGAAGATATCCGGTTTCATTTCCCCTTTATTACCTCAAAGTTGTCCAAATTAGCTTTCAAGGCAGGCTTTTCAATGGATTAGTGTAATGAAATAGCATGCTGCCGTCGGAGAGATGTGCTTTCTTCTGTAGCTCTGCTCCGCCTGTCTAAACTTGAATCAAATTGCTTGGAAGGCACCCTGAGGATGAATGAGAGAGAAATAAATTCTACTTGCACTTATATGCATTTAAATGCGGAGGAACTCCTTTAAAATACATGAAACTAAATTTAGATTTGCACTGCTGCACCTGGGAGCAGGTCTGGTCCTGTATATTTACAAATGGTATTTTCTTTGGAAGGAGAATGGTATATGTTTTATGGTTTTAAGTGGCTTTTAACGAACAGCACAAGTTTTGGACATCTGATCTGACTGTTTTACCTGTCGCAACAACTTTCTCACAGAAAGCAAAGCAAAAGGGTTGGAGATGGGTGATATTCCTTTTGCAGTAACTTGCTAGCTGAATAAAAAGCCCAATTTTTACTGCAGATTTTTTACCACTAAGTGATAAAAAACACCACATCAAGATGTCAAACACGCTAAACCGAAATGTGTATTGTTTAAATAACAGAAGTATGTAGGATGGGAGCTGAAGGAGAGCAGGGGACAAGGGAATAATACTTCACACGGGGTAAAGCATTTGTTGCTAATAGAGAGCTGAAAGTGCATTTTAAGCTCAACAATACCATGAACTTTGTTGGCTTACGGAAGGGAGTTATTTTTCCTGTGGTTTATTATGTAGAAATTTCCAGCCGTTAAAAAAAAAAAAAAGAAAAAGAAAAAAAAGAAAGAAAAAAAAAAAAAAGTCGAAACCTAGCAATCCCTTCTCCGTGCCAGGCCTTTTATGTGCTTTCAACACGAATGTTTATTTTGCTGCTACCTCGGAACAGATATGCCTGGTTACTGAGCTGGTTCTGCTGACTCAGACCTGGCTTAAACGCTTCAGCTTTCCAGTTGCAATGGCAAGGACTTGCTTTCAAATTTAAATAGTGAAAGACCACCAATAATTTAATTAATCACTAGTAAAATTTTGCTGGGACCAAGGTTACCATGGGTTTTATGCTAGCATAATATTTTGGATTTCACTTTTTCAGCTCTGATGAGGAGTGGGCTTCACTTCCCTGACAAAATATCCTGGCGCAATACTCATCATATTAAAAAACCCTCAAAGTGCTGCTTTTGGGCAGCAGAATGCAGAGGAAATTATGTACTTTTTTTCTTCAGTTGACCATTTCAGCAATACCTGTATGTACCCAATGCGTCTGCTACCGCACTCTGCAGAAGCGTAATAAAAAATAACATTATTCACCTGAATGTGCCAGAAGCTATTTTTGTATTTGTGCACTGAAATAACTCCATGAAACAGGGGTTATTTACTGTCTCGCAGGACGAAACCCCGGATTCCTTCATGGTGAAGTAAGACGGCTACGTTCTGTGCCTGATGAGGGTCTCCGCGTGTTTCGGTTTAGTGCGGAGCGCAGTTTCCAGTGACGTTGACTCATTTTTTCCCTTCTGCCTGCCCTTGCAGGGGAGACAACCACTACGGTGGCACCGTTCGTTCCGGGAGGGGTCAGCGATGGGCAGTGGCACTCGGTCCAGGTGCAGTACTACAATAAGGTAAGACTAATTGTGCTGGCGATTAACCTATTATTTTTGTAAAGTAATAGAGGCATGGGTCATCTAGCTCTGACCCGGTGTATGCAGGTGACTTGAATTTTATTTATTTAACCGGACACATTGCTACAGCTCTGCACAAATGGTCCTGCTCTTCTTCACCTCGCCTGGGACAAAAATTCCCTCTGAGGGCTTCTGAGTTTTGTCTCCGGAAGGCAAAATCGGACCTAGTACGTCCTTTTCAGAAGTGCTACCAGGGAAACCTTCAAGTGCTCATAACTATTTTAGTTTTCAGTTCTTTAAACCCTCACAAGTGTCTAAAGCAACTGATTCCCTGATTTGGATCTTTTTAAACAATTGTGCAGTGCAGGAGCCTTCAGCGTAGTAACTACAAACCAGTAGTGTAGAGTTTTCTGAAGCAAAGCAGAATTCTTCCCTATAACCATTTTTTGTGCGTAAAATGACCAGTTTAGCTCGCGCAAGCTTCTCTGGTTTGGAAAATTTGGTTATGAAATGGTTGATGCGTTTCGGTAATCAAGGGCTGTCTTACTAAATCATTTTTTTTGTCTGCTATATAAGAAGATACGCAAGAGAAGTGCAAAAAGCGTCGTTGCACGCAGTCCGTGGCGCTCAGAGGTGGGCTCTGGGGTCCCTGTCCCACAGCTGCGCCCTCGGTAGCTGTCAAGAGCAGGTTCACTTTGACTGAACCAAAGGCGGGGGCTTTGTGCAAACCAGCCATTTTGTGAAGAACCAAAAAAGCAGGCTTTTAGGGTGTACGGTGTCACTGTTTACAGATAGATGTCAGAGCTCTTCTGTAATCTATAATAAAAATTAGAGAATTCACTTAGTTACTGAGAAGCATTGCTTTTAAGTCTGACATGATAGCATTATGGGGGATCGCGTAAGGAAATAGAGGAGCATTGTTGGCTGTTAAAAAGGAAACAGGATACCGGTGTGGGAAGCTGAATGGAAGATGAAGGATTAATATGATCAGCAAGTTCTTTATTTCCCAGCGCTGCATCATTTCATCACAGTTTGTGTCGCAGTTTGAATGGGAGGATTAAAATTTTCTTTGGACTCCTAGATAGGGTCTCCTAGCCTAAGGGTATTTTATTGAGGAAATAAAAGCCTTTTTTATTAGTTATTTTATTTAAAAAACAACCACCATGCTTATTTTATAAGTTTTGTACTTAATATATTTAATATACTCCCTACGATCTGGAGCACAGAGAAGTAGAAGCAAAACTTGGTGTGTTGGCATGCATACGGCTGTGGACGCTCCTTACAAACTGCAACATGCCGTGTTTCCGTAGTCTGCGTATTTTTTAGTGGATCACTTGAGCAGAGTAAGTGGCACTTGCTGAGGCAGCGGAGGGACATTGCGGCTTTCCAGCTGCTCGGTGGATGAGGAGGGGAGGGCACAGCCACGGGGACAGCCGCTGGAGTGGCTCGCTGAAGAGCTGCCAAGCAGATAAGGGGCCCGGGCAGCCCCAGGACACTCTTTAAAAGGCAAAGAGATCTGTCACGGGTGTTAAAAATAAACCCCTGCCTCATTTTCAGGGCTTGCTGCTGTTCGAGCGGGCTGGTAGGTGAGCCGTGTTAGCAGCTGGTGTTTTCCTGTTGTTAACACGTGGCCCCGCCATCATTTTCTTCTTCTGCCCCAGTTTTTTGAAGGGAAAAAGCACGGAAGGAAACTCAGGGAAGAGAGGGAGAGCAGAGGGGCTGTGCCAGGAAATACCTCTGACTTCACTGCCTTTGCCACTCGCGTGACCTAGAAGTGATGCAAAGCAGGGTCACTGTGTGGGGAGCAGAGCTGTGCCCTTGCTGTCCGTGTTCGAGGCCGAGGTCATCACCTTCCCCTTAGCAGTATTTCATAGAACCGTAGAATGGTTTGGGTTGGAAGGGACTTTAAAGATCATCTGGTTCCAACACCTCTGCCCTGGGCAGGGACACCTCCCACTAGACCAGGTTGCCCAATAGCCTCATTTATTCCAGAACGGTTAAATTTGGGCTGGCGGAGGGGAGCTCACAATACCGAGCAAACGTCAGAAGTAGGAAATGCTAACCTATATATATCTGGCGTGCTCTCAGGGCTTCCCAGCATGTCTGAGAACTGCCTGTGCTGCTCCGGCTCTGCGGCAGCGAGAGGAGGAGCGGGCGCTGGGGGGCAGCGGCAGCCGGGGGCAGCACTGCAGGGGCTGCCCGAAGGGCCCTGCAGCAGGATTAAACCTTCGCCTCAGCTGGTATTTGTTTGTAAAGCAGTTCCTTGGCTACTTCATGTTTTAACAAAGCTGGAAGAAAAGTTCCTGTGAGGAGGTTGAAAAGACAGAGATAATTTAGGGATTTGAGTTGTGCCAAGATAAATGGGATGCTATGTCTAAACTTGACATGGCTAAGACACGTTTGAATAACAGAGTACCCAAAACTCATGAGTTTGCTTAAATTATGCAGTCGTATTATTTTGCAGGCACTGCATCCTTCCGCTCTTGCCAAAATCCTACCACACGGTTTCAGGTCCTTGTCCCATCACGGCTCAGCCCCTTTGCTGAGACACTGCACAGCCCCCCTGAGCAGGCAGAGCTCCCCCAAGCCCTCTCCCTCCTCCCTGCCTCTGGATCGTGTTTGATCCCCACCTCCAGCCCCTTCTGGACTCCCCTCCTTCCTCTCTGTCTCCGTCTCACTCCAGCATTTTGCAGCAGCACCCCATCCCTGGCGGCGGGGCCACAGGGACCGCCTCCACCAGCATCCCCCCAGGGCTCCTTGTCCCTTCTTCTGTTCAGCCGCTTGCCCTGGGAGCTTCTGGTCTTTGCTCCTTTTTAGAGATCTCTTCCCAATGCTGTCCATGGGAAGTGCGTAATCCATCGTCCCAGCTACCCAAAGAGATCCATTTTATTCATTTGTCTATGTCTCGCATTAAAAATTCCTCAAAGAAGTGCTGCTCGTTCCTATCCCTCACTCATGTTGAGTTTCATCTCCCTCCATCTGCCTTTTGCTCCATCAGCAGGTTTTCTTTATTTAATAATCACCTTTGCCTATCCATTGGTCAGTCCCTTCCCTGTGTCACTTCTGTCCTTTTTTTGCACAGCAAAACCCGTACAGACACTTTGAACTTTTTTTATCATTCACGCTCTTAGAGCTGAGTGCTGCCAGGCTGCTCGTCCTGCTACCGGGGTCATTACAGTTGTGCCCATCCTCTTTCTACCCACCACTGCGCCCTGGGGCAGTGACAGACTTCTTCGAGCTGGACCCTTTCCTCCTGCCTTGGAAACGTGAGACGTGTTGTGGTGCAGGTTGAAATAAATAGCAATTCAAAAAATTTCTGTTGTGCTCACAGCAAGCGTGTGCGGTGAGGTGCTCCCTTAGTTTCGTCCGTCTTTCCCAGTTCCTTTTTTGTTAAGCTTCTTCGAAGTATCTTTTTAACAACTAAGCTAGAAACTGTTCAGTTTCTTTCCTTCTTTCCACATTTGTACAGCATCTGTCAAGAAAAAGAAAGGGTTCGGTCTTCTTTGGAGCTTTCAGATAATGCTGTAGTGCACATAAGGAGTATTAGATTTCATGACAGCCGAGGTTAACTTTTCATCTTTAGTTTTTGAGGAGAGTGACGAACAGACTTTGGTACATAATCTAAATCACTTTCCTAGATGCGTTTTCACAGCTCTGAAGGCTGTTCTTGCAATCTGAGTTGATGATGGTCAGATACGAGCAAAGATTGAGTGGTTTTTGGCACCTGCAGCTCTGTGGATGATATTTGGCTGGGCATGACTGGAATTTAGGCTCCAGGGGTGGGTGACGTGGATGCGGGGGGCGACTCTGATGGGAAACCTCTGCAGCAGCTATTTCCTTAGCGTGGCACATGGTTCTGCAGCACCGTGGTGACGCTGCCATCCTGCGCAAAGTCAGTTTGGTAATGATGATAATGAAATAAGAAATAAGCCTAGAAGTGACTTCTGTAAATTATTTTCTGTACTCAGCTCAGAAGCGATGTGCTTGGTAATATTTATCTTTACTGTTGTTGAAAAGTGTTGTTTTATAATTAACTCCTTATCATGAGGGTCACCTGCCTCTTGGGGGCAAACACTGGAGCCTGGTTGGCAAGAGGTGAGTCCGGACCTGGCTTTGGGCCACCGCGTTTGCAGAGAAGCATCGAAACAGTTCTCTTATCAGCTCAAGTGTTTGATGCTTTCTTACAAAGCCTGGTATGTGCAGGCACTGTAAAACATTGCAATAATGACACAGATTGTATCAGGGGAGGAGGGGAAGCAGTGTCACTTCATGTACCATGTAGTGGTGGCAATGGGTGCTTCCTCCCCTGGTAACAGTTGGTATACTTGCTTTCAGTGGAGGTGCCTAAGGGGAAGTGCACGGACGTTGTACTAAGGAAATGTTGGCTCTGTATTGAATTTCTGGGAGGGAAGACACCAAGGGGAAGGAGTTAGTAGCTATAAGAGAGCAGAAGTGAACTAGGCGTGTTTTATAACCATTCTCTAGTTTCAGTTATACATTAAAAGTCTTGTCAGCTACCCAGTAGCAAGGTATCAGTTTACCTGTTAGCGATGGTACTTGCCATTATAGATGTTTGCTGACAGCGGGGGGAAAGCAGGGAGGGAAGCTGCTCACTGACTCTGTTAGCTCGAACAAGTTACCTTCTGGGATCCTGATCTCGCAGCCGTTAAAATCAATGGAAGGTATTAAATTAAAGTGGGCCTCCGTGTGACCTGCTTTCTCAGGAGGCAATAGATATTGATAAAAAATTCCGAAGTAGTGGGATCTTTTAAATTATTTTTGAAGGAAAGGTGGGAGAAGGGGGAAGATTTCAGCCCGGCGAATAAAACTGGTAAAAAATGGCATGAATGACCTGCTGCTTGTTCACAGGATAGCTGGCCTAAGGGGCAGCAGCGATGGGAACTGCCATCTTTGCTTTGGTAACGTGCCTCCTCTCCCCACGATGAGAGCGCGGTCTTTGGAGCCTGCCGGAATGAGTGACAATCAATAGCTTTAGCCATTCTGATATTTGTTCAGAATAGGAGTAAAACCACCAGGCTGTTTGATGATAACGATGCTTAGTATCAGTAATATCACATGGACTATATGGTGTTCATTGCACATACAGGATCGTGTGCGATTGTAAGCTGTGCTTGGGACAGGGATTTTAATGAGCCCGGTAGTGGGTGGTGTTTTTAATTAAGTGAAAACTTCAAGCAGCTCTCGCAAACTTCTGATAGAAACACAATTTTTTTCAGAATTTAAGATCTACCATCAAATTTATGTTAATGTTTTACCTGACTCATTACCTCAGGGTAGAATTCATCATTTGGCACAAGATAAAAATGTTTTACGTATGGACATGTTCCTTTAATTACAGAGGGCATGTACATGTATATTTATATACTGTGTGTCTTATATGTTACTTATACATATATGACATCAAAGTCGCTTAAGGACATTACTATTCTGTAGGTGGAAGCTCCTTCTGCGTTTGTTTAAGGGAGCACAGGATAATTTTACCTAAATGTCGAAAAGCCTGAGAACAGCAGAGAGAAACATGCTATCACTGATGTGCAGTACAGTCATTCTGGGGAACGGGATGAAGAAATCCCCGAATGACTCACAGAATGACTCACAAAAGTAAAGTGAGACTGGGCAGCGTGTGTGCGTGGGATTCTCCTCCGCGGTCCGGAGGTGCAAAAATGATGGGTGCCTCGGAGGGTGTCCCAGCTGTACTGGTCACTTGAGCCTGCAGGCTCCTGGGATGAGATATTCAGGACAAACATTACCCTTTTTCCATAACTGGGATAAGGTTTCTTCTCCTATTTGAGACTCTTTCACTCCTTCCTTGCATGTCTTTAGACTGAAGAGTGCCGTGGTGGTTGTTTCAGATGCTTGACTGTCTCGGCCATCCTTTCACAGGGGTTACAGTTAGCAGGGACCTGCTGCTTTCCGTCCCTGTACGCTTCCCACCCGGCAAAGCCCAGACCTGCGTTTAGCCTGAAGACAACCGCCGGAGAAAACAGGCGAATTCTTCAGTTAGAGATAAACTTAAAAGAAACGAGGGCTGCTTAGGCTGATCTTCGGTGTGTTGTGAATTCAAAGCGCATTCTGCGTGCGTTGCTCTAAATCAGACTCACATGTGCTTTCAAAAATCTCCTGCCTGTGGTAAGTGATGGCTTCTCTTGAATTAACTGGCCTTCATCTGGGGCAAGTTGGAGCTTGAGTATCAACGAAGTTGGAGCTAATGCTGTAGAGATTTAGCTCTCAGCCCACTCACGCACTAGAATTTGCCAGTACCTTTCCTTCCTGGAGAGCCTGGGTCATATCCCTCACCCACCGGCTGAAAGCTGCTTCCAGGTGCCAGAACACCCTCTGTTTCAGTGCCAAGACCCACGCTGTAATTGATTTTCTGTGCCTCAGGTATATGCTGCAGCTTTCCCCTTGTGCTGGCTCAGCCAGCGGGCAGGAGTGGCTTTCTCCCTCGCCTGTGGGTTCCTTGGACAAAGCTGATCCCAAAGGGTTATTTAACCATGCCTGTACAGCTGTGCTACGGCGCCAGCAGAGCTCACCATTTAGAGTCTGCGTCCGCAAATCCTCCATACCGTGGATCACTAGTAGTGCCCCACAGACTGGTCGCTGGTGCCGGGCGGTAGCATATGTCTGGGCAAAACCAGCCAGCTCCGTTTCTGGGGAGACCTCAGTGATCTCCAATCGCTTGTGCCGTCTAAGTGGCAGCTTTCCAGTGCTGCTGGGCAGAGCTTGTGTGCCCTGCTGGGCTCTGGAGGGAGCTGGGGGCAGCTGAGGGTCTGGAGGACCCTCAGCTTGAGATAAAAATTGCAACGTTTACCTGGCCATTTTGAAGATGTAAAGAGAAGGTTGTTGAGTTTTGGGGGTTTTACCCCCATTTTCTAAATGAAACAGAAAAGTTAAGCCACTTTCTTTGCTAGAAAGGCTTTTCTTCACAGGTGCCTTCCAGACCTCCAGTCCAATGGCAGCTTCTGGTCTAGCAAGAGAAAGGTTGGAGTTGACAGAAAGCCGGATGAACCCACTGAGCTCCCAAGGGAGACATGAGCTGGGGAGCAGCAGTCTCTTGGGGCAGCACCAGAGGTGTTGGGAATGGGGAGTGCTCAGTGGTCAGCAGAGCCCACCAGCAGATGTGTAGGAGGCAGTTGCACGCTGGAGCAAAAAGGTGGCACAAATTTGCCTTAGACACATGGTGTATCTTGCTGGAGAACCTGCTTCAGGTGACCACATGGCAAGCATAAGCTCTTGGGTTCAGTCTTGTACAACCCCTGCACTTGCTCATACTCTTACATGCGTTGTGCCTGCCACTCAGCGGAATTATCTTTAGGATTATCTTTATAGCAAATCTCTAACATTCATCACGGCCTTTGTTTTACTAGAGCCTCTGTTTTGATTCTGGGAGCCTGTGTTGCACGACTGCCCAGCAGTGGCCAAAGGCAGAGCACTTCTGAAGGACTTGAGGATGCGTATGCAAAACTTCCCTTTTAAAAATTCAGGTCCATCTCCATTCTCCCACCCAAGAGATGGCTGGGACCACATTTCATCCAGACACTAGTCACTGGGAGGGTGACACAGCTGTACCATAGAAGTCAAGACCTACAGGGCTGCATGCTGGTGCGGTCGTGGGCACCTGGAAGCTTGATGACCACTTGCGTTCCCTTGCCGTGGGCAGGCAGGACCTGCCCTTTAATCCAAACGCTTGCATAAGCACAAGTGGCACGGGCAGTCGCAGGCGGTGGAAGTGGTGCTGGTCCCTGTTGGAGAGGTTAATGTAGCACTTTGTTTTGAAAAGGGTGGGGTGAAATGCAGCAACCTCTGACGGTCTGCTGCAGAGACGAGCACAAGCCCTGGTGGACGTGCCCCTGTGCCGGGTGCCTGCGGAGCTGACAGATAGGTTATCTCGTTTCCTTCTGAAAACACAGGCCCTCTCTGATGATGGCAAATTCACCTGTTATGGAAATATAGTTATTCTTTATTCAAGACGGATAATTGATCTCACCCCTTTGCCTATGGGGAGAAAAAAAAAAGAAAAGGTAGATATCAACATTTAAGTGACACTTAGATTGTAGCAACTGCATCAAAAGACATGGATGACACTGGTTGCTGCTTTCTCCCTATAACCAATTCTTAGAAGTTCGGGGTTCGTGGTGCCCCGTCCCCCCAAGATCTGCAGGCAAACAGGAGCATCAGGCAGCAGCTCAGCACAGGCTTCCCAGTGCCACCGTGCCACCACGCTGCCCCTTGGGTGGGAAGCTCCTGTTCCAGCATGAAAACTGTGTTTGCTCAGCCCTCGGTCTCCCTGCCGAGCCTGCCAAGGAGGCTGCCAGCACCCCGGGTGATTGATGAGGCAGGCACATGCCTGCAGCTGAATAGGGATCCTTGGAGAAAAGCCACATAGCTGCCACCAGCTAGGCATAACTTCTAGTCATTGGACCCGAGGTGAAAGACTTTGCCCTGAAAGTATGCAGGACACCATCCGGTATCATTTACTTCTTAATCTGAATGGTCAGGAAAAGTGGTTGGCAATTAAATTCTTAGATGGGTATTAGGTATTATACCCTGTGCTGAGGAGCACCTCTCGCACCGGGGCATGGTTGCCCCTGCCGAGTGCTGCGTTCTCTAACTCAGTTGGAGAAGACAGACCCCAACAGAAGTCAAATCACTGGAAATGCAATTAGTAATAAAGGCTGGGTATGACTTATGCAAATGTCTGTCACTCGTGACATCTGAGCAGACGCAATTGCAATCTGAGGGAGAATTCCTGAAGTTAATCCTCCCGGTGGCTTCCAGACTAATTTGTTAAGGGATTGAGGGAGATTTTCTAAATAAACAATGCAGTTGTTGAAGATTATGATAATGCCACTGTTGATCAGATGTGGGCATGGCCAGAGTTTGGATTTTGCTGGCTCAGAGTGACTTGCTGTGTTTACAGTGTTCATGATCAACACAGCCCGCTCTAGCATTGCTTGGCATTGTCTGGTAAAGATGCAGAACATTAATTGCAATCTTAAGCAAATCTGGGGGGCGGGTGGGCAGGGCAGTGCTGTAAATACTGAAAACGTCGTTCAGTTAGGAGCAACCTACTTCTCTGGGCGTATTTTTCCAGGAAGAAATACAATTTTGTGGATCTGCATTTCCAAACCTAAATTCATAATATCTCCAAGAAACGCCAATATAGTTTTTAAAGGCACTCTCAAGTGTGCAAGGCAGAAAGCGTATCAAAATTTAGTGCTTCCTCTTAAAACAAATCACTTATTCTTACTTAAGATTTAGCCATATTTCTAATTGTATCATTTCCTTATCACCCATCCCATTGTGAGTATTGAATATTTAATATTTAATAGCAGAAGGTACTGCAGGGTTGTGGAGGTCAGTGGTGGCATGATGAGGAGGCATCAGTGGACAGTGCTAACTTCCAGCAGAACGCTGATGGTATACTTCACCAGATCATCAGTTTGTGCTGGATGCCTTTTCTTCTACAGCATTTTCATGGGATCAAGTGTTCTGCCGTAGCTTAAGCATGGGGAAGCTTGCAGGACACCAAAAACACAGAGAGCATGACCACAGTCAAGTCGTTAGCTCTAGTTTTGAGAACTTAGAACTTATCTGTGGTTACCTGTGGAAGTGCTGGGCCTCTTCACAAAGAAAGTTGCCAGGGTTTCTTCAGTTATATGAGGAAGAAAAGCAATTCAAGTGAAAAGGCACTTTCTTTGCTAGCCGCAACCAAAATTTTTAATGAGCATCCCGAGGGACATATATGTTTAATTTACTTTCCAACTCAAGAGGTCAGGGAGTTCTTACTGGATTACCAATATTGTTAGCCAGATGCAGGTTACAAATAGTTTTTCACAACTTTCTTACAAGATCTGTATCAGCAGATTATTGTGCTTTTGGGTGGGCTGGCTTTTATACTTACGAAGTAGGATGGTAGGTAGTGCGTGGGGGCACACATACAATGAGGGTACATGAGGGTATGACCTTAGAATCAGAGCTATGCATTTGCATCATTTATCCGTACTGTGTATTTTTGGTGCTAGTGGGCATGACTGTTAAAAAACAAACAAACAAACAACCCAAAAAACGTAGCAATTAAAATTACAAGCGTCTGAAGGAGGGGAAAGAAATTAGATTTTCCATTGCTGAATGCATGCCAGAGTTTTACATTTAAAGTTCAAAATGTTTTTCTAGTCAAACAGATAAAATAAGTTGCTCGTGTCTGACTGCAAAACATTGTTTCCTACATGCTCAGAACTCAATTTTTAAAATGCCACGAAAAAAAGGTAATCCCTGCAAGAATAGTTCAGTTTATGAGTCATTTCCTGGCACTCTGACTGAAGATTCAGACTCCCATTGTTGCTGAGGCCCAATTCATCCTCTTCCACCTAAATCCACAGGATCATCAATAAAAGTCCTAGTCTAGATAAGACCATAGATTTGATATATAGAAACGGAAGCTTTACAGATTCTGATTAGAAATTATATACATCGTTAATAGTGAAGGTGTATAGTTGGCATGATAATCTGCCCACAGTTCTGATGGTTTCGCTGTCCTTTGAAATCTTTAAATCATGTCAGTATTTCCCTTTCTAAAGGAAAGGTTTTACTCAGGTGCAAGCCATGTTACTGAGGCAGGACTCACTGGGTGACGTTCTGTGGTTGTAGAAGGCACAACACCGATTAGATGGTAACATGAGTCCCTTCCATCCCTAAAATATCACAGGATCCTGTAAAAACCCATCTCGAACTTCAGCCAGCAGTCTTGGAGGTGGGAAGCCAAGAGCCAGGAGGACAGGCGAAGTGTTGCTGCACGTTTGCCCTGTTCTTACTCTTCCACAGCATCTGCCACTCCCTCAGTGGGGCTTTGGCCTGGCCTGTGACTACCATTTACATTCCTAACATGTCCCGAAAAGCACTGAAGGGCCACCTGGCTAATATTTACTCTTTCTTGGTCCTGCTTGGATGTGGTTGCGGAGCCCTTGCAGGTGGTAGTGGGTGTAACGGGGGGCAGCTGGCCTGCCCTTGCGGAACAGGCACACGTGAGCCTGGACTTTAAAAGCCACTCCCTGCAATTCCACCGATACTTATTCATGTGGATTTCAATTAGTAGTAATTGGTTTTGTTGATTTTTGGTGTTTTTTTTCTGGTAGAGGGTAAGTGCAAAGTGATTGATATCTGGGAAAGGAAATCAGGATTTGGCGGTGGAGCGACATTCCATTGTCTTGACTCAAAATAACAAATAACTCGCCTCTAAATCTGTGTCTCGGGAAATGAAAGTGTAAAGCAGTGAAAGTCATTTGGAGGTCACTGAGAGGCAAAGTGTGTCCTGCTCCCCAGCCCGGAGTCGCTCAGCTCTCCGTAGCAGCTTTGAGAAATCTCTCGGGGGGGCTGGGGAAGAGGAGGGCAGGCGCGTACCCAGTGCCCGGCTCTTTCTCTCCCCCGCCTGCTTTCGGAACTGTTGCTCTTGCACAGTTTGCAAACACCACCTGAAAACACTGGTTGTTGAGGCGGTGATTTTATACACAAATGCAAACAGTAACTTTTCAGAAATAGTCCCCAGGGTTTTCGCTGTGCGAGTGACAGCAGGGACCAGGTCGTGTCAAAACCAACCCGAGATCCCACTCTTCTGGAAGCCTCATCCTCAGCAAGACTGCTCGGTGCTTTCTCCTCTCACTCCTCACAGTTTTTAAAAGTTTTTAAAACTTGCATGCCCAGTTACAGCACTGCCACTTCTATGTCTGTGCCCACCCCACGCCTGAGCTGGGTCTCGGCTGCGTGGCTTTCCCCATGGTGTGGGGCTCTCAGGTCGCCTTGGGGAAGGTGGCACCTGGTGGTACTCCTTGAGCATGATGTTGCTCGAGCTGAGCTGTCTAACACCTCCACTCCGCAAAACTCCTCAAAGGTTTAATGGCACCTCCCAAAATGTTGATTTTCAGCACCTCCTGAAGGCTAAGGAGATGCAAGGGACCTCCATGAGAGCTGGCAGAGTCTGAATGGCCCTTGGCTCACCATAAGGCCCTGAGGATGGTGCTTGAAGGCTGTGCTGTGCAGCCCAGCCTGCCAAGGGCTTCTGCAAAGCTGTTAGAGTCATTGAATTGGCACCTCAGGAATTTGGTGCGAGTGCTTTGAAGTGCACTGTTATCTCCATTTAATCACACACTAAATCTACAGTAACTCGCTGATTCACAGTAACTTTTCGGGTGTTTTGCATCTGTCTGTGGAGTGAGGGGAAGCAGCACTTTGCAATTACCTGGCCACGAAGGGGTCTGTGTGTACCAGGAAACCCTTGCAAAGACCCATCCATGAGGGGGGTAGCCCACAGAGCAGTGTGGGATTCCTGGATTTTATAGACTCCGTTGTGTCCCACGCTGAGCAGCGTTTTGCTTGGCAAGGTCTCACCAGGGATGAGTCCAAGGAGAAGGAGTTTATTTGCTGTGAATAAGTGTCACGTTGTGCTATTTCTAGGTATTTCTTGGACTCTGACAGCAATAGCATTTGCATCCTGGATGCAAAATTAAGTTGTAAAACATAAAAGACTTATAACGAGTGGTGCTTTGGCAGGTAGATAGGGAGAAACGGTGAAGGGAGAAGGGTTTGCTGAACTGGAAAAGGAGAATATGTGAAGGAGAGCACGGATGCTCTTCCAGCATTCTTCACGCACTCTCCTCTCCCAATTCTCCAAGGATCCAGGAAGAACATCCTTGTTGGTGGAAGGGTTGGCGGAAGCGAGGGAGGCAGCAAAATAGGCAGAAAAAGGGTTCAGAGGGCAGGAGACGGCAGGGAGAAAGCGCACCAGCCACAGGGGCAGATCAGAGGGAAGAAGAGTCATGGAATGTGTTGGGTTGGAAGGGACCTTTAAAGGTCATCTAGTCCAACCCCAGAGGGCTGCAGAGGGCAGACGAGGGAACCCGCAGCAGCAGAGCGCCATGGTGAGCGATGTCTCCCACGCGGAAGGCTGGATGTTGTCTTGAGGAGTGGGCATGGTCTCTCAGAGCCAAAACAGGTCCTTCTTGCTGTGTCACTGATTCAGCAACAAAGAGCTGAGAAGCATCTGTGAATACAAATGTGAGGATAAAATTTCCATTTGCAGGGGGGGAAAACCCATTCTTCCCATCAGTGCTGCAGCAGCCTTTGCCAAAATTAGTCAAATCCAAGAATATACTCTTTGGAGGAGCTGGATGATATTTGTGAAGATGCTGGTCAGGCTCTGTGGAGGGAAGGAGCACATCTGGACACTGTGTGCATGTGTAGCCATGGCTTTTTGCAGCCTCACCATGCCATTGCCACATGGTGGGACAGGAGGGCTGCTCCCCATCTCTGTCCTACCACCGAAAGAGCAGCAGCAATGGGGGCAGCGCCGTTCACGTGTGCCAGTTCTCATAGCTGTGCCGAAAGCCCCTGCTTTGAATATCAAAGTTTAGCCTCTGGATGCGGCAGTGAAGGAGATAAAGAATCAGGCTGGTAAAACTGGCTCAACTTTGTAGCCAAGCCTGGATCCTGAGGATGGGTGTTTCAGGCAGTTTGTCTCGGAAAAGGAACTGGTCTGGTGGCTTTTCAGGATTTGCATTTTTGACTCACCGATGAGAAGCTTTTTGGTTTTCCTTTTCACTGTCACAGGCTCTCATGTTTCTCTACAGACTCAAGCCAAGTTTGTATAAAGCAATGCCATTAAAATATTCAGGGAATAAAGGGGATACATACATCAAAGGAGTAAGGGGTTTATGTGAAATGATTTGTCCTGCCTTTCCCTGGTGACTAATCAGGATGTGTAAAAGATTCTCAGTTCTTCACACTGCCTTATTTTAAAGGTGCTCTGGAAAGCTGTAGGGGGAAACTTTGAAAAGCAGAGATTACCATTAATGGTTTCTCTTAATCTTGCCTAATGTGGAGTTTCCCGATTGATCAGAACAGCCTGCAAGTCCATGCCACGGTGCTAAGCTTCTCTAGCATTTCCTAGTCTCTTCCCCTGGGATTGCAAGCACGGTGCTTTCCACATTTGTTTTTTCCTGTTTATTTATTTATTTTCCTTGCGGGAGGGGGCTGGGCTCCGTCCGCTTGCCCAGGGAGACCCGCCGCCGCCGCAGACCCTTAATGAGCTTTTTGACCACTGAAGCAGCACAGCATCGCCTGGGAATCGGAGGGGGTTTCTCCCTTCCCCATGTTAGGTAGCGGAGCAGAGGCCAGCGGGTTAACGAAGGAGCCGGGGCGGCTGGCAGGCTGCCTAATGAGCGCCAGGGAGCCGGCAAGGGGGGACCCTGCTGGCGGCCGGAGCCCCGGCAGCAGCCTACAGTGGGACCTGATGCCAGTTGCTCCATTTTTTCCCATTATTACTGTAGCTGGAAGCATTAGGAAGCCCCAAAGGGTACGAACGTGAGGCATTTTCCACCCAGCACTTTTGGGGGTGGTGGGGTCTGAACCAGCACATTAACAGTGCAGTGGAGTGCTTTTCTTGTATTAAAAATAACTAGGAAACAGATTCTTTTTAACCTTTAGCCTCTCCAAACAGTCAATAAATCATTAGCTACTGATTAACAAAAACAGAAGGGTAACTTATTGTCCAGTAAGCAAACTCTTGGAAGCACTGAAAGGCTGGCACTGACTTCAGGATGGCTTTTCATTTTACACATTTGCACTTATTAAAAAGACAAACAAACCAAGCTCTGCATATTAAGCCATGCCACACAAAGCATTTTGCGAAAAGACCAACTTTCTAAAATAAATAAATTTTTTAATGTGTACAGTGACCTGAGCAAGTGCAGTATTCACGATATGCAACATTCCATCTGTCTCCCAAGAAAACAGGTCTCCTCGTGCCAAGCATAAAGGGAAGAGTTGTGTCCCATTTGCGAGGGTTCCCAGTTTGTGTTCTCAAAGTCTTGGCCATACTTACAGTCTGCTGCTGAATCGTCTCCTCGGCTGCCAGCTCCTTCAAAAGACTCGATGGGGTGGCTAAAGCAGAGGAAGTCCGCGTGGCCAAGGCTGGGGCTGGAGAGCACAGCTTTCAGTTTGAGTTCAGGGAATGTCCGTGAAGTTGGAATCCTCTCCCGTGGCCGACCAAAAACGCTCTCCCTCTTTCCATCTGCACAAAAACTCAAGTGGTGATTTTTTTATCTAAGTTGGATAAAGGTGTTTCTGGTAGAGGAAATGCTTGTGGGACCTTTGGAAAAGCCCTATTATCTTGCGGATTAACTAATAAAAGGGTGAGATCCAGGAATATGAGTGTCATCACTGCTGCTGATTAACTACACAAACATTGTACTTTATAGTGTTGCTATTACATGTACAGTGTCTAGTCTTTTGTATTTCAAAATAAATCTACCAAAGATTGGACTATTTGCTTAGACTTCTCCAACAATTTTGCATTGTGACTCTTGAAAACTATAGTATTTATAATGTAAAAACGTTAAGTATTTAAGACAAGGCTTTCATTGTCCGTTAACCTGTCTTTTCTGTTCACTGTGCATCGTTAGACCATCTGTGTCTTTAATAAGTAACTGTATGGGCTCTCGCAGTTTAAATATTTACTTTAAAATAATAGAGGATCCAAATGAAACTGAGATACATGAGAATATCCGTGTCTGATGTTTTAAGTGGAATGGGAGTAGATTTGTGCAGCAGATTTGCAAACTATAAACAGATGTGTTTTGATGACCTTCTCTCCTCTATCTGGTCTCCATTTATAAAACACAAGTTCACAGATTAAGCTTCTCAGGGTTTTACAGGCACCTGGGAGAATCTACATGTGTTTCTCTCTGTTGAAGTTGTGGGGAGAAGTCCAAACAGTTCATTGCTCCGTACTTGGGTTTCATGAAAATCAGATTCGGCATCGCTAGTAAAATACCTTCACAGCGGCGTCCCCTCACTGCAGCCTGAGAAAGTCCCTGCAGGTGGCCAAGGGGAGTGACATGCACCTTTGCAGCGTGAGATGGTCACTCCTCCAGGTCACCACTGAGGACAATAGGAGTCTCACTGTTAACCCCGCTGTGGTCAGAAAGGGAGCTGCAGTTTTCAAAAGACATCCTGGGTGACTGTCATTCTTGCAATTACAGTTTGTAATTGTGACTCTGTCCGGGCAAGGGAGAATGTCTTGGGTTAGACACAAGATTTGAGATTGTCCACCCATAGATCAGAACTGCTAATGTCCTTCATGAAAGCTCAGTGAGGCAAAGTTAAGTCTCATAACATTGTGTATAATTTTAGGTACTAATTGTCATTGTTTGAGGAATATAAATGTGGTTCGTCTTGTGTTACAGAGAAAGTTAGGTGGCTTCTGCTCTCACCTGTAGATCCTGAATCAGGGCTGTTTCTTTTCTCCAAGTGACTCTGTATGCAATTATAACAAGAACATGTAAGGGTCAATATAATGAACACAACATATTTTAATATGTTAATATGTTTAATATGAGGCCTCACCTCTAGTGCTGTGTTCAGTTCTGGGCCCCTCTGTACAAGAGGGACATGGAAGTGCTGGAGCGTGTCCGGAGGAGAGCTACCAGGCTGGTGAGGGGTCTGGAGACCAGGTCATATGAGGAGAGGCTGAGGGAGCTGAGCATGTTTAGCTTGGAGAAGAGGAGGCTGAGGGGAGACCTCATTGCCCTCTACAACTACCTGAAAGGAGGTTGTTGAGAGGTGGGTGTTGGCCTCTTCTCCCAGGTGAATAGTGACAGGACCAGAGGAAATGGTCTGAAGCTGGGGCAGGGGAGGTTTAGATTAGATATTAGGAAGAATTACTTTACTGAGAGTGGTCAGGCACTGGAACAGCCTGCCCAGGGAGGTGGTTGAGTCACCATCCCTAGAGGTATTGAAGAAACATATAGATTTGGCACTTCAGGGCATGCTCTAGTGGCAGAGATTGTAGGGTGGGTTTTGTTTTTTTTTTTTAATGTGTGTGTATGGTTGGACTTGATGATCTCAAAGGTCCCTTCCAACCATGAAGATTCTATGATTCTATGATAATACGGGGGGCACAGAATGTTTGAAGAATCACTATGTGGTGGTGATAACACACTGCAACGCTTAGGGCTGCTGTGTTTCCTTTTTTTTTTTTTTTTCCGTCCAGGATGAATCAACTTCTTTCATAGTTTGTTTAAGGGAGGCCAAGTCCTCTCTCTGGTGCTGTTTGGTACCTCTCCTTGCTACTCAGTTTTACAGCATGTGGTCTTTGAAGTTTGAATTCCAGCCCCTCTCTGGACGAGCGCTAAGTAAAAAGGCAGCCTCTAGGGTTAGGCAGCACACGGTAAATTTTCAGCCCCATGAGCAGGAACTCAGTTACTTGCATTACCATTAATGGGGGTCATGCTGGTAAATTCCTGTACACCACATTGAACATTTACTCATGAGTGCAGAATTGGCACAGCTAATGGAACTTGCCTTTCGGGTAGCATGGTGTTTCAGGAGATGAGTCTGACAGGCAGAAAGGACGGCTAAGTACCCAGATGAAAGTCTGGCTTTTAACTCCTTGAACGTATTTCCAGGAAATAATAGTGTGAATTAATGCTGGTTAGTGTTAGCTGTTCCTACTGTTAGGGATCAGTCTTGCTCCAGTAGGATTCCTCAGAGGCGAAGATGGTGCCTGAAATGTAAATGTGTGTGCTATCATTTAGCGTTGGCAATTCACTTTCTTGTGTATTTTCCAAGTACTACTTACTTACTTTGTTTTGAACATAGACTAGTCCTCTTGCTAACACCAGCTTCTATAATCACAAACAAAGTTCTTCTTTTTATAATTTTCGTCCCTGCAGCTTTCCCAAAGGTTTCCTCTTATAGCTGAGTATCACCTGCTGATTTCCACCTTACATTACTCATGGGCATCTTATCCCCATTTTTTTCTGGTACTACGTCCGTTGCAGTAGTAGCATCTTCTCATTTCCAAAACTCTTCCTTAGCCTTCGCTTTGCTAGACTGAACACAGCAAGTCCTTTTTGTCTATTTGATATAAGGTAAGCTTTCCATTGCCCTGGCTGCAGTCCTGTACATCTGCTTTAGTTGGAAGTTATTTTTAATAAATGAAATCAACATTGTTCACAATATTCTGTCCTAGTCAGTGTCATAGCATTTCCCTCATACTTCACAACAACCCACTGTAGTATTGTGTTTTATATATTTTAATCACACCATGGTTCACAATTGTTTTGCAGTCAGTTAATACAGTTTTGTTTTTCTCATTTTTCATAATTTGCAGCTGATGATCTCTGATCCTGCAATACAAATTCCGGTAGTTAGATCCCAAGTTTCATGTTCTGTGATTAATTCTTTTTCTAGGACTCAGCTACTCAAAGTGGTTCTTTATTTTAATGCATGATACTCTAAATATCCTTTGCATCACCAGCAAACTATATTTACTATTAATCAAAATATTAAATTACTAAAATCAGTTTCATGATTCAATTCTGAAGTAACTCCTAACTTAGGCTCCCTCAGTTCCAGTCTTTTATTTATTTCACATTACTTCAATTATAAAGTATTCCCTGCACTAAGCATGGAGATGAGTGGTGTAGTACTTGCCACGTATAAGCGAAGAAAAGAGTCCATGTCACATTAAATCACTCAGAGAATCTCTTTCCTTTCCCAGCAACATATTATTCCATTTTGGGAAAAGCCTATTCTGTCAAAGGAGCCTTTTGACGCGGTCAGAAAATCACTGTTTGAATGTGTGTTTGAACTAAGTATGGTTTGAACTGACGATCAGTCTCTTCCCATTCACCGGAATATTCCGTTTCCTCTTCACCAGTTTATAGTTCTGTGTGGTCATCAGAGCCAAAGAGATGCCAGAGGTCTGCACAGCAATGACCAGTCAACATCTAGAGAAACACTTCGCAATTTCTACGTTAAGTAAAAGTGGGGGGGGGGGAAATCAATTTGCTACTGCAGCTATTTGACTGTGAAGGAGCAGCTGCAGACTGCTGAGTCTCATCAGGTTGCAATCTTGATTAACATTGGGCAGATCCCCCCTGCTGCGAGAATAAATACCCTGCCTTTGTGAAGGCTCCCATGTAAGAAACAATAGGTTGTTTCAGTGAAGCAAAAGCACGTAAATGTTAATCGAATCATTCCTCCAAATGAATAGAAGCAGCACCCAGAATGTAAACATTTTAGTTTTGGAAGGGAATGTCTGCCTGTCAGTTGGTTAATTTTCTATGTATTGTTTCATGTACTTTGAAAAGCTGCTCACTAACATCGCCATCATTGCGTACAATAACATTTTCATCACTGCAAATACGTATGCTTCCTGTCTTTCCAAGCTGGGCAGTGGCAAAGCCCAGGGAGTATCGGAAAAAATGAAATCTGCCTTAATATCACTCGAGAGAGGTCAAAACCTTATACTGTGTAACTGCCAAACTATGTGATCACGTTAGTTCTTGGTAGAGGAAATGGAAAATACTTTCCAACTGGAATTGACACCAGGAAACATGTTTTAAAAATGTTTTTTATACATTGGGATAATTATCCTTAGAAATAAATCTGTTTTTCTTTACGCATGATGAAAGTGGCTTTAGGTATTTTAACAAATTCATGTGTGTACAAGCGAAGCAGAAAGAATAGGCATTTATCTCCTTACTGCTTCCTTGTTTGATGTACAAATAAGGGATTTCGGTACGCAGTTGAGCAATATATGTTTTAAAGCAAGTGTACAGCAAACTACAGCGTGATACCCAGCCATCTTCCATTTTCATATGGTTACAACTATTGTTGATCAACACATCATAAAAATACCTCTTGGCTTTCGGTTTTGCCGCGTGTCTGGTCAGATCCTGGTGACTTCACTCCTGTGGGCTGTCCCTTTGCCTGTAGAGGAATGGCAGCAAAGCCAGGGGAGCTCAGCTCATTGCCTCTCTTGTACCCATAAAGTCCTCAGAGATCCTGCACCAGTGGTAGATCAGGACTCTGGAGCTCCCTACGAACACTAAACACGGAAAACGGCTTTCTTACATAATTTGCTAGTTCTTCATTGAGGCTGATATGCTGCTGTTTATGCACACACCCTTTTTTAGCAGTCACGGTGCACTTCTCCACTGGAGGAATCCGTCTCTTCAGTTATTGCGTAGCAGGTGTCACCTCCTGTCGGTCACACTGGGGTCCATCTCATGAGATAGGAAATAGGTGAAGGGTACGTTTGTGGTAGAGGCACAGAAGTTTGGTGGTTGGATTCCCAGTGGTCCCATAGGCTTTCCTGTCTGTTGGGATCACTGAATTTCCCCAGTTGTTGGTAGTTGCTGAAGTGGGGAGAACAACAACTGCCAGCAGGATGAATGGCAGAGCAAGCCAGTAACAGTGGAGGTGTGAAGCTGAGTGTGATAATTCTAGTTTTGTGGCCCACATTCACCAGGGCACATTGTGATTGGGTGGGCAGGAGTTTCCTACTGCCTGGGTGAAGTCGGACATCAGCGCAAGCTGGAGCATCTATTGCCACGCTAAAACACACTTTCTTCCCATCTTCCATGCACCACCCACAGTGTCAGTGTGTGTGCCTGGACCGAAGTGACTCTGTGAGCAAGCTCAGATCCATCCGTTACTTTCGATTGTCCAACTCTACAGGTCACTGATCTCTGTTCTCCCATGACTGGAAACTGGGGGCTTCTCAGACAGGTCAGCAATGGTCAGTGGTTTTCTGTGCCCCGGAATAAGCAGTCTTCATCTAAGCTCCCTTCTAGTCATCAGACAACCTTTCACTACAACCTTTGTAAGAACCTGCACTCAGTTTCTGGTGGCCCTGACAGACTACCCCTATCAGAGAAAATTTGATTTAAGCCTTTAGCCTCATTTGTGATATTACATCATTTTATGGTTTTCTGTCTTTGGGCAGAAACGATGTACCAATTCAAGTTACTTCATTTACCTGAGGTGAAGAACTGCAAAATGAGCAAAATTTATTAGTTTGTTGTGCAGAACTAAGAAAATGCCTCTTTGAAGGTACATGGGCCAAAATGGTTCAGCAGTGGAAAAGACCAAAGCCACTTCTGACCATGCTCTGTATCACACTGGGCATGTGTGGACTCTCTTTGAAGTCATCCGTTGGGGTTTTTTCTTGCCTAGATGTCATAGGTCAACTTAACTTCTACTGTTTTGTTTATATATCCTATTTTAGTGCCCGTTGGAGGGTGGGAAGAAGTCTGTCTTTGAGCTGGGTGAACCAGCACTTAAATCCCTTGTGTATGTAGCATTGTATGACACGTGCCGTGTATTTCTTGAAGCCCAACATTGGGCGATTAGGAATTCCTCATGGGCCTTCGGGAGAGAAGGTGGCCGTGGTGACCGTGGACGACTGTGACACAGCAGTGGCTGTGCGCTTCGGGAGCCTCATTGGAAACTACACCTGCGCTGCCCAGGGGACTCAGACTGGCTCAAAGAAGTAAGGTTTCCCTATGTCTGCATTTTCCACTCATTCTTTTCTTCCAGACGAGAGTCAAGAGTATGTTGATTAACCACTAAGCAAATTAAGTTGGAAAAGCAGATACAATTTAACAAGAAAAAGTGACAAGGTTTAGTTTGGTAGGTGAAATTTGTTGGAGGCTACTGCAAATATCAGCACGCCGGGTGGAATGCACGGAGTTCCGTGTAGATATGTGCCCAAATTACTTGGAAAATGCAAATAAATAAAAAAAAAGACCTGAAGGTCAGCGTGGATGGCTCCCGAAAAGCACCTACTCAGTATGAAAACGTAGTTAGAAGGGCAAATAAAATGTTCGACTTTATTAATGAAGAGGATGGCTGAAGAGCTTATTACTTCCATCATTTAAGTTAATAGTCCTATCTTAAAAGGAGATGGAAATAAAGAAGGTACAAAAAAGGCCATCGAAAAATGATTAGGTATTAAAAGAAACTTTCCTGTGAGGAAAGACCAGAAAGGTTAGTACTGTTGAGTTTAAAGATGAGATGGACAGCAAGAAACATAGTGGGGATATAAAATAATGAGTGATAGCACAAAGACCATTGAGATGCCCATGCTGCTCTAAAATCCCAAGAGAAGGAGGGACCATAAAAATTAGAGTTGATTCAAACTGACCAGGTGATATACTTTTCACACAGTGTGGAGTCACTCAGTGGAACCTGCCTCCACCAAATGTTATTAAGACCAAGATCTTCAGAGGATTTAAAAAAGGTTGGGAATGTGTAATAATTAAGTCATATCAAAATCTACAGCATCTCAACCCTTGTGCTGTGGAGTATGAGACTGAGTGACTGGAGTCACAAGAGTCCTGTGGCTGGACATTTTTCCATAATTTTCTTTTTTTTTTCTTCATATTGGCCACTGGTAGGGACAGGTCATTGGATTCTGTGTGCGTATGACAGCTCCTAAGTTAAAAGTTACGATGTTTCTAGAAGGTCCTTTGATTACAAACTCTGGAAGTGCTGATGTAGCAGAGGGATGCGCATGGCAACACAAGTGAACTAAACGGCGCAAGTGTGCTTATGGATACAGTAAGATAAAGAACAAAACAAACAAAACAATCTATATGCAAGAAATGATGAGCATTTCTTTGTTTTTTTCAGATCTTTGGACCTAACTGGCCCTCTCCTCCTTGGGGGTGTTCCAAACTTGCCTGAAGATTTCCCGGTGCACAACAGACAGTTTATCGGCTGCATGAGGAACCTCTCCATTGACAGCAAGCCGATCGACATGGCTAGTTTCATCGCCAATAATGGCACCTTGCCAGGTATGAGTGGCTACCACCTCAAAAGTCAATGCGAGAAAGCTCTCTGCCGCAGCTGTGTGTGTTACAGGGCTTAGGATGTCCGAGGGGCCGGCGCTGGGAGGAACCCCAGGAAGGGGCAGGGGACAGCGGGGTGTGAAATAGCTCCTGTCCCTCTGTTAGCACTGCTGAGTGCAAAGCGTTTGCGTGTGGCAGGGGCTCGAGGCGCGGCTGGGCATTGCACTGCCACCACATCACTGGCATGGCTGCAGCCTGCTCGGCACACCTCGTTTGTTTGAACAAGGAGCAGTCCCTACCCGCGCCAGGGACACACACAATGGCCTGTGGCACAGCGCACACGTACAGGACTAAGCAGCTTGCAAAAAAGGACGGGGCTTGTTTAGATCTTCTGCATTGCTATGAATTTCACCCAGGAATTTACTCCTAAGTGAACTTTTCCCTCTTCTTTTTTTTCTTTTTTTTCTAATTACCTTTTAAATGTCACTTTGCTCTGAAAGCCGGTGGGATTAGTTCATGAAAAAGACAACATTTTTAATGACTTCTTCATAAATTATGTTTGTCCTGTAAATCGAATTCCGCAGTCCTCCAAATATGAAACCTGCTGCATGAAGCAGCCTTTTGGAGTTTCTGATTTGGTTTCCAGTCCCTGGATCCCAGATCAGGATTAGTTTGGGTGTACAAAATGTTCTCATCATCATAAAATCATCTCTTCCACACACAAGTGGCAAATCCCTTCCTTCCACCCTGCTGAAGGTCTGTGTAAGAGCTAAATTGCAGTTTTTAGGTATGTTGCATTGATCACGGATTAAGAAGGGAGTCGTAGCATAAGCTTCAAATGGCTGTTTTGTCTTGGAGCCCTTTTTTAACAGTTATGTCCCTAATTTTCATTAAACAAAAGTTTTTATCCGATGGAAATATACATCAGGAGGGGCATGAAGTGTTTTCTTCAGGATGGATTTTTTTTTTTCCTGATTTGGAAAAGTGTTTCCCTATAGCTTAAAACAATGATATATAGTCATGTTACTCCGCGGTGTAACACTGCGCATTGGCTTTCCCTGGTTAGTCTGTTGGTTGGATGACAGTAAGTTGCAAACAGTGGTGCTGAGTCACAGCACCAGTCAATCTGCCTGTTTCCAGCAGTGGAGAAGAGTGTAAAAACAGGACAAGCACGCAGTGATATTTCCCCCAAAATTTCTCTTAGTCCCCAGAGGTTTACAGCTCAGTGACTGTTTTTAATAGCCTTTGATTGATTTGTCTTTATGAATGTGACACTTGCACGGTTCATGTAAACATCCACATTTTGCTTCGCTGACTTCAAGGATATTAAAAAAAAAAAAAACAAATTTATAATGGTCATGTCTTCTTTTTACATAAAAACTCAGGCTGTGCGGCGCAGAGGAACTACTGTGAAACCAGCTGGTGCCAGAATGGAGGCACGTGCGTCAACAAGTGGAACACGTACATCTGCGAGTGCCCCGTACGCTACGGAGGGAAAAACTGCGAGCAAGGTAGGACGCAAAGACCTCTCTGTGCATAGTCATGTGTGCAGGTTTCACTACCCATCGTTAGCGTTTCATGGCATGTATGTCAAACTGTAATGCTTAAAGGATAGGTAACAGAAGATTGCAATTAAGACTAAAAATCACCCATTATCTTTTTGAAACAATTTTAGAGATCGCCTGTATAGTAAATATGATGGATGACATACTGTCGTGAATAACAGCAGCTTTCATTGATTTACTTACATAAGCAAAGCAGTTCCACGGAACTTGGCAGTAGTTAGTAATTTGTTTATAGTAAAAATGCCTGATCCTAAGCCCCTTTAAATCAGTGGAAAGAATCCCGCTGACTTTATTGGGCTTTGACTCAAACCAGGGATGAATGTGCAGTTTTAATCACCACTTTCTTGGCAAGAAGGCAGTCTCTGCTGAGTACGAGCACTTTCAGTTTTATTGGGTTTTTCTTTGATTGAACACAATGTGAGTATATGTGTAAAACCTCATTAATAAAGGATGAGGAAGGAGCAGCAGGTGTGTTTTATAGGGCGTGAAGAACTTGCAGTTAGTTTCTTTCCAAGGAAGTGAGGAGTCGTCTCCGTTAGGAGTCCCATGGGGTTACTGCAGCAGCAGGCTGCCCGCTGTAAGGTGGCACCTCCACGTCTAGTGGAGGGTTGCTCATTTGGAGTCTTCCTGGAGGCTTCCAGGAAAGAAAACCTGCTTAAACTAGACATGGCTTTCCCAGAAACAGAAGGCCAAATTCTGGCCTCTGATGCAGATGTGGTAGATCTTTGTTTCCATTATCCTCCTGTGACACTTATCATAGAATCAGAGAGTAGTTCGGGTTGAAAGGGACCTTTAAAGGTCATCTAGTCCAACCCCCCAGCCATAAGCAGGGACATCTTTAACTAGATCAGGTTGCTCAGAGCCCTGTCCAGCCTGACCTTGGATGTTTCCAGGGACGAGGCATCTACCACCTCTCTGGGAAACCTGTTCCAGTGTCTCACCACCCTGACAGTAAAAAATGTCTTCCTTAAATCTAGTCTAAATCTACCCTCTTTTAGTTTAAAACTGTTACCCCTTGTCCTTTTGCAACAGGCCCTGCTAAAAAGTCTGTCCCCATCTTTCTTATAAGTCCCCTTTAAGTACTGAAAGGCTGCAGTAAGGTCTCCCTGGAGCCCCTTCTTCTTCAGGATGAACAACCCCAGCTCTCTTAGCTTTTCCTCACAGGAGGGGTGCTCCATCCCTCCGGTTGTTTTTGTGGCCCTCCTCTGGACCCACTCCAACAGGTCCATGTCTTTCCTGTGCTGGGGGCTCCAGAGCTGGATGCAGTACTCCAGGTGGGGTCTCACCAGAGTGGAGTAGAGGGGCAGAATCACCTCCCTCAACCTGCTGGCCACGCTTCTTTCTAAGCAGCCCGGGATAGAGTTGGCTTTCTGGGCTGTGAGTGCACATTGTTGGCTCACGTCCAGCTTTTCATCCACCAGTAGCCGCAAGTCCTTTTTGGCAGGGCTGCTCTCAATCCCTTCACCCCCAGCCTGTATTGGTACCAGGAGTAGCACTGACCCAGGTGCAGGACCCTACACTTGGCCTTGTTGAATCTCATGAGGTTCACACGGGCCCACTTCTCAAACCTGTCCACATCTCTCTGGATGACGTCCAGGTCATGCTGGATGGCATCCCCGTCCCTCAGGCATATCAACTGCACCACTCAGCTTGGTGTCATCTGCAAGCTTGTTGAGGGTGCTCTTCATCCCACTGTCTGTGTCATTGATGAAGATATTGAACAGTACTGGTCCTAATACGGACCCCTGAGGGACACCACTTGTCACCAGTCTTCATCTGGACATGGAGCCATTGACCACTACCCTCCTGGCTTTCAGGTTGTTCATTTGAGTGCTCAGATATGATCCTAACAGCATTAGCTATAAATAGGAAGCTTTTTTTTAAAAAGTTAGCTAGAATATTTGCATTCTTATGTAGGAGTGATTGGCTGATGCATTACTTCAGTCCCTTTCACAGTGCTGGATCTGCGTCAGGTTCACAGACAGCAATGGCTTTGCAGGTTAAGAATTCAACTTTTTCAGTTACCCAGTCTTCATAAACTCTTGGATCTGGTCTGCAGTAGTGAGGATGGGGTGTCTTACCTTCACCACCCTGCTAGGACATGCTGTCTCACCTTCTGGCAGCTCCCATCTCCCTCTGCTGACATATAGAAGAGAGATAAAATTAGGGAAAAATGAGTTTCACCTTTGTTGTAGTTTAATTCTTTTGAAAATTGAGATATCGCAATGCTCTGAAGAAGATCTAGGAGCTGTGCCCGCCTTGCTCTTGACTGGCTACTGTCATTGCACTGGCCTTGAGCTGAACACCACAGGTTTGCACCAAAACATAAGCTGTCATATGTCCTGCACCCAAACTGCGGGTGACATCCAGTGTTGGCAGTGTGTTTCCCCAGGCCCTCTGTCTCCACAGTGAATAGCCCTCATGTCTTTCTGATGGCCTTTTAAATGTAGGAGATTCTTAAAATTGCATGTAGATACACAGACAGTCCTTCAAAGTGACAAACCCCGAGAAAACAATTAGTTTGCATCACTGCATCGCCGATGGCAGGGAGACGCTGTGCTTCAAAGCATGTGCGCTCGCCTCTGTGGTGACAGGGGTGTTCAAGTCCCACCTGTCCCCTCCACGGACACCCCTGGTCCCAGGCGTGGGGAAGGGCTGGGGAGAGGAGGGAGGTCAGAGAGGGCTGACTGATGGGGATTTCTGTTTTACTACCAGAGGAAGATGCACCCTGGCCCCAGGGAAGGGAGGGGAGTTGGGAGGAGGTGTGGGAAGGGAATGGTATTTGCAAGCACCAAAAGTCACCACCGGTGAGAAAAGGAAGGTGGCTAATTGCCATGCCAGTCCAGTTCTCCCAGAAGCTGAGCTGAAATGCTTGCAAGCAGCAGCCAGCAGGTGGGAAGCTCCACTCTCCGGAGGCAGACGGACTTAAAAATCTCAAGAACGGTCTGGAAAACCACTAGCAAAGAAGCTGGCAGTTGAGGTCGTTGTGAAGGTTGGCAGGGTAGAGGAGGAAGGAGAGGGATGACTTTTGCACGTGTGGAGCAGAAGGAGGAAATGACCATTCTCAACACTGATGTCCCGGTTACTTTTACACTGATGTGGTGCAGTGCGGGCTGATGAGTTGTGTCCTGGCCCAGACCACAGAGCTCAAGCACTGGATTAGAGTTTTGAGGAACCTGGGAACATGTATGTCTGGTGGTGGACCATTTTAAATTGCTGTCTGGGTTTCAAGAGCAGGCTAAGCTTCAGTTGTTCCACCATACGCCCCCACTAGCCTTCACGGAGGACTGAATGTGACTGTAAGGGGAAGAGCACAGCCTGGAGCGGGAGGAAGAGGGGCTGCCCTTTGGGGCTGCCTGCACTTACCCTGGGGTGGGGTGGTTGGGTAACCACATCTTAGAGAAGGGCAAGTCAAGTTCCACCTCTGACTTGGCTAGGGATAGTCCGCTCGTCACTGACATCTTGTTTCTCACAAATGGGGAGCTGAAGGGCTTGCAGACAGCACTTCCCTCCAACCCTGGCGCTCCTCCCCACACAGCCTTTCCCCTTATAGTGAGACTGGCAAGTAGACGGATCCGAATTTGGGGTTTGGGTTTTTTCCTCCAAAAAATGCGACTTCACATCAACTCGACTCCATCTTCTGCAACGATGTTGCAGTCCTTTTTCTAAGAACTCATCATTTTATAGTAACACATTTGTTTGTGTACATGACGTCTCTTACTACAAGAACATCCAGAAGAGCCAGCAGATATGGTAGTGTGGAGCAGAAGGGGAAGGAGACTGTTAAGCCCTGTCATCTTGCTGACCATCCACATGGGCTCAGCATATGATGAGATACAACACTGGGTGCCAATCTGTGATGGTTGTACCCAGTCTCTAGGGCCTACTTCCACCTGCAGAAAGCTGCCATGGACTTCACCAGCATGCTCATGAGTGAGGACGTCAGGCAGGCGCTGACTGCAGATCCCACTACAAGGTGCCATGCATGGTGGAGGTGCCATATGGGATGCTGCAAATAGGACAGAGCTCCCACAACTTAATTGTGCTTCTAATCAGTGGGATCCACTAATCCGTGGTACTGTAGCTCCTGTTACCTGAGGTAACTACTTTAAGAGTCCAAAGGGTGGGTGTTACCCTATTTTCCATGAGCAGAGTGCTTTCCATCGAAGGCTGTCATCGGAGTCTGCCTGTAGGAGCTGTGTCTGTGCAGGGTTAGAGAGGAGGACAGCTCTTCAGCTGTCACCTCGAGATATTTAAGGCAGATGACCTGGGCAATTCCACACGAGGCTTCTCCCTGTGAAAAGGCTGCGTAGCTGAGATGGATGAATAATCTGGCCCTGGAGTATTTATAATTAATTATATTTCCTGTTGCCTCCCGGTCTTTTCCTCTGTGTTTAATCTGTTAATTAGAAGTAGGTAATCAAGGATATGTTGAAAACATCTGCAGCAAGTGTTGCCCTCATATTTCCTGCTCTGTCTACCCACTCATCAGCAGAACTGTATCAGTAGAGATCCTGAGCTTACCTTGCTAGGAACACCTCTCACCTGTGTAAAGCCATAGCAGCGTGGAGACGCTGCCTTTGAGGGCAGGCACCGAGACAAGGCGCCTACCCCTCAACAACGTAGTTTGTGAATTTGCAGTATGATCAGCTGCTTCATAGTAACTCCCCTAGGCCAGCTCTTACTCCGTATTAGATTAAAAATAGCTCAGTGGATGAGGGGCTGGCTGCCGCGCACCATCGCTGTGACATAGCATCATTTCTTCTCGTCACCTTTGTCCTGAAAGATATCAACCTGTTTCTCTCCTGGCTTTTGATTTACAGCAATGCCTTCTCCCCAGCGTTTCAGCGGTGAAAGCATTATCATTTGGAGTGACCTTGACATTACCATCTCTGTGCCATGGTACATCGGGCTGATGTTCAGAACCCGGAAAGTCAATGGCATGTTAATGCAAGCCAACGCTGGGACTGCATCCAAGATCAACATTCAGGTAAAATTGTGGCTGCCTTTGGATAGAAAAGAATTAAGAAGTTCCCCCCCATCAGTGGATATGGCCACATGAACTACATAGCTTTGTCCACCCAGCTAAATGCACATTAATAAATGCAAATTATTGTCATCATTGTGATCATTGTAAAATTGAGATTAGTTGGTTTAAGATTTTTTTTTTTAACAGAATTAGTAGTCTGGATTAATATAGATGCCAAAAAAAATGTATCTCTTGGTTGTTTTGGGGGTTTTTTTGTCAGTAGGGTAAGTTAGCTTCTGAATGTCCAAAGTTACGCGAGGAGTTATTGCAAGCGTTCCCTTCTTTACTGTTGGGTTTTTTTTTCCTTTTGAGTTGTCTTAGGAAATGTTATTATCTTTCTCTCTGCCCCCTTCTGCATCAAATACAAATATGTAGCAAAAAATAGACATGATTTTTTATTTCAACAGATACTGAACAACTACGTGCAGTTTGAAGTGTACAGTGGCCTGAGCCAGGTTGCTCGTTTGAAGATGACCCAGTCACGAGTCAGTGACGGGGAATGGCATCATTTGTTAATAGAGCTGAAGAGTGCTAAAGATGGTAAAGACATCAAGTACCTCGCTGTCATGTCCTTGGACTACGGGATGTACCAGGTAAGGCAGCATCATAACTTTGCAACTGAGCGCTACAGAAATGTTTTAAGGAGAAAGTAGGATAAAGGATTGTGGACAAATACTTAACGCTGTGAGCCATGTTCTGTAGTGTCTAATGAAATTATATTAATTTATTTAGCCTAATGATAAGGTATCTCATGAACAAGTCTGTAAAAAGCCACATTCAGATATCTAGCTCCTTGCTGCTTTGATATTTTTTCTGTCAGCGACTGTCAGCTACTGCTTGACTCCGTCACTACAGAAAGTAGGCTGTCTGTGTCACAGAGGATGATAGTGCTTCTTATCGACTGTCCTTTTCCTCAACAGAGCACTGTGCAAATTGGAAATCAACTACCTGGACTGAAAATGAAAAGCATCATTGTGGGAGGTGTCTCTGGAGACCAGATCTCTGTTCAGCAGGGATTTTATGGCTGTATGCAGGTATGAAATGAAAAGTGTAGCAACAAACTTGGAACTTTTAAGAAAATACCCATGTGAAAATGTGGGCTTTTCTTTTTCATCCATCTGCAAACATTTCTGTTTCCTCCATCAAAATATCTAAGAATCAAAATATTAAAGTCCACCCACTTTCCCAGGTATGGATCTGGTCTCACAGGGGAACAGCATTTGAAAAAAAACATGGGTTTGGCTCATCAGGTGCTATTTCTTTAAAATGTAGCCGTATGGATTA
Organism: Rissa tridactyla; assembly: GCF_028500815.1. Classification (NCBI taxonomy): domain Eukaryota; kingdom Metazoa; phylum Chordata; class Aves; order Charadriiformes; family Laridae; genus Rissa; species Rissa tridactyla. Next base: position 202,201,563 of record NC_071466.1, read on the forward strand.
ATGGAAGTAGTGAAACATATTACTGTATTCTGAATGAAGACTCTAATTTAAAAATAATGGTCTTTTGTCACCAGGGAGTAAGAATGGGAGAGACATCTACAAATATAGCTACACTCAACATGAAACAGGCTATCAAGATCAACGTGAAGGAGGGTTGCGAAGTGGATAACCCCTGTGATTCCAACCCGTGTCCCCAGCACAGCTACTGCAGTGACGACTGGGACAGCTACTCCTGTGTCTGTGACCCAGGTAAACCAGCGACCGTCGCGTGCACTCATCCAGGAGCTGGATCACATCCTCATGTGCTCGTCAGAAGAGCAGCAGCAGCAGCATGCCTGCAAAGCGCACATCTTCTGATTCTTCCTCATCCAGTCAGTATTATCTTTCTAAGCCTTACTGTAGCACCCTTGAAACTGCAGTCATGGACTGAGGATCATTTGTTCTAGGCAACATATCAACCAAACAGAAAGACGGTTTCTGGTCCAAAGGGCTCTTTCCACGCACCTCCCCTTTTTCTTTTTGTCTGTTTTCTTTTTCTTTCCCAGCCTTTTCTGCTGTTGGATTTCAGTCTCACACCCTGCATCCTAATCGAGATACTTTGAATGTTTTCTCTGTTTTGGTGCATGTAGCCAGCACATGCTGTCAGCACCCAGCGCAGTCACCTCCCGTACACGCAGGGAGAGAATACAAAACTATTTGGAACACATGCCCTGAATATAAAACTGGGAACCAAAGGCACAAGGGTGCCTCAAGCATGTTAACAGACTGTTGAAAAGAGCAACCCACTATCTTTTTTGCTGAGAGGGAAAAGGGTGCCTTCTTTCTGACAGTATCTCAGGGGGAATCTACTGATTATTGAAGATGTGTTATTAGTGTATAGGCTTAAAATAGATGGTCTTTTGGAGACATGCAAATCGTAAATTACAACGGTTGCTGTAATTTTATGACCTTGTCTCCCCAGGGTACTTCGGGAGAGACTGTGTTGATGTATGTAACCTGAACCCATGTGAGCATGTCTCCACGTGCGTGCACAAACCTAGCTCATCCCATGGCTACACCTGCGAATGTGGACAAAGCTACTATGGACAGTACTGTGAGAGCAAGTAAGAGGATTATTTTTGTTCTTGATCCCTCCAAGTACCTCTTCTGCTAAGGCAGCAGTCCTCCTGCTTCCTTTTCTGCTTCGGTTAGCTTTCCTGTTACAATTTGAGTGCTCGTAGTAGATGGTATTTGGAGGCTCCATGCCCTTTGGTGCTCCTGAGCTCTCTTCCCAGAGACCAGGCAAACTTCTATATGCTGAGGAACCACTTTGCTTCCACAGCAGCTCAGGGGCTCGACCAACTGTGATGCATGACACAGCACTGCGTCTGACCTGCACCTTGTGGTGGGCTTGGCCTGAGTTTGCTCTGTGTCTCCTTCAGCTCCCCCAGCACGCACACACACACACACAGAGCGATGCATCCCGTTAGGTGGCCTGTGGCCAGATAAAATGGCTTTGCAGTTCGGATCCACTCCCTGGGCTGGCAAAAAGCCGTCTCTTCAGGGCCGTCTGAGAGGCCTATGTCCTATATAGCTCTGTGGAGAAACGTGCTGATTCCCTCACCACTGGTTTCCTGGTCTCAGATAAGCATTCAGCGGCCGGCCTTATCCCAGAGACAGCACTTTGATTTACTGTAATATGGGCCATTCATGATGTGCAAATGAAGTGCATTTGTCTGCCCATTTAGGAATAGCTCATGTGGTGTTTCCTTCCCTTTGAAAACCACAAGCTTCTTCCTCCACCTTTTGTTGTGTGGGCTTGCAAATGTTGGCCGTGCTGTTGCCAGATTCATCTTTCATTCCTCTGGATTAGCTACAGAGAGACGTTGTCCCTTGTCATTATCTGCCGACATCATGTCAAGTGCAGCATTGTGGTTTTTCGTATTATAAAGCATGGAAGTACAAACCTGGCAATTACCGTAAACAGAATTCGATGTGGTCTTTGAAACAGACGGCAAACAGCTTTTCTTCCCTAAAATGAGCAGCAGGGAGGGGATTCCTTGTGCATTATGCTGATCACAGACTCAGCAGTGTCGTCCTTCAGGCGGTTGCTTGATGAAGACTTTCAGCTAGCAGAGACCCTGGCCCCTTCCCAGAGCTCTCCTTGCCAACACTAGTGTTGGGGCACCTGTGGGACAAACCTGCTCAGAAGCCCACTCAGCAGAAAAAGAACCAGTGAAAACAAGGGTTATTCTGCAGCAGGGGTGGCTTTTGGGTTGATGCACAGCCTCTGACTAGCTGTGCTGCTCCGTTCATAGTCTGAATCAAAGCTGTCACCCTTCCCCCTTCCGTGTCCCCAACCACATGTGTCCTCCTGCTCCTCCCCTGCTGCAGACCAGGGCTTTTCAGACCTTGTGGTGAGCTGGCTGAGAAAGCCAGGTTGGCTGAAAGTAGTGACTCTTCTTCATAGGGTGAGCTTGCAGCCAGCTCTGCATCTGAGCCCGTGTCCCCGTGGGTTGGACAAGCAGTGCTGCCCACGGCGGGGGTGGGACAGGAACCCGCAGGGGTGGGAGGTGGGGTATAAAGCGTTGGGGAGCTGTACCCCAAGGCCGCTTGTGGCAGCAGGTAAACCAAGGCACGGGCTGAGCAGCGTCTGCAGTTGCCTGAGCTGTTGAAGTGCTGTCACAGCCCGGCACAGGCTCTCCAGCCTGTCCCCATCAGCGCTTTCCCCGGCACGGGGCTGGGGCTGGTGGGACCAGGACTGTTTCCACTAGGCAATGTGTGCCCCATCACCCTCTCCCAGGGGAAAGAGCACTTTATTTGCTCATATAGATGTATACTCCTTATAGAGAGGAGCTGGTCTTGAAAACATTTATAGAAGGATAACCACCAGGGTTTCGTAGCACTGATATTCTTTATCATTTTAATACAGTGTATATATATTTAATGTATTGAGTCTTGACTGCTGCAAGTATCTCAACATGACACTCTCTGAGCTGATGGAGTTTTGTGCAGATTTGGCCCAAAGGCCTTTTTCCCCAACTTCTAAGAGGAAGCTTAAAAGAACTTTCTTTCATTGTGACATTCTTTTATAGGATCGACCTCCCTTGTCCCAGAGGCTGGTGGGGAAATCCCATCTGTGGTCCGTGTAATTGTGAGACTAGCAAAGGGTTTGATTCTGATTGCAATAAGACCAATGGAGAATGCCACTGTAAGGTAAGCAAGAAAAACCTGTCTTAAGTCAAAATTTCTTTAGTTTAAAAAGTAACTATACCACTAATAACTACAACAAGTGAGTTTCTGAGACAGAGTACACACGGTTGTGCTTTGTATGACATATATGCAGTGCAGTGTAGTTAATCTTTGCCTAAAACATTTTGCTGGCACCGCCCTTCACAAAATCATACTGTGCAGCTCTTATCTTATTTGCGTTTGGAAAGCAAAACTGAGAGGATGAAAGCCTGGCTCTGATCTCTCTGAAGCGCAGCCTGGTTTATCGGGGGAGATCAGGCCTGGGTGCAGAGGAGTGCTGGTGGTGTTTTGTGTATCACAAGTGAGTAATAGCCGTGAAACAGCTCGGGCCAGCTGGGTGAAGCTCTCCCCTCTGCCATGGGCCAGCAAAAGGCATAGCAGCTGGAGGGAGGGAAATAATAGGAGGCGAAACGCTGTCTGTCCTCAGTGCCAGCTCTGTCGAATTGAAGAGGAATTGGCCACGCACAGGCAGGGACAGACCGGGGGGACGTGGGAGGGGAGACGCCTCCCTCCTGAAGGTTTTACAAAGGACTTCTCACAATAGGTTTTACAATAGGCTTGAATTACATCAGAGGAGCTGCGCCTGTGCAGACCGGCGGCCGCGAATCTGGCCCCGTACTCTTTTTGCAGGACACACAGCAACTGTTGCGTTAAATGGAGTCAGTGGGGTGCCGGCAACATGCTCTTGTGTAATCGCGTAACGCCTCAGATCAAAAGCGTTTACAGATGTGGTTTGAATACGTGATCAGTGGTTGCTCTCCTCCCTGTACCTGAAACAAATGGGCAGTGCAGGAAGCTTCCTCTCTGGCTTGTTCGTGCCATACAAGAGTGGAATTGCAAAGCAGAGAAAACTGCAGATCCTCCAAGAACACGTCCGCTGGGTGCTGGCATCAAGTGCACGAGGAGTAATGTGGTCCCTCTGCCCCCACTGCAAATGGTGGTCCAAATCGTGGGTCTCCGTGGGGCAGGGCAGTCCAGCCATCCTGCCAGCACTCAGCTCTGCCTCTCCGCATTGCCAGCACAGCACACCTCACATAGATATTACATTTTCTGTTAATAGTATCATCATTATTATCCTGTGCTTTGCAAATTTAGCCCTTTTATGATGCACACGCTGCTAGAGCAGGATTTCAGAAAAGCAAGTAATGTGGAATACAGGTCAAATACCTCGTGTCTGTCATTTCGCTTTTTCTAGGCAAATTACTACAGGCCCCAGAGCAGTGACACCTGCTACCCCTGCGACTGCTTCCCATCCGGCTCCCACACGCGCGCCTGCGACATGGAGACGGGACAGTGTCCCTGCAAACCTGGCGTCATAGGGCGGCAGTGCAACCGCTGTGACAACCCCTTTGCTGAAGTGACTGGGAAGGGCTGTGAAGGTACCTCCTTGTCCAGCAAGCGCTGCCGGCCGGCCGGGCTGTAGCTGCAGGGCCGGTGGGGAGACGGGGGGTGCAGAGCGGCGGGCACGGCAGCTGCGTCCCGGGGCGTTGGTCAGCCCGGCCGGGTGGCTGCAGCTGCGGCAGCCTCAACCTGCACCCCTCCTCCCGAGTCTGTGCCAATATGCTTCACGGGGAAAAAAGAAAAAAGCTCATCTTTCTTTAATTTTCATCAAACGGAAATATAGCTAGCTTGGAGGGCGGGGGGGGGGGGGCGCGGACGGGCCAGAGCAAAACACTAATCCTAATTTTAGTTGAAACCTGAGTTCGTCTGGCAGGGCGGCAGTGTGTTGCTGTGCTGCAGCTGAAGAGCCTTCTGCCTGCAGAGGCTGTGCCGTGCACCCAGTGCCCTCTCCCTTTCTTCTCCGTCTTGCCCATCCTGCCTTTCCTCTCACCCACCCATCCTCCTCCTGGGATCAGCACAAAGCCGCTGCAGCCAGCCATCCCCCCACAGCGCGTGGGTGAAACGAAGGAGAAACGTTTTCCCACAAGAAAGGAGCAGGCAGAGATAGGCAGAGCCAAAATCCGGAGCCCCATAATCATCCCGAGCTCTCCTCTGCCTGTACCTGTCTGCCTGCGCTGCTGATGGCTTACAGCTTGGAAGGCGCTGCAGAGGGCAGGTATCCTGACGGGGCTTGGGAATTACGGGGAGGTCCTTCAGGCAGGTTGAAATACCTCCGTGTTGTGATTTTTATCGTGTCAGGAAAATCGCATAATTTCTTTTTCTGCTTTCAGTAATTTATAATGGCTGTCCCAAAGCTTTCGAGGCTGGTATTTGGTGGCCACAGACCAAGTTTGGCCAGCCAGCTGCTGTGCCATGTCCTAAGGGATCAGTGGGTAAGTTGCCTGGGTAAAACATTAACTGCTTTATCTACATGCCTGTTTGAGGGGAAAAAAAAAGGAATGAAAAAATGTGTACATAGGGAATGGCATTAATTCATTGGGTCTAGAGATTACAGCATAGTTCATGCATAGCACGGGCAGAAAAGTTGAGCTAGCTGAAACTCAAGAACTTTTAAAATACGTTTGGAATAGCAGCAATAAACACAGAAGTGCAGCAGATAAACACATATAAAGAACAGAAATTCTGTATCTGTATTTTCAAGAAGGCACAGTCCAATTTTCTATTTTCTGTTTACTCTATTAAGCAATTCTTACGCACGTAACTTTTAGTTTCTGGTGACTTGTACATGTTCTCTAGCGATACAGCTCCTCTGGGCAAAGATAAAATGAGGCAAATCCTTTACGTGATGATTGGTTTACTAGTTTTGCAGGCTAATAAAGCTAAGAGCTACAACAGAACTCGCGTTTTTTCACCCAGCATCTTTTCTCTAACCCGTAAGTCAGGCAGCTGAAAAACGCATTCAATAAAGCACGTGAGCTGTGTTGTTTCATACAGCGGGCAAATGGCAACCTCCTTTTTCACACGTGTTCCCTGAAAACATTTATCAGGTTTTTGCAAACGGAGTTCCCAATCTTTTCTGAAGGCTGTTCTGTGGGAAATGAAACATCTCTCTGATTTCTGGGCCTGGTAGCTCTGCTGCGGGCCCTTCGCGGGCTGAATGAGTTAAAAATGGTTATGTGACTTCCCCAGATATTACTGCGGGGAGGTCACTGCCTGTAAGTGTGCAGCAGCTCTGTAGTCAAGCTTCTGTTCTGAGGATTTTAGGAGACAGAATTGATTTTTTTTTTTTTTTTAAGTAAGTGAAGCATATTTACATTATTAAACAGTATAAAGATGAATTAAAATAAGTTTTCTGCACTGTTCTTGTCAATAGCCCCAGTGTCTCTTCTAGCAAATAGGCTAGCAGGCACGGGCACTTACAGGACTTGTACGTTTTAAGTGATTTACAGAACATTCAAAAAAAGTAAGCTTTATAATAATGACTATTCAGACTAAGAACCTGAGGCTTAGTTGTATTCACCTAGTCACGGAAGAGAAATAATATAATTAGGTATTGTTCATTAATTATAATTCTTATTTAGATATTAGTAATTAAATGGCTTAGGCACGTGCAGTGTGTCATGTGCAAGTTAACCAGCACAATGTGAACTTTGAATTTGATAACTTGCGATTCACTGTGAAGGATCCACGGCCGAGAATTACATTTTAAAATGGTTTGACAAATAGTACAAAAAGAATAGGCTAAATGGAGCGGTAGGCTGCTCACAGACCATTCACAAGAGGCAAAAGGCAATTATAGATGTTGGCCGAAGTGTCTACCACGTTCCACGTGCAAAGATGCCGGCGTGTTTTGACATGAAGACAGCATTTATCTGGGAGGTCTTCCTATGTAGGCTATTGCACAGAAATCTGGTATGTTTTCAGAAATATTTAGGAAGTGCACAGTCTTTCTCATATTTGCTACAAATAAGTTGCTGAATTAATTTGAGAATGTTAGGGCAGCGAGGCCGAGGGCGGTTCGGCAGATCTTGACACTTGCATAACTTTTCTCTAAAGCTTGGGGAAACCGATTCATGAAGGTTAGTAGTCCGACTTTTCTCAGACAGGAATCCCAGTTTTGAAAGTGAAATATGTGCGTAGCTCTATGAAACTTGAAAATGTAGGAAATCTGTCTAGGATATTTGAAATCTGTGAAGATTTGCCCAGCACAATTCAAAACATTGCTATTTACGATTAACGCTTCATTTCCTTCAGGAAACGCGGTTCGCCACTGTAACATTGAAAAGGGCTGGCTGCCTCCTGAGCTTTTCAACTGCACCACCAACACCTTTGTGGATCTAAAAATCATGGTAAGCTGTCTTTTCTCGGTTTTGCCTTTATTTTATAAAGGAACATCAGTTTGGACTCCAGTTTGATATCTGTGCACTCTGCTCTTTTACTGAGTCCTTGAACTCCCTTGTTTCCCATCAGAGCCCCTGTGCTTTTCTGGTTCTCAGTTACATTTTCCATTGAATTGTCCTGTCCACCCATTCTCAAGACAAATACCATTTTAATCGAACAACTCCTTTGTGCCAAAAATCCCTAAATGGTGATTGTCTTTGTAACTAGAATGAAAAAAAAAAAAAAAGATACATCATTGGATTTTTTCTTCCTTTCTTGTCTCTGATTCAGAATGAGAAGTTACACCACAATGAGACCAAGTTGGATGGAGACAAAACCATACGGATCGCGAGAGCGCTGCAGAATGCCACGAAATACACACACAGCTTGTATGGCAACGATGTGAGGACAGCTTACCAGATGATGATCCGGGTCCTCCAATATGAGAGCCAGCAGCAAGGGTTTGACCTGGCAGCCACAAGGGACGTGGAATTCAATGAAGTAAGAGAGATACTATATACTGTGCTGAGCCTTTACAGTTCCCCATAACAGTTTTATGGCAATGGATAATTACATTTGTCTTTGACCAAAGTGGAGCGAATGTCATGTAATTGCTTAATATGTTTCACAAATGAGTCAGTCTTCTCAATTTAGAATGGGAAGTTGGTTACGCATGTGCGTATGCACACATAATAAATATCATAGAATTGTTAGGGTTGGAAGGGACCTTAAAGATCATCTCGTTCCAACCCCCCTGCCGTGGGCAGGGACACCTCCCACTAGACCAGGTTGCTCAGAGCCCGTCCAGCCTGGCCTTAAAAACTTCCAGGGATGGGGCTTCCACCACCTCTCTGGGCAACCTGTTCCAGTGTCTCACCACCCTCATGGTGAAGAACTTCTTCCTAACATCCAGTCTGAATCGTCCCATCTCTAGTTTTAATCCATTCCGTCTAGTTCTACCATTACCCAACATCCTAAAAAGTCCCTCACCAGCTTTCTTGTAGGCCCCCTTAAGATACTGGTAGGCCGCTATAAGGTCTCCTCAGAGCCTTCTCTTCTCCAGGCTGAACAACCCCAGCTCTCTCAGTCTGTCCTCATAGGAGAGGCGCTCCAGCCCTCTGATCATCCTCGTGGCCCTTCTCTGGACACGTTCCAGCACGTCCATATCTTTCTTGTAGTAGTGGCTCCAGAACTGGACGCAGTATTCCAGGTGGGGTCTCACGAGAGTGGAGTAGAGGGGGAGAATCACCTCCCTTGACCTGCTGGCCACGCTTCTCCCAATGCAGCCCAGGATACGATTGGCTTTCTGGGCTGCTAGTGCACACTGACGGCTCATGTCGAGCCTCTCGTACTAACAACCAAAAGCAAAATTCCGCAAATGAAAAAATAATCAAGTTGATGTGTTATTCCTGGATAAAACATCTTTGTGCACCGTATTCCATTTTGTTGGAAAACCTGCCTGATGTGATCATTTTCATTTAAATGTGCAGTGAACTAACTTTGAGTTACTGACTCTGAAGGTTTCTTATAATTCAGTTTAGAAACACTCGAGTCATGTTTATTAAAGAGTTGATACATTGAAAGACACTCCATACTGTATTGATATTTTAAATGATGCTGGCACATACAAAAATACATGCCAGAGGACTTCTGCTAGTCAGAGCATTCATGAAAGACCCAGTTATTACCAAAGACTTGACCAAGTCTGGAGAACCAGCTGTAGAACTTGTTTGGAGTTTTCTGTGGTCTGAAGATGTGAAGGTTGGATGACCCATGTCAGGCTGGTCGAGCTCTCCTCGTTGCCATGTGTCCTGCAGGGTATGTCTGTCCATGCTTGCCAATACTATTTCCAAGACCCCAAGCGTAGCACAGCACAGAGTCAAAGCCAAAAGACCCTGCTGGACCTGTGCTAGCAGACCCCAGAGCTCAGGCACCAGGGCAGGAATGCTGGAACAACCCTCCGTGGGCCGAGACTGGCCCCTGTGCTGGCCAAAGGTGGTCTGGCTCCCTTTGAAGGTGTGCCGCACCCAGCTCACTGCTCACAGTACTGCAGGAGGTCAGGCAGACTTCAGGGTGAACTTGGAGACTCTGAGCAAGGCCAAGCTGCACCAGGAGAGGTCATCCCTTGGGAGGTGGGAGCAGGAGGAAATGTGGCTGTGAAAATTCCTCAGTGTCTTGGACTGTGCAGTCAACAGGAAGTGGGGAACTTCAGAAACATTCAACATTTTAGATGCACCAGATTTTAAGAGAATCAGTTTTACTTTTCCTAAGGAGACACTGTGCTGACAAACTTGTACCTGCAGGCTATGGAGTGAGGGAATTCCCCCGTCCAGATCTTGAGGAGAAACTTCATTTTTATCATGTTTTGTTAAGTAAAAAAAAGAATAAGCAAAAAAAAAAGGTTTGGAAACCTCTGCTTTAATGTATTATTCTCTGCACTTGGCACTGAAACTCATGCAGATGATGTTTTCAAGAACTGCCTACACGTTTTTAGGATAGGTCAGGAATTTGAAAACTAATGAGCAAAGCTCATGAGAAAAAGGAGGTAATATCCTAGGCTGAGGGAGCACAAGGGGAGAAGGAATTTATTTTTTTTTAATAGTCTCAGGTAGAAGCCTGAAAAATAGATAACTAAAAAACATCAATAACATTCACAAACACCGAGGAGGCCTGATACCAAGTACAGCATGTGTCTCCTGTGTTCCTGGGGAACCGTGTAGTGCTTCTCACCCTAGACAGAGGTAGGCACGCTGGCAGCCTCTTTTGTCTCAGGTACGCACTCGCAGCCGCAGACAACTTAGAGAATGTAGCATCTTCCCCGTCTGCTTCTAAATGAAGCCTAAATATTTTCCTTGTCTATTTTAGAGCTTAAGGTGATTAATTCCTACCTTCATTTATGCAAATTTTACCTTAGTTAGGAGTTAGGTTTTGACACAACAGTGTAGTTCATATGTACACCAAGATTAAAAACTTCTTAGCATCTTTCCCATTTAAGCCATTTAATACTCACTTTTGGGGTCTTTTTCCATTCTGCCTGAGGGTCCCTTTGCATATTCTTGTAAGAAAGGGCAGAAGAGGCAGGTCGTCAGGTAGAACTTCCTTTTTAACACCATTTGTAAGCAACATAAAAACAGGAGGAGAATAACATGATCTGAGTTTTCTTACGTATTTTCAAGTTTATGCAAGGTAATATTTCCTCTTGTCATTCTTTACTATGTAAGTTTTCCTAGTTATCCAGGAATCAAAAAAAAAAAAAAAAAAAAGTGATATGGCTATCTATAGCTTTCTTTTGATTTTTAACAGATCACATTGTTTTGATTTCTCTGGGGGAGTTCTTCCGTGCACATGCCAAGCGCTCTGCTTTTCTTGTCTCTCGTCTCTCCAAGGCAAAGAAAACATGGTTAGGTTTTCCTTCGGTGTTTTCTTACTAGGCTTCCTGTCATAAAGGGGAAAGAAAGTAGGCAGTTCTATTACAACTTCCAATTTTGGCTTACTTTGCTCATAAAAAGTTTGGAAGGATTTGCTTTATGTAACAAAAAGAGCTGTGGGTGAGTCACTGGTGTGCCTCTTTTCATGTGGCTGCCGTAGAACATGCCTGCATTGAAATATTTCATTATGCACTCACCTGAGGCAGTAATGCCAATCATTTTCAATAGTCCTCACTTGAAACCCAGCGCTTCATTTGCTTCGTAATTTAGGCTTGTGCTTTGTTTCCCAGAATATTATCAAAGTGGGTAGTGCTCTACTGGACCCCAGCAATAAGGAGCACTGGGAGCAAATTCAGCGAACGGAGGGTGGCACCGCTCACCTGCTCAGACACTATGAGGAATATTTCAACAATGTGGCCCAGAACATGAAGAAAACCTACATGAGACCTTTTGTCATTGTTGCCGCTAACATGAGTGAGTATCTCTGTTGAAAGCTGGCATTTTGTATTAGAGCTTTAAAAATGTGCTGGGTAGAGGTGGTAGCTATTTGTTTTAGTAGTACCCACTGAGAAACAACAGACATGGATTTTCTAATCTAATCGGTGCGTGCATTTCAAGTCAATTGAGCCTTGATCCGTATCTCTCAGTTGCCATGGGGGCCTCCTGGAAGACCTCTGATCTGTTTTCCCTCTGGGCCACTGCTCTGTGTGGCATTTTGTGGCAGCCACAGTAGTGTACAGATGGTAGGAAGGACAAAGTTTGTAAGTAAAGGTAATGCCTTTTGAGACCGCCTAGTATGGCTGAACATAGTAGATCACATTTTTGAAAGAACCACACCACCACCACCTGAAGAATTACTGCAGTACAAAAAAACCCTAACCTACTATTGATCATATACCTCTGGTTTTCACGTGCCTTCCTAGCCTGGGGCCTATCCAGAAAATCATCGTCTGTAGAAATTCCTGTGCTGAAAGGTGTTTTCTCAGAATCACCCATCCAAGCCTTCTAACACCCCTCCCAGCCTCGCAAAACCCATCGTCAGAGCAAAATCCTTGGGGTCCAGAATACCGAGAATGTGTCTAAACTGAGAAGGAAACATCAGACGTACCTTCCTCACCCATCGCAGTAAACGCCGCCTCTGACAAGCGAATAGCAGCTCCTGCACTTGCAGGACTGTGCCGTACTTCACAGATGTCCCCGTGGTACACGTGCGAGTGAAGCACAGCAACCACAGCCTGCTCGGCCTCTTTCCCCATTTCCCCCCTGCCGTCTCTGTTTCATTTTCTCCCCAGGTACCAGCAGTCTGAGCTGATGGGGTGTCGGTGATAGTCCTGCTCTGGGTGGGAGGTGAGACCGAGTTGGGTGACCTTCAGAGGTCCCTCCCAAGCAGCACTGCTATCTGGTTTTTCTTTCAGAGGTGGTCTAAATTATTATCAGCCTGAACTTGTATTTAGCTTTTCAAGCTGCTGCTTTTATTTCAGACCTGAAGAGGGCTCATGTGCCCAAAAGCTTGTCTTATTTTCCCAACTACACCCATTGGTATAAGAAGTGAATTCGCCTTTCCTACAAACGTTGTCCTGAAAGTGCTTCATGTCCATCATCACAGGGACATAAAAAGCAAAGGCATGAGACAGTCAAGCCACAAAGTTTATGAAGTCCTGCATGAGCTCCAGGGGGGAAGGATTATTGTTGAACTAAGCCAAACTGAAATACTTTGATTTCTGTTTAATAAACCAAAAATGAAATATTTCCTTTTGATTCAGGACTACCAGAATCAAGATGATTTTATCTTCATACTCAGAGAAAAAGTACACTCATTATTTTAACCGAACTGAACTGAGATGAAAACAAAAACCAGAATTTCTTGCAGGTTGTAAATCCTGATTTTTTTTCAGCCAGCTCTTCCAGAGTAAAAAGGCGTGAGCTTGGGAGGGACGAGGCGACTCTGGCCTGAAAGGGGTCTGTTTTCTTTTGAACAGTTTTTCCAGGTGAACGTGGTGTTAATGGAGTTTCCTAATGGCTCATCTGGGAGTTATTTAGAGACTGGGAAAGGAATGGGAATTTGCAGATCTTAACTTGTATATTTCTTCGTATAGAAACTTGCAGTGGATCACAGCTTTCGGTGTAGGGTTACCCCCAGGACTTCCAGCTTCTCACTTTTATTAGAACATCTAAATTGGCACTCAATGACTTCTCTTAAATGGGAAAGTTCAAGCTGACTCAGCTGCTTTTAAATATTTTGGCAATTAGACAACAGGCAGAGCTGATGAGGTGAGCCAGAGAGGAACTGCTAGTGTAGAGGAGGGAGAACTGGAGGACTAAGGAGTAGTCCCAGGTAAAATCCAGGTTATTTTCTCTGCTTAGCTGACTTTGCAGTTTAACAGATGTAGAAGTAGTTTTATTTCTGAAGCAGCAGATTTAGCCTTCCCTACAAGAAGCAAGTCTGAAATTGGAACATGCCGCTTCTGTATTTCCAGTGTTGGCAGTAGGGTTTTCCTAGTATGCGATACTGTCTTGTGAGTTCCTTTCCACTGCAAAATAAATTTATAATTTGATAAATGTAACATGATGCTGACACATAAGCCCTTAGTTGTAATTTAAGGTATTAATTGAGAAAAATTAAATTTGACTTTATATTTTGTGGTTTAAATGTCTTCTCTGCGTCGTGCAGATATTTTAACCTTTCAATCATGTTTCATTTTGTCGCAATATCGTATTTGAAAGCATTGAAGTTAATTTTATGGGAAACTTCTCTCCACTCAGTTATTGCTGTTGACATCTTTGACAAGTCTAATTTCACGGGAGCTAGAATACCGCGATTTCATGAGATTAAAGAAGATTATCCAAAAGATCTGGAGTCAGCTGTTGTCTTCCCTGATACTTTGTTCAGACCTTCAGACAGGAAAGGTAAAACCCTTCTGCTGCCATTTGGAGGGCAATTTTGACTAGGTCCCAAGGAGGGTGATTAATCCTCGTGAAGCGGAGTGGTACTAGGGTGAGAGCGGGGCGGCCATCCACACAAACGAACATTATTTAGGGATGGAGCAGCTGTGCATACTTCTGAGGCATTTTGCCTGCCGGCAGCAGTGATGGGAGCACAGGGGGCTGCGTAACTGGCTGTACCTGTCTGTCGGGTCTCACTCGTGGCCCCTCGAACCGTCCTGTCAATGCGGGAGAAACGCTCTGCCTCCGTTCCCACCGGGATGGGACAGGATGGCCAGCCGGAGCCTGCAGCCCCACAGCCACCTTCCCCCGGTGCCTGCAGAGTCGGAGGTGTGAGAGATGGAGAATCCCAATCTGGGAGCAGAGCCGTGTTATCAGAGCTAGGCGGCAAATAAAAAGTCTTGAGCTGTGCAGGGAGATGGGTGATGAGGGGGAATACGTGGGGAAGTACCTGCTTCCCAGCATCTCTGAAAGACCTGGAGGTTGCTGAGAGGCACCGCAAGTTCCCTTGGGCAAGGAAAGAGAGAGAGGGTGGCTCAAGGTGCAATAATTATGCACGTGCCATGGCTAAATGTCCTCCAAATGGGGAAACAGTAACACTTGTGAAAATAACATATAATAATGAATAACCTAATACATCTTCACAAGTTTTTCCTCAGAAGGAGAACACCTGCTTGTATGACTTGTATCTTTTCTGTAAGGAAAAAGGCAATGTGAATTTTAAGAGATACTGCCAAAACTGAAAGCTCATTATATAACAGAATTAGCAGGGAGAAAGCCCTTATGACCAATTGTTGTATTTATAGCACTAGCTTTGCCATATATACAACTTAATAGCATGTGTATTGTTTTAACGTTCTCCTTAAATCATGCACAGAGTATTGATATACTTGTGGGTCTTCTAGCTTAGAAATGGCTAATTTTCTAGCTAGACTAAATGGTAATTTGTAGTTCAATGGTTATTTGATTATCAGCTATATAACTATGAAATGTGATAAAACCTTATTAAAAAATATCAAATATAACATTAGGAGCCTGGAGTTCCAGCAACAGTAACCTCTCTGTATCTTTGCACAGCAAAATTATCAGTTTAAATGGCAACGCCGAAGTTGTGTGGAAAGAATTTAATATTTGTGTTAATTCCATAGCAGTGCCTACAATGAAGCCTTCAAATCAAAAATTATCCTCTAAGGTGAACAGTGAGGCACTAAGCCCTGAGAGTGCTTTTGCAAAGAGAAAGAAGCGACACCCGGATGACTCCCCGCATCATACTGTTGCCATGGTCATCATATACCGATCCCTGGGACACCTCCTCCCTGAAAACTATGATCCCGACCGCAGGAGCTTGAGGTAAACTTCAAACCTGTTTGTGAATTGTGCAGACACCTTCTTCCACTTGCTCTGAGTGTGCGGGGGAGGCAGAGCTGCTTCTTATAGTGACCAAATGCCACCTGTGCTGCAGTTGTCACCACAGTACTGTCTCTTGTCCTCCTCTGGCGCACTGTGGGAGAATAACCACGTCAGTAGTGCCAGCACCTTTCGGAAACACAGCTGCGTGGAAGGCTGATGGTGCCTCAGAAGGCTTCACTTTCTGAGTGGAAGTGACTGGAAATCTTTTATTTGCAGAACCTTACCAAATCAGTGCTTTGCATTTCAACATTTGGATCACTGTGCATTTTTTCTCCTTCCGCAGATTGCCGAATCGCCCTATTATTAACACACCTGTAGTGAGCACAGCCATTCACAGTGACGGGGACCTTCCACCCAACCTGGTGGAAAAGCCCATCATTGTGGAGTATTCCATGCTGGAAACGGAGGAGAGAACGAAGCCTGTCTGTGTCTTCTGGAATCACTCCATCACGTATGTCTCCTGCTTTAGGGCTGTGCCTGGCAAATGTCTCAGTAGCAGAGAAGTTCCGCCCAGGAAGGCAATTCTGGAGGAGAACCCTTTTTGCTCAGCTTATTCAACTGGCAATGGATTCCTGGTAGAATAGAGCCATGTAGTCACTTAAATAATCATCATAACTCCCCAAACAAAGGATTAGCCATGTGGTTTGTAACAAACACAGTGCCATCATGTCTTTCTGCAGGGTTCATTTTCACCCAGCAAAAATAAGTCTCACAATTTCCTTGTATTTGCTCATGCTTTTGGCCCACAGATGTATATGTGGACATGCATATTCCAACTCCAATGCCTGAATTCATGGCTCATCTGAGGTCCCTAAGTTGGGACTCTCAGTGCCCCATGCCCTCTTTTTAGGAGGGCATTCCCAGGAGACGCTTCAGTTCTTACATGGGCTGCATCTTCTGCTGTTACACTCCAGGGGCTATGGACAGAGTACATGGCAAGCGGGCACCAACCCTTGATGCCTCAGCCAGGGCCGGTGCAAAAAAATTACAAAACCAAGTCTTCATGGTGGTAAAAAGGAGGCCTGAGGTTTTGCAGATGAGATTATGAGAGTAGAGATTATAAATTTTTGAACCAAAAGTCAACCCAAAGACAGTTGCACTGATAAGAAGCAACTTACCTTTCCTTCCATCAGCTATTGTGGATTTGCTTTCATTTGTTTTAGTGAAAAAATGGAGGGAGACAAAATACCTTCTTTGGGACCTCAGACCTCTTGCAGTTGTTAGGAAGGAATCCTAATCTATAAGCAGAACATAAGCAGAGAGTATTCGGCTCTCTAGAAGGGAAGTGTGAGGCAAAGATGAAATACTCTGAAAATGGCTCGTTTAGGTCTTTTGTACTTAGTAAAGTTAAAGATACAGACTTATTTTTCTTGAAAATGTGAAAAATGTTAAGAACTGCATGTGCTCAGAAGTGTTTTGTCGGGTTTATGGCATTGTGGAAACAGCACAGTCCTGTTGACGAAATTTCAAGAGTGTGGGTAAAACAAAAGTAAGTGTGTTGAGAGGTAACTACACACTCTGCCTGTTATGATATCACAATATTGTGGCTACTACATATATAATGCAATTTTCAACCGTAAAACCAGGTGTATTGTGAGAGGGTGATCTTGTCTGCCCGGGTAAGAGGAATAGCTGTTACTCGTTTCCTAATGATACAAAAGCTCTAGTGAACCTATGGAAAAAATCATTAAAAGGCAATATCCTGTGCTGGAAATAAAAGAGCAAACTAACCTAGGAAATATTTGCCTCCTGGTCAAAAGCTTCAGGAGATTGTATTGTTGAAAGGATCGAAGAGGCAACAGAAATCTGTTAATAAACTACTTAATTTGCCTGCGTGTGAAGTAGTGTAATTATTGCTGTGTACAGATAATTCTGCCAATTTATGAGGGAATGGCAAATTCTTTTTCATAAATTTTTAAACATCGTATGGGCTTGAATAACTCATTAGCTCTAAAGTGATTCATCTATTAGCTATTTGCTGGCAGCTTCAATGGTATTGTTGCCTGCGTTACGTCTTCCTACAGCCACAGTTAAAAAGCAGCTTCTAAACTGCATGTAATGAAAGAGTTTTTTAAAAGTTAGTACTTTTTAAGAGAAAGCGATATTAAAACTGTTTAACGAGTATTTTATTACTGAATGAAAAAGATCTCCTGTAATATCTAATTACAAACTCTTGCAGTAACTACAAGAGTATTTTTATTGCTCATTAATATTGATACAAAATAATTTCTGAAGTCACTGGAGTTAACCAAGGCTGCACAGGAAAGAATTTTTAAGGGAGCAGTTCCTCCCCAGTGTTAGCACAAGACGTCTTCCGATATGAAATATTATTCACTGGTTTTAACCTTTTCTGGAATACTTTTTAGAGGAATGCTATAACAAAATCATATTGCTGCTGAAAAGTTATTTCACAAAAGAGCTTTACAAGCAGAGTCTAAATATAGGGAAACGGGGATGACTCAAAAACATGTATCTCTGTGATTTTGGTATTTTTCACCTTTGTTACAGCCAGTTTGTTCTGTACAATCACTTCTGCATATTGCTTGTGTGGTCACTGACCCAAAAGCAAATTTTATTTTATTATTTTTTAACTCAAAACAGATTGTTATAAACCCACAAAATTTTGGCCAGCAAAGCCAGCTGTCCTATCAGAAACTCCTTCAGCTGAAGGCTTTTTAAGTTGATGATATTCTTTCAGGCAGGTGACAGCAATAAATATTTCTGTCTTGGTACTTAGAGTCCTCTCTGGTTGTGGAGCAGGAGCTGCCCCAGAGAGCAATAGCAGCAGGAGGTGAGGGGAGATCAGAAGACGGCTCTCGCAAATGCCTTTTTTTCCCCCGCAGGATTGGCGGGATGGGTGCCTGGTCCTCCAGAGGATGTGAGCTGTTTTCCAGAAACCAGAGCCATATCGCTTGCCAGTGCAACCATATAACCAGCTTTGCCGTCCTGATGGACATTTCGAAACGAGAGGTGGGTGATGACAGGCTCATGAGTTTTGAGGGCTTTGGTTTTCAAGGGCTTGGATTTTGAGCTTGAGCTTAAGCTTTGAGCATGACTCAGAGCATCGTCAGCAGGTGGATCCCATGTTGCAGTGTGTCAGGAGTGCATTGTCCTGTGCCTGACAGCACCCCGCCGTTGGGTCTGCTGAAAGGAGCTTCTTACCTGGTTGGTGCACCCTCTGGGTGCTGCCCATACGCACTCAGTGTGTTGAGTGACTTAAGAGGTGGCATCGTCCACTCCTGTTGGTCCTAAAGCAAATCTGTACATATGCTCAGTAGAAATGAAAAACACGGACAATCCGAGGAGTAGATTTGATTGGAGGAAAAGGAAGGAAAAACTCCCAGAGGTCCTGTCAATCTGTCTTTCTACAGAATGGGGAGGTGCTTCCTCTGAAGATCGTCACTTACACAACCGTATCCATCTCACTGGTGGCTTTGCTGATCACCTTCATACTGCTGGTCCTGATCCGCACGCTACGTTCCAACTTGCATAGTATCCACAAAAACCTTGTGGCTGCCCTCTTCTTCTCTGAGCTCGTCTTTCTTATTGGAATCAACCAGACTGAAAACCCGGTAAGAATTTCTCTGTGCTTATTGCCGGAGTTGTTGTCAAGCTTTAAATCGGGATGTTCGCATTGCGACTTTTACCTGCTCCCATCTGTTTCACTTCCTCTTCTTTTTCACTTGTGCTTGGCCTCATCAGTCATCTAGAAAACATCAGACTTTTAATATCTTTTTTTTGTGTGTTTTACATGATGAATAACAATGCCAGGAGATAGAACTATATCTTATTTTCAGAGAATAAATGACCGCAGCACTGTTGAAGGCTTATCGCAGGAACTGAACCCTGAATGCTGATTTCTTCCTTCCTTTCCATCAGTATGTTTTCTGTGTTGCTTTGTCTGTTCAGTAGGAGGCTCTCCAGTTTCTCCTGCAGCAGGTACCTCAGAAGCCCAAACGGCTCCTGGTGTTGACCCGTAGGTTGTCAATCATGTGTTACTGTGCAGGTGCTAATATGCATGTTGCCTATCCACCACGGCCGTTCTGGAGGAGCCACTTGCCAGGCACGGGATGGCTTGCTACATCCAAGAATCAGAAGGAAACCTGTCGCTTTGCTTTGTGCCTTCCAGCCACAGTGATTGTTGGCTTCAGCCCATCGTATCTGTTGCCAAAGCTTAGTGCAGGCACCTCCAGCAATGTGCTTGTCAAGAAACGCACGCTATGAATGGACTGAATATGAGATACACACCACACATGAAGTGTGTATGTTCTGTACATCATTGCTATCTTAACTGCGTAGCATTATATGTAGTATTGCTGCTAATTCTTAGTAGCATCCATCTCCAAAGTCATGGTTACCATGCGGTCAGGTAGGAGACAAGCAGGTGAGGGTTCCAGCATTGCCAAGCTTCCGTCGCCTTTACCAGTCAGTAGACAGATGGGGGATGACATGCAATAAAAAGTACGTCCTTAACAGATACAAAGAATATTCAAAATGTTAGTGTAGGGATTATCCGAACGCTCCGAAGAAAATTTATATTCTGGAAATCTTTCACTGTACATGTTTCAATCTAAATTTTGAGAGGGAAGTGCAATCTTGAGATGAAAACACACACACACAAAAAAAATTTAACTGCACTGATTCCACATTGTCCAAGCAGCAGAAATGGGGGAAATGTCTACATTCAGTGGGGTATCATCACCGTTATGGTAACAACATTGTTGTGCCTGACCCTGTAGCTTCACTTAGTATATAACTTAAGTCTAAAGTGTCACCCTGGATTCTGATATCCATTTGAGCTATAACATGCTTTTAGAATCTGACCTTGACTTAGAGGTTTGGTGTGTTGTCTGAGTCCCTTACTTCTGGTAGTGTAAGGTGTTGTAGTGTCTCATGCCAGTTAAATATACTGTCAGATTTTGTCTAATTTCAACTTCCAGTAACTGGGTGCTGTCAAAACCTTTTCCTAGTAAATTTGAGAGACCTCTCTTATAAAAATTGTCTTCTCAGGAAGCTTCTGTCCAATCGTATTTCTTTTGGAGAACTAAATAAAATTAAGCTGCTTAAATTCTTAAATTTCGAAGATTCAGGTTATTCTGTTGCCTTTTTTTCTGGGCTTTCTTCCCCCACTTTACCTCTTGGAAAGTTGTGAATGTTGAACTGGATGAAGCTTTCCAGCTGGTAGTGTTGCTTCCAGTCCCACATTCCAATATTCCCCTGCACCAGGAACTCCAGTTATCTGCCGCTGTGGTGAGGTCTTCTGCAGTGACCTGCCCTCTGGGATATGGTCTCACATCATGTGTGACCCATGTTGTCTTTGTTTCATAATATACGAGTTTGCATATTAAAATAGCTTTGCCCAAATGAACTCACCTTGCCAACTGATCCGTAGCGCTCCATGTAACTTGACCTTTCCCGTGCCTTCTTGAGCACACCATTCAGTTTTTCACTGCATTTCACTAGTGAGGAGTTTATACTCTTTCGGCTCTCCGACAGGAATACTGGAAAGCAGGGCACCAAGCCCACATCCCTGCAGGATCTTACCAAGAATTATGCTGTAAGTGGTGGCTCCTCATTTCCAGATCCCTTTCATGGAATCATGAATCGCCAAGAAAAGGTTTATAAGAGTAGTAAAACAGTTCATTACAGCAATACCACAAACACTAATGGCTGTACTCGGTGAGATTGTTCTCTTTTGCTCCTTCTCATTTTCAGGCTTTGGGGTTCATGGTCTGATCGTGTCCTGTATTGTTACCAGGACTCAATGAAACACCCCAAACCTTTAGCCCACTTACAAAAATCTTTAAGTTACAGAATATATTTCATACATCAGAAAGCCGCTCCTTACAGCCTACCTAGTCCATGTGAGAAGTTAGGAGGGCTGTAAGCCATGTCTGCTTGAGACAATTATTCATCTGTCTGTATGGAATGAGAGTTGTCTAACGAGTCATGCACTGATGAACATAAAGAGGGAAAGAATGCTGGAGCACAAATAATGCTACGCTGCTTGGCACCCAGCCTGGCTTTTATGGGTTTCTGTAAATTAACAGTCACGTTTCTGGGTGAGGTTTTAATCTTTCCCTGCACTATTGATAGAAAGTGATTTATTTTCTTTCTTTTTTTCTTACCTGAAAAAGGTAATGTTCAGGGCAGCAGTCTACTCATGTGCATGTGCCAGTAGGAACAAAAAAAGCCCTGCTTACATAGAGGGAAGAAAGGTCTTTTATTTGGTGGGTAACATTTTCAATAACACTTGGTGTTATAATAAAGCTGATGCAGTAAGTGAATCCAGAAAGTTGGCGGTCTTTGTAAGATTCCTTCACTCAGCGAAGTTAAACAGGGAAACTTACGTTTCTGAGCATTATACCATGAAAAAACACTGAAAAGTCATGCCAAAATCTGAAATCAGGCTCAGTGCTGCACGGGAACAAAAGGATGCAGAACACAACGTAAAACATTGTGAAACAAAAATTGAACGGTTACACGAAGTGCTCTTAATTCAAGCTTATCAACAGATCCTGAGTGAAATCCTTTGCTTTGCTTCCGAAAGGGGAAGGTTAATTGCAGTATTTCAGTTCAGGTGTGCAATGCTCGCGGTCGTTCCTGTTTTCACCCATCAAACTGCGAAGTTGGGAAGGAAAGCTGGTTAGCAGATATTACAGAAATGGAAGTCTATGAGGGTCAGAGGTTTCAAGGTGGCCATTTGGTCCCAAAGATGACTTCAGCAACTAGTTTGCCCACTGTAGCTGTTTATCCTAGTCACACTAAGGACTCGGTCTCTTTAGTTTCAGCAGGTCCTTCATTTTTGCTGCTCTCGGCCTGGCAGAGCTGAGTGGTCCACCTTGTACCGCTGACATAGGATAAAAGCCAAATCCAGACCTGGGTCTAGAAGCTCCACATCCTCTTGTTGCCAGACAAAGGCGTGAACTACCTAGCCAGCACTAGCTTCTGTGTCTGACTGCAAGTAGCACAGCCTCAAGAGGAGGGTAGAGCCAAGCATTTCTGGACCCAGAATATCCTGCAGCCTGGTGGTTAGGGCGGTTTTCTGTAGTGGACAAGAAGGGGGTTAACCCCCCCTGCTCAAGATGGGTAGAACCTAGAAGCCACTCTCCCACTTTGTAGTCAAATACTCTGATTTTGGCATCAGGTAAAAGGTTGATCTGTGGAGTAGGTGGTGATTTACTTCTGGCTGCATCATTTTAGTCCAATGATAATGGCCAGGCATCCTCCATGACTTGTTGAAGTATAGATGTACAAGGTCTGCAGGGTTCATCAGTGAAGGGCAGAGCTGCAAGGACAAAAGAGATGGCCACTGCCTTACCCCATAGATCCATCCATGCTTTTCAGGTTTTTTTAAAAAAGAGTCCCAGAAAAGGGCCTGTAGATGGAACAGACCTTTTCAGACCTATGACACAGTCACATAGGGGCAAAATGGTCTGCTGATCTTATGCTAGATCATAGGATCATGTCAAATTTTGCCTGTTTATGAGACAGACATTTCATTTAACTGGTAAGTCCTCAGAGAAAGGCTGGATTTCTTTGGTTAAGGTCTATAGATCATCTGTTACTCATGTGCAGCATGTTCTCTTTTCGTGGGTTGAAGCTGCATGGATTTCTGTCCACAGAAGTGAAGTTTTTCAGAGCAAGAAGGACTTCTTCAGCGCCTGGTCCTAAACTGAAGACCTAAGATCTGTCTCACACCTCTCCTCTGCCAAACATAAGGAGAGTTTCTTTGTACTTCTTTATCTACTAGTATCAGGCACAAAACAGTGTCTACTTTAAGAGAAAACAAAACTGTACAAAAATAGCACACTTCCTTGGAAAGAAAGCTATCTCTTTCCCTGGAAGGAGTGAAGTAGCGCAAAAACCCTATCGGATGGCCCTCGATGTGGGAATGGGAGACACTAAGTCAGTACAAGGCTGAGGGTGGCCATTCTCAGGAGCAATTTGTTGGCTTTGCAGTGAGACCAGTTTAGCTGGTGAAGTTAAACATGCTGTGGCTCAATTCCCTGGAGCGGCATTGTGCAGGCACGACTCATTCACGAGGTAGGGCAGGGGGTCCGCAGCCTCCCTAGGGGCATCCCCACCTCCTGCTCGGCTCCAGGAGAAAGAGCCAGGAGCTCTGCCATCCCTGCCCTTCCTGTGAGCACAAGGAATTTGGTCAGAATAGCCAAAAGCCTCACCTGTGCAGCAAATATGCATGGAGAAATTAGTCACAGAACTAGGAGGGTAAGAGCAGTGACCAAAAGCATGTTGGGTTGATAGGGTAAAGCTGAACCAGACTCAGAACAAGCCACATAATTAAAAAAAAAAAAAAGGGGGCTTTTACAATATTAACAGCTTTTCTGAAACTCTGAAAAACTTAATTAATGGCAGTATATTTGTTCTGCCAAAACCTTCTTATTATACTTGCCTTTAGCTGCATGGAGGAGCCAGTGACTCACCAGGTTGTGATTCAGAAGAGCAACTCTAATTTCCCTGCCCTTTCCCTTCTGCAGTTTGTGTGCACCGTGATTGCCATCCTCCTGCATTATTTCTACATGAGCACCTTTGCATGGATGTTCGTGGAGCAGCTCCACATCTACCGGATGCTGATTGAAGTGAGGAACATCAACTTCGGGCACATGCGGTTCTACTACGTTGTTGGCTGGGGCATTCCTGCCATTATAACAGGTACCCTCAACCACCCCAAAAACACTTCGTTTCCCTTCCTTGACATCTTCACTGGCCAGATTCATGAAAGTAGACACATCCAAGACAGCTATGGGTGCACTCAACTACTGGTATCACTTCAGTGTATTCATGAATGAGGGCAACACCAAATCACGTCTAGCAAAAGTCAGCCTGAATTTGGCAGATCTGTGTACCAAATGTCTGTTGCCCGAGTTGAAGTGATACTGAGGGTTTTACAATAACATAAACATAATTGTACCTAGATTAAAACAGGACTTGATAACATGGCTTGGGAATAACGGTATTTTCATTTTAACAACTTTGCCTGTAGCCTTCAGAAATTTTCCTGCCCTGTGCTAGTACCTCGGGATATGGACACACGGTCTCTTGGGGAGGTGGCTGCAGTGGCTTCAGCAGCGATGCTGCCCACGGGGCATTACTGCCTTCCACTGGACATTCCTGTTGCCTGCCGTCAACCAGCAGTAACTGCTCCCTGAAGGGGATTTCAACAGTTCTGTTTTACTTGGCATAAAAACGAGCTGGGAATACTCAAGCAACCTTTTACTTCGTTTCAGATACAAAGGCAGTAACTTCCAGTTGAGGAAAAGTCATGAAAAGCTGGAGGCAGTAATCTTTTTAAACTGTTCCAGGGTGATCCACAGGAGCGTGTCCATCTCCGCCCTCACTATGCCTATTTTTGCACCCAGACATTTCCAGTGCTACCCTGAGCACATGGCGCTGCCTTAATTCAGGCAGACAGCTCCTTGGGAAGTGCGCTTCGCAGAACAGTTGGAGCGAGGTTTTTTTGGTTCAACTATTTCAGCATGTATCTGTTGCCATATGGGAAATCAGATCAGAGGCAGACAGTTAACTTTTATCCAATTACATTTATTTTCACAGATAGCAACATACTGTCAGCAACCGCAGAGGTTTAGATGTCTATCAGATCAAACAAATAGCTATCACTCATACACACTTGGAAAAATACCGTGGAACAAGTTAGAATTTTAAAAATACGGGTGTTGGTTTTTTCCCTGTGTGACTTAAGAAAGTGTAATACAGAAACATAACGTAGGTTAGTACAAGTTAGCTTTATTCTAGAGAGCTGGTAAGTTTTTTCCATATCCCCTTGTGCATAATTTCTGCTTCTCTCAATTTATCCAGAACACAGTGGAAGGTACAGCCCAGAAGGCTCTGCCGCTCTAGACATATATCTGGCGGTTTAAACAGATATCATCCTTGAACTTCTAAAGCATTTCAGGCCTGTGTAACCTTTATGACTACATACAGGACTACTGTAATGTATTTAGGAATGTTTAAGTGCCATCACATAGTTGGCAGCCTCGTGTCTGGTAGAAAAGTATCATCATTAAATAGCAGTAAACAGTTTGTGTTTCAGAAGGCATAACTCTTCAGAAGAATTTTGTGCGAAGGATTTTCTGTTTCGTGTTTAGTTTCTGTCCTGAATTATGAATTAATTCAGACCTTTTCAACAGCAGTATCATGCGCTCTAAATATTACAAGTACACCATTTTTACATTTTTCTAATTAGATATTGTTCTCTGTGATATGGAACTATTTTGCACTTTTAAAACTGAGTTACGCTTCCAGGCTGTCTCCTGTAATTTAAATTCTGAATCTATTGAATTTGCAGTTCACGTAAATGAAAAGTCTGTTACTGAGGAAGTCAGAGGATTTTGTGAAATGAAGGATAAAGGAAACTAAGCCTTCAGTTTGCCCTTCCAGGTTTAGGAATCATCCGAAGAGAAAATTATTTCATCATAAATAGTACAATATGGGATATTTTACCCCTGGAAAACTTTGTTACTGTACATATTTTAAATAAGCTTATTTTATAAATTTTAAATTTTAATATCTGAACAGTAAAAAGGTTCCAACATCATAACATGATCTTAAATGCAATTTCTTTTAAATTGCCTTATGAGAGAAGGATTGTGTATGTTTCTTAATAGTGGAAAAGTCTAGATATGGGAAAGGATTTTAGTCTTGGACATCCAAAGGACTTTCTTGTTTTACTTGAAAGATAAATATCTAACCCATTTCATCTTTCTCATAGCTATCCTGATAAAAAAAAAAGAACCTATAGTAGCAGTGGCTTTACTCTGTTTAATGTTTATTTATTTTTTCTATTTTCCATGCTCAAACAGACATTCATTTCAAGCTGGGACATAGTGGTCCTAAGGCATCTGTGATGGGACCAGGCTACTTGCAGAAAGGAACCTTGACCTTTATGGGGGGGAAAAAACGTAGCAAAATGTTTATGTAGGGAACACTCCAGCAGGGAAGAACCACATTTAATCACAGCATAGAAAAGCAAATTGCAATGAATAAAAGTAGGATGGAAGTTGGGAGAAGGCTTACAGCCATCAAAAGAGTGCGGATCTGGAATATTCCTCCATGGGGAGTGATAGTGGAACGTTTTAAATTTACTTTAAGCTTGCTCATTTTAAAATGTAGTTTGAGCCATCTAGGAAAGGGATTTTATAACTTCCTTGCCTCAGGAGCACAGGGCTGGATTTGGCACCCAGCAAGAACCCTCCAGTTCTGCATGTCTTCGTGGCAACACGCTAACCGGCTGGCATGTGTGTGCTGGAACAGCTTTGCCATGGAGACTGCAGCGCTCATGTTAAAACAGGTTCTTACGTAGCCCTAAGACCAATATCCCCCAGAAAATGGCACTTTCTGAATCTGCTATTTGCTGTGAATACTAAGTGAGGCGATGAGTCAGGTGAAGCTGACCTGCAATTGCCTGAGTCACGCGCAGCTGCTGAGCCCGCGGGAGCTCAGAAGGTTCAAAACGTGTCCCTCCAGCAGCACCTCCTCACGGCGTGCTCCTGACGGGCTCCCAGGATGGGCGCTGGTCCCCGCAGGACGCTCAGCTCAGCCATAGGACCAGCGCCGGGTTCTGCCAAGGCGAGCGAGCTATCACGCAGCCCACACGCTTAGTCTGCTCAGGACGACCAGGCTGCAGCATTTAACTGATGTGCCAAAATGACTCTCTCTATTACATTGCATTGGCTTAATTCTGCCTTTGGGTAAAGCGTTATTTCACATATTGTTGACTCCAGTAAAATTTGAACTGCGTACCTGAAGACTGCAATTCGCCCCATTTGTTTAATGAAGGACTTTAGGGTAGGATTTTGAGAGTGAAAAAATGTTGCTGTCTGCCAATTACTTTTAGAGCCAGATGTTTGGTCAAAATGTAGTTGAAGTCCCACTAATGGGGAAATCAAGTCCTGGGAAACAGGCTGTGTCTATAGAATTACATCTGTATAAAATATTTTATGGTCCCTTAATCATTTATGGCTAATTCTTTCTGGATGGCAACTGCAGAAGGGGGTGGTGGAAGGGCCAATGGGAGCAGGGAAGGGAGACCAGTCCTATCTCATTCCACACTTCAGAGAGAACAGATCCAATATCCACCGCTTTGCCAAATAGCCAGTTTAATTTTCGTAGACCGTAGGCTTGTACCAGATGTGAGTATTGGCTGTGGGCCAGCTTTAAGCAGTGAGAGTGAAACGCATCTACCTCTCCCTTTTTCAGTGTCTTTTCATCAAAGCACACAGGCTTCAATTAAAAAAAAAAAAAAAAAAAAAAGGGGGCGTTTATTAATGCACATGAATCCTCCTTGTGGAGGATGGCACTGCCGTCAACCTTGGCAACCTCCTTGAGTCAGGACATATGCCCAACGCCATGGGTGCCCCCGATGCCCAGACAACATGCTGCTAGCATTTACCATATGTCATTGGCCATAGGCCTCGTAGGGATCAATGTCTGTGTCCTGAAGAAGGAAGACCTCTGCAGTACTTTGCAGGTCAAAGGCAGCAATCCCAGTCTGTCGCCATATGGGCGAGGTGTAGGTCACCAAGTCAGGCAAGCGCTGTAAATCAGGAGGTGGAGGCTGGACTCAGAGACTCCCTTGGAATTGTCCAGGCTTTGAAAAATAAAACAATAAAAGGTGTGTTCTTAACTCAATTGCCTTGGGGGCATTAGCAAGCTCCATTTCAAACAGCGCTGAAAGCAAGGTGAGGTACCTGGGATGGCAGCTCAAATGAATCCCACCTGAGCTCAAGCGGTTAACTCCCTGGAGTTCCCAGGTTCCTTTGTCTCTGGTGTTATTTTAGTGACAGCAAGCTCACGGCAGTTAAGAATGCACTTTTTTTGTAGTATAGACATCTCCTCAGTTATGATTCATGTCATTCTGCTGCATAGGCTTATTGAAATTCCTCAACATGTCACTCACCCTCAAGGCTTCATCACACTGTGTGAGTTTGACTATAAAACTGTGCTGAAACAGAATTAATTTGGGACTTGCCTTTATTGTTGGTTTTATGCAGCTGAACTTTGTTCTGGTAGGCAAAACTCATAGTATCATTTGATATGGAGTGACCAGCGTAAAGGTTTTGATTCACAGAAGTTTTATTTCAGTATTTGCCTTAATTTTGACTTCCCGGACTGTCCTATCGAACACATTTTGCCATTATCATTTTGTTTGTCAGACGGTGATTTGAAAATGTTCCTGGTTGTATAGAAAATCTCAACAGCACCTTTCTGATATACTTTCTCTCCATTTTGTGACCCAGGGCTTGCTGTTGGTCTGGATCCACAAGGCTATGGGAACCCTGATTTCTGCTGGTTGTCTGTTCATGACACCCTTATCTGGAGTTTTGCTGGGCCCATCGTAATTGTTGTAGTTGTAAGTATGGTGGCATTGGCGTCCTGAGCTGTCTCTTCCTTACTGCTACCCGTTCTTTTGTGTTTTGTCAACCAATGGTCGTAATGTGAAGCAACTGTATTCTTTACATTTGAAGCTGGTGTACTCAAGCTTGCTTCTGTTGCTTAAACAGATAAGACATGAGCTAAGTTCCTGTAAATCAGAGGACTGCTTGCCAGTGCAGAGATTGCTTGTGGAGCAATGGCTGTATGGCCAGACACCTGTTTATTTTTTCCTGTTCGCTTTATTCCGTGTTGGAAGGGTTGATTGATGAGCCATAAGAAGTCCCTTCATCCAGAAGTCCTGAAGGAATATTAAATAATTCCCATTTCAGGAATTTAAAAGAATTGGCTGGTGTTTAACTTCTCCCTTAAAACATCCCTCAGTAACAGAGCAACAGAAGATACATATCCATGGTATGACTATCTTGAATACCAAGTCTGGTTTCTTCATCTCAAAAAGTATGAAGTAGACCTGGAAGTGGTGTAGATTTGGGTCACTAGTCATCAGAGACGTGGGACAGCCCCTGCTGGAGGAGCAACTAAGTGGACGAGGAGCCTTCAGCCTAGAGAAGAGAAAGCTGCAGAGAAGGGGGTGGGGAGGAGCTTGTAATAGCATGGTGGCCAAGAGAATATGGCCATGGAGCCAACCGTTGAGTGTCTTTTCCAAGACAGTTCATAGTAGGAAGCAGCAGATTCAGAACAAACAGGACGAGCTACATCGTTGCTCTGCAAGGAGTTAAGATAGAAACTCACAGGACCAAGACAATGGTGGTGGTAAAGCTCTGCATGGTTTCAGAAAGTAACTGGACAAATTCCCAGCATCGATGTTCATAATGGATGATTAAGTACAAACGCACCACCCACCCGAGTACATCCCAGCTATGGAAATCAGTGGAGGCTGGAGGAGTATTCAGAGGAGTTGTCGCTATATGCGTGCTCTGTTATTACATTTTGCTTTGGCCCAGCTAAAACAAGATGCTGGGCTGAGTGAACTCTGGTCTGGACAAGGACAGCCATTCCTGAGTTTTTGTGTTTCACTCGAGCCTCTTTGCATAGGGCTGTCTCACTGGGTTTCATCCAGATCAAGTCCCAGAATGTTCTTAACTATGTTGGCTTGAAACAAGATGAATCTTGGAACTTTGAGACGTGTAAATTGAAGGAAAAATATTCTTGGCACCACAAACCGTTTTAGGATAAAAATTGCACTGTCATTGAAAACTGAGCCCTAACAACTTTATAGAAAGAATCCATGCTGTTATTTCAATTTCCCTTTCAGATAAACACTGTCATCTTTATACTGGCAATGAAAGCATCGTGCAGACGAAGGCAACGTTCATTTGAAAAAACTGGAGTTGTGTAAGTTTGGGTTCAAAAACCTGTAGACAAAGTTCTGGCCAGGAATAATAAAGGGACAGAATTGCCTAAAAGCAAGCGTTGGGTTGGGAAATAAATATTTGAAGGAGACGGTCGGCGTTGGTAGAGGCGATTGGAGCTGCTTAACCAGCACCTACTCCTGGGGTTCCCTTGGAGGCTCTATAAAACCTCCACCATGGTGCTCTGCACCACCACCAAGCGTAGGCAGGAGAAGGGAGGAGAGAGGGAAGGGTCTGGTCCTCAGACGGTATCATTACAGTCCTTCCAGACCTTTCATCACACTCCCTACTGCACTGTCACTTCACCTCCACCCGAGGAGACATAGTTCTGGGTCTCCCCATGCTCGCCCATGGCTCAGAAGGGTCTCCCCTCACGAATGGGCCGGGTGACCGGCCATGTCGTGGCAGAGACCCATTGAGGTTTCCGTGCTGAGGACCAGCCTCCCCCCATCCCGCACCCCTTGGGATGAGCAGAAAGCCTCACAAGCTGCAACCTGCCGCCTTCCCGAGCTGCTGTGGCAGCCTGTTCCCATTAACGTCTGTTTTGCCCAAAGCTCAGAATTTACCTGTGAACTGAAACGTGATTAGCTAGTGGCAAGACAGCCCCTTTTTTTTTTCCAAATAGGTAGCTGTATGAGATTTCAAAAGGCTTCTTCTAGCTATTTATTCATCCCTGGCTGTTGGGTAATTTTTTTTTACATTTCTTTTTTAAATCTCCCTAAACAAATGGAGTATAATTGCTACTTAATGGCAGCTATTTCACTTGTAATACAAAACTTTTGCCACTAGAACTATGACCATCTTTTCAAAGTGTCTGTGGAAGTAATGTTTTTAAGCAAACAGATATTCCCCTGAGTGCTCTCGATCCAAACCCTTGGGCTGTAATGTTGAGAAGGAATGTGAGAGTGAACTTGACAAACAGAAATGAGACGGACGTGGCCATTTACTGCCCAGATCTCTTCCTCAGAGTCAACAAGGCTGAACAGCATGGGCTTGGCGAACAGCCTGGTTTGTTTGAAGAAAACCTTGGAAACGAACTTGAAATGAAAATACCTTTTTTTTTACCTGAATGTGCTAAGTCATTGAGTAGTGCAACGGGAGAGTTGGGAACTGGGAGTGGTGAACACTCTAATTTTCCCAAAGGTCCTTTCCAGGGGGTGAATCCTTGGGCACGTGGCACTTGCCCGTGCGGAGAAGTTGGGCTGTTCTCTCATATCACTGCAAATGCCTGTCTGTTTTTGCTTTACAGCTCCGTGCTGCGGACGGCGTTCCTGCTCTTGCTGCTCATCAGCGCCACGTGGCTGCTGGGACTGATGGCGGTGAACAGCGACGTCATGACGTTTCACTATCTCTTTGCCATTTTCAGCTGCCTGCAGGTAAGTTGGATGGCGTCTTGTCCATGGCAGACCTTGGTGAGCACACTGTTGCACCCCAAAAACCACCTAAACATGAGCCAACTTAAGGAGAACAGAGATGTCAAGTACGATTTTTGCTCTCTTTTCTCAAAGAGAGGGTTCTTTTCACCAAAACCATAACTTTGAGTATTCTCATCTCTCACTTTTAGCCATTCTAAAGTGCTCTACTATTGTAACCTATTGTGACAGATAAATAACAGAAGGCAATTACACCCCTGTCTTTCTAGAGACAAAAATCTTTGTTACCGTCTTCTGCCTGCTCATTGTTACCAGTTGATCCGTTTGCTACGGCAAATAAGAGATTGTTTTCTTTCACCCAGAGTGGATGGCTCCAAGTTCAAGGCTTCCACAAATTAAATTACTGTTTAAGGAAATGAGCCAAATAATGATTTTCAAATACAACTCATTGCATTAGGGATTTACTAGGTTGCCTGTCCTAGTGTGCACACTTTTTGATTAAAGACGCAGAACATAGTTATTTGTAGGAGACCTGGCACAGAAGAAGTCATGAAGCTTCATGTTGGTCACAACTTGAATGTGACCAAGGATGGCAGTAACTGCCATGGCAAGTGCCTGCAGTATTAAAACAGCTACTGCAAGCAGGCCACTCTTGTCAGCTGCAGCACAACAGCCACAAATCGCAACCAAAGAGAAAAAGAAGTCCAATGGGTCTCCTCCAGAGATGACTGTCCGTGCCCTGCAAGCACCCCAGACAGGCCAGCCTGGAGAAAGGTTATTTTGCCACTGCAGCTGGTGCGCTCTTACATAAATACACCTACTCAGGCTGTAAAACGAGGCTTCCACCAGCCTAAAATAAAATTAAATTAAATACAAACCTGTTGAAAGGAAGGAAGTTCAGTAGCTGGAATTCTCCAGACTTGCCCAGAGAGGCACAATGTATGTGGCATTTCACGTCATTGCCTTCTTTGAACTTGTATTTTTAGAGAGACATTTATGTGAGTTTTATTAATGAATAATCCCAAAGTGCTAATGCCAGCTAAGATCGCATTTGATTGAATGTTTAGAAAGTGAGCTTGAAGTTTAAAGTTTCTCTAAGTCAATTGCTTTGGCTGAAATCATGAAATGCAGGCATCTTGTGATGTTGGTACAGCTGCAAATTCATGAGTGATTGGCTTCTACATACTATATCTCCAACCAAAATTGATAACAATTTGGCAGCTGCATGAATTCCCTCAGAGCAAATACATCTGAAGCACACACGTGTGTGCTCCCTGCCCCCAGCGAAAGCTGCGAATGTGTGTTCCTGGCAGCCAACAACTGCCCAGCCCTGAGGATTTCAATGATTGTCCCACCAGGAGGTACTGCTGAACCGAGGAACGTATGGGGCAAAAGTTGGGACCTCTCTAACCCCATTATCTCTCCACGTTTCACAAAGCTTTCAAGTTCTCTAAGCAACAGTATTAAGAACACCTATCACAGAAGTTCCCCATTTCCAGAGGTTTTCACTAAAGGCTATGATATTTTTTATGTGCTGCTATTGATTTTGTCTCATCATCGGTGTAAACGCTCTAAAATCTTAATGCAAGTGCAACCCTGAAACGTCCTGAAAGACCCCTGCAGCGTCTTCCAGCGGGACACTGAGGTCCCCGTTAGGTATTTTGAGAAGAACGTCCCCTCCCAAACAACGAGGGAGGGTGACACCTACCACAAGCTCTGCTGTGCAAATCCTGGAGGAACACATCATGGTGTATGTTTTCCCAGGCCCATTATGCACATTTGAACATGGAAGCAAATTATGAAGGAAGTCCTAGGAGATCAATCAACGCCATTTCAGTCAAAGACAGAAAATAGTTATTGCTACTGAAATTGTGGACTACAAACTAGAATTCAGGGGTTATTTCAAAAGGGCTGTTCTCTAATATCTATTTGTATTTGCAGTTTGGTAGTAATGAATCATTTAGATTTATTCTTCCTCTCTCTAAAATGATCCAGGGGCTGTTCATTTTCTTCTTCCACTGCGTATTTAACAAAGAAGTCAGGAAGCACTTGAAGAACACTTTAACTGGAAAGAAGCCTCTTCCGGATGATTCCACGGCTACAAGAGCTACGCTATTAACTGTAAGGAAAAAAACACTGGGGAAAAAACATACCCTTGCTGGTAGAAGTTACTTAAATACACTTAAAGGTGGCTTGTCCATAGTTAAGTGAATGTCTGATTGATTTCACTGATTTGTACAAAGATTATTGATGGCCTCTCTCAAAAGTTTTGATTACTGTTTTAATTACAACTTTTGAGAGGAAATAATTTTTTTTTCCCTCGACATCAAAAACCACTTGGTTCCTTCAAGACTTTTAATGCACATGTGGGTAATGTGGGGTTTTGGTAGGATCATTCGCTATTGCTTTGTCTTTTTCTTTTCTTTCAGCGATCTCTGAACTGTAACAACACATACATAGAAGAGCCAAATATGTATCGCACAACTATTGGGGAATCCACAGTCTCCCTAGAAAGCACCGTCAGGTCAG
Organism: Rissa tridactyla; assembly: GCF_028500815.1. Taxonomy (NCBI): domain Eukaryota; kingdom Metazoa; phylum Chordata; class Aves; order Charadriiformes; family Laridae; genus Rissa; species Rissa tridactyla. The sequence continues at coordinate 202,235,481 of NC_071466.1, forward strand.
CCAAGAGCCACAATAGCTACCTTGCTTATATTCTCAGGTAATCAGGTGGCAGGTGCATGGCTTTCAGGTGCTTGCCTTTCCCTTTTCGTTGCTCTTGTGGAAAACAGAAATGTTTTGGTTCAAATGCTACTTGTTTTATGTCTTAACAGGTCTGGTTTGTGTGACTGTCATTTTCTTCCATGCGTTTTCTTTTGCATGCGTCTTCGGTGGGGGGTTCCAACAGTGCGGTGGTTAACATAGCTCTTAGGTTAACTATGTGGGCCGTGCTGCTTGCCTGTTAAAATTCAGTTGTGTCTCAAGGAGCGGGGTTTAGCTTATTAACTTCAGGCTTTTTCAGAGTGCGATTCACGTGGCCAAAGGCAGACAGCTACATTAGGGTAACTTATGTCTTGCTGTAAAAGTGACCACGTTGACAATCACGCACGGGCTGGCTGGCGGCCACTGCAGCTGTCTGCGTTTGACCAGAAGAATCTCATCTGCATCTCTGCCTTCTTGCTTAGAACAGTAAAGTGACCAAGAAAGTTGTCCCCTGTTTTTATTCTCTAAGGGATGAGGCTGCTCATAAGCTCAGTGGATCCTCAAGTCAAGCAAGGGCTGGTCAGACTGAAGCGGATTCCTCCATTTTTCATAGGAATCCATCAAAATCCAATGGTAAGAATTACTTCTAAATGCTTTGACCCTGTTGTGCATCTTTTCCTTCTCAGCAGTTTTTTCAAAGGCTTCTATAATAGGAAGAATAGTTAGTCTAACTCGATGTGTTTGATTCTCGTTATGCTCTTGGCTTAATGAGCTATGCAATGGCTGCTTTACTAGGGAATCCCAGAATGGAAATATCATATATCTGCTGCTTGTGATGGTTCAGTTTTAATCTGACAGCTGTCACAGCTGTTGACAGTTTCTGGTGTCCCCTTTCTTTCTCACGAATTATGTACCATTGCTTTTGATTTTTAATTGGAGATCTTTTAACGTTTGAGACCTTGAGGCATATCCTCTTTTACTGCTATGTGTTTTGTACAAGAAAATGAAAAGTGTCTCTTGCCTGACTTCCTTTCGTTTGGGGTCTTGATGTTAAATTTTGTTGCCTTGTGGCAGTTTTTAAGAGTGCATTTGCAGATCCTTGATATTTCTAGGTACCATGGTTTGCCCTTGTGTTGTGTTGAGTGAGATACTGTGGAGTTACTGTTCTGCATATCGACTAGGGTAAAAAGTGTCCCTGTTCTGTTCTGCACCTCCCATGCACGTAAAAGGTCCTGCCTCCTAGCTGAGCCAAGCAGTTGTGCTTCCCATAATTACTTAGATGGATGCCACAGTCCTTGGGAATTAATCCTGTGTACACTTACGGATGTAAGAGCTCATCCCTGGCACGGCCTGAATCAGATGCCTGCCTTTCCTTTCTCCTTGTGTGTTTGTCACATAGATTTGTTCAACTCCTGTCCGCACTCTCATCGCTGTGTTTCCCCTTTCTGCATTTGTAGAGCACGATTCAGACTCCGACAGCGAACTGTCCCTCGATGAACACAGCAGCTCTTACGCCTCCTCCCATTCATCAGACAGCGAGGAAGATGGGCTCGAGACGGAGAAAAAGTGGAACACGTCCACTTCCAAAAATAACGAACGTGGCCCGCTCCACAGCACACCCAAAGGTACTCCGGGTGTGAGGGGAGAGCAATGGGCTTATTCCCTTCTTTGAAATAGCTTTAGAGTAGATGGGACAATTTTTCCAGACAAGCAATACAATTGGGACAGCATTCCTACCACCGTGCCTTGCTTTTTCTTCCTCCCAAGGGCTCGTTCACAGGGGTGACTGAGTGCAAGTAAAAGGATGTTGGAGCAAATCTGTGCCTTAGGGTTCTCAGACAGGCAACAGGCAGTGGGGTTTGCAGGCAGGTGCTATGCAGCCAGGAAAGTCTCGTATGAAGGAAGAGGAAGAGGAGGAAGGAGCTGGTTATTTTGAGGGCAGGGGGAAGAAATACCCGCCTGTCTTCATGCAATACAGGCATACGGATTTAGTGGGGTTGGGGAGGTCGTGGACCTAAGGCGTGTGAGACCATTGGCCATTGATAGCAATACTGTGTGGGAGAGTGCAGGCGTTTCTTGTCACAGTTCATCTTGTCCTAAAGATAAGTCAGCTTAGAGTGACAAATGTCCAGGCTGTGTGCTGGTGCTCTACACAGACACAGCACGAGGTGCCTCAGGTGCCCCCACCCCTCAGAAGCCAGCATCCCCAGGGAGCTGGTGGGATCACCAGTTCTGCAGAGCTGAGAGAGCAGGTTTGACTCACACGTCTCTGTAATGGAGCCAGTGATCTTGCTCTGGGAAGGGTTTGGACACCCTGCCATCCCATCAGGGCGTGTTTTGTGGGTGTTGCTGCACCCCGAGGGCAGTGCCGTCCAGCAAGGATCATCTGAAGCATTGCTCTGGTTTCACACACAACTCCTCCTCATCCACAGGGAACCAGACTGGCTGGGCAGCGGTTGAGAAAACCTATCAAAAGTGGTTTTCGAGCTAGTGTTTTTTTGCATTGCAGTTGATACCCTTCCCAATCATGTGAAACCCTATTGGCCCACAGAGTGCGTAATGGCCAGCGACAGTGAGGACCCCAGCGGGAAACAGAAACTCAAAGTCGAGACCAAGGTCAACGTAGAGCTTCACAGGGAAAACCAGGTGAACCACAGCAACGAAGCGCCCCAGGACAAGGAGAACGAAGGGCAGCAGAAGGAGAACAGACCTCTGTCCTACCAGAATAACCAGCAGCCGGAGCAGAGGAAAGGTAGCATGGCCAACCCAGCCTCACAGCTGGACTGGGAGACCAGGGACTAGTGAGCCTGAATTAGTTCATATGGTAGCTCTATCAGGGAAGAGCACCTTCCAAATGTCTTCAACCTGTGTAACCAGATCATAGAATAGAATCGTAGAATCTTAGTGGTTGGAAGGGACCTTTGAGGTCATCGAGTCCAACCATACGCACACAAAAGAAATCCCCTATAATCTCTGCCACTAGAGCATGCCCTGAAGTGCCAAATCTACACCTTTCTTAAATACCTCTAGGGATGGTGACTCAACCACTTCCCTGGGCAGGCTGTTCCAGTGCCTGACCACTCTTTCAGTAAAGTAATTCTTCCTAATATCTAATCTAAACCTCCCCTGCCCCAGCTTCAGACCATTTCCTCTGGTCCTGTCATTATTCACCTGGGAGAAGAGGCCAACCCCCACCTCTCAACAACCTCCTTTCAGATAGGTGTAGAGGGCAATGGAGTCTCCCCTCAGCCTCCTCTTCTCCAAGCTGAACATGCCCAGCTCCCTCAGCCTCTCCTCATATGACCTGGTCTCCAGACCCCTCACCAGCCTGGTAGCTCTCCTCTGGACACGCTCCAGCACTTCCATGTCCCTCTTGTAACAGAGGGGCCCAGAACTGAACACAGCACTCGAGGTGAGGCCTCACCAGTGCCGAGTACAGAGGCACCATCACTTCCCTGCTCCTGCTGGCCACGCTATTCCTGATACAAGCCAGAATGCTGTTGGCCTTCTTGGCCACCTGGGCACACTGCTGGCCCATGTGACATGCCATGGGAAGCTAGAAGGTAGTTGATGAAGTCTAATATTTTGGTTTTGAAGAAAAGCGGCAAACTAGAAGTCTGGTTAAGAAATAGAAAATGTCACTTCTTGGATATGTGCAGCTTGATAAATGAAAGTACTGATACGTTTCAAAATTCTCATTATTCCCCTTTTTCTGTAACAGGCATCTTAAAAAATAAAGTTACCTACCCTCCCCCGCTGGTGGATAAGAATATGAAGAATCGACTGCGGGAAAAGCTGTCAGATTACAATCAGACCACGATCTCATCCAGGACTACTTCCCTGGGGACAAACGATGGGGTCCGCTCTCCCTCAGACTCGGGGGTGACAGTAAAAAGTGCTCGGAGGGAGCAGTCTCGAGACCAGCTCAACGGCATGGCCATGAACCTCCACGTGGGAACAGGACATGCTGACACCTCAGACTCGGAGTAAGTGCCACATCAGGATGGCCTGGCAGACCTCCTGTGGGTCTGGCCTCTCCTTCCACTTTCCAGACCCAGACTCCCCCTGAGCAAGGATTTCATTTGGTGACTGGACCAGAGTCCTTCACCAGTGACTGTCCTGAGTGCTTGTCCATACCATGTCCTCAAGCCATGGTGTTTCACTGGTGAGAAGGCCGAACCCAAGTATCACGAGCAAGGTGCCACGACAGACACCTGTCACTGGCCACCCTGGCATGCTCTGAATTGGCAAGCTGGTGTGTTACTGGCACGCTAGGGACTAGAGCGACCTAGCTCTGCCCTGTCCACTTGCTGTGGGATTTGTGGTGTGGTGACCCCTGGTCATAGCGAACCAGGCTCCCACGTCCACACGAATTATCTGTCCCCTCCCTGCCTGGTGAGCTGCTGAGGTCATCGCCTTCTCCAGCCCATCACAAGGACAAGGACGGGCTTTTTCCACTCTCTCACGCTGCTAGGCATCCAGGATGGCTCATCAATACCCACCTGTGGCCCCAGGAGCCACGCGTGCCCTCAGGGGTGCTCTGCTCAGGGCTGCCCCCTGCTCCTGCTCCTCTGCCCCAACCCCTCACCTTCACCCTCCTTGGCCCATGGGAACAGATGTTTTTTTCCTCTGTTTTTCACCTGTCCTCCCCTTTTGCAGTGGGGAGACTGCTTAGGGCCATTAAGGAATTATCACTAATGGGGTACAGTTAATTATATCGTGGCCAGTACCAAGCACCCAAGAAAAAGAATAAGTGCGTAGAGCAGCCCTTCCTGATGCATGTCCAGTAAGACCAGCAAGAGCTGTTGTGGGTGTCTGGCAGCCAGCATGGAGGAGGGCAGGTTGGGGCAAGACCCCAGTGAAGAGGACCCCTGAGGACGCCCAGTGTTTTGCGGGGGAAAAGGTGCTAGGCTGGGGGGAGCATGGGGTGGGTTTCCAGCTGGGCAGAGGGAAACCATTGCTGGGGCAGGAGATCCAAAGGCTACAGAGAAAGTGCCGTGTCAAGCTAGCGACCCTAAATTACCAGGTGCGCGATTCCCACCTGCTGTATGGCGATCGGTGTATTCGCCATTGTAAGCTATACCAAACATTAACAAAAGCCTGAGCGAGCTTTCAGCCAAAGGGTGTTCTCAGAAACTTCGTTACTCATCAGAAACTTCATTACTCATCATAATTCTCGCATTTAAAATGAGGACAACAGCCATACATAAAGTTGGCACAAACATTTTAACTACATAGTCTCCCTTATATTAACACAAATGATAGCCTCATTCTTTCTCCAAACCAAGAGAAAATTTCTCACCCAGCTTCAACTCTGATGTTGTCCCACCATGCTTTAGACACCCATGTTGTCTGGGTGCACAGCCCATTCCCAGCTCACTATGAAAGTACATCTTTGGGTTGCTGGGAACTGGCTGTTGGAATATACCCTGGTTAGCCAGGAAACAGAGGTGTCTTTAACAAGCAGTAACTGCTTGCTGCTACGAGGTAAGACATTCATCACGGGAGGATAACTAGCCAACTTGTGCTAAGCAACTGTTTTATCTCCACACCTTTTACGTCCCGCAAAACTCTGCTGTTTGACAGCAGAATGCATGAATCCGTCTGAAATACCAGGTTTCTAACAGCGTGTGTGTGAACCTCACATCTTCACCTAAACGTTAGCCAAATACAAGCTCTCTGTAGAGCTTCCTCCAAGAGCACGTCTCTGGTGTACTACCCAGAATTGTTTCTCCCAGTTGGTCTTCCCCATGGCAGCATCTCCACGCAAGCGTTGGGTTGGCAAGGCGTGGCAACTTCAGGGAGCATGAGCCCTTGCTAAGAAGGATTAGGTGGGTTTGTGTGGAGCGGTTTGCCTGTGCCTGTTTAACCCTAAGCCTGCGTGATTACTTCTTCTCGCTAACAGAGGCAGTAACGAAACTTCAATTTGAACCATCAGGAGACTGTGATCGCTGCTGCACGGTTCTGGACTCCTCGCCGCGGGGTCGCCGCCTGCCCACCTCGGACTTTGTCGGAGCGGCCACATAGCGAGGAGGATGAGGTGGGCATCGATTCCCGCATGGTTTCACATTATGGTAGACTCCGCACCGCTCGCGGCGGAAACACAGCGCCTGGATGCGCCTGCGATGAGGCTGCTGTGTGGGACGCTCCGTGCGGCATGAACCCATGCCAAAACACATGGAAATGGCCACAGGGATGCACTGTGAGGGACGGATGCCTGCTCACAGTGCGGACAGTGCTGCAGGGGTTGCTTATTACCGGGGAGAACCGCGGAAAAACACGTTATTATCGCAGTGGACCTACAGTAAGTCAATCCATCAGCTTTAAGACAAGCACCAGGAGACATCTCTTGCGGAGTTTTGTCCGGCTACAGGGCGAACCCTTCGGCTTGCTGGGCTCTGGGGAGGAATATCCCAACAAGTGTCCTTTCGTTTCTATGCCAGCATCTCTATCCACCCCCCTATGGACACGTCGTCTTAAGAAAAAAAAAAAAATCCTTTATATATATATAAAAAGTGTAGATACTTTTATATATTTTGTATGGTGTTGCTAAAGAAAAAGTTGCTTTGTATATTTTACATTTATACTGATCTTCTTAATTTGATAATAGGAAATCAATTAAAAGAGGTTTTGATATTTTTTATATGAACATTGCACAATTTTACTTGAATTTGGCATTTGATAAAGTAACTGAGGTTTGCATGGAAGCCACCTTAAGATGCAATGCAGTTTTCAAAGTAATACAGTAAAGATTACATCAAAATCCACGACTATAATTTATAAGTTTTGTTGACAGATTTTGGAACACTTTAAGGACACGGTATGTTTTTTTCGTAACCTCTTCTAAAACCTACAAAAAATGTTTTTATTTTTTCATTTCTTGGTGTTTTGACCTCTTCTCTCAAGTGCATTGAAATGTTCAGCAACTGAACTTCAGGTCTAAAAATAAATCATATCTTCGTCTAAGATTTCGACACGGCTCTTGTCTGGAAGAAGTCAAATCAATGTTTCCCTTACCAAGAACAAGAAAACAAGTGGTGTCATTGTGTGGTAGGTTTTGACTTTGGTTGGGCTCTGCGACAGACCAGCGCTCTGCAGGTCCCGAGAAGAGGGCCCTCCTCCCGTGGGACAAGTTCTGCCTCAGGCGCGGGTTTTTTATTGTACTGTTAATTTCTTTCCCACTGGAGTTAGCACGTTGATTAGCACATTGCTAATCAAAGCAGGAATAGGAGTCTTTAAGGATGCCCAGGTTTCACCGCCCAGCTCTTTGACAAAGCCCCGGCCTTCTCGGTGTTTCAAAAAGCACATGGAAGGCTTAAGGTTTTATGTTTCCCAGCAAAAATACGCAGGTTTCACAAGTGTAGGAAGGTTAAGCGTGGTCCGTCCGCCATCTTCGCCTTCCTGCAGTGTTTACAAAGAAAGGAAAAATAAGATGTGAAAAAGTTTGCGTCCAGCAGCGCGGGGCAGAGCTCTGCTGGCGGCTCCCCGTGGAGGGAATACGCGACTCCAAGGGTGGCAACAGCGTGGCCGCGACCTGCTCCCTGTCACCAAGGCTGTCAGGAGCCCCTCGCTGGCCGGAGCAGTCCTTTGGGGAAAACATGGGCTTTCGTTTGTGTAACTGTGTGCGTGAAAGGGAACAAAGAGAAAACCAGGCTGCTGGAGTTGAGGAAAAAAATGAAACAATATATAGAGTAATCTTGGTTTCGCTGGATTCCTATGCATTTTCAAATGTATCAAGGAGGCCTTTGGCAGGGGAGAGGGAGGAAGGGTGCTATTCCTTTAAAAATTATGCAACGTTAACTGTGTGACATTTTCTGACTGAAAAAAGTTTTGAATGTTTTAAGGGTCTGGCACTTGGCAGTGTGCTCAGGCATTGTGTATAACCCACGCTAGTTGTTTTTACATCTGTGTATGTATATTTTGTCCCAGTGAGATGTAGGTAGTTTTTATTGCGATCGGAATCGTTGCAGTAAATGAGGGTCAGTTGTATTAATGACAAAAAAAATTAAAACCTATTTTTATGACTTTTAAAAAGCTTTATGGCAGATTAGACACTGGAGGTTGTTTGTTGTTTTTTTTTAACAAATGTATATTTATTAATGTGCAGAACACTGGAATTGCAGCACAGATGAAAGGAGAATTTACAATAAATTAAGAATTTTTTTTTTGAACTTGTATTCTTCCTCTGGTGGTTTATTTTAAGTGCAGGACAGATGCTGAGGATCCAAATGGCACTTCCCGGAGTTTAGAAAGTACCAGGAGGGGGGAGACGTACGGGCGCCCATCGCTCTCGCTGAGGAAGAAGAGGCTGTAAAGCATCAGCCTCCAGCAGCTGCTCCCTGCGGGATGCTTCCAGCCCCGGGTGGTGTCTCATGGCGGGGTTTGCTCGCGGTGGACATGCGGTCCAGGGTACCACCACGTGCATGGCGTGTCGGTCCAAACCTGCAGTGTTCCTCACACCTGGGAAACAGCACGTGGAAGACAAACACCCTCTGCTAACCCAGAGCGAAGATCACCGCCAGCAATGAGCTGGGTTTAGAATACAGGGTTTGGAGAGGAGCTGGGCGGGGTGAGGCAGCCAGCCCGGCCCACAAAAGTCTGCAGTGAGAAGGACCTTTTTGGACTTTTCTTGGCTACGTTCTTGTCTTTCCCAAGCCAACTGAGACCAAGCCGTGGTCTTGCTCGCTCTGTACTTCTCAGGCTGTTGTGCAAGTCTTCGTTCACGCGTCTCATGAGGCACAGCAGTGTCCTGCTCGTGTCTGCCAGCTTTCTGGAAATGCAAGTGTTTCTCAGTATCATCTGGACAGCTTTTCCATAAATGTTTCTAAACATTAAGCAATAAACTGGGAGGGTGTGAGGTCAGGGGGAGAGAGGCTGGTTATTGTCATGATTTAGGGGCAAAATCAAAGACAGGATCTTCGATTTGCAAACAGCTCTGCCAGAACAAACCCAAGCAATTAGCTCAAAGGGAAACTGTTCTAAATTTTATTATACAAATCCATTTTTTTGGTGGAACACTAATACTTGAGTTTGTTCTCAATTATTAGTTGCCTTTAATGTGGAAAAGCAGAAAAGAGCCTCAGGCTTTCACATCAGCGGGATAGTTAACGGGACAGGCCAGCCTGTCATCCTGTCTCCGGTAACGGCCAACAGCAGACGTTTAGGAAAAGCGGATTATCCGCCACACATTACACGTCCGGGTGGCCCCAGCAGGGCCCACAGCCCCCAGCACGCTGCAGCTCAGGGGTCCCCAGCGGGAGGGGTTGTGCTTGTCTCCAGCAGCCCATTTTTTTCTCCAGTAACGTGTCCCATTGTGTTTTGGCCCCACATAAACTTCTGGTACGCAGTGGGTTGCCTGATGCGGTCACAAGCAGCAAGAAGTTCTTACTCGTCTGCAGCTTTAGTCCTGTCCCCTGCGATGGACACCTTTGTGAGAGGCAGCGAGCAGTGGTTTCTCAGTCACTTTCTCCAGGTCACAGAGGAAGACAGGCTTCATCCTAGAGCACTTGGGTTGTCTCTTTCCACCTGAAGAGCTCAGACCTCTCTAATTGTTCTTTGTGCAGAAACGCCGCTGTACCTTTTAGCCTTCCTTCTTGCCCTTCTTCAGCCCCTTCCCAGGTCTAATGTGGCCTTTCTGGAGATGGCAGAGAGAAAGAAGAGGCCAGAGCAGCCCACAAAATGCAAGCGGTAGGCCTACCAACAACCGAAAAAAAGAATTACTAATAAAAAAAATCTCCATTTCATTCCCTTTTACTGTCCTAATCTTTACAATGACATTGGGCCTAAGCAAATTGTAAGAAAAAAGACTCCAGAAGAGATGGAGCAGTGGCGGCATCATGGCACCAGAAGCCTGCAGTAACCTAAGGGCTCACATAGCCCAGCACCTCCAACGACCCAGGATACCCGGGGATTTGTCTAATGTTCTTAAAAATCTAAAAGTGATGATTCCAGCAGATTTGAAAATAGCCTGTAATAGCACTTCCTAGCACGAGGAGTTAGTTTGACCATATTCTTACGTCATGCTTAGAGACAGCTCGCTCAGCTGCAGGGGATGCTCCTACCGAGGTCTGGGAGGGGTTGCAGACAGGAGATCCCCCGGCAGCCCTGGTGAGATGTTATTATCGTCCAGACCAACCTCCTCTGCAGCGCCAGGGCCAGCCTGGGGTGCGTTGGGGCCCCGCAGCCTTGTATGCAGCTCCCTTTTCCTCCCTGTAGGTAGCAATTTGCACTGGACTCATCTTCCATTTTACTCTCGTGATTTTTGGATCCAGTCTCCAGTTTTTCGTACTCGTTTTGGATTTTAGTCCTGTCTGTGGGGATGCTCGGAGCCCTTTGGCAGCATCTGCAGCCTTTGCAAGCTACCTTTTATTTCACCATTCAAACTATGAATGAATATACCAAATACAACTAAGCCCAAGAGGGCTCTTGTAAAACTTCCCTTCTTGCCAAGCAAGTTTTGCACCTACCTTGTGTGGATTAACATCAGCCCCCGCTGACTGTGTTTTGCATGTGAGATTACAGCGTGGGACAGTATCAAACCACTTACTGAAGACACGTCCCATCTGCTGCTGCTCCTTTAGCCACCACGCCAGGTGCCGTATTAAAGAAGAAAATCAGATTAATCTGACGTGTGTCTTGCAAAGAGACCGTGTTAATTCATTCTTGTCTTCTAAATACTTAAAAGTGTTTGTAAGTGCCCCCAGGAGACCCCTGGAGCTCTGTACTGGGCTGGTGTCTCCCCTTCTGTCTTGGTCAGACATCTACTGCTGCCATCCCTCTGCTCAAGGACAACTGTGAATAGGGTATCCACCCCTTCAAACTCAAATATTACATACTCTGAGCGTATTTTCTGTTTGAAGGGCAGCTCAGACCGATGTCTCTCTGAACCGCTGCTTCGTGAAGGGAGACGAGGCTGCTGTGAGACCCCCCCAGCCCCTGCGCTGGTCAGGAGACACCGCAGAGGTGGAGTGGGGCTGAGACACCCCTGATAGAGAAGACTGTGCTTAAGTGCCCCGTCTCTCTGACAGCTACCATGTGTCCCAGGGCCATCCTTGGCCAAAACGGGGGACACCCCCCTGCCCAGCATGGCCTAAGGCTCCCGGAGCCCATCCTGGCCTTCACAAAGCCTTCATTTTACACCAGAGCCACTCGTGAAACAGAAATGAACTCAAAGCTCCAGCTTTCCAGGTGCTTCCACTCTTCTTTCCATTCAAAAAAGTGCGTCCAGTTGGGCAGTTTCCAGCATCAGTTTCTCACAGGTTGGGGGTTTTCCCCCGGCTGCAAATACAACAGCTTGCAAAAACACCAGCCTCTTGAGCTAATGTGAGGGAGAACCTTTTGCTTTTTGTCATTTGATGGCAGCTCTTTGGAAGTCCATCTTGAATGATCTAGTTCGCACGTGAAGCCCATATCACACTTTCCAAATGAAGAACGTTGTGCTGGGCCTGTGTTTTTGTTAGATACTCACACGCTCAAGGAAATAATGAGCATGTGAAGTCCCGCACGTGCATAAACAGGGCAACTGAAGCAGTGGGTCCCTGTCTATGGTGTTTTTAAATGCGGTGAAAGTATTTCTGACGGTCGAGTGATTCCAGCACCAGCTCTGCTGGGTGAGCAGCAGAGGAAGGAACAGGTCTCCCCTCGAAGCCCCGCAAGTGGATGCTGCCCGGCCGCTCTTCCCTCTGCGTGGGCAAGTGGTGGACGTGACTGGTGGGACAAGGGGAGACCTTAGAAAAGCATCGGGGGGAGAGCCCACACCGGCGCTCGCCTAAGCCGACGGGAGGGTTTGCAGCGAAAAGGCGAACCGGCGGGTTCTGCAATGACACGATTACTCAGAGAGGAGAAAAAAAAACCCTGTTTATGGCACAAGGCAAGTCACCCATAATGGAATAGCTGTGCTGGAGCGAGCACCCTCAAGGTACAAAGAGATAAGAGCGATCTTCAATCAAAACAGCTGCATTTCTAGTGCGTGCTCATCAGATTATAAAAAAAAAAAAGAAAGAACCTACAGCAGTAATTTCATTAGTTATAAAAGCAGATCCCAAAAGGCCAGCATGTTTTAAGAGGGGAAAGAATACCTGGTTTTAAAGAAATAAATGTCCCTTTCGCCTGGATCCGTTCCACAGGGTCCCTTCAGGTTAGAAACATCCCGATGAATCCCGTACAAAACAGCAGCAGCTGCGGTTGGGAGCCAGCGAAGGGAACAAGTTTCCAGGTGAAGCAGTAAATCAGGCATTTGACTTGGAGAAAAATTGGTACATTTTATTACGTTTCGATTTTCTGGATAAAACAAAGGAGAAAGCCTGGAATGGTTAACTCCTTCACTTCCAGCTGCATGGGGAACAGGTTTTGGGGGTGGAAAGAGTCAGGGAAAAACCCTGTTTTTTTAAAGTTAGGGTTAGGGGTTAGGGTCCATTCCTCCGGCATGAAATAGCCAAACTAATGGGAGCGAGTGGGCGGTCAGGAGGCGCCGAGCCGCCGTGCCACCAAAGCACACCTGGCACACGGTTCTTCTCCACCCGGCTGTCCAAGGGAAAACACTTTCCTGGCTGGACTCATCTAGGTTCTGCCAAGCACAAACCACAAGCAGCTTCTATATTTCCTTTCTGGCTCATGCGAGTGACACGCCAGCTTCCCGGGTAGCCATCAGCCCCACGCATGGCTTCCCTGTGGCAGAGCCAGGGCCATCGCAACCAAGGTGATCCCAAAGAGGTTTCTGTCAATGCCGGTTCCTCTCACTGGAGCGGACCAGCAGCAGAGCACTCCTGTTTCTCACAAAGCATTTAGTTTGCCTCTGCCGGTGGTTCAGATACATGCCATGCATCCCTTGGGATTTGCTGCAATCTCCGTCCATGTTAAACCTGCCTCTCTAACTGGAGAGGATCCTTGACGAAACTGGGCAGGATTTCCATGGCAGGTGCTCAGCAGAGCAGCATTAGCTATGGGGACGAGTTACGGCTGATGCCCATTGCAATTAAGGAGTTAGATAGTTGTGTCAAGCAGCACATGAGCTGCCTGCTCTGATTCCCAGGATCAACCTTTTGCACTTGGAGAGCATTTACACGTTCCTTCTGACCCACCAGTGATGCTCAGCCTCTGGATTCAGAAAGGAGGTAACTTGCTGGGAGCCACCTTAAAAGTCATCAGTCTCAAATCCTCTCCTCTCAGTAGTGAATTCTCCCCCTTTCCCTGTAATTCAAGCGCTGCTGTTGTATTGCAGCGCAGAGGAGACACACCAGATGAGGACAGTCCCTGCTCCATGAAACGGCCACGTGGCTTAAATGAGGTTCAACACCTGGCTACTGATCAGTTCACAGAGACTTTTCCTTGTGATTTTGCTGAGATTTGATTTTGCTGAGATTTTGCTGTCCTCTCCTTCATCATAATAGCTAGGTGTAAAACTAGCTCAGGGTAAAAAATCTTATACCGTAAACCACCTTCTTTAATATTTAAAACCAGTGTAGGCTATTACGATTCATTTCTATAGGTATTACAATAGCAATAAGTACTAATAGTACATAAAGTGATCTTCACTTTAAAAGCCATGCCTGAAACCTTTCAAACTTGTAATAAGTTGATCACAGAGTTTTACTGCATATAGCAAATTTGCTAACAGAGTTCCTTTGGTTGGGGTGCCACAACCTGTAGAGTCCTCCAGGTACTCCCAGAGGGGAGTGATAGCTAAAAATACGTGAACGGTAGAAAAACCCACCTTAAATTACGAGATTAAAATAAAAACTACCTTTAATCCAGCACCGATCTTAAATCCCCCAGATGCCTCATATCCAGTTGTCTCATTTTTGTATACCAGTCCTTTTTATGTTTATAATCCATCCTTCTTTGATGCTTATAATTTTATACAAAGCCTCACGCAGCGTAACGAAGCCATAGCAGCCGGGCTGAGTTTGCTTGGCCACCAGGCAGGAGCTGGGGCCGCAGCCTTTGAGATGTACAGATTGCCAAAGCAAGAGACCGGTGCTACTACTCACCCTTTTTTTTTTTTTTTTTTTTAGATGCAAATTTCCCTGAAGTCCTTCAAATATGAGAAGAAACGCCACATCACTGGTTCTGACTCCTCAGTCTCTCCTCCCGCATTGCAGTGAGCACGGCCCGGGGTTTTCCTGCTGTGCTGGTGTTCATCAGCCCTGGAGAAAGCGTCAGACTGGGAGAGGGAACCTCTACAGCACCTGCCCCAGGGGAGAGGAGCACACGGAGCATCTTCCCCGCTCCAGAGGATACAGGTGAACCTCTTGTCTCTGTTCTGACCAAATGTCATTAAAATCAGAAGAGAACTGGATGCACAGGGGGATGAAACAGCTCCCATCAAGTCCATGCTACATATCTCTGAGGCTCCTCTTTCCTCCCTAGGGGCTTTCTCAGAGCTAAAGAAGAAAAAGAAGAATTCACCATTTGTCCAAAAGTCCAACTTGAAGTTTGTTAGGACAACCCAGATGGCCCAGCCGCCAGCCAGAACTGCTGGGTGAGAGCTGCCACCAACACTGCTTGCAGAGGACCTCCAGCTCATGGCAACTCCAGACACAAACCCAGGAGCCTGGCAGGAATGCAAAGCACCGGTGGAATTTCCATCATGAGTCTCCACAGCACAACTGGAGAAATCCAGGACGGAGCAGTCGGGTCACTTTTCTCTTGATGAACCTTCTTGCTAGAAGTAGGTCTCCTGTTGCTTTTCCCCCCCAGGAACTGATGTGCTGCAATTACAAGGCTGGGGTTGTCCTTGGGGCATCCTCAAAAGATGGTGCTACTGAATGGGTACAGTGCCATTGAATTATCAGACAGGGACAGTCCCCTAGGAAAACTTCATTTTCCAGGTAGGGTGTGATTAAGGGGAATCTCTCCTTGGATTTCATTGTTTCTAGGACCTCAAAACTTCTGGAGGGAGTTTGAAGCTCTTTTGTATTGAAGAAACTACTCTATATGCTGTAAAATTGCATAGAATGAGGAGTCCATTAACTTTTTCCATTCTCAAGTTTCTCTAGCTGATGCTGTATGTGTAGTAAAATGCAAGACATTTGAGAAAAGAAAAAAAATCCTGGAGATTCAGCAAACCAAACCCAGAAGTTAGCGTTCATCAGACCCCCCACACACCCAAATAAGTGTAAGAATCTGGTGCCAGGTCTCAAAAAAAAAAAAATAAATAAAAAAAAATCTTATTTACCTCCAGCCATTCAAGAGCTAAGTTTAAGGGTGACCGTGAAAGCCAATGACCGGCTCAGCACGGCGCAGGGGATGGAGGACAGCCAGGGCCTGAACTCTACATAAAAAACATAAAAAGTATGTGTTTGCCCTGCTGCCGGGGCTCTCACGGGCCCAACTCGCACGGTGATGGCTGCCCAGCCCCGACGGGAGACAGGCTCTAAAAAGTTGCTCCTTCTCCACCCGTGTGTTTTTCACTGGTGTGCTGAAACGACAGTGGGGCTCTACCCCTGCCTGGAGCAAGGCCAGCGAGTGACAATTATTCCAATGTGTTGGCTCAGCAAAAATCCGTAAAAAAAAAAAAAAAAAAAAAGAAAAGAAAAGGGGGGAAAAACTTCACAAATTATGGATGCTCTTCCTCTAGCCACCGCTTCCCAAGGGTGAGTGGTGCAGGTTGGGAGGGACGAGCGCGGTGCCCTGGTGCCTCCTGCTGCTGACGCTGGAAACAACACGCCGCTTCGCTGCACCATCCCGGCGTGCCACGTCGGGGTGATTATGGCATTTATGATGGCTAATTGCGTTGTGTTTAATTCATTAAAGCATGTAAATGCATATAAACGCAGAGGAAGCATTTTTTTTTAAAATGCTAATCACAAACAGTGCACGGTTGCAAGTATGTTCCTCATCCGTGGGGCATCTTCTTCCCCTACTGTCACCAGCGTCTCCCAACATTGTGTGCTACCATGATGCGCTTAACACCCATGGTTTCCAGGCCAGAAGGCCAGATCCAATCCCCTCATCCATTTTCTTTCTTCCTGTTTCTTGTATGGAAAACAATTTATTTTTTTTTATTTGCTTACCTGTTTGCGTTTGGGGTTCTTTTGGCTTTGGTAGTAGTCTGGGCTGTTGGTCTTTCTTTGCTTGGAGAAATTGAACAATCTGGATTTATTTAAAGAAACCAGCATTCAGAGAAATCTGCAGTTCCAACCTGACTTTCTCTGATCCGTGCTCATCCTTACTGACAGACCAGTTGGCTCCGACTTCCCCAGCCCACACACGATGTTTTCACCATGGCCTCACTCCACATCAGCTTTTCACATTTGCCCCCTTCCCATCAACAGCCTCTTGCCTTCAGAAGCTTCTTCCTGGCTTCCAGCTCACCAGACGTCTGAAGAAATGCTCGTTAGTATCAGGACCAGCAGGCAGGAGATGGAAGGGCTTCATCTCTGAGACTGGCTTACAGCTGTGGTGAAACCTCAACCTTTTTTTTCATTCGAACAGTACCATAAATGCAACTGATAAGGGAATTACATGCTTATGGAGAGCAACCAGGAGACTCACTTTGCTGTGCTCCCTCCATATTATGTGCTCCATCTTCTAAAGGCAGTCCAGATTGAAGAAAGCATTGCTGCAGAACAGATCATAGAATCACAGAATGGTTTCGGTTGGAAGGGACCTTAAAGATCATCTAGTTGCAACCCCCCCTGCCATGGGCAGGGACACCTCCCACTGGACCAGGCTGCTCAAAGCCCCATCCAGCGTGGCCTTGGACACTTCCAGGGATGGGGACTCCACAACTTCTCTGAGCAGCCTGTTCCAGTGTCTTACCACCCTCAGAGTAAAGAATTTGTTTCTATTATCTAATCTAAATCTACCCTCTTCCAGTTTGAAGCCATTACCCCTCATCCTACCGCTACAAGCCCTTGTAAAAAGTCCCTCCTCATCTTTCTTGTAGGCCCCCTTCAGGTACTGGAAGGCTGCTATAAGGTCTCCCCGGAGCCTTCTCTTCTCCAGACTGAACAACCCCAACTCTCTCAGCCTGTCCTCATAGGAGAGGTGCTCCAGCCCTCTGATCATGTAACCCTCTGATCAGATGGTGCTGCACACTTCCACGGCCTTCCAAGGCTGTTTGGTGGCGCAGAGATCCCTCCACGGATGGTTCTGCCATCCCTGGCTGCAGAAACTAACAGCTTCCCCGTGTAAAGGGGGGACACCAGGGACCCTCACCGGACCTTCCTGTGCTGAGGTCTCCAAGCTGAAAGGATTTTTTTGGACGAAGAGAGATTTGAGAATTCAAGTTTGGGAATAAAGGTGGAAGGGGAAGTCGTATCCTTAAGTCCGAAAGAGCGTAACCCTGAAATCCAGGCAGCGGAGGCGGCGCTGGAATCTTCACTCCGGTCCCGTCCCATTACCTGAGGGGGCGAGTCAGCACAGCTGGTTGCTTGCAGTCATCTCCCAGCTCCTGAGGAGGGCTCAGCCTTGCCCCCAGGGGCTGAATGGCAATACGTATATGTGCAAACTAAACGCTGCATCCAAAAAAACTATCATTTTTTTTTTTGCTTTACAAGCATGCTGAAAGGATGGATCTGTTCTAAAAAGGGGGAAAAACGGCTCCATAAAAACAACGTCAGCTTTATTCCCCGTGGTTTGCAGCTACGGAGAGAAAGCACGTGAAAAGCACTTGATTTTGAAGCAGGAGGATGAAAGGTTCTTTCAGCCCAACAAGCCGACACGAACACTAAGAGCCGACGCTTTTACTGCCGGCCCATAAATCCTGAGCTGCCGCAGCGTGACCGAAGCCCTTCGCAACGCCTGCGCGACGTCTCACCTCTCCAAAGACGCCACCCAGGTGAACACAGAGTCAGAGGACAACCCCGCTCTCCTTGCTCGGGGGGACAGCCCCGTCCTCCAGCTCTGCAGGTCCAGCCGGGGCAGGAACGAAAGGAAGGAACAGCATTCCAAGAAGGAACGAAACCAGGAGAGCAATTACGACAGGTTTTACATAAGCACTTTTGGAATAAAACAGCACTCGGAGCACAATTTTTCAGCCATTATACACTCAGCAACACAGGTTTCAAATACAGTCACAGGGTACAACAGGGATTTCAATTCAGTCCCAGCCTTTAGCTGACATGAGTTGTGGGTTTTCAGCTATATGCTCCAATCCTTGTTATCGCGTTCTCTACTTTAGAAGGGAAAAAGTCCTTTTTTTTTTTTTCCCCCTAAGTAGTTATTCACTTGAGTCTTTAAAACCAAACATTTCAAGTCCTGAAAAGCTTAATGACGACTTGAAAGTGAAATCAACTGCTTGCAATTCGTTGCCCAAAGTGGGAGAAAAATGACAAAGAAGTGAAAAGCCAGTATTTTTTTGAAAAGCCTGTCGATGCTAATCTTCTGCAGGAGAGAAAAAAAAAAAAAAAAAGAAAATTCACCTGCCGGCCAAACTGCTCTGACCCAGTTCAAGCCAAACCTTGGCCAAATTCCAGCCTTGGCAGAGGCTGCGTGAGCGATGGTGGCAGCGATGGTCCCTTGTGGGGAGCACGGCTGCCCGACCCCAGGCACCGACCTCCGTCTTTTACCGCCCCGTTTCCAAGCTCTCACAGCCGTGTCCCCGGGCTATCTCGGCTGTGTCCCCAGGCATTTTCACAGCCCTTTCGAGATGGTCTGGGCTGGGCTGCAAGTCTCAGGGCAGGCTGGAGCGTGGGATTCAAGCACCGCACTCAACTCAACACTACCTGCTTTTGCCAAGAAACGTTGGACCAGATGATCCTTGAGGTCCCCTCCCAACCTGGTGTTCCATGATTCTACCGCACACCGGCTGAGCAGGACTGGAGTAGCTGAAAGCACCATCCTCTTTACGAAGACAGTCAGAAATGGTGATGGTGCTGCTCGTCTTGCCTGTAACAGCCAGATCCAGCGGCAGAAACGTGCCTCTATAGGCCATGCTGACAGACTCCCCTGAGAAGCTGGGTCCCTGTGCAGGACAGAACAAAATTCCCCTTGTCAGGGACCCGAAGTACGAGAAGAGCAAGGCTCTCACACAGGAGGTCAGTTGTGAAGATCCTTACCCAGGAGAAACACAGGGGATGGAAAGAGAAACGTACCACCCCCTCCGAACAGTACAAGCCGTTTGGAAACGCTGTTTTAAACACGCAACACAAGCTTCAAGTTGCTAGACGTGTGCAACCTGTTGTGAAGCATCCCATGCAAGAAGATATTTGCAATTTCAATTTCACAAGTGCCCACTAATTCCTAGTTAGTGGTCTCGCCGTATCACTGGGAGCAACAGCAGCAATTGCTTTGTCATCTCAAAGGTCTTTGCTCATCATCATGGCCAGAGGCCAAGCTGCACTGAAATTGAGAAGAAGCCTAGAAGAAGCCTCCATCCTTCTCAGACTAACTTTTCTGTTAACCAAACACTGTCCGTACTTGCCTCTTCCTCAGATGAAGCATCTTCAGTAGAACCATGCTCTGATGACAAAATCAAAGTCCCTGACCCTCAAAAGTGAATTGAGACCAGTGGTAGAGAGGTTTCCACTGAAGAGCAGCATGTCGGCTTATGAATTTTCTGCGTTAGCCATCCTGGATTGTTGCTGTATCCAATTTTAAGGTTGCTTAAAGAAAAAGAGGGAAGTGGAGCATTTGTTAAAAAGCCTCCGTCCCACAGGAGCTGTACCAGATGCTCGTTGTAGCCCATGCCAGCTCTGCACAAGCAGCATCGGCTCAATGTCCCTGCTATGAGGCACTGGCTCAGTGGCTCTCAGCAAACCTGCGATCTCATGGCCAGAACTCCTAAATTCACCATAACGATGTTAAAAGCGCTTACAACTTCTGCGCCTGCGAACACCCTGAGTCCCCTGGGCTCAGGATGCGCCCGGCGTCGTACCAGCAAGCCAGCAGGAAAGCTTTCCTAGGGATAGCGCACTGGGAGGATCCATCTTCAGAATGGGACTTGTAAAACCGAGCTCACCTGGTAAAAGAGAAAAAGGGGAAAAAAAAGCTGAGGAAAGAGGGGAAAAAAAGTCCTTTTCTCTTCAAAGGTTAAGGAAACACATCCCGGTGGCGGGGAAAAACCTGCCCGGCTTGAAGGGGCCATCCCCCAGGGTGAGGTGCTTCCTCGGCTGCTGGCGGCCAGCAAGGCTTCACCCAGGCAGCAAAGCAGAGCTCCCACCACCCAGCAGCTCCGCCCGTCCCTGAAGTAACGCTCGCACCCAGAAAACCACAAGTAACTACCAAGCCTATAGGGCAGGATGAATGTTTTCTTTAAAAAAAAAAAAAAAAAAAAAAGGCAAATTTATCAAAATTATTCTGGGATTGTGATTTTTTTGTTGTTCTGAAAGTATTTGCAAAGCCTATTCAAATTTACCAAGTACTTTTTTTGCCTCGAAAACTTTTTCAGAACAGGTTCAAAAGACTAAGAACGAGTGAGTTTAAAACCAGGGTGCGTGTGGATCTTGGCTCCTTCAACCCGCGCTCCAAGCAGAGTTCGGTACCGCAGCGTCCCCAGACTGATGTGACTTCAGCGGGTTTTGGGCAGGCCCAGAGGCAGTTGTTTTTAGGCAGCTCTGAGAACTTGCCTTGTGGACACTTTAATAAGCCCAGGGGTCACAGGTGGCTACGCAATAGCTAAATTTTGGAGCTTTAGAGACAAAAGAATGTCCACGTTTAAATCCTTGGAGGCACATAGGAAGGGAAACACTGCCTGGTGGAAACATGAAAGTAAAAAGGAGTTAAGGACTCATTATAGAAGAGAAATGTTAATGGCTGGACTAGTTTCTATTTGACTAGTGTCAAATAGAGCCTTAAGCTAAACAAAATTACCAGCTGGGCTATCACGGGTTCTGCAGACATCTACCAGCTCTAAAGACCTGACATTTCATTGTGGCAACCACAACAGTATCTACTCAGCAACTTCTGGATTTTAAAAAACAGTAACTCGCGTTCTTTTGAAGAATGAGGAAATGCTAACAGTGACCTCAACTCAGACTGAGCTCCTGCAGGAGGGTGCAGCCCCCCAGGGCCCACCAGAGCTGGGTTCCTTACCTGCAGGAGGTGGGCACTGGTGGAGGGTCTGATTCACCAGGAGCCATGGCAGGAGGCCAGCAGCCTGGGCCACATCAGAGGTGACCAGGGAGAGATTAATTTGATCGTCCCCAAAACCCTGCAGCCTTGAGAGCCCAAACCTGCCACCATAGTGAAGGAGGGACAGGCAGAGTGACAGCAGTAGGACATTCCCTGCCACAACGGATAGAAGCTCCACCCACTGACTCAACCTGGTGTCTAAGGAGGTTTGCAGCTCACCAGGCACTTTGATCCAGGATGGCGTGCCGGGACGCAGTGGTAGACTGGGTTGGCAAGCTAAGGCAGCAGGGTGATCCAGGCAGGAGAGACCCTGAGAACAACAAAACAAGCAGGTGGAGCCTCTCTAGATGCCCCTCTGAAGTGTCGATACACTACACATGCAGCATGGGCAACCCGCAAGAGGAGTTAGAGCTCTGTGTGCAGTTGCACGGGCCGATCGCATTGAGATCATGAAGACATGGTGGGATTGCTCACGCAGCCAAAGTGCTGCCATGGATGAGTACAGGATCTCCAAGGATGGCCTGGGAAGGTGGGGGGGTCATTCCGGATGCGAGTGAGCAGCACAACAGCATGGAGCTCTGGCTGGGGGTGGACAATGAGCCAGCTGAGAGCATGTGGTTTACGATCAGAGGAGCAACCTACAAGGGTGACATTGCTGTAGGTATCTGCTACAGACTGTGTGATCAGGAAGAAAGATAGCTGGAAGTAGCCTCATGTTTGCAGGCCCTGCTCTTCATGGCGGACTTAAACCACTCTGATACCTGGTGGAAGGACAACACTGAGAGGCACACGCAGTCCAGGAGGTCTCTGGAGTGGTGGTAACTTCCTGACACAGATATGGAAGAGGTGACAAGGTGGGAACTGGAGATCAAGGAGAAGCTGAGAGTCGGGGCTGTTCAGCCTTGAGAAGTGAGGGCTCAGGGGGATCTTATTAGTGCAGGTTGTGGAGTCTCCATCCTTAGAAATATTCCAAACCTGACAACTCAGCTCTGAGCAACCTGCTCCAGTTGCCCCTGCTCTGAGTGGTGGAGTTGGACTAGATGATCTCGAGGTCCTTGCCAACTCCTGCAGTTCTGTGAATTTTAAAAGAAAGTGAATTCTGAAGACACAGAAATGGCTATGTCCTTTTTCATGTCCTCAACTCAACCTTCCTCTAACCAGTACAGTAGCAAACAACCATACCCGAGAGTGCTGCGAGATGAAGTAGTAATAAAACCCACACTAACATAACACAAAACAACCGTGAAGTGTTTAATTGGGACATTTACAGGAAAACTCAGATAAGGACAATGTGGAGCATTAACTCCTTAGTAGTTAATGCCATATTTTGCAAAGACAAAAGTTTCGGGAAAGATAAGGAAAACATTAGGAAAAACCACACAGAATTAATGACCAGGACCCATAACACAAGTAACCTAAGACAAATCAGGAGTTGACGTGAAGCAGGAGTAGTCTTTACAGTTAACTCGTACATGGACAGACACTCTGAAGACAGACTTCTAAATTGAACTGATTTTGGCAGCAGTGAAAAAGAATGGCTTTTTCCCCCCTCTCAAGTGGATCATCTGCAATGTCAAGTAAATACCTAAGATTTTAACAGGTTTTTTCCAGAGGGCTCCCGGGACTCTGTGCTTAACTTTGCCAGACTAGCAAGTAGACACTGAAGAGTGTCTTCTCACCCTTTTACTTCCACACTTTGAAGAAAAGAGACTACCTTTTACTTTTCTTACCAGAAGTAATAAAAGGAATTCTTAGAAGATGCTAAGGCAACAGAAAAGGATGTACATGTAATCCATCCAAGCCTTCAGATCTGCTGAAAAGTTCACGGTACAGCTTTCCTGTCTCCCAAATTGGATGCAAATCTCAAAAACCTACACCCATCTGGAAAGTCCTGCTCCTGCACAGCTGTACTTCAGGGACGGTTGCCTTCTACTACCATGCTGAAAGACAGGAATTAATTTTTGTTGACTTGTAATAAAGTTTCATTACAAGCTTAGGGTGACCTCAATATGCACCCAATCCTTATAATTGTACATCATTTTGACATGGGTATTCAGCTCTCCACTCCATTTTGACCCATGGCAAGATCCAACTATTTTCGGGTCTATATTAAGTTAGCTACATAATAGGGAAATGCACATGAATTTGCATTTTTCTGAAGCACAACAATGCATTCTCTTCTCCAGGAGACAAACCAAACAGTCTCTGCCTTCAGCAGTTAATAAAAAATTAGTCAGTTGTGTGAAAAAATTTAACAACGAAGACTGTTTTTAAGCCCCTAGATTTGTAATTCTGAATTACGTAAACATCTCAAAACCACTACTTAATACATCTTAAGAATCTAAAGCATTTCTTATAAAACTATATAAAATGAAAAATAAATATCTGTTGCTCGGAGTTCATTCAAAATGCTGAACTTAAATATCATTAATTTCTCTTCCAGAGTTCAAAGCACAAGCATGTATTTACTGTAAAACAACATATGTACTTTTCCTAGGGAAAGGTATCCTCGAGTAAGAAAAAAACGTATTTCACTTATGCAAAAAAAATAGATCTATGGTTTCAGACATGATTTTTATATTAAAATTCTTGTATGCGTAACTACTATTACAGAACAGCTTTAAGACATCCCTTGATGTGTATTAACATAAATATCACCACCCAGTCCAGTAAAATTGTACCAAACTGGCTTTAGTTTTAAACCTGTTTAATGCTAACAGTCAAGAGCTGGGACTCGACGGTCAACTGACCTTTAGAGCATACACATAAAAAACCCCGTTTATTATTGTCTTTATTATTCTTAGGCAGCAAATTCTCTGAAGTCCTTCAATAAACAAGTCCACGTGTTATGTTGCTGGTTCTATCTTGTCAGTCTCTTCCTTCTTTGGCCCCTCCTCTCGGTTTTTGCCCTGTTGCATGGTATACACCGATGGGCCCATCCTTAGGATCTTCCCACTGCCCAAGCACTCGTCACCCTTGTAGAACACGGCAAACTAGGAGATAAACACAGGGAGGGTCTTTCCAGCAGCTGAAAACAGCATAGTGAGCAACTGCAGGCTGCACAAGACCTGCTGGACTGTGAGCGTACTCATTTATCTGATTACCAGAGATGTTTTCATGTATTTCTAAAACTTACAAGCCCATTTCTCAGACTATATGGACAACAACAGACGATTTAAAACTAGAAACAATCTCCTTCAAAATAGTTGATGAATAGTCAAAATAGAGTTGACTGCTCTCGCATGCAAATAAATTATCTATTTTCCTCCAGCTAATAAACCATTCTCTTTTATTAGCCGGATAAGCTACAACACAAAAAAAGAAAGAAAATCACTTCTAATAGCTTACCTGCCCAGGTGTGATAGCTCTCGCTGGCTTCACAAGCGTCACCCACACGCTCCCATCTTGGTTTAGAGTCAGCACACAAGGCACTAGAGCAGAAAAATGTCCAAACACCTGTCAGTTAATCCTTATGTTACATTAGAAAAACCTTAATCACTAAGTTAAATAGATGTAAATCAAGATATTACTACACAGAACTGTTTTATAAAGACACTACAGAAATAGAAAGGTAAACCACAACATTTCAACTATTTCTGCAAAACTAAACTGAACACACTACCACAGTTTCACAAACTGAGTGAAACAAAAAACAAACCGAGGTTTGATTACCCAGTGCCATCTGGTGCCGAAACCTGAAATGACATTCCATCATCTTATCTCTAACGAGCTCTGCAGGAGGTTCCTCTGCTATCCAGTGCACTCGGTTTGTCCGCAACAGGTCTCTGTACAGAGCAGGGTGATCTGTTGATGGTGCCTTAAAACACAATGTTTACTTAATGCTGATATTTTTGCCACAGAGCATATAACTTGCAAAGTAGAGCAGGAAATACAGAAGCATCAAGCCATATCAAAAGGAAAGCAAAATGAGTAAGAAAGCAAGCATTTATTAGCACTTAATCAGCTTCCAGGTGGAAACCTTTAATGAAAAAACTAGGCTAAAGCAAGCCTGAATTATTTGTCAGTCTTCTACATCTCAGTCATGACACTTCTTGTATTCTTTTTTCTCCAATCATATTTCTGCCTTCTTCAGCCTGAGTTCATATGCCCACTGCCCTCCTTATCCTACCTCAACAAGATGCTACCTCCCTCTTCTCCCATTTCTCAACTCAACACCTCCCCTACAAAGGCGTTGCACACACACAACCTTACTGTAGGGCCTAAAGAAATAATTCTTAGTGGTCCTGCCTGTTTCCTCTCAACTCTCATTTGATTATGATTTTTTCCCCCCAGGCATATCAACAAGTAGCAGAACACCTCGTTATAATCACATCAGTGTCAAATAAGAATAACAACTGCATGAACAGCAGGAAACATTAACAATGCTAGCAAGCCGCAAAACTCCCAGTCATCTCATACAATTAGTCATCAAGACACCAATGATTCACAGTATCATATATATCCTGCCTCAGTTTTCCAAACGATAAAAACTGTATTACTGGCTACTACTTCTTTTACTAGAAAAAGAAAGTAGCAACACATCGTAAATCAAGTTAATACACATTATATATACTTTATCAATAACTACAATATAAACCTCATGGTTTAGAGTAGAAAATAAGAGTTCACTAGATTGGGTGGTTCTTCTCAGTATTTGCCCTTTGTTTGAAAAAGTTCTATGCCAAAATCTAAGACAATTTTCTACTCAAGAAAAGCCAGCTTGGACAAGACGTTTCAAATCTGCCGATGCTGTACCAGTTGATTCTTGTTTCCCACAAGACTAAAGCCCAGAATTCTGCCCACGTTAGAATCACATTCCATACAGCAGGAGTCACAAAACGCTTGCAGCGGTCATTTGCAATACCAGTGTTAATTAACTCACCACAAAGACATCTCCAGTGCTGACATCTTTGTCTACAATGAACCAAGCATCCTTCAGGCCTGCTAGTCTAGCCCTCTGGCCTATTGTGTAGAGGAACCAACCTAAAGAAATATAAAAAAAGTAATGCTGCTATCAACATTTAATCTTTCACTTTCAGAAAAATATGTTAAAATCATTTCCCCAAAAATTTACCAGTAAACAAAGAACAATGAGCCACGCTGCCTTAGAGAAGTGAGTCAATTAAACTAAACTAACATCTACATAAAAGTTTTCATCTGTACCCAAAGCACGTGATTTCAAACTAATCCGTTTCATTTGTGAAATATTTCTTTATTTCAGCTTCAGTTTGTGGTTTTGCTACCACTCAGTCCCAGCAGTTTCCCTTACTTTTATGTAATAGTAGAACTTCCTACTTGCATAAATTACCTGAGAGAGGAACTCAGTTCTGGCAGCTAGAACTGGGGAGAGCAAAGGAAGGACACACGGAAGGAAAGGAAAAGGTAATCTGCCCATGTTTGGTGATGTCCTACTGTGCATCACTGAGATGCATGGTGTATTTTTTCTGCAAAGTTTAGGTACTAAAGCATCTGGAACTGAAGCACAGTCATTCTGAAAGAATTCAATGAACAGTCTCTCGGTATTAAATTAACAACCACTTAGTATCAACAAAGTAACCTTAATAATTACCATTTACTTTCTTGCAACATGGAACAAATAATCAAGAATCGGTTGTAGTTCAAGGCTCTACTATTGTATAAAGCAAGTTTTCCACAATTATTGGAGTTATCAAACTGGGAAAAACCTGTAGACTGGTTTGTAATTTCACAAAATCTGTCCCTCCAAATATAAGCAATATTAGTCCATTTATTTAAAAGCAGTTATTAAGGTAAATTAGCCAATTACCTTTGTGTGTTCCCATCACCTTCTTATCTTCAATGGAAACAAAGTTACCTGGTTGAGGTTCTAAATACTACCAAATAGGAAAAGACTGTTTAAGTCACAAGACAGCCCAAAAAAACCCTCACAGTTTATTTCAGCTTCTGTCACTATGTTCTCTTGAAGTTGGAAAATAGCTTTTCAAGAAGCAAACTCTGCCCAAGCAGTTTACGGCCTCTTCCCTGATGCTGCTTGAGAGAGAAAAGTAGGAAGGGCAGCCCCTATCAGCAGTATTTCTGTGCTTCACTCCCCCCATCCTCACCTATGCCAGGGGATTCAGCAATGTGCCCCTCTCACATCCCAACCACTTCCCAGAACCTGGCAGCCACAGGAGTGTGAGTTCACACGCTCCTTTTGCTACAGAAAGTGACTGACTGTTCACTGGTGGAAGGGCAAGACACTTCTTACAGGCTGTTGGCATCACCTCCTGGGTAGGCTTGGGACTGCAAAGGGAGATGGGACATTGCTAATTCAGGTGGGCCATGAGCTGTCAGAGATTTTTCTGTAGACAGTGTTATAAATTACTACTGAAAACCAGAACAGAACATCAAGATTGTCATAGATTTAATGTTGCTCACCTCGAGAAGGAAATTTTCAAAGTTTCTTTCACCAATGAAGCAGACTCCCATACTCTGAAAAGGAAATGTGGTACTGAATCCATAAAAGCAGAGAAAATCATCGAAATAATGTCTATTAATAATCTGTCCAAGATGGATTTTTTCCCCAACTATGTATCCCAAACTATGGCATCTCATAAAACAAACAAAACCACAACATCTGCTCCAGCATAGGTAAACTAATTCTATACAGTATCAGTGAAAGCTGTAAGCACAGAAGAGAAATAAGAAATAGAATGCATGTTCAATAAATAAATACAGTAACCTTAGTGACTACATTGTATGTATATTAAACACAGAAGTCTCTTTCAGATTAAAGTACAAAACTAACACAAATGATGTAGTAAAGGTATTTATCCCTTAAAAAAAAAAAAACTTTCTTCAACAAATAGGCTTTCCTTTTGCATTCAGTTGCTGCCTACATTCTTCAAACAACCATTTAAACAACCACTTACAGCAGATGACTATAAACATTAAAAGCAATCAAGACACCATCAGCAATACAATTGCTGCCTGCATCATTTTTTTAGGATCAAATCATGAAGTGTTATTTATCAGCCAGGGAAACAGATTTTTATTTTTTTTTCAAAGTAACTGTGGAAAACAGTACGATCCAATTTCTATAAAGACATACTGAAAAACAATTATAGTGAGGAAGCCTTTAAAAGCTATGGAAAATAAAGCTCAAAAGCTTCTCACCTGCTGTACTAGAGAATACTTTCCTTAAGGCTCACAGCATCCTAACACCTTCACCTTAGTTCTGCTGAGATACAACAGTAGACAAATTATCTACAAGCTAAAATACACAACTAACCACAAGCTCATAGAAGTACTTTTAAACAGGCAGACAGCTATAGAATGCTTCCCAACTTATTCTATTATGGTGCTCGGAAACAGCGAAGCTGTCACAGATTAAAGTTCAAAAAGTTCAGGAAAGTCTATTTTAGAGAGAAATACAAATCAAGAGAGTTTAAGTGTTACCATGCCTCTTTTTTCTTTAGCACATGATGAAGGTCATGTTCTGCTGCTATCTTCTTTACGAAATTTTTTGTTAAATCCCCTAAAGGGAAAATGGTTTTCCTCAAAGCATCCTGTGAGATCTGACTGAGAAAGAAGGTCTGGTCCTTAAAGAGGTCAGCCCCTTGAAGGAGTTTCACAGCTGCAAAGTAAAAAGCATATAAAGCATCTCAACATAACCTCTTCAATAGTTCAACTTCCTTTAGTGTTTTGTTTGACAATCAACATTTTAGTTTTATTATTTCCAAATACATGTTAAAGATAGCATTTTTCAGGTTTTTCAAAATCCAATTGAAAAATGTTTTGGTATTTTCTCACCACTAAAAAGATCTAGAAAGATTCTGATTTTGCACAACACAGCATCTTACAAAGTCTTGCACTGCCTCATCTATTAGACTACTGCACGTGTCACTGGGAAGAACATCAACAATATGAAATACGCATTTCACATGAAAGAGAGAATGAACATTCAAATATCCTAGAGTATAATGTTCTTAAAAAAAACCCCAAACATTCAGTTTTGCCCTGAAAACACACTGCTATAAATCGATGATTATCGATGATTTGAACAATCTGCAGAGTTATCCCCAATACTCAGAGAGTTTGACTTTTTTCTATAAAATAGATGAAGTCTTCCAATTGCCCAGATGAAATAAAATTGGTAGAGTTCTTCAGTCACGTTCTGTCCATTCTCTTTTAAGAGCTAATAGCTCTGATGTTGTACAAACTCTACTAATGCATTGCTCAACTCAAATGAACACTAACTACAGGCCAGTACTTCAGTCACAACTAGTAACACAAAAATCTCAGTAACAGGGCAGGAAGCCTGCTTAGAACATCACAAAAAACAACTGTGAATCACAGTCTATCGCAAGTATAGACTGTCGGTCCTGCTGGGGCCATTTCAACTTTACAGAAATAAAATTAAAACAAAGAAACAAATAAACCCCTTTAAGTCCAGAACAAAAAAATGAAAGCAGGGAAGCTGTAACACAAAAATACCACCATGGCAGCTTTGCATAGTGGTAGTTTGCAAGTTTCTTTCCCTTTGGGTATAGCATGCTTCTCATTATACATCAGAGCTTCATCCAAGTTACTTTACCGCATTATGGCCCACTGCAGAGCCATTTGGGAAATCTCTACATTGCCATCCAAGCTGTGGTAGTGCCACGCAGAGACACACCCAAACCAGCATTCATCAAGCCAGCTTTGGTACTGATAACAAGAGAACTGCTGTGGTGTGGAGATCAACCTCTGATCATGTACAGCCACTGCAGACGTGAGAATCGTATCATTAAAAA
This sequence comes from Rissa tridactyla, assembly GCF_028500815.1. Lineage (NCBI taxonomy): Eukaryota > Metazoa > Chordata > Aves > Charadriiformes > Laridae > Rissa > Rissa tridactyla. Next base: position 202,265,267 of record NC_071466.1, read on the forward strand.
TGTCTGCATATGCTACACCTGCACTTTTCAATTGCAGTGTAGGCAGAACCTTGACCTACCTGGAAAAAACAGGCTTCTATAGGAGAATGGAGAAATAAGGCAGAATAGTTTAATTACTGAATGAGAACCTGATTTTTTCCAGTAAAATAATATACAGTCCAATTACTGTATAAAAGTATGTTATTAATTCTATTGTTTCAAAGCTTTAATTCTAAAAATCCACTTAAGCATATCCCCATGATGAGTTCTATCTATACTATATACTGCATAGCCAAAGAATACATTCCCTAAAATAGAAGAAACATTAAAAAATAAAACTTTATGTAAGTCATGGAAATATGTGATAAAGATTTCTTGGAATACTTCTCCAGGGTATAGAAGATATCACTGTCTCCTCAATACACATTACAGCTACTGCAGAATGTTGATTACTACCAAAATGCCTATTCTTACCTCTGCTTCTGGATTACAACTCTCAAAATAGAAAATGTAATACTTAATGAGTCAGTGTAATTTTCAGTAATGTGAATCCCCTGTTTTGTGCTATCAACCTTCTACATAGGCTGGAGTTTAAATGGTAATCATTATGTAAGGTAACAAACTTTCCTGATTCTGTGACACCAAGTACAGTTTAAATTTCTCCTTCATATCTAGGATGAACTATGAAAGAAGAAACCACTTACTATTTCTAACTTCAAAACGGTTTCTGAAAAGTCTTTGTGGTCTTTTAATATGTTTCTGTTGAAACACTTCCTCATCCTCTAGTGAGGTCCTAGCATAATGCCCAGTAGCAATTGCATCAGCTCCTATCAAGGAAAAAAAAAAACCAAAAGCCACATACTTGAAAATCACAGTTTAAAACAGAATTATAAACATCCAGTAAGAAAAGCAGAAAGCAACAAAGGAAGAAAACCTATAGAGAAGTCTTACACTGACAAAAATTGTACTCCTGCTATTTAAATAATGTGAACTATTCATCAGCATGCCAGCACTCGTGCTTCCATGCTTTAAGGACCACCTAAGAATGTAAAACTTAATGCTCAGGTCAACGTATGTCCCTGAATTAAATCTGTTCCTACATACAAGCAACCTAATCTAGTGGAAGATGTCCCTGCCCACAGCAGAGGGGTTGGACTATATGACCTTTAAAGGTCCCTTCCAACCTGAACCATTCTATGATTCTATATGTAAAAGCAAACTTAAAACCAAATACATTGCAAATATTGAAATACTGCCACAGAGGTAAGTGAATTAGGCATGCATATGAACTCATGTTTTTCCCCACCTTCTCAAGAGTTTGTATCCTTTAAGCATTTCCACAGCACACGCTCTGTACTGACACACTTGAAAATGCCTTACCGAGGTTATCCATAGCATAATGAAGAAAGTAGTTGAATTTGATATGCTTGTTACACACGATATCAGGATTAGGAGTTCTTCCCAATTCATACTCTTTTAAGAGGTCACTGTAAAATAAAGATTCAAATATATATCAACATTATTAACACTGCATAATACTATCTGAGACTGAATGATCCATTTAAACATGAGAACTTGAGACCCAGTCATACTAAGCCTTTTATGTAAAAAATAAAATACCTATTAGATTTTAACCTGTTGTCGTGGTTTAGGCCAGATTGGCCAATGACACATGACAGATGCTCTCCCCCCACTCTCGCTCCAAGGAGAGGAAGGAGAGAGGTAGAGATTTACGAGTTAAGAGTGAACTAAACTACTTTAATGAAATATTAATAATAAAAATAAAATATGAAATAGATACAATATCTACAAAACCAGTGTCAAGCTCCCAGGACAATGTCACCAGCAGGCACTGGGAAAGTCCCAGACTGGACTTAGCAACGGATGGGAACTGGATTCCAGATCTGGATTCAGGAATGCACGGATCAGGATCAAAGGCAGACGAACAGACAGCGTCCTCCTTGGACACCGGCCATTGAAGAAAGAGGGCTGACCCTTTATCCCTCAGTTTTTATACTGAGCATGGGGCAGACAGGACAGAATGCCCCATTGACCAGTTTTGGGTCACCAAAACTGCCCTGTCCGCTCCTCCCCACAGGTGAGACCCCTCTACGCTTTTCCACTCCCGACCCTCCAGTGGGGCAAGTAATGAAATTAGCTGACCTTGGTTGTTACTGCAATAAGTATAAGCAAGAGCCTCTCTGTGTACCATTCTTTGGTAGAAACCAAGGTACGGTATGAACCATTCCCTGGTAGAAACCAAGGTACGGTATGAACCATTCATTGGTCTTATCACTCTGAGAACAAACAGTTTGCTGCACAATACGCTGTTAATTTCAGAGACTTAGAGGAAGCTTACCTAAGAAGTAAAATTACTGAACAGAAAGTTGCTTCTGTTCTACCTCAAACCAGGGCAACTGGAAAAAACAACGCTTGGAAGATTTTCCCCAAAGTGCACTGAGGACGTGGCCAAATGATCACTCACAATCTTGTAACTGTGTTTTATTAAATTAATACTCCCTCAGGGAAGACATGGCTGCCCACTGTGTATACTCATCTCGTATTAAATACTTAATTTCAGAATTAAACAACACCGTTTAATTTTTCAAACAGACAGTGCAGTGCAGTACAGCACACACCAGAAGTTACTGCATCTCATCTGAATGGACAATAAGTTAATCTGCAATAATACCGCCATAAGCAGTCATGGGCCTTAATTTTATAGAGTTTTCCTGTCTTTTTCTTTTCCTTCAAGAAATTCAGGTAGTTTCCCAAGGTCACATTGTAGTTTCTGTCACTGTCACATAATTAAAGTGCTTAGCATTATTTGCTTGAAAACGCTGAAATAATAACTAATGAAATTAAACCAGCATACAGTGATGCACTGAGATATCAAAAGGTCTGATCACTGCATTATTTTGCTTGTCCTCAGTAGTCACTGAAGTCAAGAGGAACTGAGGGCATAGACTGGATTTTAAAGAACACCACCAACCATGGTATTTGGTTTTACTTTTAACCACCTGAAACAGAATCAATTGCTTCTTCCTTACCGTGTTACACATTACATACATTAATAGAAAATAAAGCAACTTATCTTTTATTTTGTCTAACTCCTTTTTAAAGCTCTGAATTCAACAATTCAAGCTAGTAATTAAATCACCTGGGTCTAACAGGAGCTGCTCTTCCTGGCTTAGCACTGTACTTTTACAATAACACAATACTCTTTTGTAAATACTGCAAGAGTACACTGGAAGCTTCATAAAAGACTCAGCATAAAGCCAGGCTCGCATCAGTTCAGAACTTCAAGTACAGAACCAGAGAAAAGGCAATGAAGGATGCCTCTCTGATGTAAAGATCTGAAGCACACTTTGCACAAACCATGGGAAAGGCAAAATCTGGAAGAGTTCTCTTGATAAAAGGTGAGTTGTGATGAATAACCCTTTAAAGAGAGATCCAGAGGAGTAAATTCAAGGTCAGTGATGACACTAAAGAAAAAAGGATTCTGAAACAAATCAAGACACTTGCAACAGATTATTTGTGAACGCTGCACTAATAAATGATGAGAAGCAAAAGAAAAGATGATCTTCTATGACCTTTGATTCACTGTCACCCCACACCCCTCAAGAGTTTTGACAACATTTATTCATTTATTCTCACACGAGAGAAAAATGGCATGAACTTTCCCAGAACAGGGCTGTTTTCTTCACTGACTGTACAAAAGTTTTGTGCTCAACTTCATGTCATTTCAACAGGAAGCAGAAGTAGCATGACTAGGTTATTCCTCAGTTTCTTCTAGGACAAAGTAACAATAGCACTACTTAAAGGGGGGTGATGAAGACCAGGGAACAAATTTTATGCACTTATGTTGAGTGCATAAAAGATAACTTATGTTATTATACCAATACTTCCCTTCTTCTCCTGCCTCCCAAGAAAAACTCTCAGCTTTTCCTATGTAGAACTTTCTTCCCTTAAAGCAGAACAAATTCACAGAAACTCTGAACACCCTCTTTAGAGAACAGTTTCAAATTTGTTTTAAGTTTAAAGAAGCAAGTTCATTATCACTTTGTGGTAAACAGGATTCAGTATATATTAACATAAAATGCACTGCATAAATCAAACACATAGACAATAATAGCACCCCATTAAAAATTTTTTTTCTCAAGTTGCAGTAAGGTTGGGCCAGTATGTGGGAAGCAGAGAAACAAGCTGCAACAAAGCAATTGCTACACACTGATAATAACTAGGGACAAATCTCCTATTAACAAACATACTAAAACTAACATATAAATTCTGATCTTAAATAGGAATGAGAGGAAAAAGAATTCCTCCATTATTTAAGAGGTTTCGCTACTTTCTTTTAGCACTGGTAATACTTCAATAAATTGCTGTTGCCCACAATCCGTCCATCTTTACTTTCCACAATAACACGGTACTACAATAATATACTGAAGGACCGTCTATTTTAAACGTGTTTCTACCTGAACACTTCATTCCAGTATTCCTTCACGTAGGAAACCTGGTGAAAAGGAATATCAAGCTTCTGACAAACCCGGTAGGCATCTTCACAATCTCTGTCAATGGAGCAAGCTCCTTGTTCATCCAGAGGGTCCCAGTTCTTCATAAAAACACCCGTCACCTGGTAGCCTATGAAACGAAGTCAAGAACGACTTATAAAGTGAAATTCCTACAGCCTTGATGCAAAAACTGGTTTTCAAGACTTGTGTGGGTAACTGCTTCTTTCAGAGCTGTGAGGAGTCCTGTACTAAGCAAACATCCTGTCAAGTTTTATAGCACAGTTCTTGTATGACTTTTTCTTTTTCTATAGCTAAGAGCTCACATAAAAGCGAGCTCTTCCGGCAGCCCAACAGGATGATGTTCCATAACGCCGGGTTTCTCCCATCGCCTACTTCACCCCTCACTGCCCGCCGCCCCCCGCGGCGCTCGGCTCTCTGAGGGGCCCGGTCGGGTAGGAGGGCCGAGAGGAGGCCGTGAGGTGCCGCCCGGCCCCGCGGCTGTCAGCGCCCGGCCCCGCTGCCCTCACCCACCCCGGCGGCGCAGCAGGAGGGCGGCCACGGCACTGTCCACCCCGCCGGAGACGGCGCAGGCCACCCGTCGCCCCGCCGACATCATCTCCCCGACCCGCCGCGGCCGCGGCACCGCCGCTTCCGGCCGCCCGCCCCTCCACTTCCGCCGGGGGCAGAGCCAAGGGCGGTGGGGGGCGGCAGTCGCTGCGGATGGAGCTCCGCAGGCGGGGTCGTGGAGCGGTTGGGCGTGGAAGGAACCTTTAAAGGTCACCTCGTCCAAACCCCCTGCCATGAGGAGGTGCATCTTCAACTAGGTCAGGTTGCTCAGAGCCGCGTCCAGCCTGACCTTGAATGGTTCCAGGGATGGGGCATCTGCCACAGCCCTGGGCAACCTGTGCCAGTGTTTCACCACCCCCAGTGTAAAACATTTCTTCCTTAAGTCTAATCTAAATCTACCCTCTTCTAGTTTGAAGCCGCTAGCCCTTGTCCTATCACTACCCTCCTCATCTTTCCTGTAGGCCCCGTTCAGGTACTGAAAGGCCACAACAAGGTGTCCCTGGAGCCTTCTCCTCTCCAGGCTGAACAACACCAACTCTCTCAGCCTATCCTCACAGGAGAGGTGTTCCATCATTTTTGTGGCCCTCCTCTAGACCCCCTCCAACAGGTCCATGTCTTTCCTGTGCTGAGGGCTCCAGCGCTGGATGCAGTTCTCCACATGGGGTCTCACCAGAGCAGAGTAGAGGGGCAGAATCACCTCCATTGGCCTGCTGGCTGCACTTCTTTTGATACAGCCCAGGATACAGTTGGCCTTCTGGACTGTAAGTGCACATTGTCGGCTCACGTCCAGCTTTTCATCCACCAGCAGCCCCAAGTCCTTCTCAGCAGGGCTGCTCTCAATCACTTCATGCCCCAGCCTGTATTGATAGCAGGGGCTTCCCCTGATCCAGGTGCAGGATCCTGCACTTGGCCTTGTTGAACCTCATGCCTGTCCATTGCCCTCTGGCCGGCATCCTGTCCCTCAGGCACATCAACTGCGCCACCTCAGCTTGGTGTCATCCACAAACTTGCTGAGGGTGCACTCAATGCCACCATCTATGTCATTCATGAAGATATTAAACAGTGAGTAGTATGAGCACTTGCATTTATGATGTGCTTGTTTAGTTTTCGTAAATGCTTCAGTTGAAGAAGACCTCTTCCTTTTCACAGAATGAAAGCAGGAACAAGCAAAGAAGTTATACAAATTCCACATTTTTATGGTTCGCATTTGACAGGACCAGGTAACATGGTTGGTTCTTCTGCCTCAGAAGAGTCTTCACAGTCTGGCCAAAGGCCTCCATTCAGAACACCCTGGCACTGCAGTAACCACAGAAAAGGCAGCTGTGCTGAGAGGTAGGCAAGTGCCTTCAGATAAAGCCAAGGCAGCAGCCTTGTTCAGCCTCAAAATGTCTGACAAACTCACCTGAACATTTCTTCCCACTTAAACACTTGCAGCCTCCAACTTCCACCACTTTTTGAGTTAATACAAAGAGCTGAAAACCCGTTTCTTGATAAACTTTCGTAAATACATTAAGCTAGTACATACACAGCAGAAGTCTTTAGTCTTCAAGAGAGGCTTGTTGCTTCAACATTTATGGGCTACTACTGTGGGCATTTTCATTTCCATTCACCTCCCTGTATTTAAAATCTCTATGTATTATCCAAGTGTGGCAAATTTGGTTAAGAAAACATTTCTCTATTATTTGAGAGTAAGAAAGTTCAATTGTAACCTTCAAATGTCAAGACCAAACCATCTGACAGTAACAAGCTGTTGCCTTCTCCTTCGAATCACACAAATTCAGCTGTTGCTGTTAGTGTAGTCCACTATCAGTCGATAGTAAAATATTTATTTTCAAACTTGCTACACTTTTGTATGAAAAGCCACCCCAAAGTCCCCTAGCTTTACCTACAGCTTAACATTTGTTAGTGAAACACTAAAATAGGATAACCAAAGCCTGTAATAAAAGGTTACTATTTTGTACAAAAGTTTGGTAAACAACTTTTATTTTAAATTAAATCTTCATTGCACATGGGGAATAAGGAATCAAAGGACAACTTGTAGAAAATAGAGACAAGGCTTCCAATACAAAGCTAACCCCTTTTTGTCTTAGAGCAACACAGCTTAAGTACCTCCATTGCAGCACATTCAGGAACAAAACCATTAAACATAACCAAATATGTTTGTCTATATCAAGACTGTTAGAATTCTATTGTGTTAATTCAGTTCAGATAGTCTGTAGCCAGCTTCAAAAAAACTGTATGAGTGAAGAGTAACACCTAAAGACTCTAAAGAACACAGATGCCAAGAATCCTTCATTTCAACTTCAGCTCAGAACTTGAGTAGAGGGGAATCCAGATTTTCTTTGTTTACATCAGGACTCAGAATGATAAGAGGTGAGCTCAAATCAATTAGCTGAAAGAAAAACAAGAGTAGTCAGCTGTGGTACATAACTACTAGCAGCTATAATTTCTATTAACATTTAGTCTTCTCAAGTACTTTTTTTTTTGTTTAGGATTCCTATTAGTATTCGGAAGACAGATACAAGCACCGCACTCAAGCTTCTAGGTTCAGATTTTTAAACATCTAGCTCATTCTTAGTCAAGAACGAGCTTCTCACAAAATGGTTATTGCCTGTACTCACCTTAAAAGCCTAAAAGGCTTTTCTAAGTTTGACTATACGTATTCAACTGACACTGTCATCCAGGCAGGGCAGAGCACTTCTGAACATGCCCACAGAAGCCAGACCTTCTATGATCCTCTTTTGAGATACTTTGAAGGACCTAATATTAAATTGATCCCAATGACATCTGATGTCAAAGGCTACATCCTCATAGTTACTACCATTCATCTGCCAATGCCTAAATACCTACCTTCAAGCCACTAGTGTACAAAAAAACCCAAATCAGTTGCCCAGAAATGCTTGTCAAATTTAGAGTAGATGCCAATGTACATCTTCCACCTAAGGAGGGGATTAGGAGTTAAACAGGAGAGAGTGGCTTGCTTTTTTGCTGCAAATGAGCTGCTGCTGCCAAGAACTAAAAATTTGCAAGGAAAACAAGTCAGCATGCCTGGTCTACTGAAGACAGCATCCACTCCCTGCTTCAGAACAGTTTCATTCTTTAAGTGCTTTAAGCATTTGGTTCTTTCTCCATCCTCCTCCTTTTCTTATTTGCAGATTGCTCACCGAGCTCTAGTTTGGAGCACATTGTTTGTTTTTAAATACCTAGTCTCTTTACTTAAGAGCACCTAAGCATATAGCATCATATTGAACATATTCAGCTAATATTAAGTAATTCTTACAGTATTGTGGAGCTGCTCTGCAGACGAGCATATGCAGCCAGCTGACATTTTTCTGCTAGCATGTTTGCACCAGAGGACTCAAATATAACTTACCTTTACATGCCCTGATATTGTAGGCTTTAGAGGAGTAATCTTACTCACTTCGGGAGTATTGGAAAGGTCAATCAGAGGTCTACTTTCACATTCCAAAGTGCAAGGGAGAGATCTGTCTATTCCAATATCTACCAGTATGGCCTTAAAAAAAAAAAAAAACAAACACACACAGCTTGGGTTTTCCCCTCTGCTCTCCATGCTTCCTTCACAAACATTTAGGCAGTCAATTTAGCTTGTACAGCTGTAATAATCACAGGACAGGCTTTATTTACAGGTTGGGTATTTTTCATGCAGGATTGTTTGTGCACAGTGTAAAAACCTCAGCTCTTGCTCTGCCAATGGCTAGCATCGCAACTAGGGAAAATGCAGTGAGACTAAGCAAAAAGAGCTCCTTGGGGCATAAAACAAGTTTTCTCTTTTAAGAGTTCTATACACATGCTAAGCAATTCTATAACAGATACATCACATCATCAATAAGCTAACAAGGAAAGTACCCATCAAGTAATTAATCTACAGATTATTCTACACCTGAATATTTGTAAATGCATAGCCACTTTGACAGGTTAATATTTCAGAACTACCAGTTCACTCCTTTCTCCTTAACGCCTGCAGAGTGCCAGCTTCCAACGTGAAGCCAGTAGATTCTTGAGAGAGGGAAAAAGTGTTCCCTGGACTAAGTACATGTCACTTAGCTAAGTTCACTGCTACACGGGCTTTGGGGTTTAATCCTCACTCATTTTGTGCAGTTTTGCACTGCTGTTAGGTGACTGAATTTAGCTACAGCAATGCCTTTTTTATTTCTTACTTTTTTCAAAAGGGCTTTATAGCTGCAATAGGAAATGCCCTGTGACATTGCTTTTCTAATCAAATCCACAAGGATTTCACAGCATTTATCCAGAAGTGTAAGTTTCACATGAAATTTGCAAGTATTTGACCATTTAGCTTTGAGATGGGAACAAACTTAGTGGAAACACTGAACAGATATTCAGTGTTAAAAATAGGCACTAGAGGACGCACATGCTTAGAGTTAATCCATTTTAAATTCGTGTGTACTGAAGTGGTTTTCCTACTTATCCCTCAGCTTGAAATTATTTATTTTCAAGCAGTTTACTTAGTAGTTCTGTAGAAAAACATATTATCAGTTCTTACCTCAGTTTTTTTCTCTTCAGCCATCTGATTTTGTACTTCAGCCTCCTTTAATTCATTGTCTACTACTTCTGTATCATTTTTTTCTGGTGAGAAGTTAAGTGCAAGGGGGAGCACAGGTGGAGGAGATACATCATCTTCTGAAGAAGATGTCTGTGTCTTACTCTCTTTTGTCTGTTTAGAACTAGGGAAAAAAACATTGGCAATAACTGAGTTCTTTAATCAGCATGGACTACTAAAATACAGCAAGCTAGTGCCCTAACCTCATTTTCTCCTTTTTTTTACCCCAAGTTTTAATGGCCAAAAGGCTTCCCATATTTTCATCCTGCAAAAGACAGGTTATTTTATGCTGCAATAAATTTATAGCCTGCCCATGCCAAAAACAAACAAATGACTTCAGAATGATGAAAAATTTAATCTTAAATTGACATATACATGCAGCCTCAACTTCACACATGGGATTTTATTTTTTTTTTAGATTTTGAAGAAATAACTAGCAAACAAGAACTGATAGTGCATATCACTGAGCAAACCACTTCAGTCCCTGCTGAGAGGAAGTACTGACATGAGCTGGAGGACCAGGGGTTTAATCTGATTAGTATGATAAAGTCTTTATAGAGAGAGTAATTGTTTCCTTGAGAGAAAAAGACTACTTCAGACATTTAGCCTAAGTGACATGACATATAGGAAGTATCTTCTAGCCATGAATCATTCCTGCTTTAATAGTGCTCGTCTCGACCAACCATGAAGCAAGCTTGCATACATATATGTGGCCCTCGTGAGAAGATACTGGGCTGATATTATGAAGGCGGCATTGTTATTTTCACAGAAAACAAACATAATTAACAACAGTGTACGATTCACCCATTCTGCAAGCAATTATTTCAGATGAAACATAGGTAAACCTGCTCAGAGACTGAAGTTCAATCAACTAAATCCTTGGCTTTTTGACTGATGCTTTAACAAAGTGTAATTTTAACAGAACCATTGGCAACAGTATAAAACAAAGTTAAGAGTAATATGTATTTTAACAAACTACTTCCTTTCAGAAGGCAATAGCAAAATAACATCAATGCCGAATGTTTTCAGTCAGAGCATCAGATACAAGTCTGAAGTCATCCACTGGCTCAAGAAATACAAATAACTTCCTATTAGAGATTATAATTTTTTATGCTAGATATTGACTCATTTCAGTAAGGCTTATAGTATTTTACTAGTCACAAGACATAAGTCTTTATTAGGCCTATACAGCATCTATGCTCAAGTGCTTTATTCTAACATTTAGCAGAGGCCCTTGAAACCTGAAAGTCATAATTAAAATTAATTTAGAGGCAGTTTCCCTACAATACTTATTTCATATATGGAGATTTCTGTCTTACCAAGCTGTAAGAGTCTTTTTGGTAGAAAAGCTGAAACTTTGGCAAACAGATGCAGTATGTGGAGAACATGCCATTCTTGGTGCAGTTTTAGGAGTCACTGCTGGAAATCCTGAGATACGACGAGCAGGTGTTGGTAAGCCAGACCGTTTCAGACTGGCAGGAGTCACAAAAACAGACCTCTCAGGAAAACAAGAATTCTGAAAGATCCCATCTTCTGAAGATTTCACAGGAGTGCTGACTGCCATGGCACTAGAAAAGGAACACGCATTAGCCAAAAGCTTCTAGAAACAGTTTTATTCAAACTGTTCTACCGAACAATAGGAATCAGTTTCCCCTTGGTCAGTATGGGAACATTACTCATGATAAAGGTGATAATCACAGCATAATAAGGGCTTTACTTCATAAGAATTCTTTCATGAATGACTCTAGTCTATTTAGAACCACAAAGAAAGACATCTTCTTAAGAGAGTGGGGGACAGTTTAGTTTAGGGTTTGAGACTTTTGTTTGTTTTGAATCAGTTCCAATAGGCATTAACACAGCTAACCTGGTCTCAAGGGACCAGATAATGAAGTTTAAAAGTTTTAAAGACTGTTGCAACACCCAAACATGTTGCATTTTAAGTAGTATACCTCCGTACATTCAGTTTTCGGTTAAGCCGTACCTTCCAAGTGTGCCACAAAATGTTAATCCAAGAGATGGTGTTGCTTTCGGTGCTGATTTGTTTGATGGTGTATCTAAAGAGAAAAGTTTTGTTAATTGCTATACACATTCTTTTTTTTTTTTTTAAAAACAGATACCTTTCAGTTAAAATACTAATTCTTTCCAAGAGGCTGGACAGAAGCATAATGAATCAAATAACAAGCATTCAAGGTAACATTTGCTTTTAGTAGCCAAGCTAGAAGACAGGTCATGCAAAGTACGTGCTTACCTCCAGTCTTCACCGGAGCCTGAGTTTGACTGGTAGGAATGGACAAAACTCTACCCCTGGGCTTCGGACACAGGCTTTCTTTTGTTGCACTTCCATCTTTACTCTGCTGACACAGCTTCTGCAGATTTGGAACAGAGCTCAGCCTCTGAATTCCACTGCCTACAGTCTCAGATGAGGTTGCAGAAGCTGAAGATTTATCCAAGCTTAAAGCACTAGATATTTTGGGAGTACTAGCTGATCTTGCTTGCTTCCTGGATTTCTCAGCATTGGCAGCCTGCAGAGATGACACTCTGGTAGGTCTGACAAGGGACAGCCTGTTTGTGCTAGACGAAAGCTTGGAACCACTCACACTAGCTTTTGAAGACATGCTTGTTTTTCCTGAAACAGAAAGTTAAGTTATACTTCTGAATCATCGCTTAGTGCTAAGTTTTTGACTAAGCAGAATAATTACACAGGAAATAAAACCCAGGAGTTTACAGCATTTATGTTCAAACAACTCAAGTTTAAGGAGAACACATACAGCTACTGAAAAGTTACTCCCTGAATTCTCCAGCAGTTTTGTCTGTTTTAGAAAGTCTCCTCACCAAACTCCTGAATTACTGCAATCAAGTCAAAGAATATTCTTCAAGGAATGCCAAAATTCTTCAAGGAATGCCAAAACAGTTTGCAGATTAATGTTACGCTTTCAACATTTTTCTCACAGCATAGTTGGCTCTGTTCCCTTAAGCAGGCATTCAAGGTAATAGTTCAACTTACACAGATTAACACCATGGGCTGAACTACCCCACAAGTGCTTTTCCTGTATGGTTCTTACTTTTAGTATGTACATTACTTTAATTAAGAGGATGAGTCTAGTCAAGACACTTCTATCATATAAAATAATTCTTATTAAGCTTTAACTTTTACTGATATATTATTATCCATCCAGAAACAAAGTACAAAAATAAAAATTTGCAGTAACTTGGTATCTTGATAGATCTACAAGAACTGTGGTGCTTACATCTATCAGTATTTTTAGGAGGCTATTTTCCTGATCCTTTGAGGCTTACTGGAGGGGTCAAATTGATGTTCTTACTATAGTAGAAGAATCTCAGTTGTATTCAGCTATTTCCCAAGAGGGTTTTTTTTTATTTATTTTAAATCTGATTGAGTAAAACTCATCCTTTCATTAGGCTTACAGAAACTCAGAACTAGGCCTTCCACCTTCCTTCCATATTTCAGTTGTTCTGGTGTTGTTTGTTTGTTTTTTTTTTTAAATTCAAGTTAGACAAGCTTCCAGCATTCAGGAGCTCACGTACATGGCTATAATAGAGACGATCACATACTAAAAGAATAGGTTTCCCGAGGCATTACTTACTTTCTAGCTGTGTCAGACCCTCGCACATGTAAGCATCAGGCTTACCTGAATATATTTTTACAAGTGACAGAAGTCTAAGATTTATCTTTAGTCCACAGGGATTTATTGGGATAGCCTACAAAATTTTATTCCCCATTCAAAATATTTCTTACTGCTTGTATGTACTGAACACCATTAAAACATACCCAAACCCGCAGCCCAAGACATGCTACTTCATAATTCATTTGTGGCACAAGTCTGTAGTGATTACCATTTTTTCCTATGGGAGAAATGGGTAAACTTGAATTCAGACTTGAGTTCATGCTGGAAACTGATGACAAAGAAGATGAAATAGTCTTTCTTGTGAGACCACTGGCAACACCAGGAAGTTTCAGATGTGTTATCTTCTTTAAGGCAGGCTGAATCAGAGAAAACAGTTTATTCAAAAGCAAAAAAAACCAAACCAAATTCTTTTGCCATAGTTTTTCCTGTTTCAATAGCTTTTTAGTTGTCAATTTTAGAGAAGCTCCTTCCTCAGATTACAATTTAAAAAGTAAATTTTCTTAGAAGCAGTTAATTATATCTGGGTTATTATACAGAACTGGAACATCAAATCTAGGAGGTGGACTGTTATTTTTATTCCTGCTACAAACTTGAGTATGGACTTAAAGGGATTAAATAAAAGGAGTAACCCCAGGCACCAGTATATGCTGGGCACTAACCAGCTGCAAAGCAGCTTTGCAGAGGAGGCCCTCGGGAGTGCTGATGGATAAGTTCAACTTATGCAATATGCCCTTGCAGCAAAGGATGCTAACAGCATCCTGGGCTGCCTTAGGAGGAGTGTGGCCACAGCAGGTCGAGGGAGGTGATCATTCCCCTCTGCTCATCACTAGGGAGGCCACACCTCAAGATCTGTGTCCAGTTCCAGACTCCCCAGTATGAAAGTGATTTGGAGCTACTGGAAAGAGTCCAGCAAAGGGCCACTAAGACGATTAAGGGACCAGAGCATCTCCCATCTCAGGAAAGGTTTAGAGAGCTGGGACTGTTCAGCCTAGAGAAGAGAAGGCTCAAGTAGGTTCTTATCAATATATACAAATATCTGAAAGAATAGTGTTCAGTGGTGCCCAGTGAAAGGGCCAGAGGCAACAGGCACAGACTTAAAACACAGAAGGTTCTACTTCTGAACATCAGGAAAGACTTTTTTTTTTTACTGTGAGAGTCACCAAGCACTGGCACAGGTTGCCTGGAGAGGTGGTTGAGTCTTCATCCTTGGAGATATTCAAAAGCCATCTGGACATGGTCCTGGGCAACTGACTCTAGGTGATCCTACTTGAGCAGGAGGTTGGACTGGACAACCTCAAGAGGTCCCTTCCAACATCAACCATTCTGTGATTCAGTGAAGTGGCATGCAGTACTGAAGCAGGTGTCTAAAGCTTCAAAACAACTCCTGACAGCTGTAGGTATTCTACCTTCATACAAGTTATGGCAACCTTTTCATATGGTATAGTTACACACATCAAAAACTTTGTTTCTTACAGAAAATTGCTGATCACTTACCTGCAGCTACTGCTTTAAAAAAACTAAGAAAATGCTTGTTAATCAAACACATTTATAGTTGCTTTTAAGTATGTTCATTGTGTTATAGACTAAAAAACACACATTCGAGAATGGCAATTACAGAAGAGAGACTACTCTTCCTTAAAACCATTATGCACAACAATATAGCTTTAAAATAGAAAGTAAATTATATTCAGTTTTTTCTTTTTATGGAACATCACATGCTTGCCATTACCTTACTTGGTGGAGGAAGGGCTTTTTTGTCTTGCACAGAGGAACTGCCGCTGAACGAAGACTCAAAGACATCTGAAGCAACACTAGATTTATCAGAAATTAGATCTTCAGATGATCCCACGCTGCTCAAGTCTCTTTTTGTAGAAATACTAGTATGTTTTCCTGGTTTGGGCTGCAAATTTCAATGCAACATTTTTAAAGTGTTTCTAGAAACCACTAGAAAACCACTTTTACATAAATTGATTTTCTAAAGAAACCAAGACAGTCAATGAAGAAACCTTTGAACCCACTCAAGTCCTTAGTCTTTAGGCTAATATAGTTTAAAGTTAGTCTAGTGAGTCTATTTGCTAAGTACTAGAACATGCTTGAATCCAGACATTGGACATCAACCCAAGGACAGTTCTGCAACAATTCATCACCATAGGTTTCCTATAATCATGTTCACCTACATACCATAACAACTGTTCCTTACAACTGAGATCTCTATTTAATCCATATTCTTCTGCTTTACTCTAGCTTTCTAAAAGATGAGACATTACAATAGTTGACTGCATCATACAAACCATCTGTTTAGACAATGGGATACAATTTGGCTAGATAAAGCATTGAAACTGTGCCTTTTCTTACAGCACCCAAAATCAAGAATATATTTATACTATAAAGGGTCCGCTATTTTCTCAAGAAGCCAATATAATTTTTAGTAAAATCTGCAGTACATACTGGAGCCTAAGCCATAATGAGTAGAGCAATGAAGTCCAGAACATATTCTGTCTAGAGACTGGGGTTCACACACACACTAACACAACTGTTTCCTTGCTGTCCTAGAACACATTTTCAGTTGGTCACATAGCCACATCCATTAATCAGTGCTTTTCATGTTTGAGACAAGTTGTGGACAGAATTAGAGCTAAGAGGTTTTCCTGTGCTATCAAAACAATTGTGGAGTCTGCCCCCTACCTCTATCAACAAGGGTTAATAGTAAACAAAGCCATTTTTGCACATTGAGTCACTAAGAACAGTGCAGTTAATTTTACCAGCAACAAAACAGTGTTTAAATGGAAGCCAGGGATGATGCTGTTCACAAAACTCAAGACACTAGAAAAGAAATTTGCCAGCAGATGCTCTACATTGTCATAATAGATAAACTAGTTGGCTGCCATACCATAATATCTGCCCTGACTTATCTTTTTTATATATAATGCTTCCTGCCTAAGGATCTTATGAAGTAGAGAAACATCAGAAGATTAAAGTCCACTTTTAAAAATAAAAGCCTGTAGACAGCTTAGACATTCCTAACACACATAAAGGCCATGTTTAAAGAAAACATTGTTTCACAAAAGCTGTCTTTACCTTTTCAATAGTCAACAAATTGCTTTTTCCAAGAGTAGATGAAGGTTTTGCCATTGGCAGTTTGCCAGTTGCCTCTGTATTTCTTTCCTTAGTTTTCTGTTCTTGTGTCAGAGATGAACTGGCAATTTTCATAGGAGATGCATGAATTTTAAGAGGGTTTCTGTTTGGAGAAGTATGAAGAACATGTGTCTTGTCACCTGACAAAGGTTTATCTGATTCCTTCTGAAAGCAAGGTGGCAGCTGACATGCTGGACGATCCTGCACACAGTATGTCTCCCTTTTAACAGACCTGGGACTTTTCTCTGTATTTTGGTTTCTCAGTATGTTCAATTTTGACTTTGAGTCCTCCACAAATTGTTCTATAATCTTATTTTCCTGTTCTTCCGATTGGCTTATTTTAGTCTGTTCATTCTTGCTTACATTCTCCATTTGCAGTGCTAACAAATGAGCTTCTTTGAAAATTTCCACAAATTTCTCTTCTGTAAGTGGGCTCCACATGAGTTTATCATCACAAACAGGCACATGCTTTTTTTCAGGAATTCTTTTTTCTTCAACGCTGACAGCAATACATTTTTCTTTGTGTCCCAAAGGTCCAATAAAAACTTCATCTTCATTTCCACTATGAAGAAAAGTCAGTCAGCCCAACACCTTACATGTGTCCATTTTAAAGGTATATTTACCTGTAGACCCTTCACTTACCTTGCTGGAGAGAGTGAAAGGTCAAAATCAAACTTTTCATCAGTCAGAAGAGGAACATCTGAAACCATAGCACCAAGGATTTTGTCAGTGTGGGGATTTCCAATAAAAATGATTGCATTGTGCTTTGACAATTTGGTGAAGCTGATGTCAAATGGCAAAGTAAGTTTTAGCAAACAAGTTTAAGTAATTAAACTAAAAATATATTTTAGGTCAAAGAAACTGAAGGTACAGCTGTGATTATGATCATAATTGTGACAGATGCCAAAATATCATGAAAGATCTCAATGCTAATTTCTAATCATCCATGATAGGAACATGGGATCTGACTGTGGGAAAGGGTACCAGCAGCCTCCAATCAAGAACAGTGAGAATATATAATCCAGAGCTACGTGACAATGTAATTGTCCTATCAGTCAGTTCTTCTCCACTTCAGACCACCACAGGACAGTAACAGAAGACACTGAGTCCTGTTAGCCAATACATACACTAAATAGTAATTGAATCCGCAGCAGACAGATAAGGAAAAGGAAGGAGCTCATATTAGATATATAGAAGAGAGCTTGATGACATCACGTCACTATTACACACGCTCTAGCAGCAGCACTCCGCAAGCCCTTGAGGCTTGTAAATCTGAGACTGGCAACAGCAGCACATGCAAGGAAACAAGCACACAGAACAAGATATAAAGCAGGTACAGGAGGACTATTGATCTGAATGGTCTTCACTTAATAAGGGGTACACCAGGTAAATATCCCAACACGTTCTCCACCTACCATTACTCATGCAAATACCCAGGTTTTTTTCAGTCACATGACTTGAGCAATGTGCTGCCATTTCTTTTCCTTGCTCCATAGTCTCTGTAAAATACAGAATTAGCTATACAGTAGGTTAAAAAAAGAAAAAAGCAACAACAATAAGGTCACAGAATTTTATGATGCTGACAAATTAGCAAGGAGGTAAACATTCACTTTGAAGGCTCTTATATGTTATGCTTAGGGACAACCACACAAACGTGGTTTATGGGATGTCACACATCTCACCATCCTCTCTTGAATGAAATTATCTGAGACTACGTACAAGTAAAGCATTGCAACCTCCATAAAAAGCCTTCAAATACAGCAGTGATGCCTAATATTTCTGAAATTCCTTAACGCAAAAATCTGTGTTCAGGAACTAAACTCCTTATATGAATACAGCTGCGATGGGCAACACGACTGGACAGTTGCAGCAGAACACTGCCAACCCACAGACTAAAAAAAAAGCCTTTTACACCACTAATTCGAGACTGGCATAACCGAGACTTTGCGCATCTCTGCCCCACAGAGAAAACGCGTGCTGTGCTTAAGACGGCGCCTTTCGCTTGTGCGCAGGAACCCACCAAATACAATTTTCCTGCGAGCCAACGCAGACTCAGCCCCTGCCTTAACACAACCCGCTGAGGCTTTGCCGAGAGGTTGGTCAGGAGACCTACCGGCAGAGCGCCTCCTGCGGCGCGGCCTGCCCCAAGGGGTTAACGCCGAGCACGGACCCGCCCGGACCCGTCCCTCAGGGGCAGCCCAGCAGAGCCCACCGGAGCCGAGGGGACCCCTCACACGCACCCCCGGGGGAGGAGCAGCTCTCCGGCGTGCGCGGAGCCGCTCAGAACGCACACGGAGCCGGGTGAGGAGCCGCCCCGGCCGCCATACCGCCGCCCCACGCCAGGCGGGCTCGACCCTCCTCGCCCCCAGCTCCCCCGACCGCAACGGCCCCTCTCCAGCCAGGCCTCAGGGGTAGGCTCCGGACACCGCACCGCCGAGACCCCGAGCCGGTACCCACCGCCCCGCTCACCGCCGCTGGGCCACCGAGCACAAAGCAGCGCAGCGATGCCGCCCTGACGTTTGAAATCGGCCTCCTGCTCACGTGACGCGCCGCGCGCGCTCTCATTGGCAAGTTCGAATGATAACGGACGCCCCCTTCCCCTCGGAGCATTCTGGGACTTGTAGTCGGCCAGCGCTCCCCAACGGCTGTCGGTGAGGGTGCACGGCCGGGCCGGGCCGGGCCGGGCCGGGCCGGGCCTGGCCTGGCCTCTCCGCTCCGTCCGCTGGCCTTGGTCAGTTTTTAACGCGTTTGCGTGGGTGTGCCTAAACATGGCACCCAAGAGCCTTCAAAGGGATTGTTTATCTCCTTGCCGGTTACTGGTTTTACTGGAATGGCCGTTAGGAGTAAACAGCACCCGCGCCTCTGTTGAAAGGCACACTGAGGTACCAGTCTTCTCGTGCATCTTCCCTTACCGTTAAACAGTCACAGTGTTGATGAAATTAAGAGAGCTCTATTTATAAATGTTAATTATGGAAAAGAGTTTAAAGACAGCTGAATGTATGAGTTAAAAAAACCTCAGCCTTCGTTTTCTGGAGCGTGACTGGTATCTCAAGACGTATTTGAAAATTTGTAATTGTTTTACTAAAACTAAAGGAACCAATGTATTTCTATAAAAACATAAACGCTATGTGAAGGAAAGGCAAAAGCCTTTAGAAATGCACCAGAACTACAGATTTGTCTTGATAGCAATTATATGTGACAATAAGCTTAAAGTGACAGTTAAATGAGTAACGAGGTTTTTGGTTTGGGTTTTGCTTTTATTACAGTTTAAAGATGATGCAAGAAGGCGTTCACATTTTGTTTTGGGAAAGAAGGGCTTTGGCCTGTTTTTCCAAACTACAAATTTAAATGTGTTTATTCACGAGCCCTTCAAATAGCTACTGGACCATTGGATTTATTATACTGAAGCCTTCATTAACCAGATAACTGGCAACGCATAACTTCTGGGAGAACTTCTGCATTGGTGTAGCCGCTTGTTAATTAATGGCTCCAGGTGGTCAGGGAAGAACGGGATGTATATGACTTTGTTACTAACCCTAAATCATAGAATCGCCTAGGCTGGAAGGGACCTTTCAGATCATCTAGTCCAATCATCAACCTAACTCTGACAAAAACCATCCCTAAACCATATCTCTAAGCACTGTGTCTACCCATCTTTTAAATACCTCCAGGGATGGTGACTCAGCCACTTCCCTGGGCAGCCTGTTCCAATGCTTGATAACCCTTTCAGTGTAAAAATTTTTCCTAATATCCAGTCTAAACCTCCCCTGGCGCAACTTGAAGCCGTTTCCTCTTGTCCTATCGCCTGTTACCTGGGAGAAGAGACCAACCCCCACCTCTCAACAAGCTCCTTTCAGGCAGTTGTAGAGAGCGATGTCGAAATGTTTTCTTTTGGGCTGATATACCACTTATTGAATATGATCGTGTTATGAAAGTCAACAGATTATTAAAGAAGGCACCTACTTTTTCATAAAAATGTTTGAATATTAGAGCGCATCTAAGTGATGATGGCTTGAAATTTCACTCCAGGCAAGTTAAACCAAAGTACAGTTGGAGAAAGGAACTAAGTTTTACCCCAAAATAGCCTGTGATCTAATAGAAGTAGTTCTAAGTTACAGCTCATCCTGCATTATTCATCACCAGCAGCCTCCATCTGTGCATTACTTGTGTCGCTATGAATTTGGCAACACTTTAGCAGCGAGCTACTGTTTATAAGGCGGGATCCCAGCAGCTAAAAGAAGCCAGTCGTTGGGATTACTCATTACTTGCCTTGTGAGCTGTTCCAGGGAATTTCTTGAAGAACTATGTCAAAATCAGCTTCAGAGAACCAGTAATTTGAGAACTTTGATTGACACATATCAAGCACTCCCAGATTAACGCTGGTCAAGTTGGTGGGCTTGAAAGAAAGATTCATTTTGTTGGTACTGAGTGCAGATTTTCCTTTTTTTGTGTAAGGAATCAAGAGGATAAAAAAGGCTTTTTTTCTTCTCTGCAAGAAGAAATCTGACGCATTGGGAACTCAATCGCCAAGGCACCATGAATGCTTCCAGGAGGTAAGCTGCACATACTGCATTCCCCCCAGGTAGGAATAGGAAAGCAAACTAATGACAGAATATTCCTTTCGTGGTCTTCACATGATGCTGCGAGATGATCATGAACTGTGTTATTTGATCTGCAGTTACACAAGACAGGAGGTAGCCCTTGTTTTAATATGAATGTTAAATGTGTATTTCTAATTCTAGAACTCCTTTGTGTAAAATCTCAGCTGCAGAACTTCTGTTTTATTGATGAATTACCTTTGCAGATCGCACTTCCTAGTCTTTCATTTCTAACAAATCCGTTTTGATAGCTCTATTCCAAGTGTGCATAAGTATATAAATATATTTTGTGTTTAAAAGCTCTTTACTCGTAAACTGTATCTGTGGTAACATTTCTGGTAACTTGAACTCTTCTGATAATAACAGCAGGAACATATGTAAACCAGAGCTGGAATTCAGCTAATACTTCTCAGACCCCTTCCTAAGCTACGGGAAAATCACAAGCCGATTGATTTCCTTTTGGCATTCCAGTTCAGATGGAACTGTGGACATTCAACATTTTTTTCTTTAAAAAAAACCCCAACAAAACAACAAAGGAAGCCCACGGGGCCTTAGCAGGCAATCTTCAGTGGAGATAACAATAACTGGCAGTCAGTTACCATAGCCTAACACTTCTGCTTTCTAACCATTTGGGAAAGGTGGCAAAGCAATGTAAAATGTTATTGCAGAGAATCCTGCAGATACGCTTTGTGTAGTTACTCCTCATTGGTATCTTTGTTTAATTAATACCTTGACACAGATTGCGGAGGGAAGTCCCTTCCGAAAAGTAGAGACAGAAAGACATTATCGGAGCAGGATGGGAAACTCACATAGCACATGCTGTGCTTATTCCCATGGATTAAATCTTTGGAAACTGGTAATTTTTTTAAAACCCTGCTGCTTTCATAATATTGCAAAATGAAAGGGTATGGTTTTTCTCATACAACAGATCTGTATCAACAGTGAAGAGCAAGAGCACTGTGCGTCCTCTAACAAACCCATACCCAGTCTCTCTGCTTGTCGGTGGGAGAGAAATACCAAATGGCTGGTAAATGTTTTGCATTTCCAATTATGGAAATTGCTTTATTAGCCTCATACGGTTTGAAGAGCTCTTTCCCAAATCTAGTCAATGATACAATGCACACTCTGAACTTCATTATAAACACCATTGAAGTGTTAACAAAAAAGAATAATTTTTAATCTTAATCTTGCATTTTGTTATGGCAGGATACATTCTCTCCGTGCTCACAGACATAAAACCAATGTGAACAAAAGCGAGAACTGGCACAGCACCCCTGGGTTCAAGCACCAGCGCGCAGATGATCTTGCTACAGTCCATACCCTTTACACAGTGATTGTCATGATTCTTCTAATGGCAATTTGGGGAGCCTGGTCAAGAAAGGATTCATCCTTATAGCATCAATATGCTTTCTTTGTCAAATATTTAAAGGAATATTTGTGTCAATTATCCATATCCAGGAGGTACAAAAGATGGTCTCAGAATATTACAGTTTACTTGAAGCTACTTAAACTGTTGCTACTTGTGGAACTGAACCTGTGAAGCAATTTGATAGGCAATGTACAGAACGTGACTTTGTGAATAACATATACCTGGTTGCACTGTAAACATGTTCATGTTACCCGTCGCATGTATGTGAAACTTACTTTAAGCACAATACGCTAGCGAGAAGAGTTCAACTTATGTTTTTATTGGTCAGTGTTTTGTATGTCCACGCCAGCTTTCCATTTTTGAACTTAAGTTGTCCAGTCTCTACCTCTGCTAAGATTACCTGTCCCAGCCCGTGGTAAAACGTACACTATAAGCAGGCAAATAATCTGCCGTGTCACAACAGCACAGGAAAAAAAATAATAAGACCAGCTATCCTGCAGGCAAAGGAAGACCTCTCAACAAGTCAAATTCTCATCTCCGTTGCTGAAGAGAGTTTTTAGGGAACTTGCATCTGCGTATTTTTAACTTATGGTAACGCCTTTGTAAACTCAGGAATAAAACCATGAAATAAAGTGTATTTGTAAGCATCCTTTGTTGCAGAACCAACTGTCTCAGTCTTCAACCTTGTACCAATATATTTAATTCATCTTCAGCCACTGCTTGCTTTTCCGTAATTCATCAATACCTCATGGCACTATTAACCTCTACATACACCAGCCCATCCTTGATGGGGGACATTCCACACTCCCACTTTTCTTAGGGAAGTAACTCCACTCAGGAAACCTGCAAACCTTCTGGAAATGCAGCCAGTTGGCAGCCTCCCTTAAACTCGCTGTTAATTTTATAGTGGCCTACTCCTGATGAGCTCAGGTTAATGGACTGGCAGCTCTGAGGGAACCATACTCCAAGACTTTGGAACTTAAACTTAGCTTAACCCCCAAATTTCAGCACTGCCTAAACTAACAAACAGTATCTTAATAAACAAAGAAGAACTGCAAGACATTTTGAATACTTAGAAACAGGTAGATACATGTTTGTAATTACATAGAACCCGTAGACAACAGAATTCTTTTGAGTATGGTGTACCCCACTCTGGTATCCATTCATAATCAGGAGGGGGACATAAACTGAAGTGTTTCCGAGAAGACCTACATGGCAGACCATACCTCAAGGGGTGTTTACAAAGCACCGTGCGGCACCAGAGACACCTGTGGCCGCTCTTAGCAGGCAGCTGTGGGTGCTGGAATCGGTGTTCCTGGGTCCACGCAGCACTCCCACTTCATCATGCTTTAACATGGGAGCAAAGCTTTGATGATGCTCTCTCAAGAACAGCACACAAAGGAATACAAAAATAGGTAATTAGTGCAGTAAATACATAGGGGCCCCAGTCATAAACCATATAGCATGAACTAATATTACAAGTGAAAGCAAAAGGGTGGTCCCTCCCTTGTACCGTTGAAGCGCCCAAGAGAAGGATTTAGACATTCTGACAGCCGCACAAAAGACCCCAGGCAACTGGGGTTGTGTGATGGGCAATGGCCTCAGTGCACTGGAAGCTTACCCTCATCAAGGCTTTTGCAGAAGAGGGAGTTTTGGCAGTGGGTTAGAGCGGTACTGAATATTCATTCATTTTGAAAATGACGAAGGGAGGTTCCGCTAGCTGAAGCAGGCACAGGAGACCTCAAGCTGCTGCTTTGGAAACACAAGGCAAGAGGGCAAGCTTAGGCTATAGGAGACCAGTGTGAACCATGAAGGGCTTTGGAAGTAAAAGCAGACAGGTGAAACTATCTCAGGACACCAGAAGAGAGGAAGCCAGTGAATGGAGCTGGGGAGGGGGACACAATGTGTGAGGGGAATTCACTCCTGGAACCCATCACTGACAGCTGATGTGGGTTTTTCCTTTAAGATTTTGTAGATCAGATTGGTATTTGTTCTAACATACTTTTAGAAACACGTATTTTACCAATATCAAAGACACAGTTGAGAGGTGCACAGGCTGTAGCTCATAAATTGAGCTGCCAGACCTGTGAATCTGCATCGCTTGTGCTGCCACGTTCATCACGGTGGCCTGCAGATGCGGCCGCAGAGCACTCCGAAGAAGTCACCCTGATGTGAGGCAGCCTGCCCTCTGCCTCTCTGTCCCTGCAGAACCCGACTGTCCCTTTCACATCACCGTGAGATTTGCTGTGTGCCAAAATATGCACTCCCCCTGCCGTGAGACGGGCACACCTCTGATCCTGCACACACACCAGCCCGCAGGTGAAGGCTGCTGGTAGGCCCTGGTGTGCCCCTGGACATCCTCCCCTCGGTGAGGACAACTACCTCCGTCACGACAGGGCGGGCAAGTTTTCCTCGAGTATATGTCCGCATTCCTGCTGCATGCCCGGAGGTGTACCTGCTATGAGTGTGACAGGCCGGCGCCTTGGACACGTATCAGATCTACTGCAGATGAAAGCTTGGGAACCGTCTTCAACTCAAACAGCAACAGCCCGCTGGTCAGTGTAAAAGATGGCTTTGTACAGTCCGTTTCTTGCTTGCCCTGTCCCCTCTTTTTTTTTTTCCCCTAAGAAACTCATGTATTGCAAAGCATTCAAGCAGGAAAGTGAATTCTGTGGTGGAGGAGGTTTTAGTTCATCGCCTTTTAGAAGCACGGGCTGCTGGTTTTCTCAATTTTTGTCATATACACAATGTTTAAAAGGCAGAACATGCAAAAAAAAAAACCCAACCCAACAATGGCCCCACTTAAAAAAAAAAAAAAGAAAAGCTAAAACAACTGACCACACATCATAATTATAGATTTAGCTGTTAAATTTACAAATCCTGCAGGTATAATCCTGCCTCTGAAGCACAGGAGACACAAATAAGGTATTGAAAATGCTTCAGCTTCTTCTGTTTCACCTTGTGATAGAGGAGACGAGGTACGGAACTTCAGAGGAGGCCGCAACAGAACATTAAATGTTTTGAAAAACCTGTCTTTTTTCCTTAAACTTCTGCTTTGCTTGAAAACAGCAGTGGTTGATTTAACAGTAACATTATAGATCCAAATTTACTGATTTTTACTGCGTCCAGAAAGATAAATGTAACTCTGCGGCATCAACAAAATCTACGTTTATTACCAGTTTTTATAAATAATTTGGCTACCTTAGATAATGCAACTAGGACTAGGGGAAAACTGTGGTCTTGCAGGGCAATGGCATAGTCTTCATTGCCGGCAGACCCAAACCATGTCCCTGACTGAACGACATGATGGAGGCTTCAGCTCCCAAACTCACTTCCAGTAAATCCCCCCATCAAAACAGCTCATTCAGGTCTCACAGTAAATCACAATTCCATAATTTAACTCATGTCAGCAGTAACAAACTATTTACTGTTTCTACACCAATGAAATAGACTGACAAGAACTAGAAACTGGGAACACAAGCTTGGAACTTGTGTATCAATTCTTATGCAGCAATCTTTTTATTAATACTTCTCCTATATTAAACAGACCAGACCGATGTTTTACACATGTTCAAAAAAGGCTGTGGTTTGAGCATACCTGCCTGCTGTTATTTTAAGCTACCAAAAACAATGTCAGCGGCTCAGCCAGCAAATCTGATGATATACTCCATGTACCAACTGGACTGTCAGAAAAGGAAAACAAATCTTTTATTTTCCATGGTCATTCTCACGTGCTGATGTTACGCGCGTTTTATTTCAAGACTTAAGCCCTTCCAAGCTCCATTTTTTACCACTGCCTCGCATTTCCCTTTAGAGAGGATGACGCATTCTGTAAACCCATCTTTAAACCAAGAAATCAGCACAGCCATTTCTCCTGAATCATTTCTTTTGATAAACCTTGTAATTCCCTCGGTACTTGGTAACTATTTTGCCATTGATTTGGCTGGTAAGAAAAAGATGGTATTTGTACTACTGTGTTTTAATTGAGGGAAGAATTAACCAAAATCAAAATGCAAAACAGAAGCTAGGGATTTTAATATTAAATACAGAAAGACAGACAATGCTAGGTCTGTATGTCAGTTTGCTGGTCTGTCGACTGTAGTGGGTAACGTTTCAACTCAGACTTGCCTCTCCCCTCAAATATATTTTGATTTGCCAAATGCTACATGTAAGAATCTGGGGCGTACTCTTCCATATATTTCGTAAGTACACAAGCTGTAATATCTCAGAGAATGTTAGGGAAAAAACCCCAAAATGCAGACAGCTATATAGTTTTACACACGTCCCAGAAAAACCATACAGCATAACAAGAGCAGTATGGATTTCTACCTAATTAGGACAGTATTTTTTCTTAAACAGGATGTGTTTAAGAGGTGATTAAATAATACTCACGCAAGGCTGTTGGACCTGGTGACTACTGGAAATCAATATTCATTTTAGTTCCCATTGACGGCCTTTCCTAACACTGGTTCAACAAAACGAGTTCAGTGATCCTTTCAGAATGCTATGTAAGTTCTATCAACAATTTAAGTGAATAAATCTATGGTGGAAATTTCTCTGTGAATTCTGCACCTGGAACCAGGCCCTAGGAAGTCAGCGTCACCAGGCATAATTCAGTGTGATACAGTAAAAGCACCTTTCATCTTTTAACACCAACACTGGAGTACCACAGCAACACACCAGTACCTCAGCAGTACGCTGCACCTGATGACATCAGACGGTCAGGTGCTAACACCACCACAGCATCATCCGCACTGACCTTACTCGTCGTTCTGGACGTCTCTGATGCCCACATTGTCCCCAGTGCCGCCTGCCATGGTGCCCCTCCTGTGCCCTTCTGCTCCCAAAGGGTGGGCGGAGACTCTATCCCATCAGCAGAACAAGGGATCATTTATGGAAACTTTCCTTTTTCTAGCCCATCAGCAATACTCTGTACTACAGAGACACCTTTTCCAGCAGCAGTATCGGTACCCACCAAGGGTGCCAAAACAAAACAAATCAGGGGAGAGTTAACAAAACTTATTTACAATGTCTGAATCTTATCTGGGACTAGCAAAACTTTTGGTGAAAGAGAAAAGTACAGATTTCCAAGCCTTCTGTTTACGATCTACTTAAGGTACTGGCAAAAGTGATTTTTTTTTCCCTCTTGTTAAGAAAATGGAAATACCAATGGCAACTTCTGCTTTGCACAGCTGAGTTGCTCTCAGTGCTTAGAACACGCCTCAGATCACCCCCAGGTCCAAGCTTGCTCACTTACGGTTAAAGCTCAATGTCACCAAACTACTCAGTACTGCACCACTTTCTCTGATACGCAGTATGAATTGCAATGAAATGTTTTCGCATCATAAAAAGCCCTCTTTTTTCTTAAAAAAAAAATTTATTTCCACATTTTCATAAAACATCTTTTGTTGACATTCTGCAAACAATACTATCCAGTAAGGTGCCAATTTTTTCTTCCTGTGGAGTAATTTTGTAGAGCTGCAGAGAAAAAGAACAAGAAAAACATCAAAGTTGTATAAGCAGGAAAAAAAAAATTCATCACATATCTTCTAAAAATATATACACAGCAAGAAAAGATTTCCCCCTCTCCCTCACTTTTTACATTAGAAATTCCTATCTTGTCTTGCCTGGAAGACAAAATTGGGACTGAGGAACCAAGCAAATTCTGAAACTGCAGGAGACAAAGGAAAGCTAAGAAACGAATTAGAACAGCACATTTATCTCCACGTTATGTGCTATGATTTGTCCGATTTTATTCATGTTTCCTCTCATTACTTTGATGGAGATGATCAAGATGATTTAAGCTACTTGAATTTTATCAAGTGGAACACATATGCTTCAAGATACCGATCTAGCATATGGTAATCCGTTAAAAGCACGCATGCCCTAACAGCTCCTAGAAGCTAATCAACACATTTTTATTTTAGCCGCCCATGCTGAGACTATTTATGTGCTTAAGATTACGAAACTGTTCAGAACTGAAAATTTATTTTTAATTAAATGGATATCTGCCTGAGAAAACAGGAAGCAAAAGTGACTAAGTGGTGGGCAGCAACATGGAATTTATTTTCATGTTCCAACTTCCTGACAATGTTAAGAATTTGATGACTTAAAATTTGTGACATCAGGGTGTGACAACTGGAATTTTTTTCCAGAGTAAAGGGATTGTAAGAAAGAAATAATCAAGTTTCACTTAAAACAAGTTTCCAGTTATGCTAAAGAAACACAAGCCCTAAGTGAATTATGTCCACTGATATTTAATCAGACAACTAAATAAACTATCCCTTTTCTATGCTAGTTATCTCTTCTGGTTGGTTACATACCTTTTTAATTTTGGCAGTGTCTGCGAGTCGGGGGAGTTCATCTAGAGAAACCTGTTGGCCTTCTACCTGAGATGCTATATCTTCCACATTTACAGTTTTTCCTTCGTCCGTAACCAGAACAATGAGAACTGCTGTGTCACTGTCTGAAATGCCAAACTTCTTAAATGCATCAGAAATCTAAGATGAAAAATAGTAAAATGAGTGTCCTGGTTTGAGCAACACAGGACTGATTTATCTTCTAATGCTTGGGAAAACTGCACTTTTAGAAGACTCCAGTGTCTGCATTTGTGAAAATATTTACTTTATAGACAGTGATGGTGTGTGGGTTTCAAGGTCTCAGTGTTTTCGAGCCTTGCCAGGGGCAGGGATGAGGAGGAGTGAGACCCAGGCACTTGACCCAAGCTGGCCAACAGGATTATTTCATGCCACGAATGTCATATTCAATATAAATTAGAAAGTTTGCTGCGAAACTCCTTCTCTTCCTCAATGGCAGCGGTCCAGAGAACTTCTTGCCCCGGTGCTGGACCCCTGAGCCTTTCCCTTCCTCCCCAAGCCATAGCACTTGCAGTGTCCCATATTTGCTGTCCACTGCTGGGAGTGCACAGCTTCCTACTGATAGAATGGGCTGAGTATAACCCTTGTATTTTATATGGCTATTGGGATCAATATTGGTTTTTTAGTGTTATTAATGTTAATTATCTAGTCTTATTCTATTAAATCTGTTTGTATTTCAACCCTTGGGTTTACTTGTTTTTTTCCAATTCCCCTTCCCTGGTGGGGAAGGGTCATCAGGTGGTAGAATAATTGTCTAAATGACAATAAATTGTTGTGGGTTTCTCAAACCATATCAATGAGTCATTTTCTTACCACATATAAGCAACTTTTTCAGTTACTGGGTCAAATAAACCAAGAGTATAAACTGACACTTGTTTTACATTAATGGAATTCTGACGAGCTACAAGAGATTACAGCAAACTGGTGTTGCTAAAATAACAGGAACTTCTATTAGTAGCCAGGTAAACGGCTAAGTGCATACATATATTTAGTTTGGCTGCATGGATCTTTGCAAGCTTCCCTGGCAAAAAAAAGACATTTATTCAGTAAATCTTACATTGTTGTTTGGTGAAAGGCTGAAAATAATTTCTGAATAGAGAGTTCTGGTCTTCATTTTACCTATCTTGTGTAGATGAACTGCTTTGTTTACCGCCACGAGAATTTGAAAAGGATCTACAATCTGTAAAATACAACAAAAGAAGTTAAAATTTAACATGCTATTTTGAACCCCGGAAAAACCTGACTACTTAATTTTGCTTAAGTCTGCAACCATAAAAGTGAACAATACAGTATTTTGCAAGTTATTTTAGTCATTCTTGCTCTTCCAAAGTTAATGTGGTTATTCACCGTGTGGGATAATAGTTGACATAAAGTTGTATTTCAGGTTACTGAAATCTTTTGAAAAAAGAATCACATTAATAAACCTTCTGTCAGTAAAGTGATAGATTCCTTTCCGCCCCCCCACCCCCCCTTCCCTAACTACTGCTTTGCTAACTCTAACAAAAAAAGACTACATTCAGAAACCAGTTATGGGTTTAAATGAGAACTAAGGCTCCAAACAGCGGCGATTTTTGACAGAGTATTAAACACTTAGTACCACATTTTCTTCAGGTGGAAGTAGGTTTAAATAGCTCCACCAAGTAGGGTGCGAAGTGAATCAAAATGACACTTGTTTTGGCCAATCCTGCCAAGGCAATTTTACACAGACAAACCCTTACGCTTGTAGGGCACTGAAATGAAATCAAAGGAGGGGCCTTTCTGCAGAGAAAGCAAAGCAGGTGTACAGCAGCCTGTATGCCAGGGATTACAAACGCTGGCCGTTTCTCACGCAGTTCCCACAGGAAAGGATTTCCACCCTTCAGCCCTGTCACGCCGCCCGAAGAGGACAACACACCCCTCCCCTCACCATGGCCGGGTTTATGAACGCTCCTTCCATGGATCCTTCCATGGCCTTTTTCCTCAGGGCGGCGGCGTTTCTGAGGCGGTCGAAGAGCAGGAGGGTCACGCCGCAGCCGGGGAACAGCTCCAGCTGGTGCCTCACGGCCATCCCGCCGCCTCCGCCGCGGGACACCCACCCGCTCTCTCCCCTGTTAAAACACCGTCTTAGTAACACCCCACCGTTCCTTGAGGGGAAACCCCCACGCGTGCGGGCTCCACGGCCGCAGGCAGGCCGCGCCTCCCTCCCCGCCGCTCTCCTCACCCCTTCCCGCCCGCCAGCGGCCGCGCTTCCCTTCCTCCCTCCCTTCTTCCCTCCCTCCTTCCCGGCCCCGCCGCCGCCGCCACCGCCATGCCCCCCCAATCCCTCACCGCCGCCCGGCGATGGCCTCCGCCGCAGCCCGCTGCCGCCAGGCCCCTCCTCCCGGCGCCCAGCCCTCCCCGGAAGGGCGGCCCCTTCCCGGCCAGCGCGGTGGCGGCGGCGGTAGCAGCAGCGAGAGCAGCATGGAGCGGGGCGAGGCCTACGGCTTCTCCGCCGTCATGAGCAGCACCTTTCTGCTGTCGTGCCTGCTCTTTGCGGCCATCAACCGCCGCCAGCGCGGGCCCTACATGGACGAGGCCTTCCACGTCCCCCAGGCGCAGGCCTACTGCCATGGCCGCTTCCTGCAGGTGCTGGGTGGGAGCCTTTCCAGCTGGTGTTTTCCAGTCAGGATGGATGGTTTCTATAAACATACCGCGGGTGCTTTGAAAAGGGAATCGTTTGTGGGCGTTGTTGTCCGAAGCGCTGGTGTCTGCCGTCTCTGGTGTAGTAGTGCGCCAGGCAGGATGCAAAGCTTCCGAAAATTTCAGTCTCATAATGCCAGAAATTCACTAAATGTCAAGCTAACAAAATGGGGCATGGGTGGGGATGGTATGTCATACCTGTCGCACATCCCTGGTCCCTTTTTTATGTGGTGTCAGCTCCGTAACCCTGTTTCTCTCCCCAGTGGGACCCCATGATCACCACGCTGCCGGGCCTGTACCTGGCCTCGGTGGGAGTCGTGAAGCCGGCGGCCTGGCTCTTCGGGTGGACGGGAAGCGTGGTGTGCTCTGCGGCAATGCTCCGCTTCATTAACCTCCTTTTCAGTGCCGGGAACTTCTATCTACTGTATTTACTTCTGCTCAAGATCCATCAGAAGAATAAGGTACGGTCAAAGTAGAATAATTTTATGTGCTTGTACAAGCAGTTTTGGTGGCTCTGCGTATGTTTGCTTCACTACATATGTGAGCTGTTCTCAGCTTTGTATAACTGCAAATACTACTACCAGTTTAGCCGAGGAGGCACATTCCTTTTCTCTAAATCTTTTTTAATATCCTTTTTCTCTCGCAGGGTGCAATCTTCTAAAAATTTACTCTTGTGCATAAGTAGTCCCATGGAAATAAAAGTTAAAGTTAGTACACGTGTAGACCTACTGATCAGATCCAAAGTCCAAATGCTCATCTGGTTGGAATTTCTTGAGACTCTCCACAAAACTTCAACGTGTGAATCCTGAGTAAAGCCCTGTGAGCTGCATTTAAACTAAAATGTATGTTTTAGAAAGATACCAGGTTTGATGTCAATATTTAGAACTGGAGAATAAATCAAGTTGGAAAGAACTGAAGAGTGATTCAGTTTGGAAGGGACCTTAGGATGTCCACCTTCCAAGCTCAAAGCAGGCCAGCCCTGAGATCAGATTGCGTTGCTTAGGGTTGGAACAAGGAAGACTCTCCAAGCATGGAGAATGACTGCACAGCCTCTCTGGGCAACCTGCTCCTTACCCGACTGGCCTTATGGCGAAGAAGGTTTTTCTTACATCCAGTCTGAACCTCTCAGTTTATGACTGCTGTCTCTTGTGGTCCCACCGGGTAGCACTTCAAGGAGCCTGAGTCCCTTTACCTGTTGACATCCTCACAGGTATTGGTAGGCTGCTGTTTGGTCCCACCAAGCCATCTATTTTCCAGGCTGAACATGGCCAGCTCCCTCAGCCTCGAGTGCTCTCTGAAGCAGGTGCTTCAGCCCTCAACTGCCTTGGTGGCCCTCTGCCATTGCTCCCGTTTACTAGTGCCTTTTTTGTATCACAGGGCACAAAATTGGGTGTGGTATTCTAGGTGCAGCCTAACAAATAAAGAGGGATAATCTTTCCCTTAATCTGCTGCGATGCTTTTGTTAATGTAGCCCAGGAGGCTGTGGCCGTTCCTTAGTGCCAGGGCATGCTGCTGGCTCATGTTCACACCTCGTATCTGCCAAAACCCCCAAGTCCCTTTACACAGAGCAGCAACTCCTCCCGTACTCCATGCCTAGCCTGTATCATTGTGGGGATTTCTTCCTTTCCAGGTGCAGGCATTTGCATTTGTCCTTGTTGAATTTAATAAGATTTCTGTTGCCCCATTCCTCCAGCCTGTCTAGGTCACTCTGGATGGCAGCTCTGCTCTTTAGCATCTTGCCTGTCCCCCCCCAGTTTAGTGTCATTTGCAGACTTGATGAGGGTGTACTCTTACTGCCTTCAAGTCATTGGTAAATATGCTAAATAGGACGGGTCCCAGTGTAGATCCCTGTGATACTCTGCTTGTTAATGCTTACCTTTGGATGGAGTGTGACCACTTAGCCATCCAGTTTTTGCCTGTCTCTCTGTCCACCCATCCAGACCATAACAGTTCAATTTGGATACAAGAATATTGTGTGTTTAAAGTGATGCAGCATCCACCACTGCAGTAGGTAATTTTTTCAGTGTTTAATGGCCTATTCAAAGTCTTTCACCTTAGTGAAGTTCTTTAGTTTCACTTTTAACCATAAGAACATTTTTTCCTGTTCCCAAATAACTGAAGGATTCCTTTACTATAAAGAAAACTTCTTTTGATGTATTTTCTTACAGGAGACTTCATTTTTAAGCACATGATAAGACTATACAGAATTGGGTCAAATTCAATAAAGTGTTTCCACTTTTGGAACACTTTTAATTTTATGCTTGGAGGTGGAAATACAAATGTAAGAAAACAAAAGGTTTCATGACAGTAGTCTAAGCATTAGGAAGTGTAGTTGTATTGTTGGCACTTCTCTGAACTCAGCGTTTTCTCTGTTCCCCTTTTCTTTAAGGTGCTGACTGGCTGTTTCCCCCCACGCTACATCATTCAGAAACATCATGCAACATTTTTTAACATTGTGAATTGTGTTGTCTCACGTAGCAAGTGGGATAATTGGGAGGAGTTTTTAACTGCATGGTCTCCCACCTTCTTTAAAGTTTCTTTTCTAACTTATGAATTATAAAGAAGATAAACAATAAAAGCTGCACCAAAGACCAGGAACTTGGAACTGGCCACTCAGTGGACTGGCTTCAAAAGAGGCAATAGTAAAAGCATAGAATGATGTGTTTTGCTGTCTCAAAAATAAACAGAATCTGATGATGAGATTGCAGGGGCATAAAACATTGATTTCCGCCCCCCCGCCCCCTTCTTCCCATTAGTGTATCTCTTTTATCCTAGGTGTGGGAGCAATTATACTCTCACAATGATGCTAGTGCCACAAATACGTGAACACCTGACATATGAAAGAAGTTGGTGTATTTCCATTGCCGTATTTTTAACTCACTTGCAATAATGTTCTGTACTTTCATTTGTTTTTTAATGTTGTATAGTCTGACACTCTGTATTAACATAGCAGGAGGTTAACAAAAGTACAGCATGCGTGCTTGTGCAGTAATAAAACCAAAGAGCATAAGAGATGTTGTGTTGTGTTAATGGCGTTTTTAAGAATGATACTTTTTTTTTTGTTTGCTTGTGTTTGTGTTTTTTTGTGATTTATTTTTATTTTTGTTGGACGTTTCTAACTACATTTTTCTGCTTCTTCTCTAGGCTGTGTCTGGTTTCCAGAGAATCTTGTCTACATTAACTCTTGCAATGTTTCCCACCCTTTATTTTTTTACATTCCTTTATTATACGGACCCGGGATCAGTATTTTTTACTCTCTTTGCCTATTTAATGTGCCTTTACGGTAACCATAAAACTTCAGCTCTGCTTGGATTTTGTGGCTTCATGTTTCGTCAGACAAATATTGTGTGGACAGTTTTTTGTGCTGGAAACGTTGTTGCAGAGAAGCTAAATGAAGCCTGGAAGACAGAGTTACAGAAAAAGAAAGATGAAAAGATTTCTTCCAGGAAAGGATCACTTTCAGATTTGATGAGAATATTGAGGTTTCTTATTAAATATCTCATATCACTTAAAAACTTAGTTACACTTACTGCTTTAACTTGGCCATACATCATATTAGTAACTGTGTTCTTTGTTTTTGTCTTCGTCAATGATGGAATAGTTGTTGGTGACAGAAGTAGCCATGAAGCCTGTTTGCACTTTCCTCAGCTGTTCTATTTTCTGTCCTTTACTGTCTTTTTTTCATTCCCTCATTTATTGACCCCTACTAAAATCAGGAAATTCCTTCTGTCATTACGAAAGCACCCTGTGCAGTACAGCTTAATCGCTGTCATCTCTTTATTCCTGATCTGGAAATTTACCTACGTTCATAAGTATTTACTAGCAGATAACAGACATTATACATTCTATGTCTGGAGAAAAATCTTCCAAAGACATGAGCTTGTAAAATACATATTAGTTCCAGTCTATATGTTTGCTGGCTGGAGTTTTGCTGATACACTAAAATCAAAATCAATATTCTGGATCTTAATGTATTTTGTATGTTTATTAGCAGTCACAGTTCCTCAAAAATTGCTAGAATTTCGTTACTTTATTTTGCCATTCTTAATATATAGGCTCAATATTCCATTTCCATCTCTATATAGACAGCTTCTGGAGTTGGCGTTTTATATTGTTGTGAATGCCGTAACTTTTTATCTTTTTCTAAACAAAACATTCCAATGGCCAAATAGTGATGAAATCCAGAGGTTTATGTGGTGACTTTTTTTTCTTTTTTTTTTTTTTTTGATACTTTCATACCCTTTGGAAAACCCAGTTCTTTTTCAGGACTGTGGACTCTGGAATGAAGCAACATGTTTTGCATGAAGACTTTTTTCCCCAGTTGGAATTGGGGAAGTAAGCTGTTTGTTTGTATTCTTGCAACTGAATGTCAGATCTGGTATGTTGTAATGTGAAGATATTCCATATATTGAATTTATGAGCTCCTGGAATTAACAAATTCAACATGAGGGGGAATTTGAGAACACCTTTCTGTAATTAATGTGAAATAAGGGAAATGTTTACAGTTATTTTTCATTATAATAAAACATTATGTAACATGGCCTTGAAGGTATGACAGTTTCTAAGTATGTTTCAGAGATTTCTCTTTAAAATGAAGTATTTCAGTGTTTAATCTTTTTGTTCCCTCTGGGTGCATATTTACTTCTTGGATCAGGCCACTTCCATCTAGATTTGCCAGCGGTCAAGGTATGAGCTACTACTGAAGTATAATGTTTTCAGAACCTCCTACATCCCACTGAATTTTCATGATTTTTTGTCAATAAATGCTTACATTACTTTTGCAAACACAATGTAGGCTTTCAAATCATTAGAGCATTTTGAAAATTTTATTTCAAACTGATACTTAGAAAATACAGTGGAGGCTATGTGCGTGTACCTTCTTTGGGGAGTAAATGTTATTGCACAACAAAAGATAAATCGCAGTTGATGATGTGACCTATTAGCAGGGGAGTAATTTATGTATGTCAGACCCAAATGTGTCGTTGCACAGTGGAATGCAGTCTAATGAATACCCTTTTAAATAATCAGGCTTTTATGTCCTGAGGTTCTGTGTTCACAGCTTTGTATTGAAGTGGGATATGAGTGCACTCCTGAGTTCAGCCGAATGTTTCTAACATCTTTGATGTGTAATCTTAAAGAAATACAAATGGCATTACTGAATTGTTCTTTTAAATGTTTTTCATATATGTACAAATCTAGTGGAACTAGGGAGTATGTATTTTGTTTTACAAAGGTAAAATGCAATGTGTATATGTATATTTATTTATTTTTAAAAGGATCTAGTGCATTATCATTAGAATAAAAGAAGTCTATAATGGTTCCTGTCAGTAAATTACTTCAATTAGGTGATCAATATTTTTTAGTCTAAAGTTAACTGTTAATCAGTTTTATAAATACAAATAAATTATGTGGTGGGGGGATCCAAAACTTCACATACTGTGTAGCATCTCTTCTTTCTTGTTCTGTAATGAAAATACTGCAGCCAAATCTATGCAAACATATCTTATTATTGCCCCTCCAGTCACTCTGAAATGGAATTGTTTCTCAAAAGGTCAGTACTGTGGAGTTATTTACTCACATCGGTAGGGTTATTTTTTTTCTTTTACAGTATGCAGATCAATGTCCTGGCTCTGATGCTTTCCCCGTGCTAACACTGCGAAGAGTGCCGTTAACTCAGATTCTCCTGTCCAATGTCTTTGCAACCCTGTTTCTTCTAAGGAAACCTTAAAGCCACTCTTCAATGAGTAGGTTTATTTGTATTGAATTTAAGACCTTTGCCAGGACACTGTTTGCATCTTAGCCTGTTGCCGGCATGGTAATTCATTGATAATGTGCGTACCACGGGGAAAGCCATTTTCCATCACTACCTATTTATTTGCTTTATCAAGTTGAAGGGACAAAAGAAACCAGAAATGGGTCGCTTTTCAAGAATCCAGTGTGGCTCTTAAAGACCCCGGGTTCCATTACCACTCTTGTCTTGTGGTTTTAGCGTGACAGATTTGGTATTGGGGGGGGTGGGGGGAGGAAGTCTTGCATGCCTTCTGCTTCCAATTTTCTTTCTGTATGCCAGGCCAGTAAAAATGTAAACAAGGTCAAGATCGTACGCATGTTTTAGTACAACTTCATTTGCATCCTGAAATATCAGTACTGAGTGAGTTGGAACGGTAATACGGGAAGGGACGGGGGTCTGGCTAGAATTCGGAATTGTCTTCTAGATCTGCTTTTTTCCCTGGCTTTTTGGAGGGGAGCAGGTGTTCATTCACTTGACAAGTTGCAAAAATGCCTGTGCTTACGTAGTCCGCAGGTGTTTTGTTTCGTCCAGCATGTCTATTGATACTGGTATCTGAATGCCTTCGATTATCAACACTGTTAAGAGGTAATGTTTATGCTTCCTGCTTATTCTTAACAGAGTTAGCAGCTGTGTTTCGAGTTAAAAGAACCGAGTTTAAATATATACCCTGTTAATGTATTTCTTTTGTAAAGAAAAGTGAATGCAAAAAAGTCCCCCAAAATTTAGAGCTCCACATCATAAGAAAAATTACATGTAGAGAGATGTCTTTTTTAACCAGCATTCTAAGACGGCGTAATATTTTATCACAGGATTTGTCAGGATACTATATATTTTAATTCAAGAGTACAATTATTCTCAACGTATTTTGCTAATTTAAAAGCACGCTGAGTTGATATAAGTTTAAACTAAAGCTGAAAGTCCATGAATTACTAAAACATGAAAGGAGAATCTATTTTTACAGTAAGGCTGTTTTCACTTTTGCTGATGAACCACATGGAATTTGTAGGTAATATTCAATGTTAGCCTGATTCAGTCTCAGAAATCCAGATGGTTGTAACGATATCATAATTAGTCATAAAGGTAGGTCTCCAAATTCTATCAACATCTCTTAGAAATTTAACAAGTAGCAGTAGCATTGTTTAAATCTAGATATAAGAATTAATTGAACAAACTTTATAATCTTGGAGCAAGTATCTTTTGGAAAATTGATTTTAGTATTTTGCTCCTGAAATGTTTCCATTGTAGTTGTTTGTAATTTATTAGCTATTTGTCTTAAAGGCATGCAGAAAGGACTGTGTTTATGTTGCCAAGGTCTTCTAGTTTCAGTAGAACCGTAATTGCTTACTTTAGGTTAATTCCTCAGCAGATGTCATTTGGCAATGAAATTACTTACAGCAGCATTAAAACGATAATTTATTGTAAATTTTATTAATCAGCTATCCATTTAGAAAAAAAAATCACAGTAATTTGTTGAAATGTCCAAGATGAGGACAAAAATAGCGTAGCTAACATTTTTATAATCGCTGTTTAAGAATAAAGGCTCAGGTTCAGTTTTTCTCGGACAGAAAGGTGATGATTTTTCAGTAACTATCAGAATAATAAAAATGAGAGCTGAACAGCTGCAGCACGGCCAAATTGTTTTGAGGTGGGGGAAAAAACCCACAAATAATTAAACACATTGGTTTTTACTTTTACTTAAAAATAGGTTGTTATTTGGGAAGATATGAAGTTTGATAATCCTATATGCTGTGAGTTGCCTTTTCTGTTATTTGTGAGCATTCTATATTTCATTCCTTTTAAGTTCTTTGACAACACGTGTTCATGTTCAAAATTAGCTGGAATTTTACACCATAGGCAATATGTGCTTCCTGAAATATGTTTTTTTTTTTTTTTTTTATCTGTTACTTTTCTTGTGAGTAGATAAACCCGGTGGATTACTTCTGTTAAAAATATTGTAGGAAAAAGTATTCTGTAGTTTCTGGGGACAGACAATTTTTGTTTGTTAATTCAGATCCGATTTTTTTTTTTTTTTCCCACAAGGTGGCAGTTTTGTGCCATCTCGTTGAGGTGACCACCTGCTTCGTGCAATTGCCGCTTGGAATCATAAAGTCAGGGTTTTTAGCAAGGCTGTGTCTGAGAATTGGAAAACGTCAAGTTCTCGCATGGCTGATTGCTTGTTTTAGTAACTGGTTTAGCTGAAATGTCCTTGTCTGTAATTTTAAACGTGTATCGTACATTAAGTTTTAGAAGAAGAGCAAGTTTTAGTCATCTTTAAAATGTCTTGTTTTGACATTTTTGCTATTTGTGGAATTTACATGTCTGGTCAGAAAGAACAAAATGAAACTTAAAAGTTTACTGTTGAAATGATGTCATTGTTTTAAACAGTGTAGTTGCTTACAAAGTTAACAGATTTCTGTCTGCTGTTTTATTACTAAATTTCACAGCATTCTTATTTTCTTCACATACTCATTCTATTCAGTGCTGTCTAGAAAGAAAAAAAAAAAAAGGAAGACAAATTGAGGAAGCCAAAGTAATTATACTTTTGAGACTGACACACTGTGCTTTCCTGAAATACTCTTTAGTTGGAAGATGCACATATGAAATATAAATGCTCAAATGTCTGTTAGGCCTATAGTAGTTGACATACTGCATTTTAAATGCGTTGTCTAGTTTTTGTGTAATGAAAAAGTGTAAAGCCAGAGTCCGTGAAAATGACTGCTTCCAATTATCTCAGATTCTTTGTATTCACCATCCTAATTTTTTCCCCCTGAAAAGCTTTGCTTCCCTTGCTTATCTCTTGTTAGATAGGATATGCTTTTTATTTTTGATTCAGTGACATTTGTATGTCAGCTGAGGCATCTTCTGTAGAAAAACATCCTTCTTAGAAGCATGCTTTAGATGAATGCAGATAATTGGTTTTACTAACAAACCAATTTACTAACGACCCAAATTTTGCAAACAAAAAGAATCTCTCCACGAGACAGAAATGCTAACCTAGCTAGCAGTCTGTAGTTAAAATGCTCTTAATTTGCGAGGTTTTTGTGCTTTATCTCAGAATGCTCAGGACCTCACACTGTTCCTTCAGCTTCGGGGATAGTTGGGATATGAGGAGCAGGAAGCAAAAGGTTTGTACAGGTAATTGCCATTGCGGTGCTGCTGTAGATAAGAGTGTTCAAGAAATGTGAGCTTACTTGGTCTGCAGCTGTCTGTCAGTAATAGGGAAGGGGTTGCTTTCGTTTTCAAATTGTTAGTTGCCCAGGCACTCTAGTGTTTTTATAAAGCAAAAATTGTATCTTAAAAAAATAAACACTTTTAAAACAATGTCTTCCCACATGCTTTATATCCTGGTTTTAAGTAGATGTAAATTAATATTCCATGCATTTGATTCAAATCGGTATGAACTCGTGTTAATAGTAGCAGTGTACGCCTTGTCAAAGATGTAATTGCACGAGTTTGTGTCCTTAGCTACCTTCAGTTCTTCTCTAATGAGATTGCCACATTTTCATGAGAACCCTCCTAAAAGTATTGTCATAGAAATAATCTTTTGAGTATACAATGCAAAAGGAATGCTTATGGTGATTATCGCTGACAAGAGTCTCTAATTTTAGGCCACCGCTTCAGACCTGCAAACTTAATACATGTAAATCACGCTGCATTTTCCTGCATTCCCATCAAATCTCAAACAAAGCATCGCCTGGCTGAATTGAAATTGAAATGACAAGCTTCAAAAGAACAAAGGAGACGCAGTCAGGAATATCACCTCTTTCAGAGATAGGCCTTCACCCTCCGGGTCAGTGCGGAGCGAATGCCACAACGTTGGTGCGTGGGAGTAAACACATCACAGCTGAAGTCCTGGCGAAGAGCAGCGTGGGTGTTTTATATGTGAGTTTCCTTTGTTGCATATAGGATTCCTCACTCGCTGCCCCGTGCGCTCCTGTGCTGCTATAGCACTATATACCTTTCATTACCAAGAGCATTATATTGTGTCATTAGTCCGTAGCGAAGATGGGAATTCATCTGCCAGACGTCTTGTCAAAACTACCTTCTAGTGCGGTCTGCTCTCCAGAGCATCGCCTGCTCAGGCAGGGCACTCGCGTGAGCTGGGGAAGCCTCACAGCAGAGATTTAGGCCAAAACGGCCCCTCTTTGAGCTGATTTTCCTGGCAGCCACTCTGCTAGCTAAATTTGAAAAGTTTCAGCCCAGTACAATGTGTTAACTTGGTTTATAGTCGCAAGAAGCTTTGTGGAATAACCTTCCCTGTTCAGGTCCAGTCCCCCAGGAAAAGAACCAGGAACATGTCAAAGGAAAAGGAATTTGCTGACGATAGCAGAGTTGTATGTGTCCTTGCTAAAAATGTACTGGTGCACGTTTGCTTCAATAACAGTGAGTTTTGTTCAATTAATTAATTATTACTAGAGATGTAATTTTCTGCATTCTTTTCTGAAACAGGGAAAGAAAAGAAGTGAAGTGCTTGCACTTTGCTTAGGAATTAAGAAGAAAATATGTTTGGGATTTTGG
Organism: Rissa tridactyla; assembly: GCF_028500815.1. Classification (NCBI taxonomy): domain Eukaryota; kingdom Metazoa; phylum Chordata; class Aves; order Charadriiformes; family Laridae; genus Rissa; species Rissa tridactyla. The sequence goes on from NC_071466.1 coordinate 202,306,999, forward strand.
AACCATCTGTTGTCTGAGAGGAGCTTTGAGGAGCTTTAAGTTTGCCTTCAAGATAAATACTAGTGATTTCCCTCCACCCTCCTTTACTGCTTATAAAATATACACTGCTTAAATTTTGGAGGGGGCGGAGGAGGAGGTAGCATTACAGTGGCCCGATCCGGCTGTTTGCCTGACAGGAGGCCACAAAACTTTATCTGGGAACTTTCACCAAGGAGGGAATTAGATTCTACATTATGTAAGTGAATCCTGTAGAGTTTAATATTTTGTAGCTGAAATGGAGCACATTTTCTGAAAATACACTTTTATTTAAAGCCATCAAGTAATGATGAATTTGCCATATCCTTTGACAAGCTTTTTCAGAGATTAATTACCCGTGCTCTTAGGAAACTTTTTTCTCTAGTGATTAGCTTTATGCTACATTTGTGCAATGACCTCTCTCCCCATTTTCTTCTACCTGCGTGGTACCTTTTACCTTCTGCCTTTCTCTTCCACCTGCATGGGTATGCACCAGTCATATTGGTGTGTGCAGATCAGAACCCAATAACCTCTTAACCTACTGACCTACAGAGATGTGAGCACTCATGTGTTCCAGGTTGTTTTTCCTCCAGCTTTTTTTTCAGCATGTAAAGAAGTAAGGTCACCAGAATTGAAGACTGCGCAACACTTTTGAGCTCTTCTTTTTTTTTTTTTTTTTTTTTTTTAAAAGTATCATCTACCTGGATATAAAGTACCTTGCTCCGTTTAGCCAAAGCAAGCTCAGTGGCACCTTGTATGGCTACCCTTAGTTTGAAACGCGTGCTAGCTATCTTGTAGGTGAAGCACCACTTTTTGACGTTTAAAGTCAGGCTAATGGAAAAATCAGTCCCAAATCAATATATTAACAGTTCCCATAATGACTGCTTTCATCTTTGTCAGTGAGAAGTGGCCAGAGGTATGCACATCAGTTGATGGGAATAACCAGGGAGGAGCAAGCAGAGTTAGGGCATGTGAAGTTTCAGTTTGGCCGAGCAGTTTGTGATTTGTCTGTTTCCCCTACAGCTCCTTGAAGTTAAATGCTTATTGAGGTAAATTTAGTTGAATGGCTACAGTCTTGGTTTGTAAAGGCAGGGCTAAGTTGAGTAGCTCGCTGTTGTATTGAGAAGCTGGCTATGTTTGCCTTGAGACATGATTTCTTCATGGAGGTTGAGCACAAGAATGTTCCTCTTCTGTTTGGTTTGAAATGGAGGTGTTCAGACTATGAGAATGGGGTGGCTCTGGAAGGAGGCCCTCTTTCCTCTGCCTCAGGTTGACTAAACCAAATTGTGGTTGCCTTGATGGGGCTCTGACTACTCTCTATCCCGTGGAGTCAGTCTGCTTGAGGGCCTTACAGGGCTTTACCTTTTGTTTTAATAAGGTTATCAGAGCAGCTAACTTTGCCAGAAGCCTTTGATTTCTAAAAACACAGCCACCAAAACTGGTGGGCACATTACTCTTGCAATTTGGAATCCTAGTTTTATAATTAAAACTTCTTTGTGAATAAAGAGTCTTTCTGGAAAATAAATGTCAATCCTACGAGCAATTAAGGCTTCTATAAACCTTAGCATACAATTATGTCAAAGATCAGTTAATGCACGTTAGTGACTGACTCTGAGTCGAAGATGTTAAACACCTGCAAAGATTCTACCTTGCTATTTAAGTCGCACATAATAGAGTACATGATGCTCTTGAATTTTTTTGCCCATCATTTTGTCAGCGAATAAGCAAACAAACAAGAAAAACCTTTAAAGTCAGTTATAACGTCTTGATAGTCTGCAGTTACTTGGCAAAAACCAGCATGTCAAAATCGGCTTGCAGTCAACGCCTTTCTTTTAGTAAAGAGCTTTAAAAGATTTCTGGTAGTTTTTGCGGTGATGGATCTCATGATAAATGTTCTTCAGCCCTTTTTGTGTTTTCTTTTACAATGTAAGATTCTCTTTCTAGATCTTGGCTTTATTGGCTTGTAGATGAAAAATTGATTTGAGCGTCTTCATTAAGTTAAAGAAGCGCATACATTTACACAAGTAGCGAGTAGTACTTGGACCAAATGGACCCACACTCTGCAGTCAAAATACAGAAACAGTGCGTGTTGACAGAATACATTGAATACTTCATTTTGTCATTAAACCTAGGATAAAATAAGCAGGATAATTTGGTATCAGATTTTAACATTTCATGTTACTCTGCAAATGTATAGATATTGACAATTTCTTTGATGCTTTGAACACACACTTCCAAGGCAGAGTTGAAGAAGGTAATTACAATCTAACTCTCTTTTCCATTACCCACACACTAAGTTAATTGAAATAGTAGTAAATACAACTTCATGAGTTGGATCTATTTTCATTTCAGTACTGCATTCTCCAAGGACACTATCGAGAGGATCTAAATCAACAGGAACTACAGACTAAAGAAATAATAATGCCCTCTTGAAACACTTCAGCTGCATGCTCTCAATCTTACAACCTGAAAGAACAGGCATAAAGGCCTTAAAGATTCTTGGATTCGGTATATACAGTAGAATGCATAATGATAAAAAATAAAATAAAACTCGAAGCAGTGACTACTGTTTTGCAAAGCTACCACTTGATATTTACAACAATGAAGCAATACAGGGAAATACAAAGCTGAAAAGACTTTTCTTGTGATGGATTTTCTGTTACCAGCTTGTGTAAGGTAGAAAGCAGCAGTGCACAATATCTGAAAAGGTAGGATCTAGTTGTGCAGGTGCTCATCTGCATTTTTATGGTCCTAAATACCTGTATAAATCTGATCCTTTTCTTTGAACCTTCGTTAGGACTTCTGTATTTTGATAGCAAATGAGAGAACAGAGTGAGGAGTGTGCCTGGTGGGTCCTATGGAGAAGAAAGATGAAAGTAATGCTGTGTGCGTTTACGGGGAGCTTGGGCCAGGAATAAATTCTATGGTAATGGCAACCCTACTCCACCCTGGCCCCTCAGTCCCCCAGTTTCATCTCTCTAGGGTGGCGGAACCCATCCCTCCCACTGTAGACCATTCCTCTTGCTTGACCATTCTTCCTTTGGTGCCACCCTCTCTTCTTCACGTAAGCGCGTGCCGCAGACTATCCGCAGTTGTAACTGCCTTTGTCCTGGCCGCCCTGGTGAGCTGAGACTGTTCCTTTGCCTTGTTCTTGCTGCTGAAAAACAAAACTCAGCACTCATTCAGGCAAGGATTTTGAGAAATCTAAAAGTAGGCTGTACTTATCATCAGCTTGGTGGAATGGCACCAAAAAGACTTGCCTGGGAAAAGAAAGAAAGAGTGTGTCATAATTCTACCCTGGTTGTCAGAAGGAAAATTTACCAAGGGGAGGTTTGCTTGCTTTGATTTTCATACCGGTAGTATGGCCTCTCCAGAGGATTGATTCATTTCAGCTAGGATGAGCTAACAGCCCTTTTGCCTTGTCCTGAGATAACGGTTACAAAGTGATAGAGCTCAGCAGACTCCATCGCTCCATCCTCAAGGAGCATTACAGCCCTAAAACTACACATCAGTCGTCAGCCCAGCCTAGCTCCCTTGTCTGAGATGTTGCAGTATCAGCACTGATCAACCTGGGAATGGATAGCTGTTTAGCAACCCAACAGCCAAAGGTGTCTTATTGATGTTTTCAGAACTTATAAACTATTTGACTCTTATTAGAGCCAATATAAATTGTGTCACCTATGGAAGATGTTTTCAAAGGCACAAATGCAGACCTGCCAGTCACTAGCACTTCAGTATTATGATACAGTCTCCAAAAGTCCTGAGATTTAAACTCAAAGGAGAGGCAATTTCTGTCATGCTTTCCTAATTTCTTGTACTCAGAGATACAGTAAATGTAGTTTTGTTAGAAGTGAAATGGGTATGGAAAACTGAAGTATCCCAGTTGACCTTGTAACACTCACTCTGTTCCATTCTTCTTGTTGTGTGGTTTCCCAATGAAGGTAGCGGAGACTGGATGAGGTAATGCACGAAAGGATATTTCTTCCCTAGATGTGTGGCTACAGAATGAAATGAACTTTTCGCTGCTTTCCATGTACACGTGTCCCTGTAAAAGATGAAAAGACCTCATCCTGGTTTCGGCTGGTGAGACAGGTTCTCTGGTGGCCCGTTACAGTATGATGTCCTTCCAAATGCATGGGTGCAGCTGGCGTTACTGGTCACGTGGCACTTGTAAATGACTTGTTTTCTTTCATTTCCAATAGCTTTCTTCTTTTTGTATTTCATCTGTGATATATGGCAAATTAGTCTCATTGGCTTTCCTCTTATTGGATAAGGATATTTTTCAATTTTGTATGTGTTGCCTTTGTTTTTTTTCCCTGCGTCTTATGGCAAAAAAGGTTTTTTTATAAAGAGAAGAGAAGAGGTAGTTATGTAGAACCAGCCTTGTCCTCTCATTCTATACTTTATTTAATTATTTGCAAGACTTAAAAATTGCTTCAGATAAATATATTTCCAATAATACACATAACCCAACAAAGAATTATAACCAGTGTTTTTGAAGGAAAAGTGTTGAATAGTCTTCTTTCTTTATAGGTTTTTTTAAAAAATACAGGTCCTCATGGAAGGAAAAACATTCAACTGAAGATTAATCTTTTATCATTAATAATAAAAGAGACTTTGCTTTAAAATAGAGTTGTAAAAATTAACCTTTACATTTTGGCTCCACTCACAAAGCAGAGATTGGTTTCCCTCTTGGACAGCAAGAGTCAATATCCTCTAATTCCTGCTGCTCCTATTAACCCTTCCCTTTATAGTTCAATTTAAATAAATAACTTGCAAATAAAACACAAATAAAAATAACTTTTTTAGACAAGGAAAAAGCCAAAGTGGGCAAACAAAGAGGAGAAGCCAGGGTACTAAGTATTTATCAACAGGAATCTTTAAGTTTCCATATTTTTAGGAAGATGGTTGCTTCCTTCTGTCTGAAGAGGTCCTTCACAGGAGCGAGTGGTGGTGCCGTGGTGGTGGTGAAGAAGTCAAGGCATCCATTGCAATACTTTCTGTATCCTGAAGACCTGAGCTCCCACCACCTGAGCCCGGACTTTGGCTTTTCTGGCCATATGCCCAATTTGCTCCCCCAACACCCTGATTCGGGGAAATTACCCAATTGGCTCTTTTATAGTAGCTTCTGATCTTATCTGGCATACTGCGCCATCGTAGCTAAGTACTGGTCAATTACACAATCTGCTACTGGAACTGGGGCTAAACCAGTACCTGGAAACAAGTCACTCGGTGGTGATGGGGTCTCGTATATCACTATGGGGCTCCTATCAGGGCTCTACAGCAAACCTTTGGAAAGGTTCAGGCAAGCCTTTGGTCACATTTAGAGGTGAATGAAGCTACTGAAAAGGAGCAGCCTCCGTTGGGAATTCCAGATTTATCAAAACCAAAGCTGTTGTGTATTTTTTAACAGAAAAATACAGTTATTCTGGATTGTTATTCCTACTTTTCAGAAATAACACTGATAGAACGTACTCTAGTAAATGAACAATGTCAAGAATGAAATCTGTATTTACTAGCGTGGCACATTCATTTAATGATGGCAGACAGTAAATCATGATTTCACTGTTAGAAGTTAAAGTACTTAAAGTAACGAATGAGCGCCTGGGCTACCCGGGCTTGTTAAAAGAACAACTATAAAAGAAGATTTAAAAAAAGGTAAAATGCCTAATGAACGTTGCTAAGAGGTCAGCACCTCCAAGGCTTGGATTTGGACTTTTTGAACTGGTGGCAAAAATGGACAATAAAAATTCTTATTAACACCGTAACGGTCAAATATAAAATGTACTACATAAATACCCATGTGAATGAAAGTCCTTGCAAGTGGAGACAATGCATATGTATAATGAGGCAAAAGATGAGTGAAAAAGGCTGTCATAGGTAGTAAAGTTGCTCTTTGCACCTTTGATGTTGCTAAAGAATGTCAGAGGGTCACAGAAATGGGTGACACCTTCAGTATCCTGCAGCTGAGTGAGGAGCAGAAGACCCCAGCTCCAAACCACACCAGCCTGCGGCAGAGTGAGGGGACTATGTAGCAGCAATTAAAAGACCAAGGGGAATAAGTCGGTAACTGGACCTCATCAGACCCTGAATATTTAAAAGAAAAGGAGACCTACTTAGAGACCGGCTGATGTTTGCTAATATCTATACATAAAAATGGGAGCTATAAAAGGGGAAGAAACAGGAGCCTGACAGTGCTGTGGTTTGAACCAGATGTTGTTGAAGCTGCTGGTGGCAACTTGAGAGGAGAAACACGTCCTGCTCCCTCCACATGCTCCTCCTCTCCTCTAATATTTGTTACTCAACCTTTCCCTGTTAAAAAATTCGTCATGGTTATAAGCTCTGGCACTGATTTCTTACAATGATCACCTAAAAATGCTGCAATAGCTCCTGAACTGCTGCCCTCAGAGCACGCTGGCTGCCTACTGATAAAAGGGCATGGCTACTCTGTGGGGTACAGGAGCGACCCCTGTAGCTGCTATAAGGGTACCTGCATCTACCTGTTACCACCACTCACCCCACAAATCAAGTTATACATGAGAAATTTAAATATTTTTGGAAGGGACTGATGTTCATGCAGGAGCCCAGATGAATAAGGAGACAGGGCACATGTCTGAATTTTCCTGGGAACATCATGTTTCTGCAGTTGAAAGTCTGCTTTACCTAGATTAGAGGATTTGGAAAAAATAGATAGGATTTCCAGGTGCTTTACACACTACTTGGAAAAACATCTGCAAACCAGCTGGAAACCTCCATGCACTGCACAGATGAACCCCACAGCGTGCGGGCAGTCGGTCGGGAGCATCACGTCCACGCCGGGCTTACAGCTGTGCACGGCGAGGGGCAAACGCACGCGTTTCCACTCGGAAAGGCAGCGTGGAAATGTGGGAATCGCTGCAACACGGTGGTGGGGAGAGGTGGAGATGGCTCTGCTTGTGCTCACAGGGGCTGTGTCCGAGGGCCAGGGGCAGCAGGCGGTCATGGGGTGGGAATGAGGAATTTCAGCGCAGGGCAGTAACGGGGGTGGTGTTCCCATGGCAGCGGTATGACCCTCAGGGAGAAACTTCACGTGTAAGTGGAGATTTTATTTAGCCTGGTGTACAACCACCAGTGAAAGAGAGGATTCTCATCCAAGTGTTATTTTAATGGCAATACAGGGATAACGTAAATCTGATGTCCAGTCAAAGTGAATTCAAGAAACTCACAAAACTGTACAATGCGGTGTTAGCAAATGTAAACTTTTCCTTTTTTCGTGGCTATCTGGGGCAATTTTCCTTCACAGAAACTTAAAATAATTGCTGACAATTTAAAACCTGAGAGCAGGTAGGTGACCTGCTGATGAAAGCCACAGCTCTGAGAGCTCCTGATTCAAACAATGACATTTTTCGTTCTTCACCTCACCTATTACTGTACAACGCGGATAATAAGGAAAACGCTGAGACCTTAGCACTGACTCTGCTGTTGCAGTTTTTCAGTTAATTGCAAATAGGGCTGTGTTGCTTTTAAATACCCCGCATTTCTAAAGTATATTACTATTAGGAATTCACTGCATTTTATTATGGCATTTCTCTCACACAAAGCAATCCTGCCTCAAAAAGTAATCATTGTCTGTCTGAATGAAAATAAAATGCTGGTATGCTTGGAATTCGGTACTGCCTAAGCAGAACATCTTGAAAGATGTTCCCTTATAAAGCTGTTGCTTGTTTCTTCTTTTTTTCCCTCTCCTGGAGAGTATGAGATTTTCATTACAAGTGGCACATGTTGTAATAAGTCATATCTGCTCGACAAGTATCTATGCTAACCATAAACATGACCCAAGGCGCATTAGTCAGCCAGAAAGAGCTTGTCAAATAAAGCCTGTCTGCAGGAGGACAGAAGATGCTTATTGGAATTCGGTGAGTGTCAGGGGTGGTCCCTGCTGCCACTGCCACTGCTCCTCCAAAGGCATGTTAATTAAAGAAGATGCAAAGAAAATAAGTCTGTCATGTTCTTCTGGTCAGAATCCAGGGAGAGATAACAGCCGATGACTTAACGGGTTTCCAAAAGCTTTGGTTTGTTGTTTTGGTTTTTTTTTTTTTTTTAAAGAAATTGTTTAATAGATAGCAGGTTATTTGAAATTAATCTTAAAGGATAGTTTAGCTTTCTCCTTTCTCCTTGTGTTTAGTTCCTCCTTTGATGCATTAGACGTGTCAATGGATCAGAAGCTGTTCCGAGTATATCCGTCTCTCACAAATAATTGTGACTATGTAGCTTGGGGAGAAAGAGCTTTCTGATCCCACGGGATTTAAACCAAAAGACTATAGTCTTATTCAAACCGTGCAGCTTTGATTAGAATCTCTATAGCAGTTAGTCGAAGGCATGCACATTTTTCATAGCTAAAATCACTCAGATTTTGATCCGCCTGACCAGAGACAAATTATTGTAACTGAAGCTGATGATGACACACTCAGCGATCAACGAAGTCCTAGGGTTTCACTGTTAATGTTCTGAGCATCCATCAGAATCAATTTGCCGAAGGCTCGCTGGTAAGGATTCACAGGATATTGCTGTATCTGGCTCAAACTGTATCTAATTCTAATTTATCTATTATATTGCAAGTTCTTATGCGACCCCTAAATCTAGTACCAATCATAGTGCAAAGAGAAACTTTATGTTCTATAATTAAAAAATAATTGTATTTTCATTTTTTTGTTTCTCTTTCAAAACTATAACTTCTCTTTACTATAGCGTATGCCAAAACTTTGCCAAAGTATTATTTTTCTACAGAGCACACCTTCCCCAAAATAATAAAAAATACATCTATAGCATCAGGATCCCAAAGGAAGACTTGGGTAGCTTTCAAAATTGTATTCCTAATAAAAAATAACAAAGACTTGCAAGAGCTACGAATTCATATATAAATGCTGCCTAGTAACTGGGAGCCTATATATACGCACTAAATAAGCCTAACTGGGTTAGAAGATTGCAAAGTGATCAATGACTCTGGTACATCTACAAATTGATTCACTATTTTAGTAACAAACCCTGTAATTTGCTTTGGGGGAGGAGAGATAAATAGTCTTTGTGTGGGAGATTAAAATTATAGTAAGTAGTGCTTTGGATCTTCTATTTTAATCATCCACAAAACAGCGAAAACAGTGAAAACAGTGCCCTGCATTGTATCGAGTCATCTTCTCTACGACACTTAAAAGCCACATTCCCAGAGCTATTTTTAAAAGCATCAAGTGGAGGAAAATAGAATTGGGTTTGACGAGAATGCGTGAATAAGGTGGGGAGCTGTATCAGAGAGACCTGATTTTACATCTCCGTTTCCCAATCTCTGCAATAAGGATGTAGAGAGGAGTTTGCTTTTCATTTTTGTATTCTTGCTAATGAGTGTTTACCTGCTGAGCATTCCAGTTGCCCCTCTAGGTGCAGGAGGTGCGACCCATCGCCCCTGTACTGGGGCTCCTGCCCCAGGGCTACCTCCTGTGAGGGCCTGACTGGGATGGGAGAAGGCACCATCCTCTCCATGGGCCACGGAGAGGACACGCGAAAAGGCTGTGCCAGGACTGGCCTTTATGCCAGCGCTCTGAAGGACGCGTTGGCTTTGCCCCATGGGGACAGGGGAGCGATGCAGGGCTTTCCTGGAGCAGGATTGCTGGGTGAAAGAGGGAGAGCAGAGAAGACGTGTTTCTAAATTACCTCCGCTTGCCAGCCTGCCCGTTGTCCGTAGGTCTTGCCAAAGTGAGCTTTAAATAGCGTCAGACAGCTTATACAGACTAATGAAATAAGTCTGTGTTGATGTTGGCACTTGAGCTGCTTCATTTCTAAAGGCTGCTTCATGTTCTCCGCTGGCTGAGACAGGAATAACGCAGCCACGACCCCGGGCACTGGCTTGAAGATATGATGATAGACAGTAAACTGACAGGAGAAATGGGTCAGGAAGAATATCTACTTGCATAGATATCCTTCATTTTGGGAAAATGAGTCAGTATCTTGTGTGAGTCTACAGCACAGTTAGGAGGGTTTCATGCTCTCTGTCTTCAGGGTCCCAAACCGGAGAAGGAGATGGAAAGCTGGTCTTGGTGGTCTTGGTATGGTCACTGGGGACAGGGCGATCCCTCCTTGGGGGCGATCAGGACACGCAGGTCAGTGAGTGCGTTTCTGGATTATTATAAAGTTCGAAAGTGGCATTTTGCTGTAAGAGTTGGATGGAAAAAAGGAGAGAGATGTCCCAAGGGGCAACCTGCATTTGGGAATGACAGTCTCTCTCCTGCAAACCTAAGAAATCAGATCAACTTTGGCCAGGGACCTAGTTACCCTTGTTTAAGTGAACTACAGCAAATTCTGGATTTTTGAAAGTGTGTTCAATATACATACGTTATTTCTAAGACCGTCTGGGTCACCGTGAACATCTGGCTGCCTTCATTCTTGTGGTGGTACGCATCTCCTGATTTTGATGCTCAGCTGGGTGAGATTCCTACCTACAAGGCCGGCTAAAAGCCACTCCTCCTGCTCTTGGTTTGCTCCTGTGGAGCCTGTGGTTGCAAATCTAAAATAAGCACCCTGAAACCAACTTTTTTTTGATCTGTAGTGAAGTGCCTCTCTTCCAGTTAGAATCAAAGGCTACATGTCATCCTGTGAAACATAAACAAATTGAAGGGTGGCATCAGATTTCTAAGTAATATGGGTAAGGAGGGCTGAATATACCAACAGGCCATTTGTTATTATTCTAGTGGACCTTCCGTTAAGAAGACCAGAGAAACAAACTTATTCCTGCTGATGTTGGTACTTGGTGTTGTTTATGTGCAGGCAGCAGCAGCAGGATTGTGGAGCCATCTATTTACGAATCACGTTTTTTAGCATGGATTTAATCACTCAACTCAAGACTGTTGCAACAGAGACAAACTATTTACTCCTTTGTGTTTGACAGAAACGTGTGCTCCTGCCATTCCTTGATATTCCCTCCCTACTTGCTCGACATCTCCTCCTAACAGCTTGTTCTACTACAAACGCTTTAAAGCAGATCACTTAGGCTTTGACTTGGTGACTCGGAGCTGGGTGTTTTGTCCTAAAAGGATGTCATATGCTACTGGCAGCTCTCAGGTTTACCAGATCCTTCTAAATCCTTCTAAAATTCAGTTTCTGAGCAGATCTTGCAGAGCACGCTAAGATGCCTGTGCTGATGTTTCACCCTGCTCACTTAACGCTTTCAAAACCTGAGTGTGCTACATTTTCCCTGCATAGCTGCACACAGTGCATATTTGTACAAATATTTGGCTGCCTTTGGGCATACAAGAGAAGAAGAGGGTCACCCGATTACTGAGTTCTGGTCCATACGGTGAATTTTCTCCCAAAGAGCCACAGGTGCTTGGTCTCTCAGTGGCAACCTGAATAGCTACAGGCTTCCAAAATTTTCACATCCCATGCTCAGCTTGTTCCAAGATTTTCTAAATTTTGTTTTTACAAGTAGTTTTTGGACAAGCCAGTAGACATCTAAGACTACAAGCACGTTTCTGTGGAAGAAGCGTTCCCTTAAGCATGTTTGTACAGAATGTGAAGATTCCATAGACCTTATAGTAAGTGCTGTGTGTTAAAACAAATTCAAAAAACTGTCTATGGGATCTATACAAGAAATCTTAAAATTATCTTTGGATTTAGTTCTGGGATGTGCAACAACATGGAATAATTTAACTTGATGTGACGCCCTGGCCTGAAAGATCAACAATTGGACTCATGTTGGTACACTTGCACAGACTGGCAATCAGCATTTTGACGGCCAGTCCTTTCCTTGTATTGCCTTTTCTCCTCTCCTTTTATTGCCTTTAATTTCCTTCTCCTCTACCTAAAGTCTGAAAACAATCTTTTGTTAAAAAAGCTGGTGACCTGATGACCAGGAAGATGTGTCTGCACACTCAATTGGAGTCATCTATTCCAAAGGCACTCTAGTCTGGCTTCCTGTAAAACCTGATTTAAATCTCTTGGTATTAGTAATACAAGAGCTTACCGCACCTGTATCTTGTAATTTAAATTATTTTATATTAATGGTAGTATTATACAGCTCTGCATTGGTTTTGCGTGGCGAGGTTTTGGTAGCAGGGGAGCTACAGGGGTGGCTTCTGTGAGAAGCTGCTAGAAGCTTCCCCCATGTCCCACAGAGCCAATGCCAGTCAGCTCCAAGACAGACCCCACTGCTGGCCAAATCTCAGCCCATGAGCCGACGGTGGTAGCGCCTCTGGTATAACGTATTTAAGAAGGGGTAAAAACTGCTCCACAACAGCAGCCAGAAGAGAGGAGTGAGAACATGTGAGAGAAACAGCCCTGCAGGCACCAAGGTCAGTGGAGAAGGAGGGGGACGAGGTGCTCCAGACATCAGAGCAGAGATTCCCCTGCAGCCCCTGGTGAAGACCGTGGTGAGGCAGGCTGTCCCCCTGCAGCCCATGGAGGTCCATTGTGGAGCAGAGATCCACTTGCAGCCTGTGCAGAATCCCATGCCGGAGCAGGTGGATGCCCAAAGTCAGCTGTGACCCCATGGAGAGCCCATGCTGGAGCAGGCTCCTGGCAGGACCAGTGGACCTGTGCAGAGGAGCCCGTGCTGGAGCAGGTTTGCTGTCAGGACTTGAGACCCTATGGGGGACACACACTGGAGCAGTCTGTTCCTGAAGGACTGCACCCCATGGAAAGGGCCCACGCTGGAGCAGTTTGTGAAGAACTGCAGCCCGTGGGAAGGACCCAGGTTGGAGAAGTTGGTGGAGAACTGTTTCCTGTGGGAGGGACCCCACACTGGAGCAGGGGAAGAGTGTGAGGAGTCCTCCCCATGAGGAGGAAGGAGCGGCAGAGACAACCTGTGATGCACTGACCGTAACCCCCATTCCCCGTCCCCCTGCGCCGCTCGGGGGGAGGAGAGGGAGAAATCGGGAGTGAAGTTGAGCCCGGGAGGAAGGGAGGGGTGGGGGGAAGGTGTTTTAAGATTTGGGTTTTATTTCTCATTACCCTACTCTGATTTGATTGGCAATAAATTAAACTAATTTTCCTGAGTAAAGTCTGTTTGGCCCGTGACAATTGGTGAGTGATCTCTCCCTGCCCTTACCTCCACCCATGAGCCTTTCGTTATATTTTCTCTCCCCTGTCCAGCCGAGGAGGGCAGTGACAGAACGGCTTTGGTGGGCACCTGGCATCCCCTCAAAGCTCCCTTTTGCGTTTCTCTTGATGTTAACTGCTGGTGAGAATGGTGTGATTTGTGCAAACACTTGTGGTGTGATGGCACTGATTCACCGTAGGTCATCTGGCTGGCTGGGTGAGCTTGGAGGGAAAACGCACCAGTGTTTTCACGGCCACAAGCCAAACTGGCATTCAGTCAAACCACTCATAAAAAAAAAAAATGAAAGCAAAGAAAAATTGCAGGTGGAATGACGCGTAATGCAAAAGGTAAGACGTCTGTATTTCTGGGCTCACCCTGTCTAGCAAGTATTATTCATTTGTGACAGAATCCATGTAGAAGCTGAGGAGGTGAAAAGACCAGAAAATATATACTCTATGGGTCTACGTTTGCACCGTTCAGTGTCATTCTGCTACGACAGCCATGGTAATAGGCGATATATTTATGTCCTCCATAGCCCTGCTCCCAGCAAAATAAATGCCAACCTTTAAGTAATCAGAATATTTATACTGTAGGTCCTTGGTAAGGATACAACAGGAGTTTAGTGTTTTAATGGGCATTTGAGCTTTTGAGTGCAGAAGTTGTTCTTTAAACAATTTAAAGTAAAAATCACTTTCTTATGCCTCAGCCCATTAGTTAGTTTTTTAAAAAAATCATCTCTTCTAGATTAGTTTATCTCACATTGGACAAAATGTGGGAAATGTCACCAAGAAAAATATCTGTTAATGAAAGGAGTGATTTCATTATGTCAAGAATCCTCTGCTTTCTCTGCTGTTTATTAATGCTTTTCTTTTCTAAACTTCGGCTTTTCCCAGAGTCGTCGTCAATGTCTTGAGAAACTGTCTCGTAGCAGAAGGACCCACCTGCCTGGGCTTTCTGGTCTCCCCGCAAAGGCCACAGAAGCAACTTATGGCTTTCAAGTCCTGCTATTTCTCCAGGTAGGAAATGGGTTAGGACGAGTAACCGTTATGCAACCCTGGTAAAGCGAGAGATTAAAAATCCTTCTTAAATAGACTAGCAAGCCAAGAAGAAAAAATAACAACTCAGAGGCATGGATAAAGCCTGGCAAAGCCGTTTTCTGTGAGCAGCCACGCTTTCAACTTGGGCGCTACAAAGGACCCTTTAGTTTGAACTGTCGGAGTAATGGATCAAACAGTCCAGCCAGAAGGAAGAAAGGAAACAGCGGGACACACAGAAGAGCGGATTTAGGCAGGAATAGAATTGTGAAGGTGCATCAATGAAATGTAGTAGCTTAAAAAGGGATCACTTAGTGAAGAAAATAGAGGTAGTCAGGTAGCATCACTGCAAAATCCTCCATAATCCTCTGCGTTCCCTCATGTCCTGGAAGTAAGGGCGGGCACTGCTGATTCTATGGCAAAGGCAAAAGATCATGTTTTCTATCCCGTTTTTATAGTCTTGCGGTGACAGGCAGGGACTTAGAGTATGTGTGACGGTCCTGAGGGCACTCATGTCCCTGCCCACCCTTCTGGGACCTCCCCACAGCCTGCCCATGGCCCCGGCCCCCATTTCCCCCCAGCCCCTGCCCCAGCAATGCTGTAGGGTGCTGGTCTCCAGCCCTGTCACAGCCCTGCCTGAACAAGGGGGTTTTTTCCTGCTTTGCTGAATGAATTGCCCAGCTCCCATGGGCTTCGAGGGGGCCAGGATGTGGGCCATGGCATAGTTCCAGTCATCTACTGTGCAGTGTAGCAGGTGATCAATTTAGCTCAAAACTAATGAGTTTTTTGAGCATCTTGTTTCCATAATGCATCTTCGTTTTTCCAAAGATGTTCTCTTGAAACAGACACAGCCTCTAGCATTTATTAAATATGTTTTCCCAGTTAATCTCCAGTCCATAACATTGCCACTACTCTCAAAGATGATCCAATATATATTAGTTGTCTTCTCGGTATGACATGGTAAAGGAGTTTTGTAATCTCTCTTGTAATATACCCAAAAGGGGTATGTTTTTCACCGCTGATTGAAATGCTCCCTGAATGCCAGAAATGCGCTCATCAGCATTTCAAGTGATGTGTTTATCTGAAGTAGTTTCCTTCTGAAAATTTCGTTTGATGAATAGAAAATGCAGCTTTCATATTGCTGTAAATCAAGACAAGAATTTTTTTGGAGAATGTTTATAAAAGCAAGATTGGGTCAGACATACTAGCCTTGGTTGCTAGTGGATGTTTTATTTTCCTGGGATGTTGCCACCTTACAGCAGTCCATTCAAATCCAGCATCAACTTATTACAGTTCACTACTCAGCAAAAGATACAGCTGTGTTGCTTGTGTGAAAAATAGGGCCATAAAATTCAGCTGGCTTCAGCACGTAGGGACCTACATCAAGATTACAAGAAGGCACAACTCTCTCAAAGCTTTTACCTCTAAATTGTCAGCAAGAGGGTTCTGTTTGGTATATTTTTTTTTTTGCCACTGGGAGCCAATTATTTGAACGAAGCTCAATCTCTTTCCCTCCCCACCCTCTCAATGTTTGCTTTCTCTCCCCCCCTGGTTGCTTCTGCTCTGCTACGTCTCAAAAAGCAGCTTCCAGCATTCCCCAGAGATTTTATTATCCTAATAGGAGGGAAAATAAACATTTTATCCTGTATATTTGATACGTGCAGATAAATCTGTGAACTTATTTGAAGTTTCTAGCAAAAAGAAAATGCTTAGGATAGATAATGAGCAATCAAAGACAGTAATCTTACAATATTAAGCCAGAAATCTGAATTACAGCCTATCTTTCTGTAAAAACAACTACTGAGGTATGCGGGTTGATTTTATTAACTTCCAAAAACCCCAAGGCAGACAAAACCAAAGTGCCATAAATTATTGTAAGAATTTTTTCATTTAAAATGATATAAAAACCCAGCAACTACTGATAAACTAAACTGTGCTCAGAAAATTGTGCAATACTCTTGCTAGTTGTTCTGTCAAAATACTTTTCAAATTGCTAGGAAAGACAGCTGTTACCCTTCCCGCGTACTCCGCTGTGTCTTCATGTGCTGAAAAGCAAAGGAAAAGGTTTCCTAAATTTTCCTTGGATAGAAAGCTCTTCAGTAGCAGCACAGTAGAGAAATCGGAGGAGCCCTCTGAACTGCTGCTTTTCATTATGAATTCTTCTCTCTTCAGCTTCGCCCTCTGCTAAAATCATGCCATTTGTTTTCACTACCAACTCGACCAGGGACAGGACACCGTCTATACAGTCTGTCCGTCTGCGGTGAGGCACGTTTGTGCCATGCTTTCACGTATAGCATTTCAGCGCTGCCTGACGGCAGGCTGCTAGACGCGTCTGCCATGCCAGCCCAAGGGCTCGCATTTCTCTCTCTGTCTCTGCCAGGTCTCCTGGGTCTCTCCCACAGCAGACCGGAGAACGAGGACCGTTGCCTGCACCCCTTCGTGATCAGTGCCTGGTTGGACCTCCGGGCAGGTTGGACTCTTGGTGGTGTCTGTCTTCCCATCAGCCTTTCCAGACCATCCCCACGTACACGCAACATAGCATCACGTGAACGGGCCTTTTGCACTTCAGGGTATGACCTCTTCTGAAAATGCAACCGTTACCTGCTGGAGAGATGGTCAAGGGCTGGGCAATCCCACTGGTGTCGTTAGTGCCGGAGGTTAGTGGAGAGTGCCAACGCCATGAGTCTGCCACCATGAGCTGCCCAGGCACATCGCCAGCTCCTGTCCCACCTCCCCTCATGGACCAGGATATCTCTGGTGACTGCGTCAAATAAGGGATGCCAATAAGGCATATTGAGTCAGAGAAGCATCTGGTAATTCACTGGAAACATTCACGCGCACGAAAAAGCATTGTTTACCACTGCAAAGCCTTCCGTGGGCCTGCGTTCTTGCTATGCACTGGCAGTTCCTTCATGAGCCTGGAAATAATTTGTGGGGTTATTTTTGGTAATGTCCCATTGTCTTATTATGCCAAGATTAAATGGGATAACAGATGCAGTAATTAAAAATGAAAAAGTGACAGTTATTTTTGGCTCAAATAGTTACTATTAACTGGCATGGTAGATGGGTTTTTAAAGCCAAAAATATATGCAATAGCAGTCAGAATAGCTGTTATTTCCCTGCTGTTTATGAAAGGCTTATGAATCATGACCTACTCCCAGCCAATTGCATACCTTTATTTCCGATGCTATTTAAATTACATTTCATTTAAATGAGGAGATTGAAGTAAGGAAATATCTGAGGGTTTTTTCAGGCTTTGTCTGACATCAAAAATCAGATGACTGTGTATCTTGATTTCCAGAAGAACATAGGAGACTAATTAATAAACCAAAATAAACAGGAGAGGTACGCCATGCTGACCTGTAAAAAGACCGTGTTGAATGATTCTGCCTATTTAAAGGCAAATGAAATCTGCACAAATGTGCCATTTGCTTACTTTGTTTCTAAAGCATGCACTCATTTTGAAGTCTTAGTTACTGTTCAAAAAACTGCGTCAGAGAAACAAGCTGTGCAGAACAGGTGAACACTAACCAAGAAACACGGAAAACAAGACATAACGATGCCTAGCACTTCTCACATTAAAAAAAAACCAAACAGAACACAGTCAGGTTGGTGTGTTACTACTACTTAGCCCTGTGACTCATTTCTCGTGTACTGTATTCAGCTCTGATCACAGTCCTTCATTGGTAAGATGCTTGGAGATAAGGTTTTCAGAGATGAGTACGTTGTCAATACTCAACATATAGTAAGTAACAAAATCTGTTGTTTCTTTCAACGCACAGAGCTTCTTTGTCTTTTTCTTTGTATATGAGCTAACAGAATCTGGAAGACACTCAGACATTTGGGTAGAAGGCATCCATGCCGTTTGGGTATCCTACAATCTACTTTATCAGTGCTTAACCTACCCACAATAACAGCAACATTGTGTGTGTGTGCATATATATATATAAAATATTTGTAATTATGTGCCTCTCTATATAATGTATACATATATTTTTAATTATTTTACAACTTTAAAAGGAATTGCAAACTTAAAAGCTATTTATAAACTTAACATTTTACCCTTGATAGCTTAAGTATGTTGAACTTTAAACACAATTATTTAACATTCGTATTATTTATAACAGTAAGACCAGGTCTATGCCATTTAGGTGCCTGAACCTAGATGGAGAGCATCTTCCTTTGGAGGCTAGCAAAGACTTAGGTACTTTCTTGATGAGGACTGGTTCACTTGGGAGTGAATTGTGGTAGCAAACGGAATGTGCTCAGAACCATCCTCTGCCTTTGATGCCAACTGACTGGCATCTGACTCTCCATCACCCACATTCCTCAACCTGCTGGCTCGCTCCCTGGCTCTGCTTTGGGCCACTCTGACAGCTCTTTAATGGACAACCTGGACACGGTTGCTGGACAATTCCCTGCAGGAATGGCTTCCTGGTGTCAGAGTGAACAAGACTGCAGCAGGCCTGCCTCGCGCTATCCTCCTCTCTTCCCCAGTGCTATCTGTGTGGAATTTGCAACCCCAAATGCCCCGCGTGTCTCATGGCACCCTAGAGCATACAAGATGTGTTAATGGTGCTGGGCTATAGCAACACGAAAGAGGCAGGCAGCAGCACAACCCTCACGTTACTTCAGAGCCTTTGAACTGAAAAAAACACAAGCGCAAAAGAATAGTGAAGTTTTAGGTCCACAGATGCATAACACTGGGTCCAGCAGAGACTCGGGGCTTTGAGTGATGTGGAGCTGATGTGGCCCCAGAAGATCCTGACCCGACGCAAATGAATTGAGATAATCTGCATCATAGAATCATAGAATCATAGGATCATTTAGGTTGGAAAAGACCCTTGGGATCATCGAGTCCAACCATCAACTCCACTCTACAAAGTTCTCCCCTGCACCATATCCCTTAACACCACATCTAAACGAGTCTTAAACACATCCAGGGATGGTGACTCCACCACCTCCCTGGGCAGCCTATTCCAGTGTCTAACCACTCTTTCTGTGAAGAGTTTTTTCCTAATGTCCAGCCTAAACCTACCCTGCTGCAGCTTGAACCCATTCCCTCTTGTTCTATCGCTAATTACCTGTGAGAAGAGACCAGCACCAACCTCTCTACAATGTCCTTTCAAGTAGTTGTAGAGAGCGATGAGGTCTCCCCTCAGCCTCCTCTTCCTCAAACTAAACAGTCCCAGCTCCTTCAATCACTCCTCATAAGATTTATTCTCCAGGCCCTTCACCAGCTTCGTTGCCCTCCTCTGCACTCGCTCCAGCACCTCGAGATCTCTCTCATATTGAGGAGCCCAAAACTGGACACAATACTCAAGGTGTGAATCACCTGCCTTCAGAGCCAGGAATCAGACCCGCTTTCATTTAGCAATTTAGACATGCCCTCGCAGCTTCTGAAGCTTGAATGGGGTGGGATGAATCCCACCACATGTCTAAATGTTATTGATAACCCTGTCTCTTCCCAGCCCCAGACATTTGCCAGCCAGGCTGAACCCACCCAGAAGAATCTGCATGCAGAGACTGATTGGCACTCCCATCATTTAACTTACCTAAACTCAAGTTAAATTCATCAGGATCAGCCCCAGTACTGATGAGGTCCAAATGTGGCTGCTAGTTGGTAAAAGAGGTAGACAATGACCAATAACTTTAACTTTCACCTTAATCCTCCCTTGGAAGAAAGGCTAACCTCTAGTATATGGTGCTATTCCTGCACCCAGACAAATATCTGTGTCTTTAACCACCTTGTAGGGCATAATAGCCCTTAAACTTCTCTCTGTTTCCTTAAAACACCTTAAAATATTTGTGAAAATTTTTGGTGCAAACCACTTCAGAATTTATAGCTGCAATGTCAGAGTTAATTTGTATTCCCATAAGGATCAGTGCTGAGAATGTACTTGTTTTGCTTGTTAATAGCATGTGGGAGAAACCTGTCTCTTCTTATCCACCCATCATTTCCAGAGCTTTGTATTAACATATATCAGTAGTAACTGCACCAAATTTGTTCTCACTTAAAATGAGAGCAAGAAAATTCAGTTCTGCTTCTTACATACTCCTAAATATAGCCTGAGACAGAAAAATAATGAAAAAGACCCCATCTGTTAATGCATATCCTATGACTAGACTTCAGGGACATTCCTTAGCTATAAGGACTTCGCCAAGGACTGTATATCTTGGAGCTCATTTACAGTGACTGTGCATAAAGGAATCCTCACTGCAAGCCCTGGATAACTTATTAGTTTTTAAAAAAGGTAATCATGATATTAATTTATCCCCTTTGTCTATAATGCCAGGTAATGTATTTTGGCAAGCATCACTTATAGCTAGAATTATTCTCCCCTGGGTATCTGCAAATGACTCCTCTTCATCCAAATATGTCTTGCTTGTATGCACAGAGAAGCACAGGCTATCTTCCAACTTTAATCAATATTACGATCAGCACTGAATCAAATTAAAGCATATTTGCTTGGCATTTCGGATGATGAAGTAATGCTCTTCCCTAGCTCCAGCAAGACACCGGGAGTTGCAGTAGGTGGCGGGGAAGATCTGACGGTGCAGTCCCTCCCCAGAGCTGTTGGGGTCACTTCATCACACGCTTGGACATGGTGGGCGATGCCCATTTTGGCTGGCGGAGGCCCAGGCGATGCGGGTGAAAGCCTTCCTGGCACCGACACGTGGAGATCTGCAGTGCTACAGATTTCTCCTTGGGGAGAGACGCAGGCAGGCGGCAGAAAATTTATTTCAGCGCCTCTGCAGTCTCTGCCGGGGGAGGTCTGCTGCACATGAAGCCCTTGACTCCCCTGGTCGTCCTCTGTTCTTGTGGCTCCACTGGGTTTGAGATGCTGCTTCTGCTCCTGCGGCAGCTGCTTCTCGCTTTGTCAGGGCCGCTTGACTTCATTTTAAATATTTATTGGACATTTGGTCTAATGCCCGTTACTTTGCAAGTGTCTTATATGATGGGTATAAAAGCAAAGACCGAGTTTTTTTGCAAGAGGCTGGCCCACAGAAAAGCAATTTCTGACTCTTCATTGCTGGGAACACACATCTCTGGCTGTATCTCAGGCGTCCCCCTCGCAGTGACATTTCTGTGGTGCTTTTCTTTAGTTTAAGTGAGGTTTGTTCTTCAGAACCTGCAGAGCAGCTCTGCTAGATTAGCCTTGAAAAGTAGACAGTAAATGAGAATTTATTCTTGATAAACATTTGAAAATTTTATATCTGGACTGAACAGTTATGACACAAGAACAAATTTTCAATACCTCTGTAAGGACTAATTGGAGAAGCCCAGTTAGAAAGTTTGCATAGAAATCAATCATTTCCAATCCTACATGAACGCTCACATAAATTCTGTGCTCTACAAAATCAGGGGAGGGAGCCATTTGTTACCATTAGTCACACACATGGCGCTCCGCAATATTATCTAGAGAAGTTGGAATGATTCTTTGTGCCGGAGCAAGAGCTTCCAGCTCAAAATGCAGCTCATGCACCACGGACTTTATTTATGGCCTTTATCCCCGCTTCCTCGCAAACAGCAAGGATGGACGGACAAAATGTTAAAAAAGAAGTATCAGAAATCTCTGGAAGGCTTAGGAGAGCAGCTAGTGTCTTTTATCTGGAAACCCTCTTGTGCCTATGTTTCAAGCATTTGAATGTTATTTTTTAAAAAATGTCTGGAGGCCACTTTGTAGGTCCAAATGGCTGAAGTAGGTTCCTATCCAGCTATACCGATAGCACGCGCTGAACGAGCACCAAAGCGTGTGCAGCAAATGGAGTAGAGAAGCACTTCAGTGTCGTACGGTAAAGAACCGTCTGGCACCTGACATTTTTATCTCAACTATCTGTCCCACGCTCTGCAGCTCACCTCCAACACCCACCTTACAGAGGGGAAAAGTGTGGCCCTGAGAATTTAAACAAAACAGCTTGATTTTCTACTGTTTTGTATGTCTTGAGGTGATTTATGCCTCTCTAAAAGGAGGACGAAGTTGCTCTGAGATGTGACCTGCCTCAGGAAGAAGCGGTTTTCACCAATTTTGTTTCCTTGGTGCAAAACTTAAATCACTGCACAACCTGCAAGGTGAGCTCTCCAAGCAGACATGTCCTCTCCTTCTGCCGTTCTGTTTTAAGCCCATTTCACAGCTTAATTTCCAGCCAGTGCCACTGAGAAGAGCAGAAGGGGAGGTGGCTTCTAGGCAGTTCTCCACACTCTGCTAGCTCGGGGCCAGGTGGCAGCTCCAAGTTAAATCAGGGACAGGCCAGTGGAGAAGACGAGTGTCATGGGGAGCTGAACACCATTCGTGTGCCACGGGCCATCCCCAGCTCCTGACGGGCGCAGGGCGCTTTGCCTGGCACCCAGAGGTGCACGTTTCAGCTGTTTGTGCCCCCTGAGAGCACAAATTATAATGATGTTTTTGAAGACGTCTCTGTCTCTAGACATTGCCTACATAGCTTTTCCTATAATTATAGATTTGTAATTATGTACTTAATGATGACACCCCCTCTGTCTGATGATAAATATATTTTTACATAATAGCACTTTAAGCATTACAAATTTACTAATCAAAAAGAGATTCTTACTGCAAGTGAAGAATTACAAAATAATTATACCATACCTTTAATTATACCATAAATAATCTGGCTCATTTCCTAAGAAAGCATATTTGAGCTCTGGTAAGGCACTTACCCTGGGTACCTGCAATGATCTGCATCTCATGCTTACCATGCCAGTGTAAGAAATCCAAAATGTTAAGTTTTTCATTACTACTGCCTCTGAAGTAACCGCAGTGCACTTAAAATAGATGTACAATTCATGAAAATGAATCATTAAAAGGGATTGAGTTGAATTGTGCCCAGCAGATGTTGTCACAAACATCGCTGAAATACTGAAACACTTCTTCCAGCAAGCGACGATGGGATGCTTGGCAGCATAATTATCCCATAGCCAGAGAAGTAATGCTTTTCATGCTAATGCAAGAAGGGCTTCATAAGAAACCTTATGGAGCTTCACTGCACAGTTACAATGATTCTCTTTCATCATCTGTTAGATAGCTCTTGGGCAAGGCTACAGCATCCTGCCCATAGTGGTCCCACACCTCGGCCCTGGAAACATTGGAAGTGGCAGGCAGAAGGATGCAGAGACTCCACTGGGAGGTTGCGTTGCCGGGAGCTGACGCTGGCCTGGACTGAGCTGTGCTCCTTCCCCAGGGCTCTGTGTGCTGCCCGCCCCGCTCAACCGGCTGAGCTGGTGCATGGGGCTCCTCCGCCTCTGATCTAGCAGGGTTTTGGTGGGGTTAATTTTTAGCCACAGAAACCTGGGCAGAGGAGGAAATCCTGGACAGCAGTCAAGCGTTGCGTTGGTTTAAGCTGGCCAATGCCCTGAAAATAAGGTTTTGAAACACAAGGTATCCTTCTGTGTCATTCCTGATAAAGACCTGGGTCAAGCCCAAAAGTGCTTTGGGAAGTACTGTATTTGCATGGTCTGCAATGGCTGGTTTGCATCATCTCCTTGGGTGATGACATTTTTGTGAAAAGGACTTGATCATAGGCATGTCTCCAGGGTCTCCAAGACATAGTTCTGAGTTAGAAAATTGAACCCCATCTTGTCTGAGTTCAGTTTGGTGTTTAAGTATGGAAGGTCCACACCAGACTCTTCTTCTTCATGTCACACATGGTAGATGCCCAGTCATCTTCCTGTGATCCAGGCAACGCAGACTGATGGGTAATTCCACTCAGATGATACAAAAAGTCTTTTTTTCATTTGTTCATTGATGTTTCCTCAAGTAACATTAGTGTATGTAGGAGTTAATCTACTGGCAGGAAAACATCTTGATTTGAGGTTCATTTTAACTTCTTGAGGAAAAGGGCTTTAGCAGTTTCTTCAGCAAAGTATGCAGTCTCCCAGTTTATCTGGGATTTAAATAAGATCCGTGCTAACTCCTGATGACTTCAAAGCACATGGCACCTAAGCACACTTTGACAGATGATTTTTTTCCTGTGTGCAACTGAAAAGGCTGCATCCTGGCAGAGGAGTTCATCAGTTGTTTCAGCCTGGCTAATGAGCTTAGTCTTCTTTCTGTACTGCTGAAATTATACAGAAGCGGCGTCTGCCTCAAGGAGGCATATTGATCAAATCTTGCTTCAGCTCTGAGCTCCGAGGAGATAACTCACTCCGTCTCATACGTGGAGGTGTCCTCACCTGCCACGGGGCCTGCCCAGAGGCCGGGTTGTTTGCTGCTCTCAGTTCAGCTCTCAGCACCTGGTGATCCGCTGCAGGCTGGTCAGTTAGCCAGGGCAACAGTAGGTGGTTGGGTCACCTGAAATGTTTTTCCTTGCATCATCTGTGCATGATGGGGAGCAGACCTCCAAATTGAGCATCTGTCTTACGACAGATATCATAGAGTCATATCCTTCATGGCTGAATCCCTCTGTGTTCATGTAACTTCAAAGATGCAACTATTCTTGTTATGAGATCAGTCATTCCTTCTGTCTCTAGGTTAGTGAGCTTGCTGATGACTTGGAACCACTCTTCATTTGGCATTTTCTATTTCAACATATTCAGAAACTGAATGACCTATTTTGCAGTATTTCACACTGTTAATTTTGTCCTCTTCATTTCTGGTGCACTAATGGTAATGGCTTAAGTGATGAGAGGAGATTCTGGGACCACAGCCTCTCTACAGAACACCGTCTCTAGGCACTGCTATTGGCGCTTCACAAAGCCTTTGCACTTTGTTTTTCCTTCTGATGAAAGGTCTGTTCCATCTCCTGGGTTATGAATCCCTGCAGAGCCTGTCTCAGTAGCTCCCTAAAGCTTTCTCGCTTCTCAGAGTTATTGCTGATGTACCTTTTTTATATAACACCACCCAAAAGCGATTTTTTCCTGCATGAGCACATAGTGATGTTTCTAGTTCCTCTGAGCCCATCACCCTCCTCCATGGTTTCACCCACATCCATCAGCGTGGCATCGCTTTTGGAAAGCTCTGTGGTACCTGGCCTGGCCGCAGCTGTGTGAACTGCCCAAAGGAGATGGGGCATTGGCCTCACTGCACGTGCACGTGGCCGATTGCCACGGCTGCTGATGGGGTACGTCTCTGGGTAAACCCAAGTCCCCCAGGTAAACTCATACCTAGTGGGGCAGCCCAGACTTGTCATCAGTGAACCAGCATTTGGTTTGTCTCTTCTCAGCTCTGGAATGACTTGCCCAAAGGCCCTCCTGAAGGTGAGGAGAAACTGTGGCAGCCTGAGAGCATTTTTAGACGAATTAGAAAACGAGAGACTGCAAAATGGCTTTTTCATCCTACTGCTGAGCACGCATTAACCTCATTTAAAAATGCAAGTGCTGCGTGTGTCATGTATGCTAATATGGTTTTGCCTGTTAACTGAGAGCCCTTCTTTCCTGTAAAGGTGGCAGTAGGATGTTTGTTGAAGGATTGGTCGGTGTCTTGAGCCTAAGAAACCCATCTATTTATATTAAAAGATTGAAAAGTTCCTCTCATTATTGGAGCTCTGTAATTGAGTTCCCCAGAGTAAAAATGAATCAGAGAGCACTTGTATTTTCCTGAGCATAACAAATAACGAAGCTTTCAGGAGACAGTTTTGTTTTTTTTTTTCAGGAAAGGAGACATATTTTTAATATTTTTAGGCAAGAAAAAGCATGAAAGTGTCTGAGATTTCAAAGGCACTCCTGAAGGAATAACTAGCTCTTCAGAGGGTTGGAATGCAAGGCAGCACCCCAGGGAATATCCCGGTTTCAGAAAAGCCAATGCTGGTTGCTGTTACCAGCATAACAAAAAGCCCTAAAGTGTTGCTCCTGTGCCCTGTGTAGAGGCACATCAAGTTTTGCTCTCCAATTCGGAGTCCTCACTAGTCATTACAAATTAATAATACCACAATTTCCTTTCCACGTGGGAATTAGTTTAAGATTCTTTAGAATTTATTAAGAAAATGGACATCCCTGTTTTAAAATCACCTTATAATTTTCTTCCGACAGTATTCACCCAGTACGTGAAAACCCCAGCTCCAAATCCCTGCTCTCTCGTACCAGACACTTGCTGAAGAAGCGACTTCTCCCTGGCAGGACCCACAGGGCACGTGTGGCTCGGTCGGTGTTTGGCCACTAGCACCAGGCAGGGCAAACCCCACGTCAGGAAGGTGAAGGAGACCCGATGGAGACCACGTATTAGCCAAGTCTGCAAACAGTTCAGAGCAGGGACTGTTGTTTCATGACTTGCATTAAGCCTAGAATATAATTAACGCTTAACAAATAGCGCTAATGATAACAATTGTACTCCTGCGCTTTATGCTTCTCTTTACATTGAGTTGCACCATCGACCGGTTTAAAACCCGGGCCCCGTTTTAAACTGCGAATCCCGGTCATTACGACACACAGAGAGGAATTATGTCCTCCTACACAGTCTAAGCTGCAAACGGAGTGACTGCCCGAGGTGCCTCAGTAACGGCATTGTGCAACGCACAAATGCCTTTAATCATCCCTGCGCGGCTCCCACAGCGTCTTGTTCAGACTCCTTAAAATAACTTCCCCAAATTATGAATCTTTGCATAAGAAATGATGTGTGTTTCAAAACACAATGAGGCACAGGCGTTCGTCGGGAAGCAGGGGTGGGACGCGGGCGCGAGCCTCCGCGCGAGAGGCAATTCAGGGGAGAACTCGTATTGTCTTTAAACACCGCAATTAAACTAAAACATTGTCCTTGTAAATAAAAAAGATCTGCTGTGCGGCCACTGCCACGGGAAGCTTTTGATGAAATATTTAGGAGAGCGCTTTCTAAATGCGGCTAATTTTCAGAAGGCATATTAAAGTTTTATAGGGGCGCTAATTTAATCACGGATGATGAATGATTTTATTTTTAAGTTGGGCTTTAACGAGGCTGGATGAACGCGGGGTGGCTCAGCGCGTCTGCGCGTGCCGAAGGCCGCCTGAGTCACGGCTTTCGGAGAGGTGTTTCCCCCCAGCTGAGCACGTTGTGTCACCCTTAGCAGGGCTCTGAGCCTTCAAACCCACTTGGCAGCTGGAACCAAACACGAGGAAACCTGCCAGTTAATGAGAGGACTTCACAACCAGAGGCACAGCCTTTGGTTAAACTCCCGTTAACCACCTCCACCTGCCCCTGGTCCCATCTCTCCAGACACAGACAAATCGCATTGAGGGGGAAAAAAAGGAAGCACAGGGAGTGTGTTTCTGCGAGGCACCGGTTGTCCCTTTTCTGTTGCCAGGTTGTCCTCGCACCCACTGAAGCACCACATCTTCCCACCCTCCCGTGGTGGGAGTGGTGGTGGTGGGAGCTTGCAGGGACAGCCGGAGGTGCAGGAGCAGCACAGACAATGCTGTCACCCCAGACTGCTCCCACGCTTTCATCACTGTGCTGCAAAAGATCTGCTGGTCTAAAAGTTCAGGAAAGTAGAAAAATTTGTCTTTTTTAAATTGCAAGGGAGACAGCGGGATGTGGGGTGATATACATAATGAGCCATTTAGAAGATGATACAGTGGACCCATTTTCTTCTGATCAAATGAAGCCTACGTGGAAAATTCAAGCGTGTCGTATTTCTCCATCTAACGAATAAAGACAGCTGCGTCGTGATCTGGAGTGAGTGGCTGGACCTCAACATGAACCCATCCCCCAAGCCCAAGCCCCAGGGCCACCTGCGCTGCACAGCTACAGGGCAGCATGGGCACAGAGGGAGCACATCACCGCCCTTCCCTTTCCTCTCATCCCCTTTGCCAGGTTGTCGTGGTTTTGGCCAAATTGGCAAGTGGCCAGCAACAGATGCTCCCCCCCAACCTCTTGTACATGGAGAGGAGGAGGAGAGATAAAGAAATTTACAAGTTTAGAAGAAACTAAACTACTTCAATGAAATGTTAATAATAAAATAAAAAGGAAAATAATGAAATAGATACAGTATATACAAAACCGTATTAAGCTCCCAGGATGACGTCACCAGCAGGCACTGGGAAAGTCCCAGACTGGACTCAGCGATGGGTGGGAACTAGATTCCAGAGCTGGAGTCACGAACCCACGGATCAGGATCAAAGGCAGTTGAAAAGACAGGGTCCTCCTCGGACATTGGCCATTGAAGAAAGATCCCTCAGCTTTTATACCGAACATGGGATGGAATACCCCTGTTGGGCAATTTTGGGTCACCTGTCCTGTCCGCTCCTCCCTGCAGGTGTGACCCCTCTATGCTTTTCCGTTTCCAACCCTCCAACAGGGCAAATAATGAAATTAGCAGACCTTAGTTGTTATAGTAATAAGTATAAGCAAGAGCCCCTCTGCGTGCCACTCCTTGGCACAAACTGTAAACATTGGTCTTATCACTCTGAGAATGAACTGGTTTTGACACAACATGCTGTTAATTTCGGAGAGTGAGAAGAGGCCTAGCTAAGAAGTAAAATCACTGAACAGAAAGTTGGTTCTGTTTTACCTCAAACCAGGACACAGGTGGAGCACGATTTTGGCAGAAGAAGCGTTAACCGAGGGATGCAAATGGGCATCAGCGTTGCTCAGGGCACGTTGAAGCTGTCCTCCCTCCCACCCTGCCTCGCTCAGGGTCAGCCACGAACAGCCAGGTCGCTCCCCGAGAACTGTGCATGGGGGACATCCTGCTCAGACCACTGTTGCTGGCCACTGGCAAAGGGCACGGAACACCAGTACGGTGCTGGAAAGGGAAGGGGAAAATACATTGCGTCAGCTTTGGAGCCACGGTTTTGCCGAGCAGTTGAGTGGTGGCCCTTCTGCACACAGCGAGTTTTCAGCGCTGCCTCAGTTGCGCTGGGAACACAAATATTTTGCTGTTATGCCAAATCGGTTACAGCATACAGCAGCTCCGCTCATGTGTTTTGACCGAAGAGACACCACTTGATGTCAGCATAAAGTAACTCATTATCAATCCATTCATCCAGACGCATATTTAGGATCTTCAGAAATTATTACCATGATATTAAGATACATGTTTAAAGCTTTGCAATTAATATGCACAGATTAATATACAACCCAGACTCGGTCTTAGATGCTGGGAAAGTTTCTAATGCAATAAAGCTAAAAGCACTGTGACAGGGACATATTACCTCGCCAGATGGCACAGTTTGTTAAAACAAACCAACACATTTCTAAAAGAGTGTCCTAATCTCCACTTGAAACAAATTCTAATTTCAAATGGAGGGACATTTGCATGAAAAGAGTTCAGAGAACAAATATTTCAGAAGTTCACTATCAGACAAGGGCAGTTCTGGTTTAAGGCAATAAATGGGGGCAAACATAAGCTAATTAAAATTGTCCTTAATGCTGGAATTTCAAGCGTAAAATTGTTGGTGTGAGGGAATCGGATTGTTATGGAAAGCTTTTCTCTGGCAGGTGACAGCCAGTACAGTCTGTGTTCAAGAGTCATCATCAAAACTTGGGTACACAATTGTGTAAATAATAATTAATCTGATGGGAAACCAAATGTTTTGGTTTAGAGGACTGAATCCTTTGAGGTTTTTTTTTTTAAACCTTAGGTCACCTTTGGAATGGAAATGTCATTCTGTAATGAAATTCAGAATATGCTGGAACACAAAAATTAAAAAGAAACAAAACTGTAATTTTTTAAGACTTTACTCTGATAAGGCCAATTTCCATCTGGAAAAAGAATTAGCGTGTCTTGATGAATTCACTATTCGACATAAAACCGTTTCCCAGATCTCCGGATGTCATGGAAGTAGGTGACAAATTCGAGGGTAGACATAGGCAGTTTGTCTGATTCCCACCTGCAGTGTTTAATCTGATACTTTAGGGTTTTTTTCACTCTTTCACTATTCTGAGACCAGATCAAAGTGATGTGGGTGCCTAAATCTTTGTCGCTGTAAGATCTAGGGAGGACGACCAGGCCCCGGGGTCACGCTCTGAGGCTCTCCATAGCACTGCCGGGAGGCACGGCTGCCTGCGCCCGGCTCCTCGGGACTAACAGCATCTCCTCGGCTGGGGGCTGAAACCCCATTCCTGCAGCATCTTCCATAGCCTTTCCATCTGATTCTCCAAAAGAGAAATGTACAAGATGACAGAGACATGTTCTTTTCTTCCAAAAAGCTGGCTGCGATCCTGTTGGCCAACAATGTGATAGAGGTGGGAGAAGGTCTGGTTTCCAGCCTTTCCGGGGCTTGCTGGTGGGTTACTTCTGTTCAGCTCCAATCTTTAGGCTTACAATGTGAGCAAAACTTGCCTCTGACCTGTCCTCCCTCTGTCCTCACACAAAAGGTAAGAAACTCTCTCTTGCCCCATCTTTTTTTATTTCTTTCTGCTGTTTCCCCTGTCTGGTCTCCCCAGCTCCATCCCTCTGCTGCCCAGTTCTTCAGGCAAGAGCTGTCTTTTGGCTGTTTGAGTAGCACGGAGCCAGTCTGATTTTCGTGGGAAACCTTTAGCACCTTCAATATTACAGAAAAGGAAGAAGAGTAAGTGTTTTCTACCTTGCTGCTGAGAGGCAAACCACATGAGACACACAGTTAAAAGACATTTTAATGCAGAGGCTTTTTTCACTGCATATGAACTGTGGTATTTTTGTGCTCTCCACGAAGCCTTAGAGTGTGAAACCATGCGCAGCAGGGTAATTCAGAGAGCTGATATTTGGCTTCCTATGCCTTCCTTATGGAAAGACACAGCTCCGAAAGGAAAACTGTAGTGACCGAGAGGATTCGGAAGAGCCAGCCTGACCAATCTATATATCCAGCAACAGGACATGCAATGGGAAAAAATTAGGGGTAGAACTTTAACCTCATTGATGGGGGGTTTCCTGGGAGAGAGCAGACCAGAGCTTTGCCCTTGATTTCTCGATTAGTTCCTGACTTTTTTTTAAATGTGAAGTCTGAAATGCATGAACAGTCTTGATGTCCAGGGACAGAAACAATCAGAACTTCGGAGATAAATGGTATTTTGCAGATGAGCAAGATGTTGCCACTTAGGGAATAACACAGATAGCTTTTTACTGCAGCTCACCTCGAGGACCTTCTCTGTCACTAGGACCATCAGCATCTTGGCTGTATAGCACCCACCTTTCTTTTAATTTTTTGCTATCTCCTACATGTTTTTTATATTTTTTCTTAGATACTTAATATAGGATTCAGAATCAGCACATCCATATGCTGACCACACTTTGCTTCCTTGAGAAGTTATGTTCAGAGAGTGTTATTTTTCCACCCGAGCAACAGGTGGATACCCCAAAGTTCCTGGGCCTCATAAGCCTCTTCTAATTTTGAAAGACAGTGAAAGAAAAAGGAAAGCCTAAATCAAAGCAAGTACCAAATGGCGGGCGCAAAGGTAACTCATCAGTCAGTTATCACCTCAGCCCCCCTCTTAGTCTGCTCACATCAGCAGTACGAATTGTACCTCTTCAAATAAAATATGGGTAAGTATTCACAGTCTGGTGTATCCAATAAATTCACTTTCCCGTCTTCTCAACAGCTCTTAGGAATATCACAAGGAAAAAAAAAAACACCACATATTAAGTGTTCTTTAGAATCAGGTAGAGTTTTAAAAACAAGTCCTTTCCTCTCTCTTTTTCTGCATCCTCTACGCACATTAAAACAAGACACAAAAAAATCAGAAAATAAATGACCAAAAATGTGAGATAAGGTGATAAGTGTATTTGGGAGCTCAGAATTATTTCAGAGAGCTGCTTTTCACTCCTATCAAATGCATTATGTATAAGTTTTAAGTCAATACTTTTTGCCAACATTGTGTTAAGCTAGAAAGCTGTCTGCTATCCCTTTTAGCTGGATGCCAGGTAAATAAATAACTCACTGGCTTAAGCAAATTAAGTAAATAGTGTTTGTGGGCAGGTGTTTTTGTTCAGCATGTGGTATATAAATGTTTATTAATGCTGTTAACTTTGAAAAATGTTGAGGTAAAGGAAGAGATTATAGCAAATGTACAGATTAAAACAGAAACATTTGTCAAAAACAAATAGTAAACAACTAGATGAGTTTGCTGAAGCCAAATGCTCCCATTTAATAAATGAAACGCTTCATTAATCCTTCCTGACAGAAGTAATGCTTGGAATGGAGAACAGATCTGACAGAAAACATTTAGCTAAGTTAACGTCCCGCGGGTCTTCCCCATCAGCCTGGGGAGGAGCCGCAGCCTCTCCCCACTGCAGACGGGCAAGGAGGGGTGTTATGGAGGCAGCCCCCCTCTGCTCTCACTCCTGCAACCTCCGCAAGCTCTGGAAATGTTTGGGCCTCACAACAGAGCAGCTGGAGGAGCTATCAGTTGTGTGGGTTGCCTTGATCGATGGCTGCCTTAGAGGTGCTCCTGGTCCCTGTGTGCTGTGCACCGGCTGTGGTCGAGCTGACAAAAACGCCACGTGAGAGTGTTGTCCTCATGCTGTGTCCTACACCAGCAGTAAGACACCCACCACCGCAGCACTTTGCTTTGAGGGTGTCGTGGTTTAACCCCAGCTGGCACTAAGCCCCACGCAGTCCCTCACTCACTCTCCCCCCACAGCGGGATGGGGAAAAGGATCATAAAAGTGAGAAAACTCGTGGGTTGAGATAAAGACAGTTTAATAACTCAAGCAAAAGCTGCTCACACAAGCAAAGCAAAACAAGGAATTAATTCACTGCTTCCCACCAGCAGGCAAGTGTTCAGCCATCCCCAGGAAAACAGGGATCCACCACACATAACGGTTACTTGGGAAGACAAACACCATCACCCCAAACGTCCCCCCTTCCTTCTTCCACCAGCTTTATATGCTGAGCATGATGTCATATGGCACAGAATATCCCTTTTGTCAGTTGGGGTCAGCTGTCCCAGCTGTGTCACCTCCCAGCTTTTTGTGCACTCACAGCCTACTCAGTGGTGGGGTGATATGAGGAGCAGAAAAGGCCTTAACTGCTTAGCAACAACCAAAACCATCAGTGTTTTACCAATTCTATTCTCATCCCAAATCCAAAACACAGCACCAGCTGCCAGTAAGACAGTCAACTCTGCCCCAGCCGAAATCATGACAGAGGGCTACCCAGAAACAAAGCACGTGGTGATGGCAAATTCTCTTACTTCAAGTGAGCCATACAGCATCGGGTGCATTTCTGAAGGAGCGCTCAGAGCTCTGTGATTAGCTGCATTCCTCAGCTTTACCTTAAAACGATATGTTTCTGTTTCTCAAGGTTAGGAAGAACAGCTTGGAATTAGGTCTTGAGGCTCTTGCTTAGGTCTTGAGACGTGGATTGCCAATGCAATTGGAATCATCTTCTCTGAGATCTAAGCAGGATGGGGGTTACAGGCATAGGGCAGTGTTTTGAAAGAAATCTGTCCACACACAGTGCCTTTGTCTGAAGGTACATCTCTCGGCATGAGCCTCAGCTGTAGCAATTCTCTCATGTTTGCTGTTCATGTCCAGCTCTGCAGCAATGCTTAGGAGCAACACACTCCTCTTTCATTAGCAAACAACTTTACACAGCAGTGACCTGGCCTCAGTACCTCAGGCCTCCTGATTTGCCTATATCAATGCAACATCCCTGGTGTGAAGCCGAAAGCAATCCCTGCACACCATCTGGCACAGAAGGCTACAGCGTGGCTTGCCGCCATCATCCCTGAAATGTCTTCCCATGGAATTGCTCGTCATCTTCCCAGTTTCTGTGCCTTGGGCTGCTCCACGAGGAGGCCTATGTACCCACCAGATGAGCTAGAGGACCAGGATGAAGACTGCCGGCAGTGACCCTGCTCAACTGAGACAGTCCATGGCAGCAGTGAAAGAACTCATCTGCATGGTAAACTGTAGACAGGGTTTGCCTAGGAATCAGGGCCGTCACAGACCTCAGTAAGGTGATCTATGAAGTCTTCTTTGCCAAGAGTTGGTGTCCTGGAACCAAGGTCCCACCATCTGACCAGGGATGAAATCCTACCGCAGACTCTCCCTGAGATGAGAGATGAGAGACACTCATGTCTCTCTTCTGCCTGGCTCTCATCATAGCACCCTGTCTTCAAGACCATTGTCCCTCAGTCAAGTTAGATTGAAAGTGAGCAGATGGTCTGGTAGTGTCTGGGGTGGGGAAATGACATGCATAAACCCTGTGTTAAGAAAATCGAGCTTAAAATAAACAGGCTCAAAGCCAAGATACTCCTTTGCACACACTTCTTCCCTAGGGTAGAAGAGGAAAGTGCGGAGATGTGACAGGTGCCAGTCACTTTGCTTAGTGTATTTCTGGAAGGAGATTAGATACTTAAATACTTCTCTCCTCTGCATCCTTGGGAGATGGGCTGGGGAAGCACCACAGGGAGAGATCTGGGATGAGAAAAGGGCAAACACCTTCCCTTTTCTCAGCATGGAAAGCACGGGATGCTTCCTTCCTGAGGATGCAAGATCAGCAATGAGTCACTCTCCTGACCAAGGGAATCTTTAGTAGGAAAAAAGGCTAAAAATCTAGGGATGAAGAAGTACTGGGCTATTGGCTGAAAAATGGATCAGAGTAGGTTGTTACAAGGAGTCAGCCCAGCTGAGGACCCCAGGAAAATTAAAAAAAAGGTAGAGAAAGAAAGAGGTTTGGAAAGACAGCTGTAATCCACGTAGTGTATCCTGGGGAGAAGCTAGGGAGAGGGATATAAAAGCTATGGCCATCCTGGGGATACAGGAGACCAAGCCACCATCCTGTCCGACCAAGGAGCCAGTCGAGCTCCTGCCCACACCATGTGCTATGGTGTCCAGAAGCAAATATGGAAACATCAGTAAAACCTTTTTCTTTACAGCTGAAGGGAGCTTTGACAGAGTGGCTGACTTCTTATGCATTCCTGTACAGGGAAGTGAAGCGTAATACAGATCCCATCTCTTCATGCCGAGAGTCGATCTTGCAGCACATGAGAGCTAACGCCATATGGCAGCTGGGGCGTTCACCTGAGCTTGCAGTTTTTGGTGTACGGTGAAGTGAACCATGAGATGGTCAGTGCGGCAGCAACTGCGTTGCACTAACAGAAGTCCCTCTGAGTCTGGCAGCTACATTTTTTAGTTTACTTTGTGCTGCAGCATGCAAAGAGAATTTGCTTTGCCCTCTGATGTTTATCTTAATTTTGCATGTGTTCACAGCTCATGGGAGAAAATGACAAATTGAGAAAATATTTGTTTTCACAAAAGCCAAGAGACTATTACAGCAGACAGCCAGACAGGCACAGTGTAAGTGCCAAAGCCTGAGCTTTTCTATGCTCTGTGCCATGTACATGCTCAGTTTTACCTGCCTAAAGGGTAATAGGAAATTCAGTCAATATGTTGCCTTAATCACGGCAGTTTCTCTGCACGAGGACTACCCGTTGCATCCCATCACAGGGTTTTGGAACACCACCCAAAAGGGAGGCTGAAATCATCAACCACATTTCACTTAGCCCTGCCAACTGAATCTAAACAAATTGAAAAATGACCTGCCCGCTACACTTTGAGGCATACAGCAGAAAATAACTCTGAAATAGCCGCTTATGTTCACTGGAGAAAGATTTATTTCTGATCTCAGAGCCTGAGTTGCAGAGGTAAATAGAACAACCTGTAAACCCTTACCTGCCATGCCCCACTACCCCCGTATGAAAAAACATGCACAGGCATTGCCTGAAGTGGAATTGGTCTAGTAAATGATCGGGAAAATGGAATCCTTTCTCTCAACAAGCAGCAAATGAAGAGGAGCTGCAGCATCTGAAATGGTGCTACCTTATTTACCTGGAAGGTCCCAGCGTTTGATGAAAGGCCCATGACTCCAGAATTTGCTGTCTCTCCCATGGTGCAACATGAGTCCCTTTGCCCTTCGCTTCATACTGCAAGAGGGGTTTTGGTAGGGAGACAAGCTGACAACTGATTTGAAAGGGCTCTGCACTGATGAGCAGCCAGAAGGGAGGAGGACTCCGTGGATTACCACACCTAACTGTCTTCTTACTTAATTATCATCTATTTATTTAAAGTAAATTGTTTGGTTTTGTAAATAATAGTTTGTTTTGGTGCCATGAGATTATACATTTGATGGAAATCCCAGAAAAAGCAGACCTTCAAAACGTCCACTTGTAATACCGAGTTATTTAGGTCCGTGGTTTTGTTACCAGAAACCCTCAGTGTGATCTCCATCCATGGACACTGCCAGGGTTCCCTGGTCCATGGCATCCCAGCTCTCCTAGACAAACACAACAAACTGTACGTCACCTGAAAGCATTTCTTTAGTTCCACCGTGACTTTATCCCGGTTTCCTTAGGAAGAAAAATCATCTGAGCACGTCCTCTTTCTTTCCCTCTCCTCCTTTCTCACAACTCCTGAGCTCATCAACTGGTTTAACCCCCATGAGGCAGAGGGCTGAAAGCCTCAAAGGTCAGTCTTCCCTATGGATTCCGTAAGAGCTGATGGGAAGGTCTTTACAGAGCCTTTAAAAAAAAAAAAAAAGCCTTTTAGTGCTCCCACCTAAGAAAGAGCACAGAAAACTCCAGTGTTACCTATTGCTTGTCAGCTACCCAGCCAAGCAGTCAGAGTGAGACCACAGCACCCTCCTCATTTCGGACTCACCACAGCACGTGTTGTGTCCCACCAAGTGGGAATGCCATGGAGGACAAAGGGAGGAGTGGAGGTTACGGAAGGAAGGAGGTGTTTAGGGGACAAAGGATTTGTATTTGAAGGAAAATGTGTTCTACTGGTTTGGCTGCTCACAAATCTGCTTTTTGGGATATTTTTTAATTTGCTCTCTCTTCCTTCTCTGAGTCCCACAGGCAGCAGTTTGTCCTTGGAAAAAGTGATTATAAGGAAAAGGCACTTCAGTACCTACAGAGAATGTAGAATTGAAAAAACACCTCCCAGGGTTTCACCCTGAGCTACTGGCTGCTGGAAGAAGAGTGCAGGTATGGGATCCTGCCCTGGGACTCCATAAGCATAAGGAAAAGAATAAACTCTGGTGGGGGGAAGGCGTCAGGAGCGCCCAGTGCCTGGGAGCTGCATGGTTGTCCATGGGGGAGCGGTCTGCACAGTTGGCGCCATGTGCCCTGCCGTTTCACAGAAAGCTGCTCCTGAGGGACGGTCAGGGTTATGGATATGAAAGACGAGGTGTTGTTGGCGGCGTATCCTGGGACCTCGGTGCTGCCATCGGTAGCTCTCCATCGCTCAATAGACCTTCTGCTCTCCCCCGGGCCACTTGATTCCATTAGCAGGATGTCTGGCATTTGTTGCCACACAATTTTCTTTTTCATCTGGCTTATACATAAGCCCTGTTGACCTTGATACTGGTGTGACACACAAACAAGTTACATAAAGACTCTCCAGGTGCATTTTCGCAGATCACAGGGCCCCTATAATTCATAGTCCAATATTTGAAGAGGGTGGCTGGGTTCAGCATTGGGTCAGATCTCCTCTGAGAGGATTAGATCTTACGGTGCCATGGTACCTATGCCTCATTGTGATTTAGTCCTCTCCACTGTCTTCCTAAACAAGAATCCATATATTTCTTGTTTGAATGCTTTGTTTTTGCTATGAGGCTTAGAAAAAAGCAAGACCCAAGGCAGTCTCAGCACGTGGGAACTGGGCACATCATGTTGTGTCTCCAGGTGATAAGGGGGAAATTCCGGCATTATTGCAGTTATTTGACTGTTCACCACTGATTCCACTGCCAACTTTAAAAGTTGCTTCTTTGCTATGATATACAGTGAAATACCCTCTTTACTATGTGAATTATTTCAAGAACCTTAAGATGTTTTCCACGATAAACTTGCGTGAGGTGGCAAAGCAAAGCCCAGTCCGACTAGGCTGAAGACCGGGCCCATCCTGTCTCTCTTCAGGGCTGTTCAGACTATGTGACTAAGCACAGAAAAAAAATCAAAATCAAGAAGCGTTTCAGGGCGAGGTCAGGAAATGTTGGTGCTTTTAGAGGTTCGGCTGGACCCTTAGCCTCGCTAAACTGCCTCTGAGCTCCGGAGGCTGCCGAACCACAGACCAAATGAACCATCGAAACAAGGCTCCTTATCGAGACGCGTTTATTTACTTTATTTACTCAGGCATCTCTATGAATCATTAGAACACAAAGCGTGCACATAACTCATTCCCAGGTGCATTTCAGATGCGTGGTCCTGTTGAAGTAATATCAGCAACGCGTGGCCCGACACCTCTCTGTCCCTGTCCGCTCCAGCGGGAGCAGGTTTGATCCCCAGCAATGGGAAGTCGGTATGTGAGTTTTACAGATCCGTGAGAATAAATTGATCTCAGTCATTTCTTACCAGTTTTTCCCCAAACCAAAAGCATTTTAACTATTCGAGTGTCAAGCAATCAAACGCTGCACCTCAGACACGGCTACTCCAGGAGATAATTAGAAGCACAGAGGAGCAAACAATACGCCACAGAAACGATCATCGCAGCGTGATCCAAAGGATAACTTTAGTAACGCAAGTGTTTCTTTGCTGGATGACTCACAGAAGGAAGCAGGGGCTGGAGTTGCTGAAAAAGGAGCCTGCTCCCTGGGAACATGAGCGAAGGTCAAGGATCAACTGTGTAAAACCGACTTTCTGTTTGACGTTAATAATCTTAAGGAAATGGATGGAGTGAGCGCAAATGTCAGCTCCAGTAATGACTATGTAACTCTGGGACCGTATAGGAAAGCGATAGCCCAGCTCACACGCTGCTGCTGGAAATAATGGGGAGAGGTGAGCTGAGAATTCAAGCCTTGCTTTCATGTTTTCTTTTGAGTTTTTCCGTGAATTCTGAGTTATCACAGGGGCAAGTGGCTCCCTTTGATATTTAACCTCTCTCTGTCTATATATCATATATATAGTATGTATGCATTATTTGCTATTGTTTTTCACCTGTGCAGCTTAAGAAGCTTCCCAAAGCTGTACAAGAAACACTATCTCAGTGACTGATACTGTCACTTATTACATTTTAAAAAAGTATAAATATCTAATAGTTTTTATGTTAAGGTCCAACTGGCATGTTATAACATTTAGTGCAAAACATAAACAAGTTATAATAATATACATATTATGTAAGAATACGTGTTACATTGTTAAATTTTACACATACCACTCAGACCCACCTTACACATATTTTTTTAAAGTGGTTATTTTCACAGTATCTTCTTTCAATAACAGATTGTTTAAGCCGCGTTCCTTCTGTCTCTTGCCAAAATAGCAGCGAGTTTAATTTTGTTTCTGCCCCAAATCGTGGCACAGCTGTCAATGTGTAAACACCCAACAGCCTGCTCTACATTTGTGACTACGCTTCTTTCCTCCAGAAAGGGGTGCCAACTCTGTAAATTCAGAGGCTAGGTCACATTCTGGCCCCAAATCAGATTATTAGGGGAGAATAAGGTACCGTGTCATTCTGCTGCCAGTTATTCTGAGTTTGGTTAGCATTTATTTTTAAATGGAGGCTTGCTGGCTTTTCAGGGCGTGATCCGGCTCTGCTTTTCATCGATGAAGAGAGTATCACTCCCCCAGACAGCCCGCTCCGCTGCTTTGCTGTCCTCGTCTTGGAAAGATTTCCTGATACCAACCCAAACCGCCTCTTTCTCAGGGCAGGTCTGTGGCTGCTTGTCCTACTGGCAGCAAGCAGGGAGGTCCCAGTTGGGAAGTCTCCAAGCTGATGATGACTGGGGACTGGCGTGTTTGGGGAGAGTATTTTTCATATACGTGCCCTGTTTCCTTACTTCCCCAGACATCCTCTTTAGTGCTGTCAGAGACACGACCCTGGGAGGCAAGATTTTGGTCTGATGCAATACACATCTTCTTAGGACACAAAATCCAGTCTGTTGCGTTTTTCTTCACAACAGCTTTTTCTGTCCTCGAGGGGTGTTGTTAATGCTCCTCTCCTCCAGGCTACGCAATTCCAATTTTTTCAATTTTCCTTCACAGGACAGGACCTCAGACCTCTCGTCTCCATTCGCATCTGCGCCACGTCTTCCGGCGGGC
The DNA here is from genome assembly GCF_028500815.1 of Rissa tridactyla. Classification (NCBI taxonomy): domain Eukaryota; kingdom Metazoa; phylum Chordata; class Aves; order Charadriiformes; family Laridae; genus Rissa; species Rissa tridactyla. The sequence goes on from NC_071466.1 coordinate 202,346,997, forward strand.
ACGTTACTCGCAGATGAACACAGGGCCGTGGCGGAGTCACCGACAGCACTGGGGACCACGGAGGGGTTAGACCTTATGTCTCGCAGGCTGAGATGTCCGCCCACCTCCACAGGGGGATTGCCCTTCTCCAAAGTGGGTCAGCACAACTGACTCATGCTGCTCTCTGATTCACTCTGGATGGACCTTTCTCTGCAGACCTGTTATCCAGACACTTGTTCTGCATCCCATATCTGTGCAGCCGGTTAATCCCACCGAAGTGAAGCGAAATGTGTCTGCATAAGGATGTATATGGGTGCAACTGGTGCAAATCTACCTCAACAGCCTGATACAATCCAGGGGGACTCTGCTGGGCAGGAAGGGCAGGTGGAGAAAGGATGCAGAAAGATAAAATGAGTGTGTTCCCCAGGTACAAAACTTGTTAGCAACCTAGGCTTTATTTATTGTTTTGGAATTTGTTCCTCCTTTTGGTTTTTGTGGTTTATTGTTTTGCATTTTTAATTTGACCCTACCTTGCGAATCCAGTTTTTCTCACACCAGTCGTGGACGCTGCAATCCCCTGCAGTTTGACGTCTGAATTAGTAGATCTCCTGCATTCAAATATTGAAGCCATAACGCTGACTCCTCAGACTAGTACAAAAATATAGGGGAAATCAGTTAGGTTAATACCAAACCTAATCTCAACTGGAATATTTTTAAATGAAAGGGTAGAAAAATGCATGTCCTTTCTATCAACAAGTGTAAAACTGTGCTCCAACTCTTTGTCCGTGCTCAAACGTATAGGAGCAAGTGTGCTTGTGTCTCTAGGGAAGAGACATGTAGGTACTAGTCGTAAGGCATTTATTAAAAATGACAGGTTTGGCTGTTGGAGTGGTGGGAAAGCACAGATCTTGGGCATGAAAAAGAGAAGGAATCTGAAATGTTCAAATGTCTGTTGTTAAGCCAACCTTGGAACCACTGGGGAAGTGGTCCTGTGGCCAGCTTGCACTGTGTGTGCTATTTGAATCGCCCAGTTCTCAGTTTAGGCTGACCAATGTGAATGTTTTTTCTGTTCTCTACCATGCACCACCTTGTCTCTCTGTAGCTTTACAACACAACACAACCTGCTTGACTCTCATGAAAGAGACCAGTGGAGGGGCAGGACTGGATGCAACAAAACAGATTAAATAGATTGTGAGCTGCTGGAGTAGAAGTGATTTTCCAAAGGACATCTTAGAGCTGTGCTGTTTCCATTGAATTTAATTGACTTTTGATTTAATTACCTGGTATCATTTTCCCTTAAAATCTCCCTGCTTGTCTTCTTGAGAGTTTTACAACTTTTGCAATAACTACTGGTCTAATACTAAGTGCAGAACTGCTTCCTTTGTGTCCGTTATTCTAAGGTAAGCTGAACACTACAAATTTCAGGGATAAACATGGTTCTGCTTAAGACTGAAGAAGCTGAACTCCTAGAGGATCAGACTAAGGAGATGATGTGTTCCAGTCATGTGGGACAATGCCAGACCAGGTTCCAGTCATTTGAGTTGTGGGCCTTCTGTGAGATAACTCCCTAGTAGGAGGCAAAAGCCTAAAAACCAGGGCGAGGATGGGGCAGGAGTGGGGGGGATACACGCCAATTTAACAGGTGAATGCAGTGAAGCACGGCCATCAGCTGGTTTGTATCCAACCAGCAATGGGGTCAGAAGGATCACAGTTTAATCTATTGACCTGATGGAAAAGCTCTATATGATGTAGTAGATGATGGACGATATACATACGTATCTATATGTGTATATATATATAATTTTTTTCAACCATTTTACAGTTTCAGAAATGTTTACAAAGACGCTGTGTTGTTTTCTACTATAATCTGTAAATTTGGAGACAAACCTCTTTATAACAGTTTTCACTTTCTCTGGAATCTCTGAATTGTGTTACTTCCATCGTGTCTCTTGAAATAAACAAAAGCTATATCTTTTTAAGAGGAAGATATGAAAATAAATTTGCATTTTACCCCATATTCTTGTTCCTACACTTCTGAGAGGTTCGAAGAAGATATGAAGATAATTTTAAATGTTGTCCAAAAAAGCAGAGCTTTTATTATCTGTATCTACTGCTAGATGGCATGGGAAATCCTTAGAAATGTAATGAAACATAACACATAAAACCCACTGAGCCAGTGTAAGCCACCATCTAATTAAATGAGCAGATTCATAATGACAGTACACCATTAAAATTTCCAGACAGAAAACTTCTCAATACTCTTATTCTGCATTTCTTTTTGTTACTTTAGGTCTTCACTTAGGGAGTAATGGAAGCAAGCTGAATAATGAATACAGTTAATACAGTCTCAAGGAGATTTCCTTCCAAGATTTCTTTCTGTTGAGCTGAACTGAAGGTCAAATAACTTCAGCATAGCAGAAAGCATCCAGATTATCCTTTTCAGATCCTTTTATTGAGTACAATTTAATGGTGAGAAGGAATAATAATGGACAAGGAGAAGTGGGACATTTTAAAGCTTTATTTTGCTTACAGCAAAGTAAGAGAATAATACATTTCAGTTACCTGGGCAAATGACAATAAAATAATCACTTTGCCGATTTTAGGTGGTGCAGTGAATGGCTCAAATCAGAAGTATAGACAACTGTTTTTTCCTTAATTGGTTTATCCCACTGATGAATGAAGATGAATCAAACCGATCCAGTTATTCTTCCATTAACTGGGGGATCATGGCTGATTACTGAATACAACCAACGTGAATTTGCACGTATCTAGACCCTGGCACGGAGGGGGTTCCTGTTTCCCTGTTCTGTTCCTAGAGAATGAGTTTGCAGACCATGGGTGCAAATCAGCAAGCACACTGCGCAGTGTATATGAAAGCTATTTTATGTATGCATATGACAGTTATAACTAATGACTACAACTAGTAGCTAAATCTACAGGGCAAAGGCTAAAGAAGATTGATTTGTTCCTCCTTCATGTTTTCTTCTGTGCCTTCAGCTGGGCAGGGAGATGCTCCGATGCGGGTGTGAACAAGCGTGGGCCGAGGAAGGGTTTATAAAGTGGGACACAGGGGGATTGCTCTCACTAAGCTCATGGGAGGAGGGAGCAGGAGGAGGCTCAGTGCTGGTTTTGGAGCAGTTGGCCCACTGAGGCGGGACTTGGGGTTGTTGGTGTTGTTCAGCCTGGAGAAGAGAAGGCTCTGGGGAGACCTGATAGCAGCCTTCCAGTACCTAAAGGGGGCCTACAGGAAAGATGGGGAGGGACTCTTTATCAGGCAGTGAAGCAATAGGATGAAGGGTAATGGTTTTAAACTGAAAAAGAGGAGATTTAGATTAGTTATTAGGAAGAAATTCTTTACTGTGAGAGTGGTGAGGCACTGGAACAGGTTGCCCAGGGAAGCTGTGGATGCCCCATCCCTGGAGGTGTTCAAGGCAAGGCTGGATGCGGCTTTGAGCAACCACGTCTAGTGGGAGGTGTTCCTGCCCATGGCAGGGGGGTTGGAACTAGGTGATCTTTAAGATCCCTTCTAACCTGAACCATTCTATGTTTCTGTGACTTGTGAGGAATGGATGGGAGGCACTGAAGGCTTAATTTGCAACCAGGATGGAAGCTAATTGCAAATCTGGAGGGGGATAATTCACATGAATGGCTGTGATGCTGTCTCTGTACCTCCAGCTCTTACTGCAATGCCACAGAGCCTTTGACATGACTGAGAACCAAGGGGATGCCATGTGGCATCATTGGGATATTGTTGTTTCCAGAAAACAGCAGTCAATACAAATTTATGAAGTTTTTCACTTCCTTTTTACACATGGACTGAAACAAGTAACAAATTACATTTCTCTCCCAAATTATCCTGTACTTTGTACCTGATTGGCCTTCATATCTGCATGTTCGCTTTCCACCCTTATCGCACGAGTGCTGTGCAAGCCTCAGAAAGCTCCATTACTCTTTTTCAGCAGATGTTCACATTTACCACTCTGTTGACCTTGTTAGCGTATTTACCATTGTGTTAACAGTTTGTACTCTGCTCAGACTATGACGTCTATTTTGGCCAATATTTTAGCAAAGACTTGGTGTGAGTATGTGCCTACTGACCAGTGCACCAGAGACATCTGCATGTTAAAAAAAAAGGATTAGAAATAGAAAGCATCATAAAGAAAATGAGATTAAATAGTGAGCTTTTCAGTGATCTCGTAGAGATGGCATATTGAAAGTATACAGAGCTCAATATTAGGTCACATGTCTAGGGAGCTGCATACAAGAATAGCACAAGCATATAAGGAGAAAATTAGAAAACCCATGCATAAAATGTCATACAGCTAGCAAGGGACATGAAAGGTAACAAGAAAATACTCTAAATTTAGATTAATAGTGAAAGGATTATAAAAGGAAGAGTTGGTCTTCTACTCAGAGGGAGAAAAAGCTATTTATAAATGATATTGAGAAGACTGAAGTGTTTTGTTTCTTTTTGCTTCAGCATTTGCTGGAATGCCAGTGAGAAAAGGTACAAATTCAGGTTAGAAAAGAAAATCAGCTGAGAGCAGAAATCGGTAAGTTAATTCCCCCCCCCACCCCCCAATTCTCTGGAGCTAATAAAATTCCACAGGGAATTTTGAAAACCAGAAGAAATAAATCTGAGAGCAATTAGAGGCTTATCACTGAAAACTGGGGCCGATGGGTAAGGTTAGGAACCTGCTTATCTTTACAGTGGGGAACGGGTGGATTGGGGAATTGCACTTTCCAGTTTACCTTCCCCTGGCAGAATGGGAAGAAATAATCCGACCATCAGTAAACACCTAGAAGATAACAAAGGACGGGTAACAGCTAGCAAGAAATTGTTGTGAACATATGATCTTTAACAAAGATAATTTCCATTTACACCAGCATGACAGGCCACACGAACCACGGACCAGCCTTCACAAAGGCTGTGACACTGAGCACCCATTTCTGCTGTTTTTCATGAACTCATGGTCCAAGCTCCACAGTGAGGACACATCAGCCGTGGTTTCCATGGGCAACTCTCCTGAGCCCCGGCTGACTCAATATTTTCACCGATGACTTGGGTGTTACACTACGAACCAGGTTTATTCCATTTTCAAATAGCAGGATCCTAGGAAGGGTTGCGAGGGTACTGGGTGACGGGGTGAGATCTGAGAACGGTCCCGATGATTGAGCAAATCATCGTGCCAAAAAAAGATGCATTTTCTGTATTGCCTTATAGCAGACTAGGGTAGCCTTGGTCTGCCAAAAGCCTAAGCACCGAGCTACACTGAAGGCAAGGACAAGGTCCTGCTGATCTCCTTGTGGTCTCGGCACATGGCCCTGGACAAGGCAGGCTCAGCACCTTACCTCCCGCACTCCTCTCTGGCTGACTCCTGCTTTACACCAGGACCTCAACTCCCCGATCAGCCACACAGCACACGTCTCTTTGCTACCTGTCCTCCACCTACAATGATCTGGCTAGTACCCTTGGTGGGGAAACCTGGACATGCAGGTGGATTGTCCTCTCCAGTGACCACCTGAGTCCCGTCTCCAGCTGACCTGCAACATGGTCAGCACGGAACAAGGAATGAGCATGGCCCAGATGAAGCATGGTCTCCTGCTAACTGGCTTTGCTGCAGAGCCGTCCTGTGCATGTGGCAGGTCCAGGCAGGCCCTGCTGTGGGACCCCCTTTGCCCAGGAGGGGCTGTCAGTCCCACATGTCCCCCATCCATGGGGAGAGCCTTGGTGTGGGACTCAGTGGAGTCTGAAAGGCTTCTTATCATGCAGATTTAAATATATTTAGTCATAGAATCATATAGTCATAGAATAATTATGGTTGGAAGAGACCTTTAAGATCATCAAGTCCAACTGTCAACCTAGCACTGTCAAGTTACTACTAAATGATGACCCTCAGCACTACATCTACACGTCTTTTAAATACCTCCAGGACTGGTGACCCAACCACTTCCCTGGACAGCCTGTTCCAGTGCTCGGTAACCCTTTCAGTGAATAAATTTTTCCTGATATCCAATCTAAACCTCCCCTGGTGCCACTTGAGGCCATTTCCTCTTGTCCTATTACCTGTTACTTGGTTTAATGTGTTTTGCTTGTGTTTGGAGTTACGTGTGATCTTTATGTTTTACAGGGGCATTTACTGTCTCCTCTGCCAAGCAGCAGCTTTATGCCTGGAGGAGCAGCTACCCAGGTCCGCGGCGGAGGGGTCCACTCCCAGACCCGCTGCGAAGCTGCCACTGCTGGGAGCTGGAGAGAGGAAAGTGGCGCTCTGCTCCGCCTGCCAAGCTCCTTTGTGCTCTCACAAATTCCTTAGAAAAATGAAAGCGGGCAAAAATTTCCAAGGTGCCCTGGAATAAGCTTTCTAAATGTGATGCAAACTTCGAAAGATTTCAATCTTGGGTTGTCTTGAAGTGATTTTTTTTTTTTTAATGCGAAGTTTCCACTATTGACCTAAAAAATCAGTCATTTAGACAACCCTGCTCTGTGCGGAGAGGATAAAGCTTATCACAGAACTAAACGCAATTTTTCAGGGGCTGCTGGAAAGTGGAAAAGACCATGCTGATCACACTGCTTGCCATTTTAAATTCAGGGCACGCTTCTTTGACCTGTCCTTCTCTTGGCGTAAGCATAGCACACGTGCAAATAACAGTAATAAATATCAATACCAAGCAAATAGAAAATAAACAACTTGACTAGCTAAACTAACAACTTAAATGGAAACAGCCCTCTCTTTTAGGGAGAAGATAAAATAACAAGTGACTAACAACATGTTGGGCATCTCACCTTGCACTCTGAAGAGTACGGCACGGTTAGATCCTGGAGCAGTAAGGACACTTTTGCTGTCCCCCCGACATTAGTAGTGGTCTTCCGTGAGGTGGCACCTCACGGCCATCTCCTGGTCACAAAACACAGTGGTGCCAGCACAGCCGTGTCCTCTTTCTTGGGAAATGGGTGAGGAGAAGACCAGCTCATCTCTGTCTCCTTCGCTGTGAACCCAGAGAGCCTGGCACCATCTTGAGGACCACGAGCGCCAGGGCAGGGCTGCAGCACTGGACATGGGCTCAGGGTAGACATGCCCCACGTCCATAAGACATTCTCCAGTTTCTCATCACTATTTCTGTTCAGAATAAGATTTATTCCCTTCATCCTTCTAGCTACAAACCACGGTTTTGTTAATGGCAATTTTGAGCACTTGGTTAAAAAATCCATGCCTATGTTTAGTGTGTATTAGGGGAAATGTCATTCAAATGGCTACTAGCGCTACCCATCCTTGCTGAAAACACTGCACAGTAACGCGCATTATCAGAGCTGTGTGCCTCGAGGGCCTCTTGTACATCGTCCTGTGAAAAACAGATTTCCCTTTATGCAAAAATGCTAGCAAGAGGCTTCCAAAAACCTCAGAGTTAAATAAAGATTTGTAATTTCCCCATCTTTTTCATCCCAACCCCCAAGGTTGGAATTTAATAGCAAAGGACCGATGCCTATTTCTGCAGAAGTATAAATGTCCGTTACCAAAAATAAATCTCTGTGCTAAATATATCCCACAAGCTGAAGGAAACTTGTCAAGATGCATTTAAAATAGAAGTCTGATATTGAACAACAAAGAGAGCGGCCAGCAGTATCTGATCCGCAACTAAACACTTAATCAAGATATGTTAAAACAGGAACGCACAGTTTGCTGTCACGTTTTACCGAGTCATCGAGAAACCATTGTTGTGGATTTTTCCGCACAGAGGATTCCGGTTTTCTCAGAAACTTGCCTCTCTCCTCATCCGAGCTCTTGAAAAATTATTTTTTCTTCCAGTCATTTTAAAAGGTAATTACTAAAATGAAAATGCTAACAGATTTCAAACCACTTCAGGACATTTTGCCTATTAGGAACATCTTGACTTCTTAAACAAATGGCTTGCTTTCCCTGTAATTAATTTTAAAAGATTCATTTTTGCACTGACAGACGACAAGCAGCTATCCTGCAGCTGTCTCTGGATTCTTGAGCTTGACCTTAATAAATAATACAGCGTTTTCTTAATTTGAAGAGTAACATATGCTTTTCCTCTTCCCCACTGAAGTGGATCCATTTATTTTTTCTGCAGCCGATGTGTTTGCTGAGGCAGCATACGCCTTTTGCATGGTGTGATTACCTTTACGTGGGCAAGTAGGCCACACCATTAACAATTAAATATTTTCAGAATTTTACATATGAACCAGTTAAAAATTATTGTATATCACCCCCTCCCCTTACATGGTGGGACCTTTATACCATCTAGTGCCTCTTCTGTATGTTACTTTGGGGCAAAACAAGGAGATAGGCCCAAGTTTGTGGTAGACACTCATGAGTCAAAGCCAAAGGGTGTAATGTGTTTTCCTATAGCTCTCCTGCCGTTGCTGCTTGATGCTATACCTCCTCCCTGGCCTAACGTCTGGTCCTGAGTTCCCTGTAAGCCCTGTCTTGGTTACGTGGTAGACTCATTGGTTTGAAGAAACATTATGTCTTGTTAGAATATATCGCAGCCTACAAGCATTGGTAACCGGTGTGAACATAAAAGATCTCAAATCCCGTCATGAAAAGGTGTTTTATAAAATGGTGAAACAGCCTGTTCTTTACAGGTTCCCGCAGAGGCTCCCCCTCAGGGACAACAAACAGCAGCTCAGGATGCAAAATGCATGGGGTTTGCCTCAGACAGCGGGGCTGAGTTGGAGGTTTCCCCACAGGACACAGCTGCTGCCATAATCATCAATTCAACATCGGTTCCTCTGTCAGGCAGGTGTGAAGTGCTTTGGAGACCCCTCGGGGTCGGACTTTTTAGGCTTCTGCTCCCAAGGGATTGGCTTTCCTCTCTGAGGCATTGGAGGACATTGCCACAAAGGCTCTTGAAGAAATTTTAAAGTGCAGAATCCATAATAAAAACAACACACAAAATAGTCTGTGCCCCATTACGGTGACAAAGGTACAGGATATGGGGAGGAGGAGCCCAATAACCCATATCAACGTTTAAGTACATGAGACTGCGTTCAGCTGGCTCCTTGGTTTCCTTTGCAGGGAAAAGGTTTTGGCATGAAAGGGAGACATTATTGATGGGTAAAAAACAATTCTGCTTGCATTTCTGGTCCCCATCCCCCTGTACTGAAATCACACGACACGTTGTGCCTGTCAGGGCAGCGGCCTGGTTTGTACCATGCTGCCCAGCGCCATCGCTGGCGAGCACCCGCTTAAGGTGTGTGGTGAAGCAGCTATAATTTTTGTTGAAATTCACTTTATATTTTTGTTTCAAGACAGGATCAGGCCCTCCAGATTTTCTTGTTCTGATAGTGAGAAATTTGCTAGGGGAGACTCTGGATTTATTGTAAGCAAAACAATAATCAGTAACAAATACAGTATAATTCATTTGCTGAACAAATCCTATATGTCTTTATGGACCATAAAATTGCTGGTAAAATGAAAAACACATAAAAATATACAAATGGCCTAATGGAAAAGAATGAGTGCTTTAATAAAGCAGAGGTTTACTGCATTGACGAAGTATTAACATTCTTAAACATTAGTAAAGATGGGCGGTATTACTTTGTTTAATTATTCTTCAATCAGCCAAAGGATTCCAATCTAGTGCTCTGGCCAACTAACCTAGAACATAAACCCAGTCCTTTGCAGGGTGCGATTATCCTGTGCCTGTGGGCACCTCCTGGGGTCGGCGGCAGCGCAGCCCCTCGGGGAAGGCAGGGTAAGGACAGGCAGTCATGGCTGCTTGCATGCTTCTCCACTTTCATAGAATCATAGAATGGTTCAGGTTGGAAGGGACATTAAAGATCATCCAGTTCCACCCCCCTGCCCTGGGCAGGGACACCTCCCACTAGACCAGGCTGCTCAAAGCCTCATCCAGCCTGGCCTTGAACACTTCCAGGGATGGGGCATCCACAGCTTCCCTGGGCAACCTGTTCCAGTGTCTCACCACCCTCACAGTAAAGAATTTCTTCCTAATATCCAATCTAAATCTACCCTCTTTCAGTTTGAAACCGTTACCCCTTGTCCTGTCATGACACTCCCTGATAAAGTTGCTCTTGCTACTGAGCTCTTGCCAGCAATTAAGGAGTGGCTAATGCAAATCAATCAGTTGGTACACTTTTTCCTACACTATTACTATTCCTTTTCTCACTAACCTGCAGTACAAAATCCTGCGGTCCTCCCTGGGCTCTGCCTGTGACTCCTCTCCATCCCCCTTAGGGCTCATGACGCACAGTCGCAGGGCAAAGGCGGTCGTAGATTGGTAGCGCCCGGTTGAAGGTGTACCCCATGGGATGCTGAATGCTCGTGGTACCTGTGAAAGTCCAAAGCCAGCCTGCAGGTTTGCAGGGTGGGGAGGTAACACTGGCCTTCCCTCTGCCTTCCTGCAGCATCAGAAGAAAATATCCTCCTTTTTTTTTTTTCCTCTGCAGCTCCTACAGTGGTTAAATTCCACACTATGGAGAGGGATCTTGACCACTAATAGTAATGGTGAGGATAACAACAATCAGTATATTAATAATATGCTAGGGAGTAATTGGAGGTAGATCCAGGACCAGAGCCAGAAGAGAACCATCATTTCTTAGCTGTTAGACCCTTTTCCCTTTAGGTTATGCTCCAATGTTTTTAATATTAACAAATACTATTAAAATAAATAAGCCCATAAGCATTTTATGCCTTCAAAATTCCGGATATAAATCTTTAGTGTGCCTGCAATAACATCACACCCCAAACAGTTGTAGCAAATAAAGCAATTTGCAATGTATGAGAACAGCCACTAGCACATAAACTGTGACTCCAGCATCAGATAAATATTTCTCATGCTCATTATGCCCATCAGGCTTGCAGGAAACGTAGCCATGAGGAAAAATAAGCTGATGCTGTTGTTTCTACAAACTAGGAACACGAGGGACTGAAGGCAAGAGAGCAAGGGCTGGGGAATCAGATCCAAACCATTTTTGCATGCTGTAACAGTCAGGTGAGCAGGGGTAGGTGTTGCCCCAACCACCGATGCTCAGCTGATAGCTCTCAGGGTGGGCTTGGTCACTTCCAGGGCACCATATCTCTTCTGTCCCAGTGGTTCCCTTAGGGAAAATCTTACTGCTCTGGCCCAGCTGTGTGACAGTGACCGAGAGCCTGACCTCCCCATCTGCTCCTCACGCGTGTGTTTCCCCAAGGTTGCGCATATAGCCCTATTAATCACCTATATCCCGCTAATCTCCTATGATGGGAGAGATTTTGTGGCCATCACAGGCTCCCATTTAAGGGTGTTAAAAGTCAGCAGATGACCCTGGGATGTGCAGGACAAAGAGGCATTTTGGCAGCGCGCCGGGAGTGCTGCCCCAGGGAGCAACTGACTGCTGCGAGATGGGGAAGGCAGCGTTGCCACCCAAATGTCAGCACTCGCATCCAAGGCGGTTCAGTACTTCCCTTAAACTCGCACGCTCCGGGTTTGAAGGAAGGATCAGCAAGTGGCATTTTGGATTAAAATAACAAACTATTTTTGAGAAAGACCTTCTGTAAAGAGTAAATGCAGCTGGTGGTCTCAGTGGGAGCTTGAATATATTGACAGGCATAGTTCCAACAATTAAGTATGGAAAGATTCAAGCAGCTAAACCCTCACTGGTAAATTCCTCTATCTCATTTTGTGCTTTATCAACCGTTAGGAATGTCTGATTCACAGTCTGGCTTTAAACACAGTGATGGCTTGGAAGCGATAGGATTCCTTGTTACTGGTGGCTGCTACCACAGGAGGTGCTGATGTGATTTTGTTCTTTAGTCTGTATAATGGCTGATGGTGTGACACTGCTTCTCACTTAAAATCATAGAATGGTTTGGGTTGGAAGGTGGTCATCTAGTCCATCCCCCCTGCAGTGAGCAGGGACATCTTCGACTAGATCAGGTTGCTCAGAGCCCCATCCAGCCTGACCTTGAATGTTTCCAGGGATGGGGCTCTCTCTGGGCAACCTGTGCCAGTGCCTCACCACCCTCATAGTGAAAAACGTCTTCCTTCTATCTAGGCTGAATCTACCCTCTTTTAGTTTAAAACCATTACCCCTGGTCCTATCGCAAAAGTTTGTCCCCATCTTTTCTGTAGGGCCCCTTTAGGTACTGAAGGCTGCTATAAGGTCTCCCCGGAGCCATCTCTTCTCCAGGTTGAAACAACACCAATTCTCTCTGCCTGTCCTCACAGGAGAGGTGCTCCATCCCTCTGATCATTTTTGTGGCCCTCCTCTGGACCCCCTCCAACAGGTCCATGTCTTTCCTGTGCTGAGGGCTCCAGAACTGGACACAGTACTCCAGGTGTGGTCTCACCAGAGCAGAGTAGAGGGGCAGAATCACCTCCATTGGCCTGCTGTCTGCACTTCTTTTGATACAGCCCAGGATACAGTTGGCCTTCCGGGTTGTGAGTGCACATTGTTGGCTCACATACAGCTTTTCATTCACCAGTATCCCCAAGTCCTTCTTGGCAGGGCTGCTCTCAATCACTTTCTCCCCCAGCTTATATTGATACTGGGAATTACCCCAACCCAGCTGCAGGACCCCGCTTTTGGCCTTGTTGAACCTCATGAGCTCCACATGGGCCCACTTCTCAAGCTTGTCCAGAGCCCACTGGATGGCACCCTGTCCCTCAGGCATATCAACTGCACCACTCAGCTTGGTGTCATCCACAAACTTGCTGAGGGTGCACTCAATCCTACTGTCTGCCTCACTGATGAAGATATTCACTAACTGAATTTGGGCATGGAGTACCTTCGTCATGGTTGATGTGAGCTCTGGGGAGACTTGAAGAGCTGCTGTGGATACCTCTCCTGCATTTTCTCACTTCCACAGTGCTGGAGCATTTAGATTTCTATCTCATCGCCCACTCTATTGAATATATTTGTGTTGCCAGCTGAGATAGAGGAGGGCTTTGGAGGGAAACTGCAGGATGTTGTGGGTACTTGAGCTTCCTTTCCTTTCCTTTCCTTTCCTTTCCTTTCCTTTCCTTTCCTTTCCTTTCCTTTCCTTTCCTTTCCTTTCCTTTCCTTTCCTTTCCTTTCCTTTCCTTTCCTTTCCTTTCCTTTCTTTCAGGCTCTTCAGTTTTCCTGTTCTCCTTATGTTATCTGGACAAGGTGGTAATGGTGGTGATAAGAAAAAGAAATCTGTGGTAATGGAAAGGGCTGGGGATTACAACAGTGGTGAAGACAAAAGCACTCCAGTTTTGTCTCACCTTGCTGTCTTGAACACTACCACAATTCACTAGCATGGATCTAACTGCATTTTATCCCTTGTAGCTGGACATATATCTGGACTTAAGAAACAATAGAGAAATGAAAGCCTGAAGTGCATGCATAAGGAGTCTCCAGTGTAACAGAAGTCTAGAAAATTTATTCATGCTTTAAATTAAATTTGGAAGTTTGGTCCACCCCTGTATTTTATTTCCCAAGATAGGCGTTATGCAGCACAATGGAGCTTTTGCTGTAATCCGATTTTTAATCATCATTGACAAGATAATAATCTCCCCAATTTTAGGATCATGCACAGTACGCCTCCCTTTCGCGGCAGTCTCCCCTCCGCGCCGCTGCTGCTGCGTCTCATTTAGGAAGAGGCATCGCTGCCGTGAGTCAGCCCCACCGTACTCCCTGCTCCTCCGTAAGGAAGAGCGGCTCTGCTCCCCCAATTAGTTTCCATGTTCCCAGGGAAAGAAAATGTCTTCAGAGATGGAAATAAGATATTTTCTTATTGTAATGAAAAATGCCCAGCACAGGAATCCTGGTGCCTGAGCCCCCAGGTGCGAGGCAAGTCTCATATCCACAGAGGTGGTACCAGGCATCCCAAAGGCCATCTTCCAGCATGGACCTTTTCCAGCTGTTTTTTCTTTCCCTGTCTTTCTCCTCCTACCTAGGATGGGAAGAGAAACCTGTTCATTAACGAGGCCAGAGCCGAGATGCTGACCTGCGCTGCCGCCATGGCTGGCTTGCATGACAGGACAGATGGATGGGGTCATGGGGCCCTGGTCCACTCACAGCACCTCTATCCCCTTCGCCCACACTGTACCACCACAGCTGTGCCAGCCTTTGGAAAGCAGACGGGTGGGGAGCTGGGGATAAAGCTGGTCATGGACTGGGAAAACAGAGGCAGAAGAAAAGAGCCTCAGCCACTGAGGGAGGATGAGGAGCCAAGAGACAAACCCAGCCAAGATTTCTGTGTGTGTCACATAAATGCGAACCAAGGGCCAAGAAATCACAACAGACCTTTTTTTTTTTTATTCTCTGTGGAAAAAGGTACCTTTAATATCAATATGCAACTTAGGAAGCTAAGATATTAGTTGCCTACCTTGGAAGGGTGAATGATGGAAATGACCCTTTGGGAATCTAAAACTTGCAGGAAATCAAGGTGTTTCCCCATGGATTTTTAAACATGGAGGAGGCTGCCCACAACATAAAGAAATGCACCAGGCCTCCAAGATACAAGTACGCTCAGGGGAAGCAGGTTAGAGCATCACACCAGGCCTCAGGCAAACACTGCAGATGAAGAGGTGGCAAAAGCATGTGAAGGAAGGGCATTGAGCAGTAAATTCAGGGAGGTTCCCTTTGCCCGTACACATTTGGGGAACTTTTAAGAACTACAGAGGATAATTGTCGAGAGAACTGGCTCCAAAGAGTTTTGCAGCTCTATCATTTAAGGTCAAGACAAACCAGGAAACTAACACTGTCTCTTAAATCTTTAAGATGTCAGTAAATAAATGATGTGGTTTTCAGAACTGTAAAGCATCTCATATCTTCTGCTGACTTCAGCTGGAGCACTGGGTGCTCAGCACTTCTGGAAATAAAAACATTTGTTTGCCGAGCCTCGGAAGGAAAAGCTGAGAAGGCTGACTTGAAGTTCTTGTTCTTGCAAATATGAATATGAAGCAGGATATAAAAATATGAACTGAATATGAATTGAAGCAGAATATGAAACTTAAATCAGTAGTGTTCCCTCAGGAAGATCGTTATTTGGAAGAAAGGAAAAAGTGCACATAAAGACAAATTTGTAAACACCAAAGGAAAGCAGGAAGGATGGAACTTGCCTGTCATTATTATTATTATTTCCTGTCTTGGATCTGGTCTGCCTCTGCCTTCACATTGTGGTATTTGTAGTAGTTCTGCATTGAACTAATTGCTTCCAGCCTTGGGGGCTGTCATGAAAATGTAGGTAGTGCTAATGCCTTAACTGGTAATTAACATGATAGCAAAGCAGTTGAGGAAGGGACTAAAATGTCAAACAGTGGAGACACCCGAGTATGAAAAATGCCACACTCTTGCGCGGTGAGAGGGTCAGGGACAGGCTGGCACAGACGCCGGAGGAGATGGGCTCCTCCGTGGAGCGCTGGTTGTCCTCACCCACCGCAGCCACGGCAGGAGCCTCCTCCAGCCCGCTCTTCGCAGCACAGGGGAGGTGCTGAGAGCTACGACACAGCTCTTGGTTTCTGTCATGTATTTCTATCAGGAGTTACAGTTAGTAGATTAAAAAATCTTAAGCAATGAGAAAGCACAGAAATTGTGTTATAATACAGAAGGGGTTACAAAAGTGTGGTAATATTCCACTGGAAAACAAAATCCTTTAGTTGGTTAACCTGAAATATTCTCGATGCATTTCCCTTTCACTGCAGTGCCTCAGCAATTGGGAAAAGCTTGAAATGGGACTTGAGAGAGGTAAACCCGTGGCATGCTAGTGCCAAAAGGGAGTAAAAAGGGCATGAGATCCTATGATTTATCTAATATGAAGCCCACTGGCAAAGTCAGAGATTAATGCCCTATGAAGTGAAAACATTTTGTCCTGGCCAACATATAAAAAATTAAGTTCAGGAATGTTTGATGCATTGACTCGTCTGTTCTAATTTGGAATGAAAAAAATGTCAAAATGAGAGGACTTCCTACAATACAAAAATATTAGGATGACCTTTTTTTGCAATTTCTTCAAATGATTAATGTTTTCTTTTTCCAAAGAGTAATTCACCCATTTTAATTCGAACATCCTGATAGAAAAATGTTTATACAGATATTAATTGTAGTAAGAGATTCCATAGTACTAATCTTCTACTACAGAGCACCATTCAGAATCACTTTATTATACAGTTTGCCTAGCAAAGCATTTCATCATGCGGAAGTGAGAAAAGCCTAAATGCACTATTCTGATGAAAAGAGAGAAAAATAAGATTCAAAGTTGGTACAAGATGGTGAGACTATGGTGAAAAAAAGGCACCAAAAAGCTGCTGAAGAAGCATCACAGATAATTCAGTCGAGATGATCTGTGATGAACTTGTACAGAGTTTGCCCATTAATGAATTGCAAAAAGCTTTACAAAGGGAGACTGATATCAGTGTTACAGGCAAGGGGGGTGAAGTGGAGCATGGTGAGTGACTCTTTTGCTCACCCTGCGAGCCAAGAGCAGAGCTCAGACCCTTCAGGCATGGTTGAATGTACCTTTTACAAGACTAGGTCCTTTTCTTTTGTGACATGACATGAAGCCCCGACTGGCTTTTCTCTCTGGACCCTGACACAAGACATGAGTCAGAATGACAAAAAACAATGATTCATCATATGGACTTTTTCCTTAAATCAAGCTATGCCTTGAGTTAATTTTTCTGCAAACCTGTTTGGCAATGCATTGTGAAGCCTTGACCTGTACCTAAGAGACAGTCCACACTCTAGCTGCGGGCTCCACTTTCCCTGTCCTGGAATACCGTATGCAGTGATTTATTGTGTGTTGTTCAGTTACCTGTTACCAGTTGCCAGTTACTCACCAGGCTTTAAATCCCGGAACACCAACACATCCCATGAGTTCCAGCCTTGGTCAAGGGAAGAAGGATTTAATGAATTTGAGAACTGGATGCAATAATACAGTAAATTTAGGGACAGGAGGGACCACTGTGATGTTAGTTGACCTAATTTGTAGTTGACACAATTTCACTTAATATTAGCAACACATATAAATATTCCTTTTACTCTATAACTGATCACTGTCAGGCCACTAACTTGCAGCTGAACCAAAGAACATCTTTTGGAGTAAGGCTGCTTAGTGCTGCACTCAGAGATGCCGTGCTGGTCTCTTTCCAGCACTTAACGAACTTTTGATTTTTGAAAGCTTAATTCTCAGTCTTGTTTAGAACTGTAATTTCTTCTTACAAACCTCCAAACCAAGGTGAACCTGTGAAACACACTTAAATTTCTATGCTCTGTAATATAGCATAAGGTGGCTAGCCCAGAATTACATCCTGTGAAACATTGTTGTGATTTCTGAAAAATCGTATTTATGTGTATCTGCACATTTTCTTCATTGGTCATCTATATAGAATTATTCTTCCAGGCTGAAAATGCTTCCCTGAAATGTGCCAACATTTTTTGCAGTACGCCAGTCAACAGATCACCTCCTGCCTCCCACTTTCCCTCTAGGACCTCACAGACGGGGACCGCGTCAGCCGGGCTGAGTGCTGGGGCACTCCCAGACATCTGCCTTCTGACCAGGGAACTGAAGATGCTCCACTTTGCATAACCTTTGCCTTCGGGTCAAAATTACTTTTTTTTTGAGGTTGCCCTTCTGGGCCACTGCTCACATTTACACCTCCCACTTAGGAATGTATTAATTTTATTTTGGTGAGCATGCTGTTTAGCAAAAGTTGCTCAGTAACAACTAACTTTCCCATCCAGCTATGCTTTTTATTCTATTTCTCAATGCTATGGGATTTCATGATGTGTATTTTCATGGGATTAATATCAATGTGATGTTCTATATCCCTAATGTATCTCAGCTCATTAAGTACCTTAATTCATTTTGTAAGAATGTCTTTTGCCTTCTACTCAGAAGATGTACCCATTTGTGTATCATCATTTGTAGGCTGTTCTTGACCCCAGAGCACAGAAGAATTCTCCTGCTATTTAAAATCCCACTCAAAAGTAATGGCTCTTATACCTACATGCTAATATCTTTCTGGTAGATCAGCTTATGATGTACCCACCGTATAAAGCAAGCTGAATTCTCTGTCTTAGCATCAGGCTGTCACTAATTGTTTTTATATGTGTTTGCTATGATTACATTGTCCTCATTTCCAGTATCTGTTTTGAAACACAATATTAGTTCATTTGTTTCCTATGTCACAAACCAATCTCATGGTGAACATTGCTTTGCAAGTTTATTGAGATAATGTTTCTCATGAGAGCTTTGTCCTGCTGTTATCTTTGTGGGGTTTTTTTAATGGTAGAACTGTCACCCTTTCATAAAGTGAATTGCTTTGATTGCAAATAGAAGAATTTGCCCCTTGTGCTGAATACATTTGGGTCTTATTGTGAGTTCTGTCTTGTTTATGGCTTCTGGACCTAGCTGTGTGTTCACCCTGGGTTCCGTCTTTGTTTTTCCTTAGATGCACATCAGCGCTGCTGCTGCCTGCTCTCCCGTGTGTTTGGGAATCACATTAGAGCTTTGCTTCTGTGATGATTCAAGTCATAGAATCATAGAATGATAGAATAGTTTTGGTTGGAAGGGACCTCTAAAGGTCACCCAGTACAACCCCCCTGCCATGAGCAGGGACATCTTCAACTAGATCAGGTTGCTCAGAGCCCCATCCAACCTGACCTTGAATGGTTCCAGGGATGGGGCACCTACTACCTCCCTGAGCAACCTGTTCCAGGATTTCACCACTCTCATGGTAAAAAATTTCTTCCTTAAATCTAGTCAAAATCTACTCTATTAGTTGTAACCATTACCCCTTGTCCTATTGCAAGAGGCCCTACTAAAAAGTTTGTCCCCATCCCCTTAACCATAAGGCCATAATAAGGTCTTCCCAGAGCCTTCTCTTCTCCAGGCTGAACAACCCCAACTCTCTCAGCCTGCCATCACAGGAAAGGTGCTCCAGCCCTCTGATCATCTTCATTGCCTTCCTCTGGACCCGCTCCAACAGGTCCATGTCTTTCCTGTGCTGTGGGCTCCAGAGCTGGACACAGTACTCCAGGTGGGGTCTCACCAGAGCAGAGTAGAGGGGCAGAATCACCTCCCTCGACCTGCTGGCCACACTTCTTGCTTTGCCCAGATGATTTGTAAAATCCAAAATGCTTTCAATTCTAGTTAGTCCATATGGTAACATGGCTCAAACTGTGTGTGTCCGTCGCATCAGGTTTGGCCACATCTGGTGTCTTGCTTGCTTTGGTTCTCCATGAGCATGTGTACCGGGGAACCTGTTCAGACACCTAAACGTTTTTTTAAAAAAGTAACATGAGTGTCTTCAGATGCTTAAATAACTCTGGAATTTTTCCTCTTACATCAGTTTTTCTCATTTAAGTGGTTTTGAGAATGTAGTTATTGCACACACAAGGATTTTAATCTGTGAAGTTTCTCTCCTGTGCCTCTTGGAAGCCCTGAAGCTCCCAGTCATCTTCTCATCTGCTCTGTCACCTGCAGCTTTGGACTGAGCAGTTCAGAGAACCTTGTTGCTCCCTTTTTATCTAAGGCTGACCTGACTCTGTAGCAGCACATAGAAGTGACCCATAACGAGCTTGTCAGATGCTGAACTCCGTTCCTTCCCTCAAGCACTATCCATGTTGCTCTGCTCATTTTTTAGCACTTGGTCTCAGGGAAATCACATCCTTCAAGATCACAAGGGACCATCTTTATCATGTACAGTGCTCTTCACACACAGCCATGGGGTTTCACCGTTGTTCCTGCACTCGCTCTGCATCCTTCATTGTGCTAGAAAATGTGAGCTAGACAGATACTCACTTTTGACTTAAAGATCTCTGCTGACAGGGATGTTGCTGTATTCCTAAGTATGTGTTTCCAGTGGCTATTTATATTCACCTAAAGATTTACATGCCGTGTCTTGCCCAAGGCCACAGCAATGCTTTCAGAGGAAATTTCTGACGCTGAGGCCAAGAACAAGGTGCTGACAGAGAGGTGACTGATCAGTTTGCTCCAGGGCTGTCACCGGTCCTTGGTCCTTTCTCTCTGTTCATGGTTTTTGCTGAGCTGGGGAAAATTCCTCTTGTGTCCCAAGCCCCTCTGTTTGAAGGCTTCCCCTGGGAGCAGGCGCCCATGCCGTCCCCTCACAGGACTACCTTGGCTCCTTCAGGGATTTCACCAAAGCCAGTCTTCCCCCCTCTAGAGGTGACAGCCATAGGCAGAGGCTTTGAGTTTTTCCTCCCATCACTTTCAGCAGCTGCTCTGATAGGTTTTGCCTAAGAGAAATATAAAGGAGGTTCACCTAGACCAGGTTGCACAGGAATGCATCCAGGTGGGTTTTGAATGTCTCCAGAGATGGAGACTCCACCACCTCTCTGGGCAGCCTGTGCCAGTGCTCTGCCACCCTGAAAGTAAAGAAGTTCCTCCTCATGTTGAGATGGAACTTCCTATGTTCAAGTTTGTGCCTGTTACCTCTTGTCCTGTCCCCAGGCACCACTGAAAAGAGCCTGGCCCCTCCTGACAGCCACCCTTTAAGTATTTATAAGCATTGGTAAGATTCCCCCTCAGTCGTCTTTTTTCCAGACTAAAAAGTCTCCTAATCTCCTAAATCCTAAATTCCAGTCCCCTAATCATCTTGGTAGCCCTTTGCTGTACCCTTTCCAGCAATTCCCTGTCCTTCTTGGACCGGGGAGCCCAGAACTGGACACAGTACTCCAGGTGCGGCCTCACCAGGGCAGGGTAGAGGGGGAGGATGACCTCCCTCGACCTGCTGGCCGCACTCTTCTTGATGCACCCCAGGATGCCATTGGCCTTTTTGGCCACAAGGGCACATTGCTGGCTCATGGTCGTCCTGTTGTCCACCAGGACTCCCAGGTCTCTTTCCACTGAGCTGTTCTCCAGCAGGTCAGCCCCCAACCTGTCCTGGTGCATGGGGTTATTCCTCCCCAGGTGCAGCACCCTACACTTGCCCTTGTTGAATTTCATAAGGTTCCTCTCTGCCCAACTCTCCAATGTTTTGGGTAGGTTTTTTTTTCTTTTTTCCAGGTTATTGATAAAGATAACAGATAACGCTAGCCAAGGCAGGGTTCTTGTGGGAATCCATGAGACGTGTTGTTGAAGCTGTAGTGAGTGCACATCTGCTGAGCTGTGGAGAGGAGCTGGTGGCTTTTGAGGGTCTGTATGGTCAGGTCTACGTTTAGATTAGCAAGAGAGAACTAGTGTCAGACTAGGTGCTGTCCCTACACTTGCATGTCTCTCTCTACCCTGGGAAAGTCACCGTGCCCATGGCAGAAGGATGCTGCTGCTGTGGTGGAGAGCAGCAGCTGTTGCAGGACATGCACGCTCCAAAGCTGCAAAGCACACGAGAGAAAAATGGGCAGAGTGTTACTCTCCCTTTTCAAAGTATAGAGCAAAATGTGCAGGTGACAAAGTGAAACTGCCCCGTAGGAGAGATAGGCCTGGGTGGCCCTTTGTTTGCTGTAAAATTCAGCACGGGACTGTGCAGTAACGTGGCTCAGCCAAGCGTGTGCCAGGACCCTGGGTGGGTGATGGCTCTGACGCTGCCTGAAATTCTGCTTCTGCCTGGGGCTGTCTGACCCCAGCCTGGCCCATCCCTCCAGACCTCAGCAAGAGGTGACAAAATCACCGCACAGCACATACCCCAGGTGGGGGTACAGGATGGAGGTTGCCTCAGCGTCGGGCAAATGAGTCAGCCTTCCATGTCAGAGCATGTTTCTTAATTTAGATGTACCGGGCTACAGTCCCTCCAGAGGTTCACCCCTGTGCCCAGCCTCTGTGAGCACCAGAGAAGAATTTCCTTTATTGCTGGTTCTCTGATGCCCTTCTGTGACTTACCGCAGGAGACTGACAGCACCGCTGTGGCACTGGCGGGTGAGGAGGAGCTGCGACATCAAGGGAAACATTTCCACAGCATGAGCAGACAAGCAATATAAATTGCTTTAGAAACATCATTGCCGGTGCTAAGCTCCAGAGCTTGGCCCTCACATGATGCTTGTATCATAGAGGTGTGGCCCAAATGATTTTGGAATCAAGGTCTCCAAACATGGCCCGCTTTAATTAATACACATTAGGGGCTAAGATTGCGGTCATGTTATTACTAAATCCTGTTTGTTTAAGTAATGGGTCTTAGTACTGAAGATGCCACTTGCTAGCCACTGAAGCAAGAGGTGATGATTTTTTTTTCAAAGTGAAATTTTAATAACGTCCCACAAAGGATACAATGGGACTCCTAGAATAAACCCCTTCAATCACTTCTTGAAGTGGGAGCACGACAGTGCTCAGGTGTCCACCCTGTTTGGCTTACCTTGTCTCTGGCTGCTGTTCTCTTGCTGCACTTTCAGAAAGGTTAACAGTGAAACCACAGAACAAGCCATGGAGAGAAAGAAATGACATTTTATTACTATTATTATTAATTATTTTCATTATGATAGCTCCTAGCAGCTGCGGCACAGAACGGGTCCCCGCTGGGGAAGGCACTGTGCAGACACAACAGAAAGGCAATCCCTGCCCCAAGCAGCTTAAACATTAAGCAAAAAGACTACGAGAGCAGAGATTAGGTCTCAGTGTCATAAAGCTCTGCTTTCCTTCTGCAGCAGTGAAAACATGAAAATCAAAGATTATTGCCTGACAGATGTTTCCATAAAGCAATAAAAAGAGCAAGGAGAAAAGCAGTCTTGCATGAAGACAATAATTTCCCTCTGGATGCGCGATTGCTGCTTCACCAGGAAGTTTTCCATGTCCCTCTCCATCCCCCTGACTGGCAGCCGTTCCTCTCTGTGAGCAAGTGCTTGAAGCCAACGAGGGAAAGCCTTGGGACAGGAGAACCTTTTGAGCGGAAAACATCCACCACCCACCTCTTCAGCCCTGCACCTGCTCTGCAACCTCACCTGCCTCCCGCAGGGAAACTGCTCCCAGGGGGCTGTCTCGATACCCAACCAAAATAACTTTTCCATGGTGAAGGCCACGTGTCAGAATTGCTCCAAATATTTTATTGATGGGACAATACCCACCTGCAGTGCAATGCTCAGGTCCAAAGCCAGCTCTTGGCCTCTCCGTACCAGCGACGACACTTACGTAAGGGTGACTCATGCCCTGAGCAGCTAAAGCTCTCGGATGCTATTTTCTCCTCAATAGCAGTACGTATAAGCTAGGGTCTGATTTTGGAGCTGAAACTGCTTATTTCATCCCCCAGAATTTCTGTGGCCAGCAGGGAAAAGGCAGTAATGCGAATTTCTGTTTTGTGGTAAAAAAAGAAGAAAGCTTCATTTAGTAATGCCCATGTATTGTTTAAACATTTATTGCTTTGCTCTTTCTCAGAACTAGTTCTCATCAATTTATCATGCGCCTTACATTTTGCTAGCTACATTTTCTTACTTTTGGTCAAGCTTTTAAAGGCAACCTGAAAAGGTAAAATACCAACCGCGAGCCACTTTACAATTTGGTGGCTGGGTGTCTGAAATCCTCTGCTGCTCAGCACTGGGAAAAATGTGTCCGAAAACCCAAATTCCTCTCTTAAGATGGCAGCATCCCTGTCTTCGCCCACTGCTAGCATCCTCCCTCTCCACTGGGACAACCAGCCACAGACCAGGCACTAAAATAAGACCCTAGGGAGACTGAAGAAACACAGCTTTGGGTATCTCCCTCTGCCCACCTTGGCAGCCAGGCAGTGGGCAGCATTGGCTGGGGACACACAGCCACTGCCCAGCTGCAGGGCTGTGGTGGACACCCTCAGCAGTGGTACCTCCTGCCTGGACAGTGGGCTGGGGGCTTCAGCAAACACTGTGAGCTTCTCCTCTGCCTCTGGGCTTGGAGCCTGGGATGGTCTGCAAAACCTGTCTGATCCCTGGCCAGGAGAAGCCCCTCAGCACCCTCCTCCACCCTCTACAGTTAGCCAGCTGCTTCCACCATGGGGGTGGTGGACACCCAGAAAGCCAGCGGGGAAGGATGGCATCAATCCCTGTCCTTTGATGGCAGATGGACACGGGGGGGTAGAGCCCTCTCCCCATGCTGGCATGGGGACAGCTGGGACGTGGCACACTTCCCGTGCCCATCACCCCAAAGGGTTTCACGCTGCACCAAATTCCAGCTTTGAAGATTTAAGAGCAGGCTGGCTGCTACCCCCCACCATGCAGGAGTTGTTTCTTCACAATGTATGTTTTATTTATAGATTAACATTAGCATTTGCAAGAGGAATGACTTGGGCTCTGAGTTATCGCTTCCTATTAACCTGAAATTATTGAGTGTCTGAAATTCGTGAGGAAACCCAGTGAGCAGAAAGTATCAGAAAAATGTTCGTCTCCTTTCCTTGAAGCACAGAGAATAAACAACCTCCTCCCTTTGGAGGGCTGTGAGAATCCACGGAAATGTCAGACAAGAGCACCCGGCAATTGTCTTTTTCAAGAATCACAAACATTATCCATTTTCCATCTCATGTGTGTACAGCTCTTAATATATATTGCATAACATGTACATTATCGGATGCCTATTTGCCATTAATAATTAATTTTAGACTGCACAGAGGGGCAGATTCTGCAGCCCTCTGTTGTGTGTTACAGCCCTTGCTCCTATGGAAATATTTCCCTCCAGCAGCAACGCAGCAGTCTTGGGGTTTTGGTCGAACAGGTTTTGATGGGCCCGGGGGAAGAAGAAGTCCCCATCCAGCTACACAGGACTGGACATGGGGATGGGGAAGGGCTGCAATGGCTCCCTTACCTCACTCGCATGCCTAAGAGAGGCCTTCTGTGCTGGCTTGTGGGTAGCCTGAGGCGGGGCAGGGCTCATCTCAGCAAGTTTAGACACCTACAATTTAGGCTTCTTCTTAATCTGATTGCCTAGGTCCCTCCTTCATCCTGCCTGGGCACCAGCTGCCCCACGCAGAGGTGGCTGAACAGTCGATAAATAGATGGGCTGAGCTGCTCTTCCATCTTTCTCTGTGATAACAGGGAGAACTTCACTGACTAGCTCACGAGAGATGTCTAACTGTTTTTTAGAGATGTTTAAGTGATCCAGCATGGAGCCTTGGCTTTGAGGAGGAGGACAGTCCTCATAGCTCCAGGGTAGTCCGTGCAATTATGCAGAAGGCCACGGACAGCCCCTGAGCCCAGAGATCGGGGCAGGGTGGGGGAAGGAAGCCTACTCTGAAACACAATATTTTTAGTGCCTCATTTTCAAGCATTCTTCCTCTTCATTCAGCCAAATCAGGAGTAATCACTTGCATTTATGTAACAACTTTCAGGCAGAAGAAGTCTAAAACGCTTTACAGATCCAAGATGGCTATTTACATTGCTTTTTATTTAATCCTCCTTATGCACCGGTTAGGGACAAACCGGTATCAATCAATTCTTTCTGTGCTTATGAACTTTCATGATCTGTGACTGACAACTTTAATAATCTTCTTTATGAAGCCTAGGCATCATCCAGAGTAGCACCTAAATGGTCCACAGGAGCTGTAATTAAAATTAAGCCACCCATGGGTTGCTTTGATTACAACAGGGCAGGCCAGCTTAACCTTCAATTTATGCTGACTTGAAAGATGGCTCATACAGAGAACCTGTATGCCAGACATAGATTTGAATTAATTATGCTGATTCTCTGGTTTTATTTTACTATCTGATTAGGCTTACAAATGAAATCACAGTCCCATCCTTCGCAAGAACTTTGGTGTGAATGCCGAGTCCCAGCAGCCCGCTGTGAGGTACCTGTGGGCTTTCCATCCATTCTCCAGCACAATGGACGTGTTTGGGCATCTGCGGGAGGTGGTGGCCTGTCACACACCCACTGCTGAGCTATTGCTGGATGCAGACACAAAGCTCCTAATTGGGTCGCATAACGGATGGGCTGCAAACCTGTACCGAGCGTGAGCAACCCCGGCAAATCCCATCTCAGCCCGATCCACTCTTTCCTCCTGCTTCTCACAAATGGAGCTGGCTTTTTGATGTTCCTTGTCTTCCAGCTGCACAGAATAAGCTCTTAATTAGCGTTGACAATATCTGAAAAACTAATCAGAAAATACAATTTATCAGGTAAGGTTATTTTCTAACTTCTGACTACCAAAATATAGCTCCGCATAAGGGCAGTTTGCATAAATAAAGCTGTGTGTCTCTTGCGTTGTGTGGTTTGAAAAGCCAGAACTGAAAGGTGGTGGATGTATTTCAGCAAGGGTATTATTTTGTTACAGTCTCTTTTAGCAAATGTCAAAACAGAGATATGAAACCTTCTCCCCCCCCCAGCAAATTTACCAAACCCACTGGTACCAGAGGAGCGGCGCGTAGCATAGCTTATCAACCTTCTTGCTTAACTTCTTAACAATTGCATTTTCAGAGGTTTCTTTCCTTTCCTAAAAGCCTGTATCATATCACAAACTGAACTACCGTGTCCCTCACACTGTATTGTTTTCCTGTAAGTTGTCAAAGCACATCAAGTTGGGGGATTTCTTCAACTGCCCAGTTTTCCTCTGGGTCGTGGTTTCACCCCAGCTGGCAACTAAGCACCACGCAGCCGCTCGCTCACTCTCCCCTGGTGGGATGGGGGAGAGAATCAGAAGAGTAAAAGTGAGAAAAATCATTGGATTGAGATAAAGACAGCTTAATAGGCAAAGCATGCACATGAGCAAAGCAAATCAAAGAATTCATTCACTACTTCCCATCAGCAGGCAGGTGTTCAGCCACCCCCAGGAAAGCAGCGCTCCACCACGCACCACAGCTACTTGGAAGGACAAACGCCATCACTCCAAACATCCGCCCTTTTCTCCTTTTTCCCCCAGCTTTATATGCTGAGCATGATGTCATATGGCACAGAATATCCCTTTGGCCTGTTGGGGTCAGCTGTCCCAGCTGTGTCCCCTCCCAACTTCTTGTGCCCCCCCAGCCCACTTGCTGGTGGGGGGGTGTGAGGAGCAGAAAAGGCCTTGACTCTGCGTAAGCTCTGCTCAGCAACAGCTAAACCATCCCTGTGTTATCAGCCTTGTTTTCAGCACAAACCCAAAACATAGCCCCGTACTAGCTATAGTAAAGAAAATTAACTCCATGCTGGCCAAAAATGGCACACTCTGACAAAATACTACCCTTTTACAGCAGCAAAGACATGCCATGTACTTTTGCTGCACATGTGATGGATCTGGCCTGTCTTTTTCATGGGCGTCTTTTAATGCAATAGAGACAAAAAGCTACTACGCTCTTTTATTGGCAAGTATGGCACAAAATAGAGTTGTGCTCTCTTTTTTGCTGCCTCTCATTAGACACGTAGGTTGAGACGAGAAAATATAGTTTAACTATGATCGAGTGACTGCCAGTGCCTATAACCATGTTTACGTCGTTCCTACCGCTGTTGATCCCTGGGGTACCGCTGTCCCCAGCTGCCTCGCTCGGGTGACCCGCTTGCCAGGGAAAAACTGGCACTTGCACCTCTTTGCCAGGCAGCTGTCAGGTGTCCTGGCTTGGCTAAACAGAGGAGGAGAAATCCTCATCCCTCTCTGCATCTGCAAAGTGACAGGGGGTGGAGATGGATCCCTCTTGAGAGTAAGGGCACCCTGCTTTCAGACCGCAGCACCAGCATGGACTCGGTGGCACACAGGGCTCTTGTAGAGGATAGGAAATAATGGCCAGGCCCAGCTTATTCCTTGCATACGATTTTTAAAGTTTCTCCTTAAACTAAAGGCTTTTCAAGACACTGCTCTTGCAAGTTCAGGTCATTGATGTGATCATTTCTGCTGCTCTTCTGTTGAACTGAGGATGTCCTTACGGAGAATTACTTCCGGTCTCCTGTCAGGTTTTTGGTCCAGCACCCAAGCAGCTCCTTCAAACACCAGCTTAAAACATCTGCCGCAAAGATGGCAGAACATTGAGTGTTTTGGTAGGCAGCCTTTGGAGAGCTTACACCTAAAATTCCTCTCCCTGTCCACTTCAGGCACTGAGCTCTTGCAGCGAGAGCCACAATGCTGGATTTGGAGTCGGTCTTACTCTAAAAAGGGAGATCAGGAATTTGCCAGATATTTGGCTTACCTTGCACTGTCTTCCGAGTGTGTTAGCAAGGCTTTGTATATGTTGCCCGAGCTTTACTTCTTCTTTTCTACAAATTATTAAACTACCAATCTTCATATTGCTGGTGAAATCCTATTAAAATGTTTCAAATTATCATTACAAATTGAATCTTCTCTCACGTGTCTCATGTACTATGAATCCTATTTTATTAACGCTGCAATATTTCAGGTCTAGAATTAAAGCCAGAAGGATTGGTATAGTAATTAGTCCTTGAAATAATTTTATCTGCAGTGCTTTGATGCCATTTAATATTCGGTGAGTTAATGACAGAGCTCTTCCTAGCAGCATTTCTGTCTCTGCCTTGCTGTGATGCCATTTGAAATGGCAATCGGCTTAGCTGGGAAAGGGCTGGGTCCAAATTGTCCACGGTAGTTAAGGAATGTCTTTGGACAGTGATTATAAAGGTAAGGAAAGGAGAAGTGCCAGGCTTTGACTGGCTTTCAGAGAGCCTGGGACACGCGCTCAGCCTCTCAGAGTATCACCAGGGGAGAGGGACAGTGGCAGGAGAGGAAAGATGTGAAGGAGGAAGGGGCTGGGAGCGCTCTGCCAGTCTGTGAGGTTGTCTCGGGGGCTCATGCATCCCCCGTGCCCTGCAACAGCAAGGGAGGAGCTTGCCTTTGCCTTGGCTGTTGGTGACCTCCCATTTCTAGGGCAGCTTCTCAAAAAAGTTCCCTTCAGCGCTGACTTGACCTCTAGAAGTCTCAGCCACAAAATCACACCTAATTGGTGAACCATAGATTTCAAAGAGGAGTTTAAACAAGCAAGGCTGTGCAGGGAGAAGGAGAAAGACGAACCACAGCCTCACACCAATTTTTGAAGCATGAATTATCCCCAAGGGCAAACATATCATGAGTAGCTGCTAGAGTTTCCGGAGGGAGGCAACTGCTAGCCCCTCTCTCTGCTTGAATCCCAGTCTTGTGCTGGCTCAGGCAGAGAGGGAAACTGGCTTAGGATCTTCACAGGCATGCTGGTTGGAAAGAACTTCTGGAGACATTGAGCCCAGCCTCAAGAACAAGTGGGACAGACACAGTCAGGCCCATCAACTCTTTGTCTACTTGAATCTTGAGGACCTCCATGGATGGTTCTTCCACAGCCTCTCCAGGTAGCCTCTCCATCGTTCTTCTGATGAAGAGAGTGCAGCCTTACTACGGGCGATGTGCCAGACAGCAGGGCTTGGTATATCCTCCACCACCACCAAGCAGCTTGTGCCGCTGCAGGGGTGGAGGTGGGGATTACTCCATGGAGGGATTTTGCTCCACTGCTTTGAAGAGCGAACCACAGTTGGGTTTGATTGCTAAAGCCATCCTGCACCGCTGTTGGGAGGCACAGCTTTTGGAGATAGTCTAGAGATACTGTCTTTTTTTTCCTGCTCAATAGCAGCAGAAGCTAAAGCTGCAGTTGTTACCGCTAATTACCTGAATATATCTCTTGTGCAGGTAGGTTAAGTTTTAATTTACCTCCTGCTGTGTCAGTGAAATGTCAAGAAGAGAAAGTGCATTATGAAGCACCACATAGAGCCGAGGTAGATGGGGGAGGTCAGTTAATAGTTCAGGTCCTTTTGAAATCTTTTAGGTTTTCTTTTCATAATTCAAATTAGTATGGCTGGTTTCATGGCTGCTTTTATTATGTTGCTGCTTCCCTCCTAGAGCTCTTGAAGCATCTTCTGTGCAGCTAATAGGCTGGTGCTAACTACTAAGGGACAGATTATTAAGTGTAACAGCCCTTAGACAAAGAAAGAAAAGAAAATAAAACAGAATTAAGTCAACTGGCTTCAAGAAACAGATTTCAGTAACTAAAGAAAGATAATAGATAATAGTTTGTGGAAAAATAGTTTAAAAGAAGAAATAGCTCAAGAGAATTGTCAGTTCCTTGTAGAAAATGATGTTATGATACAACTGGAAACTCTACCAGCATCTAGGCAGGCTGGAAATTGCAGCAGGAGACCAGTTTGGATAAATTCCAGCTTTTTGGTGAACTCATACAAGAAAGAAGTACAGAGGAAACAGGCATGAGGTCAAGTGAGTAAGGATGAATATCAAAGGACAGCATGTGCTGGAGGGGAGAAAATCAAATTCAAGTGGAAAGGAAATAAAGAAGAGCAAAAACCACAGTCTATGGAGGCATTAATGGAAAAAGAAATATCAGAGGACACATTGGTCCACTACTCACTGCAGAAGAAAAGCTAATAGCAAGCGATACGGAGGAGGCTGAACTGCAGAATGCCTTTTTTGACTCAGTTTTCACTAGAAGCATTCGTAGTGATCAAATGGCTAACGTAACAGAGGGGAAATGGTACAAACTCAAGCTAAAAGGAAAGAACAGGCAAGTGCAAGATGTTACAAAGTACAGCAATACATAAAATATTTTGAAATTGTTGGAGCCTGATTTTTGAAAGTTGGATGCTCTACAAGGGTACTTCGAGAACTGGCTGTGCAATTTCAGAGTAGAAGTGAGGAA
Organism: Rissa tridactyla; assembly: GCF_028500815.1. Lineage (NCBI taxonomy): Eukaryota > Metazoa > Chordata > Aves > Charadriiformes > Laridae > Rissa > Rissa tridactyla. Next base: position 202,377,406 of record NC_071466.1, read on the forward strand.
CCAGGAAACACCATAAAAGAAAATTGTATCTCTTGCTAAGGAGAGGCAGGAGGAGATTCTGGTAAATGCACATCATTCGGCTTAATTCTGATTCCCAGAAGTAGTACTGGAACAAACAAACATCCAATTTGTAAGTGCTTCGAAGATAACAAATATACAAGTAATAACCACTGTAGATTTGTCATATGCTAATAATGTGTGTTGTTGGTTTTGATACCATCTCACATGAGATTTTTCATTAGTAAGCTGGGTGGATAACACCTAGGAAAAGATGAGGGTGAGCACAAGTCTGGTGTGGAGATCAGCAGCTGTCAGCGAGTTGCTGCCCAAAGGACCAGATAGATCAGTTGCAGTTTCAGAGGAGTCGTGCTGGGACCGTGGACGCATCAGCATTTCCACCCACAACTTGGGTTTGTGCATTAGGTTTCTGAAATTTCATGGAGGTGGAGCAGCTACTGAAGGGAGTTGGATTTAGCTGGGCAGATTGTGAAAATGACCTGAAATTTTGAATTCAGTTCAACAAAAGGGAAGTCCTATGTCCAGGTAGATCCAGTCAACTGCACAAACAGAAGGGGCATGATCCCTAGGTATGTGGCATCCCTGCAGAACAGGCTCTAGGGTTTCAGAGGACCAAGTGGAGCAAGGGCCAGCCATAGCACGCTGCCTGGGAAGGGTGTGGGGAAGTGGGGCCACAGCAAGGAGAGGAGGACAGTGGGTATGGGTCAGACCAACATCCCACCCTGCTGCACACCCCAGCCTGCCCTGAGCAAGCGTGGGGAGGGGCTTCGGCCCTGCCAAGGTAATTCCCTGCCAATGAGCCTGTGATAGCCCAAATTCAGCTCCAGGCACCTCTCCTACCATGTGGAGTGGGTATTACCAAGACATCAGCGAGGGCTGATGGCACCTGTTTTGAGCTCTTTGCCAGTTGGTGCAGGAGTGACTTCAAAGGGGCCGAGGTTCCCTGCTTGCGCTCCCTCTGCACGTGCACCCATGGGCTGCTCTGCGGGAATCCCCCTGCCCCAGTCCTGGCCATGGCAGACACCCCCCAGCTCTCCCACCCCCTGCTCCAGAGGGCTTCCCCTCTCCGGCGTGGGGACCAGTGGTTGCAGGTGACCTGAGCAGTTTCATTCCTGGAGATGCTACAAAATTAGACAAGGAAAATATGAGTGGTTCAATGTGGAAGTAGGTGACACTGAGCCAAAAGCTGTTGCGGGACATATAGGCATTAATTCATATGATTGTCAAACACCATCGATAAAACGATGGAGGAAAAAAAGATTTACATGCATCCTGCTTTAACAGGTCTTAAGACCTTTTCTTTCTAGCTGATTTTTCAGAGACACATGAGTAATTTTAACCTTAACTAGAGAGTACTGAACAGTGTCCTTCTACTGATTTTAATTATCATAAGCACTGTCAGTATTTTCCAAGTTTCATTACTCAGATGCAGCTAGCAAAGCCTGCTCCACAAAAAATCAGGCTGCACAACATGAAAATTAATTCATGATCACTGTCAAGGAACTTGGCTATAATAAAGGGGGAAGAAAGTATTTCTTGTAAACCTTTCTTTGCCTAATATTAAAACATTGTTCCTTTCTGTTCTTCTGCAAAGAACATTTTAATGGGACTCTGTAGGTGAAAAATGCATTAAAAGCAATTATCTCTGTAATTACTCTCTTGCTTCTCTTGACCTCAGAAAACACAATCCTGCACTCACTGTTAGGAAATTATTCCTGGGATAGACACCTGTGGAAATGGGGTCAAATATGCGAGACTTTTAAGATCAGTGGATAACAGGGAAGTAGAGCGATGGGAGACAATGTGCGTGTTTCCTCGCGGAGGAATTGCGTGGAGGCTGAGCTTGCAGCATTTCTCACCCCCGCTGCTCTTAGCACTCACACAGCCGCCGTGTCTCTGGCTCTGCACAGCCGGTATTGAGGCTATCTGATTGCAGCGGTGTTCTGAACTGCTTCCAAACACTGCATTATTTACCGCTGCAAACGAGTGCACACAAGCAATCGAGGCTTACGTTCCCACCTGCGATGGTGCCTGGCACGTAGTCAAAAAATCCCGGCAACTGCCTCCGTGTCACGAGACAGATGATGAACCTCACCCCAGATTTGCTGTGCAAGCTGCAGATTTACAATGAGAGACACATTAAAAAAAAGAAAAAAAAAGAAAAAGTTTCATCCCACCTTTTAAGTATGACTAGTTTAATATTTGTGGTAATTAGCTGCTGAATTAGGATTCAGGGTTCATTCTCTAAACTGCCCTGTGCTGTTGGGGAAGGGGTGCCCAGTATCCCTGATGGAAGTCAGCCAGTCGAGTTAAAATGAAGGCTCGTAGCAGGACTTCTTAGAAACCTATTCTTTTTCTGCCTTTGCATCGGAACGGGGGGAAGTATCACCACCTTTATTTCAAGCCCTCTGTCAGGATGGCTCTCACCGACGCTCAGCCACCCCGTTGTCAGCGCTGGTGGCTGCATCCCTGCTGCCTGCAGCGAGGTGGGGGAGAGCCAGAGCTTGTGCAGCTCCTCAGCACACCCCTGAGTGTGTCGGGGCAGAGGTGGCTCTGGTTTGTCCCACTCAGCCGGAGCTGTCGTAGCCGCACTGTTGTGCCTAACACGAGTGTGGAGGGGCTGACGGTAGCTGAGGAGGCTCCAGCACCGCCTGGCTGTCGGAAGGGTGCAGCTGCTCAAATGCTCAGACCTACAGGTTACCATGAGCTATCCCCATCACAGCTGCTGTTTTTAGTCACTTTAACCATTCCAGCTAATTCAACAAGAGGGTCTCAAGTACCTGTTAGCTGTGCCTGTCCCATGGTGCTCAACTGGGGAATCTGGGGATGAAAAGCCATTTTTTTCCGCATGATAAAAATGGGTGTCAGGCACCCATCTGCCATAAGTGGCTTGGAGAGTCTCTTCCCGCATCTTTTGCATAAGACAAATGATGTTTCTAGACCTTTTTGTCTGCAAGGCAGACATGGAGTACTCTGAAATACATACCATTGTCCCCCTGCAGAGAGCCAGTCTGCAGAGAGCCAGTCTGCAGAGAGCCAGAAGCCCAGGGGAACATCCATCAGCCTGGGGCAGTGTCTACCATATTCACCTGGAGGGGGCACTAAGCTTTAGGTCTGGCCATGTCACAAAGAGCTGAGCTGAGAGGGCTGGAGAAGCTGTTCTGATCCTTCCTGGGTGGTAAGAATATTAAACTGTCCCCAATGTGCTGGGGCAGACAAGACTGAACGCTCTGGGGAGAATTACAGCCCATCACGCATGAGGAATCAGGGAACATGCAGGGAAAGAGGCACTCTTGGTGTCTATTTTTGACTTCAGCTGAGGGCAGATGATTGAAATCAGCACGTGCAGCAGGGTTTATCTATAGGTATGACAGCTACCTGCAAGTAGCTCTATACTGGTAAGCGTGTCAGCTTGACACGACACAGTTGCAGCAATCTCCTCTCCATGTAGCCAAGAGAAACTGCAAAGGAAATGATCTGCCTCTGCAGATAACCTTGTTGTAAGCATCTCTTGACAGGAATTAAGTCTAGCCTCTTCAGAGGAAAACTCCTGCTGGCTCCTCCTCAGAAGGAGAAACGAGCTCCCAGCGACGCCTGCGCTGCCTCCGGCTGAATCTCCTGCAGGAGGGAATCAGGTGGCCAAAGTTGCAATTCCCGGGTCACATCAGCAGTAAAGCTGCTCCCAGATGGTGTCAAGGGAGTTTGCCAGTGATATGAAATGCAGATTTGAGAGCAGAGTAAAAATTTCCCTCACTTGCTTCATCTACTCAATCCACTTCTTTTATCCTCGGTGCCTCTTCTGGCTATCAGCAAGAAGGACAGAGGCTGTCTGGCATGCTGGATGCCAGAGCTGGAGAGAGCATTATCAGTTTTATTGTGTTGGTCTCACTCCTGAAAAGCTCAACAGGAACTATTATTTTATTTCTGGTTACACTTTCAATGCCTCTTGCGTCCAGAAATGGTTTTTCCTCCTCTCTGCCTGGCAGTGTAATAGTCAGAATCCTTTTCCCAGGCTCCTTTATACATTGAAATTGGTTTTTCAAGCAGGCACCTGGCCAGTTATTTTTCTCCTGTTTTCTTGGAAAAGGATCAGACGTATTTATTGTCCTTGTGTTTGTAACCATGGCAAAATATCATACCTTATCTTCTCTGATGCTTATGTGGTAAGGCTGCTGTTTTCTACTGGAAGTATGTCAAATTGCCTCCCAATGCTTTTAAGTCTATTAACATTTTCACAGGCCCCTTTCTTACAGCTATATTGGAGTCAAACTATACAATCTGCTCAGCAGATTTTGGGCTTTATATTTCGAAATTACATAAGTCCTGTGCTTACATGATCAGGGCTGGAGATCAGTGGTTTTGCTTGGTGGATATAGAAGGGAAAAGAGGAGTAACATTCTCCTGCCCCAGAAATGTAAATGCCCCTGAGGAACACTAAATCCCTGGGGCTCATCCACTGCAGAGAAAGACATGGCATTTTCTACAGAGATGTACCAACCAAAAAGCAGAGATCTTGGGGGCTGAAAAATAACACCAAGGCATAGAAAAATATGAAAGTGCAGGTGCGAGGAAACTGTGTGAAAGAATGGGTAAGTTAAAGTATCATGTGAGGAAAACAAAGCTCGTAAGAAAAAGGAAATGTTCTAGATGCACAGTCAGGCAGTGAGGACTAGAAGGAAATACATTGGAGGATTATTGAGAACTTCTGCCTCCTGTATTAAACAATTATCTCATAATAAGATCTTCAACACAGCATATTTTCTTGCTTAAATTTGTGACTTCACTGAATTTCAATTGATTAAACACAACTAAATCCATTTAGGACATCTTTAAAGATGGCCTGAAAGGGAAAGAAGCCATACCACTTTTGCTTCATTACCAAGTAAACAACTTTTTTTAACATCGTACACAAGGGTACAAGACTTCCTGTTGGTTTTGTTATTTTTAGTTCTTCGTTGTCCTTTGGATGTTTCTAATTGATTTTCACAAGGCCTTTGTGTACTCTTAGGTGTGTGCATGTATAATAAAATCATGCAAGTAATTTTTCTGCAAGACTGGAGAGCGAATGGGTTGGTAATACAAAGCGGATGACATTTGAACAACTGGGAGAGGCAGAAGTTATCAGTTAAACTATTTAGAAAGGTTTGACTGTTTCCAGTGCTTACTACCTCCGGCTTACCACGGGGCTCTGGGAATACCACTGCCTGCAGGCAGAGGTAGAGCCCAGAGGGCCACAAAGATGATCCTAGGGCTGGAGCAGCTCTCCTATGAGGACAGGCTGAGAGAGTTGGGGTTGTTCAGCCTGGAGAAGAGAAGGCTCCGGGGAGACCTTATTGTGGCCTTTCAGTACCTAAAGGGGCCCTACAGGAGAGATGGGGAGGGACTCTTTATCAGGGAGTGTAGTGATAGGACGAGGGGTACCAATTTTAAAGGTAAATTTATATTAGATAATAGAAAGAAATTCTTTATTGTGAGGGTGGTGAGACACTGGAACAGGTTGCCCAGGGAGTTTGTGGATGCCCCATCCCTGGAAGTGTTCAAGGCCAGGCTGGATGTGGCTTTGAGCAGCCTGGTCTAGTGGGAGGTGTCCCTGCCAAGGGCAGGGGGCTTGGAACCAGAGGATCTTTAAGGTCCCTTCCAACCCAAACCATTTTGTGATTTTATGGTTCTATGATTCTATGGTTCTATGGTTCTATGATGCTATGAGCTGCACTATTATGAGGTCCGGCATTGCAGGCAATGGCAGCATCTCACTTTGTCCTTGACCCTTTACCCTGCAACACAGCCCATATCCTCGTGCACCTGCAGGGAAGTTTTGAGCCTCTTACATCCTGCATTATCTGTATGGTGGGTTTTGGAGTCGCTATTTCTAAACTAAAATCCTGGATGAAAGAGAATGACACAGGCTGTCTCAACAGGGATGAAAGACCTGGAGGTGTCAGAGGGCAACCAGAGTCTGCATGTGTAAATACTCACATCTGAGCTGCTCTTCCTTTATAGTCACCAGAGAGAAACAGGCACAGCCTGTGTGAAAACTCACTTCATCCTAATGAAGCTGCCTGAAATAGTCCAGCTAAGTCACACCCTGTAAGAGCCCATTTCTCGCTCTTCACTAGAAAGGGAGCTCAGGGTGATGGGCTCATCTACAGATATTTGCAGCAGAGACGTCTAACATTAAGGCAGATGGATCCTTTGATTCCTCTGTAGCTGGCTTCAGTTCCAACACCTCCTGCCTCTATGTGTATTTTTTTCCTGCCTTCAGAAGTATTGTGTGACTTCTAAGGTAAGCTTCCTCAGGAAAAGAACGAACAAAGTTGATCAAAAATGAACCATACCCTCTTGATACAGCAAATAGACTCAGATGAAATGAGATGAGATGAAAACCTGTCAGTATTTAAAGGGCTTGTAAATTGATAATTTTGGCACAGTTGTGCTAATTTGCAGCCTGTCTGCTGCTATAGAGTCCAGAAGTGGCCCCGTGCTCCTGTTATTAGCAATTATTGATTTCTACTGTGCTGCAGACATGCAAATTGCTTTGCAATCAAAGAAATTGATCTTTGGAGGGGTGCAGGGTCCAGAAAACCTGTTGACTGCCCTGAAAATTGAGGCTGCTCAAGTAGGCGCCGGAGCAGGATCCGAGTCATTGCGTTCAGAGCTCTCCCAGCAGCTCCCTTCCTCTGGAGGTTTGAGCCTAATGAACACTCAGGCTGGTATTAATGATATTTTAAAAGTGTTCATTCTCTGAATATCCCAGCCAACAACTTCTTTTTAAAGAGGCAGTGACTCAATACGGCAGAATATCCTATTCATACAAGCTCTCTCCTATATTTTTTTTTTCTTCCGCTGTTTGTTGGCTTTCGTCTTTGTCCAGAAGGATGTTAGTTAAGGGCTTTGGTGGTTCTCCAGTGGCTCTGAGCTCTTTTCTCCCTGGATGCTGGACTGTTGGTGAGACTACTTTGACATGATGCGACTGAAAGCTGAGAGAGAGAATAAAATATGCTGTATGTGATCCAAGCTCTTTAGAAAACTGCTTAGCAGTTATTACTGAGAGGAAGTGGCTTGTGCTCCTTGGTCCATTACAATTGGAAAGAAACTTCACAGGGCTTACGGATCACAGAAAGGAGACTCAAAACAGATTCAATCTGTAATTTAAAGACAGGCGTGAAATATGAAGGAAAAGCTATCTTGTCCAAGGCTGACCACAGGCATGAAAATTGTGTTCACAGTTGACTGGTGGCACAAAAGTGGGGTGGGAATAGATCATTCAGTGCAACACTTGGAGCCTGGCAGGATCCAGGATCAAAAACTGCAGTCTGAAAAAAAAAAAAGAGTCCAAGGTCAGTGGAATCCTCACACCAAAAGATGGCCGTGCTTTGTGCCAACATCAGTCAACAGGGCCCGAAGGAACATTGTCCCCTCCTGCGGTGGGGCCATGTGCCGTGGTAAGGGTGCAAGCAGGCGTCACCCTGCTTGGGGCGGTGAGGCTCCCAAGCTGCAGGCAAAGTATCAATAGCACTCTGGGAACAGTGAGCTGCAAAGATTTATTATCTGGCCTGTAAGGCCTATTTTTTGTTATCAGTTTTAATTTGGACAGGGGTTGCATTGCGCTCTTTCCCTGTATCACCCTGTTCTTTGGGGAGAAGGCTCAGAGAAGCACCTGACTTATCTTCCCTCTAGCACTTACTGCTTTGTGCCTACTGCTGCATCTCCTTCTTTATCTTAGCTAAAACCTAATAGGTCCAACCTTCTTGGTCGCTTCACACAGCAGTCCCAAGATATTGCTAATGAGAGCAAACTATATTTTGGCATTAAAGTTTTTGAGATCCAGGGGGAGGCCTAAGGTACAATAATCTAGAAGATGCGTACTATCAATTTGTGCAATGACATTAAAATGAGTCTCTAGTGACTGGGAGCTGATCCTGGATAAATTTAAGCTAGTAGGAAAATAAGGACTTTCAGCAGAGTAATTAATCAGTAAAATGGCTGAGTTGGGATCATGGAATATTCTGTGTCCATTAAAGATCAGGTGTCCCCTTCTGAGGGGTGAAATACTTGAATTTCTTCTCTGGCCTTGAAAACTATGCAGGAATTCTCCTTTACTTTTCAGGTTTGCATACTTTGAAAATGGTTTCTCCTAGTTGAAACAGCAATTAGCACAGGGAAGTCCACAGGGAAGTACTATGATGTGGGCCATTCTAAGTGGAAGACCAGATGGTTGCTAACCCCCTCCCGGACTTGTGGGCCTGATTTTGAGTCTATGCTCTTCTCTGCGTCCACCCTGCTGCTGTTGAAGATCCATCTGCATGTCCAGATGCTAAAAGACATGCGACCCTGCTTGCCCTGTATGCTCCCAAACTTCAGCAGTGCTGGCCGAGGAGCGACCCGACACCTTGGGTGTACCAGATGTCCCTGATCTCCAGGTGTGGCATATAGAGAACACACTGAAACCACTCAGCTTTCCCAGCTGCAGGCAGAGGCACTCATCACTGGAGTTTGCTCCAGATAGCCGTGATGTTATTATCTCAAAGCCATCCTCAGCCCGTGCATAACACGGTGGTGTTAGAGATGCATTCAGCGTGCTCAGGTGCCCCCTAAAGAGCTGGCTAGGGGAGGGAGCTCCCATGAATGTACCCCATTAGGGTTCCTTATATTGGGCTGATAGTCATAGAGCAACCTCCACTTATCTACCTCCCCGCTTCCTTAGTCACTGTCAAGCAAACAGATTTTCTCAAGAACACAGAAGTGAGTTTGGGACCAGATTCATTCCCCAGTCTGGAAAAGGGAGTTGCTGCTGCTATGGCATGTGGAGGGGATGTGGTCGTGGTCGTGTTGTACCAGACCCCACTGCTCCACTCTAAATCTTCCTCCTGCAGTGAAGGGCAAGGCACCAGAAGTGTTGTGGCATGGATGACATGAGATCTCAACTGCTCTGTCTGTCCTGCAGCCCACACAGGAGAGAAACCTGTGTGAGCAGCCGTGGTCCCCATACAGATGTCCATCACCACAGGCACTGAAGACTCCTGGAAAGAGAGAAACTATGAAACATCCCATTTGATTCTTGAACAGCAATTCAGGGGCCACCCTCAGTGGGACTGCATTATTGTGCTGAAGGAAATAGTCTCATGCCATTCTTGCTCTGCTTTTTCTAAAGCAGCATAACCTTGTGTATCCAGCCGAGAACAGAGAGTTGAATTCCTTCTGAGGACTTACATCAGGCCATTCCTATGCTGATACTCACCTCCACAGGCTTTATTGCCTCAGGATCGTGTTATCACAGAGGATTTTATGTTGGAAGGATCCCCTAGACAACATCTGGTCCGACCTCCTGCTCAAATTATGTCAGCTTTCTCAGGGTCCTACCCAGTTGAGTTGTGAATGTCCCCGAGAGACCAGTTGAGTGTTCAAAGATCTCCCCTTTAGGCAAAACACTTGGGGTTTGAGCTGACCTGGAGAAGGACCCTGATTTAGATGTCTGTGGTCAGGGTACTGCTGATCTAGAGCTGAGCTCTGAGTTGTGTCAGCAACACCTGTACTGCTCTGCACTGCCAACTCACTTCCACGCTCAGACTGGGAGCCTCTGAAGCTGTCCAGATTTTTTCCTATGAATGAAAGATTTTTAACCCACCCTAGAAGTCCTAGAAAGGGAGATCCCTCCTCAGAACAAGTTTGGGGTTTTTTTTTACAGTGGATGAACAGATAAAAGAGAGAGGAATCAAAAGACAGCAGAGCTGTGGGCTGAAATAGGACATGACGGCAAGACAAAGCACAAGAGGGACGTGCAAGAAGCGAAGGCAACATGAACAGTGAAGTAAGAGGACGCACCTAGGACATTTATTTTCTTTTAACAACTGTTTTAGTAGGGATGGAAGTTCTATGAACCAGACAGACTTCTTTCATACAGAAACCTCTTGCAGAGTCACCTGAACCAGTCTTTGTCCTTGTACCTCCAAATGGAGAGGGCTCCGTCTGGCCACGCCAGGGAGAGGTGTGCCATGGAGGTGTAGACCTACGTGGAAATGGCAGCGGTGCTTCCTCCAGTGCTTCACTGAGGGTGAAGTGGAAACCTCAAGACACAAAGAGCAGCCACAGACACACAAGAGGTCTGGTTGTTATCAATAACGTCTTCGCGGCCATGCCCCATGCCTGAGCCCTGCTCTGCCTTACCACCAATCTGCTCGCAGCAGGGATTGCCCCGTTGCCCGTTTCTCCCAAAGAGGGAGGTCAGCAGGAGGCAGGCAGTGAGGAACGGTGCTCTCCTCACCACTCTCTTCTCCCCTGAAGAGGAGCCGATGTGTGCTGGGTGAGGGCACAGGGCCTCACAGCTACCCGGAGGAGACAATGGCGAGTCCAAGTTTAAGCGCAGATGCTTCGCAGCCTCTTGGAGTGAAAAATCAAATAGAGCAGACTAAATAGATTACATTAATTAAGAGATGCAATATCCAGAGAAGAACAAGACAGTATTTTCTTTGGGGGACATTAGCTGTTGCCCAGGTGAAAAATAAAGTTTTCCCAACTGATCTGTCCTGGTTTATGTCCTTGCAGATACTCTTTGGAATAAATTAAGCAAAGTCATTGGCTTGGGTTTCTATCTCCTCAGTTATCCCACACCCTCCAAGGCTTTTCTTATTTAAGCTCAGTCACTTCAGTTACTAAGCTCACTTAGTAACTGAAAGGAAAACTAAAGCTGCTTTCCTAGCGCCTGGAAACACAGGACACTGCTTGCATTCAGCTAGATGAGAGCTAAACCTTGTTGTGTAACCATAGTTGTAGGAGGTTTTGTTCTGCACCCCTCTGGCCAGGAGGCTGCTGCGGCTGCCTTCAAATCCACCACTGTCCAACGTGATTCATGGTATTGCTGGCGCAGACCGGGATACCGGGATTCAGCCCCTCAGTCCCGAGGCTCTCGGTGCTTCAATTGGTGACAGCTGTACCAGGACAGCAGCTGCTGGTGCCAGTAACGTCTGCCACCACTTCTGCTTCTTAAAAATGGAACAGCAGGACCCAAAAGCAGGGCAGGGATGGGGACCAGAGCTAAGGAATGAAACAGCACTGTCAGAAACAGGGCAAAGACCTTGTTGGTGCATCTGAGTCTGTTTAATACTTCTGGGTGAATGGCACTGCAGTGTGCTGTGAGCGGATCAATAGGATAAAAACTACAGAGATCTTCGGTTTGTGAGGTTTAGTGCTTCTCTCTGGCATGCTGGAAATACCACTGCACTTGCCACAAACAGACTCTACACTAAGGGACAAATTAGTGGTCTCTTTTCTGACTGAAATCTAAATGAGTTTTCATGTTGCCGCCTGAATTCCTCCAAATATTGCAAAACCAGACTCGGCCCTGGCAAATCACCCCTGTGGGTGAAGAGCAGAAGGATGTCGCTGCCGGCAGTCCCACCATGGGGCTGCGAAGACGTTGCAGCTTTCCCCCCTCCTGCTGCCCAAACCGCTGGGCTACTGGCCTGGTGGACCCCCCGGCCCCTTGCCCACACCACCTGCAGTGCGAGGCTCCTCCGGGCTCACTCCTGGGTGCATGGGGTTGTCTCCTCTCCCTGCCACTGGAGACGCGTCCTCAGCCCGAGCCACCTGCACCCGGCCCCCTCGCCCTCACGTAAACTGCTGTTTACAGAAACAACGTGCTTTCCCCTTTGGTCTCTGTTTTTCCTTGTGCAGAGTCTTCCCAGTCAGTGATAGTTTCTTGGCTACTTAGTAGATGAGTCCTTTGTTTATATATTAAAATTTTCTTCAGCCTGTTTGTTCAGCGTCCAAGTGTTTAATCAGTGATTGCGCTTAAGGGTAGTCTGTATTTTTATTATGTACTTAATCAGATGAAAGAGGCTCTTTTCTTTTTTTTTTTTTTAATATTTATTCTTAATTAAGAAAATGCCGAGACTTGTTGCACAAGAGCAGCGCAGCCTTCTACCTCGGAGGCAGGAGCAAGCAATGCTGCCAGGGGAAATGTCTTGTACACAATCTTCCTTTCAGATCTAGTTATAGAAGATAAGTGGCACTGACATGATCAATGTGATAAATGCCAGCTGCTGACTTACTGAACCCTTCGCCAACCTTCGACGATTGAAAATGCACTTATCAGACCAGTTTATCCCCATTTATTTTTATAGATAAATATATAAACTAATACATGTAATTAATACATGGAGGCTTCTTTTTCTTTGAGGCTAGTATTGATTTCAGCAAAGCATGAATATGCTGAAAGAGATAAAAAAAGGAAATATAAAATTTATGGGTAATTGAAATTTAAAATCTCCTCGAACAGTTCTCTGCTCTTCCCAAGCCATCTGCTTCTCAGCTGGGTGTCTCCTGCCCTTGCAGCAGGAGCACATCCCTGGCTGGACACCAGGTACCAGGAGAAGGATCCCATTTTACAGCAGCTTCCCCACCACTGGTTTTAGGTCAGCAACAACTCATCAGTTTTCGCCCTTTAATATTCTCTTCACAGCTTTCCGTGGCATTGCTATTCCTTTTGGGAACCGGGGCTGTGCTCAATTCCTTTCTCTGTCGCTACGAAGAATGAGATGCTAATACCCTGCAAGGTCCCCTCTCCCCTAAGGAGGGGAGGGGAGAGGGGACCCTCCCTTCGCTCCTTGCTCTTCCGCAGGCTGGGGGCGCTGGGCGATGGCACCACCAGAGCTAGCCTCTGCAGGATCTGATGTCACCAGTGTTGTAATGGCCACCAGTGACCATGGTGGCGGAGCTTCATGACTCTCCTTGTGCTGTGCTTGTTCCTCTATCTGTCTCCCACATCCCAGGGAGCTGGATCCCACCCGACACCTGTCTGCTGGCTGGGGGGCTGCCTTCTGATCTGGGAAAGAAGTGACAGGTGCATTTGGGTCCCTCTGGAGCTGTGACTTTTTTTGGCAGTCACCTTGCCCTCCTCTAAGCCCAAGATGGATGCTCACGTGCACAGAAGTGCTAGCACCTCTGCTCTGTCCTGCTTCTTCCACTAGAGCCCATGACAACAGCTGAAACCCTCCAAGACAACCTTCTCTTGCATCGCAGCCAACACTTGACTTGACTTGAAAAGGGATTTTCATCAGCTCCAAAGAGCACTATTATGGCATTACTTCAAGTGCCAAGTGCTTCTATTGAATTTAAACCCTGGAGACCCCCTTAGAGAGGCTCCCTGCAGGCCAGGGCCCTCTGTGCAATCACTCCCGGATCCTCCAGTGACAATTGGATGTCAGCTGAAGCTCCAGGCAGAGACTCCTGTCACAGGCAGTGAACAACACTGCTGCTGCTTCTGAAATGCCTCGGAGTGCTTCACCCGGGGTGCACGGCTTTGAGGTCCTGTCACTTGGCATAGGCTACCTTCACTCTTCCCACCCCGTCTCTTGCTCCAGGACCACAGGAATCAGTGTTCATGGCATGTGGGAAGAACCACTGCTCTTCTTCAACTTGAGGTGCTTGAGCATCCAGCTGCTCATTGCAAATGCAAGCAGTGCTGCTGCAGATGGACCTGAGGCTCTCTCAGCTCTGCTGAGGTCCTCTGCAGGAGGAGGACCAGCAGAGGTCCTGGTTGCAAGCCTTGCCCAGACAGGTTCCTCAGCTCGTAGCATCTTCTGGCTCCCATCTTAGCCAGGGGAGGTAGGCGGGGGCTGGTTAAGGGTGGGAACAGCTTCAGTGGGCATGGGGCTCCTCATCTCAGTGCTCAAGGAGGTTGAAGCTGGGCCAGCAAACTTTGCTGATGAGGAACACCTGCCCTTATTGTGGTGAGGGGTGGGTGTGGGTTTCCATGTGCTGTGTGGCTCCCAGGGAGCACAGGCAGGGAGGGATGGAGGAATGAAACTGTAAGACTGAAGGAAAGGGGAGGTTTTGCACCAGGCTGGTGTGGATTCAAAAGGCCTTTGGGTGGCAGAGACAATACAAATACAACACTAGTGGCAGCCAACTGTTGGTGTCACTGGCGGTGGCAGTGTGACTCTGTACTGGCAATCCCCTTCCAGGAGAATGGGGACAGCTTGTCTTTCCTGTGGAAAAGGCAGTCTACAATATACATTGTTGGCTCCCATTTCTCAGGGGATAATGCACAGCAGTGCCTGCTGAGCCTTCCTGAAGATGCTGGTGCAGATGCAGCCTTCAATGGTGGTTTGACAAGTCCTATCGGTGCACTTTTGAGGCAGAGATTTGGGACACCGTGAATCACTGTTCCTGCACTGCTCAAGCCCAGGGCTGCCACCCAGGTCTGTGAATGACTCAAAGAGGCTGCTGGTCCCCCCCAGTCTGCTGCAGAGACCAGCCTGGGCATTGGTAACCCTTGAGCCTGGCATGGCTGTCACGCTTACATTTCCAGGCTTGGGAGAAGAACTGAGCCCTCTCAAGAGATGGCTTTGACCTGCCCCAGTGCCATCACCAGCTCCAGACCCCGCTCTGGCAGCCCCAGAGCTTGCCAGTGCTTCCCATGGCACCGTGCAGGTCCAGAGCAACATAAATCCCACCCAGACAGATGCAAACCAGTTTCTCTCCCTCCCTGTAAATGGCTATCAGTAAAATTGATGTTGTCTACCTACCCCAGGCATGTCCAGGAGCCCTCAGCTTCAGTCCTCCAGGAAGACATAGCCTGCGCTGGGACTTGTTTGTCTCGGCCATCACACAGGGGGATACAGCACCAGGGCAAAGCACACTGATGAGACCTCTTTGCTCAGAGGGTCCTCTGTAAAATATTTAATACCAGGGATTTGAATGGGGCTGTGCTAGGTGGCATTTAGAGATGCTGTGCCAAGTGGCACTCAGGGATGAGCTGAGGTTCGTGGGGAGCCTGAGTCACCCGTGTATATTTGTCTCATTACTCACCTCAGAGAGCATGTCTGTGTGGGCTCATGGGGGATCAAGGCAGAGGCAGCTTTGGCTGAATGTCAGGATCCCAAAGGTCTCACCACATACCTGGTGGAGTCTGGGCATGGAGCAGCCCCACCAGGGTACAAGCCAGAAGGAGAGGTTTCCTCAGACGTGTGTGTAGCATCTTGAACTCACTGCCTTTTTGCACCGGCCTTTGTTACAAAGTTGGCCGAGCCCACCTATTTAAATAAGAGAAGAACAAATATTAAAGCAGTGATCCTACAGCAGTGTGAAAATTAATGGCGGAGAGGAGAAGATAAAATGTTATGGCCTTTGTTTTAAACTAGGATTTGGTCTTTTCCCTTGAAAACTGACAAGTGATGTTAGGGCTGTCAATTAGCTGCACAGAGGTGGTGGCACTGATATTGGGACCTTCTGCTAACAATCCCTTTTAAAGGCAGAAATGCAAGTCAGCCCTGTCTCTGCCCCTACCTGGTGTCACTGCGGATGTTCCTCCCCTCAGAGCCACCGAAGCCCAGCTCTGCAGAGACTCGTCCTAGGACAGCCCTGTGCCGAGGAAAGACTTCCAGGTGTGATCCCACCAAAGGTGGCTCAGCACAAGAGCGTTTCCCACAGTTATCATTACTATATAAAGCCTCCTAATTGGAAGCAATTATTTGCCTAATCCCTTAATTTTGTGGTGCTTCGGGGTTTTTTCTCAGTTTCTCTCTAAGGGCAAATGCCAGCCCCTGTGGTTTCTGACAGCAGGTAAGACTTACCTTGTTGAATCTCACCCATTTCATATCATTGATCCTTGTGAAATTTACCTCCTACCCTTTCACGCAGCAGGATGGTGGGTTTTCTTGCTTCTCCTGTTGCCTCCCACCAGCAGCTGGGAAAATGGTGCTTTCCTTGTGAGAGAAGTGACTTCACAAAGACCATCAAGGCTCTGATTCTGCCTTAATTTGGTTCACGTTTTGCACGGGTTTAACCAAAGTTTTGTCAGCAGCTACGTAAATCAGAAATAGCTTCATGCCTGACTCGTTCAGTGCTCCACCACATCTCATCCCATCCGGTGAGAGCTCCCATTCAGCTGCTTCAGTGCAGACTTCTTTCTCCTGGGAAGCAGAGCTGGAAGGCAGGGGGGCTGGGAGGTTAGAGACCATGCTCAGCAGGGGCTTTAAAACCAAAATCTGGGAGGTCACTGCTCGTGCCCCCGCCTCTCCTGAGCTGTCTGCACCCATTGATGGAGCAAGACCTTCCTGTCCCCCTGGCTCGCAAGGGTCTTCTACCAGCTGCCTGGCCTACAGATCTTCAGACATCAGCCTCTGCCAGATGGAAATAATGGAGGAAACAAAGGTTTTCCCAAAAATAGTACCTCCCTCTGTGGCTTTGAACAGCCGTGTGTCACTCCTGCTCCTGCTGAGTCTGGCTTTAGGTACAGCTGGCTGCTCCGGGTAAAGAGGGCTATTACTTCCCAGAACAGATTGTCCATGCGATGGACAGACTTTGTACATAATGACTCAATCTCTATAAAAAAATCCCAAAACCCAGGAGAGGAGCTATTGAACAGTGGAGGCAGCACGAGGCTGCACCAGCGAGAAGGGAGCCCAGAAGGGGT
The DNA here is from genome assembly GCF_028500815.1 of Rissa tridactyla. Taxonomy (NCBI): domain Eukaryota; kingdom Metazoa; phylum Chordata; class Aves; order Charadriiformes; family Laridae; genus Rissa; species Rissa tridactyla. The sequence continues at coordinate 202,393,838 of NC_071466.1, forward strand.
CCCTGCCAGCCCTGCTCCCCTCGCCCAGAGCCCACCGAGCCCCTGCCAGGGCTCACTCCCTCGGGTGCCCACACGTGGGGCTGAGACGGGCAACCATGATGCATCAAGGGGTGGCCATCACAGTGATGTCCCCATGCTCCAACCCTGGATGTAGGAGAAGGTGCCAGACAAGCCTTGAGGGTGGAGGGATGGAAACCACAGCAGAAGGAGGAAAAGGAGCAGAGGAAGGTGCCACTGCTCTAAGTCTCCACTGAAGCTCTGATTTGAGGTTAAACACAGCACACAAACTTAAAACAAGCAGGTGGGAGAGTTTCCAAAGCATGAGGGGACTTTTCCCTCCTCCTCCGCTCCTGTGAGACCTGCCTGGAGAGAACTGGCACGGGCATGAGCCGGTGGGGCAGGCAAAGCAGCGCGTCCCCCTCACCCCCTGCGCTCCGGCTCCTAATGAAATTCATGCAAATTTTAGAAAGCGATTGAGATGTCTGGAGCTTCCTCCACCTGTCGCTGGCTTATTGCTAACGGAAGCCATAATGAGATGCCTGAAGGACAGGATCATTTAGTTTTCTTTACAGTAATTGCCATTTAAATGCTCCGTAATATAATAAAAGTGAGAAGGAAACGGCAACTGGAACGGCTCGCCTGCTTGTCAGGCCTGACGAGCTGCAACATAGCAGCCAGGCAGGCCCTGTCCTGCCGTCTTGGGAATACAGCTTTGCAGTCCTGTCTTGCAATAAAAAATGCCTGTTGCTGTCCCCACCGGCCAAGGCACAACCATCCTGCACATGTCAGTGCCCCGGCCACCCTACGGCACCTCCTGCAGCACACAGCAGCCCAGCACATGGAAAAAGCCAGCAGCTGCCGGAGGCAAAAGCACATATTTCAGCTCCTACCAACTCAGCCGGGCCTCTCTGAGCGTTCTTGGTCGCCCAAGAGTGTGCCCAGCATGGCCTGAGCATCCTGCATCGCTGAAGCCGGAGCGCAGAGGCACGTCTGCCCTTGGATGCCCCGGCTTGCATCGCAGAGCACTGCCTCCGAGCTGGGAAACTTTACCTACATGCCAGGAACACAGAGCCTGGTGTACCTCCTTACATATTTTATATATAGATTTACCTGCAGCTATGTCTGTGAAACAAATAAAAGCCCTCCGGCGCCGTGCTGACCAGTGAGCACCCATTCAGCTCTTTGGGAACACATTTTGGCAGGGCTGGTGCTCGTCAGCTGGGCAGGAGCTGCAGTCAACGCGTGTATCACGTATAGCGCAGAGCTCGGCTGAGCTGCACCCTTACCTACTCCTGCTCTGAAAAGCAAAAAGTCCCTTTTACTGATTAAATGGCCAGAAAAGGGCCTGGCCCTTCCTCTCCCTGAGCAGCTGCTGGCAGTGTTAGCGCAGGACGATTCTGCCTTTTTGCCTTTTCCTCCTGAACCTGCAGGAAGAAGAGCAGGAGGAGAAGCGAGAAGAAATCAGAACCCACTGCTGCCTCTCGCCACGTGGTTTCCCAGGATTTTGTAGGGAGGAGCAGGGCTTGGGGGGAGCGGTCGAAGGCCGTGTGCCGGCTCTCAGGGGCCACCAGCACAGGGGCGGTTTGGAGCCCATCGCTCCTCTCCCCAGCACTGGCTGCTCCAGCGACGCGTGTGGGGTCTGGGGCTTGTTGCCTCCAGCCCCAGAAGAAGTAAATCAGCTCAGGCATCAACACTGCTGCCAGCTGGTCCTGGCAGGGACTGGCATTCAACTGGTTTCACCTTCCCCCTAACCCTCACGCGTTTACGTCTTCATCAAAAAAGCAGCTTCAGTACCATTTGCCTTCGGTTTCTCTAACAGTAACTTCTATTTCTGTAGATGATGGAAAACTAAAAGACTGTCACCACGGACATCCTAAACTCACACCCACAGCCACCTGCTGTCTGGGGGTTCCAAGTGTCCTCGGTGTAAGTTCAGCAGCATCCCTCGCCACGCGCCGGCCGCTCAGGAGCTGCGCGGGGCTGAGGAGCGGCTCTACCTCCTTCCCCTTGAAGCCTGCGCCTCTCCCGGCATCCCGCCCTGCCAGTCTCAGCCATCTCCTAAAAACCTGGTTTATCATTCTGCAGAGTGATCTGGGAACCTCAGCCAGCTGTGAAGCACAGCAGGAACCAGGCTGCTTAGGTCTAGCAGCGTGCATGCTGAAGGAAGAAGCGTGTCCGTTGAGGAGGACATCCCGTGCTTGGAAATGTCCTGGGGGAGGATAGTGGGGAAAGATGCTCCAGGAGTGGCCGTGGCCCTGGTAGCTCTGTGGTGGGAGGCTGTGGGGCTCTTGGCTGGGGTGTCAGCTCCGCCTGCAGCATTGCAAAGGGGGAATCTGCTCTCTGATGATACAAAAATCACAAATCCTTTTTTTTACTACTTTTTCTTCAGCAGCTTTTTTAATTGCCATTCATATCCCTCTCCCATATCACCCTGTCAGCTCTCCACCTTCTCTCAGCTGCCAGACACATTTCAGATGCCTGCCAGGCTCCTGGCAGCGGTCTCTTTCCATTCTTCAATCCCTCCATAGCTGCCCATAGCCCAGCGCTGCTGCGGAGGAGAGCCGAGCTCATGGCCTGTGGTCTCCATTGCTGTCCCTAGAGCTGGGGCAAATGGTGCCACAGGGCCCCCGCCTTGATGTCTGGGATGCAATGAAGTCGGCACAGGTTTTGCACATCACTGCGGTGGAGGATTGCAAGTTAACACCTTGTGCTGGGGTCCTTTCCTGTGTCCAGGGTGGTGACTAATTAATTTATTTAAAAAACAAAAATAAATTACACTTGTAGTCTTATACTAATTTGGCCTGCTGCTATGTTTCTTCAGTGTAAAACTGGACTTTAAAAGGAGTTTGCCCCTCTCGGAGGGGCGGGTGGGGTATGGCCCCCCAGCAGCCGTCACTGCCCCCACCCCCCCGGCCCGGGGCAGGGCAGCAGCAGTGACACCCGCCCCCAGCCATTGCCAAGGGCTGGGCTTACAGCCCTCATCTGCCCGCGCTCCTGCAGGAATAAACTTTCCATTACCTTTTCCCTCACTCCATTTTCTCCCTCTACTACCTCTTTCTCTGGTAATCACAGCTAGTCACTCTCACTTAGCTTCCACCCACAACACTAAAGCAAGCCCTAAAGAGGCGTATTTAGCACCGGTGTGCGCTCGCTGGTGATGGGGGATATTTTCCCCTTCCTTCCCAAAACTTCCTTGATTCACTGACGTCCTGGCTATTCCAGGATGGGCTTACAGGGCACTTTTCCATGAGAAAATGGTCCTAAACAGTTGGCTTTTACCCCATTTGCTGTGATGCTCATGTGAGCATCCTCAGACCTGAGCCCTGCCCTGCCCCTTCCCAAAGCAGAGTGAGGGGTACGTGCGCTACCGACAGCACTGGCCACAGAGACTCACCGGCGTGGGATGCCTGGGGCACGTGTACTGGGAGGGAAACGCTGTTCTGAAATTGCCATCCAGCTTCTGGGACACAACTCGGCGTCTCTGCCGGAGGCAGGGTTGTGCTGGCTGGGTGTCGGAGCTCATTTAGCACCTCGTTGGCCATCCCTGACTGAGCTGCGCCTGGCTCTGCAAACACTGCCATGGCTGCCGGGAGCTGCCGGGCGAGCGATGGAGAGCGGGTACTGCCCCGTGCCTTGGTCTCATACAGCACGACTCCAGCACCTAGAGTTCAACATTCATTTCATGACGTTTCTTTCGTTCAGTCCCAGACAGCCGGTGTGAGGGGGTGTCTGCGTGGGGTGAGCCCACACGGAGCTGGAAGGAGCTCGCCTCTGCGAAATGGGTTTGGGGATGGAGGAGGAGGGAGGAAAGGGAGGGAGAGGAAGGGAGCACCTGCCCACAAAGTACAGTAATACTTTAAATATCCTCTTTTTCCTATTTCAGTCTAACAGGTTTTAAATAAAGCAACGTTTCAGATGGTTCAGCCATTGTTAAAAAGAGGTTTTGGAAGTCTGGTACTTCCTTGCAATGACAGGTAATAGACAGATCTATTGATAATGACACAGTGCATGCATGAACGAGCATTTAAAATCTCTCTGTACTGTGAAATACCTAACAGTCCCAGAAAAAAAAAAACCCTCACTAATACTGTGGGTGTGTGCCAAAACCTGTGTTTCTTTTCGTACTAATTCTTCCAGGGCAGTGGGAAATGTTGCAGTGCAGCTGACAGCGTCTCTCAAAATAATGAAATGCTGCGATTCAATGGTTTTCCTCGCTCGCAATGGCATCACCTTCCTCCCATTTATATTCCTCCAAGAGGCTTAGCAAGACGAGAAAAGCTACTTCAGAAGCGACTGCAGCGTGTCTGCAATTGACTCGTGGGTTTGGGGCTTTTTTTAGGCTTTATCTGCTGTAACACCTCTTCTTATGCTGGAGGGAATTTAGTGAGGGGTGAATAGCTAATTTCATTAGCAGATGTAATATCCCCATAGTGTGAGTTCTACTGACTGAATCACAGAGTAAAATGCTAAAAAGGAGTTGTATTCTAATCTCTTTGAAGGCTACCAAAGTGGCATTTGCCGAAGAGATTTGTATAGGTCTAAGTTAGAGAAAGGTGACAAGTTTTGAGGAGGACTAGATAGGAGAAAATGAGGATGACTCAGTGTTAAAACCAGTGGGGTTTCTTTTATCAAATACTTGTCATGGTCGCAACAGAAGAATGTCTGCAACTCCAACTGGAGGATCAAACCATTAGCTTAACAGAAGGTCAGTGGGGGAGAGCATTATTAACCGACAGCTTGCATTGTAAAATGATTTTCCTTCCACACCAAGGTGCCATTTAACTCTGAATTTTTACATGACGAACATGCAAAGCACAGATTTAAGGGCAGCTGATAATGTTAATCCAATTATAGTTCTATTCCAACATCCATTAAATGCTTCTTCAATTCTTTTATCAAGAGACTTGATTCTCTATTACAAATAAGTGAGTTAGAGATATGAAGAAAATACCAGTTCTGGTTACTGAAGAAAATGAATATTTCAGTATTGCTTGGTGCTATGAATCCTGAGGATCCAACACCACATTCTGTGCCCTTCACTGTAAAGGAATTGTAGGGAATATTTGTGTTGATTTTTTTTTTTGTTTACCAGCCCACATGCTTAAAACATGAGTTTTAACTCCCAAGCTGATATGCACCAGTCAGGGTAACACGTGTGATGTTCATTTATTGAACGACAGGTAAATGTGACTGATGGAGTACATTGAACCAAGGTGTCATGACTGTAGAGCTGTCTGTACTTTATCAACAGGAACTGAGGGCCAGTGACATCAAGAGCTAACGTATTCAGAGATCTTGTGCCCAGTTTGCAGTGCCAGTGACCTGGCTTCCCGGAGTACCCAGCACAGTGCTGTAGCCCATGCTGGACACAAAGCTCCTTCTGGCTCATTTCTGAGACTCCTTGAAGTCTCTGGTCTTCCCTGGACAAGTGCTTGCACAGCCAGCTGGAAGCACTGCCGACCACAGCGAGCTGGCCGTGCCGCTTGCCTTCTCCACTGCCCGTGCCCCATGAGCCTCTGTAAGCGGTCTGGTGGAGGGGAGATGTCCCATGCTGCGTCTGAGTGAGAAAAATGGAACAGTGGGGAATTAAATTCCCAGACTTTGCAGGCAATAACGTGGTGGTGGCTCTTTCATAAACTGATTAAGTTTCTCACCGAAACAAGCCAGATTTACTGCTGTTCCAACAGCACATTGCGGTTACGCTTAGAAACCTCAGGTGTGCAGACAGGGGCTCCCATCTCCCTGAGCTCTTGCACCACCACTCGGCACGCCTTGCTCCTCACCTGGAGGTGACCATGCCGGTGTGACCGCTGGGAGACTGTAGCCTCCATGTAGCCTTCAGTCACACCCAGGGGCTGGTCATCTCTCACATTGAACAGAAATGTCCGAAGAGCCTCTCTCTTCACCAGCCCATTTGAATCCATCGCTCTGCAAATGTGTGACTGGAAGCACACACGTATTTTGGACAAAATCTCACCAGAGGCCTCCTCAGCCCTCCCTGTGTCTTCCTACCCGCCCACCCACCCCAGCCCTCCTCTCCTGATGTAGTATCCTTGCCTTTATCTTGATTAGCCCACTTACCTTTGCAGGACTGACAAACGGGCCTTCAGGAGGATGTTTAACTACTTAATGTAGGATTTCCCTGCTGAGAGGGAGGCCACACAACCGGGCCATCCCTAGCAGCCGTCCAGCCTCTTCTGAACAATTTCTAACACAAAGATGACGCAATTTCCCCGAGCTGCACTAGAAGGGGCCTCCAGTTAGTTAAGGAGGTTTGTCCATCAGCCCGTATAAGCCTTCCTCGCTGCCAAAGATGATAACATCACCCGTCATTGCTGACCTTTGAGAATAGCTCATTAGAGCACCCCTTTGCACAGACACACAGTTACCACCGTCCCTCTGGTTTTTTGCATATGAAACATACCCAAATGGTTTCATTTTTTTTCTCACAGGTTAAAACGCATCTGCTTTTGCTCTCTCCTGGACTCCTTCAAAATTGTCTGCATCGTCCTTAAAGTCTGGCCCCACAGTCCAGACAGAGGGTCAAGTGAAGTCTTCAACCCGGCTTAGCATGGAGCAATGATTATCTCCCCCGCCATGCAAACGCAAACGCTGTTAGTATCTTCCAGGGTGATCTTTGCTTTTTATGCAGCAGTATCACAATTTGATTCATATTCTGTTTGGAGCCCAGCTGTAATCTGCAGATTATTAAGGCCCGAACCGCTACTTATCCAGGTATTTTTCATTTTCATTTCATTTGTGCTTATTTATTTCCCTCCTGAATGCAGTATTTTCCACTTTTTTTTTCCACAGCAGTTTATCTCACTGATTCCTGACCTTCCCTCCAATTAATCAAAGCCATTTTTGAATTCTAATCGGGCCTCCCAGCCTGCCACCCTGGTGAGCTGATACATTCGTTGGTTTTATAAACATAGCCTCTAATCCCTTTGTTAATTGCATTAATGACAATTTTTGCCAGAAACAGCCATGAGGGGCTCCTGCTGGGCTCCCCTCCTTTCCTCCAGGTTTGACGACCTATTGATATTTTCCGTTCCCTCCTGCTCACAGAAAGCAATCAATCAAGGCTGCGCGCTCCCTCCCGTACTTTCGGGGGCTTTCTGCCAGTGCCAGTGGAAGTATTTAATGACATTGTGAGGGGATTATTCACTCCCTTCTTCTCCGCAGAGAAGTCCCGCAGCCTGCAGTTCTCCCGAGCTCACGGAAACTAGCCCATTCACTGCCCCCCCCGAATTCCCTTTGGCTGGTGATTGCGGCCTGATGGCCCACTCAGTTGAAGACACAGCCTTCAGCGCTAATCACTTTGCACATGCAGTCAATTGCTTTGATTTCATGATCAGCCTGAAGCAAAACGAAGCACATAACAGCCTGTGGCACAGGGACCCACGGGCCACCCAGTGATTATGACAATCATGTTCCTACCGAGGCCGGGCAGAATTTTTGCTCCCTGGAGAACAGAACCAATGCAGAAGTGATGGAATTGCTCAGCGCGTGGCCACAGCCAGCCGTGGCTTGGGAAGGCTGTCCCACCACCTGTGGCACACACGGCAGTTGTGGGGCAGGTGCGTCGCAGCAGTCGTACACCTTCTGTAGCATGGAATATCAATAAGAACACTCAGTCACTTCAATGCCTTTGATTGCTTGCGAAATAAAACCATCAAATCAGAATCCTAATGATGAAATTCATTATTGTCAAACGTTTGGCTGTAGGCACACATTCAAAAATGTACTACTCTCTACCCTTTGTTTAGATGGCCAACTTGAAAATACCGGTCATCTACAGTCACTCGCACTGTAATGGCAATGAACAGAAATGCACAATGCTGGCTTGAAATAAAACCTGAAATCACACCGTATCAGTTCAGAGGCAAAGATGCAATAATCCATCATGGAGTAATGAAGAAGTACTATTGCCTTAAAGCATTTTGAAGGAAAGTAAAGTAAGAGCTCATTTCATATGAAAAACGTGAGCAGTATGAAGAAACAACCTAACAATGGGAATGGACCCGGTCAGTCCTTCCTGAAAATATTTGTGCCGCGATGGCATCAACCTCCTCCCACACGCGCATTCACATCAGTGGGGCTGGTCCTAATCTCACACAGTGACCTCTGCTGTGATCGTTCACCATGGTCATCAAAAAGAGTTAGAAACAACCTCTGGCAGGGAGGCCAACCCCAACTGGTTCCAGCAAGTCCTTGATGACCTAACAGTCCTCTCTGGCTTTTTCCAGTTGACCCACATCTTATTCAAAGTCTCAAAACTGGACCTGGTGTGCTAGCCGAGGCTTTATTATTCTGAGAACAATGACAGGATTATCTCAGGTGGCCTATATGCAAAACTTCTACTCAGACACCTTCCCCTCAATGTCTATTTTGTGATTCACTAATCTCAGACACCGTTTGCAGAATATCTGCATAGCCAGAAACTACTGCAACAGTGCAGTAGGTTTTTGTTACTTAAGTACTCTCGCTTATTTGCCCTGATTAAATTTGCTCCTCTTTCAGGTATTTTTTCTAATTCATAAAAATAATTCCAAGTTTTAATCCCATTTTTGGAAGAGATTAAACTATTTCCAGTTGGTTTAATCTGCTAATTTAATAACTTTCTTTTATATATTGTGTCATCAATGGCAACGACTCAATAATACCAAAAGCCAGACAGGTCCCTATGGAACATTGATTGCTATATTCTTCCAGCTTGATAATGAAAGACTGGGAGCATTTTCCTGAACAGTGTAACCAGTTTTGCAGTATTTCCTAACACTTCAAATGAAGCCGTTATCTCCTGCTTTGCCTTCAAAATGTCACGTTAAAGCAGCTGTTTCTCTCTTTTATCCTGAAGCTCATGATATTGTTTTTCAATAAAATTGTTCCAAAAGCGTTTATTATTAACAAATTTTTATTGGTCTAGATTTATTTTTTATTGACTATTGTATCCAGTGATTAACCCTATTCTGTGAAGCCTGAAGGAAAAAGACAGTGAGCGTTTCAGTTTTCCCTAGATTTACTATTTGCTCATTCTTTTGTTAAATAATGAACTCAACTTTCCTTCCCCTTCTAGTATGGGTTTTACTAGGCTTTAGCAGTCATCATTTGTTTTGTGCTTTTCTGTCCTCCTTTCACGGATATCCGTGCTCTCTTTTACATTTATCCATAATGACATATTCTCCCTTTCTATTCTTGTTGATTTTTCTGTTTGAAGAACTTCTGATACAGTCACAAAAGCCTCTTGCCGTGCTCCCTGTTTTCCAATTGCATTGGCACAGTTTGTCACTATGTGTCCTTTCTGATTATTTCTGCCGTTTTATAAAGTATTCTGCAGTTAATTTCATCTGTCCCTACCTTAGGTGAGAATTTCCAGCTTTTCAAAATATGTCTTTCCAGAGAATACCTGCTCTCCTGAACCCTTTCCTCTCCTTCAGATACCTCCCTGGGGGACCACACTTAAAACTTTTTTGTTTATGGAAGTGAGCCGATTGGAAGTCCACATTAATTCTATTGTATAGGCTGCCATCTTTGCCTAAAATTACAAAATTCTATTTTGTAACCGACATCAAAGCAGTTTCTTCTTCCAGATTAGCAACCCGTTCCTCACTAGTCAGAATCAAACCTGAAATAATCACTCTCAAATTACATCCTCCATGAGACGGAGGCCTTCCTCATTTGTAGGAACATTTGTACAGTCTGCACCCTGCCATAGCATTTTCTGCTTGTCTTCCAAAGAAAACATCTGTTCCAAGATGGATACCAAAGGAAGAGAACTTCCATCAAGGCCAATAGTTTCAGGGTAACTCATCTGTCACCTAACATGTCACCTTTCTTAAACATAAATACTCTTTGCTACCCTTCAGTCATAGAAAATTATCAAGTTTTGGTAGCAGCCGACATTTCCTGGGAAGGAATATGAGGTTTGTGTTCCATTTTTCTTAACAACGAAGCCAAATGTAAAAGTGGCTGCATATGGTACTTTGGAGAAATTCAAGTTGTGACCATTAACTCTCGTCTCTAATACTGGAATGACTGAGGCTACTATGTGAGTTTACATAATGATGCTCATACACATCACAGAACCAAGATGTAAAGCATATAGGGCATGTCACAAGTCTGGAAAAAGTCTCCTTTTTCCATTAGAATACTTAGTCCACTGATCACATCTACTCCTTCCCATTAAATATGTTAGATTTAGAATCCAATACCAAACAGAAGAAGAAACAGGAGTGCAGAATAGAACAGGCTGATACTTAGGCTGGAGAGAAAAAATAATTTTGATTAAGTAATGCCTATCTTTAAAAGTTCCTTCACTTGTTAAATGAGTTGTTAAATTAGTTTTGAGACTGATCTTTGGATTAATAAAAGGTGATGGTTAAATGAGAGCTAATAAATTACTCTAAACTGAATAAAAGAAGTTTGTAGTTTTGGCTTTAGAATGAAAACCTGTTAAATACATGGGCCGCTGTGAATCAATACAAACATCAGCATAAAGATTCATCTAACCAAATGAAACAACAGAACTATAACGTTAATCCAGTTATTTCTAACATGCCAACACCATAAGAAACATAAATGCAGAAGATGGAAGGAGACCACGATCATTCAGTAGATTTAAACTTACTCTTTATGATGCACTTTCATCAAAATTTGTAGTTGCCAGGTATCAAATTTCATTCATGCAACATCAATTCACTAAGAAATACATATTTTGGTGAGAAAATTAAAGTCCATATTTATGTAAAAACTGTTTTGAAATAAAAATAAAACAAGATTTATTTTTACCAAAAAAATCTTTTTCTTTTTTTTTTTTTTTTACTAACAGAATAATTATCTGGAAAAAGTAATTTCCCACATGAGATAGTTAAAGGAAGTTAAATATATATTTAAAAATGGAAGATTCTGCATTTACATAGTTATATGCCATTAATATTGAAGATACGCTCTCTGGCAAAAAACTCCTCATGCTTAAAAAACGCACCTTAGTTTTATACTGTACATTACAACATACAGTAGTAAGAAACAGAAGTAGTAAACAGGTTATATGCAAAGAAAAGGAGTTACATTACAAGACAGTTACAACCGTGACACAAAAAATCAAAATGTTCAGTTTTAACAGTATCTGAAGGCAATTCACAATCATTTCAGGAGTTTTGTGAAATTTAAGGCCATTAGTTCTAAATAAAATGTATCTGACACAAACTCACAAAACTGTGTATTTTGTAAAAACTGTACATGCAAAACCATTTTATAATTATATATGAACAGGCATATCATAAAATTTTTGGGTAGTTCCGTACACAAAATTGTGCACAAAGCAACACGGTTGTGCAATTTGGAAACCAGTTAATTAACATTATCATTCATGCACCCTGAATGGAAATGTGATTAAATGACAATATTCAACCCAAATATTAAGAGCCAGCATCCCTTTGAATGGGCAATCTAGACAAAAAAAGTTAAAATTTTAAATTAAGTTTAAAATGGTCCATTACAAAACATCTGCTGTAATCACTCCAAGAGACTTTTCTGATGCAAAATTTCCAGTGCTTTAAGGAATGCATGATAAGACTTAATGAGCTGAGTGAGTCAACTATAATACTCTGATAGTTCTGATTTGAGGTAATTTTCTTTAATTACTTATAGCAAGTAACTCTTCTAATTTGCTTCAGCAACTAGTTTAAAAAACTGTAAACTTAGATAAACTTAGAAATTGGAGAATCTCTGAAAAAATACACATACCTCCCCCTCAAAGTTTGGAGTTAGTGATAAGCCATATGCAATTATGTTATTCACATTTTAGGAGTTTATTCTCAAACTGTGAAATGAACGGATTACTGAGAACTGATCGAAGCAATTCAGGTATTGGAAAACACATCGATATTTGTCCTTTTCTTAGCGTTCATTTGTATTTGTCTGGACAAACATTCAAAGAGATATTGCTTCTCTTGTTATCTTGTGACTAACTATTGCAAGCTAGAAGACATGTGAGTCAATATTCCAAACTTTTATTCTTAAGAATAGTTATAAAAGTACTGAAATTTAAAAATAGTAACATGTAAACATTGATACAGAGTAATAGCATTCCTATACATTTATATACACACAGTATTCAGAGAGGACAATATCTTCTGAGTTGAAATCCTGACTTGTGCTTTCCCCTCCAATAAATACATCAAAAAAGTAGGGTTTTTTTGTCAAAAAAAAAAAAGGAAAAAAAAAAAGATTCAGAGAGAACACCAACATTTTGCTCCTAGCATTTAAAAGCTTTCCAGTTGCTCATGCAACCATAGGAGAATTTTGGTATGTGAAGAGAATTTTTCCAGCTCCGAGAAGTTATCAGAAGCTACTGCTGCATCCAGGGACTCTTGACTTGCGATACACGCTGAGCACTCCGGAGCAGTCATATCTGCGTCTGCAACACGTGAATGGGGGGTGTGTAGGGTGGTGGCGCAGGTGATGGCTTTATTCCTCTGACTCTCATGTAGGACAGAAACTGCTCTGGGATCTCAGCCAAAACATCTTTAGCAAGTCTTGCCATGCTTAGCACGTGGTTTCCGCTTCTGTCAATGTAATCTCGGAATGGCACAAACTACAAAACAAGAGAGACGTTCACACAGGTCACTATGCAGGCACAGGATACATCTTACAACATAAAAATAAGTTTTATCTAGGGAGTTAGAGTACATGAATATGCTGCCTTACGTAAGTTATATACACATATATATATTTTGTATTTTGTTATATATTTTACATATACACATTGTATCTCAATTTTTAGAAATCCGTCTTCTAACAGCAACAGCGACGTGCTTTCACTTGGGTGAAGTTCTTCACCTAAGCCATGGCTAGCTCAGATTGCTCATTACGTCTTCCGCTGATATACTCGGTTTATCTCTCAACCCTTTTCATACACAAAGGTAATTGTGCCTCAGAAAGCTATTCTTAGCTTACATTTCCTGCTCGTGGGGCTCTCCTACCAGACTGCCTCTGCTCTGGCAGTTTGTGAATAGAATTTTTGCCATCTGAAGTGAAAAAACAGGAAGGATGACTTTATATTCTTGATCATTTTGCGTTATACCCAGTAGAACTATGAACCGCCTGAACATTTTTTATATGACAGTAACAAACGCACAAAGAATCTAAGCAAAAAGGACTGGATTCAAAAAAGAACTTGTTATGTGATACCCAGATCTGCAACACCGAAAAAGCTAGCTGCCCAGCTCTGGCTTGGATTTCATAATAATTAACAAGATGCACGTGCTACTGGTATAGGAAAAAGAAACAATCTAGGCTCCTTGATTTTTATTCACAACAGACAGCATGCGGGGATGTAGGGCGTTAAGCTAGCGAACAGGTTATGCCAAAGGAAAGGCTGATTTGAAATTCTGCTTCTTGCTCAGATTTTGGAGCCTATCTGAGAGCAACAGCTGGGTGACTTTTCAAAATTGGGATTCAATGTCCGAAGCTAGTTCTGGTACTGATATGCCAGGTTATGCTGTGCTGGAATTCAAAGCCTAATGGTGCCTTTCCCCCCTTTCCCGCACAAAACAGGGAAGATTTAATTGTTAACTTTTGTACTCCAGGATAAAACTAGAACGGATTGAGAAGTGAGACCCACAGATCTCTCATCTCCTGGCTGAACTCTAAAATCTGAAGACTCTTTTGCCCATTATACCAACCAGACACATTTTGCTTTCTTGGATGCACAGCAACCACAGCTACAGATTAAATGTAATTCTTCTAAAAACTGTTGAAGTTTTCAAGATTTAGGGGAGCACTGAATTACAGTGAGAATTTAGCCTACACTGTATTTCTGAGATCCTGAAAGTCTTCCAGAAAAGATGGAAATAAACAAAAGAAATCCAGTAAATACATTAGGCAAATAAAAAAATTATTGGAGAAAAAAAAAAAACAAAACCCAAACCAAAACAAACAAAAAAGCCCAACAAAAACCAAAACCAACATTTCATCAGTAAAGAACCTGAACTTAATTTCATCATTTTTACAACTCTGGAACCTTACACTTCTCACCCTGGACTTATGAAACCTATTGAGGCATCAATCTCCTACTGAAAGGTGTTTAGAATTCAAGTAAGAGATGACACTTTGCGTAACTCTCCTGAAAAGGATCTCAAACTGCCAGAAAAAAGGCTTCAAGCCCAGGTATTGGAACTATGTTGAATGAAACTGAAACCTGTCACCAAATTCGGCGTAAACAGCTACTGATTAGGATATTTCCCCGGGAAGCAGCAGATCTGTAGTTTCTTAGAAGATGATGACTTAGTCACAGAACTGTTGAAGCTGGAAGTGACCTCTAGAGATCCTTTAGTCCAACCTTGCTGCCCAAGCAGAGCCAGCTAGCGCAGGTTGCCATAGTCGACAAGACTTCAAGAGCAGTCACAAAGACTGTTGAGTGAGAGTAGCCTTTATTTCCAGTAGGAGCATCCTGTACCTCTTCATTGTGTTGTGTCCAAGAACGTATGAGGCTTAAGGGCAGGAGAATAACAGGCAAAAAGGAACCTGATTTTAGGGTATTAAGCCAGGAAGCAAGGTATCTGCAGTTCCATAATTAGGTGTCTTAACTATTTTTGTGTTTATTCAGTAACTCTTCAACGCAAGAGACAAGCACATACTGTGACACTGACTAGGACTGACTCCTCCATTTCATAAAAAAAAGCTCTAGCGGTTTTCGGAAGCCAGCCCAGCAGTGCCTTGCTTCGGGTGGTTGTTCCTTCTTAAACTCCATCAACTTTTCTGTAAGAATACACCTGACTGTCCCCAGAAGCACGAAGTTAGAAGAGGAACAAAACGGAACAAGCACCTCTCTAGGCTGCTGGCTTACACATTCAGCTGGGAAGGGATAAGCTGGGTGTTCATTTCCGCTCATGTGGTTCCTCGTTTTCTAATGCAATGTCAGTCTTCTGTAAAAAGCACATGCAGTCTGACTTGGAAGAACAAAATGTGTCCCATCCCAAGAGATCACCTTACCCATCAGTCTGCAGACACGCAAACTCAGACCACTGTTGCGCAGCAAAGGGAGGCTATTTCAACAGAGGAATTGTTGAAATGCAACGATACAATATAGATGGCCTGAATTCGTTGTCTCGCCCCTCTCCTAGATGTTGGAGGAGCAGGAGGAACTACGGACAGATAAGCATACGTACAGATATGCAAGGACAGCTGGCAACGACAGCAAGGCCTAGAGCTGACATGCAAAAGTAGAGGTGGCAGAACAAAAGACGTAAGAGAAGCCAAAGGGAAACTGGTGAAATGTAAAGTGCTTTTTCTACAGTTTGAGAGTTTAATTTAAAAGGCCAATGTACAAAATTGTCAAGGGAAACAATAGGTACGCTACTACGACTAAGTATTTTTCTAAAACTTCACAAAGAGAAAAAGGATAACAAAGGAGCAGAAATGGGGCGGAATTGCTACACATGTAATACAGAGTTCCTACAAAACCTGTGTGTACTAGCAAGGAGGGAATAACAGAGGTCATGTCTTTACATGAATTGCAGCCAGCAGTAAATATAATAGATCCAGTGCCTCACTGTTAGCAATTTTTCCTTTTACTAATTTAATTAAAATATTTCACAGTACTGGCGGTTAAATTTAGCAGTTAACTACACTAGCTAATTTTAACTAACTCAATACACAAAAAAGATAAACTTTTTATATTTGAGTAGCTAATTTTATAAAAGCAAATCAGTTTTATCCTGCCAGATATAAAATAAAGGTCTTAACAAACCTAAAGGGTTTGACATCATCCCTTTTTATTTATTTAGCTAGCCTATAATGTATTTGTTAGTATTTAGACAGAAAAAGAGCACAAAATAATACTGCCTTCAGGTAATTCAATATGTCTTGGGGCAAAGTTCTGATTGAAATATGTTAAAATAAATAAATATTTTATTACACTTCTGATATACAACAAATTCTAAAGAAATACAAAAGGGTATTCATTGTATATTATTTTATATTTCTCAGCAGAAATTAGAATATTTCTTATGCAAAGCATTTTCACAAATCTTGTTTATAACATTTGAAGAACTCTACCCATTTATGCTCTTTGAATGCAAAACCAGCAGCTTTTGGAGCTGCTGTTGTTTGGAGAAATTATGAATAATTACGTTGTGTATATTTAAATGCATTTAAACATAAGTGCAATGCATGCCAGAGGTATCTGAATTAACTTTAAAAAATCCGACATGGCACAAGGCTTTGCAGAAATACTAGTTTGGGATTCAGAAGCGCTTCCAGCTCTGGAGGCAGATCTCCACACATTGCTCTATCGAACAGCACCAATATATATGGCATAACAGATTACAGACAGCCCCTCTCTAGCCCAGTATGGACTAACAAGGAACATTATAAAGGCTTTGACAAAAGGAGAAACATTATCTCCCATCAGTTGTTTTCTCTGTATGTTGCAGAAATGAAAAAAGTCTCTTTTTCGACTATTAGAAAAAGTAATCTAGGAATCTATGACTTTCTTTTCGGTATATCCATACACATTATGAGGGTAATTTAACTGCTGTCATCTTATCCTCATTTCTGATCCCCATTTAGGAAAAAAACAGAGAGGGAATTTTAATGTAGTATTTATTGCACTGAGAAGCTTTAAGACTGGAAAAAAAGATCCGATCATTTTAATTTCCATATATTTATGTAGAGTTATTTATTCAGTATTCTAAACAAGAACCATAAAACCAGGTGTCATATACATGTTTTGCGCACTTCCTTGGGTTGAGATATTGTATCCACCATTAGTTATCAAATCCTTAAATTTTCACGTACCAGTATTTGTGACATTAAAAATCTGGAAAAGTTTCCGTTCCTGCACATATAAATGAAAACAAATATACACAATCCAAAGTTCATCAGCTGCAATCTGACCTTAATTATTATTAAAACATTATCGCCTGGATTATGAGCTATTCATATAGCTCAAGTTATTCAATATATATATATATATTCTACTAACCAACAATAATATAAAAATCCAACCTGGCTTGGAGGGAATAAGTGAAAATAAGCAAGAGAAGAAACAAGTGCAGACTATGGATTTTGACAAATAGGAGGAATAAAGGCAGAAGAAGAAATGGCAGATCTAAGGTAAGGTCTGAACCTAAGGATGCCTGTCAGTGTTGAAAAGGCATTTGGACAATGCCCTTAACAACATGCTTTTACCTTTGGGGAGCCCATGAAATCATGTCTGACTAATCTGATAGCCTTCTATGATGGCATGACTGGATGGATAGATGAGGGGAGGGCGGTAGATGTGGTCTACCTTGACTTAAGCAAGGCGTTCGACACGGTCTCCCACAGCATCCTCATAGGGAAGCTTAGGAAGAGTGGGTTAGATGAATGGACAGTAAGGTGGATAGATGACTGGTTGAAAGATAGAGCTCAGAGGGTCGTGATCAGGGGCACAGAGTCTAGTTGGAGGTCAGTGACGAGTGGTGTTCCCCAGGGGTCAGTACTGGGTCCAGTCCTCTTCAATATATTCATCAATGACCTGGATGAGGGGCTAGAGTGCACCCTCAGCAAGTTTGCTGATGACACAAAGCTGGGAGGGGTGGCTGACACACCGGAAGGCTGTGCCGCCATACAGAGAGACCTGGACAGGCTGGAGAGTTGGGCAGAGAGGAACCTTATGAAATTCAACAAGGGCAAGTGTAGGGTGCTGCACCTGGGGAGGAATAACCCCATGCACCAGGACAGGTTGGGGGCTGACCTGCTGGAGAGCAGCTCTGTGGAAAGAGACCTGGGAGTCCTGGTGGACAACAGGACGACCATGAGCCAGCAATGTGCCCTTGTGGCCAAAAAGGCCAATGGCATCCTGGGGCGCATCAAGAAGAGTGTGGCCAGCAGGTCGAGGGAGGTCATCCTCCACCTCTACTCTGCCTTGGTGAGGCCGCATCTGGAGTACTGTGTCCAGTTCTGGGCTCCCCGGTCCAAGAAGGACAGGGAACTGCTGGAGAGGGTGCAGCAAAGGGCTATCAAGATGATTAGGGGACTCGAACACCTCTCTTATGAAGAAAGGCTGAGGGATTTGGGTCTCTTCAGTCTGGAAAAAAGACAGCTGAGGGGGGATCTTATCAGCACTTATAAATACTTAAAGGGTGGGTGTCAGGAGGATGGGGCCAGGCGCTTTTCAGTGGTGTCCGGCAACAGGACAAGAGGTACCGGGCACAAACTTGAGCAGAGGAAGTTCCGCCTAAATGTGAGGAGGAACTTCTTTACTTTGAGGGTGGCAGAGCACTGGCACAGGCTGCCCAGAGAGGTGGTGGAGTCTCCATCTCTGGAGACATTCCAAACCCGCCTGGACGCGTTGCTGTGCAACCTGCTCTAGGTGACCCTGCTCTGGCAGGGGAGTTGGACTAGATCTCCAGAGGTCCCTTCCAACCCTATGATTCTATGATTCTATGAAGTGGTCAGGCAGTTGCACTAGATGTCCGTTGTAGGTCCCTTCCAACTGAAATATTCTATTTCATAAATGTATTCAGACACTTACAGGAAAATATGCCTTACATAAAAGATTTAGTTTTAGACAGATATCATTCTTTCTACAGCCATCAGGTTGATCCAATTTTCCAGCAGTTTGCTGTTTTTCAAATGTCAGCTTCTTTAATGCTTTACTTTAGCAAGCAGGGACTAGTGTGCTGAGCCATCAAATGTCATTCTCTTTGTTTGGTTCCACTTTAGTACCCCATGAAAATAAAAAGTGCGTAGCTAGTTAATTTTATTTCATCAAGAAAATAATTATGGAACAAACTCTGTCCAGTGGGGTAGGTAATCAGAAGGAAAGATAGGGTGCCTGGAGCATGGATGAAGTACATAGTTTGGACAACCTGTGGAGTTCTAGCAATCTGCAGCTCTGAGGGGAAGGGGGATTATGGAGGGTGTGTATGTGCACACCAAACTGCTACTCCACCCTGCCGGTGGTTGCACAGGTTTGAATGACAACTACTGGGCTGACTGAATGACTGTAGAGAGCAGGAACAGAACCAGAGAACTTTGGCAGAGAAATGGAGGTGTCTGTGTAGGCAGACGAGAGTAGCATTCGTACAACTTGGTTGCGTCATGTAAACACAGATCATAGGATCATAGAATGGTCTGGGTTGGAAAGGACCTTTAACGGTCTCCTAGTTCAGCCCCTCTGCAATGAGCAGGAACATCTTCAACTAGATCAGGTTGCTCAGAGCCCCGTCCTACCTGAACTTGAATGCTTGCAGGCATGGGGCATCAACAACCTCTCTGGGCAACCTGTTCCAGCCATCATCTGAGGTTCCTTAAAGCATGAGACATCTGCACGGTCGTATGTGGCAGACACAACATAGGAACTGGGAGACACTCATGGTCTTCTGGACTGGCAGTTAGAGGCAAGGAGAGATACCCTAGGCATCTCAAATGCACTTGTTAGAAGTCTAGGTATTGCCGACTTCCACGAAAGCTGCAGTTTTTCTCTACGGAGTCACAGGAGATTGCAGGACAGAGGCAACTAACTCTTCTCCCATGGCTGTATAACCCTAAGACTTTCTATCAGTGCGCTGTCAGTTAGGGGTCATTTCCTACTGAATGCAGATCCACTGCTATATGTTATATAAAGGCTTATAGGGATCACAGAGAGTTTCTGAGCTTGTTATGAACAGTCCAAGATAAACTATGTCAGCACTAAGGTAAAATGAAAGGCAGGAATATAGATAGAAACAAGAATTCAAAACAAACAGGATCAGTAAAATCTAACTATTAGAGTAAATTTGCTCTCCCACCTGCACAATGTCTCTTTCTGCAAACTTTCCTCTTGAAGAAATTCTCACTACATCACCATCCAGCTCTTCCATAGCTAAAAAAACCCAAACAAAATGAATTAATCTATGAGTTCAGCTACACAACAAAAACAATCTTACTGAGAAAAACTTTAGTCAATTTACACTTTAGGGCAACAAAACCAACAATTGCTATTTAGGTAACTCTCTAAGATCATTTGTGCCGTAAAATACATCATGCTTTGTAGTTATTTTGCACTTTTTCATGCTGACAATACATACTTTTTGCCTTTATTGTCATCTTCAGAACAAAACAAAGCGTGACAAGGTAGTTATCCTTCAAGCTCTCAAAGCAGCAAGTGTATCTGTTTTGGTAAGGCTATATTTACACTTTCACAGGTGGAGAAGAAATCGTCTTCTGCAATTATTCTTACAGAAGATATCACAGGATACAGCACAAAGAGATAACAACTTACAATCCTATTGGAAAAGTAATGACTGTTAATACATAGGAATGAGGAGTTCTTAAAAAAATTTGTATTAAATTTATTGGGTAACTCTTCTGAGCAGGATCCAGGAAAAATCTAAAATCGCCTGGATACCCAGGAGCTATTCTAGGTGGAAAGGCACACCTGCTTTCTGGTCAGTGTTGAAATAGATGGACTTGGGATCACAGATTATTGTTTAGCCATTGGATCTGCAATCCTACAATCCTTCTTTCAGCATACACTATGAAAATCAAAGCCCTGCCTCACTGAGATGAGTTCACTGAAACCAGCATTTCAAAACCTAGTTTTTCCAATGCAAGAACTAGAAAATGACATCATCAAGAGCCAAGTTCAAGCCAAACAAAAGAGCATGTTTGTCCAAAGAAAAAATTAGTAGGTCTGTAGAGCATGTTGCCAGATGATGCTGTTGATGCAAAAACTGTATGTGTGTTTAAACGAGGAGACTGAACAAGTGTTTGAAGGAGACATCCACTGAAAATACCCAAAATAGACATGAAGCACATCCTGCTCAGGAAATTTAGAACAGTATTCAGGGAAGTATCATATTTGCTTATTCTGTTCTTAATGTTCTCTAGATAACCACCCATGGCCATGTCAGATGTGGGCAAAATGGACCCCTGATCTGACCTGTTACAGCCATCCTCACATCCTTACTAAAGCTGTGCCAAATGTACATGCCATCTATCTGAGCTCCAGACTTTTAAGAACCCCTCTGGTAGCCCGCAAGGGCTGGGAGATCTAGGGGGCAGTGATATCTGGAGGGGAGTAGCTTAGTCTCTCTACAGCAGAACGGAGGCTCGACTGGCATTTGAATTGTAAGACAGCGTGCCTGGAACATGCAGCCTCCTACACACGCACTTCTCCAGCGTCCACATCAGACATGGGGTCTCTTGTTTTTTCCAGAAGGAATTTCTGCAGATGGGGAAATCATTTCTCTGCCCGCTTGGGCATTGAAGGACTACAGATTTGGCACACATCTCGTAAGTGATTTTCACTCAGGCAGTATTCTCAAGGAGTCTGGGTCCAAAGATGGAAACTGTATCCTGCAGTCCAAACAGAATACCGCCTTAAGAAAAGCGATAGGGATGACTCCCCAAAAACTCTTCAAAGACAACCTCCAGCAGTAAAAAAGAAGACAGAATCTATATGTCCTGACTGAGTTAAGGGGAGCCTGGGCAAACCCAAGGACTGGACAAACAGGGAGAAAGGGAAAAGGCAAAGGAGGGGGTGAGAGAAAAGTAAGTAATGTACAACCCAAGTCGGAATTTTCAGGGGTAAAGTGAAGTTTGCCAATTTCCCTCATATGCATTCATGAAGATAAACTGTCTTTTCTCATTGCTTGTGGCATACAATCATCTGAAGTGTAAGTGTCAACCTGGACAATCTCTTCAAGGAATAAGATACTGAAAGTCATCACTAATATACCACTTGACGAAAAGTATAAGAAAGTCAATCCCCAATAAATATTTTTTTGTGTTATTTTTACCTCTTGTTTTCATACTCTTAGAATATTTTTACAAGAATTAACAGGTACAGTCATTAGTGACTATTTACATTATACATCTGGGGTAGTACTAGGTATATTTCATGTACAAAAGAAGGCATACTGTCTAACCAGAAGTACTAGAATTAAAAAGAAAGAATGTAGGACTTTGAGGAACAGATATATAGGGAATGTATACGCTTTATAGTGCAGTGATACACACAACGGCACTTAAAAAATTAGGCCAAATCATGGAAGCAGCTTAGTTATTGCAATAGAGAATGGTGTTCCAGCACACTACATGAAAGAATACGTAAATAATCCTGGTAATTTCTCTCCTGCCATAATATTGTCTCAATGCTGCCACGCAGAAGGCTCACTCCTGCTACGCAGTGAAACACACTTTAACCCAGATCACCTCCTCACATGTATTTATTTTTCTCAGTATTTCTTTACTGCAGCAAGAACAGATGATCAATATTTCCAGTCAACTGACACTTCACAAGGCAAATAAATATCTGTGTTGAAGAAATTCGGCATTACTTGAGCATACTTACTTTACTGTGGGTTTTTTTTTCCACTCATCTTCTGGAGCTCTGTAAATGCTGAGCCCCCATATGGTTCTGTGACTTGAACAGAGAGCCTGAGGGGCTACACAGCTCCACATGGCAGCTTGTAATCACACTGACTTATCAATCAATCCAGCTGGAAATGTCAACAGTGTTTACCGCTTGTTCCATATTACGCTCTTTTAAAGAACAATATTTGTTTGAAAAGATGCATATTACTAAAACGTAAACAAATATAAAAAACTCTAAGAAAAACACCAGAACACTTACCATCAAACTCTGCTGGTCCTACCCCCACTATAATTATTGACATTGGAAGCTTTGAAGCCTTCAAAAGAAGAAGAAAAAGAGGTTTAATGCATTACATAACCTCTGCCAATAACATGGGAGATCTGAGGACAATCTGAATAGAAAACGTGCAGAGGTTATGTTTTAATAAACAATTTTTTTTCTACCTAAAAAGTTGAGTGGTGTAAACTGTCTGCTTAAGTGGTACAAAACACCTTGGATGAACACAGAAAGGCAGATGATTATTTTAATTTATTTTTTTCTTATAAATTCTTTGAATCATATAGGATCATAATCGAATCCTAACAGGGTTTGTTGTGTTTAATACTACTATGACAACTAAGATGACAACTTTATCTTAGAAACTTTTGTAAAATGACAATAATTGCAAACAGGTAGCTAATGACAGTTGACATTTATTTAGAAGTGCTTTGCTGTTTCTTGACTTTACATAGCTGCTTGGAATTATGTGACACTATTTTTTACATAGATCTTATGCTAATTTTTCTCAAGAGAATAAACCTCCTATTTGAGCAATATGCATCTTATAATTCTTCCACGAATGAAATTTTATTCAAGTCACTCATCCAAGCCACAAAGTAAACAAGATACCGAACTGGTTTACGGTAAGATTTTTAATTTTATTTCATCTTTTTCATTCAATGAAATAAGGCAAAGACAATATCTGGCTTTCCCTGAATAAACTCTCTGTAAAACTTTTAAAATTACAAAGACAGTATCATAAATATTGGATTCTGCTGCCTGGATAGCAGCACCAGATATCTGCTCGTTTACAGAAATAATCTGAAACTGCCTCTGTTGAGGAGGATAACAACTGGGGAAAAAAAATAAAATCCACCAAATGTCAGGGTTGACAACTGTTCCTCATTGAGACATTCTGTTGAACTGTGAATTGTCTACAGTCATTTTAAACAGGAGCATACACAGGCCAAAAATCATAGATGTACACTTTCTGCTAAATTAAACTCTGCTTCACTGAAGTCTGAAGTCAAGTGGTTTTAGAATGTATTGTTATATTTTTCTTTTGGAATATAAAAAGTGGTCTTCCCCCTCATTTAATAGATATCTTATTTTAGATACATCATGACCATTTCCCATTCTTCATCTGTCATACTACTACAAATAAAACCAACTTTCTTTAAGCAGAAGATTTATAGTTAATTACTGTAAACACACTATTTAAAACAATGAAAATATGCCAATCTATAAATCACTATTTAATGTTCTACAGCACTATACATTACATACTATACATCAACTGCAAATTCATCACAAAGTGTAACTACATAGTCAATCCTCCAGCTAACAGTGTGCAGCAGAGTAAAAAAAATTCAGTAATCTCTTGTTAGTTAAATACTAATACGCTACTGAAGATAACAGTAAAAGCTGTCTGGCCATGGCCCTGGACAAACAGCTCTAGGTGGCCCTGCTTGAGCAGGGGTGTTGGACAAGATGTTCTCCAGATGTCCCTTCCAACACCAACCAGTCTGTGATTCTGTGATCGAGGGCCATAAATACAGTGTAACTGTCACTGAATTACAGTGCACTGCATAAGTCAGTAATAGTGAGTTTAGAATATTTTTGAGACACGAAGACATTTCTTAGAACAGAACATCTGTTTTTCAGGTTATTGCTTGATTGTAAAGAAAACATCCTTTAAAGAGGTTCCTTCCCACACAGACACAGTATTAATGTGATGCAACATATATGAAACAGTAAGTGGCAAGGACAGCGTAAAGACAAAGAGTTAAACTTTTGCATATAAACTTAAGTGTTGGCATTTCCTGAATGACAGCATAACCTTTAAACAGTTTGGTAAACCAGAATGTGTCTGACATATACGCTGTAATGAGAAAGATGCCTAAAAGCACAATTAGTGTTAAAAAATGAAATATACCCTTCCTGAGCTTTACACGTATCAGGTTGCATTGAACATCGCTGCCCTTTTTATTATTTTGGATATTATTAAGACTGAAAAAACTGCTACTGAAAAGCATTTAATGAGTTCTGTCATGGTATACTGCGCTCACACTTCAAGTATACAGAAAAATGAATGCAACTTCATAAAAAGAAGACAGAAAATATTCCCAAACGTCCACTCATTCCAAGCTAACAACACATCTGCTGTATTTACAGTTGCAGACTAACAGCTATTATTCCTGGAAACGAACTATTATTGGAAACCAGTTTTTTCTGTATGTCTTAGTGGCAAATTACTTAATCTAACAAGATACCAGGCTACTGGACTTGCTGATCTCTCACTTACAGACTTCAAATTGAGGGGTGAGTTAAACCAAGAGATGCTCTTTTTTCTCCACGGAGCCTTTTTGTCACCTGAAAGAAGCTCATCTACAAGAAGCTATGTTCCAAACTTCTAGGCTAGAGTAGAGGATCAACTTCCAAGCTAAAATCTTACCTCCTTTAAAAGTGAGAGCCAAATTATTCAGTTTTAACACTGGAAGCTGGAAGAGCAGAGGAAGTAAACTGGCACCTTCAAACACAGCTACAGCTCGGTGTGTAAGCACTTTCCAGGTGGGCTGACAGAGTCCTTATTGAGAGACAGACTCTGTCTACATGCTGCTGGCTGGAACTTGAGGGCATCTTGCTCTCCAGTGAAAGACGGAACATTTCAATAACACTTTCATGTGCAACCTACAAACTGGAAGGGCATTGAATCTCTACAGGAGGTAGTGAAAGTGGGCCTTCAAAAATATGCCACCTAATTCTACACTACTCATTTTGACATGATACTTAATTATTTTAACGTAGGCTTTTCACCCGCCTCTTCACTATTAACTAGATCCACTGTTGTATGTTCTAAACTATTGGTATAGATCTTTCCTAATGCTGTCTGGAACTTGTTTCTGTGTGTACTTTCATCTGACATTTCCCAGGGGCCAAAGCACAATGGAACCTATTCATAATACAAACTATTACTTATATGCATAGCAGTTTTGAAGAGAAAAATATTGAAAATCATGCAGAAACGGATAAAAAATTAAGAATTTTTAAAATTCCAGGGGACGACTTAGAAGGAAATCAGATGACTGATATCCTTGCCACTTGGGACCAGAAAGTTTGGGGCAGTTTCTAAAAAGGCAGGGTAGGGGGAAACCAAGCTGTCGGCAATTGCTAGGAAGATAAAGAATAGCTCACTATGAAAAACTGCATGGTGGGAAGCGTTTGAGGAAGGAGTGGCAAGAATCAGATGAGGAAAATCATATGAACATGCAGTGTTAGACGGAAGAGTATCATTTCCCACAGAAAATTATGTAAACTAAGCCGAGATTCAACTTTTGGCTACTTTTGGTCTTTATGCATAATACACATTTGCTGTTTAGATAAAATGGTTGATTTACGGAACAAATTTAGTGCCTGAAATATTAACTGATTTAGTTTACTGCCTAAAATATTAATTCCTAGAAACAGAATTATTTTAAATTTCAACACTTTCAGCAAAACTTACATTCACTATAGATTCTTTTGTCTGAGCCATATCGGAAATAACTCCATCTGTAATAATGAGAAGAACAAAATACTGGGAGCCATCTTTTACTGAAGCAGCGTATCTAAGGGAAGAAAAAACAATATTATAATAGTAAAAAAAACTTTATACAAAGGAAATGATACGAAAAGAAGCTGTATTTTTAAAATTTGACTACTAAGGACTAACAAAAATAAAGAAACATTATGTAGTGGATTTCAAAAGAAAGACATTCATAATTAAGACGGACATTCTACTTTTAAATGAGAAAACTAGAAAAATGTAACTGATACAGTATTGATATTGATAATTTGCACGTGTTGAATCAATGAAAAATGGGAACTGTTTCACTACCAAGAGGAGCATGGACAGAACGTCCTTTATAGAACAATGACTCATTAGAAAGTCTAAGTTATTTCATAGTTATTACCTCTGGGGAACATAGTTGGTATGAAGGGAATATATTATTATTGAATGGTTGGTTTTATAGCACAAATAAAATTTATCACAAATCACCACATTGCATAAATAGTCCATTAATTTTTTTTGGGGGGGGGGGCTTACAAAAACAGGTTACTTATTGCTGACCATGCTAGCAGATTTATAGTTCACATTTATGTGCATATTCGTAAAACGGCTGAATGTGCACCCTGCAACCTTGGCTTAGATATTCATCTCTTTACATCACCCGCAGACGTGCTTTCAAGACTCAAGCCTCTCCCTGTGCTGTACATGAACACAAGACAAAACATATGCGCCATCCCTGGAAACAGTCAAAGCCAGCCTGGACGGGGCTTTAGTTGAAGATGTCCCTGCTCATGGCAGGGGGGTTGGCCTAGATGACCTTTAAAGGTCCCTCCCAACCCAAACTACTCTATGATTCTGTGATTCTATATCCAGTGCCATTCCAGTCCCACCTCAGCCAAAGGACCCAAGAAGCAACTGCTCTTTGAAAACGAGCGGCTTCTGAAGATCTGGAAAGTCCTGAAAGACAGTGAGTCTGCAGCAGTCCTGCTGAACTCTGTGGCCTGCATACCAGAAACTAAGACTTCAGCTCATTTATCTTCAACTCCCAAGGGTCAAAGATAGTTAGTGAAGAACTCTTTTTGCATGGAGCAGGCTGCTCCACTTGCTGCTTCACTTGACAGCAGCCAATATAGTTACTACTTTCATGAAGGCTCTTGGTGCTATGAAGAAGTCAAATATAGTAGAACCTTGTAATAAAAATGGCAACAAGTAGTCTGGAGAGCAAAACAACAACAACAAATAGTCTCCATATGAATACTGTGGAATATATGCCCAAGTACAGAATATGACTGTCAAAGAACTCACTGTCTCATTGGTCACTAAAGAAGAAAGGCCTGAGCCACCGAACAGGGTATGTTCTAATGATGCTCATGATGATTGCATGTGCTTAGAAAATTCTAACTCTGATGTTACACAGTGTATTTGCAAGTGAGTACCGCCAATATAAAAGATGTTATAACCACAACATTTACAAGAGTTTGGAGGAATGTACGTGAAATGGAATCCACAACTCACACAAACCCATCACACTCCTCCCTCTTCCTCCCGAAGATATAGATGGGTAGAAGAAGCCACACAGACAATGAACCTGTTGAACATCTCCTATTTGCATGCTGGCAGTAGGGACTGATAGTTAAATATCTAGATTAACAAGATCTAATGTGGAACACATTTTCCCTACCACGTGGAGACTTCTTTTATCTCATGTTTCCACAATGCCTATAATCTTTTCATTGATAACTGCAGTGACAAGTGATGATGAGAGAGTAAAATAAAAATTCATTATCCTTTCTGAGCACTTAAATCAGTCTACGTACCTACACTGAAGAAACGGAATAGAAATTTGGTTATTTCAAACTTTCCACAGAATAAAGCACTCTGAAGTCTTTTGCAAGAAAGATCTTATATGAGGAGGGGCTGTGACAGAAGACACTACGTAGAATCTGGTGTAGTTTAGATATCATTCCCCTCGCTAGGGAGTTAACAAACTCATTATCTGCTTAAAGAGCTTCTGAAGAGTTCCGAGATCACAACAGGATTATAATATCTCACATAGTTTCCAGAGATTTCATCAGAGGCATATTTTTAAGTAGGAAGGATGTGGGAAGAAGAAATTTGTTGGAGACTGATGGTAGGTTCAAAGAGTAACTGCAGACTAGATCATAACTTCTACTACCATGTCTATGAGAGTCAACAGAATAGCCAAGAAACTGAACCTTAAAGGAAAATGATGTTACTGAGAACTGGACTGGGGCATGGACTGTATTAAGGATGATCGTGCAGTAGAACTCCTCATGAAGGTACTTAGCTTTTCCACTGTGATGTAGTGTGATTTGCTACCAGAAGTGGTTCCCACAGTTTGCAACAACTTGATATTTAGAAAACAGTTCAGTGGAAGAACTACAAATGCAAAAGTTGACAAATATTCCTGAGAAACAACTGGTGAGAAAAGGAACTCAATTTATGCCAATGTTTTGATGGTACCAGACCATGATTTTTAATTTTTGCAATGAACAGGAGGCTTGAGGTTAATTGGCAAACTCTGAACCAGTCAGCTCAGCTGATATGATAGTTCTGAAGAAGAAGGAAGAGGCAGAAAAGTCAATGGGTTAGACTTCCAGCTAACATGGCTAATGCAGACGCTGAATGCCACATACACGGAATTCAGCTGTCATAAGGATCGGCGTATTTCCTCACAGTCTGAAAACTGCTACTGGAAAGATCCTATCCCAGGGAAGATTAAAAGGAGACAGCTAGTTGCTAAAGACAAGCAATGGAATATGCATGTATTTAATTTGAATGGTAGGATTCGAGGATGGAACAACTAATCCTAATGATAAATAACCGAAATCCACTATCAAGCCGTGCTGATTATTTGCACAATAAATTATTTGCACCATAAAATGTGCTAATTATTTTTCATTGGGCTGTACAACTAACAGCAGCAAGAACAGATAGTAAATAAATATTTTTTGCTACAACAATTAACTGTTTTGCAAGCTCATCAATAAAACATTAATAGTACAATGATTTACACATCCCTACAGCTTTATTTTATAAACATAAAGTTCTTTCTCTCTATCTATAAATAAAATCTGTTCAGGTAGTTACTCAGCTAAATTATCTGAGCCATATCACTTTCCTTATACCAATACATGGAGGGGTGGTGTAAGCCAAGATCTTATCTGCCAAAATAAGGCAACATTATCCTCCTTAAGAAAGTTCTACAAACACAAGATAGGTTTTACGTTGAGAAGTTAGATGAGGTGTTGCATAACAGCACCAGGGCTCCCCAGCGGTGGCTGCGGTACTGTTGTTGCCTTAACGGTATGAGCTGGCAATTGTACCCAGAGAGCGCCCTGGAAAATTTTGTTCATGTCTTGGACATTTTGAGATTAGAAGAACTACATATATGCATTAACAAATTGCATTTTATAAATTTTTGATAGATTTATGCCTTTTCTGGGAAGCAAAAATTCTATATTCCAAAGGACAAAAAAGGAACAGACAGAGTGATCTCAGAAAAATTTTCTATCTGATTTCTCCTAAGATTTTAACACAGGGTGGATCAACTGGATTACTTTTATTTCTTTTTAATCAGTGATGAAATTCTGCACAATACTAGAACATGGTCTTCAAACCTATTCAAAGGTACAAGTTAATCACATTACACCGAATAAACAAAACAACTGTAAAAACCTTTTTCAACGTTTAGCATCATGTAACTGTTAGCCTTTTATATCTTATAGTTGTACTGACAATAAGAAGTTTCTGCGAAGCGCCTGCTGTGATGCTTACCTGGCTACGTGATTAATTACTGGGGCAAAGTTCGTTGGTCCATAAAGCTGTACAGATTTTAGACTCCTGTAATACGCCTCCATTACACCATCAATTCCATGGCAGTATGGATTTTGAGGGTTTCCATTCTAATGAAAATAAGAGACTATTAGTCACTAAAAGTAATTACAAAGCCAAAATGAGGAAGGTTAGTGAACACTACCCAGGGTACATTTTTAAATGCCAAAGACCTAAGCATTCTTGGATCTATTCAGAGAGTTTACTAAAAATGCCTAATGTAAGTGCGGTGGCTGGTTGTGAGTGTTAACCACCTGGGGAAGGAGGTCACAGCAGCCTCATGTTATATGCAGTCTGAATCACTGGAACTGGTTCCGAGACATAAATACCATCTTAAGTGGAAATAAACAGTCTTTCTCACATGCAACAGTAACAGGCATTTCCCCGTGTGGATTTAAGGTACAAATTACAGGGCAGATGTAGAACTGGAATCATGTTTAGGAGCATAGTTCTGGCTCAATGATTTCTTATTTCAAAAATGCAAAAAAAATATATGGTTGCCAGGTCCCGGTGTTCATACACCATGTGAGTATAAGATAAACTATAAACTCTTCGTTGTTTTGGTACAATGTTTCTGCATTGGGAAAATGATTTTCAACCTCGTATAAACAGATGAAGAAAGGAACTTATTCTTTGGGAACCCACTGAAATGGCTGGGACTGTAAATTCTTTGCGTAGGCATTTTACTGTCTATTTCTATGATGACTCTATAATGAGGGTATGTATTTACAGATGACAATACAAACACGTAAGCTAAATCCCACATTAATGACCCATGTCAGGCCAGACAAACGATCCATCTAGGGCTTCAAAACCTTCCAAATCACCTGAGTCTCCTGCATGTGCCACCACCTCATTGGCTATACAGGCCAGTATCTCATTCTGAGATAGAGTATACCTCCCTGAGAACCTAGAGGAGCAAAGGCGATTTGTCATGGAATTGATCTAGAATGCTAACACAGTGCTCAAAACACTGTTTAGCATTAAATGGGAGACACCTACACGTTTATATATGGAGGAAGGAAAAAAAAGACTGTTTTTTTTCCTCTGTAAAAGCACCACAATGCCTCATGAATTAACCGAATTAATTTTAGGAACAACTTTTAAAACTGGAAGTAGCCAGGAATAAGTCTGCTGTTTTAATAGCCTTAAGATTACACGTATCAATATATTTGAACTTGCTACCCGGAAGTCCAAAGAAAGTCTGTGATTCAAATGAATATCTGCAACTGCACCTGTTTTAAATTACTATCCATGTGGAAAACCTTTCCTTGAGATAAGACATGTGGCACTGTTTTCTAGCACAGGCTGACAGAAGAAAAACACATCCACAATCACCAGTCTTCTGCCATGTCTTTGCTGCTATGTAATTAAAACTTGCCAGATATACCTACACTTGGGGTATTTCTGACAACCTTATCCTACTCAGAGAAGAACAAAACCCTCAAAATAAGCAAGTAGATAAAATCCACACTAATCACAAGCATCAGTTAGAACACATCAACCTTTCCAGCAAATCCTGTTAGATTTTAGGTTTGTAATTTAACTGGCACATGGACCAGTCTCAGATTTGTTCTTGTCATCTCAGCTTATGGTCCACTTAGTTATCTCTATGTCTCTAAACTAGCAGCTTGTAAAAGATAAAGAGATCCCAGAAAATGAGAGAGGGCAATAACAAAGAAAGATTGTCGTGGATCATGATTCACTTGCTTAAGATAGATTAGCTTCAATCTCAAGTCTTTCAAGCATCTGTTTCTCATGCTGCTACAGCTGAGGTTAAAGATGATTACTTTTCTTTATTACTATTTTTGGCCTACAGGGACTTCTTGACTCTGGATTTCTCTCATCTCTCACTATGACGAAAAATTTTGAAACAGACTTTTAGACAGAAGAATTAGCACATTCTCTCTTCTTTACTTGTGCAGTAACTGCTTAACACTGCAGCCTTAACTCCCAAAATTTTGTTGCGGTAAAGAAATTGAAACAACATATAAATATTTATTTACTTACCAGTGCAAATTCATGTGATACTCTTCCATCTGGAGGCAGTCTAGCTCCAAAACCTAGAGCTGGGAACATTTTATCACTGTCATAGTCCTGAATTATTTCACCTACTGCTTTCAGTGCCATGCCATAAGCATTCAGCTGATAGGGATTCATGTAGTGCAGTGAAGTAGGCTGTGAAGGGTTACCTGTTGAAGCAAGGATCAGACTTACTTTAAAACTGAATCACTTCAAAATTTTCTCTCTTAAAAATGACAGAAATCTCAGAAAGCAAAAACTGAAAAGAAAAGATCGTGAAAAGACAATAAACTTATTTCCTATATCTGTAACTGTGGTTGTATCAGGTAAAAATGCAATAGGTTAACAGTAGTAGCTGTAAACTTATTCAGCATTGAAAGGGCAGCAAGAAACTGTGATTAGACTTGTAAATTCGCGTCACTTCATAGTATGATACACACTTTGAAGATGAAATTTATAAAAGTATTATGACATTCTGAAAGCAGCTTTGTAGGAGGATCTCTGCTTCATCCCACTTCAGCCTCATTCCACCTGAAACTTCTTTCTTTTGCCCCTCCCAAAGGGGTCTTGTAAGTTAGCCAGTTTTCTCCCAGCAAAAATAAAAAAATAAAAAAGTAATCAGAAAGTACACAAATATTTGCAAACTGTTCCTATTTATTCAATTTGATATGTAGCTTTTTCAGTTTTTATCTGTTGTGTTTGCCCTGCGTTTCTGGACAGGAGTTGGCTCAGCAAAATGCAATCCTGATTGCAGGTGGTGCCAGGCATACAGATAACCAGTAATACAGTGAAGCTAAGCAGAATACTGATATACATACATACACACACGCACACATGTACGCTTAAAATTGATCACAGCACATACATGCACAAGACGTTTATTTTTATTCTTACCATTTGAGGCTGTGAAATCAATAGCTACTGTGAAATTGATCTGGGTTCTGTAGAAAAAGCAAATGCAAATATTATTAATAGTTTTATTGTTATGTGGAAAAATAAATAAGAGACGATAACATCATTTGTGGACAAACTGTAGGACACTGACTTTCTAATACAGGAAATAAACACTGAAAATACTCTTTTGTAAGGTTCCAGCCATGAGCTACACAACGCTCTTTTATTAACACACGGATAACAGTTACTTTACTCCATCCTTCCTTTTTTCATTGTTTAAGAAAAATCCTAACTCATTAATAAGGTTATTAACAACCATAAACATTATTAATTAATTTTCAACAGTAATACTAATTTTGCCTTGGACATATTTTAGCCCTAGTCATGGAGGACTTTGCCAAGGGAAGTAGCTTTTACTAATCTGCTCCTTCTCTTAACACTAAAACTGCGTCTTCAATCAGAACGTGTTTGAAACCACACCACGCGTAAAATCTTTGGACAGGACAGCCAATACTTTGAGTGAGCATATCAAGGTAATCCATGGAAGACAAAAGTAAAACCTGGATGCAGGAATATAAAGATCTGTATTTGGAGCAGTAGCTAAACAAAGCCATTATCCTGCATGGATCAGCTGTTAGCATAGACCTATTGTCAGAAAAAATTAATCATTGATAGACTTTTACAGATTGACAATCCAATTAAACGCAGTTCTGTTCCGCAACTTCCTTCAGGACAAAACACTGTCGTTCTGGAGATACTCTCTCAGCTAGTAAGACTCTATCAAGAAAAAAGAGTTTGTATGAATTTGAAAATAGACTTTTTACTCAGATTAAGTCTTTTATATCTTCTTTCAAATTTTAGCCTCTCTGTGTGTGCAACTATGAATTTAATGACCAAATTAGCAAGGATTAAAGCTCTTTGAAAGTTACCAAACAGATTTAACTCGTGCATGTTTAGATTAAACATCAACAATCTGACACCTGGCCTTGCAGTAGTGGTTTCTTGCTCAAATAACCTGACATACCCAGAGACATAAAAAGATGGAGATGAAAAAAAATTCACATGCCATCATTTTATCATACTGATCAAGGCTAGCACAAACTAAGCTAGGTTACCAGTGGACTCTATCTCCAAAAAAGCAGTAAAAGCCAACCAATGCCCACAGTATCAAGAAGAGTCACAGAATCATAGAATCTTCATGGTTGGAAAGGACCTTTGAGATCATCGAGTCCAACCATACACACACACAAAAAAAACCCCCAAAAAAAACCCCAAACCACCACAATCAAACATGTACAATCTCTGCCACTAGAGCATGCCCTAAAGCGCCAAATCTAGACGTTTCTTAAACATCTCTATGGATGGTGACTCAACCACCTCCCTGGGCAGGCTGTTCCAGTGCCTGACCACTCTTGCAGTAAAATGATTCTTCCTAATATCTAATCTAAACCTCCCCTGCCCCAGCTTCAGACCATTTCCTCTGGTCCTGTCACTATTCACCTGGGAGAAGAGGCCAACACCCACCTCTCTCCAACCTCCTTTCAGGTAGGTGTAGAGGGCAATGGGGTCTCCCCTCAGCCTCCTCTTCTCCAAGCTGAACGTGCCCAGCTCCCTCAGCCTCTCCTCATGTGACCTGGTCTCCAGACCCCTCACCAGCCGGGTAGCTCTCCTCTGGACACGCTCCAGCACTTCCATGTCCCTCTTGTACAGAGGGGCCCAGAACTGAACACAGCACTCGAGGTGAGGCCTCACCAGTGCCGAGTACAGAGGCACCATCACTTCCCTGCTCCTGCTGGCCACGCTATTCCTGATACAAGCCAGAATGCTGTTGGCCTTCTTGGCCACCTGGGCACAGTCCTTGGAATATGGTCACCTGCGAATATCTCTGAAACTGCTGTGGCCTCAATATAAGCTTCAACAAAAAAAAGCCACAGTGAAATCTGCAATCTCTGAAAAGCATAGAGACCTAAGCTTTAAGAGAGAAGTTTTCTGCCAATACTTCTGCATTCTGCTTTATGCAGTTTCACCAAAAAATGTTTAATGGCGTGACAAGTCATATTTTCTTTGATCTATACCCAAATGTCAGGCCCTGTGGCTTCTTAATCACAATGTCCTTCTGCACTGTCAGTCGTAAGAATAAAGATCCTAAGAAGTTCACGTCAACTAGTTTTCTACCACCATCACTATCGTGTGCAGAAAAGTTGTTTTCCTCAGATAAGAACAGGTTAGGAAAAACAACAACAAAAAAGGTCTAACGCAATACCATTTCTAGATTTATGCTTACAGTCCTTATTGGCACTGCGAAGCAAAACTGCTTTTGGGCTATAATCTCCCTGTACTTAAATTTTACGGACTTTGCTGTGGTGTAATGTTTGAAGAGTGAAACAAGACTCCTCTGAGTATTACATGTCAGGAACATCAAGTACGGAAATCTCAGCGTACTGAAGAATGTGTCACTGTGAAAAAACCCCCAGACAGCTTTTCCTCTGCATAAGAGCAGCAAAACTTATTTATAAACCCATTTCCTGGACCAGCTATTCTGATCCAATTGGTAAGAAGAAATAGAGTTTCTGAGTTTGGATTCTGAATTCAAGACACAAACAAGAGAAAGAACAGTAAAAAAAGATTAAAAAGGAAAATGTCTAACAAAAGTAAAAGAAAAAAATATTAAAACCACAGCTAACGGCAAAAAGAAGAAAGTCAATTTTCATGCGACTACAGGCAATGACAGCATCAGTTTCTAGAGTATTCCTCA
Source organism: Rissa tridactyla (assembly GCF_028500815.1). Lineage (NCBI taxonomy): Eukaryota > Metazoa > Chordata > Aves > Charadriiformes > Laridae > Rissa > Rissa tridactyla. The sequence continues at coordinate 202,429,523 of NC_071466.1, forward strand.
AAGCAGTGTATCTGCATTAAACATATACAGCTCCAGATAACAGAAACCCATCTGGTAAACTAGAAAAACTCCCTCTCCCCTTTACAATCCACTGTAATCTGGAATATGACTTTTGTCCAAGCAGAAGAGTATGCATATTACAATATCTGCCAATTTGACAGCTATAAAAATCATAATATAAAACAAGATCAAAACAAATGCCTGCATCTCTAGAATTCGTTTCCATCTGTATGTACATTTCAATGATACTGATATAGAAAAACAAGCAAGAACGTAAAACAACTACTTGATTTCAACAATTTATACATGCACGTACACAGATTTGATTTCAGTTTCCTAAATATAGGTTCCTAATGTTATTTTAGAGCCTCTAGGGTACTAAGTACACCATGGAAATTTTTGGGAGTCTAAAATGGCGTTAAATGCCTATATAATTCAGGAAACTGGATCCCACTCTTTGTATTATGGACTCATGATCACAGAGAATGTCATTCGTGTCTTACAGAGAACCAGCAAAGCTAGAACAAACTCTCTTAGGGCAAACCAGCACTGTGATCGCCCTATGTTTTCAATGACCATTTGGTTTCATACATCGTAAAACATTTGTATGGAGAAACAGAGGCTGAAGGGAGACCTTATTGCTCCCTACAACTACCTGAAAGCAGGCAGTAGCGAGATGTGGGTCGGTCTCGTCTCACAGGTAACAAGTGATTGGACAACAGGAAATGGCCTCAAGTTGCACCAGGGGAGGTTTAGACTGGATATTAGGAAAAAATTCTTCACCAAAAGGGTTATCAAGCATTGGAACAGGCTGCCCAGGGAAGTGGTTGAGTCACCATCCCTGGAGGTATTTAAAAGATGGGTAGATGTGGCGCTGAGGGACACAGTTTAGCGGTGGACTTGGCAGTGCTAGGTTAATGGTGGGACTCGATGATCTTAAGGGTCTTTTCCAACCTAAATGATTCTATGATTCTATATCAGAAACATCACTCTGAGAACACAATCTCATGGAACAGAGACATAAAAGCCTAAATTACACATGGCACCAGTGGCCTCTAAGGAAAGGAATAATAAAGTGTAAAAAGGTAAAAAATAAAGGTCAACCCTTGTAGTCAAAATTATCAAAATGTAATTAAAGCTTTTTTGAACACAAAACTGGGTCTTTCAAACAAACAATTCAATTTCAAATGACCACCACTGGAGAAAATATTTTCAAAAGCAGCTGTACTATTGTGAACATGTGTATTTTGTGTGAAAGATTATGAAGAAAAGGTATTAATTTCTCTACTGCTTTATGAGGACTGAAAAAATTAACCAGTCATAACAAAAAAATTAATCCAGGAAGGCTAATTTAAAAGCTGCGTGTCATGAAAACATCAGATAGAACTACTTTGGAAGCCAAATGGGATGACTGGGACATTAATCTGGATGACATTTTAAGAAGTGTTTTCATGGCAATGCATGTTATTCTAGAACCAAATTAAATGTAATGAATATATCTGAAAGTCCACTGTCCTGCTTTTATTTCTACTACACGTTTTATTTCTTTTTAACAGACTAATTCTTATGCTGTATCGAGTACTTGTTATTAGTTTACTGTGATTATTAATGTATTAACCTTCATCAACAATAATGTATTTTTTTAAATAAGATTGATTACTGTATTTTGTGTAACGGACATTAGCTGAAAAATCATTAATTTAGAATAAGGATGCTCCAAATTTACAATTGAAGTCTTCAAGACAAATTCAGCTGCCCGATTAAATGACGGAAATTTTAAAACACATGAAGACAACAAAACTTATTGTTTCTCATCAGAAAATTCTTTGGCTAAGGCTGTGTCCCTGCTTTTCCAGCTGTAGAGTTCTCCAAGGAGCTACATTAAAAGCTCAAGACATCCCCTACATCAGTGACGTTGCGAGGTCACGAGGCTCTGCACAAAAGCCGCTCAAACACTGCCAGCTGGCTGGCAGGTAGGATACACAAGCACAGCAACGTGCCTTATGGATTCAGAGCTGGATAGATTCTACTCTGCCAGAATTTAGTTGGTATAGAAAGACATGATCGATTTGATACCTGAACAGGTGATTCTACCCTATACTACCACGAGAAATGAAGAAAGTATCTTAAAAGGAACAGTAATCTTCACATCACAACCACAGAGCAACCGTTTTGTTTATTTCTTTGGGAGAGCAAGGTGAAACCAATCGTCTTTTAAAAAAGCTCTGTCAGCACTGATACACATAAGGGAACAAACTAAGCCTGGATGTAGCTTTTGACTAGGCTCAGTAACATTTGTAATGATTAGGGGGTTTTAAACAGTACATTGGAAGGAAACGTGAATTTCCTCCTGTGGCTTTGGAGTGACGACCAGCTGGTCTGCTAGCAGCGGGGGGGAGCTGTTGAAGGTTTGAGGGAACTTATTGTGCAGAACTCTACAACGGAGCTAATGGAGTAACGAACACTACCAAGAGGCAGTATCCTCTCCATGGCATTTAAGTCCCCAGTGACACCTATTTTATAATTTCCCTTTGCTTGCTTGGCCAAATATTGTATCAACATAGATTTTTCTGATAAAGGCTCTACAAGATCTTCCCTTATATAGTCTTATTACTCCTTATTATTCTCCAAGGATACAAGAAATATATGGTAAAGCCTCCAAAATACGTAGCTATGGCAGCCCTTGCTTCACAACTGTATCTCACACCAGGTCTCCTCCAAACATCAAATATGCATGCCATTACATTATACGATGTACTGCTTGAACAAAAATAGCTGTCATGAAAGAAGTTCTAAATTTCCATTTTGACCATCAATGATTCAATACATTTCAGTTAAAAATGTATGCCCAAAGCCCTTAGAATCCAAACAACATGTGGATGTTCATTTCCAAAAGCCTGGATGAAGATAAGGCTTTTAACATGATGGGAGGAAAACATTTCCTCTTATCTTCTACTAATCTGGGACAGAAGAGATGACTTAGTATTTTTGAGTTGCAAAAGGATTCAGCTCCTGAATTGTATTGATTTACAAATGCCTAGAGCAGCTCACTCCCAACTCTAATAAGTCAAACAGGCTAGAAACTTCTGCACAGAAATATCCTTTCTGTCCACTAAGTCTTGCAGCTTTTTGGCTCCCGGTCTCTCTCCCAGACAAAACCAGAGCAGATTATAAACTAACTGTTTGGCAATCGTTCCTGTAAACCAGGATAATTTCAATTGTGTTCCTCTTCAAGGCCATATCCCCTACATTCCTGAGGTTACTCATAGATTTGGAGGTGTTTTGATAGGAATATGTTATTAATTGGTAAGCGGCAGGAGAAATCGGATTTTGAAATACACATTAATTTTTAGCACAATGTACCTATTTTAAATGCGGGAAGATCAGTGTGGCAAAATATGTGATTAAGTATCAAGAAGTAAGGAAAAGCCAGCTACTAAAATGGCACCCCTTGATGTAATTAATATTCAGTAGCAAAAGAGACATCCGCCTCTTTCCTGCCATACTGCTATAAAATCCACTGTTATGTAGTGAAATTAAATTAGGGTTTATGGACAAACTTATATATCATTCTTCAAAGCTCTTTAAAAAACCAACAGTCATACTGATGATACTTATAATGGAATATCCCAATTAAACAGATGCAGACTCAAAATATAAATGAAATCAATACTGTACTCCCAATTTGTTGCAGTTAAAGCTGTCAAGGTTTCCATTAAATCACTATTAGTTCTAGACATCTCAAATCAATTACAATGAAAGTTCTGAACATGAAGTATTTCATAAGCATCCATTTATGGAAGAGCCAATATTGCGCCTACTGCAGAATCAGTGTTCTCTTCCCCTTGCATAACCAAACGGAAGAGAAACGGGGAACCAAAAGGAATTCCGGAGGACAGACTCGATGGGAAAGCAGACTAATGACAAAATCTTCTCTTTCCCCGTCCTTCAAAATCTGTCACCTAGACTGCAATTGATATGTAGTAGTATTAAATGAGATGAACAAAGGAAGAAAGAAACCAAGAAAACGACTCTGAGTCTCAGCCTCCTGGTCATGTTTACAAAACTGTGTATGTTGCAGAAAGAAAGGTAACATTTTATACAAGGGTTTTTTTTTTCTTCTCCAGTTTTCACTGGCAGGTACTGTACGAATCACTAAACAAAACTCTGCATAAAATAATTAAACGATAAGTATCACTGCTCATACTTTTAAGCAGAGAGCATTCCACTGAATTATACTCTTTTTTATAGAAAAGAGAATAAAAAAGCTTAAGCGGCAATTATTAATATCACAGGTCTTCTTTGACTTGCAGTTACAGAGATATACACAAGATATCAGTAAGAACAACAAAGTATTATTTGTATTCAAAATTTCTATTATTTGTCTATAGAATGCAGATAATTAGGTTTATTAACTTGTATTGTTACATCTCAGTGAGAAATGTGATAAACCACCCTACAAAGATTATATATGCACCCACTATATTATTTTCTTTCCAAATTTAGATATAAAATTTAATTACTCAGTTCCTTATACCCACTCTTTTTGTAGAGATTAATTTTGAATGAATGGGGAATGGTTGTGGCATATACGTACAACACACTTCAAAGAACAAAGAGCTACACTAGAGGTAAAACTGTTTCTTTGTGCATTTGTGTATACATATACTTCATTCAATACAAACTTTTTGGTAAACATGGATGGATGGCCATTTTCTACTTCTGTTAAAGTCCACAATAGGAAGGTTCCTGAGAAAGGCAACAGCAGTCTTAAAAAAAGTAACCTGCATCACTCAAACTCTAGGATTCTCTACCTAATGCAGAAAACTTGCACAAAGTGGAAGGGCTCCGCAACAGACCGACCATGACCGTTCATATGGAAATCACATCCAGAACCTTGATGCTCCAGGTACTTTTCTGCTATCTCGAGCAGCTGTCTATCTATTGCTCACAGTGACTCAAAGCAGGCGCAACAAGCCATACTGGTAATTGGAGATGGACTCAGAAACACCAAAATAACTGGTTTCCTAACCATGGCAATCCAGGTGCCTCAGAAACAGCTTGTCAAGCAAATGTGCTGACAGAATTCTTCATAGTATATGGAGTCAACCTCCTCTTCAGTTGTTACAGATGCAGCAGTACCTCCACAGCATGCCTGACCTTATTTAGGAATTAGGAAGTTTTAGCTTTGCTAAACTGTAACAGATTCTAACGCAGCCAACAACTGAATTAAGTCCTCTCTGAGGAGAAACTGTAGGATCCAAAGAGTGCAAACCTGGACAAGAAGTATTCCAGCAGCCGTGTTTGTAGTTAACTAAACGGAACTGGAGGTAAGGGTAGCAATTCTAGAAGAGCTGGAGAGTTTGCAGTCCAGAAGCACCCTGGAACAAAGTGTAGGGGTCCTGAGTGTACTAAAAAGCCTTTTAATGGCCCTAAACAGACTCACCTCGACCCTCCATTACATGCCCCCCTCATTGGCTCAGGAGCCCCATTTCAGCTCAGCCTTCAGTCCCTGCCTGAGCTACATCAGAGGACTACGGGTCTCCAGCTCAGCCAAGCCCAGGCCTAGCCATAGACTCCATTAACCCAGATCCCGACCCATGGAGTGACTTCCTGGCTTGACCTCACTGCCTGGTCCACCATGGCCCTGCCTGGCAATCGCTGGACCTGATCCTCACCAGGATTTGTGGTTTGCCTTCCCAGCCTGACCTTGATCTGCCTCATCATCACAAAGTTCCTTAATGATCTGGACTCTTAATTGAGCCCAGCCACCAGCTCTGGGCCTGCCCTGCTTGCCTTGGCCATGTACTGTAGAACTGGGCCCTAGCTGGTGAGACCCTGCCCCACCAGCCATGCTACCCAGCTCTGCTCCCAGCTCTCCCGCCATTCTGGGAGGGATGGCTGCTCCCTGAAACAGCCCCTTCCCTCCACTAACGCGTCCCACTAATTACACGCCTCAATGATGTGCCTGTACAGCTCCCTCTGAAGGTCACCCACAACCTGTCCTGTACCCCATACAACATTGAAATATAAAACAATCAAATCTGCAATGGTGCAGAGGATCTGCATCCTATCCGAAGGAGAAAATACGTTCGGCCACCGAGAAGCAAGCCCAATCACAATTTTTTCTAAAGGTATTGAATAAGAATTTTAAAGAGAATATGTCTATATCCATGTTAAAAACCCTAATCAAGCATACCCATTTTTAAGTACTGTGCATAAAATACTCTTGTCAAGTTTAATCTCAGTGAGCCAAAAGACACAGTGTTCTGAGATACATAACAGACTGAACTTACCCTTAGTGAAAATACTTATTTTCTTGGATGGAGATCGAACAGCAGTGAATTTGGATTTTCTAGCTTTTAAATTTAACTGTTTGGGAGAACCAAAACACCAAAGAGGCTGTCAGTCCTCGAGAGGGAAAAAATTACACTCTGCAGCAGCCCATGGGTTAGGGTCAAGAGTTTGGAGTACATCTTAACAATGACCCATTCCCTCTACAAGTTACCAGTTCAGCACAGAGTACAACCTCCGGCTGCGATTTTTCAAAACCTTGAATGCAATGGCAGTCGAGATAACTTACTGACAGTTTCTCTGTAGCTAACAATTATGATTGGGGGCGTCATTTTAACTTAATGACTTCAATGATGAATGTGTTAGGAATAAACTTTAAGCACATTCTCATCTGTAGGATTACCACTGCTGGGAACAAAGACAAAGCCTTATAATGCTACTGCCAAAACACAACCCAGCCTTCTCTTCTATTTCAGCTGAAGCCTGGTTGAAGACTGGAACAGAAAAAAAGTAACTTGTTTCTTCACAGGTAATAAATGCTCTAAAATAAATGTGGAATGTATATTCAGACTGTATCCCTCAAAAATCCATATTAAGTGCCTAGCAATGTATAACAAATTATTTCCATTTATCTTAGAGAAGAATTGTGTTCTGGCAGGGAGGTTAAGAGCCAGGAATTTCTGAGATTTGATCCCACTTCCAGGCATGTTCTAGGGTAAGCCATTTGATGCTTCTGTCTCTACTTCCCTTTTGGGAAAATGACGATAAATGAGAAATTGAACGTGTTATAAATTTTACATAATTAGTATTGAAAAAATGCCTTTGAAGGGGAAAGGCTCTAAATAAATGCCAATGTTAAATACACCAAAGGTCAGTGCAATCAGAAGAAATAAAACTGCATTTTACTAGTTTAATAGTATTTAGGTAATACCCTTTTAGTTAATCCAATTTTCACTGGCTGATCAGAGGTTATTACTCAATCTCAGTGTTTTAGTACCAACACCGATTCCAACGTTATAAGCGAAGTTCCATAACTTAACTTATGTCAATAACTATCTGCAGGTTTCCTGTAGGAAAGTACAGCCTCTAAAATGAGGAAACAATACAGCTCTTTACAGATACTACTCAGAGTCGTCATATGCAAAGTACATACACAAATTATTAGTGAATGACAATGAGATTGTGAAAACAAGAAAGGTTTGTTGCCAATCACATACCCGCCTTTAATATAGTCAAGGAATGAAACTTCTGTTTCAATTAGGAAGGAAAGCAATGTTACCTGAAAGCAAATAAAAGAGAGTCAGACATGAATTGTCATTTCCCAGTTGAACAAGTAGAGACATAAGCACAATGTTTTTGGAGCTCTATCCTTAAGACATAATTTCCTACAGTACTAGGGGAAAAAAGAAGATTAAAAAAAACACAAAGCATTTCAATAGGCAGTTCTTGAAAGGGAAGAGACAAATTTGGAAGTCTAGTAGAATTGCTTTTTTTTTAAAGCAAAAGGTAAGGGATAGAAAGATTGTATTCCAGGGCAGGTTACCACATGCATGTCTTCTGATCGCTGTGCACTACATCTACAGGTGAATATTAGAGGCTAGATGATAATGCATCTATTCTATGAGTACCTCATAGTTTAAAGAACTCAATTATATACTCAATTTCTCATCTTGCATTAAAAAAGTGGTATTGAGTTTTGATACAAGCCAAGAATCCAAAAATCTAGTAAATTATACATGTATATGAAACATATAAAAAAATTTTAAGTGGAATATATAAAAAATGTAGAGGTAAGAATTTCAGTCCCTGCATTTATCATTCAGAAATTATATAGGTCCAAAACACAGACAGTGGTCTAACGGTGTTACTGGCATTTCCAGCGCTCAGGTCACAGAAGAATAAACTCAAGATCTTCATATACCACACAACATTTATGAAGGAAAGAATTAAATCTAAATTATTTTCATTTTATTTACAAAGTGACAGAAAACTCTCTCACAATGCAGGCACATCAGGCAGTCAGTGGAAACTGCCCAAGTAACTACTTAAAGCAAATTCACTGATAATGATGTAAGGAATTGAAAGAGGATGGAAGTTTGTCACAAAATTTGATTTGCCTCCAAATGCAGCAAAATATAAAAATCGAAAATATTCCTATATTGTATACTTGAACTCAGAATGAGATTACAGGTAGTAATTCTGTCTTCTATACTACTTCGTTTGTCACAGGTTCTCTGTGATTCTTACTGACTTCCAAAGTTTAAAACCATTAAATTACTCTTCTAGTTGAGAACAGAAGACCATAACAAAGTTCTACCACATTATCAGTAGCATAGTCTTGTATATAAGACTGAAATTTCGATGCATTTTCCCACTGGACACAGTCATTTTAATGATTAATTTGTTATTACAGCTGGTCATCTTGTTCCTAATTAGTTTAAACAAAAGTCTTCAGTGAATCTGACTTAAAAAGGTGGGGTTTACTTCTATACGGACAACAACTACCAATGTTCCAAGTTTTATACAGTGAACTTTAAATTTCACTACTTTGCTTTGTTCAAAACTAATAATGCGTTCTGAAACATTTCTACTTCGTATGTAATTTGTCTGGTCTGAATTTAAAATGGCCTCCTAAGTAATAATGAACTGAGATGGCTACTGCATGTACATAGTCCTTAAAAGCAGCAGTGAGATAGCAGTCAGTGATCTATATCCACTTCAAGTAACGTTTTCCAAAAGCAAACTTCCAAATAGTGAGAATGATGGCCTTGGTGCCTGGTTTTAAAATTGAGAAATCTGTGGGATAAAGAATGTCTTGGGTGAATGACAGGGAGAAGAAAAAACAAAACTGCAGGCAAACACACAGGAAAGGGACAATTTGTAGAAGCATAAGGGAAGCCTGAAGGACTAAGAAGTAAGGGCAAATGGGGGCAAAGACGACTTGATAAAGAAAAGAAATTACAGAACCAACAACACAGAACACTGGTAGAGAAAGAAAGAGGAAAGAAAATTGCTAACAACTGCTTATTGGAAATTTCCATGCAATTTCAGACAAAGGATAACAAGACACAGTTGATTTTGTCTCTCAAAACGTGAGGAAAATATGTTCTTTCAAATCCAGACAGATACATGTGAAGCTGTTAAAATATTTAAAACCAAAAACAACAGGAAAATTGAACCTGCAAATGCATTTTTTGCCCTTCTGTAGCCTAAGCCAGATTTCATACTTACAATTTTGAGTACACTTACTTTTAGTATTGATTTAAAAGAATGGATTTTCATAAGTTTCTAACTCACTAATTTAGCATAATAGAACTTTATTTTATCACACTGAACTGTAGTAAAAGGAATATGTTAGCAAGAAAACCAAATTATCTAGTGAATCAGATCTCGTATGGTAAATTTTCATGGACATACTGCTTCTGCGTATTTTTTACAATTTAAAGTGCGGGTATGATATAAGTGTTTTTTTTCCTACTGATCAACAGACTTATACAAGAATGTGAGCCAAAATATTCCTTCAAGACTACAGTTCAGAGTGAAAGTAGCCCTACTGACTTCAGTGGAACTGTTCATGTGGAAAAAACCCCACACATGGGATGTGTTTTCAAAAAACATATATCTGATCAGGTTTTCCAGTATACGATTCTTCAACATTTATCTTAGGTTTTTTTGTAAATGATGTTTTGAACATCACGGATGCTAGAACACAGAAGCTGAGAAAGTGCTGAAGGGAATTATTTGCATTGCTAGCAAATGGTTCATAAAACAGAACACGGAATATGAACAAAACGACATTAAACTCTCATCCCAAACTATACCGACAGATCTTTCAAGATAAATTTACAAAAACCTGTTGACAATAAAAAATATTGACTCTCTTTGCTTTAGCCATGATAAGCATACTAGCTTTTACTGATGCTAGCTCAGCAGTTAAACTTCAAAACAAAATGGCCTTGTAAAAGTGCAGATATGTTTCAGATAAAAATTAATAGCGTTCAGTCCAATAATTTCAAGAATTTGACTGAAATTTTGGTATAACTCCTTTTGGAAATCACTGGTAACTTAACAGCACACTTGGACACAGATTTTATCAGAGTCTTCAAATTAAAAAAATCTGAAAATAAATGCCACATAACAGTAAATAGTTTATTGTTCTGGCCTTCACAGAAGGTTCTATTCTAATCCTGTTAAATTACAAGTCAACTATACTCTGTTTCAAGAGAAAAGAAAAGCATTCAGTAACATAAAATATATTTACTTACTGTTCCAGAATTAACATACTTTTTCTTTTTTCCTTTTTTCTTTGGATTGATTACCTAGAAACACAAATACAAACATTAAAGCAGTATGATTTATGATTTAACATAAAGATAAGTGTTAAGGTACTTTCAATGCAGAAAGTAGTCTATTTTCAGTGGATTCTAAATTTATTCAGCATACTGTTTACTTATGCACCTCAGTGCTGGGATATTAGAAAACCGGTGAATTTATCTTCATGGTACCTGCTAGGTAAGCCTTATTCGCATTTGACAAACAGGGGACTGGGGCAACAGAGGTGAGAATATTCATTAAATCTGAGTGCTCAGTGAAACACCACTTTGAATTTTCACAGGATTCGGCATTCCCGATTCCAGTGTTTCAGTGTGCTGTGTCACCCCTCCTTCACCTCACAGTGCACCTCCTCACATTGCAGTTAATCTGTTTCCATCTTCTCCTCAATATTATCGGAGAAAGATGAGAGTTGTTCTTCTCCTAGTTTCTGTATTTGGTGGAATGACAGGATCTGGCTGACAGAAAGAGCAATTGGGGGGACAAATCATACCGTGCCAGAAGAGAAACTAGTCAGTAATTTCAGGAAAATGCCGCCTGACTGGCATACACGACTCGTGGGGGCTCAATGCACTTCCCATACACAAGAATCTTCACGGAACTGGACTACAAAGCATTAAAAAGTTTTCCTGAATGTCTTGAACCCACACCTATAAAATTTCTCAGTGTAGCCACCAAGCAAAACTGTTTCCTTTCTGAATACCTACCCATTCAAAGCCAAGCCTCAGTCAGTTTTATTACAGACACATTAAAATGTACTCCTGCTTTTTTCAAAATTGCACATCGAATTGGAAGCAAAACATTATTTTGTTAATTAGGTTGATCAACTATCTCCTATATTACTAGGAAACTCAAATCCTTGTGGCTTACTGCCAAGTTTTACTGTAAACTACTCACAGATGTTCTGTGAATGACAAGGAATTAAAACATTCCCAACTGAAATCTTAGTCACTTAACTGCTATAAAATGTTTAAACAATTTTGCCTGAATATGGGAAAAATAGCGATACACGTCTTCCAAAAATTCTCTCCCCCCAGCCGAAATGAAATTACATTTAAGGATCATATTCTCTGCACAACACAGAACAGATGTGCAATGTAAGGCAGAAAAAGGTAACTACCTCTTGAGGTCTTCCCAAACAGGCTAAACAAGAGTGACTCTTGCTCTCCAGTATGCCACACAACTGTGTCCAGTAAGTATTCTTCAAGGCTTTTACTGCCTTACACATACATAAGCCCTTTAACACTTAAAAAATCCAAAACAACCCCTGTCCCTGCTATTAACAGTGTCTTGACTGGTGAGCAATGTATTCAATCTGTGGAATGGTGGTTTATACACAATGAGATGATTCTTGTTGAGCCAGAATCTTGGCCAGAAAGTGACTCCTGCTGGCAATTGCCCAGAAGAGGAAGATGGAACTAACAGACTGCCTGCTTGCCCCGTGGCCCTTCATTCACAACTCTCCAGAATCCAGTGGTCAGGCCTGAGTTAGCAGAGTATTTCTTACCAGCAGTCATTAAATGCCAAAAAGGAGATTGATCTGAATCTTCTGTTTCAGGTAACTTGACAATTGGCTTCTTACAAATCGCTAGGAAATGCACTAGAGCTTGGAGTGAAATGTTACGGGAAACAAGGCATCTACTTGGGATCAAAGATTAACTAAATCACAGCCTGTCTCTCTCCTATAAATCCAGGTACTATAATTATTATAATATTTATGTATTTGTTTCTCAAATTTCAGATAACTTATAATTATCTGAATATAATATATATATTCATTATATATATATATAATATATATAATATATATATAATATATATAATATATATAAAATATATATAATTATATATTTATAAAAATAAAACAATGTTTTTTAGCCTCTAAAAGTCTTACACCCCCACAATAACCCAGGAAGCTACATGAACTCTTACCTATTAAAAAAATGTCAATTGAAAAGAGCTTGTTATAGCAATGTTTCTGATTTGAAAATATGGGACACCCACTCAAACACAAACTTCTCTACCTGCCTTGGGTCAGTCTGTAAATGTAAAACAATTACAAAAGAATTTGTACAGTCTCTTTTGTTCTGATATTGCACAGACTGATCAAGTAGAAGCCGTACCAAAGTACGGAAGACTGCAACGTGGGGAGGCAAACGTGAGATGCTCAGGAAATGTATGCTATTGCTGGGAGTAAGATATCGACACTATATTTAAGAAACTGCAAAATGACTTAAGATGTTATGACAGAATATTCCTGGTAGGGTAGGAGTCATGTCAGTGGTACAACAGGAGAGGACATTTTCACTGCACACAGTAATCTGTGCTGTGACACTATCCATAGGAAACTGCCGTAAGTTACGGTAATTCTGGGGTTTATCTTGGATCTAAGTAAGAAAAAAAACCCCATGGCTTTTTGTCATCTTTGTCCTGCTTCGCACAGCAGCACCTTTGCTCATCTTCAAAATAAAAGTGCAGCACATAATTGGAGCACCCTCCTTCCCTACCTTGCCCTTGCATTAGTGCTTGCCTAAACCATTGTATTTGTGATCACCTATATTAGGAATATGAAATCTTACAAAATACAGAAGTTTAATGGCTGTAGTCTGAGATCAATTAAAGGACAGCTCAAGGAATAACAAAGATTCTACACACCATACAGAAAAAAACCAGGCTATAGCTACAGAGGCTTGTCTTCTCATTATTAGCAAGAATATCTTTCCATAAGGAAGAAAAAACACATTTCAGTTCTGAGACACACCCTGCATGCAAACCGCATGATGCTGGAACTCATGGTACAAATACAGCAGTTGACCTAAATCGTTCAAAAAGCATACCTAAAACCCAGAAGAACATCTTCAGTATTTATCCTGAGGGACATAAGAGGTCTTGAAATTAAACTGTCTACTAATTAGCTGGATTTGTCTTGCATCTGAATCACCCTCAGGAGAAGCAGAACTGAAAAAAGCTCCAATCGTGGGATTAAGATCGCATCAACGAAGATCTTGCAGACAGGCTGGTCAGGAGTTTCACCAATCTGGACACATACGCGAGTCTCAATTCAGGAATAGGCTCTCCTACCAGAATGGACAAAGCGGCAATAGAACCGCAGTCTTCAAGACAGGTAGTCATGGAACCATCCCAAAGGCAACTACAGCCCACGTGAATCCACAAGTCACCAGGTGGCATCACACAGTGGAATTGCTTGTATTACCTTCAGTATAATTTGAAGGCAAATTAGCTGCCAATTTGAAAGAGCAGATGCTCACATTAACAAGCCTATGTTAAAGGGAGAGTCTGTGGAAAAAGCTATTCCTGCTTTTTTGGATGGCAAATATGACCATTGTTGACGTTGGAGAGCTTTAGATACTACTTTCCCCCGGGGAAGGAGGGGAGGGAGGGATAAGATCAAAATCTTGGCTTCTGGTAACACTGGAGATCAAGGATAGAGTCACTAAAGAAATACCAAGAAAAATATCACACACAATGTCCCATGTAGAAGCTGTGAAGGAGCTCCAGAGTATGAGAAAGAAGAAATACTTTTAGGGACTTAGAAAACAACAGGGAAAAAAATGCTAAGTGCCTTATTTTTTCTTCAGTTCCTGTACTTGGTCTGCATTATATAAGACAAGGGTTGAAACTGCTGATGCAGTAAGAGGACTCATTTTATGCTACCAAAATTTCTAGAGAGCGGGAGGGCTCTATGTATGATGACATTTTCCAAGAGAGGGCTGCTTTTAACTAGAATAATTCTGCTGGCAATCAGACCTAGGAACAGTCATTTGTACTGTGGTGTGATCTTCACGCAATCTATTGTATGGCATGAAGAGAAAAGTCAAGGTCTAACTCAAAAGAGCAAGGCTCCAAGAAACAAGGCAAAATGAAGGCGATTTCTAGTAGAATGCACTGTCACCTTTCCTATCTTTCCCTTAGGCACTTTGGCAGATGCTGTATTTTCCCGGGTTGTGTTCATTACTCAACTGATACAAACACCTTTTAAGTTTATTACAGAGGAGACTACAGTCTCTTCGATGTGAAAGGAAGGAAAACACAACTACACTGAAAACTGGACCATTCCTGTGTTTAATACTATTTATAAACTCTGAAAGGGACAAAAGCAAGTTATTTTTATAAAGGATCTGTCAAAGAGTTATCAGACAGATATGCGGTCTGGAAATGGTAAAAAAAATGCACACCAAAAAAGTCTACCCATAACACATGGTTCTTTGGGTTCATGACTCCATGATCTGAAGCACTGAATAGGAACTTCACCCATCGACCCTTTTAAGGTTTCCCTGTTCCCAGTATATAAACACCTAAAGACAATAAATAAGCACTCTTGAGCCCTTGCAGGGAGTATCTCTTTACGATAACGCTGCTCTAAGTAAGCAGACCAACAGTTCCCAAACACCACCACCACAGCAGTACCACGGGACAGCTGTGGGGTTTTGTGCAAATGCATCGAGGACGCCTGTCATCAGAACGGTGAATTAGATGCTTAGGAGCTGGGTAAGGAAGGGTGAAAGGAAACACAGGGCAATATGGCAACTAGACTTAGTTGCCTATTACCCATCTCTTTCTCTCTCTCCCTCCCTCCCTCTCTTTCATCTAAGTTATGCAAACTCAGAACTGAAAATCAAATTTCTTGGATCTATAAAAACATAACCTGGAGTTTAACACTGCAGAATGTAACGTACTTCCCTAGAAAGAATCTGTAAATTGACACTTCTTCTCAGTGACAAAATACATCTTAAATTTTTTCCTCCTGTTGCCTCTCCTTATTTAACACATTTTGAAATTTCACAACACACTTCACATTCCAGACTGACATTCTTCTGGGATATTAATTTAAAAATTAAGTTTTAATGTAGGAGTCTGAATGCTTAGACTACATTTTTTTTTCCCCAGTCAATTTTTTTTGTGCCCAAATCCGGGATAATTTTTAAAGTGATCTTTCCAAAAAAGAAAAAAAAAGCCAAAAATTAGCCCCTTTATGACACTTCAAGTTTGTTCATCTCAATTTCTGTTTACACAAACTCATCGATTGCTTCTGAGAATAAATTACAGCATACTTTGAAGACTCAGTAAAGTTTGATCTTGGAAAAAAAAGTTTACTTTTTTGCAAATCCAAATAATCTTAGACTAAATTAAGAAAGAACTCCTGAACCTGAAATAAAGAAGCCTGCACAATTTTGGGGGAGGGGAGGGGAGGGGAGATGTAGGAGTCCTAAACCAAAATGAAAAGTTTTAAGCAAAGATGGTAACTGAGCACCTGAAAAACCCTACCAATAAGTAAGCTAAATTCTCTGTCATTTGCAAGCCTTACATCAAAACTCTAAAGATTCTAAAGTCTGCGCTTAAGATCAAAGGCATGTTACTCTACATGTGATGTAGGAATCACTAGATATTCTTTGGATACTAGAAAATAGCATCCAACACATGTAACTGTTGGCAAAAGGGGAAAGAAATGACAAACTGTTCATACACAAATGGGAGTAACCCAGTATTTGCTCCAAGTTCTGTCACACCAGCCCAGCTGCTTGAAGTGCTCTTGCTCTATCACGGATGCATACACGTGCAGACACACCTATTTGTCTTTAAAGCTTCTTATGAAGCAAGACTTCTAGATGGTCTGTTCTTCTTTTTAAAGGAGAAATCTGAAATAATTCCAAAGTTTGATTTTGACAAGCACTGCGCAGATTTGACCAGTTTGCCATGAAAACATTGGAAGTGTTTCCATTTGCTTCCTGAAAGTGAGTAAATACTTACCTCATACACATTGAATTGAGATTGCCCTCTTGACAACTCTCTGTAACTTGTTGTGAATTCTCCGATGAAATCATGGCTGTTAAAAAAAAATATGTTTCAAATCAAATGCACAGCGTTTAGTAATTTAAACATGTATTACATCTATGTATGAAAAAGAGAAGCACAGCCAATGTGAACCGACACCCAAGAAAGGAGCAATGGCAAAAAATCTGACTTAAAAATCTTTATTTGTCTCTCTGTTGTGTGTTCACTCTAATAGTAATAAAAAATTAGAGATGAAAAGTATTAGCTTAAATCTTTCTGATGGCTTCTTCGCTGCACAATGAGGACTGGGTTGTAAATTAGTGATGTGACCCCAATGTAAGCTTACAGGATCTGAAAAACCGGAGTGGGCTATCAAAGACTATCACAGTTTTCCCACTGGATGATCACTGGCACCACAGACTCTGAACTGTGTGCAAGACTATGTGAGAGAAAGGGAGGTACTAAAAGTGTGAAAGGAGTAACTTAAACCAGAAAAGACCAGCCCTACCAATCTGTATAACGGGACATTGAATGGCACTTCTAAGGGGAAGACCCAAAGCTTATTTCAGCTGCTACCGTCTTCCCATCTGGGAGGAGAAAAGCAATCCACTGAGGCTACTCAACTTGCGGTATTAGACACCGTTGGAAAGTAGACCTTAACCTAACACTAAAGCAAGGGTTATCAAGCTTCTCCTTTCTAAATTCTATTCCTGCTCCAAGAATACATTTGAAACCCCTGTGCTGTCACCTACGTTTTGAAAACTGCTTTGTCAACTCTTAATCGGGGTACCAAGGAGCCACAGTGAGTGAGCAGGGCAGCCAGAGGGAGAGTAGTGGGTGAAGCATCACTGAGAAAGGTGGCTGGGGTCAGGGGGCTGGGGCAGAGAAACCACAGGACTGCCAGAAGAGACCACATTGCAGGTTCGTACCTCAGCCACGCACACGGCATGGAAGCGACCACAGGGATGAGCATGTACAGCTGGCTACACGACTCCCAGCAGTTACTGGACCTGTTCCCATTCTCCACTCTCCCCAGCCGAAGTGTCCTCCCTGCTGCTCCAGTTCCCATTCCCCCCTGCCCCTGTCTCCCTCTTTTTCCACAGTTGCTCCCTAACAAGGCGTTTGATCTCCTCTACACGCTGCCTCCACATCTGCTGAGCTATGAACCTAACTTTTTTACCTTCCCTCCAATGGTAAACTAGAACAGAAAGTCAAAGTTTTATGACTTAACGCCCTGGCTTGAGGCAAAACAGAACAAATTTTCTTTTTCCTAAACCAAGACACTTTTTTACCTATAAAACTTGTTTTTAAGAAATATAGCACACTTCTAATTAAGCTATAAATATTAAAAGCAAATTTAAATAAATCTGAATGTTGCAAGAAGAGAAAAAATGGAAACAATCCATAGCAACGTGAAATTTCTTTCTTGATTTATTCATAATGAAATGTAAAAAGCAAATGCCAAATGTAAATCTCACTTTCTGGAACCCACATGAATTCACAAAATATGTAAAACAAACAATTAAAAAGTCCAATCATCACGCTAATGCACATGAAAGAAGTAAAGCATCCTAAAAGAAAGCTTGAGAAATACTATCGGTGAAGATATTACTGATTACTCAGGTTCAGAAGGCACCACCTCTCACGAAACCCTCCCCTTCCCATTTGGAGATCAGGAAATTGCTTCCGAGACAGACTAAGACTTTTCTTAAGAAACATATTTTGGAGGTATCCTCTCCTTTGACTAAATGCTCTCCAGATTGCGATGACTATTTAACCCAGGAAACACAGGAAGACATCCATACAGGCCATGGAACTTGAGTTCTATATGGGCTGTAGCACATAAGGTATATTTAACTTTGGGTAACCATGGCACTGAAGAAAAATGAAACTTGGTTAAAGAGGAACCTCTCCCTCTCATAACCGTTCTTATGTTAAATTTTCAAGTCAGCTTGTATATTTCAAAGGCAGAAATTCAAACCGTAGCTCAATGACTACCTACAAACATGCTGTAGCAAACAGAGGAAAAGTAAGCAATTCCAGACAGGGCTATCTCTGTGAAAAAAAAAAAAAATCTGCACTGTTTAAAAGTAATTGTTTAATTCTAAGAAACACTGGAAAGGCTGCTTTCCTTGTGGCAACGTACACAGACTGATAAGAACTGAGCTAGAAAGATATAATTCCTCTGGCTGATCACGTTAAAAAGGCATGGCATATATAACCAGTCTCAGAGCTCTCTGCAGCTAAAATATCATCAACCTGGATCTTAACACTCAATATTCAGATGGACTCCCCTTCACTAGGTTGGCTCCGAAAGATGAGTTCCTGTTGGACAACATTTGCCTTTGCCAGAAGTATAACTCTTTAAGAAAAACAAGGCAGCGATCCCTCCCAATATTCATGATCACACTTCACCAAATGGATCTCCTCATTAACTCTCTGGACTGAGCATCCAAAGAAGTTATTTTCTTTGCCTTCCTAACACCAAATATTCCTAGACTTAAAGAATTTTGTCCATGAGTGACATATCAGAACACTGAATCAGAGACTCTCAGCACATAAAATAATCACTTGAATACCCTCTCCCTAATTTTCCACTTTTGCCATTATGCTTTGAAGTGCTGAAAATCACTTTCAGAATTGTATTAACTTTAATTTTTTTAATGGTCTAAAGGAAAAAAATAATGGAGGAAAGGACAATCATCACCAGAAATATGTAAATGAGTAAGGGGAAAAGTGTAATAATTTAAAAATCAACTATCTAGCTGGAGAAGGATGAAGACGGAGAATAAGAAATAAGGTGAGAGAGTCTAGAATCTGAGATTTACAATCTCTCCTACAGTGTTTAGATTCCCAGATGAATGTTTTGGTGGCACCTGGTTAGCATGGCAATATTTACAGTTTTGAAATTCAAGAAAAAAACACTTATTCTGCATAACAGATCATAAATGTCAAGACTCTGAAATGGCTATTGCACCATATATGCTAAGTAACATTTTCTCTGAAATTAGTGAAAAAGCCTTCAGAGAGAAATAAAAACATCAGAGCATTGCTGATGTGCTGAGATGAAGTTGCACATCATCTTATTTTTTCCTTCTGTAAGACCTGTCTGCAAGTACTTCATTGATAAGGACACTCAAAAAAAAAGTCACTCTGTTTCACACAATTGGGCTTGTCCAAAGTCACAAAACCAACTTTTGTGACTTCTTACAGCATCAAATATTTGGGGGTTTGTCACAGCTCTTAGAAGCAACAAAAGGCATCAGTTCAAACGAGTGGTCCACATTTTGACAATTTTTGTGCAAAACTGGTTTGCGACAAAGAAATGCTTAATTAATAATTAATAATTGTGTCAGGAGGATGGGGCCAGGCTCTTTTCAGTGGTGCCCCGGGGACAGGACCAGAGGTACCGGGCACAAACTTGAGCAGAGGAAGTTCCGCCTAAATGTGAGGAGGAACTTCTTTCCTTTGAGGGTGGCAGAGCCCTGGAACAGGCTGCCCAGAGAGGTGGTGGAGTCTCCATCTCTGGAGACATTCAAAACCCGCCTGGACACGTTCCTGTGCAACCTGCTCTAGGTGACCCTGCTCTGGCAGGGGGTTGGACTAGATGATCTCCAGAGGTCCCTTCCAACCCCTACCATTCTGTGATTCTGTAATTAATAGTGTTACTGTTACAAAGGTCCTGTAGGACCTTTTAGTCAAGAAATTTTAAGTGATGTTTGAAAATAAGTGCGAGCTAAGAATATACAATTACTCTTAAAAACAAAACCCCCTCTAAGTCAAGACTCAAGAAGTCAGAGTCATGTCAAGTCAAGATTCAGAAATCAAGTATATACACAGTAATGTCACCTTACTGATTGCAGAATAACCCGTAGTATTCAGTATAACTTGCTCTGCTATCTAGCAGGCTCTCTGCTGATCTTTCAAAGATTGTTCCTGCCCAGACTGCACATCTCCGGAACACATTCAGCCTAATGGGGTGATTATCTGGTGTAACAACTGCTTATAAATAAAGAGTCCATCAAAAATGGAAATGAATATAAACGGAGTAACAGCAGCATTTTACAAAAAATTGACAGACTAATTCTTGAATGGGATTCACTTCAGATACATTTGGCAACGTCAAAGTTAAATTAGGCACTTAGGTTCCTGCTACAATCACTAGTAAGTCATAGGCACCACCAAATGGCAATTTATTCCAGTTAGGATGGATTCAATCAGACCATTTTCCCCTGTAAGCTACTGAAGTGACTTAAATGATTAGTTCAATCGAGTTGTCTGATTTTTACATTGTCTGAAGCTACATGAGATGAGTGCTCTCTCATCTTTCTGAGGAATTTAATATGTATGGTGTCAGTGTTCTGCCTGCTTCTAAATTAAAAAAGTAGAAAGCAAAAGGCAAAAAAATCATACAACTAGAATAAAAAGCAATACGCGTAAATAGTGTCCTTCCCTTCCTGTTTTTTAGATAGTAATTTTATAGGTAATTCAGAGTGGGATGTGAGCAAAAGCAGATAATATTTCAAACTGGGAGAGTGCAGAGGCTAATGACTGCCGGAATTCCACGGTATGTTGAAGGTTTCGCTCAGAGTTACAGCTATGCAATATTATTTGTCCGATTTCTTCCTTTTCTTTTTAATCATACCTCAGTTTTAGATTTTGGAGGAAATGGGGTTTGATACCTTAATAAAATATAATCTTTATTTTTTCTTGGCAATATATAATTTAACTTTTCATTGTTAGATTATTTTCAAAAAATATTGTGGTTTATATACAAAAGTGTAAATTTATCCCATTTTTAAGGATTTGGGAAATCTAAGTGAGAAACAGAGGATGTTAAAAGAAATTCACTGTTACAGTGATGCAGTGATTTTTTGCTAATATGGCTCTGTTAATTTAAATCCTTGTATTTTTAATTGCCAGAATATGTTATTTTGTCACTCCAGGGAATATCTAATCAAGAAGGATGAATTTGCACTAGCAGGTATTTATAGAGGGTGAACGTGTGATAAGAATGCTTATAAATCAACAGGCTTCATGATGGAACCAAAAAAGACAAAAGTATAAGCTAAGAAAGCTGAAACCGGTTTTGCACCTTGTCAGCAAGGAAATGAATGGCAGCACAGGGTAAATTATGATTACGAGATCTATCAGGCCACAGAAGCCCAATATCATTAGCTATAATGCTAAAAGTAAACTGCAGTAGCAATATTAAAGACATTACTATATAATAAATAATATACTCCTAAAAATCCAAATGTAAGTGCATATCCATAAATTTAAAAATGTAAATTAAGATTAATAGGAAATAATTAAGACAGACCAACTTAAAGACAAACAGAAATTAACATATTCTTGTATTACATACAAGTTCTAGTACCATGATTTATGAGTACAGCTTCTAAGCAAAGTATTAAGACACAAGCTCAAACTTTTTTAAAACAAGAGGTACGAATACAGTCTGATAAAAAAAAATATTCTACCTTGCTTATCAAAATAAAGGCAATTTGAAAGGCTAATTTGTTCAGAAAAAAGGTACAGTCGGTACCGCCAGCCAGCTTGACTAGTAACAGATTGCCCCTCTTGAATTTAGCAACAGAAATTCCATGTACGCTCCACCATCCTCTTTCTAGCAATGCAGTTATTTAAAACCCAGGTCTTCCAACTCCAGAGTTTACAACAAGGTTTTGATGAAGACAGGCATGGAAATGAACATTCAAACCCAATCTGAAATTATGCTAATCAACAGGTAGTTTCTACATTGCAATATCCAGGCAACAATGAAGCAGCAATTGCAGGCTCAGGCACTTTGTCGTATTTGAAAAGGAACAGTTTACGAAGCAGTGTTTTAAGCGAAAGAAAGATTCTAAAATAGATTATCCCTCTCTTCACACATGTACATTAACTGATAATATAATGAGATTCACAAAAGTGATCTTACAGATCACAAAGGATTCCATTTTGCTTGTTCCGTGTATGCATATACACACATCATGCTTGAAATGGGCTAATATTTCAGCATTTATCACAATTGCAAAACAAAACAGAATTGTAGCACAGCAAAACTTTTTTTCCAGTATCTGTACCTCTAAATATCAATAAATATCAATAAATATCAATAAAGACCACTCTCTACTCCTGTTCTGGCCACATTTAAAATTTATACATTTTAAAACATGTGTATAAATATGCATAGATAACTCTAAAGTTTAATAACAGACTTAATGTCTTACCTTCCATCTCTATCCCAATCATACACTTCTACTTTAATTGTCCTAAAAAAATAAAAAAACACAACGCTATTAATATATATATATTAAAATGTACCAGGATTGCCTTTAATACTTGTATTTTAATAGCATATGGGTGCATCGATTGTGCCAAATCCAGAAGACAGAATTTTCCAGTCATTGCTCATGGGGCAGAAAATAGCAAGTCACTCAGGTTGCCAAATATATCTTCATAAATTAATACCAAAATACAGCGGAAGCTAAGGAAACAATTAAACACATTGCAAGTTTAAGCAATATATTTTTACTTGCTGATGCTCTGAATTTTCTGGGTTTTGTTTTTTTTTTTTTATAAATGATTCTTTAAACCTTAAAGTATTATCAAAGTTTTTAAGAACATCAACAAACTGGAACTTATTGTGAAGATCTCTTTTCTATATGCTATTATCTGGAAAAGGTATATCTACTGTGAGATAATAACATCTTACAGAAAAAATATATCCATATTTGAGAAGAAGTGTGCAGAGATTGACAGGGCCCTTATAAAACAAAATTATTAAACGACAAAGTACAGATTAAAAGCAATGTTCTCAATACAAAGTGCATCTAAAGCAGCATGGAATTCCAGTCCGTACATTTGGCTCTTAAATGAAAAGAACTACTTCAGAATACAATAAAACTTCACTCTGGTAGACAGTATTAACCTCTTCTAAACATCGTGCAGTGGTGACAAACGAGAACTGCGTGAGATCCACCCAGGATTTTGTGAAGGCCCTGTCTGTGGCTGCAGATGAAAGAAAGTTGTAGTACTTTAAAGACTGTGTTTTTCCCCTGTGAAACTCCCCGCTACCTCTCAACAGAGGAGGCGGCTGCTTGGCTATCTATCTGACCAAAGAGGACAGAAATGTGCAGCATAATTTTTTTAAAAATTCCTGTAAAGCCAAAAGTATAGTTCTTCAGTCCTTTTATCAGAGTACACTAGATAACCACCAGATTATACAGCAAAACCATGACTCTGGCTTCCTAGGATGAAATGGGACAAGCAGATTGTGGGGTATGGGGGGAACACGACAGAGGCAGACTCTGGGTACCGGTTTTTCCCAAACTGGCACATTACCCTGGACATTGTGGGAATTCTCACCCACCTCGTAGTGAATGAGGAGCTGGTGGGCAAGCAGGGTAATGAAATGATAAAGTCTGCCAACACACAAGTACTCAGTGTGAACACGTTTTCAGTAGGAGAACTAATTACAATTTATTTCATTTAAATTGGAATTGAAAGACAAACGAGTAGATTATTACACACTCAAAAAAATACATGAATCTGAAATATTTTTTCACAGTGTAAAACAATAACTAATTGGCAAATTTTCAGAGACATGCCTCGTGACAAATACTAAGCATATAAAGGTTTCGTAGTTTCTTGAGCATCCCTCTGATGAATCTGTAACTGGCTTTTGTGTGAATCAGTATACTGAGACAGGATACCAAAACGCTTTAACTAAGAGCATGATCTTCACTATGATCTTAACTAAGAGCAAGGTCATGTACCTCCTATGCATTAGTTCACATTTATGAGATCACGTGTCTCTTGCAAACAAAGACTCAGAGAGTGAGGGTTGTTCAGCCTGGAGAAAAGAAGGCTCTGGGGAGACCTTATTATGGCCCTTCAATATATAAAGTAGGCTGGTAAGAAAGACAGACCTTTTAGTAGGGGCTGTAATGACAGGACGAGGGGAAACAGCCTTTGACGCCATTTTCCACAGCATTATCCTGGAGAAACTGGCCACTCATGGCTTGGACAGGTGTACTCTTCACTGAGTAAAAAACTGGCTGGATGGCCAGGCCCAAGGAGTTGCGGTGAACGGACTTAAATCCAGTTAGTGGCCGGTCACGAGTGGTGTTCTCCAGGACTCAATACCAGGGCCAGTTCTCTTTAATATCTTTATCAATGATCTGGATGAGGGGATCCAGTGCACCCTCAATAAGTTTGCAGGTAACGCCAAGTTGGGCAGGAGTGTTGGTCTGCTTGAGTGTCAGAAGGCTCTACAGAGGGATCTGGACAGGCTGGATTGAAGGGCCGAGGCCAATGGTATGAGCTTCAACAAGGACAAATGCCGGGTCCTGCACGTGGGTCACAACAACCCCATGCAGCGTTACAGCCTTGGGGAAGAGTGGCTGGAGAGCTCCCTGGCAGAAAAGGACGTGAGGGTGTTGGTCGACAGCCGGCTGAACATGAGCTGGCAGTGTGCCCAGGTGGCTAAGAAGGACAACAGCATCCTGGCCTGTATCAGAAATTGTGTGGCCAGCAGGACCAGGGAAGTGACTGTCCCCCTGTACTCAGCACTAGTGAAGCTGCACCTTGAATACTGTGTCCAGTTTTGGGCCCCTCACTACAAGAAAGACATTGAGGTGCTGGAGCGGATCCAGAGAAGGGCAACGAAGCTGGTGAAGGGTCTGGAGCACAAGTCTTATGAGGAGCGGCTGAGGGAAATGGAGAAAATGGAAATGGAGGCAGCCTGAAGAAAAGGCGGCTGAGGGGAGACCTTATTGCTCTCTACAACTACCTGAAAGGAGGCTGTAGAGACGTGGGTGTTGGTCTCTTCTCCCAAGTTAGAAGGGATAGGATGAGAGGAAATGGCCTCAGGTTGCACCAGGGGAGGTTTAGATTAGATATTAGGAGAAGTTTCTTCACCAAAAGGGTTACCGAGCATTGAACATGCTGCCCAGGCAAGCGGTGCATTCACGAGCCCTGAAGGTATTTAAAAGATGTGTAGCTGAGGCACTTAGGGATATGTTTTAGTGGCGGACATGTCAGCACTAGCTTAATGGTTGCACTTAATGATCTTAAAGGTTTTTTCCAACCTAAACAATTCTACAAAACGGTTTTAAACTGAAGGATTTTAGACTGGACATAAGGAAGAAATTTTTCTCAATGAAGGTGGTGAGACACTGGAACAGGCTGACCAGAGAAGCTGTGGATGCTCCATTCCTGGAAGTGGTCAAGGCCAGGTTGGATGGGGCTTGGGCCCCCGCCCATGGCAGGAGAGTTGGAGTAGATGATCTTTAAAGATCCTTTCCAACTCAAACTATTCTATAACTGTATACACATGTGAAAGCTGCAAGCTGAAGATGAACGTGGAGATGAACTGTTCCCTTAGGAGTAAAGCAAACCCCTGAGGACTGCTTTAACTGACTGGGAAACAGAAAAAAGGTAGAAAACAAAAATTTCTCATGTCAAAGATCAATCTTATTTTACATACTTACTTGAAGAGTGGATTTATTAAAATGCAAATACTATAGAGCACATTATCATCAACATCATTAATGAAACAGGAAACATATATTAGGATGGAGATAGTATATAGTTTTATTTATCTCCTTTTACTACAGAAAGAGCATATATACAAGTAAATTCAACAATCAGTAATAATGAATCCTATCAAGCCTAAAGTGAACAGAACACGGGATAGAAAAATAGCACTTGCAGACTTTCTATATTTTAAGCAATGACTTGCTTACTTTTATTCTTCAGAACACTTTCACATGAAGTGAAGTCATCAGGACTGTGGTATTAATAGAGGGAATACGAGCCCAAACAATTACTTTATAATTTGCTTCCACAGAAGCCGCTCCCTATTCTTCCTATGAGATACAGTTGAATACGTGTTAAATAATTGTATTTACTAGGAAGGGACTCTTTGGGGATAAGGTTGATCAACAGCTGGTAATATGTACACCGACAAATTCATACCTAGATTTTTTTCATATTTTTTATATTATTACGAAATAGGCAAAAGAGGAGTTGCTTTCAGTGGATATTTCTCTTTTCAATCCAAATTTAAGGGCCCTGACCACAACATTTATTACATTTTATCCCTCTTGTGGAATTTCAGTTTGAGGTTAAGTTACCTTAGAATGAAAACTGATTAAAGTGAAAGTTGTTCGGTGGAATCAAGTCAAGACAGCTCCAAACCTACTTTATCTCACATGGTATTTGACCCTTGAAAGGAAACCGTATTTAACTTAGTAAAAAAGGCAGTATCACAAAGGTTTTTTCCCTAGAGAAACATTATTTTACTTCCAGGTTTCCAAACCTGTTACTATTAAGATAGACAGGACACACCAGTAAGTTACAATTTACATAAGGTTTAGTGGGACTTAAGTTTTGAACTGTCTTACAAATCTGTGTTCAAATAGCTAAATTATCTCAGTAAGAAACCTTGAATTATTAAGATAAATTCTTAAGATTATAAAGACAAATTCTTGAGAAGGATCTTCAGACATGCAACTTTGACAACAGCAATTCTTCCTTGAATAAAGCTCCTCTCTCCTGAAATTTATTTCATATTACACAGATTGATCACAGATCTTGAGTTTTACATACCTTGCATGAATGCAAGATATTAAAAGGCCTTTCAAATCTTCACATAATGATATTTTACCCTCTCTGCACTGCTATTTTATTTTAAAGGACACAGTTCAGAGGAGGGGTTCTCTATTTTAATTTTTAAAAGACTTAAATTTTTTTTAAAAAATCAAAGTTAGAGAATGTTGGGGTTTAGGATATCTCTGTCTTAAGACTTCTATGCAGAAAATAATCATGTGTAAGTGCTATTTGAGGGCTCGTATCAAGAGAAAGAAAGAAGAAAAATATTAGTACTAAATACTACTGAAATCCCATCCCTATGATGGCTAGAAACATTGTATGATTATACAGTTTGAAAAAAATTAAGCAAATCCTGGCGTTTTCACAATGAAAATGTGGACAGAGCTCAGAAGCATACACTAACTGAAGACTTACTCTTCCCAGAATCAGGATGGAACTTTACTGTGACATATTCTTACTAATGACATTATTCCCACCGTTCACATCTATCACAGAACCCAGAGCACCAACATTTGATCTATGAAACTATCATCTAAAAGAGCCTTTTGGGATTTGTGTTTTTATGTATTACCATGCTGATCTTAGGAATCTAATCCTTATGTTTAGAAAGAAAAGTTTTCAAATAAAATAAACCCCAAACTTTGGATTTGTTTTCTGGACTATCATCAGATAATAATTTGAGTTAATATGACAGCTAATGAATATTTCTTAATTTGAAACATGATTGTTGTAGGCAGGATTATGAAGTTCCAAGGACCCTTTTATTCATAAGGCATTCACTGAGCACATTATGTTGAAAGCATTCAAAGTAGAATCAACATGAGAAAACAGTAGTTACACAATAATTTGAGGCATGCCATTATACTTTTTAATTTTCTTTTGTAACATTGGAGTTATTTCAATACGCCTCTACAACAATTTCTTTTTTAACGATTATGAAAACCTTTTTTCTTTAATATGATAAATAGTGCAGCGTCCAGAGACTAGCTTCATAAGCACTATTTTGCTTATGCATTATGCACATGAACCCATATACAAGTTAAAAATTCTATTTGATTAGAATGCACTTATTATGAAATTGCTGCATTTATATTGCATCTAATTGAAAGAGTAACCAACATGGCTGACAACAACTGTATCAAGTACTTCACAAGGAGAGTGTTGTCAATGTAGGAGAACCCTTTTTCCTTCAGTTTGAAGGAACATCACCTCAAGTACTGCAAGAGTTATCACAGATCAAATAAATCAACTAAGATCCAGCAGGAAAGACTACAAATGGCCATTCCCCCCAAAAATTATAACCCCCCCCAGTTTCCTAGGAAATCACAAGTCAATTAGCTTTTGATTTTTTAATAAGCCATTTATAAAGACAGAGCATTCTGCTTAGCTTAGTGAATATAAGCACTTCTTACTCTCCTGCTTCTCCATATTGACTACTGAGATTCAGTCAGTTGATTCAAGAGTTGATTTGTTTATCCTCTGGCATTAGCTAGTAAATTACCAGTTCAAGGAACACCTTCCCAGAAGGCTAATCTTTCATGGCAACCAATTAAAGTAATTTTAGTGTACACATTTCACTGAACAATTAGCTTGTCAAAGTTGCACTTGGCCTTGTTGAACCCCACGAGGTTCACACGGGCCCACCTCTCAAGCCTGTCCAGGTCCCCCTGGATGACCTTGACAGGCTTGAGAGATGGCACCGTGCAAACCTTGTGAGGTTCAACAAGGACAAGTCCAACATCTTGCACGTGGGTTGGGGCAATGCCAAGCATAAATACAAGGTGGGCAGAGAACGGATTGAGAGCAGCCCTGAGGAGGACTTTGGGGTGTTGGTGCATGAGAAGCTCAATATGACCCAGCAATGCATGCGTCAGCCCAGGAAGCCAACTGTATCATGGGCTGCATCAAAAGAAGGGTGGCCAGCAGGTCGAGGTAGGTGATTGTGCCCCTCTACTCCACTCTGGTGAGACGGCATCTGGAACACTGCATCCAGCTCTGCAGCCCCAAACATAAGAAGGACATGGACCTGCTGGAGCAGTTCCAGAGGAGCCCACAAAGATGATCAGAAGGCTGGAGCACCTATGCTATGAGGAAAGGCTGAGTTGGGGTTGTTCAGCCTGGAGAAGAGAAGGGAGACCTTATTGAGGCCTTCCAGTACCTGAAGGGGGCCTACAGGAAAGATGGGGAGGGACTCTTTTATCAGGACTGTAGTGACAGGATGAGGAGTAACGTTTTTAAACGGAAAGAGGTAGATATAGATTAGATTTTAGGAAGAAATTATTTACTGTGAGGGTGCTGAGACACTGGAACAAGTTGCCCAGAAAAGCTATGGATGCCCCATCCCTGGAAGTGTTCAAGGCCAGGCTGGATGGGGCTCTGAGTAACCTGGTCTAGTGGGAGGTGTCCCTGCCCATGGCAGGGAGCTTGAACATGGCAGGGATTTTTGAGGTCCCTTCAAGCTCAAAACATTCTATGCTGATTGCCTTCTGAGTTTCTCATCTACTTACCTGCATATTTTAAAGGCTTTCACTTATCAGCATCCTCTGACATTACAATGTCACCCAAGGAAGACAGATCATCATTGTTTTTCATTGAAAAATTATTAAGAACTACCTGTGCACACTAGTAACAGTGGCCATTCTTCAAATAAGCCTTTTCTTTCTAACTGTTTCTTAATCACACCATAGAGAGTGAAGACTGTTTTCCAGAAATCACCACTCACATTTCCTACAGATTTAGCACATTGACTTTATTTTTCTAAATTCTTTAATGTGATGAATGGTTCTGAACACATATTATCCTTTCAAAATGCTGAAGAAGTAACCTAAGTAACATCAGGAACTGAGCTGCACAGAAAAACTTACATATAAAAGAATACATGAGTTGGAAAAAAATCGTATATGCTAAGCAAGCTTAACCTGTAGCTTACCGGTCATAGTCTCCATTACACAGTGCTCTGACAGAAATCTTGAATGCCTGCCACACTGGATTTAATGTATTTTTTATGACTTCTGTTTTGTGGCAGATTGTAAAACTGTAACAAAAAAAAATTGTATTTATTTACTTTTTCTTTTGTGTCATCAAACATGGAATCAAAAGAGCTGTAACCTGTATTGACTCACACAATGTCCATATAAAATTTAAGACAATAAAAAAAGAAATGCAGTGAAATCATAGAGAAGGGAGGACTGAAGAGGACAGACCTGTTTGAGAGAGATTACAGACTGGGGTGCTAAGAAACTCTAAATCTAAAATGTTTTTACCCAAAACTTTGACAAGAATGACAACCATTCAGTGAGTTATTTCAGGCAAGAGCAGTCTCCATCCTACTTGTTTAAACAGGCCTCATACAGTCAGGGATCAGTCCCAAACCCAGAAAGAAAGTGGTACAGTAAAGATCTGACTCTTGCTTAATGGTTAAGAAACTGAGACGAGAGAGTCATGGCTTTTTGATTCTTGTTCCCCATTTTATGTCTATGATTTTTATTAACCAGGGCTGTCTCAGGTAAAACACACAAGCCTCTATGAGATCCCATGGTCACCTTCTCTCGGGTGAAATATAATGAATTGTTTTAATGCATTCTGCTTTCCCTAAATGAAGCAAAATTAGAATACTTCTTTTGAATCCGCATCTTGGGGACTGAATTGTTCAAAACAAAACAGGAGGCAAGGTCACTGGTGAAATCACTACTGAAATTTTACATACAGATATAACTTAAATGTTCGTTGAGGGAATAGGTATTTTTGAATTCTATTTCCCAGAACTTGGTCAAAAAGATAAAAGATATTTCCAAATTTGCCGTATAAAATATTTATCTAAAACAATTTTGAAGTATTAGCATATTCTGCAGCTACAATTTACTTTGAGAATTCTATTTAATTTAAAGGCATACTATATTTTAGCAAAAGTAACACCATTTAACTATTTTTATTACAATTAATTTTCATAGTGCTCTATATTTATCATACATTCAACTCTTAAAACCCTGAGTTGCAGTATTTGATCTATTTGTTACAACAGTTTTATTCCTATGCTGCATAACACGATATACTTAAATCCAACGAACATTATAAAAGAAACACAGTTTAATCTGACAAATATAAAAAAATGAAAGCTAATATTACCATCTGCAAATAAGTAAGTTGCCTACTGTTTAGCAACAGAAATACTTAACAGGCATCTATCTACCTGCCATCTTCATTGCTTCGATGAAATACAAGGAAAGGATCAGATTTCCCAAAGAAGTCCTTCTTGTCTAGTTTGTTCGCACAAAATTGCATTAAAACTGAATCCTGAAATGGGTAATACAGAAAAGTTACATACAACATACAGTTTACTACACTAAAATAAAAATAAATAAAAATCATTGACTAATAACCATACAAATAGATACCAAAATAAATGAGGGTATCTGCCTTCTAGGCACCCTCTACATATCTGCATTTCTGCAATGTTCTGATAGTACAGTTTGAACTGCTGGAACCAAGAATTCGTTTGTAGCGGGGTGCAGAAGAAGGGTAAATTTCTATGCTAAGTGCCTCTGGTTTTTTCCCAGTATTTTCTGGTATCCGAAGCTGCATTCTGAAGGAAGTAGCTGCACAGGCAAGGAACGCATATTAGAATTAATTTTAAAATCTCTAGTGAGACACAACTAAGCCTCGTTCCTTCAGTGACTTAAAAACTTGCAGTTGCCTGCTCTTGCTGTCTGTAAAGCAAATGGCTTAGCAGCTTGCTATTAAGAGTCTAGAAGCTTCCAGAAAATGAGCCTGGAAGATACCAAATACACCCATTCTGATGATAAGTAAGGAGAAAAGTTTCTTTGCTGTGGTCAGGCAAACTGATAGTCTCACGCGGCCACCTCTTTGGGCAGAGTCGAGAATGTGAGAAGGAATATAAATGCAAAGGTAAACCTGCAGACTCACCAGATAGTCTTCCAGCAGACCCTGCCCCAGTTGTGTTCCACAAACAGGTCTACAGGTGGAACAGCAGTGAAAGGAAGACTAGGGAAAACGTGGGCTCACCACTGAATGGGGCAGGGGACCAGATGACGAAGGACATGGAGAAGTCCATGTTTCTCACAGCCTTCTATGCCTCAGTCTTTACTGGTAAGATTTGCCTTCAAGACTCTTGGGCACCTGAGACAGTTTGGAACAAGGATGACTTGTCCTTGGTAGAGGAAGACCAGGTAAGGGAACATTTAAACAGACTACGCATACAGAAGTCCATGGGACCTGACTGGATGCACCTGTGAGTGCTGATGGAGTTGGCCAATGTCACTGAGAGGTCACTTTCCATTATCGTTGGAAAGATAATGATGTTCAGGAGAAGTTCCGGAGGACTGAGAAATATCAAATGTGACTCCTCTGTTTGAGAAAAGGCAAGGAAGAGGAGACAGGCAAGCCTGTCTTCCCTCAGTCCCTAAGAAGATGATAGAGCAAAGGGCAAGGAAGAGGATCCAAGCCTGTCTTTTCTCAACCCCTGAGAAAATGACAGAGCAAATAATCCTGGAAACCATTTCCAAGCACATGAAAGACAAGGCGGTGGTTGAGAGTCATCAGCATGGATTTACGAAAAGGAAATTCATGCCTGATCGACCTGAAGCCTTTCCTCATGAAATGCTCAGGGGATGAGGGGAGACTCGGGCCAAACAGCAGTAAGGACCTGAGCAGTAATTCTCCTCCTCTGTCCAACCCACTCCTCCATGAACCCTAGGAGAGGGAGGAGCGGTGACACTCTTGGAGAAGGTCATGACCATACCACGCCTCTCCCCTTAACCAGCCAAATTCCCCACTGCCTCCTCTCTCCCAATATTCTTCTATTTTCTATCAAATAAGTAGGCATCTGCAATTAATAAACCAACGAAGTCCTCACTTTCTTTAAAGGAAACTGTTTAAACTCTTTTTATGCTGATTCTTTGAAATACCATACTGGTTTTTTCCAATAAACATTAATTTCACATTTTTTAAGTAATATGAATCACAGTTAGCATAAAACTTTTTAATTACAAGGTTAAAAATCCAAAATTTTACTTTGATGTTCATGTAAGCCAATATTCCATAATGGAAATGTAATTCCATGGCTTAAACAAATGGATCTTTGTTAAAAATTAGACACTGAGATATTAAAATGTCATTAATTACTTACAGAAATAAAGACTAGATTTAAAACTCATCTAAGAATCAAAAACTTTATGCTTCATACTGTTTTCTGCTTCCACTATCTAAAACTAAGAGTAACTAATGGGGAAAGAAGTATCCTAACTTCTTACACTTATCACAAAATGCAAATTTATATATTATACCTTTGACAACCTGGTGCAGTGTAAGTCACAAAATAATTTTCGTTTTATTTTTCAAAAAGCACAAACAAGCACTTACTCGGCAGCAGCCCAGTTCCTCTGCTGTTACTATGACTGTTCCGCATTTCTTCCCAGGAATTCCTCTGCAAGAAAATACAGCTACATCACCCCAGTTCCTTGGCATCATTTATGACAGTTACAAGTGACACGGATACACACAAGGTGAGCTTTCAAGTCACAAAACTGATTGCATACTATACAGTTTCCCTTTTGTCACTTGTCCTGTGTAAAAAGAGTTGGTTTATCCTAAGTGAATTAGTAAACGAGTTGCATATTTATTCTAACTAGCAAGAAAAAAATCAGTTTCAATTTTAAAGGAAAAAGCATAAAAAGTTTAAATGGGATGAAATGAAAGTATCGCAAATTCTATTTTCCACCTACCCATTGATGTTTTATTTAGAGATGATTCTACAACTTACTGATCTGTGAAAAGCATCCTTTTGAAAATTTTCCTTACACAAAATACCTAAAATATATTTAAAACGATACACCAGCCTTATTTTACAATATTTATTCTGAAATGTTTATGAAGACACAAAATAACCTCACCACCATAATCAGACACAGTAGTTGCAAAATAAATTATAATGCACCCAGAAAGCTATTAAAACCATACTGTTGCAACACCAGAAAGCATAAACCAGAACTTTAGCATAAAAAAAAAACAAAAAACCACAAACAAAATAAACCAAGGAACAGAAAAGCCCCACATAAACTGATAGTATTCAATCGCAGCAGCCTTTTGGGGCGCGGGTGACGGGAGTACAAATACTGAGATGCAACTTTTTGTATGATGCTGTAATATAAATGAGAAGTTCTGCAATATCCTAATGTCATCTATTACTGTGTCCATTAGCACACAGCTTGGCAATTATTTCTAGATATTTTTTTTTTCCAAAACAATGCTATCGCTTATGCTGATTTAACTTCTAGTTCTTTATTTCTTTACATCTTTCTTGAAAATAATTGTTTGAATAAAATTATTTTCCAAGAAGACGTTAAGATAAAGTTATATTTTCAAATTGATTGTATTTTTTAAGTTTTTCTAGGAGAACTAGAGGGCACTCCTGTTCTTCTGTTATGACAAAACATTAATGTAAACATTTACTGTTGTTCTTATTTTGCGTATTAATTTCCTTAATCCTCTTGATTTTTTTTTTTTTTTTTACAATGCTCTACAACTTTAAATAAGTTTAGCAAGACTGTGGTATAATAAAGAATGGATGGGAAAATAGTTCTTAGAAGCAGATAAAAGTTTAGAAATTACGACTAGAGGAGCAAATACTGATGCAAATTTAGGCAAGCTCACTGAAACTCTTGTTTGGAAGTTGATGTTTCAGTTTATAAGGAATACGTCAGGGAATGCTGCTCCCGTACCGCTGCAGTCATTTGCCCATAAGCAGAGATATACATGGCTGCTCTCCTGCACCACCTCAGTGCTACACGGTAAGTCTGAATTTCACAAGGAAAACAGTGTATTGGGAAACCACTCAAGTTTTTGTTATGAAATTTTACATGATGATTTAAATAAATACAAAACTTATGGCACTCCTCCATTTCACGTGGTATGACTTATAAAGCACAATACTTTAAGACCAAACAGGGGAATTTTCTTCCAATAACAGAAGAAAAGAATCTGTTCATTTCATGTGTTTCACAGTACAATTCACAGTTTTATCAGCATCTTCATATCATACGGGTTTAAATCTGTCACCCTTCAACAGCTCAAGACCGAAAATTACCCATTTTAGCCTCTATAGCAAAGGGATATTGAAATTAAAATTTCAGATTTTCAAAAGATGAAAAAACTGCAGTTTTTCTTTTGAACAGTACTTCTTGGTAGTAACAGCAGCAGTTATCACCCTGATAACTTAGTTATCAGGGTGATGTTGACCTTCCATGGTAAAACGTTTCAAGGAACAAATGACCATGACCCCGGCTTTGACAGGGAAGGAAAAAGTAGAAATTTCTAAAGTGTGACTAAAAACCCAGAAATTCCCAGCACCACAATTCTGTAGGTTATGCCAACTCAAACAGAAAGCACTGGTATCAGAATTACCACTGCCTGAACCAAAATGCTTCCTACTGAAGTATTTGAGCCCAGTTAACTGTGCCATTAGGGACATACTGGAGGTGTAGTCTAGGCAGTACCTTGAAAAAAAAGCATCAAACATTTCTTTTGGTATGAAAGGTCAAATAGATTTATCCCACTTGTCACTTCCACAAGATTATTGGGTCAGATGCTTGATTGTGAAAAATACAACTCTGATCACCTCCTGAAGAATCACAGAATCATTTAGGTTGGAAAAGACCCTTGGGATCATCGAGTCCAACCATCAACTCCACTCTACAAAGTTCTCCCTCACACCATATCCCTTAACACCACATCTAAATGAGTCTTAAACACATCCAGGGATGGTGACTCCACCACCTCCCTGGGCAGCCTATTCCAGTGCCTAACCACTCTTTCTGTGAAGAATTTTTTCCTAATGTCCAGCCTAAACCTACCCTGCTGCGGCTTGAACCCATTCCCTCTTGTTCTATCGCTAATTACCTGTGAGAAGAGACCAGCACCAACCTCTCTACAATGTCCTTTCAAGTAGTTGTAGAGAGTAATTAGGTACTCATTACCTCAGAGGAGAGTAAGAGCCTCCTCTTCCCCAAAAGAGCTGGAGGCCTGAAGTAAACTGTTGATAAGCAAGCCCCATTTCTCACAAACTGGTCACCAAACAATTGCCATTTGATAGAGAACTTTGTGCCACCCTGCTTGCAGCTGTAACACATGGCAGTCAACGCCTGCCTGTCTCAAACTGAGATTTGCACATGAAGACATTTATGCAAAGATGTGCTTCGTTTCATTTTATGAACATGATGTCCAAGGGATGCCCAGCCCCAAGAGATACATGTGTCTGGAATCATCACTCTGAAGAATGGGGGAAACTGGAGAGGCAATCCCCTGAAGATATCTGGGGCGGTATGCCAGGGGGGAAAAAAAAAAAAAAAAAAAAAAAAAAGAATTCTTGATTTTTTGAGTAGATGTAAAAAGTACATGTAGTATAGTCATACCTGAAAGAACTTGTGGTATGCTTTCGCTTGATGTATCATCAAGGTTCTCAAGGACACGTGCCTTGTAAAAGGATAATATTACTGTGATAGCTGGCAAAGAGGTGAAATGCTTAATCGAGATTAGTACAGAATTTCTCTACAGAACAAAAAGTTCTCATTATTCAGGAACTAAAAACTCTACCAAATGACCTCTACAGTTTGTGATGCTATTAAATACGAACTTTGTATGCTTGTCTTGACACTACAAGCATGAAAAAAAAGTACTGGACAACTTGCAGACACTAAAGACTTTGTTCTCTTACATATTCCCTTACAAACCATTCATTAAGAAAAAAAAAAAACCTTTAAATGCAAAGTCAACACCCTGACAAAAACTTCAGTGGTCAAAGATCAGCCAAATAGAAACACCTTTAACTGGCAATAACGCCATGTGAGAAAATAACAAAATAATTTCAAGATGGTCTTATCTCTTTATGAAAACACATTACTTCGAGTTTCAGCGTTACAGATCAGTCCTTCCAATTGCCAGGGGAGTGCTGACAAATATTACCCTGAAACAAGCATGTAAGAGTTCCACCTGTTTAAATCCAGAATGCAGTGCCACTGCTCATCTTCTTCAGCTTTACAGAAGAGCCGGTATTGGTTCAATAGCGCTGAAGTGACAATGCAGAATTTATGTTCAGGCAACCAATTTCTCAGGGTAAGTTTCTCTGCAAACGGTTATAGATCAGGGTTTGTGGAGTAACAAGAAGTCAATCTGTATTGCATAATCACTGTCAACTCCACCACTCGGTGCGAGTTATCTGACACTCAGATATAGAAAAATGTGCCAGTCTCAGTGTGAATAGGGTGCAAACTGAATAAAGGAAGGTAAAGTGTGAGGAAGATCTATGTTTCAGTGGGTCCTACTGGTTTAAGAGCCCAGAACCTGTAGGTGTTCTACAGGGACCACCTCTTTTTGGACAGTATTTGAGGGAGCAAATAATTTGACTGTTAGAGGAACTGAACAGAAAACCATCATCAAATGGAAGATCCTCAACAATACCTGCATGTCTCTAGACAAGATACAGTCTTGAGGAGTAGTTACTGTCTCCTTAGAAGAAAGGATTCCACAACTGCGACTCCACATCTGCAGCACCCAGAGAAGTTTGAAAGGACACTCTGAAGACCACTCAGGCTTTAACAAGGATTGAAAGGAGGACCTTTCCAGAGTTAGTGAAAAAGTCAGAGAAAAATGACAATTTATCCGGGAATTCAAACCTGAGTGGTTAAACAGAGCCCCCACTTTTGCAACCTGACACTGCAACAAGGCAAAGGATGGAACATTTTTCAGATCATTGGAAAATTTAGTCTTATCCCTGAATTTACAGAACCTAGCCCTCCGGGCAGTCACAACCACAGATAAGAGGATAGGACAAATATACAGGAAGTCCCAGTTCCAGGGTTCAGATGTTTTTCTATCAATAATGTTCACAGCAAGATGACAGGAGAAAGAACTTCCCAAAATAGGCCAGCTGGCTCCAGTACAGCCTCATTAGCAGGCAATGGCACTCAGACGTGAATAACTAGCATAGAATGCTCATTAAGCTTTGTAAGGGCTCTGCCTCCTCATTAAAGGGAATCCCTACAGGAATGCACTTAGTAGATCCTGAAAGAAGCATTGCTCAGAGTTACAAATGTGGCTAGCATCTTCTCTCTAGGAAGACAGAGCATGCAGATATCTAATTCTGAATAACGTCTGCGAAGGTGATGCTCTCTTGAGAGCAAATTAAAGCTGTGTCATTTCTGGAAGTAGATACCTCTGCACCTCACCCTTTCACGCTAATACCACTGGGGCATGCAAGGCAAGTCTGAGTAAGTCTTACACGTGGAGCTTGTCTTGAGAAGGCATTTAATGAATCTAATAACCCAACAGGTAAAGAGAGTAAGCACTACTGTTAAAATGTCAGATTCTTCATTTCATCTGCTTTGTATCACTAGATTTATTTGTCAAGAGAAATTACCCAGAAAAAAATGCTCACCTCTGTACCTGGCCAGTCTGTAAAATAAAGCGCAACACTAAAGTATGCTCTTGAACAAAACGGCCCGTAGTCACAGGGATAACAAGGTAGTGCACCACCATACTGGCAGCAAGACTTCTTCTGCAACAGACTGCATCGAATTCAAAGCCCTTAATGGTGTCAGAAACAGAGAGGCAGGTTCAGGAGACCGCCTCATAACTGCAAGGACCAAATACTATTAGGTTCATGCCTCAGAGGTGTAACCAGCTGGTCCTTGTAAGACCAATGAAACCGCAGGCCACGCCTGTCAGGAAGGTGAAAAAGAAAAATGCGGGTGTATATTTCCACTTTTGCACTCACCATGAAGGTTAGTAGGAAGGTATGTTTCAGCCTGCTTGACAGACCAGTGCAACGGTGACCCTCTACATTTGAGATGTTTTACCTTCACTTTGATGAAGGACAAGAGTATCCTTTCATGAATCATAGAATGGTTCGGGTTGTAAGGGACCTTAAAGACCATCTATTTCCAGCCCCCCTGCCATGGGCAGGGACATCTCCCACTAGACCAGGTTGCTCAAAGCCTCATCCAGCCTGGCCTTGAACACTTCCACGGATGGGGCATCCACAGCTTCTCTGGGCATCTTGTTCCAGTGGTCACCACCCTCACAGTAAAGAATTTCTTCCTGATATCCAATCTAATCTACCCTCTTTCAGTTTGAAACCGTTACCCTGTGTCCTATCATTACACTCCCTTATAAAGAGTCCCTCCCTGTCCTTCCTGTAGGCCACAAGTCATGGTAGACTTCATAAGGGAACTTTCCCTGGTGCTATACAATCTGACTTTGAGTTGGCCAGCTCATGGAAGCCATGGAGTCCTGAATCTCATGAAGCTTTTGTAAGTGTCCAAAGTAGATACATCTGAAGTTTAAGCTTCAAGTCTAATTTTCATTTCAAAAGAATGACAGATCTTACTTGAATGCCAATCAGAGAATGGAATTCAAGCTTCTCAAGCTGCTTAAGTACAAAAGTGCTACTTCAGTAGAGTAGCTGATTGGGACTAACACAGCACTGGGCATTCTCTTCTTTGTACATGCATTGGCAGAGAACAGAAAAGGCAAAATGTTAATCAACTTCAGAAATACTGTGAAGCGAAAAAAACTCTCTGTTCTCAAGTGACAGATCATAAAGAACATTCTATTTATGTGAACGTGGACTTGACTTAGTAAAGAGAGTGGTAGATTCAAAGCAGTAAATACCGTCAGGAATGGAAGACATGCAGTATTGTCAATTGAATTATTATTTGAATATTAAGAGACATTAAACACGTCTATAAGCAAACAATCCTGGGTTTGGTTTTGTTTTGGTTTTTTGGGGTTTTTTTTGGTTTGTGTTTTTTTTTTTTTTTTTTTTTTTTTTTACCTTTTTTAGTGTCAAGTTTTATACAATATTTTATTGCAGACAACTAGTGATTAGCTACTGAAATTGAAGGACATCTTAAAAGTTAAGGTTCATCTGCAAACTTTGATCACAACAGAAAGTGATGACAGAAACTTTTTCTGCAGTTTTTCAAGTTATTTAAGGAAGTGATACAGCAAAGTAGTATTACTTCTAGCATATATTATGTTACTGTGCGCATAGATGCGTTTAAGTTTAAACAGTGTGTTCGTAAGAGTTTTCCTGAATTAAGCTGCAGATAGTGAGACCTTCCTCACCTGCAGAGTTGAAGAATTTATTTACCCATAAAATGAAGTAGTTCCCAGTGTGCACAGTCCCACCCATCCAGAGAAGGGAAATAATACAGAACATGTAGTGATATTAATAGAACCGTTTATGTATAGGACAATTAAGTCCCAGATTTAAAAATACTGATGTAGTCCTTGGAGAGGGAGGGTGAGGAGCGCAGGAGAGGTTGGGGGGGCGGGCAGAGAGGATTACTAGGGACTTGTCATAAAGACTGAGTCTGTAAATACAGCGATCAGGTGACTGAACTATATTTAGAACACCTCAAAATTCAGTAAAAATGCATTTATTGCTGACCTCAATTCTGAATATTAAAGAGAATATGAATCATAATGTCAAAGGATGTTGCAGCAGTAATGATCACGGCACTCATGGAATTCAGCAAGAGAACTAACAGCTTACATTTGTTACAAATCCATTTGAATAATCTGCAGTTGGCTATAAAATAGGGAAACTAAATCAAAGGCTTATTTTGATAAAACACTAAGTCAAAGTGTCTTGCAAAGACTTTTCAAAGTTTTTTCATGTTACTCAACTTTTCAGCATGAACTATACGATCAACGAGTCCTGCTGAATGACTGAAATTTGCTTTTGTACAAAACCTGAATGATTGGAAGTAAGACATTTACAGACAGAACTTAGTCAAGGCTAATGGGCTGGAATGGCATAATTACAGGAATGCCTCCCCACGATGCAGTGCTAGCCAGCCCCTGACATTTATGATTCAAAAGGATTTGTTTCAGGTTTGCATAAATCTCAGACATTCAAGTAGACTGAATTCCATTAAAATATTTTCTAACTTACAATATAATTTAAGAAAGTTTACCATAACTTTTGTAAGAGAAATATTTCTTTGACTTTATTTTCAAGTTTTCACAAGGACCCTTAGATTAAATTAAAGGAAAACGATCTACATTGGTTTATCAATTTAAATGGTCTGTTCTGAACTGTTATTTCATCGAGAAACAGTTCTAGAGACAACCTGAAATTATTTTTGGCATGGAAATAGGAAACTTCAGATGCTTTTCCAGGTTTATGCTTGCATTGTAATTGTAAAAATTTAAGAATTTAATTGGATTCAAGTATGGAGAAGAGTTTTTAGCACGATAGCCCAACACTTCAAAGCTCCTGAAAGAGTAAATTACAGCTATCACATGCGGGTCTCCTTGAAGCCGGCCACTGTTTTCACCACGATGAAAAGTTTAGGGCCACCTCTACAGAACATTACCATGCTATGTGATACAAACCAGAGAAATGCTTTTTTAAATTATTTTATCAGTGACATTAATTTCTTTACATAAACAAGAAAAAAAATCCTCTAATAAAATCTAGGGGAAAAGGCTACCATTGGTATATTTTGGACACTGATAACAAAATACTGACTTCTGAGATTTCTCACATGACTTCAAAGCTACTACTTAAACTAATGTTTAAGGTAGATACAGGACACGAGCTATGTACACGAAAAGATAAGTAGTGTATAAACCATATAAACTGCTAAAGATAGATATAAAAGGGTCATCTGAGTAACAGAAATGGTTAATTACATCAAATATATACATAGAACAAAATGCATGGCTAGGAACATATTTCTTAAGAATTTTACCTCAGATTAATAAAGCATCATTAATATAACTTGATTAGGGAGTTTTCTTGTCTTTGCAACTATACTAAAATAATACCTACATCCTGATTTTGCAAATTGCTGTAGTTCATCCAGATCCTGGTTCTTGTTATTTGAATACAAAGTCAGAACCTGTGCCCTGTGTGCTGTTTTCAACAAAGTTTGGCCCAGAATAATGCAAGGCTTGCTAAGCTGGAAAACTGCGCTTATAAGGAAATCAGTGATGAA
Source organism: Rissa tridactyla (assembly GCF_028500815.1). Lineage (NCBI taxonomy): Eukaryota > Metazoa > Chordata > Aves > Charadriiformes > Laridae > Rissa > Rissa tridactyla. The sequence goes on from NC_071466.1 coordinate 202,471,579, forward strand.
GAAAGGTAAATGAAGTAACCCTGGTGTATTACTTATAATGAACCCAGTAAAATGGGACAAGAACAAACATCAAACAAGAGTAACCAATTCGTGAACATTCACTACAGTGCAGTTACTATTAAAGGGAAAAAAAAACCCAAACCAAACAACAAAACGCCCACAAAAATTCCAAATCAAAAGATATTACCATCCCATGAAATGTCCAGCTATACCTTTAAATGATTGCTTTTAATGTCATATGTGAACTTGTAGCATATATTTAGATAAAAATGGTGAAATATTTTCAACTACTCAAAGATTACTTAGGAATAGACAACGAAGATTGTTCACATAATTTGTATTTTAAATATCTGTACATCTGTATGAACAATGGTTTGCAAACATCAAAATCCTCTCAGTGGGAGAAAAATACGTTGATCATAAGAAAGTTTTTGATAAATTTAGTAGGGTAAATAGAAAATATTTGACACTCTGGACTGCCTCGTTGTTTGGGAATTGTATTATTGAGAACAATAGAAATACAAGTAGGAATGTTTTGTTTTGAAACAGTGAGGGTTTTCTTCCTTGATGCTTGAACAAAAGGCAATAAAGATTTATGATGTGTTAATTTGCGAACTAGAAAGAAAAACATTTTTAAGATAACTATATTCCAACTATTTCTAATGCAAGACGTGATGAAGTCGAAAAAAATTTTGGATGAGTCAATTCCTTTGCTAATTGTCCAAATTGAAACTTAAATTATTATAGTCTATAAAGAAAGACTTCTTTTGTACCTAACAATTTATTCTCTCTTAGAAGCCATGTCTGTCAAGATACCTCACAGCAAAAAAACCCCCACAATCTCACCTCATGAAGCAGCACGTATTCATCCTACATTCAAGAACGACATACTTACACAATTGATTTTTCAAGTCTGCTCCCCTGTGATCCAACTATTTCTCCCAGCGTACAAAACATCTGTCCCAAAAAATCCTGAAAAGCAGTAACATAAAACCTCAGAACTCATATTTCACATTGAAATTCAGTTTCCCATTTATCTGGGCTGTTCACTATTGTAGAACACATGCTGTAGAACGCACCTTAATAATAATTATGCAAAATGAATCATAAAACAGACTTGCTACTACATATTTTACATAACACTGGGTCTCGTTTACAGAAGTAACTCTAATGCACTCCACTTACTGTTTTTATATTGCCTTTTTCGTCAACAAAAGAGAAACAGATGGAAAAAAATTAAAAGCCTTAGAAACACGACTGTTTCTTTACCTTCTTTAACTGGAGCATTTTAATAAATTTCTCTTTTATCAAGAGATTCTACACTTATTCTATTAATTTCTTAGAAGTTAATTATGTTGGCAGAAATTCAAGTCTGTGCAGGACCTGTACGAGCATCCTGGATTGCTTTAATGAGACTTTATTTTTGCGTTTTATAATTTAACTGTATCACTAAAAATCAGCTAATTTTCATATTATGTCTCCCTGTAACATACGTGGTATAAAAATATGAATAGATTTTCAACCTGTTGTACGAGTATTGAAAAAAAATTTATTCTGCAGTCACGCTCCATATCTTGCAAGTGATAAGAGCTTGCTAGCACTGCTCTTCCCAGCATCGCGGGCAGCAGCGGTAAGGATAAATTTGTGAGATTTGTTCACAAACAGTAATGAGAATTGAAACGCTATATTTCCTATACAGCAAACCATAGCTTTATGATATGGTATATAGTAGCGAATATCTGTACAAGCAGTTCTGACTCTTCTGTCAGCCCAGGCCACTCCTTCCCATCTCTGAGCTGGGTTAGTTATGGGTCCGTACAGCGAATTGGATCCGAGAACTAATCCCAGTGAAGAGGAAAATAACCCTGCAAAACCCACATTTTTTAACTACGTCCTTTAACTGATCTGTCACTGAGGCACTTCCATATAGATTAAGTCTTTAAAATGGCTAAAATTCATCTGAAAATACTCAGCTCCTCATTAATTTTTAAAAACATCAGGCGTGACTTATTCTAAAGTAACATCATTTTCTACACTGAAATCCCGTATTCCACAATTTTCTTTTTTTTTTTTTTGGTGGAGTTTCTATGATTAATTCCTATTAGTTCCACAGCTTGTTATTAATGACAATTGTTCATTACTCTGTGGTTTTTTTCTTAAATCAGGAAGTTACCATGAACACAGAAGTCTGATTTCAGGTAGCCAGTTTTATAAACATTATTACAGTCAGCTACAATGGCAGCACTGTCTAGTCTGGTTACTTCATACATCCATTATAAAACGTGCTTCATTTGCTTCTCGTTTTGCCAAAACTGAGTCACTGAAATTGAAATTCTTCAGGCTGACTCTTTCTTCATGCCCCAAACTGGTCAACTGTTAAATGCTGCCCAGTATTTCCAAAGGAATGGGTCAACAGCCTTTTTTTTTTTTTTTTTTTTTTTAAGGAACAGGGAAGATCTTGTTTTCCACACAAGGTGACTATGACTCATGAGCAGTCTAGCCATGCAAATGCTACCAGCCTAACGTTTTTCCGACACACCAAGCTCCCACTGCATGGATACGAGCAAAGCTCTGCTCACTTCCTACCTACTCACTGCCCAAATTCTTAAGAGCTATGGCAAAGAGACACAGGAACCTGGCAGCAAAAGGAACAATCCAAAGCACTTGGGAAACGATGGAAATAAATTGCTATAGGTAAAACAGCCATTTCTAGCTACCACCTCTCACAGGGTTCTCAGAGACATCTTCTTCGTGTGCGTAATATTATATGACAGAGTTTGGATGTCTTCAGCACAGATACCAAGTCTGCACCAATCTGTACAGATGTCCTCTTAAAGACAATGGGGGGAAATAGATATTTCCAATATTAATGTTACTGCCTAAAGAATAAAGTTTCCCTCCACAACGGAAGATTCCAGGAAATTGGCACCGTTTAAAAAACAGGACCTAGTGCATCTGAGTATGCTTAGCCTGTACCAGTTAGAATGTAACAGGCACATATGTAATTCAAGATCTACTTGAATAGTCTTCAAAGGAACATTGGTTTGTTTTCTCATTGGTTTGTCCTTTTTTTCCCATGGGTTCAGCAAGATACTCAAACCTTCAACTCCTGTTCCAGTAACCAAACAATGAGATGTAGGCTATATAGTTGCATATATCTTTCTTTGCACTTTCATAGTGAATAACTTATCTTGTGTCTTATCTTTTTTCTTGAAAGTTTAATATGAGTTTTTTGTACAAAGAAGTATGTTTCGGGGAAAAAAAAGAAAAGAATTCGTATAAACTAGTTACTACAGAAGTGCAAACCATCTTGAGCAGATGCCCAGGATGAGGCTTTATCCTTGTTGAAGACACTATAGGGAAGACTTCCATTTTCATTGCAGTTATTCAGACCACCTTTCCATGATGACAGAGATAGAGAACAGCTTGTCAGGGGCTTTAAATCTTTACAGGGAGGATCTAACTGGAGATCAATGGCTAAAAGTCTTATCTTTTTACCATGAAGCACAAACACACAACATTCCTTCCATTATTCCCTTTTCCTTTGCTCCAGACTCTTAAGAGATTCTCTACAAAAAACCTTCCTGTATTTATTTAAAAAGTTCCCTCAGAAGCCTCTGAATTCTACTCTTGCATCTCTAAATTTCAAAGTTATTATTGAGTCCCTTCCACTTCAAGACAACACGAGCATAAAAGGTTTCTACTAATATTAAATGTGACACAATCAAATCACGTTCACAATTTTTAGAACCCAAAGAACTATCAACAAAACGCAGCACATGACGTATCTGAAAAGGTATACATGTGTGCTTAAATATGCTCTTTAGAGGAGGAATGTCCCATTAAAATTATACTCATGAGCATTATATATGTTATTAACCACAGCACAATCACTGGTTTTGTCTCTATGCATCTGGTATTACTTACAGTCAAAAGAAAGTAAACATATTTAAGAAAGTGTTAGCATTTCAGCACAAGAACGTATAATAGCGAGGAAAAACTTACATGTTTGGATAGATTAGGACTCTTTGAGTCAACATCATAGCTTTAAAAAAAAAAAAAAAAGAAAGTTATATCAGAGTTGCCAGATGACAGATCTGACGACAATGTAAAGAACCAAAAATCAAACAATCTTTCACCTATTTCAATGTGTGAAATTTACACAAACAGATTCATGAAGTCTCACCAGTAAAGAAGGCGAATGGAATGACCACAGATTACAGGATTACCGTTCACTAACTATTTGAAATGAAATAGTTTCCAGTAAAGTGCAGGCTACTAAAAGAAATCATTCTGATATTCCTGTTTGAACTATGAAAGCTGCCAAACACCAGAACAAAAATTAAAAGTTAATCTTGGAAAACAAACTAAATTGTGAATTATTTTCTTAGGTAATTTTTCAGTCATTTGACTAATTATATAGAAATAACTGACAATAAACTAAATCGCTTCTAGCAAGAATTTGACTTGTTCTTTTCAGCTTATCATAATCTTGTTCTTTCTCCAGCTAGAAAATGCCATTGTTTCCCTTCCACTATGAAGTCATATTTAAAAAAAAAAAGTACTCTCCGAAATTCTTGGGGGATTACTGATTGCTGTACTTCCATAGTCGTCCATCTTCATCAGATAACCCATATGAACATTTTTATCAAACCCTACATTCGGATTCAATACCAGTAACTAAACTGAAAATGTATCCTTAACACCCGCCTCAGCCTCCCCTGCCTGTTTCCACTCCCACCGCGTGGTACCCTGTCCCTTTGGTTGTGCTGCCACAGCTGGTTGGTGGGATGCACCGTGGACCAGATCACAGGTCAGGAGGACGGGAATACCATAACGTAGCCGGATGTGGTGCAGCACAGTCAAAGTTTCAGAAGCATATTTGTAAACAAAGAAAGGACTATAGAAATCACTAACACCAGGGGTTTGGGGTTTTGTTGGGTTTTTTGTTTGTTTGTTTTAAAAAACGTAATTGCATACTGTCTGATGAAATTGAACAGAAAAACACAACTGGTAATTTGACCTGAGGGCTGGCTACACAGCTAAAACAAAGAACTACTTCACTGGCAAAGTCAGTTACAAATGATGAAATAGGAACAGAAAGGAGCCTGAGACTCTGGTGGCTGTACGGTTTGGGAGGGGGCTCGTGCTCATTTATCAGAACACCAAAAAAGTCAGAGATATACCGGCAGCTTTCTTTTTTGTTGCAAAAATATGAATCCTATGAGGAGTTTCTTTCTTTGAAAAATAACTTTGGCCAACAGCACTACAGAATTTCACTGAGGAATTTAAAAAAGGAAGCCTTCTAAAGATGCTTCTTTCCTGATCTGAATCGGAGTTTTAATCCGTAAGTAGCTATATGAGATTCATATTTTAAAGTCTGAGTTCTACAATATTTCATTTCTTATTCTATCATTGTTATAGGGCTCTAAAGTAAATTCACAGATTATGGCTATATGGGCACTTGCAGGCAAACATTAAAAACAGTTATTCGGCTTTGAGTTGAAAATGCACTTGTGTCCATGTAATCCAGAACAGCAGCAGAAAGCAGTCGGGTTTTTCTGATAAGTACAGAGTATGTTTGATATTTACAGCTTTTCATAAATAAACAAACAGGAGTCCATTTCTTTGAGTACATGAAGAATCAAACGGGAGCCTGTATTTCCCCTTCCAGGTCCAAGTGCTTTTCAGATAGCACTTACCCAGAAGTTCTTTACAGATTTTCCTTTCTTTGCTATCTTTGAAGCTTTATTTCCTTAGACTGAGCCTAGCTTTCTCTTTCCTGGTTCATTTCTTTGGCTCTTCACTCCCATTGCACTGCATCCTCCCCCTCCCCCCTCCCCATAACATCCGTGCATCCTTCGAGGAGCAAGAGGCAATCAAATCAAGATTCCTACACAGCCCCAACTGTGTCTTTATTTCAGCAACGCTTTACCCATACTTGGAGGAGAATCCTCTATTTCACAAAGTGACTATCTCTTAAAGTTATTTTAAATAGCAGGCAACAGTTAAGACTCATCAGATTTAATGACATTAAACCCAACTTCTAAAATAAAAAAAATAAAGTCTGCACCAGGCTTCCATGGTGAAGAAGAAAGTATTTGCACCTAGCCATCTAGAAGCACCCTGTAGTCTATCTTGGCATTGAGTATTTCCTTCCACTCTTTGAAATAGTTGAAGTTTAGATGGAAACAGCTAGCTGCTATCGGTGTATTCAGTACAACAGAACCTTTTTCCTCACCCATCCCTCCAACATTTCTCGTTAACTTAGGAAGCATTCTGACATGCTATAAAAAGACATTTACAGCTAAAGAAAAATTAGACATAGGGTTTTTCTTTGTTTCCACAACATAGGAAATGCTGCCATTCAAGAGCATTTCAGTACACCCTGCTGGCAACTTAAAACAAAATCTGAAAAACTACGTAACTTTAGCGTTGCTAACATGCATCTACCAGGCATCATACTTTTTCTTCCACTGCTATGGGAAAAATCATGACTAATGTGATCACTGCCCTATTTATTTTAGGCCCTGCTTAAAGTACAGATTGCCTTGCATTCCAGAAACTCGGGGGGAGAATCAAGAGACTGGCAGAGTCACTCTGAAGCAACTTCTTGGGTAAGTAAATGCCACATTAAGACTAAAGCCTAGAAGATTTTAAAAAAGGCTTTAGCATGAACTTGCTGGGAGATTTTAGGCAAATTATGAAGTCTTTCTTCATCTGCTTTGCTGTCTACAAGACAGAAATGTAATAAATGCAATCTCTATATCAAGGCAAACTTGCAATGTAACTTTAAATTGGGAAGCGATAATACTACAACTTACCACTGCTATAATCAACACCTGAGTAGGATTTGTCACAATTCCATTACACAAATCAGGAAACCTAAATCTTTAGGATTATATCTTTCTTGATATATTTATTCAGTAAGTGGCTTAACAGAGGATTCTCTTAAATCTCTCTCAAGAACAAACAAACTAAAAGAAATACACATGAAGGCAGAAATCTTAAGAACACAAAATAGGAACTGACAAAACTCAAGCTAACTCCTTGCAAAGGAAACGAAAAGAAAAAGGAAAAGGGTTCAACTAAAAAGGACATGTAAAGAAAAATTGTGGCCACTATGCATACTACACTGCAACAACGGGTGCATGGCTTTCCCTTACTTATCTAAGAGGGATATTCAACTGCTCTCTCATAGACCAAGGTCAGGAAGAATTGCTAATAAAAAAAGAGGATGTAAATTAAAATAACAAGACAAGCTTGATTATCACAGAGACTGAAATAATAAGAATAGGGTGATACGTAACAGATGACGTGCAAGGTAACTGAACTCTCTGTATTCTACTTTCCAAAGAATAAAGTGCAAATCAAACCAATTCCATCGCCTGAATGGAATGAGTACATCTGGAATAACGTCAAAACTTCTAGAACGTCACTGCCTTCATTTTAAAATCTTAGAATTTAGTATACTTAGATGCATACTGGCATTTATTTTAGTAAAGAAAATTTTGTTTCTGTACTACTTGTACAACGTTTTATTTCTGGACAGTATATCCATACCTGTTTTATTGACATCCTTAGCTTTCTATTTTCAAGAAGTAATGATTGTGAGTATGATTGCACTTTGACTAGTTAACACCTGCCAATTTCTTAAAACTCAGTCATTATTATGTTACATTTTTATTTCTGAGGAAGCAACGCTAAATCAATCTGAGGAAGCAATGCTAAATCAATTTATGAACGTATTCCATGTCAATAGATACTATCTAATTTCAAGTTAATTTTACGCTGCAAAAAACTTAATATGTTTACAGAAGCTACACTACTAGAGTCAAAGATTGTTAACTTACAAATCAAAGCGCAGATTCTCTCTTTCTTCAAAGAAGTAGTCCATTATAAATTTTCTTACAAAATCTGGATTTAAAGTATTATCAATTACTTCTGTTCTTCCAAACTGTAAAAGAAAAGTATAAGTTTAAGCCACACGCTATAATGAAGTACAATTAAGCAGACTGCCAATACCAGCAATATGTGAGATATCAGAGAGCCTGTAAAAAATTCTCTTAAACAGATGCCATAAAAGAAAATGACTGTGTTCACATGAACAGGTCAGTTATCCGTGGATGAAGAGAGACTAGCAGAAGATCTCCTATTTCAATATAAAAAGTGGTGCACACCCCGTATCATATGACCTAAACTTTATAAACATCAGCTCCCAAAGCCGATCAGAATCCACAAAAATTTGGGGAAGAAACTCAGTAACATAAAAATCCACTGTTTCCTCAAAAAACAACAGCAAGCAAAAGCTTGCAATTATTGCTTATTTCAGATAGCTTTAAATATTAGGGAACACAGTTCTTCCATTATATCATTTTTGCATTATCCAGCTCCTATTTCACTTCAGTTCAGTTCTCTCTTCATCTCTCCTCTCCCTGACTTTCTGCAAAATGCCTTTTCTTTCTTAGTGTTTCTTGGTGGAGGGAGAGCCTCAGCTCTCATCAAGCCGAAAATATTTTAGTTTTACAAAAAAAAAAAACCAAAAAACCCCAAAAAAACAACCCCGAACACTTTTGATTGACTTCAGTTCATATACATCACATATAAATGACTGATCATAAAATATCAGTGTAATAATTTTGTTCTTGTTTTAGCTGTTCTTTCAAGATACTCAGAAAACAAAACAAAAATGAATGAGTTATTACTGAAATGAGCATTTCATTTTGTCCTAGATACTGAGCACATCAAGACATAATTTGAATATAATCTACTGAAGAGTTTTTTGACAGTCTGCTGAAAGATCATCATTAAGGAGTCCTGAAAACTGCAATTTGTGACTAGAGACTTTTGAATGACTGAAAGACTGCCAACCTCTTCATTGACAGGACTCAACTAAATCAATGAACGTGGATAAAGAAAGAATATACCTTCTTGTAACTGAAGGTTTTTGAGATGTATTTCCTAAAAAATGTTTTCACATCACGGATATGAATCTAACCACTATAACCTGCACGGAGCTACTCAGCCTCCAACAGGAGCCTCCCTGTCCCGGCCCCTGCATGCTTAACATATACTTGGTACAGAAGGACAGAGCATACTCCACCGTCTTTTCCTCTCTGTTCTTTCATTGCTTGATTCTTATTAAAATAAAATGTCAAAGAACTCCAGCCACACTATTTGTGTGCTCTAAAGAAACTCCGTTATTGTCAGCAACTCTTTTTTTTTTTTTCCCCTCCTTTGAATGACCGTGCTCGCATTCAAACTGCAGGGGGTTGCCTCCAAGCACCATTCATTCACACGGGTCATCTGGAGAAGAGGGCCTGTATCTCAGAGGACGACTGCTTTGCAAAAAGCAACTACCCACCCAAAGGTCTCAGGTACAACAAAATGTTCAACAAAAGTTAATACATCTTCAAGACACAGCTCTATCTATAAAGTCTCAGGAAAAGAAACAAGCCTCAGAAGTGACAGAGCAGTGATTTGCGTCTACAGAGTGTGCTTGAATCCTGTTAGGTACCTTCACTTTTGCTATGCTGGGAGATGTCCAATTGGGACAGCCTTATTCAGAGATCTCCATATTCTACACTCCCTATGAAAGACAGAGAAGCAAAACTATCTTCCCAATGAACGATACCATCTCCAAATAAAAAGGTAAAGAATATTTAACATTTAGCGTCTATTAGCATACTCCTTTGCTTTACATCAAGTCTTAAAATCCAGGTGGACTGATTTCCTGGCCTCATTGGAACCTTGATAACCCCTGCAAGAAGGCTTCTGAATATGTTCTAAGGCACAAATTGTTTAGAAAGCAAGTTTGCTCATTACCCATCACTGTATTTCTTCAGCTGTGCTAAGCTAAAGCAACTGCAATGAAGGGGGTAAGCATTATACAGACATAGGCAGGAGAAGTCTCCAGAAGCTCCCCAGAGTGATGAAGATACTGGATATTCAAAATAAAATCCCCCAGTCTCTTAACAGAGGACTAACACAGGATGCACGTGATGCCGGAAACAGATCAGAACACGAACAAATAGTTTGATCCTTACTGTTTTGGGTGAAAAAAAGTCGGTCTTTTGAGAAATGATTCAAGGTGTTCTCTGAAACGCTGTGATAAAGTTGAGTGGCAGAGTGCTGTAAAACACTCTCTTGAACCGTGACTACTATGGCCAAGTTTTAATCAACAAGAAACAGTATCAGTGATAGAAAGCTGGCATTTCTGTGGGAACAAGTACGGCTGGAATACTTGCCTGGGCTAAAGGGCCTTTCTTTCCCCTCTGAATGGTAGAGTTCAAGTTTTATGTACTTTCAAAGCCTCCAATCAGTTTCTAGGGCAAATAAATCTCAGTGTTTACAAATAAAATCTTCCCCTGTCAGCTGCATGCTTTATAACATTCCACAATGTTCAACAGCCAGGAAAAACTGAAAGCTGGAATGGCTGATAAAATGAAATATGCAGCAATATCTAGGCATTCAGTACTGTTTGAAGGTATGCACTGAAAATGAGAAGCTACTCTCTGACACGAGCCAGTAGACAGCAGTTTATCAGACCAGGGGTGAAAAATTAAAAACAATGGGGTCATAAGGACCATCCATTTTGCAGTTCTGAACAGGAATATATTTAATCTCTATATTTTGTCCCCCTCAAGTGTCCTATTTCTTCTGTTTGCACTCTTACAGTAAACTGTCCAAACTCTCTCAAAGACTGGAATCAGCTGCATAAAGAGGAGATTTGTCCTTGGTACTGCTATCTGATAAACGCTGACCTCCTCTAGTAGGGAGGGACTCTGGGCCTTCAAAAAGAAGATGCAACCATGACTGCACTGTAACTCACAAAGCCACCAGAGGCACAGCAAGTAAGCAAAGAACATGTGTCAAGTTCTGGTAGTCTCTCATGCTACGTCCAACAGAATCAGACACGCATATACAAAGATATCCATGAAAATATCTCCCAGCTTGTGCAGATTCAAGCAGCAAATTGTCCTGTGAGATTCCTTAATCACCAGGCAGGGAAAGAAATGTTACTGAAGTTCTTTAAATCCTCAGATTAGGACAAGCCTGAAGGAGAGTAAGAGGATCTTACTCAGTCATATGGGACCTACAGTTCTATATACATGGAAGATGCACAGAAACAAAGAACACAGGGAGCTGTAGCATAAGAAAGTCTACTTTCTGCTGCCAAAGTCATCATCTAAATTCAAAGGCACAAAGCCAAAATAACTTCGTAAGCTCACAGGACAGCTTGTCAAAAGAGTCCATTTAGGAGCGCTAATACCTCTCTCGACAAACCTCTGGCTTGACACCTTCATAAACAGATGATTTTCTGACAGTACAATCCTTCTTGAAATAGTAGTGTCAGTTTGGACAACAGAAGGATATACTTGACTTTGGAAAAGCCATTCAGAGGAGAAGAAAATTAATGGCTAAGAAAAACAGACAAGAATCATAGAATGCTTGAGGCTGGAAGGGACCTTGGGTGATTGGCCAGTTCCACCTTCCTGCTCAAAGCAGGATCAGCTAGAGAAGGTTGTCCAGTCAGGCTTTGAGTATGTCCAAGGACAGAGACACCGCAACCTCTCTGGCCAACCTGTTCCAGTGTACGTTCACCTTCACGGTGAAAAGGTTTTTTTTCTCATGTTAAATAGAATTTTCGGTATTTCAATTTGTACCTATTGACTCTTGTCCGTCCACTGGATACAGCTGTGATTAGTTCATCTCTGCCTTCTCTACTGCCTCCCATCAGGTACTTACAAACACAGATAAAAGGTAAGCCTTCTCTTCTCCAGGCTGAGCAGTCCCAGCTCTCTCACCCTTTCCTCATACCAGAGATGCTCCAGTCCCTTTAACACCGTTGTGGCCCTTTGCCGGACCCACTCTAGTATGTCCGTATCTTTCTCACGGAGGGGAGCTCAGCGCTGGAGACAGCCCTCCAGCTATGGTCTCACTGGTGCTGAGGGCAAGGATCAGCCCCCTTGACCTGTTGGCAATGCTGTCCCTAATGTGACATGGGACGGTGGGCTTGTACCTCAAAAAACCTCTCCATTTAACTCAGCTGGAAGGTACGAGGGGACTGGGGGTGTGACAACTTATACAAGTGCATGAAAAAGCAAGATACAGGCACACAGCCAGGCAAAGGAAAGGACTGTTCCCTTTGTTCCTACATACCCTAAAATGATTGTGACTGGAGGGGGACACAGACACTCACCTCAGACAAAAACCCAGCTTATTTATACAGCCTTCTGGACTCTCTCACAAAGTTCAACAAAGACAAATTTGAAGTCCTGTGCTGGTACTGGGGACTGAGTGGTGGGGTACGAGCTGCGCAGAAAAGGTCCTGGTGCAGCCATGAGGGTTTGACAACACATCGGGTTGTACGAGGGTCAGCATAGACCCTATTCAACACATGTGGGGCCTCACCTGGAAAACTGGGTACAGTTTGGGTCTCTAAATACAATGGAATCAACAGACTGGAGGCAGTTCAGTTAAATGGACCCTAAAAAAAAACCAAAAACAAACCCCAACCCCCAATCAGCAGGCTGGAGCACACAACTTAAAAGCTGATGGAGTTTGGAGAAGGGATGGTTTACGGAAGATCTATTTCCACTACCATCCTCCACTACCTAAAGAGCATTACAGAAGACAGAGCCAAACAGCTGACAGCACAACCAAGAGACAAGATGCAATAGTGAGAAGTTACAATAAACAAAATTTTGAAGGAATATAAAGGAAACACTCTTGCAGAATGAGGGATTAAGCACTGGAATGGGGCACCCAGAGAATTATGCTGTCTCTGCCGTTATAGAATTTTAAACCTTAGCTGGGAAAGGCCCTGAACAACCTGGCCGAACTTTGAAGATGGCTTTGCATGGATCAGGAGGATGAACCAGACACAGCAAATGAGTCGGAAGCTGGATAACACAAGAGTTCCTTTCACCTAATTTATTCCATGATTGTGTCATAATTCATACCTTGGGTTTTCAAGTTTTATAGTTCCATTAGAAACAGAACTATGTATGAATTCAAAGGAAAAGTTACTTCAAAATGAAAAAAATAGCTATAAAATGGCAGCTAAATGTTAGTTTTAAGTTTTCAGAACAGTAAAATATCATAAATTTATAAGTACTTTTCGTCCCTTCAAATCTGCATTTTTTTCAGTAAACAATATTCCACTTTACACTATAACCATGTTACACTTGGGAAATCTTTCAGACTTGATTTAAAATGCGTGACAGAAGTGTATCAGTAAAAGAAGATAAATGTGGAATATGCTGATGATTTAATCACACTGAGACCAGAGAAGGCCTAACAGAATGCCCGTTACACTGCTATCTTTGTCTCTCATCAGTTACACTGCAATTGTTACAAAATTCAAGAGACTGAATTTAGTGGCACTGCTAACTTTTCTCTACCTTATTTTAAATTTTTTTTTTTTAATTGAAGCTTCAGTTTTTTGGTCTGTTTACTTTTTTCCAAGGGCTACACAAAGGATTTCTTCACATTAGAATAATATAACTAATTACTTAACCGACAAATTACTATTAAAATGTATCTTATAGATGACGTTAAAACGCTGGCCTCCAAAAATCACCAGTCTACACTTTTCAGCTAAATGAAACATCATCTTTTAAAATCTGTTTTCCCAATTACCTATAGCCTTTTTTAAGCAGAACAGGTTATTTCTATAATCCAATCACTTACGACTAATAACATAGCTGCTAATTAATTAGTTCTCCGCATAGCTTAGTTTCCCCACTAACAGTTGTGTAAAGGTAAAATCTTAACATGACCAATAAGCAAATGCCTTTAGAAATGTCATTCAGGAGAGTAACAGAATCCATTTAACTGTTTAAAGGAAAATAAACATTCAACAAAGAAAATCAAGAACAGAATCCCTTTTCTGGCTTTCCTGAGATGGAGTCTTTGTCACCTCATAATGCAAGCTCTCCTGGTACAAGAGGATTTTTAAAATTTATTTAGTCATTTGAATTTTTAGACCATCTCAATCTAGTCATCCAGCCTGGGCTCTGAGGTTAATGGAAAATCATAACCTTCGTTTTATCATCAGAGTTATAAAGGACTAGCAAGTTGGGTAAGTCCAGTATCAAAGATACGAAGCAACTACTTTAAATATGATGGTCTAACCCAACCCTCTGATGACCACCTTTTATATCAATTAATTATTGAATTAATTCATGCTGAATTAATTCTTGCTCCAACTTTATGGTCATGAGTGAACTTGAGAATAATACCAAGTACGCCCTCTTTTCTTGTATTTTAAAATTTTCAGTGTTCTATCACAATTGCAATGAAGTTGTTCCAATAATTAGTCACTCCCATTCTGAAAAATTAGTTGTTGTTTCTTGTCCGATTTTTATTTCGCTTCCTTTTCCATCTTTTTGATCCTTCTATACACCTTTGTTAGCCAGAAATGTTTTCCATTATGAAATTTATGTTCTTAGTGTTGATATTTATAGCTGATTGCAATTATCCTTAATTCACTCTTCCATTAGGAAAATAATTTAATGTTTTTTTCAGTGCAGCACATTATTTTAATAATTTAATAATTCTTTAATTTTAATAATTCATTACTTTTATCTCTAGTCTTTTGTCTTTTAAACATCTTTCTTGAAACGTGAGCAGTCAGAACCTAGTATTCTGTTACAAGTCTAGGAAACTAAAGAACTAAAAAAAATGGTTTAAACTATCACTAGGTTCTTGGCTCTGATCTAAATGGCTTTTGAAAATTCTTTAGGAAGCTCCAGGTAACACTCTCCATTGGAAGCCCATTGTACAGAATGGGACATGAGCACACAAAAGACAATCCTCTTCTCAGTTTGTAATCTAGCTTCACTACATGTGAACAGAACAACTAAGAAACTTGAATTGTGGAGAAAAAAAAAGCAGTACCAATAAATTGAGCCTGTTATAACAATGACTAATAGACTTAAATAATCATAATTACAGAGACCACACGGAAACAAACAAAAAAATTCACAACTGCCAAGCCTACGCTAGAAAAAGCAAAAAGCATAGTTGTAAGATGTTCTGCAGTGTGTTTGTCCCAAAGGAAGAATAAGGTTCTTAATATATAATCTCATACTAATTATCAGAAAAAACAACAACAGACCTCTAACATGCACACAGGCACTCATATGAAATCTGCTACTGCACATACACGATGGCGATTTCTACATAAGCCTTTTTAACTGATGGTCGTACGATCATGAACGTATAAAAACCAGAAAGGATTCCTCACTTTTCTATACTTTGGCTTTTTTACATTAATGGTTTCCTTTGAAAGGAAACATGACTTTCTTGAAAATATGATGTTCTTTTATTCCAACTGTCTTAATTCCCTCAAACAGTTGATTCTTTCAAGAAATCTGCCAGAGAAAGCTTTGCTGTGAGAAGAGTATCATGGAACAACAAGATTTATTCTTTCCTCACAACTGGGACAGTATAGGCTTCTTCCGTGCTCTCCATTCCTTTGCTTCCTTGTACTGAAACTTTTTCCACTATCTGCTATAAACTACATTCCTATTTATGCCATGTCCCTCCGCTACAGAAGATACGAGCTATTGTTCCAACGAAACTTCACCAGTACTTTAAAAAAAACCCAAAGTCTAAATCCCAATAAACATCTATTATAAAACGTCTAGCCTTTGTCATTTTCATAAAGACAGACTTCGAAATCTACAAAGGAGACTCAAAAGATGTGGAAATTTACTCAGGATGTAAAATAACATTTGGCAGCTAATGAAGCTGGAAGTCAGCATGGTGAGGACCAGTGAGGGAGCAGACTTCCAGACAGGTATACAAAATTAATTTGCATCCAATGCATTGTTACAGTAGATGGACCAGAAGCTCAGAGCCTCACTCCATAGGAAGTTCCTTAACACCTACCACTGGTGGATATTTATTGCCAGTAGAACTGCAACCGGTTGAGTATTTTACAATGTCTATTATTTATTTAACGTTCACCTTTGAAGTGCTCCCTCTTGTTTTCAGAATTAACACCCTCTTTGAAGTGAAGAAATTCTTTCAGTATATTATTTAAGGCTTCTGTAGATAAATAAGTTAGACTTATTTGTGTCCTCACAAAGTAAGGGGAA
Source organism: Rissa tridactyla (assembly GCF_028500815.1). NCBI lineage: Eukaryota > Metazoa > Chordata > Aves > Charadriiformes > Laridae > Rissa > Rissa tridactyla. The sequence goes on from NC_071466.1 coordinate 202,487,688, forward strand.
GTAAGTATTTTAAAACCAAAGCTCAGATTCTGATAATGCATTTATTGCCATTTATACTAAATTGAAATACCTGATGATCACACTGTAAGTGAAAACTGGGAAAATGTTTTGAAAAACAAGAGCCCTATTAAATTGAGAACAAAACATCTAAATTCTTTGCTAAGGATATGGTGTGCAAGAATAACACTGGGTAATAACGCTGGAATCTGAATAGCAGGCAAACAGGAGTCAGTGCCCAGAAAACACCTACCCTTCATTAAATGAAGGGTTTGATTCAACTATTGTATTGAATCCATCTGAATAGCTTAGCTGAAGGGGAAACAAAGCACACTGCTAGAATAGAATGCTAGGGAAATTATGGAGATTATGAAATTATTTACTGTGTTTATGATCCTCAAGCATTTTCTGCAGTGTTCAAAAGAAAATAATTAGGCAAAAGAAGGAAAAGAACTATGCATAAAAGGATACGGAATAGAAACAACATAAAGTATGTTGCCATGACTGAACACCATTCTTTAATGTCTACACATATCATCAGTCACTTATTGTTTGTCTCTGTTTTGTTTTCTCCAAACAATTCTAGGTGACTTCCACCTCTACAAGCTAGTAAAATATTAAATAAGTGTTTAAATGCAATAAAACAGACACATAGACAGAATTTTATTGAAAAACACAGTATTAGTGCATTCACCACTGCAGGCAGAATAAGCACAAAAATAAAGATATGAGACTACCCAGCTAACATACATACCAACTAACCTTCTACCCACCACCTTATTTTTTACCACTGGTATAAATATAATACACCACAACATATAAAATGCAGTCCTGACTCAGCCCTTCTATCATGTCAGCCTCTGAGTTTTGACTGTCATAACAGCTACGAGAAATGGGCTTCTACTCACCAAACTTTACATCTGATATAGTCAAAAATGTAGGCTTTTGATCATCACTTGGAGGCATTTCTAAAGAATGATTCATCTGATCTAATGCAGACGTCTAAATTAGGTCTGATGAACTGCCCTCAGGATCTTATCTTTTTCCATTAACTATAAATAGTTTAAACAGTCAACTGAGTTGTAAATACCTAGACCTTTTGATAGACAAGATAGGGATAATTATGTCTTAAAAGAAAAAAAAAATATTTTCTATCATGTGCCACGTCAAAAGTCTGTTTTAACCCCTGTAGTTCCTAAACTGGCATATGATACCATAACCACGTGCCAAAGTGCATCACCTAGCCAAGATACTCTCTAATCAGTGCAAAGATGCAATACAAGCAATAACGTTGCACACTGCCTTGTGCAGGTGGTTTTGCTTTGGTCAAGGAGATAAGATGTCAGAAGACAATACAAAGCTATATGGTAGTGACACAATTCCACCATTACAAACTTGGATCTGTTAAAAACAAGAGCAGATAGAATCTTTCCATCAACAATCTCCTAAATCACCTCAAAATGAGCCCACAGAATATCTTCTAAGTAAGGTTATAATGTTATAATTTTACCATCAGGACAATTACCAGAATAAAAGTGGTTAATACTTAACAGTTACTCCAGAGAAGCATGAAAATTCCACAAAATTACACATGAACCTTAGACAACAAAAAAAGCCAGAATTTCTGACAAAGTCCTCTTAACCCTAGACCAGGAAAGGTCCCAAATGGTTTAGTGATGATCTAGGCTTGACTGCCAAATCGCATCAAGCCACCTATATGGCTGAAGACTCCTCTGTTTTCAGAGTTAGCTATCCAGACACTTAGAACTCTGTGTGTGTCCACTACTTCTGCCAATTTAATTAAAGTTAGTGAATTACCATTTAGGGTCCTCAGACTGATATTTCTTCACACAAATCACCAGAGGAATGTGATCCAGTAGGTATACCGAGAGGATGTCCAGTACACAGTTCAGAACAACAGAGAGCAGCAATTTAAGTAAAAGCTACAAACAAAATAGGTACAACCTTTCATGCATTGCCCAGTTATATGGGCTTTTCTCCAAGCAGGAGACAAATGCAATTCTCTAATCTCGACAAGACTGAAACCCACATCCACCATGTTTCAGCAATGCAGAAAGTGTACTTCTTCAGCCAACTGGCAAGGACACCATATACCAGGGAAGAGGACTGGTTTTTCAGGGAAGTGGTCTGCTTTCTCTGCCCTTGGCCCCTCCACTGGCATTTTTACACAGTAGCAATCACATAAAATATCAGTTCTGAAAACAAGAACATCAGAACTCCTCTCTTTTACAGGGAAAAACAGTAAGATAGTTCATTCCTCCCTTGGCTCTATTCTTAGAACACACGGCCACACAGCAGACCACCTACAACGACGAACAGTTCCACCAATCCTCTCTGTAAGGCAGCTAAAATAGCGCATTTTATCAGTAGAAAGATGACCACCCTTCCCCCAACACCATCAACTCATTCGAAGAATAACATTAAAGGAGAAAAATTAGATGACTAAGTACAGGGAGACAGTTCCAGGCTACAAATGTTGATGTGCTGTAGATATCCAATTTATATGTACTTGATTTAGTTTCTTAAGACATCTCTCTCCAGTGTTTACACTGATAGGTTAAGAAGCCATAGTCCAACCTATACATAATACCCTCCCTCCCTTGTTGCCCAGTGTATACTCTATTCAGCAACACCTAACTCCTCCCAGACACTACATGGGAAAAATAGATCTCTACCACAGCTACTGGCTAGTTTTGCTGACGCTGACCATCACCACAGTCGAATCCTTCCATAGATCTTGTACTGTTTTGAGTGCCTTCCTCTCTTGATATCCACAAACCTTGTACAGACTGATTGCTAAATTTAATTTCATTTGTCTCAGGGAGACTGTAAAACAGGAAACTCATGTATTTTCTCTAATTTTGTTTTCCCTTTTGATGGAAATATGCAATACAGACATGGAAATTGAGATTAATGCAACTAGGTTTTAAGTGTTTACCGGTACATCGGACTCCCGTTGTTTATCATGGCATTCAAGAGGCTATGACATGTTCTTTTCTGCTAGGGCAAGCGACAAGCTTTAAGTATACTCTAAAAGTTCATACAACCATGAATACATATCTTACCTCTCTCCATTCTTTGTTTCCAATAGCTTGTGTGTACAAAACGCAGACTGTGAAAAGAAAAAAAAACGTCTGGTGATCTTCAGAATTTAACATATTCTTAAATTTAAGTGAACCAATTTTGTAGTCTGTTGTGCTGTTGAAAGTAGTAATTAGGACAATCAAACAGTAATATGTTTTCCATCAGTTTTCAGTATGCCTAACCAGATCAGCAACAATATGGGATAGTAAATAGGGTGGTTCTAAAATGGGAGGCAACACTTAATGCTTGACCTCCAGCAAATCACTTGATAACCCTTAGCAGTAAAATTGGATAAAAGCAGGTCTTCATTAAATGTGGCTGGTCTGTCTATCCTAGAAAATCTAATGCATAATTACCCTAAATTACGCTTCCTTCAAGAGATGAGAGAATTAAAAACAAATGAGGATCCAACTGGATAAAGAGACAGGGGAAATAAAAGTGGAAAAAGGAAAAAAAAAATAATTTCTCAGATTTTCTTCCTTAAATTCTGCTTCAAATTATTTACATATGTTTAAGTATCTCACATATGCATCCTTCTTTTTAAAACAAATTAAAACCTAATACAAAATGGAATCAATTAAGTTTGTTGACCTAAGCTGTTTTTGAAAGACCAAGCAGCATAATCCCACAGGCATCACTCTCTTTACAGATCTGGTTTTCTAGTACAGAACCCACTACACGTTCATCTGCAGCTTCCATCACAGGGACTGGTGACAGGGCGATTATAATCGGGTCTTTCCAACACTATTATAAGCACAAATCATCTGCACTGAAGGAGTACTACGAACTTTATTTTCTACAGTCTTGAACTAGATGCCGCTAGCACCGTTAAAGCAATTCTTACCTGAAACTCCACTACAACCCTTTTCTAAACAATGGAAATAGAGATATTTGAACACTTTTTCCCGACAAATTCTCCTGTGCTGATCGTTATTTTCAGCAGAAGGTTAAAAACACTACTGTTTGGGGTTGAACAATAAAGGTAGAAGCCTGGTCTTGTTCTCAATGAAGTCAGAATCATCAACAGAGCAAAGCAGAAATGAAGTCAAGCTTCAAACTACATTTTCTTCTTACTTGAAATGTATTTGCTCCACACCAAAAAAAAAAAAAAAAATCCCATTAGGCAGTAGCAAATAAGAGGAAGAACAGAAAAAAGCAAGTTCAATATTTTAGCTCACATAGAAGTCAAAAGTTAACACAATCTAACTTCCTTTTTTTTTTTTTTTCCAAATAAGATGTCTTGTAGAAAAAAAAAAGAAAAAAAAAAAAAGAGTTTTACAAAAAAATTTCAAAGTCATTCTCCGGAGATGTCTGTCTTTCTCCATTTACTCTAAATGAAACCTTGGGCAGTCATGCTCCTAGCTTTGGTTCCTGCTTATAGTAGTGTGAATCCAAACCAACAAGGCTATTTTTACAGCACGCTCTGGAGCAGACTGCTGAACTATATTGCATGAAGAATGAAGTTAAATGGGAAAATGTGAGAAAAATGAGTGAAATGGAAGCTACGAAATCTGCTACAGAAGTGTCTGAAGGTTACTGAACTTCTGACAAACCTGTGCATCTAGTAAGATCTGTGCCAAGGTAACACTAGGAGAAGAAGGAAGTGTTGCCAAAGAACTTGCCATAAATAAAAACAAGAAAAAAACATATTCTCTGGAAGTACCACTACTGCTAACATAGAACCAGACACGCTCGCACAAACATTCCTTTCACTTTCCCCATTGGAAACTCTTTTTTTAAACTGATGTTACCAGTTCTTCAATAATGAAAATTTTCCAGTTTTCAATAGTGGTTTCCAAGAATGCAAACATCTTACTAATTTCAAAAGCAGACGTAGTTGTGGATTTTGTCCATTTTGCCAAGAGCTTATATATAAGTTTTCAATTAGAAATTTCTCATACCTATAACCCCAGTTGAGAATAGAACTGAAATTCATTTAGAGAAAAAAAACCCACAAACCTCTATAAAGATAACATGGACTTTTGCTATTCAGATATCTGTATTGTCCAGATTTTTCTTAAACATGATCATTTTCCACTATTGATTTGCTGCTTTATTTTTTGTACTACATCCTGCCTTGTGTATTACTGTCAATACAGTAAATCAAGTAACAATTGCGCATTGCAGCTGTGGAACAAAAAGAATATTAAAAAATGTGCGATTTAATATTGAGGAGAAGAAAGCAACGATACAACTATAAAATATCCGCTACCATCAAATTTTCAGAAAAGAAGCATTCTCGCATTACCTTATCTCCCTAGTTTATGAAGCCAAATAAAAGAGCAGCTATGAACAAAAAGACCAAAAAAAGATTACCAGAGGATAATTTTAGTCTCCCACCATGGTTGATGAGATGCGAGTCACACAACATAAAAGGGTTAAACAACAGGTGTAAAGCTCCACCTTAAAACTCTCTTATTCTGTTCCTGCTTTCTGGAAAGCTGCTCACTCCTGTCTGTCTGTTAGAATCCTAGTTTCCAAATTCAGTTTCTTCGTAGTCAGTTTACTCTCATTTGGATTTTTTTATCTTTGGAGGACGTATCGCAAGCAATGCTATCCTTCTCCCCTTTCCATTGCTGAGGCAATAGCAGATTTCTATTCCCCTCCACTACCAGTGGCTCTCCAGTGCTTCTAGAGGTATATCCCAGGAGTGGGACCACCTCCCGAGTTTGAGAGTCATTTATATAAAACCTTAAATGAGGAGAAAAGAGCTAAAATTTGTAGTATGACTAGCAATTTTCCGGTATTTATCTAGGCTGCAGACGTGGCAGGTACTTTAAATATAATGAAGATACAGACTAATAATCATCTCATGTGATATTTATTTTATTGTAAGTACAAGGTGCAACTTTGACAGTGATACATACATGTGCATCTCAAACTGACATTTCAAAAAAAAGTCAGTCCTAATGAAACCTATAGAAAAGACATACATTCCAGTTCCAGACTTTCTGATAAATACTTTGCAAATTTAGAATAATTTAAAAACTTCTATCTTTCCTCTAAAACTGACCGCAGAAATTTTCAGGAATGATAATGGTCTCCTTCAATGGTATGATTCACTATCCTTTAAGGCTGCTGGAAAGACAGTTTTATAAAGACCCTGATATCATGATAATTACAATAATCCCTCAAAAACTTCTTCAAAGTCCTATCTGACTGGGGAAATCAGACAAATATGCTGACGTTGACCTAAAGCACTTGAACTGCTCAAACCAGAGATCTAAGGCTTTACAAAGCAACCAATTTTTACTTTTTTTGAGCAGAAAATAGTTAATAGCATTGTCATGTGGGAGGGGAAGGAATAAATTGGGATAAACAGGAAATTCTTAAGTTTCAAAAGCCAACATATCACACAATCACGTCCTAAAACGGAGCTGAACAACCAGTTCTTCTCTTGTAAACTGCAAAACCGAGGGAGCAATGAGGAAGGTCACAGCAGCACACTGATGAAGAGTAACATACCCTCACCATGGAAGCTGGCTAAGAAACCCTTTTGGAAAGCTTTCCCATATGAGCTCTTCCAAGGGATGATACATCCATGCCTATAGTCAGAAATACTAACATTTAATAATTTTTAACTCTAGAAACTGAGAAACATCAGGGAAGCACTGCTTGAGCTCATTCTCTCCAAGAAAATAATAATAAAAAAAGGCTTTTCTCAAAAATATTCCTAGAAAAAATGGTCTCCAAACTGGAAGAACAGAACAGTCCAAATGCTACAGTAAATCAATATATACGGCTTGCTTTGACTCCACTGAGGAGAAAGCACTGTCAGTAAGAGTTGTTTAAAATACTTCATGAACAAGGGCTATCCAAGTCTGTCCCATCTATATCGAATATGTCTACATTATTTTTGTAACTTGCCTCTAGGGAGCTGGCAAAGTGCTAGCTTCCTCTTGGCATGAATATTCTACATTGCAGGGAAGTGGTCAGAATTCGAATAAATACCGAGTAGCAATTACAGTATCAGAAAAAGGCTAAGCAAACCTTCAAAGGGAACTGGAGAAATCACAACTTCCTTTTTAATTTCAGGAGAAGGCTGTTACATTGATATGGGAGTCAACTATATTCACGTGTGTCCCTTTCTGAGAAAAAGGCCAAGTGGATAAAATCAGATTCTCACCATCAGTATTATCCCTGGATAACTGCACTGGAGTTTGAAAAGCATATTAGAATTGGCCTAGTCAAATCCAATGAGACCTCAACATGCGGAGTGACTCTACCTGGTTCTATCATGTATGAGATCTAGCGGTTGCCAATGCAGTGGGTCTAAAAGCGGATCTCGGGAAAGTGGTACAATGCTGGTTTTGACACCTTTTTTAGCTAACAGCATAAAGTTACTGTATACAGACTGGGCTAAGAATGGCCTTTGTCCAAGCAAACAGACACTGAGTATCCTGCCGTAATTCCAGCCACCGAAAAAATTAGCACTTTTTATACTCCACCTGCAACCCCTTTCACTTTTACAGTAGGGCCATACCTCTGTGCTCAACTAAAGGACACTAGGAGCTAACAAACTAAATTGGCTAATAAAAAAACCCTGCAGAATACTAAAACTAAATGTACACTGCTTGGGGATTACCCACAATCAAAGTTACTTTGCAAAGTAATTTCTTGAGTGCAAATACAGTGTGAGCACTTCCAGAGCCAACAGTTTCCCCCTTCTCTCTTTACCAAGGACAGTATTGCTGTATTCCATGTTTTTGTGCGGCTAACCTGTGACAGACAGGCCTGATGGGCAGCGTCACTGGGTACTCACAACTTGAGACCAGATCTCCAGAGCACGCCATCAACTTAAGTGCTTTAAATAAGCTATTTTCCAGAAACAAGAAAGCAGTATGTTTTGAGTTGATAGGCAAGGTTATGACACTTCAAAAAAAAAAAAATTTCCATATACTTTGAATGCATAAAAACCAGTTTACTTCTCAGAAATATTTTAAAGATAAATTTAGGTTTTCCTGCCACTCTGTTTCCTTGTGTCCTTCACACAGCATGGGTCACCCACCAGCCACGATCACTTGGGTTTGCCCACAGGACACAGTCCCTTCAGAGCTGTACCGCCTTCTGCATGGAGTGTCTCCTTCCAAGGATGCATCTCCAGCAGCGTATCTTCAGAAGTGTGGCTCTGGCAGTATGGTTGGCAGCTGTGTCTCTAGCTCCTACCTGCTGCTGCTTTTTTTATCTAAAATACGCTTGGGCAGGGGCACTGTGTGCTCCCCTAGCTGGCAGATCCGGTGGGCAATGGTTAGCCACGTGGCTTTCAGAGCTGACTGACACCACAGCTGAGTGCCCACACAGGTCACATTGCAGTCCCCTACTACTCAAACCCTGCAATTTATGCCTAAATACAGTTCCCTATCTGATAAAAATTTGAAGCACTAGTCCCTAATAATATTTGAGCTTAAAAAGTAGACACCTCATCACTTTTGTTGAAAGGTGCCTTGATTCAACAGAGAGATCTCTGAATTCAATCTATAAGGGGCAATAGGTCACTGACCACTCTAGCAATTTTGAGGTTTTATTTTATTTTTTTGAGTATTTATTTTATTTAAACTCAGTTTTTATTAGCCAACTAAAAAACAGTAGCATGCAAGACACTCAATTCTACTTCTGCATGATCTCCCTACACCAGAGGCGTGGTATTGCCTATGTCTCCTTTTTTAAAAAAAAAAAAAAAGTTTTATAGGTTAGGAATGTCAAAGGTACTCCTAACTTCATGCAGCCTCTACCTGGAGGTAGGAGCTTTTCCAATCAAAAGTTTATTGTGGAAGCTCTCTCAAGAAACTTTTGGTTAAGAACAGACAACCATACAAAAGTACCCAAATGTTTCATGCTCTCACAGGACTCAGTATTCAGGACATGGTAACATGTCCAGACACTTGATAGAAGTTCATGTGTCTTGTGTTATTTCCAATGTCAGTGAGCACAATACATGGTATTCTAAGGAAGAAAAGCATTTTAAAAAAAAAAAGAAAATTAACTTACAGATAAAAAGATATAGAGAGTTGTAGGGGTGACAACATGGCCCAAGACACCATAATCTAAGGACTAGTCAATTAACACTACAGAGTACTTTGATTAAACACTATCAGAAAAAAAGGAAATCTTTTGTGGTCTCAGTTCCTCAATAAAAGTTTTATAAAGTGTCTGATACAGGAAGATAGTCATGGATTTTAAATCAGAAGTTCCAAGCACAAATACAGGCTGGACAGAGAATGGACTGAGAGCAGCTCTGAGGAGAAGGACTTGGGGGTGTTGGTGGATGACAAGCTCAACATGAGCCAGCAACACGTGCTTGCAGCCCAGAAAGCAGACTGCATCCTGGGCTGCATCAAAAGAAGGGTGGCCAGCAGGTCGAGGGAGGTGGTTCTGCCCCTCTACTCTGCTCTGGTGAGACCCCACCTGGAGTCCTGCATCCAGTTCTGGAGTTCTCAGCACAAAAAGGACATGGACCTGTTGGAACGGTCCAGCAGAGGGCCGTGAAGATGATCAGAGGGCTGGAGAACCTCTCCTATGAAGACAGGCTGAGAGAGTTGGGGTTGTTCAGCCTGGAGAAAAGACGACTCCGGGGAGACTTTATAGCAGCCTTCCAGTACTGAAATGGGGCCTACAGGAAAATGGGGAGGGACTCTTTATCAGGGAGTGTAGTGATAGGATGAGGAGTAACGGTTTTAAACTGAAGGAGGGAAGATTTAGGTTAGATATTAGGAAGAAATTTTTCACTATGAGGGTGGTGAGGCACTGGAACAGGTTGCCCAGAGAAGTTGTGGATGCCCCATCCCTGGAAGTGTTCAAGGCCAGGCTGGATGGGGCTCTGAGCAACCTGGTCCAGTGGTCCCAGTCCCTGCCCATGGCAGGGAGGGTTGGAACTAAATGGTCTTTAAGGTCCCTTCCAACCCAAATCATTCTGTGATATATAAATTCATAGGCACAAGAATTTTTTGAGATCCAGTCATACACTCATAAAACTTATCTTACATAACTGAAAACATTAATTCAAAAACCATCATACTATTTTAGATCAGGAAAGGTCATGTTTCCCAGAGACAAATTAACTTAATTTTATTTTTCAGCGTTTGACTCTAAGATTAGTGGACACAATGTACTAGCAGCAATAAGTGCTTCTAGTTTATTTAAAAGTTTGCTTGCTAGCTTTTAAAGAGATGTAGAACAACAGATATCAAAAAAAAAACCCCACAACCCAAGCTTTTCTGCATTTATTAATTTTAGGAAAACATAGGTTGACTGCTAAATAAGGAACCACATAGCGCCAGAAAGCAAAGTTGAACAGTCTTTTAAATTCTGGTTCATATAACAGAAACTATAAGTGTAACTTAATTACTTTAAATAATTGTCACAAAGACAATGTAAACCAAACTGACACCGAAGAAAGTCAACCACCTCATTTTTAATCCAGCATTTACACATTTGGAATATACGATGAGAAAAAAAATAATAAAATGCTATATACTTACTCGGATCAGATTTAGAAAATGTATCTCTGTCCAAAAGATTTCTGTTAAAAAAAAAATAAAAATAATCTTAGTTACAAAAAAAAAAAATGGTGAAAGATACAAATCAAATACCAATGCATGTATTTTTTTAACAATTTTGATCAAGAGTCAGCTTAGTTTTCTGCCCTCCTAATATGTAAGATTTCCTCAAAGTCAGTCAGCGCTAACACTTGAGTCGTCTTACATTTCATTTTATTATACATTGTGGATTTGAGCAAACTGTGTCTCTCATACTCCAACACCATGCAGTGAAAAGCAACACATGACCAGCACATTAAATATATATAATGGACATCAGGAGCAGAAATACCTTTAAACCACAAACATCTACCTGAGATTAGCCCGCTAATTGAACCCCAAAACTTTAGACTTCACTTAAAACAACGGCTATCAGATCTCAGAGCCATCAGGAAATATCTCTAAGAACCTGTCACGGATGAGTAAGGTAAAGAGAACTAAAGCATACACAGGATACATACCAAAATTAGGAATTTCCTAAATATCTACAAAATCCCTAGCAAGAACTGATTTCTTTGTTAGTCATTGCAGTCTCAATATCATAGCCACACTTCAGACAACTGGGAATCACAGAGAGATGAGGAGCCTCAAATTAACAACAAGTCTCGAGAATCAGGACTAACCAGAAAACTATTCTCAGAATAGTTACCAACATTTCATCACTCAAAAATAAAAGTTGAAAATAATTTTTTTAAAAAAATTAAATTATCTTGAAAACAGGTCTGAAAACAGGATGCTATTGAACAGGGACAGGAAAGAGTTGTTAGACTTAGGTAGTTTAAGTTAGGTATTAAACTTAAGCAATGGCAAAAATGCAGCATAGCTGCATATACAGCAGTTATGTCAAAAATGGTTCTAGATGTCACAGTAGACCACAAATTGAATGCAAGTTGGGAATCTTGTGCCTTTGGGATAAAGGCATACTAGAATGCATAAAGAAAAATGCCACTTTAGAGTAATTGTCCGGTCTTCATAATATTGGTAAAGGCTCAATTCAATCAATATTATTTTGGGCACTCCAATTGCTTGCAATCTAAGCCAGACAGGGAGCCACCAGAGTCCAGCAGAAGCAGAAACAAGCAGAAGTCTATAGAATATATCTACAAGGAAAACACTGCTGCAAATTGAAGCTGATGTGCATGTGGACAAAGCAAGCAGGAACAGGTTTAACCCTAAATCGAATCTTCTGCACTGCAGGTGCAGAAGTTGAACTTTATTCCATTGTTCCACCATCTTTCCTTGTTAAAGGTGGCCAGACATGATGTGAAATCTCCACCACGGAAGGTCTTTAAGAACATGTTAGGTAGATACAAGTCCTAATTAAGTTCTTTGATCCTACCCTGGAGCAAGGGGAAGGATTAAATAACCAGTTTACATCCCTAACAGCTTATTATTTTTAATAATTAGTACAGCCTCTTCAAAGGTCACCATTTATTACTCTCATTCAGTTCTAAATTGCATTATTTTTGTGCTACTGAACAGTGCTGAAAAGCATATTAATATGTTGTTCGATACAGGTGTTCTAAGTGGTCCACTCTCCAGACTTCAACAAAGAAAAGATACCGTATTCCTAATTTAGGTTCTGCCAAGTCCACATTTCAGAACAAGCAATATGAACAAAAGATCGCTTTAAAAGAACACTGGATACATCCATGTTATTCACTTTAGCCAAAGTAGACATTAGGATTAAAATTAGTATTTGTGAACGAACCTGAAGTCTGTACATGCTACTTCTTCAGAACTTCCCTAATCCATTCAGAAGTTGGATTTTTATGTACACATTTAATTATACTCTGAAAAACTGTATTCCATCTTAACCAAAAATGTGCAAATATAAATTGAAATATTAACAAACCCGAGAAAATCAGCAATTCCAAGTCTGTATTTGACAATGACTGCTACAAATGGCTTTAAAAGACAGTACAGCAAGTTCTGCAATATCAGAATTGCCAAACCAAAATGAAGATTGCCTCCTATTCCTCTTTAATTATGCATACCTAGATATACTATTAATTCATGGTAACTAGAACTGGTTATATTATCCCAAAATGAATTGCTATAAAAACCTAGAATTAGGGTTATATGAAATAGTACGTTATAGTACATTAGGTTTTGGGACAGGCCTCCCATGCTCACCATTAGGATTCCAAGCAGTTTTAACTCCTCTGTATAAATACCATACAATGACCTTATAATTGGTATTTTACTGTTTGTGACTGCAGATTAAGATTAAACCATTTTAATGGCTCTTATACTGAGCTAAGGTGCTTTGAGGTTTTTGGGGGGTTTTTTTTGTTTTTTTTTTTGGTTTTTTTTTTTTTAAAAAGTCTCCTATACTCTTATTTTGTTCCTTTTTAAGTTTTCTTCCCCTGCTTTCCCATATACATAAAAACATAAGGACTGGCCATACCAGGTACTGTAAAGCTCGGTCTATCCTGATACTCTTATTCCAGCAGTTGGAAAAAGTAGCCACCATGGGAACAGCAGAAGAAAAAGGTAAGAATCTGTAATACTTCCCAAAAATGCTCAGGGACTTCTTGAATTAAGAACATTTCTACATAAACAGTATCCCTGAAAGGATTGTAAAGTTGAGATACCAAAGTTTGACATTGTAATTCAGGTCAGTAACTGTCATTAATTCACAGTTTTTAACTGATACAGCTTGTAATAGCCTCAATTCGACCCCTCACACATTTTACCATAAACAAACAATGTCTTCAGCAAAGCTTGCACACATGCCTGATCCTCCAAATCATTAATAACCAATGAAAATAGTAACGTAAGAACTCAACAAGCTGTTCAAGTAATGCAGCCGGTTTTGGAAAGAACTTAAAGACTAGTGCCAACAGAAAACCTACAAAAAAAAAAAAAAAAAAAGAAGTCGTCTGATTTGTCCACTAAATCACCCAACAGCTCAAGAGGCTGCTCAATTTCATTTGCGTATTTTCATTTGGGGGGAAAACAATCAAAGTGCTCCTTTAACTGTTTGAAAACCAGAGAAATGTATAAAAAAGGAGAAAGACGACTGGATGTATTTCTGGAACTTTATGTAGTCTTTATCCCATTAATAGTCAATGGTACTTTCTGCGCAGGCTGAATGATACAGGGTTTATTTATTTCCTTTTTTCCCCCTGACAAAAGCATTCTCTTTGGTAGTATACTATTTTGTTTCAGGACACAGCCCTGGGAAAGCTCACAAACTCAAAAACCAGAAGTATCTGAAACTTCTGCTTCTTCCTCCTAATCAAAGTATCAAGATAAACAGAATTCTGTTTTGACTGAACATGGTGAGTATGTTTTTCTATGCGCGTTAATCCTTTCAGATAAAGAATGCAAAAAGAAAAGGGCATGAATTGCTATCTATTACGAGGAAGAAAAAAAAAAAAAAGAGAAAACATATGCTTTTACCTGGAGAAACATGCACATCAAATGCTCACAGCAAAGAAGCCTAGGCACATCTGTGCAGAAAGCATTATTCTACCATCACAGATCCTCAAGGAATTCATTTGGCACCTGCCTATTCTGGAGTGGACCTTCCAAAATGGTTGCAATAGCACAGATGACTAAGGGAAAAAACCCAAATAGGAGCCATGGCAATAACGCCTACTTAGTGTAAACTGGAAAGTACAAGACAGGTTAGAAATGCTGGGATAAAGATTTATTTTTCTGTATAACGAGTGCAATTTCCCAAGGGGGGGGGGGAGGGGGGGGAGGTAGTAATCAGTAAATAAGTTAAAACACATTTAGCTACGCCTTGCAGAATCACTTTGTTCACACAGTTTCATAACTCCACTAACTCCATAAAGATTTGTCAAAATACCAGTTTCTGACCAGTGCTTTGCTTCGACAATTGGAATGGAATGATTTCAGTTGGAAGGGACCTACGATGATGATCTAGTCCAACTGGCTGACCAAAAGCTAAAGCATGTTATCAAGGGCATTGTCCAAATGCCTCTTCAACACCGAGAAGCTTTGGGCATCGACACCTTTCTAGGAAGCCTGTTCCAGTGTTTGACCGCCCTCTCGGTAAAGAAATGCTTCCTAACGTCCAGGCTTTTGTACTATGTTTAATACAAAAACATCTCATAGGTACAAATCAGATACTTCAGGATTCACTGCTGTAGTTCGCTGCGGTAGCTAAAGAGGTACCGTTTCAGTCTGTGTTGCTTTGTACGATCTCACATACTCCACACATTATACATATATTGACAAAGACTGACCTACATTAAAATGTAACATTTACTCACCTTGTTCACATATACTTTGCTTCAAATTTGACTTTATTTTAATGATCGGTATCTGAACTTCCTGCTCTGCAATTTTTTTTTTGTTTTAAATTTAACCCTTTGTTAAACCCAACTGCTAAATAGAAGTAAATCCAATTCCCCCTTCAGAAATGACAGAATGCTGGTGCTGAAGAACAGACCACAGCAAGTACAGAACTGAACAGTTTAAAATCTATTTCTCTAGTTTTACAAAAACAAACAAACAAAAAAACCAAACCCATGTTCATATGACTGGGGAAGTACTTATTTCTACATGGCTTTCAACAGCTCTGAAATCCTTCATGACAAAAATGCGGTTTACTTCAGGTGAATTTGTCAGCATCTCCCCGGGTGCTAAGGTTTTATGTTTCTCTTCAACTTTAGACTACATTTAAGTGCACGCAAAGATTCCTTGCTTGTGAAATAAAGCGCTCAGGAGTTCGCAAACACAAAAGTTAGCTACCCACGCAAAATTATTTTTAATTTTTAGAAAACAGACATTTTCAATAGATTGTATTCTCATACAAGCATACACTACTTTTCTCACAGTACACTTGTATCACTGCATGGGAAGAAGAATTGTCTCTAGTTCATTAAACTAGTTCGTTAAACTTCCCATCCCTGGAAGTGTTCAAGGCCAGGCTTGATGAGGCTTTGAGCAATCTGGTCTAGTGGGAGGTGTCCCTGCCCACAGCAGGGGGGTTGGAATGAGATGATCTTTAAGGTCCCTTCCAACCCGAACCATTCTATGATTCTATGAAACAGTTCATGAAAGAAATGCGTTTCTATTTCCCTCACTTAATGCTGGGCACCTGTGCCTTTTTCAAGGAAGATCCTGGGGGAAAAAAAGGAAAGAAAAAGAAGCGTCTCTTCACTTTTTACTGTGCAGAATAGCATCCACTCTACTACTCATTGTAACATAACTGTATTACATCCTTGTAGTCACTGTCCCTCAGCCTTAACTGGTATTACCGGACTTGCAATGGTCAGTCCCATGTAAGATGATGTATGATCCAAAGAGCCCACTTGAGTGAAGAGCCCACTTGACTCCTTGCAGAGTAATTTCACAAAAAACATTTCAGTTGTAGCGCTAGCTTAAGTAGCCACCCTTCCCCAGCTATTTACTCTCTCCTTCTGTACTCTGTCAGAACACAATAAAAAGCAAGCTATTGGCCTCACAGATCTCCACATTCAAAATGCCCTAGACCTAAAAGCAGATTAGACAGTTTCTCAGAATTCTATCTTCTTGTCAAAATAACCGGTTCTCTTAGGAAAGGCTCACAGGTGAGAAAATGGTGACTCTCCTATGAGGCAATTAGGATGACCTCTTCCTCTCTTGTCCAGATTGTCTCCACTCTTTGGGGCACCAGAAGGACTGGGAAGAAAGCAAACATATGTCTAATAAGGAAGCTTAAGAAATCAGCCACAATACCTCTTCCTAACCTTTAGAGGCGTAATTGTCTCTTCCTATTCACAAGAAGGCAAAGAAATAATTTTCAGCCTCACAGTAACTTTCATTGTCAACTTAAACATATATTGGTTCAGAAGCCACTCTCTTAAAGGAACAAGAAAGGGAGAAGCAAAGAGAAGGGTCAGACCAGCAGTGCTTCCACGAGTTTTATGACAACCCACAGGGAAGTCTTCTCTGGCTAAATGTACACTAACAGTTTTAGGATGAAAACCTCTATTAAAATTGCTGACTGCTCCTGGGGATTAAAGAAAAACCCACAGAAATTACCAAGTTTATTTACTTAAAACACGGCCATAGTTTTGCAGGAATTCTGTGGAAGCAGACAGGAAGAACTGACACTCTCGCAGATGAAGCAGACCTGAACACAGTCTTGGGCTGTTCCAGTTTAAATAAAAAAAGTCCACCTAGGAATATCAGGAACTGGTTGAACTCTGTTTCAATACCAACCCAATTATTACTTGAAACCAGCAGAATGAACCACCTACATTTATGTTCCTAAGGCTGAGCAGGCAAACAGCCTCTGGCTCTGAGTTACTAGTGATGTGTCCTGGGGGATGGCAGTAAGGATTGCTGGTGGTGTAAAGACCTATTCAACCTCGTATCAACTCGCCCGTCCTCTCCAGCTGCTTTCACCCAGCCCATCCAAATCCATGGATATGCTGTCCTATTTACATCTGATTTCTTTTGGAATGTGTAGTTAATACAGTGTTTCATTAATGTATAACAATATATAAAACACAGATTGGTTTTGCACAGTTGTTCTGAAACAACTCTTTAAAAGGTATATATCAAAGAAGTCATTTAGAAAGCAGACGTGTACCATCAATGTGATACTCATCCATTCTCAGCCCCTGCAGTGGTGTTGGTGGGTGAGGGACTGCTTAGATGGGCAGAGAAAGACGGAAAATGAGGAAAATAATACTACTACAGAAAGTCTTCATCATACATTTAAAGTTGTTATACACTTGCTAGTACCTAGCCCCTTTCCTGCGGTCAGGCGTTCCTTTATACCACCCTTTTGAGGTCTAAGGTTGTTGGCGTTAGCTGTGGGAGGGTGTTACGGTGAGCCAGCCGTCAGCATCCCACGCCCTGCCTGGGGAGAAGCATGAAGCTTACCGTGGTGGCAGGGTGGAGCAGGTGGTCTCAGGAGAAGCGTGATGTTGATGGCTTCTTCCTCCCTACTCTGAGGAACCCCATCTGCGGCTATTTTTCCAACACAATCTTACATCTTGCTCATGCTTCACTGGTCTCCAACTCCATTTTACATCTACATTTACTGTATACGCTGTGTTTTAAATCTGCTTGAGACATGCTCTTTCAGCTCTTCGATGTTCCAAAAAACCCAGTTTTGCCCAGCTCCCAGCCCGTAGCTCTTTACCAACCACTGGTGACCTCTTCACAGCGCTGGGGTCCCCAGTGGCATCTCCAGCCCCCTCTCTTCAGCCTCTGCTCCTCCACCCTCCATCCTGTGTCCCCACTTGCAAGACCTCTGCTGTCACATCACGCCAATGCTCCTCTGCACTACACCCTTCTGTGAGGGTCACAAATATTCCACACAGAACAACTACTTGCTGCTACTGTCTGTAGAAAGAAATATGGTTATACCACAAAATTACACAAAGACAAGCCAAAGTGAAACTATCTAAGCAGCAGGCACCTGGTCATTAGAAAAAACGCTAAGCAAACCCAAATAAAGCTCCATTTGCAGCTAAGCAAACCCAAATAAAGCTCCATGGAGGCAAAGACAAGCTTAGACAAAACCTGTGAAGTCCTGAGACTTGCACAGTTAGCGTGAAACCTGGGGCCTGTTCCTGGCGATCACAAGACTGAATTTACAGGGCAACAGATCTGCCTTAAATTCTAGAATTCGCATGGCTGCTTGCTTAAAGTTCAACCAATATAGGTGAAAAACAAACCGTGTAGGCTCTCAGGAACGCATCTCCATGACTATTTTCATGGACACTGTCACCCATTTGCATTTTTTCTACCAATACACACATTTTTCTCAGCTGAAGCCAGCTGGTTGTCTAGGCAGTTTCATTTCAAAGAAAAAAATGTAAGATCAACTTTCTGTTGTCGGTCACACATAACCACTCCGCAGACTTTTAATCCAACCTGGACACACATATACAAAGAAAGCAGGAAAATGAAAACCAGACTTACGATCAGGATGAATTTTACATTCTGTATTTTGTACTATAGAGAGTTACAAGCTTAAGTAATTTGTTATGGATATCTCTTTTATCATTGCATCTTTCTGCAACCAGAATTTCTAACAAATGATTACTATTAAAAAAAAAACAAACAAAACAAAAAACAGGAGGTAAGTACACTGGCTGAAGAGAAGCAATCTTGCCAGAAATCAATGCCTAGGACAATCAAAGATATAATTAAACATACTTTGGGTTCTGCAACCATTAGAAAGTGGCTGGTTAAGACTTTCAGACTGCCAAACAAAAGGCAAGGCAAAAATTCTGAAGTAGTACCTTTTGTTCCTCTGTGCAAGAAACTTGAAATTAAATCATCTTCATTAGTGAAACTACGATTTCCTTAATTCCATTCAGCCCATTCATTAATATTAGATTTCTGTATAAATTGTGAAGCAGCATAGAACTGATCCAAACCAGGCAGGGGCAGCCAATTGTATTTCTGTTGAATTAACCATGATAAGGAGTTTATGTTGCCTTTATGCACATTATGCCTGGTGTGGGAACACAGCCAGCATAGAGTCTACCCAGCGTAAACCCAGAACGATGAGGACAGACCACCTGATCCAGCATAAAGCCTAGCAGAGCAATACTATCATAATAAACTTTCTGAATTAGCAAAGTGACCCCGTACTGTGTCAATATTTTACAACACTTTTACCATCTTTCAGACAACCATGTCATCTTTGATACGCTACTAGAAGTCATAAAGTGATCAAATTTCACTTTGCTACAGATATTTAAAAAATTACTCTCAAGAAGATCGTTCTGATTGATAATCCCTCGTTTAGTAAGTAAATAAAGATTAACGTGAGGCATAATGAAACTCTTGGCCTTTCTTGTAAGATAAGGTTTCATAAAGGCTGTGGCTTGATCAGGAGACTACAGGAAAAAAATAGGGCAGGTTCACACAGTAAACATGAAGAGCAGAAATCACCATAGTACAGATCACAACAAAAAGTGGAAAAACTTGAGAGCTCATTAAACTATGTCCACCTCACACGCAGCACAAGCTTCAAGATATGGGACAACCAGCATCTACTTGTTTTCTCATCATTAAATATGCTAGTTCAGACAACAACATGGTAACTGCACTGATAGTAGGGAAGATGGGAACAGAATATCAAGTTTTTCCAAGATTTAACTAGATTGGAATCAGCGAAGAACATCACCAGGGAGGGAGATCCAGGATGACAGACGCATGGCCTGAAGCTCACCTCAAGCTCACGTGGGACCACAAGTTTACACACGCAGCTGGTAAGTGAAGATTCGAGTCTAGGCACAGGCTTATAATCAGTATGCAAACACCCCTTTAGAGAAAGAGGAACTTTTGGGCTGGAAAACAGTAGAGGACTAAAAGAAAAAGAGCAGCCTATATTCTCTTTTCCACACTGATTGGAGGGACAAGGTCCTAATGCTTCACTACATGACAATCTTGCAAAATTATGCCAGGCTGCAACAAATAAAGATCACATAGCAGGTGACAGTGACATTTTCATCAGACCATGGAAGCCCTCCTGGGCATATCATGAAGAGCTACAGGGCGCAGAGGGAGATGGCTACTAGAACAATTGATCCAGACAATAGCAGACTATTACCAACACCAGAGGATCCTCTGGGATGACACAGTTAAGTTGTTCTGCCACATTAGATTTGGCACTTGAGCCAAAGAATACAGATTCCTGATTAAAAAAAAAAAAAACACACCCAAAAAACCAGAGGTTTGGAAATCTACATCTTATAAGAGTCAGAAAAGAATCGTGAACTTTTTGTTTGATGGGCACTGGGTAGTAATAATGAGGAAGAATTAAATTCATCTCTTGCTTTTGTAGCATTTGTAAGCCTACAGCCAATGCTGGCATTCAGTAAGGCATGGGAATCATCTGAAAAGTTTTCAGTCATAAAGAAATCCCAGAAAGAGCATCACCTGACATCCAAAATATTGGTGCGTTTTGTCATTTTCACAGACAATTTCTCATCCTATGAGATGCACTTCTCCTAAGGCTACCTGACATGCCCCTGAAGCTAAAACAGGCTGGCTGGCAAAATAAGAAGTAGTGCAATGCCAGCTGCGTAGTCCTGGAACCTGGCTAATTTGATAACATTGACAGTATGGGTATGCAGGGCAAATTAACTTGGGAAATGCTGACAGGCAAACCATACAGAATTAAAAGCTAAGTGAATAGAAGCTGTATCCTTACTAAATAAGAAGAAAGAAAGAAGAAAGAAGGGGGGGGGGGGGGGAAGAGATCACAAATCTATTTTGTGGCACAAGCAGCTTGCACTGCTTCACTGACCACCAAGTTACACCACCTGTACAAATAGAAGTTCCCATATTTCCTATAATGAAAACAAGCAAAAAAAAAAAAAAAGAAAAGAAAAATCTATTAAGAAAGAATAGTTATCAGCTGATAATTGTTGATGTAAACTAGTGACCAAATTGGTGCTACGACTTCAGGTATCAAGGGAAAACTAACCTCATACCCAAACAATTTTTAAAAGCATTTATCTCCAGGTGTTAAGGGATACACAACTGCTAATTATTAAGGAATTTTCAGAATTCTCTGAACTTTGCAGTTTACTCTTGCTGTATTTCACAATTTTGTTTAACACTACTTTACCAGAGCTGGAGCCAACGAATGTACTTACAGATGAATCACAAATGTGTGTTAATCATTAATCTCTGACCCAATATTGTTCATTTTACACTCAATTTTGAAGCATGACTTTGTAATCAAAAGC
Organism: Rissa tridactyla; assembly: GCF_028500815.1. Taxonomy (NCBI): domain Eukaryota; kingdom Metazoa; phylum Chordata; class Aves; order Charadriiformes; family Laridae; genus Rissa; species Rissa tridactyla. The sequence continues at coordinate 202,509,010 of NC_071466.1, forward strand.
TGTCACTACAGCACATGAAGAAGAAAGGAATCACCATAGAAATTCCCATCCTTCAGCACCTGATGTCAAGACATATCAGAATGAGAGACGATTTTTTAAACAAGAAAAAAAAAAAAAGCAGTTTTAACAAAACAGCCATGGCTTTTGAAGATACCTACAGGGAAATTAACATTGTAAACTACATACTGAAATTAGTTACAAGTAACATAACTAAGGTCAGAATTGATTGATTATGTCATATACCTACATTCCTTTGTAGTTATCTGATGGATTCTTAAATCGTTGTAAAACTAAGGTTTGAAGAAAATATTGCGGGTATATTCAAACAATACCTGGATTGAAAGAAGCTCCCATTACAAGTGAACTGGATCAAAGCCAGCATAAGTGTTCCGACATCTGTAATTGGGACAGGTTATTTGAAAAATCTAAAAGTAATACTAAAGGTCCTGGATTGCTTTACGCATAGCAGCACGCCCTTCATGGGACCAGGGTTTTCTGTGGCTGAACTTTGCAGAGACAGGCAGTAAGTGCGTTCATATGTCAGCCTTGTGACTGTTTCGGTATTCCAAATTCAATCTTACTATGCTTGTCATCATCCTAGCCTTCTTTTGAAACGCACCCTTGATAAAACATCAAATCACACTTTATTTACTAAGGGAAGAGAGGGAGCGGTCTGACAATTTAAGTTCAGGGCACTGATGTTCTGTCCTCGGAGAAGTAGTGTTAAAACAGCAGCAACTCCTGGGCAGCTACGTTAGAAAATGGAGCAACGGACTGTAGCACAAACTTTGTCTCATTTCCCACCAGGAAACAACACGAACAGTTCAAATCATCTGCTAGAAGCTGCCAACTCTGCTGGTGAAAGGAACTACTGCTCCGCAACTACTAGGGAATACTTAAGGAAGCTGCGAAACGTGAATGAACATGCGAATATAAAAATCCCGCAAATAAAATGGGAAATTCGAGGGAGAAAGCAGTATTTTTGAAACACCGATAAGCAAACCGTGGCCAAATAAATGTCGAGGAGCAAAACTGCGAACACTAGGTTTTGTTTCACGGGTTGGCGTTTTTGGGGGTTTTTTTGGGTTTTTTTTGTAATTTATCGGCAGCGGCGTTACGATAAAACGTGACGAGGTAACACGCCCGGTTTCGTAACAGTTTTGCAAGAGAGCCCCAAAGAACGCACGGAGGGATCGCTCCGGATGGGAGTTCCCCGGTCCGGGTCCCGGTTCCCATCCGGGACAGCCCCCGAACTTCCACCGCTGCCGGGGAAGGGCTCTGCGCGCACACGGCGGGGCCCCCGCTACCGCCGGCCGGCTCCCCCCGCGCCGGGGGAGGCTCGGGAAGGATTCGGGGCGGCGGCAGCAGTAAACGCCCGTTTCGGCACAGCCGACAGCGGTCCGCAGCCGCCGAGAGACTCCCCCCGCGGTGCCCGCCGGCAGCACCCCGCGCCGGCAGCCGACGCCGGGCTCTCCGCCCGAGGCTGGGGACGCGCAACTTGCCCGCCCTGGGGACGCTCTGCGGAGCCAGGCGGGACAGAGCCTCGCAGGGCGCCGGCCATGCAGGGGGCAACCCCGCGCCCGCCCGCCCGCTGCCCCCGCTGACAAGCCCGGGGAGAGCCCGGCACGGCGCGGGGAACAGCCCGCTCGCCCGTCCGGCCCCTCCGACGCCCCGCGCCGCCGGCGTACCTGCAGGACACGGAGAGCTCCACCTTGGTGGCCGGGATGCTGGAGCTGAGGACGTTAAAATCCCCCACGGACGCCATCTTCGGAAACCCACCGCTCCCTCCCGGCTCCCGCCGCCCCGCCGGCTTCTCCAGCCCGAACATGGGGCAGCGCAGGGAGGGACGGAAGGAGGGACGGAGGAGGCGGCGCCAGGCAGGTCCCTGCACCGCGCGTCGCCGCCGCCCGTGTGGCGGAGCCCCGGCCCGCGGGCGGCCACCGCCGGCAGCGGGGCCGTGACGTCACCGCCAGCGAGAGCCGCGCGTGACTGTGCCCCAGCCCGGGGTGCCCGGTGCGGGCGGGATCGTCGCCGCCCCGAAGGGACGCGGCCTCCTCGGCCTCCTCCCCCGCGCGGAAAGCCCCGTCCCGTCCCGTCCCGCGGGCTAGCCGGGGAATCCCTCTTCCTGCCCCGGGCGACCGAGCGACTCCCGGTCCTTCCCCCCCGCCCTAGCTGCGGAGAGCGCCCCGGCCGGTAACGTCCCAAACTTCAGCGCGAGGCCCGCGGTGAGGCGGAATTATTCTCCCGGGAAGCGCAGCCCCTCGGGGTGTCCCGGAGCGGGCGGGGCGGGGACGGGGCGCGGCGGCGGCGCTGCCGGGAGGGAGGGCGGGCGCGGGTCCGCCAGGGGGCGCTGCAGCGGGGCCGCCGGCGGCAGAGCGCGGGGCGGGATGCTGCCCAGGGTACCCGGGGAAGAGAAAAAGGGGAAAACAAACCCACAGAATGAGACGTGGACGTTAATTGTTAACGAGAACAACACTTGTTACTACAAGAGGCTTGAGGGAAAGACGTGGGTCTCTCTCGGTTATTATATGCATTAAGTAACATGTTGAAAAACGTGAATTTCACCCTCTCATGTGCTTGTGCAGGCCCTTACCTGTTTTTAAAGCCCACTACCGCAGCTGTCCTGGATCACAGAATCACAGAGCAGCTCGGGTTGGAAGGGACCCATAACGGTCATCGAGTCCAACTCCCTGCTCCTCAGAGGACTACCATAACACTAAACCACATGACAAAGAGCATCATCCAGAAGCTCCTTGAACTCTGACAGCCTTGGTGCCGTGACCACTTCCCTGGGGAGCCTGTTCCAGTGACCGACCACCCTCTTGGTGAAGAACCTTTTCCTAATGTCCAATCTGAACTTCCCCCGATGCAGCTGCATTCCATTTCCTCGTGCCCTGGCACTGGTCACCAGAGAGAGGAGATCAGCACCTCCCCCTCTGCTGCCCCCCCATGAGGAGGTTGTAGACTGGGATGAGGTCACCCCCCAGCCTTCTCTTCTCCAAGCTGAACAAACCAAGTGACCTCAGCTGCTCCTCATAAGTCCTGCCCTCAAGGCCTTTCACCACCTTGGTCACCCTCCTCTGGACACACTCCAATGTTTGATGTCCTTATACTGAGGTACCCGAAGCCACCCACAGTACTGGAGGTGAGACCGCACCAGTGCAGTGTCGAGTGGGACAGTCATCTCCCTCGACTGGCTAGCTATGCTGTGCTTGAAGCACCCCAGGACACGGCTGGCCCTTTTGGCTGCCAGGGCACAACGTTGCCTCATATTCAACTTACCATCAACCCAAACCCCCAGATCTCTTTCCCCTTTCCACAAGGCTCCTCCAGCCTCTCGTCCCCCAGTTTGTGCATATAACCAGGATTACCCTGTCCCAGGTGGAGAATCCAGCACTTGCTCTTGTTAAATTTCATATGGCTCTGTTCATAATAATTCACAATAATCGTAACAGTTCCATCATCTTTTTTCTCATGTATTTAATTTGTATCCATTATGGTGGCATCCAGGGAGCCCCTAGTCAAGCCCCCAATCTTCATTTCTCATCATAGCTGTTTGATCAGATATGGAAGTGCTACCATCCCCATGTCACAGATGGGAAGATAAGGCACAGGCAATTAAACGCCATGTCTATAGTCACATAACAAGTAGGGCAGGTCAAACATCATAGGCTATCACCCCAAACCCAATACAGAAATCCTCTACTACTCCGTCTATGGTTCTACACACACAAAAAAACAGAGTTTAATGTGTTTATAAAAGACAAATGTGACTCTAAAGCCACAATTTCATTTCTAAATCCTTGTTGGTGTAATTCAAGTTCAGTGCATGATCTTGGGTAGTACATCAAAATAATGATGGACAGAGAACTTGAATATGAACACCTAGTTAGCTCCTAACCAATGGATTAAGCAGTGGGAATACAGAAGAGAAGAGAGTAACATGGTCTTATTTACAGGACATATATTCCCTGTGGGCAGCACACATCTGAAACATAACTTCAGTAGCAGAAACTCAAGGAAGATATCACTGATATTTTTATTCATAACCTTCTAACGTCACACCCTACTTCTAATCTTCTGCCTCTCTTCAGGAAGGTATCACCCAAATTTTCTTTTCTTTCTTTTCCTTCTCTTGTCCGGTTGTCGAACACAAAGCAATTTCCCACCAGGTATCTCCAAAGTATTTCCTCTTAAACCAGCCGGTCTGAAGTTTTCGATACAGCAGAGAAACCACATACCTTCACAAGTATTCTAGGTGTGTCTGCAGGCCGCCAAACCAGTAAGCCTACAGCTGAAACTGCTAAAAAAAGAAAAAACCAAAGGCAAATTTAGTTCACTACTATCTTTGTCCATACAGTTGTGTGAAGGGATGGGTGAGGGACCACTGGTGTCTTGAGAGGCTAATGCTGAGTACAAATAGGGCACTGGATGACTAAAACCTAAAGAGCAGCCTTTAAGAAAAAAATAAAATTCTTTTCTCAGGATTATAATACGGTTCCTCCCTCTTTTATAGTCTACTGTAAAAATCTAAACATAATCAGTGGATCCCACAGGGCATGGCATGAATAACTTAAAAGGCATGAATAGTTATTATCGTAACTATAATATATTACTATATATTATATAACTATTGTAATAACTATAGGCATGGGTGACTTAAAAGTATGTCATGTAAGTGTGATACCCTTCCCTACTAATCCGCTTTAGATCACTGCTTTGGATTCGGTGGGGGTTTTGTTTGATAATTTTTGTATTTTCTGCTCTGAATAATTTATTTTGCTAGAAAAATGGAAATAGTTGGTTATTGGTGATTCCATAAAAGGAGCATCCTATGAAAATAATGGAGGAGTTAAGGAACTTCAAGTTTTCAGTGTTGCTGTGGAGATATTCACCTTCTCTCATCATGTTTATAACGGCACAGTTATTTTGTCTTCTAGTGTTTCGGCTTAGAGTATGTACATAGTTGTCAAGCACTGAGAGTGATTTATATGGGAAAGAGATAAAATAAAAACTAAAACGAGGGATAGTTAAAAGATATGCACCAATGGGGCTAAATATACTTTATTATAATTCCGGAGAGGCACCTTGTGTTTGCTCATTCTTAAACGGCACTGAGGCGTGGGGGCTGGAACAATGCCTAAGTATTAGGACAGTACCGGGAATTTACGTACAAAATAGCTATCAGATTACAGTGCGAAAGAAACATCAGGGCTGTGTTGTTGTATGTGCTATGCTGACATTTGAATGTGAGCATTGACTCCGTGAAAATTGCCGTGGAAAGCAGGACATATTCTCCTCGCTTTCTTTTGTGATTGTTACTTTATTATTGTCAGCTGTTGCTAATTATCGGATATCTACATAACTAGTTTCAATGTGTGCAACCTAATTTAAGGAATGAGGGATATACTTGCAGTAATTACAGCATAAACTATGAACAAACTACAGATTCCAGAATAGCTGTAGTGTGCAACAGAGTGATTGCTTCAGAACATCACTGCTTCCAGGTTTCAGGAGTATAATTGAACCCAAATGCCACAGGATGCAAACACTGATTACTCCCCTCCACCCCCTCAGCTTTCTGCCTTTGTAGGTCATTAATTAGACATCTCAAGAAAAGAAGTCTTATGATTCAATCTTTGTGCTCCTAAAAAAAAAAAAACACACACAAAATCAACACAAACTATTCTGTAGGACGTTAAGGAACTGGAAATGGCATCTGTTCTTCTGTAGATGTGAAAGAATACGTGGATGAGTATAGGAGTGAGCTTAGAAGTGAGCTTCAGTGTTATTGAAACAAAACAACTGCTACTATAGCACAATACCATTTTCATGACAACTAAAATATTGCTTACTAAGTCTGGATTTGTGATGAACACACCATATTCCCTGGTTCTTCCTCAAGTATTTGCTCAGTAATTATCTTAATTAACATCTTGTAAATTCCATCTTTTTATCCTGGCTGCTGTGAAACTGTTTCTTTCAAGAACCTGAAGAATTAATTTAGCCGTAACTTGGTCGGTCCTTTCTGATAGCTGAACACAGCGCCAAAACAATGCCAGTATCCCATTACACACCGCAGTTTGAGAATTGTTACATCTTTCTTTCCCGCCTTTGATTACTAGACTTAGCTTCCTCTTTCTTTGCTACTGCTGATTGTTTTAATCCATTGACCAAAGACGAGGCATTTGCTAGGGCAGGTGGAACCATCGGCGCCACCATCGTTACTGGAACCATCAGCAAGGACCGTGGCTGAATCCAGACCACAGGCTTTAAAAACCACCTGTGATATAACATGCTGATGGATATGTTTAGTGCCTTTATTCTTCCAGTGTGAATTATCTCCTACAACTCTGCGACTTTGTAATCCGCTTTCAAAACACACAAATACTGATGAAGCTGGTTTTGAGATAGTAAAGTCTAAAGGAGGTGTCTGACTCAGAGGTTAGACATAAAGAAGAAATCTCCACTCCTTCAAGGTTTTCACTTTAAATGCTAGTTTTTCAAAGGCTTATGTCTGCAGTCTCGCAGGTGTCAAGGAGAATACATTCTTCAGTAAAAAGTATCTAGGCCTATGTTTCAAAGCCTTTGAAACATATCCCTGCTGTCTTCAGGAGAAAAGAGCACCTTGTCACCATGGCATAAGCATGAGGAAGTTAGTGAGTCATCAGTGCAGAAACGGCTAATGATTTCACCATTTCTCTACCATGACAAAGTTAGTAACGCGTTTGTTTGTATACCTCTCTACCGACTCCATGCAGAATAAAATCACGAGGTATAAATATCAGTTCCCCTCTGCAAAGAGACAAAGGATAGCTATCCAACAAATATTCACGTCTCACTGTATTGTCTATAGTGGAAGTGGCTATGTTATCTATCAAAGCATCTGTAGCACTAAATAGTTTCCTGGATTATTTCAAGCTTTCTTCCAGTTTGATCCAGGCCAGAAGAGGCAGGTCATCAGCAGCGCAACTGTAAGGCTCCTTCCTTCCACATCCAGAGGAAAGCATTCTTCCATAGGATCAGCACAGCTGTTCCAGGTTAAGTAGCGGTAGCATCAATTCCTGTCAGAGTTGTCAGTTTGTTCAAGAGCTCTTCAAAATGCCAAACACCTCCAAAGCACTCTCAGAGTCATCCAGGGGGTGTCATGGGATCCATTTCACATCTTACACTTAGTACTGCGTAGTTAGGTCTCTACATCTACGGACAGAGGAATTTTAGATTTACTGAACACTTTTTCTGGCTCTCAACTCAGAGGGAAGCATGTAGCATGGATCTCAAGTTCTAAACGTGATTTGGGAGTATTTTTAGTACTAGTTTTTAACAGTCAACAAAGTCAGATTACAGTTCAGATTTCATTTTAAAGGACAAGGAATCAAACTGATTAGGTCTTTTTGAATGAAAAAAATATTATTCATACACCTGCGACTCTGCCATAGGCCAGACTGATTTTATTTCTGGTCAGGTTGCCAGAAAAATGAAAGGATGCATTTAAAACCATTTTTCTAGAAAGACAACTCATGACTAACTCATGGCAGCAATTTCAGGTGCTGCTAATAGTAAGGGGGTTTGTTTTGGCAGCAAGGATGGTAACAAAAAGATTTTCTGCATACTATTTGTCTTGAGAAGTCTAAATAACAACCGAGGGTTTTCCTTCCAATGAACATAACGTCAGACAGCCCCAAAATGAAACCTCAACATGTTCATCACAAGATCAGTCCAGCACTTAAGGAAAGTACCTTAATTTCAGAAGGGGAAATCTACTTCTTCCTCTTCAGTCACTTCCCATGTTCTTGGACTACCCTTGAAGACTGGAGATTAATTTTTTCTAGCCTTCCCTGCCATGCCCACTCACCTCTAAACCTTTCATTTTTCTAAGAAATATCAGCTGATTTGCAGAAAATACGTGAGTATTACAAATCTCTTAGGAATAATATACTTCACAGTTTCTTTCTCTGCCTAATCTCTACCCACATCTTTTCCTTCAGCCTGCTTCCAGGGTGTTCATAAAAGCACTGCCACTGTCAGCAACACATCTTTGAAGGCAAAGGTTTCACATGTAAAACTTGCTTTGGGAATTAGCTAATTCAGAAGAAATTAGCACGCTCAGCCTCTACAGTGAATAGGTGTGTTTTCCAGTTATTTTCTTCATTGCAACTAAAGTCAAACTCAGTTCTTTCAGCAAAAAAAAATATTAATTACAGCAATTCTGAACCCAAAGGCAGCAACAATACCCAAACTGCTACGTTTGAACCATCCTTCTCCATCAGTCCAGTTGTATCTCTCATTACTTATGCACATGGTTTCATTTCCTAATACCATAGAGGAGACTTCAGCCCACACTGTTTAGAGCATGGAAGAAATTGGTATCTCTGCCAAAATAGTCACAGATTTAATCTTTGAGTGTAAATTTCACCACAGATTTAATCAGGGAGCACCGACTGCTGATCTATTACCTACCTGTAAATATTCAGGCAAACGTGTACATGGTGAGGGTGATAAACTGGATTAATCTGGGTAAGTGTTAGACCCACTGCCTGTCAATAGTCACACACTCTAACTCACATAAATATATAATCTGGATGATATATCGGGTTCACGTATCGTTTCAGCTTCGCAGAAGGATCCCAGCGGAGTCAGGGTAACACTGTACATTCTAAATAACCAGCAAGAAGCAAACCCAAACTTTTCTGTCAATTTTTTTTTAACATTCTTTCACATATTTCTCAATACAAGCCAAGACAGTGGAATTTTAAAAAACCTGTCACCGTATGTGCCCATACTATGTCTATTGCTTCATCATTCTGAAAGAAAGTAGTGGGCGTTTTTGCATTCCTTCAAAGATAAATGAAATCCCAGCATGTTGCCAGGTGTCCCCCCACATGTACTATTTCCATGCAGTCAGGCTTACAGGGAAGCTCTGTCCCAAATTCATTTTGAAAGCTGTGTTTGATTTTTATGTTAATTAGTTCATTCACTTTTTGATTCTTTTTTTCCCCCAAGATTACACTTTTTTTGTGTGTGTGTGTGTAAGAAACCAACAAATGCCCTTTGGGCATAAAGAGAAGGTGACTATACTTTCATAGAGGAAAAACTTCATGGCTCCTTAAGGTTCTCGGTCGTATCTGATAACCCAAGGTGAGATATGGAACCAGGAAGCACAAGCCTTTCCCACACGATGGGGTCCTATCGTCTGGATTCTGGAAAGAGAAGGAATTGTGTCTGGAAAGATTTGTGAAATCATGAGAGGATATAAAATAAAACATCCTCTGTTTTCCAGCAGAAAGGCTTTCTGAGTGGATCACAAACCCTATCAGTACCATCTATGATGTTGATTTCGCTTCTGCAATTGATTTTATGTCTCAACCTACAAAAGACTCGAGCAACGGTAACTGAAATACTAGGAATACTATTAAAAACCTCCACTCCCACAATTATCAATCATTATTCCTTGTTAGGAGCTTTAAGGTCAGATGCTCAGTCTGGCAAAGCAGACTTTAATCCGTTAAATCACTTTGGCTTTCACCTCCAGAAAAGGCCTCCAGCAGTACAGTCTTTTTGTTTAGATACTCAAAATAAGTTTATCATTTTAGAGTGAATGTAATTTTCTGAGCTGCTTGGCATGGACGGGTTCTACAGAGCCTGGAGTTTTCTCCCAGCATGGGGACACCAGGTTTGTGGGCAGAGAGGGAGCTGAGCAGTGGTGTGGGTTGCTCTGCCCCTTGGTGTGGGGTGGAGGGTGGGCTATCGCAGAGGCAGAAGTGGGGGAAGTCCTTGTACACCAGACATTATGGAGAATGACAGTTACTGTGGGGCAAAGGCTTCTTTTTCTGCCCATTTACCAAATGGGCAAGCTCCAAAGTGAGTACACTGACTCTCTGAGATGCTGATTTTAATCACTCGTGACTCATTTATATGTATGAACTAAATTTTCCTACTTTACGGCATTTATTTTGATTGCATTTTATAATGACAGTTATAGCCCCAGTTACCAAACATTAATTTATGATATAGGTTGATTTTGCGTTATTAATGAACTATCAAAAAGGCAGTGTGACTTACAGTAATGACATTTAGCAACTCACTAAAATATCTAGAGAAGAAATAAGTGAGAACTTCAGAGAATTGTTTCTCTTCCTTTTGTAGAAACAGAAAAAGGACCTCGGATGGGCAAAGTGAATTTTTAAAAATATTTCTTCATTTCCCGTCATTATTTATTCCATCGTTCATGAATTTTGATTTTATATTATTTTCCGTGACATTAGAATACCTTAAACAAACAGTTGACAACATGTGGATTGTCTTTCGGGAACGCTGTCCGTCAGATTTTCCTCATTTCATGGCAACATTCAAACAATTAGGGTTTTAATGAGGCTGAAAATTTGTAGCCCAAATAATGTAATGAGGTCGACTATCTTCCAGAACGACTGTGGCAGTAACGCAGGAACGCATTTAACCATATGCTTGAATTCATAACTGTGTTGTTGGGCAGCAGCAGTCTGCCCGACTTAAGTGAGGTGTAAGCACACACTTAACATTTCATGAGTTTGGAGGATTTATTGTACTATTTCTTTGCCTGTGTGAAAAGTACAAGTACCACATTTCCATTTTCTCACATGTCGCATTCTACTGTCTCAATGTACTTATTCATATTCACAAATTATTCAAATGAGACCTGATCCATTACTTATTTTCAGTTTTAAAATACCACTTAGAATGGCACAATATTTCTCAAATGGGAGGTAAATTAGATTCTGTTGCTTAATAGAATATGAAAGATTAAACTGCATCAGTACCGTAGACTGAACTGTGCTGATGGCTGTCAGGACTTCTAATTCTGTACCTCTGATAAATGAGAACCTTTTGTTTCCTCTTCTTTTCAGAAAGGTCTTGCATCCTGGTAAAAATGTTTTGGTTTTTTTTTTTTTTTCCTAAAGTGACTTCATATACATTATTTATCCAACTGTGGAATAAACATTCATCCTCAAAAATAAAGAACTAATTAGTTTGGAGCAACTGCCAGATACCAGCAGCATACATTCCAGAGTCACAGTAGCAAGAATTCTATGAAAATTATCCTACTATTTAGGTAACCATAGCATAGTTGTGTTAAAGTTATTCTGCAAAAAAGATGCTGGCTAGCTGCCAGCGCAACCAGCATTTGTCAAAGCTGAGAAAGTAACTTCATGAACACTTCATTTTTTTTTTTTTTTGGTGAAAAATAAATCAAAACAAAAAACAAAGCACAAAAGATCCTAAAATAAATGTAAAGCAAAAGTAAATGGCAGATTTTAAAATACTCACATGGATTGCATTCTGAATTTTCCTAAGAGCTCCCTGTAATAAATTAAAAAAATAAAAATTATTTGAATAGTGGTTCCCCATTTCATATTTATATATTTGATTTAGAATATAACTATAGACACACAAAAAATAAATTTGCTAGTTCAGTAGCTTTAAAAATGGTAAATTAATCTTACTTTGCATGACTAAGAAAAATTAGAAAAAGAATGATTCTTAAACATATTAGATATCCAAATCATTGTAGAAAATTAAACAACCTAGGCCAAATTCATCTTTATAGGAACTCAAGGAAATTTTAGGAGCCCTGCTTCAAAACCTGCTTTATCATCCCTTTTCAAATTAAAAACATGTTTTGCCTGGTTATTCTATGATTCTAACATTTTAACATCTATATTTAGCCTTGTGTTAGGAGTCCTTCCAGGTAGAGAATCGTAATGATGCAAATTAGTTATTCTTCATTATTATATAAACCTTAGTGTAATCCAACTTTTTAAACTCAGTAACTTTAATTTTACTTATTGCTGTAGATGTCTGTCTAACTATAAATCTAACGCAAACCTTAAATACAGCTTTGCATCACAAGGCCGTCTCAGCATGGTGGCTGACTTAGCAGGGAAAGCACTATTTCACATTGCCCAAAACGTGGAAACCTGCTGTTTTTATCAAAGAATGGTAGGATCATTGAGGTTAGAAGCGACCTCTATGTTTCACCTAGCCCTCCTGCTCTGAGCGTGGCCAACTTCAAAGCTGGGTCAAGTTGCTCAGGGCCTTGTTCAGCTGGGGTTCAAAACTCTTCAAGGCAGGGATCGTAGAGCTTCACCGGGTGACCCTTTCCAATGTTTAACCACTTGTAAAACGTTGTCCTGTATCCAATTAGGATTTCCCTTGCTGCAGCTTGAGACTGTTGCCTCTTGTCCTTTTTGTTGTGCACCTCAGAGGCAACCCTCACGCTATCAGGCAGCTCCACTCAGGTAGTGGAAGACAGGAGTTAGACTCCTCCTCATCCTTCTCATCTCCAGGATACACAAGGAGAGCTCCCTCTGCTCTTCTTGCTTATTATGTTCTAATCATCATCTCCCTAATCATCTGAATAATCTTGCGCTGGCGTCTCTGCAGCTTGACTGCCTTATAGCAGGGGTCCCAATGCTGTACTCAGATGTGACCTGGGGGAAAAAATCAGTGCCGTTGCCTGCTGGCTCTGCTATGGCTCGTACACCAGGGTGTTGTTAACCTTCACGGCTGCCAGGGTGCCCTGCTCACTCATGTTCAGCTTGTTGTCTGCCAAGAGCTTTGCTGCAGAGCTGCAATCCGGCTGCATCCTGTCCCCTTGCCTGGTTTGTCCATCCCAAGTGCAGGGCTTTGCATTTGTCTGCGTTGACATCCGTGAGGCTCCTGTTGGCCTGGTCCTCCAGGCTGCGGAGCAGGTCAGCGCCGTGGATGCCGAAGCCCTCACCCTAGCCCTAGCTGTGGCACCGGAGCCTCTCTCAACACAGCGCGTCAATGTGATAAAAGTCTTTACTAATTATCCTCTCAAAATGATTGTATTTTTTTGTTTTCGATAGTAGCTTTTCACCACACAACATAGTACGGTAAATAAATAAACATTGGTCATGGTACAAAAAGTAGCTCAATTTGTTCTTTTTAAATAAACCTTTAGTTTTTATTTCATTCCGAAGAAGTCCAAACCATAAGCAGAATGTAGCACTGGTCTTAATATCAGTATTGGTACAGCTTCCCAACCAGTCTGTGAACTTAATATACTGGAAGAGTTTCTCAGGTGGCAGAAGCCAAGCCATAACCACCTTCTGCGCCACTGCCTGATGTCTGCCCCATGGCCCTTGGACTTCCTATAAAGTAAATACAGCCCAAGAGTCTCTTTGAACTACTCTTCAAAACTTACATATATATTTCACTGTGCAGTGAATCTTTGCACTTTACGTTTACCCTATTCTTTATATTGTCTGAAACTGAATTTCTAATATTACCCTTGTAGTTTATCTTTGAAAAGCTTTCTTCAAATATGCTATTCTTTTTATAGTTGCTTTCCAAAATAAGCTTCTTACAGACATTTGCTATCTAAATCTAATTAATTAAGTTGATTCTTCTTTTGTAGTAAAGGAAGACAGACAGGGTGAGAAATGTGAATACTAACACATATCGCATATCCATCAGAGGCTTTTTTTCCCAGTATGCTTTCTGGGAAATTGCATCCGGAATGCAAATGAAGAATAGCAGAAGTAGCTCTACTAAACAAATTAAGATATATAGGTTTCTTTAACTCTCATTTTTTGGTGTTTAAAACATTTCTAAATATCCTTTCCCCTTTGAGGAAAGAGACCTTTCAAACACAAATATCTCATTTTAGAGCTGCAGATTTTTTCAGATTTTAACTAATTGTGTCCTATTGCTTTAATCCCTTTTCTTTCTTGATGTCAATGGAATGCATATACTTTATTTACAATGACACTGAAAGTAATACTTTCATGAACTGTTTGTCATATTGAGGAATAGATTAGATATGTAAAAAAGGCACTGCAATAAAAAGGGACAGCTTCTATTTTAGAAAAATCATTTTTACTGCAGAGTTTAGGACTGCAGAAGTTATTTAGCTAAATATGTGGAACTATAACTGCAGGGGAAAAAACAGAGCTTTTATTAATTATTTGCTCAGACAAAAATAAAGTTAAAAAATTAATAGAATTAAACTATGATGTGGTGATTGTTTATGTTGCCACTGCTCCTTGCTGTGGTCATTGAATGAAAGTGAATTCTAAGACAAGCGTTGCACCCAAAAACTTGTTACGGACAGAAAAGAAAATGCACTTTATATGGGATGCCAAGAATTTATTGTTAGTCTAATGAAAATCTTAAGACTAATTCCAATACAATAGACAGTTATTAAGATTAGTCTAGTCACAATAATACTACCTGCCACACTACAAATTATCTGATTAATACAGAATGACATTAATAAAAGAGTTAAAATTGTTGTACAAAAACCTACCCGGTATCTACCTCTGCTGTTGGGCTGACTTTTAGGCTTCCATTTTTGGTCCTGTATTTGATGGCATCAGGATTGCTAGAGAAGAAGATGGGGGTTGCAGCAAGCCAACAGCGTCCCATGCCCTCTGCCAGGAGAAGTGTGATGTTCATGATGGAGTTTCTTCCACTTCTTTGCAGGGAGGAGGAATATGGTGTTGCTGGCTTCTTTCTCCCCACTCTAAGGATCCCCACCTGGGGCTATTTTTCCAACACACAGTTAAAAAATCACAGAATCACAGAATTCTAGGGGTTGGAAAGGACCTTCAGAGATCATCTAGCCTGACCCCCCTGCCACAGGTTCACCTAGAGCAGCCTGGACAGGAATGCGTCCAGGCGGGTTTTGAATGTCTCCAGAGAAGGAGATATTCTTGGTCTTCCCTCATTGGTCTCCAACTACATTTTATGTCCAAATTTACTGTATATGGTGTGTACTACATCAGCTTGAGACTTGCTCTTTCATCTTTTTGTCATCCCAAAAACCAGTTTTGCCCAGCTCCCAGCCCGCAGCTCTTTACCAACCACTGGTGACCTCTTCACAGCGCTGGGGTCCCCGGTGGCATCCCCAGCCCCCTCTCTTCAGCCTCTGCTCCTCCACCCTCCATCCTGTGTCCCCACTTGCAAGGCCCCTGCTGTCACACCACGCTGACGCTCCTCTGCACTGCACCCTTCTGTGAGGGTCACAAATATTCCACACAGAACAACTACTTGCTGCTACTGTCTATAGAAAAATTGTGGTTTGACACTAGGTGGTAGACACCTGGTCATTAGAAAAACTGCTGTTGCAGCTAAGTGAACCCAAACAAAGCTCCATGGAGGCAAAGGCAAGTTTAGCCTTTGTCAGAAACCTGACAAGTTGTGAGCCCTTGCACGGTTGGTTTGAAACCCAGGGCCTGCCCCCAGCAGTAGCAGTACAGGGCTGTGGGGCTACATGAGATCCTTCTTTCATATCCATATCTTGGCCATTATTTTTCAAGGTAACACTTCCACCTGGGGACCTGACCTGACGGTCTGCAAGACCCCTTCATCTCTGAGAATCTTATGTTCCTTTTCCAAACTCGGGACTCCAGACTCGGGAATAAAAGGAGTCTGTCCCAGTGTTCAAACCACCGCACCTGTACGCAGGAGACAGGAGAGAGGGGTGCTGCTCTTCATGGTTTATAGGAAAAGAGTGAATCTTATTCTGTTTCTGAAAGAATAAGTATTCTGGGATAGTGAGCTGACATGCAGCAGAATTTGTCAGTCATGGAGAGTGGTGGGTTCTCAAACACAGCCTTGTTGTCAGTGTTTCTTAGAGGCTAATTCTAAATAGCTGTCTTTTCCAGGTGTCTATATGTATATATGCTCCATTTAAGAAGTGTAGTCTTCTAACATAGGCTTTAAAATTCTTCTTGGAGGAAGAATCCTATAATACAGACACTCCAAGATGTAACTTGTAGGTACCAAAGTCGTCTTCTGGACTTCAAATTCTTTCCTGACTAAAGTAATGCAATAAATGTGAAACAACTAGATCACAGCAGAGCGCCGAAGAACAGTCCGCATACAGTTATTATTAGTAGTTCTCTGAATTCCCTTTGTGCTCTGCACTGTCTTAGCACTGGAATTGTTCCTCCCTCAAAGAGATTAAATTAGGCTAAGGTTCAACATGTGGATTTTAAAGATAACTGCAGAGGATGGGCAACAGAGAGCACATAGAAAACAAATAGTGCCAGATAATTACTTCTATTGATAAAATCAGTGAATGGAGACAATGCAATGTAATACATCTAGATTTTACCAAAAGATTTGATATAATTTCTCACCGAATGATGTGTTGATTAAAAATTAGCACTATACAAAATGAATGCAGCACATGCTAAAAGGATTATGACTCAGAAAGTAATTCTAGAGAGCATTTATAATGGCGTGTTGCAGGATCAGTTCTATTCAATGTATTTATCATTTACTGGGAAACTTCACAGATAAAACATAATGGAGACCATTAATAAGGAAAAAAAGTAGTTCTATCAAGTGATTGGAATTTCATGGTAAACTGGGTTCCCTGGAATAATGGTGCAGCGTAGCTCAATGCAAACGCATGCCTATAAGATGCAAAGATATAGATCGTACACACAGTATACAGAGCTCTCTTTTAGAGAGCATCATGTCCAACACCGAATTGGAGACAAGATGGATATCAGCTGTAAAGTGTCCACAGCACCGTAGAACAGGAGAAGGCAAGTTGTAGCCCTTTCCCCAAGCCCGGGCTGACCACAAGCAGCAGATGATGTTTCCAAGGGGCCTTCGGAAATACGGAACAGGAGTCTGAGTGTCAGCCTGAAACTCAGGGGAATTAAATTAATGCACCTAAGACAGGGAAATTTTTCCCCGTTGACAAAAAATATTTTGCACACATGAGTTTAAATAAGAGAAACTTTTAACGGATTGGGTGAGAAACAATTTACGGCAAACAAAACTACCCTCCCTTAGAACATACCAGCTGCAGCCCTGACCCGGAGAGCAAAGGAAATATCGGCCACGACCCTCCTCCCTTAATCATCCCCCACTTCTCATCGCATAATCCACCTGATCGGGGGTTGAGCTGTTGTCCCAAGAGACAGAGCTTGGCTGGTGCTGTATCAGCTTAACGTGTCACCGCTCTGCTTCGGTACGGAGGAGCCAGAAAGGACCCCCATGGTCTAAGCTGAACTTCGCAACTCCACTTGGCCGCTCGCCACCCCCTCGCCGCTGGACTGGCTCGTAGCTGCTGCTGCCAGCTGTGCTCTCTGCCAGTTGTCCCCATCAGCTGCGTTTGCCGTCGGCAAGCTGCTCTGCGGTGCCACGAGCAGGCGGAGCAGCCGCTCGGCTCCCTCAGCCGCAGGCCGCTGGCGTGTTGTGCTGGGTTATTGCACGCAGCAGGGCCTGGGATGCTGCAGCTCTTTGGGAAGGTTCGGTGATGCATAGGGATGCAGTAAAGTCACGGATGCAGAGAGTCCCCAAATACCATCTCTTAAAACTCCCTTCAGTCACTCTCTCCTTGGGGTTTCCTCACCAACTATTCCTGCTTCAGCAATTATTTACCATAAATTTGTAGGATTGCCCAAGCTTTTCACCTCCTTATCCCTTTGCTGATTTTAACAGAAATGCTGTCAGTATTGCAAAATACCTTTGAAATTTAAATCTGCGAAGGCCTGTCGCGTTGTCTGTTGTGTCAGCAGCTCCCACTGTCCTGCAGGTGCCCAGAGTGGGGGTCCGTCCTACACCACAGCCTGCTGCTCCCAAGGAAGGTCCACTAGTCTCTCCAGAGCTCAGGCTTACCTGAGCAGAAAAAAAGCCCAGCAGATAATGTGTCCCTGTACTTGTATTCAACACAACAAACAGCAAAAATATCCTTGTAAAATAACGATTCGGATTGTGGTGGTTTTATTCATGTGGAGCGTATATCTGCAAGGAACAGTCCTACTTCCTTGGTTTTCCTACAGCTTCGATTAAATAGTTAAAACATCCCAAGTTTTCCTATTTGTAGGATTCTCTGCAGTACTGAAGCAACGGGGAAAGAGCAAACTGATTAGGCAACATCAGTAAGACCAATCATTTGCCTATTTTTGGCTGGTTGTCAGAGTTAGATTAAGGAACCGGTTATCCTACAGAACATTAGGGCTGACCGTTAGTCGGTACCCTGCAGTGGTCTTACAGATGACTAAGCTGAACCAAATAAGTTAGACGGTCACTGCTGTCATACGTACAAAATGCAAATATCTCCCAAATTTGATGCTTAAACTATTAGCCTTGCTCTTCCCTTAGAATCATGGAATGGTTTGGGTTGGAAGGGACCTTAAAGATCACCTAGTTCCCACCCGCCTGCCATGGGCAGGGACACCTTGCGCTGGACCAGGTTGCTCAAAGCCCCATCCAGCCTGGCCTTGGACACTTCCAGGGACGGAACTTAAGAAAAGAGAGATGAGCCTAAAACTAGTGTAATGGTTACGTGCTAGGTTCTCCAAGCCAGGCAAGGCTGGAAGCAGAACTACACGTTGAATGGGGAAGAGAAGAAAAACTATAAAACTACTACTACTATAAAACTACTACTACAACAGTACTAACAGGAAAACCATAGCCCCTTTTCCTGTCCTATAACCCACCCTCACCCCCTCACAATCATTGCCTCCCTGTTGTTGTTGACCAAAACTTTACAGTATGAGTACCGTAATCTACTTTATCTTTGTGATTGCTTTTTCAGTGTTTTAATTAAGATTATTTTTCTGCAGCACTATGCATTTCATGATGAAAGACAGTATATGTAAGACAGCTGCTGTGCAAAGCTGGCTTGCCTGGGAACTTCTAGGTATCACTTCCTGGGAAGCAAAGGACCATCTCAAGAAGGAGCCCTCCCTCCTACACCCTGCTGGGAATTCATCTAGGGAAAAAAAATATCACAGTGGGATCGGCGATCCGGTTCCAAACTAGTCCCTGATGATCTGAATGGCTGCAATTTTGAAGCAGTTGAAACTCCTTGGATGGAAATCCTCTCGCCTACTGTTAGACGTCTGCAGAGTAGGTGTGTATGTGGGGCTAGGTGTCAAGGCTCCCGTTGTGATCAGTGAGACCTAGTGAATGCTAGAGATGGGATTCAGGGTGGGAATCACACAGCCAGAAGCAGGATCCTGCCTCAGCATGGGGTGAGACACTGTGGAGGTGCCACTGCCTGCACTGGCGGCAAGGGGCACCCCACTCATCTCCAGGTCTGGGCTGCAGGTACCTACATTTAAACAGGAGGAATTTCACTCCATAATTTTTTTAATGCCCCGTGTTCAGTAAGACCAGAAGCAGCATAGCACATACGAATAAGCCCATAGCAATTTCTAGTCCTAAATGAGACAAAACAAATAGAATTAAGAAAAGGAACTGTAATAGGTTTGACTTGTAAAACATGTGCAAGCATTGGTTGCATAGGAACTAACACATAAAACTCATTGTGTCAGTGATAGTAACAACTACGGGGAAGATTAATTTCATACTGTCTCTAAATTAGCATCTTCTGTTTTCTAGAAGTGGAAAAGAAGAAAGCATGAAGAAAGCATTTGCACTTGAAGGGGTGGATTTTAAGATCTACTTATAATAAGATAATTATTGCTTTTTAAGGTTCAGCAGGAGATATACTTATTATACTTAATAATGCCTCTATTAAGAACACAGAGCCAAATAATCAACAGTTGTCCTGCCTCACAAGATTTACAATTAAAGGGTGCGATCTGGAGCAGTAAAAGGAAGAACAGAAAAGTAGACAAATGTGAGAGATAAACTGCTCTGCTTGGAAACTGAACAGAGCAAAACAAAAGGCTATTAAAGAATATCTGAAGTAAGTTAATAAAATTACTGTTGCCAGTACCTGTAATGCCTATAGTAGAGTGTATTTGCCAAACCTCTGAGTATCATTAAAGCAAAAATTGAAGTCATGTTTAAAAGGATGAGCTTCCTAGAGCAGTATTTCAGTAATTGCTATTTTGACCTCTGCACTTCAAAACAAAATATCGTAGCAGCATTATAGATGTAACATTAGGAATCATGACGGTTGATTCACTGTCCCAGAAAAATCAGCAGTAGCAGGCGAAACTAATAAAGCAGAAAGAGGAGCGCTAGGAGTATTTTAACAGCCTGATGGGAGTGCTGGGTTCACACCATGACTCCAGAAATTAGTCTGAAAGTTTTTCACGTTTCTGTTACAGATGAAGTTTCAGAGGGGAAAAAGGCACAGCACATTCATCCTACAGCTCCTCTCTGGTGTGTAACAACAAAATAAAAAGCCCAAACTTTTCCATAAATATTTTGTCTGATTTCTTTCTGTCCCCCTACCAGTTCTGTTAATCTTTGGGAGAAACTTCAAACAATTTTCAGGCTATTTAGCCCAACTACTGGCCTAAATTTGTCCTTGAAGCCAATATCTACTTTAGAAAGTGCAAGAGGAGAAAACTGCAGAGTGAAAGGCTAAGTGCTGAAGAGCCAACACTTACCCCATACATGGATGATTTACTTCCATATAGCCTGAGTGCTCCTTGATGGTTGGAGTGCATTGCATGCTATCCTGGAGAACCTATTCTCGTTTAGCTCATGTGTAAGAAATTCACTTCACATGTTCCCAGACTCAGGTGTGGCAAATGGAGGCAGTCAGGAGGTTCACTTCAACAGCTTGCTCCTCATCCGAACTAAAATGCCAATATAGGGGCACCTTTGTCGTATACATCACCTGCAGAAAAGTTAGTAGGAATTCTGTGCATCACCCAAAATATTAAATTTACCCCTCAGACAATTTGAAATTAAGGATGCATGCAAATATTTTACATAACAGTGGTTTCATAATCTCCTTTTAAATCCTAAATAAAACATCCTGTTACTCTATTCTTATTGCCAGCTTGACATGAACATTTAATGTGCAAGTATATTTTATGCATATATAAATAGCTACTTTTTCGAAACAGGGCTCTAATGTGTAGCTGCAGGTGATTCACTAAGAAAAAAAGAAGTACATAATACACAAAGAAGTATATAAGAAAGTTATAATATAAAAATGGAGTTGTCTGGTAAGTGTACACAAAAGAAGGTTCATCCACACACAAAAAAGCTCTTGAAGACATAAGAGACATCTTCAAATAGTTGCTTCATGGTTTGAAACTCCCCTTAGATGCTGAAAACCAGGAAGCATCTTTTTCAGATAGGCAACCAGACTCTTGGCATCTCCCAAGGTGTTTTTACTTCCATCGCTTTTTAGCTATGTGTTCATTCCAGACATTGTAATTTGGAGTTTCTCAAACGCCTTCTCCTTTTCTAACCTCTAAACCTCTATGATCACATGAAACAGACTAGGAAATAATGAAATGCTGTGTAGTTTTTGCACTATATTATTTTCTTTTATGTATTACTAAAAAAAATTGTTTCTTCTGTGCCATAAAGTACATTACCACCAGCTGCTTGATCTAAAACCACATCAGTATTAAGGAAGTGTTCTTTTGTCTTTGACAACTTGGCAATGGCTTGTAACAGTTTTTCCTTCAGATTTTGCCCATGGAATGAAAAAGAGAGGAACATTGCTTGTATCTTCAAAATTATTGTGTAAAGTTTTATATAAGTGTACATAAGCATATATATAGATTCAGAAATTGCCATGCTTTTTATCTCAGCTTTCTCAGATTTATTCTCCAGAAAGCATAATCAGGTGGTGAAAAAAAAATGATCAACAGCTTTTCAAAGAGCGGAGAACAGTGTTGCTTTCCTTTTTGCTTCCTCTGAATTTCTATTGAAATGTCTATATTTTATCTGGGTTTAAAAACTGATTATTAAACCAGAAGTTTAGAGACATTTTATGGATGGTTGGGAAACTATCGTGATAACACAGTCTACCAAACAAGTATTACAAATCTGTGATCTGGACTCTTGATATAGAGGGAAAATACCCCAAAATGGTGTTATTACTGCTTGGAGAAGGCAGCAGGACCAACATTTAAAGGAAGAGGCTCAGATGGCCCTAGAGCAGGAAACCATGGCAGGACTGAGGAACTTCCTCATCCACCATCACCTATGGATGAAGACAGGATCTGGAGAAGGCAGCTAGCAACTGAAAGGACATTTCTCATGACAGTTTTGGTATTGGTTATTCAGAGATCACAGATGTCCCGCTTGGCAGACGCAACGTAGTCTAGTCACTCCTGAAGATCAAAGGTCAACTAGGACCTCTATCTGGGGGCACACCAGGAGTAAAAGTAGGGCCAAAGAAGAGAAGGGGTAAAATACTGAGCAGCCTTCCTGATGTGAGCAACTTCACAGGTGTGAGTTTCAGCAGTATCCCAGAACACCCAGCTCTGCAGTGCTTTGCAATCCTTGTTTGATCACTAGGTATAACATAAATGAGAAGTAGGTTGTATTTCACAGCACTTTTCCATCTAAGAGTGAGGTCCTTCATGCATCAAATAATCCCTGGGTCTGCAGGAGTTTGTAGAAGGTCAGCAGCACGTTTAATTTCTGCGCATCCTCATTATCCCCCCTACATATATGTGTGTTTATATGGGGGAGAGAGAGGGAAAAGGAGTGAGGAAGCAGAGTAGTCCTCCTGAGCTACCAGCAAGGTCATGAGAACATTTTATTGCATCCCACAAGTGCTAGGCTCTGGTCACATACCAGAAATGGAGGTAGGGCTGTTAGTGAGTGCTCAGGAAGCACAGGTGAAGCAGCATGAACCAAGAGTGGAGAGAGCAGAAAACTTCCTCAGCAGGAAACTGGGTTGCTCTGGGCCAATGGATCTACAATACCTTTTCTTTAAAAACAGCACCCCAAAACAGTTTTGGTAAACCCTTGAAGGTCCGTTATGTTTGAGCACAAGCTACAACTGCAACAATCTCCTGAACAAAGTTCAACGAACAGAGAAGACTCACCCACAACTCTCATTACTTTAGGATCGTTTCCACTTGTGTCTTTCTCTGTGGTGTAACTCTCCAACAAGCTTCAGAGATCGTCTAGTTGCTACAAGGTCTACATAATCCCTTCTGGGTCACTAGGAAAAGCCTCCCCATCTGTCTCAGGCCTGGAACTGCTCAGAATAGCTCCCGGTCTTTGCTCCTGCTAGCCGTGTCCCTCTCCCTCCCTCTCTCCCTCCCTCCCTCTCAGGACTTCTCCAGCTGACTGTGTTGCGCTCAGGGAAGAGCACTTTCCTCCCCTCCTTTGTGACTTTCACCGTGCCCTGAATGCAGCAGCCAGGACAGTGCACCGGAGCATCTGGGGACCTCCAGCCTTGCTATTTGGAACTGTGGTGTCTCTCTAAAATTCATGGGACTTGCTCAGTCTATTGAGTGACTGCAAACAGGAGAGGACACCAGAATACTCTGCTACACATTTCTTTTCTTTGAGATGCTTATAGGGCGGCTCCTCAGTGGACATGGGGCAGCGGCTGCCAGAGCTGGGGCATGACCTGGGAGCGTTTCTAGGGCAGCATTAGATAGGCAGCATTCTGCATCTGTGCACGTTTTAATCCCAGTAGTTTGTTAGTCCCTAAAGAGGGACCCCAATTTTGTCAGCACATCCTCTGGCATCTCCATTTCCCCCTTGTGACGGAAATGCTCCCTGCAAGAGAAAGCCCCGGGAGTCTCCTTCTCTCTGAGCCCAATGGGCCCATCTTGCCTTCATTTCATAATCCTCCATGGCAGCATTTTATGCATTTGCAGTGAGCACAGTGACAGGTCTCCCAGCAGAAGGACACAAAGATGATCAGAGGGCTGGAGCACCTCTGCTATAAGGACAGGCTGAGAGAGTTGGGGTTGTTCAGCCTGGAGAAGAGAAGGCTCCGGGGAGACCTTATAGCTGCCTTCCAGTACCTAACGGGGGCCTACAGGAAAGATGGGGAGGGACTCTTTATCAGGGAGTGTAGTGATAGGATGAGGAGTAATGGTTTTAAACTGAAAAAGGGTAGATTTAGATTAGCTATTAGGAAGAAATTCTTTACTGTGAGGGTGGTGAGACACTGGAACAGGCTGCCCAGGGAAGCTGTGGATTCCCCATCCCTGGAACTGTTCAAGGCCAGGCTGGATGGGGCTCTGAGTAACCTGGTCCAGTGGGAGGTGTCCCTGCCCATGGCAGGGGGTTGGAACTAGGTGATCTTTAAGGTCCCTTCCAACCCAAACCATTCTGTGATTCTATGATTCTACATGCCGCTGCTGGGGCTCCAGCCACCTGCACCCACGGATCTGGGAGCAGGGAAACCCAGGAGCCACTTCACAGCCCAGGGCAGGGATCCTGGTGGAACCCTGTGCTCGGGGGCATCCCAGGGAGGTTGCATTCTCACTTGCATCGTGATGCTGAGCATTGACGTCTGACTGTTCCTACATCCACCCCCGGTCACCTTACCCCAAACCCAGGGGTAACAGACGTGCCCGGGTATCACCTCACCTTTCTGTGTCATAGCAGCGGCCGAGGGGTTTTTGCAAACCTGTCCCTGGGCAAGGGGTGAGGGCCAGGAATGGGGTCACTGCTCCGCACAGCCAGGCAGCAACTCTGCCGTGGGGCTGTCTCGTCCTCTACTTCATGTTCGTCATGGACACAGTGATATTTTTCTTCTTTGTTCTAGACGCGTTGGCAACCTGAGCGGCAAATAGGGCCTGCATGAGAATGGCAACAACTTGCTTTAACTTTCAAGGAGACTCCAGTTACATCTGGTGGCAGGAAAAAGTAATTGCCAGAACCTTCACAAAAAGTTAAACATCCAAAATATATTACATATCAAAGGTTACCAAAAAGACGATTATATCAATGACATTTTATGATCTTAGTAATTATGAGGAGACCTTCAAAAGCACTGACTTGTCACAGGAATCTGTTTTGCAAGAAACCTACAAAACACCCCTTTCATTATTCATAATTGCAAACCCAAGAGAGACCGCTGTGATCAGTTGGTATGACACAGGCTAAGGATACAGTTCCAAAAAATTCCTGAATTATTGAGCAAGAGCATTTCTTTCAAAAAACATTCACTTCTCATTTAAAAATTTCCACTACAGGAGAATTCACCACAGCTCTTGACAAGCTGCTCCTACAGTTAAAATATCAGCCTTTGCATTTGTCTAGTTTCATTAACAGCCACTGAATCTTACCTTTGCAAGTTTAAAGAGCTTCTGCCACCGTATTTCTGCTCCTATAGTTACACTGGGACTCTCATGGCACTGAGCCTTCTCTTGGCCATTAGGCACAGGTTGAGCTCCTCGGTGCTCTCACTGGAAGATGCATTTTACTAGTTCTTCAGACATTTTTGTGGCTTTTCTTTGTAGCAAGCTTATTTTTTCAGTATATTCCACAAATTTCTGACACCAGAGTGTTCTAGCAAGATGGTAGCAGTATAACACAGCTGAATTATAACACCTCTGCCTTTACTTGTCTGTATATCAGAGGTTGCTCTACCTCCTTTTTGACTGAACCTTTCGTTGGGAACTCATTCTCAGGCGGTCATGCAACAAGACCCCAAATTTCCTCCAGTGTCTCTTTGCTCTAGCAGTGGCCCATCTTCTTTTGTCCATTCTTTGTTCCAAGACATACAATAAGGCATCTGGCCATATCAAAATATCGGGTTTTGTGTCCACCTTACTGAGCACAGCAGAGCTCTCTGTGTATGTCCCCTTCATTTAATTTGTGCTGCTTCTCTCAGTGTAACTAATTTGGGCTACCACCGTCTTTTCATGTTACACAAAATCAGCATGAAACTTTTCGCAAGATCCTGGGCAGCAGGATCCTTTGAGATTAAACCTAAAATCACCCATTTGAGGTGAAAAAAAATCGAAGTGTACATGGAGTAGCATGGAGAATGTTCACTTTTTCTTTCTCTGCAGAAGTGAAGCTTAATGGCATATTCTTAGTGGTCAGTGGGCATTGGCTGGTGATTTTCTGTGTTCCCTTTATGGCTTTGTAAGGCAGGAGCCTAGAATTAACAGGGTTTTGAAATGCAAAGTAAGATTTTTCTCTTTACATTTCAACTCCTTCAGGTTCTGTAGGACTCAGCTGGTGAGTTTTATGGCTAACAAAAGCAGGCTGCAGACAGCAGCTAACTATGGATGCTTTTAAATCCCAGCCTGAGAAGTTCTCTCTCCACTGAAGATCTGTATCTGTAATAAATTTAATCCACTCCAACATTTGGGAAATTTCATGTTTAATCTAATCTAATCTAATCTTAAAAAACAGAAAAATATTTGGCTGTGGATTCTTGGAGCCAGCTCATATCACTTGTAACATGTGTTCCGTATTTTTCACTGAAGTCTTTATCCATTTCTCAAAAACAAAAAAAGAAAGAAATTGTTGGGATGGGAAAGAACAAGCAGTGTAACGAGAACTTCAAAAAAGTGTAAAAGATCTAAAATTACACCTGCAGCTCCATGCTCAGAGAGGATAAATAGCCAGATACACACGCGCGCGCACACAAACTCCATTTTTCTTTGATGTCCCTAATACAAATGATGACCAAGAGCTGCTGTGCTTACTTTTACGAAATAAACATGTGAAATCAGAGCCCAAGGCAGATGTATTACTGACTAGTGATTTCCTATTGTGTTCACTGAAGCTACAAGGAGCAAGATAACAAGAAAGGAATAAAATCCAGGTTGTAATACAAGCCTGAACAGCATATTGATGCCGGTAGGAGTGTATTTTTCTGCACTTCTTTTATTTAAATATATATGAAATTGCTAGGTTAGTCACTGATTTCACAGAAAAGCAGTGAGCACTGGCTGGGTCCACGTGGTTATCCGAGTCAAGGGCTCTTGATGGAGGTGACATCCCCCCTGCTCTCCAGCCATATCCATGCTCCAACTTCCACACCAGTCTCCTCTTTCAGCATTTGTCATCAAATTTACCACCTCCCCTCTCATCTCCCACTCCCACTTTTACCCACCCTGTAAGGCAGATCAGAGACAAACCCTCTGCACTGAAAAAATCCAGCCCTCCCCCCAAAACAAACCAAAACATCACGTCCCCCCGCTCCCAGCCGGGATGTTCACAAATTTGTTTTCTCTGACCCAGTGCTCAGATTTCCCTCTCTCTTTGCTCTTTTGCCATGATGAGGAACTAATATCCTCACTCTTGGGGGAACTCTGAGAGCAGGTACCTCTTTGATGCCATCTCTGCAAAGACCACGTGGGAGAGGTTGGATTCTGCACAAGACTGCTCTGCTTTAGTTGTCCTCACCCGTCCCATGTTGTCAAGCCATCCAAGAGGTTTCTCTGGTTATATCTGCAACATGCAGGGGGTGAGCAGCCACAACGCCCACACAGGGAGCACGAGAGGATGACTGGCAGGGTGGCTGAGCCCCGAGACAACGTGTGAGAAACCAGTGGCAGCAGGGACAGCATCTCCTGTGCCAGCTGGAGCCTCCAGAGAAAGGCAAGAAAGCTGGTGAGGGGTCTAGAGAACAAGTCTTATGAGGAGCAGCTGAGGGAGCTGGGATTGTTTAGTCTGGAGAAAAGGAGATTGGTGGTTGGATTTGATGATCTGAAAGGTCACTTCCAACCTATACAATTCTATGATTCTATGCTATTATTCCAGCTGGTTTGCCCCCACTCTGAGCTCTCTGGTGCAGAGCTGTGACACACACTACAGGCGCGTCCTCTAGGTCTCTGTTCTTCCTCAGATTTATGCAGCAAGTGCCGCTCTTTCTGGCTGCCTGCCTCTGGTGTCTGCTCTGACAGAGGTTCGCCTGCTTTCCTCTCTCTGAAACACACACAGCTCCCACAAACTGTGCTGGCACCCTTCCTTTACACAAGGCCCTTAATCTGCCCAGTCCACAGACTCAGAGGGGCACACTTTTAAGTGTTTATTTCATCAAGGAGTCTAGTTATGGGCTGTATTCTTAAGCAAGCAATATGGTTGTCTCACCCGTCACCTTAGATCAGCTTTCGCCCCACTGCCCATATTCTGCTCTTCCTCAGCCCTTTCTCACCTTCTTCAGATTTTTGTCGTAACTTCTCTAGCTTCTTCCCACAGAAGAGCAGGTGAGCAAGTTGCTTTCCCTGCGCTGTGCAGAGCAGACATATTTCACAGCAGACCTTGCTGCAGCCAGCAAAGGCTCTGGAGAGACCCAGGCCTTAATGTTTCTCCACAAGACTCAGCCCGCTTTGAGAAAGCAGCTTTTAGCAGCCAGACAGAACTGCATTGGTCTTCCTGCAGCTGACAAACTGGAGGCGTTTATACTGCTGCCTTGTGTGTCCTGGCTAATTCAGAAGAAATGCGATCACGTGAAAACACCTGGATGAACTCCGAGTCCTTGGGTGGCCTAGAACCGATCGTTGTGAAAACCAGACATTCTTGTTAAAATGTGCAGCACTTGCACTCGTGTCTGTATGTCAGCAGCAGTTTCTCAAGGAGAAGTAGTGTTGGGGAGCTTTTTGCAAGAATAGTCTGCAGCTGAAACCTTTCCCTGCAGAGTTTTGGAAGCAGAATTCATCTGCTGGGAACTGACACGGCATTTCTGCCACGAGAAAGATTTTCTGTACATTTTTGTGGGAGACGTGTACGTGGTGGGAGACAGGAACAAGAAGAGTCACAAACACCTTGAGGAGCTTGAGATGAAGCTTAACACTGCCTGCAATGTTTGGGGCGAGCTTCACTGCTAGAGAAGGGAGAGCAGGTACTAGCAGCCTAAACCGGACCACGGTCCCTTCCCAGCCTCCTTGCTGGAGTATCTGTTCACTATTGAAGCTCTTATGGTTGCGAACAGTGACTCAGGTTTCTCATGAGCATACATCAGCAAAAGTAAAAAGAGCTGTTTAGCTTGGAGTTAAAAGTTTGTGAACAGCTGAGTTTGTGAAGCTCTGCCCCTGCCATGATGTCGGTCCCCACCACATGTCATAAGTCATGATGTACATTTAGGGGCACCAACCATTCACCGCAGTAAGGGCTGCTTAACACTGGGAACATTCTCCAGAGAGAAACAAATTCTTGAAAGAAATCCCCCAAGTTTTCAACAAATCCCCTCTATGATCACTGGATCCCAAGACATACCTGGGCTGTGTTAATTACAGTGCAGGAACACAGGAAAAAGCAAGTGGTCGCTGCAGTTGCAGATTTTGTAGTCTGGGTCTATTGGCTGATTTATACCAGCTGGTCATATAATATTCCATATAGTACTGTATTAATATTTATTATATTGTATATGATATGTACTACATATTGTATTGATGGCTGATTACATATTATATTATTAAAATAAAAGTTGCTCCTTAGAGCCATTTCCATAAGCTGGAGCTTCTTACAGTCTTGGGAGATCATTCTGCGGCTAGAGATAGCTGAAGTACAATGATCTAGGTATCTCCAACCTTTGATTAGCTGGGTTACCCAAGCATTCTCTTGACAAATGACAATCCCTCCCACAGGTCAGGGCTATGTAAGTTAAGCTGATGGTCCGGCTGTTCCTTTTTCTTTTTTTTTTGCCACCGTAGGTTTGAAAAAAATACCCCAGTGTATGCTGTCCAGAATATGGTCCCAGCAAGAACAATTCCAAACACTATCTCCATCTGAGGTGAGAGAGAGCTTACAGGAAGATTTCTTCATGCTATTTTGAACACACACCAGTTTATGGTAATACTCATTAACTACTTAACTACTATTGAAAATTTTATTTGAAGAATACTGAGTTACAAATACCACATAGGAAATGAACAGTCATCATGTACATAAGCAATGTTTTAATGGCTAAATGCTTTTTCTACCTTAAAATCAAAGTAAGATCAATATCTGAGAGCCAAGGGTCCTAAATTATGTCAGTGTTTTCTGACCATTCTAGTAAATCTTAATGTTGAGTTCCTGAGTAAGTGGGGCAGAAATCCATAAAGTGAGTTTCTGTGGAAAAAAAAAAAAAAGACAAAACATTAATGAACCACATTAATTAACTTTATGTTAACTTAAGAAAGACCAGCTCAAAACAGAGAACAAGAAGGGAAACTTGAGCTTAGACCTTCATGATTCCCTTAACCTCATCTGGTAGGCAGGACTGACTTGGTGGCAGCATGCATCTTTCTACTGCTGTATCCAATTTGACATCCCTTTTAGAAATTCAGGAACAGTTTAAAACTAATTAAGAACATGAATTAAATATGAAATTATAAATACAATACATGTCCTGCTCTGTCTCTGTTCAATGTTAAATTTGATGTATTTTATGCTGCTTGCATAATTTCCATTTTCAGTACTTCACCAGTTTTATCTTTAGGTTTCAGAATTAATAATCTCTTAAAATGCGTAATACCCATTCACACCTCTTAGTTATTTCTTTGCCCACCCACAAATTCATGTTAACATCACTCTAACAGCCTATGCTTAGATCACTTTTTCAAAGTATGTAATGTTTTCGTCTTTCATCAGAAACAGTTCCCTGCCACTACTTGGTAAACAGGCATTCCACTTCTTGAAGAATTTGCCTTTTATTCAAATACAGGGCCAGATCCAGACAAAAATACCACAGCCCCATCCAAACACAAACCCAAAAGCGCCAGGCAACCAGAGGGGCTGCTCCAGACTGCACTACTGTACGGACATTGGGAAGTAAGGACACTGGGAACCTCCCCGCACTTCCCAGCAGAGGATGCAAGTGGAGGAAAAAGGAGAACCTTCCTACACCCAGGTCATTTTGTTGCCTGGTGAACAGAAGCGCTCGTCCAGCATCCCCACTGCAGTTTCAATACAGTTCCTGTGGCTCTTAGGCTACGATGCTCCGGGGCGAAAAAATAGATGAGAGACTCCTAATAATAGGAAGATTCTGCAATATTACAAATGTCAGATTAGGGCACCGCTGCATGAATCAGAGGGGAAAAAAAGTGGCTTATTACTAAGCAAACTGCTTCTATTTATATACAAATAACTATGGCTCAATTATGCACTTAAGCACTGCTTTTAGGCAAATTTGCTTTCTGTAAAGCAAAAGCGATATGGTAGAAGTTACTTTCTGCTACGTCCCTTCAAACAGTACAGTCTGTGTGCTTGTTAAACTATTGTACAGTATGTAATCTCATTAAGCCTGTGAGAAAGTGGCAAATTTGCCCTTTGGATTTTGTTATTTTTTAATTACATGGATTGTAGATTTTCAAGTTCTAAACCCAAGCTGCTAGTACTTTTTTTTTTTTTTGATAGAGAGTCAAACATGAGAGGATTCTAGGTAATGGCATTACAACATCTGTATTGGGATGGTGGGAGCGGTTGGACTGAATCTCTTAGAATTGAGAGAGGAATATATTTAGCTGGTTTAAATAATATAATTTTTGTGCCGTTTTGTACCTTCCCTACTACGGCAGCTTCATGTTTTTTCCTCCGTTATTTGAAGTAGTTCTTAATTCACTGAGATCACCTTTTGCACTTAAATGAAATTTTAAATGATACTTTTGTGACAAGCTTTTAAGTCTGTCTTAATCATCTTTTTATGTGATGCTGGTAGTAAGCAGTTATCTCTTGGATTTCTGTGATTGGTGCCTTCAAGCACATCTCAATGGAGTGTTTTCTTTACCCTGCCACATTTATGTTGCTTTCAGCTTGCTTAGAGGCTGTTAAACAATTTCTTCCCTTGAGGCAATACTGATTACATTTATTTACGACATCATCTCTGAAAGTGAGTTTTTTACGATTCTCCAAGGCAGAAATTTATTCTCAGCAATTTTCTTCCTTTACAGATTCTGTCAATAAAATAAATGTTAGAACCAGGTGCGTATAATGGGGATCACACTTTGCTTACAAATAAACTTAAATCATTTAGCCAAGTGGGTAGAGTAACATGAGATGTGACACCAATTGCTTGTTGCCTCAGCTACCTTTGATTGAACGATGAGTTAGTGGCATCTTATAGTGTTAGCACTGGGAGTTCCCTAGATGCAAACCAGTGCTGAGACGCGAGTACCGCATCTCATACAAAGTGTGCAAGACCCACTTCAGCCTGGTGGCTGGTGACAGATATGGGACAAGTGACCAGAGCAAAGGAATTTTACTCAGTGTTGCTCCTTTTGTCTGTTCTCCTGCGGAAAAGGATATTGGGACCACAGAGGCTGTTGCAGCTGTTTATTAAGGACGTCTGTCCCCTCTGGGGCGTCTCCTTGTTGGTGCTAGAGGAGCACTGCACAATCGAGTCATGCATTTTGATCTGGGACACTGAGGCTGGACACTTTAAGATGCTGCAACTGTAGCTGTTGTCTCACTGTAGTGATAGTTTCCTTAGGAACACAGTAGTAGAGCAGAGATTTGCCCTGCCCTCGTCTGAAGTCAGGGAGACGCTCATTAGAGCCAGCTATACTGTAATCATTTTTGGCCACTAAGTAATTGTGAGAAAAGATCTCCACCACTTCTTTTCAGCAGCTGATAAATAACTTTGACAAGTTTTCTCATTTTAGCAGAGTGATAATAATGCCCGTAAAACTGCTAACTTTTCTCCCAGTTTGTGGAGCTCTATCTTCTTTTCATTATTTCATTAGTTTAAAAACTTGTATAACTGGCAGACGTTAAGTAAAAGACAGTGTATGTGTAATAGCAAAGATTAAAGTTTCCTAAAAAAGCTCTTGCTTTTGTTTTTTTTTTTTTTCCCCTGTAAAACTCAGTCTGTTGTATTAATAATTGGTGTCTGGTTATACTTGGAAACGTAAACGGATGTGGATGAGAAACTCTTCATTGACTATCCCCTTTTCCTAAGTTTTTTCATAGCTGCTCAGTGCAGCTCTTACCCCGTTCAGCTCATAAGAGAAAGCATCTCCACGGATGGCTCTTCCATTCAGAGCAACAGCATGAGGTCTCAGACTCAGGCCAAGAACCGTAATTTTGTTGTACTTCAGGGTGTCAGCTCCTCGGTAGCCATTTTTAAGAATTTCTGTCTTCAGGTTTCCCTGGAAAAAGCCACAGAAAAAAATTTTAGGACCACGACAACTCTTTAGAGGTGACATACTGCATACTGTTACTGTTATGGTCTCATCTTTGTCAGTGAACATACAGAATGTCTTCCAATGTAGACATTAAAGTCTGAGATCATAAAGGAAAAACAACAGTCACATTAATTTTCACATAAGAAAGGTTTCATGTATGATTATAAACTAACACAGACACAGCATTCATTTGGAATCCTCTTGGGCATGTTTTTTCTACTTGTAATCAATGCAAATTTGGTTCTTGTACCTATTTACAGGGTACAGTGGCATATGCAAAGCCAAAATCCAGATTCGGAGATTCAATTAGTGACCTTAAGGCAGATTTAATTAACATCCAAAACTAACTGCTTTAAACCATTAGCATCTTCCACAAACATCAGCTGCTAGATATTTTGCCCCTATTTTAGGTTCCACATCTCCACAGTTCTTGCTAGAAATCTCTGTTATATATGTCCCAGCTTTAAGGACACTGAAGGAACGCCACATGTTCACAGAGCTTTCTTAGTTGTACTTCTTATTTACTGTATATTCTGTATTTGGGGATGTACCAAGAGGACATACAAAGTCATTAAGCAAATTCATTTGGATCACCAGTGACAGTAATTTCCCATACAAGCAATGAAGAGGAATCATTGCATTTGTTATGTGATCAAAGTTGTTAAGGAAATAAAGATGAATTACACTGCTCGGGAAATGATGAATCGCTATGCAATCATGACTTTTTAAAAATACGCCAAGGAGAAACCCATGATGGAAACTTTTGCATAGATTAGCTTATGCTATTTCAATGGTGCATGGTAGGAGGGGAGCAGAAGCTAGATCACAGTATTTGTAAGTTAGGGTTGTGCTTAGACTTTTTATTTCAGGCATCCGCACTAAAAATAAGTGCTAATCCTCAGCACACTGATTTAAACTGCCTAAAATAAGGAACGTTGGCTATTATGGAGCAAACGGGGAGAGGCCTCTAAAAGCCTCTGGAGAATTTGTTAGGGTACATACATGTGGTGTCTTGCTATTGGCAGAGCTCCAGCATAGGGGGAGGTTCAGCGTGGGGAGACCACCTCCCTACGGTCATTTATTGCTGTCTCAGGTGTGGCTGAGCAGGAGAGCTAGCTCGAGGTGGCCAGATAGACCCAAGTAAGCTCAGTGTGATGCTGAGCTCAGTGATTGCAGCTGTATTAATAAATAAGGTTGCAATCAAGCTCTGAGGCTCTGAGACGGGACTCTGCAGCACACATCATTGTCCCTCTGACCAAGGTCTAGAACTGAAGGTCTTGGAGAGACAGGGAGGTGACAGTCCATGGAATGAATGACCCTTTCCTCCCCAAGCATCTAGTGGTTAATGCAATTGCACAGGAAAGCCCTGAGTTCTCGTCAGAGGGAGGGAACTTATGGATATCACTCAAAGCCCCATAAATGCAAAGCTAAAAGAAGGTCAGAGACCAGAAGCCAGGACTTCCTCCTGCACTTCTGAGCAGCAGAGTCATGATTTTTCTTTTTTACTGTCTTGCTCTGGTCCTATGAACTTCACCTTTTTTTTCTCCCTACATTTTCCCCCTGAAAATTGTACCAGTTTTAGGAGGAACTTGCTTTCAGACTATTCAGTTACCTAGTGGCTAGCATATCCTTTCAGAAGCTCCCGTTTCCTTGGGCAAACCTTCCCGTCATTATCCCTTTAGTGTAGTCTGGACTCGGTACAGTCTGAACCCCTCTCCCTCTGCCTTGTCTGCCACCTCTGGGGATGGAGACAGAGTTTATGGCACTCTCTGCTCATACCTGAGGTACAGCAGATCTTATATATCCGGCTTATCTATTTTTCTAGACTGGTAGGCTTAATATATGGGGCACTTTGACTTGGGGCACTTTGACTTAGGTCACTTAGCCATTATACTTGTCAAAATGGAGGTGTCAAGTGGATTAAAATACCAACCGCAGTGAGACAGTACCAGAGAGCAAGCAGCCTGAATCATTCTCTGAGACTTAAGTGCCTGCACTAGTCTTGAATTCTTCTTTGTACTTCTGGGTTCTTTAAATAAAAATATAAGTGAGAGGGTCTAATCCTCTAGCTGTTACTTGCGCAACACTCTGTGCTGTGTTCAGGGTAAATGCTGTGATGTCAGACCTTACCAGTAAATCATCTAGGGAACAAAACTTGTGTGTTCTCCTAAAACTAGGTGTGATTAAATTATTCATCCACGATTTTTTAAGAATATAGAAATATGCAACAAATACCAAGGCTTTCATACATTTCTCATACCTCTACAATTTGCTATTTGAGATGGATTGTTTCCTTTATAAACACATAATAAAAAATCTACATTAGAGATTATTGGAATGCAGATAGGGACTTCAGTCATGGATTTACAGGCAGAAGTCAAATATGAGCAATGAGAAATAAAAGTGCCAGTGAATCAACAATCTAATTTGCACAGATCAGAATTTAATATAAAACTGGATATTGTTTTTCTGTAGCCTTCCTGCAATAAATTACTATATAGAGAATACAGAAAGTCAGAGTGATTTTTCTTCCTTTTTGCTGTTGAAATACCCTTTTTTATTTCTTTTTCTTGGTAAATCAAGAAACAAAAATATAAAAAATTAAATTTAAAGTCTAGACATGTGTTATTATTTCCAGGAAAATATCTTACAAATATACAAGACTACATAATAAAACCCATTGGCTTACCCTGGCTTGCGCTTGCTCCTAGAAGATACACATTCTAAGAGCAATATCACAATAGGAGTTAACACAATGTCATTCTTTTGAATATTTTCTGTAGACTACTGTGGGGCTTTTAGGAATACATGGCATGAAAATCATATAATCATATTGGTTAGAAAAGACCTTTAACATCATCAAGCCCAACTATAAACCTAGCACAGCCAAGTCCACCACTAAACCATGTCCCTTAGTGCCACATCTGCATGTCTTTTAAATA
This sequence comes from Rissa tridactyla, assembly GCF_028500815.1. NCBI lineage: Eukaryota > Metazoa > Chordata > Aves > Charadriiformes > Laridae > Rissa > Rissa tridactyla. The sequence goes on from NC_071466.1 coordinate 202,544,684, forward strand.
CCTCCAGGGATGGTCACTCCACCACTTCCCTGGGCAGTCTGTTCCAATGCTTGACAACCCTTTCGGTGAAGAAATTTTTCCTAGTATCCAATTTAAACCTCCCCTGGCACAACCTGAGGCCATTTCCTCTCATCCTATCCCTTCTAACTTGGGAAAATAGACCAACCCCCACCTCTCTACAACTCCTTTCAGGGCGTTGTAGAGAGCGATAAGGTCTCCCCTCAGCCACCTTTTCTCCAGGCTAAACACCCCCAGCTCCCTCAGCCGCTCCTCATAAGACTTGTTCTCCAGAGCCTTCACCAGCTTCGTTGCCCTTCTCTGGACACACTCCAGCACCTCAATGTTTTTCTTGTAGTGAGGGGCCCAAAACTGAACACAGGACTCAAGGTGAGGCCTCACCAGTGCAGAGTACAGGGGGACAATCAGTTCCCTGGCCACACAATTTCTGATACAGGCCAGGATGCCACTGGCCTTCTTGGCCACCTGGGCACACTGCTGGCTCGTATTCAGCCGGCTGTTGACTAAAACCATGCAACTGTCTACATACAACATCCTATTTCTTATCAAATGCTAGAACTGTAGACAAAATATGATCTGCATAGATTATTGAAGTAGGTTAAGGTTTTTTACAATAACTCCAGCAACTTACTATCATATACTTAATGAGCTTCTAGTAGATTTATTTTATAGTATTTTTCTCTGTTGTTTTTTTCTATTGATCTTTCTCAGGACATGTCTGCACAGAAGTAAGCGCTGTGTGAAAGGCATTAGTGCACTGACCCCAAGCTAATCTATTCCTGCGCTGCGTGGAGCATCTGATCAGCACGGTGGGTTGCCGGTAGCGTGCTGAATCACTCCGTGTGAGATCGACCATGGGAGCAATCTCTGTGCTGTCAGACAAGGAAATGACAGCTAAAGAAGTGAGACTACGTAATTCTCTGGTCCACGAAATAAAAACTTCGAGTGATCAAAGTCAAAAAGTTGCGGGGATATCCTGAAGAGAAGAACGTAGCCTTCTCCCACCCATCAGACTGAAAATGTTCCCCGGAGGAAAACAAGGGAAAGGTCCCTCATCCCCAGAAGCTGTGACTCGGGGGGAAAAAAATCTGAGCTGAAAAAGTGGATTTTCAGATTCACAGTACAACAGGGACATTAATGATGTGTCACTATGATACTCAATGAAGCAAACAGAATTGCAGCATCATAGCTGGATTATTTTGTAGCTGTCTGTAAATTAAAACATTAAATAGTTTACCAGGTTTAAAGGCCGAGCTATTAGAAAAAAGCTTTCCAGAGAAAAGTTAGACATCAGCACCTTACAATGGCTACACTAAAATATGTATGTAGGTAGGTACCTTGTACGTTGCTACTTACTTTGCTGAATGTGTATTTAGCCAAGAAGTAGTTCTCCTTTTCAATAGTATCTGTCAAAACACAGAGCACGGAAGGTTGGTATCAAAACAAGGAGCAAAATCCATAAGCAGTTCACGTTAATTGTAGCGAGTGGCTAACATCGGACTAAGATGATTTGTAGGCTATTTAATCTTTTCCTCTAGTCTTCTTAGGGTGGCCTCAGGGGAACACGGCATGAGTGATTGCCCTCTCTAGCAGACCAGCTGTTCACAGTGTCACACCTTTCTCATATCAAAACGCTGACTTCAAGAGCAATCTGCTTTTCACATCTCTAACATTCAACTTCGGGTCAGTTCTGCAGCTATTTCTAGCAGGAGTCAGTGCCGTTATACCACTGAAAAGGTGGCCTGAGGAGAGCCCTGTATACAGATACCACTTCACAGCACGGGACCAGGCTTACCGATTGAATCACCATCATCCCAGAAGAGAGACCCAGAAGCTTCTCCTTGTTCATCCAGGGCAATAATGAGCCCAAATGGGTTCAGACGGCTGTTGAAAAAACATGTTGAGAAGCGTCAGTACAAACCTGTGGGCACTGTCCCTTCCAAGTTATTTAACAACAACATCTGAACACAATTATCTCTAATTTTAAGGTTACAAAAAAGGCCGCAAGAGAAGAATGACCACCATGCTTACCAAAAGGGCTCCTGAAATGATGACAAAAACTTTGCCTTGCCTTGTCCCACTGATGTGTAAAATTCCCACCTTTTGAGCGCTCGTGTGGACAAGTTTCCCCCTCTTTAGTGGCCTTAATGTAGGATAACTGGGCAGTCTGAGAGACAACTGGTCACCACTGCTACCTTGCTATGGTTTAGATTGGTTGCTGCACAGTGCTTTTCCCTTCCTTCCCTACTCACATTAGCTTCTGAGCAGGGTTCAGGCTTGAGAACAGTGTATTACCTATTGGCACAGGGAAATAATTTTCCTCAAAAGAGATCTGAGCTTTTCCACCTTGCCCACTGCATTTGATAAATTCATCCAAGGAGAAGTTTTTTGTTTTCCCTTTGCATATGTTTACTTTGAATGACTGACTGCAGGTCAGCGCGGCAGCAAGAGGTGCAAAAACCTTTTCTGAGCATAACCACGGAGCCAGGAGTAGGTTTCAGCTGCGCAAATGATGACGTGGGTCATCTCTGGGGTGACTTCCCCTAATGCAATGGAGCGAATAGTAGGATAAAAATACCGTGCTTATCGCCTGGGTTGGCAGCTGGGAGCTGCAGGTAGCCTCTCTTCACTTTCTTTTGATTGCTTTTTTGGCCGTCTGTGGGTCTGACCCGCACCTTGGCTGGTTGGTGACAAACACAGATGACATTACCTCTTAGTTGTGGTCGTGGCTGGTGCCTGTTCTGGCAGGATGTAACCTCCACGGATGAACAGAGGGATCTTGCTCAGTGGGGCGGCCACGGTAGCATATTTCTTGGTCCAGGTGCTTGGCACTCTATGACCCTATTGCAAAAATTAATGCTGTTAAAAAACCACAAATCCGGACACTATACATTGTGCCAATATACCACTGAAAGAGACCAAGGGGTACATTTTCATCTCAATCACATCAGTGAGGATCCAAACAAAAAAGCAGATTTCAGGGGTATTATTCCAGTTCCTTTTTTAACATGAAAGAGGATCTAGCCCCTGCAGTTATGCATATGCATGAGATAGAAGGATCATGAATGAAAGACAGCGAATCGTCTTTAAAAATGGTATCATTATTCCATATGCTGTGGGAAAAAAAAAATCCTCATCAGGACTCTAAGCAAAAAGAAAGAGAAACTTTTGCTTCCTCTTTTTATGCATATGGAGCCTGTCACATTTCAGTTTAAGGTAAGTGATTCATAATCGTTTGGGAATGTAAACTGTAGATTTTCTTCTCTTTTGAGGACAAGCATTCCCCTTTCAAAAGGTAATTACAGCATTCAGTGACTGAAATTCGTATACGTGTAGACAACCAGCATTAAGTTCTCTCCATCACTCCTTTCTGGTTTAATGCCTCAAAACCAGGTGTAGGCAAGGCTTACATATAGATAACAGCAAGGCTTTGCTCTTGCCCTCTGTAAACGGTAATTTTAAGTTATGGTAAGTACCCAACCTTGGTTTTGGATAAGCGCCATCTGTATGGCAAATGCGTGCCAAATGCTGGGAGCTGAGCTTAGCTAATGCCGGAGACGTGCCCCATAGGCAGAGCAAAGGACGCCGGTGTGGCCGTCCCCATGACCAGCCCGGCTGGGGGGACCCAGGGCGAACCACAACAAGGAGAGCCGAACAAAATGCTCCACTCCGCAGCACCACAGCCTTATGAAAATAGAAAGGGGAAAGGGCTGGATGAACATCCATCTGAGGACACCATCCAAATGCTGAAAATGACCGAACTTCTTCACAAATAAGTCTGAATTTCCTCTGAGAGCATTTCTGTCCTACCCGCTCCTCCACCAGCCTCGCTCAGGGTAGTTAACAACAGCCTGATGCTCCTGAGCTCCCATTTCCGATAGCTCTCAGCATCAGCCTAACTACTCCTCCTGAAGCCAACACTGGCCTCATCCTGCAGATTGCAGCAGAGCGCAGTTAGGTTGAAACGGAGCTTTTGGGAATGCAGTGCTGGGGATGGTGTTTGAAAGGTCAACACTTGTAGTCCCTGAAACTAGAAGAGGCCGGCATTTTCCAGGGTGCAAATTGTTCTGCATCTCTTGGAAGCATCTTTCAGAGGGTTGCCTCACCCTGCTCTCTAAATATGCCTCCTGTCAAAAGTGAGGCATGCGTGAAACTGCACGCACAAAATAGTGTGCAGCACGTTCTCGGGAGTACGACTCAGGTTTCTGTCTCCGTTTCTGTGCAGAGCAGTGTATCGGTAAAAGATTTAAATCATGCAATAAGGGGAGTGAGGAGGGGAAGAAAGAAATCTTGACAGTTTCATTAATTTCTGGGCTGCTCTTGAAAATTCAGTTCTCTGTGTCTTAGAGCTCTACAAACCAAAAATAGAAAATAAAATGCTACTGAAAGCTGTGTAATTTACTCTCCCAGCTAGGCTGGAGTAGACTTTTTGTGCTCTAGTTTTCTTAAACACAGATGCTGAGGTAAAAATACTGCTGAACATAGCTAAAAGTTATTTTGCTGGAATTGCGCCATTAAGAATTATGTGAAAAATGTAAGAAACGAAATCTTAAAAGTACATACCGTGTAGTAGTCGTACCAACGTGCTTCAGGGAAGTATACATCCACAGATCTTGCTCCCTGTAATTGTTATAAAGTGATTAAATTCTTTTTTCTTTTTGCATTTCTGATATTACATTAGCTTTATTATATTTGCGCATGGAGAGATGTATGCTGAATATTCTAATAACGTCAAATCTTGGATATTATGGCTGAGTTATTACAATAGCAGTGGACTAGTGCTGGCTAACCTATAACACTAAACAGACCTGTCTGGGGTTTTTTACTGCCATTCCGTGGGATGAGTCAATGTTATATGATTATTTCGGTCTAGCACATAGCTCTATGTCTTGCAAAAGTAATGGGCCTGGGTGAATTCCTCTAACGTCTGGGCAATCCCGGCGAGGTCTACGGCAGCCTTTGCAAGACAGGACTTCACATCTGATGATGGAGTGTGGGGACACCACTGCTCGGTGCCTCTTGCACCGTTCCTGTGGCAGAAACAGGCAGAGAGTAGGGTCTGGCAAGGAGGTTACACAGCCACTTGTCTTCTTGGCAACAATTTAAAGTTGCAGATAAATAATAATAAATAATGTGCTGCTAATTGCACAATTGCCGTACTTTGTTTTGCAGCATGCATTGTATCATATTGCTGCAGGGATGAAACCACGCTAAAGACACTTTGAATTAGTAACTCCGGGAAAAGTTGGAATCCTTCCTCTTTTGTCTCAAATTGTTTTTTCTCACAAACAGATTAATTTTGATTCTCAACATAGATGTCTGCCCCTTTGCAGAATTATGCTTTACCCCCAAGGTCTACGCCAGGGAGCAGGTGGAGCATGAAAAGTAAAGGTGGAAGAAATGAATTAAGGCAAAGTTACCACTTTAGGGATTTTATACATAGATACATAGATATAGATATATATAAAAACCAATAGAAGGAGTAAGAAATAGCTGATTTATGAAAGTATGCAAAGCTCACATTGGAATACAAGAGTTGCTTGCTAAGCTGGAAATTTGTCTTGTCCTGCAGCCTGTCTGCCACATTGGACGGTGCTAGAGGTTCCAGGCGAAGTGTCCTAGTGCTGCGGAAAGGAAGGTTGGGGTAGGTTGCTCTGTCTGTTTAGACCTTACTAGCTGCTTAACAAAGAGAGGTAGGCTCAATCTGTAAGGCGCCTTGAAAACTTGAAGGAAAAAAACCTGTAAAGTCAAGATGCTCCTCTCTCCGTATTTTCTCTGCATTATTATGACAACCCTGGATATTCTGGTCTGCAGAGAAGTGTATAACCACCATCTGAATCGTGGTGAGCCTTGCCTTCACGGCTCCCTAAAAAACAAGCCAGTGCATAAGGAAGTTTCCCATTTTAATTTTGGTGGCTGTCTCACTTGCTCATACCCTAGGACCCAAGGAGTGAAGGGAAAGATGTCTCTGACCCAAAGGTAAAGCTGTCCGTGACCCACCTTCTCTAGACAAGCCAGCGCCATGCTGCAGTTTGACACAGTCACTGCTGGCCTGCGATGCCACGGTGAGGGGCTTACAGCTCAACTCTGCCCCCTGCCCTGCTAGCTGGCACAAGCCCTGGCTGCCACCTCTCTCCCACTGCAAGACCCAGATAAGTGTTGCCTCCAAAGCTCTGCTTCCCCCATCAGGCCCCAGGTTCCCAGTGTTACTTCTGTGCTGCAGTTCCCCAAAAAACATTAGGAACCCATTTCCTAGACCCCCTATCATTTTATCTATCTGTATAATGTTTCCTTTCATTCACTTCTTTGCAGGGGGCTTGTCACCCGCTCTTCCTGGGAATGTTTCTCTCACATCGTTCATCCTCTTGCTGGTCTGAGACCCTGTGGAATCTCTTTGTTAGTCATCAGCTATTAGAAACCCGGGTGAATCTGAAGATGAAGGACTGGCAAATGAAGTGCCTCAATGGAGTAAGAACGGTTTTAGATGCAGGAATAAGAATTTCATTTTAAACCCACAGAGGCACAAGGGCCGGTTAAAATAAAGTGACTAACAGTGGCCTGTTTATATGTTTGATCATCAGCAATGTCTAGAAAATATATCAGGTATTCTGGCAGCATGCTGATCGCAAACAGCTCTCGAATATGCCACATGCAAATATTTAGCTCTGCTCAGACATACCTTGCTGGTGCTGTCAGTAGTCAGTGGTGGGGCAAGGAGAGAAACCCACCCCTGCTCTGGCCAAGCAGTGAGAGCCCTGACCCCAGCGCCGTGCCCAGCACAGCCAGAGGATAATGCTGCTTTTTAAAACCTGTCATACTAGCAGCCAACATTGTCATTACCATTTCCGTAATGGCTGTGTTTGCCTGTGATGCTGGGAAACTCCTATCACAGCCCTCGAGATGCTGCAGTTCCAAAACGCCGTGGGTGAGTGGTAATGTGGAAACCAGTCTGCTTTAATATCCGCGTGTCTCTTCCTGGCTTCGACAATTACTACTCTGTGTGTGTCCTTGGAGGGAGCTGCCAGCACAATAGCAGGAGCGCACAAGGGGCAGCATCCAGCCTGTTTACATCCCTTCAGCACTTGGAGTAGCAGGGAAATGCTGTGCCCTCCCTTTCATCCTCCCATTTCAAGCACTGGGCATCTCTGCACTGTCTGTGCTGCTCAGAAATGCATTCTGCAAGCTTTGACAGTGGAGGGAAGAAATGGGTGGATATGAGCAAACATGCCCTGAATGTCATCCAATGCCCTAAGCGCAGTTCATTTCTTTTATTCCAATATGATGGCATTTTTTAATTACAGTACTTGCCTCTTCAAGAACAGGAGCAATCATAAAAGCAGGTCCCCAAAGGAAGGCAGTGTCTATTCCATGAGTCTGCTGATCAGTGGTAAATCTAGTGTTGAAAGTGAGATGCACAATGTTAATTCACATTTCTATAGAACTTGCAGAATATTTTGGTATTACTCGCTGCGACGAGAAATCTGCTTCCTCACGACATCCTTCAACACCTCCAAATATTTTTCGTGGCTGAGGGAATGCCAAAAGGTGGACAGAGATTCAGAAATTACAGTAGCACCTACCATACTGGAGCAGAACAGAATCCCCACAAAACGCTGGGGGTGATTTCTTTTCAGAATAGCGGCAGTGGGAAAACAGCTAACTTAATTTCTGTCCAGTGGGTTGAGATTTCATAGAGGGAGCCAGAGAGCAGGACAGGGGCCAGGGCCAGGGGAGGGAGCACAGAGGAATACCACTGTGCTCTAGGACCTAAAGCATTTGTGAAATTCCTTGGATTCGGCATCCCGCATCTTTCACAGATTTACATTAGAAATCTTTTGCAGGACAAACACGAAGCAACATTCGTTCATATTGCGCTTTTTAGCTGCCTTTCCCAGATGGATGAAAACGTATGGAATTCAGTCCATTTTATTCAGTGCATTAAAATCATTTTGGATTCTGATCATGTTCCCTGGAGTGCTTACAGTCCCTTTCGCCTGGCATCATCTGCCAGCTTGGGAAGAGATCTCTATTCCACCATGCATCAGCTAAGGAAAATATTGAATAGCACCTGGCAAACAGGAGAGATCCTCCCCATCTCAGGAACCGCCACTCATCTGGCATAAAATCCTCGAGAATTTAAATAGGCCTTCAATCATTTGTAAGCTTATCTCTGAGGAAATTCATAATGGATCCTTGTTCCTTCTAAGAATGTCACGTGGAGCCTTTCTAAAATCAAGGTGTCTTGTACCTCCTGCTTTCTCCTGCTCCTCTGCCCCCTTTCCCATCCAACGGCCCTGCTGCCTTGTCAAAGATGGCAACTGGGCTGGTTTACCATCATTCGTTTTTGACAAGTTCGCACCGGCTGTTGCACATGAGCGTATTACTCACTCAGGTTGTACGAATTATTTATTTTAAAAAAAATGTATTTACTGTATCTGTTTAACTGACTTTGTGGCTGCCCCCATCTAAAGACAGGTTTCTGTTGCACGCTGGCCGGAGCAGAGCGGGTCGGTGTCGGTGTCCCGCTCTGACCCCCTGCCCGCTCAGGGCATGGGCGTACACTGCAGCCAGCCAGGACTCAGAGAAATTAACCCAAAATGACAAAACCACCTTGCAATAAAAAGACATCTATTCGGTGTTTAGATTTCTAAAATATTGGAATTTTAGGGGAGTACATGGAACTTGGGAAAAAAATATTCTTGAAGGCATGCCTCGGGCTCTGCCTGAAAGAAACCTCAATATATTCAGAGTTTATTTTCCTGTCAAAAACACCAGCTCTTTTGGACGAGTAATCTTGGTCATTACTGCATTTTGACATAATACGTTGTAAATATTTAAAGTGGGGTGTGGTTTTTGATGAATTACCTTGCCCTAAAGATTTTGAAATTTAAAACATTAGTTTTTTCTTGCCATCTTAATAGCTTCTCTGTATTTTTAATTTTGCTATCATAAAGTTATAATACTGATTCAATATACTTTGTTGTGGGAGATTTCAGGAGAAAAACCTGATCAAGAAATTATGACGAAAGAGAAGTCGATCTTATTTTCATGTGGAAACCAGGATCTCACCATCTAACTCAGCATTGTTTTCTCTTGCAATTATAGCAACCACGGGCCCAAATTCAGCAAACAAAGGAACTTTCCTATTTTGAAAATAGAAGCCATTAAGCCATACCTGTGATCTATGAAAGGTGCTTAATATCACCTACGTGCTTCCTATGGTTAGATGCTGGCCTCTCTTCTGGCTTATTTTTCCCCTGTTCAGCCATGAAGCAGAGCTTTCCCTTCCAGTAATGGACTACCACCTCCCGGTCTTTTTGGACAGCTGAGCTACTGGCGCTTCTGTTTCACCGAGTGAAAGCCTCAGAGGCCCCTAAAATGCTTATAGGAATCTACTGGCATGTTGTTGTTCTTTGTGATTTGAAATGAGCACCTAAAATATTTGAAATGAAATGAAAAATCTGGAATGACCACATGAAATAGCTATTGCTTGGAGACTCCCTGCCCAGGCAGAGCCGTTCTCACGGTGAGCCTTGTGAACTCATAACAGCTCCACCTGAAAAACGAGTGCAATTTTTTTAGCTCTCCTTTGTATTTGTTACGAGGGAAAGGTTTGATGTAAAATTCCATCATCCACACATCGAAAATTCTGTTTCAGTTCTCTCTTTCTCTAAACCCCACATTTCTCCTCCTGTCAGCATCTGGGTCACTTTCTCTTCTTGAACAGACCCACTAGACCAATGAACACTAATTTAGAAATAGTAAGAAATACTCGTTAAGTAACAATAATAAACAGAATTATCTAATAATAGTAAGAAATGCTTTTAAGCCATTTTAGGATCTAGCTATGGCAACATTAGCAAGTGATGTGGCCACTAGGATGGGACCTGGGTAGTGAAACAGTTTGTGCTGATCTCCCGATGCCTACACTCCCTACATGCATTTGAGAGGTTTTATTTCCTAGTAATCCCAGCCTGGTCACACTGACTAAACTCCCATCAATGGCTGGAGCCCACCTTTCAGCTCAGTTTCACCCGACAGAAGTCTCACTGGTGCATCTGAGACTGCTCCACAATTCAAATCAAAGCGAATTTGGAAATTTGCTAAATGTAGGTGTGGCCCAAATAGAGCCCAAGTATGCCGGGAACAGTCAGAAAGGCAGCTTTAACACCACTGAAGTAATTCTGTAGTAGCAGACATTAGCTAATATTAATGCCAAAATGAACTCGGACATTTCCAATATTAACACAAATCTCATTAAGTGAAAATAGAGCTAAAATAAATACTTGAAATAGCATATAGCCCCTTTTAAGACATGAGTACCTATAACACTTCTCCTTAATGTAGCCCAGTTAAATAAGGTAGCAGAGTAGGAGGGGGAAGGATACTGCTTTTAAAACTTATCAGTCAGCCATTACACTGCGTAGGCAAAGCAGGTTTTGTGCACATCCTTTCCATACCTCAATGGTCTGCACTTTACTGTAATCTCAGTTTAATTTGCAAAAAACGCCTTACCCTTTAACCAAAATGTTTTTAACCTAAAGGGAAAAAGAACATTAAACAGTCCTGGACGTAGCCTGCACCTATGAGACTAAATTGTGTCAGAGCTTCGGGCAGTAGCCTTTCATATGTACTATTTGCACTTCTTTGGCTCAAGTCTTTGCATAAAGCATTCTGAAGTAGAAAATTTACCAAAAGCAGGTTAAAAGCTAATTAAGAGATGCTGAGAGGGGAAACTAAACCTCCCTTTGATTCCTGCTTCTTCTAAATTGAAAAAACGAGTTGTTCCAAAAATCTGTGGTCTCGTTTTCCGAAGGGTTTTTCAGTCTGTATTTATTAATCTCGGGTTTGCACCTGCTTCTACACTCAGACATCTCTATCTCTGTTTTCTCTGTGCGTTTTGTGGACACAGATGTAGGTTTCATACATAGCATGCAGATGCGAGTGCTAAATTGGAAAATGCAAATGCTGTGGATGATTGGAAAACGGAGAGTTCTCTGTATGAGGCCTTCTTGACGTTCTGGACCAGAATACAGATCTCATATATTTAATTCAAATATAGGAAATACAGGTATGTGATTCTTATTTTTAAAATAAAAGAGAACTGCGTATTTGCCTAAGACCAGAAATTTTCAGAATTCTCCTTACTTAGGTTTTTTTTTTCCCCGCAATGGAAACAAACATAGGGTATATTTTAATGAAAATCCATTGCGTATATTAGAAGTTATTTTTGTGCGTATAGTTTGATTAGATTTCATTGTAAAACTGTTCTTTTTAAGGGAGAGCATGCAGTAATATTACTGTGACTATTCTCAAACAGATATCAACTAATTTATACGTAGCTCAACCACTTTTGTGAGTAAAATATGATAAAAAAGAGTCCAGACTCACTCGTGCATCAGTGACCGTGCCACTGTGTTTCCATGAACGTGAGACTCGTAGAACAAGGTGTATAAGTATGGCAGCAGCGAGTATCTGATCCGAAGCGTAGCACGAGCTATCTTGGCAAACTCCTTTCCGAACACTGCAGGGTCTTGTTCCTGTTAAAGAAAAGCTTTGATTTGTACTGAATTCAACAGAGAACCTGTGTGCAACCTAAGGAGAGCTGTGGCTGACAGAATGCTACGGAAGTAAATGTTTAAATAAGAAGTAGCACTGATTTGTGAACTGGAAGATGTATTAAGTAAAACATCCATTATCACCAAACTAATATTTGCATAAAATTTTTCAACATGAAAAATTCCAGTGAGTTCAGAGAGATCACACCCCACTGCGGTCTGTGTGAGCCATCTGCAGCCACCCCTAACCTCGTGATGGGAGCGGACCTGGCGTTTCACGTCTGGGCTTGGGAACAGCCACCCTGTCTCTAGAAACTAATTTATCCTGGAGATGCAAGTCCTCTGGGACAGAGAAGGTGAAACACAGGAAAAAGGGAAGACTGATAAGCTGCAAAGCAAAGGCAAAAGCATAATTATGTTGGCCAGGAACATAAAGGCAAATCTATTTAAGAGTAAGGATAAGTTCATGGCCCTGCTGAAGCCAACAGGAGTGGCTGAAGTCACTGTGCGGTGGGGAAAACATTTCATCCGTGCAAAGAAACTTGATTTCTCCTCCTGTGCCCACTGTTTTAGGATGTTCTGACCAAAGGGACGCCCACACATCAGCAGTGCGCTCGCTTCCTCGCTGCCAGCAATGCTCTCCTGGGAGAGAGGGCACCCATGCTGGGTCCCACCATCAGGAGGGCAGGTTTAAGCCATCTGTCTACACTCGTTGGCTGCTTCAGGTCTACTTCAAGGCAATCATCTCATGTCTCCCCTGCAATGTAGCACACAGCCCAGGGCAGTGCTGATACGGGAAAGAGCTACATCTCCTTTAATTCCTCCTGTCCGACTTTCTCCAGCTCTAAACTGAGTCAGCTAACAAGTCACACAGCTCTCTTCCTCCTTCACAAAATTTTCCCATAATACTCAGTTTTCTCATTAAAATTGAAGAATGCATGATGAATTCCAAGGATAATGAAACATAAAAGGAACAGAAGTAACAAAGCTTTTTTATATTATCTAGTGCTTTTCAGACAAGAAATGTATTAATTAAACCATTTCAAATCCCCAATGGATTAGGCAAAGTGGATATTTAAGATTTTATTTTAACACTAACTTAATATTAATTAAACGCAATATTTAAGTTAAATTTCTCCATTACTATGTTTACATAAGAGTTAGTCACTGATAATATTCCCTGCTGGCTCTGAGCTCCAGAGCATCCACCTATTATTTCAAAAATTGCACAATATTTTTACCAGTATTCTGACACTGTACAAATATTGCCAAAGTTCACAAAAAAACAGTCACACACCTTAGGTGATGCTGAGTCACCCAAAATGCCTTGTTCATTTCTTTCAGTGAACACAATGTTTTAAATAGATTTAAGTAATCCAATAAAACCAAACGTATCTTCTGTCACTTCTGTCATTCACTCAACACTCGGTTGCAGCTCCTGTCAAGGAGACCCATTGCGCTTTCTCTGCTTATTGAATTTTTCATATGTGATTAATACCCACTCACCCAGACCAGTCCCCATTTGCATACCTAAAGGGCCGAGCAAAAATATACAGATAAGGTACCTCTGATTTTAGTGGAGAGGTAAATAGAAAATATTTATCAACAGCAGCAGCTAACACCTTGCAGACATTTGTTCTCCTAGAGAGAAATATCTCAGCATATCTCAGGGATTACCATGCCTGGCCCTCTTAATGACAGCACTATAGTTTATTAGTCCCACATTTGCCCATCTGCTGAATTTCCTGCAGAAACAAAGGTCTTTTTGAGGATGTAAATGTTGCAACATTTTGATGATGCAACTTCAAAGAAAACTGGAGTTTAGCTAACAACCTGAGCTCCAGCGTTGCACAGCTCAGTTTACATTAAAAAAAAAAAAAAAAGGCATTTATTGAACTAGCAGAACTGTTTCATCGTGGTTGCTGATAAACACAGTGTACTGACAAAGGCTGCAAGACCTTCAAACTGGTCATAGTTAGAAACTACCTGATACTTCTTTCTATCTGTGACAAGTCTTGAAATGACTTTATGATAAGACAAAGCCAGGGCATGGGTCTGGACTGAGACTGCACTTTTTCATCCTTCTCATGGACTCATTGGCCTTTTTCAGTCTTTGTTGCTTCTTGGCTGATAATTGCTGTGGCTATCACTGGCTCTCCTTGGAGTTCTCACATGTTTGTCTGAAGTTTGTAAATGTGACATTTGTCTGAAACTTGCTTTTAAATGGCAAAGATGGTGTATAACGCCCTCTCTCCCCTTCCTGCAATACCTATTATAGTTACAGAAACAAAAATTGAAGTAAACAAGGGAGTAGGAAGATGTGCTGACACTCACTGGCTCTTAAATAAAACCTGGGCTTCAGTAGGTAAATGATGGAGGAGATGAATCTTGCCAACAGCATGGGAAGACCGTTTTCTGCCATTCAAAGTACACAGCACACATTTCTGCATGGCTTTCGGATGTTACATACTACGTATTTTTCAATGTTTCTAAGTCACCTTTATGCTATGGATGGGAAAAATTTACGCTTCAGTGTGTAATTCCTGGTCTCCGTGCAGCACCTTTTCACCCGTCGCTCCAGATTACCCGAGAACGGCAGGTTAATTTCTGACAAAATACAAATCACCATTGTTGTTACTGTAATCATAGACTACAGCTTTGTGTACCTTTGTTTACTTACCATATTTCCCTCTGCATTGTGGTTTCTGGAAAATGGATAGAAAGAGCCAAGCTGCATCCAGCGCAAGCAGAGTTCATAGGTAGTGTTATAGTTAAACCCACAGATATCGGCACCGATCTAAAGAAAAAATAAGATCATTGGATAAGTGCTTGTGATTGTGGCCGAGGTCCAAAAATGAGAAACGACAGAAGTTTATTAATAAAAATAATTTTCGGAAAAGATACCTATTTCTGATGATTTTATGAGAATGCTCCATAGTGATATGAATTTTTCCACAATTGAGATCGTACTGGTTCCTAGAGCATTAATGTCACTGTGGAAGATCTGAGTATTTCAATAATTCTACAGATTCATCAGCCCCGCTTGCAAAACCAGAAATATATGGAGGGACCTCAATGGTAGAATACATAATATAAAGAGATCGGTTTTGGATGGCATGCAGTGATTTAATATGAATCTCGCAGTGCTATTTTTGTTTCTCTTCAGCCATCCAAGATTGATGACATTTAGCTTTTTTTAATCTGCAGTTCCTTATGCTGTGGAGGCCGTTCCTGCTGGCCGTCTCAAGCAGCTTATTTGAGAAAACATTTGAGTTAATTTAAAGTTGAGCCAGCAACTGCCTGAAGGACACTGGACTTACATAGGGGATGCCAAAGAGGTTGAATTCCAGGACTCCAATGATTGACAAGTGCATGTCCCTCCACTGAGAGAAGTTGTCACCCAGCCAGTGGCCCCCATGCTTCCCACTGCCAACAAATGTAGACCGACTCAAGACAAACGCTCTCTTTCCAGTTGCCTGCTGGACAACACTGCAAAAAAATGCCACAAAATCATTAAAAATAAGAATGGTAACCAAAGGGGTCATACGCTCAACCCAAGCTTTCAGGCACAGTTTTATCTGAAGGGGTGTTATTCGTGAAACGATAATTATTGTGGTCCTGAGTCATGTGAAAATGTGGCTGCAAAACTGCAAATAATGGGAAGTTTTACTCAATGGCCCAAAATAAAAAACTAAGATCTATCTGATCCACAAAACAATCTGTTTCAG
Source organism: Rissa tridactyla (assembly GCF_028500815.1). Classification (NCBI taxonomy): domain Eukaryota; kingdom Metazoa; phylum Chordata; class Aves; order Charadriiformes; family Laridae; genus Rissa; species Rissa tridactyla. Next base: position 202,559,988 of record NC_071466.1, read on the forward strand.
GTTTTTTTAGTGTTTAATTTGTGTTTAATTTATTCTCAACAGCGTCTCAAACTGAAAAACTGAAACACAATTTCCTTTCTATATTAGAACTTTTAATTTAGTGTCCTACACGTTCCTAAAAAACGGTATAATATGTACTTTTTTCAATATAGGATTTATTTAGAGATTTGTATTGGTAAATAAAGTTCTAATACCCTGTAATCAAAAGTTTAAAAAAAAAATCAAAACAATATCTGAACATCTTAAAAAAAGAAATAATCAATAAAGAAAGCAAAAATGTAATAATTCAAAATGTCACCCCATCCTTGTAGTATTTCCTCTGGTTTCCTGTCACTGTTTGATATATGAGGTTTCATTACAGAATTAATGGTGTAATGAATTTTTCCTTGCCTTTTGAAAATACTTTTGCTGCATCACCAGAAAAATCAAGGAAGTGCAATATGCCTTATTAACAAACCTGTTACAAAATTCCTCAACATAGGATAATCTCTGTACCTGATTATATATTGCACTATTATATATTGCAGGAACTCAAATTCAGCTCTGCTTTAACATGATTTGGGTAACACAACTTAGATTCTCTGGGAAATCCTAGAGTGAAATATTAATCATGTTGTTCACCATCCACCTCCTTCTCCCGTTCCTTAATGAGATTTGATCAAGAGCTCTTTCATCCGTATTCAGGTTGGCCAATATTTGGTATTGGCTCTGTCACAGCACAGAGCCTTTAAAATGCTTCAACATTTGTTTCTGAAGCAAAAAACCCAACAGCTTTCATGCAAGCCTAAATATATTAACCTTATGGGCCATATGCAGCAAGAGGGGCAATTCTTGAACCATGCGAGACCTGCTGGTTGTGGGTTGTAGGTGCTCTGCTGGGCCCAATAATGGCACAAGACCCCATGTGGTTTGTATAAATGGCATTTTGGAGCCATTTCGTGGATGTCCTGAGCATAAGTCCTCTCCTCTGGTTGTGCAGCACAATTTTTAGGCTCCATTTGCAAATGCAGGTGCTAATGAGGGCAACATCGCATCAACTCAACTATGACCCAGAGCTGCATAAACAATTTGCAACAATTAATTCATTGAACACATTTCAGTCTGTTGCAAACCATTGCCGAACAGGTCCTAATGTTGTCAAACGTATTTGTTGATTGAAATTATTTACAGAATATCATGTGCGAATAACTCCTGGCATTAAGCTATGCACAAGCTGATTGCTGCTACTTCATGTATCCAAATTCAAGCCATTTGACATGGGTCAGGTGACACATTTCCTATTCTCTGGCTACATTAGAATAATTCTTAGAATTGTCTTTTATACGATTATGAACTTGTCACTTGTTTTCAGCCAATATCCTGCAATTGATGCTGGTTTGCTAAATATTCCTGACAGTAATTTAATTTAGTATATTATTTGTGAAGAGCGAATGCAGAAAGGGTATACAGCCAGCCTTGAAAAGAAATGAGTTTGAGAGACCTACATGAATATGCATGAAAAATTCTTCACCAAAGTTTCCCAACTTTGCAGCGAACCCAACCTCTGCCGATGCTTTTAGGGTGGTTCTCCAGCCTTGAAACACTCTATATTAGGCTAAGCAAAACAGGTGTTTCTTTGGAAGGAGCCCTGGAAGCAAGTGCTGCAGGAATGGGGAAGGTTCACAGCCTCAGGGGAGGCTGCAAGGAGCCGTGCAGCAGTAATGGTCCCAGCATCATTGGTCTGGGTGAGCATGGCCAGGACAGTGTGAACACCGAAGGGGCTGGGGCAGATGTGCCGGCACACGGAGTTTTTCCTGATAAATTCACAGGGTTTGTCTCAGGCAATTGGCTTTGCTGGCACAGAGCCTGAATAAAACTAAGAAAACAGCTCAAGAAGATAGGCAAATCCAAAGTCTCTATTCAAAAAGTGTTACCAAGACAGTGTATGGTTACACAGGCCCAAGTGTGCAGAGGACAAATCCTGATGGAGAGACCAGAGATGGGAGGATCTCTGCTGAGATTGGCGTATAGGGGCCAAAAAACCATGCTAAGTCCCATCAGTCCTAGCTGGACTGGGTGGCCAGCAAGGTCAAGGGTTTGAGGGCTTTCTGCTCCTTCTCTCAACAGCTGGACTGCTCTTCAGCTGGGCCCACAAGAGCTGGCAAACCGCTTCTGGCTTTTACCCGGTGCTTCCCTTCCCCCAGGCTTGGCGTGTAAAATACAAATGCATCAACACCATAAGCAGGCTCACTTAGCCATGTCCCCTGGATGCTATCACAATACAATTGCTGAAAATGAGTGCTAAATACCAAAACAAGCCAGCACAGGGATCCCTGCTTTGGCACTTACATTAAGGTATTAAACTTATCCATGTTTTAGCTCAACCTCTGCCAGAAAAGGCATGATTTGCCCATTTGATTTAATCCAACAGCTAGCTTTCCACTGTGACTCCAGCTTCACAGCAACGGTCTGCCTGTGTAAGCTAGCCTTGAGTGCTTCCCAGCTGCAAAATTAGTTTTACATTAGCCGACAGCAACTCTGCCCTCCCGGACTGACTCAGCCCCAAGCTAAAATGCAAAACGCTGCCCTGCCGGGAGCAAGAGGCAGCTCCAGAAGAAGCCGGGGGAGCTGCATGGTTCAGATCCTGCACTGGCAGTGATAGAAATTCCTCTGCTTGGGCCACGGGAACGAAGGGATGGAAAAATTCCCCTGATGCCACACAAGGCTGCGTCTGCAGCAGCTGCACGTCAGCAGCTTTAGCGGAGCACAGGAACATCTTGCTCTAGTTATGCAAAAGCAGCAGCTGAAGAGTCGGGTCCTACAAGCAGATCCAGATTTTAGCTAAGAAAAGTAAAATTGTAAAAGATTCTGTTTCTTCTTCCAAGATACTTGTCAAAACTTCTTACTAAATGCCAAATGGTAAAATGAAGCATGGGGCTCTTTCTTATTAGATACTATTACCAATTTCCCAGGTAAAATCAGTGGATTTTAAAATGTATTTCAACCACCTGAAATCTGCTTAGAAATACTTGGAAAACTTACTTGAAGGTTGGTTCTGTCTGTGACCAGCCGAAGAGAGAGTGTGTGTCATAATGCTCTCCAAGGTAAGTCTTGGAGTCGGGACACAATGTCTTTTGTGCCAGGGAACGATCAGTAATGGCTGAGAATGATACAAAACATTGTAAAATTATACACATCGCAATTCAACTTTCTTCATATTTCTACTCAGTTAGGGGTGAAAAAAACAAAGGATTTTGTTAAGAGGAAGAGCTGAAGAATTGCCAGGCCTGCACTGATTCAAGGTTAGCACGTAGCCATGAATACCTGCTTGCAGACAGGCACACGTGTGCTCAGGTGGGTGAGGACTGAGAAAACACTGCTAATTTAGTTCAAGTTATATGTCCAATAATTCAAAACACCTCTACAGATACCATGTATTCAGTAAGTAATAGCCAGAAAGAAAATTTCTGCATTGCTGAATTAAAAATACATCTACGTGTTCTTTTACATAGTGACAAAGTTTACTTAAAAGCAAAGACGTCGCAAGAAAAAAAAACAAAACAAAATCAGAAATTCAGACATCCAGGGAACTTAGATGGTTGTGTGAAATGATGAGACCTCGGTGTGCCTATCACTCAGCTGCAGAGGTAGGTAGGCAGCACAATTCTGACCTAGCTCAACTCCTAGCAACACCTAAGCCCAACTCTGGCCCCTCCCTTCCCTTGAGGCATCTAGGACCAAAGGACAGCAGGGCTGATGGCACGGCCCCAGGCAGCTTTGGGAGTGATGAGTGGGGAGTGCCAGGGGTGTGCAGGGGAGTAAAAAGCATGAGGTGCAGCAGTCACAGAATCACAGAATTGTAGGGGTTGGAAGGGACCTCTGGAGATCATCTAGTCCAACCCCCCTGCCAGAGCAGGGTCACCTTACAGCAGGTTACACAGGAACGCGTCCAGGCGGGCTTTGAATGTCTCCAGAGATGGAGACTCCACCACCTCTCTGGGCAGCCTGTGCCAGGGCTCTGCCACCCTCAAAGGAAAGAAGTTCCTCCTCAAGTTTAGGTGGAACTTCCTATGCTCAAGTTTGTGCCCATTACCTCTTGTCCTGTCACTGGGCTCCACTGAAAAGAGCCTGGCCCCATCCTCCTGGCACCCACCCTTTAAGTATTTATAAGTGTTGATAAGATCCCCCCTCATCTTTTTTCCAGGCTAAAAAGACCCAAATCCCTCAACCTTTCTTCATAAGAGAGGTGTTCGAGTCCCCTAATCATCTTGCTGCACCCTCTCCAGCAGTTCCCTTGAACTGGGGAGCCCAGAACTGGACACAGTCCATCGGGTGTCATCTGCTATGGCCCAATACACTGCACAGAAGAGAGCAAGGATAAGTTATAATGTGTATATTCACATGCAGGTGAATTATCCAGTAACTTTCTATCAGCACGTCACAGGCAGTGAAGGCTTTTTTCCTTCAGTAGTAGCTTTTTTCCCTCAGTAATAGTCGGGGTAGACCTGACATCACTGGCACAGCACCCATTTAGCTGAGCCAAGGGGGAGCAATATGAGGCACAAATTGGCTGCACAGACGCTGCCTGGTCTTTGATCCCATATTAAGGAGGCACAGGCAAAGCCCATTTGGTACAGAAAAATGTGACTCTCATCCTCTGCAGCTAACCTCCATGAAAATGCCACGTGAAGTTCAGCAGGAAGTGGGCAGGTCAGATGTTTCATTTATACAATGTATTTATTTTTAGAGACGAAGTTGAAAATGTTATAAAATCCTCTCAAAAAAAGAAAGAAAGTAGATTCTTAAATATTCTTCTTTTGCATGCTTAATTAGGTGCATGCACTGTTGTAAATATTTCCCCGTGAGCAAGCAATCTCACTGCCTGATTGCACGTTACTGTATGTTTGCAGTTCATTACTACAAAGTGCATTTCTCTGTACCTGAAACCCCATTAGCCTCTCTGCTCTGCTGTGCCACCACAGCTGGAATCCCCGTGTTTGGATTTTTAGACACAAGGACTCCAGTATGGCTGATGTGCATCAGAAATAAATTTATGGGCAATTTCCAAGTAACTTTGACTGATATGGCTCTGAAGAAGACACTAAGGTTCTGGGGAAAGTCACACTTAATGTCCCAGTGGCACTTAATTATTAGCCCCATAAAATTAAGATGGGATACGAAAGAAAATGCTTCCACATGAGTCAAATTTTCACGCTTCATTCTTAGTCTATTTTGTATTCTGCCTCAGTAATACTGATTATTTTACAATTGCACATTAATCTTCAGCATAAAATGTTTTATAGAAAATTGATTTGAAGGAAATCTGCCTTTAGAAGTTCAAACCATGGTTACGTGTAATCGTGGTTATAATTTAGATAAGGAGGCTGAACGCCACATGGACAAAAAGCCAGAGGCACTGAACCTGGGACTTGCGCAGGTTCAGTCACCTAAGACAACAGTGAACCCCTAAAACCCTGCCAACTCCAGGAAGGTCCTAATGTCTTATTGGACTAAGCAACTTGGGTCCCACCTCACACCTACACCAGTCAAGGGCTTGGACAGCCAAGGGCATGCACAGTGCTGGCATAAAGTGGAATATAAAAGAAAGCCCTTAAACACTGGTTGAAAACAGATCTCCTACACCTTGTAAAAAATGCCTTAGGCTCCTGTCTGCAGAAGGGAGACCAACACTGTGAGTCGCAAGCAGAAGTAGGTGCATACGTGCACAAGAAGGAGCAAGTCAGGGGAGAAACTGGGCTCAAAACACACCTGCCTTCAGCATCACTCATTGTCCTTACATGTCGTGTAGGCGTCTAGGTCTCTGACTCCTCTGTAATGGCTCAGACTTCAACACTAGTTGTTGCAAAGCTCAGCTTCATGGCCCAGAAGCCTCTTTATAGGTCCATCCCACAGTCCTTTATTTGTGACGGTAAAGGGAGCCCTGCCCTTTTGGCCATCTTCCCCAAAGTCGCACACCTTTTTTTTTTCAGCTCTGAATGCTGACAAAAATGGAGGTAATGTAAGGCAAAGGTGGAAATGTTTCATCAGTTCCTGGGCTTTCGTCAATGACGAGACCCACAGGGCCAGTATACAACAGTCACAATCAGCGGTTTCTCCGCAAAGAGAGCAAACACCAAAATCATAATTAAAAGCTCTGCTTCTGGTTTCAATAATTTACAATCTTTTTAGAATATTTTGTCATGTTTTTGTTACGTTTATGTTTCTGTTGCATCCGGAGTGAAAAGGAATGAGACTTAATAAATAAAATGAAGAATTCACATGACAGTACAACAGCCTGAAGGGAAAAAGGGGACATTTCCAATACTTCACTGTCAATAACTCATTTATGTATCAACTTCCTGCTGCATGTTAGCATTGCTCAGGCAGCCGGGCTTTCCTGGGGAAATGTTGGCTGGATTAATTGCCAGGACCACTGGCACTAATTGTAAGTACTCATGGCTTCCTGGGGAAGAATGAGCATGTCATTAACACGGCTACTGGAAAAGGTGTTCCCATTCCTATCAGTCTCCCATAAGCTTGGACATTTTTTAACTTATTTTTAGCCCGTTTCTAGGAAGGCAATGAAAATTCCTTTCCTAAGAGAAAGAAGAGATATTGAATTAAGGCATCAGGGAGATATGTCTTCCTTGTCATGGTTTGTGGAAAAGGCAGAGACTGCCCATCCCTGGGACTAGCAGTGGTGATGGTAAGGCAGAAGGGTTGCTGAGTTACAGTATATAGGTACCTTGCCCTTTCTCTGATGCAAACCGGTTGCTCAGAGAATGGCAGGGATGGCCGTTTTTCTAGTCCTGCTATGAGGCAGCCCCCATGAGAGAGAAAAGTCCCTTAGACAGAGTAAAGCTGAGCCAATGAAGTCCTGAACAAATATGTAACTGAACGCATAGGACAGGCAGAGAAAGATGAAAAATGAGAGGATGGATTTTTTTTCTAAGAAATAACCTATCTGTGATTAAAAAAAAAAAAATATTATCAAGGAAACTTTACTTACTCGGAATGAAAGGAGGGTTATTGATATTATTAGCAGCACATCCAGGAAACTGGCCTTTCAAGAAATTGGATGGTTCATTCATATCCTTTAATAAAGAGAGTGAGACACATGTCAAAAGCCTCATTTTCTTTTTTCAAAAGAAGGGAGGGCAAATATAACGAGACGTACAATCCAGATCCCATCGTAGTCAAGGACATCCTTAAGCTCCAGACACAGCTGGGTCCACCACTCGACTGTGCTGGGGTTGGTGTAGTCAGGAAACACCGAGTCTCCGGGTGGCCAGGCCTGGAGTTCACAGGTAAAACAACCAGTTATCTTCTCATTTCTGTTACACAGCTGCTTTATCACTTTGAAGCAGCACTAGACCAAATGCATGAGAGAATTTAATAAAACAACCTTTCCAACAGCAGGAGTGCCATCGGAGTTGTTCACCCAGACTCCCATTTCCTCTCCAAGATCATAAGGCCTGTAAGTGCCCGGTTCTTCATCTTTAGTTATGAAAGGGTCCTGAAAACAGAGATTGCATTTCCATTATTGAAATCCCAAAAGTAACAATTACTTTTCTATTTGTATATTTTAGAAAAATTTGGATGATGTTCTTAATGCAGATTGCAGTAATATTGGAAGAAAACAGCATTAAAATTTAATAAGAGTTGAGAGCACATAATAATTTAGGAAGAGTCATTAAAGATGTGTCGTGAGTATTTCTTGTATAAGGCAAAAGTAATGTGAAATTATTAAATAACCTCATGTTTATTTTTTATGAGACATTCTATGCTAAAATGGTTTTAGAGAGGCACTAGATTTTACTTTTCCCCCTGCCGAGGTCTCTGCTTGGCAGAGCAGGGTGCCACGCTGGGCTTTCCCACACTTGGACACCTCTGGATTTCCCTCCAAGGCAACCCTCATTCCAGCTGCCTCAGCAGCTCAGTGCTGGAATAACTCAAACTTCTCAAGGGGCTTGAAGCTGGGACACATCCAACCTCAAAAGGACCTCGCTAACCCTCCCTTCAGATCCAACGTCAGACAAGGATGTTTTAAGCCAGGCTGGTGCAGAGTAACCCAACCCACCCTACACGCCTGCAGGGCCATATGTCTCTGTTCCCCCCTGGCATGACAACAACAGCATTTCACACCCCCATAGCTCATCCTTGCCACCCATTTCACTGCTTGGGTTGTCACCACCTCCCATTGCTGACAGTGACATTGACACCACCAGCTTCTCTGCCTCAGGATGGCCGTCCGTAACCACCAAGCTCATCGAAAAGGAGCCTAATCTGCTCCTGGGGAAGATGGTGGCCCCCCATGTCAGTAAGTAGTAAAGTCAGGAATACTTTGAGATGCCAGTGAATGAAGAGATACTATTCAATTCTGCTCAGCAGTCAACTGGGACTAAAAGGAGATCAGCGCGCTTCGCAATATGTCCCTAATTGGGAGCAGCTATCTGCTTAGTGTTATTTACAACAGAGGAAGATTGCAGCCATTTTACAAGAAGGGAATTCTTTACCTTTCTCTTAGAAAATGTTATTCCCTCAGGTTCTCCTTAAGGCAAAACCTTTCAGTTATGAAACACAATGGAGAAAAACACCACTGGAACAATTCTTCCATTCACTCATAGCTTGTGCAATAATTTAAGTGAACTTTAATTCACATGTGATAGAAGTCTAACTAATAAGCTTCTCAAGAACAACAAAAAAAAATCCCATCCCAAATGGTAAATTTCTTTAAAGGCATGTTTTAAAGCTCATTTTAATACCTAAATTAACTGCCTGATTTACTTGTAAGCCCTCTGATAGCTATAGCCCTGGTGAGGAAAGTATATTCTTCCTTGCCTCAAAAATAAAAGCCCCTGCTAAATCCCTACCTTAAGTGCAAAATTCTCTTCAATTTTAACTATCTAGCTCAAGTGTCACCTCCATAAAGAGTATAAGTGTCCATTACCTTTTTAACTTGTTTAATGGTTCAGCTTTGGAAAAGAGAAAACTGTCCATCTGCGATAATTAGCTTATAATTGCAGAAAAGATGTCTCTCAAGGGACTTGAAGGCTGTAAGAAGTCAGCTTAATTAGCTACTCCTAATCCAAACTTCTGGTTTCCTTCAGCTGAAAGGTTATTCCAGTGCATAAATCTAATATATTATGCAAGTTTAGTATCGTCCTAAAGAGAACAAAACCCTCCCATGCATTCACGGGTTGTTTGTGGGGGAGGAAGTTCATGTCTGTTAAATCTTCCCTAACTCATCTTTTTAGCAGCTCTTGGAGAGAAGGAGCTGAGCATCCTTAACTCCAGCTGAGTTAGGTGCCCAGAGACCTGGGGCACCCAGCACTTATCCAGACCGATGCACCTATGGCCCCGAACATAGATTTTGATGCACATCCATAAAAACTCATCTCCGGAAATTTTAGCCTCTACAGCTCATAGAGCTGGACTTTAAAATGTTAAAGCTATCAAGCATTATTTTGAATCATGAGCATGTTGCTATTGACTTGCAAGTAATTTGTCACTCCTGTCATTCCTAGCTGTTTTTATTTTTAGTGTGATTTAATGGAAGGTATGCAAGGTCTTTCATTAAAGCTGCTCTTCAGTAATGATGTTTATAATTTTACATTGTAGTCATTGTTACTTTTAGAACTTCTTTCTTCGTTTCTAAAGAATATATTTGTTCTGACTCAGCTGAAGCATGCACATTATTCAGTGCAATAATGATGACCAAGTACTGGCACTCTTAGACAAAATTTCCCTTAAATGGAGGTGGCCTCTGGAAGAGATCAGGAGAGAGAAGTGCTGAAGGGCTGCATTTAGAGACTCTGATAATGGGGCCACGCTACTATCAAGGTGGCCACAGGCACGGCGGGCGCTCAGCTTTGGATGCAAGCGTGGGGACTGGACTTAGTGGTGGCGAGGCACCAGGTGCCCCAGCGGTGGTGGCACAACCGAGTTCAGGGTCCTGTCCTCAGGCAGCTTGCCGGTGTTAATACTGCTGGCTGTTAGGATCTGCACTTTGCTTGTGACCATAGCGGCCCAAGATGAGGAGGACTGAACCCGCCTCCCCCAGATCCATTTACTAGAGGTTTTACATGACGCTAAGTGGCTGCAATCAGAGCCCATTTCCTGAACTCTTCATGAGGGAGGCAACAATCTGCTACACTTGGGGAACTCACTCATCGCTGTCACTATCCAAAGGGAATCTAAATAGAAAGTTGTTCTTGCAGTATCAAACTGCATTACACTTGCCTTGATTGCAGTTAGCATGGCTTTGCTGCCACTTGGGAATGAAACCCTTCATACTCTTCCAGCTCCTGACTCAACTTATGGGAATGCTTTACATCACTAAAGAATGCTAACAGAGTCAGAGTTTGACAGAAATATTGGCAACTGTAATAAAGTGAAAATAGAAAACTTCGCTACCAGTGCAACCTGTATTTCCCGTTATCTTTTAAAAAATTAAGGACAAACTGCATCAGCTTTTGTTCTTTTTCACAAGCTTACCTAAAGAACTAGAACAGAAGACAGTCCTCAGTTAGAGGTTAGCGGAAAGAGGAAAGAAGGGCTTGCTATCCGGATGTCCATTTGCCCATTGCACAAATTAAGAATTGTTGTTATATTCCTTGCATCGGCCTAACAGCTGAATTTAGATTTATATAGCAGCAGCTCCTTGCACTGCGTTAGCATGCACCATCTGAAGAACTGAAAGGGCTTTAAAAATGTGGTTGAAGTTAAACTCACAAGTAAGAGGGTAACATAGGTCACCCACTAAACCGTGACTGCTTGCCTGCAGCTTCTTAACCAGCAGCAAGTGCAAAATAACCGGAGGCATCCTAACTTTGATGAAAGAGAGGTGACTACCATGTATTTACTGAAGGGGAAGGGTGTGTATAGGAAGAGCTACACCAAACTCATGGTATTTAGCTGGTATATTCATGTCTCGCAAACTTTTTTGAGATAAACCAATAAATAGGCGGGTGGTATTTAATGTTACAGCTCTAAGAGATCAGATCATTTTTAGAGCAGTATTGAGGATATAGGGAGCCTAAAATGCCTAATAGCTGGAAAGAGCACTCAGCCCTGACAGCACATGTGCTCATCTACCACTTGGTTAGTTATTTACAATGATGTATCCGGTTAATTTTGGACTATTTTTGTCTTGAAGTTCCTCTCCATTAGAGTGATTTAGTAATCTGTTACTGTTTAAACTCTGTGCCTTGGACCTCCAGTGACAGAAACTCTTTTCACTGCTGCACCCTGGAGCTTCTCATGATATACAGCTGTAGAAGAACCAGGACCCTCATGGGAACGAATATGCAAATAGCACTCACTGTATAGGCTGCTATTTCCATTATCAATATGTAATTGATCACTTGGGCTGTGTGGTTTTGTTTCAGATTCCCAGCAGCAAATGCAATTATAGTACAACAAAGTGAAGATTAGGCCAGTAATAAATACAGAGCAGGTATTTTTAATGAAACTACCAAAAAAACCCCAGCAGACTGAAGAACAGCAAACCTTCTAACTGTATTTTAAAAAGAAAACACTAATATGGGTACCTGTGGTGCTGACTAGTCCATCCTCTGTCATATGCCAAACTTTACAACAAATTGTGGAGGAAAAAATAAGGCCAGGGAGGCACTTCTGAGTTAATCTATCTATTTGACAAGGTAATGTGATTTTAAGTCAGGAAACTGCAGTAACTCTCGGTTGTCTTGACTCCAGTAAGCATCCGATACACCACCACAAGTGAAAGAGGAATTGTCCCACAATTTCAGACTCTGCTATTCAGTCTCTCTTCCCACAAGCCTTTGACAGGACCCCCATGACAAGATGAGGAATGTGGCCCTTATTTTAAAGAGGCTGGATCAACTTAGAGACTGTTGACATTAGTGGCTTGTCCATTATGATTCAGCTGGATTTATTGGTCTCTTTAGGAGTATGAGCCATCAATATAACATAGGTAAATACGATGCAGGGTTTTGTCATACAAGACAATTTTTAGCAGAAAGAAGGAAGTATTTCTGCCATTCTCCAAACACTGTGGGGGCATCATCTGGAGCGCTGTGAAATCCAGTTATATCTGCTCCACAGGCAAATGCATTCAAACTGGGGCACACGCAGCGGGGAGAGCTACTACAATGAGATCTGAAGAACCTCCCCCAACGAAAAGAGAATAAAATACTTCAGTTTGTTTAGCCTAGCAAAAAAGGCTGAGGGAGAATACGCTTGTTTGAATAAGTATATCAAGAAAGAAAGTAGGACAAGAGACTGTCAGTTTGAGGTAAATAAGAATAATAGCACCCAAATGAAAGGTGTAAGCTGACCATTTAGGCTGCAATTACAGCAAAAAAAAGTCCTGAGAGGGACTCTGTGGGACTGTATCCTCCTCTTTCCCCTGTGGGTCAGTGCAGCTTGACCCGTCCCTGATGCATCTGCTGGACACGTTCACAACGCCAGCTCGGGGAGGGACCCCAGGCCACCAGCTCCCTGCTCTGTTCACCCTGCAGACAGGCAGCTTTGTCCTAATGTCTACCTTAAATCTTTTCTGCCACAATTTAAAGCACTTTTCTTCTTATCCTGTCCTTAATGGTTATGGAGAACAAATTACACCTCTCTTCTCTGTGGTGATGTTTCACACCCACTTGAGCTGCTCCAGGTCCCGCACTCCTGAGCCTTCCTACCCCGATCCTTCCCAGGTGGTGTGACTGGTGTGACTGCCCCAGGCAGTGCTAGGACAGGCCTTACACATCTATCAAGGACTTTTCTTTAATTTCTGACTATCAATTTCCTTGCCACCATTGTCACTCACTCAGCTATTGTGGGAAAAAGTAACTCCAGTGCAAGAACACATATGGGAACTTGCTGGAGAAAAGCAGCAATCTTTGCTGGAAAAATTGACGGGAGAAGATGGAAATCTTCAGTTTTCACTTCTGACCAAATTCATTCATTGGGTCATACATCAATTGTGGTTACAGGTTCAAGATACATTTTCCACCAGTTTTCATGCAAACAAACTTCTCTTACATTAATTTAGATTAAAAATATAAGGTAACATGAACTGTTGCTACTAGCTCTCCAGAGTATTTATGAGTGGATTTTTCCCACTATTCTACAATTTTTATGTGCCTATTAAACTCATTTGGGTTTTTTTCAGGAAAAGAATTGCATTAAAGCAATCATATCTCAACTCAGCCCCGAACAGAGGCAAAATTTCTTATAACTGAGTGGGAAAAAGTGAAAGAGAATTAATGCTAGGGTATAGAGATGGTGCTGGTACACAGATACCCGATAAATGCAACAAATTTAAATATGAATCTGAAATATGAACAAATTGTTCTTCAGCTTTTCTCAACAAATGACAAAAACGGAAAATCTGCTACAATAGCATGTGTGCGTTAGCACCTAGATACTGCTATAAACACTATGCTGCAAATAGTTCATATAAATGGAGAAATAATTAGCAATATTGTTAATTTACCAGAATCACGACATTATGCATTCCTTCCTTCTTCAGCTGTTTGAGGTACTCTGGCAGACCTGCATAATTCACTTTATCATAGGTAAAGTCCATGCGACGTTCCATGTAGTCGATATCAAGATGTTGGACATCCTAAACATTTTTAAAGTAAACATTACGTAAGTACTTCATCCAGCTCTGGGGTCCTCAGTACAGGAAAGACATGGGTCTGTTGGAGTGGGTCCAGAGGAGGACCACAAAAATCATCAGAGGGATCAGAGAGAACACCTCTCTGATGAGGACAGGCTGAGATAGCTGAGGTTGTTCAGCCCGGAGAAGAGAAGGCTCTGGGGAGACCTTATTGTGGCCTTCCAGTACTCGTAGGGGGCTTATAAGAAAGATGGGGACAGAGTTTTTGGCAGGGCCTGTTGCGATAGGACAAGGGGAAATGATTTTAAACTGAAAGAGGGTAGATTCAGCCTAGATATAAGGAAGAATTTTTTTTATGATGAGGGTGGTGAAACGCTGGAACAGGTTTCCCAGAGAGGTGGTAGATACTCCATCCCTTGAAAAATTCAAGGTCAGGTTGGTGGGGCTCTGAGCAACCTGATCTAGTTCGATGTCCCTGCTTATGGCAGGGGGGTTGGATGACCTTTAAAGGTCCCTTCCAATCCAAACGATTCTATGATTGAAGTATTTGATAGGGAAAATCAGAATGTATGCAACTGTATTTCTAAAAGGTAGCTAATGTATGAAACGAAACCTAAGAGATTGGCTATAATAACTGTAAATAATCGTCAGGCCAAATTCATCTCCTATAAACTTACATGGTAGCAATGGACAAAATGGAAACATAGAAGTCCTAGTTTAGCAACTGTTTGGCAGTGATATGCATCAGAAATACTATAATTTAGTTTTAAAAACCTAGCATCTCATACTGCACAACAGTAAATCCACACCAAAATTGCCTGCTATGCAGCCAAGAGCAGCACTTAAACCTTACGTTCAAAGCCCACTTTAAATGTTCTTTTAGGCATTATGAAGATATTACATGCAAAACGACTACGTAAGATTATGAACATCCTTGTATTCTACAATTCTCTTTGTAGGATAGTCACTTTTCCTCTATTATAATTTTATTCATCTCACTTTGGATTGTAAAATTAGCATACGCAGTGAAACATTCATACTTACGTATGGGATATCATAGTAGTGCATGCGATCGACAGTCTTCTTTAAAGCATCAATGCTGCCATAACCCCACCGGGAGAGATGAAATCCAAGAGACCAGTATGCAGGCATGTGTGGGCGTCCAATGGCCTACAGCAGGAATGAGGAATACAGAAATGCAAAGGGTGAGATGAAGAGAAGTTATTCTGAAACACCAGGAGAGGCACCCAGCTCATTTAAGCCACAAAGATCAGGGCACAGGTATCACCCACCCATGAAATACCCTTTCCTTTCTCAGAATGGCTTACTGTACTGTATGCTTGGCTTCAAAAAAGCACTTCTCCTGGTGGACCCTTGACCTTCGCAGAGGCTCCGAGTGACACTCACACTGAGCGTCGCTTCTAAGGACACCCCAGTGGAAGACACAGTGTATAAAATCCAGGCTAATGTCAAATGAGGGTCTCACTGAGGTTTCAGCCTTCGGTCAGTAGCATGTGCCTTCACTCACATGACACACGCTGGCAGAAACCCAGCGTGGAGCCTCGCACAGCCTGCCCTGCGCCAAGTCCACAAACCCTTTGGTCAACAGCAGGCAAAGCTCCAACGCTACACAGCAACTTCAGCTTTCCTAACTTCTCTTGCTGCATCCACCTGAACTAACTCATCAAGAGCCTGATGTTTATTTGAGCTCTCTGAAGTTTTAATTATATTTACACACTACCCTGATGAAATTCAGTTACTTATGACTGACTGCTCTTATTGCTCGCCCACATCATTGTGTTGCCAGGCATTGACAAGCCTCTTCAAAGTCAGAGTTACTGTTTGGTCCTGAAATTCTCTACTGAAACATGAGGTAATGAGTTAAATATGATTTTATAAATATTTGATTTCCACCGGCTCCACATAATCCAGCTGTAAATTGCATGAGGAAACTCGATTGAGAGCACAGGGGAGCGAGGCATCCTGCTCTGCTTCCCCCGGTGAGAGACGCTCTGGCAACCTGGGACAAGCAGCGAGCAATCACGATGTGTCTGTTCTAGAAATAAGCTGAAATCTGGCCTTGCTTCATTACTACACACTGGTGTTTTCTGGGGGACATCTCTTGAAATCCTTTCTCCAGTTTTAGACAGTTAGATCCCATGAAATTAACCTTTGTTCAGTATTTGTACCATCCTTGCAGGCAATACATGGAAATCAAGTAGCTAGTAAGCACCATGACTTATTTAATCAGTTGCAGCTATTTACTCCCTTTGGCTAAATAACTGTTCCTCCCTTATTTCCTTATGGTCCTCCATAGTTAGGTAATTAGGCTAGGAAGTTAAAAAGAACAAAACTTGCATATTGGCAGCTGAACCCCACATACTTTAATCAAATAAAACAAGGCACTCCCGGCACTCTGTATCTATTGCATTGCTAAGCTCTCTGGAGATTGCAATGCGTAAAGGCATATCTTCCCGTGGGATTTTCTCCAGTAAGGGTCTAACCTGGGAGAGCAATGCTGAACTTGAAATTGCTCTAAAACACGTCATGGATGCTAGAGCTGGTGGGATGCGCAAACTGCACCCGACAGAAAAACTGATGCAGGAGAGAAGCAGGGGAAAACAGAGGATGTTCTAATGCACCCGAGCTGGGGGAACGCACAGGGTAAATTGCTTCCAAATGAGAATGGCTTGTGGACAGACAGGTGAACTTTAAGCACTAAGCATTACAAATCTGGCTACACAGTGTGCTTTTGCTTTTTGGGATGCTGCTATCTCACCTAAGAAAAAGCAGGAGGAGACCAGAACAACCGGTGAGGTTAGTGGTTTGAGTCCCTCCAGGAGGGATGCTCCAGCTGAGCAGCACAGCTGCCCCATACTCCTGCTATTCATCCCATTCCACCAGACTTAACCCTCTTCACCCTCCTCAACACCTACTTCACCTCCAACTTAGCTGGAGACTAAGCCCTTCAGAGGAAGCAAGAGCAGATGAAGATGGCCCCCTACCATGCAGGGTGAGGCTGGTGGGCAGAGACACGCCGTTGCCACCACAGTGCAGTCTCGTCTGGTTACATGTGTCATTAGTTATTTCCAGCTTGTGTGGACACACCGGATCCCTCAGACCATCTTTCAAGCTCTGCTAGGGTTTTCTGTGGAGACCTGAATGGGGCACGATGGCTCAGGATGATCTCCTACACACCCAGTGAGCCGCCATCGAGGTGTCCAGCAGAGCACAGCAAGCCTCAGGGCAGGAAGTCTGCTTCTCCATCACAACTGCATTCACCATATTAAGGATAAATTCATCTGAGGAGGCAGCAGAGCTTGTTTTAGACCAGCCAAGGCTGCAAGATGGGCTCTGTGAACCCCACCACTTTGTGCTCCTAAAGCAGATGCGCATTTTGCCCTCGCTTTCTCTACTGTAAACAGAGAGTGACCTCTACAAACAAGGTTAAAAAGACAGACCAAAACAAAAGAACTCCCTAATGAAATAAAATGTTTTGTGCACAGGCTTCTACCCTTGGACAAGAGGAAGAAGGAAAACCAGCTGATAAATATTCACCCTGTGGTCAAACACAGAGCCCCGTGCCCTGGCAGAATGTTTGCGTGGGGTCCGCTGCCTCTCCCAAGTGGGCTGGGAAACTGGAACCACCACAGGGGTGACCAGCCTGGTCAGAGACAGCAGGAACCGCTGGGCAGCTCCAAGTCCTGCAATACCCTGGGATCGCTCCTGGCTGGGGAAGACAGTCAGCCTGGGACATCACCAATACAATGTGGTTCAAGAGCTGGATGGGGATTTGCTTCTGCCCCCACATCCTATCAAGCACCCGGGTGGACACCAGCGGGGCTGGAGGTGGAGCTGTGGCCACCAGCGTGTCAGCCAGGGTCCTTCCCAAACAGCGCATCCTCAGCACTGGTGTTTGATGAGGTTGGCGCTGTCTTGCCTGTGGACTACAGAGCTGCCCCATGGCAAGGCAGTACTTCGTGACAGCATCCCTTGAGAAGTTTGGGATTACAGCTGAACCAACGGAAGAAAATGCACCTTGCAAGCAAGGTATTAAGTTTTAAAGCAATTAGTTCCCCAGGTTCACCAGGCTGGCGCATCTATGGTGAGCTTAATTGAAATCAGCAGAACATTTGAAGAGGAAGGATGAAAACAGGGCAGCTGGGAAAACA
The DNA here is from genome assembly GCF_028500815.1 of Rissa tridactyla. NCBI lineage: Eukaryota > Metazoa > Chordata > Aves > Charadriiformes > Laridae > Rissa > Rissa tridactyla. The sequence goes on from NC_071466.1 coordinate 202,577,742, forward strand.
AATGTTCTTTTTTCTAATTATGCTGCGGACTCTCTCTAATGGATCCCCCTGAAGCTTCCTGATAAAGTAACTGACATATGGTACCTACTCGCAGATGGATCAGCAGAGGCAGGGATGTAATTTTGCAAACCTGAAAACTCATGTTGGATTTGATATATATTTAGGATCTAGTTAATTCGTATAGATTGCATTCTGCATACAAATGATCATAAAATGCAGTAGGCAGAGAAAGCCTGCTTGGCAAAACTGACTCCCATAGAATCAGAAAAGGTAAATGAGGTATGGCAGGGGAACTGAGGGAGGAAAACATGAGAAATGCAGAAACAGCAAACATATGGAGTATCCAAACTGAGAAAAAAAAAGGAAGATATGGTAGTGCAGAAGCAGAAAAAAAAAAAGGTCCTATTTTCTGTTCCACAATTCCTCCTGCACTTGGTTCTTAAATAACTCCTGGTGTTGTTTAATAAATTCACTGCTAGTTTTTCCAAGTTTACATAACTTGGCATTACATAACTTTTTTCCCACTTTTTTCAAATACACCCGAGAGCTGATGAATCTAGGAGGTACCCTGGAAGCATTTTGCAGTGAGAACAAAGTGCAGAGAAAACGTGTACCTAACAGCTAAAATCTGTGCCCAGGGAGCAAGTGATCTGTATCCACTTCCCATGTGTTGGGTTATTGCACAAGTATCTTTATTACTGTGAGCATCAAGGACATCAACTATATAAATGCTACATAGTAAATGAGGATCCTATTCTATTAACACTATGACCAAAGACTTTCACGCGAGAGTCAGCTGGGGAGTTATGCCCTATATATCACAGAGACCATAGAGAGAGATACTCTTTCCCATGCTCACAAAGGAGCTGAGATCTCCAGCAATGCACGTACAGGGGCTCAACATGAAAGAGTGCTAATGTTGCACCCTGATTAGCCATACGAAATGACTCTTGAAGCTTGATATTTGCTTCACCTTCCTTTCTTTAAGGAAGAGCTGTAGGAGGAAACTGTAAACATCCAAGTGGGCTAATGCTCTGGATTCAGACACAGAAATAGTGTGGATAGTCACACAATGGCTAAATTTCACCAGGGCTGCTATGGCCCAGATACATGTATCCAGCTCACCCCCTATGGTTGAGGCAGGCAGGCGAGTGCGGTGAGCACTCAGTCAGGCAGGGGGTAACCTTCACTCAAAGTCTACGCACAGGAGCTGAACTTTGTTTTAGGAGAGCAAGAAGAAAGGTACTGCAACTGCTGAACCACTAAGAAGATGCTCACAACCTCAGGAGTCTAAAAAGTTTAAGGACTTTCAATGCCAAGGTCTTCAAACCTTGTTCTTTGCTGCACAAACACTTATCAGCTGCTTGGTCTTTCTTGGGGGATCCATGAATTCAACTATGAGACTCTCACTGAATCATCTGTGATAAACTGTAGGTTCAAGCAAGTTCCCCATGTTACCTCCCAAAGAGGAGGCTGGACTAGAGACCTCCTGAGGTCCCTTCTACCCAGAACTATCCTACGGTTCTATAAGGAGGAAGTAAACCAGTAATTTACTCTCAAAACAGAATTAGGAGACACGCAGTATGCCCTCTTAAAGCTTATCATTGGATAATCTGTGCTAAAATAACAGTCATGGCCTTCACTCCACCCAGACACTGTTAATGTCCATTTGTTGAACTATAACTTTCCTGAGTGTCTTGTTATGGAGCTCATATCCCACTGCTGAGCACTGTTACTCTGTCCTGAAAGGCCACCAGTGGACTTGGCAATGGTGGTCTGGTATTAGGTCTGTCTGTAGAGACTCAGCTAGGCTCAGCTCAATGGCTGAGCTCTTTAGCTTGTTGTTGCTTTTCCCCATCCTCCTGCAAAACAAGGCATTTGCCATAAAAAGTGAGATTTGTGTTATATAACTGTTCTGCACACCGGACCTCTTCTGTAGTGGGAGAAAATTGTGATTACTGTCAAATATACACATATAGCTGTGGCAGGACCGTCTCTCATGTTCTAGGAGCAGCACTCCTCACAGCTGGGCCCAGGGACAGGAGGGAGCAGAAGAATCGGGATGGAGAATTCTCCTTCCCATTGCATGATGCCCAGTACATGTCCTGTCACTGCCGTCACAGCTGTGGCACTGTGGTGCCACTGGCAGGATGCATCCTATAGCCCACCTCTGCTCCATGCGAGACACAGCAGGGGGGACAGCAGCACTGACATTCAACCCTCTGCTCCCTTCCCACTCCCTGCATCGCCCCCGGAGCCCAGTTAAAGCAGACTGGCCTGGGCCAGGCTAGTAGCCAGGGCCACCACATCTTTCTGCTGACACCCATCCTGGCCTCTAGGATGCACGGAGAGGCTGTTGGCTCTGGAAGGGCAGCTGCAATCATCCCTGATCACCACGCAGGGAACCCTGCTCCTGGCACAGCCCAGCTGCCCCCAATGGCCACACAGCACCAGCTCTGGGCAAGAGCCCATGGGCCAGCTCTGGGTATTGGCAGAAACCTGGAGAGGTGCACAGGGAAAGCTTACATACTCCAGAGACCCAGTAAAGATCTTCGTTACAAAGCTGTCCTAACTCACTGTTTTGGAGGGGGCTGCATAATGGCACTGAGCAGAGCTAAGCTCCTAAATCTTTCACAGCAACAAGCACGACAAGGGCCAGTGGGGTGGCCCAGGTCTTGAAGTGGCACTGAAGGCAACAGCACAAGATGTTTGAGAAAGCTGTGGAGCACTTTGCTCTGGACACAGCTCCCTTGCTCCCAATGGCCATGCACTGGCTGGCACCTGGCCAACACTGCCATGCCACTAGGGCCACCCTGGAGACATGGTCCCTGCAGCAAGCCCCACTCAGTGATTTTGGGCAGATGCTTGCACAGGTGGGAGGTGGGTGCCATTCCCCCAAATTGCTCATTGCAGCAGGGCAGCCTGGCCCGACCAGGGCCTCCTGCAGCCAGGAGCTCCCAAAACACCAATTCCCAAAGGAGACCCATGCAAACAGCCAGGAGAGCTGAGGGATGGTGCTGAGTGGTGCCTTGCAGACATGGGTCACGTTGCTTCTTCCCTGGGGCATGACAGTGAACGCGCGGGAGAGTCTTCTCGGTGTGACAGAAAATACAATTGAAAAATAAAGTCTTTTCTGTCTCCTTCACCTTCCCACATATCTTGTACGTAAAAGCCAAATCATTACCCTAGAGGCTAATAATATGGTAATTGTAACATTTGCGATCTGGGAATTTCAGGATGTTTACTGAAGACGTTATTATTTCACTGTGAAATTGCCCCCATGCATTCTTTAAGATTCCCTAGAGAGCCGAGCGCAAGCTCGAAGAATACAGAAACAGAGGATTTTTTTGTCCTGGCATGTGACACGTCTAGTTAGGAGACGCCCACCGGCTCCCCTTTACCTTATTTTCTTCACCCCAGCTCCATTTCCAGGGAGGCAGGGGTGGAAAGGGAGCTGCCAATACCCATCAGCTGGGGAGTGAGAACTCTCTCATTTTATTTTCAGCTGTTGGCCACCTGCTAAGCCACAGAAATGCTGCCTTCAAACACCAGTAAAAGACTTTGTAAAGAAAAGGGGATGGCTCTAATCTCCATCACACCACCGCAGCAACTCCCTTGAAATAGGTGCTTTCATCGCAGGGATCTCGGCTGCGTCTAGGGGGAGGGTTGCTCTACTTTTTCTTTCTTACTTTGTGGTTTGTTTTTTTTTTTGTTTGATTGACTATTGTCTAAGGTCAAAACCCTGTTTGCTGGTTGGTTTGTGGCTCTGGGGTCAGAGGCGGCTGGTGGGCAGGACACTCAGAGGGAGCTGGAAACCTCCGAGTGGCAGAGCAGTCACCCCTGCTCGGGGACGCTGAGGGGCACCAGCAGCCTCCCACCTCTCTGGGAGGCACCACCTGAACCTCTGCTTGGAAAAGGCAGAGCCCGGCCTTCCCAAAATGACAGCCTCCCAACGTGAGGCTTCTCCCTTCCATCACCAAAACAGAACCCAGCACTACTTTCCTTCTGGGCTAAATCCTCTTTTTCCCCCTCAGTCTAACCCACGATATTTCTGTTCCTATTTCAGGCATCTTATACATCAGCAAACAAAGGATATAGAGGCTTTAAAAAGCCAGGCAAGACAAACTATTTGCCGAGAATAAGAGCTCAGACCCTTCGACGGGGTGGCGGAGGGGAAGGCAGAGAGTGTGCACATGTCACCATGAGCTGCGGCTGCCCGGCTCCAGGACACCCTACCACAGGCTGCTGGCACCTCCGGCTACAGCTTAATGCTCAGGGTCTGCGCCTGTGAGTCCCCCTTCTCACAGTGACATGCCCCTTCTCAGCTTTGCTCCAGGCTCTTTAGGCTTTGTGCTGGTTTCTTTGTGCGCAGAGCTTGCTGCTGAGGTGGCAATTTTCTGTGCAAGTGCTCGGTTAACACATCACCTGGCATTTAGTGACCAGGAAGAACATGTTACCTGCCACTTTTTTCCAGGCAGCCCTCACTGGAGAAGAATTGTATGCATGCTCCCCAAACAGCTATTTGCATGTCTACCCTCAGTTCTTTGGAAAAGACTGGGCAAGTGAGAGTGCAGTAAATATGTTTTTTTCACATTTATGCTCTCCAGTGCAATTACATGGGTTTTCATTAGTAAAAAAACAGGCTGACGGCTCCAAAATTGACAGGCAATTCCACTGGCAAATAAAAGCTTGAAGCCTTTGAAGTTCATTCAAAATCTCTGAAAGTCCAGCAGACGTAAAGTTCCCAAACATCCCCATCTGTTCTCCACCTAGTTTGTTTTCTCTATCCACAGTGTCAAAACACAGTTATGGGTAAGCTTGGACAAATTTCTTTCTAATCATTGCATCCCTTTAATGCACTTTCTGCTCTCAATACTGTTCATTAAAAGATACTGCCCCATGTGCCGTATGGGCCTTTCTACTAACCTCTGTGTATTGCTGAACTACGTTTTCGGGAGTGGGTCCAAGGAAGACATAGAAGTCCAGGATCCCTCCAATAGTGCGGAAAGTTAAGGCTGGGTTTGGACTCAGAGAAACATCTGGAAAGAAAAAAAAAAACAGCTTCTCAGTACAAACCAACTCTGCACTAGGCATGGGAATGGTTCAAAGCTGCTCCAGGGGAGGTTTAGACTAGACATTAGGTGTTTCTTTACTGAGAGGCTGGTCAAACACTGGAAGTGGCTTCCTAGAGAGGTGGTCGATGCCCCAGGCCTGTCAGTGTTTAAGAGGCATTTGGAAAATGCCATTAATAATACACTTTAACTTTTGGTCAGCCCTGAAGTGGTCAGGCATTTGGACTAGATGTTCGTTAGAGGTCCCTTCCAACTGAAATTATTCTATTCTCTTCCACCCCGTCCCATCCCAGGTGTACGCACCCTGGGCTCTTCCGTGCACAAATGTATCCCCAGGCAGAGGTGGCTACACATTCAAGTCACAACCCGGCACCTCGGGGTACGATTGGATGAGCAAACAGGACCTGTACGTAGGCTAGCAGTTGCCCAGTGTTTCTGTAATCTCTGCTTTCATATTGGCATTGTGCAGCAATAAATCACAGAAACCCACACAGAGTAGATTGCACAGATCCATTTTCTCAGTTTCATTTATATAAAAAGGAACCACAAGCTTGTGTTTAGGGTTCCTCTATGCTATTTTAATCTTCTTATTGGAAGTCATTGCCTGCCAAGGGAAACTGATTTTATAGACTGAGTGAAGATTCCCCTTTTCTGAAATTATACCACTGGATTAATACAGTAAGGTGACCATGGCAACGCACAAAACTATGCTCCACAGACAGAATATAGGACTAACTTAAATTGATTTGATTCAGTTATGCCGATCCCAGAGGAAATTTTTTCCACCTTCTCCTTTCCCTGTATGTGCATTTATTTTCAAAAAAATATTAATCATGTATTTTTACTAAAAATACCTTACCTTCTTAAACGGTCATTCTGATAAAATCCCTTTGAAAACTTTATAGTAATTCCTGGAACCTCAGTTCTGGAACAGTCACTCATATTTGTACTCATTGTACTTGAAAAAGCAATCAGTAAAACAGTTTTTTATACTTACTAATTTACCTTCTTTCTATATGCAGTCCACGTAGAGAACCCATATATCTTTTTACCTTGTGCATTGGAGTTCAGAAGGAGAACACCGTGGGCATTGGAGTCAGCTTCTACACACATATAGAAAGGGTGAACTCCATAGAGGTTGGCAAATGGCTGAAACATAAACAGCACATTAGGTATGGCTTGACTTTGCTTTTTTCCCATAGATTTTGCCAGCTAGGTACATATGCAAAGACAAGGAAACAAATTTATTCAGAATTAGACACTTGTTTTGAAAGGTTGGGCATTTTTTCGTCTAAACTGATGTGAAGTCAAGTTGATAGAAAAGAGTTGCTTTTCTGTCTCATCACAATGGTACTTTTTAGCCTCTCTCAGTTAAACCTTCCATATTCTGCCAAACCCTCCAAAACAGCATGGGTAAAAAACACAACTGACCAACCACTGACCCCAGTTTAGCCAAACATCTAATGAGTCCTGCTGAAGTCCAGCCTGTTTGGATGAACAGGTATTGATCCAAGCATGAAATGAAATGAAATGAAATGAAATGCTTTCCTGCACCAGGATCTTGGCACCCAAAATACCTTTTTCTGAACTCTAACCGCACCATGAGAAAGCTTCAGATGAAAGGTTTCAAAGTCCCCTTAAAATGCCTCATGGTTTTGTCAGTTAATTAAAACTTACGACACCTGCAAAACCTGTGACATCCCCTATTTGCCACTGACTCACATCAGCAGTGCTACCATCCAGAGAGAGGTGCTCCCTCAGCAAAGCTGTACCTCGCCACCTCCTTTTGGTGCTACAAGTTAGGACAAAGTGCGGCACGAAGTGAATTACCGTTGGTGCCTGATCTCTGCTGAACATGCCATAGGTAACAAAGTCCATGTTGTGTTTGAAGGACAGGTGCTCCTGTTCGCCAAACCCGTACACTGAAGTGGATGGCACAGCAGTCGTGATCTGAAGATACTGGTTGGAGAAAAACAGATCAACTAGGGGGCTGTCCCACCTGCGACAATTAGAGGGAGACATGATTAGTTTGCTTATCTTTGGTATGCATCATTTTAAGTTCATGTCTGGCTATTTATATTTTTTCTGTATTTTGGAGAGTAACAATATTTAAAAAATGTTAAATTCTATGCATGCCCCTAACGTGCTTCACCTAACACACATTAAATTAATCTTGCAATGGCTATAGACATCTCACCTACTTATACTATAAAATGCATCGGTATCATTTTGAAAAGAACAACCAAAATAACAGAATACGCTATCTATAACCCTATTACCAAAATAAGTGGTTGCTTGTGCTATTTCTATGACAACCAACAGGGAAGGCTAAAAATTGTTATTACGCAGTGGGGTTCAGAATCTTTAATGAGAACAACAGACATTTAGTTGTTATCAGTTTTTACTTTTTAATGCTTTGCTGGATCAGGACCCGAATACTCTTGTTACCCCTGACTTTGTGCAGGCACCTAAAGCAGAGTGATAACTTCCTCCAGACTTTACTTGAATGAGATGTTTATATTGTGATGACTCTCTCCTGCTTCTCTCGCCAGCTTAATGCCTTTATTTCTATTGACTCATCTGTGGACATGGGCTCACATTTTAATTAGGTGTTACATTCTGTTTCCTATCTCTAGTGCTATAATGAGCTGCAAGCTAGATGGGGGAGAACATAGTCAAGCTGTGGAGAAGTGTTTCGTTAATGGTATTGTGTATGCCATGAGTATCACATTTAGATAGCACCCTCTCGAGCCTTGTTTAACCATGAATTTGTTACAGCTAATTAAAATAAATGAGCCAAAGCCATAGAGTGTAGAAGTGGCATAACTCTCCTTTTAATGGTCTTTTGTCAATGATTTTGACAAAATTAAATGGTTGATCAAATTGACCGGTAAATCAGAGAAGCAGAAGACAGGCTGTGTCGTTGGGGACCAGCGCTACCCCTGCGAGGACAACACTCTCTGATGAGCCCTGGCTGCCACCCACACCACTGGCACCGCTGCTTGGGGACAAGTCCCCGCTGCTGGGAGAACTGGGAGGGCACCACCGCTCCCACCGCGCCAGCTCTGCTCTCCCCACAGGGAAGCAAGGACAACCACTCACAGAGATGCCTGGAGGTGGATCCAAGGTACCCTCCTACCTCTCCATGCAAAAAGCAGGCACAATCTACCCCTAAAGTGTCCTAGACAAGTCTTAAATCGAACACGTGTACTGAAGGGTCTATGTATTTCTGAAAAAGTCTATTTGACCTTTCCACAAGCAGGAAAATTAAGAATTTGTTTTTAAGTCTTGATGTTGTTGTTTGACAGCAGCCACCCTCCCCTCCTTTCCATCATCTTCTCCACCCACACGCAGCACTGAATGAGGCTATTTTCTTATAGGAAGGTTAATGCACGCAAAATATCCCTGATCCAGCCCTTGGCAAACAGAGGCCTTTCTGCAAGAGGCTGCTGCTGTGTAGGAACAGGGATGGGCTCTGGAGCTATATTCCTGTCCCAAGGAGTGCCGTCACGTAGCTCTGCTGTGTGCCAAGGCAGGCACGGTCACTGCTCTGAGCAGACCACGGGCTTATGCAAAAAACAAAGGATGCCAGAGGGGAAATGCTTTGGGAAGAGCTTAAATATCTGTCCTAAGTCATTGAGCACTCTCCGTAATATCTGTTCAGAGGACATGAGGCTTTGTACGTTCATGGCACCCACATTGCGGCACTGACGTTTCCCACCGTGAGAGCAATTAGTGTTACCATGGCATTGAAAGTGCTCCTTCCACTCAGCAAGTCCTCTCCCTGCCCAGGAGGGTCACTGGGGTGGTACAAACCGCGGTCCTAGGAACAGCCCCTCTGCCCCACCACGCTTTCGCACGGCACGAAGAAACTGCTTTATACCTCATGTATTTCCCTCGGGCCACTGTCAAGCACTCAACTTCTGCACGGCATCGCCAAGCAGCGCCCCTCTCTGCAGCCCTCCATCACTCGGCTCCCGGCGCCGCGCTGCCAGCCACCACTCTCCATCAGCCTCGGCTTTTGTTAGACCGCCGCTTGCCAGAGCCGCCATGCGCTAAATATAGCACTAACTATGACATTAAAAGACTGGTAGTGACTCTCTCTTTTTTTCCAGGCACCATTATGTCTTCTCCACCTAAGGGGGAAGCACGGACAGGTTTTCCCTTGGCACCTCTCTCTGCCTCCACCCCCAAGCAGCTGCCCTCGTGCTCTGCAGCGCGCTGTGGGAAGCTGTTGTGTTACTTTATGTGTTTGCTTGTGTTGTGTTGGCAAAGAGCAATCACTTCAATGAAAAAAAAAAAAAAAGTCTGTCATTCCTTAAATGCTTGGATACAATAAAAGAACACGTTATATTTCTCCCACCTCCCTCCCTGCTGGTTTAAAGCAGATAGAAGGAACAAAACAGGAGGGAGCATAAAATGACTCCATGCGCGCAGGAATTTGCGTGATTCTCCTCCGACAGTCCTACAAAACATAACAGTGCTGTGATGGACGACAGAAGGGATCTAAAAATCTAAAAACACAGCTGAGCAGTTGTTCACTGCCAAAAACTCAACCCCTACCCGCAGTTAGACATGGCAAAGCCTGCGAAGATGAGAATCCTTTTCTTCGCGCAAGAGGTAACGGCTGCACTCAGGTTCACTGCTGGAAGTCCTAACCTTTGTGGTGGGAACAGTTCTGCCTGTGGAAATACAAACTGGGGTCCCCACATGTCTGCCTGGCCCATCCCCTGCTGACAGTTGCCTGCTGCCTCTCCGGGAGGTCTGACTGGTAAAAGCTCGTGTTTTCTTCCAAACACCGTGCACTACACTCAAAAGTAAACCTCTCAAGATTGAAAAGATCCATGTGAAAATTAACATTTCTGGCCAGCAGGTGAACTGGTCTCACATCCAGCAGTCAGCCTCAGGCCACCAGGGCAAAACATAACCACAGCGGAGCAGGGAAGCAGTATTAAAGGAAGGGGGGTAGGCAGATAGATAAAACATCTTGTTCATGTTGAAGGTGTAGTTTATGACTAACGTTGTCACAATGTTCGAGGGGGATGACTAAAAGGCAATATAAAATGGTTTTCAGAAGTGCAGTCATCAGTCCTTTGTAATACCAACTGGACATGCCGATTTATCTGGCTGAATGATTTCTCTCTGTTGAAGTTTTTTGGAGACCAATAACTGCAGTGTGTGCAACGGCCTGGAGCACTGACTCACCTGCCCTGAGCAAGCAGCTGGTGACACTTGTAAAGGTGGTCTTATAAAACCTCCAGAACGAGACTTGGGACACACATGATACATCATTAAGATATGCATCATGCATTATCTGGACATTCAAAAATCATTTTAGATTGGGAAAGGGGTTATTTTCCTCTTGTTGCAATGAGTCCAAGAGAAATGAGCTCATTACTTTCAGGTGTGAACACCTGTCCCACTCAGTTGCCTGGAGAAAATGTCCTCTCTAACATCTGCTTTTCTTGGCCTCCAGACCCTTTGGAAATGTAGCCTTGTGAAAGGAAGCACACCGTATATATTATCTGTGTGCAAATTAAGGCGAACGCTTCACATGCCTATCAGAAAAGTGGGTCTAAGGCTGCTGGCAGAGCTTTGGCATACCTTTTCAGAGGGCACGGGCTATCACTGTACGTGCAGGATGCCTATAAAGCAGTAAAGCACCTCAGGGACTGGGAACTACAGGCCCTATTTTCAGAAGAAACTCGTGGCCCCTGAATCACCCACTTGAGCTGCTGGGGAACATCAGGATCCCAGGTCTCCGTGATTTTCTGTTGCTCTCAGATTGCTGAAAAATACTTCCAACATCTCACAACAGCCACGTTCCTTATTTTCTATAAGTCTTGGGGCAAGCCCAGGCACCACTGGCCTGCAGAATGCACACCAAGAAGGAATTTTTAAATGCTTATCTTATTTCTAAGGTGATTTAGCAAATAGGAGGAGAAAGTCAGCACCAGCGACCAACAGCTTTTCCACAAACATGACATTTTAAAAGAAAGAATTGCAGGGTATATTTACAGTTATTGACACAGTTCTGTTCTACTGTATTCATCGTCATGTTACCAGGGCATCTCCTATAAATGGCTGGATATATAGTGCTTCATTTTTGTTCTGAAAAATGCTTGGATAAGTGATATACCTGCAATAATTCTCGCCTACATAACATAAATCTTAATGATTAGAAGACTAAAATAATGGTTCTTACAAACCAGGAGCAAACCCAAGCTACCCATGATGCACACAATTTGCTCCTGTTGCTTTCAGCAAAATTGCAGTTTAAGACAATAGCATTATAAATCATTCTAATAGCCTTGCCTACGTAAAAACGTCTTCATGGTGAGTGGCGCCTGTGCTTACTACCACAATCAATAAAAGAGGCAGCTGAACTCTGCAGCAGCCTTTTTGGAAATTAGGGAAAATCTTGATTAGATTTCAGTTATTTGTGCCGTATCTTCCCAAGTGTGATACCAAACGAGGTATTCCAAACTCTTAATAGAGAGAGAGAAGCACTTATCTGGCTCGGGAAAAATGTTCTGCCTTCCATTATTCGTATGACATCATGAAAGAAAAGTCAGTTGGAGAACGGATATTAAAGTGGAGAATCAAATCAATAGTCCAGCCCTCTGCAGCCTGTCTCCAGCAATGGCCCAGGCCAGATATCGTAGAGGAAGGCATAAGATGTCACTCAGAGCCAGTCTTGCAATAATCTGTTTATGCAGGAAGTTTCTGGCTGTTTTCATAGAATTAGCTTATGTTGAGAAACATGGAGACAAAAATAGTTGGGTGTTGCTTTTTTTTTTTTCTACAGATGATTTTTTTATGATGTGTGAACGTGTATCCTGCTAAGCCTCCCGTGTCAGTACTGCCCTGGGGCAACGAGTCCCACAGAGTACTCACACGCTGCAAAATGAGGATGTCTCTGTTATTTATTGCTGCCTTAAAGCAAACCGTTCCTGGCCTTTTACTCTCTGTTCTTGAGGAAATCTATGCTTTCTTGAGGAAATCTATGCTTTCTTGAAGCCTTCACACTTGATACTACCTCCTCCCATGGTTGCTGCTGTTAGTGGCAGCGCAGAAGGGAGAACAGGACTCAACCTGAGAGCGTGGGCCACTAAATAATGCAGAGGCTCCATTTTGCTCCCTCGCCTGCGTTATTACAACCCAATATTTTCTCTCCTGTTTTTATTACTGTAGGGCCCTGGCCAACGATGGGCCAGCTTCCCAGCAGAGCTGCAAGATCAGCTAGGATAGTGTGAGTGAGGATTTATTAAACTAAAGCCAATTGCAAATTTCTTGACAACACATTTTGCCATTGGTCACGCCGATTTGCCAAAAGAGATATTTTTCCCAGCACCACGGGAGCAGGGAGAGGTTCCCCACAGCCTCAACAGCCCCACAAGGCTGGTAGTTTGGGCGCTTCACCTCCGTGGTGAGAGACCGATACCCAGACCCAGACCCAGACCCAGACCCAGACCCCAGTCCCTGGTGGTTCAGATCTAAGGCTTGGAGCCTTAAATCAGCTGGAGGTTTGGGTTACATCCCTGGTAAAATGGAAAACATCTGAATAGAAGCAGTGGGTCTGCCTTCTCCTGCTGTCATCTGACCTCCTTGGCACTTCACCAGTGATCACATAGAGGTAGCACCTCTTCACCCCATGGGTGGACCTTCCCCAGCTGCCAGTGAAGCAGCAGGAACACAGGAGAGGGTGAAGAAGAGCAGGCAGGACTGGAGGGCACGGGGAGAAGGACAGCAGTGGAGCAGGAGAGAGCTAAGAGGGAGGAAGCCAAGAGGCATTACCAGGAGGAGAAAGGGAGGCAGCCCAAGAGCTCCTGGTCCCAGAGTCCCCCGCAGCGCCTGGATCATTCCCTGCATGAACCTGTCTAATTTTTGCCCCATGCAGGCGAAGCAGCGGCTGTCGCCTGATTACCTTGGAGCAAGCTGAAAATGTAGCGGGACTTACTTGGCCTTTTATTCTTGCTCCTGGCTCCGCGTGAGGTTTGCAATCAGCTGTTAATGGCTCTCCCCTCACATAATTCATTCCTCTCCCCTGTTATTGTGATTACACGGGGCCCTGAGTTTGTCCTGCCCTCCCTGAGCTCCTGCTTTGGCAGCTCGGCTACGGCAAAGGCTCCCTGCACCCAGCGAGCGGGAGAAACACCAGTAAAGCACATTCAGGAACGTCTCAAGGTCTGCGCTGCCTCTCCCCTGCAACGTTTCCAACACAGTATTAAATCACGCCTTACCAGGAGGAAGCTTTGTGTGTACGAGTGGCAGAGCAGGGATGGGGTTTTATATCACGCAGACAGGTGGGGAGCCTGCTGTCAGCCACCCCCCACCACCCCATGGCAAAGTCTGCGGCGCAGACACACCGACGGCGGGACAGGCTGCACCACGGAAGGGAGAGAAGAGAAATACCAGCACAGACTTTCAAAGAACAACCCAAACCCATACCATGTCTCCGCTCGGGACCGGCTGCTCCCTCCCCACGTGGGCTGGGTCAGCCATGCCACAGCACGCTGGGGATCATGAGGGATTTTAGACATTTTGGGGGGGTGAGTCATCCAACAGTATGAAGCTGCTTAAGGAGCACCATGTAAAACAGATTTCTGAGCAGCTGGGATCGCTTTACAACGGCAAAGCTTTCCTCAGAGATATTAGAAAGGTCCAGCAGAGCACCTGGACCCGGTTTGGTGCAGATACTAGTTATTTTCCACTCACATCTGGGGAGTGCAACCTGTGGAAGAGGTTTTATTTGCACACATCAACTGTTCTGAGCAGTATTTGTGCGTGTGTGAAGATTATCAATTGATTCAGCTGTTCATTGAGACAACAAGGCCACGGCTCTTCACCTCTTAAAATAGGAGACTGAAGTCCCCCCAGGTGTTATGTGCTTGCCTGTTTCTCAGGGACCCTTGCCTACACAGCCTGCCCTGGCCTGGCATAGCCGCGGAGGCTCTGCAGCTCCGGGAGCGATGGGTGGCCTGGAGAGCAGCAGCTCCCACCTCTGCAGGGAGCCCAGAAGAAAAGATTTGGCCTTTAGCACTTTCTCTGCAGACTGCACCTGGGAAAGGCACACAGGACAGGACAATGACGAAGATGCTCTGCAGCGGTTCCTGCTGAGCCCTTGCTGCAGCTGTGGAGCACGCTCAGACCCACCTCCCACGTGTCCAAACCTGCTTTTGGGCAGGTTGAACTAACATGAAAATCTACTTAACAAGCCAGATGCCACCAGCGCTCCCCCGACCCAGCCAGCCGGTGCAGTCACTGGTGGGGATGCTCCTGTAACACTGCTTGATGAGGGTTCATCCTCCCCAGTCGAGCAAATGCAGCCTCCCATGGCTTTTAGGTCAGGATATATAACATGCTCTCCTGTTTTGAAAGATTTCCATCTGCATAGCTCTGCTGGTGGCTAAGGAGGTTGCAAATCCCTCTAAGTCAGGCTGTGCAGGTATCCCTGAGCATCTGCATTCACTCACACTGATGGAACACACAGGTGAGCAAATGAAAGGGAAGAACTTTTTGCTCCTCACGCAGGGAATTTAACTCCAAATATGATTCAGCTGTGAGAGGAATGGCTCCCTGCCGGGATGTGATCCTTCAGTCTATAAGTACCGGCTGTGCCATTTCACATGAAACAAAAATTCCCAGGAACATATAATTCCCCTTTCTATATGCAAAATCCTGTGTCTCTGCTGATGAGAATCTTTCGGCAGCAGCCCTGCCCTTGTTTGCACGACAAAACCCTATTAACTGCACATTACATTCACCTGCAGTTTCCTCTTTTTGGGGTCGGTTGGGTTTCAGGAGAACTCCTTGACCCGCCCCGGAGGCAGCGTACACTTTTCCAGCTGTGATGCTCGGCAGCGAGAGCATCGCAGCCCAGTGCTGCGCCGATGCTGCTAACCAAGGCTGCCCTCTACCTCCCCATCCTCTGCAGCACATCGCTGCTGCACCCCACGGCTGCGCCGCTGCTGAGCAGAGATTTTGGGGGACACGGGGTGGCCCCCTGCCAGGGGCATGGAGGAGGCTTCCCTGGGCCGGCAAATGTGTCCTCCTGGAAACCTGCTCAGAAGGAACCAAGCCGTGCTCCTCTGCCTCTCGCTGGCGCTGCGCCTTTGGCTGCTCAGCTGATCAAACCCTTCATCTGCTTCAAAGCCCCTTCCTTTAACCGGGACGTCCCATATTTGACCATGCCCTGACTAACCAAGCCTAAACCCTTGGGGTCTGGCTGAAGGTGGGGAGGACTGAATGGGAACGGGCCATGAGCTAGCCGCTCACCATGTCTCATTGTGCATTCACCTCTTACATCACCATTCCAATTAATGAGTCTTTACAAAAATCTCTCATTACAAAGAGAGGAAAACTGGGCCTTTAAAGTAAGCCCACTGTTTTCACAAAGCTGTTAAGTCTAACAAGGAATTAAATTATTTTTGTTATCAGAGCAATGCATAATTTATTCATTTACAATAGCCTGCAAAAAGAAAACTTTACAGAATTGGCCATGACGTGTATGAAAAGAGGTGCCACAAGACTGTAATTTAAAAGGATGGGCAGCTAATTAAAAACCAAGTGCAGTGGTTCCATCTGCAGACTCGAACCATTCTAGAGGCTGTATTGTCTTATTTGCATCACACATGTTAAGCCATCCTTACATTGCTCTCAAAGGTAACGCTTATATTTTGAGTCTGTTTAACAAAGAGTTTCTTGCAAGGGGCAAATCTGAGCTGATTTTTTAATTTCTTGACTGGGGGTTAGATTTTCTAATGTGTGAAATCCACTTGGGTCCCAATGACCTTCTGGGAACGTGCTTGCACTAGTGACGGGGTGCAAGATGGGCAGAGCTGGTGCTGGGAACCCAGCGGCCGCACACGTGTCAGGAGCTTGCTCAGAAGCAGCCCGTTAGCGGCTGGGTCGCATTGCGTGTGAGAAGACACCTCCCAGTAACGTTGCGTGGAAGGGACCTGATCCATGTTCCTCGGGACCGCTGCAAGGTCAGCCAACGCTCAAGAAGTGGGTATGATCATGAGATTCACTTAAAACACGCCGTTGGTCTGAATTAAAATGCTAATATGGACACAACCGCAGCCTGATGCGAACGGTACCCATGTTTCTATATTCTGTGCATCTCCTTCGCCTGCCTGAGTCAAGCGGCGATAACCCAGAGCGGTCTGTGACACTGTCATTTGTCACCACAGACAGCCAGAGATGGCTGCTAACGACGTGCAGTAGCA
Organism: Rissa tridactyla; assembly: GCF_028500815.1. Lineage (NCBI taxonomy): Eukaryota > Metazoa > Chordata > Aves > Charadriiformes > Laridae > Rissa > Rissa tridactyla. The sequence continues at coordinate 202,594,045 of NC_071466.1, forward strand.
TCCCCAAATGCAGTGGCAGGGGTGCACCTGAATCACGACTCTCTTGCTAAGTAGCATTAGACACTAGAGATGTGTTGGTGGAAGCCAAGAAAATGGGAAATTATGACACCTGGTGACATTTGTTGGCGAGGGCAGCTTTTGCTGAGGTTAAACTTACAGTACCAGCTTGCAGAGTGACAAACTAGACCCACAAATGCCATTGACTGAAACCAGTGGAAGTTAGAGGCTTATGGCCTCTGTGGCTTTGAGATTTGGTTTCCTAGGCCTACCTCTTGGAGAGCGCCAGGAGATTTGGTGCTCAATTTCTGACATATTAAAACACCCCACATTTCAGAACTCTTAGTTCAGCGCTTTCACGAGTTGAGTCTACCAGCGTCCCAAGCTGGGACATTGTAGCCTCAGAAGTTATTTGACTTGCTGAATAACCTTTCATATATATGCACGCAGATAATTGTCTGTTGTGCAGGCACATACTTAATAATGAGTGTTTTCCAGGGACAAGGCATAAATCTGTATTTACGCCACATCCAGTTCGTGCTCGAGCCTGTGTCGCGCAGACACGAGCAATAGGGTGTGAGGAAACAGTGCTCGCCCCGTCAGGCTTAATTTCGGCGCAAAATGACATGAATGTCATCTGGTACTCACAGCACAGTGCCGGTGCTTTTCCTCTTGATCTTGAAGTGTGAGGAGTCATCCGCAAACTCCACCTCGTAGTTGGCCTCATCGGCGGTAACCCCGGGGGAGTCGATCTTGAGCGGGACTTCAAACCGCTCTTTGTTGGGGTCGTAGAGCTACAGCACGGCAAGGAGGAGGCAGGTTAGCCCATTCGTTAGCGTGCGTTGCTCTGGTTAAATCATTCCCCCGCACACAAAATACTCACCCGGAACCGCAGTCTGTCCTTTGTCTGGAACTCCACTTCCAAGATGACCGGGGAAATGTCGTCTCCGAAGAGGGACAAGGCCTGGCGCTTGTTCAGCGTTACCCTGCGGCAGAAACAGGCGCTGGTGCCCACCACAACTGCTGGCTGCCTGCGACCAGCCTGGCACGGGCTGGGGGGAGCACCTCAGCTGTTCTACCTCAGCTCTTTAAACAGAAGTCATTGACTTATCGAGAGAAATACTCTCTGAGGTTAGCTTAGGCTCTCCTTGCTGTTAATGGATAGGACGGGTGCTGCTGAAGCAAGGAGGCCTCCTGGGACGCGGCTTCCAGAGTGGGAAGGACCACCCCGTGACGGAGCATGGTTTCCTCACCATCAGCCTGGAGTGGTGAGGAAACACCAACTCTGCGTGGCTTTATACACAGGAAAATATGCCTATTATCCTCCTTGTCACAAGCTGAGCACGTGTTAGCGAAGCAGCTTGGGGAAGGTCTCCATCAAGCTGCCCCCAGGGCGGCAGCGGCGGTCGCCGTGCCGTGCCGGACCGCAGCACCGCAGGAGCCACCCACGCTTACCTCCAGCCTTTGGCTGTCTCCTCGGTGTTCCCGCTCAGGGAGTAGCCATAAGGAGTGTCCTCGGGGAAGAAGCACCAGGGAGCGTTGGCCACGTCGGTGGGGCACCAGCTGCAGCCCCGCGCCTCGCAGACCTCCTGGCTGGCGCCCGGCTGGGGGTGACAGTCGATGCGCTTCGCCACCGCCCCGGAGCACTGCCCGTCCTGGCCTGCGCCCAAGCAGCCCCCCGGGGCTAGACACGGGGAAAAGCCATCAGAGACGCAGAAAACCACATTAAACCCCCTCCCACAATGCAGTTCTTCAGTTCCTCTTATTTTTGGTTGTGTTTTTTTCCCAATTTTGGGATTAATACGCATGATTTTTAACCGAGATGGCGGCAGAGCAGCCTGCTCCCCACCAAGACGAGAGCAACCGGTTTCTTTTACAAGGCAAAGCAGAGGGGCTGAAGCGTTCAGTGCTCAGAGCTGCTGGTGCTCAGCTGAAGCACGACTTGCTTCAAATACATATAGGAAGTTAAATAGCAGGCTAGTGAACTTGCCGGTGATGCGTGAGAGCGGCCCTGCAGGCGTACTTCAGTAAGGAATAAAACTGGTATTGATCTTAAAAGGCTACTTTTTCTGTATAGTTACTCTCTCTCATGTTATACACAGAAATTATCCCTGTATCTATAGAGAAATAAATATGTGAAATCAACATGCACCTGTACAATATATAAATATAAAAATACCAATTTTTTATATATATATATGTTTGCGTTGGGTTTCACTTCTATATTGCATGACTACAACATATATGTGGTATTAGTAGTTTGTGTTAATACAGGTATGGTGATGAGTAAAGGGAAGATGCCAGCAGTAAAAGAAAAGGCACAAATGAGTCATTTGCAGAATCATCCTGACAAAAACCTTAGTAACGTACTAAATCTTTTCCCTTCGTGCAGCTGCAGGTTGAGCCCTGTGGTTCCCCCGTACGGAGCGAGCCGCCCGAGACGGGGGGGACCACGGGACCGGGTCCCTGCTGTGCTGACAAAATGCTCTGTTACCAAATATTCTTAAAGAGAGCAGGCGTACTGCAGGCAGAATACTTATTTTGAAGTTAACTCATGTCATTTCAGTCATTACGGCAATATTCAAAGATTAAATCTACTTGAACGATAATTGCTCTTTTCCATAAAATGACTAATACCTCTGATTTAAACTTTTTTTATGTGGACTGTTGTGTGCTTGAAAGCTTAAAACGTGATTGCTGATGCAGGCTGGGCTTCTCCATATGAAGAACTTTACAAGCATATGTGCACAAGCAATAATTCTATATACCAGGGAAATTTACAGAATAAAACTGCAGCTTCACTAGAAAATGCCGTCATGCTGCCATGCCAAAGTTGATTTGCAAGCAGGGGATGGGAATGCAGGAAAAGCAGGAGCTGGGTGCCATCTACATTTGTCTTTTGAGAGAACCCTCACCCTCCCTTTGACGTAGCAGCATCTGACACTTGGGTCTGATGCTCCCAGGACGCGCGGCAGAGCTGGCTCCTCGCTGCCATGACGCCTGTGTCACCTTCAAGAAGCGGGAATTAACAGGCGAAATCCTGTTAACCTTCGCCCGCTGCCAGAGAGGCAGGCTGGGCTTCCACCTTTCTTTTCTAGGGCGGACAGTCATGCCCCACAGGCTGGCTGCTTTCTGTCCAGCATCCACCCCTTGTGATCCATCACGGGGGAAAGACCTCAATTCTGATCCTCTTTTTCACCCAAAGCATAATAGGAATAGGAACATCCCTCCGCAATCCCTAAATTATTTCATTTTGGAGCACAAATCAGAGAGGATTCATCAATGGTCTGATGAAACACTGAAGACTCAGGGCTGGGTGGGTAAAGCCTCGTCTTTTTGTACCGCGTCCCTGCTGCGGATGTGGAAAAGACAGACAGATTGCAAGTGCCATGGAAATAACTACCACTACGCACTGAATGCTCTGCTTATGGAGGGAGGTCGAAGGATTTCAAAGGCTTCCTGCAGCCCTCTGGGTCCCGAGGTCCTTAAACCTGTGCAACCGATGAGGCTAAAAAAAATGCCGTACGGAGCACCACCTCTGCAGTCAGCGCATGGTTCTGCGTCCAGCAGCTTTGCCCTGCCATGCCTTGCACATTCGAGTTAACACCTTGGCAGACAAAGCACAAAATAGAGCGAACCCATCACATTTCATTTAGTTTGGGGTTGTTTTTTTTTTTTCCTGATGGGACGCAAAAGCAGCATCAGTGTGTTCATTGCTGAAATCAAAGAAAATGACTGAACGCACTACAGCAGAATATTAACAAGGCGTCATTTTACATTGCATAGGTTCACAGGACACAACTCATTTGTATAATAAAATCCTTTCAAAATACTTCATAAGAAGGATAATGTGAATGAAAAAGCTAGTTCAAGGCAAAAAAAAAACTTGCTGCAGCAGAAGCCAAGACGTTTCTTTAAATTCCTCCCCCCGCATCAATGTGAAGATAAATTTTCCAGCAAATTTGGAAAAGAAGCACTTGCAGGTATGAGCAGCTGAACAAGGCTGCAACCTCCTTCATCCCTTGGTTCCAGATTGGCTTCTATTAGAGTACAAATGGGACAGTAGCAAGTGGGAAGATGCAATTTTGCTCGCCTACTTTTTAAAAACGTTTTAATTTTAAAAGCTCTGCATCATTATCACTGCATTTATGGCCCATGTCTGTAAACATACACAGAACATGAAATGCAAATGAGCGGTTGAATATAGCAACAGCTGTGGCTACTTGCTGCTTTTCCACGATAATTTCCATGGGAACAGAAGCTAAAGCAAGGTAGTTTGAAAGATATATACGTGAAAAACTATCCCCATTTATTTTTTTAAAACCTCGACTTCGATTTTGTGAAATTAGATTAGAAAATGCTGCAGTAAAGCATAAGCAAGGAATTAAAGTATCGCCACACACCTTTTAATTTAATAATATTAGTCTTTACATTTTGGGATCATCCACGTTTCAGAGGCATTTGCGGCAGAGGTTCCCTCTTTATCTAGCAACATGAGACGTATTCTCCCTTTATTAGACTCTGGGCCGAATTAACCTCTGGTATACTGGGATAAAAATCACAGCAAACAATAACTTTCAGCAACTGAACGGTCCCATTGACACCAGTGTGTCTCTGCTGGCGCCCAAGAGCTGCCTGGGATATACTTCTATACAAGCCCCGCTGTCTTCTCCAGAGTCACCTCAGGAGGAGTTAAAGCCATGCCCATTCTCTCCTTTTCTATGTAAAAAGATCTCCTCTTCTAATAGCTCTTCTGTTACCACGTGCGGATCTTGCTCTGAAGCCTATGCCAATATACAAAAGCCACGCGTTTACCTGCTAGCACAACAGCCAGGAAACACAGGATCCTCATCCTCTCCGTGGTCGAACGCTGATCTCTGCAGGCAGCACGGAGCCTTTTATACAAGGCAGGGGCACGATAAGCACTTGTTCTGATACGCAACAAGAAACATTGCAAATATTTTCTCAGCATCCGTATCTTACACGAGATTAATTGTAACACATGACCTTGTGTGTATTTAAGAACATATCTAAGCAGATAAGATGAGATGTAGTTACTTATTTGTCCACCAATTTCGATCAACTTTCGAATTCTAACTTTGAGAAAAAACATGCTTTTCCCAGGACTTCTTAGAAAATTCATTTCTCAGAAAATTCAGTTCTCAGAGATCGCCTCCATTTTATTTTTTTTTAAACAAACATCTTCAGACAATCCGAGTCCAGCGCCTACCTTTTCCTGATTTCATATTATCTTTTGTTACGTGTGTAGTCTTATAGTACAAATGAAAAGTTCGGAGAAAAATAGCCAGCTGAAGAATTCTCCATTGAAACAAGACCCTGATACTGTGACTTTTACAAAATGACAATTTTATTCCAATTACTTGATGGCAAAAACTTTCAGAATAAAGCTGTGTTCTGTGGTAAGATCTGGTTTAGGTGGAATGTCTTCCTGGAGGAGGGGCGGGGGGGGAAGAGTCTCTCTATACACACATTATCGAAGTTATATCGGTGCCTATCAGGAGATGGGTTTGTAAGACAGAACGTCTGTGCTGACAAGCATCACCAGAGAGAAGCATCTGCAGTTTGGACTGCTGCCACCACAGCCCTTCACCATAGGGTCCATCAAAGCGGAGCAGCCTGACAGCAGGTTGTCATTTCCTAGGTTTGTAAGGACTTTTGTCCTGCAGTTGCAGAACCCAATATTCACATGAATCTTACACACACACACACTAAAAAACCACAACTACCCAGGGATCCCAGATGGCAGCCATCCAAAACCAGGGGTCACCAAGCTGTTGGCACCATTGGTGTAGCTCGGGACAGCGGGTGGCCAGGCGGAACAGGGACCCTGCACCGGGTACATAAAGCCTCTCCCGAGAGCCTTGCACATAAATCCACTCTCCACGGGGAGGTTTGCACAAAGTTGTGATGTGGTCCTAGATCTTACGTGTGTGCGCCCCTTGCGTAGTCAGAAAGCATGGTAGATAAGCAGTCACTGGTAGCGCTGCTGTTTACTTTAACTAACTTCTACGTTGTTTCTTAACAATATGTATCATTACTCATTTCTGCCAAAAACTGGAATAAATCAGTAGCCTCGTACCACAAGCAGTATGCATTTTCATCTCCTTTCAAGCTGGGCTGAGAAGGAAATAATTCCTCTAAGACCAGTGAGAGGCATCAGAACTTTTCTTTGTTTGACAGACCATGTGTAATAAGGTAAGAACTGCCGTCTCTCAGGAACAGGAGCCATCTGCTTCATCTTAAGCCCGTACTCTACTTAGCGTGAGGGAATCCTACTAGGGTTCCTAAGTACTATCAAAACACAAATAATGGCCGACGAGAAGGCAGACATGGGATACCAGTACAAGCTATGGGCTCCATTAATCAGCAAGCTATGCTCCTGCATTGTATAAAATTGTGCTTTTTATATTTGGAGCCTTTGCAAGGGAAGTGATTTTTTTTTTTATAAGGAAGTACGATGAAGGCAGCAAAGAGAAATAGTTCACATTCACATCTTTATTTAAGTGTTACCTACATAAGCTATAATTTACAGACTGATACTTTCAGGGAAGAAAAAAAACAAAACAACAAAACAAAATCAAAAAAACCCTCAATATCCAAACACTGTATCTGAATCTACACAATTTTTTAAAATTTGCAGAATTTACAAATTAATAATCAGAGCAGTTGGGTAAATCATACATCCTCCCTCAATATCCACACTCTAAGAGCTTTAAAAGTCATACAGGCACAAGATAAGATATTTTCTTTGTACAACCACCTATTTACAAAGCTTTTTCCAATACACGTGGTTCAGTTCTCAAAGTAACTGCCAAGGTTTGCAAAACAGTGTATTTAAAATACATTTAGCAGCATATAAAATTAGATAAGAAGGAAAGACATTTTGCTTTAAAAAAGAAAACGTGAGATGATAGAAACAAATCCGTAAGAAAAATAGATTAAGATATATTTCTGTCATGACATTAAGAACACCTAGTCATTACAGAATATAGGCAAAACACTAATCAAACATACCAATTTATGAGCATTTGAGTTCTAGTCCTGAGCACAGAGTATACATAGCTGCACAGCTTTGGTCAACCAGGATTATATGCTAACATTAACACAAATCATATGGCATTCGCTGTCAGCGGAATACAGCCATGACAGATAGATGTGTCATTAACAGCTTCTTCCCACCTTTTATTCACTCCACTTTCCTAACAACAGTGTAAGTGACCTTTAGAGCCTTGAAACTGCTTGTCATAATCAAAGGCTTATTACTGGGACATCATCATTCCCCTGCTACCCTAAAATGCAAAACAGCTGATCAGACTTGTGAGTGAAATACAGCAGAGCACTTCTGTTATATGTTCCAGGTTATAATTTTGAGATGGCCATTAGAGAAGACTGATTTCCAGTTAATTTAAACTGCAAGTGTTACTTATGCACACAAATTCAGCCATAATATATAGACATATACACGTGACCATTGAGACACAAGCATGTTACCAAGAGGTTATTTTTTTTCTTAAATACAGTACGTATTTTAAAGACAGCAGGTCTAGTAGAGGAGTTCAATCTTATTTGTCAGTTCATTCCAGTCATCAGTGTTTACCTAACAAGCATGCAGCAAACTGCATAGAGTGCACCTCCAATTCATCAATATATTCCTTTATCCCTGTCATTTCAGTTACTGGCAAGATCTTCACTCGCATCTCCTGTATCTGAGATCTGTCCATCTATTACATTTCGAGCTTTCCAGATCCTCACAGTCCGGTCACTGAAAAACATAATGCAGCAGTATTAGAGGTAGGTAATTAAATTGGGGATGTGGGGGAGCTTTCTTAAAAACTCAGCTGCCTTACTCAGAAAGGCATTGTTGGCAAAATAAGATTTCCTTAATGGATGTGCAAGGGTCATTCCACCTCAAGGAGGCTTTGTAATCTAAGATGTACCACATTTAGAATTCCCTAACCTTATCGTCGCAGCACTGGCTGCTACCTTTAACCACCTCGGCAAGTATAAAGATTATACCTAAGGAAAAGTAAAACCCTACTCCAACATTACTTAATTTTTTAAAATACAGCTAATGGTAATAGGCTTCAGTAGACCGGCATCAGAGAAGAGCTTCCACCATGTAACTATTTGCAATTCAGCAGACTACGAGTAAACAGCCAGTGTACTCCAGAATGAGAGACAGACTCAATAGGACAAGACTGCTTCCCGCCGTTAAAAAAGTGTGCAAAGTTATAAGAGGTTAAATCAAACAGGACCTGAAACGTGCCTCATTTGCACAAGAGCTCTCAGTCTTTAATAGGAAAAGGTAGAAAAAAAAAAAAAAAAAAAACAAAAAAAAACCAAAACAAAAGCACAGAACCACAAGGCAACAGAAATTCTTAACCGCTCTCCCCTCAAAAAAACCCCTTTGCCAGGTGCCGGAAAGTGAATACCGGTGAGCTGGTGTTCAGAAGCCCAGGAGAGGCAAACTATAATTCTGTACTTTTGGCAACGATCACTTTTACACATATTTTAAAATATGCGTAAGTAAAGTATCACATGGAATGTGTTACAAAACTCTATTATCATAATTACAAAGTAAAATAAAGAACTAGTCTTATTAAATAGCAATTTATCCTGTGCAAGAGAAGCAGAAGTTATGAACTCCTCAAACATTGAATTATGTGACTAGCAAACATTGACTCATGTATTCCTTATAACACCCTCAAAAAAGCCAGGAGGCAGGACAGACTTTATCACAGTACAGAGGTTTTGTGACTTGAGCCTTCACTTCACTGTAAATTGTCAGGAGCACCATAAGTTCTGTAGACCTTCACCACAAGTGCCAAAAGGCTGGGATTTTCTTTCACTAGTAATAAAGAATAAATTTCAGGTGAGTGCACGTACTAAAATTATCAATAATCTTTAGGCAGAGACATAAGCTTTGACATCTCTACTCCTATCTATTAATGATTAAACATAAAAATTGGCCACCAACTGTGGAAACTTGGCAACTTCGAAATCCTGCTTCGATTCAGAAAGACTTGCTTTCAATTCAAAAGGCCAGAAGCTTCTGTGATTGGCACTAGAAGATAACAGGACAGCGTTCACAGCTCCTGTGCTCAGGCTACACCACTAAGTGGGCCGTCTCCCGCATGTTTTCCAGAATGAGATCTTTTTCTTGGTCAAGCCCCCTGAGATTTCAGGTACTCAATTTGCTCACTTTTACTGATGAAGCAAACGTTCAAATCAAGGTGTTTAAAGGACAGTGGGATGGCTTGCAAAGCCTTCACTATACGCCAGCACTTAAAAAACAAACAAACAAAAAACCAAAGAACTACATACCATGGCATTTAGAAAAATTCCCACAGGTCAGGAATCAGTCCTAGCAGTACATAGCCCAACTGTAAAGACTAGCTAGTAAAGTTCTCAACTACTGCCAAATTTTCCCTGCCACGCAGTTGTCTCTAAACTTTTTTGATCGTGCACCCCTACCACTAAAAATTTTTTGAGCACACGCCTCCATGTGTATTTATTTATTTATAAATTATATACATGTACTACTGAAGCTCTACCTAAGATTTTCTTCCTGCAGCCCCATAGATCATGTTGTGCATCCTCTGGGGGGCACGCACCCCGCTTGGAGTTCACTGCAGTAGATTATGAGCATTTAGGGGCATGGACCAGCTCTTCCCATGCATATTATGAAGTGAGTTACACAACTGAAGCTCTCCTAAATGCATTTGCATGGACAGAAATCTAGCAGGAGCTATGGAAAAGAAAGATTCAGGGAGAAGAAAAACTCACTCCGCTGCTGTGAAAATCTGGCTGGAGTTGGTGCAGATTGCATTTATAGGGCTGTCGTGTCCCTTCATCTCCCCAATGGGTGCGAAGGTATCCACGTTCCAGAGTTTGAGGGTGCCTCCTCGGCAGCCGCTGAGCAGAACCGGAGCGCCAGGTACCAGGCCAAGAGCACACACCCAGTCTTTATGAGCATTAGGAACTTGCTGAAAAAGAGAAACAGAGAAGTGTCACAAGGGCTGTGAAATCTTTTAAAGGAACAAGCGCAGAAATGGAAAAAGTTCCAAGTTCTAAGCTCGATTCCTGTCTTGCGGTAGATTTGCTACATGACACTGAGTATATCCTAGCCCCGTGGCTTCTCCTCCTTTAGGGCAAGGAGGGGGCTACTTCTATACCGCAAGTTTGTTTCTCTTTGTGAAATAGTACTGCAAAACAAGGAAATTCAATATGCACAACTGACCTGACTTGGAACAGAAGTTAATTTAGGCTAACGCTAAATCTGCACATGTTCAAATGCATATTTGAATCCATATTTGAACATATGGTCTCCATATATGTTTGAAGTCTGTCTGTAAGACAGTTATAAAACACTTAAAAAGAAAACCCAAAATACTGCTCAAAAAATTCACCAGGGAGACAGAAACTGTTTCTATATCTGATTTTCTCCTTTCTTCTTTTCCCATTACACATTATAAATTGATTTTGTGATGTTGCACTTAAAAATACATTCATTCTTTATTGAGGAAGGACACTAGCATTTTACAGCTAATTCAGAAAGCAAAATGCTGCACAGAGCAGCTGAGAACAACATCCATTTGGTACCAACACTGGGGAAATAGTAGCCCAAGTTCACTCTCTTTTCAGGGGACCCAAGAGTGGCTCTTCTCCAGCTCAGTTTGGTAGGAACTGCTTTGGTTTGCTGCCTCTCTCATATCACGGAGTACATTCAGCTTTCTAGGATCATCTTGGCATTTTATCTATAATATCCGCTGCTATCACAACACTGGTGGTCTGGTCCTGCAGAACTTATTGAAACTGGCAGGGGGGTGGGGAGATGTTGTTCTTACAAATGTTAATTTAGTCATAGAAGCGTTTTGTGGCTTGGGTTGTATAGCACCAAATGAAGAAGATGAGGTCTAAATTCTTTTGAATAGCATGTTTGTTAAGGGGTTTTCATAAATTTTAGAGGACCAACCCTGTTTAACACAGGTGTGCCAAACTAGGGCCTCTGTTGAAATGTTATACTTTAAAGCAGCCCAGCTCGTTTTCAGGGTAGGGATTTTTTTCCCCTTCACCTACAACAGTCAAGTGTACACACCAAAAGAACGTTGCAACAATAGAAATTCTGACTGGATATGGGGGAGTGGGGAAAATTCATACAAGAGTAGTTTAAGGCTTCCAGTGGGTCACCCAGAGCAGGTGTGCAATCTGTGACCTCAGAGACCTTGAAAACTGGTCAAGGCCTTGAGTAACCAAACCTAATCACAAAGTTGGCCTTGCTTGGATCAGCAGGTCAGCTTTGCCCTGTGTGGCCTCCAGTGGCCTGTTCCCTCTGAACTACCCCATGCTTAGCAAAAGTAACAGCACCCTTCTTCATTCCCTAAAAAGGCAGTGAATAAAAATTATGTAAATTGTTTTGTCAAATGCTTTATTGTCACTGCCTTGAAAAACACACAACATTTTATAGAAATAAGAAAAAGAATGCAAGATAATTTTTATTAAAGTATACTTTGAAATCCAACAAATAAGGGAACATGAAGTATAGAAAACATGAAACTCCCATACACAAAAAGGAAAATAAGAAAAGGAATACAACTAGTCCACTGTTACATACTACTTCACCCCTGCCCCTGTCTTTTTTCTGTTGTTAAATTAATTACAACGGTAAAAATGCACATTGCATAATATTTTAATGAGCCCAAAATGCAAGAGTGAAGATGTTTTTTACAACTTTAATGAAGTCATCCTGAAATCAAAATCTTTCCTGTTCCTGTGGTCCTCCTGACGTTGCTAACAAGCTGTTTAGTACATATCCCTAGACAGACAGATATAAGGGCAGGTGCCCCAATATGGCCAATTGAAGATTTTCTGTAAGAAGCTGAATTTCTGAATCCCTATATTAGCTGTGAAATCTTAGTAGTATTCTGAAAAGGAACTGGCACCCAGTTGGACAATTTTCAAAGAACATCACAGAAGATTGTATATTTGTGGAATACTAAATATGCCCATATAGAAATTTGCTTCTTAAAGTGACCAATCCTTTATTATCTCATGTTCCAAAACTTTAATATTCTATTTGTTTCCTTGCACGTTAGTCTGCACATTAAATACATATAAAGACACGCTCCTCCTTCCTCCAAAAATTATTAAGTGACTGGTATCTAAGCAAACCTTTGCAAGAACAGCGGTATCTTCTGGCATTTGTTTTTCTGCCTTCTGTATCTCACACAGTCTCAACTTAATTGTATTTCTACCTCAACCACCTCTCATAAGACCTCGAAGAACAGACTTGCTTATAGCAAGTAGCCAAAAAAAAAAAAATCAAAGTTCTCCATGTCAGACAAATTACAATGAACTTCCAAGTTTCCGTGGATTTGGGGTCTGGTTTTGCTCCCCTCATACCCTCCCCTTGTTGGTATTTTTTTTTAATGATAAAAAACTTACAGCAAATATGTTCTAGCAGCAAACAGATTATTACATGTGTATTGTATACACTACCTAACATATGCATTGTAGAACAGGATGAATGGAGATCTAAGGACTAAGCTTTTTATTAATAAGGCTGGGTGGAGCAAGGTAGGTTGTAAACCCTCTTCGCAAGAAAATATTCTGTAGCCTGATCTAAAGCATTGTTTGCCATTAATGGGTTCCCAGTCCAAAATTTACCAACTTGACAATGACAAGGATGATACCCCATGATTCCAATCATAGAGGAGGCAGGTGCTGCCTTCATTCTGAAGCAAATAAGCCAAAATCCACCTACTCGGAGCAAAAATAGAGGGCTAACCACTTCATCAGAACTTCCTGGTGCTACACACACTGAAAAGCAAAGCAACTGCCTTCCTAGTGTAAAGGATCAAATACATTATCGATTTCTGTCTTAGTCAGCGCTCTATGCCTTCCCTATTAAAAACATCAGTATCTAAGTGAAGAGTCATTGAATGAGCCTGAACATTTACACAGCCTGAAAACAGTTCTACAGCATGACTGTCACATTAGCCACGTGATTTTTTCCATTACCTGAAGAAGGTCTTTTTGAGTCAAATCCCATTTCTTAATTCCATTATCTCTGGATCCACTAAAGAGGTTGTCTCCCATAATAGCAAGTGCTTCAATGCCATCGTAATGAGGAGGTTCAAAATTGTGTGTAGGGCTTACGCTTCCAAGAGCCCCTTCAGTCACATCAAACATCTAAAATAAATAAAATATCAAATATGTTAAGCAAAATTATCTGCCATCTAACCAGCTTGGAAGACATTGCAGTGAAAAACTTCAGGGGAAACACTTAGGAAGTCTTATTACAGGCCACTGTACCATGATGTATATTTGACAGAATTTATCTACCAGAACAAGTCTTTTGTCCTCTTCTACCTCTTGCCTGAAGCAGGAATGCTTCACTGACTTCAGAGAAGACCATTCTGGGAAGAAGTGCTACTACGTGGGTATGAAATACACAGTATCTTCACAAGAAAGAGTCTATGTAGGTACCGTGTGGTGGGCTAGAGAAACAAAGCTCACGAGTGAGTATGGAAAACACGATTCACACTGGGAGAATTGTACAAGCAGTTGCAGGAAGATGCATTAATATATTTTTCTGAATAAGGTGTTTTAGCAAGGGCAATACCATTACATGCTGATGCTTTCCATGGACAAGACTCGCATCTCTCCTTGCCTGTGCTCTAAGAATGGGGGCTTAAAACAGAGTCTTTAAGTGAGGGTATTTTAGGAATTTAAGGCATAATCGACCCCATCAGCTCTTTGTCCCCAGAGAAGCAATGTAAGCAACCCTGTTTTGTTACGCATCGTAATGATGCGGAACTCACCCAGTGAGACTGAGCTGAGGAGGAACAGAGGAGCCATAACTTTTTAAACCACTACCACTGTTTCACAAGCAAATGTCAGACTTCATCCCCCATTATTTGCTCTTCATTGACCTTTTAAAATGAATAAGCTTGGCAGTAAAAAAGGGACCGAATGGTAGAGTAAAAGAATGCCTTGAGTGAGTTAAAGGTATATTCAGTTACAGTATTCCATTAACATGCATCGGTTCCAATTGTAACAAAAAAGTTCAATGATACACCAGAAAAATGAGGCACTTAGAGGTGACTAATATTGCTGGCTTAGTAGAGAAAACAGTAGTTTCCTGTGGCAGGGGAAGGCAGTATCTGTGACCAGACTTACTACGGGCAGTGGTAGCCTACCCATGTGGAGAAGCATTGAGAATTCCCAACCTGTTGTGCTGACCATGCACACACAGATCATTTCTACTATCCAAAGCAGCGTGACAATTTATGGTCGCACTCACCTTGCAGAACACCCACTACTCCGCAGCACATACACATGGCCAAATATCCCTAGTATTCTAGGTCTAAGTCAAGAATCAGGTGGCCTCATAAGGATTTATGTAGCCTGCCCACAGCAAGGGAGCACACAAGAATAGCAGATAAACTTCTCTGACTGTTGACAGCTCTCTTTTACCTCCTTGCTCGTCACATGAGTTGGTAGCACGACAAACTTGCATTACATGATCGCATCCTCTTGTCCCCACTGAGGTCCTACTGTGCCAGGATGGTAGCCCTTAACTGACTCAATATTCTGAGCTGTGCAGAGAAGTAATTATTAGAGTGCCTCTCTGCCACCCTACTGCCCAGGAATCCTCTGGCCTCTAACCATCATTGACAGGATTCAAACCCATGGCCCAAACCGTCAAGCTATGCACCCCCCTCCCAGGCAATCTTCTGAGGCTGGCCCAGAGCACAGCCAAGTGCCCAAGAATTGCAGGATAACACCAAAAAGAGAAAGGCCAGCTCCCTGAGAAAGCTTACTCAGGTTCTGGCTTCTGCTCCACTCCCAGTTGTGTTTATACACTTTTTCCAAAGTGCAAGAAGTATAAAGCCGAGACCGAAGGGTGCCCCATCACAACAGGCTAGAGTGTCTTGCTCATTCTCTCTTTGGCCTCATGAATTACACACTTTGCAACGTGAGTGTCAGCTTTGTGGGCAAGATGATGTATAGTTCCCACAGTCTGCTGCTTTGGGCATACTCCTCAGAAACAAGAGCTTGTGGGTTCAAATACCACCTGGCTGAAGTGGGCCCAAAAAGAAAAAAAAAAAGAAAAGGAGAAAAAATCCCACAAAATACCAGACACACCCACCCCACCCCCCAAAAAAAAAACCCCAACCAGATTTCCCATTCTTGAGTGAATTAATTCCAATGCCCAGAAGCAGGAAAGTATCGTAACACCACTGGCAATTCAGAGCAACTTGCATGCTACTGAATACACCAAGTAGACTGGGCACGTTGGCTGGGATGTGCTGAACTCTCTCTCCTTCCCCACTCCAGAACTCTGATAACACTTAAGCAAGAGCTTGGGTAGACCCCACTCTTTTCTGTGGGGAGCACACAGTGTCTCTTGCTGAGGCAGTTAGGTCTGTACTCCAAAACAGAGGCACTGACTTAAGATACTTTCAAGAGCTAAATGTTTCTTAAAAGTAGGTGTTATGGATACTTCTCCACGACTTCACACACCTGATGTCCACCTTACCGAGGATTAAGAAAAAGTTTAACTACAGGCAACCATCCATATAAAAATAGCAATGAAGTGATTATTAAGATTAAGAGATTATTAAGAGTTTATTAAGACTGAACATTATTCATAGTCTATAAATGATGAAAGAATTTCCACCTTGGCTATCACGTTTCAGATGTGGAGATGTGAGTCACTTCTGCTGAAGCCTACATGCCAGGCTGATGTGAAGAGTCAAAATAAATAAGCAAATTCTAAGGGTTTACCTTTATATAATGATCCTTTGAACCAGTGACAATAAGATCTTGTCCATTGGAAATTCGATCTACAGTAAGGCACATAACGGGACCCTGGTGACCAGTTAACTTTCCTGTAGATTGAAACCTTCAGGAACAAGAGAAGAAATGAGGATTTGTTATTTTGTATATGTATTTGTTATATATATACACACAACCTATAGCACAGTTTCTGACAGAATAGATCTTTTCATTTTCCCCATGTCTTCATTATTCATCCCACGGTTACGTATACTCTATTGCGCATGCATGCCCATGTGTAAATGTTAAATCTATGTTAAATGTAAACAAAAGCATCTATTTATGTAAAATAAGAATTAAAAAAATTAAGTAAAGACAAATCAAACCCCTCAAAGTATTCTCTAATTTGAACACACTCTTTGGGTGCGGGTTGTTTGGAAAACTGCTATTATAGTGTGGCTATCATAGCCCTGTATTATATTCCTTTACATCAGCTGGTTTTCATCATCTCATCAACAATTACTAGTCAGGATTCATGCATCTGTCACCTTACAAGAGTATGTTTTATAGAGCCTATCTTAAACAAAACCTTGTATTTTTCTTTTCAATGCATTTTGTCCTTTTTCCTTTCCTGTGTTTGTCCTTTCAATACTTAAAGAGTGTTTTTAAGAAAGGTGGGGACAGACTTTTTAGTAGGGCCTGTTGCGATAGGACAAGGGGTAACAGTTCTAAACTAAAAGAGGGAAGATTTAGACTAGATATCAGGAAGAAATCTTTTACAATGAGTATAGTGAAACACTGGAACAGGTTGCCCAGAGAGGTGGTAGATGCCCCATCCCTGGAAACGTTCAAGTTCAGATCGGACAGGGCTCTGAGCAACCTGATCTAATTGAAGATATCCCTGCTCATTGCAGGGGGTTGTTGGACTAGATGACCTTTAAAGGTTCTTTCCAAACCAAACTATTCTGTGGTTCTGTGATTTTTCCAATCATTTTTACTGAAACTATTCGCCATAACTTTAATACACGAGGAGATCATGAGCACCTTCATTATCTCAGTAACCACCACAGCGTGGATTAGTTGATCCATATCTTGACCATATTTTGCCCAGGTTATGGACATTACCATAAACAGGAAACACTTAATTGACTTGGTATCCACATGTAACCACCTAGAGAACATTCTCTTCTGCTGGGGTTCTGTACCTTTTCAGGTCCCACATCCTCACTGAGTTTCCAGCAGCTGCATAGAGGAATGTGCCAGTTGGATTTAGTGCAATCTGATTGATCTGGTTCTCTCCAGCTGGGATAGTGACTGTTCTGTTAGTACTTCCTGAACACACATCACCAGGCATCGCCTGGCCCGAAGACCTAAATATGGTGAGGAAGGAGGAGGGAAAAAAAAAAAGAAAACAAAGAAAAACTCCCTTTATTATGCATTCATAATGAGCCAATTATGAATACTAAACATTTGATAAAAACACTATAGGCATGAATGCAAATTGGTTTGTGTTTCCATATATTACCAATGACCTAGAGTGACTTAGCCTGAACATGTAAAGAAAGCCTCTGGTCCCAAACAGCGTACTTAAATTATAGTGCTACACTATAGAATTAAATCCTTTTTTTTTTTTTTTTTTTTTTTTTTTTTAAATCTGTGACAGTAAGATTCATTTATACTCTTTGCATTTGTGGTTTAGCATACTTACGTCAAAGTCCGAATACACTTAGCAGAATCTCTGATGTCCCACACCTTGATATAGGAGGTTGAGACTGTGAAGACCAGGCTAGTGTAATTGCAATATTTTATAGAAACAACATTATTTGGATGACCGCCCAGAGACATAATCTCTTGTCCAGTTACCAGATTCCAGACTTTACAGGTACGATCTAAATAAAGACAAGCAAAAAGAGTAAAAAAAATTAAAAATAAAAAATTTAAACAAACAAACACCAAAGAAAACATGTCTTTCCAAAAATCAATTAATTTTAAAAAGTCCATACATTCATTCGCACTCATACATAACCCTCCCTTTTGGTAGGCACTTTTAAAGACCTAATTAATTAATCCATTTTTTGAGTACTCATGGGCATCGTCTACTATCATCAAAACTAAGCAAGATTAATCATTAGATGTAGAAGATTAGATGTAGTGTAGAAGATGTGCATATTAGGTCCCACGGCATTTTAAAAGGATAAAATCCCATGTCAAGCCCAAACCGTCAAACAAACAGTTTGGAGACTGTAAAGTTTAGATGATGACTGATCAAGAGAACTACTCAATTTTTAATTCAAGGATTCTTCATCAAGAACATAGTTCACGAGACGCTTAGAGCCTCAGCGTGACAGGAGGCTGACAGCTACAACAAAATTACGGAGGCAAGAAGTGATCCAAACTATTTAGTGCTTTTAAAAGCCTTTGAAAATCCCATTGTAAGTGCTTTAGTCACACTTTTCATTCAGTAGCAGAGGAATTTAAATACTGCAACCTTTTGTGTACTGAAGGCTCAGATGCCTAGATGTTCTCAAGACTTTTGCAACACAAACGGAGTCCACACAGAAAGCTCTCTTTGTTGCACCATGTTTGTATCAATCCTTGTACTTTAGAAGTACTTTTTTCCTGGAATAAATACTGGGAGGATGAAGAGAATGTGTAGACAGTGTTTATAGGAGCACGAAGAAAGCAAATACACTAGGAACTCATCAACCACTTTAAAAATCCCATCTATCAAGACCAGAGCCCAATATCCGCAATGCACCTGAAAGCTTATTGGCATTCCTGGATTGGCAGTATCTGGTAGTGTAATGGCTGTCAGTGAGCTGAGGCTTTCTGCTTCAGCAATTTCCAAAAGATTTAACTTTAATTAAACTGTTGTCTACGCTCTTGTACTCTTGAGTACAAGTATACTCTGTAAAGTTTTCCCCTCCAAAAATATATACAGCAAAAATTCTTCCATAAATATGGGAAGCTAGCATATGACAAGAAAGAGCAAATATTGACAACATCTGCAAACACCCCTATGTTAAAAGCAAACAAAACCTTTAGAACACAAATATAGATGTAAAATAAAAAAATAAATTTGAAAGTCTTCCCCCCCCCATAGCCACTATATTTGAAATATCAATACAAATTAACCAAGCAACATTTACAGAAGCTAAAACTACGTCCTTTTTTTTGTATTTGTGTCCACTTGCACCAATGGTAAAACATTGGTTTAAAAATTATTAGACCAAAAGTTTGCGAATCCACTGTAAGAACGTGTCTTGGTATGTTTAACAGCCAGGTAGTAGAATAGCCCCAGAAAGCATACCTTTCTTCCAAAGCACTATTTCCACCAGCTTGAAAAGTTCATAGAGTGGCTGCAGCATCCATCAGGGAACTCAGTCACTACTAGATCTAGCCCCTCTCACAACAGCCATTCAACACTTACACTCACAAGGGACAGGACGAGGTGCATGGGGGAAGCAGAAAATGGCCCTAGCTCTGCTCAAATATCAACTATGGCAGGAAGCATCTGTTCTGTAGGTAAGTCTGTAGGTAGCACCGCCAGAGATTTGCTAATTTCCACCTCTACCCCTACCCTGAGGCTATTACTTTGCATTGCATACCATGTATGCACATGTTTCCATGATTGGTTCCACCGTATCACTCAACAAACGTTAATGTTATTCTTGAGAGTTACTTTTTTCCTCTACAAACAGATACTACCCATTGGAATGAAAAACTTGTAGATAATTACTGTAAATCCTTCTTCAGCTTATGTTGCAAAATATATCCTCGCACTTTTCCAGCGTGTTTACAGCACCAAGCACAAACTGAGAATTTCACAATACTGCAAGTTGTCAAAGCAGCCTCTAAAGGCAGCACAGATGAATGAAGCTTGCCTAACCTTTAGATCCAGTAAAGAGAAGATCATCAGTTGCATCCACACAAAGCACAGCCTTGGTATGTCCTTCAGCTGTATAGATACACTGAAGCGGAGATGATCTGATGCATTTTGAAGCAGGGTATGGGTTAATTATCCCCCTAAAGGAAAAAAAAGAGTGTGAGTTGGGCATAGTAATAGACACACATCAAAATAATTTACTTTAGGGAAAAAATTAATCTAGTTTTCTTACATGAGCAGAACAGCTGAATGCCTTTCATAAACTATGTAAGATTTTTTACTGTTTAGCGTCAACAAGCGTCAACTCTGGACTATCAGTTAAAGGAAATCACATGCGAAAACAAACAAATGAAAAAGACAAGATGCTGGGTATTTGGTATATGGGAAAGACTGCGTAATGCTAAAAGGACTGGAATGCTTAAAATTCCTGGATTCTTAGGACCAACCTTAAGACTGCAAACTGCATAAAGTCTAGTTAGTCTAAATAGCACATCTGAAAAATGGAGCAAGTGTAGTGTGCACTGCCAATTCCAAACAGCAGGCATTTTGTATCAACTGCCTTCTACAGGCAGGCTTGGAGAACTGCTGCGAACTTGGTTGCCAAAGTAAGGTTCCTACTGCACCCTGTACCCAACACCACACTTGTACTCAAACGGCTAAAAGGAAGTACGGTTGGAGTACAGATACCCCAGAGGAATCTTGCTGGGGATTTGTAGCTAGTTCTGTGGGGATGCCATAAGACTGTAACTCAGCCTCAAAAGAAACCAACCAAACAAAAAAACACACAAAAAAACCCCACCAGCCAACAACTCATCACCAAACAAAAATTATTAGCGGTCTAAAATACCACACACACAACTGCACAGACACAGACCCCCGCTGACTTCTGTGAAGTGTAGAAAAGCCTCAAGGTGATGCCCACAAACATGCAACACAACGCTGTGACCCAACCAGCTTGCAGCTAAGACTGACTGTCCTGTTCTTCTGGGGATTACACATATGACTGTGAGAAAAAGGAACTAAGCCATAGCCCTATCTCACACAAAAAAAAGAAAAAAAAAAAAGTGTCAGATACTTTAGGAAAATGTAAAAACTCCTTATTGCCCAGCGGCTTGCTACAGAACGGAAAAAGTCCTTCCTGATACTATCTAACTTTGTGACAATTAGCTGGTTTATCTAGTATAGTCTTACAAGTTAGATGTCTCAGGACGTCTTCATTCATATAATTCATTAACCCACAACCCTTTTACAGATTTTACTAATATTAATATTGCCTTAAATTGTTTGACATTAACTTCCTCATTTTGGAAAAGCATTCACCTTTCAATCTGCACCTTTTTACGTTTTCAGCAATACAGGAACAATTTACTTTATTATTATTATTATTAATTTAGGTCTCTATGCTTTAGTTTTCTAACACCAGACAAACCTAATATAGTTTTCTCTGTAGTATTCCCCAGTGGATCATGCTGTCTCTAGACTGAGTTATTCCTACTGCTGTTCTCACCCACTCAATTCCCTTGACAAGCCATGTAAAATACATGTCCCAGAGTTATTTATCTACCTCTGTGCAGTACCCTGCAATCTACAGACAAATAATGCTACAATGGCTACAATAACCAGACAAAGCCACCATCGCATTATTATTAGCCCTTTGATGGCCCTTCTCTTGATAAATTAATTTTCACTTAGTACCAAAATCCAACATGAGTGGTGACATTTCCTTCATCTCTTAAGCCACTGTGGGTTCTGTCAGAAAGACAAAATAAACAACCTACTAATTTTTATTTGCACGAGGATTTAATTTTTACTGACCAAAGCATACAACTGAACAAAAAGAGAAGCATGTAAAACCTAAGAAAATGTCTGCTCCTCTTTCTTTAAAGAAAAGAGAGAAAGAATATCCCTAAGGAAAGGTTTATATCATATTTCATTTAAAAAGGAAAAATCTGACAGGCTCAACAAGAAGAACATCCTAAAAAAGGAAAGGGGGAGACATGCTTGACCAAAATTTCAGGTTTTAAAACTTCCATCAAAAGCAAAAGAGATACAGTACACAAGTATGAGGAAAATTCATGCAGCAAAATGAGATTTCCTAAGAACTGGAATAACTTCAGTGAGAGATGCCAACAGAAAAGAGAAAGAGAGAGTACCTGTGTACCTCCGACAGAGAGGAATCACTTTCATCAGACCTACAATCAACAGTGGTGGAATTGTGAGGAGAAAGAATATAGGTATCAGCAAAGTAAAGCCTCCATTATAAGAAGAACAAACAACAGCATGTCCAGTTCAGAAAAGCAATGCAAATCCACATACAGTACACAGCATTGCTCAGGGTATCCTCTAAACTCCTGATAATGGAGGGGGAGAACAATAATCTTAAGATAGCACTCTCAGTAGTAAGCTACACTGGTAGACTGTCTCAGCCCAAAAAGCTGAGTAACACCAGCTGAGCCATTTCTTATTTCCCAAACAATTTTTTTTACAGAAGCGAAGGCAACAAAGTAAAAGGAGAAGATGGATGCATAATTTAACCTCTGTAACATAGTGCTTGTTGAAAATACCAAAAGGAAAAAAGATAAAAGATTTCTGAACATCAATGCCTGTTAAGTGTAGAAGAAACATGTAAAGTGTTAATCATAAAAAATACAAATATTAAATGTAATGATAGCCCACTGAAATAGGAACAGTAATTTGCAGACAATCCTAAGTTTAAAATCCTTCATCTTTCATTTTCAAAAATGTTTAAAAATACAAACAAGAAAACACACAACACGGAAAAAATCCCTCCCCCCCCCCCAGAGACATGAACATTTGCAGTACATCTTAAGATGTCCTTCATTTTCAATTCAAATCAAACAGATTCAGCAGGTTCGGTTTGACTTTGAAGTTAGTCCAGAGAAAATGAAAAGGGTTAGCTGGGAGTTAGCAGTAAGATAAAGGTAACATAGCTAAGATAAAGAAGTTACAAGCGCAGTTAAACTACTGGAAGCCTTGCAAGCTACTGCTTGGTTACTCTGTAGACCACTGAAAAAAGCCCACAGTTTTATAAAAAAACCCAATAGCATAAACAGACAAGAGCAATTTCTCGTCTTGCTACAGTCAGAGCTAAAGGTTTATATAAGTTTGAGGTGCGGTTCATAAGCACCCCATGGCACTAGTATCTGTAGTGAAACCTGCAGTAAAGATTCTGCTCAAGTCAAGTCCACTGTAATTTGGAGTAAGGCTCCTACAGGAACAGATGCCTAACATGCCAGGAAACCGAGCTCTACTTCTAAATGAGGTATGAATATCACCTCCTCCTCCAGATCACCTCCTGAAGTCAGTCTGTTCAATAATATGGATAATCTCTGAACAACCGCGTTACAGCTATTTCAACATCCCATCCTCTAGGGTGCTGTTGTGACAGCACTCAGAGCAGCACTGGAATAACCGAATAACTGTCAAAAGCAATATTTCCTAAATTGTCAGCTAAATCCTACTTCCAAGTATAAACACACACACAAATACACGTACATCTAAGAATTCTACCATTCTTGTCTATTTTGGGTTTAAAACTACAAATACCAGACATAACCTAGAAAACAGGAAACAAGGTTCAGCAGGAAATTGCTTTTCTTGAATTTTTACAATGATTCCATGGAAGTTTAAAAAATTTTCTTTGAAAACTACATGAAAACACAAGAAACGTCTCCTCCTGTCTTGCAGGGGAAGAGAAAATATCTAACAGATACTACACTGAGTGCACTTTGCAATTCCCTGGTTGGGGGCTGAGGCTTCCCTCTGTGACTTACTTATCCTGCTGAACTGATGTGTTTCCCTGAGAAACAGTAAGACGACTAAAAACATTCATTTCATTACGGGGCCGGCTTGGTGGGGAAGTAGGAGGTGACAGACTAGCCTCTGGGGCTCCAGAATCTGAGCTACAAGAAAAAAAGAACATCTTCTTTAACAGGTTATGAATGGTTAGAGAAGTTAAATTCAACATGCCTCAAATATTAGATGCTCTTTTCTTAAGCAAATAAATAAAATTATTAATGCTAGCTGCAGATGTTTCCCAGAAAAGGTAAAAAGCTTAAGACTACAAACTGCTGCAGAGTGCAAGGTGGCACAATGTTCAAAGTTTATGTGCTAACAGTGAAAGCTCCGGCCAGAAAACACATATGTAAAATGAAGAAATTCTTATACAACTCCAGGTTTTTTAGATAAATTGATGACTTCTGTTAAAATAAAGAAAAAGTAATTTGCAAATGCTCCAAAGGACATTTTCTTGGGGCTCTGCTCCCAAGTTATTTTGTACAGAAATACAGAAAAATATTCTGGCAAAAAAAAAAAAACCACACACAGAAGTCCAACAGTGAATAATTTCACTGCTAACTATAAAAACTGTCCTAGAATTAAAGAAAGAGAAAAATTTATTTTTCAAGAAAATACACCCATGGTTTAAATCATTTCAGAGGAAAATAAATTTAAAAGAATCTTACAGTTTCTGTTCTTTTGCCTTTGTCTTTTCCACTGTTTTCTCATAGGCTTTTCTCTTTGCTAGAGGTGAAGGCTCAGGTATCTTCTTCTCTGACAGAGATGGCTGCCTAGAACTAAAGCAAGAGGAATCATTATCTTACTTTAAGGCCCTTTACAAACCTGCTTTTCTTACATTAGCTGTCATTCTCCCACTCAGATTGCAAGTTTCAGAACGTGCTTAATCTATTATTGTCTCTCTTGAATCTATGTCTCTACATGTGTTCTCACATTTTAATATAAAAATACACCAAGTTTATTACCTTTCATAGTTCATCAACATATAAAGAGCCAGATATTGAATATGCAATGGAGATTGACTAATTCAATAATAAAAGGGACTGACAAAAAGAAATACAGCAGAGTATGCATGTCAAATTAAGACCATGGAAAAGATGGAATGTCTGACTAAGGTCTAAAATTTCAGATTCCACAACTTTCATCTACAATAGACCACTTCCAGACATGAAGAACAGAGAAATCACGATGACTCTTACATATTAATCAAACTTTGCATTAACATATTCATGCTTCAATATCAAATTCAAAACTAGGAAATGAGAAAAAGTATTTCCCATTGACAGCCTGACTGTTATAATATTGCTTCTCTTCATCCCCCCCTTCCCTTCTTCCTTGCTTTCCATCCCTCCTTTGTCTCTCTAGTTCTTTCTCTGAAATAATTCCAGAGTGCAACATTAATGCTCACATCCCAATGTTGTCATTTCACCACAGTCAGGAAAAAAAAAAAAGAAGGGAATCTGGATGGTCTCCACTCTCCTGAACTCTCATTTCCCACTAGCTGGGCAATCAGAAAAGCAACATCTGCTTTGATTTATCCTCTTTTTCTTGTGTTTAGAAGTTGTTTCTACTAAAACAAGGACCAGAAACACTTGCTAAAAGAGAAAGCAGATTCTGAAAGTGCTTTTGTGCCACACAATTTTATTAAGCAGACAAAAGTTCACTTGGCAGGCCACCTGCTTGACATGGTTACTAGCATCTGGTCTCAGAGCTCTGCAGGCTCTGGATTTACATAGCTGCAACTTCTCTACCTGAGAAAAGCTGTACCAGTTTCCCTTGAGAAGGAGTCTGTGCTCTATAAAATCCATCTGGGGACTGGCATGCAGAATAACGTGGTTTACGAAGGAAAGCACAACCAAGAACAGCTACTTGACCCAAGTAGCCGAGACCATCTCAAGAGATCACATGCACACTGAACACAAGCCCTAATTGGAAGGTGAAGGTCCTACCTGTAGAACCTAGTGCCAGGAGTTGTGTGACAGCCCCAGATTCCCCCCAGGCTCTTCAAAGGATTTGGGGGGGAGCGGGGGGAGAAGCCAGGGGGAAAGGAGGACAAGTCTGGTTTTGCACAAAAGTCTAGCAGTTAAAGCACACAAAGAGAAGGGGAAGGTGGATTCAATTCCCTCCTCAAAGCCAGAGCACCCATTTCTCTGCAGGCTTCCCTTACCTCTAGGCATACTCTGCAAAGAACATAAGAAGAGGTGGAACAGGACGCACACCTTCCCTCACTTTATGATGGACCAGTATGCATTTAGGAATGCAGAAGTGCTGGGGTCACAAGGCAAATCCTATGATCAGCCTGATAGCTAGATCTTTCAGCAGGGATGACAAACTTGGGTTACGGTCTCCGCTGCCGTGGTCGCCTATGTGTCTACTGTGCAGCTACTACATTAAATAAACCACAGCAGAAACTGGAATCCAAGCTCCTCTGCCTCACACCAGCGTCCCGCATACTCAGAAATGGAACCAGCTAACTCTCACTCTCTCTCTGTCTCCCCCTTGAGTCTTCCATCTTTGACTCCACAGTGGCACATCACCAGATGTAAAGAGCATGATTATATTATGAATTCTTTTTGTAAGCCTGGAAATGCAGGTATTATAAAAATGCAGCAGTCGCACTGGAATGAACTTCCTAAGCATAGATGTAAAACGCAGGTGCATGATGTCAGTGACCTGAATAAAAAGGAGCAAGACACACACCTAATTACAGTTTCCAGTGCTCTTTTAGATTTCCCTGGATATCAGACATCTGAACAGAGCTGGCATAAGACCTACAGGAGACTACTCTACTCCAAGCATATCAAAGGACAATGGCACTAGCCATCTTTGTAAACAGAATTCCAACTAAACTAACTGTTGCCCATGTGCATTTATGTGCTTCTCTGAATCACCACAGATCTGAGAAAATGGAGGGTGGGAAAAACTGCGTGGAGCAGTTTGTACATCTGCAGACACCTACATTTGCACCTAAGCATAAAATTAATTTCTGTCTCTTCCAGAGAATGCATATTTTGGATCACTGTTACTGCTTCTACATCCCCGAATGCCACTTAAGTGGCACAAGGGAGATAATGTTCATTGCAGATAAGACCATGCTCTGCTCCAGGAGAATGTATTTTATTACAAGAGATATGATGGCACTACAAGCCCATATAGGAAGGCCTGATGGCTCAAAGACAACCTTTCTTCAACAGTGACCAGCAAAACCAGCAACAGTGCATAAAGTATACTGAGTTCTAGTTTTGGAAAAAGCATCTCAATTACAGTGAGGAAATCACTGCAGACCGATTGTGGGAACTTTTGATCACTTATCTGCTAAAACATGATCAATAACAAAACGAAATACGCGTGAGGCCTGCTGCTGATTGAATTGATTTACTGACAGTGCATAACTCTAACGCTCACAGAACAAAGTTTCAGGAAAATCTTGGTTTGCCTTGTTGCTGGCTCACTTTCATAGATGGATACATTTTAGAAGATGGAGTGAGACAAAAGCTGGTATTACCTGAGTCCTGGATGCCAGGTCATAACACTTGACGTTTTAAATCCTGAAGCTTCAAGAGTCTCTAGTGATCTCACACTAACTGCTGAAACAAGTGGGTTTCTCCACCTATCCTCATCCCCAAGAGCATTCTTTCCAAGCAGATTCTACTTGTAAAATGCACTGAAGCCATCAGCATGGGTTAATAATTGCTGTCAGCAGTGTTTTACTATTCATGATTGCCACCTCAAGCACATGCTAGAAATACGTAGTAAAAATAATACTCATTGCAAATGTACATTAGGTAGAGACTGCTGTAAAAATATTATGCAAATAGGAGAGATGGATAGCAAAAGATGCATAATTCCAGAATCTGTAACACAAAGATAGCTATGGGACACAGTTTTTCCATATCACTGAATGTGGCAAGAACATTCAGTTTACGCATGAGTTTGTGCAATTATAGGAGCTAGTACCTAAAAAGCCAAGAAAAGGGTCTCTAGCAGTGAATGGCTAATAACCAACAGTGATATTGGTAGATACAAAAGGAACAGCAAGAGCAAGTGAAAAAAACCAAACAAACAAAAAAGAGACTGCATGAGAGAGACCTGCTGGCCCCAATGTAAAAAAGACAAAAAATAGTATTTTTAATTCTATTTGGCATCAAGTAATACTTTCAATTAGTAAAACTGTTCTGCAGGGAAGTGCAACCTGCAAATAGAAAGGATTTTTGAGGATTCGTAAAATCCAACACGTTTCTTTCAACTTTATACTTGCATACTCTACTATTGTATAGATGTCTTCATTTTAAGCATGGTCCACACAAGATGACCCACAGAAAGATTTTACGTAATACTTAGGACCATATACAGATACTGTTACTACATCATATAAAGTCTTTGGGGTGTTTTTTTTTAATCTCTCTGCTGTTCTAAGCAGATTCTCACTACCTCCCTAGAATGTGCATTTCCCATAGCACTAATAAAGCCAAGTATCCAAGGTACTAGGTGGGGTTTTCCCCCTACCTAGGAACAAGGCTACAATAATCGTACTATGATAAAGCAACTTAACAGAACTTATATCTTCAGTACAAAACACGTCACTTACAACAGTGCATTTATACTTCCTAGAGTAGTGATGGTAGAAAAGAAGGAGGAGCTTTGTCAGTATTATTTAGTAAGCTTAAAGTATATCAATCTCCTTTGTAAAATTAAACTAATAGATTACAAGAAGTTGGCAACATGCATTTTTTATAAGCAAAGGATAATTAGTACAGCATGGTGAAACTTACATGCTGCCTATCTTAGAAGGTAAGCCAGATGGTGGGGGAATAAACTCTCTGTCCCTAGCAGAGGTATCATTTGTGTCAGCAGCCATCCCACTGTCTTGGGTTTCTGCGACTGATGCGAGAGGGCCAGCTGAAGTAGAGTCTGCGGCACTAGCATCAGAGACTAAATCGCTGCTGTCTGCATATAGCAATTCCATCTGGGTAGTGGTCCTCCGGCGGGCCTGGAGACAAATAAAAACCAAGTTGTGACTTAAGCATTTCATGGTATGTGTCAAAAGTGCTACATTTAAGCTTATTGTTAGCTGGTAATTAGCATCCCCCTCAATTCACTTGGCAACTACCTTTGGAAACTAAATCAAGGACCTCACCTCTACTCTTTGGCAGCAATTTCAGAGGAGGCAAGTCAAATTCAACAGCATGAAACACTGATTTGACAACTGGTTTCCAAGGATATCCTTTCAACCAGCTACAAGTACCTGTCATTACTACAGGAGTATAATATTGTTCTCCTAAGGTTTATCCAAATGAAATGTTATAAAGCAGAGAGAAATAAAGCAAAGTGTGAATTTATATAGCTACAATTATATTGGCATGGCTTCTTACATTGATGCTTCTTCTGATATAAAAAACCCTGCTTCTTACTTAGTTTATGTCACTTCAAAAACAGTTTAAGCCAACATGAATTAAGATTTGCTCAGCTTTTCAACAATTTGAAAACAACGGAAAACCTCACAAAGGAGCCAAGTTTTGTGTAACACAGTCATTCTTAAAAACCTGTTAGGTTTTTATACGTGTTACGTGTGATGATGTTGTGAAATTAAGATCTATTCCTCAGGGAAAGAAAGGCTACTGGAGAAGATGAAGGTCCAGTCTGAACAGAACCATTACAGAACCGACATGTTTGTTTTATGCCAACATTTTCAAAAACTCGCTCACTTTACCTGCCCAAAGAGCTGCACACCAATGCACACTACTAATAATGCGACAGCCAACCAGGGTATATCCCTCCAAAACCAACTACAGTTAGGAGAGTGGAGGTTAAGCTTCTATTTACTTTGCAAACTTGGTTTATGCTCCTGTGAGCACAGAAGCAAAATGGCAATCAATGCACATGTTTCCAATTCCCACTGCCATTCATATTAAACTGCAGACAGCCTAGATATATTCCTCCAACACCAACTGTAATTAAGAGCCTGGAGGTCAAATTTCTATTTATTTTATAAACTTCCTTTACTTTTCTATGATCACAGAAGCAAATCACAAACAATAAGCATGTTCACAGTTCCCACTGGCATTAACATTAAACTGCAGCCTAACTAATGCTAAATTGCAAATCTACTCCAGTTTGGAGTGCTAGTAATTGGAAGAATGTATCTCTTTCTGGAACTGCAAAAATTCAGCCACAAGATATTGAAAAAGTGTATTTTTATCATTGCTTCTCAGAGAGAAGTATAAGACAAAAGCATATTACATAAAAATCCTAGTATGTCATTTCACCTTTTGCATGTCTTTGTTCATTAATGTCTCCAGAGTAAAGCAAGAGCATTCCCCAGAAGATGCCATTAAAGTATGAATTATTGTTATTATCGTTGTACAGCCTACCTTGCTTTTCGGTTTGACTTCACCACAAAGCTTCAAAAGATCCGAAGACAATGAACTAAAAGAAAATTGCATCACAGTTAAAAAAAAAAGGTCATATTTTTGCCGAATGTGTATTGTTATTTGATTCTTCCTACTGAAATGCTGGGCAAAGTGGAACGAAACGATATCAGAGATATCTTCTAATAATGTATACATGATGCATTATACTAAGAGTAAATGACAGTGTTTTTTCTAGAACCAGATCCAGTTACTGGTTAAGAAAGTTTGCTCACCTTCCTTCTGTCCCAGGACTATGCAATGGAGCATCCTCATCAGTACTATCTTCCAAATTTTCTACAAAATTTCCAAAAGAATAATGTTAGTCTGTCCATCTACAACAGGATGTGCAAGTTTTAAGTGCTATACAAAACAGCTCAGACAATGTTGAATGTAGATGAACAGCATATGAAAGGCAGGGATTTTCAAAATATCTCAACTATTTGCTAGCCAGTTCCCATTGAGTTTTCCTGGCATCACTTAAGTTTTTTTCATACAATCTAAATAAATCATACGCCTAGGCACACTGTGCCAAATATGGTCCTCTTTTTTTTATTTATTGCAGCAGAGCGGCAGGGATGACAGAAAACCACAAATAAATTCTAGAAGGAAATCTGGAAGAAAGAAGATAAAGCAGAAGAAATTAACTGCAAGACAGGATGTAAATCAATGAACAGTAAGGATGTCTCTCCCTCTTTTTTTTTTTTTTAATCTTCTTACTCTAAGAGAGAATCAGGCTGGTTATAATAAAAAAACAAACCCAAACAACTGTATTTTTAACTAGCTAGTGAGCTGAGGCTCAGCCTCAGCTTATATAAAATGGCACCATTTGGACTGACAAGAAGCAAGCACTTTATTAGTATGTAAGCATTTAGATTTCAAAGGATGATGCCACCATTTATTACTTTAGAACTGCTTCCTAAAAAGACATTAATTGTATTGAAGTTAATTGTAAAATGAAGCATTTCAGTAGAAATGCTCTTGAAGTAAAACATGTACACAAACCTGTCCACAAAAGACAAAACCAGCATGCACGTCACACACTAACACTGTCAAACATCAGATCAACATGTCTGCATGCAAACTGTCCAAAACATTAAGCTGAGACAACCAGTTCAGGGCATATGTAAAATCAATTCCAAACTTTTGGGAAACCAAATCCCCTAACTTGCATATTATTCTAACAATATATTTTAAGCATAAAGACATAGGTAATACATTCCTGCAAGTAAAGCCCCTTATTTTTGAACATACTCATGAAATTCCATTACATCTCTTCTTTATTATTAAAGACACTTTATTTACTTAATTTCTGCCAGAAAGCAGATACAATTTGTAATGCACAGAACCAATATATTTGGCACCCATAGTAAAATAGGTTTGTCCATCTATACGTTTTAAGTGCAAGTTCATGCTTTAGAGAAAGGGAGGAAAGATATAGTGTCCAGCTGAATTCTGAAGAAGGAAGGAAGGAAGGAAAATGCTGCCTTCTTGTGTATGCTACATCTAAGAACGTTTCCTGAAATAAATCAAAACCATACATCAATCTAGCACCAACACCAACAATGCACTTCAGAGGTACTTAACTGCTGTATTAGTTTTAACAATGTAACCTTAACTATCAGAAATACAATAGTATTATAAAGAAAGCAGGGTCACAGAAATAGCACTCTGAACTTTCTTTTTTTGTTCCGTTCTGGATTTGAGCCCACATTAAATCTTTTCTATACACATCATTATTCTATGTATTCCGCAAAAGAGGGGATCTAGAGTATTGCTCCTTCTAGCAAGGCACAAAAGCAGCATCAATAAAATGTGTTGGTTTTTTTTTTTAAATATATGATTCATATCAGGGTGATGTTACTTCACCCCCTTCTCAAAGAATTTGCGATCAGCTTTTACATGTAACAAAGTAGAAAGAGTGAGATGGCTACAAAAGATGGGATTTTATTTGTAGGTTCACACTCACGGGACCTGATATGTACTGATATTTTTCTTCAGTTTGTCTGCAATTCAGCACAGAAAGACTACAGGAAGCCCCCAGATAGAACGCAGCACACGGAATCAACAAAAGAAAATGAGAAGAGACAGAAGAGAAAGATTCTGTAAGAAGTCCTGAGCGAGCAGAGATTGAAAGGAGCAATAAAGTTAGTATTGCTTGCGAGGAGCAGCAGAGATGACTGCTGATAGACCAATGACCGAAGAACAGTGGAGAGCATTTGTGATGACTGGTCTTCATCCTTATGCAGAGGCAACTGGACAGTAACCAGTACAATGCAGTACACCAGCACAGTTCATCCAGAAAAAGTGATGTTTGACCAGCCCTCACAAGATCTGTATGTATGTGGCTGTGAGTCACATCCATGAACGTCTAGATGTCACAGGTGGGAAGAAAAAGCAGCTCCCACAACACTCCAGCAACGCTTCAGGACTCAAGTTTGTGGTCATGTTAATTCTGCACAAGAGCAGATGGGATAGTGAATGGCAGCTAGTTTATCCCCACACAAGGTAGGTGTGCATTCAAAATCCATTCTGAGGGTCAAAACCTGAGCCTGTGATGCACTTTGCTGCAGACTGAACCCTTTTCTTAAGTCTACACTTGAATACAGGTGCACAACTGTATTGTTGTGGGGGAATGCCCAAACTTCAAGCCAAGCATGTTCAAATGGCTAAGAACTTCTGAATATATCAGAGCTGAAAGAAGGCATCAAGGGAGTGGCTAACAAGCAGCTGATGACAAGCACGCTGGAGGCGCAACCCCTCTGCTTGGGATGGGGTTGACTGGGTACCGCCCCTGAGCTGTCAGGCAGCCTGGAGAAATTGGTCTCTGGACCTGCTGCCACCCACACTTCCACCCCTGGGAAACGTGTCAGGTTACCAGGGAGCCCCTGCACCAACAGAGTCCCTGCTGACCAGCTGGCAGTCCCAGCCTTGAAGCCCCACTATAATGGTGTCTGAACTCCTTGCAGCTCACAAGATTTAGCCACTAGTGATCTACAAGACACAAGACGGTCAGCAGTTTGGATTTCAGTGTGGACTGAGGTTAGTGTGGCGTATTCAGCCAAGAAACACCCACAGTGTAGTTTTCTTCCTATAAAGCGTTAACACAGTCCTGAGTGGCTTCGGTGTTTTAAAAGGTTCAGTTCATGCGTGCAAAATGTTAAAAAGCTTCTTTAATGAGATATAGTCTAGTAAAATTGTCATGATAGAGGTACTGTTTCAATGCATTTAGCAAGTGTCTTTCCACTGCTCCAGATGCTGTTAATAAGTAAAAGCCTGTCCAGATCTAAGGAAAATGCAATGCTAACTTCCTGGATGGAGAAGCATCGCTCTCCCTCCAACAGCACTGAACACACACACACACACATTAAGGGTCTATTTTAGATACACTGTGATACTAATAACCATAGAGGTTCCTGAATAAATAATGGCCTCATGCAGCAAGATGCCCTGACACAGATCTTCAGGTGTCACCTGTGAGGAATCTGGCAAAGTTCTCGCCAGTTTACACCAGATGTTGATGTATACACTTTCAGGCAGTCTTGTACTTTTGAAATGTTTCAGATGCCTATGCAAATTAGCACAGGACAGCATAATGGGATTAGAAGTAATAACAAGACAATACAAAAGGAATTGTTACTGACATCATGAATATTTTTTTTCACATTTCAAACATAGCCAATTTTATGGCTAGGAGCAAGGGAGGGGAGAAAAGCATAATTTATTTGGAATCATTTCAAAGCAACAACAACAAAAGACTCATCTCCTCAAAATCAGTGAAGTCAGTAACTAAACCCCAATTGAAGAAGTGAGATATAATCTGCATTGTGTAAAATATTTACATTACAAAATAAGCTGTCAGCAAAACGTGAAAAATGGCCTGCACGTTAAGAATTACCTTTTTTCAGACCTAAAAAGATGAGCAGAATTTGTCACAACTACAGCAGCAGTATATAATGAAATTGCTTTATGTAGTCTGAACATACTATAGGTTCGTAAGCAGTAAGTCATAAATTCAAAATACAGCTCTGCTTACTGTGTTCACTTCTTATCTGACAAATCTAACTAGCATGAGGGCTACGGGTGACTTCAGAAGGGAAGAAATGCTCTGTAAGCTCATGATAATGAGTACATTTACCGAATAATTCATGCAAACTTCACAAACTCACAAATTCTAAGATGCACCAGTTAGTGAACATGAATGAATTAGTAACTCATGCAGCTGTACAGTACACAGAAAGCTAAATATACTTACCCAACGGTATGCTATCTAGGTCTGTGTAAATAACAGCAACAAGGAAACAAAAGCAACACTCCAATCAAAACATATCCATTTATAAAAAGAAATAAAACAAAAATACCCAAATGTACTCTAAATTTCTCTTAATATCATCTCATGAGAAGTAGAATAGATGCCGTAACAGACATATGATGCCACTCTCAAAATCACTAACATATGATGATTGAACAGGATTGCATACTTAGAATTTCACACTCAGAAGTTAAAATCATACCAAATTGTAAATGCATAGGTCTTTTGTAAAAATAACAAGGAAATTATTTGAATTTTAAAAGTCCTGATAATAAAAAAACCAACTTGTTTCCTACATTTCACTGCCAAGGGGATATGTTTAAAAATTACATACATGCACATCAATTGTGAAATAGAGTTTAAGATGTTAAAATACAGCATCTATTCAGAAAAGAAATAGTCTAGAATGCCCAGTACAGCATGCATGAAAGGCAAATGTGACGTGCAGCTGACTATTCAGAATACAAGATGACAAAATTACCTTGCAAAGCGTGACCCAGCAAAGCATCAAGTTCAGGATTTAACTCAGCTTTTTCTTTTAGCATATGAAACAGCAGCTGGTTTTGAGTAGCACTAGTAATTTCTATCTGCTTAAGGCGTCCCTCAAGAACTTTAATCTGAGCTTCTTTCTGAGCTGCTTGGAGACCCTAGGAAAGAGAAAAAAAGAAAAAGATGACACATGCTTTATCACAAATCTTTTGTTTACAAAATGAGAATTGCCAAAACTTTTTAAAAACTACAAACACAACCAACATTGCAACCTTCCTCTCACATCCTAAAGATCAGATGTCAACCGATCACGTGTCAACCAATGGACTTTTTTCTTTTTTTTTCTTTTTTTTTTTTTTTTCCTTTTTCCATTTAACTTGTGTTCCTCGGACTCTGCTTTGCAAATATGTATGTAGTGACTAAGTTGGATATGACTCCCAAGGACAATTCATAGATTCTTTATATTTATTTAAGAGCAGCAAGCATCTGAGAAATCAACACCTCTGTGTTTCACAAAGTACTTGTTTTTAATGATTACCTATGGTGTTACTCACATTAATGTTACTCTATAACAAACAGCAGAAAAACAAACAAAACAAAAAAAACCCACAAAACAAAACACACCCAACACCAGAACAGTAGTCTTTTCTACAGAATCGCCCAGTGAACTTTCAACTTCTGCTGAAAGATCTCAAGGCCCAACTTAAGAGAGAATCCATTCTAAGGAAAGTTCCCCTGGGCACATGGATTAGTAGGCATTTTTTAGTTGCAGAAAACGTAGCCAGGGAAATTTACAAGGAACAGTTTCCAAATAGAAGCAGCAGCAGGGAAAAATGAAGGTACAACACATCTTCTCAAAGACTTGCAGGATAACAGAGGACTTTGAGTGCCAGCACTTGAGAAAAAAGCGCAGTACTATAGACTTACACATTAAATTCTGATTTTATCATGAACTAAAACAAAATATCAATAGACATATTTTGCATGTGGAAACAAACGACAGAAGAGACAGCAGGCATGACCAATTTTACATGAAAATGTACCTTCAGTTTTTCTACACGATAATTACTTATGACAAAGAGGAGAAACACCTTCACATAATGGAGCTTTTTATCATGATAAGCAGAAATTGTTAACCGAGTAAGTCAGAGGCAATTCTCTCATATTAACTCTGCTGCAAGAAATCAGATACCCATTCAGCCCACCCAAGGGCTGAAAAAAAATCAAAAGATTGAAATTCTGAAATTTGCAGAAGCCAATGTGATTGTGTGATTTTTCTTTTCCTTTTTTTTAAGAAAAACAGTATGAACTTTTTTGATTACCTGCATAATGATGAATCAAGAATGCAAAAAAAAAAAAAAAAGAACGGGTAATTGGTCAGTGGGACTAACACAAAGTCCACTTCAATAGCCTTGAAGTCTTTCATTTGATTCAATGACACTGAGTTTGGCCTCCAAACAGAAAGAAAAGCAGCAGCGAGAGCATATGATACATGTGTGCACAGGGTTATAAACTGCCAAATCTCATTTTGAAAATATTACTTCCCAAAGCTTTCAGAAAAAGCCCACATTGCTCTACTCAAAAGTAGAAGTCTGACTAAAATATGCCATACATCAATATACTTTAAAGGCTCATTTTTAAGCCACTCTTAAAAAGATCCTGAGCGTTCTGGAGCTTGTTGAAAAACATAGAAGCCCATTATTTATTTGATTACAAAGAGCTAGTGCTCTTATAAGAACAACATGAGGTAATTAGTGAAGCAGGCTCTACTGGGGGTTGAAAAAACAGGGAATAGATTGAAGGGGACAATGGATCTCAAGGGCCTTCACACTGAGAATCAGCACGGCTCTGTAGCATTGACCAGCTTACTTTTCACAGGTATGAATTCACGCTAATTAGTCTTTATGACAGCACAAGTCTGCTCCTGGTACATGGCATAGGTCCTGGCATACGCATATTTTGCTTAATGCATTACCTTATTGATACCCATTGTGAGGAAGTGATCAAGCAAATATCGAGCTTCTGTCAAAGTGCAAGCATTAATCACTGCTGTTACATCCAAGGTCTCTCCTTCTTCCTATGTGTGCAACAACAAGAACAGGCAGATGCAGAAAAATGCTTTATTTTAATTCATTACAGTGATCACAGAAAATAGAAACTGTGAAGAAGCTGCAATATCATCCAGTTCATCCTCTTGGTACCCCTAACCATGTCTGACAGACTTTTTTCCAAACTATCCCAAAACACCCCACAGAACAGACTCTGCAGCCTTCCCAGTCCTTCCAGTGTTTCAGTTCCATTCGTATTAGAAAGCACTTATCAGCCTCCAACTCAGATTCCTTCTTTCTGCAAGGTAATGCATTCACAATGGATGCAGAAGTGAGTGCATTACTTCACTGTCTGCAGCCTTCACACATTTGAAGAGTTCTTCCCCTAGCCTATTGCTCATTTTTCTTCAGATTATTCTCGGTCAGTATTAAGCACTCTGGTACCTTTAAGAATTATTAAACCTTTTTTGTTCACTACTTCTTTACTGGTAAAGTCCTGTAACCTTGCACCATGTTGTCCAAAATTCAAGAAACCCTGATGTGCGTAAAATAGTAAAAGCTGCTGGGGATGTAACAGATCGTAAACAGATGTAAAACACAGATTAGCCCATGGTGGGAGAGGAAGAACTCGAGCACTGCCATATAAAAATACTGGTAAGTATTACAGTTCAGACCTCATGTTACCTGTGCCAAGAGGTCTAGGAGATTGTACGTGGTGGATTCTTCCTGCTAGATCATGTAAGATATGATGCACATTGTAAGGGTTTTCATATTGGATTTCTGCTTTTGGTAATATTCAAATTTCTACATCAGTCATAATAGACAATTATTATCTGAAAAGTCAACCCTGAACAAGAAACTTGGCCTGAAAAAGGCTCGTTAGTTATAAAAAGCCACTGTTCCATAATTGAAAATATACTTAAATGCAATATAAAGAACGTATATAAATTCTTACATACAAAAATACTTAAATATATTTAAAGCATACAAAAACAATACAAGGGAGTGGAAGCATATCAACAGCTGCAGGAAGATGATACAAGCTTTTAGCCTTCAGTCTCAAGAATTATATTAATTTAATGCCAGCAGAATAGAAAGCATCAACTTTGACATTTAAATGCTTTGCAATCTTAACTTGCATTACACTATTGACACTAAAATTCAAATCTGAAAGTTCAGTTATATAAACACTCTTCATTTCAGACTTCACCTAAGTTTTCACCAATTTTCACTTCCTGGTTCAATAATTATACAGACAAAACAAAATTCCGTTCTAAATGAGAAAATTTTTCAAGGCTAAAACAGTTGCTTTTTCTTTTCTTCATTTTACTATTTTTGCATAATACTTGACCTACCTTTGCTTCTTCCATTTGCATAATGTTTGCTTGGCAGTCAGAAATGCTGTCGTTAATGTAGTCTATATTCGCAGTTAGTGATTCCATCTCTTCATTTATGTTTTGGACATTTCTATCTGCTTCACTGCCACCCCCATCCTTGATGAGCTTCTCCCTTTTCTTTGAAAGCTTTTCTCTTCTTTTTGTAAGTTCTTCACGTTGCTATTTTCCCCAAAGACATAATATTGCATAAAAAGGAATTAGTAAACGCTTAAGGCATTTAAGCACCTTTTTGTTTTATTTTCCTTTCCTTGTTATACTTTAACTAACATATCATGATTTCTACAGGAAGAAGTTATATATACAGGTAAATATACCTTAGTATATTTGCCCATGATTACTGTGCTTTTTATTTCGTACTAAGCACAGCAATTCCATGGTCCAAATGCTTACTGGAGTTGTTTAGATCATCAGTGGC
Organism: Rissa tridactyla; assembly: GCF_028500815.1. Classification (NCBI taxonomy): domain Eukaryota; kingdom Metazoa; phylum Chordata; class Aves; order Charadriiformes; family Laridae; genus Rissa; species Rissa tridactyla. Next base: position 202,632,616 of record NC_071466.1, read on the forward strand.
TGCAATAGATTACAATAACTTTGCCTACGCCACCATCACAGCAATTAATTTACAGCAAACATAAATGCACTGCTCTCTCTCTATTTAATATGATGATACCACCAACAGCGTGTAGCAAATCACCCACCGTAAGTAACCTGTTCATATCTGCCTCCATATTGGAAATGGTCATCCTCTGCATAATGATATCAGTCACTCTGCGTTCAAGTAATTGCCACTTCATCCTGGCTGCCTTCGAGGAGTAAACTCTGCTTGTCACCGTTTTCCGCTGATATTTCTTGCTGTGATAAATTCAAGAGAAACATACAGCTAAGTGTGAAGTAGTCCAATCACACATTTGAATGCGGAAATGACCAGGCCAGAATATTTTTCGTGGACAACTTAAAAATTTCTTGCAGTTTTTCATTGCACCAGACAGCTACCTGCACCCAGCCCTGAACTCTACTGCGCTCTAAAATATTGCATTTGACAAACAGCTATCAAACACTGTGGCGTCTTGTATGATGCACCATCGAAATCGAATGCCACCTAAAAGCAGGTCTCTATTTAACAAGAGGATCTGTTTCAAATCACAGTGTAAGATCACCAATAAATCCAATACATTAAATTGTGTAATTGTGTTTTGCAACAAGTTTTTCCTTTGTTTGGGGGGGGGGGGGTGGGGTGGGGGTGGTGTTTGGATTTTTTGGTTTTGGTTTTTTTTTTTTTTTGTTGTTGTTGTTGGTTGGTTTTTTTGGTTGTTTTTTTAACACTTAGGAATACTGCAGACATTGCACCACTAAGGGCATTTCTCTTTAAGAGCAGATTAACTGGATTTTGAAATTTTAGGGTTTCTTAATGTGACTTGTTCTTTAATGCCATTTTATATTATTCCACACTGCCTTAAATACACAACTCAAATTGCATTTGATAATGGTAAAATGCCCATTTTATGAGCATTACATGACAGCAGTTTGAAAAACAACTACTACAATATGTATCGTCACAAGATTATCTGCTAGAAAGTCCATGCAATACTCAGTTCTCTCAAGAGATTATGAAACGTTTTTAATCCTTACGCTGTTCCATTTGTTGCAGTTACAGATAACGCTTGAACCCTTGCAACAGGAATTCTCATTTTCTGCTGTGCTGCTGTTCTTGAGCCATCGTGCTCAACTGATGAACTAGAACTTGCTTCCTGTATAGGATGCTCAGGCAGGCTCAGCTTACGACTGACTTTTCCTGCCACTTTATCAGACAGAGGCCTTACTTGCCGACGAAGGGCTGTAACCTGAAACAGAGTGCAGAGATACGATTACCTCTCCCCAAAACTGCATTCGAAGTTACAGCAATACAATATAATTCTGTTTTTAAAGATGCATTACTGTTTTACCACAATACCTCTTCAGTTTTGCGACGCAAGATAACTTCTTGATTTCTTTTCTGAGCTTCCAGAAGCTTGAGCTGATGCTGTGAAAAAATACAAGCAGCACATGATACTTTTTCCATTATCTGCCACCAGGACTGTGTTGTACAAAAAAAGACCTTTACACATTAATACAAGTTTGCAAAACTGTTGTGACATGAAGTGGTCAAGTCACAATTGTTTCTTACTCTTTCTAGTGTATCAATTCTCTATCAAAAAGAATACTTCCATGCAGGCAAGGTGGTAGTTACCAGTTTTGTGAAGATTCACTAAATAAAATAATACCAATATACATATTCAATAAGCCTTCTATTTTCTGTTGCACTTCAGACAGAAACTAGGAACTGAGTTATCATAGAAGTCAAAACACATTATGTGCCTTTTGACTGGTGAAAATATAGAGGTTCATACCCGCCTCGGTGAATGCATATACACATGCTGTGTGCCTGCAAGCAGATGCACTTCATAATGATAGATGCTTATTCCAAACTAAAGTTCTTTATCTGTCAAATTACCTCTCGCTTGCGTTGCTCCTTTTTAAGCTGTGCAATCTCTCTGTTTCTTCTAGATTCAGTCATTCTAGCTTTCTCCTGCTCTTCTTTCATTTGTTTCATCAAGCGAACCTGTAAAGAGGTCATCACTTAGAAAAGCCGTTTACACTCAAGTGCTGCTCCCTGCCACCACTCATATAGAATTTCTTCTTCAAATTGCCATCTTCCAGCACATTACATGCTTTTAGCAGTTTACACCTCCTCCATCTAACGTGTCTTCTTCACTCTGTGCTGAGTAACAGCCAATAAGCAGTGCAAGCGTCTTCATGTTTGATACTGTAATTTCTGTTCATTAAGCCGAAAAGCCACCCCTCTCCCCCAGGAATAGCCTGGTCTTTGTATCTTTTCTGTTTTCAGACTTCTGAGCAGCTGACAGCAAGAACAGAGTTATCTGATAGGTAAATGCACAGGAGATTTCAACCCATTTTTCAGTGAAACACTCATTGTACAACACTTCAATATACTGAAATATACCTTGGTTTTCTTCATCTCTGTCACCTCCTGCTGCAATTTCTTCAGTTGCTTTTCATATTGAGACTGATTTTTAAGCAATCGTGCATGTTCCTTTTGCGCTGTTTGAAGCCTCTGTAGTTCTTTATTCATGGCTTGGAGTTTCTTTTCATATTCTGACTTGATTTTTTTTGCCTTTTCTTCTGAATAGGTCTCTACAGAACCTAGAGCAAAAAGGAGTTCTTAATCTGCTTTTGTTTAGGATATTTTCACTTTGCCAGCCACAGCAGATGACTGCTTCCTCTGCTTTTAGCATTTTCTTCCAAAAATTTTGTCTCTAGCTCCTATCACCTCCACTGCTTCGAACCTTTCACCTTATCTGTGTTCTTGGATAAGAGATCAAGTATTAGCACTTTCCTTCTGATTTTGTTTTGCACTAGACAACAAATATGTGAGTACATGAAGACACAGACACACAGGTGCTTGTTCACACATATGTGCACACGGTCATAACAACAGCCCCAAGAGCCATCAAGCCTAGTATTCCTTTTCTGGCACTGAACAAACAGGAAGGTATAAGGAACAGTAAGGGAACAGCAAAAGCATGTAAAGTATAAAGCGTATATAGTATATTTTTAAAAAGAAAGCAACAAACAAAATACTTCCCCCAGTACTCTTCCCAAGTTCGCCTACTTGTGGCTTACAATTTCCTGAGCCAGAGTTAGTTTTTCACTTCCACACGATTACATATTGAAAAAAGTTTGGTCAGTAAAACATCTCTGCAAGGCTGCCGATCCTAGTTCTTATTTTTATGCAAATCAAGAGAAAAAGTACTTTTAATTCAGGAACTATGTTAAAAATGAGAACTCGTAGAAAACTGAAAATGCTTATTCAACCAAATCAAATACCAGTTAGTAGCCGGACCTTTGTAAAAAAAAAAAATCCCTCTCAAGTCTGGTAGAAATTAGAATGAGTAAAGTATGATTCATTGGCTCTATGGGTACAAACCTACTTCTGTTTTCTGCAATTTCTTATCACATTTGAAAAATTGAGGGAAGTAGTAAACAATTCAATTTGAATATCTTACACAACATCTAGATTTAAGTGATTTTGTACTTCTTACCCAAGTTCTGAAGAACCTGATCTCTTTCAAGCTGCGTGTCTCGAATCTTATGTTGCAGCATCATTAGTTTCTCTTCATATTGTTTTTTCAGTGTTTGCAACCTCCGCTGGCTGTTCTCTAGCTCATCTATCAGTTTCTGCTTAATGGCTATTTCACAGGTGATATTTGCCAAGTCAGCTTGATAATTTTCTGAAATAAAAAGTTTTGAGTAATGAAAAATTAAGACTTCTGTTCAAGTAACAACGAGGATCACATAAGTTTAGATACCCCCTGCAACATCAGGTTTATTTCCCAACATGTAAGTTGTGCACAGCGGAATTCTACACAAAGCACAATGCAGAAAGTGAAAGTATTATATGCAGTTCATGGTAAAGTCTCCTCCTTGAATGCTCTCCCCATTCTAGAACTGGGAAAGTGGCAGGGGAAGATACCTCTCATTGGATCACAGTTGCCCATGTGTTGTAATTCCTCACCTTTAAATCTTAACATCAGCAATCTGTCCTTCCTCCTACAAAAGTTGCACAAGCTGTGAGACTTCGGTCGCATCTCAGGGCTGGAGAATAATTGCCATTCATAAACCCAGCAGATTATAAAAGGAAAATTTGATTGCTGGCAGACTCTAAGGGGAGGCTTTCCTTTCTCTAGCTCTTAGAAAAATACAGTCAAAATTCTGAGAAGAGAGGAGCCGCCTCAATCATGGAAGTGGAACAGTGAAGGGAATGAGAAAAGGAGGAGGAAAAAGTAAGGAAAAAGGACTAATGCACATGCTAATTTATAAAAGTTTAATTAATTTCTGTAGTCAATTATGTCCTTTTTTTGGTTTAAGATTATGTGCTCCAGAATAAAGATGTCAGTTGAAGAGGGTTTGGTGGGTTTTTTTTCCAGGTACTGCAACTCCTGCTAATGGTCTCTGTGACTCTAAAACAAGAAGGAACCAACAGACTTGGTTTGCCCATTTAGCCCAACTCACATGAGAGGATTGCTGTTGATGCTCTCTCCGACTACAGCAGTCCTAATTTGTATACCACACATAAGCCAGTGCTTAACATTTTTACGAAAAGTCACAGCCTCTGAAAATGAAGAAGGCTGATGGGACTCCCAGCCTCTCAAAATTAAATTCTACTCATTTCTAAATTAGGTGAATGAGAGCTATCACCTTGGTGATTAGTTCCGAGACATAAAAATAAACCAGTACTTAAACCTTATGCTTTGGATAGTCTAACTAAGGAAGAAATGTGTTACCAAACATCTTATGGCCTCTGGTCAATTCTAAAGCCAGTACTGAGGCACTTGATCAGATGTATATTACATGTTTTAGTACCATAACCAGGAAAGAATTCACTGGACATACAATCCACAGAGAATTATGGACAGTGGGTTGAAAGCACACACTCTTGCCTACCACAACCCAAGGAATGACAGATTTTGTAAAATTCTACAAACTATTGCACTGACATCACCTTTTTCATCAGAGTCAGAATCCGATTCATCTGAGCTTTCGACAACTTCCATGTCATCTTCATCCTCATCATCTTCCTCTTCTTCATCCTCATGATCGCTTACTTCTTGAATCTCTTCCTGTAAAACGTACAAAATAGAAAGATGTTGAAGTACACCCTACACTTTTCCGTCTCCCAGTCACTTGGTGACTATCACTGTGAAGCCACGGTATTCACCTGACCCATTCCTAATTTCACACAGAATCACAGAATGCCCTTGTAAATGTAAATCTTTAAACAGATATGTAAATCCTTAAACATACAATGAACAAATAAACCAAACACTTCTAAATACTTACTGCTTCCAATTCATTATTCTCTCTCTCTGAAGTGCCTTTTTCATCTCTTTTCTCCTGCTCGTTATCTGTGTTATCTTCTTTAACACTAGCAGAAGAGGCACAGAAACAAGATATTCACAAACTGAAATGACATGTTCTTCCCATCCCCCAAACCAATACAGTTGTAATTCCAAATAAAGATGAAAGCCAAAGTGAAGTTAGACAAATGTACAGGTGTTGGGCATGGGTAAAACACAACTTCCAATCTCCCGCAGATAATAAAATAAAGCTTAGTTACTCCTAATCTTAACTTGCAAAATAATATTAATGATTAGCACATTGTTTTAGGGCATATTGCACAACTGGGACAATCAGAATACACATCTTCATATACTACAGCAGTACTCATTTTGCATGGAAGTTGCAGTGTACCCAGAACAGCTTTCACAAAACAAAGAATGAACATTGTGTGCAGGTACAACATCCAAGTATTACTACACTCTCAAGGTGTAACAGAGCCTACTGTGCTTGCAATCACCTGAAAATTTATGCATAAGTCTTAAACAATATCCTAACTTATCATACTATAACTACTCTCGATCAGTTATCTACTTTGACATCAAGGGAATGCTCAAAATAGGCATTGATACAAAACCCAAAAGAGTTGAAAAATGCTGAAGTTTTCCAATAGGACTGTCCAGCTGGAAAAGAAACCTTTCCCAACTATTAAGATCACTTTTTAGTACATTTCCATGCTTTTGTTTTTCAGACTATGGTTCAAAACTTATTTAAAAGCCAAGTATCTGTATATTCTTTCCTATCTTGGCAACCTGAACTGTAGTGATGGCTTATGCAAATTACGGCAGGGGTTTTTTGGTTTTGTTTTAAAGCTTTGGTGTAGTAGCCATTAGGACAAGTTTTAACATTTTTAAGTGCATATTTGAGATGTCACATGCAAATGTAAAATTCAAAAACCAATCGCACTCTGCAAATTGTCATGGATCAAATGTCAGTTCCCTCTAGCACTACATGTGCAAAATCCAAACCATCCCCAATAGATGGGAAATCATGACAGAACTGGGATAGACACCATAGGGGGTAATAGCAAAAAAACGTGGTTAGAATTGCCTAAAGTGGAATCCACCTTACCTAACTTCAGCTACATAAAAGTTTGGCAAATTATGTACTGTCACTGATCAGGAAGGGTAACTAGAAATGCATGTTTTTCTGCACTGACACCAGAAGCAGCCCAGGCTCGAGATCTAACTCTTAGACAAATCCAATTCTCAGTGAAGTGACAAGAAATGTCAGTAGATTCGAAACACTATAATTTGGCAAGTGACACCTAAAAGCCACCTTTAAAACAGATATCTACTCTGAAGAGAGCCAGTTAAGTAACAAAGTGCTCCTGCGCACACATGATTTTTGTTATACTATTTTTTAACCTGTTCAGTGATAACTGGTTCCTTCTGCCCCACTTATCACCAGCGAAACCAAATCCAGCTACAGCTGACCATGAGCAAGACAGAAAGATTTTGCTTAGACTGTATGAATCCACGCAGCAGCCAGGGAGGCTGGAAGTAAAACGTCTAACCAGATTTGTACAGAAAAATATGCCAAACAGGGAACACTAAGACATGCAATCTCATTTCCACAGATTCTCAGCTCACTCAGCCCACAGTATGTTCTGTTTTATGTTGGTTAATAAGCCTAGGTGATAAAAGATCCTAGCTGCAATGCAGACTGAGGCAAATCCCTAGTTTCCCTTCTGCCCGCACGCAGCACAGAGCGCACCACTACAAGGTATTTGTCTTCTGCCTAGTAAAGGGGAGAGCCAGGAGGAAGGAGAGCCAGCAGCTCTCCCAGGCAGAACTGAACTGCTTAATTTGCAGGCTACTCATCTGTGGATTCACAACATCCCCAGGAATTAAGTGGAGGCTTGGGGGATCAAAGTAGACAGCTGAAACATAAAAGCTCCTTTACTTTCATTTTTAATGACAGTATATTTCTCTTTTTAGACCCCTCAACTGCTCTCTGTGACTAACTACGTTACGTACTACTTTGGCTGAAACTGAATGGAAGGAACGGTCAAGGATTCAGTCACATGCTTTCAAAAATAAAAGAAGCAGACTGAGGTGTGAAGGTCTAAGACTTTCTTGATCTCACATGCCAAAATTATTGTTGTCGTATACTGCCTGCTATATGTGTCATACCATGTGAGCTACTGCACCTTCCTCCTGCCTTTCATTCCGTACAGGCCATGCAAGAACAAAATCTACTTAATTCTATCGCAATTCCCAAAGGTACCACCTCCCCACAAACACTAGCTCAACACTCTGCAATCCCAGAGCCAACCTCAATTCCACAACAGGGGTTTCTTCCAAGTTAAAACACTTATTGAAAGTGAAAACACAGGAAATAATTCTGAAAAGCCAAATGAACTACTCTTGAAGTATTTATGAATCTGCCCAACTTATTTTCATGTATGACAACCAGTTAATTGAAATGACAGGTAATTAAAAACCTGGGAAATATTCCAACCTTCTTTCTTCTTGACTGCTTTCCTCAAGTTTCTGTAGCCTTCAAAAGCACGAGGTACAGTATTGGAAGGCCAAGCCAATGAAGGACAAACCAGACAGTGAAAAGCAAAAGTGATAAGAAGGTAAAAAAATGATATATGAGCTCGTGGAGTTTAAAATGAAATTTTAAAAGATACCATCAAGAGACAACAAGTAGTAAAAAGGCAATACATTTTGCACAGTTGGAAAGTAAACAGAAAACAAAGAAGAAGCATTTGTAGGTTAACTAATCTGTCACTGTCAACAATTGTAAATTCAAGTTACACTAAGAAAGAAGTTTTAGATATAGACAATGTATTTCACTGAGAATTATTTCTAATACGAATTCAAAAAATCACTTAGTTCTTGAAAAAGCTTTCTCCTCTTTTGCCATTTAAAATTGGCAGGTAAAATACAAAAAATTGCAAGAAGTACTGCCACATTGAACCAAAGTTATATAATCTCAGGAATACGTCAGGAAAAAAAACAATGCACTAGTTCTATATATGCTGATAACATTTTAATATAAAATAGTAATGAAAAAAATTTAGTACTGATATTCTAAATTATATATTCTGAATATAAAATCTTCAAACTGCATTTTTTTTGGGGGGGTGTAGTTTAAATAAAAAGCAGAAAACTGCAGTTTAGTTTTATGGGATTCAAAAAGTACATGCCAATGATTGCTTGTTATTTTTTAATAAATTAACAAAACATATGCATCAGAAGCAATGAGATGGACAAAATGTTAGTATTTTTACTTGTACTTTTTCCTCTTGAAGAAACATGGATGTATCAGTAAAGAAATGTCTGCATGACATATATAAGTGCAGAGATGGCTTAAATTTCAACAACTACTGGTATTCCTCATGTTCCCATTATAAGAAAGTTTTGAGCAAGAGGTTTTGTTTTGCTGCCTTTTCACCTTATACTGCCTGTCATCTTCCTTCAGTATCAGCCAGCAGCTAACATGCTGAACCCCATGTAATTTTATCACTAATTTAGTTTAATAAAGGTTAGGGAAGTCAACAGACAGCAGCCAAAAAAAGGTTACCAGGTACCCTAAGGCTGAATAACAATTGAAAGGGACATGGGAGGTTTGTTCTGGAGCTTCTGGCGAATAGGTCGCACTGTGGGACACCGCAATCGAGCATGTCAGTATTTCAGTAGCCAAAACATTGCTGCTGTGTAAACTGGTTCTAATAAACTTTATGACAGATGCTTATTAAAGGCTACAGATGTATAGCAGTACATACCTGCTGCTCATTCAGAAACTGGCTCTTAGATCTTCAGGCTAGCTCACAACAATTTAGGTAAGTTGCATGTGCTTAAAATGACACACCTTTCATAATGCTGACCCATAACCAGGAAACAAGCAGATCAGGAAAGGTAGCAGATGGGGCGGAACTAGTAACTAGGCTTACCGATCCCATTTGAATATGCTAGTCAGACAACTTTAAAAGAACAGCAACCCTAAAAAGAAATAGTACAGTAAAAGCAGCTAAATGCCTGTAGAAGACAGAAGTAGAGCAAAGAATCCTGTCAAACTGCAGGGCAAATTGTCCCTTTGCTATACATTAGTATACCCATTGCCAATTCCTGACATTTCAATTGAATAAAAATTCACAGTGACATATTCTGAACACGGACTTTGCACTTCATTAATGAGGCAGAAGCACTCCATAGGTAAGAAGTATGGCTTTATGCATAATCCTTCAAATTCTAACATTTCTTAGCTTCTAAGGAATTTCTCTCCTAACATATGCACCTCAGAAATTTATAAAATTTATTACAAAGTGGTCTGCAGATGGACCAGGAGATAGATTCAAACCTTGCCAGCACTTTGAAGAGCATAACGCCATTCTATAGAACGTAAGACCCACATTAAGATAGAGGCTGGACCATCAAAGGTCTCTCCCAACTTTAATTTTTCTGTGGTTGTCTAATTCTATAATGCTAGGATAAAAAAAAAAAAAAATCTCAAAAATAGTTTATGGTAACTAGTCCCTACTTCTGGATCAGACCACTTGGCTATCCCGTTCACAAGATTATTGTCCTAGTGTAAGCAAATATGACTGGATGCAGAAGCTTCCTTCAGAGAAAAAAAAAAAAAAAAAAAAAAAGAAAAAAAACCCAAAACCACACAACCAAAATGGACAGCCATGCGTTTTACTTACTACTGTATGTAGGGTAAAACTTCCAAATGTTTTTTTAAAGTGATCCTCTCCTACAATAACAGATATTACTCAATATAGGTAGTAACCTTTATCCATTGTTTGGACACAAACCTACGTGCTACCTAATGCTGAGCCCCCAACCTAACAATTAGGGCTCTAGCTAAGCATGTATTTAAATGCATACTTGATTTTAAAATGTATCGAAATACACAATATCAAATCTCTTTGTTCTTGCATTTATGGTTAAAGAACATGGTTAAGTGTTTGGCTGAAGAGAGGACAGAACATTCTGCTGATCTCATTTAATACTTCTATCCTCCCCTCAAGTTCTTACAAACATGAGACAAAACCTAACAAAATCAAAAGTATGAGTTTCCTGAAAAAGGATATGCAAAGGAAGAAATTAGTTATTAAAATAAGTATTCTCTACAAGTATCAGACATTTTTGTGGTGAATGGATTTATAGATACAGGAATTCAAATCTACTCGATACTTTGACTACATTTCAGGCTTATACAGTTTTCATTTTACTCTAACTCATAGAAGAAGTCTGAAGGACTATTAGTAGAAAGTGCAATAGGTTAGAAGTGTGGACAATTTCAAGGAAAAGGGAAAGATCTCTAACGGAATCAAAGTCCTGGAGTACACAAACAGACCCTTGCTGTACTAACTGCTGTCTGAACAGGCATTTATATCAATGACTATGGGCATTTTAGTAGATGAGAAGTTGGACAGCAAAAACCAGCAAAGCATGATGTTGCAGAGAATTAGGAAACCTCAAATTAGAAACATTCATAAAAGCAGAAGATAAAGCAAAAGAAGCCATTCCAAGAGCTACCAAAGAATTCCCAGTTATTCAGAATATCTTTTCTTCAGAAAGCTGTTTCAGTTTTGACATATGGTAGAAAACAGTTTATTATTTTTGTTTTTGAAAACTTCTGTTGGGTTTCAGATGCATTTCAGAAAAAAAAAACTTAAATATCAAAATTTATGGAGAGCACCTGCGCTTTTACCATTGTGCATAACCGTGCAGAAAAATTCATTACAACAGAAACACTCATTCTACCAATACTGCGTACTTCACTGGAAGAAAAGATGCAAAAGAAAAATGTGTGTAACTTCAATGTGCAAAAGGGTTTAAAGGAACAGTAGTGTAGGATCCAAACCCACACAGCAACAACAAATGAAGTTTAAAGTCTCAGTGGTTAAAAAAAATACACCTCTTTACTAATAAAGAGAAAACAAATAGTATTATAATTTATACACCACCTCTTTTTCTTTTTTCTTTCTTTTTTTTTCAGCTTTTCTAGATCTTTCTTGGCTATATCTAGAATTTCCATTGTCTCTTTCTCTGAAGAAAGCATAGAAGCAGAAAATGCTGATGGTCCACCAAAGTACGTGGATCTTGTTGAAGCTCTTGACAAGTTGCGTCGAAGATTTTCATTCACTGCTTCACTTTCTAATAATTTTGCTCTTAAAAAAAAAAAAGGCAGAATTGTAGATCACTAATCATACGTATTGCTATTGCATGAGATGTATACTCTTTAGCATCCATAACTGTAATGCATTACCTTCAGTCTAAAAAGAAACTATAAACCAAAGTGAAGTCTCACAAAATACAGGTGTAGTAAATACTTTCATGAGACAGTTTTACACAACAGTTATGTATATTGTACATATATCATATACTGTAGACAGAATGTATATAAATGTCTGTCTCAACATACACACAGCTATAGATACAGATACACATCTGCCTACTTATACACGTCACACTAAAGCTACAAAAGAGCTCTAACACTAAGTGGGTATAGGCCAGATTATTTCTTGGAGGTGTACCATGAAAAAAAAATTGAGAAAAAAAAATATCTGGAATATTTAAAACTTTTTTTAATTTAAAAAGGCAGCAGATGCTTTTTTTTTAAAACACTAAATTGTAACAAGTAATTTATCAGTACTATCATTTATATACGAAGCTATGAAGTTATAAAACAATCGTTGCAAGCTTTGCTGTCCTTTGTGCAACAATATCAAGTTATCATCATTATTTAGGTAACATCTTACTTTTATTTCTACTGTCAGCTTCGTCTTTAACATTTTAATTTTTTGTGGCCACGAGCAACACCAGATGGTCTTAAAAGCTGAAGGACCACCGTCCTAAAGTTATCCCCACACAGGAAAACAGCGGAAGTATTTACTTATTAACACTTTTGTTATTTTTAATTTTTATTAAAAAAAGTTGTTCAAATATATATTACTACCTGAGATCTTCAATTTCCTTGATATAATTATGAATCATGTTGCTAATTTCTTCATTTCCTTCTCCTTTGAAGAACAGAGAGAAAGGGGGAAGTGGGGGAAAGAGAGAAATTGAGAAGGGATGGTAACAGTATAAATATCCAAATACAGCTACTAGGTACAAGGTACCAGGACAGAGAAACGGTCATATGGGATACGCATTTAGATCTTATCTGATTTGTAAAATACATTTCCTCCTTAAGGTGCATTAAGTTTTTCGTTCCTGTGTCATATGATCAGGATTATTACAAGTAACTTTTTCTATCTTTCTCATTTGTTTTCCATATTAGCATCTTTTAACAATGCATGTGCTATAAATCAAAAGTAACCAGACAAACAGTGCACAAAAAGAACAGTGCAGTCATGGTAAGCCAATTGGGTAATTATTGTATGAGACGAAAAGCAAGACAACATTCACCCATCCGTGTCCAGGTCCTCATCCAAAGCAAAATATTTCAGTCCATGTAAAGCTAAGCATACAAGTAATTCCTATCCAAGGGTATTATTTCACATTTCACGTTGCTCGTAGTCCTAAATGAACGGTCAAATCAGGGTATCAAACTATTTCTATTATTAGAAGTCTCCAGAAAGAGAGGCAAGAATTAGATGGGGGCCTATCCCTGCCAAAGCAGGTCTACATTGCAGTTACAAAGGCATAACTTCATTCCAAGGGACCTGTGAAGCAAAACCAAATAACTGACTGAAGTTCGTGAACTTATTAAGCACACACGCACTACGCACCCACAGCATACCTGCTCTGGCTAGCACTTGATTAGCCTGATCGCTCATAAGTTGTGTTATTCTGGCTCTCAGTGCATCAATGGTCTCTTGCATTGCTTTAATTCTAACACGCAGGTTGTTGTTTTCTGTTTGCAGCATTGCATTTTCATGAAACATGTCATTGATGCTTTCAACACCTTCTTCATCTATAATCCTTTTACCCTTAAGAAAGTAAATACGTTTTATTACCAGTAAAAGGCTGGCCTATACATGAAAAAAAATTTAACTTGGCAAAACAATCCACAGATTACTTGAAATTCCCAATAAGACACTTGTAGCAAAAGATAATCTTCTCTCAAAAAATGTAAAACAATGAATAAATAGATAGTTTTCAAAACATTGATGTCTGGCCAACACCTTAGCATTTGCATGCTGTGTAATTCCATCTTAGTCTGAAATACAAGCTCTTGAAGAGGTTAAAAAATTAGAAGATAATTCTTTATCAAATGAGGATACTATCAAGGATAACAATGGACGAGGGCGCTGTTTGGCAACCATATTTATTGCTTAAAACATTATTTCTTAAAAAATTCAGAAAGAAATGGACATTGCGTAGCATGAGTATTCGGCTCACACAATTTAAAATGTATTTTTAAAAACATGAGTTGTTTTAACTGTCTGTTAAGTTTTTAAGAGCAGCACACAATAACTGTTCACTTCTTTTATGTCCCAAACTAAATTCTGGTCATTTTTGCTTCAGAAGTGACTATTTCTCATTGCTGAGCATGACAAGGTCAATTTTTGCCTTTCAAAAAGCAAATAGCATGCAGCATCTGTTGGTGTCATTGGCATTCATTGATGTATCTTCTCTCTGGGGATGCAATCTAAGCTTTCTAAAAACATTTGGTAACCACTGGAATTAGAAGTGTTGTTTAAGCTAGGGTTGCTATTCACATTTTTTTTAGCGTATAAAGTAGAAGTAGCCAAGAGAAAAACAAGCTGTAGAACTATAAGCATTTTAAAGCAGAAGTATTAAGAGGATAAACTTACTGTTTTGTATTCCATAAGTTCCATCTGTAGCCGTGTAATCTCACTGCGTAAAGCATTTATTTGTTGACTAGCCCTATCCTGATTAACCATCACCTTGTTCTTGATGTTCCGCGCCCGGTTGGCATACTTTAACGTGTTCAAGGTTTCCATGAAGTCTCGATCTGAAGGGCTCACACACGCTATCATGAGTGTTTGACTGCAAATTACATAGGTCAGCATTACACATCAAGAACAAAAAGGGTAGAGAGAAGCTAACAAGTCTTCAGAGGTAGAAGGTGAAACAAGAATAGTGACTTCATAACACCTGGGAAAATATTCCTCTAACTCACATTAGAAGACTGTCAGCTACAAAGTTCAGTGCTGTTACATCTCGTATCACCCCAGCATAGCACAGGAGATGACAGATCATTAATTGTTCTACATGTAAAGTTATAAGAGCAATTAATTGGTTCCTAGAAATGTTTTTCAAATTATATCCAGTTTCTCTAACCATATGTAAACTGAGATTTAAGTCCTTAAGATCAACCTAAAGTCCTACACAGTGATTTGAATCATGCAGTAGTCAACCTCACTCATTAACTCCTGAAGTTCCTACCTACTTAATCTGAAAGTTGCCTGAAGGCTCATCTTAGCTGTCCATGCATGCACACACAACTGCCTAAGGTACTTACTGTTTACCTTGGGTTCTACCAAGATGCAAACTGCCTAAGTTTTCCACTGCAAATTATCTCCTGCTGTCCAAAAGAAGCCCAAAAGCCAGTACTCACCCTTAGTACATCTGGCTATAACTATTTATTACATGTTTCATATCACCACTGCTTAGAGCATTTCCACAAAAAGCAGCAGGACCTGAGCCCTAGGCCTAAGAGGGCTACAACCAACCACCTTCCTTTCGGGTTCCTACAACACTGTCTAGCCATCCCATCATGGGGTACGCAGGGTGGGAACGTAACTCCCAAAGGAAAGATTGGGCAGACAGACCAGCAAGAATCAGTGGGACGAAAGAAGAAAAAGGCAAAAAATTCTTCACTCCAACCAAGTGGTTTCATCATTCAACAGGCAGATGGAGGAACCGGGGTCCCTTCCCTCTCTCCCTGGAGCACATTCTCATTTCACATCAGAGGAGAACAGCCTAGAGGGTTCAGAACCAGAGTTTCAGCTGTAGATCATACTCTGAAGGTGCCTACATGGCCTAAATGGAACAAATAGGGGGAAACACCTATATTCAATGGACTGAGTCCTCCCCTCCAGGTTTGGAGGGATTTGCTTCTCTATTGTACATTAAAGCTTAGGTGGTTGCATTAGGAAGAGTGCACTGTCTCCAGGGCAATGGAGTAATCTTTGCATTAGGCAGACCAGATTCTGATCTTCATTTTCTATAAGTTCAGACCAAGACAAACAAATTAATCCCTTCAACCCTTTGTGAGGCAAACAACTACCTTCACCATAGATACTGGGAAACTAAACTGGAAAGAGTAACTAGCTTGAGGATACAAGGAAGATGCAGTTTCAACAATTCTTCCTCAGACCTCCTGCGTACATGTGTGTCAATTCTCCAAACTGTTGGAGTTTAGTCCTCAAGGTAAGAATATGTGAGATTAAGAACAAATTTTTAATTCGGACATCAGGACTACTTGTGCTTTCAGTTGAGAATGGAATTACCTTTCCAAACCTTAAAAGACTGGTTCTGCTAGGTGTCTGTCTAGAAAACTGAACAACTTGAATTCCACTTTCCTATCTGAACTGTATAATAGACCAGGGTGGGGTTTTTTTAAAAAATAAAAACACAAAACAGAACACAAACGTGGTTTACTCTCTTTATTTTACCACTTCTTTAAACTGCTCCCCCCAGAAGTTATGAAAGTTTTCATTTTTCATATCATATGCTATAAAAATCCTTTCCAAAAACACCAATACTCCATTTTCTTATTTGAATAATTCAAGAAACATAAATGCTGCTTCAGAACTGTTACAGCATTATATCTAAACTCACCGTTATGGCAAGAATAGTACAGTGATACAATGTTTTCATCATTGTTAACTCAGAACTCACTGCAATCTAACCTGAATCACTACCAGTAAATCTTTAAGTGTTTGCAAAAAAGAAACAATGTGGACTGTAGTATCTAGGGTGAAATTTGGAGTACTACAGAAACAGGCTAACAGAAATCTAATAATATGATTTCTCAGAAGAAAAACCTGCATATTTATTAACATTTAGCTTTCCCAAGCTTTTTGGTTGCCAAAGCATGGATAAGAAATTTTTCATATTATGTTAATGCATATAACTTCATTAACAGCAAACTGCTAATTTGACATGTCTCAGCATGTATTTCACCTGGACAAGCTCAAGAAGTGGGCCCATGTGGACGTCATGAGGTTAAACAAGGCCAAGTGCAGGATCCTGCACCGGGGTCAGGGCAATCCCTGCTATCAATACAGGCTGGGGGGGGGAAGGGATTGAGAGCAGCCCTGCTGAGAAGGACTTGATGAAAAGGTGGATGAAAAGCTGGACATGAGCCAACAATGTGCACTCACAGCCCAGAAAGCCAACCACATTCTGGGCTGCATCAAAGGAAGCGTGGCCAGCAGGTTGAAGGAGGTGATTCTCTCCCTCTACTCCATTCTCATGAGACCCCACCTGGAGTCCTGCATCCAACTCTGGAGCTCTCAGCACAAGAAAAACATAGACGTGTTGGAGCAGGTCCAGAGGAGGGCCGCGAAGACGATCAGAGGGCTGGAGCACCTGTGCTATGAGGACAGGCTGAGACAGTTGGGGTTGTTCAGCCTGGAGAAGAGAGTGCTCTGGGGCAACCTTACTGCAGCCTTTCAGTACTTAAAGGAGGCCTACAGGAGAGACGGGGACAGACTACTTAGCAGGGCCTGTTGCGACACGACAAGGGGAAATCACATTAAACTAAATGAAGGTAGATTTAGATTAGATTTAAGGAAGAAATCTTTAACAGAGAGGGTGGTGAAACCCTGGAACAGGTTGCCCAGAGAGGTGGTAGGTGCCCCATCCCTGGAAACATTCAGGTTCAGATTGGACGGGGCTCTGAGCAACCTGATGTAGTTGAAGATGTCCCTGATCATTGCAGGGGGTTAGACTACATGACCTTTAAAAGGTCCCTTCCAACTCAAATGATTCTATGATTCTATGATCACATAAATAAAAAGAGGTGGTGGTGGCAGGAGGTGTCCACAAATTTAACATCAGACAGAAACAGACAGAATATATCTGAATATCCTCATAAATGCTCTAGGACAGCATTTGCTACCTATACGCTGTACACTAAACTTTGCAATTTCTTCTAAAGAACAGCAGGGGGAGAAGTGGAGCTGTAAAATGGGAAAACATTGTGGAGTCAAAATAGTATTTCAATAAAAGTGCAATTTTAGAAGTGTTCTGAAAAAATGCTCATTAGCTAGTGTAGATATAAAATTTATTCTAGCAATGCTATTTGTAGTTGTTTCCAGAAAGAGCTTAGAAGAACTATGCTCTTCATTTCTGCTGATTATTTTTTTTTTTTCATAATTCTCAAGTTTCTTCCTCCCCTTAAGCACTTCTGAAAATTCTAGCCTTTATTTTACTTCTTTTGTCTGGCTCTTTGCTTTTCCTCTCACTGCAGTGCTGCAGGGTGTTGTTGAAGCTATCTCTCTGAGGAGCAGAGCAACGATGTAAGAACTCTTCCACTTTTCCTTATTCCTTTGTGAATTATCCAGAAAACTTCCTGCCCTCCTAAAAATAGCAGTCAATGATATTGGATTAAATAGAGGAATAAGAGTACTAACTTGCTGAAGTATACTCAACTACACCCCCTTTTGTATTTGTTAGTGTTACAAATATAAAATTTGTATTGTTTTAACAAATTTATTAATGTTTGCTTAGACAAAGCTTCCAGAGACCAAAGCCTCTCTTCCTTGCCTGTGCAGTAGGTATGCAGAACAGGTTCATACAAACAATTCTAATGATACAGTAGTTTGTTTTTATTAGTCTCTAAACCAACATCAGATAACTGGACATATGCACCATGCCCTGAGATATACAACCTCTACAAAACATGCCAGTGTCTGTGGTAAACTGACTCCAAGGTCCTGCGATGGTGATCAGAGCAAGCAATTAAGCACCATTTTTAAAAAAAAAAAAAGTAACAAAAAACAATTCCTGAAGGAGAAACTCATCACAGGTTTTAACTGTGCTGTAATTACTAAGAATCTAACACAATAACAAAGTTTACCATTTATGCTGTCTATAATCTAAAGATGTCTTCATGGAAAGGACTTATCCTGGAAATGGTAGCTTCTAAGTAACTTGAAGCATCACGTCTAGTAAAGCTATAACAGCATTGAAAAGAAGGATGCAAAAAGCCTCTTTAAAATCTTTCCCTGCATGGCCAGCGTTTTCTGTGATGACAGTAATTTACCTTCGGAACCTCTCCCCAACAAAAAGAGTGGCTATTTTTATCATTGTTAATGTTTATGTACTTTCTGAAGATTACATACTCATTCATGTTCATTCACAATGAAATACATAAAGAGTTCTAGTTTTCATACCTGTTTCCCCCAAGAGAGTCTTGAAGTAGCCTGGTAAGCTTTGAATCTCTGTATGGTACATGAGTTGCCTTCTTACTTTTATCTCCCAGCGCACTTATTACATTGCCAAGTGCCAGCTATAACACACCAAATCATATAACGCACAAGTTAGTTTATGGCTTTTTTTAAAAAAAATAAAACTACTTGGGAACTGATTCTAAGATCTACATATTGTGAAGAAATGAATATGCTTATGGAAGTTAACATAATAAAAAAAATTCTGAAGATTTTTACATTTTACAGTAGACAGCTGTCTACTGTATCACTGTTTCACGCTATCAACAGTGAATCAGATGACTTGCAGTCCAGTATCTGCAAGCGCTTAGCACAATTTGTGTCCACTGTCTATTGATATGTCAGATACACGCTGAAGTTAGAACTACTTCATGTAACAAGCATTTACTTTTTATGATTATTAAAGCTGATCTCTACTTCTAGCAGTAGCTATATTCTTTTTAAAATTAATTTTATCAAATCTGTTTTATGCTAGATTTAGAATAAGATATGGGGAATTAATATTAAAAAAAAAATCAGAATTTACTACCTCTACAGATATGAAATAAGGAACGTCTGATGAAGATTTAAGCGTTTAGGACTTGAAATTACCTAGTCCATGGCTATCATATTTCACTGCTAAGAAAGAGTCTAATTCATGTTTACAAACAACCTAACATTTGGCTGTAAAATTATTTTTGATGTGCAACTGCATGTACTTCAATCAGATTATTCATATGCCAAATTAAAGAATATTCCTCTAGATGGCACCCTGTACGACCAGTTCATAGTCTTGAAAATGGTCTTAATGCATCCAGCAGTTGAAGAACTGCATACACACCACATTCTGCGACTTATTTGAAGTGTTTAAATCACTTTCAATCTGTTTCCCAAAGCTGAGGGCTGGAATTCACGGTAAATGAAAGTTTTGTGATCGTATAGAATATTACTTTTATCACACTGATTTTCACCTTCATGCATTTTGTATCCTATTTGTTAAGGATACTTCTATTCATTGAAACCCCCAAATTTCTTTTGGCTCTGTGCTTAAATCAATGATGAAATTGAACTGAATTCCCTTTCTCTTCCATACAATATCGTCAGAATAACTAGAGGAAATAAATACTGCTGTGATGGCGAGAGAATCACTAAGAAAGTTCTAGTTACAGAATACTTCTCTGGTACTACCACTAGACAAGAAAAAAAGGCATGTCTTCGCATATAAAATAAATAGGTATTTTTAAGTCTTAAAGAGAATTGCACAAGAGAATTCACAAGAGCCTCCACACAGCCAAGCAGCTCAAAACAAAGGCATGAAACTACAATCCTCACTGATAATAATTAGTTCTATTTTTCAGTGTAGTCATAATTAGATAAAACACTTAATACGTTTCATTAAAAAATGCCAGTACACAAACCAAAAAAATATGAAGAGATGCCATAAGTTAAAAATTGTATTTCTACTTAGAAGTGTTTTGCCTAGGGTTGGTTTTACATTACGTTTCATAATTATAACAAGAAAACCAGCATTTATTGATCAATGAAGCTTATTCACTGTCCACATTTTACATGCCTGTACTCCTTGCAAACTGCTTGTAATGTTCTTCAATTGTTTGGGTCTTGTCAGAAAAAAAATAAAAATAAAAAAGTTAAAGGAATATCTCTACAATGTATTTTAAAAGTTAGAGTAACTAATTGTATTTCACCACAGTTAGAAGTACTATAATTTGCTTGTTACAGTCTAGTGTAACTGAGAAAACATTAGCAAGCCAGAACCCATTAAGAATCAATATATGCTGTTACGTCTCACGCTACAGTCCTTGTTCTGCACATGATGCATTTCTACTTTAGGTATTACTAAAAACAAGCACCACAAGAAGGAAGAAAAGAGTACCAACAGCCTATGGCAACAAATTGTATAGTCTTACTAGTCCACAGTTGATAGAAATGCCTTCTTTTGCCCTTTCCCCTGTAGCTCCTGTTCGCTTTAACCTTTCAGATCCTGCTAGATCAACAAAATGGAACTTGGCAGTAAGAGTTTCAAATTCATTCATCTCAGAAGATTCAGATATTATCCTGTTATCAGTGGCATTATCCTGAAATAAAGAAGAATCCATACAGCTTGGTAAGATCTTTCACATTAACATTTGTCTACTGCAAAGTTCAATCAACAATTACTTACCAGACTACCTATTTGTCATGTCCACCTCCTTCCTTATTTATTCATTCTCTTATAACAACATCAATATCTCTCAAAGCCTGTCTCTATTTTAGTCATATCCAGTAATGTATCATTTTTGAAGACCCAGCTTTAGATTCACATGAATACCAATATACCAATTACTTCTAAATATGGGCTACAATTGTTTCAGGGCAGAGGAGAATACGCATATTAAAAAATACAAAACTCATCAACAAGTTGGGCAACGAAAGGTGTACCTCTCCTGGAATGCAAATCTTAAACAAATTCTCAAAGGAAACAGATTTTTAGAAAAGTAACAATAATATTACCATCTTAAATTAGCAGTTCATAAGCCTGCCAAATAACTGAAAGATATTTTGATTTTACACCTCTCTAAACCCCATCATCATCTTCCCTGTGGCGTGATTCTTCAGCTTTATTTTAGGAATTTTTTTTTTAAGTCTGTTTTCCCAGCAGCCAGTATTCCACCAGCACTTCTGACTTGACCAGGAAATACATGACAGGGGAACAAGGGAGAAAGAAGAGGTTCTTTTCTTTTCCACCCACCCAAGTAAGTTGAAATGACTGGCACCATCAGTGCAGGGAGTCTGCCCAGGAACACACTGCACTATGGGCAGGTACCAAACCCTCAGCCTCTTTCCACTTCACATCCCAAAGTACAGCAGTAAAATTAGCCTCTTTCATCAGATAATCCCAAGGGGTTTTTTCTGTCAATTAGTGTATCTGTACCAGGTACTGTGGAGATTTATTTTACTCTAAGTGTAGTTTGACCTGTTGCCATGAAAGCAACACTGAATGAGAAAAAATGTCTTTAAATCACTCAGTTCCTGACCTTCCTGCTAAGATACCCATTGCAGGGCAATTTCTACCTACTTGCCATGGCAGCATGTAATAGGCATGTATCAAGTGTATACTTGACTTATATTCACACAGCCCAATCTACAGGCTTTATTAGGAATGTTCTACCACAGTAAGCATGGATTGTTTTGGTTTTTTCTTTAAAAAAAAGCCTTGGGTATTCTGTGGCAGTGATCTTTGTGTCCTTACTCTGCTAGCCCACAGCTCCGTCCACTATTGCAAGGGGTTATGTGTGGCTGCAGACCAAACTGTTCTCACAATAATTAAACACTTCACGCTTCTCAAATGATCTCCTTTTGTAGCAGTTTCAGAAGAGATCAGGAATTGTGCCACTTCCAGGAGACTGGACTATTACAACTTTTCAACTATTTTGACATTTACGCTGCTGGTGGATCACTCTCTCTTTCCCAGCCCTCAAAGCGACGATTAACCCATCCTTTCTCTCTCGCTTATTTAGCAAGTCAAATGTACATCCAGAAACTTCTGAGAAGCACGGCCAGGACGGTGTGAACACAGGGCGAGGAGCAGCATGGCTGTGGACTGCAGCCCTGGCTGCCTGCCCACCCCAGACACCAGGACCATGCACAGAGAGACAGGCACAGAGCCCACACCGTCATCCCTGGAATTGCATTGCCCTAGTAATGAAGGTCTCCCAAAACTCTTGTCTACAGGTGGCAGCAACAACAGAAACTTGAGCGGCATCTCTCTTGGCCATCCAATAAGGGCTTACATTAATTTGTATTCTGGGAGCATTCAGAGGCCAGCGTCAGGTCTAATCTCTACTCTCCTAAATACTACAGGGAAAGAAGAGGGTGCTGTCTTCGGATTCAGGATCTAGCAGTGTCCTGCTCCAGACAGTCAAATTATCTTGCTCATATCTCCTAAAAAAGAAGGAGCAAAACATGTTTTGACACAAGGTGGAAGGTGGCCACCTGTTCCCCTAAAAAAGAGACAGGGCTAGGCCAGAGTCCTGCGGGTGGCTCAGCTGGTGGGGAAGGCTGCAAGTGCACCAGCGGATTGTTGTGCTGACAGCCCACAGGAAACGAGGAGTTCTCTCACTCTCCAGCTACACAGACGGTTTTCAACAAAACCTCCAAGCATACAGTGTCACTACGCAGTGACCAAGGTGCCCCATCAGGGATCCGAGCATGCTGCCACCCCTCCTGAGTGAGAGGACAGACAGCTGCCCACACCACCAGGTCCAAGTTTCAGCGTCAAAAGCGTGAAAAAGTGTTTTTAACAGGTATAAAGCAGGTCTACATACCACAAAGGATAACGGAGTGACCCTCATTTTGCCTGCAAATGATTATTTGTAGTGTCAAAATAAAAAAAAAAAAAAAAAAAAAGAACCCTCCCTGCCCCAAGAAAGCATTACAAATCCAGTTCACTGTTCCACATGCTTAAAAATGTGGTATCCATGTGTAAAATACTAGCCAGGTACTTAGGAGTTCACCAAAATATTTAAAATGTGATACTTTTAGAATAATCAAATTAAGTCCCCCTGAAACTACTACAGTTTTCAGTAGTATGGATTTATTCATAACTCTGCTCTTTACAAGATATACCAACAGCAACTAACAACTGAACGTTCACATAAAAAAAATCTTCTACAGAACACCTCTGTGTACATTCATAGTTTGAATTTCAGGTTAAGTGCATAGACTTAACAACACATCTGAACCCCAAATACATATTCATTTGAAATACATATACTAAGCTTCAGAATCAAATACTTTTCTACTTGTCCCTTGTTGGATATCAACACTTAATCTGGAATATTCAGGCATTTTCAGTTAGCTGACTGCAAGCTTAAACCAAATAACTACTAAGACACTTAAAAACGCTTTCCCAATTAAAGACAAATTACATTTTAACTTTCTTACTTGTGTATGTTGCAATGAAATACTGAAGAAAACGCTAGAGGAGAATGGGCAGGTTCATGTAAGAGACTGCAGTTTATTGTTCCCTCTGGCTAGAGAATGGTTACATATGCACAGATTAAATCAAATTATTATAATGCTTAGCAAACTCATTGAGCATGATGATGACTGTAGCATCTTTACTAAGTGCAATTCAAAAAGCAGTGGCTGCCAAAACCATATTCGCATTTTGAAAAATGGTCGCTAAAGTGAAGTTTAGTAACAGCAAAGATACGTACAGTGTTAAATGCAGGACAGACTCTGGTTTGACATAAGTGTATAGTAAAGATAGCATGTGATCGTGAGCTCTGAACATTCATCTGAGTGCTGGCAGTGGTTCGAGACAAAGCCCCCAGCTTCAAACACTGCATCATCTAGAAAACACACAAGAAGTACATTGCATCAATTGCAGTTTAAATAAAAATTGTTGCTATAATGCTTATTGTTTTACATATAAATAAGCTTTTTCTCTTTGCTATGATTTCAGTTCCTATATGCCAAAAAGCACAAAGATTCTTAAATAAGCAAACTAAAAGGGTTTTTTTTGTGGTTTCTGAAAGAAAATACTTAAATGTTTGTACCCCTCTTTTTACTGTCTCCTGGTAGTAACATAGCAATCCTCCTTCCATTCACCTGTGGCAAAAATTGACAACTTTTGTACTTTTTGTTAAAAAGTGTATAGTACAATAACACTTGTATTTAGATTTACAATGCACAGACACTTATGAATGGCAATTTACATCACACCAGTCATCATGAAAAGCTTTCCCATCACAGGAAAAACAACAAATTTAAGATTTAGGAGATTAGAATTACACACATGCCAAAATTTTGTCTCCCAGCAAAACTATACTATGAACAAAAGTCTGTTTCTAGCATTAAGTGAAAGCAGTATGCACTTAATATCAGACATTTGTCAGACTTAAGCCTACAGAAAATAAAGAAAATAAGAGTTTCAGCTAAACTCTAAAAACTTTAAATTGCCTGAGATGTAGATGTTAGCAAACATAACCTTTTTTTAACTGCTTATCAAAACAGACAACATTCGTAGAAAGCACTTGATATGTTACAGAGAAATTTATTTTCAATGATCACCTCCGATTCTCCATTCACAGTTCGGGTTGTAACACCCACTGTATAAATTCCTCCCGCTGAATCTTCATGTATTTTAATATTTGATTTTTTATTCTTTGCATCAATATCACGTGTGGTATCAAAGAGATCAAGAATTTCTTCATTGTAAAGCTGAAGAGAAAAGAAAAGAAAAAAATGTATATTACTTTAGGAATTCCTCCAAAGACTGACAAATCTGCGCATGGCACATACAGAAGGTTCTAAAAGTCCAAATGCCAAGGCTCTCAAAAAGGATGCTGTGAAGCATCCAAGCTTACAAGGACAATAGGATGATAGACAGAGCAGCTGCAAATTAAGTCATCTGCCTGCCTTATTATTATGCCACCCAAAGAATCACAGAATGGTTTTGGGTTGGAAGGGACCTTAAAGATCATCTAGTTCCAACCCTGTGCCATGGGCAAGGTCACCTTCCACTAGACCAGGTTACCGAAAGCCCCATCCAGCCTGGCCTTGAGCAGAAGCAGTGGTAACTTCCTCCACTTCGTCAGATCTGAGAGAAAATTCTTTGGTGGGACCAGGGAAGGGGAGGCACTTGGTGCCAGCAGAACAACTGCAGCAGTGGTTTCTGTGGCAGGCACATGCTGTCTTCAGGTTTGACCTTGGGCTTGGCTTTTGTTTTGTTGATTCAGTTGGCTGCACCCTCCTCCAAACACTTCAAACTCACTCCACTTGCTCTCCCTGCTATCACACCTTTTCTCATCTCCACTCTCACACATTAATAATTTTGTGTCTCTCATGCAGATGAGCTGTTCCTGCCCTGGAACGAATTTAATGTATAATAGTTTTTGTGCTGGCTGCTTATTATAGACACCAACCAGCAGGCCAAAAATACTATGCCATGGTTTCTTGAGCAGGGCTTTTGTACTTCCCTCTGTACAATGCCTACACTTCGGTGTTCCAGATTTAGATACAACTTTCAGGCACAATCATATGAGCAACAGCAACTATTTACCACATGTTTTAGGCAGCTTAATGTTTACTGCCTGTTTCACTGGGCCTCCTGAAGGTAAGTACATGTACATTTAGTGGTTTTCAACTCAGAATCATTAAAGACATCAGACTTTTAGGGGCAGTAAATGATGTGAGAACGGGCAGAGACATGAGAAGTTACTATGCATTTATCAATATTAGAAGAGATGGATTATTGTTTCATGCGAATGTTCTGGGGTTTAGGAAAGGGGTTTAAATCCAATTGAAGGCAAACATAAAAAAAAAAACACACCCAATGCAACAGAAAAAGCAGCATCTCACTGGGAATCTCATGGCTTAGGTCTCTGCTGATATACACTGGAACAGTTCCAGGGTCTTCAATTTGGTTATACCAATTCACTTCAGCAGACCATAAGCCAAACTGATTAAATCCCTGATCAACATCCCCAGGTAAAAGCTAAAGAACCACTGCAATAGATCTGTATTCACCCAATGTACTTTCTCATACAGTGAAAGCAAGAGGCTTTGTCCTCTCACAGTGAAAATCCATTGGAGAAGAAAAGGCTGCGTGATGCTTTTAATTCTTTACATAGTAAAAAGGAATTATATTTAATTATTAGACATAAATATTCTAAATAGGAGCCTTCTTACCAACATTTTACCTTGCTAAGTGCAAACAAATTGGTGCCACGATTTAGAGGATTCTGATAATGCACCCATAACTGCATGGGACTGCATATGCCTATCTTTTGGAAAAGTTAGCAGGAAAGCAAGGAGTTAAGACAGGCAGAGTGCAGCAAACTAAAAGAAAAGCAAGCAAGTAACAAACAGAAGTCATTGTTCCCAATAGTTATCCAGCTGTCAGACTTAAAAGTTATTCCAAAATAAAATGTTGCTTCAACTTGTTCAATGACTAAATTATTGTTTATGTAATCCAGCCCTAATGGTATGTAGGATGGAAGGAAGAGGATACTTTCTAATATAAGATTAGTGTACGATATGTAACTAATGAGAAAAAGCTCTTTCTAGGAAACTCCAGTTTAGCCTCAGTATGATAAAAAAAGATTTACTAGAAGCAGTGGCATTTTGTTAAAGGAGAAACTATTATATACATCATTTAAACTTTCTCTAGATTAGATAAATAAGACAGGGTTTATTATGCACATTTCGTCTGAAATATGTTGTAATGGCTGCAATTCCACATACCATTATCACCGTAATATTCAATTACTGCTCTTTACTTTGGGACTCTCAGTTACATTGGTAATGTCACGTCAAAACACACAAGGAATTCAGAAACTACACTGGTTACTCCTCCTTAAACTACTACTCTTGCAGCTGCCTGAGCAGAAATGAAGCTGCAGATCCCCAATGTTCAAACAGAGAACAGAAGAGTACAGCATTCCCATGGCCCGTGCTAAAGCCTAGACTCTCGCTAGGCAAACATTAGCCAGAGCAACAAAAAGCTCTGCTTAAGGTTAGCAGTGACAAACCTATACCAGTGCAAAACTAACGCCAGCTTGTTAATCTTTAAAACAATTATAGGAACATGTGACTAAAGGATCTAGTTTACTTCATCAGTAATAAAACCAATAGCTTTCTCTTCAGTAATACAGAAATGGGCTTTTTCCCCCCTGAAGTAGATAAAGTAAAGTTGCAGTTACTGAAATAAGAAATACACATTTACGCCTGCTCTTCCTTAAATTGATTCTTTGTCTCCATGTGCTTGAAGTATCAGGTTTTGCAGCTTGGTAGGGAATGTAAATATGTTACGCCCAAATCAATCAATTTAAAAAATAGTTCCAGGTGCAGGAGACACAGCATAAAAGTTGCAAGACTTAAGCCAACAGCTGCTGCAGGCCGGAAAGATCATGGGTCTTACGGCCTCTCTTACCGGTAGCTGTGTCTACAAGAACACACAAAGGGAACAGTTTTTCCACATACTGACTCAGGTTTTCTCTGGGTCTAATGAAAGCGGGAACAGTGACACAGAAGCCCAATTCTAAACCATTGGGGATCACAGAAAGAAGTATTTTTATGCTAGGTTTCTTCTTTATATAAGAAGTCTCCTGAACAGATTTTGAAAGCTCAAGAAATCTGTGGCAAAGTGACAAAAGCAGGCAAAGCACCGTCACTATATAAAGGCATAAAGTACAATTGATTTTTTTGGCTTTTTTTTGGTTTTTGTTTTTTTTTTGAGTTTGTTTGTGGGGTTTTTTTTTTTATAGTTTCTTGCTTTAAGGTTTTGTAAAGAATTACAAACAGGCAAGAGCAACAGGCCTCACAAACGTGTGTTGCAGAAAGGGACAAATGATGTCTAACATAGCTATTTCTACACTTCAAAATAATGCTGTAAAGGAAGCTAATAAAATAATTGGAATAAGATAAAAAGGCTCTTTTTCATAAATTGAAGAGCTGAAGCAAACTCCACAAGATTTCCTTTTGAAATCTTGAAGATGAATTCAAAACACCTCGTGGGAAATGAATGCAAAAGTAGCAACCAGAAAAAATCTTTACTTGGCTTTCTAAAAAAATACATGAAGTTATTTACACAAACACAGATCATATTTACCTCTAAGAACTGTGCATTCACTTTAAAATCTGGAGGTGGAAGTCCTTGTTTAATAGCAGCTTGTTTTTTTTCTTCAATACACCTGAAAAGATGCTTAACAGCACGAGATATAATCCCTTGTTCCTCTTCTGTTATGTTGACATCAAATCCAGTGCCCATGGTGTATGTTTTGCCAGCACCTGTCTAAATTGAAAAAGGAGTAGTCACGAGAGCATGTGAATAGCAGCAAATCATCAGAGAGAAACACAGTTTGTGAACACTAGTGGTAGACAGTGACCACTACGTCAGTTTGTCGTCTTTACAATACTAACATGCACAATTAACAGTCCATTTGAAAAAAGGGTAAACAGCAGAAGTTGGACAAACTCTACTGTTTATCCACAGATCACACAAAAAATTGAACTGGTTCCTGCATTCTTGTATAACCTTTCTCCTACAAGCTTCCTCTAAGCTGCTTACATCAGCCTTGAGCTATCATCTCTGAGGTCAAAAGAATAGTTAATGTTTTCAACCAAGACTGTTAATTAAAGCATATATTTTGAAGGTAGAAGCAGCATTTGCATTTCCTTACCAAAGTAGATCAAATGGCTCACTAATTATGATGTCTGAATATCTCAGGGAGAATATTACCATTGTTCTCAATTTATAGACAGCACTGAAGAACACAAGCTGTACCTTCACTAGGAAAGTAGCTTAATTGAAAGTGAAGTCCTCTAGAAGACAAGGTAGTGTTGTGTTTTCACTTAATTAGTGGGTCAAGTCTAAGACAAAGATAGTATCACAACGTAATCTACTAAACTGGCTCTGCAAACTGCTTTGTTTCACTAGGACTAGACTTCACTTAGCGAACTTGAGATATGACATTTAACAGTGGTGAAATTCGGCATCCAAGACCAAATTTTATGCAATCAATTCCTAAAGGAATATTCAGAAGATAATAACGTGTTCTCTTCACTGTACTCAATAATATTTCAGCTTTGAAAAGCAAGATGTGTGCCCAGTGTCCTGAGAGGGTGTGTTCTCTATGAAAAGCTCTCTGACATTGGAATCTGATCTCTACATTTTGCCCACAAACAAACAGTGTGGCCTGAAGTTCCCTAGGACTATTTTAAAAAAAGCTCCTCTTCCCAAAAGTGTTTGAAAATGCAGAGGGATGGGAAATTGCTCAGAAAAGAATCTCAGTACAACCTCTGTCTATACGTCAACTGATTAAGTCACTAATTTGTATTGCTGCATTGTGGTAAATTCAGGAATTATATGGACCCATGCTATTTTCAGTATTACTATTAATTCAGACCTACTCCATATATACATATATATATACACACACATATATATGTGTGTATATATACACACACATATACATATCTTCTGTGTTTCAACTGCCATTCTACACAGAATCTATATAGCCTCCTAAACAGTCTCCTACAGGATCTCATTTAAAATAAAACTAAGACATTAAAGAACAGGTTAATCCATTCCAAAATTTAAGAGAAAGGTCAGTTACAAAAAACTGTTTATTCAAAAATAAAGACTTTAGAATAAAACTGTAAAGCTTACTTGGCCATAAGCAAAGACAGTGGCATTATAGCCTTCAAAGCAACCTTCAATCAGTTTTTCTATACACTGAATATAGATCTCTTCTTGCTGTGAGTCGATGTTAAAGACATAATCAAAAGTGAAGGCCTTATCTTTTCCCAAGAACACTTGAGGTTCACCAGGTGTGACAGATGTACAAATATGGCATCCTTCAATCTTCTCTTTGGCTAGCTGTGGTCTAATTCTGTTTTGGAAAAGACAAAAAGAACCATTAGAAATTCTCATCATCAGAAAGAGAAGCTTACAAACAATGTAAGTAAGATCTGAAAAGAATTCCTTACTGACTAAAATACTCTTGCAGTCTTGTCAAAGTTGAATTAATGTACTAGCTCCACAATTAAAGAATATCGTGTAAGTTTGTGATTCAATTGGTTTAATGGTTAACTATTGGGAAGAAAAACTCTGGCCAACATAACATATCACTCTAGCTGTAATTAGCTAATAATTTGTTTTAAAAACTACCTTTTATTTTAAAAGAAGTGTTGCCAAATTCTCAAAGTGGCACCAAAATTAAAAAAAAAATCAGCAGCTTAAAAAACAGGGGACAAATATAAGGGTGATAAAACACCAGCAGTACAGCTACATACAAACAAAATCATGGAATATTTAATATAGATTCCCCATTCGTGTCAAAATTCAAGTACCTATATTTACCTCGGAGTGACTTCTTTCAGTTACACAATGTCAAAGTTGAAGATCTGTATACACAGAGTATACTTTAAAGGCATATATTCATTTCATATTTGATACTCTAAGGGCCATATCAACATCCGTGTTTGGTTTGGAATAGCTGTGCTGTCTTGAAGGAAAGTCCCCCAACGTCTTCACTTACCACACGTTGGTTTGGATCGCTGACCAGTTCCGGTGTGCACAAATTATACCCCTTTTAGAGGAAACTAAGCCAAAATGCTCCAGTCCAAACACATGAGACTTGTTCCAAAAATTAATGGTAACATAAGGGCCCAAAGCTACCTACTGATCTACCACAACGGTGCCAATGCTTGCTGATGCAGAGCACGCTAGTCTCCAACAGCTCTGAGTGGACTGCGGACTAATTCAAATTACATCAGCACACATATACTTTAGTTCAAGTGAGAAATATCCTGTAAGAAAATCACACAGAGTACAGTGTATGTTCTTTTTATTGCAGATTACAAATTTTTCACTCAGGGGTGTGCATCGCTGTCAGGAGTATTTTTCAGAATTTTTGTTCTAAAGTTTTCATTCTATCCCACTGTGTGACACTAGAGAATAACCATAACTTATTTGTAAGGTTTTCTGCACACTAATTCCTTTACGGAAAATTCATTAATGATCAGGAGGTACCTCCCCTGTTCAGCATACCTTCTAGTATGGAGTGGAAATTAAACAAACCTTTGAAGAGTATCATTAAAAGCAACGATTATATGATGTGTAAAATAGGCACAAATATTCTACAAACAGTATTTGCATTTAACGACATAGTGTGTAATATAGGTCACAGATTTTCTCTTTAACATCACAATAATTATCATAAGGGTTTTTTCCCCTTAAATGAAATAAGAACACTAAAAATAATTCAGGAGTTACACAGCTCCTTCACTAACAACTGGATCCACTAGAACCTATGTCCACTAAACAAAATACCTGAGAAACACATACTGAAGCTTGTAATAAACTTACTTTCTTCTAGGCTAATGAAGATTTTCTAATAAAATAGCTTTTATTTCTAGGTAGGGAGAGAAAGCCTTCAAAAAGAAATCAATCATATGCCTTTCCTAAAAGCACTCCACACAACTGGAAAAGTTGACCATTCTGCCCATAACTCTTTGCAGCATGCTGCCTGTAACACTTAATATTTAGAAAATGCAACTTGGTGGGTTATTCCACTGCCTTATTTTAATACCGTGAAGTCAGTCAGAGGGCAAGCTTCTTTTTAAGACTAATCACTCTTATTCTTTCACTAATCCAGTGCAGACAGCACGAAGGCAATCAATTGTTCTTACAAGCATGAATGCTTCTAAACTGGGCTTCTAAAGTTCCAGAGGTACTCCTCCCATTGTTTTCTAGCACAAGAAATCCTAGAAAGGCCTTTTCTAAAAAAATCAAGATGGAAACTTTTCAAAATTAAGTAAACTTTTGTGCATCCCAAAACCCTAACTTTCCCAAAACCCCAACTTCTTCCCCAGTTTTGAAAGGCTTTTAGCACTGACTTGTAGAATGAAGGTTGACAACTAAAAAAAAAAAGTTTTCTCCATATATTTTAATTCCGTCTTTTTTTAAAAAAAAAGTTCAAAATTAATTTTCTACACTGAGGAATTGATGCAATTATGACAGGTGCTGAATAATTTTCTCCTTTATACTAAGTAAAGGCTCAGAGTGACCACAAAGAGAAACAGCATGCCTAAAATATCAATAATTTGCATGATAATTATTACAGTGATGACAGGACTGTCAAACAGTTTCCATGTCAGCCTTCGGAGACTTCCCATGAGAATCCTCCCAGCTAGCTCCCTGCCTTGCAGCCAGGCAGCACCTCCGAGTGCTCTGCTGCTATAAAACCCAGGACAACAGCAAGCTTCAAGTGCATTATGTATGACCATAATTAGGCCACAGCAAGATACCATTCCAGAGACCAGCTGAGCTGATGGGAATCTGTGTGACTACTAGCAGCTTGTTACCAGCTCAATCACTTTGCTTGGGTTGTAACATAACATCCAGAGACAAAGCAGCGATGATGGTGCCCTTCCTCCCTGCCTTACCACTAAATTTGAAGGCACCACTGAGAGAAAGTAGTATTTCACCGGCACATATGCAACACAAAGGAAAAACAAAGCAAGTCTCACCACATCAGGAAATCTTCACCCCAAAGAGACTCCCCTTCTTATTTTGTAATTACTCTCACACAATGTCCCACCCTGCCACAGAGTTGGGAGGTAGCAACCAGAGAGAGATCACGGCTGCATCAGGTTTGAAAGACATCTTCCCCAAAAAAGATGTGCAGACAAGAGGTCTTCGACACCCAGCCTGAGGTCTGATCGAGGGCTACTTCATGCTCTGAAGTCTATATAGCTCTCTTGATCAGTTCGGCGCCAAGCTAACATGATGACCTTAATAGTAAGCAACAAATGGCTCACCTTCAACCTGACTTCTGGCCACTTACAATGTGAGTGGATGCCTGAACCTCATGGCTCCCAAAGTCTTACTATTCGCACTGAATGGGTGGTCCAGCAAGTAATAGTCCTCATGCAAGTCAGATTCTGCTCCAGCACTGATTACAGGAACACTTCCTCCTCCACCACCCCACACATCACTCGGGAAAGTGATTTTTCCTTCTGCTTACAGTCAAATTTTTCCTTGTCTTAATGTGGTCACTTCTGTCAACAAAGCAGGCAGCACCCATGCTTTAAAATGTGAAAGAGTTCATTTTGGTCAACTCTCCTTGCCCAGTTCCTAGCCTGGCAGTCTGCCACTGGGATTTTTCTCCAGGACCAATTTGACTTCACCCATTTTGTCTTCTACATGGCCCCATCTCACCTGTTTTTCAGGCTACTCTCTTAATTATATACAATCAGGTGTTTTCTACATATTTCCAATCACATCATCTTAGATGCAGCAACTTTCCAAACAACATTTTGCCTTGCATCCTTCCCTCTCCTGCTCTCCAAAGCATGAACACACCCAACCCTTGTTTACATGTACTTTGCAGAACCTCCAGGCCACACACATGAAACTTAATCCCCTAAATCTATTCTGCCTCAGCACACTGGGACAAGCTGTCTAATTAGGGAGGGCTAAAATAGCTAGTGGTGGCACAGTAATGCACTGTATTGTACTGGAACTAATCTCTCAGTAGAATAAGTGCACAATGCCTCTG
This sequence comes from Rissa tridactyla, assembly GCF_028500815.1. NCBI lineage: Eukaryota > Metazoa > Chordata > Aves > Charadriiformes > Laridae > Rissa > Rissa tridactyla. The sequence continues at coordinate 202,666,383 of NC_071466.1, forward strand.
CTAAAAATATTGTTGGCTGGAACAAGCTCAGATAATACAGTTCAGGGACTATAGCAGTCATGGGGTCAATACCTTGTGTTTTGCAAGACATTAGACTTCCCAGAACTGATGCCTGTTTAAACTAGATCATATCATAATATCCCTTCAAAAAACATCCTATCTTACTTTATTTCTAGGGATGGAAAACTGTCCCAGCGATTTAAATATATATTATCTAGATATATATAGATATATAAGGGTATAGATAGATATACATACACACACATCCCCTTTCAGCTACTGAATAATTTTCTCTCCATTCATTAAGAACCTCCACTTTATCTAATTTTCCCTCAGAGTCTCCACGCATCTATGATCAAGCCATCCCTTAATCTCATTTCATATACTAAACAAAATGAGACCAGTGAATTTTTTGTTTTGCATGTGAAGTATTGCAAATATTACTCTAAAAAAGAGTAATCAGGACATTTACCATATACCTTCTCAGCACCCGCACAGAATAGCAATAAGCAAACAAGAACTTCTAAGAGCAACCTAGAAAGCAGAAAGCATCAAATTATTCTTGTTTTATGGAAAAAAATAAAACAAAACAGATTAGCAGTAACTAGCCAGAAGCTGAGCATTGAAAAGAAGAAAACATGACAATGAAGCCCCATGTAAAGTTCTTTTTCATTAAACTCTGCTGTGGGAAAAGGACTGCGTTCACCTTGCTCAGAAAAGCATAAATTCAAACATCACTCAAACCACATGCAGTGCTGAGCAGGAAACAAGTTGACCTGTAAACCCAAGACTATCCAATACTCCTCTCACTACACTAAGCCTATTAAATTTCACACAATTAAGTTTCACATGTGGGTATACAAAACATTAAATCCAAGAGCACCTAATAAAACATTTAATGAGTTGTAGCAGGCAATATAAACTGGGAAACAAACAAACAAAAGCTCTCCAAAACCAGAATAAAACTTCCTGCCATTACTTTGGCATCATGATTCCCTCTCCTTTCTATTCCATTACATTTACACTCATCAAACCACTTCCATTACGCATACTCCTTCACAACAAGGAGGGAGTAAAGAAAGCTGAACAGATTTCATCCAACAGACAATGAGTACTTCTGCTTGCATAAACCTTTCAGTCTTTTTGCTAGCACACATTGGAAGCGTGCTTGGTTATCAGCACGTCCAAAGGAGACCACAAATGTAGCATCTGAATGCATTCATCTGAAATAGCTGATCGGTATATTAACTCTCTACCTCTCAGTGAGGTTTAAGAATACAAAAAAGGCTCATATATGACAAATGCCAGGTCTACCTCTTTTTAACACAGCAATAAGGACACAGGAACAAGTCTTTCTGCTCATGCCAGCAACCATCAGTCATTAAGAGTTTCTGTTCTGATGCTGGCACGTCTCGGCACAATGGCCCCTGCACCTCTGCTGCCTGTGGCAACATAGTCTGTGGTGCTAAATAACGCCTACAGGTAAAAAAATGCTTATATTTGTTGGGTTATCATTCAGTAACCTTTAGTGTAGATGTGTTCTGTAATGTCCTTCTCAGCATTTCCAATGCTGGTTTTGGTGGCCAGAGAAACAAGTATGAAAAGTCTGAGAATTGTTTTAGTATGCTTTTACCCTGCCTTTGTAACTCTAGAAACACACACAACCCAACTTCTCATAACAAAAAGCGTAAAAGTCAATAACTCACCTTCCAACACAACTCCTTCTGAAGAAACATCACAATGATTTTTTTTTTTTAACTCCACTTCAGAGTGAACCCATTTACAGATTAAATTCAAACCCAATGCCTACAAATTATACCGCATAGCGATCTCTCCACAACGTTAGCATCAAAACAACCCCCTACACTGTTACAGTAAAACACAGGTAAAGTCCAGATGATTTGTCTCCTGCTTTTCTGTTTAAGTGCCAGCTAGGCAGTTGTCTCTGAACAAGCCATAAATATACCGTACTATCAGTAGCCCTTGATGGCCTTCAACGGCAGAAGGAAGAAGCCTTCATAAAATACCTCAACGACTGAAAAAATAGTGGAATAAAAGACATCCTTAAAAATAAAAGCAAATGAAGTGCAGGACAAATCCAGAGTACCTTTGTGACAATGCCACTTCTGCAGAAAGACTAACTCTGTTTATGGATGCTTGAATCATTAGTATTCGGTGATATCAGTTAATGATACAATTTCATATTAGTGATATCAATGACTACAATTATACATACTGGTATTAAGACATAAAAAGGACTAGCAATTGCAGATAGTAAGTTATAGCAATTATATGAGACACGGCTCAGCAGCCGAGCTGTGGCAACTGGCCACCCAGCCCATTGCCGAGCCTTTCCTCCCGCCATGGCTCAGCTCCCACACCGAGAACCTGCTTCACCTGTGAGAGGCAGGGGGGCATGCCAGTCACCCAGCCAGGGACACAAGCACCAGCTCCCTGCCACTGTAACTCAATCACTCTTATGCAAGACTTGGGCACCGCTCCCACCAATGTTTCTCCAAAGTTGCCATAGCTGCCACGGTCTAGACTGAGCTCAGCGCTGCCAGCAGGTGCTGTGTGTGCCCGGAGCCCACAGAAACCAGGCAGAGTCCAGGAGTTACTCGCCCTTAACTCGCCCCAGCTCCCCAGGCAAGTACAAGTGAGGCAGGTGTTTTGAACGTGTATCAATGCTTGCCTTGAGACACCAGGAAACTTTCAGGCACTTCAAGTAGATATCTCGATGCAAGTCTGGCAAAAAAAAAAAACAGAAATAAAACTTCCTGGATAGCTCTTGGACTTAAAAGTGTATTAAAGACTGTGGCAGACGCTAGAGTGGCATCTATGTGGTCCAGATTTTACTCCAAAGTCCTATTAAGACACTGATAAAAAGGTATCAGCTCCACTTCAATTCATGTCTAGCTATTAAACGTGACCACTAAGCCCTTAGCTTCAAACACCCAGCAAAATCAGCCACTAAATTACCAAATGGCTCCAAGATGTTACATTTGCAGTAGCTAACTTATTTTACTGCAAGCAAACAAAAAAATCCTATTCAAAAATACACGTGCAGAATACTTTGTTTCAGTGCTGCAGACTGTCACTTCCAGTTTGCACATAACGAGTAGGCAGCAAACAAAAAACTGGAATTAAATTAAGGCTGAGGAAATATATCACTGCTGTAACTAGATTTGTCCCGTTCTCCTCCTCTACACGCAATCTCTACAGCTACTTTTTAAAATATTATTATTATTTTTAAACACTAATTTAATTTCATAAAACAATTACCCTTTTCAGCAGCTTGAGTCTGATCAGCTCATCTACCCATTAGCTGTTCCTGCTGGGGATTACATCCGCAGTGCCAGGCCGAGGCGGTTTCGCAGGCTGCGGCCTCCACTCGCTCCCTGACGCACCGTACAATAGCTGCGTCTCCGGGCAGCCACCACAGCTAGCCAGAAAACAGTTTAGCAGTATGATTCCAGACTAATTCTTGTGCAATTCTGTAACAGCCTAGCAGGCTGTGCAGCGCAGATGGCACCCTCACACTGACACGCACAGTCCTGTGCTTTTGCCAAGAAAAGAAAACACGGGGAGGGGAAAGGCCCAAGCCTGCCCTCACGCAGACCTACCGCCCCGCAGGCTCCCTTCCCCGTGTCCCCCTCCCGGAGAAGAGCTAACACACCTTCCAGTACATCTAGTAAACCTCCAACATCTTTCCTTATAACGTGAATGAATGCTTTCATCCAAACCTCCTTCTTGTGATTTCTCCTGGACTAATTTACTCTCTAGTGAGTGAAGAAATCCACAGCTTTCGAGAACAATTTGACTCTTGAGAGAGACAGAGAGAGAGAAGGGGGACTGTGTTGCAGGATTTGTACAGGCCTTGATTATTTCTAGTTCAAGACAAGGTCAGCTGCAATAGAAAAGCAGCACTACCACAAGCTTCCACGTGCCTGCCAAGCACAGAACTGGCACCCCTCCAAATCCAAGTGCAATTTGATTAGAACTAAACTGATATTGGAAACAACATTTTCTAAGGCAAACAGATTTTTTTTTTTTAAATTGTGCTACTTGCCTTGGGTTTTTTTGTGAACATTTAGTGTTACATCTCACCACTGTCAGAAAGCCAGAAGAGAAATAATAACACGGTATCTTAGAGAAAATGAGATCTAAGCAAATGCAGCAAAGATTAATTTATTAAGACTTGAAGTATTTACAGTGTATTAACAAGAAATGAAACAAGGAGTTAGGCCTTCATAAAACTAAAGCTCAAAATTAATTTCATACCATGCGGGAATGCGAGCACATCTGTATCATGCAATAAAGTTGCAGAATAGAGACCTTGGTCCCAGCAATCATGGATCAAGCATGCTCCAGTGCTGAAAGGGACTACAGATACCTGATCTCCGTGTAGCTAATTAGCCTGGAGAGGCTGTCTTTCCTCATTAGGGAGCATGAACAAGTGCTTAAAAGAACAGAGAGGTCACAAATTCCAGAGGAAAGAAAGGTCTTTTGCTGCATCCCCAAACTAGTGTCTACAACTACTGCATTCGTGATGGATACAAGGAGGACAACTGGGCAATCGAGCTTATCTGTGGATAAGGATTCATAAAGAAAGCAATTCGATATACAAAAGAAAGAGCATGGCACCCTATATTTCCTTTGCAAATTATGGTGTTTTTTCCTCCAAAATGTAGTTTTAACACCTAAATTAACAGCTCTCATCATTCCTGCTCTGGAGCTTGTAGCTGTGAGGAGTGGCTGAGTCATGCCACTGGTAAAGCTTACCAGCCCCTGGTATTAATTATGTGATTAGGGCAGTATCAGGAAAAGGAACACACTTTCTGTAGCATCTTTCTGCTATATGACTGAACGCTTAACAGGGATTAAATCTACTAAACAAATGTCATTATACGTAACTTAAGATGAAAAAAACCTAATCAAAAGAGAATTCAAGGAAAGCTTGTTGAAGAGTGCACAGCTCAGCATCCCAGTAATGAGTCATGATGACAAGTGCTGCCAGTATTTTAGAGACGTTTTGTTTCCAGAAATTTTAGAGTGCAAGAATTCAGCTGAGATTGAACAGTACTGTCAAAAGTAATGTGGTGAACATGAGCTCTCCAACCCCTCAAAATACTGCAGTCACTGCTGCTTTACCAAGTTACAGAATAACATTTATTTAGGTGTAAGGGGGAAAATGGTAAGGAATTAAAAGAAAAAAAAAAACCACAACACACCAAAGAAAAAAAAAAACACACAAAACAAAAATCTGGGCACCTGCAAGCCTAAACTCAGTCACATTTAGAGTTCAGGGATTTGGGGGTAATCTGGATACCTTTTGTAAACCAGGGTGCAATCAGCTTAAGACATCCAAACACACCAAGATGTAAAAAGTATGCCACTCAACAAAAACGCAGACGGTGTCAACTCTTCATAAAAAGCGTGTTTGTAACTACTATATAGTTACAAGAGTCAAACTCTACTAAAAAAAAAAAAAACAAAAACAAACCACAGTTTTGTGAGACAGCTGATTTCAAAAACATTGCCAACAGCATCACAGTACACCAACGAATGATGCCCACATAGTATTTTCAATTAAAGGCACAGAATTGACAGTAACTTTCTCTTTCAAAAGCTGAACACTTCTACTTGCAGAGCAATGACAGTATTTCTGCATACCCCCACGAAAGAATATGCTTTACCTGTAAAGTCAAAGGAATAACTTTAATTGCATGAAATATTTTTCTTTTAAGTGAAATATTTTAAGAATAAGTACATACATTCCAGAACTTCCTCACATTCCAAGTTACCAGTACCTTTAGGGAAATCAAGAATAAGTACCACAAGCATATTCAGAAACAAGCAGAAAAAATGATATTTATTCACTACAGGAAAACAATTTTTTGAATAGGAGAGAAAACAAACTGATGTAATGCAAGATTATCCAGATGACCAAAAACCTTTCAGTCATGGCAACACTAGGCTTCATCCAATTTCTTCATCTTAACAGTTAAATACATGCCTATTCTAGAAGTTCACCACTTCTTCAGAACAGCCTAATTTTTAAGATGTACTCTGTTATTTTTAAATAAATTTAAAAGGGTTTCCTATGTCTGCAGCAAAGAAGAACTCTTAATTATTGCCTCCCTTACCCAGACTTCCCCTTCCTTTCACAAACACTCACACATCCACCTACCCACACACATACACTTATTCTCCAAGCCCTTGGAGATACAATCCTGAAATCACTACACATTCATGCCAAGACTACTGTAGCTCTGAAATTTGTTTTCATTTATTTCCCCTCCATACGCAGAATTTATCTTTCCAGTTCTATGTTCTAAGTCTAGGGCAGTTGGTTACTTTACACTTATGAGCCACAGGTCCAAGAATTACATTTCACCAACTTCATTTAACTAAAACACAAAGTTACTGACATACTTATTATAGCTAAAGCTACAAGCCATTTCCCAAGTAACTACAGTTAAATAACACCATAAAATAAAAGGAGGATCAGGTCAGTTAAGAGAAAATTACAAGTTGTCATTAATCATTACTGAAATGACTGTTTAGCTAACACTACTAAAATAACAACTAGACGCTTCACAATGGGACAAGACAGCTAAAAACAACCGTTCAGTAATCTGCTCTGAATAGTGCCTTCACTGTTAATTTTCAGTGCAACATTCTTGGAACAAAAACCACTGTATGACTTTTCTGCCACTCCTTGTAAAAAAAAAAAAATAAAAGAAAAGGAAAAAAAGTGTTGTATCCATAACACCCGATCCACAAAGTTCCAAAACAAACTACAGAAAATTTCTTCGTATTTATTGTTGACTGTTTCTACTGAACAGACGTTGCTCTGTTTCAAAACAGAAGGTAGACTGTTCAAGCAGTGACTGAAAGCTCTGAGCTGGTAAATCCTAGCTGTGCAGTAAGGGAAATCACCCACTTGCTTTATTTAGTACTATCTGTTTTAAGACTTGCAAACCAGAAAGGAACAACATTATCTACCTTCTTCAGTCCTTCTGGTTCAGCTACACATTTTTATAAGTCTGAATGTCAATCCCCAAGTGTAATTCTTTCCTTCATGTCTCTTCATCCTATTTGTAAGGTTGCAAAGACACCCACAATAGCAGCAACAGCATTAAAAATTAAAGATCAGTTTTTCCATCCTTCTGTTCCTATGCAGTGACACTGTATTCAGCTGCCCTATGAAGACCTGATCACCTCACTGCTCTTTGTTGGCTTCAGATAGTGCTTTAAAAGAAGGCCTCCAAAAAGTTAGTTAAAAGTCAGGGCAATTCAGGAAACTATGCTAGAAATTCAGTAGGTAGCATTTTTCCCCACACTGAGTCATACTCCAAATTGATTGCTCAGTACTATGCTGGATGCTCTGTTGTTGCAAGCAGGCATTAGGCAAATATAAACTGACAGTCCTCAAACTCCCCCCCGCCATTCTCCAAGCCCCCCAACAGTTGAGATGGTTGCAAGTCTCCTGGTACTAATTCTAACAACAGTCTCCATGAGGTTTCAACCAGGTGCAAAACTTGGGTTATCTACCAGCCATAATCTTTTCTTCTGCTAACTGCAATCCAGTTTTCAGGTGTGGTGGAGATAGGACAGGAATAAAAAAAAAAAAGGAAATGTTTCTGTTAATGCAAGAATATTTAGCATTTACATGTAAATACCAGTGGAAAGCTGAAATAATTGGAGCTTAATTAACAAAAGAAGTGAAAAGAAAGGGACTGGTCACAGCTGACTAGTGCAGTCGGTACAGCTGTGAAGACTATCAGGGCCTTGCTCAACACCGTCTCTGCAAAAAATCCACTGGAATCTGGAACTTCACAGGAAAGCCAGTTTCCACACACAACCTCACATCCCAAGGCTAGCAGGAAGAGAGCTCTGCACTGCAGTGACACCTGCACCAAGGGCCAAGCTGCCACCACTTCACATCCTCAGCCTTTTCTCCAGTCTGAGGGAAGTAAGTAATGCAGAAGAAGTTACAAGACAATGGATACATGGGATTACAGAAGTGCAGGGTAGTAGCTCCTCAGACAAATCCAATTCTCTACATTTATGTACCTTAAGTTCTCACAGAAGAAAACACTTGTAGCACACACTCAGATGTATTACCCTGAAGACAGACAAGAAACCATCAAGATCAAAAGCTTTTTTAATAAAACAGTTCTGGCAGAAAGTTGAGAATTTGATTAAAATGAAGAGCTGTGTCTAAATGTGGATACTGCATGGAAAATAAATTTCTGGATGATAAACCAGAAACTTACTAAATATTTTCATATTTTAGTAAATACATGAATAATTGGAATACTTTAACTTCTTGTTTGATTTGGGCAAAGATAATTATATTGGGCAAAAAGCTGCAGCCACTATTGCTTCTTCCCCATTGCCTAGGGTATTAAATTTCCCCATTGCCAGTAGAAAAGAACATCCTCTATGTTGACTGAGGCTTATCACCTGATTAAAGTTTAAGATATGGTTCTTCAATATTACTTCTACTAGTTCTCCATTAACAGTTAAAACTATACCAATAACTTATTGACTATAACATCCAACATATCACTGGATATTTTAATCTAACAGAAAGTGCTGTTCCTGCTACCTGATCAGGAAAGTATGGGCTAATTTCATATTCTTGACCTTTGATAACATATAAAATAGAAAAGACTGTCTGATTGTCTAACAGTTGAACTTCCACTCCAGGCAGGTAGAAAGTCCTCGTAGGCTACGCTGAGCAAATTCAGTGCGGAAATCATTGTGGAAATACAATCATTCTCCTGTTTTAATTGCTACTAGCATACAGACCTCAGCCCACTAGCAAGCATACGGTTTGGAATTACCACTAATAAAAATAATACTGGCAACACCATTACAGCAAAATTTTAGCTCCAGGACAGAGCACGTCCATGAAAGGAGTGTACTCTGGTAATGCACCACAATATAAACTGACAGGTCCACAACTCAACTGCATAGTTAACTCATGACATACACACTGTGAATAAAATCTAGCAAGAACTGGCTACTTCCTTGCTATTTGTATCTGCTTTAAACAACTAACATTTATGCCGTTGTAACATCGAGGCTAAGTACTTTCTGCTTCCCATTCTGGCTGTAGGCTTAATTTTTCATTAGGGCTCAGGTTCCCTGATTAGATTACAAGTCCAACCAGAACTCCAAAACTATTAAAGCAAAGTCACTTCATTAAAAAAAAAAAAAAGATAAATGATGCCACAAGGTACTTCACACAGATTAAAAGCCGTTCTCTCAATTTTACGTTAGAGGCATGGGAGGCTCTTCCTCCATTTCTGGAACAATCCTCTTCTGCGTGCAGCTGCTGGGCACTGCTCTGCCAGCCTCCCGCGGCTCCAGTGCACACAAAGCAGCAACACCTGATCCTGGGACCATCTCTGTCTGCTGAACGCTTGGCTGCAGCTCCTTGGGGACAGAAAGAAGAGTTTGTCCTGACAAGCCTCTTCAGGGTCAAAACCCATTTCTTTGTCTTGACTGAATTAAATCAGCTCTTCTTGGCATGTAACACTTTTCTATCGGGCATTTCGCAGCTGCTCTCGGAAATCATCAATGCAAACCACTTGTGGTTTGTCTGCATAAGAGTTCATAGTCCCTCGTGCACTGGAGGTAGCACAGATGCTTTCAAAACAAGTATTCTTACATAAAATAAACTGTTTCAAATTGCCTCAGAAATTTAAGCTTACAGTAGCTGTTTACATATCAGGACTACAGTAAAACCAACCGAGAAGGCTACAGTCCCTGCCACAAGACTTGTGATCAAATACCTAATTCCTGTGAGCACTTAACATCAGACAAGGTAAGAGTTCCTTTGGCTTAAATGAGACCTAACAGGACAGTGCATGAAGGGAGGCGTACACAAGGTTTTCCAGGATCAACACCTAAGCTAACAAAAAACTTTGCCAGGAAATGGAAAACTATGAGTTCACACAAAATAATGCAGTAATGGCATACGGGTAGAGCCTAAAGGCCAAGGAGGGTCTTATGCTAAGGCTCATATAAAGCTTTCATAAAGGGTCATACATTAATACATAGATACATCTGTCTGTAGCTTTTAATAAATCTAAAACTTTAAAGCTGTTTCAGACTGTTTCCTCACCAGCACCAAAAAGTCAGAAGACACAAGCTACAAACTTCACATCACCAACTGCTATGAATCAGGCAGCTGCTCCCACACCTATGTATGACTTTCACTCCATTGCTGCACTCGGCTTCAACCACATACTACCACTGCTTTCACACTAAACCACAAAGAAAAAAAAAAGCCAAAAAAGAAAAAAATCATACAGCAATAACCAATAACAAAGCTCTAGTGTTTTGGCCAACCTTGTTTCCACTTGAAATAATTTCCTTTAACACTACAAACAACATTTGGGGGGTGGGGAGAAGAGGTAGAAGGCTGTATATTCCAGCTAAGGTGACAGGGATCTAGAAAGAAAAGTTGAATATTTACACAAAACTTCTTAGGTTAACTGGTGTTATACACAAATTGCCCAGAAGTATTAAGGAAGGTCTTAAAAGGGTGTTAGTAGATCAATACTATTTATGTTTTCTAGAATTTCCAGTTTTCTCTAAAGCAGGTACATCTAATTCTTCCATGACAGTCTCCTTTTACAATTTCAGTATCAAACCTAAAGAAAAAAAAAATTCCGCACCATTTTAAATTTTAACATTTTCATAACTCATGGTACACAAAATTTTAATTGTACTATTTAACTGATTTTCACCACTGAATCTGAAGAAATGCTAAAGCAAGGAACAATGTTAGCAATGAAGGCTCTTTCAGTTCTGAAAAAAAGAGAAGTTTATTTTTTTGACTAAAATACTGTCAGGGTTTTTTCTTTTTTAAAAGAAACATGACAGTTAAGCAGATAGTGCCACCTTAAGATCCTCCCAGAAAAGACTGTTTTCCCCCTGGTTTCAACTATAGACTTTGCTTGCCCATGCCTTATCACTTGACTTTTGTTTACACAGAAATACAGAACTCTGTCATCAAATGAAGTGCAACTGCAATGCAGCCCTTATGTAAGCCTCATCACATGAATAATTAGTAGGGCCCATAGGAAACTACAAATAGCTTATTTCCCAACCATACTTACCAGAGTTAACCATTTCTAGACCACTCAATTATGAACCAGTGGCTGAAGAATGGGAACAGGACTAATTCAAACTATAAGTGGGCGACAGATTCAGTTCAGGGAGCGGGATTACCTGGAACGAATGAAAGGAGAGGATTTCCCTGCCTCTTGCAGTTTGAGGTCAGGACTGGTTGCACTTCACTTACAATCATGGTTTCAACTAAACACATAATTGGATTCTCAATCAAATCCATTGGACTGGTGTTACACTATATGTCAGTTAAGATTATCAGCATCAAAATGGATCAAAAATGTACACAACTGCTTGTGTCTTTTCTATACAACCCATCATCATCCTAATCTGGAGGCATCACAAACAGTTTTCAGTTCAGAGTGAAAGGACTTCAACCCTGTCTTCCCAGGCAGCCATTGCAAAGCAGCACATTTAGATTGTTGACCTCTAATCTACAGCAGCAGTGCTGGCCGGGGGGTCTTGCAAAGGCAGCGAAAATGGAGCAACACAAAGACTCAGCAGTTACAAAATAGTACAGCAGTGACGCTCCACCTAAAACCTGCTGTCACAGCAGGAATGCCAGCATTGGTACCTCTAGCAATTCTTCCTGGAACAATGTTTGGGGTTTGTTTGTTTTTGGTTTTTTTTTTAAAAAAAAAACTGATATTTTAAGTCCTTTGTCACCTACCTTAGCTAACAATTTAAAGGAAACAAAATAGACCAGGACTCAGACAAACCTGACCAAAAGAAAATGTAAAAAAAATTGGTTTTCCTTTTTAAAAAACAAAAGCCTACCCCCCACATAAGAGAAGTCCTCGTGCAATCTGTAGCTCTCCTGAGATTTTTGCATCAGTCACAAGCACACTGAGCTGCACAACTCCAGTACATAGTAGCACATAATAAGGACATCCAGAAAGATTTGAGGATTAGAAGAAAGTAAAAGATCTCTAGCTGTCCTTGAACCTTTCAAACTTCACTGAAAAACTGAAAAGTCCCTGGCTCTACACCCTCTTGCCATTCTTACCTGGCTGTCGGGAAGAAAGGGAGAGCTTTGGAAGTCCATTTCCTTTGGGAACAAAACTTTTCAGCTATTTGCAAAGCAACTAAAGATATCCCCTACCTTCGTGCTCCAATCACATCTAGAACAATAAGCAATAGAGTATCCCCAGCACATTAAATACTGAACAAATACTCAGAAGAGGGGATCATTAATACTCCAATACCAGAGCTGATGCTATAAACAGCAGCAGATGTCCAAGATTTTGTAGCTTTGCCCTGTGGTGAAGAAAAAAACCTAAAACAAGCCACACAGATTATTTAAGTATTTCCAACTTCAGAAGCGAGATGGCCAGCATCTCCTAGCCAGAGATTTGCTCATGCTGGCATACGGAAGTGGGGACACTGGTGTACATAGGGTATATGGCATCTCCCATCTCAACAGGTAGTAGCATACCCAGAGAACTCCCAGAACTGGTAATGGCTGCAGCCCCTTAAATACAAGAGTCTCTTTCAACTATCTCTCCCAGCGGTACCTTATAAATTATCCATCCAGTGTCACTTTACGTCAACCAACACTAGTGCTCACACATTAGTAGATCCATGTCTTTGGTTTTAGCCTAGCAGTTTTCCTTCTGATGTTTCCCCCATCTATGTTTAAGATCTCCAGAGATGGAGCTTTCAGCCTCAAAGGACAAAGAGATAAGAAAAATAAACCTCAATAATCTAAATTTATATATTGCACTTTAAAAGTAAAATGACTCAGAGGGAAAAGGTCTTACAACGTGTTGAATGCATTAATAGCTGAAATCCTGGGTTACAACATAACTTAAAATCATGCATTAAACAGACTGGGTTTGAGTATTTGAATGCCCCCTCCAGAGCCATTCTGAGGCACCTGATATTCAGAAGCTGGAGCCAGATCTTGCAAAGATGCAAGATGACTACATGGCCAAAGCATTATTAGCTGACAAGGAAGAACCAAACCAAAAATGCTACACCCCACAGAAACCAGCACGTGACTCAAGAAAAACAAGTTTATAAACTTAGTATTTGAAATACAGTTACTATCACTACAACATTTAATGCATTAATACACTAAATTAAAATTGTAGCACTGTTGTTACTGTGAACAGAAAGTGGGTTAACAGTCAGGATCTTAACGTTTATTTTTTTTATTTTCAGAATGGAAAAATAACACAATGCCAATTCATGTAACTTCTGAGCAAAGGAGAGGACCTCTCACACACATTGCTGTGCTGGAGTGACCATCCCCCTCTATACCAAGACAACAACAAAATAGAAGAACAGTTTTCTCTAAAACAGCGCGGTACATTACAAGTGTTCTGCCCCACTGGATATTCCTTGATTAGACATGTAGCCTTGCCCTAAAGAAGTTCAATCTTAAGATGAAAAATGCATGCATAAACAACAGAATACACTTATAAAAAAGCAGCCAGTTGTTCGGCTAGACTACAATTAGTCAAATTTCCTTGGCATTTCTGATAAAACTTGGAAGTCAGTAGCATTTCCTAGCTGCAATCTGAGAAATCAAAAGTACTTTCCTCAGTCTACCAATAAATTCCTATGTTTTAAACAGATTGAACTTCAACCAGACAACTCTTACATGGATACTAGGCAGACGTCCAACAATACAAACCAAGCTGAATGTTAACTTTGCCCAGTGCTCCACAGACATTATATGTACGCACAAACCCAAAGAAAGAAAATACAACTTTTAAATCCATTTTTCAATAGACAAGACAAAAACTAATAATACAAATAATAATTCATTTCTAAGAAGTCATAAGAAACGTTCCAAGGTAAGTAACTGGTGCTTTGGTTTGTATTCACAAGATTATCATGTGCTTCATGTGATAAACCACTGACACTTGTCTGCATTTCTTTCGGACTTACAGAAGGTATTGTCTGAACAAGCCAAAAGAACTGAAAGACTGAAACATGAACTGTCCAGGGGGAACAGGGAAACAGACACGACTATTCTATGAGGTAGCTGAGGAGAGCATGAATATCTGAAAAGCACAGAAACATTAAACAGTGCTGGAGGTTAATTATTCTCACTAGTCAGCTTGGCCAAAGCAGTAAGTGAGCTTAAACTGTGGCAGAGAAAATGCAGGCAGAAGTTGACCTCCAGACATTCCTGCTGGGAGAAGAGGAAAGCAGACTGAATCGCACTCCAAATGCCTTCACAGCAGCAATATCGCGTGTACTATGAAATAGTCTTCAAGACAGGTAGGGAAGGGTTGGATGAGGGGGAAGAATAGACTTTAGAACAGAAAGAATATAGAAACCATGCAAACAAACAAAAGCTTCCAGTACTACATGCTTACAACGCATTGCCTCCTAATACCAGCCATATCACCAGCACCACTGGATAGCTGTCAGTCCACCAAGAACCTGCTCTTTCATATTCAGAACTCATCAGGAGAAGAGGCTGCACCCCCTTTGCTGAAGCTGTCCGCCATACCTCACTCTTCCCAACAGATCATAGGCACAGACCTCTTCAACATCTTCCTGGCTTTTAGGCCCTGCCTGCTGTCTTCCAATACAAAAGATTACCAAGACAGCAGACCCAGACTCCTTACTGAGGCTTAAATCAGGAGGACAAGAGGCAGTAGTCATAAACCACTGCAAGCAAGAGACTTCCCAACTTGGCATAAGGAAAAAGTTTTGCCCATTAAGACAGTCAAGTACGGGTTGTCCAGAGAGATTGAGGACTCTCCACCCTCCAGGGTTTTTCCAAGATCTAACTTGCTAGAGCAACCTTGCCTGAATTTAGTTTTGACCCTACTTTGAGTGGGAGGTTGGATCAGATGACCTCCTGAGATCTCTTCAAACTTGAATTAGTCTAAGCTTACCCTTCCAAATCTGTAAGGCTTTACTGTCCATATGGGCATTTTCACACTCCCGTAAACATATTCTGACATCTGAATGGGATCATTCAACTGTGCTGAATTCAGGTCCTGGCACTCAACATGCAGCTTCACAGAATTACAGGCAAATGGGATGAAAGAGAGTTGGAAAGATAGTAGAGTTTATTCACCCACTCTTCTGGAACAAGGTAATACCAACTACGTCCAAAAAGTACCTGGCAGTTATCAGCTTGAATTGTTTATAAAAGTCTCCTATATGGGCAATTCCACACCTCCACAGATAAATTGTTCCAGGCCATCCATCGTTACAACAGAAAAATATTTTCTTCCTATCTTTTACTTTTCTTACTGTAATTTAAGCCACTAACTACATGAAAGTGTAATTTATCCACTTCACCTTGAACATGAAGAACAATTTACTCCCTTCTACTTTTGTATTTGTATTTGACACTAAGCATTTCAAGACATGTCTCTTGGCAATCTTCATTCCTCATACCTCACACCGTGGAACTGGTCATGTTTTCTAGACAAAGAGTCATTTCCCTTCTCTTTTCAATTCGCCACAGTTAGTCCACATTTTTCTTGAAATGCAGCACCCAGACCCTAACACTAGACATGAGCCAATACACCAGCAGTATTGAACAAAGGGTACGGATTACTTTGCACCTTACATAAAACCTCCAATTTCTATATACACTAATTTTCTTCTTCTGCCACAATACAACACTACTGATTCATGCTTAATTTTTACGCATTATTCCTAATCACTTGAATTCTTCCCTACAGTAACAGCAGAGAGCACACTGGCCCCGATGTTCAGTCAAGTATCATCCAAGATGTAGGCCAACACCATTTTATGTAAGCCCTCTCTTCCCAAAGAAAGATCTCAGCATCCAGCAGTCATGAGTGTTAAAAAAAAAAAATCAACAGAAGCATTGGCCTGGCACAGGCCAGCCCTGCTTTCAGGGCTGCAAGCACAGAACAAAGCACTTCCATCTGAAGCCCTCAGCTGTGCAATGGTTCTTCCTCTTTAGGGCCTACCAGGGCTTTACTTGTTGACATTTAGAGAACAATGAAAAGTCCATCTGTTCCTCAAAAGCTTTGCTAACAACGATAATGAAATATATCTACTGCTACACTTTAAAATGCGGAGTCAAGACTGTGGGTTAACTAGGTGACTAGCCAACGTATATCACTTTGGGGACTGTGTGGGGAAGAAAAAGAAAGAAAGAAAACAACAAAAAAACACCCCACCCATAAAACAACAACAACCACCACCACCCACCCAAACAAAACCCAAAAGTTTGAAGCTTTTGGGAGTACAAAAGAAAAAAAGTGACATTTAATTATACTGATGTTTAATTGTCAAATAGTTTGCCTGTCAATACCAGTTCAGCCCTATCTCAGATCTCATTTTTAGAGCTCACTAAACACCAATCCACTTTTGCTGAACTCAAAAGTTCTGCTAGTGAAGATCAAAATGGCAATTTTATTGTTTCTGAGTGATAGGCTGACTGATTAGATTAGACAGAAGCGTAAGCCGTGCTCTAAGTGGTATAGATTGAACAGGTGGCCTTTTCTCTGACCTACTACCTCTTCAAATGCTGTTAAAAGTGGAATCCTTCTCTTTTCTATCATGTCTAGAAAATATATATTCAGCTATTTACTCCCCCTTAACCCAATATAAAAATATTTTTCTAGTCTTTAATGTTTCCAATAGTTTGCTCATAAAACAAATCAACCTTTCCCAAATATACCAGTTATTCATACACACAATATAATTTTAATTTAGAAAAGAAAATACAAGAGATATTTAGATGGTATCAATATCCCTAGTCTGCAGAGTAATGTGTATAGATAAGATGTCCTAAAAACATAAAAAATAAAAATTCTAAGTCATCGCATTACAGAGCCAGAGCCTAAGTATAATGATTTCATAAAATTAAAGACCAGAATTCAAAAGGAATGCATTTGAGACCAGGGAACGAAACAAACCTTACCTGGACAACTTATGTAGAGTGAAAACTAAAGCAATGTATGGTTTGCTTAGCAGGTAAAAAAAATAAAATAATGAGTACTCAGCTATATCCTACAGATCAAAGTGTCTGGTACAGGCATAATTTTTTTTCTCCTCACACAGAAACAAATGGTGAGGGAAGGGAGAAACAAAGGCATACACAGGCTTTAGCAAAACAGAATTTGTAATTGTAATATTTTTCATAGAAGGTAAACTACAAAAACTCAGGTGTTTTAGTAGCAGTTGCTTTTTTCATGATACTACGTCATGTATTATTTATATCACACCAGAAGTGTTTATTGTACTTTGAAGCTACATCTTTGGCCTGAGGAGCTTATGACATAATTCTGAGATGGTAATACACAAAGTGCCAGTGGAACATGGGGAGGGAAGAACAGGAAAACAATATTAAAAAAAGACAAAAGATTCACTACCTACACTCATAGCCCTCTCATATCCTCATAAGGGTGGAGATGGGGACATGGAGATTCTGTCCTATGACAGAATCATGCACAAGCTAAGATAGAAGCACTGCTGCAGTTGGTAAATATATTTAATCAATACTATTGAGTGAGAGATTAGCAACTCGCAGATTTTGGGATAATGAGCTACTCAGAGTGACACAAAAGGTCTCAGGACTCATCTCCCAATTAGTCCCATGCTAAAGGGAAGAAATGTCCAACAACGTGTGTGCTAAGAGTTACCACCGGCTTTGAAAAACAAAGTTAATTTAAGTAACATCTTCATTTTCAATATTTTGAATAAGTTATATAAACAGGCATCTTATTTAATTCTGCCTACCTTCCTATCACTATATTCCAAGAAGATGCAGTCTCACAGGCAATGTGGTACCAAATGCTTCAAAGAAAGTGGCTTATCTGGGTTCCTACATTCTATACGATACTAAGGGTTATACTGTACAAGGGGCATTTCTTATCAGGCTTGCTAGTGACCCCAGAATTATGTGAGACTATATTTCACTATTTGCAATGTATTTCTAGAGGATACTCTTATGTTTTAAACTATTACTGATGACTTGCATAACCTTTTGATCAACATTGCTAGAAAGTCACATACTTCAATATAATCTCTTGACCGATATTAATACTCCACAGATATATAGCTTTTCAGCTTAAGATGCTCCCTTAACTTTGTTTTAGTAGTATTACAAAAAAGACAACTACCATGGTTAGAAACAGGAAGAAAAAAATAGTTAATGAAAATAATGAAAAAATACACAGGCTTAAACAAAGACAATAAACAAGTGGTTGGAGCATTGACCTAAGATGTGGAAAGACCGTTATTCGAGATCCCCTAATGAGATTAAACCAGGTAAACAGAGAAGACTGATCAAACTCTTCCATATGAGACATTTCACAGAAGAGAAACATTTTCTGTCCAGTGCTATTAGCCTACCGCACCTTCCATGTGTTCAGCTGTAGTAGCTGAACCGTCATGCTATAGCATGCTACAGTCCTTTAACTCTTATCCACCTTGAGAATCATGTTTTAGTCATATATTTAAAGGATCAATTATGTTGAACATAAATAAACATCATTCACAGCTACAGTGTACAAGAGAAAGCATTTCAAGGAACCTTGAGTACTTAAGAGCGAGCATGGAGAAACTACATTAAATCTATAACATCCTGCAAAATGTTAGGTATTTGCTAACCAACTGATGTATGCAGAGTTCCTGTGACAGCATGGATGCAAGAACCACCAGCGATTCACCAAAAATTAGCGAGACAACAAATCCTTTAATCCATTTTTAAATCCAACAATGGAAATGCACTATTCAACTTGAATTCACATGAATTGCTGTGTATAGTAGAGCAATAATATCATAACCCTTTACTAAGGTTTTGTTGCTCTCAGCTTTCTGGGTTGAAACTCCACAGTAAACGGGCTCAAGGGATGTGTCACTCATTTTTGTTAGGTAGACTTAAAGACCTAAAGACACTTAAAGGGACAATTGTCCTAAACAGCAAGCCCAGCAGTTGTCAGCTGATTAAAAAAAAAAAAAGTTTCTTTAAACAAAAATTAATTATTCCAGCAGTGGCCAACTTTACCAAATCTGTTGAGGATACTAACAAAAATAAAGGACCAGATGGTACACCCTCCTCACTCCTTATTTACATACAGAGTCTATCCAGGAAAAGTTTTATGCTCATCAGTTGTTAGCTCTGAATCAGCAGTTTTTCACATTTTAAAATACATATTGAATAGAACTTTTCTATGCATCAAGCTCACTGTGACTCTGACCTCAAAATCCTTTCACTGTTCTCCATTTGCATCTTGTTGCTATGGTAAAGACATCAAACAAGAAAACATGTTTGAAAAAAAATCAGGCTGCATTTCTCTCTTTAGTCACACTGGAGCAGACACATTTATTCCAGAAAAGTTTCATCAGGGAAGAGTGGAAATAAACATGGAGAGTTACAAAAAGGGAGGCAGGATGGGAAGAAAATGAACAAAACCTTAAAATAATTATAGAGGAGAAGAGAAAGAGGGCACAAGAAAAAGGCACAGCTCATGTAGTTACTCTTGTTGAACTTGTTCAGATCTGGTTTGATTTCTAATTAAACTTTCTTGTTCACCAGCACAACTGATACTTTTAACTTCTTGCAAGTGTTTTACATAGGAATAATAATAGCACAACAAAAAATTCTCTGCTCCAGCAGAAAAAAAAAAACCCACACACCTAAAATGTCTTTATTTCCCAACAGTAATCAGGCAACAGAACATGAAAGTAAGAATTCCAGCAGCCATCTCTGAGTGGGCAGCAAGGGCGATCTATAAAACGCTTAAAGCAAATAAAGGGAAAACAGAGGGAGGGAGCAAGATTCCCTTGATCTCAAGCGCCATTCAGATACTATAGAAGAACTTACAGAAGTCACACAGAAAAACTGGAAATGTGAAGCCTTGAGTTCAGTAATAAAGGAATATCTAGGCCAACAATATAAAACCTAACTCTCCACTGAGCATGAGTAGTAGAGAAAACATTATTAAATGGAAATTGGCAACTAACTCAATGGATTTTCAAAGTAAAGTAAACTCCCAAGTCTTCCACAAACTTTGGGAAATACCAGGTTAGAAATATAATTCATGCACAAGCATGAACAGACCACTCATCGCAACACTCATTGCTTTTTCTTCTTAAATTCAAGACATATCCATCTTTTGGCAAGGAATACATGACATCAAGGGAAACGTCCGACTAGGATTTCTTTCCCCTCCCTCAAAGAATGAGTTTGCGTTTACATTGCATGAGTGGTGGAAAGGGAAGTTTATTTCCTAGAAAGCAAGATCAGAGATTTCAGCCTGCCCCAAGCAATATCAGTTACGGATGATCAAGTCAGATATGATGAAACCTGAATTAATTCAGCAGCAGATGGTGTCGTATCTTTTTTTTTTCCAGCTAAAATGCAAAACATGTGGATGGGGTAGAGTAAAGTTTCAGGGAAGGACAAAGGAATGTTTAAATCGGGGAGCAAAAAGAAGCATCAAAACTAACAAAAGATATGTAACATAAGCTTTCCAAAAACAAGATCTCTTTGGTAGCTTTCCACTAACAGGCTCTCTCTCCAAAAGAGGTATTTTCCAACACCTAAAATGATCCCCAAAAATTACTACATAGTACCATTGAACAATTTTTTTCATCTTTGGTGGGGCATACTTGCTACTGGTAGACTGCTGAACTTCATGAATACAGTTACTTTGAGACATTTTCCCCAAAAAATTTTCACAGCTTCATAAGATTACAGGTAGGTAATAACTATTGTCTAGTAAAAGGAAAACTTTAGTTTGTTTTAAGGAGCCAGTGGATAGTACTGTAATCTATTGCTGTTGCTTATCTAGTTACAGAATAATTTATGAGAATGCTTAGCACTGTATGGGAAGCACGAAATGAGCACCTCTGCCCTCCAGAGCTTATGATATATACCACAGCATACATGGCCATTCATCTGACATTTGAGGATCTATTCATGGTAGGAAGCCTAAAACACAGCTGTAAGTGTTTGTAGAACAGCAGCCCAAGAAAGAAAATAGATTTCAACAGCCACCAAAGTGCTTCAAAACACACCTATCAAAAACAGGTTCCTTCCACTCAGATGCTTCTTTCCTAATGCATTTTACAGTAGCTGCATCTAGCACAGAGAAGAACAACTTCAGTGTAAAAGCTATTAGAGGAAAAAAAAAAAAGGCTGAAAAAAAGGAATGCAAAAGATGAAAGGGTAGACAGAGGCACAACAACAACAAACAAACAGCAAATTCTGTGTGGTGAGAAAAAACACATAGAAGCTAGCAAAGGAAAAAAATAATGCAGAAGACATACAACTGGTCACATAGCTCAAGAACTGGCAGTACAAAAAGAAGAAACCCAGTGTTCCCACAACAAACCTTTGCAGTAGAAGGCTAACATTAAAAGGGATGGACATATCCCCTTTGCGTTATCAAAAGTTAACACTGTATCCTGATTTCATGCCACAAGCAGCTTGATTAGTTGCTAAAATCTCTGTTCCTAAATTGATTTAGTAATCAATCTGTTCTTCTAGAGTACTTTATCTCCCTTTTGGAATACCAGAAACAGAAGCTGGGATGTTTTAATTCATCATCTCCACTTACTACTCCCACTGTTATTAGAAATGGATCCTGGTAGATCCATTACATTTTGCACACATAATTTCCATTCTTGCCAAACATCAACATTTCACCTTTGTAAAGCAGTGTCACAATGTATTGCAGACATCCAGGGTAAGTACAAGAAGGAAACTTTTTAGATGATTCAGGGAAGAGCTGGGTGGATGGATCCCACAGTCTCTATACATGTGAGCAGGAAGGTAGCAATATCCACCTTCCTCCTTTGGAGGACTAGAACGTAGATATTTACTTCAGCATTCTACTTTGTTATGTCTTCTCCATAACAGGATCCAAACAACAGACATCCTCCCATGCTTTATCAGATAGTAGTCCTCCATGCAAAGCTTTCTGGTGAGCTCTATCCAAACATTATTGGTCTCTAAGAGTTACCTGGTTTAGCACATATCAAAAAAAAAAAAAACAGAAAGGACATAAGTTAAACTTTCTGGTCATATTAGATCATCACTGCTAGGATGTCCTAACACTACAGCTCCAATCCATACAAAGTGAGGACAGGCACTAACTGTTACCTCTCCAGTTGGAGCTATTTCAGTTCCTGTGATACAGCTCAGGTCTGGTTGGTAAAAGTAAGCGTAGCTCTGACCTAACGGTTATGGGCACTTAGTGCAGTGATCCTATCCAGGCCCTGGGTAGCTCATACAATGACTCTCAAACACAATACTAACACTGTGTCAGTATCTCAATCTTCGGCAAGAATTTCATCTACCCAGCATGCAGGAAGCCTACACGTTGTATTTTGGCTGTAGACACCACTAAAGCAGCAAGAAACACAAGAATTAGGAACTATAATCTATATCCTTTTTGTGGTCTTTGTTCCAGAAACATGAACTATGAAGTCTATATCGTTCCACAGACTCCTCAGGAAAAGCTAGTTTTCATATGCTGAAAAGATGTTTACAAAAGCAAGACGGCAATTTCAGATTTACAAAAAAATAAAAATGTAGTTTTTCCACAGATAAAAGAAAAAACATCCATTTGATTAAATAACTATCATGGGGGCCATCTGGATTCATCTGAAAACAGACACTATACAAAGTCACACAGAGAGCAAACCTCTTTGTTGAAGTTGCACACCATCATCAAAATTCTAAGTCCACAAGTCTTTTTTCAGTGGTGGCTGACAACAGAGAAAGAATTTTTTTCTTAATTGGGGAATTTAACATTAGCAACTGGATTATCTGCCAAACTATTTTCAGCTTTCATGCTTCACTAAACCAGAGTATTTAGCTCATTGCTCACAAACCCATTATTACACTAAAGAAAATGGGGAGCAATTAGCATACAAGATGATAGCTTAAAGGTGGTGCTAATTGGAAAGAATGAAGTATTTTTGAATCCTGTTGTATACAATTAGGTGAGATAACCAGGTTCTGAAAAAAATAATTTGCTAAACAATTTCAGTGATGTCTATCCTAGAAACTATGTTTAAAGTCTAAGCACATTCAGTTTTGCAGTAAGTTCAGTTGCAATATGCCTTTGTAGTATCTTACTTCAGTTACTACCACTGGGGTTGCAAACTAAAAGCTGGTCCTGCTGTAGAGCAAGCTTTAGTCGGGAAACATACAGACAAAAACACTGCTGTGATGAATTAGTTGTTGGAGATCATCATTGAGCTAAGCTCTAGTTACCCAAACGAACTGAAAAACAAAATCAACAAGGAAACAGAACATAATATTCATAATGCACAGTACAGCATGGCGCTGATACACAGCGAGTTGCAAGACCAGTTGAATTATAGGACTGTGCAAAATACATAACCAGAAATAATAGAAAACCATCTACAAAGAACTACTGGTGGAAAAAAAAAAAATAGTTGTGCATGATTTTGTTCATGATTGCTAAGCAGAGAGGGAGAAATCTTGTACATGAATAGTTAGTCTGCCAAAAGGAAAAAAGACAGGAGAAAAGATGCAATTCTTCATTACTAGTGAACTGAAAATATACAACTCTTCATTACTAGTGAACTGCAGTCAGACATAAGATGTTAGTTAGACAATTATATTGCAGAAATATGCCTCGTAACATTAGGGATTTGTTTTCAAGAGCCACAGCTGCGTGATTTTAATTCACTTTTACAAACTCTTTGCCATGTATTATCTCTAATCTATTTATCACACACCTACAACTATAAACATATTTGCACCAGTAGGTTTTATTTAATTCCTAGCTGCGACAAACCTCTGTATTTGTAAATGAACTTCTACATCACTATTTTTTTTGGCTCAGAACATATTAAATATTTTCTTCAAATGACAGAGCAGTCTGTAAACCTGTAACACGCCCTATTTTTAGGATCACACCTATCTCATATTTTCCTTTTTTAAAATACAGCCTAATTATGCTTTGGAATAATACCTCCCTGTACTTTATGTGAGAAATGCTTCGACAGATAACACCACTCACAAAAGCATCTCTCCCCATAGAAAATGCTACTGCAATCGGCAAGCAGACTTCGATGAACAACTGCAGCATACACCCCATGTTATCATGCAGGGGCGGTGTTTCTCTGTTTACTGAAAATGTTATTGAACCGTTCCCCCCACACGCACATACCAACAAGAGCATGCAGTAACATCGCTTATTCCTACACCCTTCAGAGAAAAAACGATTCACCTTCTTTGTTTTCCTGCACAACCTTTGAATTATATAGCAAGGTGAGATGTATGTAGTGGTTCCAAGGATTCATTGGTAGGTACAGACCTTCCCCTAAAGTCTGATTTCTTGTGGCATAATGCTCTAAGTGCATCAGCATATAATATAATTCTTTCTTTAAAGGAAAGAAATAAATCGTCATTCAGTATCACAACCAAAACTCAAATACTGACATGTATGTACATATATACATGCATATATATACGCATACACGTACATGTATATATATGTTTGGTTTTTTTCTCCTCATGTTTGAATCACATAAAGACATCTTGAAAATTAAGGCATCCGTGGGCTAATCTGGAAGTTCTTCAAACAATAAAATAGTATCTTCACATAGAATACCATGAAGAGCCAAGAGTTCACTGATGAACAAGAGATTTTTATCTCTGATTAAAAAAAAGTAATTTGAATTAGCTGATGTTTTAAAATGATACAGGCTCCACTCCCATTATGACTTTTACAGATACCTCGTCTAATTCACTGTGAGCAGCCTCATGGAAGCCCATCCCTGCCGGTGTGTAAGGTCAGACACAGCCTCCACGGGATAAAAGCCTTTACCCTTCTAAAAATATCAGTCTGCCAGGATCCACTCTCGCACAGCTCCGTGATGCGGACGGCATCGCCACCGTCAAGGGACTGCTCTGCTGCCATGAGTAAACACTTGCAGCACCGGGCTATAATTAGTCGGAATATTTTTAGAGTCATTGCTGAAAATTAGAGAGAAATGACTGAAAAAGACCTCAGAAAGGGTTTGGTGTGGTGTTTTGTGTTCCCCCCACACACACACTCCTTTGGCTATTTCCAACTGCTGCAAGGAAAAAGAGGCTCGGCAGGAGCCGAGGCGACACGCTCATCCTGCGGGGAAGATGTCCCTCGCTCCTGCCCCTGTCCCCGCGGGTGGGGGGCTGGCGTCCCCGCGGGCACGGCCGCGGTCACCCGTGTGCTGAGGGCCCGCCGGGAGCGCTCCCCCCCGCCGCCCGCTCCCCGGCCCCCCCAGGAGAGGCGGCGCCGCCGCTTACCTGACCGCCACCCGCACCGAGCTCTCGTCCTGGCCGGCCGACATGGTGCCGGGGGGCAGGCGAGGGGCGGCCGCCGGCCTCGCCGGGAGCGGGGGGCGCCGCCGGGCCGAGGAGAGGCCGGCCGGTGAGGAGGTGAGGGCACTTGCGGCGGCTCTCCCCTCACCTCCTCCTCCTGCTCCGCCGCCTCCTCTCTCCAGCCATTTTAGGTGCCTGAATGAATAGGTAGGAGCTGCGGCAGCGCAGGGCGGTTCGCGCCGCTCCTCCTCCTACCCCCCGCCCCGCTCCGGCCCTCCCAGTCTCTGGGCGGGGAGCGCTGTCAGTCAGCCCGCCGGCGGGCGGAGAGACGGGCCCCGGGCACCAGCCCCGCGCCCCGCCGGGGTCCGGCTCCGGCCCGCCCCGGCCCGCTCCAGCCGCAATGCGTCAGCAGACCCCGCCCCGGGCGGCCGCCGGCGGCGGCGCGGGCACGGCGGGAGGCGGGGAGGGCGCCTCACGGCGCTCCCCTCACAGCGGGCACACGGACACCGGCACGGCCCTGCACACTGGGCCCTGCACACACCCGGCCCTGAACACCGGGCTCTGCACACACACACGGCCCTGCACACTCGGCCCTGCGCACTCGGTTCCACACACACACACGGCCCTGCACGCAGGGCACTGCACACGCCCACCCTGTCCAATACGCTTGTCTCCACACACACAAACCCCTCGCACACCTCTCTCCTCGCACAACCGCACACCTCTCCTCACACACAACCCCCTCTCCACACACACAACCCCCTCTCCACACACACACACCCCCCTCCACATTCTCCTTTCCACACATACATCGCCCTCTCCACACCCACACGCACCTCGGACATCCCCCTCTCCACACACACTCCTCTCGCACAGCCCTTCCCCCCCACACCTCTTGCACACTCTCCTGGCACACGCCTTTCCACACACGCGTGTGGCACTCGCCCTCCACGCACAGCTCTTCTCACATGCGCCCTCATGCACAGCCCCGCACAGCCATGGGCACAGATTCATGGCCCATGGCTCACAGGTGTCTCGTCCCCAGAAGCACGCGAGCAGGACACTTGCATGCCCGCAGGCACGGCTTGTCCCCCCACAGCTCTCCACTCACGCTATCAACACGCATGGTGCCTCTTGCACACGCACGTGCACGGCCTCACACGAGGGCTCTGGACACAGCTTTCGAGGCCTCCCTGCTGGGAAAGAGGAGCCTAATCCCCTCTCAGGGATAGTTTTTTCCACCTGCTTCCCTCTTCCAAGCAGGAATGCGATGTCCTCCTTCCTCCTCATTCCTCACCGGGCGCTGTGTAGTCCTCACGACCCCCCTGCCTGCGGGAGCACGCCGCTCTCCCATGTTTCTGCCTGTGCTCGGCAGGTTTGCTTGCCCTAGCTGCTCCAGCCAGGCATCGCTGTTCTCACTTCACTAATGAAGTGCCTGGTTTTAGGTTGGAAACTGAGTGGGTGGATGACATTAATTTTTGATGCAAATAGCATCCCTGCCAGGAAACAAGCCCGGTTATTTTTCCCAAAACAATTCACATTCCTAAGGAAAATTTTCCATCAGAATAGGCCCGGGTTTGAATTTGTAATGATATGCTAAAAACCTCGCAGTTCAAGTTGTTTTGCTTCTGATAGTGAAGGCTGTTTATGCCCAGGCTCCAACCTCTGTCAGAGACGGGCAGGTGAGGTCTGCCGGTGGGATGGGGCTCTAGCCACGTCCTGGCTCTCTCAAAAGGCAAGTCCCTCCTTCTCAGAAGAAATCAGCTGTATTATTGTTGCTCTGTGTGTTCCTCATAGTTATTTTGTCTATCTTTTCTGTTTGTCTCTATACATTTAGAAATTGGATTGTTTCTGGAAAATGGTCCACATGGAAGTTGCTATACAGAGTGATGGTCTTCTGCTTTCTTCTGAATTACACAGCACCACCATACGAATCTCCGACAGCATTTGAAAGTACGGGGGACTTAAGCTACCTAGCATATCACTGAGGTATACTGAGACAATATTTATCTGAAAGGCAGAAAAATGAAGACACAGATAGTTCAGTCTGAAGCCACCGAGGGAATCTGGTGCAAACAAAACAAAGCCTATGCTTCCCTGGGCTTCCAGGTTCATGATTCTCTATTTAATGCCATAGGCCAGATGCTTTGCTTCTCCTTTTTTTTCCCAATATATTATAGAATGAGCAAGATAGCAGACTTAAAAAAAAAAAAAAAAAAAAAAAACAAAAAACAAAACAAAAAAATCCCTCCTGCAGGTGAACTGTGTTGGCATTCATACAAAAGAGCCTCAAAATGAAAGGGATAGAAGGCTCATGGTTAGGGTGTTTCCCATTAGTGGAGACTGAACACTCATGACTGTGTTGTACATCTGTCTGTATCGTACTGAGCTATTTAAAAATACCTGCAGCCCATGCACAATGAGTGGAATCCTACAGCATAATTAGGTCAGCAGAAGTTATTTACACTAGATTTACAAATCAAGGTAACAAAAAAGCTTAAGCAAATAGGGAAAAGGGAAGGTCGCTGTTTCCTCTGTAATAGCTTTAGTAACTTGGATACTTTCTTATCCAAAAGTATTCAATGCATTTTTTCAGCTGACACAGCTACAAGGTTAATGTAACAAGCGCACTCAAGCCCTGTTTGTAGCTTGCCAATATCTGCCTGGGTTTGTTTTCGTGCAGCATCTTTTGCTGGGAAGGCCTCAGTGCAGCAAAGCTCATCCACATCACCCCGAGCATGCGTATAAAATCCTGCCAAGTCAGTGCCTCCGGTTCACTGCTGTGTTGAAAACCCAGCGGGGAGCAGCAGCCGCAGGAGCTGCCTGTGACTTTCTCAGTCCCAGCTGCTCAGACCCAGTACCGTACCCTAGATCTTGCCAGAGCCATTTCTTTTCTAGTCCCCCTCGTGTGCCCTGTGACATTTGCCTCAGCCTGACCACATCCAGTCCTCTCTCTCCCACATTGAAAACGAAGGTAGCAGATTAAAAACTCTGGCAGACTCAGTCCTCCTGAGCTTAACGTTAAGTATATGGATGGGTTGGTATTTACCGGTTTGGGACCTTAATGACAAAGATTTGTTATCCATATTGGGATTAAACAGGAAGTCATAAATTTTGGTGTATAACAAAACTGTTATCTTCTAATTTATGGTTATTTCAATCCTACAGTATTACACATGTATTTTCTACCTTAAATATTTCACTCCAGTGCCAGACTCCTCTGAAATTGATATAGCAAGTTACATGTAGCTTCTTGCCATGTTTCATGCAAATTGGCTGATTTGTGACCATTCAGATGTAAAACAGGAAAAAGACGCAGGTCCTGTTTCTTTAATGGCAGATTATTCTCTGTGTTCCCCATTTCCAGAAACCATACAATCCTTTTGTTAAAATAAACCATTTTATTTGGGTTTTTCCCAACTCATCCAATGTAAACAAGCAGTCTGCTATACTATTAACTTGGCTGCCCCAGGAAACTTAAATCAATTCTTCTGCTTTTCATTTCATATAATGTGGTTGACCTCTGCTCTCCAGCATCCTATTCATCTCATTGAAGGATTAACTTGAATAAATGAGGGCACAATCACTCCCTTTCTTCCATTGTCTAAGTACTTAACCATATTGCCAATGTCTTGTTTGTCTTTAATAAAGCTGTATTGTAACATTTACAGATTTGTCCAATCTCACAGCTAATGAATGAGGTTTCCCAGAAGGTCCCCCCTCCTCATGCTCCACAGTCAGTGTGCCTACAGGTAGGACCTGCAGTAGAGCACACCCTCTTTCCTGTGGTTCCAACACCACAGCTACCGGCCACCTCTGGTCACCCCTGACCAATGTCAGAGGTTCCCAGAGCGGGGACAAACTGCAAGGCTTGGGAGCAGGAAAGGAGTTCCCAACTCTAGTCCCTGCTGGGTGCTTAGAGGAGGACCGCTAGGAACGTCCCTCCCTGGCAGCCGTCCCGGGTGATGGCTGTCCTGCTTTCACCTGCTCCATTCTCCTGCCATATGACTCAGCACCATGAGCTTCATCCACCGGGGCAACCAAACAAAGACCTGCGTTTGGAAGGGTGACTGACACACACGCACACACACATGCACACCCTGCACAGATGGTGAAGCTGCCTGCAGAGTTCCTTTTAGCATCAGAAGCTGCTTAAAATCACTGAGCTATACACAGCCTGAATGAGCCATGCTGAGTCCACTCAGGAGGAGACTCTGAGCCCTGCATTTTGACCTACGTATGTTTGCAGACAGGTTGTTTAGGCCACACGGATGCTGTACCAATTGATTTTGAAATGTTAATTAAAATGGACTACTTCAAATTTTTTAACAGTGATAATTTACCAGTGCTAAATAAGCCAATTTAATCAAAGGTTCAACTTGTTAGTTAGGGCCATGCTAAGGTTGCCTATTTCTTTGACCTGCTGAAAATATCATTTATTCCAGAGAAGAGATTCTATTGATGGAAATTACAGAACAGTGTTAGAAGATACTGACACTGAGACAATTCCTAACCATGAGGGTCAATTGCATAACGGTTTGATAACAGTCTTTTATTTAAGATTTCACTGTACAAAACCTTATCAGGTAACAGCCTGACATTCATTATACAGTCGTGACGTTCTCTAGTGCTTTTTCTGCTGAGTAGTTGAAGTGACACTGTTTTATTGAGACATGCAATAATATATGTAATCACTAATTTCTGATTAATCTGTATCAATTAGACCAATTGCACCACGACTGGTAGAAGGCTTCAAGCAAAATTAGTAGGTTTTGTCAAGTTAAACACTTGACAAAGTGTTTATTTTGGAAGGCAGATATTCTTTCAGATACAGACAGCGGAACACGAAATGTTCAAGCTCTATGGAAGAGCTGTGTTGATGCCTTCTTCTGAAGGTCATTAAATCTCATCATCTGCATAATTCATGCTGTTTTATCAAATTCACACGCACCAAATAAACAGCTAGTATATTATCTCATTAGTGACTATTGTTTCTTGAACGTATATGTTAAATAAATTATTTTTGGCCACATTCAAGCCACAATTTATTCAGTGATTTTGGAATGACGCACCATGAAGACAAAAAGTATATGCAAATATGATATAATATATACATTCTAATGAGCAAAATTTTTATCTTTTTCATTCATATGATAGTTTGAAAAATGTAGAGATTTTGTCTCATATAAGTGATCACAGATTTTTCTCTCTAGTTTTCTCCTTGTCCGGTCTGTCATAATTCCATGGACTGCGTGACCCAATAACTGCTTGTATTCCAGTATCTTCTGACACAGGAACTGGACTCCTATGGAACTAGGTTTCATGAGCTGTTGCTGCTGGAAATGAAGTCAGCAACATTCATTCATCAGCAATAATCACTCCATTTTATCTAATAAACACTAAACTCTTCAACATTAACACACACAGTGCTTCCAGATTCCTACTTGGCAAAGTGAAACTTCTGTTTGCATTTTCTTGGGCTTACAGGAACCTTAGGCTTTTCCATAGTAATTTTTTGAAAGATCTTTGCTACAAACTAAACTAAACTTAAAAACTGTTACATCTTGGTTTTCAAGGACTTTCTAGAAGTAGTTTTTTTCTTCTCTGACTGGCTTCTCACTTCGAACTGCAGGGTCTTGGAAAGCAGTCAGGCTCATAAAAGACATTTCAAATGCTTTCCATTTTCTTCCCATCACTCACTGAGACTTTTGATTAAATAACAATGAGGAAAGAAAAGTGTTAAGCCACGCTAAACTGGCAAGCTAAAGTGTACAACAGACGAGCCTTTGCTTCCAATAACAGCGGAAAAGAAAGCAGGCTGCTGAAGGAAATTATCGCTTGGGTCGTGACAGGATGGGGGAAGGTAATTTCAAAGTTGAGAAGGAAGAAAGGAGTGCAAGTTGACGTTTATATAATCAGAATAACACAAGATAAGACAAGGAAACAGATGACTGAAAGAAGATGGTAGAGAAACCAGAAACATCAGGGTAGAGGAGGAAGAGGGATCTCTGGAGTCAGATACAAGCAACGGCTCTGCAGGGCTGTTTCTGGAGCCAGTCAGCACAAGAGGAAAAGCAGCATCAGGCACCTCCGAAGCAAGAAGAAAGAACATGGGTTTTTTCTATCCATCTTCCAAAAAGATGAACGAAAGGAGAAAATATAATGGAAGGAAACACATCATTAAGGGATCGTATCTAGAGCTGAGCAGACGATTCAATGGGAATAGAGCTGCTAGCTCCAACACTACACTTGGTGAAGAAAGAAAGAATTTCTTTATGTATTACTGCTTTTTACACACAAAAATTGTACTGTGTGAACTATATCACTGTCAACAAAGCAGTACAGTTTTCCTCTGCTCCTGGCAGCTCAGAGTGTTCGTGTTACATGGCAAAAATGTGCTTATACCCGTACACTTATTTATCTTTCTTCTGGGCCTGAGCACTGCTGTAATTTGTACTACTATAACTGCTGTCTACACTAAGATGATTATATCAGGATAAATTTTTTGATATAAATATGCATGTTGTATTATATCCCATGCAAGACACATACATCAGATCCCCACTAAACCGACGCTGCTAGACTAGAAGAAAACACAAGAAAGAGAATAGGGTAAAGTACATCTCGGGGGAAAACCTCCCCTGCAGCATCTTCAGAGACTCGTGACTCAACTCAGCGGTTATACACTAAGGATGAACATGCCTTTTAAGTCACCATGTTTTAAGAATTTGTCGGTAAACTGAAACTTGCAATCAGCTGTTTTGCAGTAAAATCTTCCAAATTCACCCTGGCAACTGGAAGTCCCTTCAGGTATTACAGGAAGAGTATAAATAATGGAGATGAGGGGGAAAAGGGATCAGAAAGTAGTCTTTACAATAATGTAACTTAGTTTAATCATTTATGATAACACTATTCAAATCTAGCACAGTATGAAGAAGAAAATAAATCTTAGCAGGATGAGACCTTATAGTGGCTTTAGGTTATTAAATATCTCCGGAGATGTAGACAGGTCCTGCAGTCTTTTGCAAGGGACTGCATCCTGTGGGTCAGAAACTTGAGCTTCTAAACAGGATCCTTGGGCCTGATCCACTAACACCTCGAAATAAACCCAAAATGCTACTAGATCAGGATGACTGAACACTATGCTTTCTTCATGCTGTTGCAAAAGACTACAAAATATCTCCAAAGGAACAGAGTAGTAGGCCAACTGTTTTACAGATCTGAACCAAAGCAAGTATGGCTCCTCCCCTTTCTCATATGGGGAAACTGAGGCAAGGAGGACATGAGAATTGCAGATGCCCGTAGAAGAAATGGTTGTCAGAACCAGTATTAGGCCTGACTCCCGTGCCTGTGCAAACACTATTAGACCACACCTTAATGAGATGAATTATTAATACAAAACCTGCACGGGAAATCCATTTCTGCTGCCTCTCACCAGAACCAGCTGTTCAGACTTGAACGTGTCGCAGTTGCACAACACAAATTTTGCCTTAAGGATACAGTTACCCAACATGATGGGTTTTTCATAATGTCCCTCCCAATAGTATCCTCATCCTTCTTCTGTCCTTCACCCTTCCCCTATCAGCACCATCCTTTCAATTTTTGGTTCAGCCTTGTGAAAGGTACTGAATGATAGGAGTCCTGTGTTTGTACAGTGAGCACAGCATTAGCAGTTGCAGGGCAGCCTCCTCTGAGCAGCCTTGCCAATCTGCCCTAGATAAGATAGAAGCAAATGAGTTTACGTATTTAAACAACAAGCATCAAAACCCAAGCACATTCCAGATGAAATGAAATTTAAGTTCTCCATCTCTGGTAAAATACACAGATGAAATCAGTTCCAATGAGGCCAGGAAATTTTCTGTTTCCCTGCAGAGCCCGCTAATGACTATTAGTAGAGATTGTCAGTGACCAGTTTCATGACTGTGTAAACACCTTGTCCTCCTGTGTTACTCTCCCAGGCTTCCTCCCACTTGTGTACATACTCCCTAGCCACAGTGTACCTAAGCCCCAGATTGTGAGTTCTTTGGGTTAGAGCTTGTTGTACAGTTTTTTACGATGAAGTCCTATTTCCTAATTGGTGTCCTTAGGCATTACCGCAATAAAAACAATAAATAGTAATAACAAAAAAAACAAGGATGGAAGGTGGGTGAAGACATGACTAATTACCTAAACAATACTGGGACCACAAGCCACAGGCAGCACGGGAGCTTGGGGAAGAGCGAGTGGGTGGAGAGTCACCTCACAACACAACAGAGGGTTGGGCGGGTAAAGAATAGGTCTTGCAAGAAAAAAAACTGAGAGTCTTTATTTTGATAGCATCATGGAATTTATAAATTAAGGGATGACAGCTGTAGATTAAGCATGGCGCGAGTTGCTTTACTGTCTATGTGTGTGCAGCCTGGCTTGGCACCGTCGCAGGGACTCATGAAATAAAAAGTGTAGTAGAAACGGTGATATAAGGAGGCAGGAGATGTGAGAAGCAGGAGTTCCCAAACAGGGCTTGCAGCAGGACCACTACTGTACCATGTGCTGTACCATGGCAGCAGCAGCCAGGGCCGCTGGGCCAAGCTCTGTGGCGGGCTGCAAGCCTTGCCTCCCCTTCCCACGAGAAAACACGTGCTTCCAGGTCTGTGCTGGGCTACACGTAGGCGGAGAAGAGGCGTTCACTTGTCTGGGTAGCAGCCATGGCTAAACGACCATTCCTCACCTTCCCCCAGAAAAATGCAACAAAATGAGCGTTGTTTTCCTGAGTATTTACTTGAAGCTGTTTTCATACCACTCATTGTGTATGTATTGCTTGGGAATACTTAAGCCAAAGGATAATACTCAGAACACTGACAGGCTGAATCTTATGTAAATTTGGATTTAGGGATGGGGAGTGTAGATATAGTTTGCTCCTGAAATGAAAGAGCACTTCTATGCACAGCGGGTAATGAACTTCCAGAATTCATTGCCACAGGAGGTTGGGGAAGCAAGCTATTAGCAGGCATAAAAAAGGATTAGACAAGATTTGTGAACAATGCCTCTATTAACAGATAATGAAAGGAACAAGCAGTTCCAATGACTGTGATCTTAGGAGACTGGACCAGAGGAAGAGGCCGGGTACACGTGCTGTGCCCAAACAGCATCTCCGACATTGTCACTCTTCAGGCTTTGCTCTCTGGATTTGCCTGCCCTGTCTCAGGTAAGGTTGTGCTTGGAGCCTGGGGTTCCTTGCAAGGTCTGCTGGGGTCTTCAAAACTTGTGGCTTGATCAGGGCACACGGCCAGCACCCACACCAGTGCCATCACCAGCGTTGGGCAGCCATAGTGTCTGCGACTGTTGGTCTGACCCAGCAGGGAGTTTCTTCTGTTCTGACGGGTGAAGTCCTAAGTGATGCTGCTCTCACCAAAGGGGCCAGAAATGAGCATGGTGGACTGGGAAGGGAGTTATAAAGAGCAAAAAGGAACTGGCTTTTACAAACCATTCACTGAGGCACAGAAAAATATAGATGGAAGAAGACTGAAGATTCTGTTAATACAGTATGAGTCTGATAATTGTTTGGCATAGCACCAAAAGGGCTCACTCTCTAAAAAGTGCACGAAAACAGATAGTCTTTAATTTCAGTGGTGACATGGAAAGGGAGAGTGGGCATCAAACTAGACATGACTTTGCAGCTGTCTCTTTTTCCAACTGAAGGCTCTAACTCAATTTGATTTTTCCTCAAACCATTTCTGAGCACTTCTGCCTTCTCTGGACCTCTTCCAGCTCTGTACAACTTATCTGAGATCAGGCAGCGGACTGTGAGCTGCACTCAAGTATTAGGCTGCACCATGGATTCTTAACCCAGCATAAGGATGTTCTCTGTTTTTCCTAGCTCTTTTCCAAGTAAGTCCTGAAACTGTGTTTGTCTGCTTGACAGGCACTGAGCTGGCATTTGTTATCCACTGTCTAACATCTTCTTCCTGTACGGTAATAATGAAATTTCATTTTTTTTATCCCCCATGAAATGAAAGACCATTTTCTCCTCTGTCTTTCTGCTCTGAATTTCAGTTACCACTTGTTATCACTGAGTCATTCTGTATCAGGAGATTCTCCTAGATCTTTTCATAACTATCAAAGTTATTATCTCATTGCCTGGCTTTTCATGGAAAACATAGATCTCAGCAAAAATTCTTATGAAGCTCTGCTACTAAAAGCGTTGATGAATTTGAGGCTGTTTATAGGAAAATAACAGGAACGAGGAAGACCTGTAATGACTGACAGGCTGATATAAAAGAGAAAAGACTTAAAATAACTTATTTTACATATATATGTGTGTGTGTGTATATATATATGTATTCCTGACTAAATAATAGCCACAGAGCACAAAATCAAAGAACAGAAATGTATGGAGGGAATGAACAAAGAATGACTTAGGGTGGAACACATACTGTGATTGAGAAGAGGAATACAGAAGTAAAGGGAGCATAGAGGGTCCCAGGAATAAATTTCATTACAGTGTCCTATATATGGATCCAAGATAATCTCTCCGGGGAACTAAGAAATCCCTCACCACTGGGACACTGGGAAAAAAAGGACCAGGAGCAACGGCGGTGAGCATGCACAGAAATGGACTGCATGACCCGATATATATCTCTGGGCTTTCGGGTGATGACTAATCAACACAGGAGAGCATTCTGGTTTGCTTTACATTTTTGCGTATGGGTTTTCTGTTCTTTGAGTGAAGTCCTACTGTAGCAAATGGGGCACAGTGTGGGGAAAAAAGCCCATCCTTCTCACAACTGTTGAATAGTCATTTAGTAGAGAAAAGAGCACCACCTAGTGCTGAGCGCTATTTGTTGATGCTGAGGTGTCTCCATATGCTCTGTCTTCTGCATGTCTTGATTTTAGTTTTTTCCCACCGTTTATCCAGCCACGGAGGAATTAATCCTTAGCAGGAAGGAGCATCCCAGCTCCCGATAAGAGTAGCTGGTTCATCGAGAGCTCAGCATCTCTCTGAGTTTTGTGCACACTAAGGGAATGCCTTAGGCACCTAGTTAACATAATTATGGTTATTTGTCTGATTCATTCGGGCCAGATTCTACTCTCCTTGCTCACCCAGTGGAGTTATGTGCTTCACAGATAAGCCTCACTGCTTCCACTGGAGTGAAAATTAATGAACACTTACAGGACAGGCTTAAGAAACCAGAAGACCAAACTCCAAATACTTGCACTTTTAAAAACAGGGGGATTCATTGCTTCTGCCTTTTGATTCTACACTCACAACAAATTTTCAAGCCTTTCTTACAAATGCCAAACCTGTACGCTATTTTGTTTGTTTGCCTGTAGTTTTGGGATTTGGTTTGGTTTGGTTTGTTCGTTGTTTGGTTTTTTTTTTAAGGAGGGAGGTCTTCAAAGAAAACATTGCTTTCCATAAGAGTTGCCTTCATTATCATAAAGATAGATCACATGCAACCTTAATTATTTTTCAGCATTTATGGTTAAAATCCACTACTGTTGGCTTTGTTTTCTTCTGATCATTAATCCACATAATTTTATTGTTCATATTTTTGGTCTTGAAAACCTTCCACTTTGTCTCACAGCATCAAGATTTCTGTCACAATGTAATTAACATTTCAAAAGAAGGGAAGAAACAGGTAAATCAACTTAGAATGATTCTGCATCAGCTATCTGTATGTATTATTTAAATAGCTCCAGACTTGAAGATACATGTAGCATTGGTCATGTGGGTTAATTTACATAAAAATGTCTATAGTAAAATGTCATTTGAATATCTTACTCTATTCAGATTTGTGAGTTTCCTGAGTGATCTTCAGTGACACCATGCTACCATGGCTAGATTAAATTTCACTTATAATAGAATTATTTCTTCTCCCCTTGAAATTATTCAGTATTGCACCACTCATTTGAACTGGGAGACAATGAAACTCAGCTATTCAAATTCCTTCCACATCCTCTGATTTGCAAAATGTAGTTTAGTCCATAGAACTTCTTATTTCTGTCCTTTATAATCCTCCTACATTTTTACCCTGTCAGGCAGTCTTCACAAAGAATGTTCTTCAACTGAAATGTTCTGGGTTACCTGCAGCTGTTTCTGCCATACTGTATCTGTAGCTTCACTGTTGCAAATATTGCCACCCTCTTATGACCATTTCTTAGTTGGAATATTGTCAGGTGACTTGTTTTGGATGTTTTTCTTTATAGGGATGTTTTGTTATTTGGGTTTGGTTGGTTGTGGGTTTTTTTAGCAAGTGAGATCTTGATTTATTCTTGCAGATATATGGCCTTTATCAAGAAAAGACAGCAGAACTTGTGTATGAGTGTATATATATATGTATGTGTGAATATACGCACAAGTCACTGAATAACAGTGGTAGAAAGTCTGGGTACTTACAAAATAACCACAGTGCCTGTGTGCGATATGTGGTTGGTGTGCATTAACATTTCGAAGGCCACGTGGCTGCAGGGCTCTAATTCCCCCTAAAAGCTACAGGGGTGCAGACCATTATCAGTGTAGCTGCCAAGGCTGCGATCGGGGCGCTGCTGGTGCTCACCTCTGCCAGAGACATGGCAGGGCCATGCCCACCTCCTGCTAGGGCTCCATGGGACACCAACATGGGGGCTGACAAAAAAGCCTGATTCAGGACGTCTGTAACCATGTTGGTTCCCCATCCTACTGGGCAGGTCTCAGTCGCTTTGTGGTGGAGAAGTAAAACCACCGTACAGCTTCTGTTCTCTGGATTTTGGGATTAAAGTCTCATCTGCACCATCTACGGGCCTCAGCAGGTGAACTACATCAAATTGCTTGATGAGGCTCTGAGCAATCTGATCTAGTTGAAGGTGTCCCTGCTTACTGCAGGGGGGTTGGACTAGATCACCTTTTAGTGTCGCTTCCAACCCAACACATTCTATGATTCTGTGATTCTAAGGGGCTTTACCCTCCCAGGCTCTTGAAGATATATGTGTACTATCATATGAACGACGCACTCGTTATATCAAGACTCCACAGCTCTGCAATAAAAACATAATAGCACATGGATACATGTTCAACTGAGCATCCATACATGGGCCTGATGCCTGCAGCTGTGTGCATCGGTTTCTGGTTCATGGGAACCACCAGCCTGGTATGTTGTACCATATTCCCAAGGACGCCCCACTCCCTCCACAAGCACACACAAGATATGCAAAGGGGTTCCCAAGAGCTGATAGTGCAGGGATCCAGGAGCTGTGCAGAGCTGAGCATCCCCAGCTGGGCTGGGGCACTGCTGAAGGTACAACCCAGCCCCAGAGTGCCCAAGAAACACCCACCTCAGTGGCTGAGGCTGCACTGATTACCGTGGGTCACCAGTGGGTGTCATTTGGGCTCTTTTAAGGGTATAATTTCAAAATGATGTCATGAGATAAAATACTTTGGAAAAGGCTGGCTTTGTTTTTGCATCTTTTCTGTAGTAGCAACTGTGGGGAATGTGGGAGAGTCTGTAGGGAGTGTTATCTCATTGCACGTGGGTTTAATTCTGTCACCGCACTGAGCAATAGAATTTAACATCTATTCATAGCTACACTAGTGACAGTGTAATTAACTAATTAGTAGGGACTAATTGTTAAAAATACGGTATTGCAACTACATTAAATTAAATAGCCTGTGTACTTCTAACTGGGAGAGTTATGAGTCCATGCTTTTTCTCCTTAGGAAACAAACAAACTCCTGAGAACGAAAACCAAACCCAGCAATTCAAAGCAAATTTAAACTTTGCTGTGACTAATCTATGAGCAATAAGAGGCTCTGGCAACTACATAAAGGTCAGGTTTATGGCCTCATGCAAGGAGGAGAGTGTGCAGCCACGCGTTGATGGCACCCAGCAGCAGGTAAGATTCCTGCTGGCACTAAGGCCCCGCTGCTCTGCCCTCCCCAATCTGGCACCTTGGCTTCTTGTTTTAAAAGGAAGCAGGAGTCACCAACCCTACCCTTCAAACAGAATGGTGCTGGTCTCCCTTCACACCAGTGCCAGGAGAGAGTGAGCCCCGCTCCGCTCTGCCTGGCAGCTGTTCAAGCCTCCTTCACCTACTTGTTCCACGCGTCAAACCAGAGACGTTGCCAGGGTCTAGGGAAGCCACCCCCCACCTATTCAAAAATCCAGCTGTGTTAGTGCCAGTTTGGGAGGGTTAGGTTTCCCTGGGAGACCTTTTTCTTCTCCCACACCTTGACACTGTGCCCACTCTTGGGAAAGCTGAGCAAGGATAAGGCTAGTTGCAGGCAAGAAACAGGAGTCCAGCTGTGCTTTAACCATAGTTTTTGCAGGAGCAAACAAATGCTCTATTTAAAAACTATTACAGACCAAAGATTTTTTTCCCCAGACTGTCTATTTTTTCCTAGTTATGGTTTTGTTCTGTGTTTTCAGTGAGCATATAATTACCATGAATTATATAGCAGAACAGGGTGTGTATGAGGCACACCTTGAACAAGCTGGTTCTCATTGGCTTGAGCAACGGCTTGCAAGGTGCTGTTTCCCAAGCACAGCTTTCAAACCCATGGTGTGGGAGGTCTGTGCGGAAAACTGTTTTGGTTTAAAACTTTAAAAAGTCACATATTGCACCTCCTGCAACATTTGATAGTGCCCTCCATAGCCCTTGGATTAACTAACCATAGCCCCTCTTTACAGCAAACATAGAAACATTAAGGCTCACAAGTTAGAATTATTATTAATGCAGGCACAGATATTCACTGTCAATCATTTTTAGCAAACATCTAATAAATCATTCTTTTCGTGTTTGGGCAGGGAAAAGTACCCATCTTGCAGTTTTTGAGCCATCACCGTATTTCAGTTTAGCCCTTGTATTATTCTCTTACAGAAGTCTTTCATGAAGGCATCCTTAAGGCTACAACACGCAAGGTGATTTTTAAATGATGATGCTATCAAAAACTAAAGCAAAGAGCTAATCATGCTGGTAGAGTGAGCTCACCTGACTGGAAATCAGTGCTGCTGCTCATGCCAAAGTAAGAGGTAACTCGTTATCATTATAGGCACAGGACCAAAATATATAGGGAATATATGCTGATACTTAGTCTTCCTATTTACTTATTTCTGCACAGAGCCGCTCACTCTAATTTCCCAGTTAGATTGATACAGCAGTGGTTTGGAAATTTGTCTGAGAACTTGTGACCGTTACTATTTGTGCTCCTGGCTGACAAAGCAAAATGCAGTAAACGCAGCCTGCGACCTATGCAGCGGCTAGCTCGGGCGGTAGGTGGGGGCAGGACATGCAGAAGGCCCGGGGCTGTATACAGAGGATTTCCAGACTCATTTCAACCCCAAGATCTTTCACTACTCGAGTTGAGGTTTCCAGATTGAAGACCTTAAGTTATTTTTTTATGCTCTGCATTAGCCTATTTACCTGGTGAAACAGTGACCACATTTTACTGCTTGATGAACTGTGGGACAAAGTCTTTCCTCTGTTTCCTTTTTGTTCAAGCTGAAGTGCATGATGTGCATGTAGTTCCAACTGAACTGTGAAACTGCCTGCCACGAGGTACCGTCAGACCAAAACCCCCAGTGACATTCAGAAGAGACCAAGATCTTTCTGTGTCCTTGTGCAAGGTGCTCCTCAGTCGTACAAGCATCTGAGTGGTGCTAGTGGCCTGTACTTTGCAATGCAAAGTGATAATTAACAATGATAAATAAACCCTTCACATAGCAAACTCCAAACCACGTAGTGAAGAACCAGGATTATAGGAAACTTCTCCTATAGGCAAATTTTTACATAATTGTCCACCTGTCCATTCAGCTTCCGAACTGCCTTTGAAATTAAAGCTAAACCACTCAGACACAGATTAAATTCAGTGCAGCAGCTCATTCACCCAGCAAACCCTCTTGAGATCCATGGAAAGTCTGGTCTGAAGTTGAATAGAAACCAAAGGAATTGACATAATACTGCTTTTAACTTCAGAAGCAATTCCTGCCTCGCCTGGCCCAGGCAGCCTACGTGGGCAGTCACTTCATTAGAAAGACAGGATTTGCATCAAAAGCCTTTGTGCTGCCTTTTCCCTCTAACCCCAGAGTTGGGAGGCAACAAGGGTAATAAATGAATTGTGCCTGAGGTCTGTAGACCCAGAATCCAGCTACATACTAATACACACTAGTATCCACCACTATCTAATTCGCTGTTCAGTCTTCAGCATAACTACATACATTTCTCTAGAATGCTCAATCAATTGTCCTTAATTATACAGGCCTTCCTGTATATTTTCTAGCTGATCTATTACTAACAGTATTTCTTTTAACCTGTGGATCTTGTTATTTCAAATTAATCTGAACTTTAACCTGTGGTACTGTCATTGGCCACATGCTGAGCTACCTTCTGTTACCCAGCATGTTTTATAAATTGATTTTTGGGTGGCAAATACTATGATTTGTGTACTATACAAACCCCTTTTTAGTTACTAATAAAATCTTGTGAAATCTTTTCTGGGAGGATTGAAATTTTCCAGGCTTGACTCAGTTCAAAAGTAAACACACAGAAGAAAAAAAAAAAGTTTTGTTTTGTTAGATGACATAGATAAAGGCAAAAGATTTGTTTGTTTTATAAAACATCATTTTTGCCAGTTCCTGTAATTTTATCAAGAATTTAAAAGATTTGATGCTTTCCATAAAGCCCAAGCTCCTGCACACCAATAATTATGCAAGAGTAAAATCTTTCCGGATTAACAAGAAAGTATCCAGCAGTCATATTCGCAAAGAAAATAGGAAAATTTAGATTAGCCACATCCTAAAGGCTCAGCAACCAGAAACACAAAGATAGCAATCCAATATTTGCTGTTTTGCAAAAATATCACTATTTTTAAGCAAAGCTGCTTGAGGTGTGGCAAACGTGAAACCTTGCTTCGTTCTTCTTCATGTCAGTATCAGAAATGTTTGAACTCTGTCATTGGAAACGGATTGTGCAAGTCGTCCCCAGCAAGTAGCACCCAGTTTTGAAGCGTGAAGAAACAGGTTTTGAATCGCCAGGGAAACAGTCCTGAAATATCCCTCAGTAAGAACAGGCAGGGAAACATTTTGTCACGTTCCGTAACTCCTAGGTCCGTCTGGCTACGGCACGTGCAGCAGTGCTCCTCAGAAAACATGTTTTCCATGTTTATTTACGCAATATATGTGTCGTGCCTTGACAGCCATGTCAAGGCAGTGTCTACTGTCCCTGGCAGAGGGAAGACTGTGCCAAAAAGGCATAAACACCATAGAACTTTACCCACCTATTTCCCAGGCTGCAGCAAGCAGCAGTTTAGGAACATTCCAGTCTTGCCATCTCATTCAGGACACACGTTTGATAATCCCCAGGGGACATACATACCTAAAGATGTACGTGGGTGTAACTCAGCGCTGGCAACATTGAATGGTGTTGCATCTGCATGAGGCATAACAATAAATCTCAAAAATCTTGATTACGGTGGAAATAAAGAGTAATTTCACATCCACGAGAGCGGGTTGGGGATCCACCAACAGCCTTCACACACTGTTTTGTGTCTCACCCACACAACAGCCACACAGTCTGGCTATTCTCCTACTCTGGGGACAGAGTCCCCTCCTCAGGGCGATGGGGAGCTGGCTGCAGTGGGTACTCCTGTCAGCATATGCCCCACGCAAAGCATTAGGTGGCCCTTGCAGTCTGTCCCTGTGCCCTACATGATCATCACACATCACTGGACCGAGGTGGGTGGCCTGGGACGAGTGTCTTCTAGCATGACAGGAGGATGCTGGAAGTGTTGGTGTCCAGGTAGAGAAACCATAGCATGCCAGAAGGGCATTCCTGTGGTCATGGGTGCAAGTGGACAGAGGTTCCTGAAAGCAGCTGGTGTCCCATAAGGACCAGGGGTTTAAAAATGTTCTACAATTGGGTTAAAAAAACAGCTTTTAAACTATCTTTGGCCCCTAACAATGCTGGCTAACATCCTGTGGTCCAGGGGCTTGAAGTCAGCCTGGCTCTAACGATTTGCTAGAGATGGGCAGCAACTCCCCTGGCTGTGGGCAGGCTCTCTTGGGGTGGGAATGAGGTCTCTCCAGCAACTCCCCTGGCTGTGGGCAGGTTCTCTTGGGGTGGGAATGAGGTCTCTCCGCAGTGGGAGGAGTGGTTTTCCAGCTGCTCCACCTCACCCTTGCGGTGGGTTAGGGAGTGGGTCCCTGGCTGGCAGTCCCACCCCTCTGCTCTAGCTGGGGAGCGGCTCCTTGCTCTCGTTCTTGGTTGACTTCATGGCAGCCCTTGCACAATCCTTGGCACTACTGCCAGGCATCTCTGTCATGGGAACACCCCCAGAGCTCTTATGTACGCAGCTTGAAACA
This sequence comes from Rissa tridactyla, assembly GCF_028500815.1. NCBI lineage: Eukaryota > Metazoa > Chordata > Aves > Charadriiformes > Laridae > Rissa > Rissa tridactyla. The sequence goes on from NC_071466.1 coordinate 202,710,087, forward strand.
AACTTCAAAGATGCTCTGCTTTTGGTCTTCAAAAGAAAGTTGCTGCTGCCCCCAGAGGGGAAGCATTCCCTGGCTTCCCTCCGCCCCGGCTTTCCCTTTCCTCTGTCCCACCACTCGCTTTTCCCTCCTCTGATGTGCAGCTGCCCTTTCAGCCCCCGAGCCTTTGACCTCACCTCGTCAGTGTGAGGCAGGGACGAATGTATTCCTCCTTTCCCAGCCGTTTCCGCCATGGCAGGGTGCATTGGCAAGGTTTCCTTGCCCAGAAGCCCTGCAGAAGGACACCCCTCTATTGCTGCTGGCCTCTGCTGGGGCCAGGAGGACGTGGCCTCTGGGGAAGGCAGGCTGGCAGCTGTGTTTGCAATACAGAACAAACATTTAAGCTGAAAGGGGCCACAGGGACTAAGCTGTTTTCTCAGCAAAGCCAATTCTCCCTTTTTTTTATTGCAAATCTCCTAAGAGTTAGATTCCACCCCCGCTCCCCAACCCCCCTGGAATTCCAGTTCTGTGGAGCTAAATAAAGAGGAGAAGGCCACAACCTTTTTAGAAAAATGGAATACATAAAAGCAACCTGTTTCTAACTTCAGGGCCAGAGCGTAAAGCCTGAAAATATGAACCAGAGGCAAAGCCAAAAGCAAAGCGGTGCTGTGGGTGTGTTTGCCAGCCAGGTTCTGCCAGCGTTGTGTGGCAGCCCCCTGTCCCGGGGACTTGCCCCAGCACCTTCTCTCAAGAAAGCCAACCTAGCATGTAAGCAATTGTGCTCAAAACTCGTGGATAAATAGAAGCACAAGCACAAGGGGAAAAAAACCTAAAATTTTCCAAAAGTTCTGACCCCCTTATTTCACCACAGAAGGATAGGGTTGGGAGCGTGTCCCTCTAATCACAGAATTATAGAATTGCCTAGGTTGGAAGGGACCTTTCAGATCATTGAGTCCAATCATCAACCTAACAGTGACAAAATCCTGTGTGTCGTCTTCAAATTCTCCGGCCCATGGACAGACAGGCAGTGTCAGTGATCCCTGCAGTGGAAACCTGTCTGAAAGTGAGTTCTGACCATCTCAGGTCTGCTTTTCCTGGAAGCCTCTCTGGGCTCACCTCCTCAAAGTGCAGGAGGGAAGCACCACCTGCCTGCTGGATCAGAGGAAGAGTAAAATGAGATTTAATTAAGATGACTTTGCCCTCCAGTCAGGCTGTTTAAAAATTCATTTTAGCTCTCTTCCTACCCCTTCAAATGATCTCACGAGCCAGAGGGAGCAGTGCACTCTGAAATACCCATTCTGCCTCTCAGAGGGCAGTGACCTGCACCTGCGGGTGCTCGTCCCACCAGCGAGTGCCCAGCGCTGCTGCTGCTGCTGCCCTGACGCGCTGCGCTCGGCAGGAGTGATCAAGGTGCTAGTGCGGATTAGAGGCAGAGTTTGACGTGAATCCTTTAATTTCTTTTAAATGCTCCATGATTCATTATCTCAGGCAGGATCCCATATCAGGTGCGTGAGGGAAGCTTTGTGAGAGGCAAGCTGAGGTTGTTTGATCAAAGCTATGCCCCAGGCAACGTGAGAGCGCTTCCCAGCCTTCCGCAGCTGGTTTCTGTGAAGGCAGACAGCACCAGTTAGAACGCTGGAATTAACTAGAAGGAAATTTAGTTGTGTTTCATTTTTTTCCCCGATATTTTTCCCCCTCAGCTTATCAGTCACGTCAGTCCTATACAGCAAGGCGTAACTAAAGGTCAAATTCAATTCAGCTTTCATCTACACCTGCAAAGCTTACATCACCTTCACTGAAGGCTTCTTAAGTGTGGCAGACGAGCATTTGGCTAGTAGAACGTCAGCCTGGCAGAGATAAAGTCATGAAAGTCTTGGGAAATGCCGTGGTTACTGAGCCCTGCCCAAAGCAGCGCTGATCAGGATGCAGATCTCCTGTAATTAAGTAATGCAGCATGCAAACAATGGGGAAAAGAATTTGGGAAGGAATTTAGGATCTGCGTGTAATTTTTATTTCAGCTCTCACCAATGATATATTCCACGGTGTATTGCATAGTCAGTCATTTCCAAGAGCTGCTGAGCACCTTAAAATTATATTCATGCAAAACAAACCCTTAAGTGCCTTCATAACGTTAAGGGTCATGAATGCAGTCGTTATTTCATGTGCTGTGCCTGAAAGTAATGGCAATTTCTTAGCCTGCCAATAGCAAAAGGAGTTGCACATGCCATCGTGAGAACACACGCACTGTCAATAATCTTTACAGGAGATGCTTGCCAGTAAAATTACCCCAGCTGTCCTGCGAAGGGAGCAAACCTTGGCAATGCTACGCTGATATGAGTCTGCAAACTCAGCAGCAATGTGGGTTCTTGCAAGTTCCTCTCTAATAATCTAATCAGTGTCATTAAGGAAACCTTTTAAGAACAGCTAGAGCAGCCTGGTGACTCTAAGCTTCACGGACCAAACATTTGTTTTGTTTAGATTCCCTGACATGCCCTGCGTTTCGCCACCAATAAATGCAGCCGCACTACTCAACGTGGTGTTCAACTCGGCGTCACCTTCCTTCCCTGTCAGAAGCCCACCAGACCGGAGGGTTAGCAGCACTTTCCAAAGGGGATTCCCGAGGCTTAGCATTACATGTGGAACAGGAAATCTGAGCCTGTAAAAGTGCACAAAACCTCGTGTATTTGTGCCTGAATCTGGTGCTCAGCCAACGGCGGGAGAAACTGATTGAGGAAAATGAAGCGAGACATAGGTGATGAAGAGCTCTCCCAGCTCTCAGTATTCCTGCATGCTGATGAAGTGCATTTGTAGATGTGAACCTCTAAGACTGTAAGGTCTCCATGGCACGTGGCAGAGCTGTGTTCTCACCCCTACCTGAGCTCACTGTGGATGAGGACACAGCTTCAAGTGCAACAAAGCAAATAGTTTCTGTTCACACACGCCTCATTCTTCGGCAGAGTGTGCGGCCGTGCCTCTTCCGCCTCCACCCACAAGAAATCCAAAACACTTGAAAAGATCACGACAGTCAGACGGGATTAGAGCACAAACACAGATTATGGCCAGTTTAAGACCTGTTTGGGCAGGTGGATGCAGACAGCAGAGGTCTTCTGCCCATGCTCCAGGCTGGCACGGCAGGACCCTGCTCTCATCCGGAGGCAGCCCAGTGTGGTGTTCAGCCCGGCACTGGATAATGCCCGGCAGCTTCTCCACGAAGAAGTGCCTTTTTGAGGCGGGCAATGCTGGCTAAACGTGCTTTCACAAGAGCCAGGGCAGGGCAGCTTGGGTCTGCCTGACATTGCCCACCTACAAATGCAGGAAAAGAGCTGGAGAGACTCGTCCTTCGTGGCTCCAGGTCTTCAGTCCTTTCCTCCGAAACTCGCAGGTAGTTTTTCTCAGCACGCCGGCGGAGCTGCACGTGGAAGCGCAGGGTGCTGCAGCCCTGTGGACTCCAGCAGCACTGGAGTTCCCGTTTCATAATTACCCGTCGGCCAGGAGGGGCTGTTTTGGCACCGCCTAACACAAGCCATAGATGCCATCGACCAACGCCCTGTGCCACACAGGCACTTTCTGGTGGAGCACCCCAGCACCCAGCAGAAGCAAAACCTGTCCTGACTTCGTTCAAGCCTGAATTTGTCTACTTCCAGCTCCTGCATCTCATTGATGTCTTTTGCAGCAGCTTAAGGCCCTGAATTAGCAAAGTAAACACACATCTTCAAGTATGGCTTTAACAAACCAAACCAAAACGCTTTGAACACGGCCTTACACTTCATGGCAGGCCAGGCAGGTATTTGCTGACACACCCCTGAACTATGTCCTAGGTAAGAGCAGGCTTTGGCCCATCTGATCTGGTGTGTCTTTAAGGAGCCCCTGAGAACTCCAGCCCCCACTGGAAACTGACGGGCAGGACAGGAGTTAAAGCCAGGGGAGTGAGAAGATAGATTGGTTTTTGGGAAATAACCCTTGGTTGGAGGGGAAGGGGTTTGGAAAGCCCATGCTGGTGCAATAGCCTCGGGTTTCCCAGAGGCACCCGGCGGGGTGAAGGAGCAGGCGCTCCGGAACACAGCCCTCACCGGCACGGCTTCATCCTCATGGAGCAGCCCAGCGTTGGAGCGGGGCGAGCGGGTCACGGGAGATTGACAAAGCCAGATCAGATTGATTAAGGGAACACCTAGCAGACATTTTTTAATACCTTTAAAACTGATGATGCCACCGGTGTGGTTGTTTTCCTGGTTGTTAATTAAAACCTCTCTCAGACAAGCCGTTTGCAGCCCATGACTTGAAAGTGGAACTGAACCTCCCTTCAGACGTCCCTGGAAGTAAGTCCGTACAAAAGAAGCGCAGTCGTTCTCCCGGGCCGGCATACTTTGCCTCTGCTTTCATCTTGGCATGAAATGCATTAATCGCTCTTTTCTTTTCACCCATAATAATGTAATCAAGAAGAGCCTAACAAACAGAGCCCTCATCCTCTGATGCTCAGCAACGGGCCATATGGCACATACATAAGTGAAGATTAGCGATTAGACGGGGGTTGAATTCCCCGTAACGTGATTACAGTATAAAAATAGGCTAGCAAGAGCCCGCACCTCCTTGTATGCTCTTTTTGCACTAGGAAGGAAATGGGCATTCTCATAATTTTACTTCGTGGCTGCCATTTCATGCTGGATATAAAGGGATTTTTGGTTGAATAGCAGAGCTCAGACACGGCGTGTCATTATTTAAGAATTTATTATATTTATGGGTTACCTAGAAATACTCCAAGGGACGTTATGAAAAGCAATTGTGTGCTTCCGATGACCACTCGCTAGGGTTAAAAGAGGATTATTGGGCTTTCATAAGTCTGAGCTGTATAATTTTTAAACCACCCTGGCATTGCAGGTATAAACCGGTACTGGGACATGTCTGCTCGGTGCAAGAATGCGTGGTTACCACCTCGCAAAGCCCAGCTTTATCACTACTAGCTGTTGCACTTCAGCACGCTGCATTAGAACCTTGTTAGCTACTGGTCATTTTAGTTGTGCGGATATTATTTCTTAAGACTTTTCCTAAAGGTGTTTGCTGACTACCTACAAAAAAACCATTCGCAGGGTTTGGCCCTGGGATGCTCGGGGACTTCTCCTGCTCACACGCACGTTTGTGCCGTACATTTCCCAGGAAGCAGGGAACAGCACCCATGTCTCAGCCCTGCACCAACCCCGGCGGGGACAGAAAGCCGGCTAGAAGGGTGGGAAGGAAGACTTGGTGCGACCCGTCTAATAATGATAATGCTCTCCAAACACACCGGCACAGGAAACACCAACTGAGAGAGAAATCTCTAATAAACTTCATGTATTTGTAGCACAGTGTGCTATAACTGAGGAGAAAACCATTTGAACTGAGATACAGAGGACAAGACTATTAAAGAATTAGTGCATTTTTTTTGTTTGTTTTCAGTATTAAGTAGGTTGGATTTGCTTCAATAACTTGCTTATCGTTCATGGCGAAAATAATTTCTGCTTCCCAAAGGCCCAAGTCTTTATGAAAAGCATCATGAATCTGATCTATTTGAAATGTGTCTCTGAAGCACAAAAAACACAAACTCAGTGTCAAAGACTTTTCAATCTAAATAATGTATTTGACAATTTTCATGGTAAAATTAATCAATAAATGAACATTTTTGTTTCTTCTGTTGTTTGTGTCATCCTACATATGCTGTGTCAGGGCCAGCTTGTCTCTATATGTTTGATGACAACAGAAGAAAAGTAATGTGCTATTGCATAATTATTTTACATCCAAGACAGGTTTCATTATTCCCTTTTTCCAACACACAGCTTCTCCTATGGGCTCTCTTGGAGTGGTTTTTCCCACCCCCCCATCCCAGCCTGGTTTCTCACTGGGGGCTCAGCCCCAGGACCCAGCTGGCTCCTCAGCCCTGCATCAGTCACCACCGTGACCTCTTCCTCCCTTTTTTAATTATCTGTTTAAAAACAGATTGTTCGTACACATCAAACTTGCACTGGATGGGTGCATTATTTTTAATATGCCACTGTTACCCTCTTGTAGATGGCCTCATTTACATGAGGTTAAAGACGCTAATTTAAAAAATACAAAGCAGGTGCTGCAGAATAAACCAGAATCAGAAATAAAGCCATAGAGAGACAGCGTGAGGTGTTCTTCCAGATATTCCCCACTTACCAGAAAATTTCAGCTGTGGGAAACCTTTGAACACCTCTGCTCTGAATATTTCCGGAGTGCATTTTGCTCCTGTGATACGAACCTTGCTGTCCCATCTCTTCTGGGAACATTTAACCCTTGGGCAGAGGCTCATGGCTAAGGAACTTCACAGCAAACACATGGCGCCAGTCTTCCGGTGGCCTGATCAGAAAGCAGGAATGCTCTCCAAAGAGCAGACACCAAAGCATGTCTTACGAAAAAAGTGACACTCAAGCGCAACTTTGAACTTTGCAGCTCTCGGCTCACCCCCCCACTACAAAACACCCTGTCTCCTCCTGCTTGGATGCACGAGCCCCGATGTGGTCCAGAGACCCCCAGAAATGCATTCCTCATGACTCATATCCTGGACTTTGCTCTCTGTCAGTGCTCTCCCTCTGAGTAGCTGGAAGGGTGGCATGAAGGACAGGCCTTCAGTCACCCATAAGGACCCAGTTCTCAAGTGACCACCACCACCATGGGCTCCTCAACTGCATCATCCAGGTCCTGTACCACCACAAGGTACCTCACTGTCCCCTGTCACGCAGCTGGGAAGGTGCTAGACACAAGCGAGCTCTGGGTGCTGAGGAGTCAACCTATGTCCTCATAGCTTGGTAGTCTGAAGAGATAAAGAGACTGTAGCTTTTATCTTAATCCCTAAGAAAATAACCCTCTCCTCTTCCAGGCCAACATTTGAGACATTGATGCTTTATGCATAACATTATCTTACGACGACCATAACAACAACCTCTGGGAGTGACGCTGCTGAGGCCACCTGATCTTGCGCTCCTGACACGGTCCGCTGGCGCACAGCTCGGTGCCAGCCTCCCTGCAGAGCTCCCCCCGCGAGTGGTGGCAGCTCTTGTCACCTTCCTGTCACGAATCAGGTCCCTGCTGAAGTGGATGGGTGCGAGACACGAGAAACCTCCCAGCAGCCTTTGACGCCAGCCCGATCTAGGAATGAGACACTTGTTTTAACTCGCAAAGACGCAACATCCACCCCAAGCTTTCCTACCCCATCCCAGAAACAAGGGATGGGAAGGGGCTCCCAGCGCACACGCAGGCAGGTCCCGACTGCTTTGTGAATGATTCATAAGGAACACTGGAAATTCAAAGTAAATGCAACATGTTTTATTTGAGGTTGGAATAAATTACAACTGTAAAGCATAATTTATTGCTTTATAAATTGTCTGCTCTTAAAAGGCATTAATATCAAACATAAACAAAACAAAGACACATTCAATTAGCAGTTCAGTTCTCTCAAGCTTCATGACCAGCTCAGTAGGGGGATTTCATTCTATATATGATTGAAATCTCTGATCACAGGCTCGTAAACTTGACTTTGACATGCATTATCGTCATTCAGACATGTTGAGGGGATTGTAGATGTGTTCATTTGCTTTAGGATATAATTTTTATTGCAATTTTGCCTAAAATATGCCATTGAATACCCAGTCCTTCATTCCTCACTCAAATACAAATCCCACTGGCTTCAAAATACCCCTTTACAAGATATGGGGGGGCTTCTACCCCTGCAGAAGGAGGGCTTCCAAGTCTAAGACAGGAATGAGTCTGGTCCCAAAACTAAGTGAAAAACAAACTCCTCCTAGGTTAAAATACTGAAATCCCATGCGCAAAAAATGTTCCCTCCCATTCTGAAGACTCGCAAAAAATCCCAGCATTATCTGAATGGACTGATGTGGATACCTCACATTTTTACTGCCCAGTTACACCATGCCTGAGACTGGTATGAATTCTGCTCAGGATCTGTACTCCAGGACACAGCCGTAGGCAAGTCCAGCCTGCCCTGAGCCCTGGGGGAGGGAGAGGGTGCTCACAGGAGGCTTTGCCGCATCCAGCCCCGAACGCACAGATGCTGTGACACAACGAGCTGGCTCTGGCCATCTCCAGCTAGATACCACCGGCAGAAGGAAGGCCGAAAAGCCACCTCCTCACCTCCCGGGTGAGCCACAGCTCCTGAACGCCAAAAAGGGAATGAACATCGATGAGCGGCTCTCATTGCACCACGAAAAAGGATTCCACCATGGCATCCTGCCCCGCTCTGACCCTCTCGCACTGCAAGGGCCACGTGCTCCCCACACCTCGGCTCCAGAACAGCGTCTGCCTGAACTATTCCCTGAGCAGGGAGCGTGCGCCTCTGCTCTGGCTTTCCCGTCTGGATCTGAAGCAGCACAAAATGAGCTGGCTTATGCCCTGTATTACACCAGAGGTAAAACTCTCCAGCAACAAACCAAAGATTCCCATCTCAGTTAGCCCTTGGAACAACTCAGAAAGAAAATCTCCAGGGCAGCTTCTCTTCCAGCCGCAAAACCAACTTTAAAAATAATAAGCCACTGGTAGAAAAAATCCTTCTAGAAATGGCTCAGTATTACTCAGAAAGTTCCTATTTAGAGAAGGGTTTCTTATTAAACCAGCCTCTAACGTTCTTGTCATGCCTACAAGAACATAAATAGCTGAGTGAGATGTTAGGATATTTTACGCTACATTACTGAATGGGAATGGTTAAATCTATTACTGGATCCAAGAAATACATATCAAACTTCAAGGAAAATACTATTGCATTGATCCTGGTGTGACTTCCGTTTTCATTAAAATTTCATCAGTAATTTACATATCTTTTGTATGTTTTATGCATAATCTCATTTAAAAAAAACAGTAAACAAATGTTCTTCTTCTAAACATGGTTTCCTTAGAAGACGTGTTTCTGTTGTGCCGTGAGGGATGCCCAGCTTGGATCGCTGCGAGGCCGTACAGCAGATTTCAGGCGCTGCACTTGCCCATAATGGCTCCCAGCAAGCCAAGCACCATGGGAGAGCTCCGGTGGGAGGCTGGGAGCATGCAGGGCCATCCCTGGAGCTCTGCTGAACTGGGCCAATTGTTCAGCACTTTGCAGTGTCCTCCTTGCTCAGGGACTGGACAACCCTGGTTTAGCTCCCGGCCACATGGTAAAGTGCTTAACGGAGGGGTGGAGAACCATAGCGCTGCTTCCTCCACCTCAGCTCCTGCCTCGGGAAAGGTGGAAAGGTGTCTTTGTGGCTGCTTTGCGCTAGGAGAAGGATACGTTGCAGCTGGGACAAGAGCACGCATATGGTGCGTGCCTGATTCATCACCATCTTAGAGAAACATAACTCAGAAATGTGCAAGGCTTTTAAATCATCAGTCATCTCATTTACGCTCACCGAGAACAGATTCTTGGCTGACTTCTTTTTTTCCTTAGCTGTTCTGATTTTTTCTTTGAAGATGAGAAGGAGGAAAGCTAGCCTTCAGGGAGAGGGACAAGCACAGACACTTGCAAATTAAAATGCATGCACACGTCATCCACCACAGCAGTGACCCCCCCGTCTGCACTTTACAACAAAACATCTTATTATCTTGAACCTTAATTTCTCATGCCTTTCAAAGGCTCCTAAGAGCGTTCCTTTCTGTGTCAGTGAGATGTCCCAGGGGACTCTACAGAGAAAACTAATGAGAGGAACAAAATGTTGTCACCAGGACAAGTTACAGGGTTACATTCAAGCCACAGACACTGGAGGAGCAGGACCGGGAGCAGACTTATTCCATTTTCTGGTGCAAGTGCCACACTGGGCAGCAGGAGGAGCACACAGTGAGAAGGAAGATGGGCCAATGGTTAGTGCGCTGGACTGGGATTTGGCAGACGGAGTTAATTCACGTTCCCCTTGCTCTCGAAGCGATCAGAAAAAGGAAACGGTTTATATTAACTTCAGGGTGCTCAAACATTCTCAGCTCGGCAAATACCCCCAAAATATTTCTCCTCTCTTAACAGTTCTTAGCAGCTTATGCATTGCCGCTCTCAGACTAAGCACACCAGACAGAAACCTTCTAAGGAATCACACTTCTTCTTGGAAAAAAAAGAACCATAAAACTTCAGGATTGCTACATCTCGGCTAAGGCTCATTTACCCATCTGCAAAACCTCTTACCCATCCTGATCTTCACTCCCGAGCTGCCCATTTGCCATGCGCTTGCAGTCAGAGAGAGCAGATCAGGAGCTCTTAAATTCATTCCCATCTTTATTTTTAATTCACTGGGGTTTGCCTCCCGCAAGGCACTCAGGCCAGCACTGTTGCAGGGGTTTCTGTTCAAAGCATCTTCTGACTGACTGGGGACCAGGTTCCTACTGAACTGAAAAGGAGACGGGACAACCAGTGAGCGCATCTGAAAGCAGAGCTGTTAACTGGTGCGTTTGCTCACAGGGAGGGCAGTGTTCAGCCACTCTACAGAAGTATGGCAGGCATATTAATTAGTGGTTACAGAATGCTCTTAACTTTTCGCAGACCTTAGTAAGTGCTGAGCATTTTAATTGGCAGGACAGCCATGCCTGAGAATTCAGTGTACTGTTAGAAACTGACATTTTCCTCTCCTACAGTCCCTCCCGTCACAAAGTGTCTCATGGAACAAACAAGTGTCTATATTGTGATTTTAGCAGCAGAGGAACTGGGTTAGAGAAGGACGCCGGCTGCATCAGACCTATGGAGCAGATGAACGACTCAGTCAAGCGAAAATTAAATCACTCGATGCCAGGCCCAGTGCTCCATCCCCCGCCACCAGAGGTTACTAAATAGGGGACGAAAATAATCTCCCAAAGGAACCAATGTATCATGAAGGGCAAAGAGCCTCTGAAGGTATGTATAATGGCATAAAGCACAGCACAAGTATATTACATATTTAGCTCTATCCCTGCTTCTCTGTCACGAGGGCAGTGGGTTGCTCAGACAGCTGTCTTCTGGTCAGCCTGTTACGTTATTTCCTACGGAAATGCAGGTAAAGGTGCATACGCGATTCAGTAGTAGAACAGGTTTTACACGGGCTGAAAGAATGTTTCTTATACCCAAATGAGAGTTTTGCATGCATCTGCATACTCACCCAGATGCTGCCTCTGCCGTGCTCCATGCCTGAGTTTCATGCCAGGTTTGCTCTGCGTAGCAGGCATATCATACGCACACAGTGACCTGGTACAAGAACACATTCTGCAGGCCAAGTCTCAGGCAAAAATTCACCTACAAAACCTAAGTGTGTTGGTAGTTTTTTGCAGTGAATCGGGCTTTCACTAGGAATTAACATAAGCTGCAACGACTAATCTTACACTCTATGCACTTGCTTATTTTCTTCACAGTTCAACCACTTTCTTCCTTAATACTAAAACGCTAAAGTCTTACATAGCATTCAGAGCATTATTTTCTGCTGGCTGTGTTTCTCTATGCTCTAAGCCTCTATCACAATGCATGCAAAGGATAATGGCTGAATTCGTAATGCTTTTAACTAAAAAAATACTTTTAAAAACATAAAACATAAATTATTTATTCCTCTTTGTCCATTGTTTTAAGCACTGAGTCTTCTCCCAAGATTTTACACAGTTCATTCAGTCTCTGTTGCATTTTAGGAATTCCTGCAAGTTGGGATTCCAGTCTCTGTTTTTCCTCACTCAGCGATAAACGGGTAGCGGTGTCCAACTGCTCGAAATGCCAGCCACCTTGTCCATCAAACTGCAGCAAGTGACTGTGGTACTTCCTGCAGCAGAAATTAAAACATTAGTAATGGCTCAGGGAACAGATGGTTCATTTTTGCACACAAATTTGGATGTGTGTGTCTCTTTTCAATGGTGCCTTTCAGGAAGTTGAGAGTTGTCCAGTTTTGGATCACCGGGTAAGACTTTTTTTCAGTGACCCATAATCCCAGGACACTCTTTTGTATGGGATTTGGGTATTTCAAAGCCTGTCACCAGGACCTCCCTAGGCCATCCAGTGGAACTCAGCCGCGAGGTGCCAGCTGTAAGCTAGCAGCACCCGTGTGGGCTCCTCACCTGGGGCATCATTGCCTCGAGCAGCCCACACAGCCAGGCTCACCGTGGCCTTCACCCGTGTTGATGCTGGCAGGAGCGGGCAGCAGGGCTGTGGAGGGTCCCCTCATCATCTGCTGTCCCTGGCCAAGGTGGTGGTCTCCCTCTTAGAAACATTGTCTGTGGCTGCAGCTGCCTTCACTGCAACTCCAGCAGACTCCTTTTTCTCCAGGAGCTTGAAGAGCAGCTGCAGACAAGGCTCCCTTCTCCCCCAGGAATGGTCATCCCAGTTTATTTTATTTACCTCACTTTCTGAGAGACGTTTTACCTCCTTAGCAGAAAACACATTCAGGCAAGCACGGTGCACCTAACGCTACTGATAGAGCTCTAGGTTGTTTGAGTTACGCCTCAGTTTGTTCCCCTCCATCTAACGAGGCCGGCTAAAGAAACCTCCAGTCCTAAAACACGGTTCAGTTTGCAAGGGGTCAAAATAAAAAAGTTCGTGTCGAAGTCACAGATCTTTCAGTGAGTTTCAGGGTGTGTGCACCAAAAATATTCAAAGGTGTACATGTGGAGTTTGTCAAGACCTGACAAGACATTTATCAGGAGGTGCAAGAGGAAGAGCAGAGAGTTCCCTCAGAGCTGCTGGTATGACTGTGTAATTTATCACTATAAATTATAGAAGATGAGACACATCATTAAACAGTGATTATAAATCCCATCCAGGGAATGTGACAGTTTAGTCAACTCAATAGCTTATGACATGGGACTCAAAAGAGATTCAGCTCCAGGCTTACATTCACCACTTCTTGCTATTATTCTTTGTGACACCAAATGCTTAACCTATCCCTCTATTTTCCCCCCACCAAAAGGTGAAAAAAATCAGGAAGCTAAGATAGCTGACTGAGATGTCCAATGTTTATGGTCTAGGAAAGTAGCCAACATTTTGATTAAAAGAGCAAATATTCCCTGGTATAATCTTCAGGAGGAGAAAGCAGCATGTGAACCCGGTTTTTGTCTAGGCAGTGCAGTTCCTGCAGAAGCGTCCTTAAGTTAATGGCATTTGATGCTTATTTCTGAATACTCAGCACTTCTGTTTACTTCTCTAGAACCCCCAAAATCACCAGACTTCTGATAATTTCAGTAATAATGTGGAGGTTACAAGAACAATCCCAAACCCTCCTGAATAGCACTAGTACTAGGAAACAAGAAATGTCTATAGGAGTCTGAACTCACAAGATCTTTCTCACAAGTTATTTTGCAGAACTGCCCTCTGTATCACCATTATTTATAGGCAAGATGCTCTCAAATACTTGTTTTCTTGAGCAATGGTTTCAAAATAATGCCAAACTTTGAAAAATTTAAATACTACTTTTCTTTTTAAGTGTAATTTAAATTATTTTAAAACCAAATGTCTATGTGACATTTTTTTCCTAACAGAACGCATGTGTTTTCGTAATATTTAGGTCCTGATCCAACGACAGCCATTTCCACTGTCATGGTCTCCACAGAGGAAGGAGGAATGCTGGGGAAGCCGTTCATTTTCAGAGAAGCAGACACCAATACAATTTATTTCATTTGAGGCCACAGACCGCTAATGGATTTTTTGTCACCAGTTTAAAAAAAGCAAACAATCTGACATTAGAGATCAAGGAGTTCAGAACAAACACTCTCTGCTAATGTCAGCTTACATCTTCTTGATCTCCTTTTGCCCTTTAAAGTATTTCATTGTTTTATGTATTCAGCAACTACATTTGCTTCCTTTGAGGGACTTTTCCATACTTAGTGATCCCTCATTGGAATGATGTTTCTCAGAATTACAATATTTCTTTTTTTAATAGACTATTAAATCTTGAAAGCCTGTGAACCCTGCAGACAGAGGGCACAACTGGAGTTAAAACAGCAGATGTATTATTCCTATGGAAGAACAAAGACTAGTTTAACCACTTGCCATATTTCCCATCTTCTCCCAAGCACTGGTAAACTTCCCCAGGACAGGTCTTGTATCTTGTCACCTTTACACAATAATCTGGTGATATCTGTTGTGGCTGTGGTGTGGTGGGCTAATTAATTGCCTCTTAGATACCTGCATGTTGCTATTAATAGTTAATAACTGAAACACATTTAAAAAAATAAGAGGGAGGAATAAATACGTGTCAAAGAATGAAAGAAAATCAATGCTAAATGCATTTACACTGCTATTATTGTAGACAAGTTATCTTAGAAAGTGCAATAGATATTGATTAAACAACTGCCCTAGTACAAAGAACAAAGGCCAATCCACTGCCTGTCAGAAAGCTAAAAGCAAGCACCATTACAAACCCTTGAACATACTTACCAAAGAGAAGGTCGGTGTGTTATAGAAAGCAGGGATATCCCAGCAGCTTTTGCAGCTTGGAATATCTTTCCTTCAACATCAATGCTTACAGCACTTGTGCATTCGTCCAGCAATGCATATTTTGGCCTTTCAAAAGCAGATAAAGAACATTACTCTTCTATGTTTTGGACAGTATTCCCACGTACGATGTTTAATTGAAAGAACAACAGAAAGGAGAGTGCAATTTCTCATCTACAGTTGGAAGCTGGCTAGGAACAACATCAAGTTTCCATGCATTATTCAGGTGCAGACCAAGCTTCCAGGAAAAATGGGGTTTATTTCCTGGTCCATCTGAGTACACAGTGATCTAACATCTACGTTCTAGTTTGCCCTAGTTTTATTCTGTCCTGCCATCAAGTCATGCGATAGTCACAGCCAACTCAGAAACTTTTATCCACTGCTCTGCGCGGACAGGGCTGCCTTTGCAGCGCTTGCAGTCTCCAAACCCAAGAAGTTTTGGAGCTTGGCTTTTAAACTCCCATAGCCTCTGCAACAGCCTCTTGCAACAGCAAAATTTGTAGGACGGATGCAGGGAACACGCTTGTGCCTGAGATGTTAAAGAAAGGAACATCTGGAAAATGTAATGCTATGTTGCCAAATGCAAAGCTTAAGTAAGAGGCAGAGCTTGTATGAATAAATGACAAGGTCTGCGGTCCTATGCAACCCTCTAGCAGTATTGCATATTGCATGGAGATTATAGTCTACTACTGCTCAAACTATTACAGCAAGCCTCCAAAACTCTTCCTCATTTTCAGATGCTACTTAGAGAACAAATAAAAATGCTTACTTATGGTAAAACATCCGAGCCATGCCCATCCTTTGTTTTTCTCCTCCTGATAAGACATCTTTCCAATCCATGACGGCATCCCAGCCTTTTTAAAAAACGCAAACAAAACATGTCAGGACAATGTAAACTTATGAAGAAAATGCATCTTCACTCTTCTCTGCAATCTGCAACCAAAATCATAAAGAGTATTTCCATTGCAGAAGAGACAGCTCAGGGTTCTGGATCACATCTTCTGAAATACCTCAATGTCTTTCCACTGGCACCCAGCTGGAAAAATGTCCCAATGTCTATTTTGAAAGTGGAATTTAACCTTCTTGGTCATGTAGGTCTTGTCAAAAAACTTCACTTACCATATCTTTGGAAAAAACTCTTTTACCTCTGTAACTAATCATTTTTTTCTGTCATGTTTGTTTTACAGAACAACTTGCTACTCCTTCTTGAAAGACATGAGTGGAAATTTAAAAACAAATTCAAAGAAATGAAGTGTAAAAAACATAAAGAGCAGTGCTGGACTCCACTCACTACTGTAGGCAAAGAACAACTGCCAGCAAACTCAAGAGAAACACCGATGCAGACGCAGGGATGCGTTCTGTGGACTCAGACAAGCAGCTGACATCATACAAAACTGCATACAGACAGGAGGGTTTTCTCTACAAACCTCCTTCTACCCTTGTATTTAGAAATGACCCAGAACTGTTATAACACTGCGTTTCTTTCTTTAATATTCTGCATGGCCTCTAACTGATTTCTCTCTTCATCACTTTCAAATACAGGCAATAGGAGCATGATGCATTTTATCTGCGGTCGCGGCGGACTGGTGTTTCTGTGAGTACTCTGGCATGATTCATTCCCACTGATGAAAAACTTCAAATACCAAATTACCCTGCTGAAAATAAGTTTTCAATCAAACAATCCAGAGGCATAGAACAGGAAAATAGATGAGTTTTGAAAAGGGAGAGTGTGGATGCAGAGAAAATCTGTTAAGACATTTGTCTCACTAGATCATCTATTCATGAGACAGGCGGCTGGAGCGGGGCCCAGTGAGGAAGAGAACATTTTTCCAAATCAGCCCCAGCAACGTAAATAAAAAAATTAAAAACACAACCAAAACCCCTTTTCTACCACTGCCCAACTGCAAACAAACATGTGCCAGAAAGACTATAAACATGGTCAAGCAAGGAGGGTGGGCTGTGTCATTTCTGATACCTGACCAAAGGTGAGATAAGTGGGGCTTCTGGCAGTGCAGGAGGCTGGGGAGTGCTCTGCCCGTACTTGGTGCCACTCCAGGGCTTGCTAGGTCTGAAAAAAACCTCAGTGAAGCATCTGGTGAGAGGTTGTGTGACTGAAAACAGTCATTTGATAATGCTAGTGAGTGAATTCCAAGAATTTTCTCTCTGTAAAATTGTAAAATGTAATATAATGTTTTTTTAATATATGTGTATATGGCTAGATTGAAAAACCAGGCATGCACGCACCAGAAATATATCACCTTTAGTGATCCTATCGTTTTTCCTTTGTTTCCTTCCATTCTTGTTTAAGGATCACAATGGGCACACACCACCTCCCCAGGGGCACACACAGTGCTTTCTATCAGCGGGCTCCTAGCAAAGACAGAGTTGTGTAATGATTAACTGAATCATCATCATTTGAATGAACTCTGGTAAAGGGAGTACACACACAGAGGCTGCTGCTGCTGAGCAGTCCCAGTGCTGGGACCACCCAAAAAGCTGGAGTGCTGTTCCACCAACACCTTCCGCTTCCAAAAAAGACTGTAAAAATGCCTGGAGCGCTCCTTTTTGGCAAAGGGTTCCAGGTGCAAGGGATGGGAATAGTCCTTCATGAAAGCCACAGAAACAACTATGCTTCTGAAGACAATGTTCAGGCTACTGCTTATATTCTATTATTTTTAAGCTGAGAATATAGACAAGCTCCCGGGATCTAGATCTGAGCTGGGGGGTGTGTGGGTTTGTGTGTGCACGTGTGCCTGCAGAAGCAGTGCCTGTGTCCATACAGTTGCTTCCAGATGAGCTGGTTTATAAACACTTATTAAAAGACAAGGAAGGAAGTTCAAGAAGAAGCATCATCTTGTCAGCAAAATCATTCTATTATTTTCCTTAAAGGTATAAGATACAGCCTCCATTTACCAGGATACAGTAGTCATCTCTGTGGTCACTTCAGCCTACATTCTAACTGAATATTAGAAGTGTGTCTTGTCTTCTCCTGCCTAGCTCCCTCCCTGAACTCTCCTGTTTGCCACTTGGAATGTCTCAAACAACAGATAAGGAAGGATCCATTTTAATATTACCCCTTTTAAAAACTATTTTCTAATGTCTGAACAATTTCCCCTGAACACTTAGGCACTGTAACTCACAATAAACTGACTCCCTGCTGCGCATTAACAATAATGCACCTACTTGTTTCTCTTTTCTTCCTGCTGACACGACGCAGGTCACTGAAGGTCATTATTGTTCTGAAAATATCAGCCAAGTCAGTGGCTTACGTCACCCGCAGCTACATCCACTTTACAGATGAAGAAATGAAAATGCTTGTCCATGAAACAGTACGTACAAACATAATCCTGGGTTTCAGAGTCCATATTCCTTGCCCAGCTTCTTGTTACATGTAGCCTTTGATTGCACACGGTGTGATACAAATGTGATGAACACAGGATGGCACAGAAACGCCTTTTGCAACCAGTAAGACAAAGAGCATGTGTAATGTGCTGGGGCAGAGCAACAGCAGTAGAAATACACAGAGCTGTCAGCAGAAACTAGTGATAGCCTTACGCTAGCAGCATTTCATTTTCGCGCACGGCTTCTTTTATAATTCCTTTTTACCTCAATTTTCTGAAGGAAAAAGCAATCTAAATTTGGCAACAAAAAAGTGTTATATCTGGGGTCTGTAGTGCCGTGTATCCTTCATCCCTGTGAATCCTCAGATTTACATGCAAGACAAAGCATCCAGCTGCCATAAAAATGTACATTTAAAAATTCCTTTTCCAGATCTACATTCCAATGCACCTCATCAGACATGGACTGGAGTGTTGCAGTTACTGCAAAGTGTGAAAGGCTGCTGCAGCAAACTACAGCCAGAGCATCCACCCCGATGAGTTTTTGAACATGGAGGCCTCCTGCACAGCGTATGTCCCCAGGCGGTTGTCAAAATGGAGGAGAGCCCGGGCGCTGTGCAGGATGAATATGCAAGGGCAAGCCTTAGCTGGGGAAAGAACAAAGAGACCACCTCTTTGATGGTGTGAGCCCCAGCTCAGCGTGACACTGCAGGGATTTGTGTCTCTGGATTTCAGAGCCACTGGAAAAGCCGCCAGAGCACTCCAGAGTTCCTGCTGGTACCAGCAACAAAAGCAAATCCAGAGCTAAAATGATCAGATGAAAAAATCTCGGAAAGAGGAAATGTTTTTGTCTCTGTGTTTATACATGGCCTAGCACAAAGGTTCCCTGGACAAGACCCAAAGATCTGACAAACGTGCAAAATAATGAAGAATAATTATAATCTGGGGTGCTGAGAAACCCTATAACAGGTTGAACTTGTTCAGTAATGTCACCAGCCCCAACCTGACAGGCCCGGTCATGCATCCAGCATGCTGCTACACGTACTCACGGCTCCCCTCATGTGACAGGCTATTGGCAGCCTAAGGCCATGTCACCACTGACACTTGCTAAATATATGCAGATCTTCAAAGCAGGTCAAAAAGGAACCACTTTATCTATATCCACTGCACATCTCCACGTGATTACCCATGATTTCTGGACATGCCTTTTCACCACCCATGCTGTATGCAACCTTCTTTGCCATCCTCATTTTGTATGAAATTATTGTTTCGGTACAGCTAGCAACTTTGCAGGTGTTGATGGGGGCACCTTATTGATAATATAAAGGCAAGTAATAAAATGGCATCCCTCTAATATCCAGCAGGTGAGAAAAACATCTGTGTGGGCCTCAGTGGGAAGGAAATTCTGTCCCTAGCAGCAAAGGGGCTACGGTCAACAGCCATTGCAATGGGTTCTTCCAGGGCTTGGGCTCAGGGACATCTGGAATGGTGGTGGTGGGGAGGGAGGGAGATGTTATTTTGGTGATTTTGGTGGGTTTGATGTATTCTGGTTCTACCGACTGAAAAAAGTTTCATGAGGGTAACACAGATGCTAAATGCCAAACTGGGCTACTTATTCTTGTAACCATTCTATTTACTTCTAACTGGACCAAACCTTATTCCTAGAAAAAGAGAGGAATTTCTGCCATTGACAGCAATGAGAACAATTCCAGGCTCTTGTTGGCTACTTTACACTGGGAATCTGGTGACCCACGTATTGATGCAATGTGGAAGTAATTCATCTAAAGACAATAAAGGTACACCAGGACAAATAAATTGAGTCAGAGTTGCACACTCCTGGCTCCATCTGCCTCTTTCATAACTGCCCACAGGGAGCAGAACACAAAACTGCAAAGCATCATATTATACACGTGTGACATTCATGGTCAATTAAAGCACAACAGGGTCATGCCCTAAGGAGCCTGCTGTCTGGCAGAGGCTTAATACTGCAGGGGATAGGTGAAAGGAGAAGAGAGGTAAGGCTCTGAAGGAGAAGAGGATCTACAGAAAAAAATATTGAAGAATTATATGAGATTTCTATAACTTGATGATGGACAGATAGTTAGCTACATTCTTAGAATGGACGGTTCAAAATAGCATGGACATGTCCCGTATATCCACAAGAATCTGAATAACTAAACATGGTTTCATTGATTTTTTTTCAGATGTAGTACATTTTCAAAAAGTGCATATAATATGTAATTAGAAACTTAATAGGAATTTTTCAGGAAAACTTTTTTCTATTGGAAAATGCCAGTGCTTGTCAACCATCAAAGCAGTTTGCAAAAAGGAAAAAGACAGTTTGTGACAAATCCCTCGTTCTACAAGCTTTATACGGGATTTTTTGTTACTTTGCAAAGAAAAAAAGTTCTATTTTTAATAGAAAGCATTTTAGTTTAAACATCAGATTTTAAGTAAAAGAATAAAATAAAAATTGGAATAAAAAAAACTCATTCAGCTATGCATAAACAAAAAATTCAATTGTTCACTTTCAAGACATATTTCTCTGGCTTTCTGGTTCAAAAACCAGAATATGAGTCTTTGTCCTAGACTGAGGGAGCTCTAAAGAATATGTAAGTATATGAAATCCATGTAACGTGTCAAATCATATGTCACGGATTTCCTCTTTGCTCCTACCTTGGTACTTGTTTCCTGCAAGTGCTCAAGGAGAAAAGGGAACAAGTAAGTGTATTATGGTCCTAAAAACTTCCTGGTATGTGGTAATCTCTCCCCATTTTCCGGCTTTGCCCAATTCTGTCATTTTAGATTGCAAAGTACCTAGGACACTTTTTTTAAAACGTTTGTGCGGACTTTTGCACAGTGTGCCCTTATCCTGAGTGGAGTTTCAATAGTGCAGCAGTGAACGTTAACAGCATCCTCTATGCTTTTGTATAGATTGTGTGTGTCTCACACGCACAGACTGACAGGCAGAAGAGCAAGAATGGGGTCGGCAGTAAAAAGGGACTACTGTCCTTTGGCACAGAAAGTAGAGCGAGACAGATCCAAACCTGGGTTTTCAGTTTGGCAATACAGAACACTGACCCAAGCCAACGGCACCTCGTGCGTGGAGCGCAGTAACTGCTCCATCATCAGTTCCATGCTCCAGCTGCAGGGTTATAAACCACAACAATGTGCATTCAGGGGCTGCTGGGGATATGGTTTTGGCCATGTGTTGAGGGTCATGTGTTGCTCAGTACATCTACAAGTACCAGCACGCCACGAATGCACACTCCACAGTGGCTTCTTGCCACTGACAGTTTAACTGCTCCTCCTTTTCCAGCTCCCCATTCCAACACATCTGCGTAGTCTTCTGCAATCTGGGCACCCAGTGAAGTGACTCAGGAATACTAACAGGAATAGTTATAATATCAGTGTAGGGAGTAGAGGAGTCTGCAATTATTTCGATCACTGAGTTTAGCGCTCTGCCCACTTTTTCAATCCTTGTGTCATAATATCAGATCTGAATAAAATTATGAATCTGTAGGTATACAATTGCTGCTGTAAATGATTACAACTCCCCAGGCTAAAATGTGCGGAGAAGACACCAGATGAGTGTCCATGCGTACTGACACACTTTCTGCCTTTTGAACAGAGCGACAGGCTGCCATCCAGGAATGGGAATTTAGATGTTGCCTTGGGATTCCCAATGCTGAAGAACTACTCTTTATTGTCAGAATGATCCGGAGAAACATCAAGCGCACCCATTACAAGTTAATGGACTCCAAGTACCCTCTCAAAAAGGAGCAATGACAGCTGGCAGAAAGAGGCAGGGTACATCCAGCACTCCCGACATCAGCTCCTTAGAGGGTTTTGAAGATCCAACTTGTTCTCTCTAAATGTTACCAACTTTGTCCTATGTCTGTTTTAAAAGCATAATGATGGGGAGGAAATTCAAACCAGAGATTACTGGCTGGTGGGAATGAAAGGATGAAAATTATTGCTATGCCAAAAAAAAAAAAGCCATGAAATGCTCCAGTTCCTTAAGACACAAAAGAAGCCCTTAACATCTTGACATTTATTATGCCAGCGTATTTACACTGTCCCCTACTCTTAGGACAAACAACGCTGAGAACACATGGCAACTTAAACAGTAAGTGGTAGATGGCAACACCCTACTGCCAGCCAGTGTCGTTTGGTTATTTTTAACTTGTTCACCCTGGTGCTGTACTATCAGACACTCTTTCCTATGGCCCATAGTCCTGCTGATCACACAAACCAGGGAGGTAAAAGCAGACCTGACTCTCCTTTCACTCGCATGCTTTTGAGTTGATGTAGTTAGTGATATTACAAGGTTTTAAATCAGGTCACATTTTCTAAGAAAATGAAAGAAGGTCACTGATCTCACAATACCATGAAAAGACTGGCCATTACAAGAGAACAAGGATGTTCAGCTTGGGCATGGATTCACTGGGGAGGAGAGGAGCACTTAGCTCTTCTCCCTCCATTAGCATCAGGAGCGACAACCATGTGGTTGTGCAGCTCCCACAACCACAAAAAGTCTGGATCCAGTTTTGCCAGTTCAGTAAGTAAAGTTCAGTCACACTAAGACACACAAACGAGGAATGGATTTTGTAAAGCTTTTTCCAAAAATGTGCAATTTACCTCCTTCTCTTTGAACTATGTGGTACAGATGAACCATATGCAGGATACACTCCAAATCCTGATCTTGGTAGCCTTTCTCGTGCATGTCCTCCACTGAGTCTGGATAGATGACTTGATCACGTAGAGTTCCAATGGACATGTAGGGCCTGAGAAACAATACAGAGAAACTGGTAATCTGGAGCTGGCTGCAAGCGAGCGCATCTTGCTGATGCTCCATGAGCGTAGTATAATGCTCTAAACACCATGTTGCTAAAATTGGATTTATCTGTGGGTGCGTTGTGGGTGAATGCTTTTCTAAACTTACCCTAGGGACAATGTATTGTTTCCATAACAGCTGATTACAGCATAGCAACAGGGGTAGTATTAGCATGAAAACAAAATCACAGATCAGGCGGAATAAACATCCACTTCATAGCCCACTCTGAATGCTTTCACTTGGAATCAGGGAAACTCTACGCCATATTCAAGGTCTGGTACGCTTACAGATGTAGAAATTGAATTAAACAGTCACATGTTAAAAGAGAATTGTAACAAAAACGTTGTTGCTCAAACTGTGAAAGACTTCCATGGTGCAGCAGGAGACACCCAGGTCAGGCAGGGGAGCATGGAAAGCCTCCTTTGCACAGAGCTATTCTGAACTGCACAACCGGGCCAGGGCGTAACTGAGCTGGCTCTAGAAGCCAGTGTAAGACTCTGAATTGCAAAAAGGCATACATTAGAGAAGTTGATCAGCTTAAACCTCCCAGCATCAGCCTACCTCTGCCAAACACAAGGCTGAGCTGTATGTGAAGCAGCTTCTGAATCACCACGTTCCCAGACCAGGTAATACCATCTGTCTTACTAAAACAAGCTGTCTCTGCTTTGGAGCCAGAGTCTTCAATCATGGCCCTGTCCCTGGAATGGCTATGGACAGTTTCCACAATGTCATATGCTGCGCCCAGCCTTTGGTACAGCACAGGCCTCAAAAATCCTCCTAGTCTCTAAACAAAGTCAGCTCAAAGGACGGTTTTACAGCTCCCTAAAAGATACCAGGCCACTCAGGCTGGGATAGCCAAGGCAATCTAAGACACATGTATTTGACCATCTCTTTTGCTGCTCTTGTTCCAAGGATTTCTTGTGAAGGACAAATATCCATCCTGTCCCACAGACACTGCTGATAGCCCTTGGAAGCTGGAAACACCCCGGGAATGATCTGTGAGATTATGAGTTTGGAGGGAAAGGACAGAGCTGAAGAACAGTCAGCTTTCTGTGCCAAGAGTTACACTAACTCCCTCTGGGTTCATCTGCCAAAACAATACTAGTCTTATTAAAGCTGTGGTGCCAGGGGATGATGACAGAGAGGAGCAGTTAAAATTGGGCCAGCGATGAGGAGGTTTCCAGGCAGCTTGCTCTTGCCACGGAGAACTGCTTCCAACAGCTTCACAGCACATTGACGAGGGGTCAGTTTTCTTCCCTGAAGAGCTCTGGACCTGCATGGTGAGGAGGTCTCAGCCATGCATTTGAGGCTTTCCCTGACAGAGGATACCTTAGAAGATTTCTTCCCTTCCCTTGGCTGTGTCTCTGCAGAAGGGGTGGATCTACCCATTGTTATTCTGAGTCCCTAAAATACACCACAGAGTAATTTGAAAGGATTCATAATGCAACAAATGTAGAATTACAGATGTAAAGCAGCAACGTGAACTGAAAGTCACATTTAAGCTGGCATAAGCTGCACTGGTTTTAGCGCTGCAGACATCCATGGTGAACGGCCTGTACTTGCCCATAGTTAAACTACTTTCACCACCAGCTGGGTGAGGGTGGGAAGGGCAGGGGATCTGAACTGCTCACAAATATTTGGTCATCTCCCTGCTGTGGGCAGGCACCCAGATGAAGCAAAACCAGAACCGCAAGTCAAATACAAGCATTGCTGCTCCTCTTTGCTTGTTGTTCTGCTTTGTGCTTATTCTGGGAAGAGTGCTGCTCCGGGCTGCTGCAGGAACATGAGTGTCAAGTGCAGTGAACCATTTACATTAATGGGGATATTGCAAAATCTCAACTCTAAAAGTTATGTAACTTCATGAAATAACGATATATTACATCTCCATCTAAAATCCCAAAGGGCTTTACTTCTTGCATACTTAGCTCCCTTCACCTGCTCCAGACTGCTGCTATCTCTGGGACAGAAGACAGCAACTCCACCTGGGCTCAGAAAAGTTGAGATCAGGTTGTGCATGAGGCTGTGTAATTTAGGTGAAGCTGCAGGTAAGGGCAAGGAGGACAGAGTTACCTGTCATATAATTTGTCTGAGGTTTAGTACTTTGCTCTTGTGAAGTATGATCCTGTAATGACTAGCAGCTCTGAGATTTAACCTACAGCACAACTGGGAAGGCAATGCTCAAAAGCACCGCGCCAGGACACTTATTGCCATGCTGTTTATTGAGTCACCAGCACCGCTTCCTGGTACAACTGGATTTTCATTGTGGCCTCCAATTTAAACACACCACTACTACCAAGCACGCCTCTCCCCGCCTAGTTTGTAAAAATTAAGGAAAAGCTGAGCCTGCAGTGGAATAGCAAACCCCATCAATTACTGACTAACTAGCAGAGAGGAAGAACGGTTTATGGTTATGGGTCTGTCCCTGGAGGTGGGAGAGCACATTCTGCTTCCCCCATCCCACTCATGTCCCTGAGGGGACGCTTCATCTTAACTGGCATGACATGTCTCGTTTGGGGCTCTAACTCTTGACAACACAAAGAGGCACCTCCGTGGTTGGTTTATCCTATTTATTTTAGGGCGGGGACTGATTGTCTCCTGGAGTGTCTTCTCCCTCAATGGGGGACAGAGACCAGACAACTAACTTAGATAACTAACTTCTAAGGTGCTAAAGTTAGATGAGATCTCATCTAACTTATACTCTCATAATCTCATGCTAAACCAGATTTCTCTATCCGTAACTTGAAGACAATAACCTCCTTACATACCACGGGTGCCACAAAGCCGAACACACTAAAACCTGTTACTGTAATCGAGGTTACATATGTACAATAGCTAGACATTAAATAATAAGAATTATGGATAACTGGATACAGCAACAGTGAAATTTTGGCTTTGCCAGTAAGCTCCTTGTTAAAATACTGTTTTCACTAAATTTTTAGAAGTTCAAAAAAAAAAAACCAGTCTTTTTATCCTGAAGTAATACTCGAGTTTAACTGGACTTAATTGATTTCTGATGGAGTTTTTCCTTTCAGTCAGAGTGTCTGGGTTCCAGTCTCAAAGAAAGCACTCTTATGGATTCCAAAAGCAACTCCTCTGCCATGTGGAGGTCATGTCTTTGATGGTAATAGCTCTGCAATTGTTTTCTTTCTTTCTCTGCTCTCTGAAAAAAAGATTCTTACACTGTTTCTGAGAGACAGGATTTAAGATCAGTAATCTTTTTTTAAAGGTTTGGTATCAAACCTCTAGAAAGCTAAGAAAACTTACTGATTCTTGCCTGGTTTTCTAGAATTTCAAAGCATTTATTGGAAGAGACACTTTCAGTTCTCATAAACTGATCTTTTTTCAGTCAGTTTGATGGTTTTATTGCACCACCAATTTCTGTTTGCTGCACTTTGTGCTTCACTTTGCAGAGTTGTAACTTCCTTCTGGTGTAACCAGCCATCATCCCTAACGCTTACAGTTTCCCCCTTGCGGTGCAGGCTTTAAAGAAAGATGATACCAAGATGTGCTGCAGCCTGAAGCCTGTGGTATGGACAATTCCCCAGTGCCCTATTGACACATGGCATTGTATACAATGTTGGCTAAATAGTAGAGAAATCATATGGGGAGGAAGGGCAAGTGTTGCTGATGAGATGGTCTCTTTATTGCTGTTAGCTTTGGGGAGGGAGAAGGGGGGCAGGCCCTACAAAACATATTGGAGTACATACCAGTCACTTGCCTTTCCAAAAAGAGGACTTACCTGTAGCAGCTGTTAGGCTTAAAGAGGGAAGTATAATGAAAAGGGATGTTAGATTAAAACTGCACACTGTACCCAGGCAGTACTATCATCTATTAACTCATTGATGTCTTGAAGAGCAGAGGGCTTCACTCTTTTGTGTAGCAAGTTAAGCAAGATTACTTGCTTAGATGTCAAGAAATTTCTGTTCCAAAATCAGAACAAGCCATATCCACTTGAAATGTTTACAAATACTTCCCAAATGTATTCAAAGTTTCCATCTTCCATGCAAAGTAAACTGGCATGGAAGTGCTGGCAGAACTGATAACCTGTTCGGACACCCATACTATTTTAAAGAATTATAGCAACTGATCAATACGCACTTTGAGACTCTATAAAGCAACCTGAATGGTCAGAATCTTAATTATAAGCACCCTGGAATATGAAAGGGATCAAAAATACATCTTAATTAAGTGGCTGGCATCAGCAGTTAAAGGACATGGTTTAGAAGTGGTTTTTGTCAGGGTAGGTTAATGGTTGGGCTTGATGATCTTAAAGGTCCCTTCCAACCTCAGCAATTCTATGATTCTATGATATTAGTCCAACGTAAGTGCCCAAGGAAATGCTTCTAGGTACAGTCTAAAGCTCACCTCACCTTCCTTGGCACAGCTTATGATTAACACTTCCTCCATGGAAGTCTAAAAACATGTGGCAGTGATTCTGGAACCCATATGCATGCCCCCGACTGGGCAATCAGGACCTGACTTGCCATTTGCTGTCCAAGTGTGTTTGCCCTTATTACAGCACTATTATTCTCACAAATATGCAAAGTTATGTGGGAAAAGCTTTATCTTCTAGAAAATTATGTGTAATGCAACTATAAACTCTTGACTGACCCATCTTTTAAGTTTCTGTGTCTGGCTGACAAGATGCCTCTCTAATGTACCTAAACAGGAGAGAGAAAGGGGAACATGACACCTGGGATTCACCATTTCAGACAAATTGCAGCTTCAATTTTCAGAAGATATTGGGATGGTTTCCGAGTGCAATCCAGAGTGCTTATTTTAACATCTAAAATAAAATGTATTCCAAATTTAGGCACCTCTATTCAATAAGATGATACCAGAGCCTAAGCTCCAGTCACCGAGGTATCTCCCTAGGAAACTTGGAAGATCTTAAGGAGTCGGTGCTTGCACGGAAGATCTCCAGGCTAGAAAGCTAAGGGCACAGCTCATGTCTACAGGTGTGCCCAAATGCTGTCTAATTCCCCAGAAGATCCAGTACAGCACAGAATATGAAAGCAAGAGTTTGAAGTCCAGCACAAAACACTACAGCTACTAGAGATGCAAGATGAGGAGGTGTATGACAGGCTAACGGTTAGGAAATCTCTTCCAAGAACTGGGTTCAGACTAAGTTCTTCTCAGCTTGCAGGGCATCAGATTCTCATTTTTCTAGGCTAGAGTCCAGACTAAAGAGGAGTCAAAGGGAGGGCACCTTCTAATCTTCCCACTGAAGCAAGGAAACTACTGCTAAGAGGCAGGAATCACGTGTCTGAAGACAGAGTTATTGGAAAGAGCCCAATTATATACTATCCCAGTCAGTGTTCTCAACTGGAAGGAGAGAGACTTGTACCCATCCTTGTGGCATATATTATTTATGTTATTCCTTTTTTTCCTAATGCTCTCTAATATAAAATGCAGTAAGTATCTTAATCCTTCGGTAGCATTTTAAAAACATGTTAAAGGGGGTTCTAATCTTATTTAGGTGCCTGCTTTCAGGAGAGGGCTTAATAAAGATAAAGGGGGTTAACATTTAGCTCTCAGTTTTGCTCCTAAACTTCAGTAAGAGGGCGGAGTTCCGACACATATTTATATTTAGACATTCCTACGGATTAACTCTAGGTGGCTCCCTTTACCTACCATACAAGTTTTTTGGATAATTTTCCAAAAGCCCTAAATCTTTGCCCAACTATCTAGGGAATCCACCTATATTTAGAAATTTCCATCACCTTGCTGGTGCCAAGATTCTAATTTTTAGGTGCTGTAATACCTCAGCTGGAATCATCTCAGAACTCCAGCTCTTGCCATGCTCCTCTTTTAGGTCAATTGTTAAAACTCCACAGTTTTCAACAGCAGCAAAGCTTGATCAACAGTGATGTTCAAGAAATGCCAACCTCCACTAAGTAAAGCAATCTTGATTCCCAACAGTTCTTTGATGACATTAATAAAATAAACAGCAAAAACCTAATGATGGCACCATCACTACAGCTTTGAGAAAATAATATGTCTTGAATGAATGTGAATGAATTCCTTTCAAATAAAATAATATTTAGCAAAATGATAAAAAAGCAACAGGCTCAGTTTATTGCATTGTATGTAGTTCAAGGGATTTTAGGACCAGCTAAAGTTTCAGCAGCCCTTCTAAAGATATAAATAATCGATCTCTCTTTAAAATACCCTACACTGAACTCTCGTCTCCACTCATACAGAAGTAGCCGTGAACATCCTCTAAATATTTCAGATAGATCAGTTACCAGAGTGGAATGTAACCAGCTTATAGCCATTAACATAGTTAACAGGAAATGAAATGCCCAGTATGAAAGACTGAATTCCCAATGCATATAATTAGGACCTGATATCAAAGGCTGAAAAAAAATCACACTAATCACACTAAGCTTTCTTTGCAAAGAAGCTATGCACGTCTCTGCATATATGCAGAAAATAATCTGGAAAAAAAATAACCACAAAGTTGAAAGAAGCCTTTAATTTAAAGTGCTATTAATGCTCAGGTATCACCTCATCTCATGATTTACTTATTCACCTTAACCAAGATCACTTACAATATAACTAGAACTGGTCAGATGGCATAAAAGTTTAAGGTGAACAATTCACAAAATTATCCAGTTCAGTCTATTTGTATCTAGTGATAGGCAGAGACAACAGAAAGAACACAAGAATACATGTATAATTAAAAACAAAACCCAATTTCTCCAAAATAAGAGCAGCTAATGCAACCTGAAATAATTGTATCTCCTGCAATGAATCAAACCAGCCAGAGAAATCAAGGAAAAATACTCTTCTTTTCTTAACATCTAATTTTTGCAGGCCCAGTCTTTTCATACCTCTGGCAGTCCTGACAATAAAAGGATTATTTGGATGGATGATAACGAAGATCAATTAATTGAAGAAAAAACAATGAGCTGTTCTGGACAATAGTCTAGTCTGCCAGTCCCACCAGGCATACCACAGCCTAAGAGGTGTTTCTGATTTTTATCACAGAAACGTAACACAGTCAGCAAGGCAGTTTCCCTCTTTTAGGAAGATCCCAAATTATCCATGTTTTTGCAGATGAGAAATGACACCTTACTTCACAGAGAAGAGGAAGTGTAGACAACGAAGCCTCTAGAGCAGAGGCTGCTTTTCCTCTAGGCTTCTAAAACGCTTACTTGTCCATGGCAGCACTACGATATGAATATGCAAATAATACTGGAGCAATAGTGTGTCACCAGTAAGACGCCCTGCCAACATGTGGGAAGTCACACTGCATTGAGTCCACTCTCTAATCCTCTGTGAAACACTTTGCGTTACACAAGACAGGACATGAGAGCGCAGAATAGAGAGATGCACCATGAATATAGATACATGGGACATTATCACAGCCATTTTATAAGTGTTATAGGTACCTGAAGTGGCCACAAGGGAGCTGTAGTAATCTCTAGCAGAAACTGAAATTGATAGGGTGTAATTAATGCCAAATGCTAGGCAGACAAACAAGTCTGGAAAAGCCTTTCCTCTTGGGAAAAACATGCTCCCATCTAAGCTAGACTAGTGCACACATCCTGAACTGCAGAAAGAAACCCACCTGCTACATGCTCCCGTGAGACCATGGGATAATTAATGACTCAAAACCAAAGAACTGAAAATCCAGTGTTCTGGGGCCTACTCAGCATTATTTCCAGAAGAGACTTATCTCACCTAAAAGTTACCTATCCAAGTCACAGTTAGTCACCCCAGGCTCTCTTTGTAGTCAGTGGAGTCCTCTAGTGAACTGGTACCTCCAGTAGGTCTCCTGTGTCCTAGATGTTTGTCCCAAGACACGGGATGAACAGCAGCAGTGGTCTGAACTGGAAGACCATTGCGCATTGAGGAGTTAGTGATCCACATAACAGTTGACACAGGGCTTTGCTGCACCGTGTTAGGCTGTGCTGCCCACATAAATTGGCCTTCAGACCTGTGCTGTGCTGCACTTATCACTTGGCTGCAGGATAAACTTTGCTGGCTAATCATAACGGAGGAGCCTGCAGGCAGCTCCCACTTGGCATCGGCAATTATGCCACCTGTGTGTCCTTGTCTTTATCCTGAAGTGAAGCAGCATGTTCTTATGCTAACATCCTTTTGCGTGACAGTAGAAATGATAAATGGAATTGTTTACTTCTAAGAAAATCCTGTCAGAGTGCTAAAGACCATAATGTCAATGAACCTTAGCACAGATGGGATCAGTGCAGCATGCCCTGCTGATGTCCATCTGATGTTGCGCAAGGCTGGTTTCCTAGCATCTGATGGGATGTAAGTGCCACAAGCACCAGAGAATCTCTCCTGTGAGGAAAGGCTGAGAGAGCTGGGACTGTTCGGCTTGGAGAAGCGAAGGCCCAGGGCGATCTCATCAATGTACATAAATACCTGAAGGGAGGGTGCAAAGACAGTGGAGCCAGGCTCTTCTCAGTGGTACCCAGTGACAGGATCAGAGCCAATGGGCACAGACTGAAACACAGGAGATGCCATCTGAGCCTCAAGAAACAATTTTTCACTGGGAGGGTGATCAAGCACTGGAACAAGTTGCCCAGAGAGGTTGTGGAGTCTCCGTCCTTGGAGATATTCAAAAGCCCTCTGGACATGGTCCAGGGCAAACAGCTCTAGGTGGCCCTGCTTGAGCACAGGGGTTGGACTAGATGACCTCCAGAGGTCCCTTCCAACCTCAACCATTCTGTGAGTTTGTGACTATCTATGCTATCAGCTCATTCCTTATCTCTAATAACAGGAATTTTAATTAATGCATTACAGAGTTCAAGTACCTTTCTTAGTGAGATCAACAACGAACACCTTCATTGGTGCAGTGCAACAGTGAGCGGTCCTCCGGAGGCAGACAGTTCACTCACAAAGCTCACACAAGGATGTCTAACTTTTAGCTGCATAAATGAATATAGAAAAATTCTACCTTTGGTGCATGAGTTGACAGTGGGGATGAATACTTGTATACAAAAATAGCTAAAAGTCTTCTCTCTGGAAGGTGGGTAGTTACTAGTGAATACTGCATTGTCTCCAAGAAATGCAGAAGAGAATCACCACGCTGAATATAACTTACATTTACCTTGGAAACCACAGTAAGCTGGAGGAGGGACAGAAGGTCCCATTTACTGTGGAGCTGGGACACAATTCTGGAGCCCAGGATACAGGGGCTGGCAAAAGGCAGAGCCAGAGTGCATGGGAAGGTCTACCACCCTCACCTCAAGAGGGAGGTGTTGGCTATGTCTACTATGTGGATATTTAAAAGCATAGGGCACTGTAATGAGAGCTGCTGATTGAAAACTGTAGTAAGAAGGAGGAGAAAAGACTTCTTCCCAGGGAAGATGATACAGTTGTTATTAGAGCTTTCAGTTATCCTCCCCTCACAAAAGCCAGCATCCTTTCAGTCTTTTCATATCAAGCTTTTTATGCCAGGCAGGTTTTGTAGTTTATTTTTCCCAGTGCTTCCCAGTGTTACGTAGTCAAGTTGCTTCTCATCATTTGATACGCATAAGGCATTTGAAGCATGCTTTTTGACATTCCTAGGTAAAATATTATTGAAATAGTAAACATTTGCCCTTCTGCTCATCTGCCAAAGATCCTTTGTTGCACAGTCGCAATACAGGGCATTAAGCTGGAGGTAACTGCTCAAGCTGGACATAGTAATTGGACTTCTCTGCAGAAACTAGGTCATGTCCATGCAACCACCAGATTACTCCCTAACATGCAAGTTTGTCCATACCACTGCTAAGTTACACAGCGATCTCAGTTAACCTGTAGGTGAATCTGTTCCCCTGGCACTGCTGTCAAAACTAAAATTTAAAGGCAAACGAGCTCTTTGAGTAAAATGAACCTAGCACAGGTTAAATAGATCATTGGTTGCTTTTCTGGATGGATCCTATAAATACCAGCCACGTCTCAGTTCTTATAATCTGTTTAGTAAAATATTTGTCAAGTTTAATCTGACAATGTACTTAAAATTTCAAAGCCTAGTTTTCCCAGCATTTTAATGAAGTTCCAGAAAGAGCCTGGCACAAACATGGATGCCTGGAAAGGTGGTACAGGCAACACATACTTATCAGTGCTGAATGAGGACTTTTGATATTAAAAATCCTGTCAAAAGAAGCAAGTGGAGGGCAGAAGCGTTGCAAGCTCATGCTGGCAAGAACATGGTGTCCAAAATACACTCTGAAACACAGAGCAACTGATTGCCAGAGATCTTAGTAGAAATATTCCTGCAACTGGGAATACTCACAGACAAAAACTTAGCTCTTCTGTAACATTGAGGAAAACATCTCAAAAGAATGAAAATGGAGGAAATTCTCCATATTAGTAACACCCACTTTTATGCAGGAGCCAAAACAAGATTTCTGTGCGTAGTACTGAAGCAATACTCAAAATAGGATGGATGCTGCTTTGATTACGAGAATGGATTTCACCTTTTAGTTGCATACGTATCATGGTATTTAATCAGCTGTGCAGCTGACAGCACTTTAACATTATACCTCTGTGTATCTGTGACTTGGTAGGAATGCAATGAGTTACTGAATGGACCTTAATCTTCTGAATGTTGAAGTTCTTTTATGGATCACAAATAAAAGGGGCTTGGCTTGCACTGAGTTAAGTGACCGCATTGTGCTTTAAGTGAGCCATCTCCATGAGTCTGGAGAATAAAATCTCTGCATTCA
Organism: Rissa tridactyla; assembly: GCF_028500815.1. Classification (NCBI taxonomy): domain Eukaryota; kingdom Metazoa; phylum Chordata; class Aves; order Charadriiformes; family Laridae; genus Rissa; species Rissa tridactyla. The sequence continues at coordinate 202,743,321 of NC_071466.1, forward strand.
CCTATACAGAAGGCAGTACTAATAGAAGGTGCTTCAACCGAAAAGTCCACCAGCAGGTAAGAGACAATACTGAAATGTCAGTATCAAATCAAGCCTGGGTTGCCCTGGAGATTCAGAATTGTCAACAAGGGTTTTCATTTGTATCCTGCGTGGTACTGGCTTCTGTGCTTCAGAAAAATGCCCACTAGGAAATGCATTAGTCTCCGTATGTAGTAAAAGTTGAGTATGTATCAACTCAACTCAATTCCTCACCCACATTTAGTCCTCTTGGTACCTCCCATGGCCACAGCTTGCTGCAGACAGGCCCCCAGTCTGAAGGGACTGAGGGACCAAAACCTTAGAGCATGCTGAAGTCCTTCACAAGCATCAGTTCAGCTGCAGCCTTTAAGACCAGTGTTGGATTTATGTAAATACATTTCAAATCTAAACTAAACCTCAATGCAGCAAGATGACTAAAGCCTTCAGTCTGGGATTTCTGCAACTCTTTGCCTAATAACAGAAAAGACTTGTAAGCTGTGCTTTAATTAGCTGACTCATGTGTCTGGCCGGTAAGGAAGGCACCTTGCATGGCTTGAGAGGGAGTAGCAGCTAATCCATAAAGCCATTTTCCACCTCTGACTATCAGCGTAGGTAAATCTTGTTCACAATGTGCTACCAAAAGGTACTGTTATTACTTGTGATCAGTCAGCACATAGACCTAATTAAAAACCTTCAAACTTTACAGCTGTGAGTGAGCCTTCAGTGGAAACAGAGAGGTCTCCCAGCGATCCTGGCAGGCAGAGCTTCAGCTAACTTACAAGGCAGCAAGACAAGAACTTCTCTGTTCTAGGTGAGACAAGACAGGACTTCAGTCAGGAAGGAGAAGTGCAAGCATTTCTATACAAGCCCCAGTAAGATGGAATGGGAAAAGCTGTGCCCTGGCTGAGGGGATAGCCTAACAGTGCCCTCAGATGCAAGGCCACACTTTTTAATGAACAGTAGAATACTCAATTAACCTGTCTTGAATTGACTCATAGAATCATAGAATTCATGTCAAAAAAGAAAAAAGAAGACACAAAGCAGCAGCCAGTTTGTTAATGCAAACCTACATCAAAATAGTACACACAACTGTAGTATGCTATGTTTCATGTCAATGCTATCTACCACAGACCTTTTTTCTCATTTCTCAGATAAACGCTGAATTTTGGAAATAAACGTATTTAAAAGGAGTACCATGAACTTGATAGCAGTAAGTATGACAAACAGATGCAGTATGCAAGGGAGTAGATATCTATATAGCATGACATGAATGGATGGCTGGAGGAACAAATCAATGTGGTGGTGTACTATCAGCAAAATGCTGAAGGGCAATGACAAACGCTAGTGTGGTGTCGGCATGTGCAGTCAGAGTACAGCTGACCCGACTAAAGGGATCATAGTTAAAGACAGAGCAGTGTGAGCCGACAAGAAACTAGGATGTGCAAAATACAACACAGCACAGAGACATCTGAGCCAATCTAAGTGAGATGAAGCAACAGAACTCGCATAGGCATATTTGCACAGCACTTCACTTGGGCTACTTCTCTAACAGACCACGTGCTAACGAGAAAGTAGTCTAATAGAGAAGAGCCGTATATATGGACACTACATAAGCACATACTTTCTTATGTAATATAGGGTATCTGACAGTGAACACAACAATTTTGCAACATTAAATTGTTTAGGTAATCAAGAATTGTCATTTTAATGACAGTGGCCACTACTACCTACCTCAAACGCTTAAGATAACATTTGAATAACACCATAATCTCCAAAGTGTCATGTGCTTATAACATAAAAATTACTTTCATTTTATCACTTTATTATTTATACCATTTAGAACTTGCTTGGTTTCATCCCCATGATGAATAACCTTGGACTACTTGAGGCAAATCAAATCAGACATTTGGATTACTTATTAGAGCTAAGGAGAGGAAATATATCTTCAGAGCTGATAGAGTTTTGTTTAGTAGCCAAGGATATTTTTAGAATACAGAAGGAAAAACACCAGACAGAAAACGACTTGTAAAGGAAACCCAGATAAAATACCAGAAATAGAGCAGACACATGCAAAAACAAACAGCTTAGAAGGGCCAGATAAACCTTTCAACTGTTATGTTCCATACTGTCCTAGTATTAACGAGAAGTCAGCAAGACATAGGTATATAAATCTTAAATGATGAAGAACAAACAAAAGTTGACACTAGTGCATCTTTGGTTGCCTCCATCTTAGCATCTGACAAGCCCGGTGTTGAAGGAAAAAAAGAGATCTACTTGAATGAGCAACAGAAAGAGAGAGAGAATACAGAACTGGACCATCACTGTGACCACTGAGAAAGTGTTAGGGTTGGCCTTATACTAGAATGGCACACAGAATTACAGAAAAACTATGCATGCTACGCCCCTCTCACAAAAATAACCAAATCGCAGTAGAAGCAAACTGGAGAGGAAGAACAGTAACAATGGACCAGGAGAAAGAAGTACAGTGGATTAAAAATTACTCCAAACTCTGCGAATGTGAATCAGTCCTCAAAAAAGACAGAGAAAATGCTGATGGACGTTTTAGATATGTGCTGTGCTAGGAAGACTTGAGAGTCGTGATAGATGGTTATGGAACCAACAGAGACTGCATGAGACATTCCTCCACACAAATACGACAATAAGACACAGCTGGCAGAAAATGACTAATATTTTTTATCAATAGCCCAGTGGTGATCACAGCTTTACTGCAGCTTTACAGTGCGGAGACATTGAGGAATATTCCTGTGGTGTTGTCAACGTAACCTGCAAGTATGAAGGTGTGCAATTCTACTGGCCTTTATATCAAATGAGGGAGAACTAAGGAAATAAGTGCCAACACGTGCAGAATCTGTGTTTCCTTACAACTGAAAAAGCTGAGACTTTTAGCTGGAGGGCAAGAAGAGCTGGAGTAAATGTTAGGATGAATTGTATGCTAGAGCTCACCAATTCCACAGAGATGGAGTCCCCTCCCATGTTTAAGACCAACAGAGTAGGAACAGGGCACAGTCCAGAGAAATCAGGCTATCTTCAGATACACTGCTGATATGCTATGAAAGTATTGACTGCTTCTTTAATTCCCTAAGTGCTACATATACATCTTGTGGTCATATCTTTAGCACTGGTACTCATGCTACCCACTACATATTCTTGTTAATTATTTAGTATTTAAAATGATGTTTCTGAATTCTGATTTGAAACATGGTTCCTTATAAAGTAGAGCACCCACAAGCATTTATTTTTCCATTCATGATACCTTTTTGACCAGTTAATTAAAAGAAGAATGCAAAGAAGTGGTTAACACAAATGAATTTTACTTTGCAAAAGGGATAGAGAAGTAGAAGGGGTAAGAGCACACACGCTGCCAGTTACTGAGGCTCCAATGACAAGTGACAACTTGTTGAGCACTGATCCATCCTTGAAAACAAGCTGCTTTCTGTTCTGAAAACAAGCACCAATATGATGCTGGACTGCTTAAATCCTCTTAAAGCCTCCCTCTCTTCTGCCCACCCTCCTCTTTTACAGGCCTGTCACAGACTGTGGCAGAGCCACACTCACAGAAATCCCCGGGCTTCTCCCTCCCTGCCCCTCAAAAGAGCAGTTTGTCCCACCAGCATCCACCACAACTGTGACTGATTAAGGACAAATTCTGCATGGCCTGGCCCTATATAAGGGGAGAAAAAAATATCTCACAATGATTCACAGAGGTAAAATATAAAAAAGGCAGTATAATGATGCTAAGCAATCTAAAAAGATAAAAAGATAGGGAATCTTTAAAGTCTACATACTGCTAAGTAAAGCTAACTACAAAGTGTTTGCAGTGCTGATGAAATTTGGAGTATACAATGAGATAATTCACTTTTTAATAAATCATACTTTTGTGTGTAGCTTTTGAACTCAGCAAAGACACATGATTTCCCACGCAGATCTGGAATACGATGCTGGAACGTTACAAACAGAGATGAAAAAATAATCTTTTCAGTGAGGTTCTATTTACGGTGGAGTATTTTGTTACTTAGTAGTCAATGTATTCTCCACCATTCATGGTGTGCAGATGAGGTTCCTATATTTGACACAGAGGGCTCATGCAGAATTAAATTCAGCCACAGGGATGCAGGAGTAAGCTCCTACCAGGCTCAGTGGTAACTATGTCCACTCCTGGAGAACCATCTCCCATGTTCTTAGACCAGACACATAATATATACACTTAAACACAATGATGTCATTCTAATTCACTGCTCTGACAGACATCCACCATTCATCCACAATTCAAGAGCCTTCTACTATACCACAGGTTTTACCCACCCACCAAATGAAAGACTGAGGCAGGTTTAATCCAGGTGATACTGTCCTACCACCTCCCAAATCCTCTTAGTTCAGAACATAAATTTTCCCTAAAGTTATGCTGAAATCTATACATGATCAAATGTAGGCAGGGCACTATCTTTTCCAGTCTGCAATTTTAGAATTATGTCTAATAAAAATAAACAAACAGAAGGTAATCCTGACCAAGCAGCAATTTACACGCAGGACCTTCCAAAACAAGCTGCTTTAATTTCGGGACTTCAGAACAATTTACAAACCACTACAGAAATTCTAAATGTATTCTAGATCCAATGACAGACAAAAAACCCGAACTGAATGTGTAATTTATTTAGGACATAAATAAACGAACTGTTAAAACACTCAGAATTGGAATACAGGCAGAAAAAAAATGCCTGGACCACATAAGGCAATCCAGACAAAAGCCCTAAAAATCCAGCAGATTGGTTGCAAGTCTGGTCCAGAAATTTACAAACTTCCATTTAAAACTGAATGTCCTTCAAGTCATTCTTAGTCTCTCAGATATTCATCTAAGACTCAGTAAGCCAAAGAATACATTGGGCAAAAAAGCAACTCAGGATCCTCAAGGACATCCTAACAAATAAGTCTGATTGATTGCTGTCCTACACCAACCCCTTCGGCCACATTCACCCACAAATCCCTACAAGACTTAGTTTCACAGTCCCTTTCCAAATACAAGAGGCCACAATTCTGAGGCTACAGAACCCATACTGACACAGCTGAACTGTCCCCCAAAGTCAACTTCAAAATCTTCAGACACAATGAAGGTGTAGCACTTCTGCAGAAGAGCTTTCTGTCACTCACTGTTGCCCCATTTACCCAGACACCGCTCTGTCCTTGGGAAGGGAATACCCCTGTTGTGCCTAATAAACCCTCCAGGAGGGCAGAGCTCACACAGAGCCACAGAGCCGAGCCACGGCAATGTCACTTAGGTGTTCTGAAGACATCACAGCAGCACCCTTTCTCCTGGGGGATGCTACTAGGATGGACTGCATATGAGTGATACCTTCAGGGTACACTGCAAAGATGATATGCCAATCCCTACATGGCTTTGGTCACCGAGGGCTGCAAAGACGCTGGTTGAGTATTAGTTTCTGACCAAAAGTTCTGAAATGTTCCAAAGAAGAGGTCTGATGGACAAGCTCCCCCAGCTCTGAAAACTTAGGGGAAACAGCTAACAAAGATTCATGTTTACAGAAATGAAAACCCAGCAGATGTCATTCAATCCCCTCAACCAGCACCTTGGCAAATCTGCCTGAATGCAATGTAAATCTGTTTGCCTTCACAGAATAAAGGGGACGTAAGTAAAGGGGAAGGGCTGTAGGCAAGCCAGCCTCTGATACTGATTTGAGAAGGGGCTGGGATCACACAGAGGACAGAAGTGGCTGAAACTCAAGATTTTCTGCAAGAAAAAAATTCAGAATAGCTTTTGTTCTGCCTAAGAATAAAAATGGTTTTAAGAATGTCCCGCACAATGTGAATACTGAAATATCATTTGGAAAAACATTGAACAAAGCATTTTGCTCCAAATTCTTGAATTAAACCCTCAAGTGGTTCAGAAAAATGACAGTGGCTAGCAATAAATTGTACGTATATTTGAAAAATTATAGATAAATGTTCCTTATTACCTGCACCCGCAGCAAGGAAAATCTACTCATCAGTTAATATTTTCCATTCCGCTTAATAGCTTCTACTTTTTAAACAAGACTACAAACTGTACCATGAATACTACTTTTGCCCATGGGAAGAAATGAACTACAGAAAACAATCGAAGATTCTCAGTGTTTGATTTTGCTTTTGCGAAACAACCTAGTTAGAAGTCTCTAAGGAGATATTCTAGAATCTATTGCATTAAATTATGTTCTGAGAGTCCAACAGCAAGGCAGAATACAAATGAAGCACAGAAGAGTCATGTTTCCCTTAGTGAAATAAGCACATATTATAAAAAAGGAAATTTGCAGTTAATATTGGATTAGATTCTGGTTTTGTAGTGTACAAGTTGAAGTTTTGAAAATTATTTTGAGCAATTTAACATTTAGGAACCAAAACACTCTTACTTGTTTTGATCTTTGGTTTTAAAGTGAAATTAGAATTAAGATCTATTAGGTCTACTTCAAATTTCTTTCCGATTCTAGCCTGTTCCCATCATCCGAGTCCTTTGGGACTTTAGCCATCGGGGGAGCATAGGCTCCGTCACAAGTGCATGTGAGCCCTTTCCAATGACTGAAGATTTGCATCACCAACAAGAAGGAATCTTCTTTTTTAGCACTCTCCACACAGCTGAGGTTGTGCTTACCACCTTTTAACTTGGCTGCACATATCACAGATTGAAAATGAGAGGAGCAGGGTGAAAACTCATGTAACCAGAAAAAAAGTATCACCTTGAGCAAAAAACATACCTTTGTGGTATATAAAACATGTGCTGCGGAGGGGGTTTGTAGAGAACTCCTTCATACACGGGCCACAAACCACTTAAAATTCTGAAGAGTGAACTCTTTCCACAGCCGTTGGGTCCAGTGATTAAAAGATTCATCCCCTCCTGGACCTACAATAGCAATGAAAATGCAAAGATGTTACTACGCAGTATATATGGCAGAAGACAGTCTAAGACCCCTACAGGCAGTTAGGTGAGCATTTATACCAAATTATCAAGCCGTTTCATTAATTACCTGCACATATTTATGCAACTGTTCTGGAAACAATGGCATGGATACATTAAGTGGACTGAAATAATGAAAATAATTTCTATGTCTGACTATTTCTATGAACTACACTGAATATATCATAATGTCAACATAGCACAGTCAGAATCAATTATTCTCATGCAGATTAGGTCCAAAGGTGGTAACAGCATAGGGAGAAGTGCTATGCCCACCAGTGATATCAATTTAAGCTATGTGAGCCTGATCAAATTATTTGGAAAATTTACTTCACATTGGCCTTTCCTGCTTAATTACCAGCGTTATTTTGGCTGTGATGCACTTGTTTTTATTCATTTGAATATTACCGTGTGTATATATGAGTGTATATTTATGCATAATCACAATGTCATTGTTTGCACTTTACATAAGTACATTAACTATTTTTTATTTTGGTTTTGTCTCTTGAGCCAAATGGATAAATATAACTGTCTCCTTGACCATAAAGTTGTAATTTTACAAATGTGAAATTCCTACACTGAAGCCGTTGCAAGTTTTGCCACAGCTAGGTCCCTGTCCTCCTAGTTGCTAATTCCTATACCAACAGAGGTGGCAAGAAGAACATTCTGCTTTAGCTAAATTAAAGGACCTGCTGGAATGATTCATGTTAGTGTTCTGATAACTTCAACTATTTTTTAAAATAATAACATCTGCACTGGAACATGAGATCAGGATATATATGGCAGTAATTCAATAATGGTCTTCCACTAAAATTGTGAGCAGGTACCGAGTGGTATCTGGTAAAAACAATACAAGTTCTTACTGAGTAAAGACTCCATGGCTGGACTTGTGAACTATGCTGTCAACTATTAGTACTGCTCTTTGTGGTGGTCAAGCGAAGCTACAGACTCAGTTTTTTCACTGTTGCTGTGAACTCAGACTTTTAAAGGAGCCTATGTGAGCAAAGCATCCCAATTTCAATGCAATTACATAAAGATGGATGCGGACTCCCATATACACCTTTGAAAATCTCAGGTCGGTTTTTCACCTGGCAACAGCACCAGAAATCCTCTCTTCTCTTTCTTTGAGCAGGATAAACTACAGATGTCTGCCTCTATTGAGCTACTATGCCTACCTTTCTGGACTTCCCCTTTTATCCATATGTTCCTCCAAGTACTTAACATAAGGTACATGAATTCTGTGCTGTTTATGTTAATGTGATGGCAACAATCAGAAGATTCTTGCATATCATCTTACTTGGAAGTTTAGTCTGGAAACCACCACATCGCCGTTCGGAGTAATAATAGGAACATTTTCACAAATAATTCCATGATCAACATCAATAACTTTCCCTAGAAACAAACAAAGAAAGAAAGATAATAATTAGAGTTTGTGAAACCTTCCATTATGCAATGATATGTGACAGTGTCTGTGTACAGTTGAGAAATATAAATTGACGAGTTTCAAATAACTCTTTTATGTGCTGCAGGTTCCCCTAGTGGAAAATCTGGATAATAAATCTTACTTAGTCAGAAAGACACTGTCAGCAGTAGCCAAGAGTGTGCAATGAATCCCAAATCTGATCATAAATATAATGCCCAATATGCATCATAAATATATAACACACTATAAAGATATGTTTATTCACATCCTACCTGTATTTACTTTATTTAATTTTAAATAGGTTCTAAATACCAACCAGTAAAAAAGTTCAAGGACCGCCTTAGCCACAGGCAGACCAGTTTACCTTCTCTTGAGGACTTCATTAGAAAATGGAATCTCCTTTCACAACCAGCTCTGAAACTCTGAGCCCACTTTAGTCTCCTCCAGCAACGACAGCAAAGCAGAAAACATTTAATGGCTTGCTTCCATCTCTTTTTGAAGCCATAGACACTGTAAGTGTGTCTTGTAAGTATTTGTGGAAACCCATATAATGTATTTCACTTCAGGAGCTACACTTACTATTTGGATTTCTGGCAAATTTAAATATACAATCTCAACTGGACATTTGGATGCTCTGTGACATAAGGACTTAGAAATAAATTCTTCTGAAAACAGTGAAAAAATGAAAACAACCCTAACTTCTCAGTTGCCTGTTAATGGGCTTCTCTAACACAACCCTAACAGCTGGGCTTCTGGACAAACATCAGAAATTTTCTTTACAGAGAAGATGCAAGGGAAAGCGACTTCTCTGTGTATTAGAAGGGCTTATTTCATAATTTACACTAATCTGAACATAGAAATGTCACCACAGAAAATCATCCTTCATGATCTTCAGCAAATTCTGCAAAATTCATTCATGTTTTTGATGCACTTGGATACACCGGACAAATTCTAGTTAAAATAGTAAGCTAAGCAAGTATTAAGTAAACTTAATTCTCATTTCCTAACTTTGCAGTGTTTGATTGCAACTTTAGGGTGCTTTAAAAACCTTTTTATGTGTAACCAGAAAGATAATTTGACAGTATTTGTACAAGATGTATAAAAATATATTTCAACTTTAAAATTCTGAATTATTAGATACACTGCATAGATAACAATATTACTATCTGTTAAAAATTTTCAAATATTCTTCATATTTTCACAATTTTCTTATTGACAACAGTAAATGCAAGGCACAGCACAGGCATCCCATAGTTACTTAAACTTATATTTGATGACTTAAAAGGAAATAAGTAGTATGTGTTGAAAATGCCTTTGGGGAAGCTAAATATTAAGATATTTCTTTTCTAACAATGCAGACACATATACATATGTGAGCACGTGTACTTTTATCCACATACAAATCCACTCCACAGGGATTTTTGAAGTATCAAGACCAAAAGAAAGACGGAAAAACAGTATTACAATGGGACTTGTCATAAAAAGTGTGGAGCCTGTGGCCTAGATTCATCTGGCCTAAATTCTCCTTAAGTCCTCGTGCACAATGCTTGGTATTGGCTAGCTGCCTCTGAGACCCTACAACCGCTCAGGAGCGAACCCCAGTCACCGCGACTTAGGAGGAATTCAGGCTGGATGAAATGTGTGACTGTAGTGGAATCAAATCTTGGGAAAAGGCTGCAGAGAAGAAAGGAGCGAGATACAAGCATACTAGACCAAAAGGGAACACGAGCAGCGTGCTTGCATACCTGAACTGTATTTGGTTTTGGTTTTAAAACAGAGTTATCTACAAAGGGCCCCCAAATTACTTTGTTGCTCCAGGAACTACAAACCTGTTCTCTTGTACATGGCAAAATGTAACAATTATAAAATGCCATTTCTTTTAACATCGGCCAAATATTACCAAGATCTACAAGATTAAGACATCGTCTATTTCCACAGCTATCCACCACACCGCATCAGACTTCGTTATGAAGAACCTTGTCAGAGGACTTTTAAGAAATCCATGCCAAAGGGCAACACTGCTGAAATTGCTGAAAGAAGTTATTTCATAAAGAGCACTGTGGTGCCTTCAACTCTACTGAGGTTCAAGTTTTTAAAGGGAGGGAATGAGGCTTTTCAACACCACAGAGGGGAGAAGCAGAAGTGGTCTATTGGGAAAATTGGGAAAAGCCCATTGCAAAAGATGCCTTTAAGTACCTCAGAGAGAGGCTGGACACCAGAGGAAGAGAGAGGTGTCACATAATGGAGCGCGGTAAGAAATGGATGTACACAGAAAATGTTTTGGGAAGGGTGGAGACAGAAAGATAGTGGCACCAGCAAGACACAGGATAGGACAGGAGGGATAAGGTATATATTGATCAGACCATCTGGGAGGTGAGGGGAAAGGTAAAGTTGCCAGCCCATTTTCAGTTGAAAATTCCCACTAAATTATGAACAAATGAGCACAGCCTGATTTTTAGTCACTGAAAACAAAGTGGTATTTTCATCAAAAACTACAGAACCAATCTGTCTTTCCCTCCTACCCCAAACAAAATAACGTAGTGTTTGAAGATGAAAAAGTTACAGTCTCAGTTTTCTGAAAAAAATTAAGTGCCAGAGGAAAGCAGTCACTGTCCATATAAGAATAATACCATCGCCACCAATAATAGTTTAGTTGAAACGCCTTTTTCATTGAAAGTTTTCACAGAAAACATTTGAGCCATTTTGTGTATTAGAAAAGCGCTGCATAAGCACAGAGTTACAAAATAGCAGAAGGTTAAAACGGAAGGCAACATGGTCTCCGGGGTATCAAGGCTGAGAGGCTGATTTGTTGTAGAAACAAAACCTCTGTTCACCACCTGTCCCACTGCACCAGTCCCACACACAGGGAAATACATACAAATATGTATTAATTACCTTTGATTTCTAAAGGCCCATCGTTGTGTAATTCTGCTTTATCTTCATTCTTGCTGTTGTTTTCAGACCCTTGAATAACAGCAGTTCTTTTGTAGATGCCTCTCTTCACCTCGTCAAAGACTGAAAACATGTTGTAGACCCGGGCGGTGTAGCCTGCTAGCTCAGTAACCTGAGAAACAACAAATGCCTCATTTCAGTTATACTTCACATATTCTATAAATGAAAAGTTTGGCCAAAGATTCACGAAAAAACATTCCCAGTTATTCTGAGACAGTGCTTCTCAATTATTACTCCGGAAAGATCAATGATGCGTCTTTCAACGCCTATCAATTTTCATTCCTTGAGATTTTGTGCTAACGCTTATGCCACCCACAGCTCCTACCAGCCAGCAGACAGAACTGGTTGGAGGGGGACAGCTTTCAGCCAATGTAAGCTACGATAGCTCCAATAAATGAGGAGGTTGCAGGGACCGTGCTTTCCGTGGATCAGTAGCCTTCAACCAGCAGAGAATAGCTATTAGCATATCTGAAAATAGAGAGCCTATCATACAAGAGCAAAACAAAATCTCTGCATTTGCCAGCAAAATAAAGGTCCACAGAAGTGAGAAAAACTGGCATCTGTAATTATTTATGTTTACTTCCCTGTATTCCCGAAAACCTCCTGTGGGAAAGGTGTGCTTTTCTGCGTCAAACAGGCAGCACCAGGGCATCCTAATCTAAAATAAGCTACAAAAAAGAAATGACTCTTCTGTCAACTGCATGCTAGAGTAAGAGAGCTAAATCTGAGACCTTGGATTAGAACCAAGCATTTTTTAAGATAGTGAGGTCTCTTAAAAGGCTTTCTCCTCTTTTTTTTGGTCCTTTTGTCACAATTTCCGCCAGGTGGAGACAGAAACCACAGATCTCTGGACTTGATAACTTCCTATTCGTGGGCAGCAACATCACCAAGAGCTCCCAAAGAACTGCCTTCATCTGCTGGCAGCAAAGAATAAAACAGACATCTTATTATAAATGTACTATTAGCAGGTTTTCAAAGGATGAATTTTTATACTAATTGCAGAGAGCAAGACAAGAATAGCAAGAAAATGAGTCTGAGATTATAAAATCATTAGCTTACTGTGGCTAAATACATACACCCCATGACTGAGTTCACCTGCTATGGCGTACATAATTTCAATACAAAATCCTCTATAAATTTCACTATTTGTGCCAGATTCAGAAGCGAGTGCTAGTTCTGGCCACACAGCCATCGCTCCACTGGAGGTTGACAAGTATACAACATCCCAAAAACCTCAATTTAAAAAGAGTAAACACTCGATGTTTCAACTCCATCAGCTGTACATTCTTTTGCACTACTGGTAATTGCATTAACAGCTGTGAAAAGTATTGGTCTAGCAGCACTTGAGGCAGTAGGTAACACATGGGACCTGTAACGTCATTCTCCACACCGGAGTCTTTCTAGCAATTTCAGCGGGAGCTCGTGCCAGGACTGAGTGCTCCGTACAGCGTCGTCAGTGGCATCTGACAGAGAGAATCCTGCACGTGATGAACGGAACTCGTATCAACTGTGCCCCAGAAGAAACATAACTTGTAGTAAGTTTTTAAACCATGACCCTACAAACTTGCTTTGTCAAAACATGAAATGCTACCATCTAAACTATTGACCTGCAAAGAAAAGTTGAGCCCACCTCATCTGCACTCTGAATTACATTGACTGGAAGGAGGATGCCTTGGTGGATCAGGTGGGCAAGAACTGGAACTTCACTACCACTTGAAGTGAATTGTCCCTTGGAAACTGCCTGAATCACGAAATGGGAATGACACTGTGGTTAAAGTACCACAGTGTCTCTTGAAGAGAAGTATGAATGTAAAATTAAGATGGAAATTTATAGAACTGGTCTTTGATCTCATGCTGTCTGGATTAAAATCTTACCATGTCATAAACAAAGTGAGCTTGTTCAGTTGTTCCTACTACTTTGTGAGTATTTTTGTTTCCAAAAGATAAAGCCACAATGTTTATAAGTCCCCATGTACATTATATAAATGGCTTAAATGCTGAAAATAAAAGAGAAATTACATCAGGTTTTCTGGCAGTATCTTTAGAGCAGAGGCTAAGCAGGGGAACAGCGAAAGGAGCATAGGTCAAAATCACAGTTCATTAGAAGACCCCTTCTGAAAAAAGCACAGACTCTGCCTTTGTCAGGGTCCATATCTGAAGGTGCCAAAGTACCCTTCCCCCTGCAGTTTACAAAGCTGTAGCTATTATGGCTGAATTCCAAGTAAGGAATCCATAGTCTTCGACTAGCTGCCTAGCTAATGCGTGCCTCCTAGCACTGCACTGGGAAAAGGGGTCCTCAACAAAGGGACGAGCAAAAACCAATTAAACAAATGCAGAACCAACATGCAGAAGGAAACCTTGAGGAGAATAACAGCGTTGCCTCACTTTTCTTTTACTTAACAGCCAGCACCCAGAGAAACCCCCAAGAGCAACCACAAGTGAAAGCCCAACTTTACTGGAACTTGGGTAAGGACCTGAAACAACATTTCTGACCTCCCAGACGAACACCCTGTACCTCTAGACAATCTGCTATCCCAAGGTGGATTTTTTCCTGCTAAAATTTCCCTACTTTGCAAAATTACTTACAATTTAGCAGGTTTACAGGATACTGAAAATAGCCCTACAGTTTTAGGTGGCCAGGAAATAAGTATTCAGTTCTCTTTGTGTTTCATGCAAAACACGACACTTCCAACAGAAGAGTACCAATACATTGGAGGCAGCCAGCTTGAATTCAAGTTTGTACTCCAAACAGAGGAGGAATTTGAACCTTTTTCGCTTACATTCCAGGAGCTTCTATTGCTCTCTGATGGCACCTGAACACAGGTATTAAAAATTACATTTACATGCTGCACCATACTGGCAACTGTGCACTTTAGACTCTGCGGACTTAACTCTAAAGACCAAACTATCAGTTCAAAGATCTCCATGGATTTAGTTGCAATAGAATTTTCCTTTAAAAATGCACTTTTTTTAACATTTTATAGTAAATGTAAATTCTGTTTTACTTTTTTTTCCTCTTCGGTTTTGTGTATGACAGATGTACAGTACCTCTTTGTACGAAGACATAATCCTTTCAATAGCATCTGCTCCAGAGATCAGCAAGTTTCGCGATGTAGTAAAAGCTTCTGTTCTTTCACTAACCATTGCCTGTTTCTGGCCATCTTCCAATTCTAAAAGTAAAAAAAGGTTTCTGTTAAAACATTCTTCTGAAAATTATCTCTACAAATTAAATTACGATTAGAATGTGAGCCATTATAGAGCAGCTTTTAAATTAAGAAAAAGTTAACGCTACAAAGACAGTCTTTCAAGAAGAACTGGTGAATGTAACTAGCATAGACAGCTTGGTAACAAGGAATAAGTGGGAGTGTATGGATTTCATCTTCTTATGCAAAACATCCTATTCTTTTATACTATTTGTCTACATAGATAATTTTCCTTTTAATATATCATTATTCAACCTAATTATTTCAAAATAAGAAAAAGTGAAACCTAAGCAATGATCTGAAACAGATTTTTAATAGCATTTTTACTACTTTAGCAATTATTGAAGCTTTACTTATTCACTAACTTCATGTAAAAGGAAATAGTCATATTGATGGAAATTTGGCAAGATGATTATATTTATGTAAGAAAGCAATAAGCTCTTTTATTATCAAAGGCACGGCTTAAGTAGGATACCTCTTTCACAACAGTTTCTCTCTTCATCTGACCCCGGAACAAAGTTGTGATGCTTTGTTTATGACACTGCATCCAATTAGCAAGAAAACTCTTGCTCATAAGAACATGTCAGCAGCAACAGGCAAGGAGAAAACAGCAGCAGAAATTATGGAAGATATGTGAGAAATAAATATGTTTACATTGAACATATCTACATATACTCTTGCTACCATGTGACGTACAGATTTATATGGCATAGTCACCTTGCAACATTTACTTCTTGAAGGAATCAAGATTTAAAAAGAAGTGGCTGAATATTTTAAGACTGAACGTTGTTTCAGCGTTAGTAGTTGCATCCACAAAAAAGATGACAACAATGTGGAGTAAACCACTCAACGATTTTTCACATACAAGATTTAGAATTAAAGGTCTCAAGGGTTTTCCGCATCACATAACTTTATATATATATATTTACATATTGCTTAAGTCTGTTGCAGAATGAGGTCTGGATATTATTTTTTTTTCTGAAGTTTGTAAAGTTTTTTTAAAGTTTCTTTCTTAAGCTAAGCTGCTGCTAGGCACCAGGTGTGGCACGGTAATAGGCGTATCCAGCGTGGCAACTCCTGTATTAGCAACTGTTATTAACGTCCTCTTGATGTTTGCACAGTGCTGATAGTCAGGAAAAATCTAGGAGGAATTCCCTGCAGGTTTAATGTGACTATAAATGTTATGGGCTAAGTCAAACAATGCAAGAGTATAGCAAACAGTATTTTTTAACTTGGTGAGTAACTGTCTCACCTCCCTGACAAGATCAGATTCTAGAACTCTGGTTTCTAGAAATCTACATGCAGTACCAAAGACACATGTATCTGTCTGTCTTTATTAGTTAAATCTAAATGTTATTTTGTTTTCATTTACACATCCATAAAGGAATCCCTACATAATTACATCTGAATCACCGAATTACACTATGGGTAATTTAGGAAAAAAATTTTTTAAATTCTTGCATCATAATTTTGCATATATATATACGTTACTCTTTCTGGCCTCAGATGTTTCTTCTCACAATTTTCATTAACTGAGATACAGGTACAAATTTGAGATACATGTTCAAACATGCAGCCTGTGCTACGTAGGACCACCACAATTAAATCATTTAGGAATCAGGTACGGTTTAACTATACTAATGCAGCATTCCTCCTGGATGTAAATGCAGAATTGACTGAGGGCTGCTTCCAGCGCCCAAGCTAGCTCATCTAGCAAGGTTCCACAAACCACTGCATTGGTGATTTTAGGAGTATTTGAAAAAATAAAATTATATAAAATTTATGAGAATTTCACTGTTCCAAAACACCAGCTCTTCTATTACATGCCTTATCCACCAAGATTACTTTTCTTGAACCTTTTGTCCAAAACATTTTTCATACGGCTGGCCTCCTGAGTTTGAAGAAGGGGTGTGTTGTAACAGGGCAGACAGGCTGTCTCTGTTTCCTACAGAATCTAACATTTCCCTTTTCATCTTCATTTATGTAATTGATAGTCATACTTGGTTTATAAACAAAGATAAGTGTTCACTGTGCATAGAGAAATCAAAGTCTTGCTTCCAAAAATAGTCACTTTCCACAGGCTGATGAGAGACACCACATTTGGAACACCAAACATTTAATACAAAAAGAACAAGAAATGTTATCAAATGGGAATCTTGGCTTTGCCAGTTAATTTCTTCCCTGAAATATGTAAAAGAATTAGCAAATTTCAATCAGAAATAACACCGTCATAGATGCGTTTTCCTTTTTATTGCAGGATTTTTTTTTTTAACTTTTTTTTTTTTTGTGTGTGTGTCCCTCAAGAAGCGTACAAAATCTACTGCTTTACACCTTTAGTCTTGGGTCTGGTCATGATACCAGTTTTTTTGCATATCCCTGATTCTGGTGATTTATCCTAAAGTAATAAATCCACTGTCTTTTACTTCAGATATCAATACACTTGCATCTGACCTGCTGAGGCACAAAGCAGTTTTCCCAAGCAGATTGATGGTAAATTCAGGTCTGCTTGATTCTTTGAATACCTGTTACACTTTGAACCGGTCTTGACAGTGTTGATTTGTCAGAATTCTGTTTGCGATCCATCATCATGATATGCCTCAGCTCTCCATAATAAGCCTCATGCTTTAACTTTTTATGTTGCTGGTGGCAGATATTCTTCTGCTTTTCAACATGAGCCATTGCTGCATCTTTCTTTTCTCCCACATTTGAAAAGTATTTATCAAAAGAAGACTCATGAGTAACAGGAATGTTATATGGTTTAACATGAATATGAGTCTTTTTTATATTCATGCTGTAATAACACGGAGATACTTACAGTGTGTGGTTAAATGAACTGTTTCTTGACTGTACTCATTCCTGTCATAGCAGACTCATTACTTCGTCTGTTGTGCTGATAGCCTTCATTGCAAGGTGAAATGGTTTTGTACAAACTCTTCTGTTTGGAATAGAACCTCACGATATTTTTGAAGCTGTTACCAGGATAGGAGCCAGGGTCCTGATATAGTGCCCTCCTGGGCCCTGTGATGGGCAGCAGCTCAGACAGCTGAACACCCAGCCATGTGCCAACACAATTGCAAGGAAACTAAACCATGTGGGGGCAACAAAGTCATCCTACAGGTCAAACAAAGCTTGTTTGGAATATAACTACCAAGACCTGCAAGGAAAATAGTTCAGTCATTTCTGATTAAATGTCCCCAAGTTAGAACTGATCCTTCTGCAGACACTCTAGGATCTGTGCTTTAAAGAATCCTATGGAATTTGTAATATATTCTATGGTTCTAATTGCGCATTAAGGAAGCCTGTTGAGACAAACTTCCCCACTTGCCTTTCACTATCCTTTCTTAATTACCTTTCTTTCTGCTCTTTTTTTTTGGTTTTTTTTTGGTTTTGTTTTTTTTTAATTGCATCTGCAATAACAACACTACTTGTGTCTCGTTTCACTTCCTGGAAAGTTGTGATAGGATGTCAAAAATTACACTATCCAAGCTTGGAATCTGAATTTCACTTTCTTTTCTCCCAGACAGTCAGGGAAAAACAGCAGCTCCTAACAGGTCAACACATAAGAGAATAATTATCTATAATTACACGATGATTCGTAGAAGGAGAAGATAAGCACTATAGGGACGTTAATAGTATTATTTTGTAAAGTAGTAGGAGATGCTGCAAAAATCAGCATGCCATCCCAACGGTGGCTAGCAAATAAGGAGTGTAATTATCATTATAATCTCATGTGACACAACAATCCTCTAAGTCCTGAATTCATGCTGCTTATCAAGCTTACGTTCAAAGTTGGATCTTTTGCGTTGCTCTTTCCTCAGATGACGTGCTGTGCTTCAAAATCACACACAAGACACAGATGTTGTAATAAGGGCTGTGAATAATAAATATGAATGGCATCCGTGGGAAGTACAGTCTTTTGAGGAGGTAACTTTAAAGAAACATTTAGAAATTAAGTAAAAAATGGTATTACCACCATCTGCAAATCCTGTTGCGGTGATGATGGGCACAGCGACCATAATCATACCACAGCTACTCCAGACATACTTCATCAGGAACTGCTCTATCATGATGTACCATAAACGTTTGGACAAGATGAGATTCATTTGATCTGCCAAAGCCTTGTAGCTTTTTTGCAGTTGTTTCATTTCTACCTACAGTTAAAAAATAAAACATTATTACAACACAACAAAGATGCACATGTCATACAAGATACATTCACGTACAGTTGCGAAATAATCAGGTACCCAGAGCTGTGACTTCTGAGTCACATCTGCTGCGTGGCACTTTATTTTCACAGTGCTGCAGTCTCACAGCAAAAGTGCACAGCTTTATGGAAGTCAGTGGACCTGGTTCTTATTTACACCACCATCTCTCGATAGCACATTGGCAGGTTTTCAGCTTTTTTAAGATCTCTGATATATACAAGAACAACATGCAAGGCAGTCACAACAGCTGATTCTAACAACCAAAATAAGATTGATTGCACATCCTTTTAATGAAGCTGCAGCTGTAGAATTTCACAGCAACGAAACTCCCCGTATTGGAAAGCATTTGGGGATCAATTATCTCCAATGACTTAAAGTTGCAGAGCTAATCCTTGAAATGCAATGCTGCTTGGTTTTGCAAGCAGTCTGGAGAAAGAGAGAACTATCCCAAGACGTACAACAAGTTGACAGTTGCATATATGATACAATGCATTCAGTTCAAGCCAATATATGTGGGAATTGAAGAACTGTTTAATTTAGCTGCACTTCAAACATTAGCATAGGCAGCTTTTGAGAATGATTGCTTCTATCAAAATAAACCATTTACATTATATAATCATTGCTTGGACTGAACGAGTAATACTTCAGGCTGGTTTCCAGCTTTCATTTTCAGCTTACATAAAACAACTTTTTTTTCCAAACCGTGTTAGAAAGGTGTTACAGCCAAAATCCACTCCTAATAAAAATATGAAGAGCTCCTTAATAAGGTGGCTTTAAAACAAGACATTAGTTTATGTAACTGTGACTGCTGAACTACTGTACTTAAGCTATTTTAAGACTCTGATGACTACATCTTTGCTTAGCTATGTAAAAGAGTGTCAAATGTTGTAGTGCTCTCTGTGCTATCACAGAGTTTTCCCCTAGACTTTCTGCTGCGCCCTGGTTGCTATTTCTGCAGCATTACATCTGGTAGTTCATAAACATGGGAAAAAAAAAAAAAAGCCTGGAAAAGTTAAGCAGAATGGACTGGGTGGGGGAAAAACAGAGATTAGCTTTCTAGAAAAGCATAGGATCCAGCTGCAAAACAGGAACATTGTCAGAGCACAAGGGAACTAAGGTCCGCTCCCTCCTGATACCGCCTGTGAGACTGCATTTTCCTAGGAAACGGGAAGTGCTAGCTGTAAACAGGTTTAAATGTCAGAGGGGCCCAAAGTGCTCGGGGAGGGCAGCAGGGGAAGTGCCGTCAGCTCCGGCACTGCAGGAGCAATCCCAACAACCCTCCGATTTCCCTCCTCCTTACCTTGTGCCCTCGGTAAAAGGCGATCTCTTCCACGTTGGCAATGATGCGTGAATGCATGAAGCGCAGATAGCCCTTCTTGTGCGCCTCCTCAGCCACTAGCTTGCCGAACTTGGGCGAGCAGGCTTTGAGTACGCGGGCCGTAGCGTAGACGACGAGCCCGGCCAGAAGCGTGGGCCCGATCGGGTTAGCCCCTCGGGACCGCGCCGTGCGGATGAGGGTGTAGGAGGTGAGCATGACATCCAGGATGGGCTTGGTGAGGTTGGAGTAGAGATGCGCCACGGACTGTGAGAACATCATGATGTCCTCGGTGAGGGACTGGTCAGGGTTGGCCAGCCGCCCATCCATGCTGATCACTCTGTAGTAAGTCTGGTCGGCAAAGTAGGTCTCATAGGCGTGATACACCAGGCGCGTGCGGAAGGCGAGGGCCAGCTTGCACTCCAGGTACCGTATGGTGCTGTTCACGAAAGTGGCCGGGATTGCAATCATCAGCCATTTGATTAATTTGAAGACAAAGCTCCTGGGCTTTTTTTCCACAATGCTTTTCACAATCTTACCATCGAGGGCGGCCACATAGATGGAGAGGAAGGTCCTGGAAACCAGAGCGACGGAGTGTAGGCAGAGCAAGCCCAGCTCAGCGCTCACCAGCTTCGGAAAGAACAGCTTACGAAGTTCCAGCAGCTGCTTGAAAAATTCGGCGTTGACGGCGGGGGAGGCTCTGCCCCGGCTGCCGGGGCGGTGCGGCTCCCCCCGCCCCCCCTCATCCCGGCCGGCATCCTGCGAGCCGCCTTTGCAGCCCCGCTTCATGCGCCGGCGGATGATGGGGTAGAGGATTTTGAGCCCGTACGCCGCGGCCAGCAGGCAGGCAGCCCTCTTCGCCGCGCTCGCCCGGCTCCATTGCACCCGCCGGGCCGCCGCATGCAGCATGTGGGTCATCCTTCCCCGGCCGCAGGCACCGCGTCGCGCCGGTCCTTAGCAGGGGCTGCTCATGGCCGGCAGGAAGGTCGGCCCCGCCGGGTCTTCATCGGCCCGCCGGCCGCCCTGCGGTGACAGATGCCGAATGAGCCGGGCCTCCCGGGGGAGATGGTCGCCTTCAAAGCCCGGCGCGTTGCACAACGCAGCCCGGCGCCGCGCAGCCCGCCCCACCGACCACCATTGGCTGCGCGGAGCGGGGCGGCACCGGCAGCGGCCCGGCTCCCGCACGGCTCCCCCGCACTCCGGCGGCGCTTGTCCCTCTCGGTACCGGGTTGACAGCGGGTCCCCCAGGAGCTCGTCCCCGGCCGCACCGTTGATTCCGCCGGAGCTCGGCCCTGCCTGCGCGGCGGGCCCCCGGAGCGCCGCCCGGTAGTGCCTCAGGCTGCGGCCAGCCGTTTCCTTCCGCCTGCCCTGCGGAGCAGGCACCGCCTCCGGCCACGGCCCCGCCGGCGCCGCGGGGGGGAGCAGGGCGGGGGCGACGGCGGCGACGGCGGCGGGGCGCCCTCGGGCCGTGCGGTAGCTCCGGCGCCCGCCCCAGCCCTCCCCCGGCGCGGTAACGTGGCGACGGGGGGAGGCGGACAGCTGGTGCCGGGCGAGCGGCGGGCGAGGGCAGCGATCGGCCGGTGGCTGCGGGGCGGCCCGGGCTGGGAAGCCTGGCCGGAGGAGGGGGCACCCGGGCGGCGCGGCGTCTCCGCGGGCAGAGCTTTCAAAATAGGCGTAATTAATTTCCTGTCCTCTCGTCGAAAGGAAACCGGTGTCGTGCTGTTACAGTGTTATGGGACAAAAACAACCCCGAGCGATTCACACTGTCCCTGCAGCAAAAGCAGGGTGAATTCGCACAGAGGAATTAGCAGCAAAGGCAGTTGTTGCTTTGTTTTTCTCTCTCCCTAATTTCTTATTCCTACTTCCTCACTTGTTTGCAAAAGGTATCGTGTTTGAAATTGCAGGGGGAGGATCAGAATGCTTAAAAAATACTTTGGGTCCTTTCACGCTTGAAAATGAAGTAAGGTCACCGCATCAGCTGGTATACGGCAAAGCGTTAGTTTAGGATGTGTGCGTAAAAGCAAATTTGAAAAAAATGTGTTATTGGGCATTTACAGATTACAGATCTACGGCCTTCCCCTAGAAATGGAAGGGGAGGCCACCTACCTCGCTGTAACTCGGCATATGAAGAGTTAAATCAGGTCACACCACTAATGTAAACAGCCTTCTTTGGACAGAGTGCAAGATGGTGTTCAGATAGCAACACAAGCATCAGGATGAAGAAATAATATCTTTGATTTGAGAGAGAGAGAGAGAGTGCTTTGCTTTTAAAAATCATGCATCACTTACCAAAACATCCAGGTGCCTCCCAAAAAACCCAGTAAGCCAAGACCAGCGAGGCAAGACCAAGAAAGATCTATTTCTCACTTTTTCTTTGGAGGTTGCACAAAATTGTGTCCACAATGGGTTGGGCAGTTACATAGAGAAGATGTGGGGTAATCTTGGAGCTTGTGAGACTCTACTAGTGAGGACAGGCTAGAGAACTCGATAGAGGCCTTCTATGTGTTTTTTTTTTTTTTTCTAATACACAACTTGAAATAAAGCTAGGAAAATGTTGTCAAAATCTGACCTAGAGCAGTACAGCTGATTTTTATTTACTAGGTAGGCCTGGTTTCACTGCAAATTATTTTGTCAGTAAAATAGAAAGGTTTTTCCGCCCACAAAGACGCTGGCAAGATACACTGGCTAAGGAATTGCTTTGCTTAGGGTTTGGTATTTTTTTTAATCGTGATCTCCAGTTGGATACTTCCCAGTCTAGCTTGTGTGTATCATAGCATACTCTTAGATTTTGCCAAACCACAGTTATTTGCAATATTCCATTACTCTAGCGTTTTCTTACCAAGGGGAAAGTTCACAGATCTCTCTCGGTTCCGCCTATCTGCTGACCTTTCACTTCACAAGATGCTAGAGGACTGAAGCTTTTGGTGACTTGGCGATAAGTGTAGACATACACCCCACAGCCACATCTGTGGGAACATTTAAGTAAAGCAAATCTGACCATGTGGCGTTACAGTCAATAAAAAGCAATGTATTTTCTTCCTCTGAAGGTATGGAGAAAAGCCTAAACTGTTGTTTTAAATACACCTTTTCTCTGTTCTTGCTGCCTTGAGAGTTTTGCTCTGCCACAGTCCTGATCTGTAATCCATGCACAAACTCCTCTTTGTGGAACATGGCCTTAGGTGGTAGATTTTTTTTCTTTTAGCGGGGAAGGCGGCAATTTTACTACAGTTAGTCATAATAAAATTTCTCAATGTTACTGGAAAAATAATTACCAAAGCTGCAGTAATATTGGTGCAGTGTTCAGTGCTCTGTTGTCTCCACAATTTCTATTGACTTTATTAAAATGAACTTCTTTAATAAGTGCAGTCAAGTAAGAACAAATAACTGAGGCTGTGAGGTTGGGGGGATATTGGTATTAGAACCAGAATATTTAGGGGTTTATTCTCTCTTAAGGAGAACCAGATACTTTTCTACTTTTTTTTTTTTTTTTTTAGTGCCAAGTGATTGTTTTTAAGTCATATGGTTGGTTTTCATCGAACACATTAAAATGACTTGTGTGCGTTTTCTGAATATAGGAAGAAATAACTAAGGAGCAAGAGTAAGAGGAACTTAGCCTATTTTTATAACTATTTAATATTCTGTAGTAATATTTCACTATTTTAAGCCAATATTCCAGCAGAACAGAATGCCATAATAATAATAATAATAATGCCTATTGGTTTCATGTTTGAAAAAATAAAATGTGCCATTTTTGAAGCAAAAGGCTACTTAACTGATACCTTATACGCTCCTAATACAGAGTCCAAAGGCTGTAACATCAGTCTTTGCAGAAAAATTTCCTCATTGCTTACAGAATTATCCACTGTGCCATAAAGACATACGAAATAAGAAATAAAGCTACTGAAAAATAAATTATGCCTTTTGTATCACTGCTATTTGGGATATTTGACATTTATACACATGTGTGTCATGCATAAAGTACATAACTTTGTATGTGGATGGAGTATACATGAAATATGTAAAAATATTAATCCACACAGTGTCTGTTGTTTTCAATTACATACTTATACTGAACTGTAAATCATTTCTAAAATGTGATGTACTGTAATACAGTGAGCTAGGAATTTCTGGGTTTTTCTCTAATTTTGAGCTGTATGTTTACATACTGGTGTGGGAATAGTAGGCCTTGA
Source organism: Rissa tridactyla (assembly GCF_028500815.1). Classification (NCBI taxonomy): domain Eukaryota; kingdom Metazoa; phylum Chordata; class Aves; order Charadriiformes; family Laridae; genus Rissa; species Rissa tridactyla. The sequence goes on from NC_071466.1 coordinate 202,767,588, forward strand.
TTTGAGCCAAATTCAACAGAGGAGGACAAGCCCTTATTCGGGTAAATACCTTACTCAAGTATTTCCAAAGTTTCTGTTGACTTTAATGAACTTGCATAAGTACATAAATACACCCACAGAATTAGTTTGCAACATCAAGACAAGCCAATGACAAATTTCATCCTTTTCATCAGAGACGGGCAATAAGGAATCTGACCTTTGATTTCAAATTGATGGCAGCAGAAATTGTCTGCTGCTTCTGCCTGGTTTAGAGAAGCTATTGGCTATAATCGTATACCTCAGTAGAATATCCGGACACTGTTTAGGATCTGGAGATCTAAGCCAAGCAAGAAGCTTCAGTTTTAAGGCGGCAGATGTGGAAGCATGTTGAAGAAGTGTCACTGTGGTGAGACTGACCTTATCCTACCAAGCAGTTGGTTCCAGCTGTTTTGATCCTCCTGAGGCTGTATGGTACCCAGGGTAGGCAGAGATGTGTGATGGCAAGAGGGCAGAGAGGAGAGGGGACATGGGAAGAGAGGGGACATGTTTGACTCCTGAGGGTAGGCCCCCCAGAGACGGTGTAAATGGGGACCATTCCTGCACCAGTAGTCATAGAATCATAGGGTTGGAAGGGACCTCTGGAGATCATCTAGTCCAACCCCCCTGCCAGAGCAGGGTCACCTAGAGCAGGTTGCACAGGAACGCGTCCAGGCGGGCTTTGAATGTCTCCAGAGATGGAGACTCCACCACCTCTCTGGGCAGCCTGTGCCAGGGCTCTGCCACCCTCAAAGGAAAGAAGTTCCTCCTGAAGTTTACGTGGAACTTCCTCTGCTCAAGTTTGTGCCCGGTACCTCTTGTCCTGTTGCCGGGCCCCACTGAAAAGAGCCTGGCCCCATCCTCCTGGCACCCACCCTTTAAGTATTTATAAGTGTTGATAAGGTCCCCCCTCAGCCGTCTTTTTTCCAGACTGAAGAGACCCAAATCCCTCAGTCTTTCTTCATAAGAGAGGTGTTCGAGTCCCCTAATCATCTTCCTCTTATTCTGTCTTTTGTAAATTTAAATCCTGCATGTCTTGTAGGTTATGAGAATTTATCCATAAGGGATTTCGATAGTCCGTCTGACGGTGCAATCAATAGGAGCACATACAGTTCTGACTTCTGAGAACAGTGTGGTTTTAGACAGAATATAGCTCTAGAAAGAAGTGAAACCAAGTTGTTTTCCCTTTACAGAGGGAGAGGGAGAGGGAAAAGGCCAAGGATAGAGAAGGTCAGTGTCAGCTACTCCAACCACAGTGAACTGCTGACTAATCATCTCAGACAAAGAATTAGGCTTTCAACATTTAGGCTTTAACACTTAAAACTTTCATATCTAGATTTAAAAAAATATATTTCTCTTGTTAAATTTGTTTCTTATTCCATACAGATAACTCAGCTGAACCCAGCAATTCCAGAAAAATACAGCTAGAGGAAGCGTGTGTCTGTTTTATACCTTCAGAAATCTCAAATATGTTACTTAGTTTTTCAGGTTTTGCTTTAAATCTGTAAGGGTTTCTATTCTCAGATCATCTGAAGAAAATGCTGACATTATTAATCCTTTGCTTAAGTGCATCGTAAACACTTAAACAATCTACATGCCAAGTGCAATAGTACAGCTATAAGTGGTAAAATCATGTAGCTGGTATCAATTAGCAGTGGTTATATTGGCACTGCCTGCAGCAGAGCCAGTGCTCTACTCTGCAAAACGCAGGCAGGAATAAATCCACAAAAATAATCCATCCTACTCATGCACCCCAAACACTAGATCTGCTGCTATTGTTTTCTCATGCCTCAGGAATTTATTTGAGGGGTATGACAACAAAAAGATCATGTCCTGCAATTTATTCATTAACTCCTATTTGGGAGACTTCTAAATACTAAGAACAAGCAAACTGGTTCAGGCCAGTGCTCCACCTAGCACAGTAGTCTGTCTCTAACAATAGCTCTACGCAGATACACAAGGAAGGAAAAGAATTGCAATTACATATGACGCGACTTCCCCTGCTGCAGCTTCGTACTCTCCCGACCTCTGGCCGTTTTCAGCTGTGAGAATTTCATGAGACTGAGGGTTTTTTCTATGAAGTATTCCACTCTTACAAGTGCTTGTCCAGTCTCTCTTGACCTCCTGTAAACTCTTACAGAAATAAAAACATCCTTTGGCAAGCAACTCCTCAGATCTACCATCCCGTACATGAAGAACTGCTCCTTTCTGCTTGCTTTGACCCTGGCTCCCACGAGCTCCACTTTGTGGCCACATCGGCCTCTTCTGGAAGAGGCATTCAACAATCTAGCATGCTCTTTCTCTCCCCTCATACCCCTCATACCACTCATGAGCTTGTCAGCCTCTAATTCCATATCCATCCCCAGCCCCTGATGCAAGAACTAAATATTCTCTCCACTCTCTCTTGTATTTTAGCCAATGGCAGGACCTTCCCTTGTCTTTCATGGCTTCTTAGTTTCCTTAAAACATTCAGTAATAGATATTGTCAACAGCCTCAATTAAATCCATCAGGAGTACAGCAATCACTCTTTTCTACATGAGTGAGGCAGCCCTTCCATCTACAGAAGCCATGCTGCCTCTTCCCATGCTGGCTATGTTATAGTTCCTGCTAGTTTTCATGCTACAGAAGTAGGCTTTCCGGATTGCCACAGAAACTTTTTCTTTTTTCTTTTTTTTTTTTAAATTGGGTCACATTAGATACCGCTAGTCTCCAAAACCAAGGAAGTTTTAAGCAGTCCTTTCCACACTGCTACATTATGGAACTCTTCAGTGAATACCATGTAGTCTTGGTGCTGTGCTAGTGTTCACTCTGTCTTGGTAAGATCATTTTGACCTTGTCTGTTGCTGTTTTAACTTTGGACAGATCCTCTGCTGAGTTCCCCTGAAAGGATTCCTGCATAAAGTTCTCCCCATTTCCCTCATCAATGAATAGTGATGCAAAAAACCTAACTTATCTTTTCTGTAACATCCATGTCTCCTCTGAGCACTGATGTTGTACCTTGGTCACCAACTGGCCCTATAGACATTCTAGTAGGCATTTGCTCCTGGTTGATGTGTAAGATGAATGATTTAGTAGTTTAGTTCCTTAGCCTAGTTGTTTACCAACTTCTTTTTGGCCTGCCTAATTGTATCTTTATCAAAATTCATGTCCCTTTCTGTTACCTTCTTTTGAATGCAGTATAGCTTTTTGCTATGGTTCAGTCTGTCTCCTTGCTTCAAGTCTGGTATTCTTCAGCTTTCTCTTAGTCACATGTAAGTATTTCATTCTTTTAGCTCCCTCTCCTAATTTGTTTTTAACAAGCGTCACATTGTTCCCTTACTGGAGTTTAGCACAACTATGGAAGATTCCTTGGTCTTTGTTGCTCTTTGTAGAAATGCTGTTTTTATAAAGTGGGGATTCCAGCATGAGAGTGTGAACCAGATCTTGTACATTATTCTCCATCAAGCCACTTGTTTTGAGGGCTCTTTCTGTGGAAAATAATTCCATCTAGATAATACCATCTAAGTATATAATCTCTGCTTCATATGGCAATGTGTCAATATACTGTTGTCAGCGGTACTGTCCTGGCTGGTGGTCTGACATGTAGACCCAATCCCATGCTCTTCCCAACTGGGCTTTGAATTTCAAGCCATGTAGACTATGTGAGTCTCTCTGAGGTGGCTGGTTTGCTATGTTTGGAAACAATCTAGGTCTTTACTATCTAGTCTTTGGACTATCTAACTTTGGACTAATCTAGTCTTTGGACTCACGCCTAACTCCTTCAAACCTAATGTAATGAATCCAGCTCAGCAAGGAGCACCTATCAGAAGAAACAACCCAAAGAGGTGGTCTCTCACCACACTATTTCCAATACTGCAGGGCCAAAACTGATCTTCAATTTTATGCATGGGTAGTCATTGATTTCAATATATGCTGTAAGTATTTAAACTGGGGTTGATTTTCATTCTCACCACATATTCTTCCAGTGTGTATTGCACTCCCATACCTCACAAACACCAAATGAATGCTACGTAGCTCACACAGCAATTTACTGTCATTTTTCTAATCTAATGCTGAGAACTCGTACATGAACATAGGGAAGCCCACTGTGTTTTTCTTTAGATGTTTGGGTGAAGATTAGTGTTTTGTGGCAAAATAGAAAAATCCTTGGGCCTTCTGCAATTTCTATAATTCTTTGAACTAATGCCTTCAGAGTAAATAAAAAAAGGCCTCTGCCCCTTAAAGGTGAATGGAGGAAGGACTTTTAATCAAAATAATTGAAAGAGAGTTTGGTCTTTCAAGAGAAACTACTTTTTCAAGGGGAAACTGTTTTTAAAACAGGTTTTGTCTTCTGTTTGAAACCTCCTCAGACTCTATCATGACTTTGCAATATTACAAAAATCTTTTTAAAAGAGCTCTTTTAGGGCAAGACCACCAACCAGGTTAGTAAAAAACACCATAAGGATAATCTTTATCCTTCATAAACTGGTCTTTCAAGGAGGGAAATGGGCAGAGGAGCATTGACTGGGAGAAGACCATGCAACTCTGTAAACAAAGTTTAAGCACTGTGCCAAACAAAAGCTTTCATATGGAACAGACTCTTTTTTATTTTTTCAGTCATGCATTCCTAACATTAGATAATTAGATCAATATTTAGGGATCTAAGTGCATCCTGTTATTTAAAGGTACCACAAATTCCCACCCTGGACAAAGGATTCAAAAGCATTTCAGTTACTCTGCATCTTTTACATAGTTATCTACAAACGGATTTATTTAACTAATGCTAGATATCAAGATCAAACATTTTGGGCAAAAAAGTTAAAATACATTAAATCAACACATTAAAAAAAATTGGTAAGGTTGTAAAATATTTAAACCCAACTGTGAGAATCCTCAAAGGTTTTTTTACTACACATTCGTCTGCTTAGTAATCCCTTCTTTTGTTATAATGAGCATTAGAGGGGGACACTTGCTGGGAAGTAATGTTACAATGGAAGATTAATTAAGAAACATGAGAACCATTTGCAGTTAGTTCTAAGAAATTATTTGGAAACACATTTTCTCTCTTTTTCTCACTGTCTCCAGTGACTATAAGATTTTACATAAGCAGTGCCAGTTAACTCAAGGGAAAGACTGTCCTGTTTAGGGAAAGAAGGGTATTCAAATCTTCAGGGTACAATAATGCTGCAGTCAGCAACGCACACTTTCACTTCATGCACTTTCAGTTATCTAACCTACCTGCTTCCTCTCTGGATGTTGGGACATAGAGTAGGAGCCTCACTTAGGTGCTCGGAGTCACCCGTCAGAAGACCCCTCTCCCTCTTATTTGATTATGTAGGAGTTCTGTGAGGACTTAAAGCTGCGTGACAAAAGTTGCGTGGTCAACATTTCAACACCAGCCTTCATTGGAGAATCGCGGTCTTACATCAGATAGATAGTACACTGCTTTGGGCTACTTTGCTACGTCACTTATACCTAGAGCTGATCTGATAATGAAGAAACATGGAGCGGAAAAGTCAAGTGCTGAAGGACTGCAACTGCAACAGCTGGAAAGCTGTTCTGAAGAAGATACTGCATAAAACTTTCTTAACAAGGGAACATGAGGTGTAGTTAGTCTGAAGAGTGGTTGTTACAAAGTTACAAAAAAGGGAAATCGTCAAGGCTTTTCCTTCTTTAATCTTCAGTTTCTGATGCATGGAGGAAGTCCGCTTGTTCTGCACTTCCTTCACTTCCTAGAGAAGAAACTAAGCTCCAAGAAACTCATTCTCATGACCTTTTAAGAAATAATAATAATAATGCCCTATAATTCTTTGAAAGTATCGTATTGTTCAGAAATTCAAATAAATTAGTTCAAGGTTTTCAAATGTTGACAGTCAAAATGCAATATTTAGACACTGTAAATCTAGAGTCATGTGCATCTCAGCTCTCATTTCCCTGCTTACTTTGCCTTCATCAAAGAAAGAACTGATGCTTTATTTTATGACCCTTTGAAATGTGTTTTAGCTTTATCTGCAGAAAATAATTTGAGGAAAGGAAGATTTCTTATGTTGAAAAATAGTTAATTGAAGCTGCCATGTCACTTTTCCTGATTCTACTAACTACTGCTAACTACCAGACTCAATATATCAAACATAAAGAAAAGTGAAGTCTTTTCCTTTAAATCCAGATACTGCTGTGGAAGAGTAAAAGTAAGGGTGGTACAGGAAATATCATATGTTAGAAAAATAAAAGTAAAAGTGATTTGGTTATGTCATGCCTGAAACAACTTCTTAGACATAGTATTAACAAGTTAAACATTTACACTAGATGGAAATGTCAACAAAATAAAAAGGATCATTTCCAGTGATGAAATGAGTTAAAAAAATCTTTCAGTCCGTCATCTGTTATATTAGCTGTGGAGGCACGCACTTAAAATATAGATATTTTTGCTATGAAGATTTTAATCTAATTTTGTTACAAGAAGCAATTATTTCTTATCAGAAATACAGGGACTATCACAAAAATAAAACATTCTGTTCAGTAAGTTCATTCAGTTTAATTGGTGATATTTTAAAGCAGATCTTTTCACTTTTATAATATTATAGCTGTTGATTCTATAAACACCCTCGGGAAATTAAAGGTGTTAGAAAGAAAAAAACTTGGTTCAGTTTTAATACTGGGCTCCTAATATCTCCTCTGAGGACTCTCCACATTGCTGTGCAAATAGCAATTGAGCGTTGGTACCCTGAAAAAATGTTAGGCTAAAGATAACTCAGTAAGGAAACACTGCAGGAGGAGATTTATGTAGAATGTTAATGGCTGTTTTGTAAACGGGTGCCTTTGCTCGCTGCAGCTCTGGCAGCGAGTCAGAGGGAAGGGAGCGAGGGAGGCTGCGTTGCTGCAGAGATGCCCCAGGAGCACAGGGAGCACCTGCAGCTCTGCGTCCCTCCTCGAGGGTTTGTCGCTACTTACTCACAAAACCTCATCAGGCAGCTCCAAGGGCAACAGTGGCTACTAGTAGAAAATGCTCATCGATTCCCCCATCACCTCTAAAATATCTGAGGAAGACAAGATGGTGCTTTTCTTTTGCACTAAAAATGATGGCGGTTGTAGCAATGACACCACAAGCTGGGCCTAAAAGACAAAACATCAACAGCTGAGTAAGCTGCTCCAATAACTGTGAATTTGATTCACTTGGGACAGCAAGAGGCTTGTGATTCCCTTGCAAAAGGGCAATGGCTTCTAGCAGCAGCCTGTATGGAAGGGCCAGTGGTAGAGGAAGGGTGGCAGCAACCAGATCATCGCATCCTCCACATCAGCCTGGCTTTCTGCATCCTTCTCCTTTCGCTATCTGTCCCTGTACCACCCTCTCCCTCTTTCCTGCCAGCACTGGGCAGCCTGGGGCATGGAGAGCAGCTGCCCTGGCGCTCCTAGGGAGGAGGAGGCCCTGCAGGAGGGCTCTGTGGCCTTGCCAGGAGGCGGCAAACCACCCCTGTGGTGGCCATTGCCTGCCCTCTCCAGCCCCAGCACCGCACACCACAGCCTGCCCTCCTTTCTCAGCAGCAGAAAATGAACTGGGTTGGCGGCAGCCGGTGAGTGAAACTCTTCAAAGGCTGCCAGAAATGGCTCCATGCTGAGCCAGTGTCCCCTCACGGACTGGGCACAGCCATGGTGTGTGTGACAGCCCTGGTGACCCTTCACAGACCAGATACAGCCATGGTGTGTGTGACAGCCCTGGTGTCCCTTCACAGACCAGATACAGCCAATGGTGTGTGTGACAGCCCTGATGTCCCCTCACAGATGGGTAAATCCATGGTGTGTGTGACAGCCCTGGTGTCCCCTCATGGAACAGGTACAGCCATGCTGTGTGTGACAGCCCCGGTGTCCCATCACAGACCAGATACAGCCATGGTATGAGTGATAGCCCTGGTGTCCCCTCACAGACCAGCCGCGCTGTCCCCACCTGAAGCAGTCTGTGTGGGGACACACAGATGCCCTCCCACACCAGGCAGGGTGTGTCACGTTTGGGCCTCATGACTCTCTGCAGGCTGGGGCTGGGGGAGGCCATCCCGCCTGGGCCTTTCCTCACGCCCTGACAAATGGCAGTGGTTATCATTTGGAAAGATGTATAGTTACTGAGATTCACTGAAATAGTAAAATGATCACCAACTGAGTTGTAATGTTAAAAAAAAAAAGGATAATATTCAGTTTCTTTAGGTGCTGTGCCATCTGCCTATTTACTAGAAACTTAAACCCCACAGATTTGGTGAACCATTTGAAAGTGGCTTTGCTAAACACAGTTTTATAACCATTCTCATTCTACGCAGAATCAAACTAAAACAATGCCTTACCCATCTGGAAGTCTTCCGAGCAAAATGAGGTTTCTGAACGTTGCCTTTGTGAAGCAGGGGGAAGGGAGAGCTTCAGTTTGGAAAAAAACCAAAACCGACCACAACTTTGTCCTAAATGCCTGTCTATCATACTGTTCTGTCTGTAAGAAAAAGCAAAGTGTAGGAGTATTGCATGCAAATAGCAAATCATTCTGCTGTTTTCTGATACTGTTAATTACCTGTCAGGATTCCTCAGGTGAGTCTGGGATTTGCATCAGAAAAACTGTCCTTTACTGGAGCTTCTACCTACTGCAAGGGTAAATGTTATGTGCAGATGTTTAGAAAATGTTCTAACTTTAAGCACAGTGTAAAAAAAAAAAAAAAAGGTAATTCCAAGGGGATAGTCCATATTTCTAACTCTCAAAAAAAAGTCCTAATCTTACTGACCCCAGGACTGCAGCCATGCTCACCCTGCTCATAAAATTGAACTAAGCTCCAATTTTATGCACCATGTCCTGTAGGCAATTAATTTAAGACTATGTTTAACAAGTGAGATATGTAGTTTAAGGTATAACTGTCTCCTATATTGCATTACTTAACAGCAGCTTGATAAAACTTGTAGTGTCATTTTACAAAATGTTCACAATATTCTGTAAAGTCCCAAAAGGTAGAAACTTGTACTGTGCTCCTTTATTTTCTTTGCTAGCATGGCTTTGCAGTGTGACAAAGAAAATTAGGAGAAATGAATATATTGACAAAGATATAATGTTTTAAGAAATTAAGAATTGATTAAATGTTGCATTACAGGTTGAATGTCCAAAATGTTTTCCTTCTGAATGTTCGATGTATTTGGTATCCTTAAGATAGAATGTGGTCCTATCCTTTCCTGAGTAAACTGGGATCAAAGTGACTTCACTGGAGACATGTTGACTTTACTACCTGAAATTTTGATCCAACATAACATAACATAACATAACATAACATAACATAACATAACATAACATAACATAACATAACATAACGTACACATAACATAACGTAACACACCACACCACACCACGTGTCCTAAATTCTCAATACAATTCTCAATTGGTGAGAAATTCAAGCCGTGACTCAATATTATACTCTCACAACTAAAACAATAATTATTTGCATGTTTCAGGAGCAGAATCGTATTAAAGCAGGAAAGGAGAAAGCAAAAGGTAAGCAGTTCTAGCCATCTTGGATTTTATAGTTAAATAAATGCTTTAGTTTATTCACTTAGGAAAAACTTTCAAAGCATTTGGAGTGAGACTCAAAACTGTAGCGTAACACTTGTAATGTGTTTTCTTGACTACATGTAACTTCTAAGTCTAGGTTTACCACACTGAATTCCAGCAGGAAGAGGAGAGAGGAGGAGAAGGCATGAATGAATGAATGAATGAATGAATGTGCCCTACTTAAGTTTTACTGAATAAATTCTGTTACTATATTTTGTTGGTATGTGCTGACACACAGGATTGCTTGAAGCCTCACAGTGACAACACGTGATCAGCTAGCCTAACACACATATGCACAGCTATTTTCCTGGGCTACATAAAAGAATGTTAGGGTCACTGAAGTATTTTATTCTGGTATTGGCAAAAGTAGGGCAGCTTATTTGTATTTTGAATGTGAAAATGAAATAATAGAATCAAATTTATCTCTAGCATAGCAGAAGACATTTCAAACAGGAAAGAGAGAAAACAGTAAGAGAAGATAGTTGTAACTATAGTAAGAGGAGGCAGTTTCCTCCTCAGCAGCAAGGAAAAACCAGACAGTATGGGGAAGCTCCACCACCGAAGCTGGTACCCCACAATGCTCAGAGCAGATGCGCTGGCATATACAGGAGGTGGGAAAACAGGCTGACGGTATGGAGACAATCTCTGAAATTAAAAATTTTACCTGAGGGAATGTGGGAACAACGAGCAGCTTGTTACCCCCATCGCTTTCCCAGTCTCCTGGAGACCCGTGAGTTCTGAAAATATGTGTTTTCTCAGGGATTTATTGGTCTAAGCCACATGATTTATGTTATAACTATGTAATTTGCTTCAGTGGAGGAGAGGAAACAGGAAAGGATCCAACACAGGATTGTTTTTAGTAATTTAGTCCTAGATTACTAAATTACTAAACACAGTGGTAATTTTGTAATTGCCATTACACAATTAATAGTAATTTTGTAATTTAGAGGTGATGGGAAGAAAATGTCTGGGACATTGAAGGATATGGATACGTTTTGAGAGTGTGGACTCCAAAGCAATATGAATTTTGAAGTGTTGATTTGAACACAGGCTGAATTTACCTTACTGCAGATATTCTTAACTGAAGAACAGGTATTTTCCAAAGATGATAGCATCCTAGAAAGGTAAAGATTGTGATATAGTAAATTATACTGGAAAATAGTTACCAACAAGCACGTTGAGTATATTAACTACATGTAACCTGCAATCACAAGAGGAACTGCATTTCAGAAGAAAAGCTATTTTGTGTCATAGCCTTCAGTTTTCAATATCCCTCTTGTCATTAAAATAAAAAAATCTTACTGTTTTGATTTATTCATCTGCTGTGCTTGGTGGTAATGACTTTAGGATGATTATTAATGGTCTCCTACAAAATGGAGATTTTTATGTCCCAAATTTTCCATATTTATCCACCTCACACATTCAGAGTGCTCCTTGCGACAAAAAGATTTTCCAAAGTCCCAGTCTTAGAGATTTTTCTGCTTTATTTTTTTCTCTTTTTTTTTTTGTCACAAGACTATTTTCTTTGTCGAGAAAGACAAATTTGGAGAACAATGAACTCTTTGTGTCATTATAGATGGCCATGTGTATGTAATCTTGCTGATTTATTTGCCTACTAGCTTATAAGCTGCCTAAAATGCCCAAGTTTAATTTTTTTCTTAGACTTTTTCCTTGCAGCATTGTGGTATGTCTTTTATTTTAAAGAAATATTTTTAATGATCATACACAAAGTTTGAGGCATGACTGTTTAAGGACTGAGATTTTCGCATCAAGAGAACAGTTATTTATTTTGAGTATGATCAAATTGTACTTGCAGTCTTTTTCAAGGCAATAAAAGTAAACTAAATAACAGTAGACAGGGTGTGAGCACTCAGAGAGATTTAATCATGTGCTTTTATTACTAGGAATTGTTTACTAAGAATTATATATGCTGCTAACCTGTTGTTGAAGCTTCTGTCAAAAACTTATTCTCTCTTTTGAAAAATTTAGGAATTCTTTGAAAAGAGGAAGCTTAAATCAAAGATGAAGCTTCTGGGAGTATCGTCTCCTAAAAGTTCATCAGTCAGTTTAGATCTCCTCAATCTGTATGTTGTTAACCAGATATCAACCACAAAAGACAACAGAGGTGAGTTTAGTGTAACAGTGTTCTGATTTATGAAGTCAGACTTATGAAGTTAATCTTATGAAGTTCAACAAGGCCAAGTGCAAGGTCCCACACTTGGGTCGGAACAATCCTCGTTATCAATACAGGCTGAGGGATGACGTAACAGAGAGTAGCCCTGCGGAAAAGGACTTGGGGGTACTGGTGGATGAAAAGCTGGACATGAGCCAACAATGCGTGCTTGCAGCCCAGAAAGTCAATCGCATCCTGGGCTGCATCAAAAGAACCGTGGCCAGCAGATCCAGAGAGGTGATTCTCCCCCTCTACTCTGCTCTCGTGAGGCCCCACCTGGAGTACTGCATCCAGCTCTGGAGCCCCCAGCATGAGAAGGACACGGACCTGTTGGAGTGGGTCCAGAGGAGGGCCATGAAGATGATCAAAGGGCTGGAGCTCCTCTCCTGTGAAGGCAGACTGAGAGAGTTGGGGTTGTTCAGCCTGGAGAAGAGAAGGTTCCAGGGAGATCTAATAGCGACCTTCCAGTACCTGAAGGGGGCCTGTAAGAAAGCTGGGGAGGGGCTGTTTACAAGGGCAATTGGACGAGGGGCAATGGTTTTAAACTAGAGCAGGGTAGGTTTAGATTAGACATGAGGAAGAAGTTCTTCGCAATGAGGGTGGTGAGACACTGGCACAGGTTGCCCAGGGAGGTGGTGGAGGCCCTATACCTGGAGACATTCAAGGCCAGGCTTGATGGGGCTCTGATCAATCTGATCTAGTTAAAGATGTCCCTGCTTACTGCAGGGGGTTGGACTAGATGTCCTTTAAAGGTCCCTTTCAACCCAACACATTCTATGATTCTATGACTTCAGAGTTAACAAAATCAGTTATCCTTAATTATTACTGCTATATTTTAGTACTTGTTCTTCCACTTATAACTTAATGCTTGAATAAGTGTTGTTTCATTTTTAAAATAAAAAATTGTAAGTAAATACAAAAATAATGATTGAATAAAAAGTCAGGACAAAAGAGCAATCAAATAACCTTGGCTATTGCCTACTTCATCTTTAAAGTCTGGTACACTTATGTACCTTCCTCATTCCATCCGTTAATTTTACCCTACATCCATTTCTTTTTCCCTTTGCCATTGGATGGGTCCATTTGTATTCCAGTTCATTTTTCATAACTTTTGGGGGCATTTGGAATAATCTGTCAGTTCTACCCAGAGTATCTTTCTTAAAATACATCATTACACTCCTAAAAAACATCTCTACAACTTAAGTCCTAACTCTTATGCTCTGTGAAATATTCATAAACCAGATTGCAGAGAATTTGTTGTCCTATGCTCAGGAGGATTAGAAGGTGATTGAGGAGGGCAGCAGAGCCTGTCTACACACGGCAGCTGACCATAAATAATTTTATACTGTAATGCCCTTTAAAATAGAGCGCTTGCATTGTTAGTAACAGAGAAACCAAAATATATGACTTTAAATGGATTAGAAACATAAACCAAGGGCTTTTGTACTCTAATGAAAATTCAGGAAGCTCAAAACTTTCTCTAAGACCAGTGCTGACATTCCAAATAATTTCATTGCAGAGAACGTGAGGAAGCCAGTCCACGTTGATATCACTGAGGATGTAAAAATACCTGTTAGGAGGCACAACATAGAGCTTCCCACATCACCACTACGTACACAACATATGTCAGACTTAGGTGACATCCAGGACAGGTACTTGTAGAAAGTAGGCAGTAGTTAAGCTATAAAGAAGTTCTGGAAAAGGTATTTCATGATGGTCTTATATTTGGGGTATTAAGTAAACATAAATATACCATTCTAAGATGAAGACGTTTCACAACCATTCCTGGCATTCCGGTGATGCTCTTACTATGAGAGAGTAAATAAATGTATTCTAAATAAAAACTATATATGAAGATGAGAGATTTAAACAAAAATAATGTTTCTTTACTCATGTCAGGTACATACACTAAGTTTATCTCACAGAGCAGGCTATTCAAATAGCATTTTCCACTTACGCTGTTTTTCCATCTGACACCCTGAAGTGACTGACTCACACACTGGCTGCTTATAACTGCTTAAGAATCAGGCCTTTTTAAGATATGTGGAAAAATATTCTTAAATTATTTTAAAATTAGTAGTTAGAATATTTTTAAACTTCTAGATCTTATATTTCATGAGCTGGTTTTATGCATCTTATAAGGTTACAAAAGCAAGTATTGGACAGCAGAAGGCAGCATCTCTCAGAGAAAGGAAAATACCAGCATAATGTAAGTAAGTTTATTGTCCTTGCTGATGTAAAGCTAAAAATGTGCAGCAATGAATGTATTTTTAAGTGATTTTTCAGAGTGACCAAATCCCATTGATACTGAAACAGGTAGTCTTCCTCTTTAAGGCTATATTGACATGTTATTTGCCAGTCACATTTTATATTTGTTCCTTCCATTTCTTACATATTTTTTGGAAAGCTCACCTTGTTTTAGGCATTTTCCAAAATACTTCAGAATATCTGTGCTCTATGCTAGTCACAGAGGACAGAGATTACAGGAAAGAGACTGAGGCCAACAGCAGATAAATTAAAAATATGCAGAAATATGAAATGATGAACTGTGAGAAGCATAGACAGAAGTGGGTCTTTAAGAGGAACTTAAGTACAAGTCTCTGCGGATACAATAGGGAAGTTCATACACTCATTGAGATTCCAGTGAAAAACATTCTCTCAATGGAATTTAAGTTTTCTTTTATGACCCATTCCACCATTGCGTAAAAAAACCAACCGAACAAAAAAACCCCCAAGTTAGTAAATCTGTTAGAAGACATTTAGTTTAGGTTACTAGGACTTGATTGATAACACAGCTCCATTGACTCCTGCTATTCATATCAGATAGGATTCTGAGGGTAAGATGCTTGCACAGTGTTGTTCTGTATGTTCTTGGCCCATTCATGTTGCAAATGCACATTTTGCTAGAGTGAGAAAGACAGATATTTTTCTAATGTTAGAATTTCCTTTTAAGTCAGGAAGAATTACTTAGTATGAGTGAAAAGTTTAGCTGTCTAGTGTGTTTCAGCCAAGATCACCATGATTTGCCACTACTTTTTGGATATTGCATTAAGTCGGCCTTCCCTATGACTCTTTCTCATTTAGCATGGCCAGAAATAACACATCAAAATGATAGCTAAGTTTCTCCCCAACTTCCACTTATATGGATATATTTACATCAGTTCATCAAAACACATCATAATGCAGTGTGCACACACAGAAAGCTAATTTAATATATGGATCAAAAAAATAGTCTAAGGCCTGTATGTTACAAAGAACAGTTTTTAAAATCTCCATAAGTTGAAGTATATCCAATTTAAGCAATTAAGATATATCCACTTTATTAAGCAGAAAGAGGGACTATGAAAGTGAAAATTTTCAGACTTCTGGAAACTTACAGTTTTTGTGGTACAAAGTTTTTGTGCAATTAATGTGCAAGGCTTTTCACGTCATTGGTATTTTGTGCTGCTTTCACTGGATAAACTGGATTACAGGCATCACTTCTGTGTAGCCGTGGATACAGTGGCATTTCATGAGTTTTGCCTTCAAATTTCTCCTTGTGTTCTGATCTGCTTGACATAGCATTGCTGGTATAACAACATGTTGGAGACCTCTCCTCAATGGAGTAAATTATTTTTCATTTTACTCCTTAAGAACCAAGTCAGCAGATTATTTACCTACACCTCTAAAGCTAAAAATGTATTTATAGACATCTCTCCTCAGGATAATATTTGTGTGCGTGCTTCAACTTAAGTAGGTACTTATGTGTTCCCTAAAATTAGCCCTTATTACCTTATGTTTTTAATGAAAAATCACATCAGAATACATGAAAATTTTCTCTTTCAGGTGATATATGTGCAGAGCTGTAAAAGATATAGAAAGGTTGATTACTTCTAACTTTATGCTTACACGAAAACAGTTTTAGATAAATGTCTCTTTGCTATGTTTCTTCTAGTTATCACAGGTAACAGAATTAACGTATGCTGATTCTAGTATGGAACATGAAGACAACATAGCGGGAGCTTTTAATGCTTGTCCATTGTCCTCTTCTGTTTTTTGGTCCTCTAACTGTACACAATTTTCAGAAGAAAATTTCAACACAAACATAATGGGCAACACTTGGAAACAGTCCTATGTAGAGTACCCGCAAAACCAGGTTTGATTAATATTTTGTCATTTCCGCAGAATTATTTTAAAGTAACTTTCATTTATTTGGGGTGTAAAATTAGTGTAATGGTGAAAATAATTATGAATTATAAACAGTTCTTGTAGGCTGGTGGCAATGAATATTCCATATATACAAATATTTTTCTGTTATTGTTATGAAATACAGTTAAAACTTGAGCTTTTGTTCCCTGAGCTCTCAGTATTGCTGATATCTGCAGAAAGAAATTTAGTCACATACTGCTGGCTTTCTTTTGTTTCTGGTTTGTAAAGAAAGTTGAAATGTATTACAGTTAAAAATGTAGCTTTCTTAAATGTACAATTAATATAACTGAGTATTGTATGATCCCAGGTGATCACTGTGACCTAATTTGTAATCATGGAGTGTCTCAGTGAGTAATATAGTTCTTACAGTATTCTCAATGTTCCTAAAAGGATTGAGAAAACCTGCTGTTTAGCTCAAGTTAAGTTTAAGAAATGATTGAAAGCTATTTGTTCTGATGCATGTTACTATTTTTTATTTTTTGTTAACTTTGGGGTTCTTAAAAGAAGCATCCTTAGAAATGTAATAGTAAACATAAGGGGGCTCTCATAATATGCTTTATTTTTAGGAAATATATTATATATTGAAAAGAATAAAACGAATTCTACATGTATCATTAGCGATATTTTAAAGTCTTGAGTTAAGTGACGAATGAGTACTTCAGGGCTTCAGAAGGGGAGATATTGGGTTGTTCAGGGAAGGAGTAGGCAGAAACCTACAGGAAGCTGACCTGAAGGAGCAAAGGAGCCCAAGAAACATGTTTTCAAACAGTCCACCTCAATGTGCAAGAGAATGAGAAGGTCCTGGAGGTCAGTTTGTCTGAATCAGGAAACTCCGGACTGAGCTCAAATGCAAAAAAAAAGTGTGGAAGGAGGGGTAGGCCACTCAGGAAGAATACAGAAGCATGCCCCGAGCTTGGAGGGGTGGCATTAGGATGGCCAGAGCTGAAACTCACAAGGTGTGAGAAGGGCAGCAAAGAGGACTGCTACAGGTATGTCATCAGCAAAAGGAAACCAAGGAAAATGCTGTCCACTGCTAAACAGAGTTGATGACATAGTGACAAAAGGACATGGAAAAGTCTGAGTCACACAAGACCTACTTTGCTTCAGGCTTTTCTGACAAGGTCTGCTCTCTGGCACATCTTCAAACTCAGTAGAGTTTGGGAGAGAGTGGTACAAAACAGTAATGAAGGATCAAGTTAGGAAATCCTTAGTAATCTGGCCACAAAGAAATACATGGGTCTGGACAAGGTGCATTCAAGTATATTGAGGGAGTTGGATGACACCACTGCAGGACACATGTCTATCATCTTTGAAAGACTGTGGTGATCAGAAAAGCGTCTCAGTGACAAGAAATACACAAATGTTATGCCCATCTGCAAAAACATAAGCATGATCTGGGGAAGTATCATCTCACCTCTGTCCCTGAAAGGATTATGGAACTAGACCTCCCGGAGGCAATTCCAAGGTACATGAAGAACAAGAAGGTCCCTGGGAACAGCCAGTATAGATTTACCAAGGCCATACTGCACCTGATGAATCTGTTTGCCTTCTGTGATGAAATGACTAGCTCTATCAATAAGGGAGAGCAGCAGATATATTATTTACCGTCATGTTAGGAAGGCTTTTGACAAGGTTTCCCATGGCATCCTAGTAGCCAAAGTGGGGAAGTATGAACCAGATGAGTGGAAAATAAGATAGGTAAAACCTGGCTGTTACCATCATGCTCAAAGTAGCCATCTGTGGGCTAAAGTCTAATTGGCAACAGCTCAGTAATGGCAGGGATTCTCAGAGATTGATACCGTCTGGTACATTTTCATTAGAAAGTTGGACAATGGGACAGAATGCACCCTCAGCATCTCAGCAGGTTCATGCAGAACACCAGAGTGTGAGAGTGATCATTACAGTAGCAGGGCTGCTACTCAGAGGGATCTTGACAAACAGAAGGCCACCAGGAACTTCATAGAGTTTAACAAGGAGACATACAAAGCCCAGCCTTGCACCTTAGAAGAAATAACCCCACATCTCAGTGCATGTGGGAACTGACTGAGTAGGCAGCAATTTTGCAGAGAAGGACCCAAGGGTGCTGGTGGATGACAAGTTGTACATAAGTCAACAGTGCACCCTTTTAGCAGTGATGGCCAGCTACATAGAGGGCTGTATTGGAAAGAGCACACCCAGCAGTCAAAGGCAAGTGATTATTTCCCCCTGAGCAGCATATGTGAGAACACATCTGAAATACCATGCCCAGTTTTGGGACCCCCAGTAGAAGAGAGAGATCAACAAACAGTAGCAAGATGAAAAAACTGTAGCAAGACGAACAAACTGTAGCAAGACCAATGAAGGGCCACAGAAATTGTCAGGGGATTGGAGCACATGATGAATGTAGAGAGACTGAGCGAAGAGGGCTTTCATAGCCTGGGAAAGAGAAAGCTATGGGTGTGTGGGGTAAACCAACTGCTGTCTTCCACAGTCTAAGCAGAGTCACAGACAGGACAGAGCCAGAGGTACACAGTGAAATGGCAAGAAGTAAAGGTCACAAGTTGCGACAATGGAAAGTCTGTTTGTATAGGAAAAAAATATTGTCACAAAAGGAGCTAAGCACAAGAAGAGGCCACCCAAACAGGTTGTGGCATCTCAGTCCTGAACAATCCTGAGCAATCTGTCCTAACCTTAAAGGTGGTCCTGCTTTGAGGAGGTTGGACTAGATACCTCTTGAGGTCCCTTCCAGTAAACAGCTCTCTATGATTATGTCATCTTCAGTGGAACTTCAGCTTGTTACAGGCTATCAAGATTGTTCATACGATGGGAGAATGGGGTGCTAAAAGGACATTTAGAATATTAACAGGTATACGCAAATATGGAAAAGTATGAGTTATACAGAACTCAATTGGGCTTTAAGGAGGTTTGGGTTTCTACTGTAAAGAAAAAAAGAAGTAAAAACAGCAAGAAAACATGTATATTGTTTGCAAACACAACTTTAATGTTTTAAACACTATTAACTATTACATATATTCAGAGTTTGACAGATTCTACTATTTTCTCAGCAAGGAAATAGTTCTGATCAAGACCCTTGGATTACAAAAC
Source organism: Rissa tridactyla (assembly GCF_028500815.1). Lineage (NCBI taxonomy): Eukaryota > Metazoa > Chordata > Aves > Charadriiformes > Laridae > Rissa > Rissa tridactyla. The sequence goes on from NC_071466.1 coordinate 202,786,596, forward strand.
ATCCAAGCAGGTGTATTTTCAGGAAGTCTGATGCAGTGCCTCAGGAACTGTTTAAGCCATTGCATAGGTAGGCAGTGATTTTCCATTACAGAGAGAGATAACAGTCAAGTTTAAGTAAGAAAAATACTAAGATAATATGAAGCTTATTGCTACTTGATTTTTCACTGATTTTTAGTGTTTTTCAAATAGATATTGAAATTAAATGGGAAGTCTGAACATACCGAGCTATTTAAATATGCTGAAAGGCATCATGATGTGAATTTTAGGTAGGCGGTTGGAACCGTGAGCTATTTTTCGCTTGTGTCACAAATATGATGGTGTTGCTGAATTCACCCTGAGTGAAAAGCACAGATTTACTAAGAGGTCACTGGGAGCTGGCCCAGCTGTCATTAGTTCTGGTCACTGTTGCAAGTGCTTTTGCTGATGACCTTGATACTGCAGCAATTGAGCAACTTCTCCACCTGCATTGTTTACATTTGAGATTCCAGGAACAAAGCATTTTCTTTCCTTTTCTTTCATATGCAATCCTACTATAGCTTGTTTGTTGGTTTTTTGTTGTGTTTTTTTTTTAGAATTGGTTCAATAATACTTTTATGAGAATATACACTTTGGTTTTAAAAAGAATGGATGGAAATCTAGAATATATTTATTTTTGTATGTGCTGACTAAAAATCTTTTTAATCACAGAGAGTTTAGGGCCAGACTGTTATTTCAGTTCCTTTCCAGGGGCTCTTGCCTGGGATCTAGGAGTCTTACAGGGCTAATCTTCCTTTACTCTTTTTATTCTGTAAGCCTGCTGCCTGGTTACAAGTTCCTATCATTCTCTAGCTTTGGATCAATAGAGCCATACAAGGCCATATGTTATACTGCTGTTCCTGAAGTACCTACAGCCTGTTTGCCTGGGGAGTCAAGTGACTGATAAGCTCACTGACCACACGATAACTACATGAACAGATCAGCTTCCAGTCTTAGACACCTTCACTTTCTCTTTCTCTCTTCTCCTAGCTTCTCTCAGCTTTCTTCAGCAAAACCTAAAATGAGGATAACGTTCACCTTGCTGTCTGTCTTGGTGAACTCCCAATTAATATCTTTACATTAAAGCCCTAACTAACCTTGCCTTGCCTACATCTCGCCTTTCATTTCTCCACAGGTCCTCAGGCCTGCCCTCATCTGCTTATGGCACCTCCCATAGGTCTCTGCCCATTCATGGTTCACTAACAACATCTTCTTTCCAACTGTTTTTCAAATCCGTTTCTTTGTATCATCAGCCTCGTTTTGTCCTCATCCATTTTAGCTATAAATTTTTATACCTCAAGAGTTCTTCTGGAAAGGGAGTTTCTTTCCCTGCACGTGAAAGTAGAGTGTAAACTTATACAGTTGTTTAATGTAATTATAACATACTGATGATGTAATCAATGTGCATACATCTGAGAGCTGTGGCACCTCAAGATCACTAAATATTAAATAAAAATTTTAGATGTGTTATTTCCTCATCTACTATTAACTTTTACTTAGCATTACAAAGTGTTCAGCTGGAGTGAAGAAGGAGCCTCTGAATTGCTTCACAAAATGGTTTTATCTTCCTCACATAGATCTATCCAAGTTTCTCCAGAAACAAACTCTAGTGTGTTTAGCCCTTTAAAACTGTTCTGTAAGTAGAGGACACTACTTTCTCATTTAAATTCTCTAGGATCTTTATCCAGTTCTGAGTATTTGCTGATCAAAACATTACAGAATTTTTTCTCCAGTAAGAGTTTTCTGTACTACATTTCAGTTTTCCAGTTCCATTGATAACATTTCTCAAAAATTTTTAAAGAAAGGGCATTTTTTGAATGACCTTTGCCAACTCTGTGCTTCAGAAGCCTCTCAACTTTTTGCTCAGATTTTCTGAAAGGTCAGTCAGCAGATCAAGCCTAGAAAAAAAGCAGCAAAAATGTTAGGCTGAGAGTCAAGTAAGTGACAGCATGGTAGCTTTCACACTAATGATGCTAGCATGATAGCGTCTTCAAAACCACCGCTATCAGAAGTGGGTTAGGGAAGCAGGGGCAAAATGAAATGTCTGACTGGCCTCCTGACAGTGGAATAGAAAAATTCGGTGCTGAATTTGGATTACTGACCTCAAGTGCAAATGGAAGTCACTTGGTAAAGAGACCAGGAATGAAGCAGTACACACAGCTTATTATGGGCTTTTAGTACAGGAGAGAAATGTAGTCTTGAAGAACAAACTATTTCTGTGAACAAAAGAAGCAGTCTTCCTCGTTTTCTTTTTTTCTCTCTTTTTTTTTTTTTTCCTCTCTCTTTTTTTGTTTCCCCAAAGTGGACTTCTTTGGTCAGCTGGTGGAGCAGCAGTGACATACTGTGGCTGATTTTATAAATCGCAGTTCCCTGCTCAGGAGGATGTGCTCCATGTCTTGGTATGTTTGGAGACATCATGAAATTGAATGCTTTTTATATAACCTTACTGTAAAGTGGAATTAAAATACAGGACACTTTTTCAGTTGAAATAATGTACATTTGTGACAAAAGCAAGTGTAATGGGCAGTAAAGTCTTTGAGAGTTTTGTCATCGGGTTATAATTTACTGTGTTAGCAGTTGGTATTTCACTTATATACTGAGCAAACTGTTTTTTCTTTTCTACTCCCCAAACCCTGCACCCCAGGCTAGACTTTATGAATTCTGCCAGGAAAAATCCAGTGATGATGACCAGTAACGAATCAGAAAACAGTGAAGGAATAAAAGAACCGTTGTTTGATGTTGTGAAAGAAACTGCAGAACTAAAAGCTCCCCAAGATTGTTCCTTTCTGGCACTGTTTGAAGATGAGAGCCAACCAATCCATGCTAATCCTTCCACAAAACATTTTAATCCTTTCGTTAACCAAAGCAGTACTGAGATTTTTTTCATTGATCCTGATGATAGAAATCAAATGACCAACAGAAATTATCCTTATGATACTAGAGAGGCTTATCCTGCAATCAATGCAAAAAGATCTGTAGGCAGACACCTTGAAAGCATTTTCACAGCTCCAGAACAGATTTTGCTTAAAAGTAACAATGCCTCAAGTGCAAGCTACAAGAAAACCAGTGGACTTCATAAAACCTACCTGCAGGACTGTCATGAGCAACAGCACTACCTCATACCCTGTGAAAACAAAGAAAAACCTGCAAACCTTGAAAAAAATGGTGAGTGTCATTATGATAAGGACATATGTTCAGGTTTTTATTCTCCTTTCAAAGACATATGTTTTCATAACCAGAGATGTGTCTGCCCTGACCGAAAACGTGATGAATCTTCAGAATGCAGTAATATAATTTTAAATCCAATTATTAAAATTATTTTTAAAAGTTGACAGAAACATTTATTTTCAAATTGCATTTATGCTATTGCACCTTAAAATCAAGGTTTACATTTTATTTTAGAGACATTTGCTTATCACCATGATCAGCAGATTAACTTAAAGGAGAATGTGCAGAACTATTCAAGAAAGAAAAGGTGAGTGCCGTGCAAATTATTAATCTATTAACTGGTGATAATTGCAGAGACCTTGCTGAATTTAAGAGAACCTGCTAAGAGGACATGAAGGCAAAATTATAAATAGTATTACTGAGGACCCAAGTTTTCCCAGTGAAAATACTAGTGAATAATGTGAATAAACTTATGCACATTTAAGTCCTTTATACCATTGTTTATCTGCCTATAATGAGGAGGGGAAACCACTTACCAGAGAACTCTGTGTTTGCATCCCTCAGTGATGACGAGTCTGTGAAAGAATCAGTCTGGAGACAGAAAAAGCTCTTTGGATTTGAAGAGGTAACTTTTTAAAGAGACATATTTTTTGTCAAACCTACCATTCATTTGAGGTGGAGAAGGAATGTCCCCAACAGTTAGAAACTGAATTTAGCTTCTCTGAATTAACTTTTGTGGAAGCTGCCTTTCCTGCATTGTTTATATAGGGAACCCAGAAAGAACAGCTTCTACTTAAGTGGTTCAGATAGAAATCCCCTTCAGGTCCATAATTTACATGATTTGATTCACATCTAAGCTGATGCCTGAAATAAATTGCATAAATTACCCATTAACCCTTAGGATCAGATTCTGCAGGCAGTGCCCCGACATTATATGCAGGACACTTCAGTATGATAAAGAAGCTTTATGCCACTATACATATAAAGAATCTTGAAGTTATTTTGCCCATAGAAGTCACCCAGGTACATACAGTAGTGCTCAGGGGTTTTGTACCTCTTAAAATAGTTTGTGGTACAGTGTAGTGTCTCCTTTATGTAATGCAGAAACTGAATGTTCCTCACTTAACCTGAGGTACTGATCCAACTGAGCCCTCACTATTAACACTTACTTATTTTTAAAAGTTCACAGCAGCACAAGAGAAAGAGTATAAGGTTGGATTGAGTTCAAATCTTCACAAGATGGAGAAGGGTTAGTACCATTTATATATTATTAAGTAAAAAATCAGATTTTTCTCTACACGTGAAACTAAAACAGTTACTTTTAAAGCCAGGGAGATGTGTTTTGATCTTTTTAGGATGTTACATTTGGTGAGGGCTTGTATTTTTGATTCACACAGCACTGTATAAAGAAGACTAGCATTACCAGGTAACTAAGAACTATTTGTATTTGCTTTTCCTTGAAGAGATCAATTCAGGTTAACTTCTCTCTGGTGAGTATTATACACATATTTTTCATTGTCCCATTTCCTCCAAAGTTGTCCCCTAAACTGAAAAGCCAGCTCTGAAAGTAGGGGTAACTGCTAAAAAAAAATAAAATATATCCACGAGAAAGGTCAAGAATATTAATTTGAACACCACAACTCAAGTTTACCACCACCACCAGGCAGTAAAATGCCAAGAAAATACCAGTAATTTTCTTTCTTTCTATTCCTGCAGATCTCTGTTGGTTGGAAAAAATCTTGGACGTGTTTTTCTCTATTAATGAATGCCTTCATTAGATGTTTGACATGTGCCATTTTACTCATCTAGACTTTACTAGTCTTTATTCTCTTCCACTAGACTATATGCCGCAGTTCCACATGTGGACAGAGTGAGGGGAGTCAGCAGGGAGATCCCACGGCCTGTTTGCTCCCTCAGTAGCTGTAGGGGCAGCTGTGCTGGCTGCATTTCAGGGCAGAAGATCTCCCAGGGGCCTCCAAGAGAAAAAGACATAACTTGAATGGCAGCCAATGTGTGCAGGGAGTTTGCTCCCTTCTCTCCCTGCCCCTGGTCTGCAGAGTCCTCCGTCTTTTTGGGTAGCAGAGTTCTGCTCATCAATGGCATAGCTGGAGCTTTGAGGCACCCATCTCACACTTTCTGTTAAGACATGTTGCCCTGAAAGATGAATTGTCTACTGCCAAGATCTAGATTGACCTCACTAACACTTTATTCTTTAAACAGTACCTTAAAACGGCATCTTAAGTAGTAATATTTAATTCTACATGCTGTACTTGGGAGTTGGATATTTGGAGAATTTTTGGTGAGTAACCTTTCTTCCCTTTTTGTCTCGTTTTTCAGATGGGGAGTCGTCACTCAGCAGCCAGTCTCCCAGTTACTCCCCAAGGCAGGCAGAGAGCTGTTTCAGCTCTAGCCCTGACACAGTGAGTACTTGCCCCTTTATGAGTTTGCAGGGTACATTTGAATGATATCTGTTTGCCCGAGTCCATCTGAGGGTGGATGTAGCTGGAATCTTATTTATGGTTTTGTTTTGTGCAAGGCAACATCATGTGTGAGGAAGATAAGAAATGATTAGCTGTAAATTTTCCTAAGTAGTTTAACAGACGTGTGGTCTGGTCTCTTGATAATACCAGGCCTCGTGGAATTACAGTAATGTGACTGTGGGAAGAAGCTAAACAAGCTTCTCCTCTCATCCTTGATGTATAGCTGCCTTACATTACGTGCCTGTAAGGCAGGAGGATGTGACACACTGCGTGTTCTCAGCCATTCTCGACACAAAAATGCCCCAATGTAAGAATATAAATACTGTGTGAGAGTGAAGGTCCACCTTACCCACCTTGTCTTCAACAAAGGCCAGGAATACACCCCTGAAGAAATACTGAAAAAAAACCAAACAACCAAAACCAGACAGTTCTGGCCTTTCTTTTTATTTCATTAATTTATTTTTTAGTTAGTCATTGACTTAGTCCTTAGTTATTGAAATGTTTAAACAGTTGCATTCACACAATTCTGTTCAAACAGTCTGAAGAGGAAAACACAGTCAAAAAGAGGGAATATCTGAATGAACGGTGCTTGAAGAGAGACGATGCCAACCTAATCCCAGCCTCAGCAAGTACAGAGCCCCCCAGGACCTCTCGCACCAGAACCGGGCCTCTCCAGCCCAGCAGTATTTTGACTAGAGAAGAAGCAAACCATCTTCAGGAAAAAGACTCTATTTTACATGCCACAGAGGAGGAAAATAAAAGCCACACCGTCCCACCTGAGAGGAGCTCATTACACCACGCTCTTAAAAGTGAGCCTGTCACCCGCAGCACCGGGCGTGATGGTTGGTCGCAGACTGAGCGCTCTGTTACAGAAGTGGAGAAAGTGGATGTTGCCACCCAGTGCGGCACCCTGCGGGTGTGCAGCTGCGGGAGGTCCCTCCCCTCTGCCCGCAGCCCGGGGGGGCTCCCCCCTCCCAGCATCTCAGGCACCGCTGGAGGGCACAAAATGCCAGCACACGAGGCGCCGCCGCCCGCGGGCACCGGCGGCGCGGCAGGAACAGCGGCGTTTCCCTCCGGAGACGAGTGCCTGAGGCTGGCCGGCAGGAGGACTCTGGAGGCGCTCAACTACATTGGTATAATGAAGGAGAGGGATAAGCTGTGACGAACTAGAATAACACATAAGGAATACAGGACGTTTTGTCCTGTTCTCGGCATGTTTTGTTTAATTGGCATCTTCTGATTTTTCTAGCCTGGTTAGACAAAATATTTTTTTGCTGTTTGTTTGCTTTAAATTATTACTAACTGTGCATCTCTATCTACCTACTGCTATCTCTAACTATGGAGTTTGAGACAACTCCAATTTTGTTAACATAGGATTTTACAATAGCTTGGTAAATATAAACCTTAGGAATTAGATTGGCTTTCCCCCTTTCCATAGGATTCTCTAGTTTCGGATTAACTTTGCTTCTCTTGAAGGTAGTGGAAAGATTCTGTTCCACTTCGAAACATACTTGGTGTGGCTGTTAGTTCAGAACTATTGTCTGATTCTCATCCATTTTAACAGGCAAACTAGTCTTTGTCATACCTTTGTACTAAACATACAAAAGGGAAACAGCAGAAAAAGTACATCTGCACACAGATAATAAAATGTAATTTTAAAAGAATTAATTTTTTAATAAAAAAAAATGCAAAACACTAACCAAAACCTAATCTTCCTTCCACAGCAGATCTATTGATTCATTCTCTGGCTGTTAATACTGACAAATCTTTTCTGTGTTTCTGTATTTTGCCTGCAGATTCAACATCTGAAATGCATTCCTCTTCATTTCAGTGTTTGTGTGAAGCTACAAATCGCAACAAATAAAAATTTCTCATAATATTGTTTCTAGGTTATAGTCTTTCCATCTTAAAAAGTTCCTAGTAAAGTGTGCAGGGAGACTCCCTCTGCTACTGACGTCTTCTCCTTATATATCCATACACCTTTACTTATAAATACATACCTGTATCTATATATCTTACATGTGTCTGTGTGTGTGTATAGATATGAAAGTGTGTGTGTGTATAGGCTGGTGCTGGCCAGCTGGCTGCACGCAGGGAGCCTCTTCATTACAAACCGGTTTTGGGGAAAAGCAATGCTGGTGACCATTCCTTAAACAGCGCAGGAGCTCAGCTTTTATACGGTCAGAATGTTGTGCTTCCTCCCTTGGGGACAGCTATTTAAAGATTCACTGCCCTTATTCCCACCAGGTCGGTTTCTTTTATTTCTACATTTTGTCTTAAAGGATTTTGCAGACGAAGGGATGTGTGTCACCCAGCCCTGAGGAGACCCATCACCATTCTCTGTCTCCGTTCTCATCATCAAACCAGTGGCTGGGTTTTCTGCCGGCTTTGACTTTTGAAGCTAAGAGCCGTTTTAAAAAGAAGGTCTACGTTGGTCAAGCGAGCAATGGTTTATGGCTATGCCATTTTAAAAATAGCATCTCAGAAATTTTAGTGGACTTTTCTGTCTTAGAAGAAAATGGCACTGTCTTTTGTAGATATGAATTGCATATATGGGAAGTGGTTTGCACAGCCGGGCTTCTGAAATGTGTAACTATCATTTAGCCAATTCGCTGCCCCCTTCCTAAGGCTTGACATAAGCAGATTTTCTTTTTTAGGTTGCCTCAATTTATTGTCAAAGCAAGCTCCCTAGTAATTTTTATATCTGAAACTGCAGCGTTCATCTTCACAGGATGCTATAATTTTTTCAAATAACAGCTACGGTTTGCTGAAAGCTCAGCCATTACGGGTGGTTTGTGAGGCAGAGTCGTTTGCTCAGTGTGATGAAGCCCGGTCAGACTGTGCCACACCAGCAGCAGCCCGTGCTGGCCTGAACTGGGACATCCCTAAGGCACGTTTTCCCAGCAACACCCCGTACCTGGGACGCTCCCGTCAGCCTTTCCAGTGGCACCCGTCCAGCTTCACTCGCTTGCCCTGACAGACTCCTGCAGTATGCCCTGGCATTGGCTGGTGAATGGCATGTTACAGCTAAAAGCTCTGGCGCTGTGTACTTTAGATTTAAGTTTTTTTGATGAAACTGGCAGATGTAAAATTGCCACACAGCCAGAGAGCTCTCTGGTGGCTGTGCTCGGAGAGATGCCCCAACCCAAGGCAAGCTGCCATGAGCTTGCAATGGAAGTTACACTCCTGACTTCTGCGTTGCTGGGACTTTAACATTTTGGTTTGTTTTACAAAGTGCGCTGCCCAAGTTCAGGCAGATACTCCTGATCCGCAGAGCTGGCCCCTGAGTGGGACAGGTTCCCACTTGGTTCCTGTGAACCTTCCGGGCAAAGAGTGCAGGTCAGGACTGGGAAAAGACAGCTGGTTGCACCGTAGGCACACATACGCGTAGGGGTTTCAAATGAAGCCATGCCTCTTTATTAAGTTACCTCTCATATCTCGCATAGTTTAGAGCCTTTTGGTAGGTATACCTTATTTTCACTTCAGACACTAATATGGAAACTCTCAAGATCTGTCCAGTTCCAGCCAGGTTTCAGCCTAGATTGCACCATTTCCCAGTAAGGACTGAAATTACGCAGCTCGGTGCCAGACACACGTTTTCTGGCTGGCTGTACGTCAGAGCTGCACACATGCCTCTCTCTAATGCAATAATTCACCACTTGGGATATGTCAATCACCAGAGATAATCACATTCTGAAGCCTTGGGATGAGAGCGTATAAAATCCAATTACCTTACAATTTTTACCTGTAATTGCAAAGCAATCAGAAGAAAGAAAACGATCTTTGTAGTGGTATGTGTGCTGGCAATGATGACAAATAAGGCAGCATGCTGTTTTTAGCAACTAGGGAAGTATTTTGAAGTATTTACGCTGCTGTTATTGCATTAGAAGAGAATCATGCTTCCTCCTTATCTCAGTGCCGGTCTCCCTCTCTGCTCAGGTGCTTTCTTTCACCTGCTTTTTGTGGTGACTTTTGGGAAGAGCTCAGTTTGGTTTAATAGGAATCTCCTCTCTCTCAGTAGTAGCCTCAAATCGTGCTTTCTTCAGCTGATACTTCAGCAGCCAACGCTATTATTTAAGTCACTGGTATTTGTACCCTGCAGCAATGACCATTGTCCCGCCATACACGTCCAGGCACCACCAGCTTTCTCTGAGGAGCTGGGTAGGAAGAGACGCTCCTTGTTCATCCACCTCAGTCTTCCTGGAAGTGTGCTGAGCCTCAGGGCAGGCCACAGAAATGTAAATGGTTTTAGCTGTGCTTGGTGAGAATCGAGTTCTAAGTTGAGCTTTGCTGGGGCAAAGGACAGAAAGGTACCTGTAATTAACCAAAAACCAGGAGCATTGGTTTAGCCTTGGCACTTGAATGCTTCTAAATATAGATGGAAAGAAAGACTCTCACTGAAAACGTTACCCCAAGCTTCAGTCAGAAGCAATTTTAATATGCACCTGGTACCCTTTTTTTCCCCCCCCCCACAAAATCAGCTCTAATTAGAGTAATCTGCAAGGTAAGGATTCAGGCAAAGTATTCTGGGCAAGCACTGACAGAAGCTTTGTCTCATTAACGGGGCAGTTTATTGCTGGATGTAATTATGCCAAGAGCCTCCACGAGCTCTGTAGAAACCCTTATTTCATTTTCATGAAGGATTGTCATTGTAGGAAATTAGAAGCTTAAATCTTCACACAAGTGATTATTTCTTAGATAGAAACTGTGAATTGGCTTTTTAAGAGTTTTAGCAGAGAGCAGATTCAGGAAGAATGAGGCTTCCTGGAAAAAGCATTCAACGCTCCGCATCCAATGCCTCATCTGTTCCCAGCGAAGCGAATGACCTTCCTGCAACGCTTCTTCAGCCCCTTCTCACTGACAGCCTCTGGTGGGTTAGAGGTGACGGTCCCAGTTACCCGAATCAGAGCCAGCTTCTCCAGGGCTGGTGACACGGAACTCCAACAAGGTCTCATCGCTCCGTGAGCTGAATACCGAGCGCTCTCCCCCTCCCCCAGCCACACTGCTGTAAATTCACACCCCACGCCCAGACGGTGCTCATGCTGGGTGCGGCAGCTCTCTGGATGCGGAACCCAACGGAGAGGAAATTGCAGGCAGCTCCGGCGCCGAACGCAGGCGGCTGCAGGGGATGGCGAGGCACCTGCTCCGTCTGAGGCCAGGGGGAATCCTGGGCCAAAAGACCGAGGGGTGGAGAGTCAGTGAAGATAAGGCAGGGGGCTGCAAGAGGGCCGTTGTTTTATTTAATAGAGCTGCAATAAAACATTTCCAAGTCAACCGCGTTTGTGCACGCTTGCACAGAGGGCTGTGATTTACTGCCGCTGTGTCACGCTCAGCACACGGGGGCTGCCCGGGTCAAAGGACCCAGAACTGCGGCCGCTCGAAGGACAAGCCAATACATCATGTTGCAGAAGATTCACTCTGTTCCCCCTGGCTGGAGTAATTCTCAGGAAACAGGAGGTCTGTAAGGAGATTTGCTCTCTGGAGAAGCTGCACTCCCTGCAAACAGATGAATTCCTGCAAATGGATGAATTTTTGGAGAACCCCAGACCAGCTGAAGCTGGCGGGGATCTCTGGAGCTTGCCCAGTCTAAAACCTACTCGGAGAGGGGCCAGCAGAGAAGGATGCTCTGTGCCATCGCCGCTGTCACCACACACCTGGGCTGGGGACGGGGGGGTATGAACCGTGCCAGGTAGGTCTGCCCTGACCTCCTTGGAGCACATCTCCTGCCTCTGCCCACCCACGTTTCCCCACAGCACTGAAGAGCAGCAGTGCCCACCCCAACACCAGCTCGTCGCCGAGTGCCGCAGTCAGAGCCTCGTCCATGGCAGCCCCGCAGCCGCAGCTCGGGCTGGGCTAACAACTGGCACTGATCGCCCTCCCACCAGGGGCCTGGGGGGGGTGTCCCGATGCCCTCAGTGTCTCCCTGTGAATCCCACCCACCACCATGGAACTTGACATATAGAGCTAATGTAAAAGCTATCTTGGACAGTACCAGGCTGGGGGGGGACAGTGAGCCACCACCCAGCTTACAAAAACTTTGCTTGCTCTAGATTTTTTTTCATCATTTTTAGCAGCCCATGAAAGGAGAGTGGCAGGGACACCAACACCAGCCCCAACTTAGCTCCGATGCTGCAGCTACCTCCCCCCTGCCCCCCAGCCAGCCTGGGGGCTACAGGTACCCCCACGACCAGGGAGAGAACGGGGGAAGCCACGTGGCATCAGAGACTGGCTCTGACTGCAGTGACATCTTGTGACGGCCCAGTAACAGGGCACACCATCGTATCAGACGTCCTGGGTAAAACAAAGGTGCTCATCGGGAGCAGTCAGACCGGGTTTGATGCCATCAGGCCATAAGAAGGTTAAAACAAGCACCGATTTCACAGCATGGCTTAGTCCAAAGCACCACTTCCAGCAGGGACCGGGCCACTCGCTGCAGGCCACAACTGCCACTTTGGGGACGGAGACGTCAGCTGGTGTTTGCAGGACGGCACGTTACATGGCTGCTGACAACCTCCCCTTCCACAGCACAGTGACGCTCAGTGAAGGCTTCAGATGGACAGTCTGAATGTGGGATTTGGTGGCAGCTGGCTGGGGACACAGGGTCTCAGCAGCCTCAGCTGTGGAAACAGCTTTGCGAAGAAGGAAAAGCTGCCAGGTGGGAAGGCTGCAGATGCCACAGCACTGTCCAAAGGGACCAAAGACATGTAAGACAGGTCAGGTGGGGTGGCACCAGCCCTGAGCACTGTAATACAGACCCCCATACAATTTTTGGAGAACGGGACTAAAACAGACACAGGTCAGCTGGGCTGCAGCTGCCTGCTCAGCACCCACGCTTCATGCTTGGCCTGGTGGAGTCTGAACTGGCCCAGTCCATGCCCCTCACTGGGGTTTCTGGGCATGCTGGGAGCCTGCGTCACACTGCTGGAGTGCTGCTGTCCCCTCTCACGCTCCAGGAGCTTCACCGTGCTCCTCCCTCGGGGCACCCACGACCGCTGCAGCAGCTGGGGAAGGGCTTCGCACAGAAGTGCCTGGTGGGGACCTCCCTCCTGGTGAAAGAGTGGAGGACCCTTTCGTTAGGGTCTGGGGGCGATGGTGAACTACAACAGTAACACAAAATCAGGGAGATGGTGAGGAGCAACACTGACAGAGGCTACAAGCAAGTGACCAGCAATTGGGTCCATTCAAACGAAATGTGCCACAATGTCCTCAAGCGCGAGGGTGGCCTGTTAAGAAGCAGCAGATCAGGATGCACCGGCAGAGCAGGGCTCAGCCTGGAGCGCGGTGCTGAGGGCTGGTCCTGCTCCTGTGCCTTCTCACCGTGCGTGAACGGGCAAACGCAGCCGGGGACAGGGAGCTGGGCATGGGAACCGGGGACAATTCTTTCTATATTTGTGGTCTTGACAGATCAAGCAGTGAACAAACTGCTGTGCGGTGCCCAAGAAACGCAAAAAAGATAATAATAATTGAAGAACAAACCTATGAATAGCTGAGATCCTGGAAAAAAGCCACCATTTAGAGAGAGATTTAGACCATTCGATCTGTTTATCAAAAAATCAAAAGGAAAACCAATTTCTGCGTATAGGTGGCACTGCAGGGAGCAAATACAAACACTAACGGACTCTGATGTGATGAGGTTGATCTAGCAGAGGGTGACAGTGCCCAGTACCTGTCCTCCTGCCCTCAGAGGGGAAGGAGGGGGAGAGCTAAGAAGCCTCGCTGGTCCGCAGAGTGAGACATCCCCGCTCTCTGCTCACTTAGTGCCCAGTCGGCCGAGAGGGACTGGCTCTGGGAAGCGACACCACGTCCTGACTTCCTCAGACGCGACAATCCATGCTGAGGTGCTCGTGCAGAAGCTGCTGCATCCTCAGCCCAGTGCCCGTCTTCTGTCTTTGCTTCCCTCCACCCAGGATGGCTTCACGCTGTCCCCCGTCACCGTGCGGTGGTGTGGCAGAGGCACCATGTCCCCCCGCTCTCGTCTCACTGACCATCCCCCATACCTTATGCCCTGCTTCCTTCCTTCAGCCCCTCCTAGGGATTTATTTGCTCCTTGCTCTTTCTGCCTGTTTCCTCGGCAACCTGCTCCAATCTCAGTTCCACACAGCGCCCTCAGTACGAAGTTTAGCTAATCCAAACCCCTCTGCCCTCAAACTGCTCCTGCATCTCCAACCACCTCCCTGATGGGCCCCAAAACCCTCACTGCTCCTTCAGGCGTGGACCCTTCCCACCTCTCCATCCCCTTTTCACCACCTTTGATGAACTTTAAGCGAGTGCATAAACTCTCTTTCCAACCGGGATGGCCACGTGGCTCATTGCTGAAGGGGGGGCGGGGTGTGTTTTAATTTTTTCCTTCTCACACCTGAGCCCCCCACAAGGGATGTGCTCCCTGGCACCAGCGCGCTGCAGCTTCTACTCTCCTTACACCGTGCACGACTCCTGCATCCTTGTGCAGATCTGTTTACTCAATACATTCTTCTGACGAATAATCCACTGAAGAGGGCGTGCTTGGAAATTTTTCATTTCCCTGGGCCCTTATGCATAAATGCACCTAAGCCCATCCCTGTGTGCTGATGGTCTTAACATCTTATAAGACTGTGGGCAGGTCATCTGGGGTGTGTGCTCCTCTTCCTTCCTTCCTGCAATACACATCTTACTGCTCCGTATGACACCCTGCTTTTCATTTCGGCATTATGGATTCTATTAGACCTTTCATGGGATATCACAGTACCCAAAATCAGAGCGTGCCAACCAAGGCTGAGGACTGAAAAACAAATGGATCTTTGTATCCTCCTGAAACCCAGGCCCAAAGATCTCCAATAAAACCATCTAATCAAACAACCCCCCCCCACCTCCCTCCACAGGTCTCGGAGAGGATTTTTTGCCTTTTTTCCTATGAAAACCAAGATGCAGAAAATATTTCTGGTACTTCTGCAGTTAACTCTCAAAGGCAAAAGCTTTCCAAATCTCAGCTCTGTGCAGAGCTTCTCAATTAGTCACACACGTGCCTGGGTACCAGCTAGGTCACGTATGTTAAACAAGCGAGTGAAAACCTGCCCTGGAGACCAGCTAATGAACAAGACAGGTGGAACTGCTTATGGCAAATGCATTTGACTGTTTCCCCATGGATTTCAGCCGGTTGTTTGGTGGTCTGAATGCATTCATCATAGAATCACAGAATGGTTTTGGTTGGAAGGGACCTTAAAGATCATCCAGTTCCAACCCCCTGCCACGGGCAGGGACACCTCCCACTAGACGTGGTTTCTCAAAGCCCCATCCAGCCTGGCCTTGGACACTTCCAGGGATGGGGCATCCACAGCTTCTCTGGGCAACCTGTTCCAGTGCCTCACCACCCTCAGAGTAAAGAATTTCTTCCTAATATCTAACCTAAATCTCCCCTCTTTCAGTTTAAAACCGTTACCCCTCGTCCTATCACTACACTCCCTGACAAAGAGTCCCTCCCCATCTCTCCTGTAGGTGCCCTTTACGTACTGGAAGGCCGCTACAATCTCTGCATCAGGGGAAGGGTTGAGATGTCATTCATCTCAGCGATGTGTTGGAAGCGAAACATTTGTGCGGGGAGTTCTGCGTGGGCCGGGGCGGCTGGAGGGACACCAGCTCGGGAGATGATCACCAGCAGGTCTCTTCAACCAGCCCAGCACAACTCAGTGGGGGACCACCGAGGTCAGAGAAAAAATGGACTTTTTTTTTTTTTAAGCTTACCTTTAACTTCCCCATCTACTTCCTACAAACCGTAGCAGCCTTGAAAGCAAGCACTCGGTGCCGTGCACAAAGCAAAGGCTGCACAACACTGGTTCAGATGCAGCACCACCCAGCCTTGATGCCTGGGGGGGTCTGATTCCAAAAATGCTCACAAAGATCTGGAACCAAGTCCTGCTACTGCTTGCAGTTCAGTTCTGCAGATGGCAGAACCCGTTCGGCAGAAATCAGTCCATCAGTAGTTGTTTCGTGATAGTAGCTGGAGCAGAGGGAAATGGGAGAAGGCAAAAAAATCGAGTGTTTGACAGCAGAGCCACCAGCTTTTCATTATCCCACAAAGCTGCCATGTGGTTTTGGTGACAAGTAATCTGAACCGCAGCCACTCATCACCTTTATAAGTGCTATCAGCCAGAAAGCTAAAAACAGCCTGTCAGCGCACAGCAATCAGCTTCCTCTCCCCCCTCCCGGGGACAAGCGCCGCCACAGACACAGGTTTGCCGAGCTATTTCCCGCTGCCGGCACCTCCCATCAGCTGTACCGCCGCCGGCTGTGATCTCTCTGCCTCCTGGACCAAAAGGCCACAGCTCTGTCAGAGGCAACTCTGCGCCTCGCAAGGATTCCATGGTGGCACCTGCGGTAGGTGGAGGGAACGGGACCAATTTCCACTCGGTCTGGATCCCTCTGCCGCGCTGGGGAGCACAGCCAGGGCAGCCCCCAGCACGGCACGGCCACGTCCTGCTGCTCTTTGTTAATCATCAAACCGGTACAAGCAATTTTCTTAATAACGCACACAGCGTTAGGACACTTCCCCATTAGAAAACAGCAACTTCTGCCCTTTCCCCAGTTGATAATCAAGTCTGAAGGTACAAATTGCCGTCGCAGGACTGGCCTGTGTTTGGGCAGGGGACACTGAAGACCCACGGGGGGACACCAGGGCAGTCGGCAGCTCTGCGCAGCTGCATGCAGCTCTTCAAACAAATCCTTCAGGCAGGAAGGGACGCTTGCCCAGTGTGCCATCACCACATAAATGCTCTCTAGTTTGAAACATATCATATTAAGATCATATTCAAAGTTATTCTTACCCTTCACTTATTTCATGCAAGCCCAAGGACTATTTTAGCTCATTTTCCTGAGCAATGCAATTTTGCAACTCTAAAAGGCGACCTGAATACCAAAATAAAGGAAACCTTGAGAAAGATTCTGTAATTAAGTATCTCACCTTTTATTTTGTTCATTTACACTTCTGGCACTGACAATTCTTTGAAGATATTTATTTTTTATGTAAAGACCAAACTTCATTAAAGCAATCAGAACAGAATTCAATTAAATAATTTTACATCACTTAAGTTTCAGAAAATGTACAACACTTTCATACATTATAGGCTTGACTGGTTGCAAAAGGAAATGGCACATGTTTGACACGGTTAAGAAATAACTTGGACAACCCAGCAGTTAGTTTTGCCAAAACCTGTTTTGTACTGAATACCATAGCACGCGCCCAGGGATTACGATATGCCCGATGGCGCCGTGTGCACGTTATTATTCAACACGGAAGTGTAACTATCAATTTGGTCTCCAATAACGGCTCATATATTCTACACTGAATTTGTCACAGAACGATCCGGTTGACGGCTTTGTAGGGGTGTGAGATTCACGATGGAAAGCAGAGACGTGACTCGTGCCACTTCCCAGCGGTGCCCTGGACCAGCAGGACATGGAGCACATGGGGAATTTCAAGCATATGAATAATGCTATCCGTTTCACGGGGACCACTCGAACACTGCAAATGGAACGGACGGGCAGGTGCGCACTGGGCAGGGCCCGCGCTGTAACGCAGCATCCCGGCACCACGAAACCATCTCGCTTCACACCTGCTAAGGATCCAGGAAGCGTCTCCTGCAGACGTCACGACGATGGTCATACATTCAAGTCCTCTCCAAAGTCTACGTAATGTTTAAGGCAGCAAGAGAAATTTGCCTTTATTTTAGCACTTCAGAAACTGGTGTTTCCTTTAGAAATAGGTGGACGATATTCATAACTAATCAGCGTGCCCCTTAGTTATATAAATGCGATGAAAGGCCAAACCAAATTTTGACAAACTGTATCTCAACAGAATCAAGGAGCTGAAGCTTTATAATTACACGTGCCAGATCATTCACACGTAACATACCGTCTAGGGACAACGTGAAAAAGCGGGGATTTAGATGAAATCTGTGTTCTTGAGGCCTGATGCTGGTCAAACTTCCCCTGGCGTGAGTGAGCTCTACTGAAGCCGACGAGTGAGCACCTCTGGTGAGAGGCGTGAATAAGATTAAAAACGTGCCGCTGGTTCACACTAACAGGTCATTGTGGCTAAAGTATATTCTCATATACAGAACTCTGGAACACCATTAACATCCATTTACAAAACACTACAGTGATGGTTATTGGCACATAAAAAACTCCTTCTCTATATGAAAACATACACAAAATAGATAAGAACTGCCATTTTTTTCAGACTTTTAAAATCTATATATAGTTGCCTTTAAGGAGTTTTAACCCCCAGTATCACAAACAACAATATTTCTTTAACAATGTTCACCTAGATTTTACTGTGCTGACATTGGTAACACTGCCACAACCTAGACCACTTGGTGGATTATGCTTAACTGTACTGTACACAAGGCGATGAAGATCGATAGAAAACCACTAAGATTTTTGCACAAAAATGTGACTTGTTAAAATCCAGAGAACGACTGAGTCACTTTATAGGCAGCAGCTACATGTAAGCTGTAAATGTTACCCGCAATAAAAACACATTTTGCCATAAAGCACATATTGTGGCATTATCTGCTTCTGGCCTGGTACACAAAGCTCGATTTTCTTCCCAATGCAGAGGAGTGGGTTTGGTTAGCTTGACTCTCTCAGAAAAAAGTGCACAAATATCTTACTCTTTAAAGTGCTTTGCAGAACTGTCTCTTCTGCCTTGATTTCTACCCCGAGATCTCTCTATGCTGTGAAGACTCTGCCTCCTTGTGTAGTGATGTTCAGCTAACAAAGCCTCTTATGCAAGTACAAGTAAATTTTCAAGACCGTGTTAGAAGAGCGTTGACGTTGAGAAGTAGAAAGTTGGGTATAAGGCTGAGAAGTACAGGGTCTATCTTTTATTAGCCCACGGCGTGTCTGTGGGACTGCACCCAACACCCTCACCGCTGAAGGAAAGACCCTCGCTCAGGGCCTCTCGCAGCCCCTGAAAAGTCAGAACTTCTCCCCCGTGATCAACCCAAGTGACTAAGAAGGGCAAACCAGATTTCACCCAGGAAAAAAAGTACTTTGCAAACTCGGTTGCCGTGTTCTCACCTCTGCGTGGGCATGGGAGAAGAGCACTTGTGTGCTTCCTCCCCCTTAGTCTGCCAGCTCCCTGTTTCCATCCACCGAACTGAGCACAGTCCCTGGGTCCCACCGTCCTTCTCCCACACGAGAGAGAAGTCAGAGACTGCTCCTTTTGGCTACGACACCCATCTCTACTGAAACATGACTTCATGGGGCTTTTGATGCATCATTTTTTTTCTTCTCCCCTCCCAACCCTAACTCCTACACCAGTGAAATGCTGCATTTCCCAACTCATGCAAAAGTAAGTTGGCGTTGGAACAATGATCCTTGGGACGTATCGTCTCTTGTCCCAGAATTTGACAGGGCTGTCACCGCAACTCACAAGGTAGCAACGTCTATGACAGCCATCTATCTAAGGTGCACACGTAGCAACGCAACGTCAGCCCTCAAACGAGCCCTGGGGCCTTGCTTCGTTTCTATGCCTATTTTCAAACCAGGTTTGCTTCTCTCGTTAAAAACTGATTTTGATCAACAAAGTGACAAGGGGAAGAAACATGCGGCAAATTATCGCAACTCCCCCAACTCATAGATTTGCAACTACTATATACGAATTAAATTTAAAAAGATTAAAAATGCATCAGGACTTGTTTCTTTTATACTTGTTCTTAGACCAAAACGTGTAGAGTCAGTAGATGAATCAGAATGAAAATATCTCAAATTGTTGTGTATAATCAACATGCGATTCGTGCCCAACTCTACCAGCAGTACTACTCTAGCATTCCTGATGCACAGAATACCTGAATTAAGCGTGCAGTCCTTGTGAAGAAATGATTTCACATCTGCTGCAGAAAGCTTTCAATAAAATGATATTGTGCTTAGACACCCTATTTATGCTACTTCATAAATTAAAATCCTGTCATACGAAATTATTCGGCTACACTGTATCTTTATTCTTTTATCTGGAATGTTACTAAGTCTACCCTTAGCAAAAATCTCTTAAAACTTAAAATATGCACAAATATAAAAAATCTTTGCAAAATAGAAACATTTATTTCATTTTCTTCATACATTATAAATGTTCACAGAGTCTAAAAATAAAACCCTAATTGTGTACGATTAATTTCAAGTATTTGATCCCATTTTCATCACACATGATGCTTAGTGCTAGGTTTGGTGTTTCTAAGGTACGGAATGTTATCTTGGTGTAAAGCAACCCTAAAAGGAAGGCTCAAACCCAACTCCCTGCGGGCGGGGAAGGGGGAGTGACAACAAAGAAGCCGATATATATTTTGCACCCTCACAGCCAGTAGCAATGATAAATAAAATGCACGTTTCAATCGATTTGCCTCGATAAAAAGGGCGCGGGATGCAAACCTTCAGAAAACTGCTTTCGGTGAGACCAAACGTGTTGTGTGAGAGAAGGAGCCCAGCGCAGCTGAGCGCCGCTTTTGAGAACGTCCGTGAAACAAGGCTGGCAGCGAGAGATGGTCGTCTGCTGCTAAAAAGCCCCAGCGCTGCCTGCAAAACAAAAGAGGCTGATCTCGTGACAGCGATTGCTCCAGCGACTTTGCTTTGGTTATGCCCAAACGCAGCGGTTTCCTCTACCTGTGGGCACCAGTGCAACAAAGCCCGAGGTCATCCCCGACGCCGTGCCGGCGCAGGGACACCCTCCCTGGCTTACACCCCCTCCAGCAACACACGCCAAGCAAGGGGATGTTCATCGGTGCATTGGCGAGGCTGGGCTCACGCTTTTGGGGGGATCAGGACCATAAGTCCCTGTTCTCAAAAGCCCGTAAATACCCACTTAAACCTATCAACCACGTACGCACGGGTTGGGCGTTACGCACCTTTTCACACACTGTTCTGGGTAACAAAAGTCTTCCAAATATGGGTCTTCAAGCCCACATTTTTCGGTTGCAGGAAGAAACCAATTTGCCCTTAAAACTATTTTGTTATCGTCTGTTTCAAGCATCCCTTTTTCTCATTTCAGGCACTGCACCTTCGGTGAGGGTTTCCAAGAGGTGACAGCCTAACGGAGACATCCCGCGGCGGGTGCATTGGTAGATAGGTCTGGAGACCTGAGCATTTTCAACAGCTGGTGCTTTCAAGCATAAAAATATTGTGCGCTTAAAGGGGAGGCAAGGCGGGAGGCGTGAGAATCCAGCCCTCTCACAGCACAAGCGGATATTCAAGGTCGGGCCGCTCTTCTCAATGATTTGCTTGAAATTCCCTCTGTCCTCTATGCTCTCCCTTTTTAGTCCCGTCAAGTCACAAAAGGATGCTTTAAAATATTTTCTTTCCAAAAATATTTCTTTGATTAATGAAGTAAAAAAGAAAATAACGCAAAATACACCCAATCGCTGAAGGTCAGTAATTGGAGGTTAAGAACTCCTATCACAGAAGGTCAGATAACATAATGGCAGACTTCTTTACAACAAAACCCCACGTTATCAAATAAAAATAATTTAGTAACAAATGTCCAGTCTCAGTTTTGATAATAATCCTACATCCAAAATATTCTTCAAGCCAAGAAAAGCCCACAAAGCAAATCTATAAAAACTAATGAACCCAAAAACTTCTTTAATCTCTACACAATGAAAAATAAATGTATTTTTACCAATTAAATGGGGGGGGGGGGGCAGCCCACAGGCAGAGGAGGTTTTCCACATTCTTTCATGAAGCAAATGTTTCAAAGATAGGAATTTGAATTGTTGATGCTTTCAGACTCGTATCTCTGAAGATTTAAAGCAGTGAGGACACGGCAAGGAAAAAAATAACCTAATATTTTTATGTAGCTGCATAAAATTCAATTTGCCAAGGCAAGCAATCATGGCAGGTGAATAAAATACCATTCCTATTTTCATTACCAGGCTAAAGGCAGCCAAGTTGATTTTTGTGCCTGACATTTTCTTGACAATTTTGCAATGGTTCGGTAAGGCAATTAATGAGATGTAGGCTTCTGCCCATTGCTAATATTTCTCTTTAGATCCAGCAAGACACTGGTTGACTAAGGGCGTTTGAAGGAAAAATGTGCTGGGATTCTTTTACTCTGCACATACGACGATAAACTGAAGGCAATATGATTATTCACAAGAAAGAGGCCCAGGAGGGATCAACACTGTGCATTTAGAAGAACAAAACCTTTCCCCTCCGTTTCTATCTTTTAGCTAATAATATTTTGTGTTCAAAAGTAGGCACGAACCCAAATGTTCAAATGCAAAAAAGGAAAACAAAAATCTTTTGTTTCCAACTAACTGAAGCCTCTACATTGTACCTAGCAATATATACCAGTTCCTTTGTACATGTGGCCACATCCTTAGTCCTGCTTTCCTGCTGTCAGGTAGTTAATTTTGGCAGTTTCTCTCTCAAACACCAACTCCGGACTGTAGTGTGTGCTCAAGAGCAGCAGTTGGCTCAGGCAACACGCTGTAACACAGACGTACGCCACCCGCGCGAACCTCCACCCGGGTGACCATGGCTCTCTACTTCTTATCTCAAATAAATAGAAATGGAAATTCTCTTAGGGAAAATCTGGGGGACGTTCCCTCCAATAGATATAGCAGATTTGCTATTTTCCTAATCAGTTAAACCTTTTAAATGGCTACCGTTACAGCGGCTGATGCATTCGTCATTCAGTGTACTGCACAGCAGAGCTATTTCCTAGGCTGCGATGGGATGGGGATCTGACAGATGTTGGCTGCTTTCTGATTAGCTACTCTATTATTTTATCTTTTGTCAGTATTGAAGATAAGGACAACCACTGACCATCTAGGACAGCCTTCTGCGTCCATCTGGCACAGCGCACCCTACTGTATACCTTGGGATGGTGCAGTGTCACGCACACCTGGTGAATTCACATTATCGTGGAATTCAATCTCTTTTGGAAGCCATTGCTCTTAGTTATCAAGAAAACACTAGCATACTGCATTTCCTCCCCAGTGGAGCATTTTTGAATGTGAAGGCATTTTTAGCTAGACAGTAGAAAGGAGAACCAGACCAGAAGCAGGGCAGTGAGGTCATCAGAGAGCCGCTTTCCCCCCAGAAGGCTTTTAAATGATTAAATACATCAGCAGCTGAAAATTATTCCACATCAGAAGCATCGTTGTCAGAAAGATGGTAATTACTTCCCTTCACCCGAATATACTCGATATACCTCCCTTCATCAGAATCTGACATACCACATGTACATAGCCTGTTTTCAAACAAAGATTCAATTTCCTCTAGTTTTTTCCCTTTAGTCTCGGGAAGGCAGCCGTAGATGAAAACTAGTCCCAAGGCAGCAAAGCCTGCGTAGAGGAAGAAGGCTCCTGCAATGTAAAAAAAATAACGCACAGTCGGTTACAGAAGTTCCCGTCCCTTCTCTGCTCCAGAGCAGAGGGAGCGGCAGAAGCAGCAGGCTGCAGATATCAAAGGAGTGCATATAAAAGCAATGGTTGGAGCGGCATCGTTAAAATAACGAGCTGCGGGGCTGTGGGTGTAGGAGAAGGCCGCTTTATTGCACCGCTCCACAACGGAGTAAATTAACAAATGCAATTTCATTTCATGTGGAAGATAACACACATCTCTTTTGCATAAGTCATTCTGCTGTTAAAATAAACAGCAATGAAACGGTTGCATACCCAATAAAAAAATCAGATAGGAAAGGCAAGAACTTTCTTAGTTTACCTTAACAGCGAAGGACACGCTAAGACAACCCCTCAGAATAAGGAACTTTGGCAAAAAAGAAATAGGATTAAAATAATGCTTGTGACTCTTAAACCTAGTTATTATTTAGAAGTCATCTGCAGAGACATTTAGCAGCGAGAAAGAGCTCGTTCTACCCACCATCCACCTTACCTAGGGGGGCAGAGAAGGTACCAAAGGACCAACAAACATTTACCTGCCATTGTTTCTAGACTGATGGCTCAAAGGAATGACAGGTAGAGCTGAAAGGCTCTGTACTAGTAATAATGTGAAGGTCACATCAACTCCCTAGCAGCTTAATGTAATTTAAATTACTTGTACTGGAGTGGCTGAGCAGTAATCTGACAAACTCTCCGCAGGCTCCAGCAGACAGGGCTTAATCAACAGCTGGGAGCAGGGCAGTAGCATCTGACACAGCTATTCCTGCAAGGATTATCTGATATTGGCCTCAGTCGCCACCATAAACTAAAAAAATTGCAGATGCCATCTCCTTAAGTAGGAATCAGCATATTTCACTAAGTCAAAAGCGGTTTTTTTCCCAGCTTCCCTGTTTCACTCAAATGTCTAGGTTCTCAGTTAAGGGCAGAAAGAAACGTTTCTTGTGAAAGCTGGACCAAACTCTGTGATCCAGGCAGGTCATATCAGGTCTCTAGTCTTAGATGAACACTGCACTCGCAGCTGGCATTTCATAGCAAAACCGAGTGACCCAGAACCAGGAGAAAATCTATGTGCCAATGGTGGTACTGCACACATGGATGGATAATGTTTCTTACCGTAGTAGGTCAGATATTCAGCCGTATGCAGAAATGTCAGTGACACGAGCACATTGAAAACCCAGTTGACTCCAGAGGAACACGCGTTTCCTGTACTTCGAGCCCAAAGTGGGTAAATTTCAGAATTGACGGTCCAGGGCATAGGACCCATCCCTAAGAATGAGGAAAAAAAGATCAATCTCATTTAATGCTTGGACTCAAAAGTAAATTTAATATGTAGCCTCATTATTCGACATTTTACCTTTACAATTTTTTAACTTATATCGGTAAACAAATGCTTGCTTACCAGGTGCAAAGAAAACCAAGTATAAAATAAGGCCCAGAAGTGCTGTCCAAGAGTATGGAGTGGGGCAGAAATTGTATGCCCAGAACAAATCTTCGTTTTTGAATACTGTTTCATTTGAACACCTGAAAAATAACAATAAAACTTAGTAGTAAAGAATTTTCAGGGAAATGGGTGACATCTCAATATAAACATGGCACATCATGTTTTATGAAAAGCTGAAAAATGTATAATCAAGCTGAAAAAGCTCCATCCCTGTTAATTTATCAAGATCTTTGAGACAAGTCCTACATTCAGAAATGTGCCTGGTCTTAGGCAGAGTAACCATCAGAACATTCCTGAATTTAAACACTTGCCTTGTATCTACAGATCTTCAAGTGAATAGTCTTTACTACACAAGTGGTGACACCAAAGCCATCGAGACCATTCACACGAATATCCCACAGTGCAAAAAGAGCCGCAGCAGCAGGACTTTGAGCTAAGGATGCCGCACGCAAGGACTGAAGGTTAAATGGAAGTTAGTCCTTATGTCATTGACGAACTAACTATATGCTGCACACTTTGGGTGTAATCAGTAATGCCTATGGAGTGCGCTACGGTCAAGTGCAGTTATAAGAAGAGGCGTATACTTCCTTTTCTAGGCAGTGAAATAATTTAGAAGAAGGTAGCATTTCTGATTAGACAGTAAAAATAAGAATCAGACCAGACGTAAACCGTGCCTGAGCTCCTGAAAGAGAAAGTGCCTCTATTCCAAGGACTATGTGGAAATTACATATTTTGAGGAACAGGTATAAAATCAGGTATTCCCACCTGACTGCAAACAATATAATATATTTTTAAGCAGTACTGGCAACTTTTTTTCTTTTTTAAAAAAGCATGTGTTTAAAGGGAAAAGAAATCATAACTGTAACTGAAGAATCTTTTCAGCTGCAACCACAATTGCTACAGTTGAAAAACCATGTATTTTTGGGAAAAAAAAAGACTTAGGCAGACACCAGCCTTTCATATGCAAACGTTATTTACTTGAAGAGAAGAAATCACCGAGCGCTGAACATCTGCCTGAGTTATAAAATCCAGGTCAGCTGAGTGCTTACGCGAAAGATATGTCCCTCTTGAGAGTAGGAAAACCAGAATGAAGATGCCTGCAACAGGTGGCAGCTGGGCAACGAGTGGCGAGATGGTGGAGCAACTGACACCCTGAAATGTTTCAGAGGATCTACCACCATTGCAGTTGACTTTCAAATGCAAATTCGAACAGAACGCTTTTCTAACTTGCCTGTTAAGAAATGACCAACCCACCCCAGGTCGAAGAGGAATGTGCTAAGCACTGATGGCCAACCCTCCAGAACTCCTGCGGCAGAAACCTTCCTTATGTTGGCATGGACGTACCAACAGGACAGCACTTAAAGCAGGATATCACCATGAAGTCCTAAACCCAGTTTCAGGACAGCTGGAAATGCAAAGTTCAAATACATTTAGAAGAGAGAGGTTAACCCAACAAATACTGGAAAAACGTACGTCTGAAACCCCAGCCAAACTCTAATGCTGCCTTAATGTCAGTAAGCTGTAAGGTTTGCAGTTCCACCTTGCCCTTGGGCATCACCTGACCAAGTGGAGCCAGTGTTCATGGAGAAATGCCGAGCCCTTGATGTGCTGCTGGCTGTTTGCTGGCGTGCTGAGCTCTCCCAGAAAGTCCATCTCATCCAGCGCATACAGATTCACTTCTTGGTGAAAAGCACACAGAAAATAGGCCAACTGAACATCCCTCTCAAAGATAGGTCCCTCATGCCCGGATACAACAGGCTTGTGGCCTCATCTGCCACCTGGACACTGGAGCACCCATCAGCCTAAGACACCAGCAGCTTCCATGACAGAGATTTTTCACTTTTTCTCAGCCAAAAGTACTGCTGCCATCCTTATCACTTCTTCATCTTGCTTCTAAGCGTCACCCCAGGTTCCTTCTTCTGTCACTTTGCTTTTTCATAGAATTATAGAATCTTCATGGTTGGAGAGGACCCTTGAGATCATCAAGTCCAACGATACACACACACAACCGCCCCCCCAAAAAAACCCCAAACAAACAAACAAACAAAAACCAACAAAAAACCCCAACAACCTACAATCTCTGCCCTTCAGAGCATGCCCTGAAGTGCCAAATCTAGACGTTTCTTAAACACCTCTAGGGATGGTGACTCAACCACCTCCCTGGGCAGGCTGTTCCAGTGCCTGACCACTCTTGCAGTAAAGTAATTCTTCCTAATATCTAACCTAAACCTCCCCTGCCCCAGCTTCAGACCATTTCCTCTGGTCCTGTCATTGTTCACCTGGGAGAAGAGGCCAACACCCACCTCTCTACAACCTCCTTTCAGGTAGTTGTAGAGGGCAATGAGGTCTCCCCTCAGCCTCCTCTTCTCCAAGCTAAACATGCTCAGCTCCCTCAGCCTCTCCTCATATGACTTGGTCTCCAGACCCCTCACCAGCATCACGACCTTCATGGCTCAGCTCAGCATCTCTTTCTATGTTATGAGTGCGAGACATGGATCATTCCGTTAGTGTCCACCCTGACCCTTCTCTACCAGTCTACGTGCTCCTCACTGCGTGCAGGTTAAATCAGGTTTGAGCTGTGTCTCAGATACAAGACATATAGAAGAATGAACTGTGCTGGAGAACCATCCATATGTTTAAACCTGAAGTTCCTTACACGTTAAAGAAATGGTGTTTCAAAGATTAATTACTGAACATACAGTGATCCTCTTGCCACCTCCTGCTCAGCCCCGCAGAGCTGCCCGCTCTGCATCTGCACCACTGCAAGATCCCAGGATTGCTCAGTTTCACACCATTTTAACAACATCACATTTGCTTCTTTCACTGTTACTCTAATTTCATTTGCAGGTGTTTGGTAATGAATACAAGCTGATTAGCATTTTTAAACATCTTGATGCTGCTGAGATTGGTTTCTCCATTCTGCCCAGCCGGATCGGCAGCTCCTCAGAGAGGAGCCTCAAGCCTTCTCTCCAATGCTACTGTAAACAAAGACGCACTTGGTTTATTTTCTTGCATCCATCTCCATCAGCGCAAACCAACCTGCTGATTCATACAGACACAACCACCAGGAGGTCTGGATGTTTCCTTCCCCTACCATTTTTCCCCAGATGCGTCCTACTTTTGGCAGAATGCAACACAAACGATACGAAGGAAAACCAGATGTCTCCAAAGCCTTCCGTGGCTGAAGGCACTCATTTATTCTCCACTGTATGCCTGTAACTAAGGGAAATTCTGCTGCAAGAAAGCAGATTCAGTGCCTTGAAACAGGAAAAACAGCGCTCGAGACTAGACTTAACAGCAACCTTGCAGTAATAAACTGTGCTTTGCTTATCCTTCAGTAGTACACCAGCATGGTACACCGAGTCAAAGCACAGATATCTACATTTGCTGGCACCTTGCGGCGCTGGGTACGTTCAAAAATAACACTCCTTCAAGACTGGGGATTTGTTCAAGCTCTGTTACTGTGCTAATTGCACTGCTATACTACTATTTCTACAAGATCTACTATTTTGCTGTAGAATATATAAATAATTACTTATAATGTATTATCAGATAAAATTCTGAATTTTGTCCTGCATGAAGGGAGCATCTATGATGGAAAGTGGACGATCAGCTACCCATCGCTTCACAAGCTGAAATGCACAGAGGAAAATGCCCTGTAAACGGCATGTAAGTGAAACGATGCGGTTGGGTACCAGTGCAAAGAGTTTGTAAATACCAATATGTTGGGTAATAGTCATATCAGTATAAACAGCGGAGACACATCACATCATTTCCTCTGAAATTACTGCCAAAGTGAAAACATCATAGTGCTACATTGAAAATCTTTACTGTGATTTTCTTTCATTACATATTTTCCACAGATAATTTAAGACGCACATCTGTTCTAATTAGTGAAAACCTGACATTCCAACAGTTCGACTGACTGGAAATAAATCAGAACGGCAGCAGATTTCTAAATTATGGGCATTATATGGTTCCATAATCACAGAATCCATCCTCTATCAGATGCGGTCTGTAGTTCAGAAGATCTAAAGCTTTGCTCCCCACTTCCTTAAATTACATTCTTATGGCACATAAAAGAAGGTAAGAGAAGAAAAGCCGGTGTGGGTGGTCTAAAATGTTACTGCTAATGACAAGAGGATGAAACAGGCTAAGACCACTTCCTTCATAATCAATCTAATTTTTCCTAATACTTGAGCCAATTTGGCTGTAGAATAATTCTCAAGCGCAACACTGAAAGCCACAGATCGGGAAATGGCCAGGCAGTACACAGCACAGGCAAGTGAGCACAGCACAAGACAGACCCTGCTGATTTTCTCCTCAAATTTCCATTAATTTTTGCTTTGCTGCAGAGTGAGGACTGTGTAGCCCTAAAGATACGGCTTTTGTGGGAATTAAACGTTTCATTCTGAACAGTTCACATATTTTTAATATGAAAGCTGCTGACTTCCCATTGTCTTTTAAGCACTTCAGAAGCATCTTAAATGGATTTAGATCAAAAGTCTTAAAAGGTCAAAATTCCAATCAAATCAGGCTAAGGAAATAAATTACTTCTAAGGAAAATCACCAACGTGATCGTTCATGTCCTTAAAATGTTTGTTAGAACAGGCTTATTTCAAAATTACACATTCTGTTCTGAGATAAACTTTAACATCGAGTGCTGATGGTACAGAAAGATTTCAGACCTAATCCACAGTTTCACTAACCCCCCATTTCTTTGTTCTAACAAGAGTAGAACTACTTAAAAACTGCTCCTATGCCAGTATTTTGTGTCTGGGTTATCAAAATGATGATAAGCTACAATTTATCAACTCAGTGTAACATAAATACATTGGATTTTAAAAAAGTCTCCTTTATAGAGATTTTTAAAGGCTCCTGTGTGAAGTGCTGATTTTTATATCATGCCAATACAATTGAATAATATAAATTTATGATGTCAGGCTTATTGACTCATCTTTTTACCTGAAGCCTGGTCATGGAAAGGACAGAGGACCAAACGGGCATAATTTAGAGTAGCTACTGTTTGGACTGAGAAAGGTTTTTGTGGAAGATGCTTGGGAACAACTAAGACTATTTATCCACAAGCAATTACTCATCCTGTGGAAGAATCTGGACTTTGACATTTCACGGAATCACAGAATCATGGGATTTTTCAGAGTTGGAAGGGACCTCTAGAGATCATCTAGTCCAACTCCCCTGCTAGAGCAGGATTGCCTAGAGCACATTTCTCAGGGCTGCATCCAGGCGGGTCTTGAAAGTCTCCAGAGAAGGGGACTCCACCACCTCCCTGGGCAGCCTGTTCCAGTGCTCTGTCACCTTCACTGTAAAGAAGTTTTTTCTCATATTTGATCGGAACTTCCTATGTTCCAGCTTGTGCCCGTTACCCCTCATCCTGTTACTGTGAACCACTGAAAAGAGTCTGGCTCCATCCTCCTTAAACCCACCCTTTAGGTACTTGTAAACGTTAATAAGGTCTCCCCCCAGCCTTCTCTTCTCCAGGCTAAAGAGTCCCAGCTCTCTCAGCCTTTCACCATAAGGGAGATGCTCCAATCCCTCAACCATCTTTGTTGCCCTACGCTGGACTCTCTCCAGTAGTTCCCTGTTACTACTCTCCAGTAGTAACTCTGTTTGGGTTAGTTCTCACAACTTCAAGCCTCTCTTTTTCTGATAAACATATTTAGTTGTCTGAACAGACCCCTAACTATCTTCAAACTACAAGGACAAAAAAGGACACAATTTAGCAAGGTACCAGATTAACTGTGTAATAGTTTAGCAGTAGCCAGACAAGAAAATAAGGAGAGCCTTGGAAACTGCCTCCGTCCTGTCCATGAAGCGGCCTCTCTAATTCACACATATATGTTCAAAATAGTTACGTTAGCACAACCCATAGAAACCAGTGAAACCATAAGTTACACTTTCACTATAAATCAGTACGTTCTGATTTAAAGAAAAATCTCTGCTCCTTTCAGTCCTTGATTTTTATATATAGATACAGTAAGATACTATCTGAAGTACTGAGCAAAGCGTAACTCTTTCCTGAAGGCGAACAGATTAATTTAAACCTGACTAATGTCTGAATCAATACTTCCTAAGCTCTCTCCAGTCCCCTAGCTACTGGATTCTGTGCCTCACAGAAGACGCGCTATAGCTCCACGCCTCTCTGGAGAAGTTTGCATCCACCGCTTTGCCTTTGTAGTTTACACGGAGAAATAACTCCTCCGTTAAACCAGATGTTGCTAAAAATATGCAGATGAAGCTTCTTATGCCAGATGATGGCAATTGAAAGAACCAGAAAAGAACAAACAGATGCAGCCTTGAAAAAATGTACCCATAAAATTTCATGGTATTCAGCTAGACATTGCTTAACCTTCATTACATAAAAATACCAGCAGCGTTTTGGGACATTCATTGAAGCCTTTTGCTATAACTGGCAAAGAATTTTTAAAATATTAGCACGCACTTCAAAAACTTGGAAAAATAGTTTCGTTCACAGCAAGAAAGCAAACTGCACCTCAGCAGATTGCTGATGCATTTGCACATGACTGAAAAGCAGTCTTTATCACGCTGAGGCCCCCCGCTATCGGATCTACCCGTTATACCTATAGAGCTGTGGGTGACATCCTGCACAAAGAACAGAAACCAGGACACTTTAATGGATAACAGCTATTGTAATTGCCGCTGTCCAAAATATTTTAAAAAATCTTAAACCAAAGAGACAAAGCCAGTTCCTTTCTCTATGCAATGCTTTCCATGCCCAGTAAGTTTAGTTGTAGCTGCTAGGGCTAGAACAATACCAGCCGGAAAATTATTCTCCTCGAGCTGAATGACTGGCACTTCATACTCTGCATCTGGGAAACCAAAAGCCCACATTCAAATATAAATTAAAAAAAAAACAAAACCAAACAAACCACAAACCACCAGAACCTTGGTTGCTTTGCCCATTACAGAGCCAAAGAGTTTAGAGATGGCTTCTTTATTGTACGCTGCAGGTAAGAACTGATTTCCTAACAAGGTTTTGCTTTTAAATCAGCACTTCTTACAGATCTGCTTGGAGGCAGCCGTGCAACACATAGAGAAATAACTGTCAATTATTCACACTGAGCATCTTTTCTTTTACTGGCTGTTATCTTCTCATCCCTCTTTTATCTTCTTTCTTACAAAAGAGACTCTACAGACTGCTAAAATCTCCTAAAATCAATCACAAGGAATATTTCACTATAGCTCATACACAGTATTAATTTAAAAAATTACTTAATATTTAATTTACCCGAGCAGAAGACCTTACTGAAATAATTACTTCATAAAAATACCTATCTGTAAGACATAACTGCCTTCCATCATGCTTATATGGGTGTACTCTTCACCGGGTAAAAAGATGGCTGGATGGCCGGGCCCAAAGAGCTGTGGTGAATGGAGTTCAACCCAGTTGGCGGCCGGTCACCAGTGGTGTTCCCCAGGGCTCAGTACTGAGGCCAGTTCTCTTTAATATCTTCATCAATGATCTGGATGAGGGGATCGAGTGCACCCTCAGTAAGTCTGCAGACAACTCCAAGTTGGGCAGGAGTTTTGGTCTGCTTGAGGGTCAGAAGGCTCTACACAGGGACCTGGACAGGCTGGATTGATGGGCCAATGTTATGAGCTTCAACAAGGCCAAGTGCCGGGTGCTGCACTTGGGTCACAACAAGCCCACGCAATGCTACAGGCTTGGGGAAGAGTGGCTGGGAAGACGCCTGGCTGAAAAGTACCTGGGGGTTTTGGTCGACAGCCGGCTGCGTATGGGCCAGCAGTGTGCCCAGGTGGCCAAGGCAGCCAACAGCATCCTGGCTTTTATCAGAAATAGTGTGGCCAGCAGGACCAGGGAAGCGATTATCCCCCTGTACTCGGCACAGGTGAGGTCACACCTCAAATACTGTGTCCAGTTTTGGGCCCCTCACTACAAGAAAGACATTGAGGTGCTGGAGCGAGTCCAGAGAAGGGCAACGAAGCTGGTGAGGGGTCTGGAGAACAAGTCCTGTGAGGAGCGGCTGAGGGAGCTGGGGTTGCTCAGCCTGGAGAAAAGGAGGCTGAGGGGAGACCTTATCGCTCTCCACAACTACCTGAAAGGAGGCTGTAGCGAGGTGGGGGTTGGTGTCTTCTCCCAAGTTAGAAGTGATAAGACAGGAGGAAACAGGGTCAAGTTGCAGCAGGGGAGGTTTAGATTGGATGGCAGGAAAAATTTCTCCACCCAAAGGGTTGTCAAGCATTGCAACAGGCTGCCCAGGGAAGTGGCTGAGTCGCCATCCCTGCAGTTATTTAAAAGGCGCTTAGGGACATGCTTTAGTGGTGGACTTGGCAGTGTTAGGTTAACAGCTGGATTCAATGATCTTAAGGGTCTTTTCCAACCTAAATGATTCTATGATTCTTAGTCACGCCAGAACGCACACCTGCATGAAGCTTAATATGCTGTTCTGATTTACCTCTGTTCCTGGCCACCTGGTCACAGATGAACGTTTGTTTTTTTTTTACATTAATATTTATTTAGCTAAAAAATCTTCATAAGGTTTGAATTCAAACACTTGCGTTTTCCGAAACTGAGAAATTTCAGCTTTGCAACTGCATCTGAATTTGCCCATTAAATTTGCCAGTAGAGTGCTGGAGCTGTTGTTCAAGCTGAATAGACCGAGCAACAGACTACCAAATGATTGAAAACAGGAGCAATTTTTCCCCATGACAAATAGTTCTCCAATATTAATCACATCAAAGGGGTTCTTAACTGTTTGTCGTTCTGGATGTTTCAGTAATTTTGTAACCACATATTAGTGGATTCTGAAGGGTGGACAACACAGTTCCTGCATCTCTTGCCAAAGGAAGCAGCTCAGCTGCGTGCCAGTGCCAGTTAGGACATTTGTTAGCTGTGGGTCTGAGCAAGCAGCTTTTGTGTGATTACATTAATCTCCTGATGAAAGATGCTCAGTTTTGGATTTGTTTCCAGACTGAACGTCCTCTGTCATATTGCTGTATCCTACTCCTGTCCTCTCAAAGGTCAGTCTGCTACTCCACTAGACTTCTCTTAACCTATACTGGTGCCTTCCAAGTCCTGCTGGCCACCTCCAGGCCGTTGGCTACAATTTCCCACTCCCTTGTCACACCGCAAGTGTTCCAAGCTTTGTTTTTCATCATATCTAGCAGGAGGGGAGAGAGACCACCTCTGATACTACCAGAACACTGTCCGACAAGCTTCTCTCATCGTCTTTTTCACTCTCCTTACCTTGAGAAATGGACTCAAACCAGGAAAAGGCAGAATACTGTTTATACCTAGTGTTAAAGCCCAACCACCTGAGATTTCACAACAGCTGACAGCCCCCATTAGGTACCCATGTACGCCAGTCCCAGCTACAGCACACTTAAAAACTGGGAGCAGAAATAAGCAAATACCTTTTTTTTTTTTTTACAGGACATACAACTACCTTAACCACACTACACACAGATCGACTTATTTTCCTTCCCAAGCTTTTTCCGACTCTTCCAAAGTATCAGATCGTAATAAAAGTGTCAGGAAACTTCTGATGTCTCTGTGCTCTATGGAGTGCCCTGTCCTAGTCCCAACTCTGATCCTGACTGGACACACTTGGTTTACCCCAGCACAAATTAAAATTAACTAGTAATAATTAAATTGTATTATTTCATAATCATGACCAAATCATAAATAATTCAAATATATTAATAATGCATAAGCTTGTGAGAGGTCATACAGCTATTACAAATAATCATCTGTTCACTTAACAACCAACTATCAGTCATACCTACAGAATTTTAATGGGCAGAATTCAAATTAGAACCTGATCAAAATGCAGAATCTTAATTAGTTTTGAGCATAAGCATCTTAGCTGAATATCACTGTCCTTCACGCATTTCTACCTATGATCACTTTAACTACTTTAATCATTAGACAATAGGTCACAGTTTCTAAACATGGTGTTTTGTGTTTCTTTTTAACATTGGACACTTTCAGGTACAAAATTAGCTGCTCAGGTGAGGAAAAAGAAAGAAGGAATACGGCTTCTTTCTTCTTTTTGTGAAAAACTTCAAAATTGCCACAATTTTCAACAACGAAATGAAGACTACTTTAAGGTTTGAAATTGTAAAATTCAGTGACACCGACAGCACTGAGTGATAATTCTAAGATGGAGAATCAAATACCAGTGTATACAATAAATAAAAAAGAGTACAATCTGGTAATTATTTCTGGACAGAGCCTTCATAAAACTGAGTAAATACTTTAAAGACACTTTTCGTTGTAAAGACCGAGTTTTTTTTTTTAAATATATATTCTAAAGAGCTTTTTCTCAATGTAAAGTATGACTCACTCACTAGCTTGATATGTTGATATTTAGTTGCAGAAAATATTTCTCTAAAATATCAGAGAAAGTTTCACTGGAACTAGACATCACGCAAGGTCAAAGTTATAGCAAGGTAACATTAAAGGAGAAGCAAAGCCCACGTCTGCTAAATGTTTTCATGAGAATATATTCTTGCAATTTTAAGGAATTTATTTTTGCAACAGGAATGTATTTTTGCAATTTTAAAGATCTTTCTGTATATTTACAAGCTAACAAAGAGCATGAAAAAGCAGCAATGAAAGACTGCACCGTTTCAGGTAAGGCTCAGAAGGCAATATCAGGCAATATAAGATTTCTGCCTTTTTTCCCCCTCTGAAGGATGTACTCTGACGGTTCACAGACAACTTACATCTGTGTACTTTAAAGACCAAGACCTTCAGTGTTTTTTACTGCTTTTTCATTTGTAGAACACAAAACCTTGATCTCAAAAAATAAAAATAACCACACGATGTTTCACAAGCACTAAACTATTTGACATTCCTTACTGAAATACTCTTAGCATGCATATAAGCCTTGGGTTTGCCCCTTTATTGACCGGCATATCCTGCTGCTAAAGTTTGTGCTTCTACAGGAGGTTGTGCCTGCTGGTCCACTGAAATTTCACTTCACCACAAAACTTCGTTTGTGTACGTCCTTGAACAACTTTACTAAACCCTAAATCTTTTGGGTCTTTGGTTCCTCTTTTAAGACAGATTGTACTGTTTCTTGCAGCTTTCAAACTACTGATGAGCATGAGAACGCCAACCACTTTATAAACACAGTAGAGTGCCATCGGCAAGTCAGGAAGACTCCCAGATTCCAGTGCTGTACTTAAAAAATATTTTTAAAAGTCTAAGTCAATCCTCACAAAGAGCAAGATCCAGTAAGAGACAGAGAAATAGTTAGTTCAGTCCTAATTCTCATACTGAAAAATTTCAATCAGTTAAATGCTGTAGTTTTCATTAATTCTTTAAATATCAACAACTCTCAAAGAACTTCACCAAGGTGCAGATCAGCAAAGAACATTCAGAATTTTGGGTGAATATGATGCGAAGTGATACTGGCCAACATTTTGAAGCCTTTGTCATGATCAATAGCTATGTTAGTAGTACAGTAGTATCAAGAAATGTAAGAAAAACACTGCATTCTACCAGGTGGACTGGAAAAAACGCCATGATGTGGCAGAGGGCAAGAGCCGCTGCTGTAACACCTAAAGCATCAGGTATTCGTGTGCAGGTCTGGATGGGGATGTGACGTGTGTGATGGGGCTGTGGCTCAATGACGTGGCTTGCACACACTGCAGTCAGTGGGACAAGAGAATTATTGCTGCCACCACCTCGGGGAGTGCCGCAAATCCTCCCTTCAACCCTGCTCACAGCAATCAAGCACGAACTGAAAAGAAACCTCTTGTGCCGCTGCACGGGCGCAGGCACACGGCAAGACCTCGCAAGAAATGGCATCTGGGAATATTTAATCACTCGTGAAATAGATGCCATTTCACAAATTCTAAACACCCCCAGCACAAAGCTATCTCCACACGACAACCCGCACAAAGGTAGCACAGAGGCATTCTGGAAACAGAATGAGCTATTATTTCCCTCTCGGCAGCCATCAGGGTTGACAAAGACTCGTGGACTCCCTGTGACTCCAGAACGTGCTTTATAGTTTGTTTAGTGTTTTTTCCGTGGTTATACAGAAATAGTTCAGCTTTGGAACAACCAGCTTCAGCAATGAGCACCCACACACACCCGTCCCTTCATCCAGTCATTGATGGCCTCCCTTACTTCTCTGAAAAGAGGCAGTGCTCATTAACAGTTTGGCCATTTCTTCTGACAGACAAACCTTTGGGGGATCTCAGTGATGAGCGTTAACTGGAAGGTGGCTACCAGCCACCCCGCTGGGCTCCCAAAGCTAACCTGTGCTGCACAATGCTTTCCACCGAAAACCAGACAGATTTGGTCACTCTCTATCACTCACAGATGCCTGCAGGCAGGCAGGCTTCGTTCTGTTCAAGCTCTTTCAGGACAAAAATGCTCATAAACATAGGATTCTCAAGTACTTTTTGTTAAAGACAGGCTGGTATTTAGCATTTGTGATAGACTAGCATATTAAGTATTTCGGTTGTGCGCAAACCCCTCTCTGTAGCTCAGCACTCCCGGTCTTCTCCTGGACTGGAGCAGTTCTGCTGCTCTGGGCGTTTTCGCGAGGAAGTTTTGGGTCATCCCTGCTCTGACATTTTTGAGAGTTTATGGATGGAGAACCAGTCTCCAACCAAATTACTGACAGAACTGGGATAATCGAATTGGAGAATTTCTAGCTTTGGTTTCCAGATCTAAAAGCATTTAGTCTTTCCAATAGTATCTCCTTGCAGCATGAATATTTAATAATTAGATTACTGAAACAAATTGGTTTGAAAATTATGATGTCAAATGCAGCATTATAGAATTTCATGCAAATTTCTTGTCGACTAAATCTCTACCTAATGTTTAATCTCATTTGTTTTTTTCACCTGCTTTTACATTTAATTTACTTAATAATTAGCATTTGTAAAGTTCTTTTATTACAACAGAAATATCAACCAGCTGCCCATTCACTGCACAAGTATCAGTTCTCCCAGGAGATGTCTCTTTCCTACGGTATATGAAGACAGATTGCCTCCATGAATACTGGTGGAAAGGGCTGAGCGTAGGGCTCAGTAATAACAAGTATCAATACTTTAATATTAATTAAAGTATTATGAACAGAACAGTGTGCAAGGATTGCTGGCATGACCTAACAAAGTCTATTCTGTAAAACACAGGCAAAGGCCGGCTGCTAATAAGGAACAATAAGGAACAGCATCTTTTACT
Source organism: Rissa tridactyla (assembly GCF_028500815.1). Taxonomy (NCBI): domain Eukaryota; kingdom Metazoa; phylum Chordata; class Aves; order Charadriiformes; family Laridae; genus Rissa; species Rissa tridactyla. Next base: position 202,824,279 of record NC_071466.1, read on the forward strand.
CCATCAGTCAAGGCACTACAAGACAGCTCAAGGTGAAAATTTTAGCCATCCAAGGTTCAGCAAGACAAACTCTACCCAGGCTTCTTATTCTTACTTGCACTTACAAGTAACCTTCATTGATGCTTGTACGGTTCACCATGTGTCACTAGTATTACCAAAGGAATGTCATCAGCATCTCAAAAGCATCACTTGAGTTACAATTGCCAAAAGTAATTCTAAGCCCATGGTCAAAAAAGACCGAAAACAAAGAAATCAAGGTGGTTGCTGTAACTCAGGGTGAAGGTAACTTAGCAGAAATATTGACTGGAAGTTCAACCTCCAAATGAAATAGGTTCTAGTTCAGTGTTCTGATCTTGTTTTTCCAAATGCTTCCGAACACTCCAGAAAACAATAAAGAAACAGAAAAAAATGTATTGCTTTTAACTACCCCAAAGTTTCAGACATGCAAAGGTATTGTAAAAAACATGCTTTGAGGTTGAAACCTGGCATATCAACTTACTAGAGAATGTCAAGATTTTATAATTCAATTTAGAAAAACAGAGCAAATCCCACCCAAACCCCAAACTCAAAACACAGATGGGACACCGCTGCCACGATTATACCAAGTTACCAGATGTGGCACTGAATGGTGAGCGTTACCGATACAATTCATCTTCCAAATAACTGACTTGCCAAGTTCCGGTCCCGAACGGCTGCTGCCTGGCCAGCAGAGCGCCCGGCGGGACGCCCGGGCCAGGCTCTGCTGCTGCCCCCGCACTGCTGAGGTGTTAAACCTGGTTCATTTTCTGCTTATACCACGCAGTGGTCCCCGCGTCTTACAGAGTCTGCCAAACCAGCACTCCTCAGAAATGATTTTCCCTTGAGCTGTTAAAATCTTAAAATCAGAATGAACCACATATTTGAATGGGAAGTTAAGTGACAATGAAATATTTATCCTCTTGAAATTTCCACTGAAATCAAAGGGAAGTGGGGGGGCTTAAAAATAATTTCCTGAATTTGCTTTTTTGTTGAACCTGAGACAAAAAACTGTAAGGACAAGAAGTTTAAAATATAGATGAATATTACATGTATTAGCACACCTTTTTAGCGCTGTCCTACTCTCCTTAATTCCTAGTTATTGATATAAAGTTTATTTTTTAATAGTTCTAACAAGAACCTTTTGGCCAACTTAACCTTCCATCTGAAGCACCGAGCTGTTACATTCCATTTCTGTAACAGCAATTTCGACACAAACAGTACATTTTAACTATTGCCAGCAACTGTCTTTCTGCCGTTACAACTGAAATCTATCCAGACTGAAAATTTGAGTTCTTGCGTTCATTGTTTTAAACACACGATGGAAGAGTATTTTTAAAACGGAGCTTTTCCCTGACTCCAGTAGGTGGCAATAGCTCTGCCCTTAAACGCTCAGGCCCCAGGAAGCTCAGAAAAACCGGTGCTTCAGAAGCGGAATGAAGCACCGCATCCCTGCCCACGCACGCTCTACTGGGGAGCCTCCGAATTAAATCAACCACCGGAGCTATCCAAAGAATGATTCCTCCACTGTCAGCCCTAAAATTCACCGGAAATTATTAGTGTCGTAACTGAAAATGGAGCCCCAAGGACATTTAAATAATACTCTAAGACCACTTATAACAAGATAATTATTTCACGCCTGATTTGTGGGAGTGAGCACTTAACACAGAGTGTTGCTCTGCTTTGATTTGTGCACGCAGGTGCAATATCTATGCCAAATCTCAGGAATTTTATAAAATACAGAAACAGTAAGCGGTTACCTGTCTCTAGTTTATGACATTTATAAACATCGGGTGCCAAAGTCTTCATTGTTACACGAAACTCCAAAGTTTGGGATCTGGCAGTACTAGAACTCAGCAGAAATCAAAGTAATCATCTATTTTGCATGGCCTGTGACAACTAAAAAGAACTTTACATAAATAAGTGCTTTTTAACAATAGTTATTTTGCCAAGAAAATATGCTAAATGGGAACATACATCATCTGAATCACAGGTCTGAAGAACTAAATAATCATGTGGAGCCTCAAACTCATCTCTCATTATCATCTATGCAAAGCTAATGTGACAGCTGTGCAAAGCTCCAGGAAAAAAAAAAAGATACTCTATACATCCTACAAGCAAGAAGAAATGCCCAAAGTGCTGCTGTTCAGAAGTACGACCTGCCATCTAACAGACTGCCCATTTCCTAGCCCGTACGAACCGACGAGCTGAGTTAAAATAAGGTCACAACTTTAAATCAAATGAATCAATAATTCCAGCTCATCTTGTGCCAGTGAGGGATTGATCTTACTGCCTCCGTTCTCAAGGAAATGAACCACACACGCCGACAGCACATACAATAATTTATATGAATTAAACTCATCAAACATATTGAATTATTCAACAGTCCTCGTGCAGAAATGTGTTAATTTATATTCTCTCCAAAAGAAAAAAAATACTCTGAAAACTTCATCCTTTTAAGAAGGGAAGAGATCACAATTTCACTATATCAGATTATGTGATTATTGAAGAGTTACTTATTATGGAATAAAGACGTGTAAGATTTGGATTAGGGATGCTGTTAAAGGTACAAGCTGCCATACGGAGGGCTGGGTTCAACCCTGCTGAATGTTCTTTATCAATAAAGATCCCCAATCCCACGCACCTTTCAAAAATATCTTCCCCCTCAAAACAGACAAAATTTCAATTTAGTAAATTTAAGGAGTGTAAAAAAACCTAAAAGAATCTGCTCGGACAGTTTTCACCAATGATTTTTATTTAAATCTGAACCTCAGAGTCAATAACTGAATGTACATGAAAAAACCTGTTGGAAGTATTCCTCTCTCAGAAAATAAAATAAAATCCACAGGCTCCCAAATACGAGTCGGTTCCTTCTGCTTTGGCTCCAAGGCAGAAAGGAATATCCCCAGCTCTCTCGAAGCAGCAGCTCCCTGCACGCTCATGCTCCCTGATGGAGCATCCTCCTCTGCCCCTCGCTCCCATTCCCTTGCCAAGGGGAGCGCCGGGGCCAGGCTCTGCCCCTGCTGAGACACCTCTCTGGGAGAACGCCCAGGTGAGGCATGGACGTCTTTCAATCTGTCCCTAAAAAGATGAGCAGCTGAAGAAGCTGATTAGCAGCGGGCTCCTATGGGCAATGAAAGACTCTTTTCTGCCAATTTTCTCATATATGCTGCCATTTTCTTTCCTTCACTTTCCTGCCTATCTATCTCCATTGTCATCGAAAAGCAAACGTGCTTTTTAAACGGGAAGCAAGATCAATTTATTCTAGTCCCATCTCAGCTGACCACAGAAGGAGTGAAATGAGCAGAAAGCTTGCTCCTTCAACAGGATGTTAAATTCAAATTTTAAACAACCACAGCACCTACTTCCTTGGACCACTTCTAAGTGGTGAAGAGCGCTGACTCAAACAGTTTTCCATTTAAATAACACAGTTTTTCCTGACAGAAACCAGCATTCAGGAATGTTTTAGCTCAAGGGCCACTTTTGCTTTTCTATTCCAGTTATGTCAATGCTACAGCATCTGAAGCAGTTGTTACAAGTAACCCAAACAGCTGTCAGCATCTGTCTCTTCATCACTCCCTACCAGAATGCCTTTTAAATAGTACTCAGAGTAAGATCTAGAAGCAGCGTTCAGCAGCGAAGTGCGATACAGGTAGAGAACACACATACAAATCCCACTTTGTGCTGTGTGTCTCCAACAAATAAATTTTGTCTTTAGCATAGAAACTAAACTTTCCCTGAGTAAGAATACGTTCACTTCATAACAACACTGATGAGGAGTATATTTTGTCCTTCCTTTCAAGCATCCAGAATTTGCCATTGGTTGAGTAGATATAATGAGTTACAGCTATTAATAGTAATTCCTAAGTAATTACCCTAAAGGAATGTAAATAGTTTCAGTTTAGATTATCATGTTGCTCTGCTCATTAAAATGCAGATACAATATACAAAGGACCTTAATTTTCAGGCATTAGATTCAGTAAAAAATAAAATAATAAAAATGTTTTTCCCTCCTTTAACCGTAAAAAAAAAAATTAGGAGACTGTATCTTCTGTTAAAGTTACAACAAAATTCCACCCTCAATTTAAATTATTTAAGTACATATATAGATTATACCATATTTTTAAGTGCTTTTAAGAGATCTTACGGTTATCAGGCCCACCATGAAACAGTTATCTTTTTAAAGCAACTTAAAAACGTGATGTCTCAAATATCTGAAAAGATCACTCAAAGATCTGAGTGGCTGAAAGGATGAGAACATTAAAATTGCACTTATTTTGCTACCTGCTCCTGCATCACCAATAGCACAGCTTCGTCTGCGATCGAGGACACAATATTCTGCATCACTTTATCCTCCTATTCTTCCTATTTGCTCTTACCTGTTAGCAGAGATGGCATTAAAACATGCATGTGAGATTTCTTAAGTTCCTCCTCTACCTCCCCAGCTCTCCAGAATCACACCCGTATGTGCAACCGTTAGACTGTGATTTCACTGTCTAATATCCTCCTCCCAGAAAAGACCTTGAGCCTTAGATTTTAGGTGAAAGAAGATCGTAATCAGTTTCAGATCTTTTTTTCATTTTTGTTTTCGCACACCTCACTAACATGTATGATATATTATTATGCTGAAATACGTACTCCTAATCAAATAGGACAAATAGCGCTGCGCACTGGCACTCGGCCACTCCAGGTTTCCATACTTGCTGGCAACAGTGAAGACAATCAAAAATCAATTCTATTTGAAACTGCATATATTTTGGTTTTCTTTCCTAAATGATCCTGGAGGGGATACGGGGGGATTCTATATTCTGGTTCCTACTGAAGTGATGAATATTTCAATTTAGTAAACATTTAGCATATTGTCCAGAAAGAAATTTCTCCAAGACTACTGGCTATAACCACAGCTCTTCTGAGTGCTGTCAATAGACATGCGGATGGAAACATTCTGTAGATCCTGCTACTCTCCTGAATCATTTACTACCTTTCTACTTTGTAAATGTGAGAACCATAATCCTACGTATAACCTTCACCTATTGATCTGAAGACTTAGCAAGAGAACTACTAGTTTCTCCTCTAATTGCTGCTGAATTATGCAGTGCTTTTCAATGCAGGCCCTTGTAGAAACATTCCAAATCAACATTTCAGCAATAAAATCTTCTACCAATAGTTCCTGCATGACAAAACAAGCAATGTCTACCCATGGACAGAAGAGCACTTCATTCCTGGAAGGCTGCTCTGGTGCCAGCCTTTCTGCGGTAACAGGAAAGGTCTGGATACCCGCTCCCCATGACGTGCTGAAAACAGATTCTCAGCCTTTAAATGTGTTAATACACACATACATTTTTTTGACATTAGTAAAGCAGTCACAGCAACTTTTACAAATGTACTTGTCACATTGCAAAAGCATCTTTATAAGACAGCAACTAGCAAAACAAGTGTAATGAACGTATTTATGTCTGTCTTTATTTACAAGCAGCAAAAGGAACCTGACATTTCTAGAAAAATCCAGCGTTACTACAAAGAAAAAGTATTCTAATCATTTCAACAGTCTCATCTGCTGTGCACTAGACAACAGGCAGCACTGTATGAATGTACAGCTCCCCAGAATACTCCCGAGGCTGTGACAGGCACTGGCAAGTCCCCCGTTGGACATAAACCAGGCTGTTGTCTGAGAATCCAGCTAATGAACTCTCATGGCTGTTTTTTTTTTTAACCACTGGAATCTAGTTAGCATCTAGGCTCGAATGCCACGGTCGTCAGCCACATTCCTGTGGTAGAAACTCTCCTGAAGCTGGGAGACAGGGCTTGACTGCCCGCCTGACCTGCTTCCTCACATTGCCTGGGTAATTTAAACCAAATTTTCCCCAGAACAGGTTTCTGAGATACAGTTAAACTCCTCGGTGAACCTGATGGATACAAGCAACAAGCACACAGTGACACATAACAGCGTTACCAAGCATCTGAGAACATGGTGTTAATTTTTAGATGGAAGGAAGGAGCTCAGAAAAGCACTGGCCAGAGGAAAACGAAGAGCTTCCCAAACACAGAGCTCTTCTTGGACTTCCCTTTGCAATGAATGTCCTTAGAGAGTAGAATGCTTCTTTATATTGATGAAAGCAGGATTTTCCATGAAGCACTAAACTCCTGCGGCAGAAAGATGTTCTTTTAACGAAGTTAAAAATGGCTGAAGAAAGCAAATCACTCAGCTCCTCTCCCTTTATAGATTTCTGTTCCCAATCGTCCTCCTTCGGGGACTGTGGAGACCTGCCAGCTAATTTTGTGGACAGGATGGCTTCTAGGCTTGCCTCTGATCTGCAGATGATGTTATTATTTCTTCATAATTGTTTACTGTATAAAGTCAACATCTTTCTCTCCAGAGGGAGATTTGCTCAGAGTCACTCATAAGCGCCTTTTAGCTCGCAGTTGTGGGCCTGCTGTGGTCTTGACAACATACTCATGTCAAGGTTAATGTCATGTCAAGGCCCTATTAGTGGCTCCTCTCCTTGTGTGGTTATTCTTTCAACTGTAAGAATATTAATGCAATTTAAAGTTACTTCTAGAGCATTCTTGGCTGGCCTTTAGGGTTATTGCAATTACATGGACAGAAGTTTCAAGGTTTCCGAGAGTACTGTGGGAGTAATTGCAATTGTGGGGAAAAATTAGGTTTCGGTTCGTGCTCTGAAAGCACAGAACTGAAAGCAATCACCTCCACAGTCAGTCCTGGCTGAGAGACGGACTCTGCCCATGACCTCTGTCGTGCCACCTGAGTTTCATATCAGAACTTTCCCATTGCATCCCCATCTGTAAAAGCAAGATAATGCTTTTTATCAACTTCATGGGGATTTTATAATTCAATGTTCATGAAGAGAACAGAACTGCAAGCCTTTCTGTACTGCTGCTAAATGCAAAACTTCCCTAAATCCTGGAGAAGAGAGTCCCAACACAGAACCCTCAGACCACACCAAGAGAGAAGACACAGCTCTTCTTCTTTTATTACAAAGTGAATAATTTAAGAATATTCTTGCTCACTGTCTTGAAACCATCCTTCATATGTCCCTGGGCAGAGCTGGAGGCAGCAAGGTTTGCATGTCAACAGCTGTTTTTGTTATCTGGTTCAGTAACAGCGAGGGCAGCGAAGCACCCGATGGTGCTGGTGCCCTGGGCAGGAGGCTCCTCGCCGTGCTGTTCCACTGTAACAGAGTCAGGCTTATGTAACTGATTAAATAAAAAAATAAATCAATCTCTATTCTTTGTCTTACATTTATGATCTTACAAGTGCACCCGTTGCGCATTACTCGTGCTGCTTCACGGCCTGACTTGGACTTGGTCAGATTTATTCTCACGCGGTCTCCCCGCTACCCCCAGGGCAACTGCTGGTCACAGCGTTCCCTATATTCAAAAGAACCAAAATGCTATATTCTCCTTGAAAAACATTTGGACGCTCTAATTGTCTCCCTAGGTTTCTATGACAACCACAGCAACATAAACAGCCTTGCTGGCAGCCACAGGAGGCTGAAATCTCTGCTCTCTCCCCTCCCCACCCCTCCCCAGAACTCCTCAATGTAGAACATACCGTAACCGAATAAATATCATTAACAATAAACATAGAGACGGTGTCTAGTACACCAGGCTGGCACTGGGGAAACTTCTCGCAAATAAAAATACGTTACAGCATTTTATAACAACAGTCAAAACATTGCCTGCTACATCAGTGTTACCGAAGCACCTTGGGATCAACTATGAAGAACAGTGCAAAGCTATAAATGTGTAAATAGGAGGGTTTTCTATGTCAGCTTGTGCTGCTGCAGAAAGGTTTAAAAAAAAATATGACAAGGCCTTCTCTGTTGGTGCCTCTCAGCACCTCTCACCTCGCCGGTAGGTTACACGCCAGGAATTGATAAGCTCCCAAGGGAGCGTCAGGCTGGTCGGGGTTATGGTGGCTGCAGAGCTCCGTGGCCGCGCACACATCCTGTGATGCGCCCGCTGGCACCTCGCCATGGCTGCAGCCCCCAGCCTTCCAGCAGGAAAATCATAAACAAAATGCGGTCGCAGCGGCAGTGAAAAGCTCTGCACGGCACCGTCAACCCGAGCCCAGCAGAAGCCGTTCCTCTGACCCTCCCGCATCAGGCCAAGGTAGCCAGAGCTGCTGCTTTTGCTAATGCTCAGGCAAACTGAGGTCCACCAAATCCCAGACAAATAGCTCAGCTCTTCCTTCTCTCCTGAGCAGGATTAATGGCAAAATAAACTGGCCGTACAAGGCCAGTGTAACTCTGGAGGTTTCAAGCCATTTAAACCCACTCAGCCAATACTGGATGGCACGAAGCCACCAGAATACACAGGAGCTGCAAGGAGGCTGCATGTGATAACTATGGTTATCAGATGTCCATAGATCACGAGATCATCTTTCAAAATGTTAAACCAGTTTCTGATCATAAAAATGCCATGTATTTTGAAAATCACTGCCACTGTACATCCAGCATGTGACAAAGTAACTTCGTGAAACAGAGAGATGCAATTTCAGGCATCAACACAGAGGTAATTTCTTCCCCAGTGCTGTTAGTTTGTCTCAGGCACTTGTTCTCCCTGTGCTGCCAGAAAGACAGACGATTCCTGCTGTTCTGAGACACAACTGGGGATGTAACTACGCCGTTCCCGCTGCAGCAATCTTCTCACTCAGAGAGGAAATCCTATGGCTTTGTGGGACCAATTTGAGACTCAGACTCAGGATTTGAGGAAGGAGAGCTGGGGAGGTACGTGAATGTGAAGTCAAAATCTATGGGGACTCCATCTGGACCAGTATGCAGAAACACACGTATGTGGGAAGAGGAGGAAGAGGAGGTGAAACACTTGCCTGTCCCACAGGGCTCGGAAGGCACAGAAGGTGCCACCTGACATTTCCCAGCATGAAGGACTGGATTTTAGAAAACTGCCTGATTACACAGACCAGGTGGAGGTGAGATTAGAAATTAATGAAATAAGCACTAAAAATGGGGATGAACTTACAATCTTTGGAAAAAGAAATGTGGGTATTTCATTGGTTTTCTTTCTTAAGGCAGGACTTTCACTCTAGTGACTACCAATATAACAAATTTAAAATTGTTTCATTTTCTCTTGAAAGATTTTGAACAGGGTCCTTATGCTACGGAATTAGTGTACAATATGGAAATATTGTGTTTTGCAACGTGGAAAGGAAATATTTCTTCTTTCCTCCCTAATTTGCTCCAATAGTCTGTACAGCAGGGAGTGCTATGTGAGAGCGAACCATGAATACAAAAGGATTACTGATGCCCACATTTACTACACGTTATACAATAACACTGCCTAATAAATAGTTTATCTATCAACTGTTCGTAACAAGTTTATGTTTCCATTTATTTCTTCTTACATAATAGTTTGATTTTGCTAACTACAGACATGCTACTTAAAAGTACAGCATACATGAAGTGAATATGAATTTGGAATACAAAGAGAGATCCGTTAGCTAACAAATAAGAGAGCCCAAGTGCTGGTGAGCACACCAGGATATTAGGTAATATGCAAGGTATGTTGTATAACGCGCCATTGAAGATAGTCACAGAACAAGCAAGAGGGATGAGATTTTGTAGTTTTCACAGTTACTTATTAATAAACAGTAATAGCTCTAAAATGATCACATTTCAAATTAGGATTACAAAGAATATAAGCTACCCTCTTCTGCATTTGGAATGAAATGCTAGACGTAACATTCTAACAGTACTGATTCAAAAGCAGGGCAATTTTAGAGTAATTTTAAACTAATGATTTTACAATTAGTAGATACTTTCATACCTTCCAACCTCTGTCCAATATGACTCATTGCCACTAAGCACTCTGTTTTAACTTCTGAGAAATACACAGAAAAGTTAAAAAGCAAAAATAATAACAAAGCCCAAACCACCCCACAAACCTTTGCGTGTTTCCCAGGTACATTTATGGCATGTAGGTGGCATAGATGAATTAACGGCGAGGAGGTTTTATCAGCAGTAATTACACATCTTATCAGCAGCAATTATATAATTCCCTTGTGGCACTGAACCATTCTAAACTCTAACCCGAGCACTAATCACTAATAAAGTATTGATAAAACCCTTACAGGACGTTGTTCCAACTCATAAAGCCATTCCTTACGGATAGTCAATGCTTAAGAAAACTTGAAGATTGCTGTGACTTCACAGGGAATCTCTGTGCTGCTTAAGAAAATGAGGTGTGATGTGTTTTGCAGTTGCATTGTGATTTTTCTATGAACGCACATATTTTTACATCCCAAGTGCAACGTATGGCATGATGCCGCTTTTAAGCACAGGAACACAGAAATCTGTGGCCACAAACCGTGCTTTTGACAATTTGAACTCTTCAGATTTTTATCATTTTAGATTATTCAGCTGAGCAACCCAGTTTCTTTAGTAGGCCAATACTAGAAGTGTGGTTTAATTAAAGCATTTAAAATGAAAATTAATTCATAAGGTTTTAAGTGTATATCTAGGAAATATGTCCATCAAATGAAGACATTGGGGAAAAGTGATTTTCCTAATTGCTAGTGTACTTTTGACATATTTTGTAAGTGGCAGACTGTACTGAACTGGCTGCACACATCAGGGTCAAGGCTTTTATTTAGAACAGTTGTGAGAATGTAATCACACATTTTTGACTAGGCCAAGTTATTTTTTTCTTCCAGAATATCCTAAGAATAACATTTTATGTAAAAGTAAATGCGTTCTCAATAGCTTAAGATACACTGTCAGTAGAGCACGAGACCAGAAAATCTTGAAAAGTGACATACCTGCCCCACGCTGCTTTCATCGTGGAATCTTTATCAACAGGAATGCATGAGGACTCAATGACACTTGATTTATTCAATTTGTAGCAGAGACCACAGTCTGGATCTAACATACATCCATTACAATAACTGAAAGAGAAATAAATAAATACTTAAACTACACTTTATTCATTTGTACATGTCAAAAACAACAGCATCTCCTAATCAATCTTGGGATGCACATAGTCAAGTTGCCATTGCTGGAGACAAGATAATAGAAACTGCCCAAAAACTAATACAGATGGCTTTCACCTTCTTCTGCACCACATTTTGGTAGCCCTTTGCAAATCTCCCAGTGATACCTGATAAGGTTGTAGGGGAATTCATCCATGGAACGAATTTTAATTAAAAAAAAAAAAAAAAGAAAAGATTAGGGTTGAAAAGAAAGAATCATACATCTTACCTAATAACCAAAGTAGGATTTGGGGACATATGGATGTGGGAGTCAGTCTGAGACCACGATACCATCGGTCTCCATGTGGGAACTTGGCTCCTTAGTTCCCATTACTTTCAACGGACAGTGTCAATATGTCAATGGAGCCAATTCACATACAGGATTCTAATGCCCCAAAATACCCTACCTGCCCTTCACCTGCCACTGCAGGGTGTGCAGTGCTCTCGCAGATCATTCCTGTGCATCGCGCTTGCCAGCCAGCGCCGTACAGATAGCTCTGATTTCCTTGGTAGTCTCACAGAGCAAGAGATGCTCACATTTAGGCAAAGTTTCCTCAATGCAATCTTGCAAGTTATTCAAGTGACTAGACGGTAAAACTGTTCTCTGGACTCCGCTGGTTGCACTGATCACGTCCCCAGTGACTACTGGGAGCCTAGAGAGAGGCCAAGTGCCCCAAAGATACTCCACTTAGGTGCCAGTCCAAAACCTGCCCTCAGAACAAACCGAGTGGTATTTGGGCACGTGAGCTAGGAAGGTATTCCAAAACCCTTCATGTAGTGCAAGTTATCCGAAAGCTTCTGGCACAAGCTTCTCTGGATCTTGCAAATGCTCAAGATCGTTGCTACTGTGGTTAAACTACCACGGTGCTTATCTTCCACAGAAGCCACCTCAGATTCGGAGATATATTCTCACCAGTAAAGCCCCTGATATATTCTAAGGGATAACTTTAGGAGCTAAAAATAGGAAAATGAAAAGCTGTAAACCATGGAGTAATTCTGGAAATTTGAAATCAAAATTAAACTTCGCAATGTAACATCTGGAAACGTATAATTCAGGTGACGAAAACAGCTTCAACATATATCCCTGTAACAACAAAACCAAGGAAATAATCTTTTCTGACTGTGTATATTTATCATAACAATGACTTAGTGAATGAAAAAATAATCTGCTTAAACTACTATACCATTTTGAGAAAAAGTAAAAGTAACTGTATAACAAAGTCCCAAGAAACTAAATCAGTAAAGCAGATTATATGGATTTAAAAAGTCTGAAAGTATGTGCTTAAAATCTACTCATTCAAACATTCCTTACTATGGTGTTTCTAAGAGAGTTTGATAAGGTCAATTCATATGGTAGCTGGCAAAAAAGAGGGCTGGGAAAATGTTAAAAACAATGTATTCATCTGCATTTTCCTCCTCACAAGTTTCAGAAATCTGTCCTCTTTGTTATCGTGTGCCTTCTGAATAGTCAAATTACTGCAGAACTTTCATGTTGTCTACTTTTTAGAAAATAAATCTATTTTAAGTACACCCTCCTCTTGCTTAACTGATAGGTCAAATTCAGGTTTGAACAGCTTTTCATTTTTTTATATTAGGAAAGGTGCATTAAATGAGCTCTTTAAATAGAGATATAAACGGCAGAAAACACTGTTACGATGGAGATGAAACAAAACTTTCAGGTAGAAGTCAATCACCTAACTGTAGTAAACATTTCTTCTCTTGCAAAGATAAACAAGAAAATGATACCTCTGCCATTATCAATTATGAAAGGACAATTCCAATATTACATTAGCGAGACTTAGTTATAATTTTGTTAATCAATATTAGGATGGCAATGGGCAGGAACCAAAACAGTTGACAGGAACAGAAGACTGCAGAAGAATAAAAATATTTTTATAAATCACAAGTGTGTTGAAGTATGTAGTAATAATATTAAAAATAACTGAAAAAAATATAGCATCTTCTAGTGAAAAGAACTCAATGATATCAAACAGGATGCTGGTCTATGATTTTCGAATTGTGAGATATCTTCCACTCAAATCACGTTGTATTTCAAAGTACCTTTTAAACCATGAATTCCTAAAAAGACGCAGGGTGGTAGCACATCCAGCATGGCAGCCTGGCACAGAAAGCAGACATTTCCAAATACTACATGTTACCAAGTGCAGCGGTGGATTTTTAAGTCAACTATATGCAAATTATATTCACGTGCAAAATTTAACACATTAAAGTGGTGGTTAGGCAACAATTCTTTTTGGAAAATTTCAGGATTCAAGGTTTCTCTAGATTTGTTCTTTTCAGGTTTTACTTCAAGCAGAAATATCGTCAAATACCCAACACCAGCCAGAACATCAGCAGGACACAGGAATGCAGGGGAATGACAACCAGACACAGGGATGACTGTCGTCTTTACAGTGTTGCCAGCAGAGGACAGGATGGGGACTGAAAGCCTCATCATTTCCTTCAATGTCCGCGCAAAAATCGATGCACAAGATGAATGACAGAACTGAACCGTGCATTGCCTCTTCTGTCCCACTGACCTTGCTCTATGGATAACTCCCCATAACCTCATATGGTGTTGGGTATCAGTAATTGGTCAATCAGGGAGCAGAAGGCATCTTATTTATTCCTCCCTCACCCTCCAGCAGTCCAGAAAAAACTCGAGAAATTTGATTATCGATTCCAGTGTCTGCCTATGTGGCTGTTAATGCATCTTTTCCTCGGGCTTTATTGGGTACGCACAACCGTGTCTTTCAGTTGGCATTCAACATAATAAAGGCTGCTGGATCTCATGTCATGCCAAATGCCAGAGATTATAGTAACTCTTAACAGTTTAAATAATTTAAAATTATTATTTCCCCACAGCTTTTCTGAAGCTTGTCTTACAGGTTGAAAAGTTAAATAACAAATATTTAAAGACCCTTTACCTTTGGGTCAGGATCTTCTGCCCTCACCTATAGAGCGAGTTCGTACAATCGGGCTTTGACTTCAGGTTTTAGGGACAAGGCCAATTTGTGTCAGAGGAAACCCAGAAACTCAATATACAAGACTTAAAGCCCTTCCAAATCTAACTCCCAGCAGACTTAGGGTAGGCGGTTGCTGTTCAGAGCATCAAGCATTCTTCTGTGCCCCGTTTCATCACTGATATAAAGTGTTTATGTTGACTATGATGAGGCAGACAGGAATTGCTTTTTCCAAGATGAAGGTTGATGCTTTTTCCTCCAAAATCCCAAAATATACACATTACAACTGTTTCGTAACACAGTAAAGGAATCTGTATCGGTTAACAAAGACTAATGATCATTGAAGATGCAGCATGAAATAAAAAAAGGAAGATTTTTTTTTTTAAAGAAGCAATTTAAAAGCAACAAAAAAAATCAAGGGCTGAGGCTGTTTGAATTTCTCTCTCAAAAAATGGAAATAAAATATATAGTACTTTCAGTCTTATGCTCTTCACTCTAGCCCCATTACTATTTGCTAAACACAAATATTTAAGTAATTTGAAATTGAGCACATATTCTTACATATATGCTCATAGTGATGTAAATAAATTAGGACATACAATATACCAGGAAAATAAATGCACAATATTTTTGTGTTGCATGTTGACATGTAGCCATCTACTACAGATCTCCCTGCTCTCAAACATACCTTCTTATCAGCACAGATCTATTTAAATATATGTCAGAGAATAAAATCGTAAAAATACTTCTTCAAATCTACACCACAGGAACAGTTATGGCCTTGAAAGCCCTATACAAGAACACTCCAGCATGTTTATGTTAAGAAAGGAATTTGCATCCAATTATAAATGGGAGCTATGTTTCCTGTACTTTATCATGGAATATTTATATCCGTGCCAGGGTTATGAGCTCGTGCCTTGGAAACAGGTTCCTCTGTGAAGAGCCAGTCGAAAATTCCCAGGCAAGATGTTTCTCAATCAGAGACTGACAACTCATCAAGATTGAAATACTTGAGAGAGATGATTTGATTTTGATGAAACCAGGCAGCATTACAGCAGAAATGTTTTACGATGTGCCTGGTTCCCTCTCTGCTTACCAGCTGGGCTCCTAGGCAACCCAACAAGAAGGCAAGCGCCTAGACTTCAGATGCTTCAGCCTATGTAGCAGAATAACAATAAACAGGAATGTGAGGTTCCAGAAGTCCAAAGATGCCTAGCTTCTTTGCAGATCAATGGCATGAAGTCTACAAAAGCCTCAGTAGCTTGGCCCCTCAGTTTATTGGGAACTGCCATGGAATGGGATTTCAGGGTTCCTGCCTCATTGTCAGACCATGCTTACTGACAAGCTGACGGACTGCTAGGAGACCAGATATCCCCAAACCTGCAATTCCCAACTCCGATTCTGCCAACTCAGTTGAGGCTTCCATGCTCTTATGTCCTCTTCATCTGACCAAATGGGAATATCTAGCAAGCCTGACAGCACTAACTTGAAGGTCCCTTGCTAGCCATTTCTTGCCAGCCTGAGCACCACCAGCTTTCATGATGCTGTGCTCTGGAGCAGCCTGCCCGATTAACTGTTCCTGAGGTTACAGGTTGATCCCAAAGATCACAATTCCTTCCCCCATCACAGAGAATTTAAAGTATATACACGAATTATTAATTGGCTGTGTACATTTTTCTTGATACGAAAATTACTGTGTGTTTTCTACTGAATTGTAGTTTACTAGCCTCCAGTGCAGTCTCTAAAAAGCCTGAATAAAATCTCTGACCTGCTTAAAGTGACCCTCCAGATCACAGAATCAGAATAGTTTGGGTTGTTAGGGACCTTCAAAGTTCATCTAGTCCAACCTCCCCTGCAATGAGCAGGGACATCTTCAATTAGATCAGGTTGCTCAGAGCCCCATCCAATCCAACCTTGAATGCTTCCAGGGACGGGGCATCTATCACCTCTCTGGGCAACCTGTGCCAGTGTTTCACCACCCTCATGATAAAAAAATGTCTTCCTTACATCTAGTCTAAATCTACTCTATTTCAGTTTAAAGCCATTACCCCTTGTCCTATTACAACAGGTCCTGCTAAAAAGTTTGTCCCCATCTTTCCTGTAGGTCCCCTTTAAGTACTGAAAGGCCACAATAAGGTCTCTTCCCTTGTCCACTGATGTAGTCACTCCATCACAGAAGGCCACTAGGTTCATCAGGCAGGACTTGCCCCTGGTGAAGCCATGCTGGCTGCTTCGAATCACCTCCCTGTCTTCCATGTGCCTTAGCATAGCTTCTAGGAGGATCTGTTCCATGATCTTCCCAGGCACAGAGGTGAGGCTGACAGGTCAGTAGTTCCCAGGGTCCTCCTTTCTACCCCTTTTAAAAATCGGTGCAATGTTTCCCCTTTTCGTCACCAGGGACTTCATCTGACTGCCATGACTTTTCAAATATCATGGAGAGTGGCTTGGCAACTACATCAGCCAATTCCCTTGGGACTCTGGGATGCACCTTGTTAGGTCCCATAGACTTCTGTATGTTCAGGTTCCTCAGGTGGTCACAAACCTGATCTTCTCTTAAGTGGGAGGGACTTTGCTCCCCTAGTCCCTGTCTTGCAGTCCATCCACTCAAGAGGTGTGGGAAGAGAAGTTGCCAGTGAAGACTGAGGCAAAAAAGTTGTTGTGTCCCTCAGCCTTCTCCTTGTCTGTTGTTACCAGTTTGCCATTCTTGCTCATCAGGGAGCATACACTTTCTTTGACCTTCCTTTTATGGTTGACATACCTGTAGAAGCCCTTCTTATTATTCTTTGAGTCCCTTGCCAAGTTCAGCTCCAGCTGCACCCTGGCCTTCCTACCCCCATCCCTACAGAACCCTATACCCTTCCCAGGATACCTGTCCCTGCTTCTGCTGCCTGTGCAGTTCCTTCTTGCCTTTTAGTTTGACCATCAGGCCTTAACTCAGCCATGCCGATCTCTTCCCTTCCTTTCCTGATTTCTTACACCTGGGGATCAGGAGCTCTTGTGCTCTATGGAAAGCGTCCTTAAAGATCTGCCAGCTCTATTCTGCCCTCTTGTCCCTGAGGGCAGTTTCCCAGGGGGTCCTATTGACTAACTCCCTGAACAGCTGGAAGTTTGCTTTCCTAAAATTCAAATACCAATGAAAAGTTCGCAATTGCTTCTTCCCCTGCTTTTACCCCACTGCTTAGAGTACTCCATACTTACATACAGTTTGTCATTATATTTTGTGCTTTAAATTCATAAAATGACCTTGTAAGTAACGACTTTTCTACAATTCTCATGAGTCTCTTAATTTGAGCTGCAAATTGTACCTTGCCACTTTTTGTTGAGTGACTTAACAGTAAAAGATCTTTGCCCAGTGTCCTTGCTCTGCAAGTGCTGTTTCTCCTTTTGTCAGATTATTTTGTCTTTTTCAAGCTGAACTTCAATTTCTGAATTGTTCATTTCAAAACGCTTAATCAATTCTCACTTTTGCCACATTTTAAGAAGTTTTTCGTTTTGTCTTCCATAATCTGTTATCCAATTATAAAACTATATTAATGTGTTACTATCATCTAGTTACAGAAATACGAGCTGAGCTTGATAATATATTACGGAATGTCTAGTTCTTTTCTAGAACCTAACACCTGATTTCATAATATTCTACTACATGGGTAGCATGAACAGCCTCTTAAGAGTATCAAAAAGTCCACAAATACTGGTGTTTCTTGGGGATGGACACTTTCTTCTTGTTTTGCATTCATCAGCCTTCACTGAGCATACGTTGCACAATCAGCCTTTGTATGTGAAGAACTATCTATATGTGAAAATCTGATACACTCACAACATGCAAGACATTTTGCTCATGCCCTGTCCTCTCCACAGAATAAATGACACTGCTGTGAGCTTGTTGAATCCACTGCTCCTGCTCTGCAAGATGCAAATATTCATATTGCTGAAAAAGTTTTTCCTCATAGAACTTCAGGAACAATAAAAAAACAGCCCAGGCAGGAAAGCCTTGATGTAGGGACAGGAGGGTCTTGCAGTATCTACTGAGGATTAGCACATACCACCCAAAGAGAACATAAGCTGCAAATCACCGCAGGCTGGAAAGGAATGTCACTTTGACCGTGCTGCTTTCTACTCCTTCCAGCTTGCTGTTTGCCATACTGGAGACAGGATCCTAGGCCAGGTGGATCTTTCATCCTACCTGGTATGCCCTCAGGTTTACTCTTTGCGCTCAAGATTGATTATGGACACAGTCCTCTACCTCCCTTAGCATGTGGTATAGTTGCTTTCCAGCTCCTTATAGAAAAACAATAGACTGAAATCAAGCTTTCCTTGCTTCTGTGCTTGTATTCATCTGTCTACAACCAGAAAATGCCTCTTGCTCCAGCCCCAGCTGAAAGAAAATGGCCAAGATAGCTGAGCTGAGCACCACCAGTCAAGGGCATGCGTATCCAACTGGACTCAAGAAAGGACACAGCAACTGATGAATCCAAACAAGAGGAACAGCCATGATATTTAACTCAATAAAAATATAAGGACTTTTGGACAAATAGTGCAGTAGATTTATCAGCGCTCTTGACAGATGAGTGCACATTGGTGCACTAGGGGTTTTTTTGGTAAATGGCTTACTTCATTTTTAAATACAAACTCATTTCAGTTAGGTACTAGGACCTTGTTTAAAACTGCCTGATGCTTATGTCTGAGGTCTTATGCTGAGGCACATGCTTCACTGCACCTCAGGCATGAAATCAAGCACTTCATTATACTTCTAATGATTCACGTGTTCCTTCCAAAAGCTAACCACTAAAATCTGATTAAGTATCACTGGCCAAGAATATAGGGGATGCTTTAAGTAATTAAAATGCACGGTAACTACAAGATACTACTCCAAGCTGTCCTATCTGGGACACAGAAAATGCAGTACTTAATGAAGAATGAGAAAAACCCACTTGGACCTCAAGAGCATTTTCCTGCTATTATAGGAGACCAAAGGCAGAAGTTTATTTGCTGAGGTCTACTGGCAGTCCAGTAGGTAACACGTATCCACTCAGTGATGTTCAAAAGGAAAAGCTACCATTTATAATCACAGTACTCGTAAGCTAGCTGCAGTTCTGTAATTTACCACACAGCTATTCCAACAGATCTAAATCGCAGTTACATTCAAGTATGATCAACCCTTCCTCATCTTCAAATCAGGCTCCTGCTCCATCTAGTTCAGGGACTGCTCTTCAGTGACTCCTTCCCAGGTAAGTTCCAGACCAGTACTCAATCCTTATCCTTCTTGATATGCCAGTCACATATAAATACATTCGCTCTCTTCAAACTTTCCTTAAGCCCTCTTTTCCAAAGATTCACATGTCTCAAATAAGCAACACAATTTATATAAACTCAGAGCAACTGTTTTCATCTTCTTGGTGTTTGCTAGTTCTGCCTTAGACCCGAAGAGGACCCTGATGGCTCACCCATCTTTCCTACCTTCAAAGTCCTATAAAGAAAACCACTCTCTACAAACCCTGCTTTGCTTAAGTCCTCAGATCATCCTGGCTCCACACCACTACTACTATAAGGAGCTTCACAACAGACTGTACTGGAACGCTGACACCACATGCAAAGTGTCCTGATCTATTCGCACACAGGTATCAATTGTCTCTTGTCTTCGATGATCTTTTTTTCTGAATTTATACAGCCCCCAGCACAACGGCTTCTTGATTTATGCCTCGATCTGAGCAACACAGACAATAAATAACAGAAACAACTGACTTACATGTACCTTTATTTTGAGCGTAATGGCAGTTTCCGTAGAATACTTTGCTTTTAAAACTACTCTTGCAAAGAGACCCTACACATACATCCTATACTCCCAGCTTCCGGGCAGACCAGCTACAAGCCTTGTTCAAACTGGATTAAAATCATCCTTGTGTGACTAAAACCTGCAGACCATATAAAGTATAACACCATCACTTCAGAAGATTTTACAAAATAATTCCCTAAGTATTGTTTCAGCTTTTGTTAAACAGCAAAGTCTTAGAAGTATTAGCAGAGATGTGAAGTGTTAATAGGTTACTATATAAATAACACCTTGTTCCCTCAGTAAGGCAGAGTTTGATTCAAAGACAAAGTAAGTGGAAATGTTAACAATGGTTACAGGGTCTGCGTTATGCCCACAGACATTATAATTCAGATAAGTCACTTTTCAGATTTTTGTTTTTAAATTGACGAGAGGAGTTTTTCCTCATTCACATTAATGATGCTTACTACATGGAACTGACATATTCCTTCCTATCCCTTATGATTTTAAATTAAATTACAAGTTTTGATTGATAGGAGCAACATGCCAGCAAATGGAACATTATTACCAAGTGATAAATCCTTGTATTATCTACTTAAAATATTTCCAGACTACGTCGAGGTCATTTTACAGCTCTACAACATAAACCATCTACCAGAATTTTAATTACATTTCATAAAAGCAGGCAAAACACTCATAATTTTCTGAACTTAATCGCAGAAACACATTACTATATTTATTAATGCAATTCTGTTATGAGAATTACAAGTAGCTCAGTCACTTTGACATTAGAAACATAAAATGAGAATCATATTTTAAAAAATACTGGTTCTCTGATACAGTGACAGTATGAAGAATACCGATGTCTAGTTTGCAGATAAATCAGATTGTCAATGAGTTAACAAAATGAAGTACGATAACTAACAGACTTACTGTATGTATCCTAAGGCTATTAAATACAATAAAACCAGTTTCCGTTACTAGGTTAGCTGAGTTTTTTCAAGACTGATCACAGTTACATACTTTTGCTAAATTCATAAAGAAAATATATTTCTGCCTATTAGCTCTTGTGAAATTGCTATGTAAGATTACTAAACATTGGTGCCTTCATCTAAGTGGTGTGTACTTGTACAATGAGCTTCGGCACATTAACCGCATGAGGCTGACTAACTCGAAGATGAACAGCAGAGCCTTTGTGTGCCCCGCACAGCTGGCACCGCCTGTAGCATTTTAATCAAACTCTGAAAACAATCAGTTCAGGAAGGAACCTGAGAAGGTTCTTGTGCACAGGTATCATTTCCCTAGGATACCAAGGTTAACTTAAGCTTAACACAAAAGTTACCATTTTCGTATAGTAACCGAGGTGAAAAATATTGCTTAAGCAGAACAAGTTCACATTATGTCTTCTACAGCTGACCAAGTCCCAAGAAGTGCAGTAAGAGGGACAGACACATGATGAAAGGACATAAAAAGACCAAAAATACAAGGCAACAGGCCAATGGTCATTTTCCAGAGATGGGTGAATATCCCAGAGAAAGGCAGAGTGGGATAGTCACACCTTTGATTCTTTAAAGACTGGGAAAAGGCAGTAGGGTAACTAGTGTCCATGCCCTAACCTTGGCCTCCTTCCAGAAGCTGCCTCCTTTACTGACAAGTCCCCAGTAAAACAAGGAACATGTTTATAGATTTTTGAGTAGTCAGAATAATAATAACAATGGCTAACTTATCTTTTAATTTTTAGGATTAAAAGTTTTGGGACGATACTCTTTTGTACTCCTAAATTTACCTCTGAGCTTCTCTGTGGCCTCGATGATAAGTAACAGATTACAGCTGCTGAAGAGATTACGATCAAAGAAGAGAAGTGGTCCCACTACAAACATCTACACAACCTTACACGGGTTGAGTGTGAAAGTGGAGTTTAAGGATGGCACAGAGACGGGCATTCACCTTGCCTTTCCTCAGTGAGACACCCACCCACTTCCACCTGGGAGGAGGCAAGGAGAATCTCAGCGTTCAGGCTGTCCTGCTGGGTTTGTGTTGTTTCCATGATGGCCATGTGAATGAGGATTATATTCAATTTTTTTTCACTGATTTATGGATTATTTTTTGGCTGTTGACCAACTACGATATTATATGTCCCTACATCAAATGAAAATATTTTACTCGATATTTGCAGCCTATCTTACTGGTTTGTTTTCTGCAAGCACGTACAGGCAGCCTGTATCTCTCTCTGCACGGCACAGCTCTTTCAGAACGTAGCATTGAAGGTGCTTTTTTCAATCAGGACAGTGACTGTGTTCTTTATCTGCTACTCTGTTCTATCATCATTGTTATTCTAGCAGCAGGAATTAATCTCTGCAGAGGAATACAGATCTGAGGGAACAACAAACAAACAGACTGTTTGTAGTAGCTCTAAGGCTTCCAAAATTGACACCCACACTTACCTAACGGATTTGCAAACATAAAAAGCGTCTTTACTCTGCACGGTATCAGTGAAACTTTTGTCAGCAAAATACACTTTACTGATGATTTTGTAACTTACAAATACATTTTGACAGAGACAAACACAAGTTATATTTCGGAAACCCCCCCATACTCTGAGATGACAAAGCCGCAAACAGATTTACACTCTGACTGAGCGTACCTCACCTCAGAGAAGCACCGCATCACCTTTAGATGAAGGAGACCACAAGGTGCATTTGTGTAGCACACCTATTTAAAAGTGGTTACGGTGGCTACAGGGAGATGGCATTACGTGTTGATTTTCTGAAGTCCTGCTGTCTTTATTTTTCAAAAACTGAGACCTCTTCAAGGCTTGCAAGATACAACACTAAGCAATATGAGACACCAGCAGTTATACTGAAGCAAGCTAAAATATGGATTAAACGGCAAGAGACCACTGCCATTAAATGACTTCATTTTACTTTGATTGGATATCTTATTTGTAATTATTCCTACAGTAATATTTGCTACCCTACATGGCGGCTATCTGCACAGCTCCTTTAATGCCATTAGTCTTAGAGTAGCACAAAAAATACACAAGGCTGACATTATGCAGAGCAGACTTTTATTTCCAAATCCTCAGGCTTGAGAATCTCTTTGACCCAACTCCATAACTGCCGTGGGCAATACCTTCAGGGCCAAAAAGGAGAGAGGCGAGCCCCACAAAAAACAGCCCAGCCTTTAGCTTTCCTTTGGCTTGCAGTCCCCACCTCCTCTTCCTTCCAAGACCATGCATGTTATGCTGAAGTTCTAACCCTAGTGGAATGGTGACGACACCATCTACTTTCTCATTACAAAAACACTTTTTAAAATTTCAGAATTTTTAAATTTTCAGAATTTCAGAAAGCAGGCATGCCCGTATCTTGAACAGCCACTTTTCCACGTTGAATACAAGGTATGCCTGTATGTTATCCCCTCCAGAAATAATTTAGATAAGGGAATAAATTAACGTATGTTCCATATGTGTAGCTACAAGAACTTGGTAGAAAGGCAAGCTGAAACTAAGCTCCTCTGAAGACATCACTGGAGACAAAAATGTTTAAAAAGTTTTTCTTCCCTTGATCCATGCCAAAAGCAAACAATATTTCTTGTCCGAACACACTTGGAATTTTGAGACTTCCTGGTATGGAGTCAGTGGCTGATATCACCTCCCAAAATGGACACTAATATTCATGATGCTGAAGGAATATTCTTCCTCCGGCCGTAGCAAGGTCAGGGTCTAGTGATGTTCTGAAGCATGAAAAATGATATCCCAATTATGGTTTTAGATACACGAGTGTGAAAGTTGTTATTAACCATGTAAATGCCTATTTTTTTTAAACCTTTTAAACAGTGGGTGCAGTAGCCTAAATCTGTGATATGTGGGCAACTGCATCCATTTATTAGTTTCAACTCTCCTGGCTTTTGTGTCTCCTTATCAAAGTATGTTCCAAGACTAAAATAGGAGCAACTAAAGCTTTCTTATACGTTGTTCATTATTTCACATTCCCCTCTACGAGTTCACTTTTATCTGTAAAGAAAGAGAGGTCCTCCTATTTCAAAATATTCCCAAATTAACATATTTCAATTCTTTTATTGCTCTTTTCTAGATCCTTTGAATTTCTATCACATCTGCTTTTCCTCACTTTATGTCAGAAAATTATGACAGATTAAAATATTCCAATACCTCAGGAAACGACATGCCTTTACTAGAACCACCTGCTTTAATTTTTCATGCTTTTGCCCAGAAGCGCACACTGAGCAAGCCGCAGCAAGTCTAAATTCCCTTCCTGACTAGCTGTGGTTAAGTGGAAAATGAAAACCGCGACGGATGATTTTTCATTACTTCTTAAGGTGGACTAGCCGCATTTCTTCTACGCAGATTTTATACTGTTTCAAGTTATATGATCATCCAGCTTCATTAGATAAAAAATAATGAGTTCTGCAAACGGTGCATCTGTGCCCTCCAGACATCCTTTCTAAATAGTTAACTTAAGTCCTAGGCAAAGCCTTCCGATATCCTGCTATTAATGTTATCTTATTCTGAAAGAAAAGCATTTGGAAGCTCTTTCCTGCTTTGCTTCTTTTAACCAGATTACTTGCTGTTTGAAAAATCTGTATAGGCACACCTCAAAAATCACAAACTATAGTTGACTCTGCAGTAGAAAACAACTAAAAATAGAGCTTTTGCATTTAGGGATCCTCATATCTGGTAGTATCTAATGTTGCAGTTATTAACACCTAGTTATACTCTTTTGAAGACCTTCTGTCCCCTTCCCAGGGGGGAAGCTTCAGATCCTCAGAATCTTTCACGTAAGACATGGTGCTGGCGTATGAAAAGCCATGAGCCGTATTTCTAGCCAGTATCGCTAGGAAACTAGAAGTCTCATTTCTTGATATTTATCTCTATTGCAAGCACACATAAAACAGATTTTGAACATAAGTAAGAATTTCTTCAGCTTTTTTATTAGTCTTCACTCAACAGGGAATTTTCTAGTCTGCCAGCTAAATGAACATAAGCGCATTCACATGTGAATAAAAACCGCGAAATACAGAAAATGACACATTCCTAACACCCTAGAAGATACGTTATTTTAAACAATGATTGCACATGAAATTGCCTCCTCTACCCACTATAGAAACAAAGGTCAAAAAATTCACATTCATTTTAATTGTAAATTGGTCTGCAATTATCTGAAGATGATTTCTTTTCCACTCAGGAAAAAAAAAGGCAAAGACAACATCTTCTTGAAGAGTTTACAGCTGTTATACTTGACAAATCTACAAGTAGATTAATGACAGCAAACATTTTTACAGATTACTTTTTAAATATTCCTAACTTTGCGTCCACTATAAATTGCAGCAGGTATGATATAACAAAGGAGATTTCAGCTGTGGAGTTTGCTGCTTAACCACATTATTTAGTCCAAGAAACTCCGATGGATTATTCAGAGCATTTAAACAGAGTCTAATTTTCTCTGTTGACAGAAGTTAGGATTTTAACTTTAATCCAGTTAGTTCCTTGTTCTAGACTTTGTGAATAATTGTCTATTACTCACACTAGGTTGTAAAACGCAGTTAACTGAAAACAATCTTCCAGAAGATTGGATGAATGATCATGAAATCTCACCTGTATTTTGTGCAGGTAGAGTTTTGATGTGAAGGATCTGGTGGATTAAGTGTGATTCTTGGCGAGACCTGAGCTGATAGCAAAAATCCCGAAGCTAGGATAATGAGTGCTACAGCAGTACCTAAAAATACAGATAAAGAACAATGTGATACTTTTCTCCAGAGTACATGAAATAATTTGCTATTGAACTGAACTATGAACTACGCTTGGGAAAGCAAGGCACACGGCATTCGCTAAGGAGCTGTGATGAGAACCTAAGAAAAATACCCTTTGCTACATCCACATCTTGAATTAGATTAGATGTTAAAGTCAAATGCATCAGGTTCAATGTCCAGATATTAAATTAATAGGTTGAGGCTTTTTGTTTCAATATGTGGAATTGAAGACTGCATGAATGAACGGATATATTCTTTTTGGTGTTGAAAATAATGCTGTAAAGGTAATATTTAATAGTGACTTTGAAATCACCACACTTCTTCCCACTCCCACACCCAGACTTGCAGGCTTTCCTATAAAATAGAAAATAGCATCAGCTTTTTCATTGGCTCTGCTTCCCTTTGTGAAACGAGAGAAATTTGACTTTTCATAAAAACACCACCAAAACGCCCACCTGCAATTTCTGATCTCGTTTCAAAGATCACACATAACATCTGCTAGGAAAAAGCCCCCTTCCATCTATTTGCTCCTGTCCCCAACAACAAATTCCTTGTGTACAAGCTGGGCAAAGTGACGAGAGGGAAGACGGCAAAAAAGTGCAACAGGCCATTACTAGAACATAACCCATAGTTCTCCTACCTCATTTGTCACACACACACAATATGCTGTATCATCTTAATGAAAATTTATATACTTCACTACTCATGATACTATTCCAACCATCCCAAACTCAGACTTATAAAACCTTTGCATTTTGCTACTTGACAAGGCATTGAGCTCTATGTTGTATAAAATACCCTGTATACCTATTTCTATACTCACTATTTATGTGGATGTGGCATGTTTTATTTATTATCATGTATAGTCTGATTTAAAAATACAAAACTAGTAATAAAGTTATTCGTTAGGATAGGAACACCTCTCCTCTGAGGACAGGCTGAGAGAGTTGGAGTTGTTCAGCCTGGAGAAGAGAAGGCTCCGGGGAGACCTTATTGTGGCCTTCCAGTACCCGAAGGGGGCCTACTGGAGAGATGGGGAGGGACTCTTTGTCAGGGAGTGGAGCAATAGGACAAGGGGTAATGGTTTTAAACTGAAAGAGGGGAGATTTAGATTAGATACTAGGAAGAAATTCTTTATTCTGAGGGTGGTGAGACACCGGCACAGGTTGCCCAGGGAGGCTGTGGACGCCCCATCCCTGGAAGTGTGCAAGGCCAGGCTGGATGGGGCTTTGAGCAACCTGGTCTAGTGGGAGGTGTCCCTGCCCATGGCAGGGGGGTTGGAAATAGATGATCTTCAAGGTCCCTTCCAACCCAAACTGTTCTATGGTTCTATGATCATGAATTAGTTACTAATGATCTAATAACATTATCTTTACCTTACAAAAACAGACTCTCAAACCACTGAAGCACATCCCAGTTGGAAGACAGCATCCATTAAGTGTGCAGTGATACAGCTTAATGGTTGAAGGCAAATGAAAGATACTGTAATTCAATTCCAAATACTCCTCATCATCTGTTTGCTCTGTAGGTTAGAAGCGTGTAAGTAATCTTCTCAGAAATGCATCTGTGCAAGCCTTTAGAAATGCCTCTACATTAAAAACCTTAACATGTCACTCTGGTAATCTTTAAGAAATTACACATTATCTGTTTTTTATTTTGAGGTTTGGGTTTTTTTGGTGGGTGGAGGGCAGAGGAGAAGTTTTGGCAGTTTCAGGGGTGGGTTTGACAGAGTTTTTGGAGAGAAAAGAGTTTCCTAGCAGGCAAATCCACCAAGTATGTGAAAAACTTTTTTCTGAGATATAAATAATATCTTAAGTACCAAGATTTGTGTAATAAAATTATTCATGAATGCGTCTGTGCAGCAGCCATGGCTAATAGGCATGAATATGCATGAACTGGAGATGATTGGACCACGCATTTACCTGCACCGAGGCAACTAAGACCTTAAACTCAATCATAAACTGTATGGGGAGAAAGCACCTACTTACCATAAAACGTGATTTCAGTTTATTTATACTTGCCTTTGTACTGCTATGGCTAGTAGGTACGCTGGGGTACCTAGGTACCCCAGGTTTTGGGGCAGGCTGGATATTGCACTAGATTTACTGTACTTTCAAAATGCCATAAACCAGACAGCAAATATCTTTAGACAGGGCCTATAACCTTATTCGTATTCATTCTAAATATGCTTTGTCTGTCTTTTAAGCTAACCAAATACAGTACCACTCACTTCCAGTACCTCTGCAAATGTCTTATTTCTTTGGAAAAGTACTGAATATGTAAACTTGGCAAATTAAGTTTATCAAATATTTTTGTTCTGTGGGAAGTTTGTCTATGATGAACAAAACCAAACAACGACAGTACATCACTAGCTAAGATTAAAAAAAAAAAGAAAGGAAATATCCTGAAGAAATTTTAGATTCTCTCTCACAAAAAGAGATACAAATTGTCCAATGACCAAGTGGCACCATGCTTTCAAACTGATAATTTCTGAAGGGGAAAAAGGAAAACACAAATGAAATGGATACTGCACTTGTCAAAATTCCTGCATATTTCCCAATTAAAAGCTTTGAAGAAAGACATTACGTGAAGAAAGAGAGCAAAATAAAGAAATGATGCCAAGATACAAAATGAATGGAAAACTAAGACGAATCAGTAACTGTAGTTAAGAGAACTAAAAAGGTGTGCATTGGTGTTTTTTTGGCAGAAGCAGTTTACTATAATTTTTCTAATGCTTCTGGATCTATATGAACGGCTCAATTTTTCAAAAGTTGCTAATGTTTCGAAAATTATAAAGATAGATTAAATTGAATTTAAAATAGCTCTTTCCCAAATGTTTTCAGAAAGCAGGAAAAGCTGCATGAGTTTACGAAATTAAATTACGGTATGTTGGCTTTTAATGAAAATATTTATGTTACTATCTCTCTCGTGACTATTCTTGTAGGTTATCATCTAACAAACATCAAATCAATTAACCTTTACCAAAAAAATCCCCACAACCTTGCAGCAGCAGGCAAAGCTAGTCTTTGTTTTACGCAATGGGAGACCGGGGCATACCTGGCTTCTCCAAAGACCAGAGAAGAAGCCAGTAATAACTCAGTGTGAAAGCCAATGTCCTTAGAAATGTAAACCGAAGTACAGCACTAAAATCTAAGTTTACCCCATGAGAAAACTCATCATGGAAAACAGATCCATCAGCAGATTTAGCAATTATCGTTTTATTAAACAGCCCTCTTGCTAAGGAAAATACATCACATCCACCACTACCTAAATCAAAGTGACAACCATTACATAAAAAAATTCCAAATAGTACAGAGAGTTGACATATGATTTCAGTACTGTCATTATTTGTATTTTCTTAAGGAGGGGCCGTATGATAAAGAACCGTGCAAGCAATGCAGCATGCATCAAGTGACACTGCAGACTGGCATCTGACCACAGAAGGACCAAGAATATTTTTATCAAACAACCAGAGTCAAAAAGCAAAGAGTTCTGTGATTGTATGAAAAGTCGACGTGGGAATCACACCTATAGAGCTGGGTCCCGATAAGCAATAAAATCCCAAAGGGCTGGACAGGTGTATGAGGTGTCGGGGCCAAATACATAATACTCTATTCCAATAGAATATAAAGGACAGGCAGCAGCCAAGAACCAGAAGTACCAGTTGCAGTGCCAGGAGGGATCCACTTCATGGAAAGACAAGACAACAGGCAAGTATCACAAGGCAGGGTGAGGGGAAGGTATTGAACATGGGGAATGGTACAGAACCGGGTCTTTCCACTCTGAAAGACTTGACTGGAGACATACAAGAACTTATAGGGGAGATGTATTTTAACTCATCTGGAGGTAGACTGTGATAAAAGTAGCGATTTGACATTGTTATTGGTTTGTTTTTTTAAGATGTGAGGAAAGTGCTTTTCCGATCTCCTCTGTCATGAGCACATTTCTGAACTTGGATTGTGAAAAGCTCTTCATAGAATCATAGAACCATAGGGTTGGAAGGGACCTCTGGATATCATCTAGTCCAACCTCCCTGACAGTGCAGGGTCACCTATAGCAGTTTGCACAGGAACACGTCCAGGCGGGTTTTGAATGTCTCCAGAGATGGAGACTCCACCACCTCTCTGGGCAGCCTGTGCCAGGGCTCTGCCACCCTCAAAGGAAAGAAGTTCCTCCTGAAGTTTACGTGGAACTTCCTCTGCTCAAGTTTGTGCCCATTACCTCTGGTCCTGTCCCCGGGGCACCACTGAAAAGAGCCTGGCCCCATCATCCTGACACCCACCCTTTAAGTATTTATAAGTGTTGATAAGATCCCCCCTCAGCCGTCTTTTTTCCAGGCTGAAGAGACCCAAATCCCTCAGCCTTTCTTCATAAGAGAGGTGTTCGAGTCCCCTGATCATCTTGGTAGCCCTTTGCTGCACCCTCTCCAGCAGTTCCCTGTCCTTCTTGGACCGGGGAGCCCAAAACTGGACACAGTACTCCAGGTGCAGCCTCACCAAGGCAGAGTAGAGGGGGAGGATGACATCCCACGACTCTTCTTGATGCACCCCAGGATGCTGTTGGCCTTCTTGGCCACAAGGGCACATTGCTGGCTCATGGTCGTCCTGTTGTCCACCAGGACTCCCAGGTCTCTTTCCACCAAGCTGTTCTCCAGCAGGTCAGCCCCCAACCTGTCCTGGCGCATGGGGTTATTCCTCCCCAGGTGCAGCACCCTACACTTGCCCTTGTTGAATTTCATAAGGTTCCTCTCTGCCCAACTCTCCAGCCTGTCCAGGTCTCTCTGTATGGCGGCACAGCCTTCCGGTGTGTCAGCCACCACCCCCAGCTTTGTGTCATCAGCAAACTTGCTGAGGGTGCACTCTAGCCCCTCATCCAGGTCATTGATGAATATATTGAAGAGGACTGGACCCAGTACTGACCCCTGGGGAACACCACTCGTCACTGACCTCCAACTAGACTCTGTGCCCCTAATCACGACCCTCTGAGCTCTGTCTTTCAACCAGTTATCTATCCACCTTACTGTCCATTCATCTAACCCACTCTTCCTAAGCTTCCCTATGAGGATGCTGTGGGAGACCATGTCGAACGCCTTGCTTAAGTCAAGGTAGACCACATCTACCGCCCTCCCCTCATCTATCCATCCAGTCATGCCATCATAGAAGGCTATCAGATTAGTCAGACATGATTTCCCCTTGGTGAATCCGTGTTGAGTACTTCTGATAGCTTTCTTTTCCTCCACATGCCTTGAGATGACGCCCAGAATGAGCTGTTCCATCATCTTTCCAGGGATGGAGGTGAGGCTGACCAGCCTGTAGCTCCCCGGCTCCTCCTTCTTGCCCTTTTTGAAGACTGGAGTGACATTGGCTTTCCTCCAGTCCTCAGGCACCTTGCCTGTTCTCCAGGACCTTTCAAAGATGATGGAGAGTGGCCCAGCAAGGACTTCCGCCAGCTCCCTCAGCACTCTCGGGTGCATCCCATCGGGGCCCATGGACTTGTGAATATCTAATTGATCCCTCACTCGATCCTCCTCAACCCAAGGGAAGTCTTCTTCTTTCCTGTTACTTCCCCCAAGGCCTGGGACTCCTGAGGGCTGGGCCGAGCAGTAAAGACCGAAGCAAAGAAGGCATTCAGTAACTCCGCCTTCTCCGCATCCTCCGTCACCATGGCTCCTGTCTCATTCAACAGTGGGCCCACAACTGCTCTGGTTTTCCTTTTGCCTCCAATATACTTGTAGAAGCCCTTCCTGTTGAGCTTGACATCCCTGGCCAGGTTTAATTCCAAGGTGGCCTTGGCTTTCCTTGTTTCATCCCTGCACGCCCTGGCAGCATTCTTGTAATCCTCCCAAAGGGTCAGTCCCTTCTTCCACTTATTGTAAACTTCCTCCTTCCACTTGAGCTTTTTCAGAAGCTCCCTGTTCAACCATGCAAGTCTCCTGCGTCCCTTGGCCGATTTCTTGCTCTTAGGGATGCACCAATCCTGAGCTTGGCGGAAGTGGTCTTCAAATACCAACCAGCTCTCTTGAGCCCCTTTGCCTTCCAGAGCCCTAGCCCGCGGGATCTCTCCAAGCAGTTTCTTGAAGAGGTCGAAGTTAGCCCTCCTGAAATCCAAGGCTGTAATTTTACTTCTTGTTGTTTTGTGCGTAGTACCCATGATCCTGAACTCTATCATTTCATGATCACTACAACCTAGGGTGCCCCCAACCTTAAAGTCCTCCACTAGTCCTTCTGTGTTTGTCAGTTCTTCAAGTTTCTCAACCCCAAATCACAATGGTGATACACCAAATGCAGATGTATTATAACTTGGAAATACCAAATTGTCTCCACACTGCATGTTTTCATTTACAAATTTGGGTAACTCCGTATCAAACCAGATGTGACACTGTGCCACCACTGTTCTGCCTATATAAATGCATTCAAATACTGTGAGTGCAGATTAACTCCCATCGCTTGGGAACCGCAAATGGCCAGCGACTTGGCAGGTGGTCCCCCACTCTGCTGTGCTGCGCTAACTGGAGGTTTGGATCCCTGACAGCAACAACAGAACAAAATATGAAGACGTTAAACCCTCCCGGCTAAACACTTACGAACATTATTTCAAGAGGAGCAGGAAGTGTTTCTCTTTTCCAAACCTTGTTCTTGGAAACATCTAAACCTTTCAGACGTTCAGCCAGAGGCAGGTATTGGTCACAGATCACTTCAGCCAGAACAAGCATGTAACGCGGGAGCAGGCAGGGATTTACCGGGTAAAGGGCAGGACATGGCTGAGTGTAGGCAAGACTGCTCACTCTGCCTTCTGCTTCCAAGGGACAGCTTCGCGATGAGTTAGTGTTTCAATATTACAACAAAATGTACAAATCCAAAATTCTGTCTTTTAGTATCTCATACAGGAGACTAACTAAAATGACCTTAGTGCAGGTAAGGTATTTACTGTATGGTATTTCAGACAACCGTGCAAAGAACCGCATTACATTTCTAGAAGTGCTGCAATGGCTATGCAATATGCATAGTTCTTCATAATATGTTCTGAATTCCCGTTAATGAGCCAGAAATTACTTATCACATATGCATACATGAGATTTTACAAAACTGATCAGTTGCGAAGTTCCAAGCATTTGATTCCTTATACTGAAAAAATGCATAAAAAAAGCTAAATAAAAACGTTGTCAAACATGGCTTGAATGAAAAACGGCACCTGAAAAAATAACATGCTAAACCCCTCTTTTTTGAATTAGCCTTTAGCTGTGGTACTGTAGAACTGGTTTTGAAAAGCCATATGGTTTCAGGGAGAAGATGGGGCCAAAACTGTTATTTTAAAAAGGACTACTTTGAAAAAACTAGCACTTGAAATTTTACTTTCATTTTACTAATGTCGTGGTTCTGTTTTACCTCAAGCCAGGACAATTACTAATTATGAGGGAAATACAATACACCAATTAAACACTCACCTGTTAAGCTACCAAGTGTAAGTTTCCGACGACCCATTCTTTCAACGAGCCAGACTCCCACGAGAGTAAAAATGAAGTTTATAAATGCTGTCAGTGCGGCCAGCCAGATTGCAAGCCTGTCGTCCTCGACTCCTGACATCTGCAAAATGGTAGCACTGTAGTACCTGCGAGCGGAGGGAGAGACAAATACGAACACTGCTGATTTCAATTTGGCTCATGTTAGAGTTTCTGATTTTAAATCGAAAAAGATCGTAACAAATACCAAGTGTGACCTCCCGCATAATGCAGCCGCAGACTGACACCCAATTACCCTGGGAAATCAGGCATAACCAAGGCATAACTTGCACTTGACTAAAGTTTTGACTGGCAGACATCAAGAGACGAATTGCCATTCCCTTGGCTGTTTATATTTTCAATGGTCAATCACATTCTGTCAGAAGCAGGGTTTGCATTTTTAATTTAAATAAATCCGGTTTTCAAATCCAGCCGTTGCTTTGTGCACTATCTTTTTTTTTTCCTGCCAAAACATGCAGGATTTTAGCACTCTGAGTACTGTCTAGGGAAAGATAGCTCAAAAATCAAATACGTTTTCACTCCCGCTAAAGGTCATACAGAACTAATCTATGGCATCCAACAAGCGACACTTGCAACCTCCTGGTTTGAGGTTTTGCAGTTTTATTTCACTGCCACTGAAGCGCCCGAAATCTTCTCCATTGTATTACTTTTGTCTTAACCAGCGTACAACTGCA
The DNA here is from genome assembly GCF_028500815.1 of Rissa tridactyla. Classification (NCBI taxonomy): domain Eukaryota; kingdom Metazoa; phylum Chordata; class Aves; order Charadriiformes; family Laridae; genus Rissa; species Rissa tridactyla. The sequence continues at coordinate 202,857,994 of NC_071466.1, forward strand.
TTGAAATGCCCCAGCACCGTGTTGCAGGGATGTGAATCGACACCCAACAGGAGCGTCTGACAGAAGCTTCCACTTCTCTCTAAAACGAATCAACCATTCCACACAAACAGCAACTCATAAATAAATCAACTGAGCAAAATGAAAAGGGGGAAAAAAAAAAGGAAGCCTTCTCCCATTTTTCACAGCAATCAAATGAATACAGATATTGTGTCTACGTTCTCAGGGAGAGCAAAATAAATCTTCAAGAAAACACAGGAGTAGTTTTGTTCATGTTGCAGAAGCGCTTTTCATCTTGTTCTTTTAATTTGTGCTATCTGAAATACTGAATATTCATGCCCTCAAACACCTCGCAGCCTATAGGCTTTCACACAGCAATAACCATCAGAAATGTTAAAGTTCACTTTTGCGTTTTCCTGGTCAAAACGCAGCTTGCTTTAAATGTCCCCCTTTTGTCTTAATGCCCAGATGTGTTATCCTTAGAAATTTTTGTGGCCCACGCTTTTCTATTCTAAGCATAAACCACTTTGTATTTCAAACCAATAATCCAGGATGATCAATATGCTCAACTGACTACTTACAAAAGAGCTCGAGCCGTTTGAGACACTACCAGCCATAAATGATTGTGCCTACAGCTGGATGTTATGGCCCTCCCCTTTGGCTAAGGCAAGTATTTAGATCCTCACAGCTCCCCCGGCTCCTCTTCCCCACCAGTACAGCCACCTGAGGCTCATGGTGCGGCAGGAGAAGACCTCCAGCAGGAAACTGTTGGTATTTATACGCACATGGGTTATGAGCCTGGCTCCATGCTCTGCCTGCTCGTTAGGGACTGCAACACCTCGTCCAGGCTCGTTTTGTCTGAAAGAGCCGCACACTCTGACGTCCCAGCAAAGATGTGAATCTTGGAGAGATGAAGATTCATGAAGCATAGACGTCATCTGAGTTAAAACGCTAATGTTAACGTGTCCTCACTTCTTAAGGCTCTCTCAAATTAAATTGCTAACTGCCTGTCAAAATTTATATCCTACTGCGCTGCTGTAGTCACAAAATCACCCAAATAGTCTCTGATCTCCCAGTACCACCTTTCTTCTTAAGGGTAGGAAAATAACAATAAATGTCAAGTCTCGGCCCACTGACACCTGCTGAAACTCCTATTTACTTCCAACAGACAAGGCTTCAGGAAGCCGTGTTTAACTCCACACATCTAAATCTTCTCAAAATCCAACTCTACTGGGAAGTCAGAAATTGCCAGTTGTCAGCAGCAATGTATAGCATCCTGATCCTGTATGGTTAAAAAAGCAAAGAATAAAGAATCACGTAAAAGCGCGTAGATGTCTACTGCCTGATCTATGCAAACAGGCACCTTCTGCCCCCGACATTCCTTCTGGTTGCAATAGGCAGCCTTGCTTATTGCACCCTCTGGTTATATATTCTCAACTAGCAGCTTACTTTTTATCCATAAATAAACAAGATATTTCATTTCTATGGAAAACAAACCAGGGAAATTTAGATTCTGCAAATCCAAATGCCAAGCTACCAAAGCCTGGGTGCTGGCAGTGACGTTCATGTTTATTATGGCATAGCAATCTAATTTCAAAAATGTAAAAGAACGCTTGCATAGATTATGATAACTACTAAATATATACACTTAAGTTCACCTATTTTAGCATGCCCATTTTTTATACCAACCCGTGCAGCCCTAACTGCCGATTAATCTAACAAGATGACAGGTCTTTATCATTTCTTCCTGACAAGGAAAAAAAAAAACCTATGTGGCAGAAAAAGGTCAAGCTGTGATATTATACAGCCCCAGTGAATACTGCAGGTCCTGCAGGGAATGTAATTTCAGTGACAAAGTTGCGCAGTCCTAGCTTATTTTGTAGAATGTAAAGAAAATGACAAAAGCACGTGTGTATTCTTGGAATTTTTAAGCAAGTACTGTATCTTGGAAAGCAAACAACTACAGACAATTACAAAGCCACACAAAGTGAGTGAGTCAGATATATACAGAAATATTTAAATATTGATAATTTCTGAGGCTGTCAAAGTTATGAAGTTGTTCTACCAAGAGTTGCTGTATGTTAAAAAAAACACCCTGACACATTTCCACATTTTACTCAGACTAATCCTTTGACTATATACCGAAAACGAGCAGTATCGGAGGAACTGAAGGAAGCACACCAAACACTCTCCTCCCTCTTCTCCTTTAAAGCGTCAGTATTTTTTTTAAAGCAATGCCATCCAATGTTTAAAGAAAAGGAGAATCCCCCCCCCGCCCCCCCAAGCAGGTCTTACGGACAATTCCGGATGCACCCGGGTTCCTGGGTTAGCTCATTCGGCAGCAGAGCAGCAGCCCACCGTGCCAGGCTTGGCAGCTGTGTGCCATCACAGCTTTGACTGCCCCCGTCTTTCACGAGGGGCTGCTCCAGCCCACCTGTTCTATCAAGTCTACTCCAACAAAGTTTCTGTCTAAGGGTGTCAGCCTTTTGGGGCAGAATTTGTAATTCTGGTAAAAATAATGAATAAATGTAAGTAACTCAGAAGTACATCTTGGAAACATTTACATTTTTGCTTTTTTTAAAAAAAAAAACAAAACAAAACAACACAACAAACCAGAGTACTCTGGCATTACTTTGCAAGGGTTTGTTAACATTTTCTAGCACAGTACTTCAGGAATCATTGTCCAACTACTCAAACTACTCAGTCCAAGAAAATCAGTCTCTAGAGATAATGAAATCCTCTATCTTTTTTTCTCAACTCAACTGAAATAACGCAAAATGAAGTGGAAAGTAGTGCAATAGCCGAGAAGCTAACGATTACATATTGGAGAAAATCCAAAATGGTGGCAGTTTCAACAGACTTACATGCTCTTTCTGCAACTGTACACAAAGAAAGATCCTCTCCTTCTCCTCTATCAGGTTATTCTACATTACAACTATTGGACTAAGACAGACAAAAGTATTCATAACAAAACATGCTCCACATTCACAAAAGCACGTTTCATTTACACCTTCAACCTGTTTCTCTGCTCCTTTAGGAATTACTAAAGCTTATTCCCACCAAGTTTGATAATTTCCAGCACGGGAACTGCATTAGACGGGTGCTGGCTGGGCCAGGCGTGCAGCGTTACCCAGCCAAGGCACCCAGGGCGCTGCAGTGTCCCTGGCCCCCAGCAGCAGGGCTGCCACACCGGGGGAAACCCAGTCACAACCTTCTCCCGCCTGTAGCCCTGACTGGAGCGACCCGTGCTGCCGAGCATGACAAAGCCTAGTTATTCAAAAAACAGCAACATGTTACAGCATATATACATGTGGAATACGGAATCTTGTCTCCCAGATGACTTTCAAAGTGGGGAAAGGTTCACATGAGAAGCGACAGGTCCACATTTTCAGGTACAGACACTTTCAGGCTGGCCACGGTGCCACCTATCAAGCCAGGCAGCCGCATCACTGTGAGACGATGCCAACACCAACCGGGAAGCTGGACCATTTAGACAGATGCCATCTTGTAAAAAACATCTGAGGGACAAATGCCAATTCAAATTTCATATTGATTCGAACAAAAGTGTCCAACTCAATCTACAAGCCTTCTGTTTCATGTTTCCCTCCTTTCACAAACTATCACATGTCCCTTGTAAAGACAGCCATAGTGTTCTCCAAGACAGCTCATTGACACATGCTTTGAACATATATATTATGACAATGAGAAAAACAGGTTAAGCCATCCTTAACATTTCACCTTTATGTGATAAAAGATACGGCGGTTTTACATGTTGCTAACCTGAATGGCAACAGCAGCAAAAAACCAGCGATGCCATGGCGTGGAATACAGAACCTCCGCTGCACCACAAGGCTGGGCAGTGGCTGGCTTAGCTTGCTGTGTCCCACTCGCTGCAGGTGGAGGAGATGGGGAAAGACCACAGGCTCCTACATACAGCTCCTGAATCATTCCACCTACTCGAAGGCCTGATTTGAATTTGCACATGATATACTTGCTCTGAGAACTGAAAATGAATTTTTATAATAGCACTACTGTTATTAACTGCTTCTAATCCTGCAAATGTACATGTCTTCCTCTTTAGTCTTTTGTTTGTAGCTTAAACACAACAATCATATTGACTCTGAAGATTCAGAGGTGCTCAAGGAACAACACGCGTGAGCCAGGAAACTCCCACTGGAATTACCACTGCTGGAAAAAGGCCAGGCACATCAAGAAACTGCAGTTTAGTGAAAGATGAATTATATAAGCTTGATAACAGATTATAGAGCAAAGCATCCTTATGGAAAGGGCAAGCTTGCATCTGCCTGTCCCACCCATTTACAACTATGTTATGAAAGGAATTTAATCAAGAAAGTTTAAGCTGACACTTTCATCACGAAGCGCCTGCAGAATTACCATGGCTTCACCAATAGATTAAACCGTGGCACCTCGTCTGTGTAGATGAACTCACAGAAACAGCAGGAGAAAGCAAGAGCAGTGCATGGGAAATTAGAAGCCAAAGTACTGGAAATGAAAAGAAGTAGTTAATATACCTGGAAGGAGCCAAAGAGAGCAGATGCTCCAGATGTGGAGGCTCTCCAACAGGAGGGATGCTATGGCCCTGCTAAGCACCATATGAAGCCTGGGGAAGGGAAAGGCACACTGGCAAAGTGCTGTAGATGCAGCAAAGTGAAAATATCCCTTGTTTAGACTTCTTTGAAATAAGGAGTGCAGAGCACTATAGCAGCATTTGATAATATAATTGGAGTGTTGGATAATGTGGTTCAGCTTCCCAGCTTCATGTGTGCACACCACAGTGATAAGGGAGATGTGGTGGTTTCCACTCGCAGAGGTTGCATTCAGAGCAATCACAGACACCAGTTTGAAGACCTGGGCAGTTATGGAAACTCTGCTACTTCCCCGTCTACATCTCTAATCACGTCTGCCTAATCTCTTACCTTGCTTTTTAAACCTCCTGCTCGAGCAGGTGGATTGCACCAGATGACCTTTAGAGCTCCCCTCCAGCCTCAACCAGTCTGTGATTCCGTGAAACACAAATTTGATCGCCTCCTTTCTGAACTCTTATTATATAAATTAGTAATATTAATATCAACAGTAGCACTGATATTATGAAATATCTGAGCATAGATCTACTTTTCAATGGGAATTGCCTTTGCCAGACAAAACTTTGTGATGCTGAATCTCCATGAGCTATGCATAATGGAAATGGAAAGTCACAGTAAGGCTAAGAACTAACCTTATTTTTGACATTAGACATGTAACAAAGTTGATCACAAAAGCTGTAAAAATCCGTTTCATCACTACAATTCAGCATCAGTCCTAGGACTATCACATTAGTCAATCTACGGCCTTTAGATTCCTTAAAAACTTAAAACCTTAAAACGTCAACTGTTAAATTGAAAAAGGGAGTAACGAACAACCTCAACCACCCTCTGAAAGCTCATATAGTGACACACAGGGCAAACCTGCGCAGCCAAACTAGTGCTGTCGGGTCTTGTGCGATCCCCTCCCAATCTCTGCTCTCCTCCAGTCCAGCTGGATTGTAAACTTTTTAGTCACCTTTTCACTTACTTAACTTTTCAGAATTACGCAGACAGCCTCTTGCTTGAAATCGCATGACTTAACTGCCTTCCCCTTTAGCGTGTATACCACCTTCCTTCAATTCGTATTTTGAAAACGTACCTCACGGCCTACACTTGTGCCCTACTGGAGACTGTAGGACCCAAAGCAAGCAGAGGATTAGCCTGCCTCAAGGCTCTGCTCTGCACAAGACTGTTTCAGTGCCGGTCCCTCCTGCAGGACACTCCGCTGTTCTCTAAAACAGTAACAGATGCTATGTTTCCAACATATTAGTAAATCTGATTCTACCTTCTTCCATTTAAAAATCACAGAGAATGTGAACAATGATATTTACACCAAAAAAAAAAAATACGTATATTTAAATATATATGACTCCACATGCAATTAGATACACACACTCAAACTTTGTGGCTAACATTCTGTTAAATGCAATGCATCTTGTTTTACTTCACGTGCTGTAGCAGGGCAGCAGGCAACATTTTGTCATATTTACTGTTGTCTTCCAAAAGATACTTGCCAATAATTTCAATCTATTATAAGACGTTGCTGTTTGTACGTGTCCACAGCATCTCTCGTGGCAGAGATGAGACGTGCCTGTATGACAATGTACAAACAAAAAGTCTTTTATCATCTATCCAGTGGATGTCAATAAGACCCTTCCAGCTCATTAGCTCCTAAGGCAACCAGACTTCAGGTATAAAACAGGACTACTGGGTACACGTACCTTTAGTTTCAGGTTAAGAAGGCAAAATATCTAAGGACTAGATCCTGAAATCTTACTGAAGCCTGCTGATTCATACTGACTCTGCTGCTTTGTAGGATTCCAATTTAAGACAACAGTTGAATGTTCTTTCCCATACTTCTACTTTTGAAGTCCTAAAGAGCTCTCTGAGGAAAAGGCTGATGTATCATCTCAAAAGTCCATACTGGATTTTTTGAAATGAGTGCCTGGGAGGCAAGCCGCGGGAGTGCCACTGTACACTTACCTACGGTAATTATACCTTCAAATTCCCCACTTAGAAGTAATGATGTATGGTGTTATAAATGCTTCCAGCATAGAGTATGCCATTTATTACAACCAGTACATTTTGATAATAAAAAACCTCATCATTTGGTACTGTTTGACAGATAACTCTATACACCCAATAGGTTCTTTGATTCACCACACGTTATCTACGTGCAAGGCACATGAAAAGGTTTTAAGGATTACCATTTAATTAAGAAAATACAGGAATTTTTTTTAGTGTCCAAAGAAAGAGAATAAATTCTATAGCTATTAAGCAAAGTAAGTGTACTGGTGTTTGACAGGGATCAAAAATACCTTTAAAGGCTTAAGATCACCAAGATACACAAGGGAATTCACTTCCCTAAGTTAACGAGATACTGTCACACAGCTATTGGGTCATTTGAAAATACTGTTGCAGTATCTGCTGTGAGATTAGAGAAATTTTTTTTTTTTTTACTTGTTTGCTCTGCAGAAGATACCTCTTTGCAGACAGCCAGAGTGCTTGTCACGCGCAGTCATTTCACCCCTCTGTGTGGGTCCTTCCCAGGTCTCACAAGAAACTATGGGGAGAGGGAATTGTTTTCTTCTTCATAATAGAAAAAATGGTAAAATACAAGGAGAAAGAGGAGTTAGAACTATTACTTAAAATAAAATAAAAAAAATTCAGGCAGAAAAATAACACCAAACTCCTACATAAGTCTGTAACAAAGTGCTCTGTAAATTCAAGGACAGAACCCTGTAGTTAAATTCATTGAAGAAGTAGGTTAAATTTAACTGGAGAGTTAAACTGAAGAGTAACAGGCAGAGATGGAAACTGAATAAAAGCACTGGGAGGAACAAAGTCTTGACCATCCTCCTCCTCTTCCCAAAAGAGAGATGCAGTTTCCAGCACAGAACAAATAGGTTCGAATCCATAACACCCATATGCTTAGCACTGCAACAAAAAGCAAAGTAATGTCAACTTTTTCACCTTGTTTTCAGTGTCTTCACTCAACATATAAGTGCCTAACTCTTCAACAGATCATTTATGAAAGGAAATCACCATCATCCCCTATTTTACAAATGGAGACCACTGAGGCTTTTGGGAAGAGGAGGAAAACCGCCAGCTCTTTGCAGTTATGCACGAGTACTACCTGCGGCAGAACAATGACACTCCAGACTCTCACTGCAGGTAAGTGCTCTCTGCAAATTAGTAAGCATAAAAGCAGGGAAAGAAAATCCCCCAGGCATTTCACAAAACATACCTCATTCAACTATTCATTTATTCTGACAACCTCAGTTTAATTTAAATTATGTTTAATATTCCAGGGCATTCTAGCACTGCAAAGCACTAATGCCTGCCACAAGCTGTCTGGGATCCCAAAAAAACTAAATCAGTCCTCATTAAAATCCACAGACTTGCTAAATGTACATAGCATTAAAAAAAAATAAAACAATCAAGCTAGCCCCTTTGTTTAAGCCAAGGCCAGTGGCAAACAATGGGATGATATACACTACAGTCTCACTGTAAGAACCAGGAGTTGGCAAGCTGGGAGTAATGGGATCTCAAAAAGTAATGAAAAAAATAAAACAGGCTTTTGAACCAAGCTTCTGTGCTAAATATTTATTTATCTTTTGGGAAAAAATGTACTACTTCCAATTTTTGCTTATGTATAATAAAAAGATAACATCACAATTTAACCTCAACTTTTCATCCACGGTTTAGTATCTGAATGGAATCATGCTAAATGTCCCAAACTTCCCTTCCAGGCAGGCCAGAAGGAAAACCATATGTTAATAAATGCATTATGAAGTGTTTTTAAAAAAAGTAATTTCAGTGTTCCTTATAGGATCTGATCTTTCAGTTATGAAAAAAAGAGGATATTTTTCACACACAGCAAGGCAAAGTGTTATTCAGTTTGCACAGCACTTCTTTTCAGATAGTATATCTTCAAAATATTGCACCTCTAACTCTTTTAGTTACCCTCACAGGGTCAGATTCCCCACATACACTCCGTGGTGCTTTACAAAGGACATCTTTGAGTACCCCTGTTGGTGGAGATTCTCGAGAAAACCATTTCACATTTTCTTAGACAGCGCTGAAATAACTGCCCAGATGTACCATATTGTCACCTACCACTGGAGTATCTGAGTTTTGTTTACATTTTTCCTAATTATAAGCATATGACAAATACATATATATTTAAGAATAATAATTTCAATATATGCAAATGGGAACTACGTTAAAAATGTCCATTTAAAAATAGCCCTTTCCATGGCTGAGATACATGACTCAATCCTGAGAGCACTAGCCCTACTGTTCCCCTCAGCAACAAAGTCATTAATATACATACACACATCTTCTTGTAGAAAGACATACGCATCGCACAACTCCTTGTGAGAATGCAGCTAGTTCAGAGTGATTAGATAGGATTACTAGCTCACAAATGATATCTGTAACATTTTCTGCCAGTTCTTCAAAGACCGTGGTACAGAATACACCAGAGATGGTACTCTATCCACACAGAGAAGACAGGTAGTATATATTCATAAGCTGTAGAATATACGTTAAATAAATCAGTCTTACAGCCACAAAGCCCTAATTGGGCCTTTGATGGTGTAATGAAATACAACACAACCTTTACAGATGAGAGAGACCACATTACTGCCCACTCACTCTGCCACTCGTTCCTGATTCCTGCTCACTGAGCCCCATGGTGCTCTGAGCCCCCGTGCCCAGACCAGCTCCTGCCCCTTTTCCTCTGCCCCAGAAGCTCTGTTAGGCTCCTGCTCTCTGATCGTCCTACCATTTCACTCCTTGCATAGAGTAAATTATTTGTCTCCTCATTTCTGAATGCTTCACCTTGCACTCCTGCTAGTCACTTAACAACCTTTTAAAAATGTAATTTAAAAAACAAACAAGACCGTCCCCACCCAAAAAACCCCAACCCAATCCCATCCTTCACTCCTCCAATTCTTGGGTTTTCAGGTAAGGGGGATCCTATGAAAGCTGAGCAGCTAAGCACAGGAGACTAGATTTCAAAAGAAAAATACTTCCTACCAGGAAACCACACTTTATTCTTTTTTTTTTAAATCACTAACTTCACTTACAGACAACACACCACTACGAATCTAAACATTCACAGATTTTTAAATATTCAAACAAGAAAAAAGATCTTTGTAAATCTCTCATATCTGTAACTACTGAAAACGCAGTCTTCCACATACAGAACTTTATTTCCATATTGAAATCATACAAATGATCAAAATAATTTGTCCATGGCATATAAAAACTAGTTAATATTCCAGTGACACTACAAGTATTAATTCATATGTGAAATCTTATTAATATTCTATCCTTTTCAATTTTAATTAGAAGATGTTGCATTAACAATGTTTATCTTGCACAGCTTACCATTTTTAGAGCTCAACCCATGAGAAAGATTGTAATGAATTCTTGCTAAGAATCCACAAAATTGGTCTAAAATAATGAATCGGTCAACTTAGTATCTTCTGATCACCAAGAAAAATTTAACAGAGACATAATAAAGCCTTTGTGTCTATCAAGCTATATATTCATTCATTTTAAGATACTGATTGACCTTCTAATACAGATTTCCTATGAACTTTTAAATCCAAATATTGCCTGTAGATTGTAGATTTTGTAGAAAGCAGTAGAAAGCAATCATTAATTGCTATATCAAGTCTCCTTTCTTAGGTCACTGAACTACACGCTCATGTCCATTTTAAAACCAAGGAAGCCCGCAACTTCCTACTTGTCCCAATGACACAATTATCAAAGCCAAGTACCCAGAGACAGCGCTGCTCTTAAAAATGGCGCTAGACAGCTCAAAACCAACAGCAAATCTGCGACTGTCTTAAAGGCTTTCGGTTTCTTTGGATCAGGTTTAAAATACTTGAACACAACATCCCCATCCCTTCAGAAGAACAAGTGTCAGGCCAGACAATGGGCTACACTTCTGGAAAGGCAAGAAGATGCACAAGGGAAAAACATTAATTTAATCAGAAGTTAGGATGCTGAGACAAATGAGTGTCAAGAAATTCCATCAATGAAAAAAAACAGGAAATATAGAACCAGTAGCAGAATATATTGCTGGGGACATAAGGTTGGACAAAGGACAGCAGAAATTAGAAAGTCAACAGTTAACAACCCAGTGAGGAAAAAAACCTCATCGGCAAGGTCAGCACGGCTGACAAAGGCCTGGCATGGGGTGCAGGATGGCAGCGCCCAAGCACACAGCAACGCAGCCAGGGCAGCGCCACAGAAGCCTCTAACATCACTATCCTGCTAGGGAGGAGGAGCTCTTAAAGCCACCGTGACGACCCTAACACATACTCCCAATGATGCTGGAATAAATGGTGGAAGCCTACTTTAAGAACGTCGCAGCAAATACACATTTTTTTCCTCATTCTGAATTAGTCTATTACAGCACCACACACAAAAAAAAACTTAAATAAAAATAAAAAAATCTATTGGCACCAATCCCACAGTCATTCAGGGAAAACTCCATGATGAGCAATGAGGAATAACAGCATGCATATGTGCATATGAGTACTGCAGTCACTACTGGGCACAATGCCCTTACTAGTAACAATTTTAAGCATATGTCCTATGTAAAAAAAAATAAATAAAAATGTAACTTCCCCAGGCTCAAATGCACAGATGCACCCACATTATCAACAGTCATTTTACGACTGTTTAAAAAACAAACACAAAAGAGTAATGCTGGAGTGACACCATCTGAGCTCATTATTCATGGTGGCAGATGAGATCCTTTTCTGGAGTACAAAAAAGGTTCTGGCAAAATTATCCTAAGTTGACAGCCTCAACTGACCATTCTAAATCTACATTCAGGAATTTATATTTTTAGATGTTTCTGGCACCAAATACGCAGAAATGGCAACTGTTCAGTGTCTTTCAAATTCATGCCACACTCACTTGTGGTGATTTAATTGAGATTTCTAAATCAAATCTCAGGTTTTAATATTCATATAATCAAACATTACGCTTGCAATACATTTCAGGCATACATTGCACATAGACTAGATCTCGGCAGACTTGTATTTTCTCCTTCCTTAGAAAACAAAATTAACTGCACAGCAAACTTAAGTGTGTGCAGTGTGAATATTAATTTGGCGGTGTCTGCTTCTATTACACACAGTCTTTTCTGTTGTCTTTCGTCCCATCTGTTCCAGCAGAAAAATGAAAAAATTACAGCAGACCCAAAGAATTCCTTAGAGCAGTATCACCAATGTACACAGATTTTTTTCCTTTCATGTTCAGGATGGGAAAAAACACAGAAGTAATGTTAACATAGCATACAGATGATAATCAGAAAACCAAAGGGTTTGATGTCTGAGGTTTGAATGATTAATCTACCTGAATGCTACATCTACTGCTGCTTTGGAAATTTCCTCTTCACTTTCAACAGTAAAAATTGCCTGAACAGCCTAGTTCTTTGCCTCTTACCACGAAGTAATTTGCAAGCACACCAAGTATGCATTTCTGCTTTTCTGCCGGTAACTAAACAAAGCATCAATCTAAAGTTCTGATGCTCTACCCTGAGATTCTCAAGTTAGACCTCTTCCTACCCACGTTGCTTCACTCTGTGCCCTCAATGTGCTTTGTAGAGGTTCTCTGCTTACAGCAGAGGTGAAAAGAACTAGATTCTAATTCCCAGTCCAAAAAGTTTAATACAAAAATGTAACACCATCAGCGGGAAAGACCCAGAACAAGCTTTCAGTACCAAATCTAGAGAATCACTTGCACAAGCTGAGCTCCTTTCAACAAGTGTGGCTCCCCTGGCGCACTGGGTGCCCGAATCACCAAGCCCTACTGCACCATAAGGCGACCCTTCTGACTTCTTTTGAGAAAGACCTACCCTAGGTTAGACACCTCACTCTAGAAAGAGATTCATGGCTGAAAATGCAAGAGGCAGCAGGTATCGCCCTGCTCTAGAGGGAGCTATTGCTCCCCTTGCTGTCCTGCAGCAATGGCTTGCTGGTCCTCTGGTCAAGCCACCAACCTTTGGGAATCCCCTTCACAGACACCTCAGTCTACTCATTTTCTATGTGAAGACATCTGGAATTTAACTGAGGAAACTGAATTTACTTGCTTCTCCATGGCTCTAGCTCTTAGCTTGTACTTTCTTAATTGTTATGTGGGTGCAGCTATGTTTCACCACTGCTGCAAAGTTTGTGACTTCTGCGCTGGTGGCCATTCATAAATGCTAAGTAGAATTATCATTACCCTTTGGATGCAATGAGAAAATTAAAGCAGCTACAAAATAGACTTCTAGCAGAGGACTCCAATACGTTTCTAATGTACTGTGAAAAATAAAACCATACTTAGAAAAGCACTGAATGGCTATTTGGGGAACGCATGTTTCAACATAGCCTGCGCAATGAAAGCAAAGCAATGCGTTCTGAACACGCTACCTATTTTAAAGGACAAACACATTACTCTCTTCTTCAATACAAAATGTAGCAATTACACACCACATCAAAATTATTAGAGCTATATAAAGTACTGTGAAGACTAATGTAATAAAGAGTTAAAGGCTAATGTAACAAAGAGTTAGATTCTCTACAGTGCAGAACAGTAGCCTTTTAATCTATGAACCATATGCCAGGCAACAGATTTGTTTGATAATCTCTAGCGTCTCTTATACACTGTATACTTTTATTTGACGGGGAAATTCTGTTCTAAATTTACATAGGCCACTTTTAAAATGTTCTTATATATGACTTAACCACATAGGAGAGAACTTACTGTTTACACAATGTATACAGTTCAGTATTAAGGGTGCATGCCACCCTTTATTGCTGTATGTCATGTATAATATTTACATACACTTTGAATTTAAAATTCAGTGAAGCTGCTAGAAAATACATATAAAACAAACTTTAAGATAAAATTGCATGAAAATTTCTAACACAAAGTCAATAAATAGCTGAAAAGATTCTATGCTAGACATTTTTAAGAGTCCCTTTTGAAACTGCACTTTAACTTCTCTCTGAAATAAACACTGTTACTTGTGAACACCTCGTAGAGGATAGATACAGAACGGCCTTTGTGTTTAATTGCTTCAAACAAATACTTTCCATATCAGCTGTCTGTTTTCCTGTGTTGCCTCTGGGTAAAGATCACTTTCATGTTTATCATTTCCTTGTTGCAACTAATTAAGCTGCCAAGTTTTAAATCCCTGGCAGCTTACACTATTCAGACCAATTATTCTACACTCAAGGACAGCGCAACTACATACAATTTATGTTCTCTGTCCTTCAGAGTTCATCATGTGAACTCAAGGCCAAGATCAAAAATCTAAATTTTAATCCCAGTTCTATGCCTTTGCAACCTTGGAGATGTCCTTTCATTCCTTTGTATTTGTTCCTCCCCTGCAAAAGCTTTTTAAATATTTTTTGCACACTTCTCATGAGAAGATTCGTACATGGATACTTGAAAACAACTGGAAAAGAGAAAGGAAACAAAGGTGGGCGTTGATCAGTTCTAACGCTCACCACATGGAGGTCTGCCTTAGTTTAGGAATACAGCGAACAGCACCAGTGATCTCGAAAAGGGGGAAGTGAGGTTGTTTTACAGGGCAATGAAAATGAAATCTGGATGTTTCTCTTAAATTGTTAAGAAGCTAAAATTGTCTTTCGCTACCTTTCAGTCTCCAATAAGAGAGTACTATCAAGATCATCTTCCACTCCATATGAGGAGCATCTTCTGCAAAGAATGACTGCAGGGACTGGCTCTGTTTTGACGATAACACATGACAATCCTCAACAAAACTTTAGCACTGATGTGCTGAAGTGACGACTAGTTGAAAAATGCTTCAAAAGTCTACACTAGTAACATCAGCACTAAGCCCTGCATTTGGCAAACATTAATCACAAAAGCAAAGTGAAAAACAAAGGTATTCTTTTTTTAATTAAAGAAATTGAGAGAAGATATGAGGAAGAATAATTACATTTATTTAATTGCATATTAATTCCACAATTTAATGAAAAATTAATCTAATCATAACCTCAATGAAGAAGCTATTTTATAGCTTCCATCGATGTACTGTCTTACTGGAAATCAATTTAACACACCAAACAGTAACACCTCTGGTTATACAATTCTCAGCTAGTTACAGAACAAGGGGCCTCAGTGGGAGTTAAGGAGAAGATGCTGCTCTAAGAAAGATTTATTACATGTACCTTAGTATGGTGACAGGGCCCTGGGATTCTCCATCTTACTGCTGCTCCACCAAACCCGGTGTACAATAACAAGATTTAACAGCGCTGAAAATAAAAACTTCAAAATGCAGGTAGCCTGCTGCATATTATTGTGGGAAGTTATCCTCTTTAAGCTCTAACATCACTTTAAGCCACGAAAGATCTGGTCTCTGATAGTACCAAACCAGGTGAGAGTCCTGAGCAGGACCACGGTGACAGGAATAAAGCGTATGAGAAGACGCTGGGGGAGGTGGATTTGTGTAGTCTGGAAAAGACTACAGGTATTTTCACAACCTAAGCATGGCTACTAGTGGTGTCAGTCTCAGTCACAATCATCGCAAGCTGCAAGAAGTGAAATTCCAACTAAAAATACGCAAAAAAAGTTCTTCACCATGAGAATGGTTAAGCACCAAAACAGGTTGCCCAAGGAGGCGGAATCCATCCTTAGAGATTTTTAAATCTCAAGTGGGTAAAACCCTGATCAACCCAATCTAACTTTGAAGGCAGCTCTGACTAGAATAGCAAGGTGGACCAAATGATCTCTAGATGTTCCTTCTAATTTACATTACTCACTATAAGTTAACTCAATAGCTAAAGGCTGCTCAGTCATTTTCATAATCAGACATTTAAGACATACGAAGACCATTTCTAACTTTCTTGAGATTCATCTAAAAGAAAGGACGAGAATCAGACTCCTAAATCAGTCCTGCACTATTGCAGGAAACCACAATGCACTTCATAAAATCAGTTAAGCTCCACCTTACATTATGCTCCATAACTGTCCTCCTCCAGCAGTTAGGAACTGTCTTCTGATTTCGACCCCATATTTATCACCAGTGGCAGTGGATCCTAACTTTGTTTCAATTTCATTAGCAAAAGGAAACCTTTTGCACTAACGACTATAACAAGAATATTAAATAAGGCGAGAATAATTAGTCTTTCCAGTACAGCACCTTTTCTTCCAACCTTCTGTCACATTATCTTTGCTTAGACCTTTACTCATCTTATGGTTCTTGAGCAATGCCAGCTAACTAAAAAGTTTTCAAGGGAAAAAAAATCAAAACTTTCCAGATAAACGAAACTCTCAACATTTTCTTCTTCTAGCAAAACCACTTATTTGTTCCAAGAGTAGTATCTGGCTGGTCTACATCTACATTTTTCTTCGTTAAATCAATGCACTGTATCCTATTTATCCCATCTTACTTTACCCAATTATTCTTCATACTTTAGTGCTTTATTTGCTTGTGCTCCTTCTGTATTCAGAGACTATTCTATCATAATTTTTAACTGTAATCTCTTGAAACAAGAGCTGTCTTTCTGCTCTATATTTCTACACCACTTAGTGCAGCACTGTCTTGCTCAACAAATATGCCTTTAAAAATGCAAATATGTTTTATCAGGCTTGAGGCTGGCTACCACAAAATTGCCCGTTTTCCCCACCATTTAATGAAACAATTCTATGTTTTCCTGTATTCATATGCCAATAGTAAAGCTTGTTGCTAATGGATATAATATTCTCTTCTTCTGAAACTTGCTATGATTCAGCTATTACTGGGTTGGGAAAGGAAAAAAAAAAAAAAAAAAGTACTTTTTCAAGACATTTAGTAAACGACACACCAGTCATTGCTAATTTGTTTTTCTGCCTTTGTTTTTTTTTTTTTTTTGGTAAACAATACCAAGTATTTAAAATACAACACTACATATGCAGAAAGCCAGAAAGGTCAAACATTTGAATTCATGGAATTAGAGAAGAGGAAAAAAAGTCCAATCGCTAGAGTGTGAACAATGAAGAACGAAGATGACTATGCCATCGCTTTCTTCATATGATTAATTGTATTTTACACAGAAATTATTTTTATACACATTTTTCATCACTCAACCGCACTCAGCAGGTAAAAACACATGGCAAGCTACACAAGGTTTGTTTATAAGAGTCTTTAGGGGGTTGTGTTAATAACGTAGTAAATATCAAACAGCATAATATCGCCTGAGTTCTCTTATGCAGGCAAAGGTAATTCCCCTCTACTACTACTACTTCACCTCTACTAAGAGTAATTACCCGTTTGAGTATAACATAAGAAAAGGAACAACAAAAAAGCATTACCAAAAATGCACAAAACAAGTTTGATTCCTTCTTCTGGTCTTTTCTCTGTGGACTGCTTGTAGACCGCAATGTCTAAACAAACTTCTTTTGGTTTATATTCAAACTTCATCCAGTAGGTCCTGCAGAACTGATTATCTGGTGAATACTTGTCATTTCTTATTAGAACAGGTTACACTTCAAATGCGAAATGTGTGAAAGTTTTATTAAGATAAAATAATAGAACTACATGAAAACTCCACGGAGAACATGCATGAAACTCTGTTATCAGATGCCTTGTTAAGGTCTCTAGAGAAAACCAGTCTTCTTGACAACTTTAATTTAAATCCCGCAACTGGGATTTTGCTCCAAAATGTCACATTGAACAAAAATTTACTTCACATTTGAGAATTTTCATGACAGGTATCTAGAGAACTTAGGGGCATAGAAGAATTTGAACTGAAATATTTTAATGAAGTAGCAATTACAGGGCAACAGGCATCAGCTTTCAGACAAAGTCAATTCTCCCCAAAGGTCCTTTTCGAAATAGCAACCTTGAACAAAAACTACATCTCAACCTGACAGCCCAGCTGATGGAAGATGACTGCCTTCGTGGCGTGCAAGACGGTCAATTCACTGTTTCACAAAATATTCTGCATCAGACAATTGCGGACTGTGACTATGTATCCTCATTGCACTGGCTTTGTCGGTCTGCTAAGAAGGACTCTAGAAATAGCATTGGAATAAAACTCCTTTTCTTCTCAAAATGGTCAAGAAAAATTAATCCCAGAGGGGCAGGAACAGCGAAACCGAGAGGAGAAAACCCATCACATAAATGAAATTTCTGCATTGGCACAAAGGAAAGGTCTTCCTGCCTGAGGACATTCAAATCAGCAGTCCTGAGAGCACGTTTTCATTTACAAGAGGAGAACCAAAAGGCAAATGGAAGATGGAGATCTACAAAAACATGAAGCAGGAGCAGTTCACTGAGCAGACACACCTGACTTATGGGGCAAGGGAATAGTAAAAATCTCTGCAAGCAAAGCTGTTCATAGAATCATAGAATCATTTAGGTTGGAAAAGACCCTTGGGATCATCGAGTCCAACCATCAACTCCACTCTACAAAGCTCTCCCCTACACCACATCCCCTAACACCACATCTAAACGACTCTTGAATAGGCTTTTCCTCTTTTTGAGGGAAAAATCCCGACTGGAGGTAATCCATGTATGTGCACTCATTGTCCTGGCCATATTATGCCAGATATGGCCTAAAATGCTTGGGGCAAACTACTTCTTCTGAAACTGTGTACTATATTTATTATACATATACATAAATTTATTATTTATTTAAGAGTTAACAAACTAATTGTATGGAGTAGGATCAAGTAATTTAGCTTCTCATTGGTTTTTTTTTGTTCTTTCTCTTTTTTTAAGGTCAGACAGAGCTAAATTTGTCAGCAGGTGACTGTGAATGACTAGGAGGATGACGCTGCCTTTGTTCTGCTCGTTCCTACTCAAAGCAAAGCATCTCTGCGTATAGAAAATCTGGGTCTCCTTGTCATCTCTGCATTCCCAGTCATTCAGTCTGAACGCTGTTGTTTTGTCACAACCCACCTTTTGTGATTTAGAGTGTTTCACAAGATCTTAAAAAGTACAATCAGATGGATGGTAACGGATTAGTCACACACAGGGCCAGCCAGACAGTGACTGGCTGACAATAGAAAAACTAAAAAGCGAGCAAAATGTAGGCTGTAAAACAATCCCTCAAAAATTTGATGGTCTATTATTATCTGATATAAAGAAATGTCTAATGTATCAAGATACAACTTCTGTTCTTGTCTGTTACAAATATTTCCCATGCCAATATAACAAATTAACAGATACACCAGCATGCTAGAACTCCACTATTCATATGAACTCTTGCTTGTGCTTCTGCCTGGTTTTCCCTGCTGATTGCTGCCTTTGTCTTCACTCTTCTTGGCTTTTTATTTGGTCGCAATTCCATCTCAGAATCTATTTAACACATGTAGAAAAACATCCATGGTAAACCAAAGTCAAAGTCTAAGACACAGATTGATTTTCTCAAACCAAAGGTTGCTTGAGGATCCTTGCCAAGAGAAAAACAGTATGTGTAAACACAGTACCAAGACCCCTCTATATATGTGCAGTTTCACTGTCCCTCGTAACACTGCTTCTAATGACATCACAGACCTGCAACAACATATTTTATTTCCATATCTGAATTACAAATTTTAATGAGCAGAGATGTTAAAGCACTTTTTGAAATAAGACTTCTGCAATGATCTCGTATAACCTGCTGCATTTTTTTTTTTTAGTTCAACAATAGACATACTAAATGTGCATTTGTTTTGTTCAAAATTTTACCTTTTCCTCTCACAGTCTGACCTCCAGTCTCAGCCTTGGACTCTCCACATCTCTCTACATCATGCAAAATTTGGTCTTTTTATTGTCATCTTACTGTGGCCACTGGGGCTTCAGCAGGTCCACGGCTCCCAACCAGGGAAGAGCCTGGCACTCTTTGCCAAAGATTGACATGGGGATCTGCACATCGTTTTAACATCAAGAAGAGAAGATTGAGGGCACTTCTGCAGTTTCTGGTGTAATTAGCACTGTCTGGCAAACAACTCAGATTACCAAGAAGTGCACAGATTATCAAGAAGTGCACATAAAACAAGCATACCTGAGAGATCGGTAAATTGTTATCATACCTGAATTGTCAAATTCTCAAATCTAATACTAGACGGTCATGTATGTTCTTCATTTAAATATTTCACTGCAAAATAAAATACAAATACAAATATTCTGGGGTTACAAAGCTAAAATAAGTTCTGATAACTATTATACCCTCAGACACCAACACTGACATTGCAACTGCCAGACTGCACGTGCACTGGCAAAAAAAGGGTGACATCTAACCATTTTCTCACAGAGAATTCAAAATCTCAACTTCACTTATTAAAAAGGGTGTCACATATCATCAGTAGCTCCTTTCTCTCATTAAAAGAAATAGAAAGGATTATCTATGTGGCTGATTTTTTTTTTCCTTTAAATGGAAAGACTACTTTGTTAGAGAAATGAGATACTTAGGGCCAGTGCAGAAGCTGCCGCCTGTGACATTTGGCAGTGCAAGGCTACGACCTTCCTTCTGGAAGGGAAGCCTGGAGAAGGACAGAGGAGGCTTTCCATCAGTGGGCATTAGGAGGAAGGAGGAGGGGAGAAATCACATCATTAGATTCCGCACTGGGATAAAAACAATTACTTAGAAGAGAACTGTCTGCAAAATTACACTGTTGGAAGCAAAACATCACACGGCCTCATTCCTAAAGGTTGACTGCATTACTGAAATAGCTGTCTCCACCACTGGGAAGGACTCGGTGTGCTAAGTGCTGTACAAATACGGAACAATTAAATGACCTCTCCCAGAAAGCCTGCAATGTAATCACAAGGCAAAAAAACCTAAAAAGATGATGACAGATGGGGAGAGATAACAAGGAAGCACTGCTAATCCCTGACTTGTGACAATGTCACCACCACACTGACACCATGGACCTCTACTGCTCATGGAGATTTTTCTTTGAGAAAGTTACCTTTTTTTTTTTTTTTTTTTTTTTTTTTTTTTTTTTAAGAACCTGGTTCAGGAAGAAAACTTGCACTGCAGGGGCAAAGAAAATTAAAAAATTAAAGGTGAATAGCTTTCAATGGATAACACAGGTAAAATACCTGGACTGGGGAAACACAAGATGGGTGTAGCAGAGAAAGGAAACATCAATTTTCCTGAGTGGTCCACTGTACAACTGCACAGCATATCTACCTGACAACTTCTTCCTTTAAGGAGTAGGGAGAAAGTACAAAAAAAATAAAAAAAAAAAAAGCTATGTTAAGCTCTTTACATGTAGCCCACTGGCTACAGTCAACTGTCCTGCCCATGGGGACAAGTCTAGCGGATAGACAGCTGTGTGTTGAATAAGCCAGGGCTCAACACACTGTTCTTAATCAAAAAACACTGGAGCAGCCTAGTTCAGAGTAGCTGAAAGCTTGGATCATCGTGCCATCATCGTGTTGGAAAGAAGCAAGCACCACCTCTCACCAGCTCACAAGTTTTATCAGAAATACTTCTGAGAGAGGCCAATGCTTGTCCTTGAATGCTGGAGATCTGGGCATCCCTGAAGGTTAAGGCTGACATGCTGCCCTCGCTTTAGAGTGCTGCCACCCCTTACCAGACTCAACAGTATTTTCTCCAGACACAAACCCTACGCCAGCTGCCTTTTCATTCAAGTCCTTACCTCGGGCTGGCACTTAGAAATCCGAGTGACATAACAGTCTGCATTTGGCGGAAATAACTGTTGAGCTGGGAGTTGTCAACATTTATTACAGGCATAAAGAGACTCCCACATAACGGGAGACTGGAGAAAATCAGAACTTGTATAGGTCTGAGAAGAGACAATAATGTATGATACAAACACAGTTTCTGAAGAAGGAATACTGAAAGAATGTTAGCTTCTGCTAATAATTATACTCTCACATGGAAAAAAACCAGAGAAAACATATCTGAAAAATAGATTGAAAAAAAATGTTAAACAATATTTATCTGGCAGACCTGTCAATGTAGGTTTCAAGTTCAAAAATTTTACAGCATTTAAAATATATCAAATAGTAGTATGCATACGGCAAATAATCGTGCCCTTCAGCATGACAGTATGCCTCTCTCCAGTGTTCTTCACAGATATTTGCAGATATGCCATGGAAGAAAATTTCCTCAAAGGTTGTGTCACGAGAACGTCAAATGAATTACTGCATAATTCACAGAAAAATCAGTTTACTTTGTTGGGCAAGTAACAAAAGACTAATATTATTTAATACATTGCCCTTTGATGGCTAATACCTAGCCATAGGATTAGAAACCAAGCCTTCCTTAACGCTCTTGGGGAAATCTGATCCCACAAGTAAGGCGGCATCTCTGGAGGCGAAGGTCATGCTCTCCCAGTCAAGTCAGTCTTCAAGGACAGTGGACTGAGAACGTGGGTTTAGAAGACTGCAGGGTCAAAACCCTTGAACAGTGATAGACAGATAAATACTTGCTTTAATGCCTTCTCACCACCTGGTCACACAGTTTTTCAATCTTCTTCAAAAGCCAGTAAACCTATGCCCTTTATATCAGTCATCAGTGCGATCTCCCTTACTTCTTCCATGAAGACAGTGCCATACTACTATCAATCAGTTCAATTTAGGTCAGACATAAAGCAGTCACTAAGATTCCTGTGTTTACCGTATTTAACATATATTTTGTAAATAACTTTTATTTGCAAACACTGCAGGCAGTTAAACACACGAAACACCTTCATCAGTATCAACGATAGGAATGTTTTACATGTTTATGTTCCTACCCACACATTGCAGAAACAAAGCAAAGTGAATTCAATCTATTTCTACTTACTTGAACAATAGCTTATTTTAAAACTGCCGTGTCTTCAACCTTTCTCTATCTAGAAAGACTCCATGTCCTCCTCTTTCATCTTTAACCTAAAATTTCCCATCCTTTATTTGAATCTCTAGAATTGCCCAGAGAAAGCAAAAGCCTACAGACTTTAGATACGTGATGTACATAATTGTGGATACATAAGAACTAACACAATTTTAACATTTATCCATTGTCAGATTTATAACACGTATAAACAATAATTACCTATGCACACAATATAATTAGGTATTGTTATCTTGAGAATTACGAGGTGACTCTGTCTCAGCACCTTCCCTCAAAAACCTGATAAGAACGCATAGGTACCTAAACAGAGGTGAGGACAAACTGATGGGGAGTCTTCTTACATGTAAAACCCACAGTGCCACAATGAAGCAGCAGCAGATTCAGTGCTGCGTGTTGTTCTGCTTTATTAAGGAGAACAACTCATTTCAGCATTAAATTTTGCTCCCATTCTCCCCCTTCCCCTCCTCTCATGATACCTCTAATTTTACATAGGGGGGGAAAAAAAACCTTATAGAGTGGTTTCTGTCTGGCCATTCCCTTTCACAAATACAGGTTTTGTTGGGTTTAAGATACCTCTGTACAGCTCAAGCAAGATTACACCAGGCAGCAATGTACTTTTTCTGACTTTAATGACAACGTGCAAAAGCTGCTTGTTTAAAATCTTGCATATAATCCGACATTCATTTAGACACAGAAAACATCAGATACCTTGAATTTTCAAGAAAGCTAACTAAGATGGCAAAACAGCCAAGCCATGTCATATTGCTGTGCTCGATCATTAATTAGTCTAATGAACACTGAAGCCGCACCGGATAGGATGAAGTTGTGACTCAGAGCAGCAGATGTGATTCTGATGTGAAAGCCCTGGGGAGCGTCTGTGACAGTGAGTGTAGCAGTCACTCTGAAGAGCAGTGCCACAGAGGAAGACATTTCTGCCACGGACGAAGAAATTAGTCCTTGAATGGCAGTTAATTTGTTCCAGACAGAGAATTTTGCTGTCAGGAAAGGAAAACGTCTTTTATGAAACCAGGATAAATCCCCAAATAAGTAAATTATTTCAACTCTACGGAGAATGCCTAGTTTAGAAAGATATCGTAAACAACAGTTGCTTATAATCTCTTCATAACTATATTTAGAAGTGTAAGAATAAGCTCACGCACAGAACCTAAGACATGCTTACATTAATAAAAATGTTAAAATGTGCATGTCAAATTTACTTCAGTGCTTCTGTACACGATGGTTTACCATGCAGCAAGCATGGAATCACTGCAAGATTATGTTGTTAGCAGAAGGCAAAAGCTGATTTACTGAAAAGATGAGCCAGAGATCAGCTTTGATACTGCAGGAAGAGATGAAAGACAGACCTCGGAGCTGCCCGGGCTGATGACACTCGTACGGTTCTGGCCACCCTGCACACACAACTCCAAATGCTAAAAGACTTCATAAGACTAAGAGCTTTATGGGAGTCAAACTACAATTTCTTCCAAGCTAAAAACCAGCCCGAACAAGTCTCTTGACTAAAAAGAGAAGCTCAAAACTATGAAATCTTATCACTATGTGAATATTATTGTAACATGCATACTACAAACACACCACAGGAAGGCTAAGATGTGTCATTTAAGAGAAGGGCAGTTAACTGTTCGCCTGAGCTAGAAAGCATGCTTAAAGTTGCTTGCAAGCATATAGACCAGTGCGGTGTTTGTAACTCCTTGTAAGAAGGACAGGAGGCAAGACAGTATGTTCTTTGCAGGAATGTCCTGATTTCCTTTGTCCCTTGGCTGAATAACTTTCAGAAATAACAACAATAAAGATCTTCTTTTCCTACATGGTCAACAGAACAAGCACGGCTTTCAGAGCAACCTGAGAAAGAACAGAAGTTAAATTAATAGGTTCTTTTCTTTCACACAACCATTTGCTTGAACATATCCTCACAAGACACTGCAGAAATGAGGGCTCAAGTGTTGTGACAGGTAACTAAGAGCAACTTGTTTAGTTTTCATAAGGCTCTTGCATTCTGCTGAGAGGAAGGGCAAGCAAGCTAAGCTTCTAACCATGGAAGTCATTTCTTTTTCCAACAGAAGATCTCCAATACGTTTTTAAGCATGTTCCATCTCAGATAATGTGTTTTTCTTCTCTTTCTGTACGTCCTTTTTTTATTTCCCTGTATTTCCCTTGCTCTCTATTAATCCCCTCTCTAGCACTGTCTAGTCTCCTTGACACACCCAGTTGTTTCCAGAAGCAAATTACACTATTAAGGGAATTAAGATTTCCAAAATTGGACAGAAGTCCACTATCTCAGACTGTTTACCTGTATTTACTGCCTGGTTAATATGCATTTCTGCACTGAAGAGCAGAAGCTAGAGACCAGAGTTTGCAGAGGGAGAAGGAATTTGAAGATACAAGCATTTGTTTAAATTATTTTCTAGATAGTTCAAGTTAACAAATGTCATAAATCAACAAACAGTGGGATACAAATACCTGCGGAGACCAGATCGGTATCTTGCAGGGCCTGTGTTCCAGATCTCAGTACAGTCCATCCCATTACACATACGTCACTGCAAGAAATCCTGTTTCTGCCACTACTCAGAATCTGGCAGTGCCTGAGTTTATTTGGCACAATGTGACAAGAATCATTAAAAACTGTTCTTTGCTGTAGGATACGACCATTCAAAATAGGACTATATACCCTGGAAAATACAATGAGCTAAGTCTCACTAATTTTACTTATTCAATAAAGCATATAAGATAGAAAAGAATACTGTACTGCACTTCATAATTTTCAAATTATAAATGTTTTAACACTATGATTATTTCCCTACTATTGCATGAAAGATAAAGGAAAATAAAGGAAAATCTGACTTGGAATGAGTGCCTGTTCCCCTTAACAGCTGTCCTGTTTCACTAAAATGTCACTCTCCATTCTTGCATGCACCAGAAAAAACATCAGCCTGTGTCCTGTCTTTTATTCCCACTGTAAACGAATGACATTACAGGCATATATTGCAATCTGAGACAAAAACGTAAACTTGGTTCTTAAATACTAAGATGGTTGTTGAAAAATCTAAAATTTTTGAGTGTGAAATTGGGAAAGTGCGATCGCTACCAAACATAATTTACACTTCTTGTTCTTCTGCTCCTGTGTGCAAATGGGTCGCAGCTGCTGACCCAGCGAAGTGCTAAGATTTCTTTTAGTACTTCGTATCTCACTGTGGTATTAAACTGTGGTTACACTCTGTTTCAGTCCCTTGTTCTCAAACTCTGTTAAGAGCTCAAAGGTAGGGTAGAAGGAGGTTTTCAAGGTTACAGTCAAAACTTTGTTAAAAAATAGCCAAATTGGCCCAAGTTTTACTGAGATTTTATCCTGTTTCCTAACAGCCCGGGATGCCAAAGTGTGTTTCAGTCCTTGTTTCAGTACTTTTATGGGCTTCCCCCTCTCACCCACACACAAGGGCAACAAATATTTCTTTACTACACAGAAGGAACTGTTTCTTCATATTAAAAAGCCCAGTAGAAAAGGTAACATTTCCAGGGATGAAAACATCTGAGACAAACGTTCCTCTTTGTTCATGATGTAGATCAGAAAACCCAAGAGGAAAGCTGGGACCTGCCTCCTTTTTCTCCTGACAATCTGGTCCTCTTTCCTATTCACACACTGTGAGGATGTATTTACAACGCCAACACCGACTCCACTGCATCTTGTGTGGGTTTAGACAATTTGCCTTGAAAGTAGCAAACCAAAGAGAAAAATGAGAATCTAAACATTTCCTCACAATCTTCAGCAAACTTTAATTCTTTCGAAGAACGAATTTCATTATTTTGGTACTAAATCTATGAAAGCTTAACTGCTCTAGTTTTCTCATCTCCTTCCCCAGTCTACAAACGTACCGTAGAAATAATATAACCGAGTAATTAGGAACCGGGAGTAGAGTGGGGTAAGAAAGCCCAAATTATCCTGACTGATTATTTTTGCTGTGCTTTTGTTTCCCTCCGCTGTTTCAATCTGCAGTCCAGTATTTCTCTACTCGACTTTTACCTCATGAAATGTAAAAAATAATTAGCCACCTCTGTAAAATGCATGAAATTCTGTCGGTAATAGTGTAGCCTGGCAATTGTTTTTTCTATTTCTTTAAAACGTACTTTGGGCGAGTGCAATATGCAAGCGGCTATTAAAAGGAAATTCAATATCACAATAAGATTTTGCTCTTTCATGAAAAAGTTCCCAAATCACTCTCTGAAGTATTATTAGCTCCCACAGACTTGTTAGTATTCCAGGGAAAAAAAAACCCACAACCATTTTAAGCAGTCCCAGGTGAGTCCCCCCTCACCTGCAGGGGCTGAGACTCAACACTCACCCCTCCAGCTCTGACAACAGCTGATCTTGGAAGACACTCCAGAAAAGAGCCGGCCCCTCCAGAGATGAGAAGCTGAGAGCTGTTTAGTTTCCCCGTCTTGACATCCCGCTCCTTTCCTGGGCTCTCCTCATTACCTGGTTCTCCTCGCTGCCCTTACACACAGCGTTCTCTTACCACGCTGAGAAATTAAGAGCCTCCTCAGTGATTACTTATTTCCTTTCGATTTGGTGGCTGTACTCCATACAGCACCTTCCATATGGGCTATTTTGACCACAGTGATCTCTTTGTTTTGCAGACTGCTCACAACAACAAAGTCTTGATCAGCCTTTAGATGCCACCATGTTTTATTTATGATCCACTTCTGGGTTATTGTAATTTATGGTAAATCTTTGCATCGCACATAACCTTTCAACCTTTTTTTGTGTGTCTCAACCTCTGTGGCACAAGACATTTTGACTAGCCTGCAGCGGCTTAACTCTTATTGACAGACTCCAAAGAATCCAATTTACAAAACTGGTTCCTATGCCCTTAAAGTAAAGGTGAATAAACAGATCTAAAGGGCATCATCTCTCTTACTTTAAGTTTGAATGGGATCAGGAATATATTTCACTGGGTTGTTCACGTTGCTGTATCTGGCAGCACCTAACCAGCTGACCTTTTACACTTTAATTTTATGTCTTTTCAAGATTGGTTACATTTTGAGCTTTGAATTGTTTCACATTTATATATTCCTTCTTTTTCATTTAAGGAGGAGACACTTTCTTATGGCTAAGAATACAGTCCAACATTTGAATAATACATGCCCTCCAGGTTTTCACAAGTGAGCAAAGCTATGACACAGGCAAAATCCTCTCCCCTTACCACTCTACTGTGCCTCAAGGAAAAAAAAAATTAAATTGGTCACTGATTGGTATCAGATTTCATGATAAGTCTCAAAAACAAAAAATGGCCTTTGCTAGAGATAACAAAAATGTACAGTTCAACAAAATGATGCATATTAAACATTAACAATTGCATAAGAAAGGAATTTTTACAAGATTATTAGAAAGGCAATAGCATGAGAGAAACCGTTGAGACCAAAACGTGCTCCAGGAGCCATCTAGACAAATAATACATTAAAACAAACCAACCAACCAACCAGTATTGCTATTTAGGGAAGTTCCTCCAGCAATCATTCATGAATGATTTATAAACAACATCGCTGCTCTGACTTCATTTCGTTACTTGGCTTAACATACGAACAACGTGAATGAGATGCCTTTAACTGACTTAAGAGTTATACCATGTATATTCTAGATATAAAGCAAAGACATTTTAGCTTACTTCACATAAGTTCTTTACCATAATAGCTAATAACCCAAGCCATATGTTTCAGCGAAGACTCTGCTCCCACTCACGCAGCTCACACATTTCCTCCTGTATGGCCCTGCAGTGAAGTTAATACTGGATTTGTGACATGAGAGTTATTACCAAGGCAACAGATAGAAATCAAACAGCGTTATGATTTCACCACAGACAAAAGGGAGAGTAGAAGCCAAAAGAAAAAAAAGAAAAAAGGGAAAAATTTCTGTTAAAGACACAAATCCTTCAATAACAACCAAAAAACCGGTAAAAAATACTGGTTTGAATACATTTCTTCTTTAAAGAAGTACTTTGTTTTCAAGTTTTCTCGAAAGTGACAGTCCTTTAAATAAGGTTTCACAACCTGAAGAACTATAGGAACAGATTTTATCACTTACCATTAAAAAAAAAAAATCACATCAAGGCAAAACAAAACAAAAGTACAATCAGCAGGATGGCTAGTTGCTTTTCAATGTTTTAATACAAATGTCTCAACATTCTGGCTAGTTTGCCACTGAAGACTGTATTAAAAACTGGGGCTAAAAATTGTGCACTGGTGCACATTTTATTTAAAAACGTGTTCCAAATGAGAAGACAGATAGCAGGATTTCCTTTAAAATAACCTGGCATGTTAACTCCTATACAGTTCTTTGACCATGTGTCTTTTGAACACGTTATAAAACTAAACATTAATACTTCCAAATGAAGATATTACAAGCCTTTGTATTAGTAACATTCAGCAGAAAACTGAAAAGGAATTTACTTCTGCGAAAGCATTGCACTAAAAAAATGCTGATTTATTAAAGAAACTTTGGGTTTTGTTGCAGGCTTTTTAATATTTTTTTTTTAAATTGAAATGTCAGTTAATACTCAGAAAAATCCTTTTTGATACATCTGCAACATTTTAAAAATAATTAACCAAAACATCAGGCAGATCCTCTAGTAGATGGGTCCAGACTGTGGCTAATAATACTGTCATACCATGAGGTTTACTTTCATTCATACTATTCCATTCTTCACTATATATTCATCTAACCAATAACCCAAGACAGCAATCAAAAAAGATAAGAAAAAAGAAAATATTTCCTGTGGTAGTTCTTCTACTCATTAAGTTAAAGGTTCAGGTTTGGGGAGAAAAAAAACCAAAACAAACACAACCCCCCCACACCCCCAGCCAAACAGGTGTTCAGAACCGGAGAAATAAGCACAAGACTAATATTTAAAGATTTATGAAATGGAAAAAAAAATAATCCAGTGTTTCAAAACAGAATGAGAGCCTATAGTTAAGTAGTTGTTACAGCACCTCACATCAGCACCCTGAACCTGCTTCCTCTGCATTTTGAGAAGGTTTTTTGTTGTTAATTTTTAAACCTGAGGAAAATTGTAATGCAAACAAATATCCACCTCAATATCATTTAATGTGTTTGGCAGTCCAGGGTGTTTTACATTTGTCTAGGTTTTAGAGAGGGAGGCTGTTCGGTTTTGATGGTTTTTTTTTTTAATAATAAATGGATAAATTATGAGAATTATCAGAAGAAAAGTGGGATGTAAAAATTTAATTTAAGGAAAACAGCCTTTTCGTTTAAATTTACAGTCATCTTCTATTGTATGTCTATTAATTCCAACACCAAGAAACTCCAAATATGTTATTTCTAATACATCCTCTGTTGTTGTAAAAGTGTAAGCAATTAGAAATGATGAGTGTTTCCTACTTCCCTCGAGACACTCAATCTAATATCTCTAAGTACTAAACTATGTTCTGATAATCATTCTAGATTTTACTGAATTTCATCCTATTACTCCCATTACATATCATTTTGAACTACTTCCCAGACATTCCTGGTACTCAAACCTTCAAGACTTTTATACCTGAATTACCTATTCTTTGATCTGCAACACTTAGGACAAGGATGTATCTGTAAAAGCCATCTTCCAAAAGCTCTGGCTAGTTAGATTGACAAAGCAAGCAGCTTCTTAAATAAGATGAACATTTTATAGCTTTAATCTAGTTAATAACTCCATCATGATTCACTGGTTTGTTTTCCTTCCCACCCCCCCCCCCTTTAAGTCTTTAGGTGGCTTAAAGCTGTGATTTTCCTTTTCTATTTCAAAAGGAATGAGAACGTGAAATGCGCTGAGAACAGGCATTAGCAGTCAGAAGCTTCAGCCTGAGAAGGAACCTTGAAGCTTGATGTATGGCACTGCCCAAATAACCGAAGTCACAGATTTTTGTTTGGTTTATGGTGAATTGCAAATCTATACTTATAAACTGTCTCAGATCGATTTCTGGCCATCACACAAGGCCAGCACAACAGGAGAAGAAAGATTCACTTTCTTTTTAATCTTATTTTTAATTGGAAACTTAGCACAGTATAGTTTCACTGCTAGCAACACTGATACACAGGCGACTTGTTTTTAATACAGATTTACCCTCTTACTTGTATCCTAAACATCCTCTCACAGTTATTTCAACTGATAAATTACAGCCTTTGGAGCTAAGCCATTAAACCCTTAAGCTGCTCAGGGTTTTGTAGGCCATCTCCAACAAGCACACACGAGAATATTTAAGAAAAATATTTCACCTTTTAAACAAAACTTCTATAGCACAAGTTGTCTTGAAAACACAGCAAATGATACATAAACTTTAGCAATATCGTGACAGCTTTCCAAATGTTCAAGTTTACTGAGCCACGTTCTTGTGCCTCAAGCACAAGATACATCCATCTAGATTACTCAGTCTTGCAGTTTGCTGGATAATTACAAAATCAAAATGAAGGCTAAGGTCTAACTATTCGCCATAATTCTTGCACAGGTTTAGAGCTATTTAAGATGCCCAGTAGTATGACCTGCTATTTTCTCTCCCCATCCCTCTCCATGGCTCTAAATACCAATACCCACCATCAACCCCCACCCTCTTGTCAGGAGAAACTAGGATTTGTGCAGGTCGTGGTAATTCCCAACAGAAGCAGTTAGCAGCCTGTTTCCTCCCCATGGAGCAAATAGTTAATTTTTTTTCCTCAAACGTGCTGCTGTTTTCCTTAGCCAGCAAATGTTTCGTTTGCCTGTTTGGTTTTTAGTTCTTGGATATAGCTATTGGCATCCTGTCATCAACGCATTTGTGTTTCAGCCACTTCATAGCGGATTTACTAAGGCACACTCCCCTTAGCAGGTTGTACTCCCTTCCCACGTCAGTATTTTCTAATGACCGAGAAGAAGAAACAACATCAGAAATGGTTCTGTAGAAACTATGTTCAGACTTCTCCTTGACCTGCACCGAGGGGGAGGAGAAGGCAAACAGAAAGAGGGAATGGAAAGGACTGACTCTGCCAACATGGCCACTTCCCAGCTGCTGTAAATACAGCCCGTGGTTCCTGTAGACAGCATTTCATGAAAAGGTGTTTAACATTTCTGCTACCTGCTCCACCAGCATCTTCACTGCTGGCTTGTAAACCGCTTCTGCCCAAACTAAGGCCCTGTACTTCAAGCAACAATTTAATCTCCAAATCAGTTTGTCCCTGCTCAGAGTTCCAAAGCCATCGCTTCTCTCTCTAGGCTGTGTGATAATTTTCCAAATTTAAGTGGAAAGATTTCCACAAAGAAACTAACCGTTCAGTTCAGACCTGACAAGTTACTGAAGGAAAAAAATAAAAATAAAAAACTATGTTGCAGGGCTTAGAAAACTTAGAGCATAGGCTGGTTTCTATGCAACAAACTAGTATCCAATAAGGACAAGTTGGCAACTATCAGCTGTTTGGAGCTTTTTTTAATTGCCTATGGAAAAATGGTTGCTGAACGTGCAAAACTTTCAGAATACCAGAGTGAGGGTTTCATTTTCCTTCGAGTACTATGAAATCGATACAGGCAGCTTCCATAAACTCTCATTTAGAATATTTTACATTGAGTAATATGAAATTACTTTATTTATTAACTACAATTTGTTCCTCTCAAGAGCTGTAATAAATTAAAAACATTATTTCTGTGTATCAAACGTAACAGAGACATTTGGTATAACAGGAGTCACCTTTTCTAGTGTGCTTGACTAGACCAGAGTTCCATTAAGTTGTTTTTCCAAAAATATGTAGTCTATCTAAAAAGCATCTGTAGGCTGTATAAGTCCAAAGAGGCATCTCTCTTCTCCACTGAAGTTTTTTACATTATGAGTCTGCATGCAGTACTATATAAAGCATCTTGCAATATGGAGGAAGGACAATAAAGTATTATTAAGGGTCACTCCTCCAAAAGAAGTTCTTGGAAAGATTTATTAAAATCTAATAAAATATTTACGGGATTATTATCTGAAAAGCAAGAGGACCTGCAACATAAGATTTCTTTTTGTTTTATTAAACATCTTCTAAAGTCTATGGGGAAAATTTAAGAGGAAGATATAAACTGGACAGTTTACTCAAAGAAAAATAAATATTGAAGGATGAAAACCTAAGCAGAGAGCAGCCTCAACGTTCTGGAGTCATCAGAGGAAATTAGACTTGTTAATTACAAAGCTGTCTCAAAACCTTCTTGACAACATTACAAAGTTCATATCTGAAAAAAACATCAATGTAATTCTCCCTCCTTCAGTCAGACTTAAAGCACAGTTGGATCTGAGAGTACTGAAGAACACCTGAGGTGACAAGTTACTGGCCATGCAAAAACAATGGCCACATGGCAGTCTGCTTGGTAATTATTGTGGCCTGATTTAAATTTAAGTGGAGACTACAATAAGAGATATATTGTTCTTAAGTAACTGCTGTGCAACTTGGGTGACATTTTAGCATTGTGTAAGTTTGGGTTTTGTTTTAGTTTGTTTATTGTTCGTTTTGGGTTTTGTTTTGGTTTTTTTTTTGTTTGTTTGGGTTTTTTTTAATGAAGTATGCTACTTTCTGCATTTTGTTTTAAAATGCACAGCCAGAGAACACAACAGAAATGTATACAACATTAAAAAACAACACTTGAATACAAACCACAAGAAAAATGTGAACAGCCATTACTTTCTGCCAGTAGAACTTTTGTTTACAGATCTCAACAACTATTCTCCGATATCCAAATCAACAGTCAATACTTAGCAAAGTCTCATTTCAATGACCAACTTACTCATTATAAAACTGCCATAATTTGTAAATATGTTAATTCATTAATTATAAATCTGTCTATGGCTGCTGATGCTGAAGGAGGAGAGAAGGTTGCTACTACTGGAGCTGTAATTCACAAAACAAGGTACTTATTCAAGAAACTTCAAGAAAAAATTAAATGATTTACCTGCAGTCACTGTCCTATGTTTTCTATTCAGTATTTCATTTGAAGAAAATTAAAAACTGGAATTTAAAGTCAAGTTTCTTAGTCTCGACTTTCAGCATCCCTCACGGTGTTAAGTCACACGTCCCTGTGAAGGCAGCCACCCCCAGGAGCAGAAGCACCAAGCGCTGCTACAAGCCCTGCTCAGCCCCAAGGCTACCGAGAGGTGCGAGCTGCCCCACGCTTGCTTCAGCGCAGAGAAGCGAAGGTTTACAGCTCCTCCCGGGTTCCAGCTCTGCAACTGCTGCACAATAGACCCGGCAATTAAACCTGTCGGAAAATGTGCTTTGCTTCCATTCAACTTCTCTCTAGCCTCTATTAAACTTCAGAAGTATCCTGGCTTCTTTCCAGTCCCACTCCTGTTCTCTTTCATTCTTCCATTCACGTTCAGTATGATATTCGTTCACTTTTCATGTTAATTGTTTTAATAATCTTATCTTTAAAGCGTCAATTTCCACTCGTTACATAACCTCCTCTTGTCCTCTTTTGTCTTTTCCTGCTTTCTTTTATCCAGCTTTTTTCCCCCTCTCTCATTAGTCTGAGCTTTTTTTCCTTCTCCATATAGTATTTTCTTCCACTCTATTTCTTGCCAGCTGGAAAAAAGATGCTTCTTTTTATCACTCCATTTTTTTTTGTTCTTTTTTTTTGCTTGCACAGATTAAAAAAACAAGACTGTTCGAGCTCAAAAGCATCTGTGGACCAAATCCAAACACCAATACATTTTACATGTGGATTCACTTAACATTTAGGAGATGCAAGGATATCTTAACAATAAAAAAACATTTTATTAACTAGGAATAACAGATCGCATACACCAGCAAAAAAACAAGCTTAACAAAAACGCTGAGGGCCATAAGCTCTCCCTGTTGACACATTATACCACTTCTCTATTGCAGAAAGCTTTTCTAACACAATGTGAAAAGATAGTGGCAAATGACTAAACCAGCATCACACATCAAGCTTAGTGTTTCAACTGCATAACAAAATATTTTGTTTGGCTTTCATCAAGTCCACTTAAAGTTTTGTGAGAATAG
The DNA here is from genome assembly GCF_028500815.1 of Rissa tridactyla. Lineage (NCBI taxonomy): Eukaryota > Metazoa > Chordata > Aves > Charadriiformes > Laridae > Rissa > Rissa tridactyla. The sequence continues at coordinate 202,892,403 of NC_071466.1, forward strand.
GAATAATCAAGATGATACAGCTGTCTCTTCAATCTTATCTCAGATTTATAGTCTCGATGGCACAGGCAGCCTGCGTGAACGTCCATCAGCTCACTCAAAACTAGCAAGCCCCCAAAAGAGCAGCAGAAATGCCAGCGCAGGCCACAATATCTATGTGCAGTTCTGACAAGACAATACTGAACTCACTCCAAGTACGGCTAAATTACTGCTTAGTATTCAAGAGAACTCAGAATTTTTTCCAAAAGTTTTCTTCCCCGTTGTTTTTTTTTTGGTTTTTTTTTTGACTGCAATGAAGCTCCACAGTACCAGAAATGTTTTCAGAAGTCCTAGTCCTGCAGGAATGTGAGAATAGAGCTAAACCATCCACGTACTCTATTGAGGTTTTTCACCAATCTGAAATAGGCAAATCCTTCCAGCCCCACCCTCTTCCTACAACATCCCTAAAAAAGAAGTTTCTTACTTTTTTTAATATTATTTTGGTTTTTAAAGAAGAAACTGATGAAAAAAATTTAGCTTCAAGTTTTACTCTTAAAATGGTCCTCCTACCCCAAGTTTTAACCATGGGCCACTGTGGGCTTGAAAATATCTAAACACTGTTTTAACAAAATTCTGGGATATGTTACTATTAAAAAGCTAAGTTGCAGTAACTGCATTCCTGGAATATAACTTTCTTCACAGGGCCTTTTTCAGTCTCCTGTCAGCCAGATTTATGTCTCCACGCTTGAAGCGGTGAGCTTCAGTTTTCAAGATGAGAAAATATCAGAATGATAAGAAACTGAAAAGTTAAACCATTTCAGACCTGCTCGCAGCAGTGTGAGAGATGCTTGTCTGAAATTGTATGACTTTACTTTTTACAGGTCAGTTAAGCTGGCAAAAGCCATGACAAAAAGGAAACATTTTTTCTACTTCAGGCACTCTGTCAAACAGCAGTGGTAGCCTTGTTCTTAGGAAAAAAAGGAATCAAAAGCAATAGGTCACTGAGCTTTATTCTTTTACTGACTAAATTTATCATGCTAGAATTTGTTCCTGTGAGAGTCACACTCTCCTTAGCCTATTTTTGCATTTTGCTTCTCTTTTAGATCCACCTCCTCAATGCAGAGGTTGCTCCTCATGTCGTTCTCACCACTTCAAAAACATCCTGTTCGTGACGAGCGTTTCTGATTCCTCACGGTTGGATGTTACGCACAGACATGGCTGATTCAAATACAATATAAAACTATTTCTGTGCCAAAACTAGATCAGCTTATGGCACGACAGGATGGACAGAGCACAGCCCTCAACAGTTCTTACAGAAGTTTTCCTAGTTTTCCTCTCCCCATCCTCGAGAGAAATCCAACTGCACGTGGACTTTGTTGCTCTCATTGGCTTCACTACTGATACTCAACTTTTAACTAGAAAATATATCATAGATTTCTGAACTCTTAAGCGTGGAAGGTCAAGATGTTTGTTGCTGTCTCTATGTGTTTCTTGTAGGTATTTTTCTGCCTTTTAGGATCTCTTCTACTCCTGGGTACGCTCAGCAATTATTTTTAGACCCCTGCAAAATTCCTTTATATAATTTCCTACCTCTAACACCCATACTTTTTGATTCAAACTTTTGTTTTCTTAAATGGAAGAGTTACTCAGTAAAGCATCTACAAATTGGGGAAGTATTAAATAATTCTACAATTCTATAAGGAATTCCTCCATTATATTTTCATTTCATTTTCCTGCTTTGTGATTTGATTATGTGGTGTTCCCTTTAAATGAGTTTTTCAGACACACACAAACTCACTCCTATGGCCTCACTTTCTTACAGCAAAATAAAAGATTTAACTAATTATTTTATATCAGAAATAGTGGAAAACCTCAAGCCAGAAGATTAGAACAAGTCAGGGCCCATCATGGATGCTGCCATGTTAAGTTCACTGGTCACAGTATAGAAGAGTCCTATGGAAACACATAAGGGGCAAAGGGGCAACCAGAGGCTAAATTCTCTGCCAGGCAAAGCCAGGCAACAGCAAGTTGGGGTCATCAGCCCCTTCTCCTATAGCCTAGAAAGGGGTATACCCAGAGAAGAGGATTCAAAGCAGAACCAAAGTTACAATGAACAATGACCGTCAAAACATTTTGGGGGCTAGTTTTGGTAAGCAACTTTGCAAAACCACAGAAGGAAAGTCCACAGAATCTGTCCACAGAATCCTCCAACCATAACCAATGCCTGTTTTCCTGCTGCAACAGAACAGCAAGCCCAGAATGACACAACCAAACATGGAGAGAAAAATAGCGCTTAGAGCTAATACAATCTGACGGTTCCTTAAGGTACCATTTAATTACTGCATTAAAAAGCAATCCCCAATTTCTTTGTAAGCAAACCATCAACAGACAGCTGCTTACTTATATTTGAAAAATGTCCTTTCATAGGAGGCTGTTTGTCTTGCATACCTGATAACTAAATATTTAGTTATACTGGATTATTAAAAAAATACTGGATATTGCAAATGGTTTACAAGCCAGTCCTTTAACAACAGTGCCTTCATGTGTTTATTATAGGCATTTTCTTATTTTAAAGCTAAGATTCAACTATGTTTTATAGTTGTAGTTCTGTCCTCCTACACATCCACAAGCAAATTAGGTCAATTCCAAACTATTTTAAAACCTCCTACGTAGAAGGGAGTTTGAGATTTTAAAACATATGAAGTTTAAAATAAACGAAGTCAACCTACCAGTGTCATAAACCTTGTGAACAGTCAATTTTGCTAGCCTAATAAGGCATCCTAAAGTCGTAAGAACCAAAAAGTGAGAATGACTGTCCTTGGCCAAAAGTTGCATCCACATCATGTTTAATAACATTTTAATAAAGTTTATTATATAAGTTTCCCTAATTAACTTCTAAACTTACTTCTACATTTGGCATGAGTAACATCCCGTGGCAGCAAGTTCCACTATGTAATTATGTGTTGCATGAAAAAATGTTTATTTTAAACCTACTGCTGGGTAAGAGTCATCAAAATTGTGTTATAAGAAATGATGAATACTCATGTTCTCTCCATCTTCTCCCTAAGATAAGTAGCTTTATACACCTTTGCATTTCTTTCTAACTCATTTCTTTTCCAAGCTGCAGAGTCCTAACCATCCTGTTCAAACACAGGCATCTCTTTCCCCATACGTAATCTCATTTATCCTTACTCAAAGAAAGAGTATCTGCAATTGTTTGTACTATTACAGGTCAGTCATGGATGCCACCATGATGATTGTATAGAACTATAACGCAACTTCAAGGCCTCTTTTTTGAGTAGTAACAATTTAGACTGCCATGCATGTCAGCCAGTTCCCCTCTGCAAGCGTTATTACATAATATTGTATAATTAATGCACTTGCCGTTTTATTAATTTGTTATTTTGTACTATCTTCCCCCAACTGTTCACGTTCACAGATTTGGGGATCGTAATATCGTGAATGGTGTATGAGCGCAAGCTGTTATTTTGCTCTTTAGCTCCTTTCACAGACATTAAAGCAGCAAAGATCTCCACATAGATCCCTGTAGGAGTCTACTCTTGGCTTGTTATTACCGATCTTTTATTCTTACCCTCTTTTTTCCTATCTTAAAAAGTTATTAACCTGAGAGCGCTTTTCTCCTACTTTTGTGACCATCTGGTTTCTTCAAGAAACTTCGGCATCAACTGTCACGGAGTAGGATGGTTAGTTCATATGAGATATATAGTTCTAACATGACCGCAAATTCACATCCAACCAAACTGCAAGCTATAATCTGTCTATAACAATCATGTTGGCTCTTTGTTATCTTATATTTTCCATGTACACTTTCATTTTTCATATTTATAAACACACATCATCTCATTTGGCTCTACAACAGTTTTAATTCATTTTGATAAGGGCAGGAAAAAAAAAAAATCTTTCTGGGCTTTAGCTTCATGTAGATTATGCTACATTTCCGAATTCAGTGACTATGTACTTGAATTACTCTAGACCTGTTGGGTGTACCCTCATTAGTCCAAGCAATTTTTTATTATTCATTTTGATCAGCTTGTTCTAGAAGTCCTTCCCCTAACACTTGAATTTGAAACAGACCATCTCAGACACCTCAAGTAAGCTGCAGTGCCGGAACCTTTATGTTTCCTCCATAATTAACACAGATGCAAAAAGAGTCTTTGTAAGATTTGTTGCTAAAGATTTATCTTCTGCTACTGTTCTCACAATGTCTTGATCCTTACTTGGCATGGAAACTATTAGGTCTCTTGCTTCTGATGTGCCTGTAGAATTTCTCCAAGTTCCTTTCCGTGCCTGTGTTCTGGTTTTCACACATAACTTACCAGTTACGCATTCTCCCGTTTTCCACATTTGGTTACAATTTCTACTTGATAAAGTCTCTTTTTGCCTATTACAGATTTCCCTCCTTTACAGTTTACCAATACTGAGTTTGGGGTTTTTTTCTTGTGATAGATGGCAGGTATTTACTCTAACATTTAGCATGGCAGCTCTTGATACCAGTAAAAGCTTTATCCTTTTGGCTCTTCCTTTTAACTATTTCCCAACAAGCTTGCTCCCTCACATGTAGTTCTCTCCGTAAGATATTACTGCAATATATTTTACACTTGCTCTTAAAACAATATGGAAATTGTATTTGTTACAGTTACTCTTGTAGAGTTGCTCAACAGTAATTTAATCTTAAACTAGGTCTTGTGCCCTGCACATTTGCCAAGAGCTGCTCCTCTTGTGAGCTGACAGCTTATCAGAACACATGATATATTGTCCTTCACTTCTGCATTTACTGAGTCTTCATACACATAACAGAACTGTGTAATAACAGGAAATGTTTCTTCCCTCAGCATCTTACCTCCTTTAGCACTTCACAGTAAGTTTCCATCTCATTTACACGGTCAACAGTTTAATCCTCACAGTATTTGGGTCTATTTGCACATACGTTCAAACTTTAAGTGTACTTTCTTGTCTAGACATATGTAGCTTTGACCGTAAAGCCTAACATATAGTAATACATCCCCCAGTTTGCATCCTCATCTCTATATAAACGTTTGCCCTTATACTAACATCCTCTTGTACCAATTTTCTGAGACGCCAAATATGTCAATATCTGGATTTCAAACCAGCATTCCGGCTCACTCACTCAATTTTTCACATTTCAGATTTTGTCCAGAAGCCCATCTATAACTGCTAATGGTCTAATTGGCTTTTTCTTACATTTTATAAAGAGAAGCAAGCAGTAAATACATACATGACGGTGTTAATCCCTGACAGTTGTTGAAACATCTGCAGACCACAACCCACAATTAAGGCTCTTCGAGTTGGAGGGTATGTTAGCATTCTGCAGATCACAGGTCCAGCTTAAAAAAAAAACACACAACAACAAAAGAATACGTAATAGTTCTTAAGTGATCACTATCAAGACAACGTTCCCAGGCATAACAGGCTTTGCACCTTAGTTTCAAACAAACTTGGACTATTTCAATTATTTTTGAAAAACATGATCATTTCAGTTCTGCTTTTCTGAACTGTACAAAGAAGATTATCAGGAAGCCCAGGCAAAAAAAATGAAACCATTTTTGTACACAGCGTATACTTACACTACTGGTGGCACATGTACATTTCTCCTATATCATACTAACCGGCTGCATATCTGCTGCAGCTGAATGTACTCAAAGTTATCACAAAATATCATTGTTGTTTCCTTTCTAAAAGCTCCCACTGTTACTGAGAGGTTATTTCAGAAATGCCATTATTCACTGCTCAGATTTGGATCTTGCAGACAAAGTGTTCTCCCTAGTCCTCCAAAGACCCAATTTCCACATACCACTTGCAAGTGTGAGTACCCTGAAGGTACAGGATAGATCTATTCTGCACAGCTGTAACACCAGCAGAGGGAGCATAAATTAATTAATTTTTTTTCCATACCTTTGACAGCAATGGTACGAGAGCAGAAAAAGCAGAAAACAGTTTCTCAATAAAGAGAAACCCAAAAATTTCTGGCAAACAGAGAAAGTTTTCTTCTTTGTAAATTTTAAATTTTCATACTATCCTATTAAAAAAAAAGTAATACAGAAAGCTACATGACATCAGGCAAAAATTTAAAACACTTTACTCCCTCACTTACTTGAATTTCTTACTGCCCAGAGTGGTGTTTAGGGCAGAACATAGTCTGGTGAAAAAAATTATGTTTTATACATCTTATCACATCTGGTGTACCCACTCAGAACACCTAATATAGATCACAATAAGTACAATTCAAAATAGTTGCCATAAAAAAAAAAGAAAAAGGAGGTGAAGAAGATCTACATTTTTACATTTCCAAAGTCTTTCCTGAATGTGCAGAAAATATTAAATGTGTTGATTCGGCATAAAAACCTATATGGGTCTGTTAGAGAAGAATAATTTACATGCAAAAAGTTTCAGCGTCAGCTGACAATCTGTAAACAGTTTCAATAGCGGAACTTAAGAAGGGGGTTAAGATAACATTTTCTTCATTGAAAGATAATCAGACCTGCCTAAGAAAAACTTATATTCATTAAAAATTAGGGTATTTGTAATTCATGTCTCAATTGCATCACCACTTAACTTTGCTTCTTTATTATTAACAGCAGAATGCAGTCCGACAAAATTTCCAGCTGGCTTCCAAGTAACATTAACGTTCAGACAATACACGGTCCCACCTGTCCTGCCATACAGACACACCACTACCTTCAAAGTGTCTCTACTTGAGTAAAATACACTGACAAGTAGAGCCAACATACGTATCTGGCAAGACATTCTCAAGCGAGACACATAGTATCACTGGGCAGACAAGTATATCAAAGGATTCAGCAGTCAAAGTGGCATTTCCTCGATGGAAAACCAACAAAACCAGCACTCGCTCTTAGCTAGGAGCAGTCTGGAGCTCAGACATAACTCTTAGATTTCTCTTCGACTCCAAGCTTCACAAAGGAAAAAGATTTACTATGCAACCATGAACCTTAATTCATGAAAAACAGCCCACAGGTTTTCACACTGGGCATCACACCTGAGCATGGAGGCTTTGGGCTTAAAAACCTTTGTCTGGCAACTGATTCTGCAGGATCTGTCATGAACCCAGGCTGCTCGATGCCTAGGAGATATCTCCTGTTCTTCATAAACTTCCTATAAAGTCCTTAATGGAGTTCAAAAACCATCTTTATCTTCAAAGGACCTTACAGCTGACCTAAATCTCAAAGTCCACCACCAGTGACTCTGCTCATTGAGTAAGCTAGAACTTTACAGCAGGGGCTGTTAGGAAAGGAAGCAGAAATGTCCTGAGGAACTGATGTGAAGTTTTTAACAATTCCTGATCTACTCAGCTATTTGATGAAAGTTACATAAAACTCTGTTCACAATACAGCATTGTACAAAACAATTGGAAAGAACGCATTGAAATGAATAGCTAGAAATTGAAGCAGCTGCTCCCAGACAATGGCTTGCAACTCAGAAAGAGTCATGAACTCCCAACAAAACTTCATCACCCAGATCAGTTTGTATGCCTGAAATGAGGCCCTGCAAAAACGTTAAGACCACATAGCAAAGTTTAGGCCTCTACTCTGGAACTTTAGACTTCAGACCTTTAGAGCATCCAGTAAGTTAAATTCCTTAAGTACCTGTAATTTTTCAGACTTCTGATTAATTGTATCAGAAAAATGATGCTAAAAATCATCACGCTGGTTCAAGTCAGAGATTTAAAAGTTTCACTCCAAATCTGTACCATGGCAACCGCACATATCAATAGGCATACAGAAAATTAAAGGATTTTCTTTCATAAAGCTCACAGCCTTCAGGTTTACAAACCAATAAATGGAATGAAAGAAATAAAAGAAATCATTAATCTCTATATTAAAGGAGCTTTACAAACTCCAATAAAAAACCCAAAGGACTTTGACTGCAAGGTGGCTGTTTTTAAAACAGAAAATTAGCGTGAAACATTTTATTAAAATTGTCTACTCCGAAAATTAACTACTACTTTTGCATTTCAATTCTGCCATCCATCTTCTGTTGTGTTCATATACTACAGCCTTAAAACTAAACAACTCTAGGCAAAACACAGTGTTAACAACAGAGAATGTGTCTAAACTGGAAAATTAAAAGCAAGTTTTCAGAATTAAAATACATTTTTCTTCTGAAAATAAGCCTTCTGAAAACTGAAATTGTGCTTCAGGAGTTTCTGATAACCATTAAGTCTGCTGGAAGTTATTACAATAAATTAAAATAGCACAAAACAATAAAATCATTAAATCTTTTAAAAGTAGAGCAACTTAATTTCTCCCAAAACTAGAGGGAAACAGATGATGCCAAAGATAACACCACACAAAAAAATTAAACATTTGGCAATTTTTACAATGGAAAAAATAGACATTTGTCTCCAAAAGTCAGTATTTTTTGTTCATGATACTTCTGCCTTATTTGCTGTTGTTTTCTCTTCAGCTAGGAGATTTAGAAACATTCCTGCATTTGAACTTGAGAAACCACCGAGATATTTGTTTTCTTCCTTCTAATCTATAAATAAAAGTCAAAAGAATGAGACCTCCTAATGTCATGATTAATTTAATGAGGCTAGATTTGGTTGGACGTTTTGTGCTGTGGTTTCAGATAATTACTTTAGCTGAAGTAAATTTCCTTAATGTATATGTTTACAAGGGCTCAAAATATGCTACTGTAAAGGGCAGCTGAAGCTTGCTGTAGGGAGAGTGCCAAACGGCAGCAATAGGTAAAGAGCAATGGAAAAATAAGGACACTGCTGTTGCAGAAGGTGACATTACATGAAGTGGTGATACATGAAGCGTATCGCTGTGGTCTTACTGGCTTTTTCTTAGCCTGCTCTAAACTGTCTACCTACCTAGACATTCAGTCTTATAAGCAAAAGGCAAAAACCAGAATTTGGAAGTTTGGCTTCACATCTGAAAAAAAACGTATTAGCTTACACTGAGCTAAACAGCAGAGGAGGAGCTGCTCTTGTCAAATCATTACTTGTGGAAATCAAGTGATGCCTTCCAACTGTCATATTTTATGAGTGGTCACCTGAAACTTTTAATGCCAGCTTCCTATATTTTAGGTGCTCTTCTTGTTACTAAGCATAACCCACAAGTAAATTAGGCTTAGAAATCGTGAATCGCCTGCTAAGGCATTTTGATTTTCCTCTGGAGGTAAAATGGACTGTATGGCAATCATAGGAGCTTGGGTGTGATCCAACGCCAACTAAAAGACAACTTTTCAAAAACAACAAAACAAATAAACCCCTAGTTCTAAAAGGAGATTAAATAATTGTTTATAATAATTCCTATTACAAACTTCCACCTTCGTTTTAGTTTCTCAGACCCATTCTTGTCCTAGTGCCAATCAATACGCTCTCTTCCATCCAGACAAACCTTCAAAGAACCTGTCTACAGTTAGAAATGGGACAAAAAAAGAGAAACATCAGTCTGGTGATCAGGGTAACAGAAGACAGACATGGGAACCATTTCTCTGTTTTGCCCTTCCTTACAAAAGGACAGCTTCCAGGCAGCTTTCACTGCATCACCTGCAGAACATTCCTCCACCTAAGACTCCTAAACACTCTAAAGCACTCAGAGCTAGCTATAATTTTCTGCATAGGAATGATATACTACAGTAAACACCCTTTCCCCCTCCTAGCCTATTACATGATTGTTTTCTAGACGTACCAACTTCATTCATTTTTCCTTTCTGTAAAATTTACCAAATCACAAGAAAATAGAAGTAGCTTTAAGATCAAAACGGCATTATTTATCCTGAGAAGATACAACACAATTTTACCCAGGTATCAAGCTCTTTTGTCTTCAATGTTTTCGGTAACATTGGAAGAACAACTCCCTACACTAGAGGAAGCTTCCTACCCTCATATAGTTCTCTAATACTTTAAGAAAGCTTGCTTGAGTCTTTTTTTCCTTTTTTTTTTTCCCTTTTTTTTTTTTTAGCAGTCTAGTCCTCCATCAGCCAAGAATGAGAAAAGACTGTCAGCTTGCCTAATTTTTTTCAGTTTCCCACAGCAAATACATCTAGTAGTATAACAAGACAGCCTGCTCTAAAAGCAAATAAAAGCTAATTAGACATAACCATTTTGGTTCTAGAGAGTTAAGTAGCACAAGGAGTTTTTCCACGCCTAGTTGAACTGAAAGAGGTTTTTTTTGTTTGCTCGGGAAACCTAGATTTCAAATAAATGGTCTCTCCAAATGATCTTTTTAATCCACACATTGAGAACAGAAACATTAAGAATAAAGGTTTGGTGTTTTGACAGCACATTGGGTTGGTCTTTTGGGAAGCCTGAAAACAAAGCAATTTCCTTTTATCTGAAAAAGGAAAAAAAATCTTTACCTTGATTCCACATTCTTTGATATAAAGCTTTGGTGACGGAAAATCTATATGACTGAGTACTTGCACAAAGGCAGCAGCACTTACGAATACCTTTGAATAGGACAAGAATCAGTAGCAAGCGGGGAAGCAAAAAAAGGAGTGCATTTTGGTTCTATATGACATGTTCTTTATAGAAAACAGAAACTACTGTAATGAAGACCTTTAAACCTGGAGAAACCATGACAAAACAGATAACAAACAGAGAAGACTGGCCATTTACATGATGCCAGCAGGAGCTGAGACAAGCGGCCACCGTGACCGAGTTCAGGCGCGTGGAAGAGGGACTCCAGTGCGGTATTGTCAGACCTGAGGAGCAGGGGAAAGAGGGAGGGGGACATTTACCCATTTCTTTGATAGGAAAACTGGGGTAGGGACAGAGGAAAGCAAGGATCACATTGTGCTTTCCTTCTAGCTGTGTCAAGCACCTTAGATAAGGCAGAGGGGTATGCATACCTGCAGCGTGCGACGTGATTTTAGCAAACAAACATTTTTTTTCATGGTCTGCTCTAGACGCAGTTACATAGGAAACAGTAACGCAACCCTCACTTAAAGCTGGAGAAAGCAGATGAGGAAAGATAAGATAATGGAACTAGTATTACACAGGCACAACCAAAGTAAGCCAAGTGTTGTAAAAGCCTGCAGAGCTACTACCCACTCCACTGTCTCATCAAGTCATGAAGTGCAGTGCAGAGCAGAGCATTTAGCAATCTGCAATTAGAAAGCTTCTTTTCTCTCATTCGAAGTTGAGGAAAGACACTTAAAACTGCAGTCAGGGGAGTTTCAGGAGTACTGCTTTTGTGTGTGTGTTGGTGGTGGTGTTGCTGTTGCTTTTCAATTAAAAGAGCGCCAAAAAACCTGGTGACTCAGAGTTCCCTCCAACCCAGTCAGTAACCTACGCTCAAGCTGATCTTCCCAGCTGTTACTGTATTAACACCCATACAGATATTGTATTTTATTTCCTGGGCAACACACTTAAAGCCTTAAATTTTTTGCAATTTTTTGTCTGCCAAAAATCTTATTTTAGTGAGTTGGGTTTTTTCCCCTCTATCCCGTGTTTCCAAATGAAATATCCTTCCCTGTTCCTGCCCTAAGCCAGTGGTTTAATAGTGAAAATAAATTTCTACTCCTTGCCCTCCAACAGAATGAGACACGGGGACATGTTCCGAGGAGGGACGGGGAAAAAAGGAAATATAATATAACTGAGAAAGTAGCCTGAAGGTCAATGAGAGTCTCCATGGGAACTTTTGGATACAATCTGTTGCATGTTAACTCTAGCACATTTAGTTTAAAACATCTCCTTAAAAAAAAGTTTTAAAAAACCAATTTACCTAGGAGGTCTGAAAAACTCCTCTCAGGTTTTAAAATTCAGAAGCGTAAGAGCTTCATTAAAAATAAAAGTAAAGAAAAAAGTTAAATTGGACATGAGGCCCATATTTAAACAGATTTTGAAAAGCTGTTTTGAAATCAATATCATTTTAGCACAGCTCAGTTGGGTTCCAAAATTACCAGACAGGAGAAAAAACAAAAAGTCACTGTAGGTTAAAGTTTAAGTACTTTAACTTTGGCTTCCTAACTACAAGACAGCACCATCAATGGATGTATAGATGACACTACAGCAGACCAGTTTGAAACTAAAAATAGTAAGTCTTAAGAAACTGCTTCAACATTTTATTATTTTTTTTTTTAATTGAAGCATTTAAACTTGAGCACAAAGTTGAGTTCCACTGAAGACAGAAGGACAGATACACACTTAAACATTTAATTGAACTAGCTAGTTAGTACATTTAGTTAGTTTACATTTTAGTATTAATCATCTTCTATCAGAAACACAAAGGGCTCTAAGGCAACCATTACCACTCAACACCACCACGTTTTTCAGCAGAGGCGGCCAACTCCCTCCTGGGAGGAGGAGCAGGAGCATTGCCAGCAGGTCAAGGAAGCAGTTCTTCCCCCCTACCCAGCGCCTGCAAGACCCACAGCTGAAGCAGCACAGCACATTGCTGCATGAGTCTGGAGGAGGACCACCAAGGTGGACCGGGCTGGAGGACGTGACATATGAGGAGATGCTGAAACAAATGGGATTGTTCAGCTTTAAAGGAGAAGGTAAAGGGAAAAGCTTCTAGTATCTATAGCTACCTAGTGGAGGGACAAAGAGAAGACCACCCCAGGCTCCTCAGAGGTGGGCAGGGGCAGGACAAAAGGCAACAGACAAGCTAGAATGCAGAAAATTCAGACCAGGTGCAATGCGGTCTATTTATTTTATACCATGGAAATGGTCAAACACAGGAAGAGAGATGCAGACGGGTCACGGTCAAAACTTCACTGAAAAAGTTCCTGAGCAACCTGCTCTGACTTGTCCTGCTTTGATTAGGGATTGGATTAGAAAATACTCAGAGGTCACCTACACGATTCTCACATGAAACCTACATCATTCTAATATTTCTGCTCACACTGGTTATTACAACCCCACGAAAAAGTAAGCTTGGTGCTTCATGGTAGTAAAAAAAAAAAAAAAAAAAATGCATCTTTACATACAGATTGCGTAAAACTCGGCCATCTCCATACTGCCAACAGCAGATGCATCCCTTTTTGCAATTTCAGTCCCAGGCTTCATTAATTGAGAACCTGTCAGTCACACTAGACTGACAGTTTTTACCCTGATTTTATAACCTCCACAGAGAACACAAATCAATATTGAAATCAGCAAGTGTAAAATACTCAATTGACAACTCCCATAACTGGTATGAAATACAACAGAGCAATAACAAAGACCTCATTGCAGCCTTTCAATATATAAAGGGGCCTTAAAAGATAGATGGAGAGAGACATTTTACAAGGGACTGTAGCGATAGGACAAGAAGTAACGGTTTCAAACTAAAAGAGAGTAGATTAGATTGGATATAAGGATGAAATTCTCTGCTCTGACGGTGGTGAAACACTGGAACAGGTTGCCCAGAGAAGTTGTGGATGCCCCATCCCTGAAAGTATTCAAGGACAGGCTGGATGGAGCTTTACGCAACTTGATCTAGTGAAAGATGTCCCCGCCCATGGCAGGCGGATTGGACTAGATGACCTTCAAAGGTCCCTTCCAATCCAAAATCCTGTGATTCTACGATTGTTAAGAGCTGTACAAAGTTCTGGTCCCCTTTGCATTCTCCCCCTCATCTCAAAAAAGTAATATGATAGAAATGGGGAAAGATTGAGAAAAAGGTGAAAAGAACAGTCAAAGTAATGGAACGGTTCCAACACACAGCAGCAGCAATGCTCATTTTACTAGGCCCCTGGGTACTAAAATGCACATACAATTATACCATATTAGCGTACTTATGTCTGGATTCACAACAAGCTAATATTAACTGTCAGTTTAGTGTGATTCTGCGTTCAGTAGTACAACAGGCCTCTGCTTTAGCTACAGATGAAAGCAACAAACTAAGTACACCATCCTTCAAGCTGGAGGAAAGGAGATGGATTAGAAGTTGGGAATACAACAAAAGTTTCATAAAAAAAAAAAAAGAGGGCATGATGAAGGTAAATAGAAACATGGTTGTTTCAAGATAAGACAGAAAAAGGGCTGTATAAAATGGCAGATGCAAAACCAAAAGCACAGTTATGATCCACCACACATTGGCCACTATCAAGACAGAACAGTAGTGAGACAGACTTTGTCTGACACAGCATGGCCATTTTTACCAAAGTGCAAAAAATCCACAGTGTAGTAGACATATGGTTCTTGTCTGTGGTCCAGAAGACAGGGACAAAGGGCCAAGTTTTTGCTACTGCAGATTATATTTCCCTGGAGCAATGATTGCAAAACCACCACCTTCTTAAGTATTATTACTGGCTGAATTAGCAGTAATTTACAATTTAAAAACATGGAGAACAGATGATGATCTCTTGGGCTATGATTCCAAGTAGTGTTTTAGTATGAGAACTGGAGATTATGAAAAGCTGATGTTCCTAACAGTTTTCAAATCTTCCAATTTCTGGAAGATTCACATACAGCCTATGTGAATTTTTATGTTCCAGCCACTCTAGAGCTTCAGATATAATAAAGTACTTCACAATAAAGTACGATTCTTCACAATTTTGCATCAGATATAATCACTAGCATCAATGCAAAACCAGCATGGAAGCAGTTTACTTCTATTTGCCCAAAGAAGAAAGCCTATGGAGAATCAGAACCTCTTTTGATTTATTTTATAATACTGCCAGTGGTAGCAACAAAATTTCTCCAGCAAGATGCACAGACTGTTTTTAATGTACCTCCACTGCGCAGTAAAGTCTTGTTGTTTACCAAGACAGAGAGTGCCTCTGCATAAACTTCAGAGTTTTTCTTGCTAGTGTCAGCAAGACTAACAGTAAGTAGCAGGATCTATGTATAATTGTTTGCATAACAAATATTTTTTGCCTCTTGATTAATAGGAGAACATACCGTAGGTCTTCCATTCATTAAATCTTTTTTAAAGTAATTTCAAAACCTGACACACAGATGTCCTCTATCATCAGCTGCGACTAAGATGGTGAACAAATGCTCCTAGATAAAATGGAATTTTAAAAAGATATACTACAACGCGGCACATTAGGCCGCAAAGGCATCTTCCCATGTCATGATGCTGGTTTTAGGGAAAATACAAGTAATACTCCAAAATGGACAGCTCAAGGTCTCTCGTATATTATGCAATACATCTAATCTGCAAGCTACTTGCCTTACACCAAGTGGAAATCCTTCTGATCATTTTCAGCATAATAAAGACAGAATGATATTGCCTAAATGCCATGTTTATTAGCAGTTTCTTTATAAATATAAAATTTTTAAAAGGCAATGCTTTTAAAAGCTTTTAAAAGCATCAGGATTTCTTCAGTGTTAAGAGTAAACACAAACAAGTTTTAATGTGGTAGTGAGAAGAAGCACGGCAAGCTTTGACCTGCAAGCCAGTAAGAACAAATGTGAGACAGGAAAACTGGGATATTTTAAAAAATTTACACACATTTTGATGTAAATATCAAGGAGTCGCACTACCAGAAGACATACGAAGATCAGCTGATCTCCAGATATGCCCTGGGCAAAGACAGATCCGCGTTTGTACTCAAAAAGTCGCACTTTAAGGGAAGAGCACATATACCTACTTCGCTCACAAAGGTGATCTGCTTCAAGACCACGCCGGCTGTCTGCATGGACCGTGATACATTATGTTAAAACTTAACATGTCATTTTTCCCAGAGAGGAACAAAGCACTAAGAAAGCCCCAACACACCAAAAGATGAAGGGTTGGGTTTAGGTAACGTTCAAAGTACAGACTGTCACTGGCGCACTGCTGTCCACCGGGACGTGAGGAGACGCGATTTCAGGCAGACACAGGAGGCCCCTGTGGAACGACACTACCAAAAATCCAGTGGGGTCTGGCAGTAGAGTTTGTTTGAACTCATTTTCCTTGGCAAGGGTTGATTTTTCCCCCCTTTTATTATGGTACAAGGGCAGCACTGCCAAACCAGCAGAGTCCATTCCTACAACTGTGTTCTCGGGGCTGTACCTCCCACAGGAGCAGGCACGGCTGTCCCTCATCCCTTCCCATCACTGTCACCCTCTAGGTACCACAGGGCGCAGTGCAAAGGTCCTGCCGGCAGGCAAGAGCTGTCCTGCTGCAGACCCCCAAGGCCACATCAAGCACAGGGTATCAGTGCAGGGCACAATTGTGTCTTCATCAGAAGATCATCTAGGACAGACATGGTTTTGATTCACTTCCGTATTATTTTAAGGAATGGAAGCTTCTGACTTCTATGTAAAAATTATGCTTGTTTTCAATACAGGGCAGATTCAATCAAGGCTCAGCCTACCCTGTGCACGGGTACTTTGGTCTCCAGCTCTGAACAAGGGCAAAAACCACTGTGCAACTCAAAACGCCCTACAGTGCTGAAGAACACAAGGGAATGTGCCCTAGTTGCCAAGTGAAGACTAAATAAAAAAACAAGTAAAAACTGGACTGGCACCAAAACAATCCGTTCCTTTGAGCTTGTCTACACACACCCTCCAGACTATAAAAGAAAATCACTATTTTAATAGAATCAACATAACCATCTAAAAACAAACTCTTTCGATTCTTTGGGTTTTGTAGGCACTACTTACTCCCCAAAGCTATGTCCCTGGGTCTATACATCTGTGCCAGCAACCTGCTCCCAGATAATCCCAGCTGTCCCTAAAGATGCTACACAGGAACACGTTACATTCAGCTTCTTCCTAATTTCATTTGCTAATGCTCATTTTTGCAGGGAGACAAAACAGCAACGATGGAAACAGAACCAGCAACTACAGCAGCACTAGGGCACATATAACAAAATCAATAAATATGTAAAATACACAAGAAAATCTACACATTAGGCTAATTGCTGCACATGGAATATGCTGTTAGAACCTGCTATTTAAATATTTTTGGTCTGCTTAGGTTCCAGGCCAAGCCTGTTGGAGCTAAGAAATAATACCTGGGGAAAAACCATCTGCATTACCATCTTGTTGATATTTTTAAGGTTTCAACTTAACATTACGACTTGCATAAATGCAGCAAGCATTCTCAGCTGTAACACTATTTCCAAAAAAGGACTCAAATTCCTCTCTTAAAGGCAGTAAGAGCCTGAACTGCATTAAGGGAAGAAGCTGTTTTTAGGACCAATATGAATTCCTACCCAGGGCTTCAGAAACACACATGCATTACCGAAAGCTGAAGATGATGCACAACAAACTATGTAGCGATTCACAACATCCCAGTGGAACGATGTGCTCAGCAGCTAGTTACTGAATTGAATTTCAGTTTCCCCAGAAGCTCCTGCTTTTCCTAGGTTTGAAGGCGAAAATTATCGCTAGCATGGCTGGAATTTCAGGTAACCTTCCTAGCTTCAGGGCAAACTGCAGATTTCTCACCCATGATCAGCCAGAAAGACTGGCTGTGGCACAGAGAAAGGGCAGAATTTTACCTAGACATGCATGTCCTCTCTAATACACAGGAGCTCCTTTTTCCAGGATGTTTAACTACTTTCCAGAAGCAAAACAACTTCTTATGAAAAATAGATGTTTCAAGGATAATCTCTAAAAAGAAACAGAATAGTATTGGTCCTACCTCTTGTTTACCAAAAAAAAGGGAGGGGGCAATTACTCCATTTAGAATTTGTCAGGCTGCAGAGGCTGACGAACGTAAAGGCATCAGCAAAATTGCTTCGTACCATCACGAGTTACAACAGCCTGGTTGGCATTGGATTGGGTCAGGAAACAATAAAAGTTAATTTTCAATGTCAGATATAAGAAGCATCTGTATCTTTATATGGATACCAGCAAAATATTTTAGTGTTTCTCAGTAAGAGCATCATTGCCCAACTGTGCCTTCTGCAAGCTGTCACCAACCTATTAAGCAGGCTGAAAGGACAATTTCTTGGGCAGGAAGTCCGGGGGAAACTTGTAAACAAAGACAGAGGGAGAGCAAAGCTGGAAGTAAGCTGCAGTGTTTGGGCCACCTACGTTTCAGGATGGATTTCCAAATATCTCCATTCACTGACCTCATATTTACTGGCTTTCTCTGAGCTGCCACTTAGTCACTAAGAGAAATTGCTGCTTCTGCTCATGCAGGCTGTGAAGTTAATCTGAGAAGCTAATTCAGTTTCATTGAACGCCTATACACATCTATATGCATTCTTCACCTATATACACCTAAATGCATTCTGCGCCCACACAGCTAGGATGCAGACACCACCAGAGAAGCATGGAAGAAGGTGGAGAGGGGAGGTAAGAATGACTTGCCTGACTATAGCACATGGGGGAAAAAAAGGCAGATATAAAAGTACATAAATACCAAATAGAATGGAAAATCAAGTTTACAACACAGAAATGACACCACCTCTGACGAGTTCATGCTCTAAGGCTGACTTTGACAACCAGACAAACTGAGGAAGTTTTCCATTTTGGAGAGCACTAGGGTAATACACACCAGACAATGGTCATCTTTCATAGAAACACTGATAGATGAGGAAAAGGCAAAGTATGCCCACAGTCATAAACCGATTTCTGCAACTGTTTTGCCAAAGATAATTACCAGCCTAAAGAATGCGCAAAGGAATCATCATACAAGTACCCAGCATTCATCTGAAGGGAACAGTGGATGCTTAAGATCAAATACAGTAAAACTTGCGGTGTAACACTGAGACATAATACTCATCTGACTCGATCACTGCATCTAACACAATAAAACACAAATGAATTATTTGCATTACCAAAAATTACTCAACTGTAATTTCACACTTAGCGTAACACGCTAGTTCAAGTCAGAAGACTTGGGATGAAAAGTTTTGCCATAGCACGGTAACTTTAAGATCCACAAAGAAAGTAGTTGTCTTAAGGAGAGAAAGGACTACGAGGTCCTTTCCTCTTTGGAGAAAGTGCTGACTTTGACTGGGGTAAAGTGAGGATGCACATAACCCCCCACACCCAGCTATCCTTAAGTTTAACAGTATGCTTGTACACTAAGTTACACAACATATTTTAACACAGAAGCTCACTCATTTATAAAGAACGCTATTTCTCCTGGGCAACGCGCAGTTTAGGAAGCAGTATCACCATGTGCATCTTGTCAAGTAACGCAATGCAGTAGGCAGGGATCACCAGGTGAAGCCGTTTGAAGCCAAGGCCTCCAGATGTACATGACATGCTGTTTGCAGGTTTTATGTCAGACTAGACTTAGCCCAGTCCCCTAAGCAGAACTTTGCCACGCGCGAGCTGTTAGAAGCAGCCCTGAGACTCTATCATTGATTTCAACCTTCACATCTCCAAAAGAGTCCGAGCACACTGAATGCATCCCTGGAGCGGGCCTCTGGTTTCATTCCCCCCTGAAGGAAGTTATTCCATGGCACTGACATTGTTTTGCAATCTGAACAAACAGTACATGGGGGTGACGACAGGAGATGAGACTCACTGCAGAGCTATGCTGCTGTTTGGAGACAAAATGCTAATGCAGATGCAGTCAATGCATCTTTTAGTAGCTGACAGCAACTGGAATGGCTCTGCATAAAACCACACTATGAAAAAAAGCAATATAAGCTGCTCCTATGAACTATTAGGTTTTATTTAAAATTAATCTAGAAGAAATATAGGACAAAATTAATTCAGTATTTTGTAACTCTAGCACAATACATTCCATTGTGCAGCAGCTCCCTATGGGTTTGAGTTTTATTCTTTTTCCTGTCTTTCCCCCCCGCCTCATTACTAGTTTTGCAAGTTCAGCCTTAAACCTGAGAGTCACTTCAGGTCCTTTACCATTACTGTTGCTAGGTTTTGATAAGAAACAGAAGACTTTTTTTTTTCCTGTAGAATAATTTTCTTTCCTCAACAGAATTTTAAGGTCCTATTCACTCCAGTACAGCTGTACACCTTTTTACTAGACAAGCTTAGTAAATAATGATAAAAAAACATAGGGGCTGGGGGGACACAGAGGAAAAATAAAGGCAAGTTCAGAGAACTGGTTATGTTCTACGCCCTTGTATCAGGTTTGAGGGGCAAGGTTTGGGTAGTAGGGGGGCTTGCAGGGGTAGGCTTCTGTGAGAAGCTGCTAGAAGCTTCCCCCATGTCCAACAGAGCCAACACCAGCTGGCAGCTTTCCATCTGCAGCCCATGGAGGACCCCACACTGGAGCAGGTGGATGCCTGAAGAGGGCTGTGACCCCGTGGGAAGCCTGTGCTGGAGCCGTCTTCTGGCAGGACCTGTGACCCTGTGGAGAGAGGAGCCCACTCTGGAGCAGGTTTGCTGGCAGGACTTGTGACCCCGCAGGGGACCCCAGGCTGGAGCAGTCTGTTCCTGAAGGACTGCACCCCACGGAAAGGGCCCACGCTGGAGCAGTTCATAAAGAACTGCAACCCATAGGAAGGACCCACATTGGAGAAGTTGGTGGAGGACTGTCTCCCATGGGAGGGACCCCACACTGGAGCAGGGGAAGAGTGTGAGGAGTCCTCCCCATGAGGAGGAAGGAGCAGCAGAGACAACCTGTGATGCGCTGACCGCAACCCCCATTCCTCGTCCCCAGGAGAAAGCAGACAATTTGGGAGTAAAGTTAAGCCCAGGAAGAAGGGAGGGGTTGGGGGGAAGCTGTTTTAAGATTAGTTTTTATTTTCTCATTACCCTACTCTGATTTGATTGGCAATAAATTAAACTAATTTCCCCAAGTCGAGTCTGTTTTACCCATGACAGTAATTGGTGAGTGATCTCTCCCTGCCCTCAACTCAACTCATGAGCCTTTTGTTGTATTTTCTCTCCCCTGTCCAGATGAGGAGGGCAGTGACAGAGCGGCTTTGGTGGGCACCTGGTGTCCAGCCAATCAAACCACCACAGTCCTTTTCTTGCATCCTGGATTTTCAGGGACAACCAACAATGGAAAATGAATTTATAATTTTAGAATAGATCCATCAGAAGAGGTATGGAAAGGTTGAATAAATTGGCTTTTACTTTTAAAAATCAGTTTAAAGAAGTGTTTACCATGTTGCTACTGAAAGTTGCTGGAAACTGAAAGTATGTTTTCAATTCAAATAAAAAACAAATCTTGTCTAGTAGGAACAAACGTAGGTACACATTATTGTTACTAAGCCAACGGCAATGTAAACATTGAAGAGATTAACTTATCAATGTTACTGCCACATATGTCCATACTTCCAACTTCAGGGAAGGCCACTCCTAAAGTGCATTTTAACTGTCCTTCGCATCAAATACAAATTACTTTACTGTCTGCGGCTCAATGACGACACTACCTTTTCTTCAGACCAACCCGCACACACCTTCTGACCATTTAAATGCAAGTCTCAAGGCAGGTGTTCCATCCTGACAGTCACCTACAGCCCCTCAGCTCACCTCCTCCTTCCCAGCCTGACCCTGCAGACGCCGCTGGCCATTTCTCAACAGCCAGTGAGGTCTCAGCTCCTGCCCATCTCACACTTCCCTCACCAGTCAGTGCCGGTTGCTTGGAAACACCGAAGGACAGGGGATTTTGTATTGGCTTTAGATAATGATGAGCTCAATTGATAGCAGCTGACTGAAGACGACATACTTTTTAAGTTTTTTCCATATTTCAAACCATCCTTTGCAGTATTAAGAATCATAGAGCACAGAATACCAGGTTGGAAGGGACCTCAAGGATCCAATCTTTCTTGGCAAAAGCACAATCTAGACAACATGGCCCAGCACCCTGTCCAGAAGTTCTTTTTTTAAGAAAAATCCACAACACATTTAAAGAAGCTGAACAAGAGCCAGGACGGAACTGGGATGAAGGAAAGCAGAAACCTGTGGTTGTGAGTCTAGTTGTAATTTACTAAAAGAAAGAAAAAGACGACCACCAAAGTTTCTCAAAGAGGTAGTTTTGAAGAAAACTATTTGCTGCTGTCAGATGAGAGAGCTTAGGGAAAATGTTTACTTGTGCCACAAAAATACAACTGTTTTCTCACACATTGACTCAAAGCACATCAGGGCATTTACAGCTGGCACTTCAGAGGTCTGCAGCGCACCTGGAAGAGGAATGCTGGCTCTTTCACTTCCAGTCCAAGACACAGGAGTTTTCAACCAGCGGCCGTTTCTGCGTGGGTCATTCTGTGTATCATGGGCAGCAGCTGGCTGACAAGGTCATCCAGGTGACAGTGAAACCCGGGTGACTCAATGGAGCATTTTGCAGGAACACTACACACTACATTCCACATCTTTAAAATACCATGTGAAAATGGAAGCAGTCCAACATCACTTATCGTTAAAGGAAAGCATACGAGTTTCCCATGAGAAATACTGAGGCTAGGCTATAAGTCACAATGCTATGGGGAGAAGCAGTGAAGATGTGGGACCCAGCAACATTTCTATCAGCAAGAGGCACTCCAAATTCAAAAAACCAACAGCCTCTACAAAAGGAGCTGAGGAGGCAGCAGCTTGTGGGACAGAAACAGATCCAGAGGAGTGAACCCACACACATACCAGCAAAAGGAGATCAGCACACGTTGCCCTTACTCGAAAAGGACACAGGAGGGTAGATCTGGCTCCAGTGCCCAGAAGCTTTGCAGCTGAGTCAGGCAACTGCTCTCTCTTCTGTGCTGCCTACAGATGGCCTGCAGTGATGGTGCCGTCCTATGCCGCTGCGAAGCCAAGCGTTTACCTCAAAAACACACGGCAACACAGCTCACTCACGTGTGCTTAAATCTTCCACCAGTTTCAATCACAGCTACAGAGAAACAGGATTTTATGGAGGAAGTGCAAGCCTCCAAAGATGTGATACATGATGCTATTTATATGAAAAGAGAGGCTAAACATTTTTTTTTTACATTGATTCTTCCACATAATTCACTCTGTAAACTAAACCTGTAAGCCTAAGTCTAGAAGAAATTAAAGTATTGTCATCCCACTGTGCTACAATACAAGAATCCAGGTTTTAAACAAGTGACCTTCCTCAGTAAAGGACGGCAACTCAATTCTGTGATGGAGAAGAGCAGTATTTCACTTCACCGTTCACATCTGATAGATGCTATTGCAATGACATTGATTTAAAACGGGAGGCTTTTCTATTCTCAGTGGACAAAGACAATGATCACAAATGTCACTTACATGACACACTTCTCAGGCCTCAGCTAGAGAAAAGCTCTCAAAAGCCACCAATGTGACATAACAAGAGCAAAAACATATAGTTCTGTCTAGAAGAGAGACATCAACATTTAAGTAACCACTTCAGACTACCAGCATAAAAAATGAGTGCTAGCAGGCCCTTTCTTCTGTGCAAGGTGACACTGAACCATCCTGACTGTTCAGCCCATGAAGCTCTCCCAATATGTACTGCTGTAGGAGAACAATCCCCTAACTCAGTATTTCTTATCCAATTTCGTTACGTAAATCATGTCTCAACACACTTCCTACGACCACACTCCATGACACTAACTCCCTGTGACATTACCCCACAAGGGCCAACTGGAAAGACTGTCTAGATTTTAAATTTTCCACAAATGCACTGTATAACTTTTACACAGCTAAAGAAAAGTCCTCACACTAAAACCAATTTAAATTATTCCAATCTCAAGCACTGTGATACAGATCTAACATCTGCATCTCCAACATTTTCCCTTATTTCACTAGGATAGAAAGAAATACTTAAGAAGGTAATAAACACATTGATCTGTCACTGAAACAGTGACTTTTGGCTGTTCACATTTGGTATACGCTGGAAGGCAAGTCTCAAAGACATGTAGATACTAAAGAGCAGAAAACCAAAATTCATTACAGTATGGAAACAGCTTTTCAGTTAATAAGAGGAGAACAAATGTTTATTTATTTTCTGCTTGCTGTTGCTTTCTCAAAGAGCACCACCATGATATCAGCGGTCTGGCATCAAAGAAAAAAGTGAAGTGAATAATGCAAGACTCCTCAGAATGAACTATACAAATAATTCAGTTGCTCCTTAAAGTGCACTTCATGTTTTATATACAAAATAGAGAAAAAAAAAAAAATCCATCGACTGTATTTTAAAAAAAAAATTGCTTACATTCAGTGGACATATTCAGTTTCAAGAACTGAAGAAAAGTAAATTTAACCTGGAAATGTATATACAGGTACATACTCAGAATGAACACTTCAGCCATCTCTTCCAGGTATACCAAAGAAGCGCATCTGATGGCCTCGCTAGCCCCAGAAGTAACAAATCTTTCAGGATGTGCATAGCCAAAAAAGGTTTGAGCAGAAAGATTCATTAATAACTTTAACTGTCATTAAAACACTTCACTTTTAACAAGTGAGAAAGCACTCCCCTTCTCCCTGCTCTTTTTCAGAGTCTGGTTGTTCGTGCTGATATTGTAGATTCTCAGCATTATTGGGGAAACTTCAGCTGTGGCTTTTACAAGCCCAAGGGTTTTTTTCACTCCAGTACAGCAACTGTCACAGCGTGTGCAAAGTGCTCAGACCGGTCTTTTGAAAGTACCCCTACCCTTACCGGGGTAGCATACTGCTGAGATGCACCCCTGCGTCACTCATTCAAAAAATGCGCACCCCTGTGTCACTCATTCAAAAAATGATGCACTGCACTAAATGGCAATTGTTCTACTGAAAATGTTACCTGATGGCATGATGCTATCACAAAGAGTATCAGACATCCACCCTAACCTCAGAGGCGATCACTATTTCCTGCTAACACATAGGCAAAGCTTAAGGACTATATCCTTCTGGATGTGACATCCTTAGTAAATAAACTATAAAAGAAAAGAAAATTCATTTAAGGCAGGCTGACATAACAGATACAGACCAAAAGTAAGCATGGGCAAAATTTCAAGTTCTGATTTCCCTAAAGTACAACAAAGCCTTCAGTTGCAAGCAGCATGTCTCACTTCAATTTTTCCTTGTAGATACCAATTCATTAGCCATTGTTATTGTAACAACAGAAGAAACAAGAAGTACCCATCCCTATAAAGTATCACAAGAATTAAAGAAGTCAAAACAGTAGATCTCAAGAAGTAATAAAAACAGGTTAAAGAAATGAAGAAAATATGAACTAACTAAAAGCTACAGAACAACAAGCATTCCCCACAGCTTGATTCAGGAGGTCTGTACTTCAAACATGTACCAGGGATTAATTTGTGACTCCAGTTTTGACTAGAAAGCTTTTCATACAAATGTTTCATCTTGAAACCAGTAAAGATGTAATGCATGTGGATTGTCTGTCCGCATCTGTCTTTGCGGAGGCATTTACCTAGTTGGCTATCTAATGCAATTTTTGGCGATCATTTCTTAAGTTTTTTGTGTTGCTTAGTATTAATTTTTAAAGAGACTGTAAGAGTGTTACTGTGTCTGTGCACGGCAGCTCAGCTTGCATAAGGAGAGCACAGGAACAGGCTCCATTGATGGTGTTGGGTTTCTAAACACTTGAGAACAGCATTACAGCACCCTAAGCTTGTGAGAGAGCACGTATTTGAAGCCTGGTGCTTGACTCAACAGTAACGCCAGCTGAGGCGGATGTCTGTGACAGCCCCTGTCCCACACTATCTGAGTGTTTCAGACCCCTGTGAGACCTACAGGCCACCTCACAGACATCTAGTATCCCACCACAAGTCAGTAATAACTTGGCATTGTTTTACCCATACAGAAATTACCCAGACCAACCTCCAAACAAGGGTATACAAGAGAATATCACCCCAAATGAAGTGGGACTCTCTTCAAGGACCAAGGTGCTTAAGCCATGGAATAACAGCCTGAACACTCACTTGGTTTAGAAGCACCTATTCGGGTACCTTTGACCGGAGTGTCTGAAGAAGCCTGGAGCTTCTGAAGAGCTTCCGCCCAGAGCTGGCACGCACCCTCTGCCCTCCCCTCAAGGTGCAGATACACGCTCGTGTACTTTAGCATAAAATTTTGAGGATAGCCTAGTATTGCCAGGGGTAGTTGTCGGAGCTGAATCCCTCGTGCAACCCTTGGAAACTTCCTTTAGTGCAAAGCCCTTGCCTGTACTTTCTCTGCAAAGAGTGGGATTAGTTGGACTTCATTGCATTACGGATTTTAAAAATACAGTTATTCAGAAATCAAGAGGTGCATACTTTTTATATAGGGGCATTTCCTAATCAGATTGCAAAACAACAAATACCTTTCCTGAAAAAGGCTGAAGAATTTTGTTAACTGGAGGCAAATCCTACAAAAACCAGTTTGAAAAAAAATTAGTTACTGTAAACTCTTGGAACATTTAGTTGTTACCTTAAAACAACCCCACATCTAAACACACAAGAACATCTCCTGAAAAGCTGAAGAAAACCTCAGAGTAAATAAAAAAAAAAGTTACAGAATTAAAAACATCATTTCTGTTCCACGCTGTAGTTAATCTATTGTTAAAGCTTAAGTACGCGTCATGTACTAGAAGTGTGCATGGGGAGATCAAGCAATTTCATGGATGATAAATCCAAAGTCATCCCAAACAGGAAGAGTACTTTGGTAAAATATCATACATGCTCAGGCTCTTCTTCTCACTCTTTCCTAGACATTTGCTGTTGGCTGCTGCTAATAGGACTACATAAACAAACATGTAAGCAGAATTACAGGCAATTTAATTCCTTCATTTCCATAAATGTGTGAATGCTTCTCTTGACTTCTGCATGTCCTTCAAATATTACTGCTGAATGCTCTTTTGGTGTTACCAACACATACGCTTAGCTAATTAAGAAAATCATGCATCTGTCTCCAGTCACTTCAGTCCATACATTATCTTTAGTAAATGAGACAGCAGTAGTCATCTATCAGCAGATTTATTACCACTAGAAAGTGCCATTTAACACCGAATAGTAAATGCTGTAACCATATTTCATAGGTGACATGCACAGTATATGAACTATACTGTGCCTCAGAAAGGTGCTGTAGTCGAAGCACTTAATACCTTGGGTCTATTCTCAGTTCTACCAGAAATTAAATCACACTGCCTCAACTATTTGTTCCATAAAATAGCAGGTTGACCTTGATCTTTCATCAACGGAGCTGTATAAGGACCACTACCTATAGGCTATCCAGTACCTGGAAGAGTTTTAAGAGGAACTGAAGCCTTTATTTCCAGCCCATTTTACACAGCCCCTGCCCAAAACACTTCAAATGAAGGAAAACAGGAGAAAGTAGAAGGAAAACATGGAGTTTGGCTCCATGTTGTGCTTCCCAAAAGTTCACGAACACAGTGCAATTTTTGCAGTTCAACAATAAATGCTTT
The DNA here is from genome assembly GCF_028500815.1 of Rissa tridactyla. NCBI lineage: Eukaryota > Metazoa > Chordata > Aves > Charadriiformes > Laridae > Rissa > Rissa tridactyla. Next base: position 202,919,501 of record NC_071466.1, read on the forward strand.
TTTTAAAAACAAAGAAGAAAAGGCAAAATTTTCTTGTTTTCAGGATCACCACTAGCCCACAATTACAAGTTACTTTACCAAGCACATAAATTTGCTCATGTATTACCACAGGATTGGTTCAGTTACTGTAGTAATGGATATTCTTGCACAGTTTTACTAAGAAATATAACAAAGAGGAAAAAATATATACAGCCCTTACAGGCTACACCCTATGTTCTCTGCTCTATCTACACAGAAGAATGAATGACTTTAAAAAAAAAAAAAAAAAACACAACACACAGACTCTCTCTAAAGACAAATAAGAGTATGCACTTCATATAATCAAATCCTTCAAGCAAATCACTTGCAAAGAATTCTTCCAAATGAACAAGTACATTTAAAATCTTCTTGAACTAATTTAAGTGTTAAATCCAAGTTTATTGTACAAGTAAAATTTGGATATAATGCATTACTACAACTCAGGCCCTAAAGGCAACTTACATTGTAAAAACACTTTATATGTCATTCAAGGTTTATATTCTCAATGGAACTCAAATGTAGCCATTTCAACTATTATAAGCTGCAAAAAAAAAAAAAGATATGAAAAAACCTATGTGCTCATCACCATAGCAACAAAATACTACACTTTCGAGCATGATATGGTAAAGGATTTACACAAAATTGATTAGTAGTTTTCAATGGTTATGTCTTACAATTAGAACTCAGAAATTGTGTCTAATAGCGTAATATAACACTAATGTCTCAATATCATTATTACAAAATGTAAGCAAAAAAAATAGGTCTAATACTGATATCAGCATAAAACAACATTCAAATTTGCAAGCATATTAAGATTGTAGAGGGGGAAATTTTATCACCAAATAGAATTAATACATTTAAGAAGAACCCTAGGAGGAAGAGAGGATTGTTTGAAATTATCCAAGTCATGATAAAAGAAAACTGCTTTAAAACTGCTGAGCTAAAATTGAAGACAGCTCTTCAGATTTATGAGGTTCCAAAATACCAGGTGGGAAAAGGCCTGTAACAGGTTTTGCATGTTAACTTCTCTCTACTGGAGTTAGAGAAGAAAGGAACAGAAGTTTAATCGACAGGGCAGAAGAGTGAAAGGTTATTAAAACTACATTTCAAAATAACTCTCAGTTGATTTTGAAAACGAGTTTCAGCTGATAAGAAGAAAAAAAAATTAAAAACTCAAAGCATATTAGAAGCCCTTATTTTAAAGTATTTTGGGATGCAGTATCTCCTAACATACCCATTGTAAATGGCACAGTCTAGTAAAATGCAGCTGCATCTGTGAAAGACCTGTGAATGTTTTCCAGAGTTCACATTTTTAACGGATCTGCCTGCACCTGAACAGAGAATATCTTGACCTCCATCAGTCACATTTTGGGAGGATTGTCAAAGACAGCGCTCTACAGACCAGCTGATATTTTGTATTTGGAGCCAGGCTCACACAGCACAACAGACGACTGGCTGCAGATGGTAGAGAATGTTTCTCGGATGAGAACAGAATGCTAAACTGAGCCATGACTTCTTGAATTTGTAAAATACAAATAATTTGCCTCAAAATAACTAAATAACAAAAAAATAAATTCTACCTCCTCTGTAATGCTGCTGGGTTACACTACAGTTCCATTCAAATATAGAATAAATTAAGCTACATTTAAAAATGTGTCTTTCTGTTTATTTCAAAGGATTTACATCTAATATAGCATGTCAAGAAATATTTAAAATCAAAACATTATCATTATGCAGCCTTGGAGTACATATATTACTTGTAGGCTTACAACATTATTCATTAACCATCATTTGGTACATTTATACAAATTTATATCATATAAAACTGGGCAGTTTTTCCCTAATAAAGCATTCAGCAGCAAAAGCTTCATTGGCTCCTGACAGCTCAGATACCCAAAGCCCTTTCGTTATGTCTCAACTCTTGTGGTCAGATGGGAACTGGAGCACTCAAACCGCCATCCCAGCACCACAAGCAGCAGTCAGCCGGCACAGACCACGTGTCTTTCCATGGCATTTCATCCATTGTCTTTGACACTGAGTAGTTAACACGGATTATCTGAATTACCAAGGACAACCGAGAGAGCATCCACTGTGATGGGGGAAATGAGTATGCATCTCATAGATAATACCAGAATCTCTGCAAATTTGTAGTGACATTTTCAGATTAAATATTCTCAAGTTATAACTTTAAGAAAGTCTTGACTGTTGCTGCAAAAGAAGATTTAATGAAATCTGACACTAAGATCAACTGAAAGGTTCAGCTTCAACCTTGGATTGGTACCATCCTGCCAAATGAACAGGTAGACATTTTGGGCACCTGTCAAGCTCTGTCCCTGTCAGGGTATGGCACAACACACCAAAAAGTATGAATGACCAAATAGATACTATCTGATTTTTACATATGCACACACTATGCTTAAGTAATTGCAAATTTTGGCTACAAAACATCATCTTATATATGAAATAGGCTGTCCATACGCCCTTCGTAAAAAAACAAAGCAAAACCAAACCAAAACTCCACAGACATTGAATCCCCAGGCCCCTATAGTCTATTCCACTGATTTTGGGAAGACCTGGAGACCAAATAAAGTAAACAGCTTGAAGGATGCCAAGTATGACAGCTAGGGGCAGGATGATTAATTTGAGGCCACTCACTCACAAATAGGTGCTATTTGGGTATTCTGTAATTTATCACTCTTCTGGGAATGTGCTTCTAAGGGATATGAAGCTCCAAACAATCCAATCTAGAGATGAAATGGTGTCTCAGACCTCTTCCATTGTTATACTATGCCGTAATTACAGTAGGATAAACACTTCTCGCTATATTCAACCCTATTTATTTGCAACCTGTTATCCCCTACCCACCCTACCAATCTGGTGTTCTTTGGTAAATACCACTTTAACTTACCTTCTGTTATAAGACACTAATGCCTCTTGTCTCTGTGTACTACTATAAATAATCACCACTTAACAAAACATTAAAAATTTAAAGTCCCAACAAATTATGAAAGATGCAAAGGTAATACAAATCACCATTAAAGTTTAAATCTACTTGATAATAACAAAAAGATTTGTACAGCATTTACATGCAGACTCCAATTTTTGCTACGCATAGTGAAAAGCAAGAAGGAGAAATTAAAAGGCGGGAAAAATAAATATCAGAAAGAACTTACACTTTAAAAATTTCCGAAACTAGGTATGGGCTAATATAGATGCATTTTTCTTTAATAAAAATTTTATTTTCCTTTGGCTATGAAATGAACTATTCTGCAACTGCCACCTTTATTTTAGACTAGCAACAGTCAGAACCACCTACATTTTAAATTTGCTGTTATTGCCATAGAAACGTATGTTTGCTTTTACTAAAAAGGAAATCTCTTGGCTGAGAGCCAGTCGTCGTTCTGTATCATGTACTACAGAAGATAGAATTTATTCATTTATATACCCATACTTGCACTCTCTTAAGTGAGCTGCATCCACCTCAGATACAACAAAAATCACATGCGTTTTGTGTTATGTAAGATATTTATACAACATTTATATTTATATGAAACTAGTGCAATCTACTCTATATAATCACAAAAGGACAGAATTACTTATGCTCTTAAATTAATCCAATTTCAAGTATACTTTAGTTGACTTTTGCTTTAATAGTAATTTAAAGTTTCAAGCAGTCATGCAGCATTTTATTAAACATTTGTAATTAAGCCTTTCCATGCTCAATAAGTGATGGCAAACAGGTCAAAACACAATGAATAAAGCAGTATTTTTATTCTCTTTATAGCCACTGACGCCAAGGAGAACGCGCATAAAAATTAAAGATGTTCAGCGCTGATAAAAAACCAAATATATTCATGCAGTTTTAGTACCAAAAGAAAGATCTACACTCTTTCTGCCCTGAAATACTGTTCTACAAGGCAAAGAAGTGCCTGAAAGTCCTCACAGCCCCAGTCCGCACGGGTTTGGGCACAGAGACAGCCCACAATGCCAGTGGGCTTCCACCAGCCCCTGCCCACCACTGCTGATGGCCGTCAGGGCAAGGCTATCATGTGTTACAGCAAAGATGCTTGTTTTGTAACCTACGATAAAAACTGTCATTCCACAGTAAAAGGACAGAATAAACATGCAGCATGTTTATTCTATTCATTAACTATTTAAGCTGTTACTAGCAATACAGCAACTTGAACTCTCAGCAGTTTATTAGCAATTCTACAAGCTCCTTGCAACCGAAGAGGGGAAAACTAACAACGTGCTAGGTTTGCCAACACTAAATATTGGCCTGAAGTCAACTCTTTAAGGGGGGAACTGGATGCTTACTAAGTATGGCAGGGAAAAGGAGAAATTTTTCAAGCCTTCACCACCTTTAATTACAGAATAATTCTAAATGTAACTCACAATATTGGAGAAAAAATTATTTCTTCATTCGTAAATCAACATGGCTGCATTGTGAGATAACTTTCTTTGACTAGATAACAACATTTTCCATATGACTTTTGGTAAATATTTGAATATCCATAGACACTGAACTATACTGGTTTTGAAACATTATTTCTTATTCAACAGAAATAGAAACACTCAAGTATGTACAGAATCAGAAAAAAAAAAAAGTTCAAAACCACCATTATCCACGAATGCAGTATTTACCTCTGAACGTTCACAGAAAAAAGCCATATACAAATTGACCACTACTAGAACAGTGGAGTGAGCCTTTCCTCACCGGAAAATGACATTGAACAGAATAGTGGTTTCCAGAGCGGGGCGGGGGGAGGTGTGTGCGGGGAGTGCTAAAAAATGACAAACAGCTTTTGGTGAAGGAATTGCTGTTGGTGGGTTTTTTCTTTGTCTGTTGAGGGGGTTGGTTTGGCTTTTTTTTTTTTTTTTAAGCCAAAGGGAAACCTGAAACCCCTGGTGGAGAGGGACTGGTCTTACTGATGCTTTTTAAATTTTCTTATTTTTTTTAATTTTGTTAATTGAGCTATTCAGAGCTTTATTTGTACAGATGTTTCTAGAACATGACTGAAATACTGTTTAATATTTGTGAAAGCCACAATTTCCAAAGAGTTTATATTAAAAATTTCAAGTTTGCAATGCATTTGTTACGGCTTCACATAGAAAAATTCCAAAGTACTTTAACACTTAGAAAACAAATATGTCTAAGGAAACTGCAGTTTCCCTACAGACAACTGACAAGCAGAAAGAAAGTCTAAATTAATTAGATAAATTATTCATTGTGAATTATTCATGCAGCATTAGTTATCTCACACACACATGCGTCAACCATATAAACCCCCTCTAATCTACATGGACGTTTTCCAGGAGACAGTAATATTTTGGAATAGCAAATAGCATAGAAAACTTCCCAGAAAGTACTTCACTTGCAGAAACACCATAAGAAAAGTGTAAGCCCACAGACACAATCATTCAGATGATAACAAGGAAAAGGCAGAGCTCACCCTTCTATTCTGGAGTGAAATAACACAAGGAGGAATCTCTTTCCTGGCTCTATAGCAAGACTAGCACACTGCTACACAGTTAGTGAGCCAACACTATGGCTTAAGGGATACCATTAAAAAAACCACCAAAAAGGAAAGCAGAACTCAAACTTTTTGCTGACCAAAAAATTATGAATGAAACACAATTCTGAACTGGCTCACCACTTGTAAAAATTACGGTTAAATAGAATTAAGGTGAAGAAAGAATCTGTTTCTTATGTCCTGGATAAAACACTAGATCTAAATACATATTCTGGTCAAATAGTCAACTAGGAAGTACTACGCTATTTTTCATTTCTTTTCAAAAGGAAGAAATCCCAACAACTTGCTTTCTCAGCATATGGAAAGCCCAAGAATATTTGTGTATGGGAGCATTTGAAATGGATAGTTTGGGAGTCACAGCAGCAACATGCTCAGCAGCAAACTTCATTAAAGTACCCTTTCCCTTCCCTCCCCGCAAATCCATCTTCAGTCAAACAAAACACAATCCACACATGGCAGCATGCCAACTGTGATAAACTTCACATTGGTTGATAAGATTTACTGAAATGCTCAGTGCCTGAATACTTTGGATTAACTATGGAGAGGCATGCAAGGATAGCTGCTTATTCTGAACCAAACCCTTCAGGTTTGCTAGAATAATGAAGTGTCTTGAAAACAGAAGAGGTAAAAAAAACCCAATGCCATCATTTTAAAGGCAAGAGAAGAAGATGTGCATTGGAGAAAAATCAGGCAGACAATACCTTGGTGAAGGTCTTCAGAAAAAAATAAAGCCTGACTAGATTGCAGGAGCAGAATATGGCCTTACGTAAGAGAAATAAGCGCAAACACTGTTTAAAACCCTTTTTCCTCCCTAATGGTTTCTTCCTATTAACAAAGTACTTCAATTTATACAGGCTGTATAAACACTGTATTCACCTGACCACAGAGGCAAAGAAAAACTACTGTTGTTGAAGGATCATTAACATCTGGTGGGTGGATCAAGTTTTGCCCTTGTGCAAAGCCTGTCACCAAGCCAAAGGAGGCAGGAGAGGAAGAGTCAGCTCCACACTGACATGGTTCTACAACACTGCAAAGCAATATTAATTAAAAAAAACCCAAAACCAACAAACAAACACAAAAAAAAACCCAAACCAAAACAAAACCTTTTTTAATTTAATTATTATGCTGAAAAGGCTGAAATGGGATCAATAGGTAAAGTTTGCTCAGCTACTTGTCTGTGGCATTTACATATAAATATTGTTATTAAAAACCTTAAATCCATTTTAGAGTTTCCACTCATCTTCACAAGGTCAGAGAGCAAAGAAGCTGCAAGATTGTCTCCAACTTTTGCCACAGAACCTGCTTTAAGAGCTAAATAATGAATCGTATTACTAAGCTTAGTGAAGTGTTATAATTATTCCTCAGCAGTCTAAAAAAAAGTTTCCCCCCTATGCCCATTAACATTTTCACACAACACTGTATATTTTGTCTGAATCCCTGCTGCATGTGAACAGGCAGCTCAAGTGGGAGCATTCGGCTTAGAATTGTGTATTCAGTGCAGATGCTGGATCCAGCAGGGAAACGATGAAGAACTAGGCCTTTTTTTTTTTTCCCTTTTCTTTTTTTAATTAACTGAGCTCTTGAATACCATTAGCAGTTCTAGAGGCACCATAATTTTATTACTTCTTAAGTCATAAAAGTATCTTAAGAAAGATATACAAAAATAAAAAAAAGTAGATCCCTAATTTCAGATGAGAAACAAATACATCAGTGTAATCATTTTAGAAAAAAACAAAGGCCCGAAGAGCAAATTCTGCCATGAAGGCAGTGCGTGCCCATCTCTCGCACAAGAGTACGGAGGAAATTCAAAATTACCTTTCCTGTTTCTAACAGAACCAAGCTACCGCGCTCCAGACGTCCCCCCTCAAACCGAACCTGCTCTCCAGCACAATGACTCCAAGGCTCTGAGTCCTGGTTTGGCCCATGGAGACCGAAGAGGCAGGAGCCTGGCCAGCACGACGGCAGCAACAGGTCCTTGCGCTGCAGGATGGAAGAGGTTATCGCACCCACCGCCATTGCTGGCAAGGCTGGCCCGCTGCCAGACGCCTCAAGCTCCCCAAGCTCAATGTTGTAGCTTTTCTACGAGCAGATGTATTCTGCCCTTTCATTCCTATCCCGGCATTAAAATCATACAACAGCATTTACCAGCACAGGCTTCTCTCTCTGCAGCCCACCTCACTTCCTCGGGCTCCGTTCTCAGTGTAACAAACCCCGTGTGTTAGGGACAGTGTCTCCCACCACTTATTTTCTCTTCCATTCCTGTACTAAGGAACAAGTCTTACTACTTTTCAGAATAGGTTTGCCTCCCAACAAGGGAAGAACCACCTCCTTCAGGTCTTTTTTTTTTTTTTTTTTTTTTTAATCTTCCCCCCCCGCCTTCTCTACTTCTAGTCTTTTCAGCTTGCTTCACTCCTTTACTATTATTCATGTTATGCACATCCATTTTTCTTTTTGTTGACCAAGAATATTCCCCCCAAGTCCTTCAAATTCACTTCTGCCAGGAGTCTTTAGTCCAGCTTTCCTAAAATCTCACAATTTTTGTGGTTTTTCCCCTAGACTGATTGGGAGGGAACTATTGTAAATGTATACAGTTACAAATGCTGTTTATAGTTTATGCTATTATATAGCAGACTTTTAATAACAAGCCCAGTTATACAGCTCAGCACTACTTCTAGAAAATCCAAGAAATGTGTCTAGCTTACAGCTTTCTAGAACTGAACTGAAATTGATGCCTAGAAGGCACGGAAATTGGGGCCAGAAGCCAATAGCTTCTAGAAACTGATCTAGTTCAAGGCAATTGGACAAGCTTGTTTAAATACAAAAAAAAAAAAAAAAGTAGGTTTTGTGTTAAAGTAAAAAGATACTTTTCTTATAAATTTGAAGTACTGCAGCTAGCTCTAACAGATAATAAAAAAGACAGAGAATGGCAACACCTGAGCAACCATCCAAAAATGCCTAATTTTGGCTGTTGATACTAAGAAAGAAAAATAAAATATTTTAGCTAAATTTGCAGGAGAGGGTGTATAGGGATTTGTTTGTTTTTGAAGCACAAGTTACAAATTCTTAGTCCCCTGGACAGGACTGAAACAAAACACACTATCCTTATTCACAGCCTTTCCTTCAGTCAGTTTTTGCTTTAGAAGAACCACATTGAAGGATGTCATGAAAGGATGTCAATCCCTAGTCTTACTCTTCTAGCATTTTTTTCTGCTCTGAAACACATGCTTTCATGAAACAGGTAGCAGTTTCTAAACAAAGCATAGGGCGCAGCTGAATGTTGTGTGATGCACTAGCATTGGAGTGGAATCCAATGCTGCTTCCAGACATGTAGTCCCACAAGCAACCTCAGATGCAACCTCAGGAAGTCCCACAACCATGTAGTCCCACAAGCAGCCTCAGACAGCAGCAGTTAATACTACCTGAAGGTCAGCAAATTCAGCTTCAATCTGTGAATCAAGTCATTTGGCTTCAAACAAAATCATTATGCCCAAATTTATTTTTGAACTCGTAAGAGATGAAGTCTTTTTAATTTTCTTTCATTTTCCAGACTTGTAGCTTGAATTTTCTGTAGGCTTCAGAAGCTGTGAACTAATATAAAGCTGATAATGCTGTCAATGGAAAGTTAATTTTACTTCCAGAAACTTCATACTGAATCTGAAATGGGGAAAAGAAACGAAAACAAACCAAACCCTCCTGCCTCACAGTGCTTCTCTATACTTACAAGTTTTCTGGAGTTTTGCTTTTTCCTGCCCTTTAGGACTACCATACACAAAATCTGTCTGGACTTCAGGCAAAGAAGAGTTTGTTCCAAAACATACATCTGAAGCAGTCTACCCAAAATAATTTGATCTTCAGACAGGCAATTAACCACCATTTCCAGATAAGCATTCAATTTATGTCAGCACATTGAAAAATCAAGGTGAAAGATTAAGGGATTGGTTTTGGTCATAAGCCACTGAAGCAAGGCCAACTCCAAACACCCTGCCAGGTAAACACGCTAATACCAGGATTCCTAAAATATGCAAACATTCCCAAACTCACAGGCATGCAAACCAAAGGTATAAGCAGAACTCTAGGATACCAGAAACAAACTATTATTTTTAAAATATAGCAGTCATATTTCTATAAGAGGCAGAAAAACAATAATGTTTTTTATAAACTATACTTCTCAAAGATGATACTTGCAAGAATAAGTCAGCCTTTTAAAAGACTTTAAGGATAAAAGGAGAGCCAAAAATGTTAATCTCTCTCTTTATCAATTGTTTAATACAGTAATTCATACTTTCAATATTCCTTGCCAAGTTTTGTAGAAGGCTTTTTCTTTTTATCTGATCTCACACTGAATTGAGTTAGTATACTTTCTTAAGATCAAATGTCTCCATGTTTTATTTGCCTGCATTGCCTGCATTTTAAATTATCCAGAGGAATGCTTTTTTTATGGGTTCAACTCAAAACAAATTCCAACAGAGACATACACAGGAAGAATTTTTGTTCTTAAGGGAACAAAGAAATAATTCAACATATCAAATGGTTAAAATACAAGAATGAAACTAAGACATTCCTTTCAAGTACCTCTTGCGTTGCCCACGCTTCCCACAAAATCCAAAGCAAAACCCACCTGGAACTGACCCTGGCACATGGTATTGCCACAAGCAAGAATTTCAGGCTGACATGACTACCAAACATATTGGATTTAGGGTTTTCCTGAATGAATTCTTAGTCCAACTCCTTTGTTTCTTTTGCCCCAAAGACTTCTGTCTAATTTCTGGTTACAGGTAACAACAGTCACTTAATATCATAAAAGAGGAATTAACTTCAAATAGGACTTTAGTGCCTGGAAATGGAACGATTCAGAGTTCTGCAGAGCCTTACCAGAGCACCACAGTATTACCAAGTTTCATTAAATAAGATTCTAGCTGGTTTCCGATAATAATAAGCATGTCTATATCTATCTGAATACCAGGCATGTCAGGCAACAGCCTAGGATAAAAAGGACTCCCAGAAGTAAAGCAAAAATTATGATTAAGAATGAAAACACTGCAAGGGTCCAGTATGGCCCTAGAAAGATCTATGTCAAATGGTTCCAAAGCCATAGCCAGGAATACAAACATGTTAAAACATTACTTAAGAAGAAAGGTGCAAGAAATAGAAATACACTGGAACCAGGAAGGATCTCCTGCCTGATAATGTCCTATTCAAACTGACAGTTAGTTGGGTAAAGTTACAAGCTAAAATCTAATGGTAATGAGGTGATTTTACCTTTATATCATAACACATTTATCTCCAACAGGGAAATACAAAACCTAAAAAAGGAGACTGACTCACTGATCCAGTAGGAAATTCAGCAAAGAAGTAAAGTGAGCCAATCCTACCAGAGTGAAAGAGTGGCATGGATACGTTTTTCTTGGTCTCACAAAAAAAAAAAGCTAGGCTATTACAAAAATTGTATCAAAAATAACGAAAGCACAAGAAAGTGTCTGATTTAGAAGCAGTGCCCATTTCATAACATTCTGGTACATACACAAAATGGTAGGTTAAACAATATTACAGTGTAATGATCAATTTTCTAAATCACTCAATGAATTTCACAGAAGCAGCATGTTTCCACGCACCACTGAGCCCCAGCAGTTTTACACAGCCAGAATTACTAACCATAACATGTGCAAAAGAGACATCTTCATGATCCCATGACACATACACACGGATAAGAACAGATAATGAAATGCAAAGGTCCACAGGCCGAGCAGATAAGGTCAAGAGTCTCAACCCTAATTCACAAGCTAGAGAAATGTGGGATAAATAGGGCTAGAGATTACGCTGCTCTCCTAGTGTAATTATGATCCATGGTTACACATCCTTCATCTACAGAAAAATAAATGTCTGGTCTTAATGCAAATTATCTACATTTCGTCAAGATGCTAAGTTAGTACTATACTCATCACTACTGATTTCACGTGGAATACCACGCATCCTGGCACATCACAGCTCAGTATTGCTACAAGAGGGGCATGAGGAAAAGCCGTACAGTTTGCAGATGCTTTCGCCCAGAAAGAAAGTACAAACTGGTACTTTTCGGTCGTTTGCTTTGAACATCGGAGTGTTGGATGCTATAATGATTTCTTTCCAGTTTGAAATGACCACTACACTGGCAGCCTGTAAAACTTCTACAAAAGGTATGCTAGATAGCTTTATTGTTATGCACAAAACTGACACATTAAATTCACTCCAAAGTGCTGGCTCTAGAATTAGCCTCTAATTCACTTAGGAGCACAAGCTATTTCATCTATACCTGTGTATTAAGTCACTGTGCCGGCGCTTACCTGCATTGCTATGATTTGACTGCCTGTTTTTAACTAATGTGCAGTACAGAACCTCTGCCTTACCTGTACTAAAAATTACAGTTCAGCAGCAGCGCGAGTCAGACATGTTTTGCTAGGAAGAGTCACCCCAGAATGCTCTCCCAGCAATGTCTTTGATCCTTCCCTTGGTTGCAAACCCCTTCTGACCATTCTCTCTCCTTTTCTCTCCCTTAAGGCTTCTGAGCCCGAGCACCAAATATGCTGAGAGCCACAGCATATTTGAAGGGGAAGGCCACTTCACACCTATAAGCTACTGTTCCCACAAGTCTTGGGGAGCTGTCTTCTTTCTAACATCTTCCTTATTAGTCCCTCTACCCTGCATTTTCCTATCACCACCTCCCTTTTGCACTACAGTGCCACCATCGGAAGGGTAGGGGGGTAACGTTAACAGCCGATGATTAGCTGGACTTAAATAAGATTCAACTTCTCTTGTAATGTTGCTGCAGAATGCAATGCCCTCTCCTTCACTTTACAAAATGCAAGGTTATAACACCAAAAGTCACACTGGGAGCACAGAACAGAGCACGCAAAAGCAGTATTCATGACTGACAGAAAAATGTCATTTGCATAACCAGTCATGGGGAAAGTGTTTGTCGAAAAGACACATCCTGATACCTACCAATCTGAAAATGCTAAAATGTAAGCTGCTAAGCAGTATCAGCAGCAGTGATTTGGCTGAATGTACTGGAAAGGATAAAGAAATGTGAATCATTCGCTTAACAGGTATCCCACATTGGTACAAAAGACTTCTGAAACAGAAGTTTGTTGCTGTAGGCATTTTTATTATTTTCAAGACAGAAAGTGCTTGATGACCACGTGGAAAATGCAATGAACTTCTCTCCTTTTACGACAGACATTAAAACCAAACTTTTAAGAAAGTAGCTTAAACAACACAGATGAAGTTCCCCTGTGATTCATTATTTCCGTGACAAGAATGGTTGATGAAACAGTTAGTTTTTAGTGTGGGACTGCAGAATATGTTACGGTTACATTCTGTTACTCCCTTGCAAAGGAGGAGTCAAACACAGGCTTATTTTCACTTCGAAAATTATGCCCTAAGAAACTGGCAAAGATGCTCATGTATCAATTAATGACAAAGAACACCTCTTATTTTTCAAGAAACGAAAAGACAGGGAAGGAAAAGGCACTTTTACCTAAAGTAAGCCAGTTGATTTTCAATCTACAAAGTTATCTTTCTTTGAATGCCACATACACACACTGTGGAGTTTAGGGTCATTAAAGCTTTTTGTAAAACTGGAACGACATCCAAAGTGTCTGATAGCAATTACTAATGTCATTTGTCATTGCTATTAACTAGTGTTTTAAAACATTGTCTGCCACAAATAGGAGAAATGAATACGAAAAGTACTACAGCAATATATCAAACAAAAAAAAAAACCCTCCAACCAAAATATACAAAGCAAAATGAAATGCAAAGTCTTTTGCAGTCAATGCAGTAGCACACATTGAAGTTGTCAATACCTGAACACCTGGCAACAAAACCATGAACAGTAAGTTTCTTTCACATTACACATGCCAAATTCAATACTGAGGATCCAGACAACTCCTCAAGAAATCAAAGTAACTACAATTTAACACCACTTGTAAATACCACCTGTAAGTCATAGAAAGGTAACAAAAATAATGTATGTCTTGGTGCTGACACACAACATACCTTTTTATAACAACAAGGGCAATGAAAAATGAGAGTGACCATAACTATCCAATGCCAATTTGCTAAGCATTTGCGGGACAGCATATACTTGTAACTACCCTCATTTTTTTTAATGCCCTTTGGTGACAACTCTGAAGCTGTGGAAAACACTGATTCTCTGTAACCAAGCTTTCTTCTAGGAATGTGCTTGATTTAACGAAACTCCAGTAACACAATAAGTTTTCGGGGGAGTGTGTGGGGAAAACCAAGAGATCCGCACACCCCAGTAAACCGACAACCTGATAATTAGCGTGCCTGTCCAAGCTACAAATGTACAGAGGACTAATTTAACAACTGAGCTCAAGTCAGTCCTACTACAGTCTTACTACATTTAGTTTACAAGTAGTGAAACAGCAGCATGAGGAAAGATTTGACAGGGAAAACAAGGTCATGCCTATAGCCCCGTGACTGAAAATAAGGGACTACATGGGCCAAACACCTGCTCCTTTTATTTCTACAAAGCACAAAAACTTTAATACTAGACATTAAGTCACTTCCCACAGAACTGAACAGCCCAATCCCTAATCAGGATCAAGAACCTCAGCACAAGACTCTTAAACCCAAGCTGTTCTATGAACATCCACTTCAGCTTTTCATCAAATCACCTTCAATGAACTTCATTTCCCATCCCCCACTCCCCAAAGAACTGGACAAAATTATCCAAAACCTCAAAAACAGAATGGGTGAAAAAAAATCCAGCCCTGCTTCACACCAATGATGAGTATTTTGAAAATCGCTTCGCTAATATGTGTCAAATAACTTTTTCCAGATACTTAATTATTTATTGTAAGGCTCAAAATCAAACTCAATGAGGCAATGAGATTAGGCATTATAAAATGTTGAATCTCAATTTACACAGATATAAAATAACTTGCATTTTTCTTTCCACCAGCTCTGAGAAGTTACAGTATTTTCCTATCGATGTTTATGATTGCAAGAATTAAGATGAGCCTTACTTAAGAGCGTTGCTTGAGGTTCCCAGGTTAATGCTTTCAGCACAAAGCAAAGGAAAAATATGTAGAGGACACAAAGTCAACGGAATGGTAATCTTGCTTTATAAGACATGAAGTCCTATGGCATAAGGATACAAAAGGGTAAACAAAGGATTTGATTTAAATGCCTTATTCTCTTGGGGGCAGATGAAAAGGACTTTCAGAAGCTGCCTTTACTGAAGAAGAATCTCTATATTACATGCCTAGTTTTGTAAATCAAAGGCTACTTATCTAGAATATGGTCAGCCAGGATACGGCCTCTGGATAATTCAGGCATGTAAAATGCCTTCTGACCTCCCTAGTGTCTGCTTTGCCTTTTTTCACTGATAGAAGTATTTATTTCCACTCATCAAGATGTGCATTCTTAAACCGAGTACTTTTTTGAGTGCAATTCTCACATACGCGTAGGTGGTATAAACTTAGAATCTTACACAACTTCACTTTTCCCTCACTTAAGAAATCAAAACCTAATTTAAAACTGTAGGATCATAGAAACATCTGTTCATTTTTGAAGCTACCAGTATATGAAATATTTCAGACAATAGCAAAATAGACAAAAAAAAGCAAAATGTCAAGTTCCCCCACGCTACAATTTCAATATTTCTTCTGATTTTTATCTCTTCATTCATAGAGAGGCTAAGAAGCATTCAGCATACCTGCTCCAACTTCTTTCTCTTCTTCTTCAATGTTGTTTTTGATACTGTCATACTCCTCATCGATTGCCTGATTGCCACGCATTTGAGACAGAATTCTCCGTGCTCTCTGAGTCTGGCCTTTCTGAATGAGCCAGCGGGGACTTTCGGGAAGAAACAGGAATCCAAGAAACTGTATAACTGCTGGAACGGCTGACAAGCCCAGCATGTACCTGGAAATAAACAAATAAATAAATAAATGCCTACAAAAACATGTTATGAGAAGGCTCAGTTACAGCTACTCAAGCTGTAATTTACAAGTCAAACCCTCCTCCCCTTGTATTTTTTATCACCAGAAGCTAAAGAACCATGTTCTGCAAGTATTTTAGACAACAGGATCTTCTCTTTCAATTCCAGGAAATCTCAAGGACACGTTGACTATTCTGCCACCACTGACCCTATAGCCACTGGTCCCAAGTACACCAAGTCGGACTAAATAAAAACCCTGAAATATTCCAGTAGTTTGGAGATCGACTACCCCTTCCGTGAAGATAAAAGAATGAACAGAAAGAGAAACCAAAGGCACAGAGAACAAATGGATGCTGCTGATGGCAAAAAATTAGACTGAAATCCCACTAATTGTTTTACAGACATATTAAAAAAAAAACAAAACCAAAACCAGCCAATGAAAAATGCTTAATTTTTAATTATATACATATGTATATGTAATACATATACACAGACATAGATGACCAAGCAATATGCCTCTTTTACTTTTGAAAATTTCTGACTATTAGCAGAAACACTGAAAAAAGTTAATTTCGCCAGCACAGCAATTTACACTACATCTTTTAGAGAGTCTGCTCTTACATCTTTAGCCAGAGCTGCGATGTTAAGTTTTAAATCAAAACTGCATTTGAGATGCCCCAGCGGGGTGTACTATATACAGCATTAAGGCTAGTTCTCTACTGAACAGAGAATTACCTCCAGCCAGAGAGCTATGCTTCCAGGGATCAGCACTGATGCCTGTGACAACATCCACAGATACCACAACGTGCTCCAGCTGAAGTGTGGGGAAAGACTGTGGAAGACCAGCATACCACCGACTTTCATGGGTGGTTCTGGTCTATACACGTCATATTTTTATATTTGTTCAATAAAACACTAACAAGAATAACAAGAATTGCAGAATAACATATAATTTTGTTCTGCTTTTTAAATCTGACCTTTTCCCATTTGCACTTCACTGAGATTTTTTTTTCACTTCCAATAAAGACTTTAAATGGTGCTAGTGTCACCTATACGTTACTGCAGTTATCACAGGTTTCACATCAGTGGTTATAATCATTAAAACACCTTCAGAAACTAGCCCTCAGACTGAATTCTGAGGTAGTCTGTACTCATAAACAGGTTCACACCTTGACATCAATCAGGAGATTAAGGACATTTGCTAATCTCTCTTCTAGCTCCTCTCTTCATACCCCAGGATGCATGCTTTCACACAGATGATTCGGCAGTCTCTCACCTCGATGTTTTTATAAAGCATGCTATGAAATGAGATTGCTAATAGAGCAGGAAAGAGAGCACAACCATTAACGGAAACCTTGTTTCAGGGCAATGAACCAAATGTACTTGTCAAGCCCAAATGCATTTTGGATGAAAATAGAAAAAGACTTTCTTAGAGGCATTTGTAGATTTAAAAGAAAAACACGAGCAGTACAACAGGGCAGAAAACCAGAGAATGCGGAAAAGAACACCCAAAAGGTAATGCAAAGAATATGGCCATCCCAGGACAATGTGCATGCGGTACAGTCTTTCCATCCCCAAGCTGAGCCCTCGCCTTCTTCCTAAAACTAGCAAAAATTTCCAAAGGTCATACAAGTAAGTCTTGCTCCAGAAAGAAATCTGTGAGCAAGTCTCTTATTTTCTAACACTTTAAGAATGGTATAGTTCATCATTAGTTAAAAAAAAAACAAAAGCAGAAGGGAGAAAATAAATTTAAATCACAAAGCTTGTGGAAGGATTATTAGTTGAGTAGTCTTCAGCCAACATACCTAACAAGTGTCACCAATTCACTACGTTCTCATTCCTCATTCTCTAATGTTGCCATTCATTAATGTCCTATGCTTTTCCCTCCCCACAAACATTTTGATAGCTGTATACAGAATCACCTTTACACACACACCACTGAAGCTCACCAAATTGTATGTTCACTATCTGCATTACAGTGCTATTTAGAAAGCCTTCTCTATTTCAAGTGAAGAGTAAAACAAAACCATAGAGCTTAAAAAGTCACTGTATTGTGTCAAACTGCAAGCGAAAGGATCCTTTAATGCATGTAAATAAACAGATTTAGTCCTTCACACTTGTATTACCTAATTTCTGCTCCTGCAAAGCCCTTCAGTCCCTTAAATGCAGCAGGGCCTCCAGAACTAAGCAGCTGGGTGCCTGCAATCATCTTAGGAGGCAAAATCAATTGAGGCTCCTGAAAGCTCGATCCAACCTGCTAAACCTACCAGTTGGACTCTATTGGATTGTTTACCACAGGCAAGATAAAAAAGAAATGTACGGGAAGTGCTCGCTCACTCAAGTTAGTTTCCAATCGACATGTTTCTGGTCAAAGTCGAGTACAAGGAGCAGGCCAGAAGGAAAATGTTCAGTTAAGAGCATACATCCATTGCAAGTACAAGAGTTGTTGCAATTTTCAGATCAAGCAATTTTGATATAAACAATTTAGAGAAAAAGCAGGCAATTCTAGACATTTCATGCAGTGAGCCAGCTTTCAGAAATCTAATATAGTTCTTTCCTATACAGAGTACAAGACTTGGCATTTGAAGCCAGATGTCTAGCAGACCTGAAAAAATCCAGCATGAAATTTAATAAGTCTGCTGTAACATTTCTGCTTCTCAGACATACTGCTGCAATACTATTAAGATGGCATTAGCAGGGTTTATAAAGCTAACCTGACATAAGAGTCAGGTTAAATATTTGTTTTCTGTGGTTTATTTTTAATTTAATATCCAGCATTTCCAAGAACAAGCAGAGCAGAGAAGTTCCTTATTGTTTTTTGTAGCACTCCAATGCTTAGCCATTCAGTCACTAAGAGCTACAATAATTGATGTAATTTTCCTTCTCATGTGATGACTCAGGAGTGAACATCTGTGATTTCTCCCCATGCGTTTGCTGGCCACTCTGTCCAGGTGACAGACGATCTGTACTCTTCCCTTAGGTTGCAGTGAACTAGCCGAGGACAGACAAGTACACAATCCCCTATTAACAACTCCAGCGTCGCAGCTGAGAATCTTTGGATCCCTCACCACTAGCATAGCCTCAGTTTCTGACCAATGCATCGTCAACAGCTTCACTTCACTTCGATCCACTCAATCCAGAACAGTACTTGGCACGTACATAAAACATAGCATTACTGCCTTCGCAAAAGTTATCCAGCATGAGCCAGCAGGATGCAAGGAACAATTACTCCTCACTACTCAACACACTGTGCGGAATCTGGGAGACTGGGACCACCAACATGAAAGCAAGCTACAACCCAGGAACAGCAACAGATCACTAAGACAGTTGTGCAACTGGAGTGTATGACATAAAAGAAGAGACTGAGAGAACTGGGTTTGTGCTGCCTGGAAAAGAGATGAACAAGAGGAGATCTAATTGCATCTTTCAGAACAGAAAAGGAGCTCATAGAGAAGACAAAGACAGATGAACACTGTGAGAGGACAAGAGTCAATAGTCACAAGTTGCAACAAGCAAAATTCAGATCAAAAACGAGGGAAAACAATTCTTCCCAGTGACAGTGACTGAACATCTGAACAAGTTGTCTTGAGAAATGGAAATGTCCATTGTTGGAGATATTCAAAAGTCAGCATCTCACACAGCTCTGATCAAACACCCAACCTCCTATCCTTGCTCAGTCCATAGGTTCTAAATTTTACTTTTCATTTTTTCAGTTCAGATAGGTTAAAAGGCCTGAGTTTAACAGAGTAGCTTATTTTTTGTTCCAAACAAAAGAATAAGTTACACCAATGCAGAAGTTCTCAGCAACAGTTTTGCAGCCTTTCAATGGGTGGGGGCCTCATTCCTATTTAAGCTATAGCGGCATACCAGAACACCAGTGTTTCACAAAAAGATGAAATCTACATTTGACAATGACTATTGCTTTCCACTTAATCTTCCATTTTAGCAAAATATACTTAGAAACATACCAAAAGATAGTAACTTGTGTGTGTAACAAACTGAAATGATATTCTTCACTCAAATTATTATTTACGTGCAACTGTACTTCTCAATCTTATGTCACTGCTTGATGTGAAAACTGATACATCCTATACCACACTGCCAGCTCTTTGACTGATCTTTTCCAAAGAAGCGCAGAAGTTTACTTTTGAGCTGCAAAAATTCAAGCTAGGGAATATCTTAGTTTATCTGAACAATTAAAAAAAAAAAAAAACGAAAGCTCCAATAAGATCAATACTTGGCAGATACTAGCTTATATTTTTCTTCCAATACACTAGTATTTACTGAAACCCAGATTACAAACACATCCTTAGCATAACTGGCACTGAGGATCAAGTACTTCAGTTTGTATTTTACCTAGAAATACATTACTGCATGCCATTAACTTTTCTCAAAATTGAGCATACTTCTTTAACTCCAGAAGGGGATTAGCAATCCTATAAAACTAAGTTTTTCTTTCAGTGAAGGCTGTTTCTCCATTCTCTGTAAGCGGACACACAGTCTGTCAGAAAATGCAGCTGCATCATAATGAAAAGGTCATCAAAATCTTCACATAAAAACTTGAAATGCTATTTCATTTGAGCTAAAGTAACCAATGCATTTTCAGAAAGCACAAAATAGACCTAAAACTTAAAATTAAATTAAATTAAAATTAAACAAAATCAGCATGAAGTGACTTTTTTCTTGATGTCAAAACGTGACATCTTTTTACGAAAGGGACAAAAGAAACAGTAGTATGGACAAAAAGTAAAAACTCAAACTCTTGAACCTTCAGCCATACACAAATTAAACCATGGATTCATTAAGAAGAAAACATTTACTTTTTGTTTTAAGTCAGATTTCTTTAGATACTATAAAAAGATCAGCTTCTAAATTCTTCTATGTACCAAGTCCCAGATTAATTGTTCCTAACTTAAACCTCAAATGTCGGCGCACCTAGAAATCCCTATTCAGCTCCATTAGAAGCCAGAGTACAGAATAATATTTATGTTGCAAGCTTTTGGGAATGGGAGGAGGATCCTTCAAATTAGAATTTTCAAACAGCACAATGATTCCAGGCTATAGCAACAGAAACCGAAGGCTCTACAACAACACACGTCTCTTTCCCAAGAGCGTTTCAAGAGAAAATCACACATAATTAAGCACAAGTTTCCAGAAACTGGAATGTACAGTATAAGTTATTCCTCCTACACTTTTCTGTTAATTATTTTTTCAAGTCAGCATTGCTAGTAAAATACTGAGCCACTGAAATTTCTCATCAATCTCAAATTACACACCACTATAAAGACAGTAGGTATAAGGCTGCAGTCCAGAAACACTTAGCAATGTCTACAAGAACACCACAATATCCAGAAAGTACAGTAAAACAGATTCATATTATTCTATAACCTAAACTTTTAACTACAAAGTTATGCTACAATATCCTTCACTTCAATTCTGATTGGATTACTACTGCTCAGATTAAGACTATTTGAAATACACCTGTATTTTGCACATACAGCATTATACTTAGTGGAAATTTGTTTTTTGAAAAATCAGCATATAATTATGCTAAATGCAAAAGGCAAGCTACTTTCATAAACATCACGACAATCATTCAAGCTTGTTGATGCATATTTATTGCTCCTCCATTTTAAAGTTTAGCAAAGTCAAAAAATACTGTGAATATTAAGCCTAAGTGGAAGCAGTATGGATGTCATTTAGCAAGAGTTAATTATTAAAGTTCCATTTCAGCATACAGTTTTACCACTTTATATGTAAACTCTATTTTACCATGAAGAACTAGAATAGCTGTCAACCAAATCACGACCATGGCAGTTTTGCTTTTAGCAAGGAAGACTCACAAACCTCCATCCGTCCTTCGCGAGGTAGCTGAAGAGTCCATCGACGACACTTGCAAAAAACTGCCCCCCAGTGATGAACAGAGTGTTAATGGTGACTAATCTGCCTCTTAAGTGTGGAGGAGCAACTTCTGCGATGTACACTGGCACAGTCATAGATGCTACACCTACAAGAATAAATTAAATTACAGTTATAAAATCAAAAGAGATACTACATCCCTTTTACATCATGAAATATTACACCATTTAAATGGAACAAGCTGGAAGAATTTTATTTCCAGGTCTGGAAAGATGAAAAGAAGGAAAATGCACCTAATGAACTCTAGAAGCATACCCATGGGCGCACACACTGGTTGCTAGCGACTGTATTGCAAGTTCAAAGTTTGATGTAATGATAGAAGGAATAACTCACTTCATTTCACATTGCATGTATACTAAGATTAAATAAAAAGCATAAGTGTATTTATAGTTTTGAAAAAAAGAGATTCTACAATCCAAGTAAGCACACATAAGTCAAAGTGACTAACTGAAGATGCCAAGTGCTCACAGCTCTGAGTTTGAACAGAACTTTAGCATGGTTTCCACCTCCAAGAAAAAGCAAGGCCAAGCATCATCATCATTATTATTATTATTGTTTTATTATTGTGTAATTTCATTATTGTTATAAGGAACGCATTGTTTCTTGACTTGGTTTGTAAGTATTCCATATGCAATGCTAAAAACTCTACCACCATAAGGAAGCAAGGACTGAAGCTAAAGCACAGCTGCCTTTTATTCTGTCTTAACACCGGCAGTATTTCCTATGAGTTATGCGATGGCTCTAAATGAGCCATTTGTGCAAAAGACAAAAATGCCCATGTGGAACACTCACAGGAGCACGCACAAACACAAACTGTAAAAACAGGAGTTCAACAGCATATGAAGAGCAGAGTCCGGTGCGGTACATGCTTTGGTGGTGGCCAAATCCACTAACGAAACCGCACTCTCATTTCAAGGAAATGTATATCCCTATTTCCTTAAGAGAACTAGCAGTGACAACCAACAGCAATTTCTTTTGTCATTAAAACTGAAAGCACATAGGTAGCACGCAGACAAAAAACACATTTCGACTGAAGCCAGCTGAGATACAAGGCGAGCACAGTGAGCACAGCCCAGCAGCAGCAGAGACATCAGATCTTCCATCCTGGGGCAGCTCCACCGGGTCCCACCGACAGCTCCACACCAGCATGGGCCACTGCCGCAAGCCCAGCAAGAAATGGGGTCACCTAAAGGCATGCCGATGCTCGGCCACTGTTTCTTAGGTCGTGTCATGGCAGAAAGGCTTCATCATAAAATGGCGTAGGCTTCGGCCGGCACCTCACTGCCTAGCTGACTCACCGAACTAAGAGCACAAAATCGTCTTTAGCAACAAGGTTAGCCTGACAGAACTCCTGCAAGCCTCCAAAACCTCGAGCGAGGAATATAGATTGTTTAACAATAAAATGGCATCAGCAGATCCTTTGTTACGACAGGTAAATGCTCGCAGCAGCCTCTCAGCATGACAACCCAGTTAGCTCCTGGCAGAGCCTCCCAGGACCCGCCAATGCCTCCTCCTCCCATTGACCGAGCAGCCCACACGGAATGAAAACAAAAAACACCACATAAAAGTGTCAGGAAGAAAAAAAAAAACCGTTAAGAATTTATTCAACCTTTTCTCAAAACCAACCAAAACGCACCACGGAAAAATGCATTCAAATAGCCCTTTGCATGTTTGATAGAGAGGCAATTTTTCAAACGCAGTCCACCATTAGGGATATTTCCCTCACATCAGCATTTGAACCAATTATAATTAAAGCGATGTACACAGCGCACATATAAGGGAAAAGCCTTTATGAGAAAGCACAGGAGCACATCCGTCTTCTGCCAACTGAAGCCACCGAGGAGCCACGCGAGGTTCATGGCGGGGTGGAGGGGAAGGGAAGGGCCCTGCGGCTGCGGCAGCCCTGCTCCGAGGAGGCTGGGCCGTCCCGCTCCCCTGACACCCCCTCTGCCTCGGGCACGCCACCCCACACGTTCAGGCTGCTTCTTCCCCCACGGCAGCGTGGCCATCTTCCCACTGGAAGGACAGCCAGCTCCGTGGGGCCAGTCCCAAAGCCCCGTGCCACAGTCTCTGCCTGCAACGGGCAGTAGAGGTTTAGGAAAGGCTCAACAGCAAAACGAGCAACAAATTATCCCCCTGCTACACTCTAAACAAGCTTCTGTTAATCACCAGGTTTGGGAATTCGTGACTCAATGGACCAGATGTTTCACACCTCTCAAGGGTTTTTTGAGGCCATTCTTTGCTCTCCACTACTCTATTTAGATCATTCATCACTACAAAGCCATAGTAACTCAAAGATGGTGGGGGGGGAAGTCTGCTTGCCAGTGGCTATTCTGTCATTTGGCCCATAAACACCTTCCCTACTGTTTGCAAGAGTAACATGGAAACGAGAGAAGATGACTAAATGCAGAGCAGCAGGAATGACATGAGAGACCAAGCCCTCCAACATGGAGCTGACAGGTACAGAAACAGAACAGAGACTTGCGTAAGTACAGGGAAGAAAAACAGGGTTGTGATTCTGTCTTTCGGGGACACAAAGAGAAAACTGACCTTCCATCTTCCTCCTGGAAGCTACTGAAATTCAGTCCCTAGCATTCATCCTCCCCCGTGCCCTGCAAACATGGATACGGTTAAAAGCTTTAGAAAATAACACATAGTCCCAAGAAGGTTATCTTTTAAATAGATAATCACTAGTGCAGCTAGTTTGAGAGGTAAAGATGGCAGTATCTCTATGTGGATTTTACTGGAAGGCAGTTAGAAAGATAGGCACAATCAAAAACAATATACACTCTGTAAAAAAGCTACCTTTTTGCCCCCCCTTCAACTTTTAATGAAGGGTGATTTTACACAGGATCTGCAGAGAAATCTTGTCCAAAACATGCCAGCCAAATCTGCTTCTCAGGCATCCAAAAACCAGAGCCACACCATTGATCAGACCAACAGCTAACACCAACGTTCAGCGCACACCACCAGTGCCGGGACACTGCTAGAACCACGGTTAGCCCCAGCTAACACAACAGTTGCCATTTACAGGTAAAACTAAAGCCTGCTGCTGTAACATGAGGGTAGTGTGAAGGTTAAAACATGTTTGTGAAGTGTCTTGAACAAGAGGCACCATGACAGGAGGAGGCTTATTCCTTCTGTGGCATTCTTGACACAAAGTTAATGACTACAGGCGTTAGCAGGGCAAGGGGAAGCTTGCACACCTCAACAAGCTAGCCAACGGTACCAGCTATTCAGCTGGCATTAATACAGTAGTTAACATTATTTATTATCAAACCTACAATGAACAGTATGTGATCTCTTAGGAAAAACTAAGGAGCTGAAGTATTAGTTCAAAATTACACTGAATTGTTTAGATTGAAAGGGACATTTGGAGATCATCTAGTCCAACCCCTGTTCAAGTTAGAGCAGATTGACCAGGACCATGCTCAGTTAGGTCTTGACCATCTCCACAGGTCGATATCCAACCAAAATGATTCCGTGGCTTCCATGTCAGCTTTCTCACCCTGAGACTCTTCACAATGTTGCTGCCAAAACCAGCCTTTTTAGCTTTGTACTCAAACCTTACTTCCTCTACTGGGTTTTCCAAAACCTGTAGGTTCAAAACATATAAACAAAAACCTCAGTTTAGAAGATAAATTTGTGTTACATATTTCCAGTTATCACTTAGATATCAAAACATATGCTTTGCTACTCTGAGCCTGAAACAGAGTGCAGCAGGAGGTCTCAGGGAACGGGAGGAGGTAATTAGGAAACCCTCCCCAGTTTGACTGGCTGCCCTCCAGAAAGCATTCACACAGAAAAGCAAAGTTCTTGGGGAAAAAAACAAAAACAAAAACAAACAAAAACACCACGGCTTTAAAAAGCTATTCTGAAACAGCTCAAAGTAAGCAAAAAAATCATACCACCTCAAGGAAATAATGTCTGAGATTCTATAAAGTTTTTTACATTACAGATTTGCTTTCAATTGCCTTAGATGGCATTAATGTTTTCCTCCTCTAACTTCAATTTAAGACACACTAGAACACAGGAGAGTAAGTTCTTGTGAAAAGGCACAGTTGGAAGCAAGGCATTAAATGTTAATCAACTACAAAAATCTCTAAAATACATAACCAATATTCATTATGTAGTTATTTAATATATAGGTATTAAAGAAATCTGAAAACAAAGAACAGCTTTCCTAGCAAAATAAACATGACTACAATGTAATCTTTCCTTAATCTTTCATATGAGAATGCTTTCATTTACACTTAGATGACACATTCTAATATGCTCTCACTGTTAAATTGCTCACACTAAATAAAAGATTCTTGCTGCAGGCAAGTATATTACTACCTAACTAATAAAGCCGATAAGTGACAAGACATGAGGAAAAGAAAATTAAAACAATTAACTGGAAACCTGTCAGAGAAAGTTTAAGCTCTACATTGTGCACCACAGCTACGAAATGTGAGAAAAGAGAGCAGGCAAGCCCAATCTTTATCAACTTGAGTAACCAGGGCATTAACCTTCTGCTCTCATTAAAGAATACAGTTCAGAAAAAAAAAAATATAATAGAAGGTTCCTTAAATTCAGACCACAAAATGTATCTAATTATTATATGGGAAGCAATAGATGACAGAATGGACTTAAATCATTATTTTAAATGTTTTTTCACTTCTAAGATCACACAGGAGAATAATTACAAGAGCTGCTACTATAATCTCCAGACTTACCATTGGAAAGCAGAGACAAGAGAGCGCATAGCTCAATTTTAAGACAATCAATAGAAAGCAGGTGTGAAAAGGCATCACATTAGCAACCAGAAAGGTATTTTCGGTATGAATTCATAAGCATTATAAAGAATACATTAATAAGTTCAGCAATGAAGTCAACAAGCCTACTTGACAGGAGAAACAAAAAGGTCATGAAGGAGAACTCCTATGATAATTAGGAGAATTAAAAATACATTTTAAGAACTGAGATTAAGGTATCAAAACGAAAGGACTAAAGAAAGAACCCAAGTTCTTGGGAATAAATACTAGGGAGATGGAATAATTTTAAAGACTTTTTGCAAGATCAGGTGGATATAAACATATCCTGTAAAGGCCAGGACTTCCTCTACGGCTCCAGTCATGTGTCTAGCAGACATGAGGGAAGGTGCGTCATAAAAACAGATGAGCAACAAAAGCTGAAGACAGGATACGAAATGAGACGCACTTCTACTCCTAGCATAATAAAAAAGCTCCAAGGTAGCAGGGATGTAAGTGCCAGTCATTTCACTGGTGTCAACCAATAACTAGCGTCAGGAGCAACAAAAACATTGGGAAGGATTCCTGACAATTTTTTGTTGTTGCTGTTTAGATTACTACCCACGAGGTTCATAAATACAAGAGAGGTGGCAAGACCTGGGTAACTTTAAAGAAAACGCGCGCAACCCAATCGGCCTTTCATGCTTAGGCATAAGGAGGACTGATGGCTAACTAGAAGTGCTAAGGAGGCACGTCCACAAGCTGGTGTCTCTTTGCATCATGGTTCTGTCCCTCCTTCCCTCCAGCTTGTGCTGACCCTTTGTATCAACACCAGGTAAACCAGGGAATACAACCAGCTAAAAGGATATCCACCTGCCCATTAAGGGTTTGGGGTTTTTTTAGCTCTCAAACTGTTCACAATGAAATGAAAAGCCTGTACTGGCCCACAGGCAAGACTACATATGATAACGGAGACTGGCACAAATTGCCATGGGACTCCAGACTGTCCAGTTGGAAACCAAATTCAGGATGTAAAATAATCACAAAAACAAAAAGCAAAGATATCCTTGATCCTATTTCAGAGTCCAGCGACTGAGCCATTAATCTCTATTAACAAAAAAGAACAGTCACAGCTCATTACAGAAATCTCTATTGTTAGGATTTCCAAATAAACAGGCAGAAAAAGAAGTTACTAAAACATTTCCTTTCAGAATACTCACGGGAATGAGTCTTTCTTCACTAACACATAAAGCTGTACTGAGAAATTAACCAAGGTAATAGTTTTGTTTTTTCATGTATCAGAATGAATTTGTAAGAGCAAATTTTCATTAAAAAGTTAAACTTTAATGCAACCAACTTTAAAGTTCACTTCATTAAGAAGCTGCCCATAGTGGTTTGTACTACTTGTAAGGATTCCAAGCAGCTTTAGAATGTGGTTCCACAGATGGAGAGGCAACCTGACGAAGAAGCAGGTTTATGGCAAAGAGAATCATGAATTAAATATTAATAAACAGCTTAATAGGGATTGTTATGCTATGAGAAAGTCTGAATATGAATTTAAGGTTTGGCTGTTGTTGGTTGGTTGGTTGTTTTGTTTTTTTTAATCAAATACTAAATTCCAAAAGGGGCAGAGGGAAACTTGCCAAGCTACAGCTGAACATCAGGCTAACGTTTTCTTCCAGAACTCTGCAGGAAATCTGATAAACTTCTTACATCTTGGATATTGGACATACAATCTAAATTTAGTGCCTTGAAACACTATTGATCCCAGAAGTACATCAGATTATACAGACAAAGAGACTTTCATCAAGTATTTTCTCTCAGTTGTGTTCCCACAAATTATACTCTAAGGTTTTTACTTTATTTCTAACAAAAACTGCATTCTTGCCAACCAATAATTTCAGAACATTGCTCACATCTGAGCAGCAGTATTCACGGATAAGGGCAACACACTGGTTAACTTTTTGAAAGAAGTGACAAGTTCCACAATAATTTTATATTCTTTACTGTCAACGTCAAGAAGAATCCATTTAAGTAGTTTGTGGAGAGAAGAATGTCTATCATTGACAAAATAGATACATTTTAACTGTCAAGGATATTCATTTTAAAAGACCATTAGCTTTCACAAACACACATACATCAGCAGTCAGCCACTGCTATTCTACAGATAACTTTACAACATATTTTAATTATACGGCTCTATCTAAACAAAAATTAAGACTTTTCATAGTCTTGTCGTAGTCCTTTTCTGCTGTTACAGTTAACACTTCAGTTTTCAGTAGTGACAGTGAGCCTAAGGAGCTACTAGAGTGCCTCATTAAACATGCTAACAGGAACTACTTGAGAAAGCAGTGCATTTGAACACTGTTCTAAGTACACTAACCACTTCCCTAGCAGATAAAACTAAAGTCTTCATTGAAACAGCTTGCGTTTGAGTGTGAACATCAAGGGAAAGCTCAAGTACCCTCTAATATCTAGGCTTTCCACCCACTGCACATATCTACTACAGGCATTATCAGGAGTTTATAACTGGTTACTGAAAGTTATTTGAAGGATGACTGACAGCACACTTTCCTATTTCAGTCTCTTCCCTACATCAAATTAGAAGAAGTCCATTTCTTAGCAGTGGCACAACTGTACTTGGCTACAGCACAGCTCTGAAATAACTAAGGGCAGTGGGACAAACCACCACCACTAAACCCACATTGCTTTGTAAGAACATAAATCACAGTAACAGGCAGATTTGGGTGTATCTCCTCTAGATTGGACGTCCAAAGTCAACAGACTTCATTAAAGTCTTGTATTTTATTGAAACACTAATTTATTAAATCAGAGAGAGAGCCGGTTCATCATAGTTAAAGAATCTGTATGGTGCAACATTTAATATTCTAAGTAACTGCAGATCTTTATGTCTCTATCTAGCCATTAGCCCAAACCAGAGTGAACAGTATCATAATTAGTGCCAAAAACCTGCGTTACTATATGCATCCAACTGCAGAACAGTCCAAGGCCCAGAACCATCTGAAGAAAAAGAAATTAAGTTCCTCACTAGTTGATATTGCTTCAAATTTATAGAACAACCACATCTTAATGAGCCTGGATGAATAATTCCTCCTGTTGACCACAAGAAAGTTTTTCACTGTTGCATGTATCAGTAAGGATCAAGAACACAAAATCCTTTTTCACCTAAAAAAACCCTCAAATTGTGTCCACTAGAAACAACCACATCTGTCATATTGTAAAGGCAGCCCGCCCAAAAGATAGAATTAGCCTTTGTGAGCTGCATTACACACAAGAGTAATTTCAAGTTTCAAACTCTCCCTTGATCAAAAGGTACAGATACAAACCCAACTCATTAAAAAAAAAAAAAAGATGCCAACACAGAGTACAATTCCTGTATAATGAAAGCGCTAACAACTATCTCTGACATCTCCAGAGCAGTATCTTGCAAGAAGAGTATAAGGAAAACACACATCATAGTAGAGACGTGAATATACAACAAACTGAATAATCAAGAAGGGACTATTTGTCACAGTACTTATTTTCCTACACTAAAATTCTGCAAGCCAGGGAATCTTTTTAATCTGAAAACTGGGTGGTTTATGAAATGGGAAAAAAGTGAGTGAGCCATGACACTTGAGGAAAGATAGACAAGAACCTACCATGTACAGGCTAGAGTGTGAAGGTTTATTAAAACCTAATTTACCCAGTTTATTAAAAGAAAATTTAGTCCAGCAAAAACTTGAAAAAAAAAAACCAAAAAATTTGCAGGAATCTTTAATAACACACAAGCAGTAAATTAAAAACTACTACCCTACCAAATAACATCCCAATGTACACGGGGATACAAAACGTGCCACAATCTGTGGACACCAAAAGAGTAAGTAGGAAAACTAGAGGGTGAAAAGATACTTCTGAAAATGCTGACTGAAAATTGTCAAACAGTAGGAACGGAAAGAGAAATTTACATGACAGCAACCAGAACTGAGAAAGTTTTTAAGGTCAGATGAAAATAACTATTTATAAGTGCTAGAACCACTGTAACTGTAGCGTCCCTCAGCCTCAACATTACTATATATATATACACATATATACACACACTATATACAACTATACATAAAACAGTTCATTTTGGGAAGAGGAATTTTAATACAAACCATTTCTTCTATCCAAAGTTATTTTAAGATTATTCAAGGTTACAGTAATCCAAAAACACGCAAAAAGAAAATTTATTTTGAGTGTCAAAGTCAGAAGGAAAGAGTGGGATTTAAATAACCAGAGCCAAAATAATCAAGCTAAACATCCCGAAAACCTGAAGCAAAGATCCTCGCAACTGTCCAAAACATAAGGGCATGCCTAGAACTACAGATGCTAGATCACAGTTTACACTTCCCAGCAACCCAGAATTAGTTACCCATATCCAGTCTTTCTTTACGGCCAGCATGTACTCCTTTTAATCCAGGCTGCCAAACACCCCAGTCAGACTCTCCCCACTAGTTCCTGGGTATCCTACCGAGGGGACTCCTTCTCACAGCGTGGCATAACGGGAACCTGCGCTTGTAGTTCATGGCTGTAGATCCCATTCCAGAAAGCTAGCATGTTTAAAACAAGTTACTCCCCTTATGCTGCCCAAATCTATCCAGAGATCTAGCTTTAAGATTTACCCTGTTTCAGAGTACTTCAAAACATTAATCAGAATGATTCCTTAAAGAAATCCAGCTAAAAGACAGCATCATAAAAATGAAACAACTGAACTGGTAATTAATCGAGCTAGCTCATCAGTGACAGTTTCTTCAAAATACATAAGCAAAGTAATCGGTTGCTAACCTACACCTACATTTTCAGTAAGCAAAAGAGTTAAAAAGTCTTTTATTGAGTCACCTACACAGCTAGCAATTTGTATTTAGCAACTTTCAACACTGAAATGGATTTTCTTCTTTTTCTAAAGTGATCCAGACAGGAGCAGCCTAATTACTTCTGGAACAGCATTTTTACAAAAGCCTAAATGGGAAAAACTCTTTCTCAAGAAGTATGTGTGTGTGCACACAGGCATGCAGGGGAAGGAGTATCACTAATTATCAATATCGAATTTGCTAGGGCTCCCTCTACTTGAAAGGTACCAGGAATTGTGAGAAAGTGCATTTCTGAACTGTTATAACAACACAAGATTAACAATGAGCCCCAAAAGTGACTAAAAGCAACAAAAAGCAACCAGTAAACAGCCCTGATTTGTTTCATCTCTGAATTAGTTTTGCAAAGATTCTATGAACTTACAAGCTACAGAAGACCGTTCATTGTGAAAGAGTGAAGCAACATAGATGTTCGTACTACTCAACGCAACCTTTATTTTTACCATATTATAAAAGTTTCTCACTTCAGAAAATATGAGCATTTTATTTTTCTTTCACTTGAAAATGATAAATACAATATAGTAGTTATCTTTATGATAGCTTGTATAGACATGCAAGACAAACAGTACTTAAGCTATTTTAGAAGTGAAGCTTTTAGTTCAAATAAATAGTAATTGATGTAAGCAGTGCTTTACTGTAGACATTCTTTAGCACACGCAGACTATGTGCTATAGGCGCTGCCTGCTGACACCTAGGAAAAACAGGCAGATGAAATTGGCCAAGCCCTGAGGCGGTCACAGCCAAAGATAAGGAGTTGCTTCCCCAGCCAGCAGCTCCTCCCCTTCCACAGCAGAGCAGGATGCGTATCTGTATCTCAGCTACTCCGTTTCCCATTTGAGACTTCTGATCTGGCAGCTGACGTGGACTTGTGCTAAGGCGCGCGAGATCACAACGAGCAAAACTGAGTGGCTGAGGAGTGGCCATCCAGCTCATTCGACTGACTCAGCCAAGCAAACAGCAGTTTCCAGCAGGGAAGTATGGTTTTATAATGACCCAGAAATATTTGGCAGGACTCATCTACATAACCATTCATATATGCTAGAAAGCCAGCATTATAAACACCATGCAATCTTCACATGGTTCAAAAAAAACCCAGACAAAAACAAAAAACCAAACCCACACCAAAAAACCCAGAATAACAGTTGAGCACTTCTGGGATTAACTAAGATTTTCTGTGCAGAAAAATTTTATTTTCAGAGGACAAAGGTAATAATTTGAAAGCTACAGATAAAATGAATACTCCTTTCCAACTTTGCACTTCTGTTTATAAACCATGTTTTTCTTTCCTAGTTCTACTACAGTGATGCTTTACCCAACTTACTACACTTCTAAGAGAAGCGATATCTAAGCAAACATGAACAAGCTTTAGAAGCTGAACTACAGCTAAAAGCATGCCCTCCATTATACCTGAAAGCCCTCTTCAGCTAAGTAACTTGGTTTTAACAGTGCCTCTTTCTACAAGTGCACTTACTAAAACAGTTAAACTGGTTAACTTTTCTGTGAACTGCTTTAGGTTTAATCGAGATAATCAAAAGTCCAGCAACCGACTCCAAACATGCAGCTTCAGATGAAGATGAGCAGAAGAATGCATTTTCTTACCTACCACTTGCCATTAATTAAAAAAAAAAAAAAACTAATCTAGAAAGACTAACGTCATTGCAAACTTAGTATTTCAGACAAAAACTATGAAGTGACATTGCATGTGTTCATTTGCTATTCTAGAAAGCCATTCATAAAAATACTGTCTGTCTAGGTTACATTCCCAGTAATTTTGTGCTTGCAAAGGGTAAATACATTGCAACCATCAATGCAGAAAACTGTATTTTGATATGAATTACTACATTTAGTTACCCACTTGTGCAAGAAACAGCATGATTTGTAGGAAGACAGGTACCAGTTATATGGTTTTATAACTATTGCTCTGAAAAATAAACAAAAGGCCTGTAAGCTTTTCACAGCCTAAGGCCTGATTTTAAAAAATAAGTTTCAACTCTACCATTATAATGCAAGTAGCACCCATGACAGTAATGTAAGTATAACTATAATTATAATGAAAACATACCAGCCACAGTGACTGCTCACTTTCCCTCTATACTAGAGGCTTCATACACAAACAAGACTGTGCCTACAAACACAAGTGATCCATTTAGAGATAAAAACCCACATTTTTTGACCATATGGGAAAATAAATGGTGTCTACATTTGCAGTGTTTGAGGTTGGGGGTGGTGGCAGACACCAGTATAGTACTTCCTCAAGATACCTTCCATGGTGTGCACATTTTGCATGCTAGGAAGAATAAGGGTGTTCCCAGCGCACGCAGGTTAAGTCAACATCTTAAGTCTATAGTCCAAGTGCTGTACATTTCTTTGCTTTATGAGAAGCAGCTCAGCTTAAACATCTAGTTTCCATGTCTAGCTTCCACGCAACTTCTTCCCATGGTCTGGAGATTCCCCACTACCATTTCAGTAACAGCTGCTTGGTGCCAGTGCAATGTAACTGTAACAGCAGAACACCCTATGGAGAAATCCCAGGTATGTATCTCTCAAGTAAAGCGGTTAAGTCTCAAAAGGGTTTTGACTATTAGGACAAGGATTTTGCACTAGACTGTCCTTAGTAGAGGGACAAACCAAGGCTGAACTTCTTCAGCCCATGTAGGTTTACTCCTAGAAATGACTTGCAATAGTCTAGATCAGCAGTTTCAACTGCAGTATTCATGGTGTAATGCTTGAGCTGTCAAGGGATACAAGGGTACTTTAAGCTATTTCGGTGTGTATTGACTTTCATCGGTTGCTTATACTGACAAAAAGATGTTACAACTGAAGAATGAGGCTGCTGCATTTGTGGAAAAAAAACCCAAGACAATATCTGTCAAGCGCTAACGGGGAAAAAAGGAACAGATCAACCGCTCCATTACCAATATCTAAAGGACAAAAAGCTGAGCAGAGTCTCAGCTAACCAGGAGTGGGCGGATGCTGCAGGTAGTAAGAAACTACTGCTAAATTTTATCAGGGAAACAGACTGCAAAGAGCTTGTTAAAAACAAGACTGCCAAGTCTCAAGGCCTCAGGAAAGAGACCAGTAGAGGAAGAAAATCCCAGGAAAACCTGGGAGATGCTGCTCTCATGGCTTTCCGCTTTTGACAACTTGCAGTCCTATGGGCATGTTGTAATGGACAGCCATCTTCCAAACAACAGATTTAATTCTGCTAACAGGGTTGCTTTACTCCAACTTTTACTTTGCAGACCTCCTCATTAATAATAGTGGTCAGAGCAAACGGATGCGAGAGCCGCCTATCACAGGAGCACAGCTCCCGAGGTCCCACGCAGAGTGGCTCTTTCCTGCCCAGTTTTCATTCTCCGGGCACATTAGCAGGGGAGGATTCAGGAAGAGCTGCAGGTCAGCTTCCAGTGGAAGCTGGGCAAACACTGCAATGTTCTCAGTAAATCTCATTAATTGATACAAGACTCCGGTAACTCTAGGCAACCTAAAGATTAAAACAAAATAAAGATGGGCATCTAAAATACCCTTCTGTAACTCAGAGAACTGCACTGATTCTCCCTTGTGGCAGTCTGCTCTGTTGCCCCTATCCAATAAGAGAATAGTGAAAACAAGAAATTTTAAGAAGAATTAGGAGTTAGCATTTAAGATGGCATATCTGACAGTCCCATTCTAATTCACATAGATGCAGCAAATATCCTTGTTAAGATAAAATCTGCTTTTCCTGTGACTTGCACTGCACAAGTTGCCATAAATCACTGTAAGTTTTAACATGACTAACCAGGCAATGAAATACTCTGCTGTTTCAGTTTGCTGTCCCCCAGCCTCTGAGTGCCCCAGCTTCTTTTGTGCTCTGAAGCAGAGCCTCCTGTTAATTTTGTTTAATTCCTTTGAATCAGCTCCCACTAAGAAGCGGATTCCATTCTTAAAATGGAAAGTTTTACAGTTAAAAATTAAGCCTCATTCTCTTTCGAAGGGACAACATTCTCATGTTGGGTTCAAGTTTTAAGTGAAAAGATTCATGCACCAGCTACCACCAAGAAAAACAACTAAACCCAGGATCTCTCTGAAATACAAACTTTGCAAGTTCTGCACTTACAGCATTTCTCTACTTTCACAGAGAAAGTTTATAAATAAATTTAAATAAATCCTAACACCAGAGCGGGGCGGGCGCTCCAAATCTTCACAGAACTCTTTCCAAAGAAACCCTATGAAATAATTAGTCTTGCACCTTGGTTTTCCCTATAATCTGGTCACATTTCACCTGATGTTTTAATTAACTTTTCATAAAGCAAGATCTAATTGAAACATCAATTACAGTAAAACCCAGATACATATAATAGAATTTTCACTCAGAAGTAAGAGGAATTACTTTTATTTACATTTTAAAAACATCTCTGGTCTACATCCTCTTCTTTATTTCCCAAAACAAAGGGTAGGGACTGCTGACAATACTGCAGGTGGGCAGCATCAGGAGGCAGAATTAATTACCCACTGGAGGAGAATTATTAAACTGAGCACTAACAGAGTAACTATGAGTAGGAAAGAAACCAGTTGTGTTAGTTTCTAATAAAGCACTAGGAAGCAGCAACGAAGCACAAAACAGCTCATAGGTGACTGGATTTCTGAATTACTCACTACCCACTCCTACCTGCCCAGTTAGTACCATTTATACTTGTATGCAGCAAGAAAACAATAAAATCACGGTATTTTCCCTATAAAATTTTACAATTTGTTGCAAAGCACACAAGTTGATGACAGGTTTATATGTAGATAAGTTTGGGAAGAAGCCTCTATTCTAGCAGAATACTACTGTTCCTGACACCAAAGACAACCTCCTTGGTAACACCTTCCGTAATACTCATGACCTACCACAGTCGTACCACTAGAAAAACTTCCCACAGGCTGTGCTTCCGATCCAGTGTGTGTTTTCAGCAATTCAAATGTCTGTTGCTCATTATCTGCGGGAGAAGCATGACCCACCTTTCAAATACTGTCAAGTTCACACCCACATTCATTTGTTCACTCTTAGTTTACATTGCACTCCTTTCTTAGTGTAAAGGACTTTTTAACTGCTAAGAGGTACAGACACTTGGAGTAGTGTTTCAATATGCCATACCAGAAAACTCAAGCTTAGGTATGAATTACCAAAAGCATTTAGTAGCAAAGTCCTTTAAGACTCTTGTGCCAACTGCTTGTAAGGAACAGAAAAGGCTCCTGGGAGTAATTGAAGAATAAGCAAAGTTAGTGATACAGCATGTCAGATTACATTCTGGAAGTTAAGTCTACATTATGCCACTGAGATAAATCCTAATGCTTTATAGAGTTGGGTTGATTTTAGGCAATCTTATTTTCTGTACAATGACAAGTATGTGACGATTTGTATATATTTATCTATTAACGCACAGTTTGTGCTTCCAGTTAAGTAGAATTACCTACAGTTACAAAGCCAAGTGGGAATTATGTAACAGCCATTAATTGTAATTTGGAACAAATAATCTACCAGCATTTCAGTAAGTTTTGAATATCAGGCTTCCCTGACTAGTACCACCGACAGTACTGCCTCTCTAAAGGCCAAACACACAGCAAGGAAGGAAAGAGGAAAGAAGAGATCTGACTGTAGAGGAAATCATCTGAGAAACTGCAACATCAGCCTATGAAGTCCATTCACAGAAATTGTAGTGTTGAACAGGTTATGACTGATAGAATTAAAGATTATTATTTGTTTTTAATAAGTCCAAGAATGCCTTTCAAAAATGGAAGCAAACATCACCCCACCTTACAGAATTAATACAAATAATTTTCTTATTGCATTATTTAAAGTTAGAAAGCCTTCTGAGTGGCAAAGTAAAACAACCACGTGCATGTATTTAACTTATTTTAACATAAGGCTTGTTGTAATTCAGCCTTGAGACTATAAAACTGCATGACACAAAAAACTTCATGTCACGGCAAGATGAGTTCAAGTCTATGTGTCTCTAGCTCTTTGCATCAGCATGAAATAATATTTTTTTCTTGCTACTACAAGAACACAACAGTGGCTTTGCTACTATTGCTTCTACAGCACACAAGTAAACTGCATAGGTTCCAGCTCCTAGGACAGGTAACCCAAGCTGGTATTTGCACTGGCAAAATTTACTGTGACTTAGAAAACCGATGGCTACAGATCCTGTAACAGGATGGATTTGCAGAGTACAGAACGCACAGAGCAACTGTGAAAGTGAAATGCAGCAGACCAAACACTTCTCCATCTATTATTGCCTCAGGGATGTATGTATTTTAGTGACTGATAATGCATGACAAATAGAAATCCAAACCAAAGAACACGCAAACCAACTGTGAAAAGGAGACACAGCAGACCAAACACTTCTCAACCTATTATTGCTTTAGGGATACATGTATTTTAGTGCTGATAATGTATGACAAATAGAAATCCAAACAAAAAGAGCCATACATTGCTTCTGGATGATTCAGCTACACCGGGAATGCATTTGTACAAGACTGAAAAGTACGCACACAGGCATTTTTATGTTTTACTACAGCGAACCTAATCATTTGCTTTAAGCAAGAAACAGAGCATTGCTGTAGGCAAAATATCATAGAAGATGAATATATGCATTTGCAAGGAAATAATACGTGCGCCATCTTCAAATATCAGCTTAAAACTCTTATAAAGTCTCTAACAAATCTGCCTAAAGTTGTATTTTTCAGTTGTAGCTCAGTATGACATCTGTATCTACCCTGCAAACTTGACTTTATATGATCCTACAATTACCCAATGAACAGATTCATATCTCCTGTAAAGTACCATACTAATTAGTAGTTTATCAAGATCATAATGTAAAGAAATTAATGTTGCTGTGATGTCAGTGGAATCACACTCGCTTAAGACTGGTGAAGGAGTGCTGCGTCAGGCCTCTTGAAGTTCTCCTTCTTGCTCATTGCCACAGCACAGATGAAAACTAATTATCCGGTGCGGGTGTTAGACCACACAAGTCCATTACACATCCCTACATGATAAAAATTTAAGAAGAAAGAACTGAGGCAAGAACTATATATTCCCACTTGATAAAAAAAAGTTAAAGAAGCAGAAAGAACAGGTCCATACCCCAAAGCAGTTCTTTGTACCTTCTCCTGTCCTCCAGAGCAGAGCTGTGGAATACGTTCCCAACACACTAACCCTGAAAACCTGCACAACTGGTTTATGGTATCCTCTTGCATAGTCACCTTCAATCACATTTTTTTTGTCACAAAAATACAAACAACTCCTAATGACAACATCCACTAATATAATTGTATTTCATTACACAATTCTTCCTGTGTGTGCATACACACAGAGCTCTCCAGATGTCTGGATTCCTACTTCCCAACATGACTATCTAGGAGGCCTGGATCAGACATTCTTTTTCACCAGGAAAAGTGAAAAATTTTCACTTTGTGAAAAAAAAGTGAAAAAAGTGAAATTGTGTGATGACACAAGTGTGGCAGATGAGTTATTGAGGTTCAAGTAGTGCCACTTTAGCATCCACACTTCCAGTTCCCTCTTCTTCGCATCAGTGCAAGGAGTGTGGTTTCCCTATACCCCGTCCAAATGAAGCTCCCTCACAGGGGAAACTTGGGGATAAGGAGCCGTTGCAGCTAAACAAACTGAAAAACTGAATAGTTTGACTGTAACAAAGTGGTCCATAAGAAGTCCCCATCACACCTAG
This sequence comes from Rissa tridactyla, assembly GCF_028500815.1. Classification (NCBI taxonomy): domain Eukaryota; kingdom Metazoa; phylum Chordata; class Aves; order Charadriiformes; family Laridae; genus Rissa; species Rissa tridactyla. The sequence continues at coordinate 202,958,267 of NC_071466.1, forward strand.
CATGCAGTTTCACTTCCTGTATCCTGGAAAGAGCCGCCAGGAAGAAAAGCAGAATTAATAAAAAGCTTGAGACAGCAGGCTAACAGTCAGGGCAGGCTTGCCCCCATCCAACTGGCACACAGCCATAGGGATTTACGCCTCAGCAACCCACCAAAAACACTCACACACAAATCCATACTCATGGAAGAAAGATCCAAGGGAGCGCATGACCATGAGCAGAGGCTCTATTAAGCCAGCCAGAAACAGGTTAAGAAGGCAAGAAGGAGGACCTGGGAAACTACAGGCCCGTCAGCCTCACCTCTATCCCTGGAAAGATGATGGAACAGCTCGTTCTGGGCATCATCTCAAGGCATGTGTAAGGAAAGAAAGCTATCAGAAGTACTCAACACGGATTCACCAAGGGGAAATCATGTCTGACTAATCTGATAGCCTTCTATGATGGCATGACTGGATGGATAGATGAGGGGAGGGCGGTAGATGTGGTCTACCTTGACTTAAGCAAGGCGTTTGACACGGTCTCCCACAGCATCCTCATAGGGAAGCTTAGGAAGAGTGGGTTAGATGAATGGACAGTAAGGTGGATAGATAACTGGTTGAAAGACAGAGCTCAGAGGGTCGTGATCAGGGGCACAGAGTCTAGTTGGAGGTCAGTGACGAGTGGTGTTCCCCAGGGGTCAGTACTGGGTCCAGTCCTCTTCAATATATTCATCAATGACCTGGATGAGGGGCTAGAGTGCACCCTCAGCAAGTTCGCTGATGACACAAAGCTGGGGGTGGTGGCTGACACACCGGAAGGCTGTGCCGCCATACAGAGAGACCTGGACAGGCTGGAGAGTTGGGCAGAGAGGAACCTTATGAAATTCAACAAGGGCAAGTGTAGGGTGCTGCACCTGGGGAGGAATAACCCCATGCGCCAGGACAGGTTGGGGGCTGACCTGCTGGAGAACAGCTCAGTGGAAAGAGACCTGGGAGTCCTGGTGGACAACAGGACGACCATGAGCCAGCAATGTGCCCTTGTGGCCAAGAAGGCCAACAGCATCCTGGGGCGCATCGAGAAGAGTGTGGCCAGCAGGTCAAGGGAGGTCATCCTCCCCCTCTACTCTGCCTTGGTGAGGCTGCACCTGGAGTACTGTGTCCAGTTCTGGGCTCCCTGGTTCAAGAAGGACAGGGAACTGCTGGAGAGGGTGCAGCAAAGGGCTACCAAGATGATTAGGGGTCTCAAACACCTCTCTTATGAAGAAAGGCTGAGGGATTTGGGTCTCTTCAGCCTGGAAAAAAGATGGCTGAGGGGGGATCTTATCAACACTTATAAATACTTAAAGGGTGGGTGTCAGGATGATGGGGCCAGGCTCTTTTCAGTGGTGCCCCGGGGACAGGACCAGAGGTAATGGGCACAAACTTGAGCAGAGGAAGTTCCACGTAAACTTCAGGAGGAACTTCTTTACTTTGAGGGTGGCAGAGTCCTGGGAACAGGCTGCCCAGAGAGGTGGTGGAGTCTCCATCTCTGGAGACATTCAAAGCCCACCTGGACGCGTTCCTGTGTAACCTGCTGTAAGGTGACCCTGCTCTGGCAGGGGAGTTAGACGAGATGATCTCCAGAGGTCCCTTCCAACCCAATGGTTCTATGAATCTATAAGATTCTAGGTAAGGAAAACCAGAAAACATGCACACAGTCCCTTAGAAGTTTCACCATTACAGGGTGAATCGCTGATAATTAACTTCTGAATAGACTAAACATAAATATTGTAAACAGGTGGCTCAGATCTTGCCAAAGATTCAGTAGGTATTTCAGAGGAGACGGGCCTGCTGGTCTCCAGCTATGAGGAAAAATCTTCTCTTCGCTGCTGCATTTATAAGCTCAGAGCACCGTTTCCTTCTGTGCAAGGGAGCACTCCACATCTAAGAGGATAATGATTAATCGCCCAGATAGTACTTGGGTGTCAGGCAAAGCAATTAACTTTGAATTAGGGAGAGGCCCTGCAGACTGATAGGACAGACAACTTTTGACTCCAGGGAAGGAAGATTCCAAAATAGGTGGGGACAGGCAGAATCAAAGCCAAAACAAAAGCTGCATCTTTTCTTACTTTGAAGTCACCATCAGCATGCACAAAACAAAGCAAAACAACAACAACAAAGCTTGACCTAAAAAATATGCCTTGAACCTACAGCTTTTTCAGAAGCACATACACTGTTGAACATGATAACATTTTGTTTACTCTAGCTAGTAAAACTGCAGACCGCAGTCAGGGAGGAAGGGAAGCCCTAAACTGTCAGGATATAAGATGCACAGAGGTAATCACATAGAGCATATAGGTGCATACAACTATTGCACCCTGCCCCAAAGTTAGATTTTAAGATAAATAGCACATACCTTCTCATCCAAGCTTTCAAAGAAATTAGTAAAGTACATTCCCACCCACTAAAAGAAAAGTTGACATTATTTGTGTATTTCTGCTGTACTCAATGTGTGCCCAGATTTCTGCTATATGCACCAGTGATTTTTTCCAGGAACATGCCAGTCAATCATTACAAGAGAAAGGATCTACATTCTGAGCCTTATTTCTCCTCCTACCCAAGAACTACATACAGTACAAAACCAGACCCCAGTATTCAGCCCAACATATTACCACAACGCGCAAATCCATGGGCTAAAAGATTATGAATGCCTATGTACAACATTTAGTCTTTTCCATCCCTTTCTTCAAGATCCTGAAGTTGTCCGGGTGGCTCTGGCTTTCCATTCGTACCAAGCTGTTCCAACGTGAATTGGACTGGTGAGGTCAGCAGCGCCTGTGATTAATGCAGGAGCAGGGAGTCTACAAGGCAAAAGACTTAGCTGCTGAACTCTATAGTGAATAAAACCAGGCTTACCTTTTCCCCTCAGGCAGATTCCCCACTCCTGCGCTGACATAGCTACTACTGACCTCAACAGTCCAATAATCAAGGACCTGTGAACAAACAAAAAAGGTCACTTATACGCAAACATTTGCTGAAGTGCATGCTTAAAGTACACACAGCTTTGGTCTTAACCAGTACTTCCTCCATGCTCACTGTGCTCTAGTTCATCTGTTACCACACTGCCTTTCTCAGATGTTAGACTCTCCCCAGGATCCATCACGGCTCCAACCAACAACCCTAAAAAAATTAACCAACCAAGAGCAAGTACTTAGTGGCGAGCCCCTTCAATTTTATCTCCTTAACCTCACAGATTAAACAAAACTTCCTAGGTGGGCAGCTACAAACAGAAAATTAACTTCAAAATAACATTTAGGCAGAGTAAGTCCTAATACAGCTAGGAATAGCAAATATAGCACGTTGACCTGAACCTTAATCACACTAAAACTACCATAAGAAGTTGTGTTTCTCTCTTACTATCACATGTTAGACAAGTAGATTCCAAAGGAGTACTAGCTCTAACCTGAGGCATTCGACTTTGGGATCCTGAAATACCATCCTCCATCAACCATAGAACTTAGGTTCCCAGCTCTCCCTGTTCCCAACTGCACTCCAGTTAGATGTTTAAACAGCCAGCAAAAACATTCCCTGCCTCCAACACCTCATGTAGTCTCTGTGCTTCACTTATCTTTCTAGTTTTCTGAAGTTGCTCCAGCCTCATTGTCATAACTTTCATGCAATATATTTAGTTACCTACCACTTTTCCAATAAAAAGCTCAGGAATAAGTAATTTATCAAGTATATTTATTAGCTTCAATACACAGCTTTTGCTTCCAGCTTTCTCTAGGCACCTTTAAGATAGTAGCTTTATTTTTTTCTTCCATAATTCCCTGATTATTTTTGCCGTTGAGCGGTGGAATGTGAAGCCTATGCTACAACTGCCAGTTCAGTAGCACCAGAGAAAACTCCAACATGCTCAGAAATGGCTGTCTTCAGCATCAGGATCATCTAACTCTCCCTTAAAGAAAATAGTGAATCCTGACTGCCTATCCACTTCTCCATGTGCAGCTGAAGAGACAATAAATCAACAATTGTGTTTTCTCCAGGTTAAGTACTGCCAGTTCCTCCAGGATTAGAGCTGTAAAAAAGTAACGGGCCATACTGTTTGAATCCTTCATAATGTTGGCTAAAAAATCCACAGAATCACAGATAACTACCAAATATTGTAGTACTACTACATGCTTTGGACCAGAATCAATGATAATTTAGGGAAGGAAAAAACAGAGGGATAGGAACAGGAGCTCCCTATTTCTACCAGCTGGTCTAGTCTTGCTTTGGAGGCTGAACTGCATCACAGGGCATGGGAACAGGATGGCACTGGTGCTCCTTCTCTGCTCCTGCTCCTCTGGGCACAGCAGCTCTGCCCTGCTTCTGCACCAGGGAAAAGGAGGAATCTCTGGAGCTCTGCTGCTCTCTCACCCTTGGAAGTGGGACAGATGCCACAGCAGAACCTGGCTGAACTGCAGAAGGCAGCTCAGAGCAGGGCACAAATCAAGATTACTACCACAGTTTTCAAATACTACCAATACCTAACTTTTTTTTTTTCCTGTTTAATTAGAATAAACGTGATTGATAGCTTATGAATGATGGCTCTTATGAGCAATCAGAAATTAAAGATCATCTTCCATTGGCACATGCCAGTGACCATGTCAGTACATGGTTCTCTCAGGGAAGCGCTCACTGGAACACGTTCCCAACTTACAAGACCACACGCCCCACAGCGTGGGCAATACAAGTGTGTAACACCAGGCAGGTTCTTCTGCTCTTTCCGACTTGGAACCCTTTTCTCCTGGGTTTCCAGGGTACGACAGGAAAGTAGAGCTGTGGCTAAACACAAAGACATCCTTAAATGCTTCCTTCCAGCTGGAAGGAAAATAATCTTTTCCAAAGTGATTATAGGCACATAGGTACATTAAAACCACAATTATTAGTTTTGCTTCCCTGAAAGCTTGCAAGAGAAGCAACAGTGGAGAAAACCATGCCCACAAGGCTCCTGACCAAAAGAAAAGGGAAACAGAAGGGCAGACAGAAAAAGTCAGTCTGCAGAAAAATCCCACTTCTGGGAAAAGGCTGGAAAATTGTTGCCTTAGGGCTACCACTTATGGTATAGGTTTCTAAAGCTATTTAATTTTGTCTAGACTATGAAAATATGGGCAATTGCCAGGTGAATCTAATTTTAGGTACACATTCTTGTTTACACAGCAGGTCCTCCACCAATTCCGGCATCTTCTGTTTTCATGTCTATTGTCTGGAGATGAACAATCACTTCATTACTGCCTCAGAGACAATTGAGCACGCAGCTGTATGTGCCTGTTGATTAGATTAGAGCTTCTCAGTGTTACCAGTTGGCATGAGACCTGTGAAAACTCAGACCTTCCCCAAATACACAGTGTTGAGAAGAGACCAGAAAGTTCTAGATTTGAGGCGTGAAGCAACTGCCTCCCAGGGAAACCCCACTTCTCCCTTAAGACCATTCAGCCTTGCAAAGTGTCTGTCAGCCCCTGTGCTAAAAGCATCAGGTATCACCGTGGTTCCCCACACTGCCTGGAAAATATTTTTGCCTTGAAATTGCCTCATCACTCAGGAGCAGAAGTAGAACGCGCTCACTGATGTAAAATGATCACTAGCAAACGATAAACCCCAAGGCCAGTGCCAGGTGCTTTTGGAAAACATCAGCTCTAACAAGAACCAAGAAGCCTTTCAAATTAGCGACAGAGGGCAAACCTCCTCCAGAGAGCTGCTCCCTTGCTGAATTACACTGGAAGAATCAGGGAGGGGGGAAGAGAAGTTCCAGTAGAGAAGCTGAGCTGACAGCTCCTGAATACATGCAACTGGAAGACCCATCTCTAGGGGAGGGGGGGGAAAAAACCCTGAGGGACAACTAAAGGACAAGACCAAGGTAAAGAGTTGCATGTATTAACACACTTTTTTTTTTTTTTTTTTCTTCTTTTTTTTTTTCCCCCCAGCAGTTGCTGGTTTTAGGCTTTCAGCAGCTTTAATGACTGTCCCACCTGACCCAGCCTCTTCACAACCTTCACACCAGCAACACTAATTATACAGGTCAGATACGAAAACTTAATTCTTCACCAATGAAGACCCATAAAACAATTTTGCAAACGAAACTATCCATCAGGCCCATTATACCTCTGTGGTACCAGCATGCAGCACAGCCACAGTCATCCAGTTTGAGTCCAGCCATCTTAATTAGAAATCATCAATTTTCAGGACTTCCGTAGGATTTGCAACCCAAAAGCTTACCATACGTTCATTGAATAATCCCTAAAATACTACATTTTTAAAAAAATGAATGTATTTAGAAATACAATATACTCTATAAAAACCCACTTAAGATAATTTAAAAATCCCCTTTTCAGCATCTACTTTCAGGATTTTTACATTTTTCATCGCTTCTCAGGATACAGTTGGCAAAGTACATACTAGTATAGTATGCTCAGAATAAAAATTAAGCACATATCCTGACAGCGCACAGCAGCAGACAGCAGCTAACACTTCAAATCTGCTTCTCAGACTCTCCTCAGATGTCCTGCCTTGTGCCGCTGCTGATGGGGCTGGTAGAAGCTTTAGCCAAACAAGTCGCTTAAATCCAAGAGTTCCGACTGAATGATTCGCTGTCTTTAACATTCTGGTAAGCGGATGCCACTGGTCTCTTGTTCCTGTAGCAAATAAAGCATCTTGAAAATAAGCCCACCTCTGGAGCGCACATGAATTTTTCAAGATAGGTAAGGAAACACTTGTGCAAGCATCCTTCAAGTTGCCTTTTTATATAGATAAGAGGATCATAAAAGTTTCAGTTTTATGTCACATATGAACTGGATGCATTGTATTTTTTCCAAAATGAACAAAAATACCTGAAATACAACAGGAATTATGTTTTGATAGAACAGTTTGACCAAGTGCAGGGAAAACTATTATAGAAGATTCTCATGTTTTACAGGTAGAAAATCAATTTCAAGGTTTATCAACTACGGGAATTATTATTCTTTTTTAAGTTAAACAAAAACAGCAAAAAGCCCAAAACAAAGGTAAAAAAAACCAAACAAAAAAAAAAGACAGACCACCCTTGTGACTTTAAACAGTTTCCAGAAGAATCAGAAATCCAAAAATTCTCTTAGATGTAACCCTGTGTGCTTAATACTTTATTCTGAAATGGTCACTAAATATTAGCCAAAGATAGTAATATTTATGTATAAATTGCTGATTTTTTGGTATTACACCAGCAGACAAAACAATACGGAATCGGGGCTTATTGACATAACAGTGAACTGAGCATAGCACTGTGTATCTTGTCCAATGCACACAAAATTAGAGGACTTCAAAAGATACCGTTTTGCATTTTAATGTGCTCCTGGTACCCTGTAAGATCACAGCTCCAGTCAGAAGTTAATTTATCCTCCCAGATGCTTTTGCACAAGAACAGATCAAATTCTTAAGACACAGAGATCCAACCCTGAGTGCACACAGTAACGGCAGAAGCTATAGATCCTGGAAACTTGGGCGAGCATCTCTGGTCAGTGGCAGTACAGGAGTCCATTTCAGCAATGTGGCTATTTGTCTCTCCATTCCCCTCCATTCCCACTGCAAGCTTATACTAACAAACCGCTGTCTCTGGAGGGAAAAATAGCCTCTGAATCTCTGGATTGAAAACTACAAGCACCTGCCAGAAACAGCACAGCATATTTGGGGGCTGAGGTTGACTTCCCCTTCTAAAATGTACTAAGGTATAAATTCCTTTAAAAAAAAAAAAAATGTGGTGGACACTCACTCATAAAAACAGACTGAAGGTTTAGAGCTTCCCATGGGGGTTGGAGGGTGGAGGTGAGGAGGAGATTAATCTGTAATTTTTTCCAAGATAAAAATACACAGCACCTGAAAAAGCTCATACACTAAAAAAAAAAAACATAACAAAACAGCACACATGTCCTCATCTTTAATAAGCAACAGGTCATGCTGGTTATTTTCCGGTATTTTCACAGCATACATGGTAGTCCAGCTGATACAGTGGACCTTTACTTAACCACTGTAAAGATAATAAAGAGCTGGTACTACACGATTCAAGTCCTTTCGTTAAATTTGGTTATTTTTGCTGTTTGCTACTGTCAGTAGAAGCCAGTCCCACCCCAGGAGCCCTGAACCATATGCCAGCGCTTTTCAGTCCTGCCTAATTCTGTGCACAATCTCGTTTCTTCTGCTCAGAAAATGACCTACATATGCCGTAAAAAGATGCTACCAGGAACACCACAGATGTCACATTCAAATACTGCCTTTAAAAAAAAAAAAAAATACTACAGACATTTTGAGTACAAAGCAAGCACTGAGCAGCAGGCTTACATGGTGAAGACACAACACATACCAGCAAAAACGGAGTCAGAGAGAAGACAAGGCACCTAACCCGACAGGTCTCCATTGCATTGCATGTAACAAGAGTACACGCACACACAGTAGTCCTAAGGAGTAACTCTGCTTCCCCAGGGGCTGGGGTACCGTATGCATTAAGTAACACCTAAGCCACACATTGAGTAAGAAAACAAAACACTGAGAAGCTGATCATTAATTGAGCATCATCTATTCTGCATGCTGAACAAGACAGGAGAATCTAATCATCCAGCTAATGATTGTACATTAAGATAGAGATCAACTCTGCACGAGCAAGCTTAATTCTGTCACTTCCTGAACCCTGTGTTCACACATAAACGTTCTTGAAAAAGTGATCTGAACAGCACACTACCTGAAACACCACACCAACACCCACGTACATCAGCTGCAGGCTTAAAACCTTCAGCATCCTCAAATGACAGAAGGATGAACTGCTCCCATTGCAGACTGTCGAGTTGTGGATACACATCCAAATATGTTTAGACAACACAGTGATTGTGAAATTAGGACACTGGACTGATTACAGTCTAAGAAAGAAATGACTTCACAAACAGAGCTATTCATTATTATCCTTTCTGTCTCTATCACATTTAGTCCCAGTTCTTACTCTACTCACTCTCCATCTCCCTTCTCACACCAGCAGGTTTTCAGTAGAATTAGCTCTTGTCTATGGCCATGCCTAGCTCAAACTTTTGGTGTTTCAGTTCTTGGCCTGTCCTCAAACTTTGGTAGGACAGACCGAAGATGAGCCAAGTGAAAAACCTGGCTTTCCTGCTAAGTGTGCAAACTACAGCAGCCCACACAAGGCAAACCTATGCTGACCCTCAATCCCCTACCGAGTGTGCCTGGTCACCCTTCAGCAGCAGGGAAGGCCGTTAGCGTTACCAGATGCAGAAGGTCCAAATATGCTTTGTACCAATGACATTTTTCCTAGCTAAGCTCATACAAAGTGCTACTGAGCACACGTGACACAATTTCCTAAATGTCTGAATTTTGCCCACATTTGCTGTAATGAATATCCATCCAATCGTTGCATTCCTGACAGCAGGCTCAACCAAATTCCTAAAGAGTCAGGGACAGCAGAGCTGCTTGGGAAGGGGTGGGTCTGGGGGAGGGAATGATGGCCATAATCTTTTTCTTAAGTCATTTTTCCTGAAGTTGTCATGAACTATGTATTTTGAAATTCAGACCTGAAAAGATCTAAGCATATTCTAAGCTTATGCTGAACGTGGTTTCCCTTTTTTTTTGCATTCCCTGTATTTTGTATTTACGTTGGGGGGAGGGAGAAAGGGAACATAACTGTTTCCAACCACAAAAATCTGGTCAACATTTGAAATAAAAGAGGACTTTGGCTTATGCTTGAGAGAAGGTCTTTATTTTCTAGAAACATCTCCTTCTGTAATTGCTGGGGTGAAAAGGAGAGTTTTGCTATCTCAAAACAGCTCTATGGAAAATGGTAAAAAACAGACAAGACAGACAAGTGAGAGATGATTGTCATTTCTGCATATATCCTGTGGTTTTAATCCTTGAAATTTTAACCATAGCCCTTTATAAATCACAGTCATGAGAAAAATAGCCATTTTCTCGCATGGACCCAATTAACACGATCCACACTGTACCAGCAAGGGCGGAACAAAGTCCCATAGGTAACCATTACTGCATCTGCTTTTACAGCACCACAGTACTACCCATAGCACAGTAATTCATTTATTAAATGCAGGCGAACATCTATTTCTGGAGTAGATCTCTTGATGGGCAATTGGCAGAGAGCTACAGGAAAGAGACCTCAAAAAGGTATAAAATTATACACAGTTAAGAAGTTTTTACTGGCATGCAGGTAGGAAAGCATTTCATAACACTACAGCATCACACCCTCACATTTCGGCAGTTCATGTTACTGAGCAACCTCCTTACACCAACGCTAGTAAGTTCTTTCTCACTGTGGACCATAAAATGATAGAGAGCTCCAAGAGAAGAAAGGGAAGAAACTGGTTAAAAGTTCCACCAATCTCCAATGCCTTCATGAAATCATCCAGGCTCCCTCTGGTGGGGGATTTAATGTAGAGATCGTTGCAGTTTACTGTATGAGAACAGGTTTGAACCACAATATATTTTTTCCTTTTGTAAAATAAACCTTGTTAGTATTAGACTCCAAGATGCTTGGAGTCTCTTGTGACAGCAATTTAAGGTAATGCTTTGTTTCTGGCCATAAGTTCTATCACATTAAGAAGAGCAACCTTTGATAAAAATGACAGAATACCGTATTTTTAAAATATAAATTAGTGTCTTCGTGCTCCAAAACCCTGAGAACATTTCTCAGTCATTATTTCAGCTCTCCGGAGCCCCGGCAGACCCACCATCTCTGTCCCTGACATGGAAAGAAGGCAAAGAGAGACCTCTCTCCCCAGACCACAAAAGAGATTTACAGCTGTACAAAAGAAGAGCCCCTAGCTCTCAATTTCTATTTCTGTGTTTCATATATTAATTATATTAAGACCCAAGTTTCATATCTCTCTGACAATACCAACATCATTCATTTGCACCAACGTATATAGGTAATTCCAACACCTATATATCTCTCTACAAGACACACATACACGAGTCAAGAAAACCACCCATCCTTTTCCTCTCTCTTCCCCCTGAAGTTGTCAATGTAACCAGTTACCGTCAACAAAGAACACAAGAAGCTTTACAAACACAAAAAGACACAGAATTTGATATTTTTAGTATCTGACACTAAACATACGTACTACATATTGGCTATGAGCTGGCAGGTATTTTGATGGCAAATTTAGTTTTCTTGTCTCCTGAACATTATAAGAAACGTTATCAACATTCTGCAGTCTGAAGTCTTGATTAAAAAAATGCTGGAAGGTAGCATTTAAAAAATAAAAAACAACCACCCAACTCAGGGCAGGAAAACTGCAACCTGAAGATGATGTCCCCCCTTACTGTACAGGGAAACCAGCATGAGCCCTTTCAAGGACGGAGACAATTTTATTTCTGACAGCCCTTGTTATGACTCACTAACTTTTTTCCTTAATCAGACCACAAACTGCATCCCAGCAAGCGTGTCTATAACAAGCCAGAGAATTAAAAAAAAAAAATATTCAATGGCTAAGAAACAGAACTTTGCTATGCAGAGGAAATCAAGTCTAATTCTCAATTTGTCCTCATGCTTTTAGATAGGAAGGGTTGCAAGATCACAGTGAGAAATATTTACTACTTTTTTTTTCTATACATACTGTAGTCCGAGGAGTCTGAATAACCTCATACAGCCCATCTTCCATAATGAGTATCATTCAAATTAGTGCTTGACGGGATGACAGCTGAAGGGCAACCAAAATTCTGGGCATATTTAGGATATAGTTAGCAGAGAAACTAGTCTCAAAAGTTAGAGGAAACACTCCTCATCAAGTTCTTCGGGACAACTATAAAGTTTTATCAGAACCTACTGCTTGCAAGTTATGCAACACATATAGGAAGGCAGCCTAAGAGCGGCAATTCATGTTCAGTTCTGCAGAATGCTGTTAACGAAACCCAAAGCAAGCATCATCTCATTTGACCACAGAGATTACTACCTCATTTTATCCCAAAAGCGCTCCTTTAGTGCCCAGCAAAAAGCAAAGCTGTGCGGGGAATCAGAAGAGAGACATTTACAGTTCAGAACGACAGGCACCATCTCCCCCCCGCTCCTGACTGCCCAGAGCCGCCTCAATGCAAAGCTCACGGTGTGAGCTGTGGACAGGATCCCCCTGAAGATGAATTTCCAAGAAGGGATGCGAAACCGTTCTCCTCGCACAGAAACCTGACAAACTCTCCCCCAACACGGGCTAGGACTACACCGCCTGGGAGTACAACGGAGGCGGGGAAGCACACACGCTGCCCTCCGCGCCCAGCAGAGCCCTCTCCCGACCTCGGCGCGGCCGCGCATCTCCCCCGCCGGCAGACGAGGGCTTCAGAGCCCACGTTCGCCTTTTCTTGGCGGGCTGCCTCACATCAACGGGCGGATTTTAGGCTCGCTTAAACCCGCCTCCCGGGGAGGGGTGCTTTTCCCCGGGGGGGCAAAGAACTGGGGTCCCCGCGGGGAGTGACGGTGGGAGAGGAGCCGTCGGGGCGGCGCGGCACTCACCGATGCCCAGCCCCACCACCACGCGTCCCCCCAGCAGGGTCTCCTTGTCGCGGGCGGCGGCCAGGACGCCGGCTCCCGCCGTGAAGAGGCCGCTGGCCAGCAGGATGCAGGGCCGCCGGCCGCACAGCCCGTTGAGGACGCCACCGGCCAGGGCGGAGAGGGCGGCGGCCCCCACCGTGCCGGAGACGAGCAGCTCCTGCCAGAGGGCGTCCAGGTTGAGCTCCTTCTTGAGGAGGAGCAGGGCCCCCGACACCACGCCGGTGTCGTAGCCGAAGAGGAACCCCCCCAGGGCGGAGAAGACCGACACCACGTAGACGAAGCCAGGGGTCTCGTCCTGCTGGAACTGCCGCCGGGCCGCCCGCTCCAGCTCGCCGCCCGACGCCGCGCTGTTGAGGCTAGAGCACGACTCGGCGGCGATGAGGCTCCGCTCGCCCGCCGCCGCGCCCGAGCCGGCGGCCCCGTCCGCCTGCCGCCGCCGCTTCTCCCCCATCAGGTTGCTCAGGCTCCGCAGCGTGTACTCCACATTGTCGCTGGCCTTGCGGGACATGGGACGGCCGCGGCGGCTCCCGCCCCGGGAAGGGCGGGTGGGGGGGTGGGCTTGAGGCGGGCGGCTGCTGGGCGACTCTGGCTACGGCGCTTGTCCTCGCCCCCGCCCGCCCCTCTCGGGCCGCGCTCAACCGGGTCGCATAGTCCCCGCCACCGGACGGACTTGACGGGAAGTTGCCCGCCGCGGCCGCCGCTCCCAGCGCCCAGGCGGAGCCGGAGGCGGAGGCGGGCGGGGACAGCGGCCTCCCCCCCAACACTCCCTCCCCTCACACACGGTGGCGCGCAGCACTGCGCAGGCGCGGCGGGCTGCGGCTGCGCACTGAGCGCCGCGACGCCGCCGGCCCCGCCGCTCGCCAGCACCTCTCCTCAGGGGGCGCGGACCCGCGCCCCCTGAGGAGAGGTGCTGGCGAGCGGCGGGGCCGGCGGCAACGGAGCCCCGCAAGGCCGGGGGGTAGCTCGCCCAGCCCGCCGCCGCCGGCGGTGTTTCTGAGGGGTAGCCCCCCCTCATCCTGTGAGGGCTGGAAGGGGCCGCCGGCCTCGCCCGCCTCGCCCTCCCGTTCCGCCGCTGAAAACCACCGTTCATTTCATAACGTAATGGCTGGAAGAAAGTCCAAAGTTCGCGTTTCTAAAGTGCGGGGTGGCAGAAAAAGGGAGGTTTTTCGACCAATTGTTACCCTATAGAAGGAAAAGTTTGGAGCTTGTTCTCAACGTTTATACTTCCAAGTAGGGCGCAGCGGTTTGATAATGCCGTCTTTAAGCGCTTTTCTTGCGGATTTTCGGCAGGACGAAGGCGCGGCCCGCGGGCGAGCGGGGCCGCCTGGTGGCGAGTGCGGGAGGGAGCTGGGGGCGGGGGGGGGAGGGACGTTGACACGCGGCGACATCGCGGCAGCCCCTGTGGCCACCCTGCGGGGAGAGTCCTCCAGGGCGATGCAAACACTGAGGAAAAAGAAGTCATATCAGAAAATTATCTCACTCCTAAGGCTTGGTCTAACGGGACGTATTAAAATTTTCCTGCCGCCTTGACTGTCTCCAGTAAAGGCCCTTCATAATGGGTCCAGCCAAATGATGGAGAATTTCAGTAATTAATGGGATAAGTTATTGTCAGCATGCGCCTTGTGACCAGCACTAGTCATAGCCACAGGAATTTAAAAATTAGAAGAGGGAGCAAAGCCTAAGGTGGCCAGCTGCATGCGGCCTCCCTGGTGGTTTGCCTCAAAGCAAGCTGTGAAATGCTGATATTCTCTGGTCCAGATAATACCAACTAAATAAAGCAGCGAGCTGTAGCTACCAAAGTGAATTATATTAACAGTTGTCTGTGTAGTTAATCCAGTTAGTGACAGATGTGGCAGTGGATTTATAACTACAATCGGTCAGCTTCCATTTTTAAGCATGTGAAAACTAGGTAAAAATTAAACACATGTTAACGTTCAGTTGTTTTTAATCAAGATTTGGATATTACAGTGTGACTGGCACAGAGCATTCCTTATCCCTGTACAGACCATTAGGGCCCAACACAGCCCTAGAGTAAACGGTTCCAGGCTGTAGGAATGAAGTTATCATCTTGTGCTACAAGAAACTGTCCCCTCGCCACCAGAAGGCTGGCTTGCATCTCTACAACGACATCAGGAGAGAGATCTGTAATGTTCCAGAAGTCTCCAGGCTTGCCTGACAAGCACAGCACCCAATACTTTTTATATGTAAGCCCCAACTAAAGAATGTGAGGGACAGTGCATCAAACAGCAAATATTCACAGCAAATCCCTAGCCAGCAAGAAGGAATGCTTTCACAGAATATTGTCACAACAGCTGGCTGTCACAAAAACAACCTGTCTTTTTAACAGCCATCTCAGAAGCTGGAGGCATTCTGTATGTTACAGTTAATAGAGACTCCAGAGAGCTAACAAAAAGCGCTTTTTTTCCAATTGCTGGCCCAACACAATCACAAACAGATATTATTTCTCATCAGATCATGCTGTCAAGCTTATCTTTAAAAGGATTCCCGGAAGAAACACAACAAAGAAGCGGGACGTGCTACACTGAAGACTGACTTCATCAGAAAGAGGGAGGATTTGTTTGGTTTGTGTGTAGATTTTCATTATTATGATCATCTCTCTGTAGTACTGGATTTCATGATAAGAGCTGACTTATAAATGATTTCACAGTCATGTGAAATGTAGTAGGTATGATTAGTAATCTAAGACAGGAGGGTCAGGTCCAAAAGGGTTTAGGTGGGTTTTAGGTGTGACGTTATGCTTTCAAGAGATTAACTGTTAAATTGAAACACTGTTTAGATTCACAGCTCTGCCTCATTCTCTCCTTTAAGGTGTGTTTGCACAATTGTTTGCAAGGTGATGCCGTGAACTAGATCGAAGAACTGGTCCAGCTTTAAGAAGCTATTTTTTTTGCATTTCAGCAGAGAGCAGGAGCAATCACAGGATTCTACTGTTTTTATGTTGTCGATACATGGCATACATCAGAAGATGTCTTCCAGAAAACTACTGAGCGCTTTGTGCGTTTGCCCAGAACTCCCCCAGGCCTGAGTAGCTGGGAGTCAGCTCCTGTCTCTCCGTTGGCACTCAGAAGCAGGTGGATCCATGCCTAAAGCTCCTGGGGACTTCAGTCCAGCCAAAATGCACAGTGAGATGCTGTAGGTCTTTCATGTGGTAGCCTCACCCAGCACGTGGGAGACCCAAATCACAGATTTGCTTCAGCCCAGGGGGATTTAAATCTCTCTCTCTCTCACCTCCCAAGAAGATTGTAGATTAAATGCAGAAAAGATGGGTTCTGAAAGGAAACTGGGTTGCTGTGCAGACAAGAACGTAAGAGCCGTGGGGCTAGATGGACAGTGAGGCAGAAAAGGATCTAACGCTGTGGCAGGAGAAGGTCCAGCTTTGCCAATGATGGTTATATTCTTTACATCAAGCCATTGTTGCATTAAAAAAGAGAATAATACACGGAGCAAATCCCCAAACCAAGAATTCTTCCCACTTCAGTCAGTGCTGAAGGGGTAGGCACAAGGGCTTCAAGCCTCATGTAGCAATACAGTGTGCAACCTTGTGTGTTTTTAGGCTCCTAAACTAATTTCTTGTTCATTAGTGTTATGATGCCTTAAGCTCTGCTAAGCAACCTGCTCTGATATATTATTATGCCACAAGCAGAGTTGCCATGTAAGTTGAGGAATACCACTGCATTGGGTTGAGGGAAATCATCTCACTGAATATGCGAAAAAGATCAGCAAATAGCATTTATAGTAGCAGCAGCTTATGTAATGTCTGAAACCTTGGAAAAGCACTGAGAGTGATGCCAAAACCTTTTCTTGCAAATTTAGTTTGCATGCGGTTATCAAGGTTGAGAAACCTTTTCTCTACACAGAATTTTACATTATCAGCGTGCCAAGAAATAAGGTTAGGTGCCATTTTATAAGAAAAGTATTTCTGCCCTCTGACAAGACATAAATCCTGATCCTAGATCATACCAGTTTGCTGAGTTTGTGAGTGCATATTGGTGATATAAGGTTACTTATATAAGAACTGTAAGGAACAATCTAGTTTAAAACAGAAAACCAGGAACTGAAAATAGGAATTTAACACTAGAAACAATTTGAAATAAGCTGTGTATTGCCTTAAACCTTCCTTTTGTTCCAAAGCTCATCCTATTCTCACAACATTGTTTGGTCTCTCTGGAAAGCAGATGCCTTCCGATACATTCCATATCTTTCTGATCCCTGCATGACATTCCTTCTCCAGCCATTTTCACTATCTTGACAGAGTCATTTTCTTAATTTATCTGAATGTATCTATCTCTCAGCTCTCAGTGCAGCTTTAGTTGTTTGTAATCCTTCCAGTGTTTGCTTTGGGTTTTCCTTTATATGTACAGATCCTGATTAGACCAATATCTCAATACTCCAATATCTCCAATATCTCAACAAAAGTTGAGATACACACAAGCTCTCCTCGATGGCACTCTCTTACATGGGACTTTTGTTCCTGGCTGTCCTGGCCAGCAGGGTGACTTTTAGCCAATTATTTACCTTCCACCTTGGTTATCTGCATCTGCAAACTGGGGCAACACTATTTACCTCCTCCGTAAAATCCTTTCAAAATGAAAGCGATGTCAGAATTTGTTCATAAGGAACTGATTGGCACCACGCATTTAATCCTACTGGTCAAGTGTTAAGAGATAAATTGCTTAACAAGTAGGAAGAGTTACAGTATTAGCAGTGGAAAAGGGTGTGGATGGTGGTGATTTGCAGGCAGAAGCTGACAAAACCGTGGGTGACACATTCCTCGCCTGACAGGCAGTGCTGGCAGCAGTACAGCTAAGGTTGCCTAACACTTAACACCACAGGCTGTTTTAATCCCATGTAACTCCACCAAAGTAATCATTTGAGATCACATTTTGCATAATTGCTCTCTCTCATGCTAAATATATAAATTCCAGCAAACCCACTTCAGACCCATTGAAAATGCAATTGTAAGACACACGTGTTTTTTGAAGTTCATTTTTTCCTCTCTATTTTTAAGATCTCCATCTTTTTCATGCTTTAGAGCAGGGACTCAATTTTTGGCAGGAGAACAGTTCCTGTCTGCCTTTGGCTGTCAACCGAAAGATCTAACGATATTTGACTGAAACAGAGTCTCTGACAGAGTCAGCAGCAACCCGTGTGGGAACGTGCTGCTAAATCCAAGTGTGCCCCGAGCGGGTCTGCAGCCATTAAACTGAGAGCTGTGTGCTCGCCTCTGCGCAGAGGTCCAGAGGTGAGATCTGGGCAGCCCATTTAGATGCAGGGCTCTAACAACCAGGGCCCAGCACATGCTGAAAGCCAGTGGCGGTCCCAAATGGAGGGGGAAGAAAGATTTTTATTATTGCACCATTTTGAATTTTATTTGGACTCTTATTTTTGTACCATTTGGAATTTTAGTTGGACGTTTATTATTATACAATTTGGAATTTTTACATTCGTGTACTTGAAAAGATGGTTTGCCAGGTTACAATCCTTATCATAGAATCATAGAATCATCTGGGTTGGAAGGGACGTTTAAGATCATTGAGCTGAGGGAACAGGGGTTGTTTAGCCTGGAGAAAAGGAGCCTTTGGCTAGAGAACCTTATGGCTCTCTACAACTACCTGAAAGGAGGTTGTAGAGTGTCGGGGCGTCCCGTCTCTCAATCGCGGCAGTAGAGAGGTGGGGGTCATTCTCTGCTCCCAAGGAATAAGTGATAGGACAAGAGGAAACGGCCTCAAGAAATGGCCTCAAGTTGCCCCAGGAGAGGTTTAGATGGGATATTAGGAAAAATGTCTTCTCAGAAAGGATTGTCAAACATTGGGACAGGCTGCCCGGGGAAGTGGTTGAATCACCATCACTGGAGGTGTTTAAAAGGCGGGTAGACATGGTGCTGAGGGACATGGTTTAGTGGTGGTTTTGGCAGTATTAGGTTAATAGTTGATGAATCAAGCCATAGTACCCTATAAAAGTTATAACTACTTAGTTACACCACCTAACAGCATGAAAATCAAGGACTTGGCACAACACTATCCACAAGATACCAGGGAAACACTGCTCTTGATACACCATATCTTCAAACAAATGTATGCCAACACAGAGCTGTTTGTCTGTCTGCCAAATGGAAACCTCTTTAAGTGCTGCAGACAGGCCCAGAAGAACAACAGTTCGTCTCTCCATCAGCTCAGATTCCTGGGATCAGAGAGTGCCCCTCTCTTCCAACACCTAGCGTCCGGTGTACATGAAAGACACATGTAGGAAAAAGGGAACCGCATGCAAAACCATCAGTTTTAGTCCAAACCCCCTTAATTCTATTGTTCACTAAATAAATTTGATTTATGAGAGTCCATTTCCCTAAAAGGTGGGCAGTACTTCTAAACCAAATCCTTCTACAGATTATATAAGACGAGCACATCAGTTGTCCATCATTTAATGAAATAAAACCGAAAAATAAATTGGAAAGGCTTTTAGGCTTATGTACAACTACAGGCTATTCTGCATCCCTAGAAAAGTAGCGGCTGACCCAGCGTGAGTTCACTACTTTATAAGCTCTGACCTCATCAAAGCAAAATGTAACCGTCAAATCAAAGTCCCAAGAAGCGGAAACCATATGTCTTACGCAGCAGGTGAAAAGCTGGCTTTGCTGTCAACCCTGACATTGCATCGCCTCCGAGCAGAACACTATTCACAAGTGCTTTTTCCGAGGCTGCAAATGAAACTTGAAACAGGCTGGGAGGAATTCAGTTACTGACTCATTAAGTTGGTCATACCCTCTGGATCTGACAGATGGCGAATCCGTCAAAACTTGTTTGGTGTTTTTTTTGGAGAGAACTGTACAGTGTGGGATAAGCAAGTTTGAAAAGGAAACTGGACCACGTGAATTCCCTGTGCAAAGGCAAAATACGTACAGAGGGTGCCTAAAGTCGACTGATACGTGCCAGGACATCATCCTGGCATGTGGAAGATGAAAACCAGCACTTTCCATGTCTGGGAAACAGGATGGAGCCACAGCAAACTGAGACTTTTATTTGACTCCTTGCTTATTTCTTTCTGTATCTGTACTTCAGAAGTCCTATTTCCACCAATGTAGACAGACATCTTTTTTAAATCTATTTTGTTAGGCTGTGAGTATTAAAATCTGCTACATTTTTTAAATAGGTCCTCTGTGAAATGTTTTATGGAAGTCTCTCTACCAATTTTCACAAATTCCCTGACAAGCATCACACCTGCCACAGTGATAATTTCAAATATAACATTAAGCACTCGTGAAAATTGCATTAATAGTGATTCTTGACCCCTTCAAAGCAACTGATACGAGTATGTGCTAATCTCATTGGAAGGTTAATGCCGTCAGTAGGAAGCGTTGAACAGTCGTTGATATTCATCACAAAGTAGTGCTACTGATTTTTGAAAAACCTCTGTAAGTTCAATGAGGACTCTTGCTTACAACCTGACGCTACCATGCAGCCCTGGACGTATCAAGGAGGCACTTCTGATGGTGCTCCAGGTGAAAGAGGAAGGGTGGGAGTTGAACGCACGGGGTCTCTTTCTAGAGGCTTTCCAAGGTAACAGGCTGTTTTCATTAATGATGGAAAATTTGTGCACCTGCTTCCCTCTATAGCTACAAATTATATGCCTAAATAAGGCAGATTTGATCCCATCCTGGGTTTGCTTGCATCAAAAAGGTATTTAGAGTCTTCCCTCAGGTGCCTATACGCTGAGGCACAGCACCTGGCAAGAAGGGGGAGCAGCTGTGCCGCCAGGCACAGTTGCCAAGTCTCTACCATCAGAGTCACTGAGACTTTGTGGGGCACATGGCTGGAATGTGGTCACAGATGGATACAGGATATTTAGGAAGGACAGGCAGAAAAGAGCAAGGGGTGTCATGGAGCTCCTTGACTATGTGGTGCCCCAGTATCAAACTGGAGAGTTTGTCTGCTGAGAGTCAAGATCAGAGTGAGGAGGAACCTAGGTGGGGATGTTGTGGTAGGGATGTACTACAGACTGATGGCTATGAGGAGGCAGGGACTGAGGCTTTCTGCAAACTCAAAGTCTCCCACTTGGAGCCTTTGTCCTCACTGGGGATTTCAGCCACCTAGTTGTCTGCTGGGAGAGCAGCACAGCATCGGGCAGGCAATCCAGGAGGTTCTTAGAGTACAGTGGTGATATTTTCCTAATACAAATGCAAGGGGGGGCAGTCATGGCCTTCTGCTTAATGCTGGCTTGACCTCCTGCTGAGGAGCAGGGAAGGAGCGGGAGTGAGAGCAGTCAAGGAGCATGGCTTGGGCTGCAGCAGCCACGAGGTGACAGATGCAGAGGAGAGCCAGGAAGGTGAGCAGCAGACTTAGGACCCTGGGCGAGCAGACTGACTTATTCAGGAAATAGCCTGTGGGAAGCAGCCGTGAAGAGGAAGAGTCCCCAGAGGAACTAATTGGCTTTTAAAGAGAACTTACTGAGAGCTCATGCATGAACTATCCCCTTGTGCAGGAGCACAGGAAACTTCAGTTGACAGCCCATTTGGCTGGGCAAGGACAATCCTAATGAACTGAAATACGGACAGGGAATATGCACGAAGCAGAAGGGGAAGGAAAAAGCACTGCTCAAGCACTTACGTGTCAAATCAGGGAGGGTAAAGCCCAGCTGGAACTAAAATTAGTGAGGGACATAAAGGGTCGTAAGGTAAAAAAAGATACCTACAGGTGTAACATGGGTCTGCAGGTGGATGGGAGAGACAAGAGAGTGACAGACAACACAGAAAAGGCCGAAGTAATCGGCACATTCTTTTGCACCAGTTCGCACAGGTGAATCGTGCTTCCTGGCCTTTGCAGGTATCAGCACAGGCTGAGAAGAGAAGGGCATTGGGGCAGCAGCAGTCAGGGACCACTGAGACAACTTGCATGCATTCAAACCCATGGTGGTCACTCGAGAGTGTTGATATTGCTGACCAGTGACATTGCAAGGTCCCTGTCTATCATCTACAGAAAATAATGGCAAGCAAGAGAGGACCCCGATGACTGCAAGAAGGTTAATGTTACACAGATTTTTAAAATAAAAGCAACAAGAAGGATATAGAGAACCGTAGGTCAGCCTGATTGATCCCCTGGGGGAAGATGGTATCCAACTGTGCCCTCTTCCTCTTGCCTGTGCACAGAGATGCTGGTGCAGGTCACCTAGTGTTGTGGTGGAGCCCAAGCTCACCTGTGCCAGGTGGCAACTGTGCTGAGCTCCCCCACATCTCTCATTAATGCTTGAAGCCTTGGTGCAGGTGGCCTTGAGAGGTGTCTTAATGTGGAGAACTGCTCAGTGCAGTGTGGAGCTGCTGGAGCAGCCCCTGGCAGGTTATGTGAAAGGTTCATTTCTGCTCGACCCAGACACCCAGGGTACCATGGACACCAGGCCACCAAGTTGCTCCTTGTTATTCCTGGGACATTTATCTGAGGGAGCGCAGGGGTGCCCTGGATAAGAAGACAGCTTTGCCCTTCATGCAAGTGGTGTTTGTTGAGCACCAAGAGCGCACGTGGCACAAGTGGTGCTGGGACTGCACTGGAGGACTGTGCAAGGCAGAGAACCACAACTGATGCAGCCACGTTCATACTGGCTGCCAGGAGTGGTCCCAGGAGCAACCCATCCCCAACCATTCCCAAGCTTTGTCTCAGGTCCAGTTGGTTCGCTCCAAAACAGAGGCTGGAGTGAACTAAAATTTTGCACTTTGGCCTATTAGGGATCAGCACTTGTGTTCACTCACTAGCACTATTGTATTTAGCAGAGCAGAAGACTCTCTTTGCTGACTACCTAGGGAGCTGTAGCTCCTGCCTCAGCACTTCTGCTTACATGCTGAAAGCAGATGGCATGAATACCCACCTTGATGTAGGCAACTGGGCATGCTGCCTGTACTAGAGCTTTTACTACAGACAACAATTAGGTCCCTGAGAGGCATAGCCCCGTGTGTAATATAGACATAAACGTGAGGTCTTGGCTTACAGAAAGCAACATATGGTATCGTCAGTAGAGAATAAAGCAATATGCGTTTTATGTATTAATATGAAATATATGAGGTAATAAGGATGGTTTAGTATTCAGCCTCCCTCTAAGACATTAGCAATACAGTTTAGGATACGTGCAGCTTCCAGCTCTGACAGTGACACATGTAGGTGACACAAAGTGTGCAGTTAACACATAAATGGCAGGTACCTACTGCTAATCAATAGTACAGGTATCCTGAATACGTCCCAGGGGAACAGAGACAAACAGCTCACATGGTGGTATGTAAATGTAAGGGCTTGGGGAGATAACAGAATAACAGAACACATTTAAGGGTTGCATCTTGAGTTGTGCAATGAGACTGATACTACTTACAAGAAGACTATGAGACTGAAAACATATTAAGAAAGTGTAAAAGCTTTGACTACACTGAAATGTGTGTGCTTATTCTGAACAGTAATAAACTTGCATTTTATTTGTTGCAATTCTGCAGCTGTATGCTAATCCTTACAATAACTTTGATTTCAGAGGGAAACACCTAATAAAGAAGTGGGAATTTTACAGGTCTATATTTTTCTAACAGTAAACAGTTGGAACATCTCTAAGCAAACAAGAACTATTCAAGGAACTTGGTTTGGTGAATGTATTTGATACTGTTTTTAAAAATACAATTCTGTGAGCAATGGGGTGGTTATTGCTCAGGACCAGTGACAAACAAGGAAGTTATTTTATTAATTTGTTGTCATTTTATTCTTACACTCAGGTCTCCAAAACTGGCTGTTAGGGAACTGAGAACGGGAGAAAACCAGAGTTTGATATCATCATGGTGGATAACATAAAATAAAAGTGAGACAGAATCATAGAATCATAGGGTTGGAAGGGACCTCTGGAGATCATCTAGTCCAACCCCCCTGCCAGTGCAGGGTCACCTACAGCAGGCTACACAGGAACGCGTCCAGGCGGGTTTTGAATGTCTCCAGAGATGGAGACTCCACCACCTCTCTGGGCAGCCTGTTCCCAGGGCTCTGCCACCCTCAAAGTAAAGAAGTTCCTCCTGAAGTTTACGTGGAACTTCCTCTGCTCAAGTTTGTGCCCATTACCTCTGGTCCTGTCCCTGGGCACCACTGAAAAGAGCCTGGCCCCATCATTCTGACACCCACCCTTTAAATATTTATAAGTGTTGATAAGGTCCACCCTCAGCAGTCTTTTTTCCAGACTGAAGAGACACAAATCCCTCAGCCTTTTAAGAAGAAAAGAAAAAGATAAACAGAAGAAGATAAAAATGGTAGAGGAAGCAAAAAATTGAAGAAGAGTAGGGGGAAGTCAGAATCAAACAAATAAATAGGCTTGTGGGCTTTTGGAAACTTTCAAGTAGTGAAGGTGGAGAAAAAGAAAGAGACGGGAAAAAAAAGACATGGTGAGTAAACAGGTCGAAATCTAAGTTTTAGATACTGGTTCCAGCTGGGTTGGGTTAGGTAAGGAGAATCAATCAACAAGCAGCAGCTTTTATGGCAAAAAAAGTCTGAACATCACTGGTATTTGAAGAAAAAGAAGAGGAGTAAATAAGCAATCATTTGTGGCACAATCCCTCCCTATGCTCCCTCTTGCTATTGGGATTGACATTGCTTTAGAAACCCAAGCATATTTGTTTGTGATCTGGTGGTGGAGCTGTGTGTCAAACAGCTTCCAGGCTGTCATTTGTTAAAAGGAACTTCTGCTGAAGCACAGGACAGACTTTTACTAGGTTTCTTTACAGGAAAACGTAGTCCGAATGGGTGTTTTTTAGATCTGATTCCAAGTGTCAGCCCCACACCCAGGCCTGCACATGATTCTCTGTCAAGATCCTGCCCAAGCCTTCTTGTGAGTTGGGTCCTTTGCGAGGCACCACACAGCTGCTCTGTCTCTAGAGTTGTACCCCAATCCTGCCTTTCTACGAGGCAGGGACAAGAAGAATAGATGGGGTTCCCTTTACTTGGAACCTTCTTTCTCTGAACATCACCAACCTTGACCAATTCACCTAACAGTCTGCCTCAGGAAAAGCATTTATTAGTACCTTGCCAGTTTGAGGTTTCAACCCATTCCTGAAGGCTGCAATCCCTGGAGGATACAGGCTGGCCCAGCGCATACATACCTTCTTCCTTGGAGGCAGTGCAGAGCACATGGGAGCGGATGAACCAGCCCAGCAGCCATCTCTGGGTAAAGACTTACATGCTCTTGCACCACCCCTTAATGTGGGTGCGACATTCACAGCCCATTGCAGATGGGCAGCCCACCCAGCCTGTGAACACGCAGCAAACCTGTCCCTCCTGGGCATCTGAGCTGCCATTTCCAGCCCTCCCTTGCCACTGGAAGAGAGCAAGAGACCACCAAATCAGGAAAGGCTTGGGTTTCTGCAACCACTGTCATTCACCACGGAGACACAGATGACGCCAGGACTGGCTTGTCTCTCATGAAGACGGCTGTGAACCGGGCTCTGACTCACCTGCAGGGATCAGCCTCCTCACAACAAATGCCTTCCCTCAACTGCAACCCTCCAATCCAGATGCGCTTTGGTCCCTGCAGACCAGGCTGTCCGCTGCTCTTCGTGTAGAAACGACCTCTCTGACAGTCTTGTTTCTCCTGTTCCTCCAGGTAGCACACTTTACACAAACTGGTGTGATGACAAGTTCTGTTTGAACAGGAAAAATTACTTCAGCATCACAGTGATCTTTCCATTTTCCCCAATAATCTTGCTGTGTATATTACATTGTGCTTTGGGACCAACAGAGCCTCAAAACAATGTTAGGCTTTTTGAACAAACAGCCATATTAAAAAACAGATCCTGCCCTGAAAGTTTATAGTTTAGACAAAACCAGAGATAGAGAAAATGGAGCTGGCATATAACGTGAACAGGGTTTGCAGTTACATTACCTGCACTGTCCTCCTTATTCCCCACCAGGGACAAAGAAGGAAAAGTAGATAATCCATCCAAAGAGATGGATTATTTCTAACAGGCATGCTGATTCCTCAAATTCATTCATAAAAAAGGAACAGGGAAGAGAGGCAGGGCACTGTAGCACTGCAAATTACACTGGAACTTTCTGTAGTTATAACGCGTCGGTGCCTGTCATTTGAAATTTCTGCATCAGTTATTTAGGAGTTATGTGAAAGGACAAAAAAAATAATTTTTAGTCATCAAATTATCATAACTGGTTGGGAAATAGGATTCATCAGAAACTTAGGGTAAGAGAGGAGATGAGAGGATCCTCCTGGATGTGCGAGTTCCCTAAGGAAAAGAATTACTAATGAGAGAAAATAAACGGTATAAAATAGATCATTGATTTTTTTGTATGGGGGAGGATCGGAAATGATCAGTGTTCTTTCTTCACAGGTATTACCTTGTCTGTGGCCATGAAAACTGCCACTGTCAGCCTCTTCCTGATATTGCCTAGGATCACCACTCATTAGACCTAGGACAAAGATATTTCGGACTGGTACCCTGGGATGGGATCTGCTTCTATTCCCCATTACATTGGGTGTCCAGCTGGAACTCTTCTGAGGTGCTGAGATGCACCTCTCCTACGAGGACAGACTGAGAGAGTTGGGGTTGTTCAGTCTGGAGAAAAGAAGGCTCCGAGGAGACCTTATAGTGGCCTACCAGTATCTTAAGGGGGCCGTACAAGAAAGCCCTTTTCTTGTAGGGACTTTTTAGGATGTCAGGTAATGGTAGGACTAGAGGGAATGGATTAAAACTAGAGATGGGACGATTCAGACTGGACGTTAGGAGGAAGTTCTTCACCGTGAGCGTGGTGAGACACTGGAACAGGTTGCCCAGAGAGGTGGTGGAAGCCCCATCCCTGGAAGTTTTTAAGGCCAGGCTGGACGGGGCTCTGAGCAACCTGATCTAGTGGGAGATGTCCCTGCCAATGTTAGGGCAGTTGGAACTAGACGATCTTTAAGGTCCCTTCCAACCCTGACAATTCTGTGATTCTATGCCTGCATGCTAACACTGCTATTCTCTGGGAACCTCTGTTCACTCTCCCTTTCTGATGCAACATTTAGAACCAACACCCTGTTCTAGTTTTATTTTCTATTTGGTGAGTTGGACCATTGATTTAAGATTTCTTCATTGATGAAAGGGATGAACGTTTCATTCTAGAGAGGCTTTGACCAACTCCCTGAGAAAACAAATGAGCTTATGAAAAGCACCAAAGCAGACCTGTTGCTCAGGAGCAATACAAATGCCTGCTTAAGGCCAGACTTTCTGGACTGGGGCATGTTCACATCAGGTTCATCTTCTGAGAAGCTGAGAATCTCCCCCAGGTCTCTATTGAAATCTTTTTCTCAATGATTTTTTCCTCTGGGAAGGTTTTAATATCTCTTATGAAATTGCAAAACAGACAGCTGATTTAAAGTCCTCTTTTCTACCCAGCAATCACCATCTCCTGAGTCCAAAGCAAAGAGATAGCTGGTCTTCTCACTCCCAAGATTGTAAGAATTGAGTATTTGGTTACTGACATGGTCAAATCAAAATGTTTCTTCCATAATTTACTCTTTGGAAAATTTTACTGACATTTTCAGGAAAAATCCAGACTGAAACAAATGACAAACTGCAGTCTAATAAAGTCATAACTGTCTTATTTCCAAGGGAAGCACTGAACAGCTTTAACTGTGGCTGGCATCTGAAGAAGTGAGAGTATGTCTGCACCACGTGCTGAAGCTCCAAGCCTATATATCTGAACTAGAGCAGGGTACACTTAGCCACCCGAGCAGACAGCTCTGCTCGGGCTAATTTGTCATTCAGATGGAGTTTTTATTAATGTAGTGCTGAACATCACACCAATGAAGCCATGTTTAAGATGTAGCCCAGGTACCACTGAATCCCTGAATATTTAGTAGCATGTCTGCACTATTGTTTGGCTCATGGCTTTCCATTTTATTGCACTTAGTGTACACCACTCAACACACTGCAACTTCATATAGGCATTATAAGCTATCTTCTATTAGTAAGACATACCCGAAGATGGTAGCAGCTGGTCCTCAAATTTTCCTGTGTCAGGAGAATAATTTATTCATTCCTTTTTATTCAGTCATGAAGAATCTTGTGTCCTGAATCTGTCCATATTTGATGAAACAGTAGAACAGCTACACTCTAGAATGGACTACATCTGTTGTAAGCAGTGGTCTTACAACAGCAAACTGCCCCACCAGATGTGTTCTGCAACATGAGTTTATCTTGGGGACTGATCCTTAAAACAATTCAACGAAGAAGTCACAATGGCTTCAAGGGATTCTACTTATATGTATAAATATTTAATTCAGTATGTATGAAAAGTGTAAGATTTGTAATGGTTTAATTCAGATTTGCTCATACCTGCTTTTCAGCAAGAAAAAAGCTCTGGGCTTTTCGGTGAAGCCTGTAAATGTTTGGAAATATACCTGGATACAATAATGGGCCAAAGACGATAGTGCATTAAAGGAAAGTATTAAGTTATTCTGTACGATAGAGATTTACCAAAGAAAACTAGAAATGAAGGTGTTACCCCTGTGCTGGGAGAAAAATTATAGCAACAGATACTTGGGGAAGGGAAGACTGGACCAGAGGGGAACAGCAATGCAGTCACAGCCAGTAACATCATCGCCAAGGGTGCTGTCCCACAGCACCTGAGGCAAGATGAGAAGAGCAGGTCCAGTGACACTAACCAGGGTCCACACTGTCCATAGATGCACCAGCCAAGTCCATAGAATTAAGGCCCAAGGTTAATCAGGAAAATCAAGTCAGCAAATCAGGGTCAGAATCAGGTCCAGTGAGGATAGCCAGGGCAGCCAAGAATCAGTAATGGCCAGATAAGTTCATAGTAGTGAGGCTGATCCAAGGTCATGCCAAGGGGTCAGATGCAAATTGACCGAGTACATGGACATGGCTGTAACATAGCTCAGGCACAAAGAAGGGCAGGGGGCCGAGCTGAAATGCAGCTCCAGAGTGAAGGAGATGCTTCTTACAGCTCTTCCTTGCATATCTCACCTGAACATAATTCACCTGAACCAAGGTTGCACAACAGCATCATGTCAGCACCAACCTTGAGCACAGGCAGACAACCCCCAGGAGTGTGGAGTGTGCTCAGGGCCTGACAACAACCAGAACAAGATAAAAAAGTAACTGGCACGTTTTACACCCTACTTGTTGCGTACTCCCAAACAGAGCCGGAAAAAGCACTATTCAAACATCCTTCAGACGGGACTCAAAGTGCTACCACCGAGAGGAGGAAGTGGTAGTAATGTGGAGACAGTATTTGTAATTCAAGTACACATTCCTTGAGTTGCAGCATGTGATAGGACACTTTTGGCTTTCCCTAACAGAAGTCAGCCGATGAAGGTACCAATTAGGTGCTCTAGGGGGACCTGAACACATTCTTAATGTTATGATCTAGTGTCTAAACCTATCTATTGGTCTAAAATCTATCACTGAAGTTCATCTGACCAGTGTTTTTAAATTTACCACTACTTTTGATACTAAACAACTGTCTATGTCTCAATGAAAGTCAATCTCCTTTGGGATTGGCTTTACCTGAACAAAATGCTATAGGCCAAATATAAACCTAATTATCCTCCAGCACCCCAGGCTACTAAAACAAACACAGAAGTATTTTATCAGCTAAGTTCTAAAAACTGTTTCATAAGAGGTTTTGAACATGGAAAGTGCTATAGATCCTGTGTGCTGAAATCCATTGCATCCGATGCTTGGAAAACAGCAATGCTGATTTGAAGAAAAGCGGTTGTGAAGTTTTGACTGTAAGAAGTAACATTCCTTCTATCTAATAACGTTGACAGTAAAGTACTACTAATCCTCAACAACAACATTTTGCTTCTTGGTTCAATAGAATAATGTGGTGCTACAGCTGCTATTTTGATATCAACATCTGTCCATGCCTTATGGAGATTTTAACTTTAAAAAGAAAACTAAGCTAGCGGATGCCAGCTCCCTCAATTTATAGAATATTAGTGAATGAGAAAGCATTAAAAGCTGATTTAAAATTGCAATATATAAAGAATGAAGCATCAGGTGAAGTAATTAGCTAGAAGAAATGCCATGGAATTCTGAAATGTTATTTACACATAATTAATTTAGAAACAAATCCCCAAGACTTTCAAGTCATAGATGGTTACACAAGCCATATGCAGGTGTGGTGGGTAAACTGAGCATTCTTAGTTACAGGACAAATGCCAGAAGAGACAGTTCTGCACTTCCAGGCTTCCTTGCACAAAGCAGACAAAGGACTTTTATAAAGGATAGAATAAAATAATTTTTTAGAAAACTGACTGATCTCATTTTAAAGTCCCTATACCATGCAGGCTTGCCAGCAAATTTACCTCACCTGTGGAAATCCCCATCTACCAGATTGCAGCTTCCAGCTGGAAGCTTCACCTGCAAGCTATTATGCTTTTGTCTAAAACACCGAGAGGTTCATCACTTCTTATTCCCACATGTAAGCATTTATACAAAATCATCAATCACCTTCAAAGCTGAAGAGATCATACTTCTTAAATTTCATATTGGAAGATTCATTTTACAGCTTCTTATTTATTTTTCTGTCTTTAATCCTGGGCAATGACACAGCTTTCAATCAATACACATGGACATATTTCTTCATGTATAGGTGTTTCTCCACTACTTACATTTCTGGCTCAAGATGACGTGTAGGAATTAAGGCACTGAAAACACATTGGGAGTCAGTATAAACAAGAAGTTGCAGATAGGTACGTACCTATAACAAACTTTTAAAATAATATTATTTAACTGTGAAGTAGTAAAAACATGAGGATCACCCAGCCCTAAATGGGTCTTTCTTGAGCATCCATCCAGCAGTTTGAATGTCCTATTGAAAAAACAGAGCATGCTCACGACATTGAATATCACACCATCGTGCCCAATAAGAGGCACCTGACTATAAATCTTTCTCCTGTGTGCTTCACTTCACCATTTAAAAGTTATTTTGAATAAAAGAGTAAAAAAGAGTCAAGTGAGTTCAGTGGCAACATTTTTATTATCAGGAATCAGCACTACGATTTGAAGTCTTGAACCTCTGTCTACCATGACAACTAACAACGTTCAAAACTAGTTGTGCTGGCTGGTTGTGGCACAGCAGCTCAGTATGGAGGTCCGACTGCTTCCAGGAGCCTGGAGTGAGACAGCTTAAAATAGCGCCCAAGGGTAGACCAACAACAGACTTAGGACCTGTTTCTAAGTTTGGCTTAGCTTTGGGGGTAGAAAGGATACACTATACCTATAATCTATACCCTTTGCCTTAAAGAAGACCTCTTCCACACAGTATCCTTTTCCTTCACCTCACTCAGTACAGCTGCTGTGGCTGGTAGGCTGGGAACAAGGGATGCTGAGCGCTTGTGCCAAATGGAGCGTTCCTGGGCAGTTGCTAAAATTATCACAAGGACTGAAAGAGAGAGAACAGAAATAGCAATTAACAGCTTATAGTTCCCCAAATGCTGATCAAAATTCTGTGTGACACATAAGAGACACTCCTGAAGCCCAGTGCATCTCCCCTGCTGGACATCAAAACCCTGTTATAAACTAAAGAGTTATGGGGGCTTCTTGAAGAAAAGGCAGCCACAGCCCTTAGAACTTAAATTGATTGCTAACACCAGTCTTCCCATCTTCACTCCTCTTCCTCCGCCTTCCTTAATAAATGGTTTAAAACATTTAGGTTTTGAACATACAAAGCATTACATTTACACTGAAGCCACTAATATTATCCTTCTGTCCACCCAGCACTTCAGCAAAGGCTCCCCAGTAACAAGCATTCAGACACCACTCTACCCACAAAATACAAACAAAAGCACCTTCACAGTGCATAAACCCTCTTCCTAATCTCCTAAAGGAGGCTTTACAGCATGTTCAGAAGGCAGAGACAGAAGTCTGGCTCTTGCAGACAAGCTGAGGAATCTATTTCAAATCATAGGACTCTTGTAAGATGACCTGCTGTTGTTCAATCTCTTCCATAGCAGGTAATTTCTAACTCACTACTTTCAAGGGTGGTTTATCAAACATCTCAAACATGGTGATTTCACAGAGAAACACGTTCTGTCTGGTTTGCGTCCTCTCCAGCTATTCAAAGCTAGCACTTTGCTGAACTTAGAGTTCACATGCTTCTTAACCTTGCTCAGCTTCTTCCAGGCAGCTACTAGGGACAATCAGTCCTTGTCAGCCTCTGGCAGAGACCCAACACCTACCATGTATCCAGATGCTTCCTTGTGCCTTTGTATATGTTTCCACCTTCCACATGAGGCTAACAGACACAAAGTCTGCTCACATCACATAGCCACAAAAATGCCTCAGGAATTAAAACAGGCTCTCAAGTAACACATCCGCAGTTTGTGAATAGTGACCTACATGAAGAGAAGTATCAGGTACAGAAGAAAAGCCGTGTTTCTTCTCCTATTTTCAATGTAGTGTTTTTCTTCAAGGGAGAAAATACCCATAAGAAAACTCTGCAAAGATTACTTGCTCTTAGGTATGCCACACAAGATATAGATTGCCCATTTCACCCCAAAATAGTACGCTGCTTTCCAATTGCCTCATCTTCTGAATGTTAGGAGGTCAGAAAAATAGAGGCAATAAGGTGCAAGTGTCTTATGTTGCAGCCTCCTGGAAACCCAGGAGGACTGCTGGTGAGAGCAGGGGATCCCATGAAGGTCTTACAGGACCCCGTGGTTGATCTCCTACAGGCAAGTGTCCCATGGAGGTATTTGTGGTGACACATGCAGTACATCAGCCAGGC
Source organism: Rissa tridactyla (assembly GCF_028500815.1). Lineage (NCBI taxonomy): Eukaryota > Metazoa > Chordata > Aves > Charadriiformes > Laridae > Rissa > Rissa tridactyla. The sequence continues at coordinate 202,990,550 of NC_071466.1, forward strand.
ATCTGCATCCCAGGGCCTCAGGGCCTGGATCTCCCACTGGATGCTCCTACATACTTCTCCTTTGCAGTACATCGTCCAAGACCCAGTTCCACCTGGTCTTTTGCCATTTTCTGTATTAATATAGGCATTTCTGTGAAGGGACCCAGCAAAGGCTTGGTTTGATATGGGGTTGGAAATCTCTGTGCAAAGAAGGATAAACGTTCTGATGAGTGCCAGCATAAGTACGAACCTCCCAGTACAGCCTAGCATACATGCTCCATAAAGGAACCCCATCCACGTGCGCACAGACATCTGGGTAAGAATAACAGGATTCTTCAAGGGACGTCTTTCTCTATAACCACATGGAGGGCCACAGAGGAAACCCCCCACCTCTCCAATACATGCAGTAGTCAGGCTTTCCTGTCCCTATAAGGGTAGCCATCACTGTGCAGAGGACAAAACTGGAACCTCTTCCAGATTTTCTGGAGTGTGGGAGGTAAAAAGGAGAGAGCCATGGGCCTCTGAGCCTGACAGTTCATTTAGATGAGCAGCTGGCAGGATCACTAAAGCTGTTGGCAAGAGGGCCGCACCCTGAACAACCACAGACAAACTCATGCTCCTCTGCAAGGTGTGCAAGCGTGCCTGAAGTCCACGAAGCCACTGGGAGAAACTACTCTGCTGTTTCAGAGAAGACATGAAGTTTAAGGTGACCATTAAGCATAAGGCTGAAGTAGAAATACCTGTTCTGCAAGGATGCAGGTGCTGGAGACCAGGACCACTCTGCTTACTTGTCTTCAGCTTTTTCAATTTTATTGTTGTACTGACAGTTGCTACAGATTTGGTCCCTTTGTGCAGACCCTAGTGGTTGATAGCCCTCTACCAGCTAACCAGTACCTGCGTGAGCTATACTATAGAACCACAAGTTCCTCAGCCTGACCTTTGGCTCCTCTGTGCAACAGACGCTCATAGAAAGGGGCGTCGGCTTTTTATTTCCCCAAGGAACTAAAGACCAAAGGAGTCACAAGTTACAGTTAACTTGGAAGCTGACTTTCCAAAATCCCATAGAGCTAGCAGCTTCTTTAGTACTAGCACAATAAATGCCTGTTGGGACAGAACAAAATGGGGCAAAAGGCAGCACCTGGTACCAGCTCCTATTTTAGTGCATTCCCATTAAAGATGGCAAAGAGGGGTGCAAGAAACATTCTTGTAAGCTTGATATTTATTTTATTTTTTTCTGAGAAGAGGCAGGTACCAAGGATGCGTCCCTCTGAAGCAATCTGCTGTAACATTTTAAATGCAGCCTGGGATCGTGAGCTAAAACCTGGCTAGTAGCTAGCAATTAGAAAGAGCACACTTAACTTTGCAGACATAGAGGCCTGTCAAACTGAGATGAGCCATAACGTCACTTGAGAAACTTAGAAATGTCATGAAAAAAATTAATAATGTTTTTGAGGCACAGAGGTACCACACGGGGCCCAGTAGAGGCATTACTTCTGAGTGTTTATTCGCAAAAGAAATTGGAACCAAAACAATACATTTTAAGATGCATTCATACCCTCTCTTCCCATCACATCTGTGTAGGTTGAAATTCCACAGCAGCGATATCCGCAATGAAATGCTTAATAACTTTTCAAACACCCACTTGCTAAAAAGCAGCACAGGCCTCCCCACAGCTGATACCTCAGCTTGTTTCCCAAGTCGGAAAGGGACTTTCCCATTCCCAGCATCTTCCTCCAACATGAACAGAACTGGACCACAGCAGGGAGTGGGAGAGAAAGAACACTGAGGACTATTTGGGACAAGGAGTCTCAGAGACTCCGTATCAGCCCCACTAAGAAGTATGTCCTAGCTTTGCAGTAATATGGCTCTGGGAATAAGATGTTTTTCTAAATAAAATAGACGTAGCTATTTGTGGATAAATGTTAATGAAAATCTCGCAGAAATGACTGAGTATCTTTAGGTTTCAGTTTCTGGTCACGTAAACTATTTCAGCCTTACTAGTTTCTTCTCAGAATCTGACAGTTTCAAAAGAAATTGGTATTAAAGTGAATTGCTAATGTGGAAAACTGCCTGTGATGCAAAGGAATTAAACATTTCATGAAAGAAAATGTGGAAATCAAAATACATGGTGGGAGTTGATGTACAGTCAAATCTTCATTGCCAGAAATGAGACATTTCCCTCCCTGCCCAGCAGTGTGAGCAGCCACCAGGCAACAGCCACCACAAGCAGGATTCTGGGGAGTCTCTCCCTGCACCCCTGTGACTGCGCCAACGTAACCCACAGGGGATCAACCCGGTCACTAACCATTTCATGGGGAAGGGTGGTCAGCCTCCCCTCAGCAGGAGGGGTAGACCCTACCTACCCAAAAGAAGCAAGAATTCACATGCCAGGGTCAGAATCATCTCCAGAGTATTTCAGAGGCCTATGCTTATTGCACTTCTGGAGAGCACCATCAAGACATGGCCTCAGGATCAGGAAGATGCAGAAGGAAAATGGCTGGGAAAGAGGTTCGCACACTGCAGCACTGAACAGCCAATGATGCAGTTTGTCTTCTGTACCCAGAAGGGCAGTAAAGTAAGACACAGGGCACCGTTCCATCTTCATGCAAAACCTTGCTAAGCTCTCATCTCAAGCACCTTTTGCAGCCCCACTCTCCACATCTCAGGAAGGAAGTAGCAGAGATAGGGAAGCAACAGAGAAGGGCAACTAGAATGATGAAAGGGAGAGATCAGCTGACTTGCAAGGAGAACTAAAAATGCTGAGGGGGCACACAAGCAAAGCTTACAAAATCATGAAGGCAGAGGAAAAGTTAAATGCACAACTTATCCACCAAATCCTTCAAATACCAGAACTATAAATCACTTACTGAAAATAGTAGGAGATAAGTTTAAAACGTATAAACTGTTGGGGTTTTTTTTCATGGGTTGCACTGAACTTGCAGAATCTGTTGCCATAGGACAGGAAGCTGTCAAGGCAAAAAGGTTTGAACATGTATTGTACCAGTACTGAAGGAACAGACCAGGACTTTCCCCTCTAACATCCCTCACACAATGATATTATGATATGGATATTAAAGGAGTACAAGTGGAACAGACGTCAGAAACAAGCTAGATTTGTGTGTTGCCCCTAAACAGCATTTCTGATTGCCACCAGAGACCGGTCTGACCCCACAGGGCATTTCTTGCATTCTTGGAAACCCAATGAAATGTCCATGAGATTTCCATCAGACTTAACTGATTCCTACACAGTATCCAGGCAAAGCCTTTGCTGGTGAAGATCTTGAGGAAGGAACAGAGATGTTCATAACTGGTGGAAGACGAATAAGCTCTTAACAACCAAATTCAGGGACTCTACAAAGAAAATCACAAAAATGACTGGGGCATGGGCCTGCTCAGCAAAGAGCAGGATTAGGGGGATAATTATGTATTTGGCTTGTGCAGGGTGATGAAGGCTGGAGAGGGCATTAAAACACAAGTGTCAAAGTGGCCATAATTTGAAATGGGATAAAGCATGCTGCTTAGTGGTACAGTCAGAAAAATTCAGCCCAATTTCAATTTTCTCTGAATTGGTTCAAATAAAAATAACAAAATAAATACATAAATGAATAAAATAGAGGTATAGCTTTTCCCTGTAGTCTTGGGTCTTCTCAGGTACAATGCCAACACTACTACAATGCTTACAACCTTGCTTACCAACCAGAGGGCAGTGACATATGCAATATGACAACAGCGCTTGTATTCAGGATTGTTTTACAAAACACTACTTATTTTTTAGTACCTGAGAAAAATACTGAATTAAGGCAGATAGCAAGTCCTCAAATAGTTGCGAGTGGCTTTCTTAAACTCAACAGTTTTTGAAATTACTGTATCAAGAAAGTTAATCTTGAAACAAGAAAAACAGACTAAGCTGACATCCCGGGTTGTCTACTCTGCTGAAGACAAATCAGTGATAAAAGATATGTTAATCTCACCATGAAATATATTGAAACAACATCACCTCAAATACACTATCTGGCATTGCACCCTCCCCGCCTCAGTATGCTGCATCCATTTTTATTTGACCTCTTTTTTTTTTTTAAGTATAAGTGGCTGACATGACCTTTCAACCAAGTCCATTCCTTTTGGTCTTTCAGTAAAGACTTAATTTAAATCGTTTCAGTCACACAAAATAAACCTTACATTCCTAGTCCTACGTCATGCAATTGTTCTTCCAAGAGTCCTTTCACCATCCAGCAGGGTTTGTTTCAGTTTTATTTTTAGTTGTTTTTAAATTCTTTCTCTTACCCCTATTTTTAGTAGTTGTTTCTCCTTTTTCAGCCTTGGTAGCCACAGGTCCCAGGCGTATCAACCCCAAATAACGAGGCCGTCTGTACCACTACAGAAACTACCTCACCTTTTCCTTTCCATGTGATCCTGTCATGATGCTTTTTCCCAGTTACGTTTCTCCTCAGCTTGAACCACAGACTCTGGCCAGAAGCTACTTTTAGTATTCTGAGTCTGGTGCTCATTTTCCTCAGCAGTGATTAGCTTAGCCTAATGCAACCATATTTGCAAGTTTATGAGGACAGCTTATCCTCTGATGCACATCCTTTGTGTCCAGAGACTTGCCTGTCTTTTAAACCGAATTTAAAGTCACAGAAATATGTTTATAAACATTGTAATATATTATAAATTTATTTTATATTGAACTGAATTTGTATTTCACTCTCTGGTAATGTTTATCAAACACTAACTTTTATAAATATAATAAAACACACATGACATAAAAGGTAATAAAAATAGAGACAAGGAAAGTTAATCTCTCAAATACAATGTAAAGAAACAGGACCCAGATCCTTAATCCAATCTTATTATTTATTTCAAACTGCCTAGGAAGTCCACCCAAATTACCTATACTATTAGTTGTTACTGAAGAAGTTGTTTTCTGTTGTTGCTATGGTGGCCACATGTGCAAACCCAGATTTGGAGTGAATGTCAATAATCAGTCCTGAAAGAACGTGGGCTTAGTCACTATCAGAGCTACTTGGAACTACGCAGATTAAACATGATATCTACTAAAGAAGCATGGGGTTTTTTCCTTTAAACTGACTGTCAGAAGGAAAGGTTAATTCTACAGTTGACTTGTCTGAACAGAACAATAGGAAAATTTCATAGTACACGAACCAAGAGGTGGACCCAAGTCCTGACAGAGCAATGCCTGGCATGACAAAAAGTCCAGTTCTCAATAGTATGGAGCCCCATGTGCTTTCCAAATATGTTTTGTTTGCTAGTGTGAGACCAACCCAGCAAGTGCTTCATCTTTCACAAGGTTTCTTTGTACTAGCATTCTGTTAACCCCATGATTTTATATTTACACACTACTATGGTATTTATCAGATGTTAAGTACTGGCTTTGAGAAAGCCTCAAGGCTTTATTTTAATCACATGGCATTTAAGAGTAACAGACATGAACTAAGAATTTGAAGCTATAAAAATGGCCATGCAGGAAAGCAAAACGTTTTTAAAAAGGTAGCTTGCTAGTGAGAGAGTGGTCTGCTTTTCAGAAGTTAAACTAAAAATGTCAAACTAAAGAAATCTGAAAAACAGAATCTTTCATTGCCTGCTTTTTAATGCACAGTCATAGCCCGAGCTAGTTTAAATGCACAGGATTTATGTGTGCAGCATAAGTCTTTTCCATTTCGCTCCAGAACGGATTAGTACATGGAAAAAAATCATTTTCTAATCAAGACTGCAAGATGATTCAAAACCATGTTTCACACTTCTGGTATACCAACCAATGTGGGTAACATTTAGCATAAGATATCTCTTAAATTTTCACCTGCTGTTGTTTAATAGATTTTCTTCTGTCACTGACAGGTGTTTTAGATTACTTTAATTTTAAGCCTCTGAAGAATGCTATTAAGAAATAATTTTGACAGCAGGAGTAGCAAAGAAGAGATATGACAAAGTTATGCTACACATTATTGGAGATAGGTCTAAAGCTAGGTCTATGCTACATATGAAGGTCTAAGGTCTATACTACACGTTAATGGAGACAGGTCTAAGGTCACGCCTTATTTTTGTGCATTCGTGCCTCTCTGTGCAATGGTTTACAAACACTGATAGTAGCAAAGCAACTCAACAGCTGAAAGAAAAGAACAGGGAATATGAAATACAGGTCATGGTAGGACAACTTATGTGTTTTTCTTACCTTCATAACTACTCCAGCCGTTTTTCTACCTGTTCTTCATCTACTACCGAACAGATGCAATTCACCAAGTGACTAACAGCTATACGCTGCCTGTTAAGATGGAAGAAAAGACCATAAAAGAGATGTTTGTATGGCTGTAAATCACAGGGCTTTGAAATGAACTGTACAAGTCCTATCAAAACATATGCTAGAAGCCATCTGCGTCGGAAAGGGAACAGGGGGAAGAAAGGAAGGAAAGAACTAGAGCCTAAATTTAAGTGCTCTCAATTACATTTTTGTTTCAGTATTTCCTCTTGTGTGTCCAGTAAAAAAAATTTTCTAATACTAGAACAGGATGTTAAAAATGGGTAGTTTTCTGTGTACAATAAATGGGTGACAATACAAATATTTAATATCTAATTGACTGCTCAAGATAATCTGTACATCAGCAAAAGTAATTGTGTGTGATTAATCTAAGAGGAATAAGTGCCACACTCCAACCTCTGAAAGTATGATTCATTTAGCAGATTTACTATCTGTTGATAACACCTGACCCTAACATCAACAACCAACCATCAATGTGACTGATAATGATTTGAATTTGACCTGACAAGAATAGTATTTACATAGCATCCAAGAGACTATTAATCATGCAATCAAAAATTACCTGAAAGAAATGCTGTATTTCAGAATACGTTGTGCTAATGCATCGTAAACACCTTGCTGTTCCCTGTCCAACAAGTCCCATGAAAAAGTGCAGGCTTCACCATCTGAGATCATGTATGGCATGCAACTAAAAATCCATCAGTGTATATACTTCGAATATCCCTGAACTAGACCTTAAATTGATAGTAAAACATCTCAAATGGAAAAGTGTAGCTTTCTTTTTAATACTTAACGCATCATTCTAAACATTTTACGTGTCCACAAGTAATGGAGTTTTTCACAACTAAAGGCTTTTAATTTATTTCCATTCCCTTAATCAAAAGTCACACCTGAGAACAGATTCATCAGAGTCACCAGAAACATTTCAAGTTGCAACAGTCAGAAAGCTCAAACTTCCAAGGAGACAGAAAAAGTTCTGAACAAATGCAAACAGGGGCAAGTGAAACAGATACCCAAATTTAGGAATCTTGTAATTATATCTGCTTGGAAGTGGTTGCTTTTACAATGGTCAGCATTCAACCACAATTCAAACAGAAAGGCTATAAAAATACTTACAACTGTGACAGCTTCAGATTCAACAGATACAGAAAGTCAACGTCGGTTTGAGACATATGGTTCTAATTTCAACTGTGATTGTTGACTCAGATGAGATTATTGCAAGCCAACTGACATCTTACAAAAATTACGTCCAAGTCAGTTCAGAAATATCACAGTTTACTTACCCAAACTGAATAATACCTTCTATACAAATAGCGCAATTGGTAATGATGAAAACGCTTTCATTAGCTCATTGCTAAGGCAGTATACTTTCACGGAATCACGGAATCTTCAGAGTTGGAAGGGACCTCTAGAGATCATCTAGTCCAACTCCCCTGCTAGAGCAGGATTGCCTAAAGCACATCCCTCAGGGCTGCATCCAGGCGGGTCTTGAAAATCTCCAGAGAAGGGGACTCCACCACCTGCCTGGGCAGCCTGTTCCAGTGCTCTGTCACCCTCACTGTAAAGAAGTTTTTCCATGTATTTGAACGGAACTTCCTATGTTCTAGCTTGTGCCCATTGCCCCTTGTCCTGTCGCTGGGAACCATTGAAAAGAGTCTGGCTCCGTCCTCCTTAAACCCACCCTTTAGGTACTTGTAAACATTAATCAGGTCCCCCCTCAACCTTCTCTTCTCCAGGCTAAAGAGTCCCAGCCCTTTCAGCCTTTCCTCATAAGGGAGGTGCTCCAGTCCCACAATCATCTTGGTTGCCCTACGCTGGACTCGCTCCAGTAGTTCCCTGTCCCTCTTGAACTGGGGAGCCCAAAACTGGACACAGTACTCCAGTTGTGGCCTCACCAGTGCAGAGTAGAGGGGGAGAATGACCTCCCTCGACCTACTGGCCACAGTCTTCCCTATGCAGCCCAGGATGCCATTGGCCTTCTTGGCGACAAGGGCACACTGCTGGCTCATGGATAATTTGCTGTCTACCAGGACCCCCAGGTCCTTCTCCTCAGAGCTGCTTCCCAGCATGTCCGCCCCTAACCTATACTGGTGTTTGGCATTCTTCCTTCCCAGGTGCAGGACCCTACACTTGCTTTTGTTGAACCTCATTAGGTTCTTCTCTGCCCAGCTCTCCAGCCTGTCCAGGTCACGCTGGATGGCAGCACGGCCCTCCGGAGTGTCGGCCACCCCTCCCAGCTTGGTATCATCAGCAAACTTGCTGAGGATACACTCTGTCCCCTCATCTAGGTCATTAATGAATATATTGAACAAAATTGGTCCAAGTATTGACCCCTGAGGGACACCACTCGTTACAGGCCTCCAACTGGACTCTGTGCCGCTGATCACAACCCTCTGGGTTCTGTCACTCAGCCAGCTCTCGATCCACCTCACTGTCACCTCGTCTAGCCCATACTTCCTCAGCTTCCTAATGAGGATGTTATGGGAGACAGTGTCAAAAGCCTTGCTAAGGTCAAGGTAGATGACATCTACGGCTCTCCCCTCATCCAGCCAACCCGTTATAACATCATAGAAAGCTATCAGATTGGTCAGGCATGATTTGCCCTTGGTAAATCCATGCTGACCACTTCCAATAACTTCCTGTTCCTCTATGTGTTTGGAGACGACATCCAGAATGAGTCGCTCCATTACCTTCCCAGGGACAGAGGTGAGACTAACCGGCCTGTAGTTCCCTGGGTCCTCCTTCTTGCCTTTTTTGAAGATTGGAGTGACGTTAGCCTTCCTGCTCTGCCTCATATTAGAGTCTGCCTTTTAACCCTAACAGGACAAATCAGGCTTGGCTGAGAGGTAATTTCACAACTAGCAAAGACAAATTCATTTAAGGAACCACAGGTTAAAAATTATCACGTGGAATTCCCTTATTTTTACGTTGGTAGAAATTGTGTAGAGGTGTACCAGGACTTGAACTATCTACTTCTGAATTAGCTTAAAGACCTGTTACAAACTGAGAGCTTTCTTTCATTAATGGGACAGCAGGGAGGAAGCTGAAAATATATCCTGCAATGCCTGGTACAAACAGGCTGCAGATTTAGTGTTATTTTTACCATCCCAACACCAAAACACCCCACATGCAACTTGAAAGCATGTCTGGGTGGGAGTCCCCAGCTGTCTGTATTCAATGGGGTTCAACTCATTCTGCAGTATAATTCATATGTCAATTCTTGCAACAAGTGCCTTTGCAATAGCTCAGAAGAATTTTGCTTTCAGTTTTCTTTTTTCTTTTTTTTTTTTAAATAAACGCTGGAAAATACAGAACTACTTTCCAAAACAGAAAACCTCTTACTCATCCTCAGAAGAAGTAATTACAGTTGATCTGAAAATATTGTAAATCAAAACATCAGGAAGAATCTTTTCTTATGCCTAAATTTTCTTCACTGTCGAGAGTTGAGGTTCTTCAGCCTGGAGAAGAGAAGGCTCCAGGGAGACCTTATTGCGTCCTTTCAGTACTTAAAAGGGGCTTATAAGAAAGATGGGGACAAACTTTTTAGTAGATTTTGTTGCGATAGGACAGGGGCAACAGTTTTAAACTAAAAGAGGATGGTTTTAGATTACATATAAGGAAGAAATGAGGGTGGTGAAACACTGGCACAGGTTGCCCAGAAAGATGGTAGATGCCCCATCCCTGGATACATTCAAAGCCAGGTTGGGCATCCCTGGATACATTCAAAGCCAGGTTGGATGGGGCTCTGAGCAACCTGATCTAGTTGAAGATGTCCCTGCTCATAGCAGGGGGGTTGGCCTAGATGACCTTTAAAGGTCCCTTGCAACCCAAACTATTGTATGATTCTATGATTCATTACAGATTAGTTTGGCAAGTAAAGGAATCCTACTTTGACATATGTGGTCCTGAAAACTACCATCAGACAGGCACTTACAACTCAGAGATGAACACTTTTAACATGCCATCCCTGCATTAACTTGCAAAGGAGATGCTTCCTCTTCTTACTGAGTTTAGTTCCAGGATTGTGTAATCCTGGTCAACTTTGGGCTGCTTTCAAAGGCTAGGAGGGACTCAATGACTCTCAAGGGGAGAAAAAGAGATAGCATTCAAAGGTTTAAGGCTTAAATTCCCATTCTTTATCTCCCTAGGCAAGCAATGTTTTGTCATAGCAACATAAAATGCTTCTAAGTAGGTGCAGTGCTTTTTCAGCAGCAAGAAAGATAATGGGCTCTGAAAACAGATTGCTTGCTTTAGTGCCATAAGCAAGGTCCTTGCAATGCACAAACCGTCCAAGTGGTCAGTGAGACCAACTTTATAACGAGCTGAAATATGATGAAAGTCAGTCTTCATCCCATGCACACCTCCAACACCAGGTGCTGCATCACTTGACACCTGGTACCCCACTCATTAGTGTGATCTGCTATTGTCCTAATGAGTCCACTGGCTTGTCAAGAGCCCTGGATCCTCTGTTATCTCAAGGATTAAGCAATTGCTTGCTTTTTAAAACTGCTCTCACAAGAATACAGGAAAGTAGAGAAGTGTGGCTCAAGACGATGAATTCATAGTGAAAATGTTTGAGTGATACATTTAATTACCTAGACATTCTCAATTTGCACCTACAATGAGATAAAACTAAATCTTTCCAAGGTTTTTTTTTTCTTCTTTCAGCTGATTTCAATTGCCAAAACATTCCAGTTTCCCAAAGCTGGACAGTTCTCGCGCAATCAGCCAAAGTACCTAATATAATGCCAGAATTCTTTGATCAAGCTCAAGAATAGTTCAGCTGACAAACATCAAAATTTTCACCTGCTTTAAGCCCACAATGTTACTTCACCAAAAAATGAATTTGCATCAAACCGAAAGCTATTGCTGCTGCCTTTTGGCAGCAGCGTGATTTTAACATGAGCAAAGTCAGTAACGATCTGTTCCCTAGTTTCACAAGGAAAAAGTGGAACTTCCAAACTGAACTTGCCAGTATGCTTCAACTATGTCACATAAAATTTAAGTATATTTGTATTTATAAATATTATGGTAAATATCAATGTTATGCTATTACATAAGTGTTACTTAGCGTTTGTAAGTCTTCACTATAGTAAACTTTTGCTTTACAAAGCAATTCAGAGTCTAGGAAGAATATCTAATATAAAATAAAGTAGATTAGAAGAATTCCCTCTCACTTTGATTTAATGGCATACAAAGCTTAGGTCCTAACTACAATTAATGGGCTAGTATAATTTATCATCTAGACTTGTTATGAAAATATAAGATAAACAGAAAATAATTACACACACTGGTAGGTAATTTTAAAGTCTCATGAAAATGTACAGGTTTTTGCAGCTCTCCCAGTCATTTTTGTCTGACTCTAATAAAGCAAAGATGTAACTGTTTTCCCCAGCAGTGGGATCATAAACAAGTACTGTAAAATCTGTTTATATAAGAGAGAGATAAAAAGAAAAAATGAATAGTTCTTAAGGGAAAGCTTTCCAATCATTTTCCAATTAAAATCCTAGCCCTGAAACAGTTCTGAACTTAGATAATGAGAACACTAATGCAGGCTGTTAATTACTTTTTATTTCTGTGAAAATTGCAAGATATTTTGAGCATAGTTGGTACAGCTCCTCTACAGTATTACTCCAAAAGCACTAGGAGGAGCTCTAATTGTTCCCCAAAAGGGACTAATTACCACCTAATAGCTGTTAAAGTAGGCCCAGTTTACTGAGTTTGTTAATGTAGACTTCACGTAAAAAGTATGAAATACAGCCATACCACAGAAACTTAAGTTTATTACTAGAGATTAAAAAGACCTCCTGCAGAACAAATTTTATCGATGTTTCTTGTTACTGTGATATCTCTCTCTGTACATATTTTTTTATATTTATCTGTCTATATATCTGTTTACACTGTTCATCCTATGCACATACATTATGTGTTCCCATCAGAAGTAGAATGGTGATGGCTACGGGTGAGTTGGCCTCCCCGGTTAGTAACACACACCTGAGTGGATATATAATGATGTACATATATTATATATAAACTTTTTTGGTTTGAAAGAACACTATGCTGACCAGAGGTAAAAGGCAACACTTTGCAGAAGCCTGGTTTAAAACAGACTTTCTTTACACACTGCTTTTAATAATGTCTTTAACTCATTAGATGTATATATTTAAGCTGTATGTGGTTATATACCAAAAACTGCATTACAGTTACCTTAGGTTATATCTACACAGCCACAAACCTCTCCCCTGGGGAGCAGTTTCCTTCTTGCAGCCCAAACAGCACAAAACAGACCGCATCTACTCTTTCATGTCCACACTGCACTTTCAGTGCTCAGTATCCATTCTACAATCTTATGTGTCTCCTCATCTGCACACTTCCTTAGTACAACACATGCTCTATGTGCACCATTTGCCTGCTCATATCACAGAAACAGATGGAACCACAACTTTCTGGATATCAAGGAGCCTAACATCTGCTATTCAGCACTAACACACCATCTCCCAGGATGCTATATTGCTGGAGATAAGGACATAGCTCCAGAGGGCAATGGTAACCATCACTGACTCATAAAAGAGAGCAGGGAAACTTGTGCATGTCTGCAACGAGCATGTTTGTGGAGGAAGACTGAGTAATTTGAGTGTTGGCTTCCCAAATATATATAGGATAAAGTTGGCAGTCTCTATCAGTCAGGGGTTCCTCAGCTGCATTGGGGCCATCAACAAGAACTGTATCCCTTTGTTATCTCCCATGAGGTTCCTACGAAGAAAGCGGTTGCAAAGGCTACCTCCCCATCACCCTTGGAAGACAACTGAGAAATATGAATACAGAAGCTGCACTTACAACAGCAAGGTCTTTAAGATTTCTTCTCTTACTAGAAAGGTAAAACCAAGATTGTCTTCCCAGGCACAGATACCCAAGGTTCAAATACCAGTCTAAGGCTTGGCAGATACTGTGCATCTCCTGCTACCATAATCACACAGGCATTCACTGCTGCATTTCCGCTAGCCTTGAGCGCCTGCCAGACCTTGACCAGTGTTTCCATTTGTCAACTTACCACATGATGTCAATCCTTAAGGAACTGGGTGAATGCCAACAGCCCTAATCCCAGGTGCAGCTGCTTCCCCAAATTTGCAAAAGCTCTGCAGTAGACCCTGGGAGAGTTTCCTAAAGGAAATTACTACAATTTTGCATTGAAAGGTCAGTGCCATCAAGTGAAGAGCCATTTGCACACAACTCAAATGCTGAAAGAGGCAGGTGTCAAAAGCAGAAAAACAAAGTTTCAGGGCTCCAGCTCGAGATGTAATTTGTACCTTGAAGATTAAAAACTCTGCAGCTGGCATTAGTAACAGTTTGACAGCTGTGAAATCTGTAGAGAATCCTGACAATCCTGAGGAGAATCATCTCCTCAGGACTGCCTCCATTCCTGCCTACATTCAGAGGCAGAAGACAATGCTATACAGATCTGTGGTTAAAGAAGCAGTGAACTTGGAAAAAAACGGCCAGGGCAGCCATTATGACAATTCTCTGGCCCTGAGTTTATGCTCATACAGCTAAATAGGCTTCTCCCACCAAAAGTGGCCTGATTCATACCACCCATTGGGAACAGTCCTTTGCCTGTGTTAGCACATATCCATAACAAGGCCAGTGAGTTTGCCTGCAATTAGCTGATTCTGGTAAACTGCAAAACAGAGTTCTTGAGTCTGGCTACTGAAGAAGGGAGAGAGGAGGAAGAGCATGAGCTCAGCAGAAAAATAGAGCCAACACAGTATGTACAATAGTCACAGGAACACTTTAGGCTCTCTGAGTGAACAGCTGAAGCACAAGTTGTTCAGATATTGACCAAGAAGACAGTGCACCCCAGTAAGGTCTGTGTATGGGTCCCACCCAAAAAGAGACATCCCCCATTACGTAATTTGGGTTTGAGAAGTACACAGCTGAAACGTTTCATGGACTTTAGCAGATACAACTGTGATTTGTGAGGAAAAAGTACTGCCATAACTGAACTGCCGAGTGACCTGACTGGAAGCCAGGTCTGTTCACATGAAACAGTCTGGAAAGTTCAAGGGCCAACAGGGGCCAGAATCTCCTGACTACAGACATCCTCAGTCTTAGTCTTCACTTCATCCTGCACACAGGTGTCAGCATAGAAGTGAGTGCTGTGCTCCCGTTGCAGTGATGCATCAAGGGGCAGGAACCACTGGCCTTTGCCAACCAGTGAAAACTCTGCTGGTGAGACTGCATCACTCACAGCATGGAGTTCATGGCCTTAAAACAGGCTCTTTCAAAAAAGTTAAGAGGTTATATTTATGATGTCAACCTGAGGTGCCAATAACCAACATTTCTATGCTGAAAAGGGTCCAGATAGTTTTTCCCATGCAAGATGGGTACCCAGTAAGTTACAGGTTGAGCATTCTCTCCTAACCTAGAAAATCCCATCACAAGGATGGTGATGCTCAAGTTCAACATCCATAGGCTCCAGACACTGCGGATATCTGAGAAAACTAGGAAGCATTTAGATGACTTGATAGTCTACATGCGTGTTCGCAAAACTCTGATCCTGAAGCTTACCATTAGCTTCTCTCAAATAGATTGGAGAGGGGGTATTTAATCTATTTTAGAAAATTATTTGTTAACCAGAGAATGAAGCAGACTGACACTGATCAATGGAGCCCTGCAGTGGATACTTATAGTTCTTTAAAGGATTTGGAAAAAAATCAGTACTATTCAGGAAATAAGAAGCAAATGATATCAGGATCATGAATCATGACTTTGGTAACTGAAGGAACTTTAAAACATACTGGCAATAGGTTCTATTTACAAAAATTTTCTCTAGTAGCAACTCTTCGGAGCTGCAATGCATTGATTTGCTTTCCAGAAAAGCAGACATAAGTAACTCTGGAAGCATCGACTAACCACAGATCATTGCACCCAATATTCATCATTCTCAACTTGAAACCAGAAAGTTGAAACAGATGCTTGAGTGATACAAGTCACACTTTGTGCAGACTCCATGCTTAGAGACATTCCACTAGTGGCAGAAGACACCTCCGCAGAGAACAGCTTGAAGTGACAAAGGATTAAGAGTCAAGGATCATCTCAGTGTTCACACAGTGATCTCAGCAACGTTCTATTAATTATGTTGAGGAATTAATGCCCAGGGCCAAAAGAACACCTGAGCCCACAGGCTGCCATTTTGGTGCTTGAGTAGAAAGCCAGCCAGGAATGATTTGCCTGAAGTCTAGACCACCTTCTGATATTTGGTTGAGAGGCAAACAGCACCGAAGGAAATGCAAGTGGTAGGTCTCTAGTGTGTGCCTGAGTCTCAATTACTTCAGTCATAGCAAGTCCTCCATTCTTTGTTCAGCTTTTGAACAGCATTATTCATTTTCTTACCTTGGGATTATCTTTGAAACCCAATGTCTTATGTAAACTTTGAACCCGCGTGTCTCCTCATCTGAGTCCATGACAACCTTCCAATAATTATACCAAATGTTTCAAACTGTATGTAATGCAGAGAGACTGCTTTTTTATTTTTTTAGACAGGCATGTTTACTACCACTGCTGCTTGGAAGAGAACCACACATCTGGGCACTGCTCCATCTATACACAGCTCAAGTCTCATAAGCTTTAGAGAGCACTGTCAAGAGCACTGTCTATAGAATAACTGGCAGACATCTGCCCATACAGCCTGAGGAGGGCAGCCCAGCCAATAAGTCTAATTCTGAAAAAGAATCTCATCTCCAGCTCTTGTAGTACCCATTTTTAGAATTTGCAGCACAGATCTAATCACTTCTACCTCAAAAGATGGGCTCTGAGACATCCCCATCCTGAATTGAGTGTAAGAGAAGCTTAGAGTGCAACGAAATGCCAACATCAGTGCCCATCATGCCCATCATTCTCCGTGTACCCATTCAAAGCCCAAGACAAATATTTTCTTTCCTCAGTCCAACTGATGATCGCCAAATACTACTCCCACAACAACGCAGTTTTCCTGCATTCTACCTTCATCTTGACATCAGGTATCTCGCCTCTGCATCTCCCTTCAGTATCCAGAAGGAATCTTCTTGTGCATGAGTGAATTGGATGTCTCACTCAGTTCTCTGCTATGTCTGTTTTTCTAATCTGCCTCTTCTTTGTCTAGATAAGGCTGCAGAGAGATGGTGGCTCCTACTACCACTCAGCTTCAGCATCTTGATCAACTTAACATTCCCCAAAGGGGGAAAAATAAAGCTATTAATCTGCCATCTTGTCTGCTAGGAGTCCTTGAAGTAGTTAATCTGATTAACACCTACAAATTCAAGCTAAACTATATTCAGTATACACTATTCCAAGCTACACTGTTCAAATAATCCTGAAAATATCTGCCCAGGAGGAGTTAGCCCTCTAAGGCAAGTAACCCCTTCTTTACACACCTTGGAGTCAGTGGATATACTCCACAATTCTTACAGCCTACTGATTTTGCACTTGTAGATCTGATTTTGCAGCATCTGGAAGAACATGGCCATCCTTGGAAGTCAGGAAGGAGTTAACACGTGGCAATGGGTGATGCAAATTTTTATTTTGTCAGCTGAACTGTCATCTGTGGTAGCACACAGTAGAGCTGAGAAAGCAGAGAAATGGTACTTCTCCAAAGAAAGATTTCAGATGTATTAGATGCTTATGACACTGAGCAAGAGCTGGAGGAAGGGAATTAGAATCACTTTGTGGTTTCAGAGCTGTCACACAAAAATGAATTTTAGGCAGGGGAATTCAAGACTGGGAAAGATAAAGTGAGCTGTTTGTAGGCAGGTCAAAGGATAACACTCAGAATATCAACAGTATGAAACTGTATAAAATGACAGCCTTTGCCTCCATCTGTCCAAACAGATTTCTGTGTTGAGTTTGGTTTTGGCAGGGAATAGAGATTAAAGATCTTAGACAGGGACTCCAGTATTAAAACCTTTCCTCTAAGTCCAGAGCCGCACTTGACGTCTGTTGATGAGCAGAAGAGGATAGCCTTTCCTTCCAGAGTGTCATTGCACTGTTCTTTGAAACCAAACACGCTGCAGCTGGCAGTACCACGCTCCATGCATACAAATCTAGCTAAAAATCCCAATTGTATGAGTTTTCTATGTTGACTACCTATGCATTCAGTAACAACCAGGGACTCTACCTGCTGAACTGCTGATGTTTTTGATACTGTTTCTTGACTTCAATAGCAGTTTTAGGGTTATCACAATTACTTACTCCAACTTGAACTGCTCAGCACCAGCGCAACTTGTCCTGTGTCAGTCATTTTCAACTGCTAGTAACAATCTCACACTACTTAAACTGTGCTTCAGTGTTGCTTGTTTCCTGCTTCAACTCATAAGACAGAGCTGCTTCTAGACTTTCATTTTAGATGCTGGCTGACCCAAACCTCATGGCTTCAGCTTCTAAAAACCAATTAGATTCCACACCATCATCACTGCAAGTTTCATCTTGACATCTGGAGTGCAATATGGCACAAAGATGGCAACATAAACCTGTTTAAAATCATATAACACCACAGCAGGTTTACAGGAGTACTGTGAGAGTATGAACAACACAAAACATCTTTAAAAGCAGCATAAAAGATAAAAGCTTCATGACAGTCAACACAGCCTTGTAGGTGTTCCACCTTGGCTTCTCATCAACAATTTCATGTATCACTAAGTTCAATTTATGTAATGCCATAACTTTTTATTGATTGTTGTTACATCTGCAGGAAAAAATTAAGGTTTTGGGAGCATTTCACATTATATATTAAGAGCTGAATTTTGATATCGACTGCATCATGTCCATCAGTCTGTCCTATACACAGCAGACACGATTCCCACATCTTTCAAATCATATGTGCTGAAAAATTATATAATTGTACTTTCAATCATTGCTAGGATTCTGGATATCTTCACACCATCTTTTTATTTTGTACAGTAGAAAAAACACATTAAATAATTGCAAACTAATGCTTAACCTTTATTTAGCACAAAACCCTTGTTTTTCTATTTTTCCAGAGTACGGTACCCTCTGTGACACCACTAAGCTGATTAGCTATTTCCATTTTGCCTTGGAGTCTCCATAATATTATTTGTTCCATACTGACACTGATACTAATATTTTCTACGTTGGAAAGGAAGAATTCAGTGAATTAACAAAATATAAGCAGAGACTGGGATATGCAGTTGAATGAAGTATGTGCAAGGCAAGCAGGACAGAAAAGAGGAACCCTTTTAAAATTCTGTCTTCAGTAAGAGGCAGCACCCACCTATCACTGCCCAAGACTTTAGCCCCTGTAGGATCTGTCTCTTAGATAGGCATAAAATTAATTCCTTCTCCAGTGACACCGGATATACCATTGCTGCCTCTACTAGAAGTTATGTCCAAAATCTACCTGAATCACATAATACAGCTGCCTCAGCTTTCTACCTAACCTCATGAGCTGAGATAGTCCTTCACAGGCAAGTGATGCAGTTCTTACATACCTCCACAGGAAAAAGACTCTTACATAGTTGCCATCATTATACTGCCACTATTCAAGACATCAAAAGCCACATAATCACTGAACAGAGATAGCTGTAAGTTTCTAGCTTTATGCACACATTAGGAATCAGATCTGTTCAGCTGATTGTCATCCTTAACCAGCTATTAGCTCTGGAGACAGTGCAATAAGCAGCACATGTCCAGGTGAAGCCATTAGCAAACTACAAAGCTACCACATACTGTTTATACTATTCTTGCATAGACAGGAAATTAGCCTCTCTAGGAGAAACTTTGTAAGTCTTCTATAAATAACACTGATTCTCCAGGAAGCAAGGATCAGAAAAAGACTGCAAGTGCTGAAATGCCCATTTTTAATTCAACCACAAATACCTTTCACCTCGTCAGAGGTGAAAGCTCCAGTACAGCTCCTCTGTACTGCTAGTACAAACATCAACCTTTTTGTACTGATACAATTTTATATCCACTTCTACCCCATTGCATAGGTATCATTAATATTATTGGCACTTCAGATCAAAAAGGTGTTTTAAGCTTATCCAGATATGCTCTAATTATCTCCTCATGCCTTCAGATGAGTACAAGAGTGAGGAGCAACAGAGTCAATAAGCGAAAGACATGGGGTGATCTGAATGGAAGGGATCACAAAATCAACAATATGGTCTGAGGCAGGGTCACTTCCAGCATTTGCAGGTAAAGCAAGGAACTGCCTGCAAGGCGCTATTATGGAGAAATTCCCAAAACCCTTTTTAGTAAGTCAGCATTCTTGGGTGCCTCGCTGGAGCGCCTCTATGCTAATGCACACAGCGTGGGGAATAAGTGTGATGAGTTGTAGATCTGTGTGCAGCTGCAGGGTTCCAATCTCATTGGGATCATGGAGATGTGGTGGGATGGCTCCCACAACTGGACTGTTGCAATGGAGGGATACAGGCTCTTTAGGTAAGGGCAGGATGAGAAGACAAGGGAGGAGAGTTGCCCTTTAGGTGAGAGAGAAGTTGGAGTGCATGGAGTTCTGCCTGGGGATGGATGAACCTGAGGGAGCTGGCCAATGTCATTGTGAGGCTACTCTCTAACACCTTTGATTAACCACGGCAATTGGGAGAAGTGCGTGAAGACTAGAGGAAAGCAAGTGTAACTCCTATCTTCAAGAAGGACCCAGGGAACTACTGGCCAGACAGACTCAACTTGATCCCTTGGAAGGTGATGGAGCAGCTAATCCTGGAAACCATTTCCAAGCATATGATAGAAGACAATCATCAGATAGAGTCAGCGTGGATTCACCAAGGGCAAGTCACGCTTGACAAACTTGATAACCCTCTATCATGAAATTATTAGCCTGGTAGATGAGGGGAGAGCAGCAGATGTAGTCTACCTAGACTTCAGTGATGCCTTCAGCACCGTCTGCCACAAGATTCTCATATAGAAGCTGCTGAAGTATATGCTGGATGAGCAGGCAGGAAGGTGGATTGAAAACTGTCTGAATAACCAGGCCCAGAGGATGGTGATGAGCGGCACAAAGTCTAGCTGGAAGCCAGTAACCAACAATGTAGCCCAGGGGTCAATACTGGGTCTAATCCTGTTTACCATCTTCATTGATGATCTAGGTGGTGATGCAGAGTGTTCCCTCATCAAGTTTGCTGATGACACAAAACTGGGAGCAGTGGCTGATATACCAGAGGGTTGTGCTGCCACCCAGAGGGACCTTGACAGGCTGGAGAAATGGGCTGACAGGAACCTCATGAAGTTCTACAAGAAGTGCAAAGTCCTGCAGCTGGGGAAGAACAACCCCATGCACCAGCACATGCCACGGGGCCAGCTAGCTGGAAAGCAGCTTTTAGAAAATGACCTGAAGGGAGCGTGTAAAGAGGATGGAGTCAGACTTTTCAGCTGTGCCCAGGGACAGGGCCAGAGGCAATGGGCACAAACTGAAACACAGGTGATGTCATTTGAACATCCATCAGGAAACACTATTTCACTGTGAGGGTGACTGAGCACTGGCACAGGTTTCCCAGAGAGGTGGCAGAATCTCCATTCTTGGAGATATGCAAAAGTCTGGTCATGGTGCTGGGCAACCAGCTCTAAGGTGACCCTGCTTGAGCAGGGAGGGTGGAGCAGATGAACTCCCAAAATCCCTTCCACTCTCAACCATTTTGTGTTACTGTATTTCTTGGTTCTCATATTGCTTCTGCCACAGCTTCACTGAGCCATTGGGACTATTTCTCCTTGTTTGTGACACCTTCTATTTCCTCAGCTGCACAGATATAGCAGAACAAATTTTCCCCCAGCATTTGCACAGTAAAGCCCTGAGTATCAGATTACAGCACCACACAAATGAGTAAGAACAGACCTGCCAGATGTCAAGGTTTGATCTGAGTAGTCCAAGCTTCAGCACTGCTTCCAGGAATTACAAGTTCATGGACTTCCTGAGACAGAAGTGAATCTTTGTATTTAATAGTCATTGACATATTTTTCTTCTATGAATTAATCCCATCATTTTTGGAACATGACTAAATCTTTAGCATCCACAATATCCTGTGATAAGCAGTTCCACAGCTAAATAGCATGTTATGATGAATTATATTTTGCATTTGTTTTGAACCTACTATGGGCTAGGTGGCTTTCACACCCACTAATTCTTGCACAGAAAGAGGATGGAAGAAGTTTCCTATGCAATTTGTGCCATTCACAGCTTTATACACGCGTAACCCAGATCAGTTCTGTATTTGAGAGCAAAGAGCCTGGATAAGGATTCAGCAAACTGTTCCTTGTACAGAAATAATTCCACTCCTTGATCAGAAAGTCAGCCATCTATTAGATAGAACACTTCCAGCATTACTATATTCTTCTTGAGATGAGACGACCAATTATAAAATGTTCAAGATGTTGTATACTATAGATTTATACAGTAACATATTCATTTAGTGATGAACAGTTCAAGAAAGAAAGGAGCACAAGCAAAGGATGTTGCTGAGAGAGGATGACGTTAATTGCATATACTAAGCTTCACAATGGAGCATGATGGCTTTAAAGCTGTGAATAAGCCTGGGAAACGCAACATTTCTACACAAGGCAGTGAAAAGGACTCTCGTGACAGAAACAGCAGCTGCAAAGAGGACAAAGTTGCATCCACAGAATTTATTTTAACTGTTCATGAGATAAGTCATAGCCACAATGTTGATGTGCAAGATGATGGAAACAAAAGTTACAGCTGCAATACTCAATGACTTTTCCACTGTGTGTACAATAAAATGTGAACATACAAAGACCAAGCGAATTTTTGGTCCTCCATGCGGGAAAAACTGTATTATAGTCCTTTTCCATCAGCAGATATATCAAAGAGACCAAGAAACATTCTTTCTTCAATTACTTGTTTTCATAAACAAGAAGGCAAAAAGCCTCCATATTTTTAGGAAGACATTCATAAAACCTTGACTATACCACAGCACACAAGCATAGACCATTTACAAAAATGCTGGCTACTCTGGTCTGTAGCAGTATTAGGTTTGTTTAAGATTTGGCAACTGCTCAAGACTTGCTTATCCTGACTTCACAAGAAAGGCTCTTCTCATAAAATTTCCACATATCTTGTATTTTCAAACTGCCACCTTCATCAGTTCTATTCTTTCACTGTTTGCTAAAGCAACTGAAGCCCGAAAAAAAAATACATGTTGGCGTGGAATAGCAGCAGTCACTAGATTTTCATGGTAACTATCTCCAAAACAAGTTCATATTATTCCAAGATGTATTCATCAGCAGGAAATGCAGACCCGACAGCAAATATATGGTGCATGAAGCTCTTCCAAATAAACAATGATTTTAATTTGCTAAAGATAGCTCAATAGGTTATGGCAATATCAGGAAGCAGTACTCACACTGATTATTTTCAGCAACATCTGTAAGCAGTGTTCACACTGAGCATTTTTGCCCTAATGAACACTTTCAGGTCTAATACAAGAAGCAGAATAGAAAATGAAGTTCTCAAAACAGAACCATGCTTAAAACAAAACCTCAGGTTCACCTCTGATGTTTAAAGAGGAAGTGAAAAAAAAATGCAAAATTGAACAATAAATACGAGGCTAAATACAGTGATTGCAGGGAGCATTGTAAGGCTGATGAATGAGGCTGAATTGCATCAACTTTTTTGTTAGCCCTTTCTGCACTAATAGGATAATGTGGATATGCTAACATGGCACATTTAAGTCTCATCTGTGAATTTTTCAATTAGCAAGTAAAAAACAAGGAACAATAATAATTTTGTCAACAAAAGCAGACTTTAGTGTTGGGTTTTTTAATTCCTAAAGAGAAGTAATCTGACAGAAATAATGATAATGGCAAATTACTGTCATCATAAATATTCTATTAAAACTCTTCTTGCAGCCCTAGCCTGTTAAAACCTTATACTTGAATTCTGAGCTTTTTTTTGTCTATGACTGAATTTAGTAAGTATATGATTATATATAAAGATTTGGACAATCTAGACTTTTAGCCCACAGCCCACCAGTTATGCACACAACTAATGCTCTGCTAAGTTTTGTTTGCAGCAACAGAGATCTGCCATACATTGATTTAACCGTAACAAGTTAGGGCATATTTGTTTTCTGAAATTGTTGGCTTCACAAAGGGCAAATTGTGCCTGACTAACCTGGTGGCCTTCTACAATGGAGTGACTGAGTCAGTGGACAAATGAAGAGCAACTTACATATCTACCTTGACTTCTGTAAGGCCTTTGATAATCCCACATAACATCCTTGTCTCTAAATTGGAGATATGGACTCCTCTATGGATAAGAAACTGTCTGGATAGCCATATCCAAAGAGCTTTGCAGTCAAGTCATTGTCCAAATGGATCAGTCTTGTTCCTTTTACCTAACTGGTCTGTGTGAGCCAATGCAGGCAGGACGCAGGAACAGCCACACACCACAGATGACAGGCAAAGAACAAATTTAATCTCGATACCTCATAGACTGGGGAATCCCTGAAGCAACACCCGGGCAGAGGCACGCAAGCAGGGACTGCAGGCACTGCAGCGTGAGAGAGAGTTCTTGTTAGCAAGAGTCCTTAGCAGCGAGAGAGTCCTTGTTAGCAAGAGCACATGCAGACTCCCTGTTCTTGTTGGTATTTATAAGGTTCAAACAGGCATAGCTTTCTCACCGTGCTTTGATCTTCTTCCACAATAGGCCAGGATTCTCAAGCGGCTAGATAAGGTGTCCCCGAGTCCATCACAGACTTCTGTTATCTAAGTGCAAGCGTTTTTCTTGCAAGCACCCGAGACTGAATAACAATTAGTGTGATATATGTGTTTTCCAGTACCCCAGGTGTGAGTCACTTGAGCGTATTTACAATCCTCCTTGCCAATCTTCCGTTGCCTTCCCACATGGTCTGTAACTGACCAAATAATTTTGGAATCCTTGTCCACAGGTCAGAACTCACATAACCATGACTGGACCCCATTCATCTCAGGATGTGTAGATACTTGTGCGTACAATGTTGCTATAAATATCTGTACAATTACAAGTAAAAGTCATTTTTGCTATATAAATCCAATTACTTCAGTGTTTTTGCCATCCTTTGGCCAGTGCCAGAGCAAATCCCTGCCTGCGGTTTGTTTGGATTGTGATGTACCTGAAGTGAAGTACATTTAATCCAGCAGTGTTTGTAAGTAGTTTATCTCTGATAAATCCTGTAAAATCAAGCTGAATTCTAAGAAGCTACTGAAGAGTTTGATGGGAAAATGGGCAAGATTTGCATGTGCCAGGATCCAGATCTGGATCCGTCTGTAGCCTATACTACAAATATTCTGCCCTCTATACTTAGTTTTCAAAAAATTCCATTTGTGCCGGAACGATGAAAGAGATAGCTAATTACAGATTCTTAAATTAAACTAGCTCTGTAACAGATATTTTGGAGCAGTTGGCTTTGTTACAAAATGCTTCACAGTCTCCCTTTATGACTCCATTCAAAGCCAAAACCTGATTAATTGCACAGTAAAAGCCTTGAACAATCTCCAGACAAACTGAAAATAGGATATGCCAAAATTGGTTGAATCCAAAAATCTTCCATTGCACACAAAATAGCTCAAAGCACAACTTTTTACCAATAAGACTAAATCAAAGCATAATTGAACAAATAAGAACAAGACTTATCTACAGCTATTACCAACCAACATGATCAAAGGCAGAAAAGGAAACCTATAATAGCGATACATGGAATTTTAACTTCATTTGAATGGGGCAAGCAATACAATCACATGAAGAAATACTTTTCTAATAAAATAGGAGTGAAAGTTTCAGCTAGTGAGTATTAACTCTCAGCTTCAAAGACTTCTTCGTCATGGCCAATCCATTGACATACTACATTCTAGCCACTAGTTTTGGGGAAAAGATTAGCAAAATACAGCTGCAAGAAGCTGCACAAAAAAATGCATAAAACAAGGCTTTAATTTGATGCATAACAAAAAATAAGCAAAACAGTCTGCCCACCAAAAATTACTAACTTAAAGACAGTGCAATACATTTGGAAGCCTCTGACAGATCAAAAAGCAATGCCATTCATCAAGACCGGACCAAGAAATTGTTACCTGTCTGCTGACCCTGAAATTCAGATGACTAGCACAAAATTACATAAAATTGAGAAGCAATACTAAAACTTTGAGTAGAACGTTAAGTGAAAATTGTTTGGGTTTTTTGTTCAGTGATTTTCATAAATAGTTTAATAGCTTCTAAAACTTCAACTATTTTTGCTTCACTGATACTTTAAAAAGAATTCTGACAATAATAATTTCTACTAATCATCTAGATTCAAAATCTTTGTTCATGTTCATTTTGTCCTAGTTTTTGTCATGAAAGAAGAGAATCCAAAAGCACATGGGCTGGGCATGAGCCCTACTGTGCACGAATGCACAGAGATCATAAACGAAATGCAAATAATTACTGAAAGCCCAAGAGTTTTAAATCTACAATTAAGGGATGAGATTATCCAACTGTGAGGTTGGGACTGACTTCCTTCAATAGAATGGATATACTTGAGATTTGGGCTTTGTATAATGAGCCATAACTGAGGAAAGGAATTTTTTGCTGTGAGAGGAATGTGGTGATGTGGCTGCTGTTCATGCAATGCTCTCTAGTACTGGACAAATTTTGTTGCGGCTAAATTACTCTGGGAGAGAAAAATGAGGTATTATCTGCTAGTATCTATGAAGGTTTACCTTATGGAAAATACAACTGCTGGCCAACATATTGACAACACAAAGTTGTGGAATACTCTTGCAGTCCCCAAATATTCATTCCTGTCACTATAACCCAACTCATGCATCTGAATACAGGCTAATTTTAGCTTGATAATAGACATATCAGAACCATATTTATCAGAAGGTTGAGGCCATACATCAACAAAAATAAGTCCCATTTCACTGATTATAAAAAACCAAAAATGAAATTTAAAGCCTTCTTGTGGAGTACATTTGCAGAAACCAAATCTCACTTTTTACTATGGAGGAAAGAGGATGACACTCCTGAAAGTGTTAAATGCAAGGTTATCAAATACCCAACTACAAACTCTTCAGGGAAATCACCACACTTTAAATAGTAACAGAAGTCCATGAGTCTTTCATATTAGACTCTCTTACACTTGCACAGCAGACAAAAACAGCTGAGATAATAGTGTTAAACAGTACTTCTCAGTGAGAAATTAAGTGCTACAGTTTGCGCTGTATGGGACTATTGGCTGACTATCCAAGAGACAGCAATGCAGCATTTTTCTATACCAACATATGCCCTCTATAACCAGTAGTGGTTAAGACACTGACTGCATCAAAAGTGATGGTTCAGATCAAATCAAAGTTCACAGAAACTTGCCAGGCAGCCTACAGATGGATTTCACAACCTCGTTTTGTGCATTACAAAAAAGGAAAAGAAAAAAAGAAAATAGATCAAATCCAGTCTTGCTGTTTCTATGCAGGGGGGAGGAATATTTCTGCTTTCCTCCTACTCTTTATGGGGAGAACAGAAAAATAACTACAAGGTACTTTGTCACTTTAGCCTCATTCACGGTGAGTCAGACACATGAAATTTTCACGTGAACAGCTGCAAACTTTCTGAACCAGCAGCAGTGAGTGTAGCTTCGCATACAGTTGCAAGATTCAATATGTATCGCCAACTGATTAAACCATTCTCATACAGGAAACAGCAAAAGTCCTCACAGGCTGCGTCCATGTTACAAAATAGCCCTAATAAGCAAGTCTGGAAGCAGCCAGCCTCATCATCTACATAATAAGTATCCCAGTGATTCAAGTGGCTTAGTGTAGAATGAAACCTCAGAGTGACTGGGATAAGATGATAGCAGGGATTGCTGTTCAGAGGTTGCATGGACAAGAGTTTGCTAATGTCACATCATCTTACTTGCCACAGTCCATCACTTGCCTGCCCCAGTACACTTGAGGCTTACCAAGCTCATACATATCAACACCATGCTCTAAGGCATTCTATATTCATCCTTCCCTTCTTGCCGTATAAACACTAACTTAGCAAATTGCAAAGTGGCCTCACCCCTTATTTTGGGGCAGAGCCTGTCTCTGCAAGCATAGCAGGGGAATACTAGTGCCCAGTGCTGCAGGCTATACCAGCTTCACACAGAAAGACATGAAAAGTGAGCTACTAACACACCAGGGAGGATGGTCAGATGCCTTTCCCCTCTATGAGCTGTTTCAACTGCAAGCACCTGTGGCAGCATGAGCACTGGTCTATGACCAGGTGTCTACTACTACCAAAGCTCAGGACAGGGAAGGGTGACACAGCCTCTACGCCAGGCCTTCACTTGACCATGCTCCAGTCCTCTGAATGGAATCCCATCCTCCCAGTTGGGCTTGCCTCCCTCTCCTCTATGCAAAGCCTCTCAGCTTCCACAGTGCCAAACTTCTTTGGCCCCCACACCTCTTTGTTGGCCACCCCCACGTGTCATGTGGGCCAGGACTTGAGCAGTGGCTTTGGGACACTCACTCCTGAGGCATCACAGTGCTCAGGTGGAGAGGGCAATAACCTATATGAAGGCTTCATTTTCCTTTCTGTTTAAGAACTCAGCTGAGACAAAGCTTATTTAAATTAATATTTTTCCATAGTAAACATCTGGCTAATTTTTTTTTCTCCTTTAAAGACACAGCTAGAAAAGGGCCACACATATTCCAAATAAATGCTTTCTTCCCTGCAATCTTGCAGAGTCCATTGCACATTTCCCTTTCTAGCAGGTGCTGCTCTGAGTCCATGCACAGGCCCACTAGTGCTATAGGTAATCAGCCCCTGATATAACATAGAGTGTTATTCAGCGACTGAAGTGAATGCCAAATCAATTCTGAAAGAGGCTTAATTACACTGGCAACACCACCTAAAACAATAAGGACCTTGAACACTGTGCTCTTGTTAACAGAGTGCAAGGACAAGAAATAAAATTGTACCCTTTCATTTCCAGAGTTGGAACACCACCCACTGATGTGGTAGGAAGCCTGCCAGAAAGCTAACCACTGCCAGTATTGACAACACCAAGATAAATGCACATTGCAGCAGGCAGTTGTGCTACTGTGAGCAGTGTTGCCCCCTTGATGCCAAAGGCTCTGTTGTCTTATGAGCACTTTAATATACTTACCCTCTTTGGAAAGAGGCAAAAGCATGGAGGACTTGGCACACCTGCGGTGAACATTAACTGAGATATTTGACTGTCTTGTGGCTCGTGGTTTTTATCTTACTGCTAAGATAAGATCAGCCACTGTAAATAGACTACAAAGTCTTCCATATCACCACCACAAGTAGTATAGGAAATACACAAGTGTGCTATGTTTCTGTACTCAGTATCAGCATGTTGAGTACCACATTATACTGCTCACACAGTAATACATTTACTGAAGTGATTTTCTGGTAACTGCAATGTAATTTCAACACTATAGTCAGTTAGGCACAGTATCTGGAAATGTACCATTAGGAAGTTTATATACCATAATGATTTTCAAATCAGTTAATAATGCTCTAGCACAGTATTTGACAGTGCCATTATAATTGGGTTTTGACAGTATTGTGGAAGATCCAAGACAATCACTACTGGCAGCAGCAAGAGGGATGGCAGGCACCTGGCCAAGCTGGAAGAGGGAGGGGAGTGATGCTGCAGTGGGATGTGACAGCAGGGCATGACCCTCTTTGCCACAAGTCCTGTCTTGGGTCAGGCACCGCTCGTGCCTCCATCAGACTAGTGAAGGACCACAGGAAACAAACATGCCAAATTCAAGACAGAGATATCTTGGGCAATAAGAGGAGTTCTCTGAGGGACAAGAACAGGAGTAGGGAACAAAGACTGGAGAATCTCCCATCACACCAACAGATTTCTGGTCTGATCCAAACTACATAGTGCACAGAGTTGGCATCTTCTGGAGTTGTTACAGCACAACCCTCATTTATCTACAGGAACTTTTGCAGCATATGGAGCATCAACTTACCTTGGAGTTAGCACAGATATGATACATGTGACAGACTGCACATACATTTAATTCACTAATAAAAAAATAACTTATTGCTATTGGTATATAAGGACTATCACATTTCTGTGTTACTCAATTTCTGAAATGAACTATATACCTCATGCTCCCCCATACTGCCTTCTGGCATGTCCAGAAGTTGTATTCAAGGTAAAAGATTTTAGAAGTTGCTTGTAATTGAAAAATAGAAAAGAATCCCACTTGGCAGAACTGACAAGATAACTTAAGTTGGACAGAGAATATGCAGAGTCTATCTTTGAAGAAAAGACAGATGCTAATTTATGCTTTGAAAATTAGGGATTGGGGTTAAACCAGAAGAACATTCTGTTCAAATCCTATTATTTGCTTACCCTTGATTTGTTATTGTGGCAAAAATTAAGAATTATTATGAATTTAGAATAACAAGATTAAAATATCGCTTGATCCTAGCAGCATACTGTTACACAAAACCTTGCAAAAATAAATAATTAATGCATTTGATATGGTAGGTAATTTGTGGAAATATTCAGACAGTAAAACTATTGGGACTAAAGCTGTTCCAATGATCAAGAGAGAAAAATATTGATCAGTAGCCCCTTGCAGTGACAACAGACTAGTTTGAAGCACTTAAATACTCAGTTTCACAAGAAAATTAATGAAGTTAACACTAGTCCTACTACCTTAATGAAGGAAATAAAGATGACAGGCCTTACCACTGTCATTGCTGACAATCACAAATCCAATTACAATCAATATTTCAAAGAAACCACTTGGCCAATTAAGAGCATTACCAACTTGTACTCCTTTATTTTACTTTGAAAATGTTAGTAGATTGACTTTTTTCCCCCCAGTTTGAGAAATGCAATAAATAAATAAGCAACCAATTTAGAGAGATGTCCCCTTGGTAAATGGAATGGAAAGTTTTATACTATTTCAGTGGTAAGCTAGAACCTGCTACATGATAGCTTAGCTATTACCTTTCAGTTACTTCAGATAGCACCAGAAAGCTTAGAGAGACACACAAGAACCCTAATTTTCTAATTGTCCATCATTTTAGCTTCTTGCAAATCTGGTAAGTGCTTCTTAGAACAACTTTTATATTTGAACTGATGAAATAGGCTCTTGTAAAGAAAATGCCTTGGATTTATAGCTAGTGCACAAACATCTATTGGACAACAGTGCATTCTCTGGAAGAACTAAAACCAGATCTACTAACCCTAAAAACATTTCTAAAAGACAAGCTTTCCACTTGGCAAACCCAATAACATATTTTTCTATAAACTGTCAAAATATATCTAGCATAAATACTGAACCCACATGAATAACTGCCTATATAAGAGCCAAGAGCCTTCTTCCTTACTAAAAATAGTGTAGCTCAATTCACCAATA
Organism: Rissa tridactyla; assembly: GCF_028500815.1. Classification (NCBI taxonomy): domain Eukaryota; kingdom Metazoa; phylum Chordata; class Aves; order Charadriiformes; family Laridae; genus Rissa; species Rissa tridactyla. The sequence goes on from NC_071466.1 coordinate 203,021,175, forward strand.
AATGAACAGACAGAGAGGGAAAAAATTATGCTACTAGATTATTACTTACCTTGGTGCCACATTCTTAAATTCTGCTTCAGGGATTTACACTCATTTGCATCCCTGTGTTTATTTGTGCTCTTTATAAAAAGTTGATGACAGATGGATGTTATGCTACAATTAGTGAGACCCATAAAAATTAAATTGGAAAAGACAGACAAAGCTCTAGACGCAGGCAAAATGCATCATACCTGGCCCTGTAAACCCACTGGCGCTGTATAGTATTAGCTCTAGTTATTAAGCAAATACTTAAAAATGAAACAAGTAAGAACTGAAATAAACCCAAGATGAGCAGTGCTACCCAGGGCAGACACAGTCCTGGCCTCTAGCTGATGAACAAAGCCATTTCTGTGTGCATTGTAGTGTAGCTGGGATGGTCTAAGCTATAGAAAAGTAGAATAAGGAGAGGTAGTACCTTCTAGGAGACCAAACATTATGAGGCAGACCGTATTAAGTAAACCAATGGCCCGCATTTCCTGTTATATCCACAATCCATATATTTCAGTCACTCTAAAAGTGTTGATTCTTCCTGGCTCTTGTTTTCATGCACCCAGTGCTATTTTTGATCCTACATTCCCTTGCAAGTCCATCACGACCAAGTGCTACCTCCCCACAGATCAGCTGCTCCTTCTGGATCAGCTGGCCCTTAACCCTCCTCCTCCCAGCCCTCTTCAAGATAACCTTGAAGCCAATGCCCATGAATTTAGGCTTTATGTTTCACCTCCTTAGAAACCAGCCACAAGCCCCACTTATCAATTTTTCAGTTGTGTTTCTTGCCTTAAAGGTCTGATCAAGTGAAAGCTTTGCCTCTTTAAAAAAGTGTTTAATCAGCGGGATACTGGCAGAAAACATCCTGAACATCTCCTTTGGTTTCTAATTTAGGCACACAAAGTGCATCATCAGCTATTCAGCAGGAAAAAATATTTGGACTTTGAAGTACTACAGTAATCTTATCTGCTCTGTTAATTTATAGACCTAACAGTGTATGGCCAAGCAGTGCACCTCAAAGGATGATGAGAGGCAAAAGCAGACAGGAGGAAGACAGCAATTTCAGGAAAGGTGGAAGGCAGGAACTCCAGGGACAGCCCTTCGTTTGAGCAAATCTAGGTCTTCTCTGGCCTCTCCTGAGAAATCATAGTTCCAAGCAGCCTTAGTTTAATTTAGAGGACCCACAGGACCAAAGGATCCATAGACTGTATATTACCGTGTAAGTAGCGTAACCACCACTAGGTGTCAGCCCAATTTAAGGTATTATATATACATTTTTTTTTAAATAAAATCTCACTTTCATTATACTTTAATCTTCAACTACACCACGGAAATATTCATACATACATATATATCCCTCTTAAGCTGACTTCAAGGAACACACCTAATGACATACACTCAAATACCTAGCCACTTTTTGAAATTCAACTAGGGCACCTGCTTTCACAAAGGTACATTTGGAGGCTGTGGAGATGATACACCTTCATGTACAGAGAACAAGCTCAGGTCCATGGACAGTACTTCATGTTTTTAAAATTCAAAGCACCAAGAGCTAAAAATGCGAGCTGAAAAGCCCATCTTTCAGGTTGAAGTAGAATACCTGCCCTACCACTGTTTCCTGAAGCAATGAATTCATTAAATTAACACCACGGAGCCCCTGATAGCTACAAGATAAAAGCAGATGGACCATGTATCAGCACTTTGTGCAGGAGAGAATCAAATAAATGTCATATCACTTCTGATAGTCTGAGCACTTTCTGTCATTCAAATTCACACCACCCCCTTTCCAATCACAGGGCTTAACACACACTCAGAACAGGGAAGCAACACAGGGAAAAATATTTATTAAGAGTATTATGCCTTCAGCCATAAATATGCATGGACTCTTCCAAGCACACTTCAAAAACAAAAAACGTGGTTATGAAGTCTCCTGTAATTAAATTTTCATTCCCTTCTCTAGTGGGAGTATGATGAGACAAAACTGAATGTGGGAAAACGGACATGACTGACATTGCGCTCAGTCAGAAAGAGTTTGCAGAGGAGAGTACCCAGGCAATACCTAACACAGACTCTGCAGGCTCACCAGTGATGTAAAGCACTGCAAATAAAATAATGGGAGAGCAGGAAGGGGAGCGGGGAGGGGGGACCAAACCAAAAAAAAAAAAACCTAGAACTAGCAACAGTCCAGGGAAAAGAACTGTTATGAATTCAAACATCAAGTGGGAAATTTTATTCCAAATATGATAATGAATGTAGCCAAGAAGGAAAAAGGGCTCAAGACAGCAAAAAGATTCTCAGAAGAGACATCAGAGGCAACCGAGAACAGAAGGCAAAAATGGACTCTTTACAACACTGATCAACCTGGAGCTCCAAGCTGGATTTCACTTCTAAACCTAATCCTAGGAACGGGATGAGCCTCAGACCCAGCCCCCAGCCATAACCCAGATTAAGAAATTCTTGGGGCAGGCATCTGCTGTGTCTTCTATCAGCCTGCCCCTTCCTTTGGAGTCCCCTTCACAGGCCTACTCCAACAGAAGCTTTAGGATTTGCCTCTCTCCTAACCTTAACGATGGGCACAGCCAGAGCATTAAGCCAAGAATCCGAGCAACAGCTGAAAAACAATGTTCTCGGGGGAGATCTTTTGGCAGACCTTCCCTTGGCAGCTCCCTTCAGCCCACACCAACTGGAACTCAAGGCTTTGCTTTGCTCCTAGCTCTTCTCTCAGCCTCAGCCTCCAGCCCTAACTTAGACCAAGCAGGTCTCAGGGGAGAGGTCTTTTGGCAGCCTAAACCTTCTCTTGGTGGCCCCTTAACACTCAAACTTTAAATGGAGCCCCAGACTTTGTCCCTCTGCTAATCTTGTGATGTAAGCAGCAATAACAGTGGCCTGGTTAGGAAGGAAAAAAAATTACTGAACAAAAGAAAACGTCTGCTGAAAAATACTGACAGATAAATGCCAGATAGCCTGGGAAGTAGGCTTAGGAACCAGAAACATCCCTGAGAAGCGTAGCTGGCCTTTTAGAAGTAGACAGACAGATACCTAGAAACCAGAGACATCCTAAGATATCATCAATAAGTGCAAAAAAACAAGAAACTGTAACATCTGAAAAAGTGGAAACAGTCTGGGAAAATAAAAATAGGTCTGAAAGAACAAAAGCCATCATCTATTAGCTGTTACAGATGAAAAACAGAAGTTAACAGAATCTATTGGCTGCTCAAAGCTGTGGCACCCTACACCCTCTTATGTCTGTATGATACAAGGAGGACTTAATTTTTATCTAAAGTTGAGCTTTTCTCTGAGGACTTCCAGTGACACACTTACTTTTTTTTTCCTAAACAGGCTGAACTCTCCACACAAACTTTCTGTGAGATCTTGGACCATCACTAGGGACCACCTGATTGACTCCAAACTCTGTGACGCAGATGAGCTTTGCAGTGAGACTGTTATTTTATTGGTCTCCCTCTAGGCCCCTCTCTGAGGTCTGTTCAGTTTGTCCTCTCACTTCTGGTTGGATTTCCCTCTGGAATCTGTTTAATGCACTTGGTACCATGCATATACGTAAGTAATCTACCATAAGTATATCTGCTCTTATATTGTTAAGTTCGCTTCACTAGTGATAAGTTTGTAGTAACCTTCAACAGTATATATCTATGTGGTTGTTGCTATTGTATTGATTGTTACTATACAATTGATTTCTGCCATACTATTAATGTTGCTATATTATTGACTGCTGATAGCAATTTGTAATAGCTTGATATTTATATTCAATTTATTGATCATAGATATACTTGCTAGTGATGATTTTTTGCGGTATTTGTAGTAATCTGTACTAACGTAGAGAACTTTAGAGGATAAAAGCCTCCATGTCCTCATTGCGTTACAGAATCCTACAAACCCACAGTCATGATCTCTGCACACCTGCAGGCCCAGTAGCCCTTCAGGTTGTGATGTGCTGTCACGAAGTAGCAAGAGACAGCTGCTCTGCAAGGAGCACTGAGCCAGGAGCCAAGCATGAAGCCAGGCAGCAGTGACCTCCCCAGCAAGGACAAGGCAAGTCTGTGTCAGGATTACATCCAGAAACAGGCATCTGGGCAGATACTGTCCAGCAAGTCCATAGTGATGAGGCAAGTCCAAGGCCAAGCCACAGGCCCAGGTCAGGATCAAGGAGGTCTGAGACTGGAAGCAGACATAGCTGCTACACAGCTGTAATGTAGAAAGTGCCCGGGGCAGCAGTGAAACCTCAACTTAAAAGCAGCTCCCAAGGGAAAGATTCAAAGTGCTTTTCTGATGGGGCACTGTGGATCTTATAGATGCAGAACAGCTGAGTGGAACAAAATTGCTATTGGACAAATTGGGATGGTCAGGAAGATAACACCAAGTGACTACCCCTTATCTGAGAATGCAGTACATGTTAATATACGCATATTCCTCCTGAGCAGAAAAAAGGGTGGGTGGTTTTTAAGCCAAATAAAAATTATATTACCCAAGTCATGATTCCTCCTTTTACATTATGAACATTACTAGCGTTAAAGATGTCAGGGAGGTATATGAGGCAATAAACCTTTGTAAGCATTGTTTATATATTGTATAGTCACATCCACAACAGAATTATAGCCTACTCTGCCTGTTGCAAGACTGTGCAGTTAACCCAGGCGCACGCATATGTGGCCCTAGCTGCAGAATGATGTACAGGTCTGGGGAATATTTACAGAAACACAAGGTCTTGGCTGCTAGAAATCTGTGGGGTTTTTACCCACTGCCATCAGTGCAAGGCCTATGTGGCAAAGCATCACAGGTATAAGGGTTGGAAGTGTGCAACATGCTGTGAGCATATCTTAGTCAAAAAAAATCCATCACCAGTACTTCATGTCTGTGATCAGCAACTGAGAAGGAAGGCAGGGCTGCATTTTCCATGATAGAACGCATGCAGAAAGGCATGGTATATACCAAATTACATTTCTGCCACGCAGTACTGGAAGCACTGGAGTTTGAAAAGGTAGAAAGGAAATCTGACAGTTGGAAGGGATACATTCCTTGTAGACTTCATTCAGTTGCTTATAGACAGAAGTTTGATGCTTTCCTAGCCCATACACCAATGGCTATAATGGCTACTTCACTCTTAGTCAGCTTGTGTTTATCAGAGCACTACATATTATCATACTATTTAAGAAAGTAGTTACAATCACATTTGCTCCTAGAATTCATTGATTAACTCCTACTTTTCCCTGCTCAGGAGGAATGAGGACAGAGGTACCTCAGATATTTTTAAATGGGAATATTGAAACTGAAAGTAGAATCACTAATTAAAAATGAGTAAGACTGGAACAAGGTATGAAAGGGGGAAGAGATATGCATGCAAAAACATTAGGAACTGTGCTGAGAAACCTCAAGATGAAACAGCTCAGTGGGAATCTTGTCAATGATAGATAATTTCTAATAAAGGAAGGTAAAGACAACACAGAAAGGGTCTGCTCAGTGGTACCTAGTCACAGGATGAGCAGCAGTGGCACAAACTAAAATAAAGGAAATGCCATTTAAGCACAAAAAAAATTTACTGGGCAGGTGGTCAAACACTACAATAGACTGCACAGAAACCCTTCAGCCCATGGAGATATTCAGAACCCAACTGGACAAGGGCCTGTGCAACCTGTACTGAGTGACCCTGCACTGAGCAGGCATTGGACAGACAGTCTACAAAAGTCCCTGCCAACCGCAGCTCTTCCGTGATTCTGAGATTAATTACTGTTGAATATTGAATTGGCAATGAAATAACAATGCTAAAGCCTGAAATAAGTCAAAAAGAAGCAGCTTACAGGTCCATTTTATATGCAGGTAAAATTTAAGCTCAGGAAAAAGCAGCTGAAGTCACAGTGCCACATTGTCTGGTTAGATATGCAGGAATTAGTTGTCATAACTGGAAAAACATCAAGACAATATCAGAGAAAGGTTAGTAAAAACATACAACCTTCATAACATTTTTTTTTCCACATAAAGGTCAGGATCAGGTTATGTAAACTTAAAACACAGAAGTGAAAGTAACACCTCAACTGTCACAAGCAGTCAGGTCACAACATTCACAGTTCTGTCGGATAAAACGTGCCAATACGAGCAGTTGCCTTCACTGACCGCCTCACAGATTTCACAAGAACAGTCACATTCATAATAAAGATTAGCAACAGAAGGGCAGTATACTTCTCCCAACCCCGCTCCCAGTCCTATCTGTGTAAAGGCAAGAGCAACCTGTGCTGACAACTGCACACAGGAGCAGTTCTATTCTATGTATTCCAAGGCTGGTCAGGCCTTTATCCAGTCAAGTTACCAACGTCTACCAAGACACAGACCTAACAGCTTCTCCAGGCAACCTGCTGTACTGTCTGACTTGTCTCATGGCAAAACAGTTTTTCCTTGTATCCAGACTGAACCTTTCAGTTCAGTTTATGCCTGTTGTCCCTCATCCTCCCACCATGCACCACAGAGCCTAGCTCCATCTCCTCAAAGGTACTGGCAGGCTGCTTGTTAGGTCCTCCCACAGCTGTCTTCTCTGGTCTGAAGAAATTTCTTCAGCCTCTCCAAACTGGGCAGGTCCTCCTAGTCCTTAACCATGTGGTGGCCCAGTGATGAAAACGTATTCCACTTACATGGACATGCTCAGTAAGTTTCCACTATGTGTTCAACAACCTACATGTAATACAAACAGAGAGAACTATTTCATACAGTAAAGGTATGATAACCAAATAATAAGAGGATCCAAGCAAACATCACAATTTCTATTCCAGATGTATAAGAGGAATAGATTATATGGGAACAGGCATATGCAATTGACAGAAAATAAATAATAGCTCATTTAGCCACATTTGTAAGGAGCAGGAATCAAAAAAAAAATCAAATTAGATGCATTATGCAGACAACAGCTTTTTGGCCTCATGTCCTTATAGATCTTTGCTTCTGGATATCACAAAATGGGACTTGAGATTTTTGGGGCTGTACTTTGCCATTTAGGACTCCAGGGTAATTCTTCCTTATTCATAACCTATAACCCCCAGAATATCTGAGAGGGCATTTTGTCATGCTTCGACCAAGTTTGTGTTGCTCACAAACAGTATTCAATAGGAATTTACTTTAGTATGAGCAAGCCACCAGCTGAGAATGAGATATTGAAACCACTGACTGCTTTGGTTGGATCTGCCAGCCTGCTATATGCATCATTTTCCAGAGGAAAAACAACTTTAGTCTAGGAAGATCTCCTCATGTATGCTAAGTATAACTAATGCTCAGTGAATACCTACTGGTAATCTCCAGTAAGATTAAAAAAATAAAATGTTGCATTCTCAATAGTTAAACTCAGCTATCAGTCTCATAAGAAAAATGTTGCAAAGTTACTGCCTCTTCACAGAAGACAAAATGAAAGAAAACCAAAGGTCAAGGAATAACGGAATTGTCAGCAACGCTCTGCTTGGTGAGATGGGGAGCTTACTCGGAATTGTGGCTTCCAGAGGGCTTAAGAGTAGCTGATCATGGCAAACCGCTATAGAAGAAAAGTAAAACACAGTATCACTTAGATTAAAATTTCTTGAGACTCCCACTGCACACATACAGTCAGAACCAAAAGTGCTGAATGAAATCCATATCATATGTGAATCAGCTTCAGAAAGGGTCAGGTCACCCTTGACCATATAGGCAGCTTATTGAAGATTTCCAAGTAGTCAGCTACTGTAAGCATACAGGTTAGTTCATGCAGACAGGTTAGTCAACACTACTTCTGTCTGAAAGAGAAATACTATAGGAAAACATGGGAACTACTATTCCTTCTAGGTCTGATGGCAAAGGACCAAGATCATACACAACTCTCCTGAAAATGCTAAATCAACGTAAAATAGTGTCACAGTCAAATCAATGAAATTGTTTGTAAGATTATTAGGCTACTGTTGATGAATATGCTGAGCAGAGCACATTGCTCCTGTTAGCTTCTACATCTGAGGACAGTAAGGAGGCACAATTCAGAGCAGAAATCAGGTAGTCCCATGATCTGCACTCCCTCATTCCACAGCCCATATACTGCCTTGCTATCACCCCATGCTCTCATGTGCAGGCAGCACTGATGAACTTTCTGCATGTTTTCTGAATTCCTATCCAAATCAACTACTACACAAAGTTAAAAGAAAATTCAATTACAGAAGACTCAAATCTATCATTGCATTCACTTAGGAAGTTTCTATATAGTTCAATGCATCCTTCATTCATGCATAACATTACACTAATTCTGAGAAAGCATAACCATATTCATTATTCATTGGATGATGAGGCCACGGAAATTGTTATATTTAATCAGAAGGCTGGCTGATCTGGACTTACAGCCTGTGTCCAACAATAAATGCTTCGGAGAAAAAGAACAAAAAGCCTTGAGCAAGACTTAGGAAAAACTGACTTAAGATTTATTCCACAAAGCACAAATGTTTAGACTCCAGAAGAAGCTTAACCACTTTAGCTCTCAGAATTCTGAGGAATATCGAGTGCTCCTTTAACTCTGCTACACATTTTCACTGTAAGGCAATGAGTTCTACAGACCCGTTAGGGTATTGTGAAGCCATTATTTCTTTATCATTCATATCACATATCTTGCCTTTCATCGTAGGGCTAGGGTAATGGCTGTGCTTAAGCAAATGAAAATAGGTCACATGCAGAGAAATAGAAGAGTGTCCTGCAGGAGCTGTTGTGTGGCAACAGCACAGGCCACGCTGTTGGAAAAAGTGACAGGAGATCAGAAAAAAAGAAATCGGAGCACTTCTGAGTCACTGTGTGGGTAGGTACTGAGCTAAAGAACTTATGCAAAGAAAGTAATCATTCAATGTTCAGAATCAGGTAACAGTGATTACATGCTATTTACTATTACAATCTGGAAGAATATATGTATTTTTGCTTAGTAGATTCAAGATTGATTGCAAAAGTATTTGTATACCTTCATCTTTGCTAGCACTCTTAGAGGGTTTTTTTGCTCTACACTTTGACTGCTCTCTCACAAGACACTGCCCAAGAGTATGAGTCCAATAAACCATCATGGTAAGAAAATTCCTTGCTGCTTTGCTAAGGCAGATGCTATGTTACTGTTTATGACACTGCCACCGTCAATGCCTAAGCCACACCCCAGTCTGCACTGACTCAGTGCACAAAATGCACAGATGATTCTGGCCACCGTTTTAGCTTCAGTTTAGATGTTTGCATCATTATTATTCAGGTATCACACTGCCCTTAGGAAATACATTGTCCTTTTCAGGGGAGCTCATCTCCAATTCCTTGGGTATCTCTACCAGGTCACTGCAAGGTGTGCACCAGTTCCGCAGAGTGCCTACTTGGGGTACATTTATCAGTACCCTGTGAAAGGAAACAGCTCTGAGGATAAGATGACGCACACAGGTCACAGCCCCAACAAGCACTTTGCATGTAACCACATCAGAGGGGCAGCCACACTACAGCTTGCTCCAGTCCTCCAAACGAATCATGGACTACCTCAAGCCCCACCATACCTTCCTGACACACTGTGGCCAGGCACCACACACGTGCCCACAAAACTGCAAAACATTAGTGACAACCCAGACAAAACAGCAACCAGAAGTTATCTGCAGCCAGTGACCCATGTAAACCTCTGCAGATTCATGACTGATGCGCAAATTAGAATATTCTTGAAGGCGATTTCATTGTGGCTGTCCAAAACCAGTTAGTTGTTTTTCTGAGGAAAAGTTGAACTAATTAAGGACATTCACATTTGCTGAACAACAAGTCAGACTGAAACCTTTGCGTACACCCTAATAAAATTGTTCAAATAGACTAAGATTTGGTTGCCTTTTTTTTTTTTTAGAACACTCAGAACACTCTGCACAAAATTCAAGTCACACCAAAGCATAAGTGCTAAGAGTAACAAAACCCACAGGGATAATTTCTTGCTGCTATTAGGCCTCACACCAACTGTATCACATAAACTGTAACACAATACTAAAGCATCAAATGGCAAAGCACTTCAACTACAGGTGTCCCTAACTGTATAGTACAGTATCAGAGTGCACTGAAGATATTTATTCACGAAAAAGAAAGTTTTAAGTATAGACTTAAAAAAATAGCCTAATCTAAGTGTGATTTTACACTCAAATGAAAGCTAGCTTTGCTAGTCTTTGTCCAGAGTTCATCTGCTGTATTTGTGGTACCACTTCCACAAGCTTTGTACTGATGGGGAAAAGTACTATTATATTCCACACCAGACAAAAAATTCTCATTTTAGGGAAATTGTTAAATGGCCTTAGTGATGCCATTTTCTTTTAGCCTGCTTTGGATGTTATGTTTTCCTCCCATTTAGTTTCCGCAAGATGCCTCTCAAATTCATTCAATTATCAACTCCATCTTTCAAGACTCAGGATACACAGCTGCTACCATTGCTTCCGCTGACACCTACGAAATACAAGATCCAGGAAATCACAAGGTCTTTTGAGCATTTGCAATGAAGTGTATTGACTAGTCAGGCTACAATGAAAACCAATACGCAGGGTACAGGTTACACAATGCTCTGCCTACACAGGCCCATACCTTCTGGGAAGCTACCTGACATAGTCCAGAAGTTGCAACCACCACCATACACATTGGCAGAAAAGTCATATCAGATACAAATAATATTTCCTGGTACTTCCATTCCCCACAGTCCCCTCTCTAGAGAGTGAGGGGGTCTAGTAGCAAGCTACTGAGGAGGAAGTGCAGCAGCAGGCTCTTGGAAGGTATAGATAAGACCGGGCATGACATGCAGGTAGAAGTCATGGCCAAAGAACAGGCCCAGAGGAACACAAGACAGGCCTGGCAGAGGGACAAGACTTACCAGAAGTGGGTTGACACTTCCTGAGCCCGGCTTAGTGGCTGAGCACTCAGGGCCTAATCTTTCCTGTCACACAAACACAGAATGAGGAAGAAACAGAAACCAGAGTTTCCCCACGTTATACACGTAACAACTTAGACTTAACAGTCCAGGAGTATGGCCCCAACATGAACAATTACGGTTTGGTCCATGACAGCCCATTTTACAAGAAAAATGAAATTCAAGCTCACAGGCAAAAAAAAAAAAATCTCTCAACCAATCTAGTCTTCCCTGACTGTTTCAGTTCTGGCCACATCTACAAAAAGAATAGGGAAATGACTACTTGCTTCTTACAGGAAGTTACCCATTCAATAAAGAAGAGACAACAAATATTTCTTGTGTTTTTTTCTGTTACATTTAGAAGGATTTACATCTGCAGGGGTTAAGCTCTTTTCAGCAACAGGCCAGCTGCACCTCAGGCATCCTGTTGCATGGCCCCACTTCAAGTTCTGGATTAGCCTTTCAGCCACATCCATGCATCACCAAGAAGGGAATCTGCTTGACAGATGCCTGGATTCAATGTGAACAAACTCTTACCAGATGCACTACTAATATGATTACTCTCATCCCCATTCCTAAAGATTCACAGACTCCCAAAGCCAGGTGCAATCAGTCCAAAAAGGTAGAGGAGGTCACCAGCTACAACAAAAGCTGCGGGAAGTCAGAGTAGAAAGAGTGGAGTTCAAACACACCAGTTGGAAAATGCAGTCCCACAGCCTGAGACAGACTTCCTAACTATGGCTGTCCCTGAGAACTTGGCCTGACAGCCCTGTCAGCTTTCAGGAGCAACTCAGTCCGGAAACCCCAGAAGCTATAAAAGGGCAGAAGCTAGCAGAATTTGTCTTGCTGACCATTGAGTGAAAACTGCAGGACACCTACCAACTTCAGGAAGCCCCAACTCACCAAGGATCCTTTGGCCCAGCCAGCCAACCTCCTCAGGCTGGTACAAGAGGACCACATGTGTACATGCATGTCTTCCCTCTGAATGTTGTGTATTTTTCCCTTCTACATCAGTCAGCTCAACCAATCAACAAAGCTCAACTGAACATAGATTGTACCTGACCAGTTACTACTTTGGGCAAGAACACTATTAAAAGCCAGAAGCTACATAACTGCAGCTGACCACTCCAAAAACTGAAAAGCACATCTGTTCATAATTCAACATGCCAAGAAGCAGCACAGCCCCTTGGGGGTAGTGTTCAATTTGGTGCGGCCACCAACTCTGTTTCCTCTGGGTTCTTAGACAAAAGAGGCTCATTGCCAACTAATTGAACTAATCTTGCATGCAGCCAAAACTCTTAGTCCTCACCTGTAATTGAAGGAACTCATTGAGTCAATTACTATTAAGACTGGAGTTTAAACAAATAAGATCAAACATTACCACAGACTCACTATTCTACCAGTTAGAGGACATCAGCAGTGGATTCCACTATGGGCAAAACAGATCCACCACCCTAGCCTTTGCTGGTGGTCCAGTCCTGAGAAGCGACTTATGGTAATATATATATGAGGACCTCTCTCACAGAAGCTTCCTGTGACAACACTGGTTCACAAACCTACAGGGAGAAGTGTCTTGAAGTCTTCCATCAAAGCCAGCCATAATGCCTACACAGTCAATAATAGCAGTCCTTGGATGGTGTCCAACATTCTCAGTATGAGCATCCAGGCAACTTTAAAAAATATACCTAACTAAAAATTGATCTGTGAGTAGCAACTGCTAAACCAGAACTACTGACAAAACTGGAATCTCAGCTTTCTCGTATTAGAAAAGCTCTGTTAGATCCTCTCCAAAAGCTCACAATTGTATGCATCTTCACAATCTCAAGGCTTGTATACCTAGCAGATGGAAGATCCATACCTTTGAAGTCTGAATATTAACATTAAAAGCGCTGCTAAAGGATGGCTATACTTCCTGGCCTTTACAGAAAACAGCTTATTTTACAGCAGTACAAAGGGCTGCAACATAGGAGTTACCCACCTCAAAAGCTGACTGTGAATATATAAGTACACTGATTACAAAGAATTTCATACACACAGGATACCATCGTCCTGAGAAACGACTGTGGAGGCATGCAAAGAAATAGTGACAGATTACAAATAGTCATTGGAGTTAGTGAAGAGACAAACATTACAAGAACAACAGCCCTAGAAGTGCGAGCTACCATAGGCACTAATGGGGTCAAGTGAACAATGTAACAGAAGACCTCCACAGTCTTCTAACAGTCAAGTTATATTTCCAAATTTCAGGAAGGAGGAGTTTAAGAGATGGACCTGTTTGAAAGCTAGGGCTGTGGAGTAAAGCACTTTGAGAAGACCCTACCAATAATAACTGGCTAAAGAACCATCAATATCTGTCAGATATGCCTGTTAACAGCTATTCATCTTAGGGCAAATGGTTACACAGTTAAGAGGATTTCCAGGGAGTGGCAGATACAACACAAAGAACTGTAGACATCGCTCAGCCAACAGAGATCTGGGCATGTGTTTTTTCAAAGCATGCGCATAAAACAAGACAACAAGCTATGTCTGATAAAGGGCAGAAGAAGTGGAAGAAACACAATGACGCCCAACAGAGAGAAAGAGAACACATTGTTTAGACTAGTTAAAGATGAGGTGACCCTTTGTTGCGGTCTTCATGGTTAGGCAAGACAAGCCATCCACACTCACTGATGCAGCATTAGAGAGAGTGCAGAAATATAATAAACTTCCAGAACTGAAAAATATTGAAGCCGTGCTCCAGAGGTAAATTCCTTTGCCACTTTTCCCATGGTCTGATAAGAAAGCCATCCAGACAATTACACTTCACTATCAGAGCTCAACCTCTCTACCAGTAATCAATACAAGACTGCTCAGTCTACAACCCCTAATCACTTCTACAAATATTATTGGTATCTTCACCAGATTTTCCCAGGAAAATCTAGGAAAACCGTACTCACCAGGACTGTCTTGTTCTTTCCATTCTCCTGTGGTCTAACTAATTAACACACTACAGAAGACTGTTGGCAAACTCCCAGACTCATGGAGACTTAGCAAAAATCAGCAACCCCTCCAACCAGCCCTCCAGGGAACTACCACCTGCAAAGGAATGAAGCTTGAGAGCCATGTTGCAAGTTTTGGGCTTGAGATGCCTGGATCTCAGGAAGCTGGTTCCTTCATTTACTCAGCCACCTTCTAAACACTAATATCTTTTTTTGTTCTTTACCAACACAAGTGGAAAGAGGAGGAAACATTAACCCAGGCCCCAAGCTGTCTAGCTCAGGAACCTACAATTACTACAAATTATTTACTCAAGGAGCTACAAATGATCCGGCACCATGCCAGCTGTATACAATAGTACGGAACAGGCAGGGAGACTGCAACATTTACTACAAAGGTGGGTAGAAGATACGCGCTGAAGATTTCAGACATCTGTAGTTTCAGGCAGGACTTATCATCATGGTTTTTGTTTACAGTACTGTCTAAGCTGATGCATTAGTATAATTTGTTTTCCCTGTCCTTTGTGCCTTCCACAGGGACACCTGTCATGCATCTGGAAAACAAAAAATAAGATACTATTTGGTATTGACTACCAGCCAAAAAAAAATTCAACAGCTGCGGAATCTTGAAGCAATAAATATAGATTTGACTGCTCAATTTTTATATTGCATAATGCTGCCGAAAGCAGCCCATTGCATACATATGTGATGAAACCAGGCGTAATGCAGAAGTGATTGCACCGAGTACGTGGTCAGACATCAACATTCATACAGTCATTAATATATATAGTGAATCCTAATGATGTTCTGAACATTAAAATTCAGCTTTTATAAAGTGTGTTCAACAGTAGCCTCATTCCAAGTTCTGTACAAGAAAAATGCTCAGTGTGATCAGGCTGCCACTTTTTCACTGAAATTAGGTGACAAATAAGAACAAAGACTTCCTGATGTATGTGGGTTAAAATTACAGTGATCAAGGCAAAAGTCAAACATTCAGGTTGCTTTCTATTCTTTCTACACACCAAATCTCAGTCTTGAAGTTATGTTTAGTATTCCATATAGCTTCACATTACCTCAAGGTGTTCATAAGCTACAGCAGGAAAGCTGTAGTGGCCTAAAACAGTAGGTATCCCATTGATGATGCCACCACCAAGCAGTAAGGACTCAGTTCACTTGAAAAAATGTGTCAGAACTCCAGGGATCTCTGATATTGCGCAATTTTCCAGTTGTGATACGGGAATGCAAAAGCTGGGGGTAGACATATGTTCTTATACATTACCAGACAGAACAATTTATTAGTCTCTGCTATGCTAGCATGTCATGGTATGTCTTTATGTCTGTCCAGATGGCCACACACTACAAATTCCATATTACTTAATGGCTATTAGTAGTCACATCTGAATCTAAGAGGATAAATACAGAATAGTCCAAACTGGGTAGTTAGCTACAGCACCCATTAAAACCAAAAACGGGAAATAACTCTTTTACGCCCAGCCTCAAGAACAAACCAGCTGCTACATGAATCTTGCAGATTTCATGAAAAACATTAAAAGGAAACCTCAAGTGAACACAAGTGCTTGGAAGTGAAAGTCATCTGGAATTTAAAGAGCAACAAGTGAGGTGGAATGACAACAAAATCCCTTGAATACGTAAGTAGGATGTGCTGAAGAAGTTGCAGTTGAGATCTCTTACGAGACTGAAAAGAAATCTTTTGGGAGTATAAATCAAGGTTACGTTTTAGCTCTGATCTTTACTTTCATTTTCCACTTATCTATGTAATATCCTGGCCTTAAGTTTGCTAAGCAGCTGACAGTTGTTTGTGACCGAGTTGACCAGAAACGAACTGAAAGAACACAGAAAAGGCTCTAAAAGCAGCAAGACAGAAACTATTACATGCACATAATCACAAGTAGTCTGCATCCAGCACACAGTTAAAGAACTCAACATATTTCAGTAGAAAGGCCTGGTCTCAAATTTTCTTTAAAGAAATCCACAACTTTTTTACACTTACATTCACTGAAAACTCTAATGCATAACTTGTACTTGTGCTTGTGCTTTCTTATATAAGCCACAATGCCAGGAATTCAAGAGCAACAGTACAGCTGCTGTGCTAAATGCATGAAGCAGCCACAAATTCAGTTTAAGATGAGGATTTCAAAGTTGGTTTAGTATGACTTTATCAATATCACTAGTTGTAACCTACAGCTGACATTTCTGTTCTGTATAAAATATGAAGATTGACCTTTAGAATCTCTCACTGAAGTCTGGTAATGGCTATAGCTTTGCAGATACTGGAGAAAGCTGATTACTGATATAACCTGAAAGACTGTATTTGCATTCACACCATTTGCAAGATAAAAGAATCTTGTCAAAACTGCAGAAAGCAAGCAATGAGGCTTTAAATCTAAAAGTTAAATTTTTAAGTTTTTCTTTGTGCTTGAATTACTGCTTCTGTAAAAAGGAAAAATATCTTTCAAGTGAAACTAATCCATTTAATTCAACGAATTTTTGGTTTAGTCCAGATGTAATGCATTCCACACATCTCAAACTATGAGTCACTATTTCATAAAGCTATTACATTCATATTTGTTTTCCAGTGCTTCAGAGAGAGTGAAACTAGCTCACCATTTAACAAGTGCAGTCCTAGTTAACAGGCTATAATTGGGATGCCAAGACAATAGTTTCTTTGTGCACAAAAACCTAAGAAACACTGAATGATGATGAGAGCTACATACAAGTTTTGAGACCAAAACACCAACAAACCACAGTCAGTTTATGCACGAGCACATGGCTTTAGAGGCATTACTAAACAATGTTTCTTAAAATTTATTTTCATAAATAAATAAATTACCTGTTAGTCAGGTATTTAATGAACATTATGCATGTCTGTCAACCAAACATTGTAATCTAATCAAAACCTTCAAGTATGTCCATGATCCTCCAAAACATCAGACATTTGTCTAACAAAAGTCCAATTCAACTGAAGAGCTTACTCCCTTAAACAATACTTTTATACTTAAGAGGTATATGCAAGTTCTTCATGTAACATATTCCACTGATACTACCTTTCTAACCAATGGTTATTGTAAAAAGTGATTACTAGTCTTTTACCCACACAATGCTGTTTTCGAGGGGCAATGGAGACACGAGAAACATCACCAGACCTCAGAAAGATTGCATCAACCACAAATGAAGCAATGCACACCCACAGCAAGAGAATCTTCTTATCTCCAACCAGCAATCTCTCCCCACAAGGCTCAGAAGGAAATTTGACCTCCAAGTACAACAAAGCACTGTTCTGGTTTTTTTTAAACAAACCCACACACTCAAGTCCACGAGGCCAAAACACTCACCACCCTCAGGGAAAGTGACCTAGAGCTTCACTTCAGCTACCACACAGCACCCTTAAGAGCTCAGCTCCCCCCACATCTTCCCTGGCCCCTCACACACCCACCACACGGGGAAAAGCTGACAGCCCCAAACACCACATGAGGCATGGAGGCAGCTCATCAGCTGAGGACCTAGTCCCTGCCCAGGGAGCTGCACAATGGGTACGTACATCAGCTACAGTTGTTTCCCCTCACCTGCCATAACCAGTAGGGCACTATAAAGCTACATTTCCTTCTTCAGCAACTCAGAAAACACAAGGCAGACTACAAGCTTCCCTCCATCACGCGCGCGCGCACCCACCACCACCCTCACCTCAGGGGGCAGGTCAACCTCCGGGCCCTTTTATAGCACAGGAGTCGACGGGGCGGAACCTAGGCTCCAGTTCCGGCAACTATTGGACAGCTGTGCTGTCAATCACGTGAAACGGGGGAGGGGCCAGCGTGCTTGGCCCCCTTCGCCGAGTGGCGTGTGCGCCCCCTAGGGGTGGCGGCGGGGCGCCCACCCGCCCGTGAGGGCTAGTCAGTCGCGGCGGCCGGGTCCCCGGCGCAGCGAGGCGGGAGGGGCCGGCGGCAGTGGGAAGGGTGACTGGAAGCGGCCGGGTGACGCCGGGCGGGCGGGCGGCTGTGGCAGCGCGGCGCAGCGGCGGGACGGGCCTGCACAGCTCAGTCCTCGTCCCCGCGGGCCGTGCTGGCCGGCGGATGGGGTGAGGCGTTCGCCGCAGAGGGGCAGCGGGTCGGCCATGGCCAGCGCCGGCCCTAAGGAGGGGGAGGCGGCGGCGGCGAGGGAGGAAGAAGCCCTGAGGAAGCTGGTCGTCCGGCTGCAAAACGTCCAGGAGAGGAAGCGCCTGGAGACGCTGGTGCAGACGCTGAGTGACCTGCTGGAGCTGGCGGCCCGGCAGAGCGGTAAGGAGCGGGCGGCCCGGCCGCCTGGCCCGGCCCTGCCCTGCCCCGCCCGCCGCCGGTCGCTAACGCGGCCTGTCTCTGTCCCCTCACAGCTCCCCGGCTCTTCAGCGGCAAAAACGTCCATGTGCCCTTGCTGCTGGTGGTGGACCTGTACCCGGGCGCGGCGGGCGTGCAGCAGGTGAGGCGGCGGCGCTGAGGGGCCGGCTGAGGGCTGCGGCTCCCGAGGGTGAGCCCGGCACCGCGGCCCTTTCACGCAACAAAAGTTACCGCTCAGCTTGCTTATTTCTTTTTAACTTGCCCTCTTCTGGGACGCTGCATGAAGTACTACTGTTGATCTGGAAAAGGGCGCTGTATCCGCTTGCGTTTAAAGGGACAAGTTTTCCAGCTTTTTGCAGATACCACTCGTTACATCTCTGAACGGCAAAAGGCGGCCATGTAGAAAATATAAATTATCCAATGTGAACACAGCATGGTATAGCCTCCTGAGTTACAAATAATGCTATGTAATATATTTTGACGTGTCGATACTAAATTTTGCCGTGGTTAGACAAACTTCTGAAAAGCAGAATTGTATAATATGAGTTCATACATGTGTGTATCCCTATCGTAGAAGGATAGTTGTACTAGCCCAGTTTTTTAAGGGTGAAGAAAAAAACATTTTAGCTAAGAGAAGGTTCTTCAATTTAAGGTTCTGCTTGGCTGCTCTTGTAACAGCATTGGCTCATTTAGACGAGGTGTGGCACTTGCACAATGTGATGTTGTACTTATGGTACAGCTGCCAGACTTGTCATATGAAACAGCTCCTTCCTGGCAGGCATATATTACATTTCTGACTATGTTATGCTTAAAGGATATCTATAAGCTCCAGATTTCTGTGCAATTCACTTGATTATTATTAAGCCCATTTGTATGGTTACAGTATTTTTGGCATCTTTTTACTTTTTTCAATTCAACTGGAAGGCAAAGCATAAATTAAATTGCAAATGTCTCTTAAATAAAAGTATATTTTACAAGATTTTTTGATCCGGTAGACCTTAGCAAGAGGTCAAAGGCATAAAACTCAGATTAAAATATTAATTTGTGTAGTGATTAATCTGGAGTAACAGTGATCTCAGGTTTTCTATGAAGATTAAATACTTGTGCAGAGTCTGAAATTTTAACTTATTTTAGTATTCAATTGTCAAGTCATTAAGAAATACATAAGGATAAATCAGCAGTTATTTTCAGGATAAAGCATATTGTGTGTATAACAATTTACAAAACCACTGCCCAGAAGTTTAGACTAGGAAGTTAAAAATATGAAATCCAACCACAACCAGAAGTAGGTCTGAAGTGACAACACAAGACTCTCAGAAGTGCGTAAGGAAGATAGTGATTATTTAATTTTCATTTTAACCATGTTAAAACACCTCACTCTGGTTTAATACAGAATTTTAAAATCAGTTTTCTCTCTGCCTACATTTGCAGTCTTACAGTGTTTTGGCTTAGAAGTTTTGGAGCTGCTTTGCATTACTACTTTTCATTAAAGTGTGAAATTCATAGCCAGTTCAAAGCTCAAATCCTGTTCCTCGTAAAATGTCATAGGCAGCTCTTCCTTCACATTCAGTTACGATATTTACAAACATCCACAATATGTTAGTAGGGCTCTGTCTTCTTGCTTCATTCACTGTGTTTTGTTTACAGTCTTTGTGAATACATAATTCTCGCTTTATGGCAGTGATGAAGTAATGTAGTCCTGATTTCAGTGCAGTCTCTTTACACTACTAATGAATCTTCACTGAATAAATGGATTAATCAACCTCTTTTGCTTTTGTCATTGTAATAAAATTGACTCATATAAGAGAACAGACACAGTAAGAGACATAGCTAAAGTAAGGATTTGATTTTCTTTCCTTCCCTTCATTAACTGGTTAAAAACCATCATGTTGTGCTGCTGTTCCACTGGCTTGTATGGAGTAAATCTGCTTAATAGATAAATATTGACAGTACCAGTGCAAACTGGACTACAGGCATAAAGCCTGCAAACTTCTTGAGAGGTAGGAAGGTACTGGGCTGGAAAGTCAATAGTGCCTTAAAGTAAAATAGATGTCTTTAATATGATAGTTTCTTTCTGCAGTTACTGGCTGGCAATGATTGGACCAGCTTAGAAACTCTAGAGCAAAATATGTTACACTTGAGTGAAGAGCAGTCAGCAGAGCTTTATTGTCTCACATAGAAGGTGTGACCTAATGTAATATAAATTCATTGCATGCTAGAAATGAAAAGGGTCTGATTTAAAAATAACAGAGTTTCAGTGCTGCCACCAACTGTTTCTGTGTACAGGGACCCCTTTAAGTGTTCATAAGAATGTCTTTGTTTACTCCTTTTTTTTTTTTTCTTTCCCTTTGACCTTTAGGATTTCTGTTATTTAAAAGACCCTTACTTTCTTATGTAATTATTAAACAGATAATAAGCTCTCTGTTATCTCAAGTTGTGATTTTAATATTGTAAAACAGACCACATGTGAGCAGGTCAGATGTTTCCTTCGGTCTTCTCTGGATCCACAGTTCTCGTAAATGTTTTGACAATACTTGGGAGTCAGAACAATCCAAATAAAAATGTTTAATGGAAATATAAATTTAATCAGAAACAGTTTCTATATGAAAAGGAATTGCATACTGTTAAGCTAATTTTCATCAGGTTCTAAATTTTACAAGAACAGTTAGGATGTCATGAAGTGGGACTTTTAAAATCTTTTCTAAGCAACGCACAGTGTATGAATTCATTGTCATCTCTACAGTGTCTTTGCCATGTAGGCTTGAAATTTGTACCTGATTGATTGTCACTGATAAACTCTGTTTTGCTTGGGATATGGAAAATTAGGTAATTAACATATCCTCATGCTCAGGAAGACTGGTGATTGCTAAGACTATTCTGTGTACTTATGTTTAGTCAGGACTCAGTTACAGAGACCGATCTAACCTTCCTGAATGTCCATAGTAATTGGTTTGCAGTCTTATGCAGAGGGAACCAGCTTGCTATCCAAGCAAGAGAAGAGAATGGAAATTGGCTCATGGTCAAGCTCAATCTGGTTGTAATTGTAATTGGCTTAAAACATTTGGGTCTGCAAATCTAAACCAAAACAGAAAAAACCCTACTGCAGATAGCGTGAACTATATAGCCCGTGTAACCAAGTATATGAAAAGTAAAAGCAGAATTCCAGTTCCTAGGGAGCTACATCACTTTTTTCATACTCACCAAAGCCGTCATGAAAGCTGTCTAGATTCAAGCCTATGCTGTTCCTATGGGTGTCTCTACACTACCAGACTTGCAATTTCATGTCTCTAGTCTTGCAGGCTGTAGGGTTACACTTTCCATGAACTTTGCAGTTAAACTCTTCAGAGGTAGCCATTTACATTCCTGTTTTTGGCTGTCCTGTCTTGACCCCTTTGCTTTACATAATACTTCTGCCGAAAACTGATCCAGTTATGCTTATAACTTTTGAGCCATACTTAGATTATCTTCTGTTTTGACCCTATTCTTAAAGCACACAGGCCTACTTCATTATTATTTTTTTTTATATGACCGAGGAAACTTTTATGCCTTGTTTTAATTCCTTTTTGTGAAATCTGCTTCATCTTGACTTTTGACATTTCTCAGTTCACTTCTCTTTCAATACAGCAGGGTTTTCGTGCTCATCAGTTAATTCTTTGTACAGATTTTGCTTACTGCATCCTCACTAAAGCCCATTCAGTCATATCAGCCTGCAGACATTCATAAAAGAGCAGATTTCTCCAATACGGAGACCAAAGAGGAATATTTTTCAGTTTTGGCATCATTTAGAGATGTTTGAAAGTCAAAGAATTTGCACAGGATAGAGCCGGTAGTTATTGAGAACAAATGCATTGTCTTTAATTAATCTTTTATTCCGTGTGATCCCAGAGCTTTCACTGCCTTCATTACCTTTTGAAAGCACACAGTATTGAGGATTGATGTGAGAATATGAAATATATAGTATTGTTTAGGTATCTCATCTCTATTTAAAACATTGAACACCTTTAAAAACCTGTCCTTTCTCCTTACAATTTGCAATTAAATGACAAACTCTTGTGGAAACAGCTGTTCTTCAATAAAGCTGGACTACGTGTAATAGTGCAGTGGTCTTCCCTGGGCCATGATGACATACTATGGATCACATCATATTTTTCTCTCTGTCATCATCTCTTTTAACTGTGTGTCCTTTATCCTCAAGCAGTGCTGAAGGACATTGAGAGTGATGTGTTCCTACAAGCAATGCATTCAGAATCATTAATGTATCTCTTTTACCTCCATCTTTTAACTTTTTATGTCATTTGTCTTGTGTTAATTAATTTTCCCTTATTGATTTAACTAGATAAGTTTTCAGAACATCCGTCTTCCGAAAGCCAAGAATATTAGATGTAAGTTCCAAACAGAATACCTGTTCTAAAATAGCTGCATTTTTGTTTTACAGATGGGCTGGTCACTTCTTTGTAAATTAATAGAAATTTGTCCAAGTACTCTGCAGAACATAGCTCCTAAGGATGTTGGGAAGGACTGGGAAGTACTGGGTGTTCACCAGTAAGTATGTTGTATGCAAAGAGTCTTCCGTAATGCTTGCTTATCATGGCAGCATAGATATGCAATGAAATATAGTTATGTAAAGTTATTACATCAGCTTCTAAATGGTTGAATATTCTTTTGGGTTTCTTCAGCCTTCAGAATGGGAGGCTCACACAAGCAGGGATCTTATCTGTGTGTATAAATACCTGATGGAGAAAGTAAAGGAGATTGAGACAGGCTTTTCTCAGTGGCGCACAGCAACAGGACGAGAAGGAATGGGCACAAATTGAAATATAGGAAATTCCACTTAAACATGAAGAAAAAAACAAGCAAACTTTTGTTTTGAGGTTGATCAAACATGAACAAGTTGCCCGGAGTGGTCGTGAAGTCTGAAGCCTTAGAACTATTCAGAACCTGACTGGACATAGCTCTGAGCAATCAGCTGTAGTTGACCCTGCGGGGGTCAACCTTGAGCAGGGGAGTTGGAATAGGAGACCTCCAGCCGTCCCTGCCAGGCACAGCAATGCTGGGATTCTGTGGTTACCAAGGTCTTCCATTTTAATAGACAGATGCAGTGTTACCTGTATGGTTGTGTGTGTGTGTGTGTTCTTTCCAAATGTGAGGAATTATATCTACAAGCCTAAAGTAGTGTAAAGCAAGAGGAGGGGGTTTTGTCACACCCAATCTTATCATCTAAAAATTAAATGGTGACCCCAGCTACCCGTTGAGGTTGAGTTAATGGACACAATTACCTTCAGAGAGGGTGGTTCATTCTATCTTTTTAGTAAGTTATCCTGGAGCAAATTGTGGTTTGGACTGGCTCGTATCTGTCCATTAACCATCAAGGGAGCCTAAGCAACTGTTTTCTGGATGGCTGTGGTTAGGTGGGATGAAAACCCACATAGGTTAGCTCTATGGTTGTTCCATAGCACAAACGCTAATTGTAGATGTAGGCATGATACAAGTAGGGGTGGTGTTCTCTCACTTGGACAGATTGCCTCATTCAGAGTTGAGAATGACCGCAAGAAGCCACAGCCTTATAACTGCCCTAGTGAATCTGCTTCTGACTTCATAGTCTTCACCATACCCTTCCTTAGAAAGGTTGCTATTGTAAGATCATTTGCATGAAGATGCAGTTTGGTTTTGTGGGGTTTTGTTTGTTTTACAGTGGCTAGAGTACATGGTCAGTGGGTGAATGAACTCCCTTGAAAGAAGCGTTGACAATTTTTGTTAGAAAGCGAAAGTGATTTTGGTTGCTTTTCAGGAGCAAAACATAACTCAGCTGAAGCTGTACAAGCTAGCTGCAATATCTTTGGCAGCTTAAAGGCTTGTGAATCGACTGAGAGTTATTCTGAGAGCTAGAGATATTGCTGTTCATTCTTGGGTCCCAGAAAACTTACTCTTTGGTGCTGAGCTTTCCCAAAACCCTCCCAGAGCCCACACAGTGTGTGCAGTTGAACAAAGCATCCTTTTCAAACTCAAATTTTACTAAAGATCTGTTGATAACATTACTGTACATGATTCCTTCCCACTACCGATATTTTAGCCAGCTGTGTATCCCTGTCAGTTTTCCTTGCTGTGGAAACTTGTTCTTAGTATGGGAGTGGGCTCAGACATTTCTGTCAGTGCCAAAGGCAGAGCAAGCCAGCTAAATTATATCTCAGGTTCCTTGTAGGTGGATTGGACTAGTATTGCAGTGCATCAACACCATAATGAATACATGCTGTTTGCAACAAGGCAGGAAACAGTTATGGTAGATAAGAAAAGATCGGGTTTTTGCAAGAGATTTTCACTTTTGTGTAACTATTTTAGGAGAACAGAAAACTTAAGCTAGAAAAAGCATTTGTTTCTGTCTCTCAACAGTGAGCCAACTTGACCACAATACAGTTGTGTTTACAAACAGTAGTTTGATATTGATATAGGTGTCCTTGACAGACAATGCGATAAATAATTAAATAGTCGCTGTCACTGTGAGGAGAAAGGAAGGAAATGCCTTCAATGTATTTGCATCCTTTCTACAAGCTCAAAGAGACTTCATGAGATGTTTAGTAATCTCTTACATTAAACTCTCAGAGAGTAGATGAGGTTTAAAAAATTTTACATCCTCACTCTTTATTATACTTGAAATGGGAGGGTATATGCAGGGCATTTTCTCCTTGTATTAGACATGCTTTAGTGTGTGATTATTTTACTCTGCAGTATACCGAGCCAGCCCATGTCTTTATGTATCAGCACTTGCCTGAAACAGATCACCCTTTATAAAATGCCCTTTTCCAAAGCAGAGTTACTTCCCCACAGCAGAAATCATGAGCCATTGGTAGACAAGGGAGAGATGTTTAATGGCTTCAGAGTGTTTGATAACTCAGTGAGGTTTTCCATTTATGCAGGGTGTAAGAAGGTCTAAGCCACAGCTACTTATGGGACAAGGAGGTGAAGGAATCTTCACCCCATGTACAGTTTCTGCACATGTATGTACATGCACACACACCTGTAACCACACAATAAAATGCATTAGGAATTCTTAAGACTAGAACACTTTAATCAGGAGGTTAAAGTGGATTTAAGGGTGTCTGTTTAGCTACTCTACCAGCTTGGTTAGGGTGGCTCTGTGTTTTGCTTGATTTGTCACCCTACTACTCAGTCCATACACGTAGGCTGTACGCTGGGTCAAGAATTTACTGCAGGATTGAAAACCCAAATGTCAGCATCTATCCTTGTCTGTGGACTTGTAAGTCCAAAGTGTGCATACAGAAGTTTCAGTGAGGTATCTATACTCAGTTTAAGAAAAAAACCTCTGCATTTAGCTGGATTTTATTTCCCATTCTTAAGACCATCCCACAGAGTATTCTGACTAACCTTAGACTTCAGTAGCGGTTTTGTGTTTATGAGAGTGCAAGTGTGTAAGCAAGTCATGGTTTGTCTGAACAGAAAATATATCTTTTATTGGACTGATACTGTTATAATTTCCTA
The DNA here is from genome assembly GCF_028500815.1 of Rissa tridactyla. Classification (NCBI taxonomy): domain Eukaryota; kingdom Metazoa; phylum Chordata; class Aves; order Charadriiformes; family Laridae; genus Rissa; species Rissa tridactyla. Next base: position 203,046,890 of record NC_071466.1, read on the forward strand.
TCTTGCAAAAGGTAATGGATATTATATCTCCCATCAGACTTTGACTGTTATGTGTACTTTGATCATCGTAGCTACAACACTAGCGCTACAACAGAGGAGAAAGAAACTAGCAACATCATAGTACGAGGGGAAAAGAAATAAAACACCGATACATTCATTCTACTTTATAAAGTTTGACTTTAGCAAGGCAAACAACATCATTGCTAGAGCTGGGGAATGAAATTTGGATAAAACTTCAAGTGCTGCTTTTTGTTTTTCAAGACAAGAAAAGTATCTGCTAACATACTGCAACTACTATACAGTCCATTTGTATTAGATATTATATATACAAAGACTGAGATATATTATATATACACGCTTTGAAGATCGTTAAGATTGCAGAGTCAAATTCTCCACAATCATGAAAATAAAAAAAAAGAAGGTTTCTTTAGGGTTTTTTTGTGTTACCCTGTTCATTTTTATTTTGTTTTTAATTACACAGTCTGGGTTTTTTCCTCCTTTTGAGATGTGCTTCATTCAGTGCAAAATCAATGCATATTTATTTTCTGTCGTCATCATTCAGTGTTCAGCCCACTGCTTTATTTACTGTATGTTACTGATACCTTATGTGAACACTGGCCTATTCATTTTCTCCTCAGCTTTTCGTAGTGTTCATCAGTATTGTTTAGAGCTTTTAAAATTTTGTTTATTGAGAAGGTGTTACAGATTTGTGGTAGCTGTTTTACAGATGGTAGTTTGAGCAAAATACGTTAAAAGTATCAACTGAGTTTTGCGTGCCTAGTTTGATACATGCACTGGATTTTTCAGTGTACTTAGCATTGTTTGGCTCTCTGTTTAAAAAGTCAGCTTTGGTTGACTCTGATGAAGCATTTCAGGGGATAGTATCTATGGGTCTCAGTTAGGGCCACCCAGAGAGTAAGGAGTGTGCAATTGGCAGTCTATGACATGGGGTTTTTTAGTGATTTATCCAGCATCACGTAAGTGCTGTCTAGTGGAAACTTAGATAGGATAGAGTTTTTCAAGGTGCTGTTTGAGTTTTTTAGCTGCGATAACTGCTGCTTCTTTTCCAGCAAACCCTTGATCGTTTGCTCTAATTTATCTCTTGCAACAAACAGAACAGTGCCATACTGTCCACAGTCTGCTGCATTCCACAACACTGCTTTCTGTAGAGTAACCCCATCCTGAATGAGACTTGTCCCCTGTAGAATTAACGTATAATTGATTACAAAATCAAAGTAAAATTGATAAATTATACATCATTATTTTAATGAAGTATGAAAATAGTTAAAATGCCAACATTATTTCATTACTAACTTGAAAAACACATAAACTGAAATAAAAGTTTTTGAAAAAAATTAATCAGAAGCTTTTTAAGCTTTTGCTATTTTCTGTATTTTTTAAAGTAAACGTTTGATAAAATTTTGTATATGTTAATATTTCTTCAGCCATAACTCTTTTTTTTTTTTTTTCTTATTTTCAGGCAGATTCTTAAAATGCTTACAGTCCACAAAGGAAATATAAATCTCTCAGTAATAGGACTGAAAGCATTAAATCTACTCCTCATGTCAGGTATTGTATGTTTTACTTTCCTACTTTGTCTAAACCTTTAAAACACAGAACTGTGATATAAAGTGTCTCACTGTACATGCAGGGTCTGATTTTTCTCTTTGTTTTACTCTGTAAAGTCACTTGTCATTTGTACTTGTATACAAAATAACAAGAGTACTGTTTTGCACCTTTTTTACACAGGTAGAAAGGATTCTCCAAATTGCAAGACCGTGAAGAACATGACCAATTAATTTTGCCAAATTGTTATTAGCATAGACACAAATACTCACTGTTAAGTAGATAAGTAAAATAAGTAAGAGTTTATTTTTTCTTACCAAAGTATAAATTTGGCAACATTCTGACTTACTTCCTTTAGTACTGGTTAGTACTTTTGAAAACAGTAAATGATCTCTGACATTATTCTGCTCTGCAGAGACCTGATTTTACCAGGTACTGAGGACTTTTCTCATGATGCTGAAATTCTTGATCTTCTGTTGAAATTAGAGACACCCTAAGGGAGAGATTCTGCTAGTTTTATTCAAGCTACCATATAATATTAGCACAAATTATTGTTAGACTAGGAATGTTTCCATTGATTTTAATGGGCTTTGGAATCAGCCTTATTTACAAACTGAGGATTAAACCTGACTTCAGGTAGTTAAAGCTAATCCAGCCGTCCAAGCTTCTGCTGTAGGCAGTAGGGTGAGACAGGCACTTTCAGAGGATGGCTCATGCTATTCGTTTGTCTATTTTATAAGATCACTTACCCCTTGAACCTGTTTTCCTCTCCCTTTTGATTGTAGAGAGGTCTGGAGGACTAGCTTAAACCAAGTACCTAACTTTGTATCTGCTGCAGTTGGGTAATACAGGTCTTGTTGTAAGGCATTGCACTGTGTGATTAATAATAATAATAGCAAAACCTGACTATTAGTGAGTAACTGTAACCAGCAGCTTCTTTCTTTTATTTGTGAGGTATCATAAAGGGTCCTAAACTGTTGACTATATATTCCAAAACAGTTTATTCCTCACTGCTACTGTTCTCCTCAGCAGTTTATTAACCAAACTTAAATTCTTATTTCAACTACCATACTTCAGAAAAATATATGGAATTTTACCTTGTCAGAAAAATCTCAGTATTCTTTATATGTCTCTAAACTTGAATTGTACTATAGCTGGAGCTGACAGACCAGTGTGAATGCCATGTAGAAAGTTCTTCTCTTTAAAAAAAAAAAAAACCACAAAAAAACCCCCAGCTGCAGCTGAAACACTGGAACAGGCATTATGAATTCTATTGTTATTGCTGTAAGCTTGAAAAATTTTCATGAATATGAATATTTTTGCCTACACATGCTATAGAGAGAGTAATATTTTTTCATAATTTTTTTAATGTCATAAGAGCAACAGTGAGATTGGCTTGTTAGTTCTGTTTCAGGCTGAACAAATGGCTGAGAGAATGAGAACAGGGTTTCTCACTGTTTTTTGATACAGACAGTCTGATTTCGTGGTTTACTGTAGCTGACAGGTACATTTCAAAACCCCTTTTGTTTTCCTCAGGCAGTGTAGTCCTGCCCGCTTTATTCCGTGAACCTTACTTCTTAGTGAAATTTTTCAGCTTGCTATGACTGCAAAAATGGGGCTTTTGGTGGTTTAATTTTCTACCAGTTTAGTGAGTTGAACTGGCTAATTGAGGGATCAGACAATTACCAAAGCAGTGCAAGGTGGGAGGGAAGAGCAGAGAGGAGAAACTGTCTTTTTGGCAGTAATGTTTTAGAACATCTCAGTTTTATTTTAAAGTACTACCTTAGGAGATAACATCTTCATGTGTTATGCAAAAACCTGGATTTGAGTCATCAGAGTAAATTTTAAGGACGGTATTAAAGAATTTTGGATTTAAATGGTTAAGTACAGTGCTTCAATAAAAATGTTGAGAACTAATCAGTGCAACATGTAATCTCTTCTGCTATTCAGACGTTATTGCTTTCCTGCTCTTGGAAGAAGAGGTGGATGTGTTTTCATTGGTATTTAATGCCATGCACACTTTCCCTAAAAATGAAGAGATCCAGCAACATGGATGTAAAGCATTACACACACTTTTTGAGAAAGGTATTTATATCTTTTATTAGATTAGAAAAATGTGTAGGTTGGGAGGGGACTGTAGGTGTTTATTTAACTGTAATAAATGTAATAAATGAATTCTTGCATTCCAAATTCTGTTTTCGGTGTTATATGTGTTAGCACAAAACAGGTTTTCCAAGCAATGTAACAAATCTTCTAAATTAGAGCAACAAATAGGAAATTTTCAAAAAATCAAAATATCTCTCCATTTCTGACTCTAGAGGTAACTGAAAAGATGGGGTTTAATGTTAGTCAGTAACGCTGGAACAGAGAGTAGTGACATTTTATTTTAATTCTCAAAAAACAGGGTTGTTTATTTAAAGACTGGCAAATTTTAGTAACTTGTGAACAATTCCAAAATAAAGCAAAATGTTTGCACTTTAGAAAAACATGTGATTCTTCTTTTAATCATGAGAATGCTAAAATATGAGTACATACATGTATATTCCTGTGTGTCTTCTGAGAAATGGAGTCACCATTTATTGAATTTCTGCAAAATTTTCAGGAACTGCGTGTGTAACGGCCAGAAATCCCACTGTTGTAGCAGCCTTGCTTTGCTTCAAAATAAATATTGAGAAATAACTAGCACTCCTACCAAGTCTGCTGTACTCCTTCGCTTCAAAGATAGTCTCCAATTCTTTAGATTTTTTCTTTCTGGCACCGTTTTATATTGTTTTTTCTAAGTCTTCCTCCCACACGTGTGCCTGGAATTATCTTCTGCATTTCTTTCTCTCTTCTAGTCTCCCTAAATACTTTTGTCCTGGTGTATTTTCTCTTCCATCTCCATAAAGGTCTGAGCTGCTTAGATTTTCTGTGCATGCTTTTTCAAGTGCCTGATTTTTACAGATCTACAGACTGCTCCAGGTACAGACCTGCATACCTTCCTGATGGCAGTGCTAATTTCATAAGTTCTTAGGTTGTCCCTGGCTATTTTTTTCCTGCCTCTGAGCCACCTTGTCAGTTATTGTAATGTGAATGTTTGCCTAGCCTTAGCTTGAACCAGATTCAGAAAACGATTCTGCTCACAAAATGTAAAATGGATTGTTCTTTCTCAACCTGGATCAGTTTCCTTATCTGGTTCATTGCACAGACCTGGTTCATTGCACAGACGTGCAGTTATGTCAGCACAAATGATAGAGGACAGGGATGGAAAAACCTTAAGCCATTATTACAATGAAGGTAAGGTATTATTAAAGCATGGCAGTAGTCTTTATGGAGAGAACTCCATTATAAAAAAAAAAGTTGAGAAGTAAAATAAAATCATGGAGTATGCAAAACGGCATTCTGTCAAATTGTTTTCACTGTATGCTTAGCCTTTCCCTCACTTATATACTGTCTTGGTGAGGGATATCTGAAGTTTATTCTGTGAAAAAGACTAAAAGACTTTTTTTTTAAATGTTGTTTGTTTCATAGGGAAGTATTTAAAAAACTCAGTTACTTAAAGTGTAGACTAGAAAAAGGTCTTTATGAAGTAGCTCAGTTTTTAGTAAAAGGAGTCATAACTGTGAACGGTGTGTATGGAGAATACCTTACTTCTGTGAAACATAGAAAATAAATATAAGGAAACTTGATAAAGACAATTGTCTTTTCTCACATTGTACCAGGATATGAATTATTTCCTCAAAACATACTGTATCTCTCTTGCTTTTCAATTTAGTTCCTGAAGAGCAGCTGACTGAATTTGTTGAAAGCAAAGATCATATGATTATACTGAAAGTATTTAAAGAGTTTCCAGAGAAAGAAGAGGTGATTCTTCCTGCACTGTATTCATTGCATTCCTTAGCTGGTCCAAGTAAGTCCATTATTGGAAGTTATTTTCAACTCCTTATCTCCCATAGCATGCATCAGCTTACCTCAGTTTGCGGTAATCTTTCAGTAATTGTAAAAAATCAGTGAGAACTGGTTTGGAATTGCCAGACAAATTACTTTTCTGTTTTCTTTGGGAAATACTGATTTGTAATTTTTCATGGGAAATTTTCATGTTCAGCCATTCTGATAAAACTGAAATCTCTCATACTGAACAGAAAGAGACTTTCTTCTGCTTGGAGTAAGTGGTAACAAACATGTTCATTATCGTTCTAGCAGTTAAGTTCAGGACCCTGCCCTGTCTTTTTAATGCTTGAAAAATAAGATATATTTATTGACTATTTATTGACTAAACAAATCTTTCAGTAAGTTTGGGTAGCAGGTAAAGAACACCGTCAGCAGAGGCTGTTCCACAAGGGGAAAATCACCCACACAAATCCAGTGGCCAGGGCTGAGAAAAAGTGTCTGGGCTCAGACACCCCACTCTGATCATTCAGTGGTGGCTGCAATGAGGAGCATTGGTAGCACTGCGCACATTATAGAGTCTTACGGTGTCCTCAGGTGTTGTGCAATAAGACTGGAAGAAAATGTCTTCATTATGTCTTGTCTTCTGGTAACAGCAGTCCCTGTTGTGGGCAAGATCAGGTCCTGAGAAATATGGTTGATGATTTGTGTCAATTTGTTGACAGCAATTTGATCTTGTTGACACAGAAAAAGCTCTTGTCAGCTTCCTGCTGCTAGTCACAGCAAAATTGCACAATTTTGGCAAGCATAGAGCAAGGTCCTGCTCTCCATGTGTTCCATGAGGTACATAATGTTGTACTCTTGCAGATGTGGTTGCTCACAAAGCCTTGCTCATACATCCTGTCTGGCTCTATAGGAATCGTGCTGGCCCCATGTATGCCACAAAACAAGAAATAGACTGGTCTGTTCTACATTTCATCAGACTCCAAGCTATATAGTTTCTCGTTCTCAAACTTCTTGCTGTTCCAGTTTGTGCTTAAAAAGTTAAGTGTTCCTTGAGCCAGAAATAATTTTACCCTAGCCCAGAAGTTACTGCCATTTTCTAAGGAATAGGATGCCAGATTGTAAATGCTTTCTAAAATAGTAAATACTTGTAGAAAGCATAACAAGAGAAGGGCATGACAAAGATCTGCTCTAAAGTAGGTATTTATTTTGGGGTTAGCACTCTCGTTTCTGATAAAAAATATTGAAAGTAGACAGAGAAACAGACATAGCTTGCACATGAATGTGCAAAGCTAGGGTACTTTTGCCAGCATTCGTACTCTTGGTCTGTGACATCCCACAATACCTGCAAGAAAATGTATTCCTTTAAGGCCACCATGGAGAAGGTCATTCACTGTAAGTACACACTCTCACTTATCCGCTAGTAAAATGTTTGTCTCCTCATACCCTGAAGTTCAAGTCTCTATTCCAAATGAGTTACATCAAGGATTTGTACCTCACTATACCTTCTTTCACTAATACATATGTAGACTTTGGTCCTGCTCATATGTCATGAGAGATTGAAGGGTAAGAGTTTATTCCAATGCGGTGCAGGAACTCTTTTAAATCTCAGTAGTTTCAATGGAATGAGAAGAGCTTTGCTGCTGACTAGGGGCTGATGGGTCACAGAATGTTAGCTATCTAAATGGTAGTCATTGGCAGCCATTTAGGCTTCTCCTCTGTTTAATGCGGAGAAACAAGCACCTCAAGAGGAAATTTACCTAACCCTAAGAGAGGTATATGTTACAGGTGGGATGAATCACCATACGGAGTCCTCGGATCTCTTCATCAATTGTTGTGAGAACCTAGATGACTAAATTTTGATGGTTAAGATTAAACGAGATCTATTCCACCTCCCCTTCTCTAGCTTGTTCTGGGAACAATTTTAGAATCTTCTAAATATTTTAATATGTTTATAATGTCACCTGTGAAATGATAACTTAATGTGAAGTGATGCAGTACTATTTTGTGGAACATACCTTTAAAAAGGTGTTTTCAGTGGAGAATGACATAAATAAACTGCTGTCATCTTAAAGCATTTTGAATGGTACCTTCCTTCACTATGAAATAGAATGCTTCAGAAATGCTTCCCACTCAGACCTTGCTTTTTCAACTTGCAGAGTGTCATTATTTAATATTCAGATACATATTATTTTGAAGATCTCCTGCTGCTTTGAAAAGACTAATTATCTTTAATAATACAGTTGTGAATATTCCTCTTACGTTGTATAGAGGAAAGCCAAGCTTTTGAAAGAATGATTAAGAAGGTTTGTAGACCTCAGCAGAGTAATGCTAACTCTGTTGGAGTCAGTGACAGCACTCCCTTTCATTTACTGGGGCCAGGATTTTGTCCAAGATTTTTTGGGTTGATATTCTGTCTCACACCCTAGATAGACATACTACAAGGATGCTTTTATACACTGTGTCTTAACTGCCATAATGCTGTTTTGCCTTAAAGTATAGTATGACGGATCGCTCTGTCCTCATTAGGAAAGGATGTATTCTTTTTACTGGCTCATGTGAATGTCTCTTGGTTTCTGTATCTGGCCTGCGTAATAAGCAGTAAATAGGGTGAGGGTGACCAAGCACTGGCACAGGTTGTCCAGAGGCGCTGTGGAATCTCCATCTTTGGAGATACTCAGAAGCCATCTGGCTGCGGTCCTGAGCAGCCTGCTCTAGATGGCCCTGCTTGAGCAGGGGGGTTGTATAAGATGACCTCTTCCAACCTCATCCCTTCTGTGATTCTGTGAAATACAAAATTTGCAACGAATTTCAAAATATTGCAGGAGCATTAGATGAACATTTCTGTACGCTCAGTACACAATAGGCATATGGTAGAACTAATTTAAATTAAAATAATGTGTTGCTAGCCTGCCCCCTAAAAAGAAGGAAAGCTTAGAAGAACATGATTAAATCAATTAAGTTACATTTACTAGCAAAAAACATTTCTAAGTTGTTTCTTAATTGTATGCCCCGGTAATGTTACTGAAATACTGTAAAATGTTTACCTGATCACAGTCATGTTGTAAACATCATTGGTAAGATTGAATTAATATTTATAAAACAATTTGTTCAGCTTTATGAAAAATGTTATATAAGAATAATTTGTGACGAGCTTTCTGTTACATGGCCATGTAAAATGGAACAAATGCACAAATGTTAATACAGACTCTGAACTTAATGACTTATTTCAAAGTGTTGATAGTCATTAATGTCTCCTACGGCAATACCAAGGAAAAAAATGCCATCTTTCTCTCAAGTTGTAAGGCAAAAACTGAAACATAGGCCCAGTTTTCTAAATAAATCTATTTAAATAAAGTCTGAATTAGAATCCAATTAACTTTTTTTTTTCTTACGGAGCGGTTTTTGTTTCTCTTTCTTTAGCCAGCAATGTGGAAGTGCTCATGTCTGGAAATGTTCGCTGCTACAATATTATAGTGGAAATGATGAAAAGCTTCTCCAATAGTGAAACAGTTCAGGAAGTGAGTTGCTGTTTGTTGCATAAGCTTACATTGGGTAAGTTCACAAAGTTTTTTATGGTCAGCTTACTCTGGCTGTGTAAGAGTTGGAGTTATTTGACAGTAAGCGTCACAGGCAACAAGAGAACTACTATTCCAGTTAATCCTCAGGGTGGTGTATAGCTCCATGTCTCTAATGATGTAAACATAGTGAGGTAACACTGGCCACAGTCAATATGGTGTTCTTTTATGTACTTTGGTTGTCTGGGCTTACGTGGGCTAGTGTCACATCAAGAGGAATGATGGTGATTACAAAAAGGGATTTGCTGTGCCTCTTAGCAGCTCTGTACCCTCTCTTGCCACTATAATAAGCTGATCTGAGCAGTTGCCGAGGACCACGTAATAGGAAGTTCGAATGAAAATAAGTAAGTTTTTCCCCCTGCTGCATACAAAAACACTTTGAGTTTTGCCAGAGCAGCTCCCACTCCATGACAGGTTCTTCTTCATCAAGGACTTAGCCAAGGTCTTTCTCATGAGTTAGACTTCCGATTCTTGCAGGTGGTGGCCTGAAGCTACTGCAGATTCTGGTACCAGTGCATGACTCCCCTTAATCAAGTCAGTCCCATTCTTTCACCATCTGTTTCTGCTTCTTCATGCAGATCTTGTAGAAAATACAGATCAAACTTGAGTGCAGCCCAGAGCAACTTCCAGTTCCCCTTCAGAAAGACAAATAAAAATTTCAAGAAAATGTCATGGCCGCTGAGGTGGTATTTGCAGTTTTTTGGCAAGAGGTGATGTTACCCTTGAATGGTTTCCTGTGCAAGGCTGACTGAAGATAGGAAACCAAGCACTTGTGGGGACACAGCAACTCTGTTGACATGCCTTGATCTTGCCTTAAGTGCAACCAGCCTCGTTTCGGTCCCACGTTTGTCATGCACGTATGATGACCAACAAGTAATAGTGGCAGCAAAGCAACCACAAGTTCCATTTCTTCTTTCAGCATAACAGGTGCCCTTCATCTTGATAAGGGGCCAAGTCAGAAGAGTTATGGGAAGAGGTGTCCACAGCACCACACAGTTAAGGAAACAGGTGTGAAATTGCTAGGTGCCCCTGGAACCAGGAATCCAGCCAGTGTGGATTCCCAAATTATTCTGATGGACACTGTCTTCCTAAACCCGTCTTGACTGGCAGTGAAATTGTAAAGTCAGCATCTACTGGCTTCCAAAATCACCATCTTGCTAATCTGGTAATGACTATCCTAGATTTGACTGTCATCAGAATTTTAACTGACTGATACCTGTTTGGCCAGCCACAAGTCCAATGTAATTACTCATCACATAGCCTAAGATTATTAATTTCTGTGAGGTAAGTAACATATTCACAGAAACATACTGTTTCCATTAAAATATGACAAGAAAGAGCAATGCTGATATAACATGACCACACTACTACAGAGTAAGAAAAAAAATACTGTTTCCACTTGTAATAGTTGTTAAGGCCAGGATTTTAGAATGATGAAGCTGGAAAGGACTTGCCTTAAAGTCTGTTCTTAAACATTCTGTTAACTTGGTCTAATCAAACTGAATCATAAAATATTGGGAGAGGTACTTACCTCCCAGTGCTCCAAGTGAAAAATCTAGACTTTGATGGTAGTCAGCACCTGTAGGACTCAGGACCAAAACTAAGCGAAAGAAATGAGGTTAACTTTTCTTCTGTATGTGATTATATTTTTGATGCTAAAATATGTGAGACTTCTTAATTTCATACCTTATCTTTTGAACCTTATCTGAAGGGTTTGAGAAACATCGATACAGATTTTAATTTGACCTTTCACATTGCTAGTGTGATTCTCATTTTTACTCATCAAGAATTAAAAAAACCTGAATATCAAAATAGAAACCATAGCTATCAAACTGTATTTTACAAAGCGAGTGTTGCTGAATTATTTTATGCATAATAACTTGTTTTTACAACAAATGAGAAAGTTATTTTCATTTGCTTGCTTTTTGCAGAATTCCTTGTATTCAAGCTATCATGTAAAACACTGTACAGCCTATGATAAAAGTTATGCTTTAAATGTATTTCTTATCAATAGGTAATTCTTTCTACTATTCCAGAATGTATGTATTCTGTATTTATAATGCTGACCTTGATCTATTTAATGAGGAGGGCATAAACAGGGCAAAACAGGGCTAAACCACTTCCTTGATAGGATAAATCAAATCAGCAGGAATTCAAGACCAGGACAGCATTTGCTTCCGGGCAGGAAGTCTGCAACTAATACACTAACTGTATTTTTCTTATTTTGATGACGATGTGCACTTCATTTTGCATTAAACCTTAGACTTTTGTAAAAATAAACCAAAGAACTTAGATCCCAACTGTTTTTTATCCTTGATCTTTTCTTTCCACAAATAAAACATTGTAGTGTCATGCCCTGTAATAAGAAATCCAACGTTTGCTACAGACCAAGTTTGTGCATTGTGTGCTGAGAAATTTATGTTAAATGCGTGTAAAGCTCTAGATATGTGTTTATATTCATTTAATATCTTATTTATTTTCAGGAAATTTTTTCAATATCCTTGTATTACATAAGGTTCCAGAAGTCATTGTGAAGGCTGTTCAAACATATCCTGAAAATACAAAGTTACAAGCTGCAGCTCTCAGTTGTTTAGCTCTTCTGAGTACGTAAATTCCTTCCTAAATACATAAATAAGTTACTTAATTTGTCTGTCTGCTTGTTAATTTTTTTATACTGTTGCTTTCCTGTAGTCATTCTGAACTCCATTTCTTTAACATGAAAGCCTCTCAGGCAGGATAGCTGTGAGAGAGCTTGATTTCCGACATGCTTACAGTTTGTTTACTGTGATATGTCTGTGTTCGTACCATATGCCTAACACTTTCAGTGTTCAGAGCTGGTAAGTTACGTTGACAGATCTTAACAAAGCAACCAATTTGTTCATAGGCAAATATCGGATAATCCCTACTTAACATAAAATCTCTAGAGATAACAACACTAATTTGATGCTGTGTTTGCCATGTATGACAGTACTCATTATATTGTGGCAGTTGATAGCAAGACCAAATCAATGCACGTGCTTGAGTTCTGAAATCAATTAAAAGATTAAAACTTTTCCTTGAGTGCACTCCAGGTATTATTTTGAAATAGAAGTTAGTTAGCTAGTGGCAAAAAGGTGGGGATCTGATCCTCTTAGTCTTTGAGTAATTGAGTGACTGTTCCATACAAAAGTCAGTAGAAACGCTGTTTCAAACTCCCCAAAAAAGCAAAGATCAGTAGAAATCAATATACACTCCAGTAAGCCTCTGATATTATGGTCAGTGTTGATATACTTTTTTTTTTTCATTAAATGCTGAAAAATCACAGGTATAAAATGATTTCTTTTAAATTACACTGCACTTTCTGGGACCAGATATTTCTCTCTTAACAACTGCCATTTGCGTTTTGTTTTTTAATGGCACTGCTTCAGAGTGTAGATGGATCTGTGATACGTGGTTAATGTGCAAATGAATCACAATTATATTTTATGTCTGTGGTATTCTGTATGTAAATACACCAAAAAAAAAGTAGGTGCAGGTCTTTTCAGAGTCTGAGCATTGACTGATACATAACTATGTACTAATTTACTACACTATAACAAATTATTTCGGTCCCTTTACAACCTTAAAGATGTTTTTCAAATCCGTCACAGAATTTATGTCAAAAGACTTCTCCCTTCCTAGAAAAGGCTAATCCTCCCACTGATTTGTGCACATAGACAGTGTGACCACCTCCACAACTACAGGAAGGTTAAGACATAAGTGTTTTCACAATAACAATTTATTGTAAATATTTTATATTTCAAGCTGAAACAATATTCTTAAACCGAGACTTAGAAGAAAGAAAAGAAGAGGAGGAGGAAGAGAAATTATGCTGGTTGGAAGCATGTTACAGAGCATTAGAACTGCACCGAAAAAACACAGATGTGCTGGTGAGAATTTCTGGATGATGGGGCTATGGAAAGACTGCATTAAATAAAATGTTTAGCAGTATCATTTTCTTTCATATACCCTCAGGCAAACAAGGCCTGGATTAGATTTAGAATAAATCTTACCTTTCTGGCCTTTCTTAGCTTTGTTCACCTCAACTGTTTTCAGTTACTCCTTTGGATCAAATGTAGGTAATTAAGATGAGACTTGTTACCTGAAACTTTGGCCATTGAGAGAATGTTGTTTATTGGTCTCCTCTGTATACAGCAGCAAAACACAACAGAAGAATTAATCTTGGCCTAAAATAGGTTTCAAAATGCAAATCAAATGAAGAGAATGTGGCACATGTTTGTAACTCAGACCTATTCCAGCTATGAAGAATGTGACAAGTACACAAGTTGTTGTATTTCTACATAAAGCACCTTGTCATGAACTAAAAAGCAGTAAAACTATTTAAATTTTTTCATATATTTTTTATATTCTAAAGGCATATTTTCGTGATCCTTTTGTCTCCTCTTCGTTTTTATTTAGGAGGCTGCATGCTGGGCTTTGAAAAATCTGTTTCTGTATCAACGCAACCTTCATGAGAAGATTGGAGATGGAGATAATCAGTCAGTGTTAATATCTTGAACTGTATTTTTGTAAATGAAAAAAATGAAAGCCTACTATTAGGCCATTTGGGGTTTCATGTTTCAGTTCTTTTTATTTTTCTTTCTTGTTGTCTAATATATGATGAAATGCATCAACAACACTTGGGAAAGTTTCTTTCTTGAAAAGTGTGCTAACCTTGACTCAGGCAAAATTGCAAGTGTTTTAATAAAGGGTCAGAACATAGCCTTATAGAGCTAATTTTTAAAGTTCGTAAGGAATTACATCATCAGTTGCAGCAAGGATAGGGAGGATTAAAGAATGTAAGAGTATGGAAAATGGAGAAGATTAAGATATCTAGTAGAATCATAGAATGGTTAGAGTTGGAAGGGACCTTAAAGATCATCTAGTTCCAGTCCTCCTGCTGTGGGCAGAGACACCTCCCACTAGACCAGGTGGAAGTAGTATGGAAAAGCAGTGGTCATTTTCCCACAGATCAGATGAAAGGGTATAGTAGAGGGGGTGCTGTCTCATCAGGGAGAATCTAGTCATGGGTAAGACACAGATTTTCATTTTACTTAAACTATTTCTCAGAGTTGCTTAAAATTTTAATCATTCAAATTTTAGTAAGTGTCTTTTATACCCCTTTGTGGACCTCAGGTCACTTGGAAAGCATGGTTCCAAGTGAATTCAGTGAGATTCAGAGTAGGCTAATTTGCAAAGGACTTTCCATCTTGCTCTAGAAAAATATTAGAAGCCAAATACAATCATCTGAAAATTTAATTATGTCACTTAATACCTTTTTAGGAAATTGAACTACAGTTATGAAGTAACTGCTTTAATATGGTCAATGTGCAGTGATTTGTTTCTCTCTGTGAAAGGTTCCCAATACACAGAGCAGTGATGCTCTCCATGCTGATGCACAGCTCTTCAAAAGAAGTGTTTCAGGCAGCTGCTAGTACCTTGGCAATTTTGTCACAACAAAATGGTAAGGGAATTTAATTATCTTTGCTTTCTAATTCAGCAGAAAGTTATTGCTGTAATATTAAAGAATATTTGATGTGTTGTATGAATACGATGTTCCTCAGAATTAGAATATTATGCAGTTGTGTTTAGTCTGAAAAAGCTATTGTTGGCTAGTATCAGAGAGAGTATGTGGAAGTAAAGAGCTCTTTGCCAGCTTACGTGTTGCAATTGCTATTTTTTGGAGCAGGAGGCATGAAAAGACTGTGTTCTCTTTGTATGCTTGTTTAAACATCACACATTTGAATTTCGTCAAGAGCAGCATTTGTTGAAAATCACGTGAGTAAGGATTACAGCCCAACAGATACCATTTTCTTGCTTAACACAGGGGATTTAAGCAGTCCTGTTGACTTCGGTGAATCAAACCATTTGTAGAAAGTTAAGCATGTGCATAACAGTTTTCAAGATTGCTTTAGTCCTGATCGTGTCCCTAAATATGGCTTCCTAACTTTTTTCAATTTGTAGACCCCCTCAAAATTTTTCAGTGGAGATGTGGACCCCTGGGTAGAGTGTTTAAGCCTACTGACAGTTGGCCTGCTTTTATTAAATACCTTTCTCAGAACCCTTTGAAATTATTATGGACCTCAAGTGATCTGTAGACTGCACATTGAAAACCACTGGCTAGATAGGAGGATAAAGACTAGCAGTTAATTAACGTTCTCTAGGTGAGAAAGCATTGTTTTAACACTAGGTTACTGAGCCATCCAAGTACATAAAACCTAACAATTAAAAGGTTTTATAGTTACTTACGAGTTAAATATGTATCTATATTGAGAAATAGATCTCATAAATTTATGCATAGTGTTATAATATATTATGCCAGGTACTTTCATAACATGTTACTGACAGGTGGGCCTCTGATTCCCTTTGAAAATCTAAAGCAAATTTTCTTTTTCTTTTTTTCATTTTTTTCCCACTAAATGACTGTACTTACACCAGAAATGACAGACATAAAGAAGCTTAGTAAAACCCTCTGGTACAATGCGATATTGCTTGAATTAACCATTTGAAATGAATGTACTGAACTGGGAATGACAAGAATTGGTGGTAGTTACCATGATAAGTAGAATATTTTTATAGCATTCTGAGCTGTATTGGTTACAGTTATAGCTACAACATGTGCTTGGGCATTTGATTTTTTTTTAAACTCAATTAACAAAGTAAATATAAATATAGTTTCATTTTTGAACCCTTATTTTGGAAGTTAGAAGGTTTTTTGAAAATTTTAAATTCTGGCTTTCCTACATGACCACAGAGTGCAATTAAGAGGAAAAATGGTTTAAGAATAAACATTTTTGAAAATAAAAGCAAAGCTGTACATTCTCCTTCCCTTAAGTTAACTTTATGTAAGTAAAATTAGCAAATGTTACTAAACTTATTAGGCATTCAGGAATTATAATGCTTTTGATTAAGCTATACAAACAGAAGTCAGCTTCAGCTCAAATTGTTTCCCATTCTAATTTATGCTTCTATAACATATGTGTCTGGTGAGGAAAAGAATTTTAAAAAGGGGGGAAAAAGGTTAGCAGTTCTGTTTTTGAGAACTATGCATAAAGAGAGAGAGGTTTACTTACAGGATGCTTGCTATTTTGTGTTGTAGTAAATATTAGGAAGACACTTTTGGCTAAAGGAATACATATGAATGTTTTGGATATAATGAGGAAACATCCACATTCTCCTGAAGTGGCTGAAAGTGCCTGCAGAATTCTGAATCATGTTTTCGAAGGAAGGTAATATACTTAGAAATACGTGGCCACTTCCAAAGTGAAGGTTTGTGAGATTCAGTGCTGTAATTGATTACGTTTAAATTATTGACTGTTTCACTGCTACTAAAATTGACCACAGGCTGACAGCCCTGTTCAGGACATTGAATTTCATAAGCCCTGTGGTCAGCTGCCCAGCTGGAGATGTGTAGGGAGCTGCACCTTCTTCCCCTCATGGTTCTTGAGCAGGGAGGTTTGAATAAACTATCATTAGCTGGTGTCCCATCCTGTTAGCCACACTGAATTCCGAGAGCTAAGAAATTTCCCACAATATTAGCTCTGATTGTTAAAATAACATTAATATTACTTTTGTGTTGGCTTTTGCAAATGCTCTAGAACATGACTGTAAACTAAACTTGTGACTCGTAAATACTAGTATACAGGGTGGGAACGTTATTCCAGGTGTCTTGCCAAGTTTTTCCAGCCTTCCCTGAAACCTTTATATATGCTAAGCTGTCTGTGAAAAAATGACAGACTCAAGATATAGTCACAGAATTTCTTATGAATAATTTCATTTTATAAAGAAAAAAATCTCAAAACTTCCATAAACGTGTTCACAGGAAATATTATAAAATGAAAGGAGAAAATAAACTTAAAAATGAATCAGTGGTGCTTGGCTGCTGCCATTTCTAGAGACGCTAATGACAGAGAGATTTTTTTTTTTTCTTCAAGATTAGAACCTAACATGATTGATATTTTTCTCTTTATTCTACAAGTATCTGACAATTTGTCAGTACTTTATGACAGTTGTGGAGCACCAAAGTAAGGAAGATGTGTCTTTTCACATATCCGGACTGGAATCAAAGTGAAAATATGAAGCCACCACTCACCCTGAATGAAATATTTTATTCTCTATGTATGGCTGTTCTGGACTGGATTGAAAATTACTTCTCAGCAGTCTAGAATGGAATTAGTTGCATAGACTGAATTAATGAAGTGGCATGAAAATAATATATTTGCTATAATGAAGAAAAGTACCATAGTTTAGTTTGTATTGCATAGCTCAAGCCAGACTGACAGTGTTCTAAAGGGTTATCTCACAGTATTAATTAAGGAAACAAATACATGTAAAATTTAGAAATGCATTCTCTTTATTTGTTTTATAAACAATATTTTCAGTTTCCCTCATCTGGATATAATGACAGTAGCTGCATCAGAAGTTGTAAAAGCCATGAGGAAACACGAAAAATCACTGTCTGTACAACTGGAAGCACTTCGAGTCCTTTTACAGTTTATGATGCCTGGTAAGTCATCCAAAAATATAATCACTGTGGCATCATACACTGAATCAGAGAATAGAATTAGATAGCTGGGTTTTAGCTCTGAAACTAGTAACTTGGCTAACATTCACATTTTCAGTTTCCTTCTAGTCTTTGAATATAACCTAATACTTCCTTTTTTTTTTCAATAAAGAGCGGGATTAAGACTTGATATGTGTATTCT
Source organism: Rissa tridactyla (assembly GCF_028500815.1). NCBI lineage: Eukaryota > Metazoa > Chordata > Aves > Charadriiformes > Laridae > Rissa > Rissa tridactyla. The sequence continues at coordinate 203,064,627 of NC_071466.1, forward strand.
AACATGTAGGCAAGGCGCTTTTTTTGCGAGCATCCTGGAATTGAGGCCCTTCTAAAGCATAATCAAACAAAGAGAGAGCCAACTGGATGTTGGAACTTGCAGGTTAATTGGGGAATAAAAAGTAATTCATGGGGAAAATAGTAATCAGAACAAATATGAATGCTTGAAGTGACTTTTAAAGGATTTCTGCGTACTTTCTGTAGTGCCACTTGACTGCAAGTGCCAACGGCTACAAGAAAGGTAAATCTGAAAGACCTTTCTATGTTCTTTTGTTTGTACTCATCCTCCACTTACGTCATCTGTGGGTAAAATTTGTCCTGTGATGTGCTGCCAAGTGAGAAAGGGCAACTAGTTTACAACTTCTCTATAGTGTCTCCTTTCCAGAAGGAAGAGGCATTCTGAAGTAGGTATCAGGAACACCATGAAACCCCGTAGCTCAAAAGAGTGAAATATTGCAATGTACCTTAAGCAAAATTCTTTGGCATGATTTTGCATTTTCACGGTAAGCAGTGGGCAAACATATGGTGAAATCATTTCAAAACACAATGTACTCACGCTACAATGTAAATCTAGAGAGACTCCAGTCTCTGTAACTACAGCATTCTGAAAATATTGTAAGTTCTGAAATACGCCCTCTGAATCAGTTGTTGAAACCTGCGTGTTCAATTCAATTGTTATATTGGATTAATAATATTGGGTTAATACTGGGGGGAATATTAAATCTTCTGTTTGCCTGAGGAAGGCTGTTTTCCATTGTTGCAGATACAAAGAATGACCAGAATGGTTCTTCCAGAGATGTGGGAGATGCTGCTTTCGCACTTACAGTAAAAGTCATTAAAAGCCAGTGTCTGTTGGAGGGAACTCATTCTCTGGTGCTTAATGCTTTGAACAGGGTATAGTTAAAGCTTTATTCTAATGAATCTTGTCACTATTTTACACTTGCAGTGGTGAATCATTTGTAAGTTTTAGTTCCACGTTGATTTTCCTATTGATTTGATAGAATTAATCTTAACTCCTGCATTTCATCTATCATTTGTGTTTCCTTCTTACTTTCTGTTCTGGAGTGTATTTGATGATCCTTTATACAGTAACTCTAAAGGATATTTATAAAAGCAAGGCAAATTTTTTTGCAAGCATACACTTTGTTTGTGATTTTTTAATGGACTAGTTTATACATGAAGAGTGTCCTCATACTTACACCTCAGCTACACATAGAACTGAGTGGTTCTTTAATATAATTTCACATACTTTAGGAACAACAACTGCTTGTTCTGAAAGAACAACTTTAAGAACAAGCAACTCTTCTGTTGATGTTGTAAGCAGAAAAAAATTGATCTGATTTTATATTTATATTATATTTCTCCATTAGTTTATTGGAAATCCGAGCATTCAGAAGTGTGGATTAAAACTTCTTGCTTCTGTGTCTGAGTGCACTGGTGCACTAGAAATTTTAACCCAGCAAGGAGCTACTGACACTGTGCTTCACAGCCTCCAGATGTTTCCAGACGAACAAGGTAGGGAAGGTATTTTGTTAGTTGAATGTGAATGATATAGTAGGAGGGGCTGGTGAACCATAGAAGCTGTAACCCATCTATTACACTTGTTAACAGTGGATGTGATGTAGGTTACATGGCAAGAAAAGGCTGCAGTACCACATAGTCCTCAGGTTCACCCACTTTTTAGTTATGCCTGGCCCTGTAATAGCTTATGCAAATAACTTTCTGGAATATTAGTAATATAACACAACTTAGATTGTGGGTTTATTCCACTCAGAATGTCTGAATAATCAACATTATTAACCTTTCTTTTTTACTTCTAGACATACAGTGTTTGGGTTTGAGTCTTCTGCGCTCTTTGATTACAAGAAAGAGTTTATGTATTGCAACTATGCATGTCCTGTCAACAGTTCTAGTTTCTACTCTGCGGAGATTTAAAGAAGTCACTGAAATCCAGATGCATGTACGTGTTATTTCTGCATACAAAGATGGAAGTGAAAGGCAAAATTTTAGAAACTAATTATTTTAATGTAGTTACATTTGAAGTATAATTCCTTATTTTAATTACTTCATTTTGATTTTATTGCAATTACTAGATTAATTTAAGCCTTTAAAATTAAACCAATATGTTCGCTGAAGAGATGGCTTTCTTGGAGGCATATATTCAATCCAGAATACGTAAGCATAGGTTTAGGTGTTTAATACTTCTGAGATCTGCAAACTAGAACAAATTTCTCAGTCATGGTCCATCATTCAGTCTATATCCATTTAATGAAGTAACTGTCATTATAGTACTGATTGCCCTTTTTTGAAAAGTAATAGAAAATAACTTACTTCCCAGCCCTGTCACTAGCAATAAGCCTGGTGTAGGAATGCTGTATTTAAGAAGGATATTACTGGAATACTGTGTCAGACTTCGGGTCTACTTCTGAATGTGGAAGGAGAGTTCTTATTCTGTCTGCAAACACACGTTGAGTCCTCCTTGTGTGAAAGTTCTGTTTCCTCTGCTTCAGAAGCGTTTCCTGTTTGTTGCAAGTTTCATTTTTCTAGCAGAATGGAGCTTGCCTGTGAGATCAGCTTCCTGTGAGAGTCTCCGTACTTCTGTTTCAGATCAATATGGAAATATCACAAGTACAGCCTCCCTTCTTTACTGCTCTTTTCCCCCAACCTTTCCAAGTTTAGCTTAGCAAGCAGTGTGGAGAGAAATCAAAATAATGTGGTGGAATAAGAAAGTTCCTTAAAGTGATATAGTCCCAATTAGGTTTGGACAAAGAGTCCATAATTTACCCAGTGCACCCTTCTAGGTGAACTTTACTTGCAGAATCACAGGATAGTTTTGTATTTCTTTTTAGTTTTTAGATATATCTGTAGAGTTTTTCATTTAGCCTATATATTTTTTCAAATTCAAGGATTACAGAGCAATGCATTGGGATAGGGGATGCATCTTCATCCCATATCCTTAGAAGGAGATTGTTTCCTCTGTATGTTTTCAGGAAATCATGAGTATGTTTGTCACTACCAGGCAGGATGTTGTCAGATATTTTGGTGCATAATTTGGCTTTTCAAAGTGTCAGTTAATATCTGTTTAAGTGGGTCAGCTAAACAAGCGTGAAACTACAGCTATATAACACAGAGACACTAGGTGTTCTGCCTTCTTTCCTGATCTTCTCCAATTTGTGAATTATTGCGTGTTTAAAAGCAGGACAAAAAAAATTAAAGCACATATCTTTTGGTTGAAATTTGATTTTGTTGCATGACCTGTTCTAAAATGACACTTTTTAACACTGTACTTATTTCAATCTTCTTGTTTGCGTTCTTAGGGATTTCATGCAATCTTGTCAATTCTTGGTTTGTCACCTTGTTTTGCAAAGCTGCTGGTACATGAATCATTTGACGCAGTCATTTTCTACCAGATGTCTATGTGTTTCACTGACCAGCGAGATCGACAGGTATCTTTTTTCTTTTGAGAGCTCCACAGCTAAAAAATTGTGGTGCTTTTTTTGTCCTAACTTTCATTGTTTGTCTTCCCATTCAGTTTCAAAGCCTCTGTTGTAGATGCTTTGCTAAAATAGCTGAAAATGATGATTTAAAAAATATGATGCTGGAAAAAGCATGTATTGAGTACAATAGTATTATGGCTGAATGTTTACTTCTACTGGGAGCTGATATTAATAAGAAGACAAAGACAAATTCTTTGATCTATCAGGTAATACATGGAAATATATATAGTTTTATCACTTTAAAATTTGTGTCTTTGGGTTCCTTTTTCTTTTCATGTAAACTTATATTTGGCAGATCACAGCAGCAACACCCTGTGCAATCTAACTGTGACCTAGTGATGGTAACCATTGCTACTCACGGCGACTTCAGACTCAGTCTGATTTTCATTGAAATGCCTGCCACTTTATTGAAGCGCATAGGGTCACTGTCACCTAGAATGTGCCCGCGCTGATGGTTCAATTCTGATGCAAGTTCACTTTAAAGTCCATGCTTTCCAATTGTTTACCCTGTTCACATGCAAACCTGCGTTCAATCAAGTACTGACTTAGCCTTAGCTTTGGAGTATTTTTGAGGAAGAAGACTTAAGCTCAAGCATAGCAAACTCCCCTTATTTTTTCTGAACTAATCAGGCATAGATGGCAAGTCCATGAGAGCCCCGTCCATGAACTGATATTCCAAATTCAGCTCCTTCCAAGCTCTCTGAGGCCAAAATACAGATGGACTAGCAGGCAGCACTGTGCATAGTTAGGCTTCAGTGTGCTTAGTCCCACTCTGTTCTAGACCTGCAAAGATGACTTTTTCCAAAATGCCTGCCCTGGAATGGTGGATTGTTTTACTTTGTGTTCTACTTAAAGATGAATATAGTCATCAGGTTTTGTGCTGATTTAACTGTTCTGGTTAGAATTCTGACTTTTTATCAACATAGCTGAAGTAATAAAACATCTTGGAATGCCTGCAGTGACAGTAGCTGCAAAGAACTTGATCCAGACAGTGGCCACATCCAGAGCATCAACTATTTGAAATACGTTGGTGTCTGAAATAAGGCCATAGGCAAACATCCCATCTGGATTCAGCCATGCCAATGGAGAGGCTGTTCCCACTGGCTTATAAGTGCTCCTTGCTAAATGTGACTGCCTTTAAAATTTTTTTTGAGAAAGAGTGTATATGAGCACGTCTTGAATTTCCTTCAGCGTCAAAGTTTTAAATGGTCCAAGATAACCCCACCAGTACTGCCTGAAGTGAACTTGGAAGTGTTTACTTCTGCTGGCAGAGCTGGCTGGGTGATAATGCACAGCTGATTTTGGAACTGACCAGCCATCCATGGAGTCTGAGGTAGGCAAATCAGTGTTAGTGAAACACAGTGGAAATACTGAAGGAACTGGAAGTATTTCTAAAAAATATTTGTAATATTCACAGTCAAGGCTGTTCTGTGTAGCAATGCGGGCTGAGAGACTGGAAGCAGTAAAGCTGACTGAGGCCAGTGAGCCTGAGTTCCTTAGCACTAGGCAAGGCTTGATGAGTATCACTGTTGTTGCCTGTTCATCTGATATCCAGGCGTTCGTTATATTTTGGGCAGACTTCAGGAAAATGGGAATTGTTACTCAGATGCCTTATGCTCTGAGGGATAGGGAATTGTGTAATTGAAAAAGAGACATGATACTAAAAATACAATTAATCTGAATTTGAGACAAGTCTCTTAATGCCATCTGAGCTGTTGTTTGAGTGCCTCACATAAATTTTTTTCATTGCTTTTGTCTGTTAGGTTTGTGAGAAAGGAAATAATCCTAAATTGGTAGAATTGCTATTAGCCAATGGTGCTCGAGAGCAGGATGTTCGGAGTGCTTTAACCATCAGTATAAAGAGAGGAGATAGTCAAATCATCAGCTTGCTCTTGAAGAGGCTTAGCCTTGATGTCGCCAACAGCAGTATATGTCTTGGAGGATTTGGTATTGGGAGACTAGAACCTTCCTGGCTTATTCCTTTGTTCCCAGATAAACTTACTCCATTAAGAAAACAAAGTGAGTATATACAGAATTTGCTATACAAAATGTGTTAATATCTCTTGATGGTACTATATAAGTATTTTAGATCCAAGACCTTCAGTTGAGGATCTCTTCATAGCATTCAGCTTGTTACAGAAAGACTGCTAATTTCTGTGATTTTTTTTTAAAGCTATTTGGATTTCTTGGAGAATATGCTATCTTTTCAGTTTCTTATACATACAGATGCAGGTTCTGCACTGGCAAGAATGGTGCTTAAATTCCAGATGAAGAATATTTCAGAGGATAGATCAAAAGCCTCCACTGATCTAAACTTCTCTGAAGATGGAGTGGATAAAAACTATGATTGGAATTTCATTTCTGACCCGTTAGTGGACAGTGTTTTTCCTTTGAGTGATGATATTGATAGTGAAGGTAATTGTTTTTCTTTTCTTTTTTCTTTTTATAATCCAAATCTAGTGTAATAGGGCTAGATCGTAGCCATAAATCAATTGTTTATTTGTATTTGAGACAGAAAACTTCCCATGAAAGAAATACTTTTCTCTAAATTTTTTTTTTGTGGTGACATTGGAAAATAGTTTGTGATTAATATGTGCTTTACCTACAAAATTAGGACCTTAAAGCATTTTATTCATTTATGCGCTTAAAATTAGTTCTTCACGCATTCAGTTTCTTATAGAGAAAAAGAGTGGGATTCGTCCAACCGAATTTAGATATTGACTATTTTGATGTCTGTTTCTGAGCTATTCTCAGATGCTGCCTTTAGAGTCAATGGCAAAAACCAAGTGCTCCAAGAGCACAATTTGTCTCATCATGAAGTCAGGTGTATTGTGATCTAGAAACTCCTGTTCCCTGGGTTGTCTGTAAATAAAGCGCGCACAACTATGTCTGGTATAGAGGACTATATTGTCAACAAATAAAGTAGGTGAAACATGCCCTATCCCAAAGGTATCTAATTGATCAGAACATGTAAATGACAAGCCTGGGTTCAGTCCAACATCATTCTTGGTAACCATGTCAGGAAATCTGAATGTCTCTAACTTTTATTCAGATGTCACTGGTGTTTTAGAACTGCTGGATACTTAAAATCATCACAGATGAAGAATTTGAATTTTAGAACCAGAGAATCCTAAGGAATTTTTTTGCTTTTGTTTTGTTCTTTTCCTTTACATCATTCAGCACCATTTTTCATTTCTGTAGGACTGTAGCACAGACACATAATAGGTACTATTAGTTGCCCATATAGAAAAGTTGTTGTCATATGTAAATTATGGTAAAAAAAATACAGGCTTTGCTAACAGGAGTGATTTTAGGAGTTCTAAAAGTAGCTTTGAGAAGGAGAACACTAGATGAGTCCAGACAACCCTATATCACCACAGCCAGAGTGGCGTTTGATGTTTTCATTCCCAATAAATGTGGGAGTGCAAATTTATCTATTAAAATATAAACTTTTTCTATTTTAAAAAGTTATTTACAATGTAGTAGCACAAAGATGTGTTATGAAACATGTGTAATAATCCCAGCCTGCTGGAAATTTTAAATGATAAAGCTTCAATGTAACAAGCTGCAGGTCATATTTGGAGCATGGCAGGTTGGTACGGCCCATGTACTGTAAAACACGTTGACGACATTCTTGGCCTATTGCACACACAATTAACCAGTGAGATCCTGCCAGTATTGATGCTTTTGAAATGTATCTCTCCTTTGTATGTCAGCATCTATATTACAGTTGAATTCTGAGCCACATCTTTAAATAAATTTTCTTACTTATTTTTCCTCCTGTGTACTAGGAAGTGAAGGTTCACTTTTTACAAAAAAGAAGTCCAATTCCATTGCAGTTCCTGACTTATATTGTAGGGAAATGGCATTTCAAAGAGGTTCTCCTACTTTGCCACGACATTCCTACTCTGTGGTAAGTCAGATCCTTACTCATTCCAGGATTCTTGTAAGTCCATCTGTGTTGCCTACAGCAAAATTGTGAATAATCAAGTATTAGGAAAGGTCTTGTAACCGTATGGGCTCTCGTCTCACTGTTGCCATTTAATATTTCCTTCCATTGCTGTCCAAGTACTGTGCTCCAGATCACTGCACAGATGAGAGTTTATTTCAGCAAAGATGTATGATCAATAAAAAGTACACATTCTTGTGAATTGCTCAGATTTCTGGTCTGATGTTCAAATGCAGATACAGAAACCATTGGCCTATTCACAGAGACTTAACTAGCCCTTAGTGAAGCTAATCTTCAGAGTGCTACTGTGGTCAATGACGAGAGACCTATTCCATAAGAAGACGTAAGAGAACAAATCAGTGGAATCAAAGTCAGGTTCCTGCAAGAGGAGCTTGTTGCTTTCCATTGACTGTAAAGGGAAACTAGGGAGACTGGCTTCCCTAGAGAAAGTTATTTTTTGTAATATCCTGCTCCATCCTACTACCCCACCCTACTGAAAGTCATTTTAGGTTGCCAAAAAATGCACTGCTGTTCTTTCATATTGCATGGATCAGTAAGTTTTATAAAGATGTGACCTCTTGTTATTTTTAGTTGCAATGTACAATTTCTTTGTGTTCCCCCTGGAAGTTCTGATAAAAAGAAAGCACGATAAAAAGACATTTACTGAATTCAGATCATTTCAGATATCTGCATATGTCCGTAACTGGTTTTTTTTTTGTTCTCTTCCGGGACTTTCCAGGGACCTGGCTCAGATTATGAACCACTAATGAAACAAAGAAGAAAATTCTTCCCTTCTGATGAATCCCCCAGTAAGTTAATTATACAATTTAACATATATATAACGGCTTTTTCGTCCTTAATGCTTTCACAACTATAGCATGCAAAGATCTTAGTCAGATTATATATTTGTTTACCAAGAGGAGGATACATTCTGGAAATACTACAGTGGACTACAAATAATGCATATGTAGGGATTTTTTTTTTTTCTGGGCTTCACAAATAATTTATGTAGAATCAAACCAGCAATGAAATTTCCTGAGTGCCCTTGTTACCTTTCAAAAGCTATTTCTGTTGTGCAGTGCATAAACATCCATCTCTTCCCTGCTGTCTTATAAATTTCTGTCTCTTAGTATAAGTCTTCATGGATTTGGATCCTAACCAATATCCAAACATTCACTGTCTTCTGCTTCTTTAGATCCCAAGTTGATTGATCTTAATTTTAATTACATGATAAATGAAATCATGCTGTTTTTCCCATGTTTTTGTTTTAATAGAAGGCATCTCAAAATTTTCACCATATATAAGACCATCAGACAGTCTTTCTTCATTGATCTCAGAGAAAGAATATATTAAATCACTAGATCTTTCATCAAATGAGCTGGAGAACATTGATGCCATCAGCCAGAATAGCTGCTTAACTAGTCATCTGGAACATCTTGAGAAACTGGAGCTGCACCAAAATGCTCTTAAAAACATTCCAGAACAACTGTGTGAAGTAATTCTGCATAATTTTATGTAATACAAGTTGAGATTAGTTACAATAAATTGTTTGTCTCTAACAATGTACCCATAACAATGCTACTTATGAATATGGGTGTGTATTTTTGCATGCTTCATACATTCACTCAATTTTCATTCAGTGGATTTATGTTCAGCTAGAAATAAAAGTATTTTTTTTATGGAACTGTTTAAGTCACTTACCGCAGAGAACTGCTTTAGGACATGTTATATTGAGTAACATAATAACGTAAATGGAACCGAGAACTCCAGGCAATTCATATTTGTTAAATTTTTTGAAACTGAGCTAATTAATTTTGAGGAATGTTTTATATTTTATTCTGTAATAGAAATATTATGGGTTACTTTGGTATGATTGCTATTTTCTGCTATTTTTCCTAGTGAGAGAAATATAAGGAAATTAATAAATTGTATAAAATATAACTCAATTTAAAACCTATAAATTAATATTTTCATTTAACTTTCTAAAAACAAATTATCATTTTCTTTCAGAACTTGAAATGCTTGACTTACTTGGATTTGCACAGTAACCGATTTACTTCTTTTCCGACTTATTTACTGAAAATGAATTGTATTGCAACTCTTGATATCTCTCGAAATGACATCGGACCCTCCTTTGCTTTGGATCCAAACCTCAGATGTCCAACTCTAAAGCAACTTAATCTTTCATACAATCAGCTGGTGTGCACTCCTGAATTTCTTACAAATGTTGCTGAAAATCTGGAACAGCTATTGCTAGAAGGGTGAGTAGCATTAGTAAATGGACCGTAGCATAACAAACGTAACGGAAAATAGTATTTGCCATCCAGAGTGATGACTCTTACAGCATGGAAAGGATTGTTTATTCAGCAGTGAAACACTGACATTGTCTTCCAAAAGTGTATATTGCTACAGTTGTCAGTGTTGTACTGCAAAATACAGAATTACAGAATATCTGTGGGCCTTGATAGAATGTAACAGCATTGCAGTTTCAGTAACATACTAAAAATGTTGTAGTTCAGCGATTTTCTGCTGACACTCTGTTCATCCACAGGACTGTGTTGTCTAACGTATTCAGCTAGGTTTTCTGTGTGCAGAATACTTTCCAATTTATTTCGTATTCACCAAAGGTGTTTTGGAAGTATGATTTGTGGAAGTGCATTTATTGGTATGAATATGTTTTAAATGAGAGAAGCAGAGACTATATGTCATTTTTTTTGTTTACCAGCACTTTTTATCATATTTGTTAGTGAGTGAGATACTTCATACCCTTGCAGAATTCTTAAAAATGCTATTATTGATAGCTCTGCAAACTGCAGATGCTGTCTCTTTCATCTCTCATAATTTATTTTAAATAAGGTGGTGATATTTTTTTTACACAGAAGTTCACATAGAATAAAGATAGCAATACATGTAACTAAAACAAGCGTCATTAAATATGTGAATCAAATTTACAAAAGCAATATTTTAAATTCAAAATCCTGTTGCATTTCTTCATTAGCTTTATTTTGAACTTTATTAGCAATATTACCCTTGCAAAACAGTGCTGCATAGTTCTTTTATCTCTGTGTTTTCAGGACCTTTGTCTCTTTCTGTTGTTTTTCTTCCCAGAGTCCATTGTTTGTAATATTACATACTCATCCTGAATTGTATCCCCTATGTGGGATTCCATGCTTTTTTTTTTTTCAGATCGGTAGTCATTCTGTGATGATAATCCTGCGAACACATATCTTTACTAAACAGAACTACTCACAAATGCAACAGCCCTCTTTGTGTGGAATTGTGAGGAAATGACACCTTGTAGTACATTCTGACATTTACTCTCCAAATTATTTGAAAAAATCTTAATATCCATCATGTAACTTCATGTTGCCACATGTACCAGTATTTTTGCTGACTGGTCAGTCTTTATACAGATAAAAGTCTTCCTTTTGTTTACCATTGTAAGGATAACATTGTCAGATCAATACTCTTTCACTTTTTAGCTAATAGTTTCTAAATAAAACATGACTTTTTTTTTTCTTGTTATCATAGAAACAAAATTTCATGCTTATGTTCACCCATATGCTTGAAAGAACTGAAAATTTTAAACATCAGTAAGAACAATATTTCATCCCTTGCTGAGAATGCCCTTGTGGGCTGTACAAAACTGGAGCAGTTCAACGCCAGGATGAATGCTCTTGGTAAGTATCTCTGAAAATAGGATCCACCTTCTAGAAACCATTCCAAGTCACAAAAGTACTCAGCCACCAGTATTTGGAGTCTTGGGAGAACAGAAAAGAACACCATGTATGCTTGTCCTTGTTTATACAGCTCCCTAAGCATCAGCTTTTGATCACTGTTGGAAGGAGTATACTTTCAATGGGGCTTGATGGGCATTTGATCTGACTCAGCGTAACTCGTCTTGTTTTTACCTTTGTAGTGGATGCTATAAAAATGATTGCGTGTACTTGAGATCGTACATACTGTTGGGGAAGTTAGAGGAAATAATTCAAAGTTAGCATGCAAATCTAGTACTAATATAGGTTTAATACTGTACTGAAATACATATCATACAATCATCCTGGCTTGTATTGGAAATAGTGTGGCCAGGAGGAATAGGGAAGTGGTTGTCCCCCTGTACTTGGCACTGGTGAGGCCACACCTTGAATACTGTGTCCAGTTTTGGGCCCCTCACTATGAGAAAGACATCGAGGTCCTGGAGCATGTCCAAAGAAGGGCAACGAAGCTGGTGAGGGGTCTGGAGAACAAGTCTTATGAGGAGCAGTTGAGGGAACTGGGATTGTTTAGCCTGGAGAAAAGGAGGCTGAGGGAAGACCTTATCGCTCTCTGCAGCTACCTGAAAGGAGGTTGTAGCAAGGTGGGTGTCGGTCTCTTTTCCCAAGAAACAAGTTAGAGGATGAGAGGAAATGGCCTCAAGTTGTGCCAGGGGAGGTTTAGATTGGCTATTAGGAAAAACTTCTTCACCAATAGGGTTATGAAGCATTGGAACAGACTCCCCAGGGAAGTGGTTGTGTCACTATCCCTGGAGGTATTTAAAAGACGGGTAGATGTAGCGCATGGGGACATGGTTTAGTGGTGGACTTGGCAGTGTTAGGTTTACAGTTGGACTTGATGATCTGAAAGGTCTTTTCCAAGCTAAATAATTCTATGATTCTAAGTATTATCACACCATATCCAACGTTGTCTTCTGAATAAGATAGGATGTTTGATTCACTTGCCTGAACGCAGGTGTCAATTGAGATGCCCTGAAGTATCCCACTTGGCTTCCAGCTTCTGGTTCAGAAGTAACAGGTCTTCTGTAGCTCCTGTGTTGTATTTCCAAGCCATGTGCAGATAGCTCAGGTACCACAGGGCGGATCACCTTCACTAGAACCCAGTGTTTAAGCAATTTAATTGAGTTCAGAGTGTGTTACAGCGATTTAGCATATTTTATGCAAAGGTGTCAAAATTAATTTACCTATGAAAAATAAAATTACATAAATGAGGTTTTAATGATACTGCAGGAGTTGCTAAGTTATTGTCAGAATTTATTTCGGTCTTCAAGACAAAGTTTTTTGACATTTTGACATAAGGCATTTTGAATTATTGTCACAGTATTTTAGAAGGTAGCTCTTACACCTGCATTAAGCACAGCTGAGCCATTAGAGTCATTTTTATATGCAAAAGACCCATCACTCACTGAGTGAATTATGGGAATGTTATATATACTGGCAATACAGCAAAGTGTAAGTAAGATTATTCCAGGGTTTAATGCCAATATGAGATGAAGTATAATACCATGCAAGGTGATAAAAGCCAATACATTAACTCAGTTCTAAGCTTCTTTCATTTGGGGAGTTTAGTTTTAAATAAGCTTTAGAAAAAAAAATCAGATTCTGCCTTTGGTAGCTTGTACAAAGTCCTGTGTATAGCAGATGATAGACCAACCTTTTAGTCTGTCTTTGATTTTTAGAAAACTCCAGTCTTAAAAATAGTTTAAATAGTTCTGAAAAGTAATAGGATTAACCTCTTTTTCTACTCTAGAAATAATACCTGACTTGTCGTCCAGCATAACAAGCTTAAAATTATCCCAAAATCGTTTTATTAATGTTCCAGAAGCAATTCTTCTTCTACCACAGTAAGTTATTATTTTATTTACTGAAGTTAATGTCAAGTTCTTGATGAAGAAAACCTGATGGCGAGGCCTTTGTTAAGCAGAAAATTCTGCATGTTTTACTGATTTTCAGGAAATCTCTCTTGGTTAAATCCAAAACTTAGTAGCTTTTAATTGAAGACAAATTAGTCACATTTTCTTCATTATTTTGAGAAATTCTGTTCCTCAGATTCAAATCATTGTTATTGAAAATATACTGCTTTGCTGCTGAAGCTGACAATTCTTGCTGAGAAGACCAGAATTAATTTATTATCTTCTTGAAACCAGCAATAAAAAGATACTGGCAATTCTTCCTTTTCAAGAAGTTCTGCAGACTTTTGCCCAAGGCTACTGAGATCAGTTTTTCACTTCCCAAATATCACAAGATATCTATTCTCAAAGAACGACACTTCCTCTAGATGGAATTGTGATAAAGATGCATGTGATATTTATTTTGCTATACCTTCAAGGCATTACTCATGTGAAAATCAGACTTCTGCTTTTTTTTTTTTTTTTTAATAGAAGTTACTGACCTTAACGGGTCACTAGAATCAGATTGTGGAAGGAGTGCTTGAAAAGGATGATCAGATCAGTTACCTGATAGATGTGGGTAGATACGAGTGCTGATGGCACCGTGGGGAGGGCAGATGCACAGATTTGTGAACTTACATTAATCAAATTTGCATAGAGCATGTCATTATTAGCATGCTATTACACTGTTTCAGCATGCAAACGTTTATATTTACAGCAACATATTTAACGGATGTGTTGAAAAAGGCGCACCTTTCAGCTTCTACATCTTCTAGCCCAGACAAGTCAATAAGGAGTTGCATGGAATTTTTTGCGTGCCTCATGTTCCACAGTAACATAAACAGCATATTTGTCCAACAGATGACATACAGAAATTAAATGTTCTTTTTTTATGTAGTTCTTAAATACCTGTGTAGTTGAACTATATAACTTAAGCAGATACATGTATTTACAAACATGTATTGATAGAAACATTCTGATAGAGTGAGATATCCATACCATGTGATGTTAATCTCCTAAGTTAGGAGCAGGAAAGAGAGCAGTTCACATAACCTAGTTTATAAGTGAAATCTGGGGTTCTAGAAAATTGATAATACCAGGAAGTTCCCCATTGTGGTTTTTTTTTAATTTGAAATTTATAAAAAAGCACATGAAAATACATATTAGTATTACGTTAGATTGCAATTAACTTTTTTAACACATTTATTCTAGTAAGTTAGACATTGCACGTAACAGTGTACTCCATGGTCCAGTACTCACCAGGAACTGGAATCCTGAGCTAAACTCTATTCTCTGTTACCTGGATATAAGTGTATATTAACTATACGTTTTACAGTTTAATTACTGAATATTTGCACTACAGGAGTGTGAACCATATTTATCTGTGTCTTCTACTCATCTGAACAGAGCTACGCATGTCTGCAAATCATGGAAAGGAGGAAGGAGACTATTATCACAATACGTACACTTATTTAAAGTCACTCTCTCATTTACTATCTGAAACATTTACACAAAGTACAATGTGGATGTTTATTTTCATGACCAGGCTATTTGATTCACAGACAAATGCACTGAAAGAATGTTATACTGAATCAATCATATGTATTTTCTTATAATTTTTTCTGAGGTAATGAAGACCTGCTTATAAAATCTTAATTACTTTTGCTCGTAGTAGTAATTCTCTATCTTCTTTTTTCTGCATTCCTGTCAGAAAACTGTCTGTTCTGATATCTAATCCATTTGTTTACTTATTAAAAATTAATACAGTTCTAGTTAATCTCAGTTTTATTTTTTTCATTGGCTAATTTTTCTCCTTTTTATTTTCACGGGTTTAGTTTGCGATCAGTAGATTTAAGCCAAAACAAGATCATAAGCCTGCCTGGACCAATGCACTGGAAATCATTAAACCTAAGGGAGCTGTTATTTAATCATAATCAAATAGATGTCTTGGACTTGAGTGAAAAGGCATGTGCGTGGTCTAGGCTAGAAAAGCTACACCTGTCCCACAACAAGTTAAAGGAGGTAAAGTGTAACATTCTACCTAAAGAAAATGAAATTACTTTTCAGTTGAATGCAATTTTTCGATTTCATTTGATTTTCATGTCACCTCTTATATCATTGTAAATTCTATTAGTAAAATGCAATGTAAGTGTAAATAGTATTTCCTGTGAATGAAAATCACCATATTCTATTAAGCTTTTCTGTCTGGCATCTTGTGTCATATAATCAGTTTGTGTAATTAATTCATTGGGGTCCTTTGTCTATTAGTGTTGGATATTAAGCCTGTTCATTAAAAAAAGTTAAACTACAGCAGTAAAAATAATACCTAGTTTTTTTAAAATATTTAATGTATTCATGCTAATACTTTTTTTTTCTTTTTTTTTTTTTAATGTTCCATTAAATGTTCTTTTATTTAGATTCCTCCTCAGATTGGCTTCCTAGAGAACTTGACTTCTCTGGATGTTAGTCATAATCCCGATTTGAGATTCTTTCCAGACGAAATGGGAAGACTGTCCAAAATCTGGGATCTTCCTTTGGAAGGCCTCCATCTTAATTTAGACTTCAAACATGTGGGATGCAAAGCCAGAGACATTATCAGGTTTGTTGCCCTATTGTTCTTGAATATTCTTGTTTTGCTTTCTTGGGATATGCAGTAAGCATTAAGAAAATAACATATCCTTTTGAAAAGACATGCTGGTTTGTCCTGTGAAATTCCAGCATCATATCATATATCGTATGTCATATCATTACATGTCAATACACACATATAAAACAGATTTTAGTGATTTAGACTACAATAGTATTACTTCTTGAATTTGGTGCTTCTATAAACCGTGGAATAAATGGTGCTTACCAATTATTTCTAATATGTTTCTTGTGTTCCCAAGTGCATTGCACAGAGCACATTTTTGGGTAATTACAAAACAAAAAAAAAGGACAAATTCTGAGTTAAGCTTTAACTTTCAAATCATAAATTTGCATAGACTGTTAAAATCCCAGTAATATCAAACAAATATTGAAAATTTTAAGAAAATTGTATGGTTTTAGATTTTTCCTTGGTCTTGAGTTCTGTTGGTATTTTTCTTTATTATACACTTCTGTGAGTTCTGCAAACTTTTTTATGCCAGATTTCTTCAACAACGACTCAAGAAGGCTGTACCTTATAACAGAATGAAGCTCATGATTGTTGGAAACACTGGCAGTGGGAAAACTACCCTGCTACAACAACTAATGAAATGCAAACGAACAGAATTGAGCTCTCCAAAAGCTACAGTAGGCATTGATGTGAAAGATTGGATCATTCAAGGGAAAGGCAAAATGAAGAAAGAGCTTATATTAAATGTGTGGGATTTTGGAGGTATTTCAAGAGTTTATTGTGCTTTATTATTGTCTTCTCTAACATAATACATCACTTAGAGTCAGCCTGTGAAATTTCTACATTGTGGCCAGCAGAATCACGCAAACTTACCTTAAAAGTTAAGTGACCACTTATAAATTAGTGAATTCTGCAAATTGGCAGCTAATCCCTCAAATTTAATATAAAGCCTCAGGAATTTCTCATCACCAAACGTGGTCTGACCACTCTTTTCAATCATAGCAGTGTAGAACTGTCATTTTAGAACAGTAAAAAATGGCTTGTAATCACCAGAAGAATCGTCTTCCACTCAACTCTGTTTCTCCCTTTTATAGTCTGGGTCTCTCAAGGCTCTACAGTATCACTGTTTCATAAGGTCACAGAAAACAAAGCTCTTAGGAGGAGTCTTTGAACTATGGGCTTTTGGAAGACTTTCTAAGTTTGGGGAACTCCAGAAGCACTTCTAAAATTCAGGGGTATTTTAGGCTATAGAAAATTCTTTTTAAACATTGGTCCATGATCATGTAAATACAGTCTGTATCACAACGGATAGGCACAGAATAGCAGCATTCAAGCTGAATGTCCTGCTTCAATTGTGCTTAATCACATGAATTTAGGAGTCTTATTTTAGAGCTGCTGAAAGAATAGGAGAAAGGGAGGGAAGAAGGAAGGAAGGAGTGAGGGAGAAATTCAGTATTGTAGTTCTTAAAGAATCATGACCTTTCAAGCTGTCATTGTAGCAACCATGTTTATCCAGTTGTTAAATCTTACACTTCTTGATTTACATAGTTCAACGTTACACTTCAGTGAATGATCTACCATAGAGTACCTGCCTAAAATTCATAGTTATTACCCATTTCCTGTCAATTTAGATAATTTTCTGTAAGCATTCATTTCATTTGTGGATTAGTGATCTGAGAATAAGTGTTCTCCTGCTTTTTTGTGATCTGAAGATGTTCAATGAGGGAAGTACTAAACAGTGGAAATTTTTTAACATTAGGACAAGAAGAGTTCTACAGTACCCATCCTCATTTTATGACCCAAAGAGCTTTATATCTTGCTGTTTATGATCTCAGCAAAGGACAAGCAGAAGTGGATGCTATGAAGCCATGGCTTTTTAACATCAAGGTAAGCCACAGATATGTACAGAATGGAATTCCTCTTTCCAGAGAGCTTTTGGTGAACAGCAAATTAACTACACGTATTTTTAGAGGGGGAGGAGAAAAGAAGCTCTTCAGCAAATAAAAATAGTAAGACAAAACAAGAGCTGAAATACGTCAGATATTGGATATGAAAATATTTGTAGACATACAAAGACATACATGCCATTGTAGATTCTGGGGAGATCAGAATTTGACTAATTTAAAACTGACTAGATGCTGGTTTGAAACCATGCTGTTAAGCGTATGCTTAGCCTCCTGTTGTTAATAGAGATGATTCCAGGACTATGATAAGGAAATTGGTCTGAGAATCCGCCTATATATTTTTCTTTTGCTCTAAGTATTTTATTTTCCTTTAATGGAATCACCCCATGGTGAGCATTACTTGTCCTTTCCTTTTGTATGATGGTTAGCCATGGCTGGGCAATGCAATTACATAAAGATTTTGTATACCGATCCTGTTTGTTAAACTTGTCTTTTCCTCTTCACCTTGAGCAGTGATACGGGACAGAGGGTTACAGTCAGTTTAGTGTTGGTGAAGACCATTTCTGATGTGTTCTCCTTTGCTATGCAGTACTAGCAGGTGTTTCATCGCTGCACTGTTCTGATGGGAACGAGCACAGTACCCTTTACTTTTTAAGGAAAAATAAAGTTATCCCTCTATTTTACTGACAATGTTATTAATCTGCAAAGCTTGAAATCCAGATCTACACTGCTTCCTTTTAGAAAAAGCTGATTTTTTGGTATTTCTATTTTGAAATTGACTGCTCTCTGTATGTTAAAAAATATGTTTCATATAGGCTGATGCACTTTTATTGCCTTATCCAGTGAAGGCTATTATACGGGATTGCTGTTTGAACTTATTCTGAATAAAGCCATCAAATAGTATTTCAGATTTCAAACTTACTTAAAGAGGTATATTTAAAGAGGAAGAAAGAATTGCTTTTTTCATTGTAATGATTGTTTTGACTAAATTGCGCACTTTTATAAAGGTGGATGTAAAACAGTAACATCAACATTCACTACTGAGTTAATCAGCGGTGTGGATCTTACTAACAGGCTCGAGCTTCAACATCCCCCGTCATTCTTGTCGGCACTCATTTAGATGTTTCTGATGAAATGCAACGTAAGGCCTGCATGACTAAAATTACTAGAGAGCTGTTGAATAAACGAGGTTTCCCAGCAATCCAAGATTATCACTTTGTGAATGCTACGGAAGAATCCGATTCCATTATCAGACTTCGGAAAATCATAATAAAGGAGAGTCTTCACTTCAAGGTAAGCTACATACTATTTGTAATATTGAAAACATCCTAGTTTTACTTAAGTAAATACATTTTTAAACATTAATTAAAGACATAATTAAATACATTTAAATACATTTTTAGTGTGATAGCAAACTCATAAGATCTTACACGTAGCAAAATAATGAAGGAAAATTGCCAGTTTTGTTTTCATTTCATTTTCTACCAAAAAAATCAACTTAGTAAAAATGTCAGCTAAGTTTTGTACCAGTTACATTTTCACAAAGTACTAATGACATTTTTGACACGCAAAAATGCTACATTGCGTTGATGTTTAACTTCTTTGAGAGGAAGGTTACAAACTAAGAATTGGAGATTGTGGGAAAATTGTTTCCCTTTTTACTCAAAAAAAATTACTAGTTCAGCCCCCATGAAGAATGAAAAACCTGTTTTTCAGGTGCAGACTAATACCAAAGGTCAAAGGATGTCTCCAGGAAGGAACTCATGCTCAGGAAACAGGGGCAAAGCACCCGACTGTGTTTCCCTTCAGTGTCACTAACCTGGCCAAACTTATTTCTTCCTCTCCTCTTCTCCACTGACTATCAGCAGTGGAGACGTTTAATTGACCTACTGCCCTTTTCACCCCAGTTTATCTAACGACATGTCTAGAGATATTACAGATTATAAGAGTTATCTTTTTTTTTATTCATTTGCCTATTGTCTTGTGTTAACCTGAGATGTATGACATCATCTGTTCGTACATTGGATATTTTCCTTTTACTTCAAATCAAAGCTTCTCTTTGAACTTCTTAGAAGACATAATTTTTTAATTTTTATGTACATGTAATAAGGAAGTATTTTCTTCTTTGAGTATTCATTTATAGAAAGACATTCGTATTGTAATTCTGAAAGAAGAATTAGTCACATCTAATCACACCTTTCAGAAGCAATGTTAGTCAATAAATGAGTATTCTTGTTCCTTCTGGCTGCTAGTATTGAGTGGACATAACCACATTACATCTTAGTTTTATTGTCTGCATTTCACATGAATAAATAATACATATAAGATTATTATTCTTAATTATACAGATCAGAGATCAACCAGTGGTTGGTCAGCTAATTCCTGACAGCTACCTGGAACTGGAGAAAAGAATTTTAATGGAACGTAAAAATGTCCCAGTTGAATTTCCTGTGATTGATCAGAAACGCTTACTGGAACTGGTACAAGAAAGCCAGTTACAATTGGATGAAAATGAACTCCCTCACGCGATTCACTTTCTAAATGAATCAGGTAGAATATTCTCTTCAATGTATGTTTGTTAGCACTTTGTTGCAAATCTGCAGCAGACAGACCTGTACACATTTTTAAATCTCGCACAGGGTTGCCACAAAGTGTTGAGCTGAAATGCTTAAGCTTGGGTAACAGTTTTATAATCCAGGTTGTTATGTCATAAAGGAATTCCATGATATAAAGGATCATTACTGTAACAATTTATATATCTTACCCCTCCTTGAAAACATCATACCTGATGGTTAGACAGCAGTTTCTGAAGAAAGATGCAGTTGTAATAGCTTGAATAGAGTAGCAGTTAGGCAAATACATGTAACAGCTTATCTTAATGCTGTACAGACTTTGTAAGATTAAATAATAAACCACACCGAGCATAGCTGCTTGGCTAAAACCGAAGTCCGTTTACAAATCTAACAAAACATCTGAAAATAAAGGTAAAGCTGAAGAAACGATGATTGCATTCTACTCTCCTGAGATATTGACATAAATTCAGTAGCTGTATTTATTATTCAAATTGTTCATGTCAAGTCATGTAAGAAAAACAGCCCAGAGAGGGGTGTTTATTTTGCTTAATATGGAGCTTGAGAAATGCATGGCTAATTACAATATTCTTTGTGCAGGTGTACTCCTTCATTTTCAAGACCCAGCACTACAGCTAAGAGATCTGTATTTTGTAGATCCTAAGTGGCTATGTAAAATCATGGCACAGGTTAGACTCTGATTACTTTTTGTATCTATATTCATGGAACTTTTTCCCCTGTCTCAAACCATTGTAATTTATCAGTGGTTCTTCTTCACCATTGCTTAACTGTTTCATGATCTAGAATTTTCTCAGGGCCCAGATTGGTTTACCTGGCTCTTTCTGTTTCCTTTGCTTTCTAGACAACCGTCTGTCTCAGTGGTTCTCTGTTTTTATGCTGTAATGTCCAATATCATTTAAACTACACTGGACACAAAAATACATCTAGAATAGAAAAATGCCAGGGATGCAAGATAATCCTGCAATACATTGTGATAGGTTGAAGTGAAAGCTGGAATTTTGGATTAAAGTAGTAAGAATGGGGGAAGAAGGGTCATTGTATGCTTGGTCCTGACGGCAGAGGAGAGTGATACAGATTCACGTGTTGGGACGGGAGAGTAGCTTAAATGGAAACCATCGCTGATATATTGATCTAGAAACACTTTCAAAATTTTTATATGTACATATTCAGATTTCCTAACCTCTGAAACTTTACCTTTCATTCAGTGCAGGAAATGAGATGGCAAAAATGTAAGTTTGAGCCTTTAAAGCTGGTTGGATTGAGTTAGAAAAGACCTAGAAGATCATGTTGTCAGTACCAGTATGCTTGTGTGAAGTGCTGATATGAAAAATCACTGTACATAGGCTTCTTTCAGAGAACACTTTCACAAATTAACTCATGGAATAAATCTCCATATAATGTGGAGTAGTGAAAGCTACTGAAGAATGGTAGCACGCTAGTGGCTTGGAGAGGTTGAATACTTTCACTGCTGTCGTCTTGCTGGTTAGCATTATGGAAATGTTTGGTTTCGCTGTGAAATGTAGTCCATTTTTTCCCCCTAACCAATAGGCTATCAAATATTTCAGGGGAAAAAAGATTGTCAGGAAAATGCAATCTGATGATGACTGTACACCTGAAATTGTTTCACTTTTTTTGAAAGATTCTGACGGTGAAAGTGGAAGGGTTTTCTAAATATCCTAAGGGAATTGTTAAGCGTTCAGATGTGGAAAAATTCCTTTTAAAGAAGAGCAAGTTTCCTAAGATCTACATGTCACAATACTTCAAGCTTCTGGAAAAGTTTCAGATTGCGTTGCCATTAGGAGAGGATCAGCTACTAATCCCAAGCAGGTAAGCAAAGAACTAAACCCACACATGAGAGCCATAGGGATCAATTGAAATTAAAAGCTCCCATCAGGCTAACTAGTTTAACTGACCATCACAGCTGTTCCGTATATGAAAACATGATACATACTTAGTACACTACATTTTAGTGAACAGTTTCACGGGCATGTTAAGCCAATCTTGTAGCAAATAAAGCTTACATCCTGTTAGCGTGGTGGATAAATGGAATCTATAAATGTTAAAAGGCTTTATGAGGATAATATTTCTTTTATAGTTATGATGCTTTGAGACTGCAGCAGAAAGATTATAATTTAGCTTTACATCATGGTATGCCAGCATTGCGGATATTTATTGCGTTATAAAAGATAACCATGAATTTCTGTAGCCTGTTTGCTTGGAGTGAGAATCACAGTCAAGTTACTCAGAGGCAGTATCTCCTCCAAACAGTCTAGTTATTAAATGTGGTGACAAAAAAGTGTTATGTATTTGAATGCAGTCTTTTTGCTTCATTTGAAGCAGGTGACACAGTTTCTCTGCCTCAGTTACAGATTTCCCTCATGTGTTTAATAATGCTTATTTTGCTTAATGGAGAGAGTGCTGCATGGTTGCATTGGTTGGAGTTTCTACATTCTTCAGAGTCCTGGGATAGATTTGCTCTGAATGGCTTACCTGGCTTATGTGTGTTTCAGGTTTTTATAACATTTACATTTGATATCTAATGATTGTTAGTGAGGTTCTATTGGGTTTAAATTACAGCAGAACTTCACTTTATTACAAACAAGCAGAATCGGAATATACACTATCTGTCTGCTCCCTGATCATTTCAATCATTCATTCATTAATAAATAATGCATTTTACATAATAAATAATGTATGTCATCAATCAGTTTGGATAAAGTACATCATTAAATACTGTCTAATATTTTTATTCTTTCAGTTTGTCTGATCACAGACCTGTTATAGAGCTTCCCCACTGTGAAAATTCAGAAATTATTATCAGGCTTTATGAGATGCCGTACTTTCCGATGGGATTTTGGTCCAGGCTGATCAACAGGTTGCTTGAAATATCACCTTACATGCTGTCAGGAAGAGGTACAAATCTTTATCTTCAAAAGCAAGAGTGAGCATGTTTGCTTTGAATGCCAACATCTGCATTTTAAAGCTCTAATCCCTAATATTGTTTTGCTTTAGCTCATTTCTGGCCAGTTCAGAAATGTGAAAAAAGAACAGTGGACATTTTTGTAACTTAGAAATATCCAGATAGTGCCTGATCTGTACAGTGTTGTGTAAAAGAAATTAAAGGTTGTATGCAGCCTATTTCTCTTTTTCACATGCTAGAGATAGAGGAAATCCTTAAATTTATGCAATATTGCCATTCTCTTCTACAAGGAATACAGGAAAAAGGATATGCCTTCCACACAGAAAACCAAACTGCTTTTCTTCAGATTCATTCCTTTATGAAAGTCTAAAACCTTTGCTTTTATCAGAAGGCAGCGGGGGGAGGGGGAGCATCTTTAATTTTTTCCCAATAACTCTATGCTTTGACATGAGGTCTATCTGCTGAACTTTGCAATTTCATTCATCTTTGTTTTTTTAATGTGTGATTTATGAATACCGGTGACAAGTAAAGTATGAAAAATATGCATTGCTAGACATACAAATGTCATTTATAACTGCCTGGTCTCCTGGCATTTGATTTCCTCCTGAGCACAGGCTTCCATATTCTTAATATTTCACGTATGTGTGATAGAGGGAAAATTTAAATCACTGACTTTTTTTCATATGTTGCCTAGGATATTCTGTATTTGAACCTGAATGTACCTAAGCATTTCTGTAATCCATGCATGCATCACCTGCTGCATGACTTACTGTCTTACCATTAAATATTTAGTTTGTCTTATAGAACTGAACATTAGTTGACGTGCATTCAGCTTTTGTGGAGCTATTCCGTCTGCAAAGTTTTAGCCTTTATTTTATTTTTTATTTGGGTAGGCATAAACCTACAATCATAATTAAATATTTGAAGTACCATAAATTATTCTTCATATTTTAAAATACGACATTCATATTGGAGATCAGATTTTTAATCTTTTTTTGTATTTTCTAGAGCGAGCTCTTCGTCCTAATAGAATGTATTGGAGACAAGGCATCTACTTGAATTGGTCTCCTGAAGCTTATTGTCTAGTGGAATCAGCAGTATTTGACAACAACCCAGACAGTTTTTTGAAAATTACGGCACCTTCTTGCAGAAAAGGTTAATTATTCCTGAGCCTGATTTTTGCTCCAGTTTGATTGCAGCTTGGCATTTTGGTTTGTTGTGCTCTTGCCTTTGGAATGTAGAGTTTAGCTTTGTAATTACAAGTATGGCAGGTTGAGGCTGTAATTTCCCTCTTCTGATTTCTTAAAGGGTGCATCCTTTTGGGGCAAGTTGTGGATCACATAGATTCTCTTATGGAAGAATGGTTTCCAGGTTTGCTGGATATAGATGTATGCGGTGAAGGGGAAACACTGTTGAAGAAATGGGCTCTGTACAGCTTTCAGGATGGTGAAGAACACCAAAAAATACTACTCGATGACTTACTTAAAAAAGCTGAAGAAGGTATATATTTATGCCATTTGAGGTTGTTCAAGGTATACCTGCATGTAGATAAACATTAAACGACATCTCCTTTATAACATTTGTGTACTTCATGTTATTTAAAAATGTTTCATTTCTGTAAGAAATAATTACAGTATGAGTCAAAAGCAACTTGTTATTTTTTCTTACGTAAGAGCTGTTAGTGTAAGTATAGAATATGGGGCAGATTGCAGCTATTCTTTATAGTCATGTATCAGTGGCAATAATGAAAAGAATTGTTTTGTCATAGTAGCGATAATGTAACTTCATTCATGGAACTGAAACCAGCACATAGTAAAACTGATACTAAATCTTTTGATTGGACCACATAGAACAGTAATTTAAAGGGCAATATTCATGATAACATTCTACATACTAAGAGAATTCTTTCTTTTTATAGACAGAAAAATAATCTCTTGGTTAGTTTGGTGTTGTTACATAGCAACGTTTGCTATCACATTTGATTGGTACATATACAGAACCTTGAAAATACTTAAACATGTAAGATACATTAATTTGAATGGCAAACTTAATTAGCGTTCTGTTCCATATGTGTGTGTATGTATGTTTAGGTCTGTGCGTGCTTATGTATATGTATAAACATAAACACACACACGTATGAATTGAATGTTAGGTACATTGATCATATAGACTCACAGAGATCCATGTACCTTTCAGTGCCTTTTGAATGATGACTATCCTTTTTTTCTTTTTTTTTTTTTTCAAATTTCTCATTTATTTTTCCTAGGTGACCTTTTGGTAAATCCAGATCAACCAAGACATACCATTCCAATAGCTCAGATTGCTCCTGATCTGATACTGGCTGATTTGCCTAGAAATATTATGTTGAACAATGATGAGCTGGAATTTGATGAAGCTCCTGAATTTCTCTTGGGTAAGCATTATTTGTTAGGATTTTTTTACAGAGCTTGTGTAAACAAATATGTTGAAGTCAGTTGTGCAACATACGGAAAAAATTTTAGAGATTTCTGTTCTGTGGAAATGTATTTTTTAAGGTATTCTGAATTTCAGGTTATTGAGTTTTGATTTTCCATTAATTTGTGTGCTAGGACACTGGTTTTTATATGTTTATGTTACTGATCATGAAGCTTAACACAGTAGATGATCCACATGTTAAAATTGGACCCTTTCAGCTATTTTTTTGAGAAATAGTTGATATCCCCTTGTTTTTAATATTCTATTCAATTTTATCTTTGAAAAGGTGATGGTGGGTTTGGATCTGTGTACCGTGCATCCTATGGCGGAGAAGAGGTTGCTGTAAAGATTTTCAATAAACATACTTCCCTCAGGCTCCTAAGACAAGTAAGAAATACTGCTTTTTTTTTTCTGTAGTTCTGCTCTTGGAATACCAACCCTAGTGAAGACATTAAAAAGCTTAAGTAAAGTGCAAGACTTCACTCCAAGACATTTCTGAGTTTTCTTCAGAGCTACAGAGGTTATGCTATTTCCAGTATTTCATCTGATTTTACGATTTACAGGAGCTTGCAGTGCTTTGTCACCTCCATCACCCCAGTTTAGTGTCTCTGCTGGCTGCTGCAATCCGTCCCCGGATGTTGGTGATGGAATTAGCCCTTAAAGGATCTCTCGATCGTTTGCTTCAACAAGACAATGCAAGTTTAACTAGAACACTTCAGCACAGGATAGCTCTACACGTAGCTGATGGCTTAAGGTAAATGTGACTTCTGTGTTGCTGCAAAAGCAGGATACAGCTGCAAGTAGAATATACTGCAAATGAAAAGCTTATCTTTCCTTTTATCTCAAGTAGAGTATTCCCTGGGTCAGACAAATGCTTGTATTTTTATGATTGATTATCTGATACATAACACAAACTTTTGTTACCTGTTTTTTTTCTGCTAACAAGCGTTGCTCATATAAGTAGAGAAATAGAGAAATCGATGGAATTTCGATGTGGCTGTCGATTTCTTATTAAAATGTCAAAGAAATTAGTTTAGTGCATTTTTAAAGTTCAGAAAGTCCATGAATGTGCTCAGGAGCTGTTGAAGTGTGACCGTAAAACCACAAAACCTGCAAAGGAGCTCAGGGACCAGTGAAGCTTAAACTTCTAAGATTCACTTTTCAAACTGCCAGTGACTCTTCAGATACAACTTGGTACTAAAATACTGCAATGTTTATGTGCCAGTAAATAGTATTTCAGAACAATTCTAAAGTCAGTACCCAGTAAGGTGGTGTCATGTTGGTATTGTAATGTTTGACATTTTTTAACACAATATTTAACATTTGAAAGTAAAATTTACTGTTGCGGGAATAATGCATTCAGTGTGTGTGTATGGATGCATCCCTGAATTAGGAATGCTTTCAGTACACACTTTTTTGATTAACAGGTACCTGCATTCAGCAATGATCATCTACCGTGATTTAAAGCCTCACAACGTGTTACTCTTTACCCTGTATCCCAATTCAGCTGTTATTGCAAAAATAGCTGACTATGGCATTGCCCAGTATTGTTGCCGAATGGGAATAAAAACCTCTGAAGGCACACCAGGTATGGAAAAATGCTTTGTTTTACAGTGCATTATGTCAAAAAATAGCTAGAAGTAACTCAAATCTATACTCCAGTCAAAATCATGAAATATAGTCCTAATCCTATTACAAGTTATGATGCCAGATTTATACCTCTTGGCCTTTCTGCCTGTTCATGTTTTAACCCCTTTTAGAAGAATCAAGGAGCATACTCTTTAGAATCAATAAGTTCTCTTTAAAAAGAGAACAAATTAAATTGCAAGCATTAATTATGATTTTTTCTGTCTTGTTTTAGTATGGTTATCGTGATACTGAAATTATACTGCTAAAATTATTTGTTGTTTTAATTTTCATTAAGGCATAGGTAGGTCTTAATTTTTTTTTAAAGGCAATAAATGCCTGCACTGTTCCCTGACTTTAGAGAGAACATATTACTATCTATTTTAAAGCACGGAACAATTTAACAACTTTGAAAATTGTCTTTATGTCTTGGAAACTTTGTCTGAGGGTGTGACTTCAAGTGTTAAATGTTAGGCCTTCAGTGAGGACTGCAGACTTGCCTTTCGTTTTCAATATTCATTGCTAAATGAATTATTTTATGTGTAATGGTGCAGGAGCTCTGTAACTAATGTACTGTCCCCTTCCTTTATACTGATTGCTGATATTTTTGGAGGTTTGCCACATGCAAACTATTGCCAGCCCAGAAATAGTGTGCCATTTTGGTGTACTTCCTGTGACATTTTCATCAATAAGTGTTTGCTCTTAAAAGGATAAAGAAGGCATCAGCTTGGTATGAATCACAACTATTAATAAATGATTTATTTGCAGGATTTCGAGCACCGGAGGTTGCCAGAGGAAATGTTATTTACAATCAGCAAGCTGATGTTTATTCATTTGGCTTGCTGCTTTATGACATTTTAACCGGAGGAGGTAGAATAATGGAAGGCTTGAAGTTTCCAAATGAATTTGATGAATTAGCAATACAAGGAAAGTTGCCAGGTATGCCGTGTTTCTTAAAGTTTTAACATGAAAGTGTGTCATTTGTCCTGCCTCCTCTGAAAATAACACCTCTCAAGTTTTATGTTGTATCTGGCAGTGATCTGAGGAGGAGACTAAATAATAGAAATTTTTAGAAGCTTCTCCTAATTTCACATGGACTGGAAATAGTGAGAAATAGGCATCTATTCAACATCACATTGGTTATAATTTCATTGCAATTTCAAAGCAACTGTCTGGTTCACTTTTTAAAGAAACAGAGGTTTTGTATACTTGGGACTTTATCCAGACCTAGGGAAAAAGGATGTTGCTGAAGGTACCTTCTAATGCCATGTCTGGACTTGACCCTTACATATTACTGTGATATCATGCACTAAGATAAACACAATTTCCCTTGTGTTCTTTGATCATGATACATTACGGTAAAAAATCCATTATAGAGAAGCTACATATCTTAAAATCTTTTTTAAAAAAAACAAAACAAACTCAAAATCATCTTTTTTTTTTTTTATTTTAAAAAAAAAGTGCCACTCCCTTGAAAGAGCAGCCACCCCTAAAGGTTTTAAATAGGGAATTCCCTTTTAACTTGTCAAGAGTGTGAAGTCCCTGCCCAGCTATGTAAAGTTCTTCATATTCAATTTGCATTACAATATGTAGTTGTTGGCTGCTGTAAGGAAGATTAAACAGGTTCTCAGGCTGGACATGGTGTAGTCTTCTTGACAGTGTAACTCAGTATTTGGCAATTTCTGTGTAAAGAGCTGTTGAAGTTTTATCGTACTACAAGCTTAATGCGTGGCATTCTTATTTATTGCCCTGCAATATTGGATATACTCATGAAACATTCTTTAAGACTGAAAAGTCACTCCATCTAGGAAAGGGCAGCAACTGTACCACTTAATCTGGCATGGCTTGTCCATTAGGAGAGACAGAGAGTTCATACATCCTCTACTCATTAAAGAGAATAGTCCAATTCATAGCTCAGACAGTTTAAAACCCCTCCCTAAAGAGGCCGTCCCAAGAACTGAAGACTAAGAATCTCTTGAGTGCAGCTGTCTATCTGGCTGTTTCCTGTATTATAAGCCCTATGAAATAATCAGAAGTATTAGTTTCTGGAGGTAGTACAGTTCCATCTGTGCACATGCTCATCATTTATCTATTTCCACCAAAAAAGGGGCTGACTGAGGTCACAGTAAACAGTGCCTATCGTTTGCTGAACAGGATATGTTCATTTGCAAGTATTTATCATTAATGTTACCTCTGTCTGATGTAGGACTGGAATATCAGCTGTGGATTATGATGAACTAAAAGGAAATGCAATACAGGCGCCGTTATTCATGGGTGATTTGTTCTTAGAGAGGTCAGCGCCTGTAGTCGTAAGATACATATTCAAAGCACTGAGTGGAAATTTAAACTTCCCATATCTCATAAATGCTATATAGAGTTGTTTGTCTAAATTGCTATACATTTTATTGCAAGTTCATCTGTATTCCATATACTTCTGGCGAAACACAGAAGAGTTAAACGTGGAGAAAAATGTTCACAGGAATTGAAAAAACTGCAGACTGAAATGACGTGCCCTTTAATGGTCAGCATTAGTCAAAACACAACTCACACATATTTGTGATTCAGTCCCAGGTATAGGAACATTAAAAAAAAGTTAAGGCAAACCCCATTTGCTTTAACTGCTTTTAATGACAAGGGTTCTAGCTCTAGCATTTCGTGCTGTAGCATTTAATGGCAGATGAGCGATTCCAAGCTGTTCATGCTGACATTTTACCTAACAGTATGGTATTTCTTAGAGCAACTCTGTAAGAAATTAGATGAATTCTTAAAATAAGAAGAAAGTTATTCAGAACTCCCATTTCTGAACTAAAGAAGTTATCTAATTTTACATTTTAGATCCTGTCAAAGAATATGGGTGTGCCCCCTGGCCTAAAGTTGAAAATTTAATTAAAAAGTGTTTGAAGGAAAACCCTCAGGAACGGCCAACATCTTCCCAGGTATTACTTAGTGTATTTATTTGTATTTTTGAGATAGATGAAGCTGTTGTGCTTTCTGAAAAGGAATGGAACGTTTTAGTTAGTAAGAGGCACAGGTTTCTTCTTTTCTGGAACTGAAACAGCCATGCAATATTGCCTGCTCTTGCCATCCAGGATAAACTGTTCCATTCAAATCTACCAGCCATTTATTCTAGCCTGCTGTTTTTCCCTGTTTTGCTGTATAGTTATTGTAAAGAAACAGGATTTGGATTACTTCATGGTCTTTACCAGAGCTATGCAAAAAGGACTTTGCTATTTAGTACCAAAGTGGTTAGCCTACACTGTTCCATGCATGTGAGAGGAGGAACAGCACTGTGGATCCGAAACCTACTGGCTGTTACCACACATCGTGTTGCCCTTTGAAATGGGTGAAGTTTTCAAACATGCCCTAACCCCATTGACTTCCTGAAATTTTAACAGAGAAATGAGTGTCAATGTAAAGCTGCTCAGTGCACAAAGATTGCTCATTAATAGTGGTAATACAAATGAGCAGACCTGCTGAGATACTGTGTCCATATTCCATAAAACATTGTTATCCGTTGCTTGTTATGTATTTCTCACTGTACAAGCCATTGTTATTACCATCTGCATGCTGTGGCTTTCTTTGTAGGTTTATGAGATCTTGAATTCAGCAGAGCTTATCTGTTTGATGAGGTATGTTTCAATACCCAGCACGTCCACAGCAGAGTGCATGGTAGCTGCCAATCAAAGCTGCAAGAAGGCAGGAGTCTGGATAGGCAATGGGAATACAGAAAAAGCACAGCTTTCATTTGTTAACCTAAATACAGATGGACACACTTGTGAGGTATGTGGGAAAGTTGCCATTTAAGCTAATTTTTTGGCACCCAGATGTATTTCAGACAAAGTAATTGCATTTTAACAGCAGGATACTACTTTTGGAGAGCTAAGCTTTGAGAGAACAAAGATTTCTCATAAGTGAGTCATCATTGTACCCATGAAATGAAGCAGAAACGGCAGTCGCTTTTTCCTCTCTTCCTGCCATCCAGCCTGAACTTTCTCATAGTACAGTCTCTCCACTACTAGGTTCCTTTCTTCCACTCAGATGGAAGTGATTTCTAGCACGGAGGCTAGAACAAGGAGTAATAATTATACAGCCCTTTGTATCTCTACATCCCATAACAATCCAGCTAGTCTCTTAATGATTCCTGTCTTCCCATGGATGCTACCTCATTGTGTCACTTTGGGTGATACCCTCCATCTCTTTTCATTTGTTTTTTGTACCATTTGCCTGTGCCATCAGAAAAGGGAAAATGTTTTACCCAGGCTTGATGTGCTGTGATGAACATGTATGCCAGAACTGAGTGTGAGTCATCATCAAAGTTGTTTAACTGCCATCTGTTGACCATGATACACTTGAATTGGCAGCTTTGGTATAAATGATATGGCTTCTTTTTCTAAAACTAAAATGAGAAAAAGAAGTATTAGACCAGTAATTTTATTGTTAGCAATTATACTGAACTTATATTGCAGTGTGGTTCCATTTGCTTAGTTCTCTGATGGCTTTGAGACCTTCATTAGAACAGAGAGAGACAATATTTTTTTCAGCATTCAGCATAGAGATTTTCCTGTGTACTGCTTCAGGGGTCCTTCCCAGTGCTTTGGAGATAGATGGCACAGTTGAAGATGTATTCTGCTAAAAGAGAATTAGATTTCTTAATGGGGAGGTTAGGTCTTGGGTTTGTCCAGGGTCCAAGCAGATTTTTATTTTATTTTTCTTACCATCAATTTACTAGCATTTACTGTTACTGAAATCATAAACAGGTTGTTTTTCTCTTTTTTTCTGACTCAGGATATTGCGGATAGTAAAATTTTAAGTTTGACCTTAGTGACCCTTCCTACTGAGAAAGAAAACTGGATTGTAGCAGGAACCCAGTCTGGTTCTCTGTGGGCAGTTAACACAGAAGAAGAAACAAGAAGGCACCGTCTGCAGAAAATGTCAGATTCCATCACTTGTTTGTACTGTAATTCTCTTTCAAAGCAAAGGTATAAATGAATCAAATATTTTGGGTTACATTTTGAAAATATGACTAAACAGAGATGTTCAGAAAATGACATCTGTACACTCATGCAGTTTTGTTCAGATATCTGCTTATTTCGCTTACATTTTCACTTTAATTTTGCACCCAGTGTAACTACATTCCTGACCACAGGTAGTTGTATTAGCTTTTAGGTTTCAATGAAACTCTTGAAATACCAGAGGCTACTTATTTAATTTTTTCTTACCTGATTAAGGCATTTCTAGAATTCATTATTTTATTTTATTTCAGCAAACAGAAGAATTTCTTCTTGGTAGGCACAGCTGATGGCAGACTGGCAGTTTTTGAAGACAGAGCAGTAAAGGTAGACTTGTTCTTTGCTGTCTGTTCTACAAAATGATATCAGCTATATGTAAAGTAACTACCAACAGTAGCTTAATTTCATGCAGCTTATTTTTTAATTGCTTCTCTGAAACTAAAAATAAATTTCTACTGCAGTCTTAGAGGAACTGTACATGTTTTACAATATCTGTTTTAACCAATAGAGTTAAGACGGGAAAATTATTTCTCATTATAGGACTTTGAAAGGCCTGGCAAACTGACTAGCGAGTGACATTAATGGCTGTTATAAAGAATATTCTAACAGTATTCATCTCTTTTATTTATTGCTGTTATAGCTCCTTTTTCTTTTTGTTCACGCTGAATTTTCTTAGGAAAAAAGAAAAAAAAAAGACAATATTGTTTGGATTTTCTGTAGGTCGGAGTTCTGCTCACAGAACAGATAAAGAAATGCTGGGAGCTGCTTATACCAGCTGGTTCCTGAGGGTTATGCAGGGTTCCTGAGGGTTCCTGACCGTATGCAGCCTAGAGCAGTTATGGAGTTGCAATGTATTGCAGAACTCGAATGTGGTCCAGTGTGGGATGTCTCCACGGTGACTTTCCCTCCGGTTCTTGAACTGTGCCAGGGGTTGCAGAAAGTATCAGTCCCAGCTCTGTCCTGCTTCTGCTCACACAGGCAGTTTCTGTGAGACACCAGTTTCTAACATGGTGGAAAGGTACCATAATGGTTCAGAAAATCTGGCTGTGTAAATTGAATTCAGCAGACTGTGGGGCCTTGTTTTAACAGTTTCTGAGTGTCTGTGTACTCCTTATTTCTCATGGAGAGTATACTTTTTCTTGCAGTGTAAGGGTGCAACACCTTTGAAGATACTAACTATAGGAGATGTTAGCACACCGCTGATGTGCTTAAATGAATCCTCATACTTATCTGAAAAGAATATAATCTGGGGAGGCTGTGGAACAAAGATCATTGCCTTAACTAGTGATTTTTCTGTTCAAAAGCTCATTGAAACAAAGACAAGTCAACTGTAAGTTCTTTTTATAAGTGATGTTAATTGGCTCTTTCGTTGTTTTCATTAAAGATTTCTGGCAGTACTTTGATGTAACGTCTTGTTCTAGAGCTCATTCTTTGAGTTCTCTTGTTTCCGTTCTTTTCCTTCCCCAATACAGATGGAATACAGTGTGCATTAAAATAAGATCAGTGAGTAGTATTTAAAGTATGTATTGCTGCTTTTAAACAAGGAATATGCATTTTTACTATATAAAGGATTTATGAAGTCAGTATCTCTTCAGAAAATGTATAAATGCAACTGATCATTTTTTCTCCCCCAGTTGCATTTGTCCAGGCCCTGGTTACTTTATTTAGAATTATTCACGCATACTTTGCATAGCGTTTGTCCTTAAATGTTTGTCAGTATGATATGTGTGCGTATCTTTGCCCTTTATAGTTCAGTCATGTATGATTGCTGACTTCTCATTATTTAGAAATTGAAGACTGCAGGTTTTGGTGTGTTTGAGCAAATCCTGCTCTGAAGTTAAGGGGAGTTTTCCCTGAGCAGGGAAAACAGTGTTTGATTTTATGCTAGTAGAGATCATTATTTTGGGAAATTACTTTTCTTTAGAAAATAATGTGTCAATATAAAGCGAGAAACCAAAATGTCAGTAAAATGCAGTTCAATGGCAAGATGCAAAATATGTCACAGGAGTAATCTGAGCTTTGTGGAGGCAAAACTGTATATAGTTTTGAAAATAAAGTTGTCAAAAACAAGTAACGTTAGGGAAAGTAGCGGTGTTACCGAGTGTCTGCTATCAGGCACGGGTGATTTTGAGCTGTTCTTTGAGATGAATTGAAGAGTCAGTGAAATAAGCTAATGCTGTTCAATTGATACATGCAGGCACAGAGCTGGCATGAGAGACAAATTCGTATATAGAGGAAAATAGCCAAAAAGGCTGTCAGCTGAAGTAAAACAAGAGCAGAGCGGGGTGAACTAAATCTCACTGCTGCTTTTTAGGCTTACTTATCTTTGTGTTGAGTGACCCTTTATGGCCTGTGGGCCCTGTAAGAACTATTGAGTGTCTCCAAACATTGAAAGAGTGGCAGGAGAAAGGTGGAGTTTGCCCTGCTGTGATGTGAGCATATGTGATTTGAGCAGACAAATGGGGAAGACTTATTAATAGGTTTTGGGCATTAATGTGCCTTTGGGGATATCATCAGCATAACTCCATTACAGTGAGAATTTATGTCGAACTGTAGGAAGATTATAGCAAACCCTTTCAGTTGCATCCTAGCACAGTTTGGTTTTAAGGCTGAATGATTCTGTAAGAGTTAGAGGGAAGCTAATCCCACTCAATAGTCAAGTTTTTCTACTAGATTTTTTCTGTGTATCTAACTGGAGTTCTTTTCTCATCTAGGTTCTGTCATAATGCTTACAGCGATGCAAATATTATTTCAATAGCAATAGACAAATCCATCTACTTGGCAAAGAAAAACAGCCATTTTGTGGAAATCTGGGACAAGAAGACAGAAAAACTTTCAGAACTAATTGACTGTGCACATTTTCTTAAGTAAGTATTTCCGATTGATGGCCATAGAAAGCTGAATGTCAGATTGCCTTCTCTAGCATAGTACCTTTACCTGCTGGAGGTAAGGGATTTGCCCCATTCTTTGGGCAAATGTGGAATTCCTTTCCTCTCTTTTGGCCTGGAACTTCAGAATATCCCATACAGAATCTCAGTTTTTTAAGACCCTTAATATATTTCACAATTTGTCTATGACGTTGAGAAGATTCATTTAACAATGCTCGAGAAAGAAGGAAGTTTTTGCTGTCCTTCAGGTACTAGTGCTTTTGCACCCAGTTACTTCCTGCATCCCCTGAATGTCTTCTCTCTCCAATGCACAGATTCAGTAGGAGACAGAATTTTAATAGCAGTGACTGTGATTTTCATTTGCATTTAAATTGTTGCTCTCCCTTAATGTGCCACGTCCATTTCATTTTCATGGCGAGGTGAGGAGCAGCTCTATGTGTGCTCCTCCCACTTTGCAGTGACATTATTGCCCTGCAGACTAGGAGAGACCAGAGAAGTATACCTGCCTTTAAAGGTCTTTTGAAGCAGACCAGCTGGGTCTTAGAAGTCCAGGAGCTTTCATCCCAGTTTGTTTCAAGTCAGTCAGCTGATTAGCATGAGATTTTTGCAGCTTCTCGTTTAAAAGGCTGGTATTGAGAGAGTCAATTTAGCAGTTGTGGAGTAGTGTGCTGCCAGATTTTAATACAAATTTTCTCCGTGCTTATAGGGACAAAGTGGAAAAACTAAATAAGGAATCAAAACATAAACTGGCTTATTCTGGAAGAGTGAAGACAATTTGCCTGCAGAAAAATACTGCACTGTGGATAGGGACAGGAGGAGGACATATCTTGCTGCTTGATTTATCAACACGTCGTCCTGTACGAGTTATAGACAACTTCTGTGATTCTGTCAGAGTCATGATCACAGCTCAGCTAGGTGAGTACAACCATCACATGATGAGTATTTTGAAACCAGTGCCAAGTTTAGGGTTGCTGTCTGCTGTTTGACGTGGTGTTCCAGGAACAGATTAGCATTTTCTGTGGTTTGTTCATTCATTCTATTCCACTGCTGTCATCTTCAGTCAATGTCAGACGCTCCGGTGTTAGCTGAATACCAGCGGGCTGTCATACCTGTGCCCACATCAAGCAGCTCTCCCCCAGCTTGTCACTGAGCAGCACATGAACACCCCCTGCCGTGCCATGCTTCAGCACAGCTCTCACCATCTTCTGTCCGATAGTCTTCATCTTCATCTGTGTCTGCCTGTCTTCTTTCTCCAGCTTAAGTTAAGCTTCTGGCTTCTCTCTCTGTGGAGCTTGTTAGGTTTTAATAATTTTCCCTTAATTGCTTATTGCCTAGTTTTCTTCTCCCATCCTTATTCAGGAATGGTTCTTTTAGATTTGAGTCACAGGCAGATCACAGCAAAGCTGGGAAAGTGCGGCACACTTGGACTCAGGGTGCAGACTTGAATGTACGTGCTGTTCCGGTCCCCAGGGCCAGTTGCTTTGAACTGCTGTGGGACAACAGTAGTTGTGGGTTTTCAGTGGTAATTACAAACAGCCAGAGGTCCGTAGTTGAGTATGGGGCGCTTCTTGGCTGATGTAACTTCCTTCACCTGTGCACTTTCCTGCATCTCTCCCAAAAGTAGTAAAGGCCATACCAACTCAAGAGTTCATGGTACTGCAGTGGTGGGTATGCTTAAAATACATGTTACTTCAAGAAGTACTCTGTGGCACAACATGTGGATTCCCATTGCCTTCCTCTGTGCTTTGAAAAAAACTCTGGAGTTCCCTTGTCAGTGTGATTGAAAGTGTGTTTGCTGTCAAAAAAAGACTGAAGCTGTTGTTGTGGACTCAGAAGCACGCTGCAATCCTGCTAACAAACTTCATAGCTGCAGGCTGTGGATGTTTTCTCGTTACCATCATGAACTTAATGTGGGGACTGTTTTTTCCTTTCTGGCACCAGAAGTATCCATAGACCACAGTTAGCTCATCGTGCTGACAATGCTGTATGAATCAAAAGAACCTCCATCTTCCTCTGACTTGCCTTTCCCTGAGACAGCAAGTTTGTAGAGTCTGTTTGGTCCTCAGCTTTTAAGAGTGTCAGCTGTAGAGTCCAGATTCACTAGCACAGTATTTTCAGTCCTTGTAGTCCTGATAGATGAAATATTAGTAATATAAAGGGACATTTTATTTTTAGCATTTTGTAAAGAACAGTTACTATGAAAACAAAATTTCAGCCTCACTTATTACTGTAATTGATAGAGAAAGTATACTGTATAGAATAATACAGTGTGATTTAAAAAGCCTGGAGTCTCATAGTCTTTGTTTCTAGTCACCTTAACATTTTAAATCAAAATTTTACGTGTAGAAAAGTTAATATTTCAGGAGAAAGAGTTTAGCTGCTTTTGCACAAATCTCAAGAATGGCAAGTAAGACTGACACATGCAGTTTGATGTGTACTTTCTTCTTTTGATCATTTTTCCCAGCAATTATTTATAAGCGCTGGGTTTTTTCCTAAATTCAAAGACTTTGTTTTTACTGGGGATTTTACAGAATCAGTGAAAAAGCCACTGAGGCTGCTGAGCAATTCTTTGGTAGTAACACATTGCTTGCGTGAAATGAGAGAAGATAGAGGGAAATATTTTTGTATTAAATAGTTTAATTTAAGATTAAAATATATAATGTCAGTCAGATGTAAATATTTCATGGAAAAGCGATTGCCAGACTTTGAGACATCAATTTTATCTGTAGCTGATCTATGAATACGGAAATATAATGTCTTTTTCTAATTCTGTCACCTAACACATTGACGTATAATAGACAGGAGACTTATCGTAGAGAATGATTTATATGTAATATCTGTAGTTCATTTTGCAAGTGAAAATTTAGACTTCTGTATAGTAAGAAAGGACCCTAGTCTGAATAAGAAACATGATTTACGTTCCAGTCACATTTGTAAGGAATACGTATAGGACTGGTTGCAGAAAAAAATTGAAGTGATGAAAAATCTGAGCATGGAAGATGTGTGTGGTTCCCACCAGCCCTCATCTGCCATCAGCAGATTTGCATCAGCATCAAAGGAGAATACACTGCAGATTTCCACAGGGCAGGAACAATCTCTCTCTCCCTTGCAGAGGTCCCGGGGGAACCCCTAGAAACGTTTGATTATTCAGGAGGAATGTATCATGGGGGACACGCTGCAGCGTGGTCACACAAAACTTCCAAGACTGTGGCTTTCACAGTAAGCCATACTCAGTCTATTTATACTCCAGAAACCGAGCCCCTCCTCATCTTTTCCCTGGGGGAGTGTGTAAGACTTCCTGTGTGGGGAGGTGTGGGGCACAGCTGGGCTGTCTGCGCATGGAGGGCTAGTTCCTTCCCTGGCCCAATCTGTGACTCAGGAAGCGAGGTCCTGTGTTCCTCTGCTAGCGTACGGCCAAGGGTCACTGCCCTCCTTGTGCTGCCAGGGGGACAGGGGGCTGCTGTGGCAGGAGAACATGTAACAGCTTCCATCTTGTCTTGCAAGACGTTCATACACATGTTCTTGTTGGGAATGAGTGGGAAGTTGATATTGAAACACTGGCACATTGAACTCATCCTTCTGTGGTCCAACCACTCCTATCTTCCTAGTCTTCTTTTTTTTTTTTTTGCATTATTCAGTAGGCACCTTCCTACGATCCATTGCCTATTTCTACTTCCCTACTAACTGTCCTTTCCTACATGCCATCATTAGTTCAGAACACTTTTAATTAGTTTGTATCAATCATATGTGGTTATTTTGGTTTTTCCATAACCAAACTGATCACCACCACTTTCTGTTTCTGCCATGCGCTGGGGACCCCATTTGCAGCCCATCCCTTCGCTGTGATACCTGTTTCCTGTGACTCTGCTGCCTCTGCTTGTGCTGTATAACGGGGAGCTTTGCTCTTAGGCTCGTTCAACAGGCCGGTTGGCGCGGTGCTCCTGCCTTTGAACCCTGAGAAACCCCTACATTAAACAGAGAC
This sequence comes from Rissa tridactyla, assembly GCF_028500815.1. Lineage (NCBI taxonomy): Eukaryota > Metazoa > Chordata > Aves > Charadriiformes > Laridae > Rissa > Rissa tridactyla. The sequence goes on from NC_071466.1 coordinate 203,103,704, forward strand.
ATGAATTATATTGTTTTCACGTCTGGGTTTTTCATGGTTAGTGATTCTGAATAAAGGGTCCAGTTGACTGAACTCTGCTTTCTGTCTTCTTAGTGGCATGAGGTTATCTACTCTCTCTGTCCTTAAATTACAAAGTTCCCATTAAAATTAAAATTTGATAATGTATTTCTTTGAAAAAGGGAGTCTCAAGAATGCGGTCCTGGTTTTGGGATATTGCTATAAAAGTGACACCGAAGACAACAAATATCACAAAGGTACCTGAACTGTATTTTATTAATTTGTATTATTAGTGGAGTAGACACTGTTATGTTTGACTACCCACTAAGAGTGAACAGTTGACGATCATTATTTGATAGAATTTTTGGAACGTCATTATTAGTTTTTGTTGTCTTTTGCATTTCTGGGCTCCATACCAACTAACAGTAACTTCCAAAAACGGATTAGAGGAAGCCACTATTTGAAGTATATAATATAATTTGCTGGAAAACTGTATTTGGGGAATAAATAAATGTCATTGTCTAATTGGAGAATGTATCAAATGGATTTCCAGAGGGGTCTGTGCTAGGCCGGGAATCCTCAGTGTTTCCCTGAATGATGTGGATGAAGGAATAGTGAATGTGCTTTTCAGATTTGCAGACAATTCTCAGCTAAGACAAAGCCACAAGCACACTGGAGGGCAGGATTAGAATTCAAAATGACCTTGACAAATACAACAAATGGTCTGGAAGGAAACAGGATACAATTCAGTGAGGACAAATGCAAGACTTTTTACTTAATTAGGAGTGATCCGTTGTACCAAGGTGAGGAAATGATCAGCTTAAGCAGCAGTGCTGCAGAAAAAGGGTTATAATTGATCGGAGGCTGAACACGAGTCAGCCGTGTCACGTTGGTGCAGAAGAGGCAAACACCGTTCTCACACCGATCAAAAAGTGGCATCTCTGAGACATGAGCTAGTTCTTACGCTCGGCTGAGTGCTGATACGGCCTCTGCTGGAGCAGCGTATCCATTTGGGACATTGATGAATGATCGGGACTGTTAGGAATAGTCCAGAGGAGAAAAATGCAACCTGGGAGGAAATGCTACAGGAATTTAAGTTGGTTAATATAAATAAAGCTTAGAGAGGATATGATAATAGGCTTCAAATATGGAAATAAAGAGGAAGGGAATAAAGACTTTCTACATATTTCCTATGGACAGGATAAGGACTAACCAGTTTCTCTTGCAGCAAGGGAGATTTAGGTTAGACATCAGGAAAAGCTTCCTGACAATTAGGATAGTGAAGTGCTGGAATAGCAGGATAGAAAATCTCTGTCTTTGGTTTTTTCTAAGAACAGTTACCGCTGATGCTCTGATCGATGCCCTTCACCTTTGTCTTATCCCAGTTTCAGTGACTCCTAAAAATGTGGCAATGGCAGTATAAAGTTGAGGGTGGCAAGAGTAGATGAGATGACTGTTTGGAGTAAAGTAAGAATCAAACTTATAGTAGTGGGTTTTATAATCTGATATTCCCTGATTATTACCATAAGAACAACTATTTTAGCCTTTGTATTGTATTTAAGAGTGCCATTAACTATACAGAGAGGAATCAGAGACTCCCAGAAACCCTGGGGCCTTAGGTTGTGAGCCCTTATTCGTGCAAGTGTTCTCCATTACCCTTATTCCCCTAAAAGCAATGCAAGTTCTCCATCAATAGAGAGTTCTTTGGATGAAGGGAGATTGAAGAAGTGACCTTTTTCCAGTATGTTCACTGCCTGATGAAATCAGTTGTCATTTTTAGTTTACAGTGAATGGGGTTCGGGTCTTGTAAGCGTTTAGGGTGTATCTGCCCGGGAAAACACAGGTAAAATTTTGTGCAGAAACCTCAGCACTATCTGTAGCTCAGGTCAGTACCTTTGGCCCACAGGCACCAGAAAAGGTTTTTCAAGTGCTTTTAAGTGGTATACTCTAAGTTTAGGAACTGGAATCCAAATCATTGTGCAAGTACTTGCAAGTACTTGTCTTACAGGTCCTACGCATCATGCTTCATTGCGGCAACTTATGAGTAATTAAAAAATAAGCAGATAAGTAAAACCAATTCTAATTATGCAGTAATTCTTCTCTGTTGCAGTTTTGCAGTTTTCAATTTTTTAAATTTTTTTTTTTTCCAGAATTACAATCCTGCGTGTCAGTGTGGGACATCAACCTGCCCCATGAAGTGCAAAACCTGAAGAAACACATAGAAATGAGACAGGAATTAGCAGAAAAAATGAAGAGTTTTTCTTTGGACTGAAAAGTCGCCCTGCAAGTGCCATTCTCTCTTTAGTCTTCCGTCCTAGCTTACTGTGCAATATTTATAGCTTCTTGTTGCTGGGGGTTTTAATCGAAAAGCAGGAATAAAACTGCCACGAGAAGTGCAGTTGGTATCCATAGGATAACAAGAAATAAGTTATTTGTAATATCTGAAAGGACAGAAAACTATTGAGAATTTCTGAATCTGAAGCATTACTGTGCATCTGTTTACTCGGGAAGTTCTTCTCTCAGCAGCTATGGCTCAACTTCAGTATAACATCGTTCATCCGGGTTTTGATCCCGGTTAAATTGGGACTGAGCCGGGATGGCTCTTATTTACTTCATTATCTCTACTGAGCTGACGCTGTAATAAGCAGCAAAGTTTAAGCCTCTGTGTGTTTATTGCAGTTTGCATGTATGAGTTTGCTCTGATGATTCATGTTTTAGTAACAAGTCAGAGCTCATGACCCCGAGTATATGAAAGAAGACGTTGTATCTTCTATAATAACAGTGTTTAAAGGAACATATAATGACTACATTACTCCTTGGAAACAACAAGCAGAATAGTCTTTATTTCTCCCATGAATTCTTGACATTTTTTCATTATAATCAGAAAAAAAAAAAGTTGTGCTACAATAATAAAATAGCTCCGAATTCAAAATTGAAATACACCGACAGACTTCTGCAAGTTGATGTCCTCTTGCAGTACTGCAGTCTGCCTTGTCCTAGGAGGTGTAGTCACATCCTTAGCAACATTCGGATGGGGCTTTGAGCAACCTGGTCTAGTGGGAGGCGTCCCTGCCCGGGGCAGGGAGTTGGAACTAGATGATCTTTAAGGTCCTTCCAACCCGAAGCATTCTGTGGTTCTGTTATTACCATTCCCGTGTGTCTGTTGCACAGCTCACTTGGAAAAGCCAAGAGAAAGCACAGGCTGAAAGCTCTGCTCTAAATGCTGCTACAACTCGTACCACAAAGGAAGCAGCGCGCTGCTGTAGCCAGACCACTGGTTCTTCATCCAACTTGCTGGTTTGCTTATCTCAATCTAAAAAAAAACACCAAAGGGAACTTTCGTTTTGATATTTATAATGTGCGGAGTTTCCACTTATTCTGGTTTTACTTTATAGTGTTATTTTAGGGGTAAGCAGGGGAACCTTGAGGAGTGTAAGAATTGGCTACCTCTTGCATCTAACTACAAGAATTGGTTGCCACACATCTTCATTCCAGAGATGGCTCTTACTGCTCTCTGGCTATGAGTCCGAGCTGCTGCTTCCAGCCTGCGCTGACCTGCTCTAAGTGCCTGCCTTATTTCTGTCCATCAAAAGACAGATGTCGTTTCCTTTTTTTGATACCAAAAAGAATCTATAGGATGCTCCTGAAATCTCAAGGAGTGGAGTATCCAGAGCCATTCCTGAGTTTATTTCTATAGAGTTGAACAAGGTAGAGCAACCAAAAAGTTCTCAGTTCCATTCTTACAGTTTTGGAGAAATTACATACTTGGACAACAGCATTTATTGTGTCCAACTGTGTCATTGTGCTATTTTCTGCCATTTGTTGAGTGCGTACTCAGGATTCCTTTCAGATAGGCACCCCAGTTTTTATGTATTCTTGTATTCTGCATACTGAGAGTAGTTTGCTATTTATATGGGATTTTATAACTCAAAAATATATATTATCTATAGTGAATACTTTTTTAAAAAATAAAATATATGTATTGTGATTATGTTTATTTATAAGTAATGTTGAGATGTATGCCTTAAACCTTTTTATTAAAACTGTGCTTTGTTAATAACATAGTCCCCTTTCTGATTGCTGAATTTCCAAGGAGGAGCAGTTTTTGTGGAGCTTAATCCCTCACCTCAGGGTGACGCAAGGTCCCGGTTCTGTGGGTTGTGTTGACACAGCTGTGTTCCCACTCCTTCCATGTCTCTCGGTGCACGTCTTGAGCCCTTTTCCTTTCCCCAGTTTGTCGTCTACTTGGTGCTCCTTGCAAGTGCTCCTCGCAGCCTTTCCCAGAGGTGGCAGGTGACCTTTACCCAGTGCTGTCCTTGTGGTCATTGGTCACCTCTGCCAGGATTCTCCGGAAAAGGACGATCCATAGACTGACTCCGGCCAACATGGTGGGTATTACAGGGAGAGCAAAGAACAAAAAACCAATAGCAACCAAACGAAAGACAGGAGATTATTACAAACCTGACTAAATTGGCCACTGTTGAATTATCAGTGGTGAGAGGGTGCAATTCTGTAACAGCAGTAACTCACTGTGACTATTTCGGAACGCAGCCCTCGTTCATATGGAGCACAGTGATCCAGCTGCATCCTCCCCAGATACTTTTTTTTGTACTGCAAGAAGAGAGTTGAAGACCACGCGTTGGTGCTTCTTGTTATTCTTTGCCGTTTGATACAGCCTGGAGTTGTATCTCCGGCCATTCTGAGCCCTGTTCAGCTCATGCGCAGCCGCCTGTCTGCCGAGCGTGGCTTTTCTTGGAGAGAACAGCGACAGGGCATTCCCTGGCGAATGAAGTGGACAGCCCTCAGCATCCGCCTGGTTCCTGCCTGGGGGAAAGCTCTGCAAGGAGGTGGCTGCAAAATGGTTTGGCCAGGAGCTGACAGGCAGTAAGTGTGCAAGTCCAGTTTGGGAGCACGCAGGGACTGGTGTCCCCTTCCCAGCGGGGACGTGCCACCAAGGGGAAGAGCAGTACTTCGTGTAGCAACCATTTAAACCTGCGCTATAAGGAAACCTTTCCCAGAACTGTCTCTACTGACAAACTATAAGGAAAGATGAAAAAAAACCAAGATTCATGACTTTCTGTGTTCCCTCTGGCTTTAGCGGAGCTGTTTGGAAGCCAGTAGGATGTGATCACACAAGACTATAAGCTCTACCAGACGTAGCACTTATCGTGTAAACTTAGGATAACATCCAGCACCTGAAAAGAGAGAGAGAGCCCTTACTTCAAAAAACAGCCTGTGTGCTTATGGGCACCAAGCAGGATGGTGTGGCTGCGCCGTAACACCTGAGCTGGAACTTGTAATTAACCCCACGCTCCTCAGAACTGGCTACTGGGGTTTAGACCCAAGGACAAGACCAAGCTGCATGCTTGACTAGGTGTTGATTTTAATTTTTTTTAAGTATCTTTCCCCCTCCATCGACTTTAATTAGAGTCATTGTTTTTATTGGTTGCTTGCTCTGACATAGAGCTGGTTCATCTGTGCGTTAATTTTGACCTTATTTCTTTCACAAGCAGTTCCTGGTTAATCCCACTGCAAACAAGTGCTACAGCCTGGCTTCATGGACTTTCTGTATTATGTCCTGGCCTTCCTCTTACCCTGAAATCTCATACTGCCTCGCGCGTCCCTAATTATTATCTTATTACTGCTTCACGTACCACTTTGGGGCAAAACTGGGACGTGTAATGGAGGAGAGGGAAGGAGGCCTCCTGGGTGCTAGTTAATCCCCAAACATGGGCATTTGTCATTCCTGCCGCTTAATAACCATACCCATCAAATAAGCAAGACAAATAATGCATTTCATCATGAGTTCTTCAGATACCAGAGACATGAGAACATAAGGGGAAAGAATGAGGCTCAGCAAACGAGGAAAAGAATGACATTTGTGTTTTTCTATCAGTCTTTCAAGGAGAAAAGTGTATGAAAAAATTCTTTTTCTCACTTATTTTCTGGCCTTTAAGTCATTATTAAAAAAAAAAAATAACTCTGAAAACAGCTCCCGGTACCTGTCTTAAGAGAACCAAATTTTCTGATCAGAACTGGCAGTTGTTCTGGTTTTTTCTGTCTGCATTAGTTCTTCACCCCTGTTAGGAACTCAGCCCAGGACTGCACCGACCTGCGCAGTAGCTTTATATAAAACCTCCTTCCAGGCCTTTGAACGAGCGTCACTAAGAATCACACGTACTGGCTGGCCAATGTACCATTTTGTGAACTTTTCCAAACCTTCCCCCGCCCCCAGTTAGGTAGGCATGTATCTTTATAATAATTTTCTTAATACCTAAATAGTCACCTGAGAGCTGAGAATCGTACTTATTGCATACCTATATTTTAAAATTCAGGATTTTAAGAGGGGGAACAACCCCCCAACCCCCCCAGCTGTATTATTGCTGTATTAGCAAAGGGAAGCCCATTTTAGCAAAAATTCAGAGGCCAATGCAAGTGAAGTTCCCAGCGCTCAGTTTCGAGAGCGCTCATGGCTGGGTTCCTGAGCTGGGCACCTACGGTATGAAGACACCTCGGGAAGACTCCTGAATGCTTACGCTAGGTCCTGGTCAATTCAATAACAAAATTACAAGAATTATCAAATTGCGAAAAAACATTTTTCCCCTGCAGTGACCTCCCGGTGACCGGTCCCTACCCCTGACGTGGTTTATTTGGACTGAGCAGTAAACTGGAATTATTTTTAAGAAGTTATTTAAAATTACCATACACCCATAGGTCAACAACAAAAAAGTAGTTTTTTTAAAATTAACCTAATACAATTCTACTAAAACCAAAATGTAAGTAAAAGCAAGTTAAGGCCTTCTTTTTTTCCCTTTTCTTTTGCGTTGCTTTGATTTTCTTGCAGCCTGAGAAGGCAGCAGGTGAATACTGTCAGGTTAGTTAAGCCCCGCCGTTACTCCCTCCAAAGCCCGTCACTAATTAGTGAGAAGAGACTTAAAAATCAATGTTATATCTCTAGTGTAGGTAATTATTTACTTCACTTCCACCACAGCCCATTAGCATCAATGACCTGAAAAGTTAAAACGGACAGAAAAGGGGAAAGGAATTAAAATCTTCTGTGGCAATTGCAGTGTTTTGCCTTTTCTGCACCGTTTTTCACTGCCTTTTGCCGTGCTTTTCCCATGTCACCTCCTGGCGCTGGCACAGCTGTGCCTGGCATATGGAGGGGGGTCTTTGCTGTGGTGGGCTTTGACCCCGCTCCCATCCAGAGGAGAAGCACAAGCACCATTTTGCGGCGGAAAAACCAGAACAGGAAAAAACACAACTGTCTTCCTGCCGAAGGACACCAAGGAGGGGAGGCCAGCGGGCTGGCAGCGTAACTAGTCACAGAGGGAATGGAGAAGCCTTGGGCTCCCCCGCAGGCCCTGGGTCAGCCCGACACGGTGACAGGAGCACGGTGGCTCGCAGGGTCACACATCCCCAGCATCGCCACCTCCTCCCTGCTCCAGGTTTCGGCAGCTCCGTCAGAGCCCAGCCCGCGCAGGACCATCTCTCCCTGAGGATGCAGCATGGCGGGACAAGACTTGACTTTGTAGAAAGCAAGTGATACAGCGGCAACAGAAACACCGGGCTCTTTGCTCTGCAAATACATTAGATTTAGTTCATTGATGCTCAATTCTGCTTTTCTTGCCTTGACATCTCCGCTGTCTCCTTGAAAACATCTGTTCTGTGCAGAGCGGAAAGATCCGCCCCCGGCTGGGCTCCTGGGCTCTGCCGTTTGGACTTTAAATCAACAGAGCTGAGGCTCAGAAACGTCGACTTTGCACCATTATCATCAGAGGTCACAATAAAAAATTTTTATTTTAAAAGCTGCATAAGCGCTCGCAGAACCATGAGCCCTTGGAAGAGCAGCAGCAACATCTGCAGCTTGCGAAGCAGCGGGCGGGTTGGTTCGGTGTGGCAGAGCTGCCAAAAGATGCGCAGTGGCTTCCCCACGGCCGTCCCCACCACGGCCACCCTCCCTGGCCCCTGCTCCCTGACCTCTGGCCAAGCACAAATCCGCAGCCACCGAGAAAGAGGATGGGAAGGGAAACACCAGTTCAGTTCTTCTCAGTAAAGGCTGTGCGGGGCTGAGGGACATCGAGCCCAGACGTCTGCTCCAGCACAACGGCGTTCGCAGGGGCTGGCGAGACACAGGGCAGCCACGACCTGCGCCCGGCAGCACCCGTCCCCCAGCAACCTCCTCCCAGGGGGGTGCCCCAGGCTCCGGTACGGGCCCATCCTGCTGGGCTCCTGCCCCTGCCCCTCTCCGTGGGGCTGGGAAGCGACAGGTCTGTGCACGGCTGCCAGGAAACCACCACTGAACCCCATCGGGTTTGGGCGAGACCTTACCCAAATGTAAGGGGAAGCCAGTTCTGCACACTAACAATTTTCTTACATTATTGTAAGCGTTTCCTGATGAACACCCAACATAAATCTCATGTAAATTTTGCCATTTTGAAGCCCACTGCTCAAACTCGGGTCTCTGCTGAGCTATGTCCACAGGTGGGCAAAGTGAACAGTGGGGCCAATGCCCCAGCGCTCGGCCAAGGGGGTGCTGACCCCAGGGGGGCTCCATTTGGACCCGTGGTTCATTATCCAGATCCAAGAGAGGCCACCTCGCCTATCAGAACAAGCCACCAGAGCTCAGACACCAGCCCCACAGCCCTCCTCTCTGCAGGGGAGCCATCCACGCAACGGGGCTGAGCCCTTCCTCCACCCCAGCCAGGCTCTCCTTGGCCCTGGAGAGGAGCAGGAACGGTCCTTCCTGGGGGAGATCAGAAAGCCGCCAGCTTGCCCAAATCCAGGCCCCAATATAGGGACAACAGATAGGGAAGCTCATCACCAGCTATTTTTAGCTCTGCTCCGCTTCACCTATCCACTTTTTCTCCAGTTAAAGGTTTTATCCTGGACAAACTTTGCTTTCTAGTTTAAAAGCCCTTTGGGCTCTGACCATGTCAGCTTTGACCAGTACCTGTGGAGATGCACAGGCATCGCCAAGACCTCAGAAGAACAAAGCACAAAGTTGCTGTTGCTACTCAGTTGCCCCATCACTGCTGAAAGACAGAACTAACAGCGTCCCAGTAACACTGGAGGACCCATCATTCTCTGCCCTGTAGGAAAAGCCACAGGACCAAATGTGGGAGCTCCCTGGCTCCAGCAGAAGCTCTCACAGACCCGCACACCATGAGGCAGCACGTTGCCACAGCCCAGCAACACACAGCCACCCCCCCGCCTCGCTTTGCCCGCGGTGAGGGTCCTGCACAGCAGCCACAGCCTGCCTGTGGCTCCAGCCCACCCATGGGGCTCCCTGGGGAATGGCTTTTGTGACACCTCCAGTCTGCGATGGCGCAGGGAGGGACACGGGCACAGCAGCCGGGAGGAGCTCTGCTCACCCCGAGCCTGCCTGGCACCGGTTTGCAGTCACCTCTTGCCCCTACAGCAGGGCCCTCCTGAGCTCGGGTCCTGGCTTTCTGTTTTTCACACCTCTCCTTGCTGGTCCTGGGGCTCTGACATTTCTATTTATATACACGACGTAAAAATAGACAACAAACGAGCCACAATGAGATTTTGCTTGAGTTCTGGCATGTCAAAGGCAGGGAGAGGCGGGTGTTGGCAGAGCGTGCCCTCAGCTCTCCCCCAGGACAGCCCTAAAGGTTTCTGCTTTAATGAGCTTATGGACCGGCTCGCAGAAAATTCTTCTGGAAGACAGGAAAAGGTGACACTGCCTTGTTCCTGGGCCAGCAGCAACCAGAAATGCTTTGGAAAGGACAGTAAGCCATGGCAAAAGGAAAAGATTTCGTATCATTTTAACGAGACCAGCTGAAATGCATGCCGGTGCTCCAGCGAGGGGTGCAAGGGCAGAGGTGGACAGCCTACAACACCAAACCTTTGCCAGGGCCCCGAAGGAGCAGGCAGACTCTCTTAAGGCTTCTTGAAGCATTAACTACTGTATGTTAAGTACATATGCAGGCAAGGATATTTTCTCTAAACAACAAACCACCAGCAAGGCCAAATGCTAGACACGATTTGCATTAACTGAGTGTTGGTAGGAAAAAAACAAACCCTGTCTTTACGAGAAGTAACTCTGCAAATAAGCACCAATCCGAGTACGTGATGCGTATAGATGTATCCTCCCACACCCCCACCTTCTGGGGTGCCTTTTAAAAAACAGATGGAGATATTTGCGAGTATCCCCAAACAAGCTGTTTTCATTTAGTATCTCCCAGAAAAACGCTGTGGCGCTTGGTTACCTCTGAAGATATAGAGGGCAGGGAGTTTTAGTATCATCAATGCCACCAGGAATGTGACCAAGGTGATCACATGCTTCCTGCTTCAGTTACTGCATCAGTAACGCGTTATACAAGACGTCCTTAGTACCGGATCTTCTCGCAGAGAACTAGATAGCAAAATGACAAGGCAACAGCTGCCTCCCTGACCTTGGTTTTGTCTGTACAGTTAATCACAGCTGCATTTATACCAAATATACATTTGCCTCTGACCGTTCCTAAGCAACTATGCCGACTGCTTAGGGCTCAGTTTGTCACATCAGTCCCTGAAAATCTTAAGAGGATCTCAGGGAGAGCAAGGCAGAGGATGGGCAGTCTTTGTCCAGCCCCAGCAGGACTGACTCCACCAGAACATCTCCCCATCCCACCATGGGCCACCCCACGGACACAAACAGGCACCCAGGGCAGAGTCGGTCAGAAAGGCCAGGCGCTGCACCCACAGCACTGGTCCCCAGTGGCGTGCTTTTGAGATGGAAAGAGCTGAATTTTCTTTCAAACTCAAGTTACCTATTTCTAGGATGAGAATTCCATGGGAGGGAACAGCAGCTTGGTTTTGCTTTTTTAAAGAAAGTCTGCTACATTAGTTAACCCAATCCCTCTCCTCCTACAGACACACATACATTTCTTCCTCACCTCCCTGCCAGCGAGAGCCCCAAAACACCTGCTAGAAAAGTCAGGGGGGAAGAGTGAAAAGAGCCTGAAGTAGGAAATTTCCATCCATACACCCACTTCACTCTCTTCTCCTGGTCTGTCCTGCAATAGGCACCAATACACACAGCAGAGAAGGTGGTAAGAAAGATGGAGCAACAGGCAGCGCAAAGACAGCGGCCACAACACGCAGTAGGATCCACCACAGCCAGACTTCCACAGTCTCCCCCCTCACACTGTTCTCCTACACCCACCACAGCACATCTCACACAGCTCAAGAGCACAGCACATCACTCAGCTAGAAGACAGCATTATTATAAGTTACGTGAATTTACCCCTTACATCAGCTCATGATCAATTTTTCTGCCCGAAGAATTCTCTCTCACAACTGTGGGTTTTGACCCCATCTTCGGTTTTTACCCTGCTGGCTTGCTTCTGCTGCCTTCTCCGCAGAACAGCCCTGCACGGCCTCCCCTGCCCACTGAACATCTCGCCCCGTCTTCTGCCGTACCATAAAGCAAGCAATCGCCCTCCCTGAACTCCTGCAGGTGCCACGGCTGGCTACATCCTCACTGTTTCTTTCTCTAATTAGAAATATTTTGTGAAACACATGCAGAAACACAGTAGTGAAGCGTTTGTCATCTTAACTCAGAGCATTTACAGCAACTTCTCGTTCAATTCTGGCTCACAGGTGATGGGGCTGCAGGTGCTCTGTCCTGTTAAAAACCCAGCTCAGTGTTCCCTCTTGAGCCCTAAAAACAACAGTTACTTGAGAAATATGGGTTACTTGAGCTCCCATGCCCTCCCCACCTCTCAGGGCTGGCACTGGCCTTCTGTGACACTGAGGTGCCTTTCAAGGGAGCCGGGGACAGCCACACTCAGGCACAGCACCCCAGGTCTTGGCTTGGAGGCAGTCAAGGCGACCGCCCTCCTGCCAACACAACCTGAGAGCACAGCTGCAGCAGACCAAAACCCAAACCATCCCAGCTGGAAGCAGGGAAGACTTTTTGTCCAGAAGGACAGCTGAGGTGGACGTGGGGAGCCAGAACAGCCTGCAAGCAGCATGCAAGTGCGTTATTAAGGTTAAAAATTTCTTCCCCGGCGTTCTGTCCCTGCAACATCACGTAAGAGACAAAGATAAAAATACATATTTTTGACCATCTTTCCTGATCCAGAAAATGGTGTTTTTCATCTACCATCCCCCCTTTCAGAAAATACACATCACATCAACACCAGGGTTTCTGTTTCCCTTGGGACACCCATTCCTTTCATTTTTCCATACTATACTCACTTTTACACAATGTAAATACACAGAGCCAAAAGAAGTCACTGCAATAAACTCCTGTGTTCTCTGGAACACCCTTGCACATGCTGGTTAAGCTAACGACAACGTGTGGTACAAGGCTGACGTGGTACTAGCAGTAACAACCAAACCCTTCTGTGTAGAGAGAAAGCAAACAGCACAGCCACAGGTTCAGCTGATCCTGTATTCACTCCACAATGCAGCATCTCACATCTGGAAGTCGATCCCAAGTTTTCTTCCATTAGCACCCAGCCATCACACAAGCTTTGCTCTAGACATAACAACAGGAATACCCCACACAGGATTTAAGACACACCAAACCGCTTGGCTCTTTTATGTGAGAATAGAAAATAACATTTAAGTTCTGGTACATAAAGTCAACCAAGATCAGAATCTCCCATCAGTAAGTACAGTCTGTTCCAGGCAGAGAAGAAACGAGTGTTAGGACAAAGCCCAAAGCAGAACCAGTCCGAGCAGAAGTAGGGAAGAAACCTCAGAAGGAAAAGTCAAAGAGAAATGGGAACAAAAAATTTACAGCTTTTGATTTTCTTGTTCACCAAGGACAAGAGTTTCTCAAATTGCTGGAGTTTTAACCAGTGTTAAAAAAAAAAAAAAAAACCAAAAAAAAACCCACAAAAGATAAAACCGCAGACCTGGCTGTCAACCCCAAGGACCTGGCTTCCTTGAATTTCTTTCTCAACCATTGAACTGAACAAAGGTCCTTCCATATTTCCCAGATTTTATTTACTATTTCATATAACTTCTCAGTTTAGGAAGCCCTTTGCTTTGCATAGCAAATCACTTACATTATTTACACTGTGCTCATCACCAAGATCCAAGCGTCCTGTAAAGTACATTAACAGACGTCAGCAAAACCTGACAATGCCACAGAGATTTTTATTTTTCCATAATTAGTCCTCTCAATTATAATATTCATCCCATAATGAGTAAGGCCAGGGTCAGCATCATCTCCTAATATATTATTAAATCAGTTTTGCTGAGAAGGAATCCTATTATTAATTTTTTACCCTGGTGGAGTAACTGTCTAACTACAGGCGTACACCAGTAGTTCAGCAGTGACAGGATGTTTAGTTTCTCAAAGCACCATCTGCATTAATGACATTCATTCTCAGTAGCATATTTACAATATAAAACTGATATTGCTCTCTTCATTTATTTTACAAAAACCTTCATGAACAATAAGGATTAGTTCTGCAGACCCCTTCTCATCATCTGTCTGCAGCAAAATGATTCCAATTCCCTGAAGTCACCTACTACCAACTCCACCACTCCCTGCCTGGGCTAACAGACCTCCCAACTGCCCCGAGCTCCACGTTTCTGTAGTATTTAGCTGAACCAGAGCAAGGCAGCTTCTTGCTCTTTTGTATCCCCATCTCCAGGATTTACATACCATGGCTTACATACTAGCAGCAGGGGTACAACGAAGGTTCCATCTTTACCAAGAAAGAGGCGTACAAAGATTTCCTGATCTTTTGCTAGGGAGTTTTGCCTTTTCTCAAAACTACAGTCAAATGCCTTATTTAAAAGGCTTCTTATTCCAAGTCAAAAAACTGTGCACACTGGAGCCCATTCTCAGAGTCCTTGGGCACTTCCACATCAACACCAGAAGCGATATTCTCATTGTTGGCAAAGCGGCTGTGTGAAAACACAGAGGAACTCCACTGCTCCGCATTATGTTTCTTCCACTAAGGAATGGTGGGACTACAGAAAGGCAGCAGCTACGACCAACATTATGGCTTGGGCTCCACCTTACTCCCTGAGTTCTCTCTCATCTCCCTCTTCAGAATTTTCTAGGATCGCTCCCCACCTGTAAGAATACCATCTTAGCCCCTGGCCCCACCATTTCAAAAGAACAAGAAAACCCAAACGGCAGCCTGTACACCCAAGAGAAACCCCAGCTCTATGACTGTCCCTCTTTGCCTGCTGCCTGGCTCTTCCACACATCCCACTCGTACTCTTTTCTCCTTGGAGCCTTCCCAGGCACAGAACCAAGAGCACTAAGATGCTTCAGTGGCCAACGGCAGTCATCACAAAGACGTTCAGCTTGATCGTGAATACCGTACTGGCAGCAACACTCCTTTAATCTCCAGAAGATGGTCCACCTCAGTGGTCTCACAATCTCCTAGGACTCCATGTGCACTTAGAAAGACAAAAAATTACACAAACTGTTTTGTTGGTGGTTTTTTTTGTTTTGTGAAGGCTTCGGTTTTTGCTGCCCATCAGCACTGTCTCAGCATATTGCACAATGTTTTCTTTATTACAAAAAAATGTCTTCTGTATCAGGCAGGAAGAAAGAAAGTTTTCTCAGGAGGCTAATGCGTACTATTGTCTGTACTTAGAGGTAAGTGGTTGCTTGTGTGGCCATCAGGAAGTGGGACCTAGTCAAATAAAAACACAGTGTTATTAATTGGCTTGTCCAGAAATGGAGTCTCCCCTCCCTCCCCCAAAATATGCACTACTTTATTCTTGGGCATTTCTTGTATGCCTTTTGCCTGCTCTCCCAAACAAAAATTACACAAATCTGCTTGCCTTCCCGTCTCTCCCCCCACTCACGTAACTTTGCCAGCTGGCAAACTTTAACCAAATGTGAGAGAAAGGTAGAAGTCTTAAAGGCTACCTACAGGCTTAAACGGGAAAAATAAAAGTAAGATAAAAATCAAGCAGTTCCTAAAGGAGCAATCCTATTGATGCCCAGTGAAGGCAAAAGTAAAGACTGCTCAGCTCTTTCACGCTGCTTGGCAGTAGCCTGCAGGCTAATCAGTAGCAACACTGAAGTCCTGCAGCACACAGCGCCTCTTCTTCGGTCAACAGGCCAAGCAGAAGAATAATATGTGAGGGAGACTAGCGAGGCCTGGGAAAACATGTCATTTTTGTAGTAACATGAAAATAAAAAGAATATAGTAAGGACAACAGATGGAATGTAGCAGAGAAACCTCTAAGAGGCTTGGTTTCATTAATTCAGCTTCTTAGAAAACACCTTGCTCCCTTACACGTTAGGTTTCCCAACTATTTTTAAAAGCTGTTGAATCTCTGCTCATATGTATGTCAAAGGGAGAGTTTATTGCAAGCATCTTAAACTCTGCTGGGACCAAGTCCCACAGTTGTTCTTGTCATCCACGCTCACGTAGCTGTACCACTTATTTAATACTGAAAGTTTTTCTTACCGATGTGGATTTGGAAGAGCCCAGTCTGAAACGGCAAAAAATAACTTCTGCTACAAATCTTCCAAAGCCATGTAAAATTCCTGCAATGTCAAATGATTCGAATTGTCACAAGTAGTAAAACCGTAGTATTTACAGAAGTATTACAACAAAACTCTACACTATACTTACAAGGAATACAGTGCAGTAAATCGGTATGTAAAACACTGAGAAATGAACATAAAAAAGGAAACATCAAGGGCGGGGGGAATTCTAACGTTCTGAAATGCATCAATAAAAGCAAAACCAAATCTATTCAAGCAAACGCAATTGCCTCTGCCCAGCTTTCATGTGTGAAAATACACTCTGTGGGACAAAAATATCTACTTTGAAAGAGAGCTCTTAGTTCAAGGTCTCTTTACTATGCTCTCTTCAACTGAAAGCCAAGAAAAGTAGTAACTTGTAATCAAGATACCTTATTATGTCTTGACTACTAAGTGAATCGTCTTTTCAACTTAGTTTATTTTCTTTAAAGGAGCAAATCTCGCAGTACATTGACAAGTTATGCAAGGAAAATCTTCCCAATTACTTCAGATGGAAATTTTATCTCAACTTTTGGCACTGATTTAGCACTGGATCCCAACTATAGGAAATACACAGAATATCAGAAGTCAGTGTGTGTGTATACATGTGTGTGTATATATGTTATCTATATCTACCTCCTTGCTTTTTCAGAAGTAAATAAACTATGCCAGAGTTACCAAAAAGGAATCAACAGGCCCTCAGAACAGCACAAATGGTATACTGGCACACAAAAAATGAGTAGCTTTCATTGCACATTTCAGTGCACACAAATGGCCGTTTAGTCTTAAACCTGCCAGAGGTTCAGGAATTCCCTGTAATTTATCCATACTATAATCACCATAAACAAAAAAACCCCCCGAAGCTAGTAGAACTTAAGAGGGAAAGCACTGATAGTTACCTGTAGTTGAAAAAATTCCACCAATAATGCCACAGAGCCTCACTAAGAACTGCCAAAAAGGCATGTGTTCTTCTGTCACCGTCACCATAAGTGAACTGATATCATATTTCATGAATATTCCTGACACCCCGTGGCTGCCAGCTGCATGGTTAATTACTCTTTCCTGAAAGAAGAGAGAGAAAAATTAGTTGCTTATTAGTCACAAGGAAAATAATACTAATAGATGTGATGACAAAGAGCTACTTAATCAGAGTTAGCAATCAACAGAAGACCAGGGAACACCAAAATAACTTTGGTCAGTACCTTTTAAAAGTCAAACATCATTAAATAACAATTTACTTTCCTGGTCACTGGTCTTCTGTGTTGCACATCAGTGCTCACTGTCTGGCCCTGGTACTATCCTCTTGAGATTTGTTTACATGATCCTTTAAACAAGGACGTTTATAATTAAGCTGCTTTTGGTACCTCTAAGTGGGTAAGTGCCACAGTCTTAGTCTATCCAGTGAACTCGACTGCACTGGTATAACACAGTCCTCCAGCTCTTTCTACTTTATGCGCTGCTATTAATCACTTAAATCAGGATGAGACCTTCAGGAGACATTTAGGTTGTTGAACAGCCTTAGCTATGGCAGTTTTCCCAGAGGGTGTTTGTAAATCTACATCTGAATACTGCATTTAAGACTCATGAGGCTTCATCCTCCTTCCTTGGAGCATATCTCTAGATTCACATGCCACAGAAGATTTAATTGCTGGTTCTTAAAAGTATCAGGGAAGACCCTAAACTAGAGCATATCATAATGGAAATCAGAAGCTTAAGTTAAATTAGACCAATGCCTTTTTTTTTTTTTTCCCCTTCAGGGCATACTTACACATAGGTCACAATCCATTACTTTGATAGAAAAGAAATAAAAGGAAAAAGATCAAAATCTCAAAATTTCTGAGGTCTGAAAACTGAATACCAATATCAAGCTTCTTTTCAAAATTTTTGTCAGTCATCTCATTTCAGACAACAGTCACACAGCAAGAAATACACCTCGATAAAAATAATAACTAACTCACCATGACTACTCTAAACATACCAGAGTCCACAGTCCTAATCCAAGAACTTCTATAGTTTCTTCTTATTTACCCAAATTCTTAAACCAAAAGATCCCAAAGGGAAGAGTGTGGCTGATACAAATCTCTACTTTTTAAAAAAGGTTTCAGAAGAAAAAAGCTCAACACAATCTTAAGTTTCCTTCAAAAGTCTGCTACCATTTTGTTGTTAGTGAAAGCTGTTGATAAATGCACTGCCAGGTAAGTCTGGCTGAAAATATACAAGGGCAGCAGAAAAGAACATAACTGACTGAAGACAAACTCAGCCATGTCTAGGCTAATAAGAGTAGAGAAGACAGACAAGCAAGACTGAACAGAAAAGCAATATATCACAGCTCCACTTCACCTGTAGATTTAACAGTCTGTGCTCAAAAACCATGCAGAATATAGCACAAAATAAAAAGCAGACTATCTCTTTGAAATACAGATTAGGCAACTTCTCCAGTCAGCTAAAGCTGACATAAACCATACTGCTTCTTTTGCTACCAAACCAAAGTAAAAAGGAAGGCAAAATAACGTATCAGTTATGACACCAGGTCACAGAAACTCTGCAATGCTTAAATAAATAAACAAAAACCAACCCAAAAGAGTACAGAATGCTTTCTGTATTTCAAGAGCATGACAACATTCAGCATTAGAGGACGGACGATCAGGGACGCTAAGAAGGAAGAGAAGACTGAAGGTAGTTAAACAGAACCTTGCCATTGGCAAGGGACAAAAAAATTATTTTCTTGTTTGTTTTTCCTCTACTGTTTCCCTAAGCCTTATTGGTCTTTTGAAGTCAAATGGGGAAAAAAGAATACGAAGTTAAACAGAATGCCCAAAACTCCACCCTCAAAAGATACAGAATTCTTTTTCCGCAAACCCTTTTGGTCTGCTTCTAGCTTCTATTGCTGCACATAATTTAACTGTTGGTTGCCAAAACCATGAGATCTCAGGCATCAGATCTCAGGTATCAGCGAAGCCTCATTAAATCTTTTTAGTGTAGATAAACACAGTGTATCAAACATCAACAACAGTGGAAATGATTCTGCCCACACCTTTTAAACTGTGCTTCACAGTCTGTTCACCACTGGCAACTAAACCTCATTGTATTCAAGTTTTAGCTGTGGCGAGCTGGCCACCTTCTTCCAGGTCTGCATACTCTTATAAAATAAATGCACTAAGTTGTTCAGTGTTAACTGTTCTTAATAGCTTTTCCCAGCTCATCTGCTAGGGGTATTTGTTTTCCAAAGATAAACACAAACAAGCTTTACAGGCAACAGGCCTACCTACTGAGAGAGCAAGCATGTAATGCCACCTTACCTCCATATTCACAACTTTTTCTCCTAAGCAACCTGTGACTGTGTTGCAACTTTCATAAAAAAAATACATCCCCCCAAGAAAATAAAAGAGCTAACTAAGACTGCACAGTTAATTGATAGAAACCATCTCTACAGCAGGAGGAAAATTTAATACAAGATGAAAAAAAAATGCAATAAAGAGCAAGATAAGCAGTTGACTGATGCCCAGAAGTTTAAGGAGTGCCTTCGTTGCAGAGAAAACATGAAGCAGATTGCTAGACCAGCAGGAGATGGGAGTATATTGCATTATGAAATTCCTCTTCATTCCTCTCTTTGCTCCAGTTTTCATGAGTTTTAGAATGAATCTTTCCCTTCAGCAGTCTGCATGTCCCAAGTTGACCCCTAAGATACCACCTCTATCCTACTTCCCCTAGCTATATATTTTTCAGAAGCACAGCATGGAATCATGAGGAAATAAAGATTTTTCTCCCTTGGAGAACACCACAAACTGTATTACAGTGAACTGCTATGAAATCTCCGAATTTCCTTTCAGCCCAAGGCTTCCTTCTTAACTCTTGTTTTATCTGTCATTTTTAATTAAACTTTTTGCAAAGATTTTTTTCTTTAGCTTTTGAATAAAAGATCAAAACAGAGTTCAGTATCTGGAAATAAGACATGTAACTGGTACACACGAGGCCTTTTCCTTATTTACAGCAGTCTTTAAAATTAGTACCTTATGATTTGCCCATGTACTATGTTACAATAACTACGTTCTGTATGGATTCAGAATTAAAAGCCTCTCCAAGCCCATAAGTGGAAGCTCTCTAGCCTGGACAGTAATTGAAGTTGGTGGTTCCACAAAGGTTACACAAGAGAGCTGAGAGACAGAGAAGCTTTCTGTGTGATTAGTTTTTCATACAAACTATCTTTGTTTCCATTTCTAACACTCCACAATCAAGTTCATGACATTCATGTGAGCTGTGTTTTTTGGTTTGCTTCCCACATGGACAAAAAGCTAAAGGTGGATTAAGCATTTGTAAAGCTACACACAAGATTACAGACCAAAAAGATTAGAGAGTTTCACCACCACCACTATTAACATCCAGTGAACTGGAAATGACTGGATATCTATTATTAACTCTAGTATTAGAGTCCAGATCTACAGATGCAAAACACTAATGCAAGAAGTCAGCACGTGTCACCAAGCATATATATTTTAGCATCAGTATTACATTATTTACAGATAAATCCAGTGCATCTTCTACAAGTCTCTTCACACTAGAGCTTTCAAAACCACGGTACAACTCTCTGTTTCCACATTTGAGCTTCTGTTAAGAACAACCACTGTTTGATTTTTCTCCGCACAGTTTTCTCTTACTTCTACTTACTCTTTCTGTCACTGAAAACTGATGAGTTTCTGCTGAAATTTTATACGTATGGAGTTTGGTTGGCACAATTGTGATAAAATATTGGAACATCTGGTTGTCTAGAAGAAAACAAATCTCACTGTTGAATTATGTACAGAGTGAAAGACCATCTGAGACATTCACAAATAAATCAAACCAATAATACTTAAAACAGTTAATCAGCTAAGCCGTTTACACTAGGGACATTCTTCAAGGAGTCACAGCACTGACAAGACTATTTCAGCACCATTTGCACAAACAACGTTAGTTTCCATGGGCAAGGCCTATGTCACATTTGTACTCAGAGAAATTTACATTTTACTTATGTAATGAAAAGATTCATTAAGGTCAGGCCACTCAAAGCTTCAAGTGAAATGCATAGATAGTGTTTTCCAGGACACTAGAACCGAACAAGTTTTACACAGTCAAATTCTGCATGATACACACATCTCAACAGTGCTTTGAATAGATTTTAGCCATTGAATTGTCTATACAATGCTGGAAGCCCTTCTAAACTGGTTACAGTTTTTCTCTTGATTAGACAGACTTCTAGAGAATTCTTCTAGAGCAATCAGCGTGCTTACATATTTATGATTGTCTGTCTTCGTGCAGTTCCCTAAGAGAACAAACACTGATAGACTGAAACAGTTAGTTTCAACAATCCTACACCCTTCTGGCTGGAACAGCCAACGGACCGACTGACTTTGAGACAACAGCAGCTTTAGAAGATTCTGGGGATCGCTCTCATAGGGAATGCAAGTCAGAGGATGAGGCATAGGTAGCTCTGTAAATTAGGTTACTAAACTCCTTTATTTATATCCGAGGAAACAAAGTGATATACAAACCCTTTCTGTAGTAGCCTCACAAAATACACTGTGGAAGTGACAAACCAAATACAGGAATAGAATCCAAGACTCCTGATGCCATTTTTTAAAAACCAAATCAGACTTATTTTTCCCCATTCCCATTATGACAACAATCAGATCTATGAATTGCTGCAAAATTCTCTGCAATATGTTCAGACGTACTGTAACTTCAACATAACACAATATGTTCAGACGTACTGTAACTTCAACATAACACAAATCTGGAAGAAACTGCAAATCAACTTCAGTGAAACAGCGAAGTACAGCAATACTGATATTAAAAAGAAATCGTCCACTTAAGATGCCATGTAGATAGCTGAACACTGCATTGCCCACTACCAAATGTAGCAGGACATGTTGTTTGTAAATCACAACATTCATGAAACATGATAATATTTTAGATGTAATTATTGGAAAAAATATAAAAACCAAGACGCTTTTTTAAACACACAGCACTTACGATCTGATGCTATTTTTTCTGTTCCATCCAAAGGATTAATAATTCCTGGAATAAGCTCTCCAAATGACAAATGATCTATTCTGTGAGAGAAGTTATAGGCTGAAAGACAACACAGAGGAATGAAAAAACAATTTAAAACTATGAGATTCTGTACTCTTTTCAGAGAAAGAGATGCACCCACTTCTCACATTGGAAAATGCCTTATTTAGAGTATTTCAAACAGTGGCGTGCATTTCATTGGATTTATGCCTGTGACTATATCAACAGATGTACATGTTTCAAACAAAACTCAAATCCAAAATACTTAACAAAGAAATTCAATTTCTCTAGAAAAGAACTTCTAAAACAAATCCTAACTCTATCTGAATCAACCCTGGAGTTGAAGAGAGTTAACATTTCATGACAGAAAATTTCTAGTTGGCCTAATACAGAAGTTATTCTACAGTTCAGGTTCTTGTATGTAACAGCATTAAAGAGGAAAAATTCATAAATGAAATGTACAGAGGAAGCGTAAGGCAACTACCAAGTTACTACATTGCCTGATTTTGCAAAGATATTTAAACTCTGTAATATTATACGCTTGTGTTGACATAAATTCATGGGCAGACATTTGGAGGTTTAACGAACACCAAGTTCATTTTTCACAGTACGCTACTTTTGCCTCACACTAAGTACGGCTGCAACACGCATTTAGTATCTGGACTCGCAACCTAAAAATGAAGTTTCTAAGGACAAAGGTCAGAAACGTTTAACCTTATAAAAACAGATTTTGCAGGAAATAGGTAGCTTGGACAGAAATACGGGAATTTCGTATGGTATCTCTGTTACAACAAAATACGTCCAAGATTCCTGTTATCATTACTGTAGAAGCAACCTACAGGTAATACTAATAGTGTTAAACGTATGAAAGGAAGTCACTACTGAGTAATAACATTGCAAAGAATATTCTTCACTTTCTTCTACAATGCAATTGCCCAGCTAGAACATCTTTACAACAGCAAGTTACATTAACATATGAATTAGGAGACAGCAGTCTGAACAAAATGATACTCGTTTGTACGGAGATGATAGAAATAACTTACACTCGTGGCTTACAAGGGCTGCCAAGTGTGCATGGCCTCGAGGGTGTGGTATTGCCCTAGAGAAAACAACATATGTTTTATGAAAAATTTGTTTAATGAATCCACACAAAAGACACAGTTTTCCTAAACAGAACTATGTAGAAAAATTACCTCTCCCCCTCTATTTCAATAAATACGTTTTTATATATATATATTAAAAAAATATGTGCATATATATAACATAGATGTTTAAATATATAAAATATATATGTTTTACAAAGTTTTATCTATATAAAAATCATGTGTATCTATATTAAAAAAAACAACAAACATGACATTTTTATTATCGCCAAGCACAGAAAGACTCAATGACAAGGTACGGGAACATTAGACTCATGAAAACCCTCTTACACAAAATTAGTGTCTTGCATTTTTAGAAATGTCAAACACACATCAAGTCACTAGGCTACTAGAAGAGCCACCAAGGCCTATCACATGAAAATCTGCTGAACTGCTCGAGTGACTAACGAAAACTTTACTGTACTTGATTTATGGATAAGCAAGTTAACTATGCTCTGTATTTGCTTCCTGACTAAGCAAGTTAACTTCAGGTTTGGACACTTGTTTGTAGACCTGCCAGGAAAGTACAATGCAGAGACTGGTAACAGCACGAAGAAGGGGAAAAAAAGTGCAACTCTGTCTGGAAAGTAAAACAGTCTCTCAGACACACTTCATCCCTACCAGTCCCACCAATAATGCTGGAAATTTCCCTATTAGCTTGAGGTAAATCATTACCAAATACATGTAAGTTTTGGAGAAACAGAAGGTGAAGAAAGACAATGAGATCAGTCAAGATAGGACTACAATAAATAACCAGGCATAAGGTACAGAGGCAGACAGTGAGAAAAGCCATTAAAAAAAATCTACAAGAAGAGAAAGAGCAACTTAACAGAACTACAAATGTAATGATGAGCAAAAGGAAACAAAGGAAAGCAAAAGATTACTCAGGGTTGCAGAAGTAGAGACAGGAAGAGAGAATTGATGGCAGTACAGATGAAAGGCTCTGCTCTGAAAAGGGCTTAAGAAGTTGGACGTCTAGGGGTAAATCAGAAGAGGTGGTACAAGACCAGACAGAATGATATTTGGAGAAATACCCATATAAAGACAGCAGCTGGAATTACATGTCGATAAATTAGAGAGTACAGACTGCATGCTAAGATCTCTGGTGACAGATGTGACAGGAAGGCAAGCGAGGACAGCAAAGCTGGAGAGCACAGAGAAAAGCGAACACAAGTTTGTATGCAGCATATATAAGCTAATACCATTGCCAAAGCGTATCAGAAAGTCTCTCCTCAAATCAAGATGAACTGGCATTTAGCTCCCTAACTATGGTTCTATAACTATGTTATCTCAGCACTGAAATGGCACATATCTACACCTCATCCATGTTAGTCAACTGTGTACTAAGAGAAAGGAGAAGTTTGGACAGGCCTAAAGAATGGAGGCTAGCACAAGCAGTCCACTCTACATCATACACTTACAGGGGACCTATTTTCAAGAGTTTTCACCCTGTAAAACACTGTAATTCATAACCACTACATTGCATGCAATAATGCACTGCATTGTTTTAGTAACTTATGAAGAAATTTGGTTTTAACTGTGCAAGAAGAGATACCACATGGAAAATAATACCAAGTGTGTGTATGGGAAGGTTAATAAAAACCATTCATTAACTCACAAGTGTAAAAACATAGACACACATACACGTGCATGTACTATATATAATGTAGAAGTCAGTTATTTTCATTTATTGTTTTCAGGAATTGAACAGAACATACTTGCCCACAGTTATGTGAAAGTTCCCTGCCACTTTATTGACGTAGAGATGACCGTGAATTCTACATGCATCTGGAGACTGTAATGAATTATCTTCCCTGTTTAAACAAAAACAACATAAAGGGTACTTGAGAATATTCACTAACAGAAATAACAGCAGTACAGTTAGATTTCTTTTTCCTAGCAGAAAGATACAGCATTATCATCTACCACTCCTTATTGTATTCTTCTGGAATTATAGCAGGGATGTTGGAAGTGAAGGAGTCTAATAAAGGTCAGTCTGATGAAACCAGTAAGCTTTGTTCATACTTGTATTCAGAGATCCGGCCTACAAAGCTAACTTACGACACCTGAACATGTGAACAGAAAACATAAGACTGTAAGTATATCTTGCTGCCCTGGGGATTTTTTTTTCCCCAATTACTTCTACCAAAAATGGTTTGTTGGGAAACTTTTAATGCTACAGTGAACATCACAAAATGTATTAGTCACATGAACAACACCGTAGCAAGAACAGCTTTTAACATTTATTTTTTATGAAACCTTCCTCTTCCCACGTTTGTTGGGGTGTCCACAACTCAAAACGTATCTAAATCTACTCCTTAAACACATCTCAAGCATAAATACCATCTCACATACCGCACTAACAAGTATCACAGAGGCACAGAAGGACTTAATGACTCTGAAGACACCAACTAAATGAGAAAAAATATTTTTGAGCCCTCTTTAGCCTTGTCTTAGGAAGAAAGGATGTATTTGGTCCTCAAACAGGGAAATTACAACATGGAACGTGCATACAGGATTTTTGGTGTTTGTTTTGTTTTATTTATGGCTTGCTTGTGTAGAGGTTTTTTGTTTGTTTGTTTTTAAGGGGAAAAGAATTTCAGCTTTCATGTAGAAAGTGTTTTCCGGGGGGGCGTGGCTAGGAGATAAAATCACATAGCAGCTAGATTCAGGCAGACAAAGCCTCCTATGCATTAGCCTCTAAGCATTTTGTGCGTAGCTGGAATAAAGTGTAAAGAGCATGGTTTCTCCACACAATTTTAACAGTGCTGTCTTAGACCAGGGCATTTACTAACAAAACGCATTTTTATTCAAAGGTTGATTCTTTTAAAACCGTAAAGTATTAAGTCACAGCTAATAGCAGGACTCCTTTTTTTTTAAAGTTGCTAGACAGAAAGATATTCTTCCATTAAAAAAAGGACTCTTGTTTAGTATTGCTTTGGCATTACTAATTCACATTAAAAAGGAAGCATCAGATAAAATGGACTAAAAAGGTGTATGCATATATTTATGTGTGTGTCTGTATTATGTATACATATATACCTATAAATACACACACAAAACCTGTAAACCTTCTCCAGGTTGGAAAACCCAGAGGTTTTCATGAAACAACAGCTCTCCAAAGCAAGTATTGAGTATACTAATTTAAAATGCAATAAAAAGCAGTAAGGTCTTCTATTCTTACAACCTTATCTTCGGGGGGGCAGAATCATAGCCACAATAAAATGTGAAGTCTAATTAAATAGGGCATGGAGAGCGGAATGACAACACAACAAAGCAATTTTTCTTACCGTGGTGGCAGTGCTGTAGAAGCACTTTTAAAAGCACTTTTGAATATCACATCTTGAAGAGAGTGCTCTTCCTGCAGCCTACTCTGAATTAGCTGCAGCATCCTACAGATTACACAGACAAGTGTGAAAGCATGCAACAGTAAAACAAAAAATAACTTGACAATTAATTATCAGCTTCAGTTGCAGGTTATAAATCAAGAAGTTAGTAAGGTTCGTGTCAGTATTAAAGTGGTACAATAAACTTTGAGAATGATATTTTATACAGAGCTTAAAGCTCTGGTGTTCACAGCAGCGTGTTACTAAAATACCAAAACTGGCCACATAACCTGGCTTCACGTTCTATTACAAGATTATTAGTATAGTGATCACACATATAACCAAGCTATTCCAGTTTAAATGATAAACAGCGCATCAATTATATGAGGTTACATGAAAGTCCCAAACTCATTTGCTTTTGCAAGAACATGCCAATTTGTTACTATGGTTCAGCTTTGACATTTAGATATCAAGCTATCTGCGTTACGCGTCTGAACCTGTAATTATAACTTGTGCTACCAAGCATTCGTTTGGAAACATAAATTGAGTCCATCTTGGCTTGCAACTGCATGACCCAATTCCACAAATAAGTCCAAAGCCAATTTTTTACATAACAGAACTCTCAAATCATGAGAAAAGCAAAGTAAATGAATATCTTTTCACAGGTTTGCACTCTTAAATTACAAGCATGAGCTGTTAGACCCAAGGCATAGTTGTGTCACGTGACTCTGGTGTACCTCAAAGCCACTTCCAGTACAAATAATACAAACCATAGGCACGCATCTCAGTGCTTTACCTTTGCCATTCCTTTTGTTGTGGGCTGAGATCAAATACTACCTGAAACAAAAATAACACATCTAATAAAACACGCAGGAACCACTGAAGTCCCATCCATGAAACCCAGAAGAGAACTGGGGAGTGGGAAGTTACAATCAACTTCACACTTGGTACCACATACTCAAGTTTATGAAAGGACTTCGCACTTTAACACATTTAGTGTTCAAGTATGGAAATTTCTGTCCCTCTCCCCCCAGAATTATTCACTTGTTTGCATTTATAACTTCAGCATCTTTTCCTAAAGCTCTCATAACTCGAGTCATCAGTCTCTGCCCTTCTAGCCTTTGACTAACATGGGCTAGAAGAAGCAGTGAGTGTCCGTTTAATTCTAGTTGATATAACTGACATACATGGTTTTGATGCAAACAGCAATGAAACACGCAGAGAAGCAATCTTTGAAAACAAGGGTCCAGGTGCACAAGGGTGCAGATTGTTTATTTCTGGGGTCATCCCACACTGCGTACTTCTTTAAGACAAGCTACGAGGTCTGCTATACTTCAACCAGGACAATAATATCACCAGTAACATCTGTGCACAGAATTCAAATCTATGTGTTAACACTGACATACTCCAGACAGTAAATTCAATTGCAATTAATGCTCAAACCTAGCCAGAGCTATGGCCCAAAGAGATCAAGTACAGGAAGTTTCCTCTTTCTAGGATTATAATCACTGGGGCAACTGCTAGCATGCAGCAGCTACAGCAGCGCAGAGATGCCTGTCCAGACAAGAGGAAATGTTTCAAGGAGAACACACAAAAACAAGCTCCTTCCCCTTCCCGAGCATGTCCTTCCATTCAGCCATCTCCTCCTACTCACACACAAGTAGGAATTTGAACAAAACTGTTATAATTTAGATTATCATTCAGTTATTAGAGAATGCAATAATTACAGCAGAAAGCTACATTCTCTAATAGGTTTTCTGTAAATTATAAATTACTTTCATACAGCATAATTACTTCAAAGCTTATCGTGCCATCAAAACCATTTGAAGAACACAGACTTACACAGTTACAGAGCCTTCAGTTCACAATACAGAAATTAAAAAGACACTAACACAATTTACGATCTTTAATGCCATTCCACATTATAAGGATATCATGGAGACTTTCTACCCCTTTTTAGAATCACAGTATTCTTCTAGTTTAAAAGCAATTACATCAATTCTCTTTTTATGAGAGCTCTGATAGTTTTCCTTCCATATCAAATACTGTTAGCACTTATCCCTAGAATTTGCACATGTAAAAATAACTAGCTGTAGAAATCACTAGCTTGTTAAGAAGCACTGATCCAGGAGTCTGCTATATTCAAATCTGCTGTATTTGCAGAGAGTGAACACACAGAAATTCCAACGCTAGCCTTTTTCCCTAGCAGATTCCTGGAGTAAGCACTGCAGACCTCACTCAAGGATCAGACAATACTTGGGAAGGCTCTGTGCAGCTCAACTGCGGGATAAAAAATACAAGCAAGCCCAGCAGTGCTCCACATCAAGTAAAGAGCAAACTGCTTTTTAAATAAAAAGGGAAGAATCAACTTACTGGTTCATAGATTAGCCCATCTGCGGAGGCGACCATTGTTTCTGCTAAATCCAGAACATCAGCCCCCACATCTATTTTAAACAGGGAGAAAAATATTAAGAGTCATACAGATGATCATAAATAAAAAAAAGGTTCAAGTTAAAATGAAGTTTCACAGTACAGTGGCAAACTTTCAGTATAAGTTTACTGTTCCCTGTTAACAAAGTCCAAACCAAAAGAAAAACAAACCTCGCAAGAAGCAGATTACTGGGAGGTAGGGGGAAACCACAGAATCCTACTTTCGACCTATCCTATCAGAGTATCATCAACTGATGCACAGTGACAAGAAACACACTTTTCAGATTTGCAATATTTTCTCACTGATGTAACACCTTCAGAGATGTATGAACCACATACACAAGCTTTCTAGGATCTGCTGTGCATAAGTATTTTTTCCCTGTTTCATAAGCACTGAATCCGAACCAAGTCTAGTCAAAACAGAGGATAAAGTTTTATTTCTCAAATTAAAAAAAAAAAAAAACCCAAACACAATTTTCAATATTTTTTATGCTAACTGGAAAACAATTGAAAAAAACCCAAATTTTAAGAGTTAGAAGGGATGACTTACGAATTAATACTTGTGAGACAAACACAAATTGTATGGTATTGATGTACCTTACAATTAACGCAAGGTTTAACCTAGACAAAAAAAGTCAGTCTTGAAGATCTGCTTGCATTCCTGGTAGAAGTAGTATTCTCTCTCTCTTTCTCAGTCCAGGACAACCAAAGCCAGACCATACAAATAATGGTTCATTACCCAAATGATGTCAAAAGAATAGTAAGCATTGTCTTTAAAAGGGAAGGCATCTGTCTGTTCATCAGGAGGATGAAATTACCTGATGCTTCCAGTATTGTTCAACAAAAGACCAGGTTTATATTTGCCAAGTTCATAAATAAATAAAAGTTGTGATAAATTCCTACTGCTGAGTTGTGTCTCACAATGAGCTTTTAGAATATTCCAGCTAGAGAAAGAGTGGAACAACAGGATCCCTTTTTTGCTGACAGGCAAAACAAAGTTCTGAGATGCGAATGAGATGGCATAAATGCATTTCTTCACATCTACCAGTTCTTTCAGTGAGTCATATGCCATCCAGATCACTACATACCATCAAGATCAGAAGAAACCTCCCTGTTAGAATATTTTGAACAATATCCAACTGTATTGCAAGTAAATGCACGTTCTGAAGAGCTTTTAAAGTGTTTCAAAACTTTCACTGATGGAATACTTACATTGACACCTCATGGCAACTGTAATATCAATATTGATTCTTAACTTACTGGAAAGAAAAAAAAAGAGGCAAAAAGACAGTAAGTAACATTGAGTACACGTATTACTAAAATTCTCAGATTACTTGCAGAAACAGTCAAATAACAAAATTTACACCAATAAACTTAAGCTGTTTAAAATTTGGGTGAACCAAGATGGACTTCTAATTATTAAAGCTTTGATGATCGCTTGTAACTTAAGAGATAAAAGCATCAGATTCCCCTGTTGAATTTTACTATGAAAGTTTTAAGATACTTTTTGGAAATACTCTTGACCCAAGAGTTTGTCACACTTATTAAGAATATATAGGTTTCAATATTTTACACACTTTTTTTCCCACACAACTACAACGGTGCAATAAATTCCACAGAATGCAGTGGATCAGGACAACGTAGGAGTTACAAATTTAAACTAAGTAAATACTTGAGCACCTTCCTCCTGTTTTGTCCTTAAGACAGGCCATAGTATTTCCAATCCCAATCAGAATTCCTCAGGACAGTGAGATTTGGGATCGGACTGAGAAGTTGCTAAAAACGGTTCCCAGAAAATGCTGCCATGTCATAAAGATCGTTGGTTTTGCTAGCACTGCTTCTTCAAAATGCCTTTGATGTTAAGATCTTTATCCTGAATGTTTCCACAACAAGGGGCAGTAAAACATAGTTCTTCCCACCAGAGCAAAAAAAAAAAAAAAAAAAAAAAACCAACAACAAACCAAACACCCCCCAAAAAAATTTATGACACCGAAAGTGTGACTGTGTGGCATTCCCCAATATTCTGGGCATTTCCTATTGGTTTTTGTGTTAGTTTCACACAGTCCTATCACCTCCAGGGAGGTTCTTCTGGGAACTTCGCTGACCACAAACAAATCACATAAGGGATTCAACATTGGCTCAACTTGGGATCAGATATAGTCAGTAGACAGGAGAAAAGCAATTAAAGTGATACCAATCTCCATTGGCTTAAATTGTCACAGAACCCCAGGCTGAGTGATTAGCTCACAATCAAACTAGAAAATCTGCAGCAGGACATCTCCGAAGTCCCATAATAGTCTCTTAACCACCAGACTGTCCTTCCCATGTGATAGCTTCACTAGGGTAAGGACCCACACTAGCAAAGATCTAAGTGTGAAACTCCCATCTGTCTGAATGGATTTACTCCAACTTGAGTTTTTGCTGCATCTCCCTTAAATTTCTCATATTTTTTATTTTTTCATTACAGAAACCTTTGGTATTTCTGACATACAAGACATCCAATTAACAGATGTATCTTTAGCTTGTTACCACAGCAACTAGTCAAACAGCTTTTAAAGTTGTTTCAGTTCCAGATGCATGATATTTAAAGGTGTTCAGTGCCCAAAATCTCCATTAACTTCACACGGACTCATGGGTGCCTGATCACCTCATGAAGAAGGGTGAACGCAGTCCAGACAAGCACATGAAACCAACCACAAATATACCTTCAGCCAATCTTGGAGGCCGTAACTGTAGACAAGATCAGTAGCAATTTCTAGATAACGTAGTCAAAGTTTTTAAGGTTCACCTCCAGCAGCACAAAGTATAATGGCAATATACTAACTGTAGAAACTAGAGTAAGCATCATGTGAATCTGGTGGGTTTACATAGCTGATGTAAACCCACTGATTTACATATCCTAATATAATTACAAGCTGATGTACATATTACAGTGTCCTCTGAATTGTTAGCAAATAATTTCTCAAGGGACTCCACCAGCAAACCTACACTATTTTGACTTCTTCATTGCAGAAATCTCTATTTCTCTTCTTCACAGATTCCAGAAAATAAAAAACTCAAATGAACAGAAGAAAAGATTCAAGTCCCTTTAGTATTTCATTTTTAATTTCAATCATAAATTGCTTGCAAGTCACATGAACATTTCAAATCTATTCTTTCCTGAAATAAACCTAATTTAAATTTTTAAAAGGAATTCTAATGGATAAAAATTACCTAGTAAAATCCTTGTCTACTTCATATTCATATTTCATCCATGTGTCCCGATACACCGTGAACTCCATTACAGTCAGGAAAGCTATCGTTGTAAATGCTATCAGAGAAACTGAGTGGTCAAAAGAGGAAAAAAAAAAAGTTTATATTGTGAGAAATATTATTCAGAAACAGCAGAACAAAATTCTAACATTCCAGAATCTGAGCATTACCAGTGCCATACTGGTATCTTTGATTTACAAATCCATAAGCTGCTTTTAGAAAAATGTTTTCACATCTACAGTATTTGCTTTTATTTAGGAGGAGGAAAGAACAAGTCCTACCTTTG
Organism: Rissa tridactyla; assembly: GCF_028500815.1. Classification (NCBI taxonomy): domain Eukaryota; kingdom Metazoa; phylum Chordata; class Aves; order Charadriiformes; family Laridae; genus Rissa; species Rissa tridactyla. The sequence goes on from NC_071466.1 coordinate 203,135,648, forward strand.
CATCAAGAATGAACTTTTTACATTAAGTACAGTCAAATACTAGAATGATGGGGAGGCTGTGAAATCCCTATGCAGAAGATTTAAGAACAGGCTAGATCCTCCTCCGCATATAGAACAAAATGCCCGCAAATCACTGTCAGGGATGGTCTAGGCAAACTCAATCCTAAATTCAAGCATGAAAGGAGAAGGTGCACCCTGAAGTCCCTGTAAGCCTCCACTTGTCCAAAACCTAAGTTTTTATAACAATTTTTTTTATATCTAGTTTTAGAGCCAAGAAGCTAGCAATATACCACATCCCTAGAAGCGTTCAAGGCCAGGATGGATGGAGCTTTGAGCAACCTGGTCTAGTGGAAGGTGTCCCTGCCCACAGCAGGGTGGTTGGAACCAGATGATCTTTAAGGTCTCTTCCAACTCTAACCATTCTGTGATTCTATAAATACACATTATATGCACTGTCCAGTTAGAAGAAGGTGTGCTGATTATATTACTTGTGTATAGCTGTACAGTCAGGACTCCTACCCTAATATTTCAAACAGTTCTCCCTCTGGTGATAAGTAACATGTAGCCATCGCCTCTACCAACAGCTAAATAAGTGAAGAACTGGTTTGAAATTATTCTTAGGAAGAAAACTAAATGGTATGTTTTCATGGTATATGTGCCTCGCTTATCTCCAAAGTAGCCTATTCATCACGTTTGCAAAACTGTACAAAATATTAAATCACAGCTTTTGTTAAGTTGAAAAAAACTTCAGTTATATAGAATAGTAATGATTTGTACAGCTTGACAGTATACGTTTTCCATCCGCATGCTGTGGAGTATTTCTATGGAGTCTGTGAAGTGCAACTTGAGAAAAAACAAGCCCGTCGTTGATAGGCTTCAATTCCTACACAGCGGTCTACAGCGCAGGGGCAGCAGCCGGGACATGAAGGCACTGAACTACGGGATTAGAAAATAAAACAGTGTCTGCAGCATTGACTATCGCGTTGAACAGCAACGTTTCAAGTTCTAGCTTTCAGCTGAAGCTATGTAACGATCACATATATGAAGACCTTCAGGTCAATGCATAGCGTGAAAGCAGATGCACTAATCAGTTAACTACTCCGGCTAACAATTTCCTTTTGGAGGCCAGTAGGCCAGACTCACCCTAGCTATGCAATAGGAAAGCTGGAGCCTTACTATCTATCCAAACGCGAGGAAACAATTAGAGCTGTAGCTGCTTTCTGGGTAAATCCGAGGAAAGGTATTCATGGATCTGAACAGGAAAACGAAGTCTTGTAGAATTTCCAAAGACAGATCCTCTTTTCTGAATGCTCTCCCAGCCCCAGAGCTGGAGTCTCAGCCCATTTGAGAGACTGGTACTTCTTTTCCAATGGGTTTTAAGGCACTGAAAGTCCGAAAATAGAGTCTTGCTATGTTTTGTATCCCTATCACATCAGAAAATAAGCCTGGCACTTTAATGCTGAATGAAATGGGAATACTATATTAAAATTTTAGAATGGCATAGAATATTATCAATTATAAGGTTATGGGATAAACCAAAGAATGCTAAAATAACTTCTGGTGTTGAGAAATCTTTAAGGCACCCTTCACCGAAGTGACGTTCTCATGAAGGATGGCGCTATACTATAAAACAAGTAATTTTTAAGCATTTAATGTTTTTCTAAGAACTACAACATAGAAACTACTCATTTGCTTTCTCAGGAACTGGAACTAACATTAGCAAAAACTTATTTAATCAGCTCTCCAAGATTATTTTATATATATTAATCCTCTAATCATTAACAGCGCAATTCAGGAAACATATCAAAGTAATACAGATCCTTGTGATATTTACTTCTACACAAGTGGCGTAATGACTTCAGAGGCTTATCTGTAGATTGTAATTGCTTCTTGTACTTTTTATTCAACTGAGTTTCAGACATAATTGCACATGAGAGAGACTTTTGTCCTCCACTTCAAACTAACTGCTAGCAGTTTCCTATCTAACTGCAAACAATTTCAATAGATGAAGTCACCGTCTCCAGATCAGGCTACCTCTAACCCAACCCAACTTAGAGGTGCAATTTTCTGTTCAGATACATATAGAAAAGGTACTTCTTACAGCTATGCTTTTTGAGAGAAGCTCAAGTGACTAATAAGGACAGTACAAGCACATGCCCTGGAGTAAAGTGTTTAGTTCTTCAAAGGGCTTTCCTTACTCTTACAATCAACTACACCTTCAAAACAAAAAGCTTTAGAGAGCTGCTCTTCATCCTGGTGCTTAACTTAGTCAGCTCTTAGACATCTCTGGAGAATGTTTTTCATCTTTTATGAAAGCACAGAGCTGAATCCAGCCTGCATTTCAGCTCATGCTAACACAGTCTCACACAGAAACCTGACAAGGAGAAAAGGACTTAGTGAGACAACAAATGAAAAAGTTATTATGGCCTTGGCACAGCGCACTTCCAGTTGTAATTGGTTAGAAGTTTTTACAGTGAACCTTAAAATTGGTTTGAGTCTCACCTGTTCTACACAAAAATCTCCCTTGCAATGAGTGATGAATGCATCTATTTGGATAAGATACTATACCTTTACTTAAAGGAAGCTCTGTCAATCCACGAAAGAAATCAAGAAACCAATTTTGGCTAGTTTCAAATGAACACAGATGCCTGCCTTCCTCCTATTGAAGCTTCTATTCCCAAAGCATGCTAGAGTGAACTAAGAGCCAACATGAATCACGTCAGCATCTCAATAAGGCCTACCTGTGCCTCCGCTCACTGAAGTCTCCACATAGCTTTCAGGAACCTTTGGAAAGGCATCCAATTCTTTCATCAAATTCAGGGTCTTCTTCCGATTCAGTCGCCTCATCTTCAGCACACTCCTCTACTTCCTCCTTCATATATTCCCTCTGATTTGAGAATAAATCATTGTGATTAAAATACACAAGCAGTATTACTCAAACCGACTGGCTATAATCAAAATGCAATAATAAGGCAATAAAATCTAACAAATATGTTTTAAAGAAACACATGCTAGACAACTGGATGGTCACTCTTGCTTCAAGATAACTGTTAAAATCATCCCGGACACTGCTGCTTACATTCCAACCACATCCAGCATATTCACCATTTAATTACTATGACTACTACGACTAATTTCTTTCTCGATTAAATTCTTATTGGTATTGAATATACTGAATTTTAAATAAAAAACAAAAACAAACAACCAAACCCTCAGTCCTGAAGTAAGCTTGCTAAACAGACCTGCCAATGCAAGGAAGTCACTGACTTAGCAGGGAATACCTAATAGGCTGCATAAACTCGGGTGGGTGTCAAACTGCACTGGGCTCCTGTATTCAGCCAATGTGGACACATGTTATAGGCTAAAGGGGGAAAAAAAAAAAAGCATCTCACATTTTCACAGCTGTAGAATTTTATTGCCATAATAAAATTAACAATTTCCCCTCTATAAAAATTCCACCCGAAGCAAATTATGTATCAAATCCTAGCTCCATCCTTCGGAATCCTTTTCGTTCATGACATGAGCTCTGCTCTTCTTGGAGTCGTTGATACATGAAGCAGCAGGATGCTGAGAGAAGCAGCCTGCCCAGGAAATACTGTCTTAAACTGTTTCCAAAACATGCAAATATTCTCACAACCCAGTCCCGCCATTACGCTGCGTGTTTTAACAAGCTGGCACTGCTGTTTTCCTTCTGAGGGAATGCTGCACTTTGACCAGAATTTCTGAAGCTACGAAAATCATCGTGCGTTTACTGTATTCTAAGAATACATCATATTATCGTCCCCTATTTAAAGGCACTAAGGCAGGCAAGCTAGCCTACACTGCCAACGTGCGAGACGATCCTCATCATCGTCTTGTAGAAAAATCTGTTAACTCATCTCCCCTCTTTCACGAGCAAGTCAAGTCTCCAGCATGTCCTAGTGAAATTACTTAACAGCTATTCCCTGCTCTGCCCCTCCCTGGTGCTGAGCAGGCTTCATACCGTGCAATAACAAAGGAGTAGGCTTTACTGGAAAGGGAAATTCACACATGAAGAATCACGATCTATGCCTGCAATTTCCTCACTACGCAAATTCGCTTTCGATCTTAGTGAGAAGATACAGACTCTGCACTTGGCGGAAGCATCAGTCAAGTCAGCCTGCAGAGACAAACAAAATGATTCTCTATGTGTTGCAGAGGATTCAAAGAAACCACAGTTAAAGTGGGCAGAGAAGATAGGTGCTGGAACAGGATTTCAGTTATATAGCTTCAAAACAAACAAAAAAAAAAAAATCAGGGAAGCAAGGTCCTGTCCTTACTACACTACATAATTGTGCTTTAAAGAACTACCTCAACTCCACTCAGAGTAGCTTAAGGAGAAGTCGGATAACTTAGGAGCAGATATGGCAAAGCAGCTGCTTGGACACAATGACTGGAGCCATAACATTCCTTAGCCCAGAGGAAACACCAGACAGGCTTGCCTGCTGTCCTGCACTGGAGACAGCACTGAAGTCAACTTAGCATGGGTTCATTTTCCACATGTCTTCTCTGCCACCACGTGTATAGGAGCACACCATAAAGAGGTACAAGATAAACCTAGAGAATCTGAGAGCACTTTACCAAGAAACTTTCTAAGTCATCCTGCATCAGTGAGTATGCAGATTTTTGTAATCTAGCTAGAAGTATCCGAGTTGTTCATCTGTTTCTTTAATCCCACTTATACAGACCTGGGACAGACAGCTGATACCTCCCCCCTGCCCATCTCACCACGCGCGCCTCAGAAACACCAAGTATAAAATTTGGAATCCACTGCTACAAAAGTAAAGTATTACAAATACAACAGCTCTTATTATTATTACAAGCTAAAAAAAAAAAGAAAAAGCATCGCGTAAACGTCACTCAAGTCCAGAGCGACAGCAACTCCGACACACCGGAGGGGCTCGGGCAGTCGCCGCTTGCTCGGACAACTTGGAAGCGACGCCGTTATCGGCGCCGGTGGGCGTCCGACCATCCTGTCCCACACCCGCGGAGCGGACCCACGCCGGAATCCCCTCCCGGGGGCCTCACACCGCCGCCGGCCGACCCCCACGCTGCTGCCCAGGTCGAGGGAGGCCCCGGGAGGCGGCGGTCAGATCGGAGCCCACATGCCCGTGCGGGCTGCCGCCGCCGCCCTGAGGCGGGCGCAGGCCCGCAGCCCGGCACCGGGCAGCCACGGGACGGGACAGGCCACGCCGCGGGACGGGACGGGACGGGACAGGCCGCGCCGGCCGCCTCTCCCCCGCCCTCCCCTACCTCTTGCTTCTCTCGCCGTTACCCAGCGCGGCGGGGGAGGCCGGAGAAGGGAGGGGAACCGCAACGCCGTGCTCGGCGCCTGCCTCCCTGACCATGGCAGCGCCCGGGGCAGGCTGGCTCCGCCACCGACACCCGGCGGCGGCGGCAGGCACAGGCCGACGGGAGCGGCAGCCCGCGCGCATGCTCGCCGCCTCACGGGCATGCGCCGCCCGCGGCAGCGCGGCACCGGCTCAGCGGCAAGGAAGAGGCGAAAACACGCGCGTTTAGGGAGAAATGGCTGTTGTTCCCCGCCTGCGCGGCGCGGAGAGGCCCGCAGCGGATCCCTCAGGTGTCTCGGGACCCGCGGTCTCCTGCGGCGCGTCCTCAGTGTCATCACTGCGCTACAGCCCGGCTGGCAGCGGCGATACTGTTGTAGAGGCTTTGGATATAAAAGCAGGTAATGCATGAGAAGAGGCAGTATCTTCTCTTAGCTTAACTAGGAGCGGAAGGGCTTTAAGACATTGGGCTATAACAGTGGGGAAAAGGCAGATGTTAAGCTCACGAGCCAGTCTTCAGATCTGAAGCGAAAAAAAGTAAGAGAGCTCATTTGTGCCCCAAATACCTGTTCTTTTCCCTGTGTTGGTGGAGCCAATATAAAGGCGCTGCCTCTCACCACAGACCTTACCCCCTTAGTAACAGCACTGTTAGTTTATCTCCAGATGTTTTCCTTACAACTCTTTCTCCTCTATGCCGGCATCCCCTGTAGTCTTTACAACTATGCTGCTACCAAAACAGACTTACAAAGTCAATTATGAGGTTATATTATGTGACTGCCACCATGCCTGCAAGTTCACGAGTAGCTGAGCCAACGTAAACATCATCCTGCAGCCAAAAGGCGAGCTCTCCGATACCTTTGGGAAGTACTAACATCTTAGGTGACACTAAAATTATTCAAGGAGAAGTACTCCATATAAGATTTTTTAAAAATAATTAAAAAAATTATACCAAACATTTATATTGATAGATCAGAAAGGACAGAGACTGAAGACTCCAGTAATTTTTGATAATGAGGTAAGCAAGTAAAACCCACACCCCAGAAACACAGTGATGAATTTCACAGCATTAGTACAGATTGTCTCTTTTTCGTGCTTTAGAGGAAAAAGTAGATCCATGACAAAAGAGTCTTAAGTAGCATGCCAGAGTATATACAATTTGAAGAAAACAAATCTTTGTCTGGTTATCTACAGCATTTGAGCACGAAAGGAACCTGAAAATGACAAAGTTGTATTTTTGGCTTTTTAGGGATAGGCAGACAGTGGGTTTCAAGGAAGGAAAGAAGACAGCAACACGCTGATGTTGCCACTGAGTTATGATCAGTCTGTTTTGATCATTTTGGCAACTATAACAATAACTGGATCAGAGAGTCAGAAAGGAAAAGGGGGTGAGAGAACGATACCAGAAGAGATAAGTAACTAGGCCAAAAATACGTTTATCTGTGCATGCGTTCCCTCATCTCAGAAAGCGCAGACAGCTTTAGGTACAGCACTGAAAGTTCTTATATTGATGTGCCAATGGTTGTAGGGTATAATTCAGCAGCCAGAGATTTTGCTGGCTAAGCCCTATTTTCCCTTGAAATGCTCTCAGCACTGGGGCCTGGAAAGAGCAACCGATACATCTGGTTATTAGCTGTGCATCAGAGATGCTCAACAGATGTTCTCACAGGCTGTGAACTAAAGCAATCCAATCTGCTCACAGACAAAAATGGTTTTGGCGTTAGTGCTCAGTGCCGCATTGAGATGCCTCTTACAGAGAAGTGGCATGGGACAGAACTGCTTGCAGCTTTGCACCATTACAGTCGTATTTTTAACTACAGATGTCTCTATAGGATTTTACAAGAGAAAACGCAGTAATCATTTTTCAGAAATTAAGAAAAATTGAGAAAATTATATAGCGCATTACACTGACATTATATATTTGACTGTACTGTGCTAAAGCGACGCAACAGTGATCATACTGCATCCATCACGTACCAGACTATTCCAGTTCAAACTGTGCTCCTTTCCTTATGCCCCTGCGTGTTCGTTTTCTGCTCTCCCGATCACACCTCAGTGGTGGCAGCCTATGAGCACCTGCCTGAAGGGAGCAGGGAAGGAGGAAAAACCCAGCTGCCACGCAGGCGAGCCAAGGGGCTGGCCCGCTGCTGCTGCTGCTTTATACACATTTGTTTCACTACGGTATTTAACAAGATCCCAAAGCACCCTGAGACTTAAGTGCAGTCATCTATGTAAAAATACAGCTGCCTTGCCAAAAACCCCAGCACTTCTTAACACTGATGATTTATGAAGTCCCTTGATGTGTGCAAAGAGGGGAAACCACATAAGATGTCTCATATCTGTACAGTTTAGCAAACCACAAATGAAGCAGGACAGAAAGAAAAAGAAAAAAAATCCCAGGAATATTAGGCTACGAAGGATGTTGATATCAAAGTAACGGAGAAGACGGTAGACCAAACAAGAGGAGAAAACGTAAACACGCACAGATTCCCCACCTGCGCTTCAACACACTTCAGCGTCGACATGCTGGAAACCATATGTGATACACACAATTAAAAACCTGGCTAAAGTGTTTTGAGACTAAACCCAGGCCGTTTTCTGCCGCTACAGTCGCCTGCACAGGTGTTTCACGACGGCTTGAAAAGGCACTTTGAAACCGTTCAGCGAGAAAGGGGCCGGGTCGCAGGAGCGCCCGGGGGTCGCTGGCAGCGGGGGTGGAAGCAGCGGGGATGGAAGCAGCGCGGAGGGGGTGAGGCGAGGCGGGGGTTGGGGAGGGTGGGGGAAAACAGCCGCTTTACCGGAACGTGGAGGCATCGAGGTGGCATTTAGGCAGGAGAAGGAAATGCAGGTGCAGAAGAGCACATATGGAGATGAGGGGGTGGGAGTGGCGGGAAAGGGGGTGGAGGGGAAGAAAATCAGTTCTGGGGGCCGGGCGGTGAGGACTGCAGGGACTGGGAGGGGTAGAGGGCGAGGGTGGCGGCCACCAAGGGACAGTGAAGGCGTTGAGGGGCGAGAGTAAGGGAGAGCGGGTCCCGGAGCAGCCGCCGGACACCACAGAGCGGCGATGGCGGCGGGAGGTCCCCGCGGCCAATGGGAAGGAACCACGCTCGCAGGAACCAGAGCGGAGAGGCAGCCGGAAGGGGGCGCCGCCTCCTGTTGAACCCTCGCCGGGCGCTGCCGTCGCTGACCCGCATTGGCTGCGTGCGCCCTGTGCCCGGTGAGAGCCGCGGGCCCTCTCGGAGCTGGCTGATCTGCGCTCCCGCCGTTTCCGCCTTTTACCTCAGGGGCGGCTGCTCCTGACGCCTTTTTGCCTCAGGTAGCGGAGCTGTTCGATCACAGAGGGATTTCGGCCTTTGTGCGTCCCCCGTTTTAGCGGATGCTTAAAACCGGTTATTATAGTCACAGGTTGCCACGGATCTGTGTCTCCTGCCGGTGAAGTAGCCCCGTGCCGGCCTGCCCGGCGCAGGGCTGGCGGTCGCCGCCGGGCCTGAGGCGGTCGCCAGCCCTTCCCGCGGCCAGAGGTGCGGCTTCCTTGTCCAAAACCTGGACAGTCACGTCCCTCCATGTGTAGGAGTTTGGTTGTGGTGGTATTTGTTCACAGTCTCCCGTTTTTGTGGTGCATCTGTTGCTGGTTTAAATAAAAACAGGAGGGGCACGAAAGGAGGCCTTGGTCTCTGTTCTTCTACATCGTTTTTTTCAACTCGGTCCCACTCTGGTCTTTTGAGAAATCCTTTTTAAAATGATCATTGTGAAAATTTCTTTTCATAGGGTCTCAGACAGCAGACCAGTTCACTGAAAGGAAAAATATGTTAAAGCTACTTACCTTATTTACCATTAATTCATTGTGTAAACAGGATCACTGCTGTACAGAAAAAACACTTTTAATACGTAATCCAAAATTATTTACTTCTACAGATCTTTTTAAAGAGAAATTAATCCTAATTCTTCTTTTGAATATTTCTGTGACTTAGCTAACATTTAGAATTCAATTTATACAGCTGCTTCATAAGCCTCATACTTCACTCACAGAGGAGCTGGCATAAGTACTGTAGCCGAGTAAAGCACTCTAAAAGCTGCGGTTAAAAATATTGTGGTGTAATCTTGTTGGTTTTCTTCTTTTTACGAGGAATTTAAATTGCTTGGTGTAGACAGATAACTGATGCGAAGTTGTGTCTTTCATTCAGGGGAGATTTGCTGTATGTTGTTGATAGATTGTATGGTGTGTGTGGGGAGGAAGGGAACATCAGTCACTGAGCTGAATTCCTGTCTAGATTACAAATGTCAGGTTAGTAATAAATCCTGATCTGTCACCACTTGGCTATTTTTAGTAATTAGATCATGATTACAAAGCAGAAATATTTTTATAATTGATTAAGTTACATGAAAACACTAATCCTTTCGCATAATGGCTTCTTGAATCGTCTAAACATTCAGCATAAGACCAGCAAGTATCAGGAGGCAAAGATACTTACACTAGCATATATTGTGACCTTCAGTATTTCTTTAATTTTAGTGTTCTGTTTTCCATTCTTTGGAACACAGTTTTCTTGGGAAAAGCACATGAACATTAATAAATAGGTTTCTCAAAGTTTCTTTGAAGTTGCATTCACAAAAAAACATATTTTTTACTCCTTTGCTACAAGTTTGCTGTGTCCCAGCATAAAGCTTATTCTTGAAAAGTGTTACTGGTCTTAAAACCCTGGATGGTAGGAAGGATTTGGGCTTCTGCAGGGCTACCTGGTTGAGAACAGTGTTAGCTGGCGCAGTGTGGGGGTATGAACGATTTGCCTTTGACAGAGGAAAAGGCGTTGTCCCAAAGCAGGGTCACTTACCCAGTGTGCAAGATGCCAATGTACACAGCATTGCTATTTGTTAATTGTGTAAAAGACACTGAAGTCTTTTTCACGTATTGTGAGAGATTTGGATAAGCCTTATGTGAGCTGATGTTGGTACTAGGATATATTCATAAATAACAAGTTTGACATGGTCTTACTAATATTTTATCAAAGTTTTTCAAGTTGTCATGACCCTTGTGGTATTAAAAATATACTAGTAGCATGCATGTAAGTTGATGCTTAATCAGCAGAACAAGGTTCCTCAAACTTATTGTGAAATCTGTGTAGGTAAGTATGCATGTTTGACTGTTTGGGCATTACAAGAAATAAATCTTTAGAGTTTTCTTGAAAATTATTCCTTTGATGTTCTGCCAGGCCAAACAGGTTTTAAGAAAATATTGGCAAATTGCTAGAGAGGTTTTGCTCTATAAGAGTATTGTTTTGATTTTAATGATACAGAACACTAACTCCATGTTTTGGTGTTTGTTTTTTTTTATTTTACCATGCCTCTTGCTTTCTGTAACAATTTGAGTATGCTTGGTGAGAGCTGAACCTAGCAAAAATAACAACTGTTAATAATTAAGTTTTATCCAGTCTAAGTGTAATCTGGTAAACACTAGGGTTTCAATTAATTTTCAGGACACTTCTGCAAGGCAATCTGAAAGGGTCAGGATACTCTTACATGAGCACCTCAACATGCCCAGTAGGTCCAGTGCATCCCATCTCTTTAAACAGACGTTGTATTTCTGCACAGACCTGCTCACGCAGTGAATGGAGGCCCTGTGGACAGGCCTGTTTTTTCTCAGCCTCTGTTCCTGCATGACAATACTTTTTTTCCAAACTCCTAGCACACAGCACTTCTTTCATGTCCATCTGACTAAGCCACAACTTCCAGCTACAACTTCTGACATCTTCTCTGTAATCCCCTGCCCATCTCTCTTCACATCTTCCTAGCCCATTCCATGTCCCTAGGAGTACCTGTGGACCTTCTCAAAACATTACATCTTTTCCCTGCCAGGGTACCTGAATCAGCTGCTTCTCTTCCCACTGCCACCCTCTCAATCCCCAGCTTCAAACTGACCCTGGCTTCTCCAAAGCTCTGATCCTTTTCTACCCTGTTTTCTGTTGCAGGCTGCTTACCCTTCAAGATACAGCAGAGACTCTGAAATGCCGTCTGGCTCGGTGTTCACAGACACCTTCTGCCTTAACTCCACTGCAGGGAGCTCAGGGTAATGGTCACAAACTATCTGGTGAGAAAGGATGGGCAACGTGTGAGCAAACCGATTGCAGTTGAAATGCGCTTCGTGCAGATGGTCAGCAAGGGAAAGATTCCTTCCTGCCACCTTCTGCCAAAAAGCAACTGCTTCAATAATGGTGTTCGAAAGCAAGAGGTATTTCCTTCTCTCCAGGTTTGTTGCTGGCATTTTCTGTACTTGGCTGGGTTTCCATCATACCCAGCTGCTCCTGCCTAGTGATGACACCACTTCCCTTCCTTATGACAAGGTGAGATCAGGAAAGTGAAGGCATTAATTTTTCTGCTTTCTCCCATCTGGTGCAATTAAGTACTTGAGAGGAAGATAAAGCAGAGGTTATATATTCTTCATCCTGGACAAATTATATAAAACTGTGCACCAGTTCCCAACTTGCTGGCATGCAGTGTTGTTACTGTACTGTTGTGACGTTGGTTATATTGTTAGGGTCCAGACGAAATCTAATCATTCCCCTCATTTATTTTGTGTGTGACTTATGCATGATGCTTCCTGTGTTTGTACAGGTTCCAGATGTTACAGAATAGACACAGATAAAATTAAAAAGCTGATAGCCAGCCATCATTCTGTCATACTTTTAGGTAATTAACATGTATATGTTGATAGATTTAAATACTCCCCAGAAGCCTTTGTAGTAAACTTCATTTGGGACTGAAAATGGAGACTCTCCAAAATGTCAGTTTAGCTGTTTATGTTGCCAAATTAGGCAAAAGAAGGTATGTTGTCATGGTTTTCACTTCAGTAGAGTTGACTTTCTTACTAGCGGCTGGTATAGTGCTATGTTTTGGGTTTGGGATGGGAATACTGTTGATAGCCCACTACTGATTTTGGTTGTTGCTAAGCAGTCAAGGCGTTTTCTGCTCCTCACACTGCTCTGCCAGTGATTAGGCTGCGAGTGCACAAAGAGTTGCAAGGGGGTACATCCAGGATGGCTGACCCCAACTGACCAAAGGTGTATTCTATGCCATATGACATCATTCTCAGCATATAAAGCTGGGGGGGAAAGAAGGAAGGGGGGAACGTTTGGAGTGATGGTGTTTGTCTTCCCAAGCAACTATTACACTTGATGGAGCCCTACTTTCCTGGGGATGGCTGAACACCTGCCTGCTGATGGGAAGTAGTGAAAGAATTCCTTGTTTTGCTTTGCTTGCCTGCACAGCTTTTGCTTTACTTATTAAACTGTCTTTATCTCAAACCAGAAGTTTTCTCAATTTTACCCTTCCGATTCTCTTCCCCATCCCACTGTGGGGGGAGTGAGCAAGCGGCTGCATGGTGTTTTTTTGCCAGCTGAGGCTGAACCACAACATACGTCTAGCTGTTCTAACGCCTGTCTGCTCTGTGCTTGCTGTCTTCTGCAACCAGGGACCTCATGGGTGACCACAGGAGAGGGGCTGTGTGAGAGTGCTGTTCTGGTGACAGCCAGACACCACGTGTATTACAGGTGTTGCTGACTACAGATGGAAAATGTCAGATTTCCCAGTTTGACCGTGCAGACCTTTCTGTTTCTGCAGCTTCCTGAACCTTTATTAATTTCAGTTTAAACAGACTTTTTCAGATTTCTAATGATTTTGTGCTACTTTTTTTTTCAAGTTATATGAGAAAGAAACCATTTCTTCCAGTCAACAAAATAATGAGAGAGAAAAGTGATTCTTTTTCAGTCCATCTCACTTTTACTAACTAAAATTAACTAAATGAACCAAAATTATTTTATTCCAGGTCAATCTAAAACATAATATTTAAATTTTCAGTTCTTGTAAAAAGTAAGGGGAAACTATGAGGGCAGACTTCTTTCATTTGAGACCCATAGTTTGGGTGCTCCCCAGGATGGTGGAAGAGCTGGTATCACTTTGTGCTTCCAACCGGAGGACCAGAGCCAGTGGCTCCCATGGGAGCTCTCTAACCATTGGGCTTTGGTGGCTGGGCAGGGGATGCTCTTGCTGCTGCTGCTGCTGCTGTTGTCCTCCAGAAAACACATTTTTCTCTCCACTGTTTTCTGTCCTCAAACTGAAGCTGCAATCCTTCTGTCTGTCAGGTTCTCCTCCCAGCGGTCTCAGTTCCCTAGGGTTTTTTGGGAGCTTGTGGAATTGACTGTTTTCCCTTTGTTCTTTAAAATGTAATCTCCTGGGTTTTGATTTTTGTTTGTTTCCCCCCCCAAAAAAACAAACTAACCCAAACATAAACCTTAGTTCTCAAACAGACTACAGTATGGAAGGTTTCTGCATTGGTAACAAAACATTTCTAAGCCAGTAGGCCACAAAGGTTCCTCAGGGGCTAGAGAGCTCTGAGGATAATTCCTATCTGAGCTCAGGATAATTTCTAAACATCAATTTAACCTTTGCAGAAGAATTTGCTATAACCTAGAGAAAAATACTTAGGATAATTTAGGCTGACAGGTATGGAAAAATCTAGTAACAGGGATTTAAAACAGAACACTGCCACAAATTTTGTGTGAATGAAAATAGGACAGTCTTTTCTTGGCACTTTCAACAGTACAGATACCATTAGCAGAATAAGAGCGCTGTTATGTGCTATTAACAGGTGCTGTGGTGGGAAAAGCTTTCCACTGAGAAGATTCATTATTTTATGTTTCAGGGGAGTGGCTGTCATGGAAAAGCTGTTGCTGTTATCCTAGCTCTGTATATATTGTCCTCATACAAATTGTATTTTAAAGCTATAGTAGAGTTTTAATCCCTGGTTTACTAAGAAGTTTCTTTGGTCTTTGTTTGCCAAAATATAGCTTGATATTTTAAAACAAAGTATGATTGACTCTTTAAAAGCATGTAGGTAAATCTAATTCAACAACTGCTCTTCATGCTGCTCAAGTCAATTTGTTGGCAGAGCTGGAAGTTCTGTACCCTCTAGCCTGTGTTGTATGTACTTTACAATTTTTGTTTTCTTAAAGAAAGCAATTGAACAAATGTCTTTAAAAAAAATCTTTGGTCAAATTGTCTCTAAAAATAGACATTTTTTTTAATAATGTGAAGCACCTTGGCTTTAATGGCTTGAAAAGAGCATCAGTTTTCTGAGACGCAAATCTTTCCATGTACCTAAAATAGTGAGATGTGCAAAGCAAATATTTGCTTTCAAAAATCTTTTCCAGTTTTCTTATTTGCAGACACTTTAGATTATTCCTGATAAAGTCATCAATATAAATATAGCTTCTCTTAACTCCTGCAAGTCTGATACAACTCTCCCTTTTTAGTGGACTCCCTGTTTTAGAAGAGAAAACTTGCACGGTTAATTCCTACAGTTGTGCGGTTTATGTATATAGCCTACAGTGCTTCCATTAAAGCCTCAAAATGCAGTTTTCTCCTCATAATCATGGAGGAAACTTGTATGCGGACTTAATGGGGCTGAATAAAGCCGGGACCCAGAGACTGTGCTCGGGAGGGTAAATCTGCTTTCCTTGATGTACTTTCCATTCGTTCCCCTGTGGTAGGTCAGTGGGGACACAGCAGAACACCCCGGGCAGCTGTTGGTGACAACACCACGTAGGAGCAAATACTCCAGGCTGAAGCACTTCTTCAGTCTGGGTCTTTGTTAGTGTCTCAAAATCTGTAGCAGAGCCAACACAGGTTCTCCAAACAGCTGTGGAAATGTTGCTGTGTGCAAGAAAAGAGCAGGGCATGCCAAGGGAGGAGAGTTATTTGTGGCTCCCCAGGCTGGGCGTTGCTTTGTGTTCCCGCCTGGAAGGCAGCCTTCATCAGGGGGACGCCAGTTCCATGGGGTTTTGCAGTTTATTATTCAAGTACAATAAATCATCACTAAAAAAATATACCTAAAAGCTCACCATAGCTGTCATGACAATGTACAAAACAATATGGCTGTGCTGATCTAACAGTTCTCCACTGCTGGTGCTCTAGCTTCAGCCTTTGTCCACATACCTGGCATCCGTACTACTGTGTCTCTGATCCCATGTGGCATGGTCCTACGCCATCTGGACACACCAGCCAGAGCTGGATACTGGTAATGGGTTTTGTCAATACACCCAAGGCTTGATAAAGGGTGAAGCAGGCTTGGGGTTCATCCAGGAGGTCTAGTTGGGAGGGAAGCAGAGGGAGAGGGGCCAGAGGCAGCCCTGGAGACCAGACTGCAACACCTTGTGGAGGTTAGAAAAGCTCTTTTGCTTCCTTTTCCTCATACATGTCTTCAGTTGTTTCTTGCTGAACATGTTCCTTTTCTTTTTTTCTTTCTAGTTCCCTCTGCTGTGTTTTCATGCACAATAATCCGTTTTTTCAATTGAATTAAGGGAGAAGAATTTTTTCTAATTATTAGGCCAATAAGCAATGAAAAGTGTAAAATTTCAAGCACTTTAGTTTATTGATGTGAGAAGGTTCCTAGAAACAACCTTGTCCAATTGTACTGCATGAACTCACCAATTCTGAGTAAACTAACATTAGATCACAACAAAGTACCCGACAGACTTTTCATCCTACCAGTTGCACTGCCAGCTTGGAAGTATCAGGACCTTAAGAAATAACAGGAAATGTTCTATCTTGAATATATATGTCTTGAATAGCACTTTGAAAATCACACTGATATTTAAAAAAAAATACAGTCTTTTTTCTCTTTACTGTTGATTAAAACAATCAGCAACGCTGTGCCTGCCAGGGAGATGATATTCAAGTTGAAACTGGACTTCTTGATTGTGGTGAAAAAACCAAAGATTTCAAATATCTGACTTGCACACAAAAGGTGAAGGGTACCATGGGGTGCTGTGACTGTTACAAAATGAAGAAGTTTCTCATAAATTATAAACAGATTTTTCATCCTTTTGAAATGTGGAAAAGCTCATTTAAACAATTATTAAATACAATTTTTAAAGTAGCTGTTTGCTCCAGGATGCAAGATATGGAAGAGCAGCCAGCTGGTGGGATGCAGAGGTGAAGAAGCTGGGAGAGAAGGGGTGACCTCCCTCTCCCCCTCCCCCTGAGCTCCACAGCGTGTTCTTCTGCTGTCCTTATCTCTCTCCTGATCAGATCTGACAAATAAAATACTTCTCTTATTTTATTATAAGCTTATACTTCACTCTGTTTTTATTATTTAGTGTTATAGTCTCACAATGTGTAGAAAACAAAAGTCTTTGCCTTTGAGAAATTACACTTTAAGCATAGGATATGCTTGAAGAAATGAGAGCAGAAACAAAAGAGGAGAGAGACAAATGTAGCACGATGGTTTTACTTTTCAGAGCCTCAGATTTCATTTATAATTTTGACTCGTTCTTTATGGACAGGATTCATCTCAGTACACTTTAATTGCTTAAAATAGAGGCATCTGTCCTAAACTGAGGAAATGGGCTACCCATAGCCAAAGGAAAGCAGCGGATACCTCCAAGGGGGGATTTACCCCTTTAAGGTAAGTGTCTAAAGAAGGTGGTAGGATAGACCCTGTAGGGATCCCTGTCTTTCTCCTTTGATTCTGAAGGAAGCCTGGTGATTTGTTTAGATTAAATGCTTAATTTTCACATGGCAAGAATAATCCCAGGCTCAAGTAATTTTATTTCTTGTTGAAACTTTAAAGAAAACCAGAATTGTTTTTTATTTTTTCTGATGTTTTTCACATTTTCATTACAGGGGAAAAAATCTGTATACTCAAAGAAAAAATTTTATTCAAAATGTCCATTGGAGGAAAATGCGTACCTGTATGGGCTGACGGCAACTGCCCATCAACCGGCATCCCAGAGCCAGGCTGTGAAATGTGGCCGGTGCCCCTGCTCCTGCCCTCTTCCCTCACTGCTGGTGGAAGGGAATATTATGCCGAAGTGCTAGCAGTTCCTGCCCTTTGTGTGTATTACGGATGTGCCTTGGGCCTAAGAAACAGCAACCGTAGGACCTGTGACGACTTGAAAAATCACGCACCATTGCTATCCACCCTCCAGCCAGCATAGGACAAACGATGCATTATAAATCCAGCTCCTTTACCAGTGGGGAGATTAAAGAAGCAAGAAAGAAGTTTCTTAATCCCTGCCTCAAGCAGTTTAAAACCTTCTTGCTTGGGGTCCTACATAAATCAAAACACAGGACCGGCTATATTCTGCAAATAAATCTTCCTTGATATTTACTTCTCACATAACTTCTCTGTAACAAAATCTGAATTCCCTACCAAATATGCTAATAAAACGTCAACCGTTCTATAATTTAGTAGCATCATAATACTTTCTTCAGTTGTATGTCTCTCTTTGAGAGAGTACTTGATATACTGCTTACACCTAAAAAGTAAAATTAATATCTTAATATATCATTTAGTCTATTATTTCTTAATATTGAAACTCACTAAATATAAACCATCTGTACAATAATTAATCATGCATGAATGCAAACAAAATGTAGATTAAATCAGCCTAAAAAAAGACTCCCACAAGTAATTTCCACATGCACTTGAGGAAAATAATTTCAAAAAATGGAAGTATATGAATTATTTCTGCTAGAGTGAGCAATCGTAGCAATGGCAGAGGACACTTAGTACTGAGCATTGCAATAGGATTAAAGAACATGTTTGGGTTTTTTTCCTGAAAGAATAGGAATTACCAAAAAAAAGCGATGATTAGTTTATAAAACATATTTTGCACATACAGAAAACCTGTTTGAGGATGTGATGATACTTTATGGACAATCATGAATTAAGCCTTACAAGCAGGCAGAGAACTCGTAACAAATATATCACAGCTGAAAACATGTACCCAAGACAACCTGCCATGCCAACAACTGGAATCAAAGTGCCACAGGTTTCAATAAAGACACCAAAAACCATCGGCCGTCTCTGTGCATGAGCCACATCGGAGCTGTTCCATCACCACATGTCCTGCCACCACGCTGGATGCCACACACCACTCTGCCCCTTGCTTGCTGCCGTGGGCACTTACAGGCACAGCCTGTGCTGAAATGCAAAGCTGTGACTCAGGTTGCCATGTTGTCTTTAACTTTAAATGGAAAAAAACCCAAAACCTAGTGCTCATGGCAGTGACCCAGAGCTTGAGCTAATTTGAAGCTGCCTCATACGTCCACACGGGTGCGATCACAGCTCTCAGGTAGGCGTGTTTGCGGTCACCTCAAAACCCCAAATTGGCCCTTCCAGACCGTTTGCACCCCAATTGTGAGAAGTCATGCCCATGTTCGGATAAACCAGTACCACTAGACTTTTGATGTTAAGTAGATGTAAAGACTCAGATGTTTCATTGCAAGCCGGACCGACTGAACAGTTGTTTAATTAAACAATTAAAGAGTTGTTTGTTAAGAATTCCAGCCTTCTGTTTTCTGTTGCATGAACTTTTTCTGCTGTGAACTTAACCTGTCACAATTTTCTTTCACTTCACATATTTGCTGATGCCAGAAGCTCCGGCAGAAAGGGTTCACAAATCAAGCCTTTGGCAGGTTGCAGGCTGGGTCTCATTCTCACCTACACCTCGGTGCCTCGGGGGACGCGCTGTCTTCTCCAGCTGAAGCGCATAGGTATGTCTTTGCTTGCTTCCCTCAGTCAGCTCTGCTCATTTCCAGCTGAAACACTTGGCTGTCTGAAACCCAGGTAAGAGCTCTTCAGTATTTAATTTTCCGGCTAAGCATGGAACTAAAGTATGGTGGGGTTTTGCTGATCTTTGTTTCGCTGTTTAAGTGAATCATGTTTAAAGAGTATCAATGGTATTAAATGTCCTGGTGTTAGACAGGGTAGGGACTGGGATGTATATTCCGAGATTACTCATACCATGGATACCTATATTTTACTGTGGTGCTGTCGCAGTTTTAAGTCATCTCTAAGTCTGTCCGTTATTCTGACAGAGTATAAAGTGTAAAGTCCAACTCATCAGGAAGATGTTTGCTCAGTTTTGCCTCAGACTCTGGCTCTGCTGCCAGCTCTCTCTGTAGCCGGGGAGCCAGGCGCAGCTGCGCAGATACTCACTGGCATCATCTCAGCGTCACACACCAGGGTCTCTGCGGTCGTGGCAGGTGAGGGGAGCTGAAGCAGCGTGAAAGGCTGGTGGCCCTTGATAGCTTTTTCTGCCCGTGGTTGTTGAAATAGCCACGTAGGCATGGCTGTTGTGTCATGTGCTGCACAGAGCTGCATGAACCAAGCCTACATGGAGCCTGTAACATCTGAAATACTTTTCTTATGTTCCCCTTACTCTGGGGGGAAGTATTTCATCTTAGCTCATTCAGCATAGCAAAGGCTGTATGAAGGTGAGGAACAAGAATGGAGCTGGGAAGCGGCACTTTGGGCACAGTCATGTAGGGATGCCCCAGCAGCTGGAGCTGCATCAGGGCAGGCTGGCCCCGCTGGTGCCTACAGACGGAGAAAGAGGTGGAAGGCGCAAAGATGGGGGGCAGGCTGTGGTTTGGGAGCTCTACTTGGTGGCAGGATGCTGGGTTGTCTTTTATACCCATGGCTGCCTTCTGTTTTTCCAACAGGTTTTGTGTTGGCAACTCTTACTTTCCTCCAGGTGAGTTGGAAGAGGAAGGATGTGAAGTAAATGCCACAATGAACCTCACGTGGGTTCACGCTGAGGTTCCCCTTGGCGAGTCTTTTACGTTGATACTGACATTACCTTTTTTTCCTCACTGCACTTTAAGATGTGGTTATAATCTTGTCTCTGCCAAAATTCATAGCATTTGATGTGGCATTTCTCAGTGGCATCTTCATTAGGACCTTGGTCTTTGTTTTAAGTTATGAAAAGAAACAAGAACCTCCAGAAAAGGAGTTAGATCTCTGCAAACAGCCCGGATGAATCTAGTTAGGATTAAATAGCTTGTATTTGAATACTACAATATTTTTGCTGTAGCATTCTGTTTTTATTTTACACTAAGTGTTAATATGTTTTCACAGTCTTCTCCAAAAGCCCTTGTGAGGTGTCCCTCTGCTTTCATCCCAGTTCCAGTGCCAGAATTTCCATCATGAGAAATTTTCGCTAGAACAAAATCACAGTCAGGGTTTCCTTTTAATCTTTATATTTTAATTATGGCTCTGTCACTTTTGTAAAGGCTAGCTCTTGGGTAAGCCTACACGCAAGGGGTGCTGTGGTAACCCACCAGTTCTTCTCTTGCAGCGGTACCAGTTTGAGTTTCACAGGGAGGCATGAGGCTGGGGCTGGCAATCCTGTTACACCTCAGTAAGTACAGATGTTACAATTATCATGCCAATTTTGAAATATTATCATGCAATTTACATATGTCTCCAAGATTTTGTTAGAGGGCTTCTTTTAAGTACGCTATTAAGACACACATGACAGTGAATCCTTATTCCCCACTTTCCTGCCTAGGAGCTATGAGTGATATGAAACCTTTAAGTACAAAGAAAAGATACATGTTTGAGTAATTGAGTCAGAATCAGGTCCTGAAAGGGGCAGTCAATATCTGCTAACAGATAAGGAGCGTGGATCTGCATAAATAAAGAAGAGCAAGCCGACCAAACTTATGCATTGCTTTATACCTGGAGTCAAAGGTCACTCACCGTCTGAAGTATAGCCTCAGTCATAGACTGAAATCAGACTGTATTTTTACTGTTGTGATTGCATTACTGTTTCAAGTGTTCTGTGGGATCTTCACATATTGATTGTTTGGGGTTTTTTAACCGCACTTTTTATAACAAGTTGAGCCAAGTAAAGCTGAACAGATAAAGCCTCCAAGGTACCCATTCCTGTTCAAGGTTTCAGGACAGAACTTGTTTAAAAGGACAAGCCCTGCAAGGGAAGTCTTAACATAATGGGAAAAATATTTAAAGTTGTTTCAGGCAAAATAAACAAAAAGATCCTGCAATTATTTAGAGAGTTCAGAATTATTCTGTTTAATTATTAATGACCATTCCATGGGGTCTGAATGGAGGGTGCTGGAACCGGACCAGGGGGTTCATTGTAAATCATTAGAAAATGTGAGGGATGCCTGATGTCAATCCTGGTCTCAGTTCCACCATTATCACTTGGAAATGAACAGAAATCAGGAGAATTAATCCAAATCTGGCTCTGCTCACAGAGTCAATTGAGATGCCTATGATTCTGCTGCAGGAGTGCTGGGTATGGGTATGCCAGGGTAGGAAGCATAATAAATTATTGCTCATAGCAGACTGGCATGTTTACTGTGCAATAATGTGCTGAGGATTTAAGTTTTAGCATAGATTTGTAATATGCTAGCTGTATTTTTTATAATGATTTTGCATCAAGCATCTTCATTACCAAAGCTCTTCAAGATTCTACCAAATATTATTAAGGACAAACGGAGTACAGGTGAAGGATAATTTAGTTTTCTGCTGATGTTGTGATTTAACTGATTTTGTCTGGAGAATACTGCTGGCTATACAAAACAATTTAATCTCTGATCTTCCTTTGCGCTCAGTGCTGATAAGACTCCAGCAAGCACAGGATGACTGTGCTGCTGGATCCTGCCACCCAGCCATTGGGGACCTCCTCTTGGGTCGCAGCAAGCAATTAACAGCTTCGTCAACCTGTGGAATGAACAGGCCTCAGAAGTACTGCATTATAGGCTACCTAGAGGTTGGTTTGCTCTTTCTTTTTTAATAAACTGAACTCTGCTTACTAACAGTATTCTCACCTGTAAAAGGAATTTGCCCAGACTAGGAAGTTTCTGTTGGAGTTGTCTAAATAATCATCAGACAGTGTGACATAAGTCTGGTGGAAGGCTATGCCTTATTGCAGCGCATGTGCAGGGTTTGGCAGCAAACAGCCTCCGCAGTGATGTGTAGCTTCTCCAGAGGCAGAAGCATCCATGAGATGCAAATGAGCACAGGGATTTCTGAAGGAGCTTTGCTCTATAGGTCCTTTCCCTACTCATGCCTCAGAGGTGAAGACCACGGTTTGCATGTGTGTGAGTGCAGGAAGAGCGCGGTCCTGCAGGCGGTAGGCACTACCTTGATGGAGCTTCGCTGGAGGACATGTCCCATACAGTGGTGTGACCTGAGGCAGCCTGTTAAGAGATTCACATCATGTCCTCTCATGTCTTTTGATCCAAAATAAGACCAACGTTGATAAAAGCAGAAAGCCATCTCTGACAGGGGGAAAACCTAATGGTGTAGTCCAGCCTTTGGCCGTGTGGGTGGGTAGGCAGATTCAAAATGTGGGCGATCAGATGGATCCCTCTTGCTCCCTGGCTGCAGTGATGGCAGCTGTGCGGGAGCTGTGCCAGGCAGAAACGGGAATTCCCCTGTTGCACGTCCTGGAGAACTTGGCCCCGCTGAGCTAATAAATTGTCACAAATAGAAATGTTTTCACTAAATACCAGCTGTAGGCTGAAGAGGAAGTTAATAAAACACAGCTTAATTTATAAGCATTTGAAAATAATTACAGTTTATGACCTTCTGGCAAAACTCTGTGACACATTTACAGTGCAAAGCTCTGCCATACTGAGGTGGCACCAAGTACTGCTCCAAGTTCCTCATTGCAACTACAGTTTTCTGCAACACGTAAATACCTCTTTCCTCCCCTGTGAGCCACTTTTCACCCTTTGCTGGTTTTTCCCACATTGTTTGAACAAGTGGATCCTGGGCACTGACTCAGCAGGGCTCTGACTCTTGGCACTGCTTGGTAGACGGGCACAAAGAGCCATCTCAGAGACATCATCTTTCTGGCCCTTAGCTGGGTGACTGCTTTTTTCTCTCTCTTTTTAAGAGGAGATCAAAGAGCAATAAAAAATTAATATTTTCACTTGTCTGTACTTATCCTTTGAATTATGTAAATACAGACTCATGAAAAGGAACAGCTGTTCTGCAATAATCCCTGTGATTTAATGCTGCTTCAATGTATCTTGACCCCTGGTGACAGTCTCCTAAAGAGGGTTAGAACTACAAATTCTGCTTTGCAGAGCTGAAGAGGTAGAGGCTTATACTCTGGCAATGTGTTCTGCTCTATCAGCTCGCCTTAAATGTATGTGTCACCTATAATATATCAGAGTCCCTCGCAACTCAATTTTCTTTCTCACCAGCACATGTTGAATGCTTTGCTGGAGTCAGGCCAGGAAGCTTTGCATCTTTTGTCTTGCAAAGCAAAGTTCTTCCCCAGTTCCTCTCCTGATGATCTGTGTCAGGCGTCATGAGGAGAGCAGACCTTACTTGTGAAAGTATGTGTTAGTCAACACGGCAACCTGCCAGGAGCCAGGGCTCGGTTGGGATGTCTCATTGAAAATTCAGTTTGAAAAAAATTGAAGTTCAACTGCTTTGTGTTTGAAAAGACGCACTGCAAGTCATTTTCTTATTAAGAGTAATGTGTCTTATGGTTTCTAAATGTAGGTTAAGTGGTTTTTAGCCCTATGATTGGATTTACTACTTACATATGTTTTGAAAGGAAAAAAAAGAGGACTTAGTATTGAGGAGAATATAAAGCCGCACACTTCAGAGGCAAAAGGGATCTGCCAGACTTGCCTTACGTGGACATGCACATGCTTGTCCTTTGGGGCACAAAAAGATTTTTACAGAGCAACCTTAAACATAAGTTGGCTGAGGGTCATATTGTATGTGTCTATGTAAACCAGAGAGTGGGTATGTGCAGTCCTGACAAATGCTTCAATAACCTGAGCTCTCCTTACCAGACCTTTGTGAAGTGACGTGACTGGCTTTTTTTTGTACTTCTGTCTCATCTTCTAAATTGTACATTTGCATATCTGTCAAGTCCGGTATAGAATGGCTGAATATCATATATATTTATCGTACTGTTTAGAACACATGAATTATACCATACCTGTGAATCTATATGTGTTCATTTATGTAAATGTGAATAAGCCCCAGGTGATTTCATAATACAAAGATGTGCAAACCATTCCTAATACTTATCCGTAAATCCTGAGCATGCCAGCTGAGATGTCTCTCTGCCAGTCCCCTTCTGGGTCTTTTCCAACCCAGCTCCTGCCACTGACTTCTACTTTCTGTTTCCAGCAGCATCGCTGCCAGGCTCACAGTCAAGGGCACTGAATCTGTGCTTTCTCCGTCAGCTCCCTCTGGGGTGCTGTGTCGTCCCCCCTTCTCCCTGCCAGTGTCCCTGCCAGCCAGGCACACAGCTTGGGCATCACTTGCCTCTTTGCCTTATTCCTGGGTCCTCACACTCAGGCTCTGCCCAAATCTCGTAGGGTATATCTGCGTAGCACAGCCCCCCCCGCCCACCCTGGGTATCCCCTGGGGCAGCCACTGCCATACGCTTCCCCATGGCACCGCTGGCTGCGATCCCACGCTGCTTGGGCTTCTCCACATGACTCAGCACGGGTCATCTCCCAGCCCAGCACGTTAACCTTGTCACTCTCCTTATGTCTCCCACTCAATTCCCTTCTTATCACCTTAAATAGGAGCTCCTTGCCCCTGCTTTCAAAGCCCTTTTGCAGACAGAAGCCTCTTATTCAGCATTGAGATATTGGCTAATCATCGCCACCTTAGTCTTCTGCTTGTTACGTTTTCAAACAAGACCCTTTCATCCTATTGACATCCTGATTTTCCTACTTTGCATTGCTTTTAACCTTTTCCAGTTTCCCTATGCCTACAAAAGGCACTAACAGTGGTTGGGGTGGTGGTGTCAGCCCAGACCACCTACTTATATTGTACCTAGATCCAGCCTTGCCTTCCATTTGTAGAACAGCATTTGTCCGCTGCTGCCGGCTGGGCCTCCAAGCTGCTAGAAAATGTGCAAAAGAGAGAGGAAAAAAATGTATAAATGATTTAGTGTATGGTCCTCTTCAAGGCTTCCTCAGATCTTGAAAGATCCAGTCCTCCCTTGTATCTCTCTGCCTCCTTGCTGACGTCTCTGCCTGAAAGTTTATGAGACGGAAAGAAAAGCTCAACTTTTAAAAAATAAATTTCTCCCAAGAAACTCTTGCAAAACAAACTCTGGCAGCTAAACCCAGAATCAACACCTTGACAAACTTATTTCTTTGCTCTTACTGAGTTCCTTCTCCACGACTGAAAAAGTGTATTTTTTATAGAGTGCCTGGGGCAAACCAAGGCCAACATTTACTATATACTTATGATGTGTATATGATGATTTTCTTGGACCTGTCTTATAAATGAGAGCCTGAGTGATTAAAACTACAGTCACCCAAAGCAACTGGCAGGCTCCAGTCTTGCAATGGCATAAGTGTGTGTACATCTACGGGATCTTGAGAGAAGAGACGAATTTAATCTCCTATTATGCTCATTTTGTTTTCTAGGCTGAACAGAAGTGCTTTCTCTGTGATTCCAGATACCCATATAATCCCTATACGCAGCACAACAGTCACATGATTGAAAATGTTATTACAACTTTTGAGCCCGATAGGAAAAAAAAGTGGTGGCAGTCTGAAAATGGTACGTTTATTTGAGAAAATATTACTGTAAAATGTTACTGTGAGATTTATTTATGTAACTGGGTTTCATCACGTTGCCTTCATGAAGAGATGAGACCAAACCGCATCCATTCTTTGATTCAGTGATACTGAGTGATTTAAACCTATTTGTGTGTCACAATATAGGATTTTAGAAATTCTGTTTTTCTACAGACAGATTTTAAGCACAGTATCTCCAAGAGCTGGCTAGAAGACCCACAGCAGTGCTGTGTTATGCACAGTGGCCACATATTTTTCACAGAGTGTCTGCTTTTCAGGCAAATGTTGTTTGTGGCAAAAGGAACACTTGCCTACAGATATGTAATGACAGAGTGTGTAAAACACAAATATCCATTAAAAAAAAATAGTGCTTGCAGTGTAAAGCACCAGTACTTTAAGAAATAATTAAATGAAGCCTGGCTATCAACACCCTTATTGCCACCTGTTAATTTTGTCCCACGCTTCTTTGTAGTAGTTCTTCACCGATAATTTATATATCCTTACAGCTTCTCTGTGAAGTCTCAGTGACATGCAGCATTGCCGGTGCCAGTGCCAGAAAGGCAGAGCATCACGTTGCCCCCGAGAGAGTGATCCAGCCACACTCTGGGTTTGTGCACAGGGGATGCCCTAAAGAACCTAGCTGCTGTGCTGGAAAAGGCATCTTTAAATTCCCTATGGAAGAGCTGTCTCAGCAACCCCTCCAATGTGCATGTTGTGCTCCTCACTTTGTTTTCATTCTCTTTTCAGGCATTGACCATGTCAGCATTAGGTTGGACCTAGAAACTTTATTCCAGTTCAGCCATCTTATCCTGACTTTTAAGGTACATCTTTTACCAGAGCTTTTATGTAATGTTATACACTAATTACTTAACCACAGGAATAAATTGCTTAGAGATGCAGTGACAGCTCCATCTTCAGAGGTTTGTAAGAACAGGTTAGATAAACACCTGTCAAGTATGGTTAAGTTATAGTTGATCCTGCCTTAGGGGAGGAGGATAGACTGAATAGCTTCCTATGCATGTGCCTTCTGGTCCTATTTTCTATAAATCTGAGAACTAAAGCTGAAAAAAAAATTAAATTGCAAAATTAAGCCCTAAAAATTTAGGACACCTCTGAACTGCAGTTGCTTTTTCAAATTTAGTTCAGCCTTCTCATGCATATCTGTTATGATCCGGATGGTTACAAATTTTATTTTCTATAAGATTCCTACAATGTTACGATAAACTTCCTTACTTAGAAAGTAATCTTGTATCTATATGGAAGGTTACCCTTCCCTTTTGCTAGAAAGTGGTTTGAATGAAGAACCCAGCTTTTTCAGAGAATCATGTAACCAGCACAGTAGCCCTGTAGTGAGCCTGCAAGATCCCAAACACAGAATTTTAATTGCCAGCTGTTGGCATCCCCCAAACAAGAATGTCAATACAACAACCCGTGAGATATCAACACCTGGTTGAGGAATTCTTGAAATAATGTTTCTTGCAGACATTTCGGCCTGCAGCAATGCTGGTTGAGCGCTCCACCGACTTTGGTCAGACCTGGAAAGCATTTAGATATTTTGCACAGGACTGTGCAGCCTCTTTTCCCAACATCTCTTCTCATCCAGCAAAAGGTGTGGGAGATGTCATTTGTGATTCAAGATATTCAGACATCGAG
The DNA here is from genome assembly GCF_028500815.1 of Rissa tridactyla. Classification (NCBI taxonomy): domain Eukaryota; kingdom Metazoa; phylum Chordata; class Aves; order Charadriiformes; family Laridae; genus Rissa; species Rissa tridactyla. The sequence goes on from NC_071466.1 coordinate 203,162,983, forward strand.
CCCTCCACTGAAGGCGAGGTATTGCCAAGTGTCCATGTTTGTATGAGTTCAGATCATATGTGGCTATTTTTCTGGACCTGAAGGTCTGTCCTCTGTATCCATCAGATCCACTTCTACAGATTCTGAGACATGAAGTGCTATTGACTTTACTGAAGAGGGAAAGACAACCACTGTGTTTTACCCTCCATTTCACATCCAAATGAATTCATAAAACAACTTGGACAAAACCTTCTAGTGCTCTTTCCTTGTTTTCAAATTCATATGGAGGTCACCCTTATGAGAGATCTTGACACCCCATCAGCCGCTACTGTTAAAGGCAGGGGCCTGTCCTTTGATCCCTTTGGTGGGTGCTGGTCCCATCTCATCATCACACTAGGGCATTGCTTTTCCTTCCTCCTGACACATCAATCCACCTAAAGGACTTTTTGCCTTGCTCAGCCAAGGCCAGGCTGAAAGGGTGAGAGCACTTGCTGAATCAGAGCTACAGCCTTGTGTTTTTTCTTTTATGGGATCAGTAAAGTGGCATTAGTAACTAATGGTATCATGTAACAGTCTTTATATCCAAAAAGAATAGCTTTGGCAATCTATAGAGCTGTATTAATTTGTTTTGCAGGTTGTTTTAAAAGCTTTGGATCCCAGCTTTGAAATAGAAAATCCATACGTGCCATATATCCAAGGTATGGACAGTACAGGTTTTCTCCAGAGATATTTTGTTTGTGTGGCTTATTTTGTATACTGAAAGGGTGAAAAGCTCAGCTGGTGTAAGTCAATGATGTTGAAAATTAGGTACCAAAACCAAAAGAGTGTAGGGAGACATCTGTATTAATAAATAAAATGGGTCGATCTTATTCTCTAGCCCTGAGGGCAAATGGCACAGCTCTGCAGAGTTCATGCGTGCAGCTGAACTATCTTTCCTTCTGGGATCAAGTGGCCCAATCCACACTGCCTTTTGGGAGCAGTCCCAGAGATGTACATGAACCAATGAAGGCAGTGACTGGCAAAATACAGGTTGGCCCCAGCCAGAGGGGTACCAAGGAGAGTGCTAACACTTATACAGCTGTGTGCCAGGAGTGGGTCCATGCCCTGGCACTGTGTGGGTTACTGGTCTCGGCCAATATCAAATCATTTTAACTAATTCTTCAGTATGGGGAAATTCTTGGATGACTGATCCAAGCTGAAGATTTGACCTTGTTCATTTTCAAGTGAACTTGGACTCTTGATTTCTTTTCTTTCCTTCCAGAGCTCATTACATTGACAAACTTAAGGATCAATTTTACTAAACTCCACACCCTTGGGGATGCTCTGCTTGGAAGAAGGCACAGTGATCCCCTTGAGAAGTACTACTACGCTGTCTATGAGATGGTTGTGCGGGGCAGCTGCTTTTGCAATGGCCACGCCAGTCAGTGTGATCCAGTACAGAATCTGCGGGGAGATGTGTTCCATCAGTCTGGCATGGTGTGTCATTTATGCTGTCAATACAGCTTCTTCCTTTAAAACCCCGGGCTGGATTGCTCAGAAGCTGTCTCTTTGTTGGCACTAGTGTGTTTCAAAAGCAACTGAGACAAGACGTTGATAATAGCAGCAAAATACCAGAGCTGTAATGGTGCAAATGTAATGCAGTAAGTGGCCTGTGGTGTGTGCAGACTTGAATGGCCACTTGTTGGGTGCATTCCACACTCCAGCTGGGCTCCGGGCTCTGCAGCAGGAGAGGAGGCATTGGCACAAAGAATAGCTGATAATGCAAAGCTAACCCATGAAAAATGGATTATTAAAAAATTCAGGAACATGATCGCAAATTCTTTCCCTCTGGGAACAAGTGGTTTTGTCTACTGGAAAATATGTATTTCTATATAGACACATGTAGGGAGAGAGAGAGAATTTAGAAGGTTGAAGTCTCGTTTGATATCTCTAGAAGTATTTTTTTCTAAATATTGCTTAATGGCTTTAAAACTATTTGGTTAAAGTTTGCAGCTATTCTCCAGAGCTTTTACTCAAATAACTGAGAATTATGTCAGCTGAGGGAGCCAAAGAGCTTTGAATTTTCCTGATCTTGCTGGCATACCTCGAGCATACCTCTCCTCTCCTCTCCTCTCCTCTCCTCTCCTCTCCTCTCCTCTCCTCTCCTCTCCTCTCCTCTCCTCTCCTCATGTTGCAGGTCCACGGGAGATGTATCTGCCACCATAACACTGAGGGTTTGTCTTGTGAAAGATGTAAAGATTTCTACAATGATGCTCCCTGGAGGCCAGCTGAAGGGACACAAGATAATGCTTGCAAACGTAACTCAAACATATTATTTTCCTTTCTAGTAGCTGGGGGGTGGGTGTAGCACAATCCCAGCCCAGTGCATAATGGGTTGGCCAGGTTTCTGGGAGGGAGACTTTTCCATGCCTCATTTAGAAAAACAGATGGATTCCTGTATCCATCAGCGCTGTGTTACCCTAAAGGAAGGAGAGCTGTTTCATGTTCTTATTTTTCATAAAGAGAAAAAGCCAATAAAGAGAGGAAAAAGCAACAAATGCAAAAAAGATCATTTGTTGGTTTGCATAGGGTCTTTCTTGTGAATGAAACAAGAATTTGGACAAGGCTAAATTATTTATTTCCATGATAATGAGTAATATAGGATATACAAGAATAATACATTAGGATCTGTAGCAAATATTGAGCTAGATCTTTGTTCAGTGGAGCAGTTCCCCACTGTATATCAGGCCTACTCACCCGCATAGGTACTTTTTCAAGTGTAGGGCCCAGCTCTGTTGTAGGTCTCTGATGTTGCCCCCCAGCTGTAAAGCACAAGGCCTGGGGAGGTGTAATCTTTATGGGGCACTGAAATCATACAAGTAACAAGTAACCCTGTGTTAACAATAGACAGTAATGGTGGCATGACCACAATAATAGCTGTTGTGGTGTGAAATATCCCACTGTTTTATTTTGTTTCAGGGTGTAACTGCAATGGCCATTCTGTCAGATGCCACTTTGACATGGCCGTGTACCAGGCCAGTGGTGGTGTCAGCGGTGGTGTTTGTGAGGACTGCCAGGACAACACCACGGGGCAACACTGTGACCAGTGCAAACGTTTCTTTTACCAGGATCCACTCAAAGTCATCTCAGACCCTCAGGCGTGCCTCCGTAAGCTTCCCTGTTTTAGCTTCTGTAAGAATGACCCAAAACAGGGAGGTTCTGGTCTTCTTTGCTCTTAACCCTATGGCATCCCCATACTTAAACGTTCATATGGTTGTAAAAATGTTACTAAACCTATAACACCCAAATTGCCTTATAAAGTAGCTGCATGACAGCATCCTTGAAGCAGCATTGCAAAAGGGCTGCATATTCCAACTCATTGCTAAACTGAGTTTAGAAATCCAGCAGGGCTATCATCTTTCTTGAACAACATCAATGTAAATACGAATAGCAGTAGTGCTGTTGCTTCTGTGATTACAGAAGAGGTGCAAAATGGTGGGAGGAGTAATAGCTTGTGCTAGGCACCTGCCATACGCAAGAAAAACAGTCTTTCAGGCATAAAAGCCCTTCTTCTGAAAGATGAGCTAAATTCAGTATTAATATAGGATGAGAAAAATGCTCTGAGTATAATTTAATTGTAGTAATTGATTGGCGTAAAAAGTCCTTAAGGACCCCAGGGGTGATTTCCCAGGGGAGTGGTGTGGTAGATTTCTGCTCTGCTGTGAGAAATAGGTAATGCCTTAGGAAATAACGGAATGCATCATGAAGGCAGTGTCCTTTGCTGAATCCATTGCTTCCAGTAAATAATTCAGCCAACTCAGACCAGCTCTGGGGAGGTGGCTTATGTGTGGTATCCCGGCAACCCTACAGCTTTCGTGAGAGCATCCCCAAAAGTATGGGCTCCACTCTCCCCCAGGTGCTCTGAAAAGGGTAGGGAGTGAATGAGTGATGCCTATTTCTACCCAAAGCAAAGGCTGTATTTCTGCCAAAGTGAAGACTGTAACTCTCCTCCAGAGAAAATCAGATCTTGGAATCATTCTCATAATATTTCTTACCAGTGGCTGTGCGTTAACTGTAAAGCATCCAACACAGTGAGCATGGATGAACTTCTCTAATCTTTGCAAGAATCCTGAATTTGTGCCTACTATAATTGTGTTTTCATGCTTATATCTAAATGTGCTTTTTTATGTTTCTCCTTGACCATGCCTGTAGCCTGCAACTGTGACCCAGAAGGTACGTTGCACAATGGCATGTGCGAGAGCCGCACAGATCCTGCTCTGGGAATGGTCGCAGGCCGGTGCCCTTGCAAGGAGAACGTGGAGGGTGTCCGCTGTGACAAGTGCAGGGCAAACTACTACGGGCTGAGTGGCAGTGACCCTCTGGGCTGCCAGCGTATGTAAACCACCTCTTTTATTCTTGTTTCCAAAGCATTTTTAAGAGGTTAAGATAACTGAATGCACAGATGCACACATTAATGCACTACCTGCTTCACAAAATGCCCAGTTGCCTACTATAATTTAATGTCAATGTAATTTAACGTTCCTGGTGCAGCATCTGAGATGAAAAGATGCAAAATCACTTGCAGAATACATAGTATACTATAATGGATCAGGCTGTTGTTAATAGAAGGATCGTTAAATATGCAATTTAATCGAAAAAGGAGATTAAAACCCATGAAAATTATTTTAGCATCAAAATCAGCATAAGGGTGAATGAAAAGCCACAGATGGGCTGTTAGGATAGTTGGACTCTGCACTGCACAGTGCAGTGTCGAAATGGCAGGAGCTGCTGCCTTGCCATGAGATCTTCCAGGCAGCTGCTCCCCCGAGAGAGGGTCACTGAAAAACACATCCCACCCCTACCTAGACGCACTGTGGGTTTGTGAGCACGTTATGCCCACAGCGTGGTACTCAGCAACACGCCAGGACTGTGCAGTGTGGTTCAGCACACGGCAAACCACCACGCTGGAATTCTACCAGTGCCCCTGCTCCCCCTGGAGAGGGTACCCACTGAGGAAATGGTTCATTCCCCAAGGGCAGCCTGAGGGCTGCAGGGTGGCAGGGCATGTCCATCTGCAGAGCATCCGTCTGGAGGATGGAGACTGCCTGTCATGCTGCTGTCACATCTAAAGCAAACGTCAGTCCTGCTGCCGTCACTGGGGCCTGCAGGGGTAACCGCACATTTCTCTCCCCACAGCCTGCAACTGTGATCCCTCCGGCAGTTTGCCCTTCTCCGTCTGTGATCCTGCTACGGGAGAGTGCCTCTGCCAGCGGTTCGCCACAGGGCGACGCTGTGAAAAATGCATCGTACGTACTCAGTTTTTTGTTATTACTTGTGCATGTGGTTTTAGAAGTCTCCTCTCCCATCTCCCACCTTTTCATTGCCAGAAAAGTAAACAATGAGTCAAAATTCAAAAAAGTTTTACGGCTATATGTTCCTGTTTTGCATTGAAACATCTGGTTCTTTTTTACTGCGTGCAAACATTTGTGCAATCAAATTGAACTAGGAGGAGCACTCCCAGGAAGGAAAGGAAATGCAAAATCATGTCCTCAAGTCATATTTGCTGTTTACAGAGCAACTTGCTTGCACAAATGGTGAAATATCTGGCTCTTTTTGCAGTGGCTGAGCACCCATGCAATCTGGTAAGAGAAGCAATCTCCCATGGCCAAGCACAGACAGCAGCACAGTAGTGCTCCAGAGCATCGTTCATCCAGGGGAATAAGTTCTGTTGCGCTTTACGTAAGAAAATATTTTCTGTAAAAAATCTTTCACTTTCTTTTTATCCCAGGTAGGATACTGGGGTCTTGGCAGCAGCTTGTATGGCTGTTCTCCATGTGACTGTGATATTGGTGGATCCCACAATAACTTGTAAGTTAATGTTCTTCAAGTTCTTTCTTGGTTTTAACTTTTATAAACTCCTGAGCTAAATTTCCTGATTAGGTTAATAGAGTCTCAGTGCAAATGGGAAAATAGATTGTAGACGTAATTTTGTTATATACAAACAGTGTAAAGTCAGGTTGGGATCTTAGAAATTTATTTGTCATAAGGGGATTTACCTTTTTCCTTTGAAGTCAACTTTGAATCAGCTAGAGTCAAGATTTGTTTAATATAAAATATAAACCGCATGCCATGAGAGAACCAGAGGCCCTAATATTAATAGAAATCAGAAGTAAGTCAGAGGTGACATTTTTAACTTAGCTTCCTATATCTACTTTAAAAGCTAGAAATAGCTCAAATTTTTTCTGACGTACTGGTTCCTATTCAAAATATATAATTTTAGAAGCCAGTTTGGTTTCAGTTGGGCTCCTCCAGGAGTTGATTGGGGAGGGGTCTTCGCTACTGCTGTTAGACTTCAGACATAGGAACACTTAGTCCAATGCTGTAGAGCAGCTCCTTGTGAGCAAGTAAATCAAAGCTAGTAATCATCTGATGTGTTAAGTAAGAGCATAAGTATATGAAAACTACCATATCATGTCAGATCAAAGGTCCTTCTGATCTCATGTCTGCCTCCAAAATTTCAGGTGATAGATGCTTAAGGATTGTGATAGATACAGTAATAGATATAGAAGCAGATACAAGAAGCGGATACAGGAATAGATAGTAATGTATGCTCAGGAAACAAAAGGATCTGTGCTTCAGGTATGGAATGGACAGAGAAAGACAAAGCATGTCATGTCTTCTAAGTGATGAAAAAGTAGCAATGAATAAATCCAGCATCAGAAATAGAGCGGTGGGTGGTAGGATGAAGTTTAATAGAGGAGGCAATCTGAAGCAAATCTGAAACAAGGGTGGAGCTGAGCTGCTCTTGTGCTGTGAGGACCCAGCCATGCTGCACTCTGATGTCCTCCCTTTACCAACTCTTACCCTAGGTGCTCACTGAAGGATGGGCAGTGCAAGTGTCTTCCCAACATCGTGAGCCGCCAGTGTAATGAGCCAGCCCTAGGCTACTTCTTTTTACCCCTGGATTATTATATTTATGAAGCTGAGTATGCAAAGCCCCTTTCTGGCTCTGCACCCTTGGTACGTAGTTGGCTTTTTAGGTGTCATACTAAGAGGGGACCCATGCGGTAGTGGCACAGGAGTCAAGGCTCCCTTGCCAAGCCCTTCCTCAGGGAGCAGCCGGAGTGGCTCTTTAGCAGGAAGATACAAAGCAAGTCCCTTGACCGTCCTCGGTTCATGTGTGTTCTTCATGGACATGACTATCCCATAACTGTGGCGGTTAACCAAGGGTTAACGAAGGGCATGGTGTGACCTGCAAAACTGTCCTTGCTGCTGCTCAAGAGTGGTCTGGTCTAGCATTAATTAGATAAATTAATTTCATTATTTAAATTAGAGGAAAATGTTTGAGTTGCCAACAGCTATCATGAACTGTGATATTTCTGGGAATCTCCAACAGGGGAAGTATCAAATTCCTCTCTGCTCTGTTGGACTCATTCTTACTGCCTTATATAATGGCACTGATTGTAGCCCAATTTCCTCAACAATTTGGCATCCGTCTGTAATGTTTTTAGAAAAATTAATTTTTATTTATTCCCTCCCACCCCCCAACATGGGGGTCGTTGTTCCGTATGCAGAGTACAAGTCTGGAATGCATCCCTTCTGCTCCCTATGTTTTTACTAACATTTCTTCTCCGATGTGTTGTCCTGAAGCTATAGAGAAGGAATAATAAAAAAATGTTTATTTGCAGGTCACATCCGCAAATATTTAGCTATAATCACAACCAGTAATCGTCCTACAGTGCAATAATTAAATGGAAAACAGATGTCTGGGACATAGCTTATGGGAGGAAGTGCAAGTTAATTTTAAGGGAGTGAGGGAAAAGGGTTTCCAGCGGCTGCTGGGCCATAGTTTACAGTTTCATCCATCAGAGAATAGAGCTTAGTTTAAGAATGTGGATTTTCATTTAGCTGCTTACCTGCCCTTCAAAATTGTTGAGACAGTGCTGCCCCTCTCTCATTACTTCATAGGTTAAACCAAGCACTCTTCCAAGGTGTGACATTTACTTCCAGAAGCAAGGCTATGAGTTCATGATTGAAAATGGAAAGATTGTGTTAAACAGGAGCAAGAAACGAAGTGTAAGAAAATCTGGACTGGAACAGGTAAATTGGTACTTGAATAGTTACTTGAGATTACACTGGATACTAAAATTCTATTTTGTACCAGGGGACAAGGAAGTGTCTGAGCATGTGGGATTCGCAGTCCTAGACATTACAATTTTGACACAAATGAAATAAATTGTTTTGGTACGCAGTTGGGCCAGACATTTTGTTATGCACACCAACAGGTTTGCTCTATGTCCAGTGCCGTTGTAGACTTGGGTTCAATTAATTGTTCAGAAGAGCCCCCACGAAAATCTTTTTGTTTTGTTTTGTTTGCAAGACATTTCCAACATTTTCCATTTTCCAACAAGTTTACTAAGACATTAATATGGTACCTACTGCATTTAAATGCTGTCAGCTTTGACATTGTAAGTATTGATATTTATTTATTCAGCTTATAATGAAAAGTCCAGCCATGTATGAAATCAAGTTTAATCTGTTTAATGTTTGTAATATGAATGCTTGGAGAAGCCAAATATACAGAAATGGATGGGTTATTCTAGTCCCTCTCGTTGCTGTTGTTGCAAAGCTATAGGAAGCTTTTCTTTATATGTGACTCTAAACATCCTACGTTTGGGATAGTTCTCAGAGATTGTCAGTCTCAAGCTTGTTCAGAAAATGAGGCTGACTGATGACCGAAATAAGTAAACAACATGGCAAAAATATTTCCTTTCTTTTTCCTGAGTTTGTTTTTTTTGTAATTTGACTCTGTCTGTTGTTGAAAATGTCAATATGTCTTTGTAGGGTGTGATGCAGTTTGGACAGGACTCGGCTGTGGCGGTGGTTTTCAGGCAGCCCAGCACTGGTCGGTCTGTCACATGGACGGGACCCGGCTTTGCCCGTGTTCCTAGTGGAGCTGGGCTGAGATTTGCTATCAACAACATTCCCTTTGCTATGGACTTTGATATCACGATTCGTTATGAGCCTGAGGTACTTGTGATATCTTATGTGTCTTGTGATGTTCTGATAGATGCGCGGTCCATTTTGTCAATAATAGGATGCATCAACTTGTCCCACTCTTTATATTTAAAATTAAAACTCTTTGCCTGTTCATCCATATCAAGCAAGTGACATGCCCTCCATGGATCCCCTTAACCCTTTCCACTCAAATCTGAAAAATCAGCACTACAAGTGTTTTCTAAACATCAGCCAAGAATTTGTCTTCTGGAGTTCCTCTTTTGGTACCTTTGCTTGGACTGTTTGCAGTGCAATCAGACTCATGCAAAATGCAGCTGCTTTTAGATGGACATACCGTATTTCTAGCTGGGATTTTCTAGGCAGGAAAATGTGCACAGGCAGGAGTGATCAGAGTAGATATTTATCCAGGGCTTTTGCAGACATCCAGCTTCCCAGTTGCTCCATCTGGGCTCTGACATGTGTGAAAATTGTAGGAAAATAGCCAAAATCTTATTTTTTGCCTGGACAAAATTTCTCAATGATGAAGACATGTCTAGGGAAATGTGTTAACCCAAATCTGATTAAACCTAAGTCCACACCCACGTCTTCAAAAACGCAGGCATGTGTTTTGTCGGTACCAGTATTTGCACATGCCTTGCTCTTTCACTTTGCAGGTTCCTGGGACAATCCCACCACTCGAGATCCTCCTTCTGTCTATTGTATTGTGTTCTCTTACTGTCATTTGAAGGCAAACAAAACTCCCAGTGTCTTAAAACATGAGAACAATTTCGCAGTGGGCTGGTTTGATGTATTTTTTTCCTTCTAAGGATTAAACAGTTGAATTTTAAAGACTTTTGTTACAAAGTATTTTATGTTTGTTATTCCTTATTAGATGTGAGAGGAGGCAGATAATGAAGGATATCTCCAGGACAACACTGTGCTAAGAAAGGAAACAACTCCAATGACTTTAACAGAGCAGTTTCCATTTGCATCAGCTGAGGTCCCATTTCCATCTCCGCTATTCAATTAGCCATTGCAAATACAATGCATTTTTCACAAGTAACATTTTTTTTTTTAGTCCTGTAAAGAACAAAGACAAAATCTGTTTTGTCACTGCAGTGTGCAATCATTCAGATGGCTTTTGTTAACCTTGGCAAAGAGAAAATGGTTTTTTCAGATATGAAAAATGACCATAAATTTTGTCTTTTGTTTATAGTCCTTGGAAGACTGGCTGGCAAGTGTTGCTGTCCAGCCCAGTGGTATTTTGTCAAGTCAACGCTGCAAAAACAAGGGCCTTTCACAGGAGCCACATGCGTTGCCTCTCCCAGCTACAAAGAGGTCTGACTATTCCTTTCCTTTCGCCTGTAGATTTTCTGTGTACAAATCTTTTACTGCAGCATTGCAGAGCAATAAATGTGTGGGAAAGTGGGAATATTAGAAACACATGTGTGGCCTTTCCTGTTGCTGTCACACCACAATACCACGTAGGCTCTAAGGAAGAGTCTGATGCTCCAGTCCTCAGCCTGGCAAAGGTTTGCCCAAGCCAGCAGAGCAGCCTGAGATCCTGCTGGGGTTAGTCATTGCTTTGGCAAAGATCCAACTGCAGCTATTTCAGTATAGAAAGGAAATACTGACTTAAAGTCACTGTTGTAGCCTATTTTCAAAACCAGCTTTTCAGCTTGAACCTATGTTCAAGGCCTCAAGTTGTGCCAGGGGAGGTTTAGACTGGATATTAGGAAAAAATTTTACACTGAAAGGGTTATCAAGCATTGGAACAGGCTGCCCAGGGAAGTGGTTGAGTCACCATCCCTGGAGGTATTTAAAAGATGGGTAGACACAGCACTTAGAGATATGATTTAGGGATGGTTCTTGTCAGAGTTAGGTTGATGGTTAGACTAGATGATCTGAAAGGTCCCTTCCAACCTAGGCGATTCTATGATTCTATGTAAAGAATAGAGAGGAGCCAAGAGGATGTGACCGAAGTCTTAAACAGGGACAGGAAAGGACAAATATGAACAATGAGTTGCAAACTCCTTTGCTTGAAGTACTAAAACCTGCCATTTTCAGTTTAATCTCACCAGGTTTAAATTGTGCTTGGTGAATCATCCAGGCAGAAATCCTGCAGCTTTCCCAAAGCCCTGCAAGCAGCGGGGCTGGGGTGTGCTCCCCGCAGCAGCAGGGCTTGCTTGGGGCTGCAGGCATTACGATGCAGGCACAGAGGGGAGGGAGAGCTCACAGCAACCTGTAAACTACCCTTGTCCTGACTCATGGATATAACTGTGCTTTATTTCTGCTAAACAGGATTGCACTTCTGCAAACTCCAGCCTGCCTGGAGCCGGGAACAGAATATTCTGTGGATGTGTATTTTTCTCAGCCCTCTGCCTCTGATCCAAAGGTGAAATCGTTCATCTTGATTGACTCAGTGAGTAGTTCTGTCACAATTCCCTTGAGGCTGTATTTATACCAGGGTGATTTTTTTTACACAGACTTACTCAAAATATTTTAAAATCATTTATAGCATGTTTTAGTGGAAATTCAGGGAAGTGCGCTTCTGCTTACCTCTGTTGTCACTGTGTTTGCATGTTTTTGTATGTAGACACAGTTGTATCTGTTTTAATTTTCATAGAGCAATACTGTAATATTTCATCAAGTCATACTTGTTGCATGTGTTAATAGTCAGAGTATGTATTTCTGTCTGTTGCTCATTTATTCTGAGCACACTCCACACATGCTGACAGGATGCTGTGATTAGGGATATAAACTCATGCAGTTCTTCATCACTTAGGTTTTTTAAAAATCTGCATATTTGTTTGAATCTAATTAAAAAATCATGGATATATTTAAAGATGATTTTGGAGAAGTAAAATTAGTTCTGTACTTTCCCGGGAATCAGGTCCAGACATTTCCCAACTTTCCACCAAGTCAGGAATAGAGTGTTAGTTTTGGGTCCTTCTCTTGAGAAAAATATTTTTAAGTCCATTCCTCTAATTACTTCTGTAGAACTGGACCTGACAGGGGCTGGCCATACTTGGACATGGAACCTTCAGCTGATTTTTCTTTATCTTGGTAGTACAAGTAAAAATTTTGGCGAGATGCTGCTTTTGGAGTCATCAACACAGCACCTCTTAGAAGCAAAACCAGTTCTGAGCATATATCTGAGGTCTTATTATAATCTGACCTTTTTATACATAGTCTCTTTTATTTGAGGAACTTGGGGAATGTCTAGACCTTCAGAATAAATGTGAATTAGATGACTGAGCAGCACAACAGCAGATTTGGAAACATGGTGCTCCAGGCCTCTGTCCTTGCAATGCGGAGCACAGTAAGAGAATGTGGGAAATTCTGGTTTTCAGTATATCTAAGCAAAAATATTTTCTTTTCCCTCTTAACGCCAAAGCTTGGACTTATTCCCAGAATCGGCTCTGTGGAGAACTTATGCAGTGAAAAGGATTTAGATGAGTACCAGAAGTATCACTGTATTGAAATTGCATCAGAAGTTGGACCTCACGTCCTGCCCGAAGCATGCACACGACTCATAGTGAGCATGTCAGCCCGTATTCACAACGGTGCCGTGGGTAAGAAGCAACCTGCACAGGCAGCTCTTTTGGGCAGTTACTGCTTTTTCCCTTGAGTTTGTAGGATATGTTGACTGGAGAGCTCTCAGCCCATGGGCATGTAGGTAAGTGAAGCCAATCAGCACGTGGTATGTATGGACATGAAGCATAAGTCCCACTGAACTCTGAGTGTGCTGCAAACACCTTTTGGTGGCATGACTCTCAGAGCCCATCACACCTGAGAACTTCATGGAGCAGTGTGACAGGGACCATGGCAGTGCTTGTGTGTTTTCTGGAGAGCATTTCAATCAGATGCAGCTTCACTAGATAGCCAAAGCAGTTTTTGGCCTAGTTTTCTGGCTGCTGTAAAATGACAGAGGAGTTTTTGAGCCCTCTCCCTGGATGCTGCAGGCCAGCTGGATGCCCTGGTAGGACTCCAGGCATGATGGTACCACAAGCTGATGTACTGGAAGACATTCACCAAGAAAACCTCAGTGGTGTCCCAGCAAGAGGGCAGTGGCAGGTGGGGTTTGAAGCCCTAGGCAGTCTCCTGGACCCGCCATGGAAAGGGCAGCTGGGCTCAGTGTCTCAGGAAACTTCTTTGGTGTTGGGCCCAGAGAAATGGACCTTCTCTGCACTTCCAGTAACAAAAGGGGCCTTTCTGGACAACTTTGGTGGCCAGCTTATTTCAGCAAGCCTTGCCTCCAATGGACCTGAGAGCTTGGTTTGGGCTATTTTTAGAAGAACCAGTGCCACACACATCATGTGACATGGTCATGGCTATGCAGCCACAGACGCCCCTGAATTTAAGTTTGGGCTTTGCTGACTCCCCATTATCCCAGTTCCCATAGTGATAGGATTCTCCCAATGAAACATGGTACTTTGGCTTTCTAGCACTGGCATCTGAGCATCCTGGACAAGCATCCTCTGTGAGTTCGCAGACCAGCTTCACTCAACAAGTTAGTCCAAGCTGTCCAGAAAGCAGCAAACAATACACAGGTGCAGTCTGTCTAAGTACTGCTTGCAGGTTGTGTCCAGTGCTGAAGCTAGACATAGATTTATATCATAACCTTCTAGGCTTCAGGACTTCTGAATCTACATTTTGCTACGCCCTCTTCTGTCCTATCCCAAAAATGTACTGAAGGCAGTGCCCTGAATGTGGCAGCTCCAACACCGAGACTGATACAGCATCACCATTGATGCTACAGCATAAAATAACCCGAGTGGTTAGCGAACCCCTGATGAGAATAATGAAGCTCTTTCCTTCCTATTTTTAAGTGCGAAACCTGCAAGTTTACGAGAGCAGTCACGCTCCTTTATAACTAAACCTGTTTTGATTTTCTTTCCCCATGGCAGCGTGTAAGTGCAATCCCCAAGGGTCACTGAACGCCAGCTGCAGTAAACTGGGGGGTCAGTGTCAGTGCAAAGCCAATGTCGTGGGACGCTGCTGTGACACCTGCTCTGCGGGCAGCTACGGCTTTGGCTTCCATGGCTGCTACGGTGAGTACTTGGCAGCCAGCACCAGCACCAGTATCTGGCTCTTCATGCACACCCCAACTTTTTAGGTCTTTGAATCCACAATTATGTGTGAAGCAATACAAAAAATGTTTCCATAAATAACAAATTTTCCATCCCCGCTGCTTGCACTGCCTTCAAGCAGTGTCAGCGATGAGCAGCTTTGGTGGGAATATGTTCAGGACGCAGCTTTGCTTTCATTGTTTTCCAGCATGCGAGTGTCACCCGCAAGGTTCGCTGAGCACGCTGTGTGACCAGGTGACGGGGCAGTGCTCCTGTCGCCGGGAGGTGGATGGTCAGCGCTGCAGCCGGTGTCTGGCTGGGTATTTTGGATTTCCCCACTGCCGTCCTTGCCCATGTAATGGCTATGCGGAGCTTTGCGACCCAGTGACTGGAGCGTGCCTGAACTGCCGCAAGTTCACGGCTGGAAGCCACTGTGAAAGGCAAGTTGATGGGCAATGCTGCAAAGCTGACACAAATACTGGTGCTCTATGAAACGTGTGTCTAGATGGGGGGCCACCTACATCCCCATGAATGCATCAATGACCTTAACTGGAAACACATACCTAAACCCAGGATTAAACTGGGCGCAGATGCTGAATGGCAGGTACCTATTTGTTCAGCAAATGCATGTGGGGAAGGTGCGTGTAATGCCTTTGGGAGGACTGCAGGCAAGGCATGCACACAGCATTGCAGCGGGCTCCCCGCAAGAGGACATTTGAGACGTGAGTGCCATGGCACCATCTGCTTGGAGACATGTGCAAAGCACTGCATGTGAGATACACTGACTCCTGTCAGCTTTTAAATTGACAAGAGGCTAACCTTGTGCTGAATACTCATTTTTAATACCTGCAATTATCTCTGAGGTTCTTGAATAAACATGCCCTGTTCAGTGGTTCATGTTACTTCCATATGACCAGCAAATGACTTTTCCCACGTGTTCCAGCTCCGTTGAAAACAGTGCTCCTCTTTTTTATTCTATGTACTGGTAGCAGTGTCAGAGTTCAACACGGATGTCAGAATTAAATTCATTAGCTGTTTAGTTTAGTTTGGCTGGATTGTACCTTGTCATTCACTTTTAAGAGGATTTCCCCATGAAACCTATTGAACTTATCTTGCACTGCTTTTGGACAATACAGCCTTTGGCTACTGTGCTTGTAGGTGGCAAATAGATTAAAAATGGGAGACTGAAATACTTGTTGCCCTCTGCCTCTGCAGGAGCTCCAGACCCCAGGGTGAGGATAATCAAATAGCCAAGACTTTTAGTCTGCTTGTATACATAGAGAATTGTGTTCCCATGTGCCATAGTAAAGCAGATCAAAGACTGAAGATGCTTCAGAAGCTGCTGTATTGCTGCAGCTGTGGGGCCACAGGGGGCTGGGACAGGGAGGCAGTGGTGGGCAGGGTGATGATGGTGGGTGGACCCCCAAGGAGCCTCCAAAACCTGCTGCCTGCCTGGGTAACAGCATAGCCACCACTGTCTTGAAACAGCCATCACCTTGTCACCCCAGGTTCGCAGAACGTGTCAGACAGAGTACGTCTGATTTTAATACATATGCTGCATCTAAAACATGCAATATTTTCTGAGTGCTTTGAATGAATTGTTGCTTTTTTGCACATGCCAGGACTTTATAATGTCATGCCAATCACTCTCGGTGTGTGTGTGTATGAAACTAGTTGAATATATGCAGTGATAGGCGAATATGCAGAATTTTTACATGGCACCTTTTAGCTGCCTGGGCAGAGCATGTGTGGTATGTCATACGTATATATTATCATTTAGATTAAAATTGTTCCAGGGTAGGTGAAAGTCTTACAGAAATATTCCTTGAAAAAAAAAACTGTTTTTTTTCTTTTTCTCCAGATTTTGGGAACTCAGCTCTGATTTTCCATTTTAGAACACCTTCGAAGCTTGATATATCTGTACCAATTAATGGGATAGCATTACAATGACCCAGAATGTTAAATTAATTATACATACATATAAATTGATTCACCTGCAGGGACTGAAAGGAGCACTTGATAATTTCTGCTGCTTTGTGTTGACTGCTTTCACAGGTGCATGGACGGCTATTATGGAAACCCTCTGAACGGAGAACCCTGCCGCCCATGCATGTGCCCAGGGGCACCTACAAGCAATAGATATTTTGCACATTCCTGTTACCAGGACCCCCACTCTGCACAACTAGTCTGCAATTGTCTCGAGGGATATTCAGGTACGAAGCAAAATAAGGATTTGATTCTATTAAAATTAATGTAAGAAAGAAAAATGACCATCGGCTGCCCATCCTCTGTTCAGAAATGACAAGTGAGGTTATGGTAATAAGATAGATAAGAAAAGTTAACACTCAAATTTACTGAAATTAGGTGGGAAGTCCTGACTGAGAAGAGTGGGAATTGTGCAATTAGTGTTTGAAAAAGGGAGTCATCTATGTGGATACAGTGAAGCAATTAATTAATCTGATGGCAAAGTCTGGAAACCTTCTCCTTTCCAGGGGCACTACATTAACCTGGTGGGGAGAGCCAGGGAGAACTGCAGTTGCTCATTACCTCTGAAAAACAGGTGTTGGAAGCCCAAATCAGAAAGCACAGGGCATCAAAAAGAGCTGATAAGATTTCCCAATCAGAGAAAATCTTTCCTCATATAGAAGAATCTTGCTTTGATGTTATTCCCAAAAGCGACTGTTTCACCGTTCAAATGGTCACTGTAGAAATGAGGTTTCCATTCTCAGCTGTCTCAAATGCAGATATTTGTGCAGCAAACTGATGCCTTGCTTCCTAAGATCCTGTTGACTTAGCTTGAATTTCTGCAGGGAAAACTGAAGATATTTCCCTCCCCCTTGGCATTAGAAAGATCTCCAGTGATGGAAGCAAACCCTAATGGTAAACGCGGCCAAAAACTAAACCAATGCTGTCATCTTTACTTAGGCCATGTTCCTTTGTAAGTCAAGAGCAGTTTTGCTCAAGTAATTGCTGTGGGCCCAAAATGACACAGGGGACTTCTGTCCTCACAAACCACCACAATCCTCAGTCCCGGACTTCCTTCCTCCTGCTCCTTCCCAGCAAGGCTCTTGCTCACCTCTGTGGCACCGAGCTCACTTCCTCAGAGATTGTGAAGGGCTCTGGTCCCGAGGACCACAGCAAATGAGCAGAGTCCTTGGTTGAGGATGAGCCAATGGATGAGGTCCCAGCAACACCAGTCTGCCCAGAAAGCTTTCTGAGATGCAGAGAGGTAGCACCCCGATCAGGGTGGGCAGTGGGATGGTATGCAGAAGTAATTGTAATGCCAGCAAGCAAGGACAGAGTGTCACAGAGCTTGTCTGATCTCCTGGGGATCCTCCACTGTGTTACGGAAGTGAGGGCAGGTCTGCTGGGCTCTAGGTTGCTCCGTGGAAGGGCACTTCCCACCTTCCCGTGCTGCTATCTGGGTGAAGGCCCCAGGGAAAATCCTACAAATATGGCCAACCCTGACTACTGCCATTCAAAAGACTTTGCTGGAAAAAGATGTTTGGAGGTGTTGTGTGAGAGGGTACCTATTTACTCCAGCTGAAAAGACTTCCTTGGTAAAAATGACTTGGGATGAGGAGATTGCATTTCCATCAGATTTCAGTGTGGGAGATGTAATTTAAACTGATCATAGGATTAAAGGGCAACAGTCTCAACAGATGGATATTTTCCATTGGAAATGTGCATTTGAACAGACAGTCTGAATCTTGTAACAGTATTACTGGAAATTACGTTTCACTTGAATTCCCATCAGCCAGCAAATATTTTTACCTTCTTCTCCGACAGGCAATCAGTGTGACGAGTGTCCTAGTGGGTTCTACAAAAACCCAGGCAGCCCCAGGCTTGACTGTGTGCCATGTCCCTGCAATAACAACATTGATGTGACAGACCCAGAGTCCTGTAACAGGGTCACCGGGGAATGCACCAAGTGTTTACACAACACCCATGGAGCAAACTGCCAGTTCTGCAAACCAGGGTATTTTGGCTCAGCCCTCGATCAAAACTGTCAGAGTAAGTAAGCAACAGCTCTGCAACTGTGTCTTACTATGAAGAAAAGTTTTAAAGAAATTAGTCTATAGGGAGAGGTTAGCCCTTGGAGGGACAGTAAAACTAAAGCAGATCAATGGAGCAAAATATGAGAAGACTAAATATATTTCTATGCAGTGATACAAATAACTGTTAATATGGCATCTATTAAATTCTTTGTCATCCAAGTCTCACTAAATCTCATACTGAATATCACTCCTGAGAAATACTCATTTGTGAAATGAAATCAGTACTCTCTTAAAAAAATAAATGTGCATTCAGCCCACTCAGGAAGGAATCAAAAGTAAAGGAATCAAAGATAATTGTTTATCCATGTTGCTGGCTGATGCCAACTAAGCAATGCTCAGTTAACCAGATGATCCCTTGCTGAGCTCTCTGCCTTACCAGACATTTTCATTAGGTGGCTAGAATGACCCTGTTCAGGCAGTTCAATAGACTCCATGACACTGTCAATAGCTCAGCACTTTTAACAGAAAGGCAGGACTGTAAGAAAAAGCAAGGCGTCAGTTTCTTCCCAACATTCCTCAAAGACTATTTTCACAAATGTGCCTGACTGAGGGTCTAATTTCTACAGGCCAGACGATTATAGGTATTTTCAAGAAACTTTTTTTCTGGGAATCTCTAACATACTGTTCAAGCCCATTCCTTGTTCATTCTTGGAGATGTCCATTAGAAATGGTTAAGCAAGAACTTTTGGCTCCTCATAAGGAAGGCTTCTTATCTTACTTGGCTTACTGGGGTTTCCCACGCTGGATAGTGCCTACTGTAAATCACCTTCTCCTTACCCAGCATATTTAACATTTCATTCTAATAAGATTCAAAATTCATTACGCCTTCATTTTTTGTGCTTGTATTAAAAGTACAGAACGTTCCCAGTAAGTTTGCTCAAAGCTATATATAAGCTATTATAGAAAGACAGGTCAACTGTATGAGATTAAAAATGTGTTCAAGATTACTAGAAGTAAACCTACAACATACGCTTTATATACAGCTCCGATTGTCCATCAACTGTCTATATTATCGTCTGCTCTAGTAATTGTCCTTCTTTTTCCAGGGTGCACATGCAATCTGGCGGGTGTTCGCCCTGCCATGTGCCCAGGGGGGGATGCAGTATGTCTGTGTGACCCAGCCACGGGAGCTTGCCCTTGCCTGCCCAACGTGGTGGGCGCGACATGCGACCAGTGTGCCTCTGGCTACTGGGACCTGGCTAGTGGAAAAGGATGTCAGATCTGTGACTGTGATCCAAAAAACTCCCAAAGCAATCAGTGCAACCAGGCAAGAAAATTACTTCACTTTCTGGGAACTGGGGTAGTGGTGTTTTGGCATGGCAAGGTGGGGACCCTCCTATAAATGAGGATAGTTTTTTGTCATGCTCTTTGAAAACAAGAAGTCTTTGGAAGTTTGCCATTGGTGCAATCACGCTTTGAGTCATTATATCAAATGTGCTGTTCTGAAAATGTGTCTCTGCTTGTAAGCAATTTCTCTTTGCCTGCGTGTTTCTTTGTCAAGTGGCATCTTAGAAATACTTTGTAAGAAAATGTCACATAGGAAAAAACTGCCTTGTAAACATACATATAGGGAAGAAGGAAGTCCAGGCTTGGACCCAAGAGTCTTATGAGTATTTTTTTAAGTGTTTATTTTCATAAAGTAGTAGCTGTGGCCATTACATTAATCATGCCTCGTCTATCAGACTGCTAGAGTACCTTTTCTCATCTTTAATTCCTGTCCACTTTTTAAGGCTAGAATGTAGGAAAAATAAAAAAGAGGTGAAACTGTGGTCCCATGGAGTCAACAGCAATTTTGCTATTGACTTCGGAGCACCAAGAGCTTATCCCAAGCTCTTGCTGGTGTGCTCTTACATTTTCCTTTCAATATGCTTTCTGTTTGTTACAGTTTATTTAGTGGATTTATTATTTTTCCTAGCAAATGTAGCTCTTAACCTCAAAGAACTACTACTGCTTTTCTGAGCTGTACCAGTTATCAGAGCTGCAGTTTAACAGCTGAATTCCAAAATAAATTTACTAGGGCAACGTACATAATGTACCCTCAAGGTTTTCAGTTACAGTTAATATATCATGTAGTTAAAAGTTGAAATGTTAAGATGAGTAATTTGCTCCAGCAAAAAGAAGAAATTAATCTGTTTTGCAAAGGAAAAGAATTCTCTCTCAAATCATAGTCAGAGGATGAGTTCTCAAAGAGCATCTGTAGACTGGGACATACAAAATCTTTCATATTAGTAAAGTCCGTTTTGTTTTCACAGCCTTCAGGAGGAAGATGAGAAATGTAGGCCAATACAACCTGTATTGGTGTATAAACCATGTGTATTCAAAGACTGTGTGCAAGCAGTGTCACCGCAGTCCCCATGCAGCTATATGACATAAGTCATAGGGACAATATGAGTCTGAAGTTATTTAATCCTAACTGTCTTTACAGCTTACAGGCCAGTGTCCATGTAAGATAGGTTACAGCGGAAGATGTTGCGATGAATGTGAGGAGAATTACTTTGGCAATCCCCAGACGCATTGCATTTGTAAGTATTACTATGTGGGGACAACTGGATTAGAAACTGCCTCAAAAGAAATGTTTACTTTTTATATTCATAGGGAAGACAGGGCATACATCTAGAGAAGCAGGCTTTACATACATTTGTGTGTATAAGATGGATAAAAATGTTGATATTATTTATCTATATTGTTCCTTCTATGGTTATGATGGGACCATGGAAGTTAGAGATGAAGAAGAGCCATTAGCCAGGCAGTCTACTTTGCTCTAACTCAAACATCAGTTTGCTTTTATTTTCTTAAAATGCATGATTGTACTTTTTGCATGCATTAATCCCATGGAAAAGGAACAACTGGATATAACCTGCTGTCCCTTTCTTGCAGTGTGCGAGTGTAACCCGGAGGGAACCAGCCAGTCCAAGTGTGACAAAGCCACTGGCGCGTGTAACTGCCGTGCTGGCGTCACTGGCCGGTTCTGTGACCAGTGTGGCCGCGGCTTTGAGAAAAACTTTCCCTCTTGCCATCAGTGTCATCTTTGTTTTGACCAGTGGGACACTGAAATTGCTGCCCTCGCTCAGACTGTCCAGGGGTTAATGAGGTTTGCTGCAAATCTCGAAGATAAAGGAGGACGAATGCCCATCTGTGACATGCGCTTCAAAGCCTTTGAAGATGCCATTTCCGAAATTGAAAGAATTTTGAGACATCCTGTTCTTTCACTGGAGGCCCTCTCAGGCATCAAGGATTTTCAGGGCTACATTCTGTAAGGGCTCAGCTGCCCCTGAAAAAATCCCTTGCTTGAGAAAGCAGTCTTTCCCTGGGCTCCACAGCCATCCCTGGACATCAAGTCCCACTTCTGATCAGCTCAGAGATGCGGAACTACTAAGTCGCTGTTTTCAATAGATCTGTGAACAAAATAGTCCTTATATATATTATCTGTTTCCCATAGCCATATACTTAAATGCTGGAATTTTCCAGTTCATCCTAAAGGTTTTCTAACTAAGCCATTACAAGTATATGTTTCTGCTCATTTAGAAATTTCTCTCTTCTCCTTAAAATATTGTGTATCTCAGTTCTAGTTTAAGAACAATTTGGTCTGACTTCTGCATAACTGCAATTTCTCTTTCAGAGAAAAAGTTGTACAAATGGATCCCCTTCACAGTACGCTGTATGAGTTTCCTGACCTTAACAAGAACATAGAAGACATCGGAGAAGAAGCTGATCTAGTGTATGGACTTCTACAACAGAAAATACATCTGCATCAAAGTTTTCATTACTTGAACCTCAAAGGTAAGGCAGCCAGCAATTAAATTAAATAGGTGAATATTTTCTGTGAAATTTCAGAATGTTTTTCTCACCATTGAACCATACAATATTTCAAAGAGCCCTAGATTTTAGCTTCCTATGGTAGCTCAAAAATGTAAATACTAACAACGTGTTATACTGACTTTCCAAACTCCCTTTTATCTTAAAATGCCATGATTTCTAGCATCCTAAATTTCAGATGAATGTGCCAGGGTCACGTTAGTCAGAAGTCTTATGAATCCCTATGTTTACATCAGGGTTTAAAAGCCACCCCCGTTTCACAGTACAGACTCGCAGATCATACAGTAGAATAGCAATGGACTTTTTCCCCACTTCCAACTCCTCTTGCTCTTAGCAATACTTAAAGAATGTTGTACAGCAATGGTTTGTTTAATTAAAGCAGAGAGTCATAGTGCAACTTCTTAGTGTTCCCATGGGAAAATACATGACTTTGTGTGGTAAGGAACTAGCTCTCCATCATCAAAAAATGTGAAGTCAGAACTGAGTTCCTTGGCATTTTTGAAAGAATTACACCGTCTGTGCTTGAGCTAAGTATAGTCTCCATCAGCTGCTAATAGCAGTAATGATAATGTCACAGACTTGTTTCTGGAGAACGATGGGGACATATCAGTCAGGGATCTCAAACAGATGCTAGATCATCCACAATGTCAGGAGACTGTCAGCAGTATACTCTCCAAAGAGATGGCTGCCGAGAAACAAACCCCCAGAAGATAAGGTGTGCACCACAGAAGACACAAGCTGCAGGCAATGCACTCCCATTTACAGTTCCTCTGTGTTTTGTTCAGGCAAGGAAAAGATCATTCTAGTCAAGAGCAAAAAAAAAAAGGAAAAGTCAACAGAATACAAAGCCGAGGGAAAGGACGAGGGGAAAAGAGGGATTAAGATTTAGGGCTCCTCTGCCCTGTTGTATTTGGCAGTGCCTCTAGGGCCGGCTCATCTGCTCAGGCCCTCATGTTAGCAGTCAGCACAGCTCTCCCAGGCTCCAGGCTCCGCTTCCCAATTCAAGTGAGTCTTGTGCAGACTCTGAGAAAGGCAGGAAGGCAAAGAAACAATAAATCCCAGGGAGGTCAGTGGATACACAGCTGAAGCATCCGTGGTGCTCTCTGGTCATGTTCCAAACCCGCTTCGTCTTTTGGCCTCAGGAGATGAATAAACAACCCTATAAAAAGCACACGGGGGTGTGGGGAGGGGAAGACCTTGAATTTAAGATGAATTTCTGGTCAGGGCCACAAATATTCATTGGTCCTGCTACCAAGCATCTGACAGCACAGAAATAACATTTCCCTCAAGATAACCAGCTTTTTTGACATCTGGGAGAAAGCCTGGCTCCCTCACCCCATCTTCATTTTGGGACCAGCAGCACATACTAGGTATGGCTCTGTCTGCTTTTTCCTCTCTCTTTTTTGCTAGGGTAGAGCAGGATATGGTCACGTACACCATCCGAGGCACATTTGGCACTTGTGCCCTAGACACATGTGGGCTCCTACCTGATGAATTAAAATCACTGGAGAAAACTACACAAGTATCCTTAAAAGAATGTTTGCACTTCATGAGATGTCATTAAATTATGGGTTTCCAGCCTTTGCCCCTGGCTTTGCAGCCATCGTGGTATGGTAATGCAGTGAGTACAGCTTCCTAGGCTGTAAATCAAGCCTGTGCTAAGACGCTGTGTTTAACGTAAAGGAACTTGGAAGCTCTACAGCTACATCACAAACCAAGCGTGAAAAATGCATTTGGGCCACTTAATGGAGAGCTGAACCACTGTAAAATATTCCTGCAATGGAACTGTTGCACAGAAAACAGTCTCTGGCTGAGATACGGAGTTACAGCAGCCTCTTGCCAGGTATTTTGTATTAGGAGCTAACTTTAAACTGTACGTTGTTTCCAAGAGTTACAAGATAAAATAAATAGCCCTGGTTCCACACCATAACTAAACATTGTTCAGCTTCAATCAAAGCAAGGCCAAGGGCTTTAGAGCCTGATTCAAAGCACACAGGACTTGATGAGTGCCATGTCATTGACTTCAACTAGTAACTGAGTTGGTTACCAGCACAAAGAGGGATGTTAATCAATGACCTCTGATGCTTTTTCACTGCTGACACATCAGTTTTGGCTCATTGCACATACTTCTGCCTGGGGATTTGGGGACAATTTCAAGTTCCCTGGAGATCTGGGAAGCCTTGACAGCAGCAGCTTTAAATTACGTGTTTTGCAAAAGGCCCAAGTCCTGCAAAAAATGTAATATTCTCCAACCCTTTCGAGTCTGCTTAATGGAAAGCTTACACTAAGCTTCTTGCTGGAAAGTATTTTTTGCTTGGCCTACAAACTTATCATAGAAATGCCTTTTTTTTAATGCATCAACCCTGAAATTGGATTTTCCAGAGCCAAAAAAACCTCATAAATTTCCATTTGTAATCCAAATTTTGGCCTTAGTTCAGCAGACCATTTAACTTTTGGGTACTATGCTGAACCAACAGGACAAATGCTTTCCTGACTCAGAATCAGAGCGCCGATCATTGCATAGGTTTTATAACTGTCAGAAACAGTTCTCCTGCCTAAACTTCAAAACAGCATAAATGACAGGAGCTTTATCAAATCAACAACAGCAGCAATGAATGAGCTACTGATGAATGCAAATCAGTAGCAGTTTGTGTCATTAATGGGATCCCTTTCGTACTTTTGTATCTTCCATTGGCTTCTCATACACTTTGGACTCTGGAGAATGACATGAGATCCACTGTATTTGCATCTATTTTAGCAGGTTTTATGAGCATCAATAACTATTCCTGTTTGGCACCTGGCTGAGTAAAGGATTAAAAAGCTTGACTAAGGACATGACAGCTCCTGTCCCTTCCTGCCATCTCAAATCAAACACCAGTGACAACAAGCTGAATCACCCGTCACTCACCATTTATCCGGAATTCACATAAATACATGAATTAAATGCAAGCAAAATACAGTCGGTACTAAACCCTATTTCTGCTACTACAGAGGCCATCAGCAACATTAGGAAACACTTTGAAGTATCATTGCTGGCAGAACAGAAGACCAGTGGGACAACTCCTATTGTAAGACACTCAGAGTACACCAGGAACCACGCGCTCGCTATGTTGGGCCATCAGGCCTTGAAAGCAAACAATGTCCTGGAACAGCTCAGGAAGATCAAGAGCTCCAACATCCAAAACTTGAATGAAAAGGTAGGCGCTGTGAATTTTGATTGTGAACTAAACAAAAATCTCTTTTTTGATGCTGTTAGTAGGTTTTATTTTTAAAGGGTGCTTACATGCATTTTTAAATTTGGAAAATGACACTTCCCCGGCACAGACATGTAGTCACATCAGAAGCAGCTGCACTTCTCAGCTGTGATTACTACCACCCTTCTGGAAGCCGTTGTTCCCAGGGCAGACCCAACACAAGGAACTGTTTAAGCACTCTCTAGTCTCAAGAGGACATCATTGTCAACCAGAAAGATTAACCCCAGCCTCCTCCATCATTAACTTAAACTAAGCAGAGCAACTTTGCCCTGCAGTGGATGGGGAGTGCTCACATATCCTTTGCATCACCCATGGGAGAGGAAGGAATTTCTGTCTTTTTGCAGGTCAGCAATGGATACCTGATAGCACCTTCAGCCATCCCTGCCAGATCTGGAAGAGATCCTCCATCTAGGCCTTTAGTCTCAACATCTGTGTGAAACTATATGGAGGGCTAGGCATGGTACCGTGTTGTGTGAGAGGTGATCTGGATCCTTCAGAACAAGCCATTGACCCATGGGCTGGATATGGCCAGGGGACAGTTTCAGCCCTTTTGCCATACAGAAGTGAAGCAAGGGTCTCAGTGCAACATGTGGAGCCCAACAAATGGCTCCTACAAGGATGCTTAGAGACACGGGCTGACGTTGCATCCTTCAGGTCAGGGGACCAGTAACTGGCAGCGACACCCATCTTTGGAGAGACGAGACCACCATCTTTTTGGGAAAATCACATCCTATGTTCAATGTTCACATGATGTCAAACATTTTCCTCCCCCCAGGAGTGTATCTCAGTCCCCCAAAGGAGTCCTGACATAAGCATCTTCCTTTATTGCAGATCTGTGGTGTTCCAGGAGACCAGTCCTGTGTCACAGCAGCCTGTGGGGGAGCTTTGTGCCGGGACAGTCAGGGAGTCAGGCAGTGTGGTGGCCCAAACTGCAGCGGAGCTTTTCCTCTCTCCACTGATGCCTTCAGGAAAGCTGAGGAGACTGCTGTGTTGCTAAATAACTTGACTACTCTGCTACGGGAACCTGAGACTCAGGTGCTGTATATCAAACCTACATCTGTTCAGTGAAATGGATGGAGGATGAAATTTGGGAGGTCACAAATCTACAAAAACTCACCTGCTCCTTGGACAAAGAGCAGTGACATAGCGATGGACCCTGTCCCAACATCACAGACCTATCATGGTTCAGTACCAGGAGTATTAGGTGCCAGTCCCACCAAGAGACTGTGGCTCTAGCTATGCCTTCCTCTTCCTGACAGCTGCCAAGATCTCATGGGTCATGGGCCTTGTGCCTATGGAAGTTGGTGACATCAGGCTAGTATTGTCTATATTTTTATTGGTAAAGATTCAAATGGCACCATTTGTCAGTTGCCTGAGCATGGCCCATGCTTATTGCAATGGGATTACTGCTGTGCATAGCACTAAGCTCTATTTATACAACTTCGTATGACTTTTTTTTATGTTTGACATTAAATAATTTTTGCAAATAATTTCAAGACTTTTCTGCCCTCGGTGATGTTTAGAAGAGCATCAAGTAGTCGTCTGTACTGCACAGTAGCATTGAAAAATAACTCAAGCAAAGTGTGGCCAATGCAACCTGTGCCAAGGAAACAAAACAGACAAATCCCAAAATACCAGTAAAGACAGTTTGTTCTTACTAACAGAGATGATGCCTGTTACAGTTATAGGCAAAACACATCTTCCAACAGAAATGTCATTCTGCTGCGGCTTTGTCCTGTCCCTGCAGGGTGCCAGGGCATCCATTTCCTCTTTTTAAAATGCACTTGACACTCTGCATCACAGCTAACCGGGTCAGAAATGAGCAATTGGGGCACATGCCTGGGACCCCAGGACACTGAGGGGCAGCAGCAAAAGGCATCTGCCGAGCTGGTGAGCGCCAGGCTGCCGGGACACTGCCTTTGGCAGTTGCAAGCCTCAGGCAGCTCTGTGATAATATGAAGAATTTTGAGATGTTTCAGAAGTAAAAATACCATTTTTCTTGTTGCATGGGGAAACAGCAGATCCCTTCCCTCTAGACTGCAGACTGCAGAGATGCAGTACCTGTGCATTTCCTTAAAGCAAGGCATAGCCCCTAGCAAAGCAAAATATCGTTGGAATTCAATGATTGATCTAAAGCTGTCATTTAAATTATCACAAATACTAATTTAATGGCAAAATGTAACTTCTAAAGACAAGCCTTAAACTCTACCTTCCTCATTTGTGTACTCTTAAGTGTATTTTTAACAGCAACTCCAATGTGAAAAGGCAAATGAAATTACGTGCCTTTTCTGTACTGAATCGTATCACTGATGTGCTGCAGTACTGCAACAGAAAATAACAGTCAGAACCTTCTTTTAGAAACAGAAGGGGCTGTGGTTTAGCAGTGGTTGTGGAAAGAAAAAAATGCTTGATTTAGGCTTTTCTGAGACCAGATGAAGGCCATGATGTAGCAACTTCTGGAGTTCCCCAAAGGCGTCTCCTACTATTTTTCAAAGATACATGAAGTGATTCCAGCTGAGGCTTGGATCCAAATTGTCTTTGTGTCAGAGCTCAATTTACCAAGCAATGACTGATAACCTCCAGAAAATGGCACTGCTATTTCTAATAATATTTCCAGGTTGAAAGCATTAGAAAAATGGCAGAAGACACCAAGTTGAAAGGCTCACAATTTAATGGACAACTGGAGAGGGCTAAGAATCAAATTGAAGTTGATGGAGAGATCGCTAAGAAATTCATCGGAAAAGTGAAAGACTTCTTGTTAGGTAAATATGCAAAGTTCTTTTTGACTGATTTTTAATATATATTCCAATATAATATAGCATAATAGATGGCCAGAAAATTATCTAGCTGTATACACGTGAAATTTCTTGTCTACCTCCTGATCTGTGCAATCGTTTCATACCCTTTTTTTCTAGTGCTTCTTTCTCCCAGGTCACCATACTATGTACTAATTTTCCAATAGATCTGTTACATTCTGATTGTCATCTTTTATTATGCTTAATTTTGCT
Source organism: Rissa tridactyla (assembly GCF_028500815.1). NCBI lineage: Eukaryota > Metazoa > Chordata > Aves > Charadriiformes > Laridae > Rissa > Rissa tridactyla. The sequence goes on from NC_071466.1 coordinate 203,191,146, forward strand.
TAATTTGAAGCGTACAAGTAATTCCCTCAGTTCCTGGTTTATCTGAGTAAAGGACTACTAAGATAATTTCATACAATATATAATGACCAAGCATGTCCAATGCATCCTCAAATTGTTATTCCACCCCCTTCTTCCAGGCCCATAAATAGAGGCCCTCTGTAGGTAGCGTGGGAATTAGGACGCATACCACTCCATCATCTCTGTAAAGCTGTAACTCAAGGAATCAAAGGATTCTGGTAGAACTTCACAGCTGTGATAAAAAATAACAGAACCACCATATATACCCTAAAACATTTCCACCCTCACAATTGCAGAAAAATGTTCTAAGGACCCTAAGTTTTTGTACCAGATGCACACCAAAGGAGTTCAAATGTGGTAGGATTTTTTTAATCTCTTGCATGTAGCTGATCTCATAAGTTTCTAAGGATTGCATGTTGGCAGTCCTTTGGCATTCATACCTCTACATCCAAATGGGAGCAAGGGCAGAGGACAGAGGACTTCCTTTGGTCGGGAACATTTAAGTTATTTTATTGAATTGGAAGAAAATCTCCATTTAAGTCCTTAAGATTCTTAGATTTTTATTTGATAGCAATTGAAAATTCCACCTTTGTCTCTTCCTTTATGTTTCTTAGTAGACATATGACATTTACTAACAATTATAGAAGCATTTTTTCATGAATTTTTGTTTTGTAAATTGAAGAACAGTAACAGCTGAGATGCGTGCAGTTACATTAAATCTGCTGTACTCTACATTGATGTGAATGGTAATTTTAGATGAATATATTTCTACACAAAATAGTTCTCAGGAATGCACTACTGTTTGCACAATAAATGTCTTTATTTAATTCTTGGTGAGTTACTTTGGAGCGTTAGCACAAACGTTTGTTTCATCTGTTTTATCACCCAAAGTCTTGTCTACAAAGGGAAGTGAGCAGAAAACAGAAGCGATGATGAGACTTCACAAGGCATTGACTACTCTAACTCTCTGTGCCTGTGCCTCTTAGCCAAGAACCAGGACAAGCTCGTTTGTAAGGGGAGCTGTCAAAATATGTTTTTTCTACTGTAAATTCCCATCCTATCTGAGTCTATCTGAGTCTGACCCAAGTTCCCTCCGTAGTTTAGCCTTTCTCATTAACCAGCAAAGGAACCACTTTCTCAATATTGTGGCGACTCCAGGGAAGGGATTACACCCCCTGGCTGGCTTGGAAAGCTCCATTCACACCCCAGTCTCTCCAGCACCTCTTTGATCTGGGGGCCAAGGGAGAAATGGGCTCTGACACATCTAGCTGTGCCGTGCACCGATTTAAAACCTTCTGTGGGCTCAGTTCTACATCAGAATTTTAATAACCCAGTTCAAAGTACGTTCAAATCCTCATTTTAGCCAGTTCTGACAACGCTAACAGCAGTACCTGGAAGCATAATATTAAATTACAAAATGTTGGAGATAATTCTCTTACCCCCTCGCTGTGCCTGTCAGCTTTATTCTCCCACATAACTCAGAGGGTAGGCAGCCATAATGATCATTTACATTTCACTGGGAGGAAGGAGTTGCTTCAGGATACCCGCAGCTCCATTTCTGTTGCAGATGAGAGTGCGCCTCCAGAAGACATTGAGAAGGTGGCGAATTATGTTTTGCAAATAAACCTTCCCCTGACTCCACAAGAGCTCACGGACATGCTTGGCAAAATCCGTCGCGTTATGAACCACTGTGAGAAGTACAAACTGAATGCAAATAAGAGAAACGGAAAAAGGGAAGAAGCTCAAACACTGCTGCTGGAGGCACAAGAAGCCAAGTGAGTAGGGTGTTCTCATACTGATGTGCCAACTCCAGCTGGGGTGGCACTGTGCACAGTAGGGCTGCTCCCTACCCCAGGCAGTATCCTAGTAACGCTGGAGGAAAGGTTCAGGTGACAGCAGATTTCAGCCTGCCATTTGCATGGGGCCTCTCCAGCAGGAACAAGCCATGACCGCTCAGGTTGCGGGAGCTGACATGCTGGAGGGAGGCAGCTCCCGCCAGCTCTCGGCTCCTCTGCCTGCTGAGTCAAAGAGGCCAAAGCAGCTACTTACTTCCACATTGGACCTAGTGGAGCATTACATCTGGTTCACTGGGAGGTTTAAATATGGGTGAGAAAGAACAAACAAGAATTGGGGAGGGAGAAAATATGTCCACCTTCCTTACTAGCCGTGTACCACCAGGCAGCCTGCAGCATCCAGCCTCACCTTTAACACAGCAGCTCATGTGCTCCCACACAAAGTCCCTAACTGAGGTTTTGCTTTGCCAATTTACAAACCACAATTTTAACGGTTGTTGTTGGGCTTGAGGGAACATTTCTGCACGTGAGCATGGGTGCATCTGAAACATGTTCTTGCTTTGCTCTCTACACCACGATACTACACACGCTTCTATTCTCCCATTTTAGCAAAGCAGCTAAAGCTCTTCCGCCTGTGGATGAAATTAATAATAAACTAAAAAATGTTGTGAAGTCCCAAGGAGACTCCAAAAACACCTTCATAAAGTTAAATGAAGAAATACGAGGCATCAGAACACGAATCTCACAGGTATCCTGCTGTAAATATTTTGATTTATTTACTCCATACATTTTAGAAAAAGATACTTCATCTCAATGTTTCCTTAATGTAAATTTAAATAAATAAAACCAGAACGTGGCGCAGATATGATACTGATTCCATAATGTTTAAGGGTCTCTTCTTAATCAGTTGACATTAATCTCCTTCATTATCACACTCTGCAAGCTGGAGAGACGTTGCATAAGAAACCACAGCCTTCAATTGCTCTGTTTTAGGCTGAGAACCAAGTGAACAAGACAAATGACAAACTAAATGACTTGTCAGCGAAACAGTCTGAGATGGAAGATGAAATCACCACATTGCAGGCAAAAATGCTGATGAACAAGAATCAAGCTACAAAGGCAAGAGCAGGGGCACAAGCAGCACACAAACAAGCCCAGAATATTGATAAAGTAAGCCTTTCTGTCACATGCTAAGGGAAACAAGATTCCCTCCATGTTTAATAGTATTTTTGATTCAGTGTAGTTGTACTACCCTGCTCTCCTCAAAATTGTTAACTTTTTCCCTATGCCATGCAGTGTAAGTTGTCACAGGTTAAGAATAATTTCTTCTTTATTTTAAGGCTTCTGGCATATAACACTTCTGTTTGCTTGAATGAAAGAAAACATACACATTTCTCTGGCTACTCAGTGACATTTTTCCTTGCACTGTGTATAAGACTCATGTTACCATGGGCACATGTAAACACAGCAGAACAAATCACAAAACCAGATATTAAAATATGTGAGTGATGGAAGCAGCCTGGCCATTCATCCCATGCCATTCTCCCTCAGAGAAAATTGCTGTGGGAGTTACTTGGAGTTTTTGGTTGGCTGGGTGCTTTCCAGTAGCTCCAATTTTTGAGACTGCAGCTAGAAATTTGCTAAAATTGTGAGGAGAACCAGGCATCCACAGTGCAAGCTTGGAGCATGACCAGACTTCCAGGTTACAAGAAACCTAGTCAAAATCTAAACTGCAGCCTCAACAGCAACCTAAATCAGCAGGGAATGGATTAGCCAGTAAATATTACTATAGCCAAAAATGTAAAAAAACCCCCAATGTTGCTACAGATAATTCATTAAATTTGAATTATGCCTCATGGCAAAATGAAACTTACAGAAAAGCCCTACTAAAAGAAGTAAAAACAGCATAAACTTTAAAAATCTTAATTTACATCCTTGCCTCCCCTTTAGATTGCTCCACTGTCGGTTTGTTTTAATTGATTTCTAAAAAGTTTTGCAAAGCATTGTTCGAGGTACACTCATTATGGACATTTTTATTTTTTTTTTTTAGATTTAAGAGAATGAGAGATTTAAAGTTTGGTTCAATGATGATATTCAAGAACATATACAAATTTGCTTCAGTATGCCAGATTAATTATGAGATGCTCTTAAACTAAGTAATGGTATTTTGTTACAGGAATTTGCTGACGTTAAAAGAAAGTACATCATTCTTCAAGAAAAGCTAAAAGTCCAAGGACCTCCAAAAGTAACACTAGAAAAAGTGAAGCAGCTGAAAGAAGAAGCAGAGAAACTGGCTGAAGAGACTGAAAAAAAAATTAAAAGATTAACAGGTGGTGTTTTCACTTCCATAGCGAGTGGTGAAAATTGTGACAGTCACGAATTACACCGAAGTCCTTGCCCATAGACACTAACAGACTAGGTTTACCTGAAATCGGGCTTAAAACAATTTCCCTGGTGAAAATCCCTGCTTGAAGCTCCTCAAACAGTTTAAAAGCAGATTAACTGATTTAGCTTATGTACTTTTTCTGACATAAATTGGTTGCTATAAGCAGTTTAAGAAGTGTCCACACAGGGAGTTGCAGTGATTTGATTCAGACAGTTTAAAAACAGAAGTGCAAAATCTGCATAAAACCTGGCTGCAGATTCAGCTGGAAGCCTTGATTTATGCACTTGCTTTGGCCATTTGGACCTTAAATCTTTCCTCTGCGCTGTCTTTTCTTACATTACCTGAGTGATGGCTTGTGTTTCAGAGCTGCAATGTAGCCATTTACTATCACTCCATACTTGTTCCCCTTCAGACATTATCTCTGAGCAATGGCAGAACAAAGCAGGTACAAATTCTGGCTTGTGGAGACTGAAACTGATGTGCCCTGGACCTGAGGGGCTGTGGCCAGGAAGCAGAGAGGTCATGGGCAGCAGAGACCGCGGCTGCTGTGGCCGTACTGGAACTGGTCCTCACACTACCCTTAGGGTGGGTTTAGAGGGTCACCAAAAGGGAAGAGTGCATCTCATGTAATTGCACACAGGCAACCTAATTCTGCTTGTAGTGAAGGTCTGGGCATTCCCACTGGGAATCCTTGGGCCTAGGATCCCGCCAGGCTCAACGTCTGAAAATACCGTGTAACATCAGCAAAACTGAAACAGAAATTCCATTTCAGGAGCAAATTCTTCAGGACAGGATATGAATAAATATTTTGAGCATACGTGAGGAGGAACTTCTTTACTTCGAGGGTGGCAGAGCACTGGCACAGGCTGCCCAGAGAGGTGGTGGAGTCTCCAACTCTGGAGACATTCAAAACCCGCCTGGACGCGTTCCTGTGTAACCTGCTCTAGGTGACCCTGCTCTGGCAGGGGGTTGGACTAGACGATCTCCAGAGGTCCCTTCCAACCCTATGACTCTATGATTCTATGATATACATTCAAGAGAAGCATTAAGAGCATCCCATGTTACATTGGTGTAGCTTCACAGGGACCAGCAGAAAACATTCCTGTAAATGAGGGAGACCTAAGCCCATTACACCCGAATTGTCTAGGCTTTACACACATCAGTGGACACACTGTTCCTCTGAGTGTTTCCATTTAAACCAACTCTAAGAGCTCTGTGTCCTGCTCTATCCTAGCTGATGAACAAAAGCACATGCTGAGAAACTGATTTAAGGCTGTCATGTTTCATTCACTATCTGCAAGCCAGACTTTTCCCTCCAGTTGCATATATAACATTCCCCATTTGAAATGGGCTTATTGCCTCTAAAACTGCTGGGAAAAGAAACGCTGTTAATCCCTGGATTTTACTTACACAACAAATATGAGTATTACTGCATGTCTCTACTCTTCCAGATTTGGAGAAGAAGCTTCAGGACCTGAATCAAACCAAAGAAGACAAGGCAGAGCAACTGAGACAACTAGAGGAACAAGTGATAGCCATTAAAAATGAAATCACGGAGCAGGAAAGCAAGTATGCAACATGCAAAAGTTAGGATCTGAACAGACCATCCGGTAAAATGCAACTAAGTCTGTGCTTACCACCTCCTGAGCTTCCCAGCAAGGAGGGCTGTCCTCTGTAAATACATCTGAAGGTGCCTATAGTATTTTGGCACGGTGAATAATGTAATTTTCTCTTGTTTTTTTGTCCAGTTCAGTTTATATAGAAATAGGAAATACCTTTTAATAAACCAGCTGATGAAGTAATCAGGGTGTAGTCTTTGAGGCAGCTCTATAATACACTCCAGTGCACAGCCTATGGCTTCTCTATGTAGGGGGCTGGAAACGCAAGAGGAGGACTGCTCAGAGAGCTGCAGGTAACTGCCTCGAAGATGGACTCCCAGCACCCTGTGTCTTCTGCTGAACCCTTCAGTAACCTGTGGCTGTGCCTCGACCCCACATGGGGCTGCACAAACCGGGATGGAGCAATGCAGATGAAGGGCTGTGGCCTTCTTTAGCCATCCCTGCTGACAACCAGCAGCATCGCCAGGATACCGTCATTCCTCCATTCCCATCTCTTCACCGAGACAGAGCAGGGGGGGCACTAGGAACCCTTGACCATGTGGGGGTCCCCCTGTGTTCACTGAAAATGCACAGCAATGGGCAGCACCTCTCTGCAGTGCTGGGCCATTAGAGGTGGGCAACAGGGAGCCAATTCCCCAGTGCCCACTGGATGGCAGTGCACAGATGCTTAATCCCGAAAACAACTTCAAAATCATTTGTCAATGCCTCTCCTGCAATGCCTATTTCTCTTATGCTTATAAGGGATTTACCCCGTTTTTCGTTAACGCAACGAACACCTGGAGAATAACCCCAGCTCTTAGGTTTAAGCAGTGAGTCTAAAGGGCCACAAACATTGAAAGATGGTTTCTCCAGCTCTTCTCCCACAGGCAGCACTTCACAGAAGTCAGAGTTCACTCTGCAGTTTCTTGTAGCCATAAAGAACACAGGAGTTGTCCTAAACTTCAGTTTATAATTTATTTTTTTTTTTAACATAAAGAAGGGCACTGGGGCTAAGCAAATGCTACAGAAGGGCTAGGGTTTTAAAAAGACTGAAGGGAGCTACGCTTCTGGTTCAAAATCCCACCCTTGGTAATATATACTCCTGCAGAACGCTGAACAGACTCATAATTGCTTTTCCTCAGTTAAAACCGGTTGTGTCATTCCCGGCTGGACTGTCCCACAGCAAGCATCCATCATGGACTTCATTCAGCTGCGGTGAGGAGCCCAGCGCTGCTTCAGAGCTCAGGCCACACCTGTAACACGAGGAATGCTCTGCAGCAATACAGGGCTCTCAGCGTTTACCCATCCTCATGCCAGCAGCACCCTTAAAACAATCCTTACCTAAAAGCAAGCATCGTTGTGATCCAACAGCGATAAACCCTGCGTAGTTACTACTCTGTGTTTAGAAGAGCTAAAGTAGCATTCGTATGTGGTGGGGGGCTTGGGTGGGAATTGCTGGCACTGATGAGATTTCAGAGATATTCCTCAAACTCAAACCAGCTGTGCTCCAGGGCAATGTGCAACATGCATTATCCATATAATAGCTTCTATTGTGAAAATGATGGCATCAAATTATAACTTTGATATAATCTAACACAGGCAGCTGAATGCAGGTATGTGCATAATTTGCGGTTCAGCTTTTTCTGAATTTTAGCGCTTTAAAAAAATCATCTGAGGTGTGAGGCTTCTTTATAAGTTACTAGGCTGTAATCAGACGAGTGTATTTAGATTGACTTTGCCATAACGAAATCGAACATCTGTTTTACTCGGAGCACCCAACTCACCCAGCTGCTCACACGCAGCTCTCCAGGTAACGAAGGATTTCCTGCAGGTTTCAATGCGGCCCTGCTGCACTGCACCTGAAACAAGCAAACAGAAGGCCTTAGATGGAAATTCCCAATTGCATATAAGCCAAAATTATTTAATTCATGGCTTTAAAAATATGAATTCACAAGCAGAAAGTTGAGAGAGAACTTCCTCCTAAAATCCACTCTTGGCTGTGAGCGTTGCCATATGGCTTTCGACAAGCCCTGAGGATGAGAAGTCTGTAAACACAAGGCAGTTAAACAGGCCTGGGGGGAGATGTATCAATGCAGGGGAAACAGAAATCACTGGAAGAAAAACAGAAACAGGGAAAAGTCAGTGTGGAGTCTAACCTCCCTTGCCTTCCTCCAAGCACGGTCAGACACACAAAGCGAGCAGACCTGATAGGAACAGCAGCTACAAAACACCAAGGCCATCCTGTGACAGCTTCTGAGGTTTACAACTGTGCAGTGCTCCCCATTGGAAGCGGTGCAAAAACTTTTAAAGTGTTTTTGCAAAGTTAATTTGTGGGAAAATGCTGTACCTGGATCAAAAATGCCTATTTTAATTCCCCTGGCCCTCTTTCTTGCAGGCAGAAGTGGCTTCAGGAAACTGTTTTGTGAAAAAAAAAAGTATTGAAATCAGTGTCTTGCTGTAGAGCATTTTGACTTCAGTGACAGTGGGTTAACCAAACCCACATATAACCAAAGATACATTTAATCGAAAATTAGCTCTGTTCGCTAGGCATTCCACCACTGCAGTGTTATAAGAAGACGAGTGATCAAGTGGGTTCCACTGAGGTCAAATTCTGACATCTGGTTCTTTGAGAAGACTTCCAACCCAGCACAGAGACAACCCAGGACTGTAAAGCTGCTTCACCAACCACAAGGACAGGACACAACACAAAACTGCATTTTTATCATTTGAAGAATCAAATTAAAATACTCCCACTCCCTATTGCTCACAAGCATTGCAGAGAGGGACGGACACGAACAAGTTCACCGCACCGAATTACCCACATGGTGAATGCTGGTGGTTTTGGCTACCTCTGAAAGGTGACCACAGTTACGGGTGACAGTGGCCACCCTGGTCTATGCCTACAACTTCAGCTCAATCCCTGATGCCACACAGCAGAGTCACCCTAGGCGCGTTGTCATGCAAGTGCAGCACATTGTCACACCCTCCATGGCAAGGCACGAATGAGCCTAACCACAGCAGCAAGGAGCTCCGAGGGCAATTTAGCCCATTTTAGGTTTAGGGGAGTACAGGGCTTCTACAAGGCTGTGAAACAAAAATGAAAAAAAAAAAAAAGAAGAAAAAAGAAGAAAAAAAGAGGCGAAAACTTCTATGAAAATTGAAAAAATACATACAGAAAAAAAAGAATCTAGTGGCCATTAAACACTGTTCTTACATAGCCACACATGTAACAATGCTGCTGCCCATCTGCCATGAACTGGAGGAGCTTCTAACCGCAGCAGAGTAAAACATTTTCTGTTAGTGGGACAAAAATGTTTGTTGTACTGAAGCTTAAAAACAAAGCCGTGCTGTGATTTACATGGCAGGATTGTGAAACTAAATTAGTTTTGTGAATTTAGAAGACCATATTGCAGAAGAGGTTTAGAATTACACTACCTGCCCTGTCAGCTTAAAAGGGTTTAATTTCCTGGATATCTTTAATGAAACAGCCCCACGAGTTCTTCAATCGGGAGTCCTGGGTTATGTTTCAGACCTGGTGTTTAACCTTTAGGGCAAGTCACTTGGTATCTCTCTGTTTCTGCTTATCCATCTGTAAAATGAGAACGAACATATTTACCTACCTCGGCAGGGTTTTCCGGGACAGACAGATCGTTTCCACTCTGGCACTGCAAATACCAAAAAAAAAGGGCAAAGCGTTCTTGAGGGACACTGGTACCTGGTGAAGATTTACACAAGTTTACGTGTCACACACGCGCAAGCAAAACTCGGGTATATAAACCCAGGCATCCGTCCCAGCCTGCACCCAGGTGAGGCTGCACTCTTCAAACATGGCCATCCTTTGTACCCGCTCCTTAGCATTTATTTACTGGTAAACCTTTCCCCTGGGTGCTGAGGGGACTCTGCCACCAGCAGACAAAGACCGTGTCACCTGGCAGAGCCCACGGAACCAAAGCGGGAGGCCAAGAGTGCAGGGGCGGCTCCAGCACAGCCGTTCACCACGCACAGCAGCATGGACGCCATCCCCAGGAGTGGCACTCCCAAGCCATGTGCGCTGGCACCGCAGCACCGCGTGATTCAGGGCTGCTGAGCATCCCACGCGACAGTTGCCAACCCCCTGGCCCTTTGCTGGGTTTTGGGCCTTGCTGCACGGGTATGCTTCATCCACCATCCATCCCTCCCTCCCAGCCCAGCCCCACCAGCACCCCCGGTAGAAGGCAGAATGGGTCAAAAACCCCGTTCCCGCATTGTTTCCCCACAAGACAGGGGCAGGTAGGAGGGTCGCCCCATCGGTGATCCTGCCCCCCCGATTGCTGCCCCCTGCCCAAATATGCGGGGAGGGCACGACCTGTGCTGGCGGTGGGGGCTGGAGTCCCCCTCTGCCCCCTCGGGGCTCCCCGGTTGCAGCGGGGAGCGCGTCCCCCGCCCCGGCCCGCTCTCCCCCAGCCTCCCACCCAGCCTGGGCTGCCCCTCCTCGACGGCAGCCGCTTCTCCGCTCCCTCCCCCGCGCTCCGCGCTGCGGCGAGGCCGGGCCGCCCCGGGGCGGGGGGCCGGGGCGGGAGGGGCGGCCCGGCCCCGCGGGGGCGGCGGGGCGGAGGAGGAGGAGGGCTGGGGGGCGCCCGGCGGCACGGAGCCGCTCCCCGGGAGCGGCGGGGAGCTGCGGCGCCTGCGTGGAGCAGCCGGAGCAACAGCTTTCGGCGGCGGTGCGGAGGTCCCGTCCCGCCGCGTCCCGTCCCGCCGGTGCCCGCCATGGGCCGCCTCCCGCTGTACCTCTGCTGCTGCCTCGGTAACCACCCCCAGCTCCGGCCACCGTCGGGGCACGGCGGGCTGGGTGAACCTCCGCAGCGCCCGCCGGGGCGGCTCGGGGCGCCCAGCCTGACCCCCGCTTCTCTCTCTCTCTCTCATCCCTCTCTCGCTCCGCGGCTGCACAGCGCTGTGGTCCGCGGCGGCGCAGGAACCCGAGTACAGCTACGGCTGCGCCGAGGGGAGCTGCTACCCGGCCACCGGCGACCTGCTCATCGGCCGCGCCGCCCGCCTCTCCGCCTCCTCCACCTGCGGCCTCCGCCAGCCCGAGCCCTACTGCATCGTCAGCCACCTCCAGGTGAGCGCCTCGACGGGGGGAGGCAGCGCCCCGGGGCACCCCGACCGGCGGCGGGGCCGGGCATCCCCTCCCGTAGCGGCCTGGGCATCAGCGGGGCCGGTGCGGTGGGACAAGCCTCCCTGCGGGATGTGGTCTCCGTGGGGCGGCATCGTGCCCCCGGGCGCGACCCCACGCCCCGTTCAGAGCAGAGGGGGGCTGGGGGGCCCCTCGAGGCTTTCGGCCCCCGAGCCCCCTTTCCTTGTTGAGGCTAATGAGGAGGAATGCGCGGCAGTAAGTTCAATTAATACTTTATTTTCAGACTTAGTCGGAGCCGTCTAGACAGCTTCCTGATTGAGAGTGGTCTGTAGGACCCGGGTAGCGTTCTGGCCACCCTTCCCGTAATGTAATTACATTTGTGTGGTCTCCAAGTGGAAGGATGCAAATAAAGTTGTCTCTGCACATCTGGTGGAAAGCACAAAGCTCGTTACTATTTAAGCCAGGAGCAGCTCACCAGACTTCAGATCTCTGAGACAGAAGGGATGGTGGGGAAGAATAAAATATCAGTTATAAGTGGAACTCTGTTGAACTGAAAGTAAGGGGATAATCTCCAGCCGAATTTACAGCAGAGACAATAGGGCCGGATTCTGACACTTTGAAGGAAAACCCCGGGAAGCAGGAGGAGCCCTGCCTGAGGGCTCACTTGTGCCCTGAAGTTAACAAATCTTTCCCCTCAGTCTTTAGTTTTACTGTACTGCTCTGTCTGCTAGAGTTAATACTTGATTTAATATGGGGTTTCGCTTCACTGCAACGTTTTCGGAGTATGTTGGTATTGACTAATGACATTAGCATCTCTGGTAGAACAAAATAACAAAGGCACTTTGTTATGTTTTCTTGTCTCAAAAAATGCTGAACTGCCATAGTAAAAAGGATCACTTCAGAAGTGCACATGTGCCCTTATTCCTGGTCTCACAGCCCCAGTTCAGCCTTTGGGATGTCCCTGGTTGCTTCTGAACCATAAGGTGGTATTGAAGAAATCACGGGAAGGTGCTGAGTATCCTCTAAGTAATGTGGGTTTTGGATGTGCTGAGTGCTTTGCAGGATCAGACCTTCTAGGATTCAGTTTTAGTGGGAGAAGGAGCAAGTTGTGGCATCTGAGACGGGGGCTGTAGTGCTGGGGGCGAGGAGCCTGGGGCGGGCAGGAGGGGACATCTTCCCCAGGACGCCTGCTCTCTGCTGGAGGATTCTCTGGGGAGGAGCCACTGAAGCTGAAATTGGTGAAATGGAAAGCCTGTGTGGCACAGACTTGCCAGCTCTCACATTCTTGGCTGATAAAGCACCGCATTTATCTCCATAAACCCACTGGAGATGCCCGTGTAGGTTTTGATAGTGATGAGTTGCTGGTGTGCTTGGGCCCCCTCGCTGCGGTGCGATAAAATTGGAAAGTGGTGGTGATTTTAGGCACCAGGACAATGCAAAAATAGCATTGTTCATGGTAATAGTCATGATGGGGTTTTGTCGTCCTCCTGGTGAAGAAGCGTCTAGCTTTGCCAAGCTAGATAAAATCATGCCAGACCTGCACACAACAGGTTTTTTATGGACGCACGTTGTAGTGTGTGCAAACTGGGTTGACGTGCGTAGCTTGGGGTTGCAATCCCCAGTGAAGATGCAAGGTTTAGGTAAGAGCTTGATAGTTATACCCCACCCTGAAAGGTCTCGATCGCTAAATCACTGATGACCCCTTGACGTCCACTGAGCCTCACTGGAGGTGTCCCTAAGGCAGAGAACTTATATCTCCACGCTAGCTCCCGAAAGCCAACGTTATTTAACACAAGTTGTTGAAAATGCAGTTTTGCACGTGTACATTTGTACAGAAGCAATTCAGCGATTTTCTGTAGATGCTGCCTCCGGTTCTGACTTCTGCTGGAGAATACGCGTGCTGGAAGAAATTGCCTGAAACTGCAATTTCAATAGAAAACATACTTCCCCTAAAAATAAAGTTCATGGAATTCCTGGCATATTTTCCATGTGGCAATTTGCATTAATTCATAAAGGTAAATACACTTATCATTTCAACAAAAAAAATACCTTTGATGACTCCTGCAGGCAAAATGAGTGGAATGTGATACGGATGGAAAATACTCTTATCTGCAGGAAACAACTATTGCCCCACGGATAAAATCAGTAATGCTGATTATTTTGTTGTTTCAGGAGGACAAAAAATGTTTCATATGTGACTCCGAGAATCCCTTCCACGATACTCTCAATCCTGACAGTCACCGCATTGAAAACGTCGTCACCACGTTTGCTCCAAATCGCCTGAAGCTCTGGTGGCAGTCGGAAAATGGTAGGGGGGGGTTGTCCGGGAGCCATTTCCAGGGCTGGGAGTTGCTTTCCCTCCTTTTGTTTAAGGGAGCCTGCGGGTTTGCTCTTACCTCTGGCCTGGTGCTTACTGCCCTGTGGAGGATCATGCTGTTCGAGGAGGGCTGAGTAAAACTGGCTGCTTTTGTGTGCCCTGGAGCAGTCCTTAAGCCATAAGGAAGCCCCCTCAGCCCTCCAGAGGTCTTGGAAAGAGCCGTCCCACCGCTTTGCAAGAATCCTTTCCTAAAGAGAAAAGTTTCCCATACTGGCTCCAGATCCCCCTCGTGTTTAGGCAGCGGGAGTGGAGCAGCCTTCCAGGAGTAAACATCCCGGGTCGGCGCTGCCAAGGAAGCACCGCAGGGCTTCCCCACGCCGCTGGGCTGGAGGCAGGGTGCGGAGGGAGGAGGTTTGGGCGCCTGGCCTGGGGCTGCCGTCCTGCTCGGGGAGAGCGAAGCCAGGGATATCTCTTACCCTACAAACTGCCTTCTCCCTCCTGCGCTCCCTGAATTCCTGTATCCATATGCCAAACAGTAAAATGAACACCAGAAACAAGCCAGCTAGTTTTTTTTAAAAAAAAAAAAAAAAAATAAAAATTGCATGTTAGTTTGGTGGTGCTTTTTTTTTTTTCCCTTTAGTCCTTCCTCTGTCCTTTTTACTTTTATGGTTATGCTTTTGGCATGCCTTCATACACAAAGCAAGGCATCGAGGTTTCTCAGACAGCAGTCTGAAGCCTTAAAGCCAGCTGGACAGGATGGGATTTCTGCAAATGCATTGGCAGGAGCTCTCTTGCTATATATGAAAATAAAATGGTAATATTTGTAACATTTCTGCTGCCCAGGAAAGGTTTTCTCTAAATCCTTTTTAACCATTTAGATCAGCCTAGCAAGCTGCGTGACTTCAGCGGCTCTCTTCTAGCGTTCCAAATAATTCATGTTTTTTGCAACAGGCTTGGCAGCATTCACACAGAAAAGTTCTTAGCTCATAAGGTCATGAAAATGTCCTTCAACAATAAAAAACAAATGATTCTTTCTGTCCAATTCATGTTTTCTTCTATTCAGGCATACAGCAGAAGGGGCCATTGCTGCACACTCCACATAATGTTACAGCTAGTTGAACATTTAAGTGCTTTATTGTTTTATTATTTTCATTTCTTACCCTTTCTCCTCTCTGTAAATCTTGATTTTTTTTTTTATTTTTTTTTTTAATTCCTAACTACAGTATAATTAGTATCCAGCTGTTTTGAGAGGTCTTTTCACATGACAAAATAATATTTGTAACTGTTTTTCATCCTTTCTGTGTAGAGTCCCTGACTGTAGGTAGTCGTACAGCAGAGTTTGGAAAACCTTTTGCTTCTCACCAGTTTCCTGTCCCTCATGACTGTAAAGCACGGCTGTGAATAGTTGCTTTAGGGGTATTTCAGAACCAGGTGGTAAAGGAGCTGTTCCTGCATCTGGATGGACAGGAGAGTCCAGAGGGAGTGAAGAAAGGTGGGAAACAGCCCCCACCAGCCATCGGTGAGGTTTGGGGTGTTACTGAGCTGCAGAAGCTCGTGCCTCTGTTGCTGCCAGGCGGGCTGCAGTGTGTGAGGACAGCCTGGGGTCACCACGTAGGTCTGGGCTCAGCATCCCCGTTGTCTCAGCTACTGGGTGCCGGGATGCAGCCCACAGCGGTCCCCATCCTTACCCTGCGCCTAGAGATGTTGGCCGTGTTACGCAGTCTGAAGTAAACGGCAGTGCAGGCTTACGCTTTGGGTGTAACGTGTTTGGTGCAGATGATGTACAGGAATCCCCTGTGCAATACACTCCTCAGCAGGTCCTTGGTGTCTCCCCGTACCTCAGTAATGCACTAACCCCTCGTATCCCTTTTTGACAACAGAGCCAAGCGGCAAAGAAAAGAGTCTGCGCCACTGGAGCAAAAAGCTTTGGCAAAATTTAGACGTAGAGGCTGATGGGTGTCCCTGTTTGCTGCACGGCTTCTTTTCTCTGCCCCTGCAGGTTTGGAAAATGTGACTATCCAGCTGAACCTGGAGGCTGAGTTTCATTTCACTCATCTCATTATGACCTTCAAGGTAAGGAAGCCACAGCCTTACCCCGAACCCTAAAACATGAGGAAATAAGAGGTCTTGTAGTCCTTCACATTTATGTGATATTTGGGATTTGGGCTTTGTCTAAGCCATTTTCCCTGATTTTTTTAGAGCTGATAACCATTAATTCCTGCTGAAGGAAAGCCGAGTTGTGGCTTGAGTTGTGTTTGAACTCCAGCGAGGCTGCGGGAATCATATTGAAGCTGGGGTTTGTGTTGGTGTCTCTCTCTGGTGGTTGTGTTCTAGAAGATCATTAGCTAAATCATATAGTAGCAAGGATTTGTCTTTAAAAAAAAAATTGGCCATGGTATCGGTTTTCTTTTGGCAAATGGAAAGGTCTTCAGGAAGAAGGAACATCTGTACACAAAGTGTCTTTGTTTCTTTACAAACAGATGTCTTGGAATGGCAGATTATGTCCCGTACATCCTAAATCTCAGGGAAGCGCTAGTGGCAGCCTTCAGCTGTGGTTTCAGGGGCTGCAGTTCCTGCAGGGCTAAATCACTGCTCTTTGCATGTAGACAAATTAATCCCTTCATTTTTACCCATCACCTTTCTAGGAGAGCTGGTTCCTCTTTCCTGTGGCATCCACTTGGGTTTCTTCCCCTCCCTCAAGGTGGTGGCTGAGGTGGAGGGTGGTCCCTTCTGCCGGATCCTGGCAGTGAGGGACCCCCGAGAGACCTGAGACACAATGTGGGTGCTGCGGCCATTGTGCCCAGTGCCACTGGGCTTGGTCAGCCGTCAGGAGGAAAACTGGGGTGGGGGGAAGATAGTTTAAACAATGGTTTGTTGACCTAGTTTGCGTGGTAGACACTTGAGCTGTTGTACCTCTGGGTTGCTACGTTTTTTGTTGGGTGAGATACTAGTTTGTAAGTTGGGTGATATTTTCAGCCAGGAAGCAGAAAGAAAACTTCTTTCCAGCTGTGACTGAAATGCTTTTTGTGCTTGGCTCTGGGAGGGGCTCCTCTCAGTACATAAAACTAATGAAGAGACTGTTGGCATTTCTTGGTAGTGCAAGCCAGGTGTTACATTAATATCTGAAAGGCAGCACATAAATTGAAACATAGGATTTTTAGGTCAGGGTGATTAAAAATCTTTTTAAAATCTTATTAGGTAGTTGTTCTAGAGTTGAATATATGTAGTTAAGAAGGACGGTGGTTTGTGCGAAGCGAATGCAGTCTGCCAGAGCCTGGGCAAGGCCAGCTGGAGGAGGGTCACTGGGGACTGGGGGAGTCAAATGCAGCAAGAGTGGATGAAGATGAACCTCTCAGTCTTCTTGAAGAAGGTTTTCTTAATGTAGCACAGCGGACAGCTGGCACTGGACAGCAGAAATGCTGCAAAAGGTAGCGTGGTCAGATGAAGAGAGGTGGGCAATCCCAGGGCTTTTCTGAGCATCAGAGATAACTGCTCAGCAAGAACTTCTGGGCGTCAGAGATGGATGGGAAGCACCATTAGGTCCTTTGCATAAGATAAGGCACATAGGTACAGCGAGGAAGAAGGCTGCGCTGCTTTCCACAAGCAGTGGGAAAAATCCTTTTGTCTCTCTAAAGCGCTGCTTTAACCCTCAGTTTTGAGAAAGGATTTGGAATACAAAAACCTTACAAGTTTGCTTATTTATTGTAAGCATGCTTAAGCACTTGGCAACTGAATGCTGTCTTTTTAAAGATGGGTAGACTGTGTTTTGATGTGTGTTATTTCAAAGATCTGCCTCTGAGGAGAAAGTGGGATATCAGCAGAAAAATATTTCCAATATTTCCAAATGTTGGAAATAGTCAGTGCAGGGAGAGAGGTTAAAATCCAGACATGTGGATTGCTTACACTTTAAAGGGCTCAATGTAAATTCAAGTAATAATTAATCAAATAAAATCTCTTTTGGTTTTCTTACCATTAGACATTCCGTCCTGCTGCAATGTTGATAGAAAGATCATCTGATTTTGGAAAAACGTGGCAAGTATATAGGTATTTTGCATATGACTGTGAGAGCTCGTTTCCTGGGATTTCAACTGGACCCATGAAGAAAGTAGATGATATCATTTGTGATTCCCGATACTCCGACATTGAACCTTCAACGGAGGGAGAGGTCAGAGGGGTTTTTTTTTCCCAATATGTTTATTGTATAGACTTTTTACATATAAATTCATATTCCCTTATTTTTAAAGCTGAATCTTTCATTTTACCGTTTTTCCTCCAGGTAATATATCGTGTTTTAGATCCTGCTTTTCGAATTGAAGATCCGTACAGTCCAAGGATTCAAAGTATGTACGCAGTTACCTTCTAGGCATGGTTAAAAGGGTTTCTGTACTTATTTGCTTACAAAAAAACAGTAAGCCACAAATAAAGACACGCATTAGCTCTGATAACAGTTTCGAAGTCATATGAATACATTTGTGGTGTGGTTTCTTTTCCTGACTCAGACGGTGATGTGCTGGGAAATAACAATAAGTATTGTCAACTTAAGTGATTGCTCTTACACGCATCACTGTAGTCGGTCCTTTTCTTAATTGACGAGGTGTTTATATTCGTTAAAGACCCTCTCCCCCCCCCCCCCCAATAACATGCAGTTGCTGAGAGAAACCTTGGAACGTGATCTCGTAATTGTACAGCATTCAGAAAGCAAAGAAATAGAACCAAAATGTTATTTATTATCATTTTGCATTTCCAGCTAAAATCAAGGAGGTCATGTGTTAATTTTTTAGAACATTTGAGTCGGGACTTTAGAACAGTGGGCCTCGGTAGTACTACGTGGTTGGACCACACAGATGTGGTCATCAAACACAAATTACTGTAGCATTTGTGTATGGTCATGACAATCCAGGAGCGCAAAGACAGAGCGATCTGTTGCCGAGTGTGGCTCAAAGAGAAACCTCGTGGGGCATTTGGCCTGAGTAGGGAACTACAGTGCTTGGCCTTAAACTTGACCTCCCATTTAATAGGCATTCTCAGTTTCGGTTCGTGTCCTTCGGTGTAAAGCTAACTGGAGCGGAAGAAAGTATCTGAAATAGAGGAGTGTCTGCTAGTTGCTATATCAGTTAAATGTTTTTTTCTTTTAACCGACATTTTAAAAGAGAAACTCTGCTTTCATGGGCTTGAAGTGCTTTTTCAAGCCTAGTTTCAAGGCTACAAGAAATTATGCAGGATTCATAATATCAAAGTGAACATGTAGACTGAAGTAATTACTGCAATATTGTCGTGCCATGGATTATCCCTCCTTTGTATTTGGTCAGTGATGGGGTGTTGCTTCTTTCAGCAAAATGTAACTAATTATATTTGCTAGGAAAGTTGGGCGTATAAGAAAGAAGAATTATTCGTGTCTTGTTTCCAACTAAGATTTTTGCCAAAAGGCTTGTAACTCTTAAAGCTCTTGGTCTGCTTGTCAGCAGTTCCTTATTAACAGGTCCTTTCCCATGTTACATTTTAAAGTCCCAAAGAAACAGTGTCTTTTTGGTGTGCGTGCCTTTAATATTTGTGTTTGTGCCTGTGTATGTCTACAATAAAATAGACGAGTATTTTGAATTAAGCTTAAACTAACTTATACAGCGATCAACCTGTAGTAAAATAATGTGATTTTTTTTTTTTTTTTAATTTGGGGGTACAAAGTGATGTAATGTGTAGTATGTAAGTGCTGAAATTAAATCTGATGTAATCTGCCCATAGGAAGTGTGCTTGGGAAGTCACTCCTGGCTTCCTCCCATTCAATACAGTATCTGGTAAATAATTCCCAAATGGGGGTTGTTTGTTTTTTGGTTTTTTTTTGTGTCCCCTGCAGACCTATTAAAGATCACGAATCTGAGAGTCAAATTCATCAAGCTGCACACACTGGGAGATAATCTCTTGGATTCTAGGATGGAGATCAGAGAGAAGTACTACTATGCCATCTATGACATGGTGGTTCGCGGGAACTGTTTCTGCTATGGACACGCCAGCGAGTGTGCACCAGTGGATGGCTTTAACGAAGAAGTGGAAGGAATGGTAAATATTCACACTTTTCTGCATAGAGCTGTTCCTGTTTGTGCCTCTTTTAGGTGATTTAAACACAAATTTAAAGACGACACTCTGCCCCCCCTACTCCTTGCCCTTAATTTTCAAAGAAAACTCTTGAAACTATTCCCCCTCAGCAAACTTATCTGTCGTTGTTGGTGTTAACCACAGAGAGCTCAGATTAGGTGAAAATTGTTTTAGCATTCCTTTTCTAATTATGTTAAAGAGCTGATGAAATTAAAAGGCAGGAATGCAGAAAGGAGGTGTAACCGTATGGGGCCCAGGACGGGTGTGTGGGTCGACTTGGTTACCCTTAAATTGAAGTGAATAGAGGCATCAAAGGATGAAACACCTTTGTGAATCAAAGATGACCTGTGTTTGTATCAGTCGTTATCAGCCGAGAAGTGGAGGCTGTAGCCCTAATTCACAGCAGCCTCTGAAGGAAAATCACGCTGCCTGCGTGGTACGTGGTACGCTGCTGCGCAAATGCCACGTCCCTTCTGGGTTCATTTTTACCCCGTGATTTTTGCCCGACAAGCAGTAGTAGCACCCCTGTTAATGAGTGAGTTATTAACTGGATGAAAATGTGGAGGCGTACGGGGAGGTTGTGGGGGTTGTCCCAGGGGCTGCAGGATGCCGGCGAGTGGGTTTGCTCCATTGCCCTGCGCTTTCGGTCAGTGTCTCTACCCGAGCAGCAGCAAGACTGGCTTTGCCTTTAAAGTGGTGGCTCCAGTGCTGGTCCCCCCTGTTATCTGTGGCAGCAGCTGTCACACAATCACTGTTGGTCTACTCGGTGCTTGTTCCGTACGTGCTGAAGGCAAAGTCTGGGGTTGATGGATAAAACCCATCCAAGCAGTCTGTTATCTTTGCTTTGAGAGCCAGGATAAGGCTGGAAAGAGGGCGCTGGACTAGTGACTGCTGATAGAACCAGATGCATATTAATAGCTAATTAACAGCTAATAAACAGCTAACTTTTAGGTCTAAGAGGCTTTTGTGATTATTGAGGTGAAACTGTGCTCTCCTTGTTCATGTCTGAAAGCATTTATTCAGGCATTAGTTCCAGTAAGGAAAGGACAAATTTGTATGAGGACATTGTTACCTTGGCAGGTAAAGGACGCTCCTGTGGCCCTTTATGTCTTCCTATGTGCAGTTATGTGCATTGAAGTCTCCAAAAGTATACCATTATGTACTAGCTATATTTTGCATTAATTGGAGCGTGGGGTTTATTTCCCTTTCTCTTTTATAACCAACTATATTTCTCTTTTTTTTTTTTAATGACAGGTCCATGGGCACTGCATGTGCAGACATAATACCAAGGGCTTAAACTGTGAACAGTGTTTGGATTTCTACCATGACTTACCCTGGCGACCTGCTGAAGGCCGCAATAGTAACGCATGCAAAAGTGAGTTTGTGTAAAAAGCAGGACTGGAGTCTGGTGTGAGCGCTACACACTGTTACTTGGGAACTTGTGACCATATTAAGTCCCGCATCTTCTTTGGTTGACTTTGGTGTGTCTTTTCTGCAGACTTGGATCTCCCCTGGGACCAGCCTCTTACTTTGCTTTCTCTCTTTGTCACAGAGTGCAATTGCAATGGCCACTCCAGCCAGTGCCACTTTGACATGGCTGTGTACATGACAACGGGGAACACCAGTGGGGGAGTGTGCGACGACTGCCAGCACAACACCGTAGGACGCAACTGCGAGCAGTGCAAGCCCTTCTACTTCCAGCACCCGGAGAGGGATCTGCGGGACCCCGATGTCTGTGAGCGTAAGTGCAGCCCCACTCCTCGGGGTGGGAATCACTGTGGCACCCCGGCTGTGGCCCACCAGGGCTTTCCCTGGGGAATTTAGGATTTACTTGCTTTCTTTTGGCCAGTGCTGTGCTCCGGAACAAACATCATTGAGGGATGGTGGTTGTCTTGGAGGTCTTGAGCGAGCCTGGCTGGGTTTTGTTTTCTCTTCAAGAATCTGGAAATGTATCCGGTCATTACGTGTTCAACTCATGTCGTGTCTAATACTTGCAGGAATGACATAGTCGCTCTACATAGCAGCTCAGTTTAAATAATTCAGTGTGATACTTGGCCTTTTCTTTTGTAGCAGTTAATAAAACACGTGTGATGCTTCCTTCTTAGCTTGCAACTGTGACCCAGCTGGCTCCCAAAATGACGGCGTCTGCGATCGCTACACTGATTTCTCCACCGGCCTCATTGCTGGACAATGCCGTTGTAAATTATTTGTCGAAGGGGAGCGTTGTGACCTCTGCAAAGAAGGTTTCTATGGCCTGAGTGCCGATGACCCAGTGGGTTGTCAGTGTGAGTAAAAACATACGTTTCTTTATGTGTGATGAAAAGCTCTTTGAGGAGCTGTTAGAGCTGGGAGAAGTTGGTTTCTGGGGTGGTTTTTTTTTTTCCTTTGTTCCATCTTTTTGCTAAAGGAAAAACATTCTTGTAGATTTGCTGTAGCTTGGAGTCCACCCACCCTTAAAACGCAGTTCCCCGTCTGATCCTTCTAATGTGTTCAGTGGAAATAGCAGAATCTTCCTTATTTGTTTTTAATTATAAGTCTCTTAAGCCAGGGAAATTTACTGGGATGGGTGGTGGGCAAAGCGTGTAATTAATCTCTGTCCTGGGGAATTCAGGGGAAGCTTTTATATAAATATCTAGGCTGGACACTGTCTAAAATCTAACTCTGGTCCTGCGTTTTGACCTGCCTATTTGTATTTCCCAATCCAGCTTGTGCGTGTAATCCTCTGGGTACCCACCCCGGGGGGAATCCTTGTGATTCGAAGACAGGAAACTGCTATTGTAAGCGCCTGGTGACAGGAAAGCAGTGCAATCAGTGCCTGGTAAGTAGTTTACCGTAAAATAAATTAGGAGACGCTGGTGTGAGGGAGGCTGGCGTGCGGAAAGCATGGAGCAAGGTGTTGGCTACCTTCTCTGACTGCCTGTGAGCAGGCACTTGGCGTTGAGGCTGGAGCAGGCGCCTCGGGATGTCGGGAGCTGTGAAGCATGCTGTGGTTCCAGGGAGCTGGGAGGCACATCAAGGCAGACAAGAGCACCCAGATTAATTCCTGGGACCGTAAGGAGTGAGATATTAGGATACCTGGAGTGTTTGCTCTGTGAAAATGAGGGATCTGGGACAGTTCGTCTGGAGCCCTCGCTGGCGCAAAAGATGAAATGATCAGAGAAGCAGTGTAACCAAAAAAATTGCTTTCTCTACAGGCCATTATTTTAGGCACAAGCTATTTCATCCACATACATTTCCATATAGCGTTTATGCGTGCTGGAGTGTTATAGAAACACACTGTCAGATAACTGGATGTGTTTGTATAAACACTGACAGGCTGTCAGTGAACTACATAGAAAAGCTAAACAAGTCTGTCTTATCTGTCCAACAAGCAAGCTGCAGAGTAGCAACCCTGCAAGGGCAGTGCCCCACGCAAAGCCCCACTGCCGCATACGCAGCTCTCTGCTGTGGTGTGATTTACTGGGCTGTGATTTTCCAAGTCTTTCATGAGGCAAGAGCTCAAACTGGTGTAAATGGTGCAGTAGGAGTGAGGTCTCTGAGCTTGGGGCCTCCTGAATCTTGCTTTTAAAGCTAGGTGGAAAGATGCGGGTTTTTTTCTCAAGCCCTTGTGATGGTCAACAAGGTGGAGGAGAGCGGGTGGGGAGGTTGTGTTGGTGGTTGTGGGGGTAGATCCACAAGCAGGGGAGCAGGATGCCTTGGTTGGGGGGCAGTCTGGGGTAGCTTATGCTGAGTATTTAAAAATGTGCCTTTGGGGTAGATGGGGTTAAATCTGCACCAGGTTACAGTGCTGGTGATGTTTCTTCCTGCAGCCTGAGCACTGGGGGCTGAGCAACGACATGGATGGATGTCGGCCGTGCGACTGCGACCAGGGAGGAGCGCTGAACAACAAGTGAGTATCAGCCCAGTTACCCTCCTGTAATCATTCACCCCAGGGAGTTTCGCTTCACTTGCAACCACAACATCCAGGGCTCAGTGTGCTCTGAAGGAGGTTGTTTGGGACTGTCTTCCTGCTCCAGAAAGTGTCAGGTCTTGATTGCAAGAGGTGACAGAGGCATTCATGTCTTTCTGCGCTGAACAGCATGGAACGTTTGTGCCACAAGTGCAGGTGAACATGTAAAACTGTTTTTAGTGTAGCTTTGCCTTTGGTCAGCCAGGGTAGGAGACAGCTGTGGGTTGAGCTCTGCCTTGGCCGTCACCCGGGGTATGGTCTGTGTCAAAGCTTTGCTCTCACAGGATCAAAGCAGGAATCAGGCAGCGACACTGGCCATCAGACTAGTTCTTGGTTTGCTCCCGAACTGGCCCTTTGGCCGGTCTGTCTGAGTGTCCACCAGTGCTGGGGACACCAACACTGTGTCCACCAGTGCTGTCCACCAGTACTGTTGTGTTGCCCTAGTGGTGCTGCGTGGGGTGGGATGTGGACCTGGAAGACCCCATTGGGGAAGTGGAGGTTTTTCAGAGAAAAACATAGGTTTTGAAGATGCATCCATCAGTAAGAGCGTGGAAAGTTCTGGCTTAAATGCCTGGTCAGAGAGGTGCTAGGTGCCCAGACTGCTCTTCTGACCAGAGAATTTTTCTGTGCATGTCCAGCCCCAGGCTTTTCAACAGCAGCATGTTCCTTTGCTCTCTTCCCCCCCCTTCCCTTCACAAACCCTTTGAAGCGTCCTGCTTTTGTCTAAAGCTACGGAAGTTTCCCAAGGGGGTGGATGAACTGTTTCCCACTGGAGCTCATGGGACCAGACCGGGGGAGTTTGAGACTGGTCCTGCTGTGACTCCTGTAGATTGTTACAGACTGCGGACACCCCATCTGCAGTGGGGATCACCATGGGAACGTCCCGTGGGCTGTCTCTTCCCTCCGCTCCTGAGTGAATTATTACCCCTCAGCAGACAGCAGCGTGGTCATTAGCGATTATTTACTCCTCCGTGCTCGCTCTCCCTGTTTGTGGATCAGTTACGCTGCACAGCTCATAACGGCTCCCCCGGCGCAGCCGCTTCCAGGGGTTTGGGGTATGGCTCAGCCACAGCCTGTTTCCCATGCGTTGAGCCCAGCGATTGCAAAACCATGGCAGGGAGCAGCTGCATTTTCCTCCGGCCGCAGGAGAGCTGCGAAGCCCGGCTCCAGCTCCTGGCTTCACTCTCTTAACGTCAGCAGGAAGGGAGATCTTCGCCCTCCCTGGGGCTCCTCTCCTCAGCTGCTGAATTGCTGTCTCCTGGCTCCCGTTCAGGGTGTGGGATGCAGGACCTGGGGCAGCCGCACCTCTCACGAAATTCATCCCCACCGTGCTGTAACCCAGGCAGTGGAGTCATCAGCAGAGCCATTGCCATCCCCCAAGGGGAAGATTCCCAGCTTCCCTTCTGGGGCAGCTAGGGCATTTCTGGCATCTCAGAGTGAATGTTTAAGTGAATCTCTGCAATTTCAAAAATTATTTCAGTTAAAAATTACTCTTAGAATGTAGGCTTGAGAAGCCTGAAGATTTTCTGTGGAAACCAGAGGGGTTTGACTTCAGAAAATGTTTCAACTCGAATTTAAAGAAAGGAGTGTCTTTTGGTGGATCAAAAAATCTTCCCATGAAAAAGTGTGAACAGGCGCATGCAAAAATACAGTCTGCCCAATGGGTTCTTCATAAGTGGGGTGGAGTTCCTGGGGACAATAACACCATCAAAAGGCTGCTTAGGGGAAGAGCTGTATTGAGAAAAGCCAAATGGCTTTTTATGAAGGAAGTGGAGCTGCTGTATGGCATTCTGGACAGACCTTCTGCTTCCCCCAGCGATGGCTCTGTCTGTCCCTTGTCTTTGGCTGTGTCTGTCCTACTCTAAAGCAGCCAGGAATGTTTTTCCCCTGCCAGTGGGCGACCTCTTGGGATGTGCTTTGCAGCGTATGAGAGCAGCTTGATGTTCCAGGGCGTGCAGGGTCATGCGTGTTCTTCCTTTGCCTGAGCTCGTACAAACAGATATGCTGCGTGCATGGCCTGCAAGCCTGGAGCTGAAGACTGCCCTTGGCTTGAGGACAGACATGCCTCTTGGCTATGTCTGTGGTAGCAAGTGAAGCTCTCCCAGGACAGCTGTCTGGCTCCAGGGAACTGCCTGCACCCATAGCATGAAATCCTCTCACCACCCAAACAGAGGAAACCACATGGAAAGTGCCTGCTGGAAACGGTCCCTGGCCCATGCTTGCTCCCAGCCTGAGCCCCAGGAGTTGCTTGGGAGAATGATAGTTGGGTTGAGCCAAGGCTGCGCCCGGGACCATGCTGCCATTTTAGCAGTGCAGATGGTCCAGCTGCAGAGCCTGAGAACATCTTGTGTCTAGAGGCAGATGTGTCCAGAAGCGCTTCTCTTCCTGTGCCACTTACAATGTCAAAGCTGGAATTGGCACTAGCTGTGTCTTGCTGTAGCCAAGATGTGTTGTAAATTCACTGCTCTTCCATTTTAGCTGCTCAAGTGAATCTGGCCAATGCGAGTGCCGGCCCCAC
Source organism: Rissa tridactyla (assembly GCF_028500815.1). Classification (NCBI taxonomy): domain Eukaryota; kingdom Metazoa; phylum Chordata; class Aves; order Charadriiformes; family Laridae; genus Rissa; species Rissa tridactyla. Next base: position 203,216,928 of record NC_071466.1, read on the forward strand.
ATGTTTGGACGTCAGTGTAACCAGGTGGAGCCTGGCTATTACTTCATTTCACTCGATCATTACATCTATGAGGCGGAGGAAGCCAGCTTGGGTCCCGTGAGTATATTGTGCTCTAATTATTTTAGTGGGATGGTGTGTCTGGACAGCTGTGGGAAAGTTGTTTCACCATTTGGGTGTTGGAAGCATCTGTTTTATACCCAGAGGATTTTGCAATTAAAATGGGGAAAACACAGAATTGAATTGAAAACTGTCAACCTGTAGCTGTTCAATCTAGTATCAATAAATAATTTAGTAATTTGAGGGGGGCGTGGAAACTGCCATTTTCCTTTATAAACCTGTTTCTTTGATCATGACTACGGCTTGTTTCATGTCAGCGTCCCTTCCTGTACCCCACTGTGTACATGCCCACTGCACCCACTTCTGCTTCCCCTCTTATCTCAAGAGTGGTGGGACACCGACACTGGCTCTTCTTTTTGGTGCCACTGAAACCGGGAGAGAACAAAGCATGCATTTAAGCACATTGCTGTGGCTTCTAGAGTTTCTGTACATCAGTAACATTTGTTTTATTAATGATCAAACCCATGACTGATTGTGCAAAAAGCTGGTTTTGTAAGTGAGGTTTCCTCTAGGTGGTTTAGCCTGCTGGTGTGGTACATCAGGGTTTCTGGGTTTTCTGTTCACCAGTGCACAGCCTTGCTTTTAATTCATTAACAGCAGCTAGGTGATTACATCAATTACTTTTGCCTCCAGCAAGGAGCCAGGGAGGTGAGATAATGGTTTTCCTAAAGCAGCAGATCCATGTCTGCCTACAATTAGGGCACTTTGTCCTAATTTATTTATTTCAGGCAAAATATAGCCACTTTGCAGTTTCAGCCAAGGCAGAGGATTTTTGTTGTTCGGTAAGGGCTGTTAGAAGGGCTTTTTAAAGTACATTGGCAGTAAGAGGAGGTCCTGTTGGACCTGTTATGTTGGACCAACACTTGTTGAAGGTGGTCATCTTGTTAATAAGGATGAAGAAAAAGCGGAGGCATTCAATGTGTTTTTTGCCTCAGTCTTTAATAATATCGACAGACCTTGGGCTGCCCAGTTCTCTGAGTCAGAGGACCACAAGTGTGGCAATCGTGACTTTCCATTTGTGGACACTGAAATTTTAAGGACCAGCTGTATCAGCTGAATGGTCACAAGTCCACGGAGCCTGATGGGATTCATCCCAGAGTACTGAAGGAACTAGTGGATGTTACAGCAGGACCCCTCTCGATCATCTACCAAAGGTCTTGGGAGTCTGGGGAGGTCCCTGCTGACTGGAAGCTACCCAGTGTTATTCCCATATACAAGCAGGGCATGAGGGAAGACCCAGGGAACTACAGACCTGTTAGTCTAACCTCAGTTCCTCGAAAAATTATGAAGATTACACTGGGTACGACTGAAAGGCATTTAAAGAATGATGCAATCATCAGGCACAGTCAACATGGGTTCACAAAGGGAATGTCCTGTTCAACTAATTTGGTATCTTTCTGATAAGGTCACCTGCCTAGTGGATGAAGGGAAGGCAGTGGCTGTAATTTTTCTGGATTTTAGTAAGGCTTTTGATACTGTCCCTCACAGCATCCTTCTGGACAAGTTGTCCAACTGTGGGATGAGCAGGTACGCAGTGCGCTGGGTGAAGAACTGGCAGAAGGACTGAGCTCACAGGGTTGTAGTGAATGGGGCTACATCTGGCTGATGACCAGTCACCTGCGGTGTTCCTCGGGGCCCAATTCTAGGGCCAGTTCTGTCCAATATATTTATCAATGATCTGGATGCAGCAGTTGATGCACCATTAGCAAGTTTGCTGATGATACCAAACTGGGAGGTGCTGTTGACTCTACCGAGGGATGAGAGGCCTTGCAGAGGGACCTAGATAGATTGGAGCATTGGGCTGTGATTAATGGGCTGAAAATTTAAAAAGTCCAAATGCTGCATTCTGCACCTAGGACAGAGTAACACCAGACACATGTATAAACTGGGAGAGGAGTGGCTGGAGAGCAGCCCTGCAGAAAGAGACCTGGGGCTGCTGGTCGACGGCAGGCTCAGCGGTAGTCAGCAGTGTGCCCTGGCAGACGAGAGGGCAAACTGCATCCTGGGGTGCATCAACACAGCATAACCAGCCAGTCAAAAGGGGTGATGATCCTGCTGTATTCAGTGTTGATGTGGCCTCACCTCGAGTACTGTGTGCAGTTGTGAGCCCCACAGTTTAAGAAGGATGTGAAGGTCCTTGAATACGTCCAGAGGAAGGCAACAGAGCTGGTGAAAGGGCTGGAAGGAATGTCCTGTGAGGGGCGGATAAGGACTTTGGGCTTCTCTAGTTTGGAGAAAAGGAGTCTGAGGGGTGACCTCATTGCTCTCTACAGCTTCCTGAGGAGGGAAAGTGGAGAGGAAGGTGCTGAGCTCTTCTCCCTGGTGTTCAGTGATAGGATACATGGGAATGTGCCAGGGGAGGTTTACAGTGGACATGAGGAAGTGTTTCTTTACCGAGAGGGTGGTCAAACACCTTAACAGGCTTCCTAGAGAGGGGCCCAAAACTGAACACATTGCCCTTAACAATATGCATCAACTTTTGATCAGCCCCAAATTGGTCAGGCCGTTGGACTAGATGATCATTGTAGGTTCCGTCCAACTATTCCATTCCTTTTCATTCCATTCAACTGTGGAGAGGGAAGACAGCAGAGAGCAGAAGTTGAACCGCAGTGGAGGGTGTGTGAGCTGGCACAGGGTTTTTGGTGCATTGGTGTCTGCCTGGCTGGAGAGGTGGTACCTGAGCCCTTGCCAAGGCTTACGGCACTCAGGGATGGAGGAGCTCAGCACGAAAATACACCTTGCCAAGTAGAGCGAGAGGATGTGCCACTGGTTGCCTTTTAAAACCTTCAGAACAAACCATTTTTTAAAATGCCAGTACCGAGAGACTTTCTTACTAATCTGGTGGCAGAATAAAGCTCTGAATTTCCAGGTAGGGACCAGCACAAGTCAAAACCAAGTGGCATAGAGTTGCAGAAACTTTCAAGCGATGCCAAGCCCTCATGCTCCCCACAGCTGCATGCCCTCGCTCACATCCTGCCTGCAGTCTTTTCTGGGGAGCTCCAATCCTTTGTGTAAAGCCAAAGGGTAATAATTTATAGCCAGGCTCTCTTCAAAGAGTGTGAGAATACATGAGGGGGACATCCTGAAGTGATATGTATATATATAGACATTTCCTTACATTTTATCCCTTTCTAGTGAAGCAGCTTCCCTAAGAATGTGCAGGATGTTTTTCTGTGGAAAGAACTATTCATGGATGCAGATATATTTGAAACGGGAAGTTTGAACACCACACGTTTCCATTTTTTGTTGCTTTTTTCTTCTTCTTTGCGTTATATAAAGAGTAGCTGATAAAAACCTGTCACCTCAGACTGAAAGGATTGATTTGGCTATTAAATATCTATCAATGATTAGAGTCTCTGTTATTTATTGACACCCTACTCATGACAGACATGATCTGCTTTTCAGATATTATCCTGAGCAGTGGTTTGGTTTGAAGCAGCCCAGTGTAGTCAGGAAGTAATTAGCACTCAGCTTCAGCAGTTAATAGAGCAGTTAATGTGCCACTGCAGTAAATCCTACTGCTACAAGTATGATGTGAAAGTCATACAGTGAATGAGATGTTGTAGCTCGTGGATTAGTTACTCACAGCAAGTTTTTAAATTTAATTCCCCACTGTAACAGAGAAATTGATGAAGAGTTGTGCAGTGTTGTTTTGTTTTATCTTTCTTGCTTTTTGTATATTGTTAAGTGGAAGGGCAACGATGTGCATGCACACGTGTTTCAAAGGGAATTTGTGTTCTCTGGGATGCAAACAATGGATCACTGCAGAAGTGATCCATCAGCAAAACTCATCACTTCATGCACTCCCCTGGGACTCGCAAATTTAATGTATTGGTATTAAAATGTCTGTTCCTTGTTTTTGTAGGGAGTAAACATAATAGAGCGCCAGTACACACCGGACCGCACACCATCATGGACAGGCATAGGATTTGTAAGGGTCCCTGAAGGGGCGTACCTGGAATTCTACATCGACAACATCCCCTACTCCATGGAGTATGATATTCTGGTCCGCTACGAGCCACAGGTAGGTGTGTGAGTAGGGGCATTGCTTCCTCCTGGCAGGCACTGGCTGTCCCAGTGCACAACTGACAGGACCCCGGCGCTTCCAGGAGTCATCAGGACTCAAAGGCAAGGGTGGACGCCCAGTTAAACGTCTGAGATGTGAGAAAATCCAAGATGTTGACTATTACTAGTATTATTTGCTTTACATTTCCATTCATTATTGCATTGTTTCAGCACCTGTTTAATGAGGAAATAAAAAAGTGACAAGTCCCATCAGGGCAGATTAAAATATAAATTTGGCATCGGCCAGATGGCCTTCAAATGGGTGGAAATGCTGTTATGTACCTTAGAAGACACATTGCCTGTCTTGGATGTTGAATGCCTGCAGCCAAGAGTTTGCAAGCAGTTGGTTTTGACTGTAGGTAATTTGCAGGGTGAAGGGAAGGAGAAGAATTTCCCCCAGCTCCTTACCTAGAGCTTGGCAGCAGTTGACTGCAGTGAAATACTCAGGTGCAGTACCCAGAGGTGGCAGAAGAAGAGGTTGACAAACTGACTGATGCCGTGTGCAGATGGAGCTGCTGACCACCTTCACCTAGTCCTGTTTTTTTTTGGGAGAGAGGGAGGGAGAGAGCCGGTGGTGCTGGAGAATGCCCGGAAGCACTTGCCTTGTCTCGTCTCAGCCTAAACCTGCAGCTGGTAGATGCCCCGTTGATGCCGGAACTACAGCCCCATCCTCCCTGAAGTGTGCACAGTGACCATCCTGTCTGTGTGCACGCTTTTCCTGGACTGAGCTGTGGATGTTGCCAGGAGCTTATGGCCGTTGCTTGATGCTGATGAGCCTTTTTTTCCCTCAGTTGCCGGATCAGTGGGAAAAAGCTGTGATCAGCGTCTCACGCCCAGGCAAGATTCCCACGGGCAGCCGCTGTGGCAATACAGTTCCTGATGATGATAATCAGGTCGTCTCACTGTCACCCGGCTCCAGGTCGGTATAACTGGATAGGCCAAAAGGAGTAAAAACATTTTAAAAATTGAACCAGGGTAAGGTCACATGTTCAGCTTGCCATGGTCCCTATAAAAACGGATGAAATTTAATTTCCAATGGGTTATAAAAATGTATTTAGCATTGTGTTTGTAGACTCAAAGCTTTTAAGTTTATTCTTGTTTTCTGAATGGTTTTGTTCACTGAGTAAAGAGGGGGGGAAGTGTTTGCACAGCCTGTGAGAGAACATCGGTATGATTCTTTACCTTGACGATAAGCTTTTCCGGTTCTGACTTGCACAAGCCTCCAAACTGCCTCTTTCACATCGTACCTTTTGTTCTGCGCGGTCTTGGCTGCTTTCCGTTATCTCGATTGCTTTATAGGGCCACCTGAAACGCTTTATGGTGCTGGATGTTTGAAGTAAGAATTGTTTCCTCTTCCTAATCCAGATACGTCGTTCTCCCGCGGCCTGTCTGCTTCGAGAAGGGTCTGAATTACACCATCCGCCTGGAGCTGCCCCAGTACTCCTCGGTGGATACGGAGACAGAGAGCCCATACACGCTCATTGACTCTGTGAGCAGAAATTCTTTCGGGGCTGCTCTGGGATAAAAGTGTATTTAAAAGCTTGAAAGTTTGCATCTCCTCTGGCATGCATCTGTGTGAATCCAAAGTAATATTTTACAGTGTTGTTGCTTACGGCTGAAGCCAGATTTTAACTGAACAATGTAAGCAGTGTAGGTTTCTTCAGTCTCAAAATATGCGGGTTGTTTTTCTGCTAAAAGGCTTTTGCTGTATTTTACAGGACTGCAGGTTGTTCCACAGACCTTTAGTTTCTTTGAGGAGGCTAATGTGTGCCATGTATGTCATGAATGTCAACGTCAACCTTTTTCTTTTGAATGGATAGAATTTGGTAGATTTGGTAAGAATTTGGTAGATACCAGAACTATTCCACCAAAAACTAGAGAAATACCATCATTTCCCTTCCAAATTCTGTCTGGCTCTTTGCTTTTGGGTCAAAAAAAGATGATAGGAAGCAGGATAATACTGAATTTTCACAATTTTGGTGGAGGCTATATAGAAATAGTGACACTTTGTCATTGTGAAATTGTTTTGTAGCTTGTTCTCATGCCATACTGCAAATCACTGGACATCTTTACAGTGGGAGGCTCAGGTGAAGACGTAGTCACAAACAGTGCTTGGGAAACTTTCCAAAGATACCGGTGTCTGGAAAACAGCAGGAGTGTGGTGAAAACCCCCATGACAGATGTCTGCAAGAACATCATATTCAGCATTTCTGCGCTTTTACACGAGACCGCGTTATGTACGTAACCATCTACTTGTAGGGCAAACTGCGCCTGGAAGCTGGATGGCGCTTCCAGGGAGAATGGTTTGCACGAGGAAGGGCGTGTGCATGGGATGAGGCAGGTGGTTCATGTCCTGCACGGTGGTACTCATTCCCCCTGATGCTTTTCTCCACTCAGCGTGCCAGTGTGACCCCCAGGGTTCCCTGAGTTCGGTGTGTGATCCCAGCGGAGGACAGTGCCAGTGTCGTCCCAACGTTGTTGGAAGACAGTGTGACAGATGTGCCCCTGGCACCTTTGGATTCGGGCCAAGTGGATGCCGACGTATGTTAAACCCTTGGCTCTGGGCTGTGCTGCGGTCGGGGCCCTGCGTTTAGGGCTTGCCGGGTAACGCAGGCCCTCTCCCCTTCTCGTTGCAGCGTGTGAGTGCCATGTCCGAGGCTCTTACAACGCCTTCTGCGATGCAGAGACGGGCCAGTGCCACTGCTTCCCTGGGGTGTATGGGCGGCAGTGCGACCGCTGCCTGCCCGGCTTCTGGGGCTTCCCCAGCTGCCAGCCCTGCCACTGCAACGGCCACGCCGACGACTGCAGCCCCTACACCGGGGAGTGCCTGAGCTGCCGGGACCACACGGCAGGGCACAACTGCGAGAGGTACAGTGTGTGCCCCCTCTCCTTCCCCCCAGCAGGATGGGCACAGCAGCCGTTCCCCCCGGGCACTGGTGCTCAGGTGGGTGTGAATCCATGGGGAAAGTCCCTGGATCATGGAAGCCAGAGCAGCGCTAGTGATCCTGGAGGAGGATGGGAATGAGGGCCCCCTCTTCCCTGCCTGTGGCTCCCAGCAGCACCTGCCCAAATGTCCAAGATTGTGTTGTGGGGGGGTTTCAGAGAGGCTTTCTCCATTGCCAGTCTCCTGAGAGACATCTGCTTTGGGTCTCCTGCTCTTAGACTGATGTAAGCCAGACAAATTTGTCTCTGTGGGCACAACTGCTTGGAGTGCGAGTAGCACAGGATAGCTGTAAGGACATTTCTGTGCTTTGATTCTTCCTGGTGGTTGAAAACCTGGCTGTAGTTATAACAAGGCTTCAGTCCGTTTGCCTGCGGTCCCCTGCATGCCATGTACCCCATCACGCAGGTGCCAGGCTGGCTACTACGGAGACCCCGTCCTGGGATCAGGTGACCACTGCCGCCCCTGCCCTTGCCCTGATGGCCCTGAGAGTGGACGCCAGTTTGCCAGCGGCTGTTACCAGGATCCGGTCACGCTGCAAGTCGTGTGTGTCTGTAGCGTGGGATACATAGGTACTTGGCAGATGCATGGAGGGGGGCTGGCTGGGTTGAACCTGCCAGTGAGAAGGCGTATGTTCATATGGGTTGTCGGATGTGACCACAGCACCAGCATGCATGTGTTGCTGCTGAAGGTTGGCAGCACTTGGAAGGTGCCAGGGCAGAGCAGCTTGTGCACATGATGCCAGCACCACCGCGAACCTCATCCCCGGCACCATGGCGAGGGATGACTGGTGGTGGTCAGAGGTGGATAGGACCGGACCAAGCTGCCACCGCCTCTGTTGCTTTGAGCATGATCCAGTTAACACCCCCCCATTAATGGCCTTTATTGTCTTGCCTCAGTCTTGCCATTTACGGGGCTGCACGCTAGCGAGCTGTGATGGTAATTCCCACCGTGCCTGTTTGTTCAAACAGGCAGTCGATGTGATGAATGTGCGTCTGGCTTCTTTGGGAGCCCCGACGAGGTTGGCGGCGCCTGCCAGCCATGCCAGTGCAACAACAACATCGACACCACTGACCCGGAGGCCTGCGACAAGAAGACGGGAATGTGCATGAAGTGCCTGTATCACACGGAGGGCGAAAACTGCCACCTCTGCAAACAGGGCTACTATGGGAGCGCCCTGCAGCAGGACTGCAGAAGTGAGTGGGGAAACACAACTGCAATCCCTCCACCAGCCATGTCATGGGGCCGCCTGAGCTCTTTTTGATTTACCTGGGAGTGTTTGGAGTGGAGGGGAAACTTAATTACCTCCAGCTGGAGCTGCGTGGAGCTGCTCTGCAGCTCAGCAGGGTTCCTGGCTGGGAGAGGAGTCCTTTACATTTAATGGGGAGAGCAGGGACAGCATTTACATGCGCTGAAGGGATGGGGGTTTTGTGGGAGGGGTGTTTCTTGCCATCTTGTTAGCTGTCTTTGTTTACTTCTTCTCCAGAGATGGTGGATGGCAGGTTGAGGGTTTGGCTTTTCTTTACACCAGCGTTCCTGTAGCTGTGGCTGGGCAGCAGGAGGGAGCTGGAGCTGAACCAGGCGGTGGGGAGGCAGATCGTCCTGTCCCTCGGTGCTGGACGCAGCCAGGCAGGGCAGACGGGTCGCTGGGTGGGTGAGCGGAGCCCTGCTCTGCTTGACATGCCATCAGCCGCTCCAAGCAGATCCGCCACTGTAGCTAGCTGACAGGAGCCGGGCAGGCTTGGGCTTTGGTTGCGTACAGAGGGAGGAAAGGAGGAGGAAGGCTAGACTGCCGGAATGAGGGGCTCGTGTCGCCTCCTGTGTGCTGGGGCAGAAGCTGTAGAGGTGTCCGGCTGGGGACATGGGGATGGCTCTTAAGCAGGGCTGGGTGTCCTTCAGCGTTGGGTCGGCCAGGCCTGGCCATGGGCATTGGGGTGTGCCCCTGTGTGCCCACTCCTGTGGGGACTTGGAGGCTAAACAGCCTGGTAACGAGAGGGCAGGCTGACATCGGGGCGCCATGCTTTCCCTCACAGAGTGCGTCTGCAACTACCTGGGCACCGTGCGGGAGGACTGCGAGGGCTCGGAGAGCTGCCGGTGCGAGGCGGCCACGGGGCAGTGCCGGTGCCTCCCCAACGTGGTGGGGCAGACCTGCGACCGCTGCGCCCCACACACGTGGCGTCTGGCCGGTGGCGCCGGCTGCGAGCAGTGCGACTGCCACCCCACGCGCGCCCTCGGGCCCGCCTGCAACGAGGTGAGGGGAGCGCGGGGCGTGCTGCGGCGGCTCGGCTTCCGCACCGGCCCGGGGCCCAGCTGCTGAGGTGGTCACCTCTCTTGTCGGGTTGTGCTTTTTTTGTTGGCAGTTCACGGGGCAGTGCCAGTGCATGCCGGGATTCGGAGGCCGGACCTGCCGGGAGTGCCAGGAGCTCTTCTGGGGCGACCCAAGCGTGGAGTGCCGAGGTGAGTCCAGCCCCAGCGCCTGCTCCACCTGCTCCTTTTGGAAATGACCTGTTGGCTAGTGGCTGGGCATGCCGTCACCTGCCGGTGTGCTGGGACACCCCTGCTGGGAGCAGCCCTTCGGTGACCCCCGCCAGTGCCCACACGAGCCTGGGAAATGAGGGAGGAAGGCATGGCGGGGTCTGCCCCCAGGGTTTTGGTGCCTCCAGGGACAGCAGGCGCAGCAGGAGCCCAGCCCAGCGCCAGCCTGGTTTATTTTCTTTCTTGTCAGACCCATATTTAGCAACAAACCTCTGTTTGGAAACTAACTTATTTAACCGTTAGGTTGCAATTCTGTCAGGTAAGCCAGCGTGGTAAGAAACTGTATTGCAAGTGTTCGGGTTTGAGAATTGGTCTGGAAACCAGTTTCCTTTGCCTTTTGATTGAACGTAGTGGAAGACCACTATCTCCTTGTGTCTTGTTAGGGAGACTGGGCCTGAAGAAATAGTTTGTTTTTTTTTTCTTTAGTAGGAGACTTTCCTTATATTTCAGATGAAAATAAAGGAGCGAGTGGAGACCATGGAGCGGGTTAGCCATAGCTACATCCCGCAAAACAGACAGCTATGAAGTTGCTTGTTTAGAAAACTGGATGCTCTCTGTCCTTTCATTATAAACAAGCCTGTTCATTAGCTGGGAAAGAAACTTCAAACACTGTCCAGACCAGAACAAACTTGTATCTCTGATCTGTTCAAATAGGAGCCTTTGCCAGGAGGGTTTGCAGTAGATTAAGGTATTTTTTCCTGCAGGGAGGAATGTGCTTGCTGTGGTCTTTAATAAATCCCTTACAATAGAGATACCTTAGAGCGCATTATCTAACCAGATAGGGAGGTCACAGCTACTTGGTTAATGCAGCAGATGAAAGGACTGGGGAATTGTCCCAGTTCCTAAGTACATATTGGGTTTCTCAGGGGGTGAGGCAGGCGTTCGGGGAGGCTGTGTGTGTTCTGGCGTGGTGAGGGGCGCTGACCCTGCTGGCTCCGGGGCAGGGATTGTCTCTTGGTATCAGCTGTCTCCATCAGGGTTTATTGATGGAGTCCATCTGCAGACCTTATCAGCAGGATTTTGCAGCATACCAGCATTTCTGGTCTTTCATGGAGTTCCTGCTGCCTTTTGAGCATGAGAAAACCTGCTTTTTAACGTTTCTGAAGTAAAGAGAGGATATATTCTGCAGAGCCTGCTTTTACCATGCAAACTCTCTGCTCTCCTTCCAACCCGCCCACCCCTTCTGCCCCCAAGTGACATGGGAGACTCGCTCGGGTGGAAATGCAGATTTTCCTTCAGGATTGCATCCGAGAGGAGGTCTCTGTGGAGGTGGGGAGAGCCGGTGCCCAGGGCTGAGCTGCCCCAGATGGGCTCCAAGTGCACGCTCACTCGTGCAGCACATCCAGCCCCATGGCGTTGCTGAGTCTCCCTGGCATGGTGGGGTCAGCACCTCCCGCCCCATCTCCCATCCTTCCTCAGCAGGGAGAGAAGCGACTCCTCAACCCTCCCAACAAGCGGAGGGGTGATATTCAGGCTGGCAGATGCGCAGCTGCTGCGTGGGCAGGTAACAGCTCTCAGCGGTAAGCGGTTTGCAGGCGCACTGGAAAACTGCCATTTAAGGAGCTGCAGAACAATGTCCCTGGAAAATAGCTTAAATATGGCCTGTGGCCAAGGTGAAGCTGGAACTGAGACGGGTTCACCGCAAAGATGTTGGCTCCAGCTGCAGGGGGCACATGGACTCCTGGCCATGGTGTTTGCCACCTGCCCTCGGTGGAATGCTCACGCTGGCCCAGACAGCCAATATGGCCACATTTTGTGCTGCATTCAGGAAGAAAATACAAACTGATCTGGATGAGGAGCAGCAAGAGCTCGGAACTGTGTGATTATGGACAGACGGTCTTCACTGCGGGCACTGAGCTGATGCAGAGGTCTGGACGTCAGTCCTGACAGCTCCAGGGTGGGATTCTCCACTGGCCAGGGCAAGTGGCTTCTGCTCAAGGTTGGAAATCACAGGGTGCATCACTCAAGGGACAGTAATGTGTGATCTCTTCGCAAGAGGTCTTCAGGCTGTTGGCACCAAGAGACACAAGCTCCTGCTGAGATGTGTGGACTGTTCTTCCCACGTTGCTGTGACACCCTTTACAAATTTTTTAATTACTAAAAAGCCAAAAGTCAGGTCATGTGAACACAAGTACCTGCAAATAACCTCTGGACACAGCTACGTGGAGATGTACAAAATGGCCCATCTAAGACAGGCCAGGGGCTGCAGGCCCCAACAGGTTCCCAGGCACTTGGGGCAGCACCGAGCTGTGGAATGTGGCCCTGGGGTCCCAGCATGCTTCGTTGGAAACCAGACTCCAGGGCACGCTTCCCCACTGTCCCTACCAGTGGCGGTGACCATTGCAGGCTGCTGCCTGTGACTTGTTTTGTAGAAATCTTGGTAAGATCAGAGATGCTGAAGCAGAAGCTGGGGGAGACAGGTTTTTGCACCTGGTCTAGGTGCTTTGATTTGCAGTCTGTGCTTCCTGTGGTGGAGAGAAAGCATCATCTGATGTCTCCTCTTTGCACGTCCCCAGTGATCACACTGGGACCAGGCTGCTGGGGCAAGCTTAGGTAGCTGCCTACGTTTGGGCAGCATCTTGACCCCTTGGTACTGGGTACGCTCCCACCACCCACAAATGTTCATCGGGGAATACACACCGCAGAGAGTCTGTAGGACTGGCTCTTTGGAGACTGTTTACCCCATGCTTTAAAAAGCAGTTCCTCATTTAATTTAACATAATGCCTGAAACAAGCACAAGGAGAGGCCTAGAGGATGGGGAAAAGCCCAGCGTGTCTCTCTTGGCCTCGTGCAGGTCCCTGTGAGGGTTACAGTGAGCAGGAGCTGTGCAGGGAGCATCATCTGCTCGGGGGTCAGCGCCAGCCCCTTTGCAGGACTCTTCCGGCTGTTGCTTCAGCTACCAGCTGTATGCAGCTCTATACAAGCCTGCACGTGAACGTGTGCATGTGCATAAAAATCCTTGCTAAGGTAGTAAATGATAGAATTACAAATTTCATCACACTCAAGTCTCTCAGGCACTCTGCTGGAGCTTTTCCAAAGCCTGGCAACCAAAGTGCAGGACTCGGCACGCTGAGCTCGGCGCAGACTTCAGCCCGCAAAGCACACTGCTGGCAGGAGGCTCCCAGGAAGCCTCTGAGATACGGTGTGAGTGCAGAGGCAGCTCAAACAATGCTCTTGCACGGTAGATATTTGAAGTTTATGTATGTGTTTCATATAATATAAAGCAGACGACAGTTTTACTTATTATTACTGTTTCAATTGAAGAAACAGAACAGAGTGCATTTTAAAAGGCACTGTATGAGATTGAAAATTAGATTGTATTGCTATCTATCTATCTCCCCTTTAGAAGAAGCATACCTTTGTCAATATTTTTCTGTGCTGGACTTCAGTATCAAGCCCTATTGTAAAACACAGAATCTAGTTGAACTAAGATGAAAAAAAAGTCATGTTCTTATCAAATACTCATTGCAGACGTTGGCAGAAGGTTGTTTTTCTCAGTTTTTAATCTTTGTTATGTACCTGGTGCCAAAGCATCTGTTCACTGAAAATTATTCCATTGCCATTTAAGAATAGGCTTCGTTACCTTAATTTAACACCTGGGTCTTAAACTAGTCGCGTAGGCTGCTTTTATAGGAGGTGTTTATGGTGCAAAGAGAAGGGTTAGCAGATGTTTCTTTTCCTTCTGTGGTAAGTGTCTAAAGGAAGTCAGAGAAATTCTACGCTAAAGGAAGTATAATTTTTACTTTGAGTTTCATAATTTCAGTTGACCTGTGTTCTTAAAATATTATAATGTACATTGATTGTTTCCAGAAAATTGCCCTTTTGGCAAGATCTGCTAGCATGTTAAAATGCAGCACAACTCTAGTAATTCTAGGCTGGGATCTTATCTTAACAGTCGTACTGAAAATCATAACGCTGAGGAGTTAGCAATATCCTTACAGGGTAATTTGAATCAATAGCTGATTATTCAGCAGAAATTTGCTAGCTCTGCAAAACTTCAAACCTTACAAATTGCTGAATGGTTTTATCATCATAGTGCCTCACTACCACCAGGAAACGATGCCAGGAAATCGTGTTTGAACAAACCCTTTGTTTTTTTGCTGTGGAGGAGTTAAACATTTGATGTTCTCCATTCCCAATCTCAAGCAGTAAGGAAAATATTTCTGCAAAAATGATTTCTGTTCTGTGTAGGATGATGTGTGGCACTCGCTTGTTCCTGGCATCCTGCAATAAAGGCATTAAGCACTGAGACTGATCTTCATGCAGACCTTTCAGTATCCGTTATACCATCTCAGCTGTAGTATCAACTGCTCTGACACACCTTAGTTTAAGTGATAGGCAAATATGTCACATACTAAATTGCAGTGTCTCAAGTGGAAGTGAGTTCTAAATATTTAAGATCAGAGGGAAAGGTAGCAGAGCTCTCAGAGTAAGTGAAAGACAAAGTGGTTCATAGATCCTTGTGAGCTTGAAGCAAAGCACTTGAGATAGTCATTTACTACTTTGGGATTTCTCCTCTTAGGTTTCTACAAGCTTGCATTCAATAAACTTGTATGAGTGTTACTTTTATCTTTAAGATCAGGAAAAAAACGTTACTGAAGGATAAATGCATTGATCAAGGTGGTATAAAAATTACTCGATACTCTTTGTGTGCCTGCACATGTGTGCACATGCGTTTGTGAATAAATGCAGCTACAAGCTTTTCTAGTCATAAGTTGCTAATCAGCAGATCTTGACTGAAGAATTTGGCTAGAAAATGTTCCTGTCAAAAATGTGATTTCACTTAAGTCAGAGTATGCCACAGAAGAATGTCTGATTGAGTTAAACACTCAATTAAAAGAAAACAATACACCCGGTTCCAAAATGACATTTCGAAACAGAAACCTATTGTTTAATGTAGTAAATGCTCTTTTGAAAACCGTCAGATCTTTGACCAATGATTTCAAAAAACTTCTTTTCCTCTGCTGTATTTTCCATGGGAGGTACTGCAGTGTTCTGTTCTGCTTACCCAGGGACAGATTTGATCCCTGTCTAACTGATCTTAGAAGCAAGCGGCCCAGACCGTGTTAACTTGCAGCCCTTCTCCCTGGCCTTCGTCCACTCCTCCGTGTGAAGGGAGAATAATCAACCATTTGTCTTGAAGGCCGTTTCCAACCCAAACTGGTTAAGGCATCTAAATGTCTCGCAGTAAACTCAGCATCTGTGTGGCTTTACAGTGCAAAATGAATGACTGTTTCTAATTTCTAGCCATGTAAGCGTAGGTAAGGCATTTGAAAAGATCTTACAGGACTTTTATGTCTTTCCCTATTCCACAAATACTATGTTAAGTGGAGTATAAAGCCATCACTAGCTACTGGATAATATCAGAAACGCTTCTGCATCCTTAGATGTGCCTGCATATTTCTTGTTCTTCTTAGGGAAAATTAAATAAACCAGGCCATATGCTAAAATTACATGTGGTATAGCTACTCAAGTGTTACGTCAGACTTAGGAGTGCGCTGGTTAGAGCCAAAATCTCCAGAGCCATACTATAGTTTGAAGATCATGTTTGCATTAGCCTCAGTAAGTACATCACAAGCAAAACTGCTGTAACAGAGAGCATCATTAGCATGGGACTGCACAGAAGTTGGCTCACATGGTGGCCATAGGAATAGTTGGACATAAACAAAATGAGGTGGTAGAGGAGCAAGAACTGTACTGTGGCTAGATGTGATGCTGGGGTACTTTGGCCAAAATCAATGCTGGAAATGTTGGATCATTCTGGCACGGTGTTTGCTCTGTTTCTAGCAGGTGATGGGAATCAGGGCATCTCCTGTTTTCACATCCCAGCTCATTGGCGGTGATAATCAAAGGGCACATGAATCCTTTCGGTGGATGTGCACCTACTATCATGAGTGATGGATGTGTAACTGTAATGATGGGCACATGGTTATTCTTCCATGAGCTATTTGCAATCCTGTGCTAGCCTTTTCCAGTCCACACCAGCTAGAAGGTTCTCCTTTCCTTTCACTGTCATTGTGCTTCTGTCCCTTTAGGACAAAATTTCCTTTTTGTCACTTTAGGACAAAGTTGTGCATTGAAATCCTACAGAGACTGAAGCCAGCAGGTGCTTGGTAAGCAGTGTTGCCTGAGGCAAAGAAGTAAAACCTGTGCACTGAGCTATTTGCCTGGTAGCCCATGGTGTTAAAGGTGCTCCTTGCTACCTAGAAGACTTTATATGGTCTTGTACTGGGCTTGCTTACCTCCTCTTGGGAAGTCACCACAGCTGAAGTCAGTTAAGGGTTTGATTCCCACCATGCTGTAAAGGGAAGGTGCTCTCTGCAAGGTCCTTGGATGTGCCAGGGCATGAAATAGCCTATTGGCGTTGGCCAGGGCACAGGATACAAGACTCCTCCACTAAAGGTGTTGGAGGTGGTGGAGATCCTGCTCCACATGGCCTTGGAGGGCAGAAGAGCAGTTTCTGTGGGTTTCTGGATGGCCGAATTTAGTTGTTAATGGTGCATCCATAAATTGGAACCCAGCATCTCATAGAAGCACTCAGAGACTGACTCTAGAGAGGAACAGAGATTATTTCAACTGTGGCTGAAGTGCTTGGCTCAGGTCATCTAGACTCTAAAAAACAAGATCACGTGTAACCAAAAACTGGCATGCACATGTCAGTTGTGAGATGAAAGGTTTGCTCACAGGATGTGAACTGTAAGAGGAGCAGTGATACTTTTGTGAGAATTTTAGAAATGTTTCAGTCAGTGCCACAGTAAGCAGTTGTCCGAGGGCTGTAGCTAGAGAGACCATACTAATAACATGTAGACACGCCCCCCAAATTTTCAAAATGGAAAAAAATAGGATCTACTGGAATCTTCTTATTCCTGTTCTTAGGGAGGCTTTTTCTTGTTTTCCTTTAGGCTATATGATTTTACTTAAAAATAGAGATAAAATTATCTTCAGTTTTACGTTTTGGTTTGAAAGCTGGTGTGGTCCTGTGCGTGGTTAATGACTTTGGAAGATCATAAAGAAAAGAAAAAGCAAGTGTGAAACTGGCCCTTTTGAAAGCCATTTTATAGATGTTGGATTCACACTACTAAAGTAATGCAGAGCCAGCACTGCCTGCTTCTGGGCTTGATAGAGAGTCCGAAACCAGATAAACAACCCACAGTAATGTTTCTAGCTGCCTTGTACCATTTTCTTGTGGGTCCCACAAAGCTCAGTTTGGAAGTTTTGTAGAATTCTAGAAATGTGATGATTCTTACAACTGTTGTGCTGCATTTAGAATAAATTACTTTTTTGCTCTTTATCATCTCCCAGTTGGCAGCCACGGAGTTTGGGTTTTCACTTTGAAAATGAGTTAGTGCTTAAATTCCCTTCTCCCCTTCCCCAGCGTTTTCTGGCTCCAAAGATTTTGGAATCCACATTACCATGTAAACGCTACTAAAGCCATGTCATCTGCCTTTCCTGAACATGCAGGTATTCAGGAGTAGAATTACCAACATGGGTATTCTTTTTTCACTTTAAGCTTTTTAAATCCACAAGTAAATATAGTGATCTGATTTGCCAGCAGCAAGTATTCATGTAACTTGATCAGATCTCAGGATCTTTGAGAAAAACCACATGCTGTGTAGCCTCTTTCTATGCAGAGGAATTTGGACAATTCATCATTATACCGAGGGCCTTATTAGTTGACAGAAGGGTTAACTGACCTCCTTCAAACAGGAACTCGACGTTTGCCTGCAGGGAACATATTCCATGGCGAGTTGACTACTTAAGCACTTTCGATGTAAAGTAAAAACAATCTCTTGTGTCAGGGTATAATTCAAAGAACAAAGGACCATTTTGCTCAATTGTGCAGGCAGCAGAAGTTATTTTTGTCTCTTGCCTATCATATTCACATTGTACAAGAAAGTTATTTTGTTGAGGAGCGATTTGTTCTGCTGAGGCTCTTTGTGTAACTTTTGAACTGAAGACCACCACTGTGTTTTGGCATTGAAGCAAACAATGTATAATCTTGAAAACAGCTTTGTGTTCTGCCCTTTTTCCAAGGGGCCATGTGCTTGGGGTATGTGAATTGATTTATGGACCTTTTTGAGCCATTAACCTCCTTCCAGGATGCCTGGTAAATGGATGTGTAAGTGAAGGCTTTTATCAGGTAGCTCAGTCCTTTTCCTGTTCAAGGAATGCATGCTTGACCTGCTTCGGGGGGACTCTGCCACAATGGTAGGTAGATGACCTGCCTATTGTCAAGGCCTCTCTTTTTGTTCTTTGCTGCCATCCCTTTATTAAAAGCTTTGCAGGTTGGTAATTTCCTCTGCTGCTGCCGCTGCCTGCGTAATTAAGGAGGCGGAGAGGTCAAGTAGCAGCCCCGTTGCATGGAAATGCTTCTTCTGATAGCGTTATTGTGTACAATGTTGTGTGTCTGTGCTTTTAGAAATGACCTTGCATCAGTAAGCTAACTGAGTAACTTCTCTTAATGGCCAGTTAGTGCCAAAGAAATGCATCTTTATTCTAAAAGCTTGTTAAAAAAGGGCGTTGCCCAAACCTTATCACTCCCATTTGGCAGCCACCTGGAGCCCCTGGGTCTTAACCTGACTAGCATATAAAGACAGGTAGGTGTTCAGTTATAAAAATAAAATAAGAATGAAAGTCCCTTTCAGGAGGGTGTGAATACTAACTCCTGAGTTGGTGCTCAAAGTATGAAAAATTAAAAAACCTAAATAATCTGTTTACTATCCTCATTCCCACTTGAGGGTGACAAGCAGTGTGTAGGCTCTTCATCGTTAGCAGCTGTATTGGGGAAGACTTCTCTCTTCTCCCTCAGACAGGGATGCCCATGACCACATTCTTTGTTCTGTTCTACTTTTCACTGCCTGATTTTTTTCCATTTTCTGTATGCCAAAAACGTCAGCCCCGGTCGAGGCTCCTCGAGGCTGTTGTGACTGTTTTCCCACCATCTGTGGCAGGAGCACGTCCTGAGCCAGACCCTGTATCTCTGCATAGAAGATCTCTCAAGGCCTGTTACTCCCTAAACTTGTTACGTGCTTCTTTGAAGCCACCTCAACTTTTAGCACCCGCAGTGTCTTGTGGTAGGGAGCTCTGCCACTTAACTAAGTGTTGTGTGATCAGCTTTTATTGTGCTGTTTATGGGAGGTGCAGGAGAGGGTGGTTGATTTTTGATCTGCTGGATTCTTCAGTTGACCCCTACTCCTGTGCTGCAAGAGACAGTAAATGGTTGTTCCTTGTTCACTTTTTCTATTTCACTTCAGTTTTGCTCTTAAAGCCCTCTGCTGTGTGCCTGCCTGTTGTTTTTATTCCCACATGGAAAGCCTTATTCTACTTACTTTTCATTGTAGGAGTGAAACTGTGGTCTTTGTCTTCAATTGCTATCAAACTGACATCCAAACATTGCAAGAAGTGTCCATCCTTCCTCCGTTATTGTGCTTGTTTCTAAGATGTGCAAATCCTGGTGTCCCCTAGAGTTATTTCCTTGTCTCTCTCCCCTTTCACACTCAGCCCTGGTTCCCCCATACCCAAGCAGAGACATCCACAATTAGCTGATTGTAATTCAGACACAGACCACTTCAATACTCATTTTCCTACCTCATTACAGCTGGTTGATTTTTTTAGGTTTTTTTTGTCTCCCTGCTAGTGTCAACCTCATTTCCCTCCCCGTAGCCTTTACACGTGCCTTTTTCTCCTTCCAGCTTGTGATTGCAACCCTCATGGCATCCAGACCCCGCAATGTGACCGCACCACTGGGCAGTGTATCTGCAATGAAGGGGTGGAAGGGCCGCGCTGCGACAAGTGCTCCCGGGGCTACTCAGGCTTCTTCCCTGACTGCGTGCCATGCCACCAGTGCTTTGCCCTCTGGGATGTGATCATCAGTGAGCTGTCTAATAGGACCCAGCAGTTCCTGGATAGGGCTAATGCCCTCAAAATCACTGGAGTCACTGGCCCATACCAGCAGACACTCAACACCCTGGAGGAGAAGCTCAGTGAAATTAAAACCATCATTGCTCAAAATCCAGCTGCCGAGCCCCTGAAGAACATTGGAAATCTCTTTGATGAAGCAGAGTGAGTACATTTGCAGTTATGTAGATAAGTCTAGCATGGGAAGGAGAGGGAGCGCCAGCAAGCTGGGATTTACTTAGATGACTGGTGCCCCCACACTGAGTTGAGGACATCACGGCTTGGCTCCTCCAGCTGGATCAGGTACGCTGGGGCTCCTGGTGCTGCTGGTGGAGGACCTCGTCATGCTCAGCGCCAGCAGTGAGCATCTGTCCCATGAGCGGAAACCTAGCTGGGAAAAGTAGGAGCATCACAGCTACCATGCTCTGGGCAGGGCTTGTCCTGCTCCCATTTCATACCAGGCAGCTAATTACTGCAGAGCCACTCACGCTTGCCTTGCACTCCCCCCGGGGCAAAGGACAAACACTGCTATTATGTGAGAGAATGAAGAGGGGAGAGATTAAATTCCTGGATTTCCGTGTGTAGCTGATGAGTTGGAAACTTGGGCTCCTTTCTGCACTCTGAGCATGTCAGGGGGAAGCACCACCTTTGTAGCAAGGATTGTTTCCATTTTTCTCGGGGTAGGAGCCTTGTGTTTTGGTTTAGGGTTAAGCATACAAAGGATGGTAGTTTGTGCTTTTGGAGATGGAGCAGTTTAACATCGAGTAGGATTACGGATGCTTTCTAGCCCTGTGTGCAACTGCTTGAGCTTACTTGTGCATTGTGAAGGGGACTGCACAAAGCAAAGGGGTGAGGATTAAAGCACAAATGTCTCAATTAGGGATACGCTTGTGCCCCTGGAGCTCCCCCTCTCCAGCTGGAGAGCTGGGGGTTGCTGCTGCGTTTGGACTCTCTGTGTACTGAGAGAGGTCAGAGCAGCTGAGGAGCTGCTTTTCCCCATCATAAGTATATACGTATGTGTTCTTGCTCCTCTCCGGTGTATAGAAGTACTAAGCTTTGAAGGACTCCTGGAAAACAGCAGGCTGTTGGGCTATTGAGAGAGCTGTAAATTGATCACAGAGCTTAAGTACTGCCTGATTCTTTCAGAATGAGGAAACACTGGGATTGGCGAGATCACCATGGATAGGAATAGCTTCCCATGCCCACTTCTGTTCCGCAGCAGCATTGATGTGTAACATACACTTGCCTTTCCTTTTAGGGTTATCCCACTAGCTAAAGCCTGCTCTGTGGCTCACTGAGGCCATGCTGAAATGCTGAGGGTGGGAGGTTTTTCTTCATCGCTCTAGAGAAACGGCTGGTGAGGAAGGATCTTTACAGACGAACTAAAAGAATCCATTGTGTTAAAACTAAGGCTTCCCCCCCACTTCCTGAAGTTCAAATCTGTCCCATGAGCTCGTAGTAATCAAAACTGCTGTTGTAGCTGTGTGGGATGTGAAGCAAATTATGTATGGATCATAGTAGTCAACTCTGACCTATGCAGTTGCTATGGTACAAGAGCATTACACCAGCCCTCTGGAATCTGCCTCCAGTTAATCTTACACAAAGCAGCTGTTTTCTGAGCAATTTGGTGCTTTGAGTTTATAAACGTGCTGTAGATTAAAAAGTAGTTTTGTATGATAAAGGAAACAAAACAGTATTCTAGGTAGGCATGTTGTTACAAATCACTCACAGCTCCACCAAGGGAGGACAGGTCCTGCTGTGGGAGAAGCTGGGCACGGCTCTAACCACCACTCTGCACTGAAGTGAAGCACCGAGGCTTGCAACCCTTCCTCCTCCCCCTGTTGAGTCCTGTGCCTCTGTTTTACAGAAAGCTGACAGCAGATGTTACAGTTAAGATAGCTGACATAGAAGAAAACCTGTCAGCCTTAGCAGTGAAGAGCAATAGCACAGACGCTGACCTGAGCGTGCTGGAGGCAGATGCCAAAAGCCTAGACCGTGTCGTGAAAGAACTCGCAGAACAGCTAGAGTTCATCAAGATCTCTGATGTTCGGGGTAAGTGTCACAGGGAGGGGGAGAAAGCAGTGGGGTAGCTGAAGATTTAATTAGTGCATGGTTTTAAATACTGGGTTAATCTTCTAACCTGTAATAAAACAGTTCCTAGGAGGGCAGCTTCTTTCTGTGCATTAGCAGAGTTGCTGATGCAGCAGGAATTTTGTTTTGTCCCCTCAACCCCTCTCTCTTTCTCTCTCTGCACAGTGCAAAGCCAGCTCAAGTTCTTGGGGCACAGAGTTGTCTTAAAGGCTCTTGATTAATACGTTTTAGACAAGACACGACAAATGTGAAAGTGCGGCAGATTCCAAGATACACCTGGACATCTCACTTGCGCTCCCCAGTCTGTTAAATTGATGGCTTTGGTTGGAAAAAGTACCTGGGTCTTGGTGACTAAGAGCACACTGTAAGGGCTGAGTTCTTGCAGCCCTGCATGCCCATTGGCACATTGAAATGGGCCACAAATCAAAATTTGCAGGAGAAAGAGGAATGTCACCAAATTCTTTGGAAATTTTGAAAGCTGACTTCATTCCAACATGAAACAAAGGATTTTATTTTATTATTTTTTTAAATTTCCTGCTTTGCAGGAAGTCTGAGGTTGTTTCCAGTGGACATGGGATTGTGCAGGGCGAGGCAAGTAGGATGTAGAAGGGGAGAGTTCCCGACTTGCATCATTCTGCAGAGGAAAGCTGCCCCAAGGTGCAGAGTATGGCCACGCTGCGGGTTCCCTCACACCCGCTCAAGGCCGTTCCAGGAGTTGTCCCAAACTAGCACTTCTGTAAATCAACATCTTTCATCAAGCAGTTTTTTTCCTAGGAAGCGCTGACCAGTTTCCAAGCAGTGACTCCATAAGCCAGACATCCCAGGGCAAGCAACAAGAACTACTGGGATAAGTGAATCCTTAGAAAACAGGCTGTTGCCCTATAAACCTAAAAGGCTGATCTCCTTTTGTCCTCCGGGCAAGCAGAATTCAGTCACTGGGGTTAGAGAAAGGCTTAAATTAAAAATCCAGCAAACTCGACACACTGTCAACCAAGCAAAAATAATAAAAAAAACAACTTTTTTTCTTTTCCCCTACAACAGGCCAAATTCTGTCATCCTTGCAATGGCACTGAATATAGCTGCAAAGGCTAGCATTTTATTTAATTTGATAGTCATATCGCTCACCCTGATGTGTCATCTGCCAGCCTTCATACTTTGGGTTACTCAACAGATTTCTGAGCAGCTCCATCTGATTTCTGCAGGAGCCTTGGATAGTATCACCAAGTATTTCCAGATGTCCCTGGAGGCAGAGGAGAGGGTCAATGCCTCCACTGTTCACCCCGATAGCGCTGTGGAGCTGTCAGCACAAACGCGGCAGGAAGTAGAAGACTTAATCAATGAGAAGGAGGCCCAGTTCAAGGCTAAACAAGAGGAGCAGTCACGCCTTCTGGATGAACTCGCAGGCAAGCTGCAGAGCCTGGACCTCTCCGAAGTGGCTGAGAAGGTACGCGGCTGAGAATCGCTGGTATAAAACCTTCAGCAAAAATAACGTTGGGTTTGCGAGGCAGTGACAAGTGGGGAGGACCTGTATAGAGCTTGACAGTGTGAGATACAGTTTGTTCTTGAAAAGTGCACGTTTCTTGGATGACAGGGTATTTTGTGAGCTAGAACAGGGCTGTTTAAGCACTGGGCTCTGAGGCCTACTGGCTTTCAGGCACCAGCCTTTCGTGCTGGTCTCCCTCCGACCCTTCCCAGCCCTGACAAAGCACCTGTATTTTACTCGCCCTGGCTTTAACCCAAAGCCCTTTGCTGTGGACAAAGCTCCCGCGTGAAGAGAACTGTAGCAAGTCTGCTGGACTGAGAGCCATCCTCTTAAGCCTGTCCTCAGTTCATGCGCTTTCTTTCCTCTATGTTACTCTCTTCCTTCTCGCAGCTCCGTAGGGCACACACTGTGCCTGTGCGGTGCCCAGCCAGGCAGCGCTTCTGCTCGCACCGATGGGCTGCCCTCCTCGGCATCACCACGCTCCCGTCCTCGTGCTTGGGACAAAGCAGAATTTACAGGGAGCGGGAGTCAAAAGGGCATTTTCTCTGTTGAAGCTGCCTGCTCATCTGTAACTATGATCAAGGGTGGCTTTTTCTTGGGAGAGGGTGGGTGTTCCCCCGTGTTCGCTTTGAAGTCGGCCAGCTGCATTCAGAGAACAATCCTGCATGAAGGCAGGCTGCAGGGGACTGCTCATTAACTCCCCCGGGCAGGCCAGGCCTGTGTTAGAGGCAGAGTTCTTCACAGGCTGAATTGTCCCCTGTCCTTTACAACTACAGCTGTCCCTTCCCCGCTCCCCCAGCTCTCCTTTTTTCTTGGGAGGGAAGAAAGAGACATCTTTTTGTTTAGCTTCCCTTCCCCTACATTCCTGCTTAACTGTTCTTGAGGACTGAAAAATCTTGGGTAGATGTTTATCAAGGCCATAAACACCGAGTTGCTTGGAGGTGTAATCACAGGACACACACACAAAAAATCTTTTTGCTTTCTAGCTCCTGCTGGGTTCCATGCCAAACAGGTAAGAGGGACTCATTTACACTTCACAGGAGACAGCTGCAGCTAACTTGGCACAGCCCCTAGGTTTTCCCAAAGAGGTTTTTTGGCTGCAAAATCATTTGGCAAAAGTGGTGGGTTGGAAAGGGAGAACCTCACAAGAATGGGGTATTTTCCAGTTTTCCCGCTGGCTAAACCAACTCCTGAGTAATTTCATTGTCCAAACGATTGACCAAGTAGTGGATAATTCTCAGTACAATGTTGCTGGTTGAAATAGTTTTGCTTTTTAAAAAAAAAAAAAAGAAGTCAACCCTGAAATTTTCTGTGGGAACACATCCTTGACAAAATCCACAAATTGGAAAGTAGTTTGGAAAGATGAAATCAGAGCAAACATTTGATGGAAGGGAATGGAACAGCTTTTTAAGGGCAATGAAAAAAGTTTCCTGTTCCTTGGAGCATTTCAGTTTCTATTACACTTCTAGGGCATTAAAGCAAAGGAAAAGTTACTACTCTGCACCAAACACTTTCTTGTCTATAAAATAGTTTTTCCTTCAACAGTAGTGAAGGCTGATTGCAAACAAAAAGCATGCAGACGGTAGCAGCTTCCAGCTTTAAACCAGAGCTTAAAGGCAGCTTTGTAAACGGAAGATGATGTACAGGGAAAGCAGATGATGAAGGCAAGGCAAGGCTTCCCTTGTAACCTCCAGCTACTCCAGCATCAGGGAGCTGTGTAACCAGTTAAAGGCACGAAGGTGCACAGGGCACAGAAAAAAGATTAAAGTCATGCTGGTACAGACCTGCTGCAGGAACCACCTCCAGCTTGCAGCTCTGCTTCAGCGTCCTTCCCTGTGCCACTTGGGATGCTACTCCAAGGAGCAGAAACAACATCATGTTTCTGTCATCATGCAGCAGTGGCTGACTCCATCCCCCTCCGCAGCTCAGCAATGGCAATAAAGCTGTGCCTGTGTCCCGTCTCTCTGCAGACCTGTGGCACTCCTGCGGGAGCTTCTTGTGCCGAGTCTGAGTGCGGTGGCTTGAACTGCCGAACGGATGAAGGAGAGAAGAAGTGCGGAGGACCTGGCTGCGACGGGCTGGTGACCGTAGCTCACAACGCCTGGCAGAAAGCCATGGATTTTGACAGAGACATCCTCAGTGCGTTAGCAGAAGTTGAGCAACTCTCCAGAATGGTAATATGTCAAATAAATTGTTAGATATTAAAAAAAAAATAATAATAAAGTAAATCTTTTAGTTGTAACACAAGTTTAGACACTAATTCACAAAATATGTGCCTGGCTTACTTTAAAATACTTTTCTGTTGCGTAACTTCATCGTGCTTGTAAAGATCCTCAGAAAGGGCGCTTGCTAAAGCAAAGCTTCATGGAGAACTCTAAACATTACCCTGAGTTGTTTAAACTAGCATTGGTGGTATGGATCATGGCCAGCTTTTAAAAGTGTTCTGTGAGTTTTATGAGAAAAAGCATTTCTCACTACTATTACCTCTAACTCCAGATGAATTTTTGTTTTTAAACAGGCCTTAAAGCATAAGCAAATACACAATCAAGCCTTCCATTTTCCTCTCTTTAGGTTTCTGAGGCGAAACAGAGAGCTGATGAAGCAAAACAAAATGCACAAGCAGTTCTGCTCAAAACCAATGCTACAAAAGAACAAGTGGACAGAAGCAACGAAGATCTGAGAAATCTTATTAAGCAGATTAGAGACTTCCTAATGCGTAAAAACCTTGCATTTAAATTATATCTTAATTCTAAGTTTGTAAAAACTATCTTTGGCTCTGAATCATCTTCTAAGGGGTAATACAATAGTTATGTGTCCCCCCCCGCTGTCAGCCAGACTTAGTGCGTATGATGAAAGCTGGCAACAAGAGAAAACCAAGACAATAGGAAAGTGAGAGCAAACTGTGACACGTTGTTGTGTTCGGTTCAGTTGTGGCTGTTGTCCTGCTGTAGCTTGCCAAGTGTGTTCATAAGTTCTGACTGGAAAGACAGAGTGCTATTAAAGGGGAGGAAAGTCAGAAACAGTGAGTTTATCTCTGTAAGAAAGCAGGTAAAGGTTAAATGAGGGCCTTGTTCGCTAGCGAGCGGCAGCACGGCCAACCCATTCCTCCCCTGTTTGCACAAGGCCGAGTGTGCTGTTAGCACAAATAATTTATGTGCAGCTGTTGGCTTTGTTTCCTGTGGGCTCACGTCTCCCCTCCCCACCCTAGCCCCACCATGGTGTAGCTAATCACCAAGATCTTCAAATGGCTTCCAAGAGAGCAATGCCAGCAGGGCCTGTACGCCTGCTGGGCCTCTCCTGGGAGGGAAGTTTCACCTTAAGGAAGCAGTTTTAGCACCTTGATATTCTGTAAGTTGGGAGGAGGAACTTTCCCTATGATTTTCCTTCTTAAGGGAGCAGCTAGACAGGAGTTTGAGTACTGAGACTCAATAGGGGGAAGCTTTCACTCATATCTTTGTCATTTATGTCCACCTACTAGAAGACAGCGCTGACCTGGATAGCATCGAGGCAGTGGCTAATGAAGTGCTGAACATGGAGATGCCAAGCACTCCCCAGCAGCTGCAAGCCCTGACAGAAGATATTCGCGAGCGTGTAGAAAGCCTTTCTGATGTCGAGGTCATTCTGCAGCAGAGCGCCGGAGACATTGCCAGAGCAGAAATGCTACTGGAGGAAGCTAAAAAAGCAAGGTATGCAGCCCTGGTCTGCATTAGCTGCTTTCGGTCACCACCAGCTTGAATGAGACTTTCATTTCATTGTATCAGGAAACGCAGAGTTTAACTTTCCCCAATGTAGATACTCATTCCTTCACTAAGGGGCAAAACTGGCTCATTGCAGTGTATGATGACTACTTTTTCCAGTTCCAAAGTAAAAGCATTTTTAGCGTTAACATAGTTTTGCTCCACAGCAAAGGTGCAACAGATGTTAAAGTCACTGCAGACATGGTGAAAGCAGCACTGGAAGAAGCTGAAAAAGCTCAAAATGCAGCTGAAAAAGCCATCAAACAAGCTGACGAAGATATTAAAGGAACTCAAGACCTGCTGACCTCAGTGAGTTCTTTATGAGTATTTAAGATACAGAAACAGCACCAAGTCCAATACTTAGAAACTGATGTAAGCCTGTCTAGGGGAGGCTCTTGGGTACTGCAAATCACAGACTGCACTTAAGATGAATCTAAACCCATTCTTGCCTTCACATACACAACCTTAGAGTTAGTATGACAGATGCTAGGGGATCATTTGCTCTTCATAGAATCATAGGGTTGGAAGGGACCTCTGGAGATCATCTAGTCCAACCCCCTGCCAGAGCAGGGTCACCTAAAGCAGGTTGCACAGGAACGCGTCCAGGCGGGCTTTGAATGTCTCCAGAGATGGAGACTCCACCACCTCTCTGGGCAGCCTGTGCCAGGGCTCTGCCACCCTCAAAGTAAAGAAATTCCTCCTCATGTTTAGATGGAACTTCCTATGCTCAAATTTGTGCCCATTACCTCTTGTCCTGTTGCCGGGCACCGCTGAAAAGATCCTGGCCCCATCCTCCTGACACCCACCCTTTAAGTATTTATAAGTGCTGATAAGGTCCCCCATCAGCTGTCTTTTTTCCAGACTGAAGAGACCCAAATCCCTCAGTCTTTCTTCATAAGAGAGGTGTTCCGGTCCCCTGATCGTCTTGGTAGCCCTTTGCTGCACCCTCTCCAGAAAAAAAAAAAAAAAAAAAGAGGAAAAAAGGCTTTTCCCACTCCATACCCCGCAGCACTGACGTTAAGTGAACAGGATTGTGGCCTCTAGCACAGCAGGTGTGCCAGGATCCCTGGAAAGTCATACCTGTCGCCAGACTGGTAGTGTATTGGCACAGCCAGGATATCACTGTCATCCACCACTGCAGCACGAGATTAAAATAAACAAAGGCTGGATGGATTCAAGTGGTAATTGCTGTAGCCTGGCCAGATAACATATTTTCAGACTTCATCTCATAGCCCTCATGAGACAGTAGTGCTAGCTGTACCCATGAAGCTGGGCCAGCTGAGAAGATACACAGTTTCACAAGCCCATTATTAAATGATGGAGTCAAATGTCTGAAGTTTTGCCTGTGGATTAGGCAGCTCTTGCGTGTGTAATACAAAAGGTAATCTTTAACCATGTTCCTTAAGGCTTCTGCAGCCCCATACGCACCCCATCTTCAAGCAGCAGGCTTTTTCATCCTGATTGCAATTGGCCTTTTGTAACAAAATTAAAACACTGGGGTTTATATCAGATCTATGGACATGAACTAATTAGTTGATCAGAGTTTATCCAGAAAGCTTACTGTTATATTCAGTGTCTTTTGTAAATGTAACTGTTGTCCCTTTTTGTTAGATTGCATCTGAAAATGCAGCATCTGAAGAAACATTGAACAATGCCACCTTACGTCTGTTTGAGCTAGAGAGGAGCGTTGAAGACCTTAAGCAAAAGGCTGCTACAAATTCAGAGAATGTGAACAATATAGAAGAAAAAAGTACTACTGCAAAACAAAATGCTGAAGAAGTCAAAAAGGTGAGAAGCTCAGGAAGGATGTCAAGGGAAAGCCAATAAAACTCTCACCCCAGGTTTGGGTAAAGGAACGTTGGTGAATACACGTGAGCCATTTCATTTCTTGGTCAAGTGCCAGGGACAAAAAAACCCCACTTAATGCACTTAGCAAAGATAGCTGCTTTTTACTTACTTTGGTACTAGATACAGAGAGAAAGTAGTATTGGGAAGTTTTTGGGTTCTAAAACCTGTCATGCTGTCACAGTGTCAGCCTCAGATGTCACTGTCAGCCATAGATTTGTTTCTGTCCCTCAGCTTCACTGTCTGCCACAGGAGAACTGGTAATGTTTTCTTCCCTTTCCATAGGGTGTTTATGGCTCTATGACAATGACAGGTTGAGGACAAACAACCCAGAATTTGGCACGTACAGAATCCAGCAATGAGAAAAATTGTTAGCTCAATATAAAACCAGAGTAATTTCTAAATATCAGAGATGCAAAACCTGCTCTATGACCACATGGCGCTACTCCCAATGTCTGCTACACACCTTTGTAATAGCAAAAGAATGCTCATTAACAAAACAATTGACAAATCTGCCAAAGGAAGTTTTGTCACTCCGATCTGTTGTCTATAGTTAGCCCGTCAGTCTCCGGAGAGGTATTTTCTGCCAGGAGAGATCTATTATCCGTCAAATCAATTATTTCTGAACACTAAGTAGTATTTCAGGTGGCCATCAAGTAAACACAGGGGACTTTCAGTACTGCTACAGTGTCTTAACTTCCTTATTGGTTGAACTGGGTTAGGTCATAGGACATCTTAATCTTAACCTCAGAGAAAAGCACAGCTGAGAAACCAGCCTCGTGACTTCTCCAGCACCTTCACCTACGCATGCTGGGCAGCTGCTCTCGTTACTGGCAGAGTAACCAGGGTATTCCTCCCCAAATGCAAGCATTCAACCAGAAGCAGGGTCAATTCCTTACCTTTTGCAGCTTTCCGGCTGTACTAGGGGCCATGCTTCCACGAGTTACAGAACTATGTGACTGAATCCTGTGAACCCTTGCCAAGCGTTGGTACTGAAGCCATAAAACAGCCACAGGTCTGCAAAAGGGCAACTGATGAGTCTTCATCCCAACTCCTAGAGTCTGAATATTAAGTAGGAAATAACCCAATGCCGTTTCTGCTTTTGTTAACTACTGTGCTAACAGCATAGTCTCGCCTTACACCCGGAGTAGTAAAGACAGAGGGAGGAAAT
The DNA here is from genome assembly GCF_028500815.1 of Rissa tridactyla. NCBI lineage: Eukaryota > Metazoa > Chordata > Aves > Charadriiformes > Laridae > Rissa > Rissa tridactyla. The sequence goes on from NC_071466.1 coordinate 203,246,811, forward strand.
GCAAACCCCTACTGCAGTTTCTTTTGAGTGAGCTCCATCTTGTGCTTGAATCTGGAACAACAGGTCCTCAACACCGAGCTGAACGACAAGTACAAAACGGTGGAAGATCGCGTAGCCAAGACGACAGAAGAGTTGGCTGATGCTAGGAGGAAAGCCAGCATGTTGCAAGATGAAGCTAAAGCCTTGTTGGCTCAAGCAAACAGCAAACTCCAGCTGCTCAAAGGTAAAGCTGTTCTGAGGAGGTTAAGTTGTCATCTTAAGAGTATGAAGCAATGTCATGCTGTTAAACCGACCATGCATCAGCAGTAGGGAAAAAATGGAAGTTAATTGTTTGTTACTGAGGTTTCTTCTTAGGGACACAACGTAGTCTTTTGAATCAAAGATTTCTGTAAAAAAAGCGGAAACTTACAGTGAGACTCAAAACTTCTGGTATGGCACCTATCACTGCAGGGAGGGAGCACAGCTGCCATGGCTAGGACCACTCTTCAAGCCAGATCCCATCTTCAGACAATACTCCCCCCAACCCAAAAAGCTATTAAAACAAAAGGTAATCAGGATACCCGAGTTCCAGTTTACAGATTAATTTAACATTTCCCATTGCCAATTAAAAGTTGATTGAAACAGGAGGGGGCAGTCTGTCCGTAACTACCAGGGAGGGAGCTAAGGTTTCCTTCTGTTTTTGCCAGGCCAGGAACCCATCCTTCCCCTTAGCTGTTCCTGCACAGTTACAAAACTGGCTGAATGGTCTTGACCATAACAAGCCTCAACATTTCACTGTTCCATAAAAGCCACCGTACAGCAGAGAACGACAACTATTTTCAACATGAATCAAAGTATACTTTTGGATTTGCGCTTACGGAAAATTACTTCCTTGTTGCTTTATGTCACCAAAAAGGTGCCATTCCAGCCCTTTTTTTTATGTATATAATCAGATTCTCTTCTGCAATAAGTTTGAGTAGTAGTTTATCCGTAACAATAATGATTTACATTTTACTGCATTAAAATACCCCTAATTAACCTGGTTTTCCCCTTTCTTTGCTGACAGACTTGGAAAATACATATGAAAACAATCAAAGAGTTCTGGAAGATAAAGCCAAGCAGTTGGTGGAGCTGGAAGAGACAGTTCGCTCCCTCTTACAGACAATCAGCCAGAAGGTTGCTGTTTATAGCACTTGCTTATAAACGGGAGCAGGAAATGCTTGTGTTCAGGATGGATTTTACAAGTATTACACTAGTTCTTTTTGACATTACACTAAAGACCTGATAAAGCAAACAGGTTTTATATTGACTTTCAAGTCACAGAACCAAAGACAAGTAACTTTTTGATGTTGAAAATAAACAGTACTTTTGTATCACTGTATGTACCCAGTATGACTCATTAAGTCCCTTCCTATTTTTGGTAGCTGAAATAGTAAATCAATTAAACCTTTAGCAAGTCTTGGTTTTAAACTGGCTAGAGATCTAATAAAATCGTGGCTCCAACTATAGAATTCTAAATAAGGGCTCCAATTACTAAGAAATACGGAACGGTCACTCAGAACAAAACTGCAAGTGAACGAAGAAATCCCATCCTTGTGTGGTTCGCTAGCATTTACCCAGCAGTGCTCAAAAAGGATTATTTACTCTCTGCATGATACCCATTTAGGCTTAACACTACTTTCATGTCACTGATTATGAAACACTCCATATGTGAAGTGGAAGCAGAGGTCAGCACTGAAGGGGTGAGCATGGTTTACATTTCAAGCACCGAATTTACGTGATAAACCACGCTTGGAGGATCAAGCCTCTCTGGAAAAGGAGCTACAAAAGTTTGCAGGGCACTTAATGTGAATTGGTTACGGAGCTGCAGACAGACGTTGCTCTCTGAGAACAGCTTGCACTTCACAAAACACAGAGAAGCCTTTTTTTCAAAGTGCAAGGGTAACATGCAGTTCACCAACCTTCAGGAGAGCAGTACACCTTCAACTGTATTGTACTGCACAAGTTGTTTTGCAGCATTCATCAGCTACACAAATTAGCATCCAAAACTGCAACATGCGCTTACACATCCTGACTGCAAACTCTGACCTGAGGAATACATCTGCGTACATAACTTTGATCAGCACCTTACCTAACCTTGATTAACGTCAGCAAAAGTTAGTCAGCACAACTATAGCAGAACGTATCACTACCTGAGCAAACTGAAGAGTGGCATGTTTAAATAAATAATTACCCAAAAGCTCCTCCGGTTACAAGCGTTAGAGCAAAAAAATCCTTCACAGGAATCAATTACCATACCAGCGTCAAACACCTTTTTGCTGCCAGCATACTTCACAGCAATTAAAAATACAGTCTGCAAACGTAGCAACATTCAGACTTAACTGCCATCAGACCATTGACGAGTGGCTCGGTAGCTCATCTTACTTTTAACTTTATAAAACTCTTTTTACACTTAACTAGAACAGGAACGACAGCGAGAGAAATAACAATATAGTAACAATTTTAAGGCCTCAAATTTTATTTTCAAGTGTCTGGCACACTACAGTCTCCAGTATAATTTTAGTAATATTCTTGATTAAAGTTTCCCTGACTTTGCAAACTTCACTTAACGTGAACAAAACGAGATATGAGAATTTGTAACTGATGAATCTCAAGGCTGAACTGTCTAAGACTGCCACAAGTATTGAGGGAGGTGGGGGGGAGTGGACACAAAACTGTTTCTGAAAGAGCAGGGCTTCTAGGAAGAACTTGGAAAGCACAAGATTAACACTTAATAGCATTTAGCTGCAACAAGTAGAAGTGATTCCAAAATGCCTAGATCTATCGGAAGAATCAAGTTTTTCTTCCCTCACTATTGTCTCACTTCTGCTTTCCCTTCAGCAACTGCCTACTAACACCTGAAAGCAGATCCACATTAATTCACTTACTCCAATTCAGGGACATGCTGGGTCATCTCAGCCTGGGGATAACTTTAATGAGCTGTGGTGGTTTAACCCTATCTACAATTAAAACAGGAGTTAAAAAAACCCAACCAAAATGAAGAACAGTATCACTGGTGTTTGTTGATTAATCGATATCTTAATGAAATGGTAACATTGGCATATATTTCCATCACTCGGTATGGATACTGGATCAATACTTAACCAGAAGCTCTAAAGGAAGGCAGGAGGATACAACCATCTTGTACATACACAAAACAAGTAGCTTTTGCACCACTTTCTGGATGCACATTTCTCATCTATCATGCCCTTAGCATAACAAAAAAGGACACGCACAATACCAGTAGGTGTTAAGGTTTTCTTTAAGGCAGAAGAGCCTAGCGAAAAAAAAAAAAAGGCATCCTGCAAAACAAAACTTAAAGTGCGCTACTGGAACTGGGCACATTCCCTACACACATTAGTGGTATTCCAAAGATGCCATTTGTTTGTGAGTTTCTTCACATATTTCACAACCTAGACATTAAAAGGAGTAATGGGGCCAACAATCAGCAAACAAAACCCCAGAAGACCCTCCAGACATGTTAAATATTTATTAAGCTCTCTTGCTACAGAAGAGACAGAAAGAGAGCGCAAAATAGAAAACAGAAGAAGAGAAGAACGTACATCTTAATTGTGTGGAGAGCTGACACTGCAGCCCTTGTGTGTGGAAGATGCAGAATAACCCTTGTGTCATAGCACTTGGCAGCAAGTGCTGCTTCACTAGCCAGGTTTAGCATTTCAAGTTTAAGAGAGCTGGACAATGGAAGCTTTAAAAACAGAAAAGGTTAAGGAGCAGTAAGATAAATTTTTCTTCAATCTTTCATTTCTCCATCAGCACTCGATTTTTCCCCTGATGAGTTTTCAATATGAAAACGTGATGTGTGGAGAATCACACACGCACAAAAGTATTTTTCTCTTCAAAAAGTCCATATCATTTTAATGGATCTATACAAGCCCCTCTTCTCCCAACATCCTAACACTACTGAATCAGAACAAATTTTGGTACTTGTACGTAAGAAGTAGGTTAAATACTAAAGTTAATCCCTTCAGAAAGAAACACATTTTTGTGCGGACGTGACAGTGGCATTTTAAGTGCCAGCGGCATTATAAGTGCCAGCATTCAACAGGCTTAGTCTATCACTACCTCAAATAAGAAAACACCAGTTATGCTGGACATTTATTCAGGGTTTTGACCAGCACACCTGATAATCCCATGCAGCAGCAAAAATGTTTGGTATTGAAGACGAGACAAGTTCTCTCAGGCTGTTTTTCTGCAACATTCATCGTGTAAATAAACAAGTAATTTTAAGTATTTAATTTACAGAGACTGGATAATTCCACTTGTTCCAAACTCTATTGTTTAAATCTTTGATGTTTAAAATAAAGATAATTGTTTCATTCAGTCAGTCCAAAAATCTTTAGACTCAGCCTTCCAAAAGAGCCCACAGTCTATTTTCAGAGATGTACTATACACGTACAAAGATCTGCACTTTTATTTTAGAAGTTGATAGCTTTGCCAAAAGATGCTGCTAGGTTTGCTTCCCTGAAGGCTTCTGACACTGTCTGTAGAGAGCAAACACAAAGAGGTACAGGTCATTAGCATTTACACGTGATTGTAGCATGTCTGTGTAACCCCAGTGCTCAACAGTCTGTTTACGAAAAACTTACTGGATGGGCATGGCAAACTCTGGCTACATCTTCACATGATGCCCCATATTCCATAGCAAGGGCAGCTTCATTAACCATTTCACCAGCACCCTGTAATTTAATGGTATTTGCAATTAGCACAAACCTTTATGCAGTTGTCCAGGTCCTCCGGAATCACTAACAGCTTGTAAATAAGCATCTTTTGCTAAAACCAGTTGTATTATAACTACCACTTCAGCTGTGTTCTAATATAAAACATAAGCACTTAATCTATTTGGTGACACTGCTGAAGCCTAGCATAAATCTAAACGTAGTTCTTAATGAGAGTGTTTTTTCTCTCATTACTGAGAGTTGTGCAAAATGTGGGTTTTTTTCCCACCAGAAGACACTGGTCAGATAATACCCACATTCTTATCAAAACTACAGCATACATGATCACTGCTGAAGCCTCCCCAAAACTTCAACGGCCTCCTGGGAAGTTAAATAGATAACTAGATAAACAAAAGCATGCTACTACATCTGCACCTTCACTTTTATTAATGCAAGTTGTATTTACGCGTATTTACTCAGAGAGCGCTTCTTTGAGGAGTTGCAAATAGTGAAATCCGTTACATTTTGAGCATTCAAATCCACAATGTAAGATTTTCCCCCAGCCCTTTTCCACTGAAGAAAATTAGTCTGTCTGACACCAATAAACCTAAGTTGTGCTTCCTTTAAATTATATTGATTTTTAAACAACTGTCATTGTGAGAAAAGATAACTAGCATAACATTTTATTATGTATTCCTATCAGAAAATATGAGAACCAGATTCAGAAACAAAAAGCCTACTGACTAGTCACCTAGTGTTGACAGTGTATCAATTCATAGGAATAAAATTTCCTTTCCAGGTAAACAGCAGTTTTCATGTTTCTCAAAGAAAGCTGTATACAAGATGCACGGAAGTGTTTCTGCATACACCTTCAGGATGAAGAAAGATTATTTGAAGCTAAGATAAACAAAACAGAGAGATGTTATGGTCTAACCCTGAATGCTGTAGGACAGCAGAAAATTACACTTTTCCAAAATAGAATTTTCTGATTTCTAATCTTTGCAAAGGGTTCTTAATCAGAGTTCCAGAAGTTACTGCCCCCAGATTTGGTGACTGCTGCATAAGGTTACCAATTCCACTGAAGTCTGAAGTTCAGAGAGGTGGGGAAAAAAAAAAAAAAAAGAACACACCAATGAAAAAAACCACAGTGTGTTCAGCTCCCTCAACTTCAAGAACTTGAGTCAACAACTTCTGCTGTTCTCCTGAGTATTTGGCAATATTCATTTAAAAAAAAAACCAAAACAAACCAACAACTTGTCAGAGAAATCAATTAACCCTAGCAATTCTCAGAAAAAAATTTAAAAATGCTGGGTCTAAGACCAAAGTAATAGAAAATAGGGAGGAGGGCAGGACTGCAGAAGAGAACAGTAAATAAAAGCAACTATGGTAGACTCAAGTCTTCCTTCTTTTTACAAGCACTTCTAACTTGACAACTACTTTGCAACCGTGCAAGACAAATAACATACCCTTACCAGGCCAAGACAGCAGCACAATTTACAATACTTACCGCGCCCAAAATGTGAGCACCCAACATCCTGTCTGTTGATTTTTGACTGAGTATCTTCACCATGCCATCTGTGTCAGCATTTGTCTTTGCTCTACTGTTCGCAGCAAATGGGAATTTCCCAATTTTGTATTCTATACCCTACAAAACAGGTACGTGTTACTGAGTTAATTACCAACAGGAACAACATAACCATAGAAACAATTTGATAAGTACAGGAACAGAATACAAAAATAAAAGACACATAAGACATACAGAGCAATGCATAAGAACGACCACCAAAGGGGGCACAAGGGGAATATTAAAAAAGGTTAATTAGCAAATGAACAATATTAACTTAAAGAGAACTGTGATCCTCGAAAGAGCGGCATGCAGGAGGGAATCATTCAATTGTACACCCTAAGCAGTGAATTCAGATGCAGAAATTCTCCTGGAAAAAGTAGCTAGATAAAACTACTAGGCAATGAAACCACGTCCAGGGTGGAAAAACAGTTTTGTCTGAGAAGAAAACAAGCATTACCTCTTCCTTCAGCTGTTCTTCTGATTTGCCAACCCAGGCCACTTCAGGGTGAGTGTATATCACAGAGGGTACGCAGTTGTAGTCAATGTGAACTGCTCCCCCAGCCATGCCTTCTACGCAAAGAATGCCTTCATCCTCGGCTTTGTGGGCCAGCATGGGTCCAGCAACTACATCACCAATAGCATAGATGCTATCAGACCAATGAAACAGAACAAGACACTGTTTAAAAACATCCTACCACACCTAGGCTACCTTATATAACAGTCAGTTTAAAATACGTTACTGAAAACTCTAATCAAAACAGATTAAAATATTACATTTCAAAAGAAATACAAAGTATAATGGAGCAGTTTCCACAGAATGACCACACTTCAAGAAGGACAAGTGACATCAAATATGCACAGTAACTTTTAAATTACAAGACTTCAACTGTTGACTAAAAAGCTTTAGTTCCTGAAATAAACAGAAATTTTGAGTTTCCCTTTCAGAAAAGAAAGCTATAGTCTACATTTTCTTTTTTTTTTTTTTTTTAAAAACTGCTTTAGTAGGTTAAACTTTTAAAAAATAAGCGTTCTGCTTAAAAAAGTAAAACAATATTATTTAGTATTACTTACTTTGGAATTTTGGTTTGGAATCTGTTATTGACTGGGATTCTCCCCCTCTTATCAAGTTCAATTCCAATATCTTCAAGACCTAGATTTTTTGTAAAAGGCCGTCTACCGATGCAAACTAGAAGCACGTCACAAGTTATTACTTCTGCCTTGCCACCAGCAGCAGCTTCAACACTAAAGAAAAACAAATAGCAAAAACACTAAGCTGTAAACTTTCAGTGTTGTGTTTCTCTACCTAGTAACTAATATAATCCAGATGGTGACCTACTGGCTGGATCTAGCATCCAAAACACTCACATTCAGCCTGCCCCACACTCCTTCCTTACAACAGTTGAAGAGTAGAAGACAGAGGAAGGGACAATAACTCTTACTGCATTTGCTAACAACTTTTAAACACAGAAATTCAGGATGTATATCCACTAGCAAGTAGCATGACCTGATACAATCAAATCTCTACAGCAAAATAATTGGTGCTCAGTACTTGACACACAAACGATATATATTTTGGGGTGGGGCAGGGCCATGAATTCTAAGCAAGCTTTCTTCTGGCCCAAGAAGCAAACACCCGTTAGCAGCTGCCCAGCATCACATGCATCCCTCAAGCACATCTTTGTGTTTAATTGCACCCAGAACAAGCAAGAACCAAAGTATGGTAAGTGAGGAGAAACAGGAAATGTGTTTCAAAAGCATACTCCTGAAATAAAATGAAACTCTAAATGTAGAAACAGATTACATGAGAGATCCAATCAGCGTCAGTGTGGTATGTAAAGAAGCCTAAATCCAGGGCCTTTACAATAGTGGAGGACAAACTATCCCAACGTATGGCAATACAGCAAATACAAGTTGTCATATTAAGATTCCAGCGAAACAAAACCAACATTTAAGCTTACTTCTGTTAAGTAACATTAAGCATTTTCTTAAAACTCAAGCTACAGTTTATGTAACCATAGAGACTGCATAGAGAATACATTAACAAGAAGAACGGAAGCAGTGAATACATACAGACTTCTACAAAGCAAATTTACTTTATATGTTTCTATATTAGCTCTTCATTTGTAAATCTTCAAAGGGCTTGTGTGTGGCTATTAAGAGACACTCTGGGGTCGTTTCATTTACTTCTACTCGAAAGCAATCAAATCTCTGCCACACTTCTTTGACGACAAGGGGAGGTATGGACAAAATAACCCCTCCAGTAAGCAGCCAAGAATTAATGGTGTGAAAAAGACTGTGTGAACAATCCTGATATTTATGTTAATTATACCAGAAGCTAAGATCTTCTGTGAAAAAGAATGATTTAGAGTTCTGCTTTTATTACCGATCTCACTAAAACAACACTGGTTTTATACTAGCATATCTTCAATTCAAGTGAATGGAACCTCTCCTGTATAAGCAATCTAGGGCTCAATAAACCCAAAAGCATGAACTCTGTAAGTGATAATACAGGATAAAAATTAAATTTCCCTGAAGAATTAAGTTTCATCCTAAAGCCATTTTTCCTATTCAAAGAATAATATCAGACTATATTTTTAAATAGGCTTGAAGGATTGGGTGGAAGAATATATATGGCATTCCTTTAGTTTTATGTTAAACACTTACGCTACATCAATCTTTCCATCTGGTTTCTTGGTAGCACCAGTAACTTTGGTGTTCAGTTTAAACTTAAGTCCCTGTTTCTGAAGAATACGTTGGAAGTTTTTAGAGATCTCCATGTCAATTCCCATTCCACCAACATGGCCCATGAACTCAACAGCTGTCACATCTGCACCGAGGCGCTGCCAAACTGAACCCTGCAGACACAACAACACGCGTAAGTTTTTGAAAGGAAAGCTTCAGATTTCTTTACTGTAATACTTATCACTTCCATTGTAAACTTTTCAAAAGCAGGACAACTGGTAAGAGAAAAATGATCAGCTTTTACAAACATAACAGTGTAGGATAAAACACACCCGCTACCCATCCTAGCCTTTCCACAAAAACTGGATTTATCACTGCTTGTTTGCACACCCAAAACTTCAGCGATTGAATTCACGGAAATAATCTTTTAAAGAAATACCTAACAAAACAATTAAGTATAAATTAGGTATATTTTATGCTATACAGAAAAATTCAAAATTAAAGAATCTAAGTGTAGCTCAGAAAATCCAAAGGAAATTGTTTGTGGTGTTCTAATACGACTACAAATTAAACCAAAACAATACCACGTTATGGAAATTTCATGCTATAAAATGGAACCACTGCTGCTTCTGTACGTATTTATAACTATAACCACTATCATCAGCTTCACCAACAAACCCCATGTACACGCTATGTACCTCAAGTTACCCACATCCACCCAACACAGTATTTCACTTGTCTTGCTCTTTCCTGCTTAATGGCCAGCAGGCTAAGCAACCACTAAGCAGATGTGCAAATTTGCAAGCACTTGCAAGACCAGCAAATACACACTCTTCTTGAACCACGTAGGTATGACGCAAAAGGACTCAGACCAAAATGAACTACAAAGTTTCAGCTCCTTTGGTTGTTAGACAGAACATGTACAACCATATCACATAAGAATTCATTGGGATTAACTGCTACACACAAGAATTTATCCTGGCTTAAAATGAGGTTCCCTTAAAAAAGAAAATTCTCTCATCTATACGTGGAGCAGGTACAAGCCTCAGTGAAGTTGACCCTCCCCCCCAAAAAAACCCTGTATGTTCCTTTGTCATTTCTCTGCTTAGCTAACCAGCTGCAGGAACACTGATCCTACAAACACTTATCCCAACTCTTCTGCTAGAAAAGGGAGCTAGCACACTATGAAGTCTGAACACATTCATTACAACTCACTCAACCAAACATCTGTTAAATCACAGCAACACAATTAAATATAACAAAAAAAGTAACACCCTGTTCCTTGATACATTAAAGGCCAAGTGGTTTAAATATCCTCTCACCAGTTCCACGCCAATGACTCCTGCACCAATGACAACCATCTTTTCAGGAACTTTTTTCAGTGACAGCGCACCAGTGGATGACACAATATTATCTTCATCAATCTAATGACAAAGAAATCCATGAAGGGAGGTTTACAATCTCTTTTTTACATGATTTATAGAACACACAGAAGCTGAAGTGCAATCAGATGCAGAAAATTATTACACATTAAATTATGTGGATATTACACATTGAAAAACAGTACCATTAAGATTTCAAATACGTACAGTAATTCCAGGGAAGGGAGCAACTTCTGAGCCCGTGGCAATAAGTATGTTCTTTGTATTGATAACTTGTGTGCTGCCATCATCTTTGGTTGCAGTGACTTGGTTTTTGCCAGTTATTTTTCCAAACCCAGATACGTGTACAACCTTTAGTAATCACAACACAGTAAATTCAGATTCATATTACTTATCTAAGTTACACTGCATTTAATCTGAATGTCACAACGGCTTTAGAGAAGCTGCTAACATGTACCTCTGCATCACCATCTAGTACAAATCACAAAGTATTTGTATACTATTCTTTTAAGTAGATTAAGAACGAAGGAACTGTTCATTAAAAAATTTCTTAGGAGAGAAGCAAATTCTGCCCTTGCCGAGCCAGTCACTCAAAATAATTTATGTGGCAAGAACGTGAAAATCTAAGAAGCAAGAAACTGAGATCAGAAAAAAATCATGGTTGTACCTCAGTATACAATTCAAACTAACCTTGTTTTGTTTAAATAAATGAGCAATTCCACCTGTTAAGGCCTTCACTGCACCACTCTTCTGTTCCATCATCTTCTCCAGGTTCAAACGGATTCCTGTAACTAAGGTTAGAAAAAAACCTTCTATCAAGCATTGCAGTGTTTTTATTTAAAAGAGCTAATCTAAACACAATTAAGAGCTCTGACACAGTAAGATGTGTTGAATGGCCTTACTGAACAGTAAAGGTTACATTCAACAACTGCTATGCTAAAAAGCAGTATTACACTTTTCAAATATTACTTATCTATCCATGATTCAGGGTTCACGGAGCAGACACATGTCTCCCTAACCCTTCAATTAACAGATAAAGGATATTATTTATAAGTCTAAAAAGTTTTCTGACCAAAAATATATAGTAGTCAGATTTCAATGATTAAATTTGCTTGCTGATGGAAACCATTTATGTTAACAGGCAGTAACAAGTTGGTTTTCGCACTCACTTTCGATTCCTCTATTAGCAAAGTCTTTTCCATGGGCCAAGTGATACAGATGTGAGTTGTTCAGCAAGGCCTAAAACACACACACAGAAAGGTGAATTGGGACATACATTTGCAACTGAATTAATTACTTATATTATGAGGAAAAAAATAAACTCATGTTATTTGCAAAACATTCTTACTACTAAGAAAAAGTCTGACATGTACGTATTTAAAAAGGTGTATTTCAAAACACAGAAATTGTACACAGAAGCTCTTACTGAAGTGTTTTATAAAGCTGCATATTTAACATAAAAATAGAAAACAGTTAAATTCACACCTATCCTTTTTGTTCCTTTCACCAGAGAAACTGGGAATGGCTCCCTAAGGATTAAAAAAAAAAGGAAGAACAGACTTTAAGTAGAGGAAAGAAGGATGATTTTGATTCACAGAATTTCCTTATTTCTCTCAGACAAGAGATTACTTGTCAATAAAAAGAGGATACAGACAAACTCAATGAGGCAAAGCTATACTGAAATCCCTGTTAAAATTTTAGCCCGTGTAGACATATGTGAGTTAAATTTTGTAGTTGAGGAGTTGTACTAAAGTTACTAAAACTGCACAGCTACTGGACCTGAAACTAGATGACTTAGAGCTAGCTCAGCTCACCAGACATTCAGAATTCAAAATTAAAGTTAGAATAGTTTTTGTAACAATGTTTATAAATCAGCAGCTTGAAATACAGAATGTCTAGAACTGTATTTTGATTAGAAATAGCAATACAGTTAGGAAGGGATCTTGGTAAAAAAATTATGTCTTTCACTATAGCCACCCCAAACATTAAATTATCAGTATCTTTTCAAAAAGGGCAACAGCGCAAGTCTGCGCAGACTGAAAGCAGGCACAGTAAAACATTCAAAGCACTTTTTGAAATACCTGCCTTATATACACATGCTTGAATTAAACTAATACTGTCAGAATAAGATAATTAACTTTTTATTACTAAGTCTTATCAACTCTCACTCTTTAAAATCAATTTGCCCATTTCACGTCACTGCCCATTTGCCCATTGTCACAACCCTGAATCTGTAACATTCAACGTTACTGAAGACACAACCACCACTTAAGACTTCAGCAATTAAAAGAGAAAAAAAAAAATAAATCCATGCCCAATGTATTATTTTGGGTGGCTTTTTGGAAAGAAATTCTCAAGTAGTTTGTTATTGCCTCAGTGTATGCAGCCTACATATCCACTTCTTATGAAACTGATTGCCATTCAAAAAAAATTCTGGATAGCATCCGAGTTTAGCCGTAGGTTCAGAAGTATCTTCTTAAGAACTTCAAAGGATAAAAAAAAAGGGGACTCAAAAAGAAAAGTTAAATAGATTCTAGCAAAGTTCCAAACTTTTAAAGTAACACTGTGTTGATCTACACCTTCGTTTTTAGTTTTTCCTCAGTATATTAAGATGTTCTAAACTTCATTAGAACTATTAGTAAAATGTTTAGGAAAATTAATATATAATTTAAAAAACTTTGTATTTATACTGTATTTTCTCCTACCATGCTAATGGAACCATTTCGAGCAAACAGATTAGAAAGAGCAACAAAGGTAGGAGGGTTCTTGGTAGGAAAATTATGTCTGTTCCTACAGCCATTATAAACCTGGCATTACCAGTGTCTTCCTTCACCTGTTGGGTGCCAATGAGGCAGACTCATTATCACCCAGCTAGATAACGCAGATCAGACTAACAAGGCTATCTACCAATAGCACTGTTCTTACAAGGTCCTAGTTCTGAAATGACTTAAAACAGGACTGATAACATCAAATATTAGGTCCTTCTGAACATCTTCTTACTTATCCTTTCTTTCAGAGTGCATGCCTTGGACTCTCCCTTTTCTCTCCCCACCTGCACTATTCCCCACAAGCACTACCAGCCCCACGCTCCAGGCCATCTTTTGGGGCTGCTGAAAACACTATTTAAGCTTAGACTAGTATTTAAAGAGCTAATTAAGTAGGCTCATTCTACTGTCAATGGAGAGACACAGCTCTCTTCAGACCACGGTGCATCATCCAACCAAAACCAGAGTTCACGATTTTTCAGGGGTGCCCCTCTCCCCTAATTTAGATTCACTTTCTCTACCCCTAGTGACAGAGTTCAGCGTTCCTTTAACATAAGAACAACATCTTGGACAAAACTACAGGTTTACTTTGAACAAACTGCTAAGAGATGATCAAGAACTTCAGGTGGTAGACTATAAGAGATACAATCATCTGAAACAGTTAACATTGTAGTCAGTTACGGGTTACAACACCACTCAACAGCTCATCAGAGCAAGATGTATCTGCACCCCTGGTTTTCATTCTCTTCCACTCTTTCATTTGGGAAAGTCCACAAAACAGAGTTTGCAAACAAAACAATTCTATGGAGCAAATACGTCTTTAACCCTTTATGTTATTTATTTGGATCTTCAGCTTATCTGGACCGCAATTTCAATTTTTAAAGTACATCAATCTTGGAAAAAGATTTAAGGAGTTTCTGAAGTGATACATATAGTATCTGTTGTTTTCAATGAAGTTAAGACAAACTATGTACACTTACCTTGGATGGAATACATCCAACATTCAAACAGGTTCCACCTAAAGTTTCATTTTTCTCTACACAGACAGTCTGAGGAAGAAGTGAGGAAAGAAAGAACTTATTAGCAATACTGTAACACCATTTCCATGGAGGGTATCTGACAAGTTAGAACAGATGACAAAGACCAGGCATTTACCTAATAACTCCTCCTCTAGAAGTGCCTCATTAATTTCATTCCTAGATTTATTTTGTGGCTCGCATTTACCCTCCCTCACTTTTTTCATAACTTAGAAACCACAAAATGGCTCTTTGCAACAAAATTCTCTACCAGAAGAGAGACACATTACTCCATGCACCATTTATACTTTCATACAATTTTAAGTGCTGTTGTTCTGCTTCAAAAATCCCAAGGCACCTCAATTAAATACAACACTCAGTTCTGTGAAAGATAAAACAACAAAATAAAAAAATAAAAAACAAAACAACCTGCAAAAAGCAAAAAATGTAAATCATGCAAGAGATTGCTGAAAACAAGTAATTACAAGGAAACAACAGACAACTAAACCAATACATGTTACAATCACATGAAGAAATCTTTTCTTCAAAGAAAACAAAACAAAAGCCCCAAACCACAAATGTTTCCCTCTCTAAACGCACTACCTTGCAAGACCCTTTGCTATAAAGTTGCACCAAAATTGATAAAGAAGGAAAGAATAAAAATAAAGTAAAGCAAAGCCAAGCAAAAATAAAGTCAATACCAACAGTGACAGAAAACATTTCATCTCCTTTTCATCAGCTTGCTAACACTGAAGTGTGCAAAAGAAAAAAAGCAACTCAAAGTTTCAAGTAAAAACAGATCACCTTCGGGGGTGGGGGAGAGGGCAGCACCATAAACCTTTTTTATAGAAGCAAAAGAATTGTCATCTCCTTCTTTGCAAGGTGCACAAATGTTCAAAATAATAATTCCTTGGTTTATACTCTAACAGTTCCAACCTGCTGAGAATTGACTACCCAGGCGAAAGCCTTTCATCATTTCTTTAAATTGCCACCTTTGTGTTAAAGTAGAGGTGATGGTCACATGAAAAGCAGGATTTACCGTATCAAATCACAGAAACACACTAAGACATGCTGAACCTCCTTCTAAACTTCCTCCTGTCTTAAGCACATGAAAGCATGAAAAATGATCCATGGGCTTTAAAAGCTGCACTATGAATCAAACAGCACTAGAGTGCTCCTACCTTTACCTGATAAGGAGGTTCTGCCTCATCCACTTTACATCAACTTCGCCAACAAGGCCAAGCAAAGCTGTTGAAAAGTGAATGCCCAGACAACACTGTCGGCAATAACATGGGACACCGTGACAGTGATACAAGGACTTAATGCTTGTGTTAGCACATGTAGCACTGATGTTGAAGGTTAAAGTTCGCCAGTTCAGTAGAGCACAATCAGGTTCTTCCAGGAATGGTGTCACTATAGAATCTATCTTCTTGCCCGTCTCACAATAACACCTCAAAGACACTCCTCAAGGTCAGCACAAACATTCTTCATGTTTGTCCAGTGCTACAGGTGACACATACCAAGCACGTCTAAAAATTTTGCCCACTTTGACTAGCTGTAAAGCAATATAACAAAACTATTTTTTGCCATGATGAAACACAGGATCCAGGGCAGTTTTTAACCTCCTCATATATGTATCCTATTGTTAATCACAGATACAGAGGACAGCATTGCTCCAAGAAAAGCGGGCATGTAGCCATAAAAAAAGCTTTAAAATAAGCGAACATAAACTTACATGGCAGAAGGCCTCAACCTCAATTAAAACCCATAGCGCTGAGCACCTTTTTTCTCAGGTAGCTCAGTAACAACGTATATCTAAAAGCAAAAGTTTTTATTAAGACAAAAAAGACAATGCAAAAGCATGGGTAAAGACAACTCAATTATCTGCACTAAGTCACAGGCAGATGTAAAACTTCTTAATGGAATCTCAAACATTTATATTTTGGTAGTTGCACATTAGAAGGCTGGAAGATACCCAAAGAGACATCACAAACGCAGCTGTGGGAGTAATGAGCAATGAGGGACAGCATTCAACTACAGAAAAGTTCAGGTTGAAGGGACCTCCTCTGGAGACCATCTAGTCAAACCTCCTGCTCCAAACACAGTCAACACTGAAGATATATCAGGTGGCTCAGGGCCTTGTACAGCCAAGTTCTGAAAATATCCAACAGTGAACACTACACTCTACATGAACCTCCGTTCCAGCGTTTCACTGGAACTCCTCTTCAATAGGAATTCCTGTCCACCAGGCAGTCTGGTCAACTCATTTTTGTCATGAAGTTCAGACATCATAATTTAGAAGCGCTGGACTTATAAGCCAGCAGGAACATGCTCAAGACTGCTAGCTCCACCTTCTCAAATTTCAAAATAATTAAGAGAAGAATAATGCAGTGCCAAGAGAGTAAGCTGGCCTCATATTAAGGAGTGAAGGTAAAAAAATATATCCCGCTCAAGTTACACTTTGTATATTTATAAGTTTAGAAAATCTGAAACGCATTTTGCACGTGTAACTCTCACGATATTCAGTTAAATGACATATCATTAGTACACATCAGATAAAAGTGGCCTCTTTCAAAAGGCATATAATGACAACAGACAGGACAACAGAGATGAACATAAATAAATGTAAATTAGATGCTATAGTATTTCTACAAACATATTTTCACCTCTAAAACTCTCACATGGCAACAGAATTCCTCTACTCACATTCAAATTCTACTCCCATCAGTTAAGTATTGTTTTTTCCTCTTTTAAGGTCCCTCAGTCTGTTCTTCAGGATATTTTTTCAGTGGCCTTTCTGTCACACACTCAATATTTTTTTCCCCTTTTCTTTGTTGGGAGAAATATTCCTTCCTAGCTTTCTTTTCCCACTTTTTCCACAAGAGTACAAGCCCACCGCAATTACCACTTCCAATCAAAAGCAAACTGTCCTGAGCAGCTTTGCCAGTAGCCTAGAAGGGCTACAGACAGTAATACCTTCACATCTCCATTTCAACTTCTGTATAATCTGGGTAAGCAAGGTAAAGAAACATTACTGACGTGGCAACAGGATGTCGTGCCCCAGATGCGACAGAAGAATTTCAGTTTTTCGGTATCACACAAACATCTTCCAAGCTCATCTGGATGAATATTCTGCTATCTGAGTGAGGTCTCATCTTACCTTAAATCCAAGCTGAGCTGCTTTGATAGCAGCAACATACCCTCCAGGACCAGAGCCAATAACTGTGACATCGGCATCAACTGAAACAGAGCATATTTGAGTCATTTTTGTTTCAGCAACCAACATTTTACTAAAGGAATAATAGTTTATCATTTATGAAATAATTCATGTTTGAAAATACATTTTTTTAAAAAATCAAAATGGCTATTAAAAATGATGCAACTTAATAAACTAGGTTTAGATAAGTAAGTTACATATCACGCCTAACAGTAACTTTCTGGACAAAACGAAAAGTTGCGTGGAGGTATTCACTCTGCAATAAAACCAAGCAGTCTTAAGTTTTGCACGGAAAACAATGTACAATGAAATGAGGCAACTGAATTCTGTCTGACCCATCCATCCTGATATAAATCCTTTAAGACTTTAACCCAAGATGGCTGGATAACTTTTTTCCAACATAGTTTCTATTGATGTTTACTGCAAAAGATAAATGCTTACTGAATGCCATAAAATCAGTAGATCATAAAGGAGAAAATAAATATCTATGCAACCTCTATTGATTATGAACGCAGCAGAAGCTATGAACTTCGTACCTAAGTCATATCCCGTAACCACAACCTCCTTTGTAATATTAATTACCATCACTGTTGTTATGGTCTATAAAATTCAACTTCTATTTATAGCTTTAGCTTGATATCAAATAGGACAAATAAGCCACTATTTTTCATCTAAATCTCCATGCTGACATGGATTCCTCCATCACCTGGAAGACTGATTTCTGAGTTTGAAGCACTTGCTTTGGATTTTGAGGTTTTTTTTGGGTTGAATTTTTTTTGTCCAGAGAAATTCTTCATAATTAATTACCTTGATCAGCATAGGTCCTTTGTGACACTGCACAAATTCCCTGGAGACCATGATGAATTCGATCAAAATGGCTTCTCTAGAAAGGGGAGAAAAAAAACCGCCTTAATTTTAAAAGTTGAAGTCTACACTTGAAGAAAAAGAAGCATTCAACCACACACAGACAAACACACAGTCACCGGTTATCCAAACCAGGAACAACATGACTGAAGCGGGCACGGAGAGCATTGACTGGAACAGGAGGCAGAAGCCGCTCTGCCATTTACCCGCTCTGCTCCCTCAGCCGATCATTACACCTGCTTTCACATCAGCCTCGCCTAAGGCTGCCTCTAACTACGCAAACTTCCAACACTTCACACCTGACTCTCAAACCACTTAATGACATAAATTAGACACCCATTTTATGAAGAGTCTTGTTGTTCCATAACCACCCCCTTCGGCCACTTCCCGCGAGCAGACAACATCTCAGAGGTGGTTCTGGAAGGCACGACTTCTTAATTGAAATGAGACAGCACAGTGGCTACAAGCATCTCACGGGCCGATCGCCCTGTAACTGGAGTAGAGGATGCTGCTGGAAGCACTTCCCAAACCCTCAACGCTGCCCAAAGGCGGGAACCGACCCTCTGACAGCCGCCGGTTTCCACAGCCGCAAAGGGGTCCGCCCCCGGCTCCGCCCGGCCGCTCCCTCCGGCGGGAGGCTCTGCGGGCCGGGACACCCCGCTCCGCTTTCGGGAGGGCCGACAGCCAACGACCTGCACGCCAGCAAGGACAAGACCCCGAGCACACCCCTCCCGGGGCGGCGTGAGGCCCGCCAGGGGCCAGGCCGCACCGCGGGCACCGCGTCCCCTCAGCCGAGCCGAGGCCGCGCCGAGGAGAGACTCCCCGTCGCGAAAACAGAGAAGGGAGGGAAGAACAGCCGAACCCCGCGGCCACCCGCCGCGCCCCAGGGCGCCTGCTCCGGCTTCGGCTCCGCCCGCCCTCACGCCAGCTCCGGGCGAGGGGTGGGGGGGCGAGAAGAAAGCCCAGGCCCCATCTCCCCAGCGCAGCGCGGCTCAGCTCCCGCCGCCTGTCCTCCTGCCCGTCCCCCGCCGGCGGCGTACCCGAGCGAGCGCACAGGAGACGCGTCCCCAGCGCTGCATGTTCACCGCTCCGGGCCCGCCGCCGGCCCGCGCCCCTCAGCCGCCGCTCCAAGGACTCCGCCGACCGCGCAGGCGCAACGGGCCGGGGCGGGCGGGGGCGCGGCGGCAGGAGGGGGCGCCGCCGCGCGACGGCGCCTCCTGGCGGAGGCGGGCGCACGCTACAGCGCCGAGAGCGGCGCGGGGGGCGCGGCCTGGAGGGGAGGGGCGGGACCATGCAAATGAGGGTCTTAAAGGGGCATGGCGCTCCCAGCGCGGAGCCGCGCGGCAGCGGGTAGCGCTACCCGGCACGAAAATTAACGTGCAGGTCAGGCAAAGCAGCTCATAAACCCACACCTAAGGGATAAAAATAACATTTGTGAACAAACAGAGAAAGTCAAAATGTTTAATTTTTCAGAACGAAACCTCTTTCTTCCGACTGGACACAAGAGGAAAATGTTTCACACTGAGAACAATCAGCCATTGGAATAATCTCCCCAGGGAGGTGGAGGGTTCCCCAACACCGGACACTTTCAAGATCCCGCTGGACAGGATGCTGGGCCATCTTGTCTAGACCGCGCTTTTGCCAAGAAAGTTTGGACCAGATGATCCTTGAGGTCCCTTCCAACCTTGTCGTCCATGGTCCTATGATGCTAAATGACAGTGAAATGCACATAAATCCAATTTTTAAAAAACTCAAAAATATAACAGCTAGGATATTTTGTTTTGGAAAGAATTTCAGGTGACTTGGTATACTTGCTTTCAATTTATTTAATCAGGAAAAATTTGAATGAGAATATTGAGACATTGTTGTAATTAACACACCTTAATTTTGTGGTATTTATTCTTCCAGACTATTTTTTCTTTAGAAAAAAAAGAACACGCCCCCGTGATCCTGTTTTTTGGACTTCAGCATATCAGTATTTGAAAATGTAAACACTTCATCACCTGTGGGGGAACAGCAACGAGCCAATGCCATTTCCCTTCTGTACTGAATTCTACCTCGTTTAGAAGACGTGCAATATTCCGTTCAATTTACAATAAAAACATCTAAATGTGACTTTAGATAAGTAATATGCAGCAAGGTTCATAATATTGATTGGCCATCTTGCCCAAAAGTCAAAATATTTTCTGTGAAAAAAAGTTCTCAAGTTTCCCGGACTCACTTTCTAATTTATTGCATAAAATCAAGATTTCCATGAGGTGGCAGCGTTCTGCTATTTCCCGTGCGGCGCAGCACGTCACTAAGCACACATTTCAGAGATCGCTTAGAAGAGAGGCATAATATTTATAAATGCCAGCCTTTCTGATTATAACAGACTTAAATTATTTAGAGGAGCCACCTGGGAGAAGAGCAATTCACCCATTAATAACATATAGTCAGATCTGTTGAAAGTGCACCAGCTAACGAACG
This sequence comes from Rissa tridactyla, assembly GCF_028500815.1. Lineage (NCBI taxonomy): Eukaryota > Metazoa > Chordata > Aves > Charadriiformes > Laridae > Rissa > Rissa tridactyla. Next base: position 203,267,467 of record NC_071466.1, read on the forward strand.
TGCCAGCACCTAATGACACTGTGTGAAAGCGCCTGCGTTCAAAATGAAAGGCTGTATGCCGTGGGCAGGGTTCCTCTTCTATTTTTCTACATCAGGATGTGTCTGTTTGCACCTCCAGCAGCACTGGAGACTGGATGTGCCTGATGTTTTCATATTTAAATCCCTGACTCTCAGGCTGGCTAATGAGAAAGCATCCCAGAGCTCCCTGATGCTCACAGCAAAAGTATCATGGCCCCATCATTTCCTCCCATCATAGAATCACTTTGGCTGGAAGAGACCTTTAAGATCATCAAGTCCGACCATTAGCCTGTGTCCTGGTTTGAGTGACACAGGTTTCGTTTCTCTTTCGGTAATTTTACTTCTCAGTAAGGTCTCTCCTAACGCTAGTGAAAACTGCATTTCTAGAAGACTCTAGTGTCTGAATTTGTGAAAATATTTACTTTATAGCCAGATATGGTACGCCGGTTTCAAGGTCTCAGTGTTTTTGAGCCTTGCCAGGTGCAGAGATTAGGAGGAGCGAGACCCAGGCACTTGACCCAAGCTGGCCAACAGGGTGATTTCATACCATGAATGTCACATTCGATATAAATTAGAAAGTTTGCTGAGCAGTTCTCTCTCTTCTATGATGCCTGTGATCCAGAGAACTTCTTGCCCCGGTGCCAGACCCCTGAGCCTTTCCCTTCCTCCCAAAGCTGCGGGGCTCATGGTGTCCGACATTTGCTGTCCCCTGCTGGGAGTGCGCAGCTTCCTACTGATACAATGGGCTGACTATAACCCTTTTATATATATAATATATATATGTAAGTATATAATATATATAATATAGTATATCGTATATATATGATATATAGGTGTATTTTATATTGGTATTGGGATCAATATTGGTTCTTTAGTATTATTACTGATAATTCTTTAGCCTTGTGCTATTAAATCTGTTTATATTCCAAACCTCGGGTTTCCTTGTTTTCCCTGATTCCCCTTCCCAGGTGGGGCGGGGTCATCGGGTGAAAGCATAATTGTCTAAATGACAATAAATTGCTGTGGGTTCTTGAAACCATAACAGCCTAGCACTGCCAAGTTACCACTAAACCATGTCCCTCAGCACCACATCTGCACTTCACTACGTCTCCCATCCTCACTAGTGACCCAACACAAGAGAATAAAGTGCAAAAATCCTCCAGCTGTAGCTAATGGAAAGTACTCAGCCGACATGTTTTGATTCCCCATGGCCTCTCCACCGGCCTCCCAGCCCTGGTGTGCAGCAGGGCACCAGAGCACTGGTGGTGCTTGGTAGTGCCTGAGTATTTCTAGGGAAATTAAATGTTTTTCAGACATAGACCTGAATGCCATGAGCACATTGTTATTGTGAGCAGTGAACAAGACCATCTTCTGCAACAAGAAATGACTGGAGGCTCTGAAGGACACGCTTCGGGCATGTCACGTCTGGGTAGCAAGTGCAAAAACAGGACACGGCTGAGAAAATGGCTGCCAGTCCCCGTCCCCCTCCAAGAGGCCCCAGCAGAACTGCTGGAAAGTCCTGTGGGGAAATCTCCACAGAGTCCTCAGCACAAGGACATGGACCTGTTGGAACAGGTCCAGCAGAGGGCCACGAAGATGATCAGAGGGCTGGAGCACCTCTCCTATGAGGACAGGCTGGGAGAGTTGTGGTTGTTCAGCCTGGAGAAGAGAAGGCTCCGGGGAGGCTTCCAGTACCTAAAGGGGGCCTACAGGAAAGATGGGGAGGGACTCTGTCAGGGAGTGGAGCGATAGGACAAGGGGTAATGGCTTCAATTTAGAAGAGGGCAGATTTAAATTAGACATCAGGAAGAAAATTTTCACTTTGAGGGCGATGAGACACTGGAACAGGTTGCCCAGAGAAGTTGGGGATGCCCCATCCCTGGAAGTGTTCAAGGCCAGGCTGGATGAGGCTTTGAGCAACCTGGTCTAGTGGGAGGTATCCCTGCCCATGGCAGGGGGTTGGAACTAGGTGATCTTTAAGGTCCCTTCCAACCTAAACCACTCTATGATTCGATGGTCTCTTTGCACTCCCCGTGTCCCAGCTGGGTTCATGCTGCACTGTGAAGTTTTCTCAAGTTACAGAAGATGCTGAAGGGAAGGCGACTTGTGTGGTGATTGCTTCAGGACCCAGGAGTAGCGAGGGGGTGTAGGGGACCTGGGGGAATGCAGAAAGCATCAAAGCATGTCTTGGTGGGTGGGGACAGCGGGAAGGCAAAGGGCCACAGGGGGAACGCAGGGCTGGACACCTCCCTCCCAATCGCCACGGGCCTGGCAGTCATCTCCCAGCAGCCTTGCCCATTAACTGCGTGTCACTTTGGGTCGCGGTGGCTGGGACTGCCTTTCTGAACCTTCCTGGGGACTTCGCTGGAATTTGGAGGTTGTTAAAATATTTTCTTGAGGTTTCATGTCTCTGAGTAATAAAGACCATAAAGATCAGATCCTCAGTGGATTGCCTTTAGGACTGTGGTAGTTGTAAGCCGTGATCAACTGAGTGCTTTCTGTTCTTGTGCTCCTGGCATGACTCTACCTCACCTTTCTTTGGTTGTGGCACTCCTTTTGTGAACACTGAGGTCACAATACCTGAGTACACCGCTCCTTTTTATTGCATTCTTTAGCATGCATGAAATGTCCCCTTGCAGCAAAGCGGGCTCCCAGGCTGCATGAGGAGGAGTGTTGCCTGCAGGTTGAGGGATGTGATCCTTCCCCTCTGCTCAGTACTGGTGAGACACAGCTGGAGTGCTGGGTCCAGTTCTGGGCTCGCCGGTACAAGTAAGACATGGACATACTGGAGAGAATCTACAAAGATATGAAGGGACTGGAGGACTTTCCTCCTGTGAGGAAAGGCTGAAAGAGCTGGGATTGTTCAGCCTGGAGAAGAGAAAACTTAGGGGAATCTCATCAATTTATAGAAATACGTGAAGGGAGGGTGAAAAGAGGATGGAGCCAGGCCCTTCTCAGTGGTGCCCAGTGACACAAACCAGAGGCAATGGGCACTTTTTCACTGTGAGGGTGGCCAAGCACTGGCACAGGCTGCCCAGGGAGGTTGTGGAGTCTCCATCCTTGGAGGTATTCAAAAGCCATAGAGACACAGTCCTGGGCAACCAGCTTTATGTGACCCTGCTTGAGGAAGGGGTTGGACCAGATGACCTCCAGAGGTCCCTTCCAACCTCAACCATTCTGTGATTCTGTGTTAGGAAAGTAAACTGCATCGTGAAGTCTTCTGGTTAGCTGCCCTGAGAACAAGAGTCAGCTCTGACTTGGAACTAGAGGAGGAAAGCTGCAGGCACATAGTGAAGTCGACAGAGGGCAACATAACTGCATAGGCTAACAGAGATCTTCAAGGAGGTTTTAAGAGAGTAGAGCATTATGTCTCTTTGAAACACTCGGTATTTTCTTGCATTACAAATTGCATTTTTACACATATGTCTATGCACGCATGTTTATTTGTACATACCAAGATTATCAATTTAGACAGACTATTACACTGGCTCTGACTGAAAAATTTACCATACTCCATGGTGGCCGTCAGTGTCTTGTAGCTTGCAAAGCTATACTTAAAATACAGTTTCAGATTATTCCCCCTATCTTTGGTAAATCCTTTTGGTAAATTCCTCTCTTTGGTGAGAGTGAGCACCATGGCAGGGTAAGGTATATCCAGAAAAGAGGTAGGGGTGGAATTTTGTTTTGCACCCTTGTCCAAAGCAGGGTACTCTACTACTTTCCAGACTGCTCAGCTTACTGCTCTGCTTAGACAGGTTTCCTACCACTCAAGCAGTAAGGAAAGAAGAGTAGAGAACTGCAGAGAAAGCTACAGCAAGTCCATGACCTCTGTTTGAGGTTCTGCACCAATATGTGGGCAATGTGGGATAAATAGGAAGGAGGAAAGTAAGTGGGACTGGGCCAGGTGCAAAATAGCAGCATACCTCAGATTCATCGAAGAGGCAGGACAAGTGTCTCAAAAGCATATCAGGAGTCCTGGTATGTGTGTACTCTGTTCTGCAGGTATTTTACAAAGATCTGTAGCTCCCAAACTTTTGCAGGAGTGTTAAGTGGTGGCTCCCAGATGCTTGCAGGAAAGTTAAGCGGTCAGGACATTCCTCTGCTAGCTGGAGTTCTGAGGGAGAACACGTAGACAAGCAGGGGGTTGGGGAAGTTGAAACACTGCATTTTCGAGTCAAAGGGAAGTTAGAAAGGAGTCCCCCTACAACGGGCACCAGAGCTAGGTTTGGTGGTAGGACCCATGTGGGTTCTCTGACACCACATGCGGACCACAGAAAAGGGCATTGGTCCGAGCTGAACCGTGACATACCTAAGACCTTGCCGCATACTGTGGTTAAACACCCGTCACCCTTCCCCTGGCAGTGGATTGTGAGTGCGATGCAATCCAGCTGCCTCACCTGAGGGAATGACTCTTCTTTGCATTTAAATGTTAGGCACCTAGTGAAGCCATCCTCCTAAAGTAAGTACCTAAATTCCCTGGGTGGTCAGCAGGTGCCTTTGAAAATAAGCACCCAGGAGATTCTGTCTGCCTCTTTTACATTCATGCACCAACGCCAACACAATCTTCCTTAGAGCCTTCAAGGATTCCTGCCTCTGCTTTTACATACAGGGAAAACAAGCAACCAAGGCAGGACTTGTCTCACCTCACTGCAGCTGTTCAAGGTTGGACATCTGGTTTCGCAGGTCTAGTAGAAAGCTAGTCTTCTGGGCTTCTATGGGGGAGTCAGAGAGACTGACAAATTGAGAAGATTATTCATCCCGTCCCAAGGTGGGTGCCAAGGATTGCCCTCCAACAGCTGCACTGCCATCCGCTGAGCAGAGAGGGGACCCAACGACCTCTGTTAAACATCTGACTTTGAGATAGTCAAGGCTGGTGGGAAAAAGCTCACCAGATGTAAGAAGGAGTGCCTCCACAGGCATGGAGAACTTGTGCGCCAGTTGGACATCTCAGGCAGTTCATCTGGCCTCTGCCCTGGGCATCGCAGGGACACGATTGCGCTGCTGCCCCTCAAAGGAGGCAGAGATGACTCTCCCTTCAGTTTGCTTAATTTTATCAAGTCTGTCTTGCAGAAAGGAAGTGGGAGCTCTATGTCTGGTGTCCTTCCCTCCAATTTCCTTCCATCTGACTTCCTCCTGGGAACTGTTTTGCAACAGCAGTGAATGGCTTTGCATATTAGTAACTTGGTGTACCTTGTAAAATTCTGTTCCCTGCACATTACTTAGTTCTGAAAATCTGTGACCTTCTAGCTAGAGAGATTACAGATGAGGCCAATGTGGCATATGGAAACCTGGTTTGAACGTGGGAAAAAGTCTGCATTATTTCTAGTAGGTTACACAAAAGAAAAAAAAAAATTATTCACTGCAGGATAAAATAGTGCAGTGCTCATAATTCAAAGTCTTTGCAATGAGAGTTAGGATAGGATTATGTATTACTGATGTTTTCCTTTTCCTGCGCTCAATTTGCCATTGCCTGTTTAAATTTATCAATAAATGTTTATACCAGAGCCAACCATAAAGTGCCAGTTCATTTTAACATTTAAGAAAAAAAAGAGCACTTTCATTTGTTTTAGGCTTCCAGTTAAATTTTCAGGTTTTTATTAAAAATCAAAACCAAAACTACAATTATTTTGTATTCCTTAAACATCTGTAAAATTCATTGGTTCCATTGTTGTTAGAAAACATGTAAATCTAAACTGAGGTGGAAAGTTTCCACAGAAGTTTTCATGTTAATTAAAATCTCACTTTTGTCCCCAAACAAGGCCATTAAAAATGCAGCGACTATGCAGTATTTAATTTTCTTCAGTTACAAAAGCTCTGGCAAACAAGGTAATTAAAATAAAAATATAACCTGAATAACAAGGCAATTAACTCGCAGACAGCCTTCAAGAGATATGTGTTACATCAAGGAAATGGCACACTTCTACTCATGCTCTGCTCTCCTAATCCAGGATCTGCCTTTTAAATCCCCTGAGCAAGGGCTTTTGTGGCTAACAGGAAATTTTGCACCAGGAGTCACGGATGTTTTCTGTGTTCAGCTAGAAAGTCTTCAAAGCAATAAATTCCCATTGTTAGATCATCTTAGCTTTATGAAAGCCAAAGTTCTCTGTGAAGCACAATGTTATTGTGCAGCTTGGAGCTTTCTCAGTGATAACAGAGTGATAAACAGAACATATTTCCTGCATCTAAGATTGCTGCAGTGTTAACCTTTTAAGCACTGTATGGTACCTGGATGGGAGAACGCCGTGATCAAGCACAGCAAATCAACCGACAGGGTGAAAATCAAGGTGCACGCACCGTGCCAATCTGCAGTTTGCCCTTTAAGAACTGTAATTGATATAGATTAGTCATATTAAGATTACTGTTTGCTTGTGATATCGTGTGCTAATCTGTTAATATAGTACCTTATAGCAAAGTCGTGCAACTGGGAGGCACTAACCCTACGCTACAGTGTAGGCTGAGTTCCAGCTGGTGAGAAAGCAGCTCTGGAGAAAAGGGCCTGGAGGTCCTGGTGGACACCAAGTTGACCGTGAGCCAGCAATGTGCCCTGGCAGCGAAGACAACCAACAGCCTCCCGGGCTGCACGAGCAAAGGTGTAGCCAGCAGGTCGAGAGGGGATTATTTCCCTCTGTTCAGTGCTTGTGGGACTAAATCTAAAGGTCTGCGTCCAATTTTGGCCCACCAATGCAAGAAAACGTGGTGATAGAAGCAACAGGCACAACTTGGAGCATGGTTGCTGTGCCCTTGTTCTTGGCACCTGTGCAGCGACCCCTGAGGGTATCTAACCTGCTCTTTAGGAGCTCCAGGGAGATTTTACAATGCTGCTGGCTACCTACTCCTCAGCTCTAGTATCGTTATCATTAGAAAGTTTCACCCTTACCTTAGGTCTACCCTGGGCTGGTTACTCTATCAAACATTTTATCAGTTTGATACAACTTGTTATTGCAAAATGCCTGTTCATTGGTGCTTATCTCTTTATTATCTTCAAGGTGCTAAAATTTATATAAAAGCATTGAAGTAGTCTGGGATTCCCTTGGTTCTCCTTTCTCCTTCAGTTAAAAATAAAGTAAATCCTTTCGCACTCCGCAGGACTGCAACATCCTGTCTTTCTCCAGGTCTCTGAGGGCAGTCAGGGTTGCTCCTCTGAGTCCTTAAGTTGCCCAGGATGAATTTCATCAAGTCCTGCCAACCTGGGGGCCTTTACCTGCAGTCTATAAGCAAAAGTCTATTCACAATACCTTTATACACTCATTTTGTGTTTATTGTTAGGGTAAATAGGCCAAAGAAAGAAGAGGTTAAACAACATTCAGAAAATCTAGAATGATATACAACTAGGCTTTACACTAAGGGTTGCTGTTTCTGCAATGAAGAAATGTAATTTTGCAGGTAGTAAAACAACGTCAAGCCAAATGTAGCCTGAAAATACTGGTATATAAGAAAAGGAAGGAGAGAAAAAGAAATACAGAAAAAAATGAGGGTTAAACCGAATAAAACCAGTATGACTCACACTATGAATTGAACAAGCACAGAGGCAAGAGCTACCTCTACTCTAACATGTAGTATGTTGTGCTGGTTTTAGCTGGAATAGAGATCATTTTCTTCATAGTAGCTCACATGGTGCTATGTTTTGGATTCGTGCTGAAAACAGTGCTGATAACACAGGGATGTTGTAGTTATTGCTGAGCAGTACTTGCACAGAGTCAAGGCTTTTTCGGCTCCTCACACTGCCTCACTAGTGAGTGGGCTGGGGGGGCACAAAGAGTTGGGAGGGGACACAGTTGGGACAGCTGATCCCAACTGACTGAAGGGATATTCCGTGCCATACGATGCTATGCTCAGCAATAAAAGCTGGGAGAAGAAGGAGAAAAGGGGAGCATTTGGAGTGATGGCACTTGTCTTCCCTAGTAATCTTGATGCATGATGAAGCCCTGTTTCCCTGGGAATGGCTGAACGCTTGCCTGCTGATGGGAAGTAGTGAATGAATTCCTCATTTTGCTTTGTTTGGTGTGCAGCTTTTGCTTTGCCTATTAAGCTGTCTATCTCAACCCACAAGTTTTCACACTTTTACCCTTCCGATTCTCTCCCCCATCCCACTGGATGGAGGAGTGAGGAGCAAGTGTCTGAGTGGGGCTTAGCTGCTGGCTGGGTTTAAACCACAACATCCGTAAAAACAGGAGGGGATTTGTACAGCAAAGCACGTGGTAGTGAGGACCTGAAATCCACATTTCAAGGTTTTCCTTTATTTTGGATGAGCTGTAGCCAGCAGGTCGAGAGGGGATTATTATTGAACTCCCCTTTGCCGCTGCTCCTAGATGCACCCCTGGAGCACAGCTTCTCTTTCATTCCCATCCCCAGGAAGCCAGTTCATCCGGTTTGAGGTTGTTCCATCGTGCAACCCAAAGCAGAAGAACAGGAGGTGATCAAGAGATCTGGTACAAAAGTGGACTTGTGTTCTAAATCAACACGCTGATGTAGGTGCTCCCAATGAGACTGCAGGAGGAGGGTGCAGGTGCTACAATGAAAAAAATCTATGGCAGAAAGTTTGGAAATGGCACTGAAAGAGAAGAGGTAATTTAGAGAGAGACTCAAAATCATGTACTAGCTTACAACATCCACTTTTAAAAAGTCCACACATGGCAGAGATGATCCTGATAGATTACTCATCCTGATGCCATAGAAGGAAAGAACAATAATAATCATATAATACTTCTAAACTGGACTCAGGTTTATCTTTAGAGGTTTACTAGGCAATTAATGTTCCTCCCCAGCCAACCTTAATAAACATCGAACCCAAAAATATGAATTTCACCTTCTCTTCTGTTCTACATCTTAACGCAAGGTCTCATTGTCATTAACACGTCGACATGGAGATGGGCTAGGAAAGGATTTTTCCCTATGTTTAGGGTCTCCAGCTTTCAGTGCATGAGAGCAGCTAGTGCTGGGATGGCAGGAGGGAGGAGGAGGCAGGTCCCAGCCCTACAGCAGGGGAAGGCCCTGGGAATGCAGTTTTGGGTACCGCCTGCCCACAGCGGGACTGTGCTCCCTTCTGGCACCATCGTTTGCCCCACTCCAGCCCAACATGTCGTGCATTGTGTCTTTCACTCTACGTTGTGTCCTAGAAAGCAATTCACATGCTTGAGTTCAGTCACTTTTCCTAATTCTGAACTGGACACCAGCACAAATGTGCTTTACTGCCGACACTCCTGGACCCAGATGTGCAGGAGCCTGAACAGACCTTCTGTGCTACCCCCGTGACAGTAGGGAAGTCTCCTTGGATCCAGGTTCCTGGACTTGCAGGCAACTTTTCAGCACTGGAGGAAGGCTAAAGCATAGTCAGAAGTGAGCCAGGGTGCCAGTAAGATGAAAAAAAAAAAAAACCACAAAAAATATTGGATACGAAAACCCAGCAGCTGCAGAGCAAAAAAGAAGAGGCAGAACAGTTTATATGCAACTAAGTGCAAGTCAGATTGAAGTGTTTTCTGTTATCAGCATCTAAATTACCCAGTTTTAGCCAGTTCAGGTATGTCTACGTGAGTGGGAGAGAAGTGCAGCCATACTCCTAAAAATAGCTTCAGGGTGATAGGAGTGCCTGGATAAGCTCAGCAAGGCTCAACTTCTTTGGGAAGAGGATGTCTGTGGATCTTTGAGGCTGGTTTCAAGTGGAATAAAAAAAAGAAGCACCCAGAAAAGTAAGGGTCCTGTGCCAACTGCGGGGCAGCTTTGTCCCCACTGCCCTGATGGGTCATCAGATGCTCCAACATCCCAAAGTCACCAAGCAGTAGCCTAAAGTACATTGTCAGCACCTGTGAGGATGCCAGATCTGCAGGATTAAGGAATCCTTATTTCAGATATTTTCACTCCCTCTGATGCCCTTATTAACTTGGGCATATTTAGACATTGATTTGGCAACACCCTAAAACATGGGTTAAAATCCATTTCTTCTCTTTGTCAGATTGTTCTAGAGGGATATTTTCATGGCTCACCAGAGATATTACTACATCCATTTCTCTTGCATCAGCAGCCGTCTGAGGTGACTTACCCATTTATGCATTTAGAACTAAATTTAGAGTAACTATGCTGTAGCACAGCTCCAGATTCCCCATGCCCATGGTTCAAGCACATTTGTTCTGCTTCATCTAAAATAACTTTTCTCCCTCCAGAGGTAGCTGAGGGAACTTGAAAACTCCAAAAGATACCGGGGCTGGGGAAGCTTTGGGACTATGGACTGTGCATTGTGTTGCCACCACAAAGCCCTCTTTTACAGTGCTGTTGGGGGAAGCCCAGTAGTAGAGATTCATTTCAAAGCTTTTGCTTTGCTGTTACTCCTCCAACCTGATTTATGCTGTAAAACTGTGATCTGACTATGACAAAGGGAGATCTAGTAGGTTAATTGGAAAATTGCAGAGCAGACTCACAGTGTCTATCTTCACTGGTAGTTGTCAAATTTCCACTCATCTTTCTCTTCTTCCCCTTACTGTTCCTTTTCTATCTATTCCTCAGACAAGCTACACATTAGCATCTCTGACGCAGGGCAAAGGACACACTAGCAATGCACAGCAGAGGTGTCAGGGTGCTGGAGAGGGGAGCAGGACCCCGCTTTTGCACCCACATCCCCTTAGATCAGCCCAGCCCACCTGACTGAGCTGATCTGGGAGGCCACTGTCAGCTCAGCAGACAAACACAGGAGTTGCCTTATCACACAGGGTCAGAATCTACGCTGTTCTGTCATGACCCAAAATAGACAGATGTTATAACTTCATCTTCTGTTTCTGAAGCTCTCTATTTTTTTCAAACCTCCCTTTAGTGGCACCTGCCGTTACAATCAAGGATAGGAATCAAATCACTGGACTTTAAACATCTGCAAAGTCGACACCTGCACCTGGGAGATTCCTGTGGAGTGCCTCTGCAGTCAGTGTGAGTGACAGATCCTCACAAGACACACTTCAGATGTCCACTTGTAGACAGTCGCCATGGGAAGATGGGCTAATCACACCCTCAAAGTGCCCATCTTTTCATAAAGACAGTTGTGATCATGGAATCATAGAAGCATTTCGGTTGGAAGCGACCTTTAAGATCATCGAGTCCAACCGTTAACCTAGCACTGCCAAGTTACCACTAAACCATGTCCCTCAGCACTACATCTACACAGCACAGAACCATAGAATTGATAAGCTCAGCTATGGGCAACCACATCAACCTTCTTCCACGAGCCAACTGGTCCATCTCCAGCAGAGACTTCTTTTGATCTGAAAGAGGTAAGGATCCTGTGGGACAGAGGCATGAGGTCCTGCAGCTAATACTTATATCCAGTATACATGCACATAAGCAACCTGAATTCTGTCATGTCCTAATTTGGGATGCTTTACTTTGCCGTCTTGATAGTTTTCTTTAACTGTTGTTTGTTTCTGGGGTGTTTCAAAAATTGGTAACAAGAGACCAGGAGACCTAATACCTGGCTTCGTTTTGGCCCCCTCTCAGCCGGTCTGCAGCCTGGAGGCCCCCGCATGGCACAAGTGGGGTAAGTTGGAGTGTTAGTGAGCAGAGATGGACATTTCACAGGTGAAAGCTGGCAAAAAAGAAATGCACTCTTCCTAAATCTTATTCTTAGAAATGCCTGAACCATTTGGACTGGAACCATCTCAGAATTCATCCTGAAGGAGATTCAATGCATGGGAGCTGGTTGCAAAGACCTGCAGCTCAGCACAGGGCACTGCACCTGCAAAGTGAGGCAGTCAATATTAATTTGCTAAATTCCTGTTGGACTACTGGCCTCAACTACACCGTATGGCAGGAATTTCACCTGGAGCTGGGCACTTAGAGAAAAAGGATTTCCATTACGGGTTTTGCATTTGGTTCTCTCTTGTTTCATTTACACTTGTTTGTTTCTAATATTGAGAGCTAGGGAGGTCAGGACCTCCCACTCAGAGCGTCCTTTGCACAGAGGTACATGTGCCTTTTGTATAGCCACATTCTTAGCATAGTTGTGGAGTACAGTCATATTAATGTCTAACAGACTAATATCAAATACCTGCAATGCCCCTCGCAGACCTCCCGAACAATCGCAACCGCCATTATTGTAATTCTGGAATTCTTGCTGGTGGCCTAATCAATAACTAAAATGGATTAAAGAGACATTGTTGGGAAACAATTAAGGAAGACACCTGACGAGCCATCCTCATGGATGGCAGCACACAAACAATAGGACCTGAACACCCGGGTCACATAGCTGAGGCACAAACAACCCACGCAAGGCCATGGCTGCCTGCCCTGTGTGAGCTAGTCAATCACGGAGCAAATCAGTGCAGACTCCCGAGGGACACAGTGGTGATTTGAGCTGGTTGGTAGTGAGGGAGATGGAAAACCATGTCTGTAATCCAGCCCCACTCTGATCACGACGCAAGAGCAATGGCTCTGCCAGCGAAATCCCCATTCTGCTCCTCACAGCCTGCTTCCCTGCCTGAAGGAAGGAGCAGATTTCTAGGGCAGGGTTTTTCAATACAGGGATCTTAAGACATAGAATAGTCTCAAGAACCTGCCACTGACCCAAAGCACGAGTAAGAGAGAATATGAGGATAATATTTTTTTCCCTGTGAAATAATTCAAAGCTTGGTCGGGCTCTCAGAAGGCTTCCTCCAGTCAAGGCTATTTTAATTCCAGAACAATGAAGAATATCAATTGCTATGAGCTAATATCTGGCTCTAACAAGAGCTGCACTGGGCTGTCTTGGCTGTCACAGAAGATGTCCTTGCAAAGGAAGCTTCCGAAATATCTATCAATAAATATCCTTTGATATGGCACTGAGCAATTTTTACATGCATTAGTTTCTTTTAAGTAAAGCAAATATCTCATGTTTATCTACTACGGAAGGCTGTTATAAAGTCACACTAATTCAAGAATCTTGAGTGGAAGGTCCTGAAAAAAGGCAAGTGCTATTATATCATTAATACATTAATAGTGAGATAACTCAGGTAATGTTTAACTGCAGAATGAGACAGTAGTAATAAAAATGACACTTAAGCATTAATTGTTTTTCTAATCAAGGTACTGTTCCTCTAATTGAACTATAGTCTTCCAAAAAAATTGGAGTGATTCAATAAGAGGCATATTTACAAACACTTTATCTTCAGACAGAGTGTAAAGGTTATCAACATAGGCTTATGCTAATAAACTATGCTTGAGTAAGAACTGCATTTTGAATTGGTTTTCAAATGCTAACTGGGAATACAAGAGTTCAGTGGCATTTCATATGCTGTATTTTTGTCAAGGCAAAACATTTCTTTTTATATATATATATATATGTATTAATATCAATAAGTCCTTATTTATGTAAGGACTGGCCTGATCAGGCCAGTCTAATTGTTGTGTTTGCATTCTTGTTAATATTGATTAATGATTGTGTTGGAATTGTTATTAATGCTCACTTGTGGTTTTGTAAATGTACACAAGGAATCTGGCACAGAGAGATATAGATAGGTAGATGCCTAGGAAATGAGGAGAGAGCTTTACATATCGATTCTTAAGAAAAACAGGTTTTCGCACCTTCATCAATCAGGAGCAGGGTGCCTGGGATATTCATCCTCTACCTTTTCTACTGAAGATTTAGACGCTAATTTGCTGGTGTCTTAAGTAGACACCTACAACTCTGCACATGTAATTTCTTCTTTCTATGCATTTTGCTGGCACCTCACTCTGCTACAGACATGATAATCTTTCACACTCTCTGCCCTGCCTTCAGAATACTAAAACTATCCAAGGCCAAGTGCAAGGTCCTGCACGTGGATCACGGCAATCCCAAGCACAAATACAGGTTGGGCAGAGAATGAATTAAGAGCAGCCCTGGGGTGAAGGACTCGGCGGTGTTAGAATCATAGAATCATTTAGGTTGGAAAAGACCCTTGGGATCATCGAGTCCAACCATCATCTCCGCTCTACAAAGTTCTCCCTTACATCATATCCCTTAACACCACATCTAAACGAGTCTTAAACACATTCAGGGATGGTGATTCCACCACCTCCCTGGGCGGCTTATTCTAGTGTCTAACCACTCTTTCTGTGAGGTTTCCTAATGTCCAGCCTAAACCTACCCTGCTGCAGCTTGAAGCCATTCCCTCTTGTTCTATCGCTAATTACCTGTGAGAAGAGACCAGCACCAACCTCTCTACAATGTCCTTTCAAGTAGTTGTGGAGAGTGATGAGGTCTCCCCTCAGCCTCCTCTTCCTCAACCTAAACAGTCCCAGCTCCTTCAATCGCTCCTCATAAGATTTATTCTCCAGGCCCTTCACCAGCTTCGTTGCCCTCCTCTGCACTCGCTCCAGCACCTCGATATCTCTCTCATACTGAGGTGCCCAGAACTGGACACAATACTCAAGGTGCGGCCTCACCAGTGCTGAGTACAGGGGGACAATCACCTCCCTCCTTCTGCTGGTCACACTATTTCTAATACAAGCCAGGATGCCATTGGCTTTCTTGGCTACCTAGGCACACTGCTGGCTCATGTTCAGCCGCTTGTCAATTAGAACCCCCAGGTCCTTTTCTGCCAGGCAGCTCTCCAGCCACACTTCCCCAAGCCTGTAGCAATGCATGGGGTTGTTGTGGCCCAACTGCAGGATCCGGCACTTGGCCTTGTTGAAGCACATTCCATTAGCATTGGCCCATCGGTCCAATCTATCCAAGTCTCTCTGTAGAGCCTCCCTATCCTCATGCAGATCAACACTCCCGCTTAGCTTCGTGTCATCTGCAAACTTGCTGATGATACACTCTATGTCCTTATCAAGGTCATCAATAAAGATGTTAAACAGAAGTAGTCCCAACACCGAGCCCTGAGGGACACCACTTGTGACCGGCCACCAGCTGGATTTAACTCCATTGAGCACCACTCTTTGGGACCGCCCATCCAGCCAGTGTTTGATCCAGCAGATCATATGCTCATCTAGGCCATGAGCCACCAGATTTTCCATGAGAATTCTATGGGGCACAGTGTCAAATGCTTTTCAAAAGTCTAGGTAGACAATGTCCACAGCCTTTCCCTCATCCAATAATCGTGTCATCTTTTCATAGAAGGAGATCAGGTTCGTCAGGCAGGACCTGCCTTTCCTAAACCCATGCTGACTAGGCCTGATCCCCTGCTTGCCCATTATATGAGTTGTAATGGCACTCAAGATGATCTGCTCCATGACCTTCCCTGCTACCAAGGTCAGACTGAAGGGCTATAGTTTCCTGGATCCTCCTTTCTGCCTTTCTTGTAGATGGGTGCTACTTTTGCTACCCTGCAGTCCATTGGGACCTCCCCAGTTAGCCATGACTTCAGGTAGATAATGGAAAGTGGCTTGGCGAGCACGTCTGCCAACTCTTTCAGCACTCTTGGATGTAACCGATCTGGTCCCATAGACTTGTGCGCATCCAAGCGGTGTAGCAGGTCACTGATCACTTCCTCTTTAATTGTGATGACCTCGTTCAGCTTCCCCTCCCTGTCTCCTAGTTCACAAGGCTGGGTGCCTGGGGAACAGTTAGTTCCACTGCTAAAGACTGAGGCAAAGTAGACATTGAGCACCTCAGCCTTTTCCTCATCCTTTGTGACTATGTTTCCCTCTGCACCCAATAAGGGAGGGAGATTTTCCCTAATCCTCCTTTTGTTGTTAATGAATTTATGGAAACATTTTTTGTTATCCTTAACAGCTGTAGCTAGGTTGAGCTCTAGCTGCACTTTGGCTCTCCTAATTTTCTCCCTGCGTAGGTTCGCTATATCCTTATAGTCTTCATGAGAGACCTGCCCCCTCTTCCAAAGGTCATAGACTCTCCTTTTGTTCTTGAGGTCCAGCCAAAGGTCCCTATTTAGCCAGGCTGGTCTCCTTCCCCGCCTACTTGTTTTTCGGCACACGGGGACAGCCTCCTCCTGTGCCTTTAAGACTTCTCTCTTGAAGTATGTCCAGCCTTCCTGGGCTCCTATGTCCTTCAGGGCAGCCTCCCAAGCGATTTTGTCCAGCAATCTTCTGAACAGGTCAAAGTTTGCCCTCCGGCACTCTAAGGTGGCAGTTTTACTAACCCCTCTCCTTGTTTCTCCAAGAATCAGAAATTCGATCATCTCATGATCACTGTGCCCTAGTTGGCCGCCAACCTTTACTTCCCCCACAAGTTCTTCCCTGTTCACACGAAGCAGGGCACCTTCCCTCGTCAGCTCACTTACCAGCTGTGTGAGGAAGTTATCTTCCACACATTCCAGGAACCTCCTGGATTGTTCCCTCTCTGCTGTGTTGTATTCTCAGCAGATATCCAGGAGGTTAAAGTCCCCCACAAGAACAACGGCAAGTGACCGCAAGATTTCCCCCAGCTGCTTATAGAAATCTTTATCCGCCTCACTGCTGCTTTGGTTGGGAGGTCTATAGCAGACTCCCACAGCAATATCAGCTTTATCAAATCCAAACACCCTCCACCCCATCATCAGTATACTTGATTTCTGAGCTCTCATAGCATTCTCTAACATACAGGGCCACTCCACTGCCTCTCCTTTCCTGTCTGTCCCTCCTGAAGAGCTTGTAGCCATCGATTGTGGCACTCCAGTTGTGTGAGGCATCCCGCCACGTTTCTGTGATAGCCACTATGTTGTAGTTTTCCTGGTGCATCATGGCTTCAAGCTACCCTGTTTGTTGCGCATACTGCGTGCATTGGTATAGATGCACTTCAGATGTGCTAACGATTCCAACACCTTTTTGTGAGCGTGGGCCCCATTTCCTACCAGTCCCCTCCCAGGTGCTTCCATGATTTCTAAATGTCTATCCCTTCTCTCAAATGAAATGGCAGAGTGAGAGTCCTCGCTAGTCAACCATCCTTCAAGCCCTGGCATGCCTCCCTTGGATTTATTCGTGACGGGCCCAGTTATCTCCCCTTCCCCCCTCATATCTAGTTTAAAGCCCTGTCAATGAGCCTTGCTAACTCCTGCCCCAAAATTCTTTTCTCCTTCGGGGACAGGTGCATCCCACAAGCCACCAGCAGGTCAGGTGACTCATATAGGAGCCTATGATCAAAAAACCCAAAGCCCTGCCGATAACACCAGTCCCGGAGCCACGAGTTGACCTGATGCCTCTTCCTGTTAATTTCCTCATTTGTGATTCCTCATTTGTGTTGGTGGATGAGAAGCTCAACATGAGCGGGCAATGCGCATTTGCAGCCTAGAAAGCCAACCACATCCCAGGCTGCATCAAAAGAAGGGTGGCCAGCAGGTCAAGGGAGGTGTTTCTGCCCCTCTTCTCTGCTCTGGTGAGACCCCACCTGGAGTACTGCATCCAGCTCTGGAGTCCTCAGCACAGGAAAGACATGGACCTGTTGGAGCGAGTCCAGGGGAGGGCCATAAAAATGATCAAAGGGATGGAGCACCTCTCTTATGACAAAAGGCTGAGAGAGTTGGGGTTTTTCAGCCTGGAGAAGAGAAAGCTCCAGAGAAACCTTATAGCAGCCTTCTAGTACTTAAAGGAGGCCTACAGAAAAGATGGGGAGTGTAGCCATAGGATGAGGGGTAGCATGTTTAAACTGAAAGAGGGTACATTTAGATTAAAGGAAGAAATTCTTTACTGTGAGGGTGATGAGACACTGCAACAGGTTGCCCAGAGAAGCTGTAGATGCCCCATCCTTGGAAACGTTCAAGGGCAGGTTAGATGGGGCTTTGAGTAACCTGGTCTAGTGGGAGGTGCCCCCATGACAGGGGGCTTGGAACTAGATGACCTTTAAGGTCTCTCTCAACCCAACCCATTCTATGATTCTAAGGTTTTTTTGCCTTCTGTGAGCACAAGGCATGTGAGGTCGCAGGACAGCATGGATGGTCTTCCACAACCATCTAAAGTCTTAGTACTGCGTCAAAGTTGCTCTCCTCTGCACCCCCCGCTACTCCCACTGCTCCCTAATCATGGGGATGAAGGCAGGTAGGTTACAGCCATGGTATGGCATGTGCTGGGTTCCTGTTTGCACATGAGGGCTCCTTCCTAGCATCACTCTCTTCACTCTCTCAGGGCACCGTTCACATCAGCTCTCATGTGTGATCACTTCACCAGAAGTACTGGTTGCAGTTCTCTGGGACAAGCCTTGTTCATTTGCTGCATTCACTTCCATCCCATGCACCTTCCAAGCTCCTGGTCTGGAAGAACTCATGCGAGCTCTGCCACTCAGCAGCTCAGACCCACCAGGGCTGTCTTGCTTACACAACCCTGCTTAAACCACAAACCTTTCTGGGCTTCTCGGGTAAGAGTCAAAAGACTGAGTTTAAATATTAACAAAATGCTCTGTGGTGCACAAGGCAGTCAAGGCTGAACACAATGTTCTGCAATTGGGTTGCACCAGTTTGGAAAAATCTTAGCTTTCAATTGTTTTGTGCATACACAATGAAGTTTCATTTTTCATTATGTAGGCAGTTGGCAAGAGAAAACATGATCTGTTGTCCTTAAGAAATTATTTTTTTACCTCATGTGGCTAAATCAAGCCTAGAATTGTCTCTTTTCAGCCCAGAATGAGTGCTCAGCTGCTTCTGCACACCTGTGGGTGGACAGGAGGAGTGGAAAGGCTGGGAGCAGGATGGTGGGGACATCTCCCTGCTCCTCCTCCCCAGCAGGGCTGATTTCTGAGCCTTATGAAGGACCCTCCCAGCAGGGTGACCCATCTGAGAGAGCACACCAGCAGCCCTCTAGGCAAGGAGAAGACCTCCTCTCGGGGTGCAAGGAAACTGGTCAGACCACTCTCCCTGCCCTTGCTCCCCCGAGCCCTTCTTGCACATGAAGGTGTCACGGGACCCTGCAGGGGCTGATGCCGTGTTGGGGCTCTGCACCCGCCTCCCACACATGTGCCAGGCTGCAGGCACAGAAATCCCCCAGGAGCACATGGCCCAAGCCCCTTCATGGGTTAATTTGCATTTCCTTGCCTTGTTTCAGCCTCCCTAGCAAGCTGGCTTTCCCGGTTACTTCTGCGACCTCACCTGTTGCAGCTCAGCATTTCTACCTGTGCTCTCCTAAAAGCATCCTGACTTTCTCATTTCCTTCACCTTGATAACTTCCATCAATTTTTAGTATGTCTCACTGTAGAGAGTTGTGTTTTAATCAGTCACCATAAGGACAAACAAAACCCAGTTGCTTAAGAGTAACTGCGACTTAGCTTCAGGTGGAAGAAAATTGTCCTAGAAACTTCAGGAACATCTGAAAGTGTGAGAGAAAAGCAGAAGGGTTCTTGTGGAGGTGGATCTCCTTTTGGCAAAACCTCACTTTACACCCAAGAGAAGAGGCAGAAAGCCTTTTGTACTTGCCACTGCTCAGGTGACAGTCACTGCTCACTTTGTCCTGACGTTGAATCCTGAGGATCCAAAACAAGTTGCAATCTGACTCCTCAGTGCTGTATAAATCAGGGTCTGAGTACATAGTTCAGTAAATAAAGGGCTTAATTGGCTAGAAAAACAGAATAATTTAACAAAATGAAGGAATCCTCACATGTTTGTGCTGTTGTCTTTCCATGGGCGCGTCACAGGACAGAGAATATTTAATCAGGGCTTGTACTGATAGTGACATTAGACTGCAACCAACTCATATTTATCAGATGTACTTAGATACGTGTTTTTCATTTTAGGCCCATCCTGAGTCATAAATAAAAAAGTCTTTCCATCAGGCCTTGGAAAATAATGTATCGTGCAAGCACAGCCAGTAGGTAAAAGGTAATTTGTTTTTGATCATAAAGGCAGCCAGTAAAAAGCGTACAGATATTTGGATGCATTTTTCATGAAAGCGACTATCATATAAGAAGATACTACTACATTGATAATGATCAATCTTAAAAAGTTAGTTATGATTAATGCCTTTGTAAGGGATATGGCTGAAAGGGATAAGGGGTATGGCGCGAGTGAGGAATTTCCTCAAACTCTGTGGCACTTTGTAGTATTGTTTCAGGACTGAGCTTTAAACCCCAGAAATGCACGGGGTTATGGTGTAACAAAGAGCAAGCATTTAATCTCCACTGACAACCAGACTGGATTACCCAAACATACTCACTACACGCACATCATCTCTGTGATCATTTTTTCATGCAAATGGGAAATTTTCATGCATGGGAAATGAGAGAGGAAAGACATTTTTGAGCTATGAAGGAGAGTCTGATAAGGGCTGATGCATTTTCTGACCTTTGTTGGGAAGACCACCTCCCCGGACCTCCAGCTCTAGGTTTCTGCCCAGCTGACTCTGTTTTCCCTTTGCCCAGTCCAGACAATGACCTGTTTGTGCTTGCGGAGTCTCCCGGGTGCTGTTGGCCCCATCCCGAGGAGCATTTGCCTCCTCACCCTTCAGGGGAATGCCCTGTTGGAAATCCTGCTCTTATTTTATCCTCAATTTGTTTGCTCTAAATTCCCTCCTTCATAGGCTTTGATAACTGGATGGTAAGTACAGGCATCTCCCCTTTCCCCCGGTGTTCACCAATCCCCAAAATGTTTGTTTTTAAGGGACTTGTGTCCAGAATCACGATTGTTTTTCCCAGCCCAACGCTACCTTCAGGCAGAGCAGTTTCTTACTGCCTCGTCTTCAGGTACTTTTGCGTGAAGCCCAGTGTGGGAGAGATTCCCCTTTTCATTTCGCTCCTGCAGCCCAGTGCTCGGAGCCCCGTCGGTGACTCAGTTGGAATGATGCCAGCTATTGAGAAAGAAGCTCATTTCCTGGGGCAACTATCTTTTCCAAGATGGCCTTTATCCTAAAATGATTAGATGCAATATTTTCAGCTTGTTTGATCTGGCATATTTACAAGCCGAAGCAGCCTGGCAAGGAGCAAAGGGGAATGCCAGAGCTCTGGCAGCGGGTGCCGTGGCCAGGGTCTGTTCCCCAGAAGCTGCTGCAAAAGAAGGTGCCACCACCGCTGGACTGGAGGGTTTTCCCATTGCTGTTACTGCCCACTGGCTGCAAAATAGCTTGCACGCATGGCTTTGGGATTTATGGCTTTGCATATTTTTAGCCCAGCTGGAGGAAGTACAGCTCTTTTTATCAATAATGCTGCAGATAGGAACTGCGATAGTGGCCATTTTGGGATCCAAAGACAACTGTGGGCCTGATTACAGCCCTGGGTGGCCGAGCTTTCCTTCAGGTTTGGCACAGGGAACAAATAAGCCTCTTCTAACAGTGGAAAAAACAGTCTAAAAAAAAAAAAGGCTGAAATTATAGGCTGTAGGCAAGTCACAGCAAACCATTTGAACTGCGAGGCTTCCTGTTGTGCAAGCAGAGGCCAAAATATCAACTACAAGCATCATGCAGGAGAAGGAGAAAAAAAATAGGAGTCCAGGCTTGACTGAGAGACGCTGTGGATGAGCCCAGGAGTCCGGGAGCTGGCGGGTTTGGGACTGTGAGCACAGAAATACAGACATTGCTACCTGCTCTTTCATTCACCAAGTGATAAAGGAAAATCCATTCAAATGTTTCCTTTGTGGTTGGGTGGGGTTTTCTGCTGGATCTCTCAACGACTATTCTTGTAACCCCCCTCAAATAAACAGGGCTAACAAGGAGTGCTACAGCTGGGATTATCTCATAGTCCTGAATTACCACTTTCCTACTTCTGCCTTCTCCCGAGCAGACAGTATGCCAGGTCAGGCCACCTGCTGACCTGCATAAAGATATTTTATCGTTCGCCTGTGTTGGTCTGCAAACAAGCAGATAGGAAGGATATTCAGGGGTGTGAATGTAACAGAGGGTACTGTGGGGCCTTTTAACAGCGTGAAAAAGTTCTCGTTTGTAGATCGAGAATTAGAGGGATGAACAAAATTATGGTTAACTTCTCCTTACAACTAATTCAACTCAGCTCTTGAATTTTACCTTTAGTTTGCCCTGCTTGTGTTTATCATAATAGTTATTCTAAAATATATTCAATAATTTATTTTGTGTTTAATATATTTAATATTTTTAAAAGTATGTGGTCTCTGTATGATATAGAGAAGCAAAGTTTAAAGAAGTGAAAGTTAGCTAGCACTAATCTAAAAATTAATCTAAACTACTGATTTCCAGCATGTGGTCTTTGAACCTACTGCTTAACTCCTGTCTGTAACACAAGTGAGAAAAGCAGACTTTTCTGTGCTAGATGGCAATGTGTACTTGGGAGGCTTGTATGGAAATGTCTATGAGCCCACAAAATGGAAAAAGTTAAGTATGTTAACAGTAAATCAATCAATAAGTAATTAAATAAAAGCACTTTGGTGACAATTCATTGCAATACAGAAACTGGAAGTTCCTCTCTTAACAATTAACAAAATATTAAAGAAAGTGAGGGTCCTTAAATAATCTGAAAATATCCTGACATAAGATCAAAGGGCAAAATACTCCATATCCCATGACTACCCAGTCTGCGCAATTCCAGGGGAAGAGTAGGCTGGTAATTAAGGTGAGTTCAGGTTAAAATTCCCAAATCCAGATGTGATTTCAAGGAGTTATGAAGAGTGGGGCTGTACACACACCTGAATAGCTCTGGAACAAACACTTGGCGATGATGTGGGGGAGCGCAGACCCCAGAGCTGTCGAGCTGTGGAGCCTGCAGCTGGGTGAACCCCTCTGCTACACGGACACAACAATGTTGCTCCATGAGCAAAACCCCAGATATTTTCATTTTGCACATTCTTGCAAAACAAGCTGAAGCTGATAGGAGCCCAAGAACTGATAAGAGACCTGCTGAAATATTGGGAAATACATTTGTCCATGTAACTGTTACCTGAGTGAAACCTCAGGCATAATTCACACACTTTAAGGAATGGCACAGTCTAAAGTATCTGGAGATAACGAAGGGTTTTATTGCACTGCTGTTTGTAAAGGTACACCACACAGAGAGACCTAGAGCACAAACATAAATGATTACAAGGAATTGGCTCTGACTTAATGTTTGAATATATTCAAATGTTCCACCATTTCCATAGAAATATCTGCTGTGTGTTTATTTATTTAGGCTTCTTTTCAACACTATCCTTAAGGGTATTTCAAAATGGATAAGCAAATAAAAGTGTGCTCAGCTGGACTTTAAAGAGGAAATTGGGAACAGTGGCCAGGGCTTTCCTGGGAAATAGGGTGCTGGCATCCATTCAGAGAAGCTGCTTCTCGTGTTCTGCTAGGCAGCATTTTGGGCATTTGTAATCACTGTTTGGTTTTGGTTTTACTTTCATGACAGTTTGACTTTGCTGGTTTTTTTAAACAGAAATTATTTGGGCTTAGTAGCTGAAATTCAGGTGACCACTGTGTAATCTTCATAGTCTTGGCTGACCACTGAGGAGACAGAAACCGGACTGAAGTCATGGCCTGGCGATGGAGTCACAAACAAATGGTCCAGCAGTGCTGGGGAGTAGGAAAACGGGCCTTTTCTGGCCCAGCAGTGCTTGGGGGGGGACATGGACACAAGTGTCAGGCCCCACTCAACACATGCAACAACTCCCAGGCTACGGTTGGCCAACTCCTGCCAAGAGAAAAATAAATTATTCCTCCTTCTGCCATCTGCTCCTGCTCACCAGGAGGGAAAGACTTCTAAGGAAACCCTATGGGGCCACCACAGCTTTTCCTGAGGCGGGTATCACGTTTCCGTGGTATTCACACAACAGACATGCCCAATCTCAGCGGGAAAGGGCCGTGGTGTAAAGCCACAGGCAGCTGGCACCGGGGCTTCCTAGAGAGGGGATATACCACTGCCGTATGCAAGTCTGAGGTGGACATGACCCCCTGCAATGCCTCTCCTTTAGCCTGAGGGAACACAGGATGTTTTTACACTCTCACGTGGCTGAAAACCCCCTGCAAGGGGGTGTCCCACAAGCATCTCTTGGAACAAGTGTCCTTGGAGCCAGCAGGAAGGAGCTCAGGGTGGAGCGGCAAGGCTGAGCCTCCCGCTCCAGCACAGCACAAGCTATGCCTCTGCTTTATTTTCAGATTATCTGAACACTCATTACCGTGCGTTAAACAAAACTCCATGCACATGTAGCCGTATCTGTACCAAAGGACAGAGCACATTGGGCTGTGACACTGCAGATTCCCTGACTCACCCATCGCCGGCAGGAGAAGCTGGGCAGGCCTCTGTGATTGTGCATCCTCTCTGATCCCCAGCCCGGCCGAGTCTTAAATAATAAAGGTGTATGCAGACACAGTGCAAAAATACAGTTTGAATCAACAAGTCTAATACAGTTTGTCGCCTCCGATGTGAGATATCTCTTCAGAAATTAATTTGCTTTATGAAATCAAGAGAGACAGATGGCTTTAAATAAAAAAAAAAGTAACTATTTTTGCCTTAAGCAAAATACGGAAAGTTCATAAAAGACAAAATAACATTAACATTGGATTAAAATATGGCACTTTTATCTTGAAGAATGAAGCTCGCTTTTTAATGTTGGCAGAGGAGGATGACAAAACGTTCCCTGCTCTGAAAGGCAGGGTGCAGGATTTTGTGTTTGAGCTCTTTATGGTATAATGCCATCCTATGAACACCCATCATCCAGGCTAAGTTTGCTGGCTTTCAGGGCACAATCACTCTTAAGTACATAATAAAAGGGAATTAAAATACGTAAGTGTAATAAAGGAAGTGTGAATAAAAATTGAGAGGGATGTGAATATGGCAGCAACCCTTTTATTGGAAATTTCCAGCTCCTCTGCACGATTCACTGCTGTAATACAGCACTGGGTGCTTCTGCTTATTGTGCGCTCCATACAAAGGAGTGATAACCTTCCATGACCCGTATCCTAGCAGGGTCCTTTCTCTTCCTGAGTCACTAAGCAAAATTCAGACCCTCTTTTTCTACATGTCTTGATAAATCTGAGCAATCCAGAAATATATTTGTTAATGGAACAGACCTTCTCTTCCTGCCCAACCTCACTGCCCTTTCCAAACTTAGGTTGACTGCCTGACACTTGCTTCTTAACCAAACTTACTCATCCTCACCCCCATTTTATGTATCACCACTGAACTTGACCCAGTAGCATAGCTGATTTAATCTGTGCCTCTGAGTAATAGAAAGAGAAACTTGCTGTAAAGAAAAGGTACTAGAGAGTATAAGAAGCTGGACGTGAAATGACATTATGCTTCCTTCTGGTGCCAGCATCCTGAGCCTGTGAGTACAAGTGACTCCTCTGCTTTCTAGGAAGACTTCTCAGGGACATCCAGTTTTCCTTTTCTTTCTTGGATGTCCCCAGTAGGGGCTTCAAATATTCCTGAGGATGCCACCCACAGGCTGCGGTCCCTGCCCTTCCTACAAGGAACTGGCACCCACCAGCGGTGCATGCCCAAGCTGACCACTACACTTACTGCTGAGCAAAAATATATGTTTCTTTTACCCACTGCGCTGCCCAAGTAGAGCAGTGGCATATTTGAAAGGGTTGGAAGGGCTTGAGTTTGGAGTGTTTTGCCCTAGAAGCACCACAGCAGATGCTATTGTGAGCGATATTTTGCTGGAAGATTTTGGGCAGAACCTGGCAGCAGGGTGACCAGCTGGGCAGCAGAAGACAGGACGTGGACAGAAAGCAGCACATGAGAACAGAAGCTTTATACAGCACAGGGTGAAGGAAAACATTGGGAAACACCAGAAATTGGCACAGGCTGATGCTGTTATCCACATTCTCAGCCAGCTAATCTCCCAGTATCGATACTGGTGTTTATTTAACACTAAAGAAAGATGTGGAGGTCTTCACAAGACAAGTAAAATGCATCTCCAGCAGAACTGTTTTCTTTTCTCTGTGAAAAATAGCTTCTCTCTGCAGTTGTAAGCCTCTCAGATGATTTGTTACTGCTTTACCTCCTTCCAGCCACTTGTTTCTCCCTCCCCATCCTGGCCGGGGTGGGAGGCAGTACACGCGAAGCCCTTCAGAGCTCAGCTCACCAAGCGGCTTTCAAGAGCTCCAGGTAGTTTTCAGCTCCAGTGAAAACAAGAAGAAGCTGAGGGTACTTGAGACTTGGCAAGGGATCAGGCTGTGACTGGTTCACGGTCCCTGAACCCTCTGCATTTCTGGGGCTGCCTGAGAGACAGAGCAATAAGACATTTTCATTTCCTCTTCTTCTGCTCTGCCTCGGCAGAAAAGGCCACACTTTCCCAGTTGGTTATGGAGTTTAGCTGGTGTTTAAGCACCCAGTGTAAAGACATCAGGGCTCTGCACAGCTGAACTTCTGTGGTGTGGGACAGAGGCAACCTGCTCCTGTATGACCCTTGTGCACGAAACCTCTTCTGCACTGCCAGGAGAAAATCACGATCTTAACATTACTGCTGCAAACAGAAAGGCCTAAGTGTTTATACCCTTCGTCACTCCATGTAGCATCTTATCGCTTTGGTGAGTTAGTGGGAATAATCCAAAAGTAAAGCACCCACAAGTGGATGTGATGAAGCCAAGGACAAGACTCCACTGACTTCATTAGAGCCAAGAGTCCCTCCTGCATTTAAACCTAGTCCTAAAAGAGCTGTCCTACGGTTTTACGTTGCAGCTTCTCACGACATATCCCGAATACAAAGAATTAAGAATACATTCAACACTTCAAAGTGGTCTTAGAGCAACTCTATGACCACTTCATGCCTGCACTTTGAGGAGGGAGGCCAAAAGCTATTTAATTATTTTATGGTTTACATATTTTTTTAACTTTTATTTTAATGTGAAAAGTAATTTCTTTGTCAGTTTTACAAACTGCAGCAAATCCCTTAAGTCTAACAGCAGTTACCAAAACCTGGGGTTTGCTGTCACAGAGAAGGGACTCTCAACAGGGACTCGGAAGTAACCTGGGATCTTTTTTGACTAGGAGAGCTTATGGTCTTGATTAGAAGTGTATCTCCAACTTTCAAAAGCACCTGAGATCCATAAAGACTCCCAGGGAACCTGCAGCTGTGGGCTAAATTGTAGGAGAGAAACCCTCATTGAATACACTAATAGAGCTCACGCTTTGCAGCGACAGATATTGGGGTCCTGCTTGCTCCACTGTTTCTTGGTTAATAATTGACTGAAATATGTGCAAACTATCTGAGAGCAGAACATCAGGTTCCTCCTGCCTCTTCACCTCCTAGTGTGTGACCTCCCTGTGTGTGACCATCCCTTCAGAGCACACAGAGTGCCCTCCCTCACTCCATATCCTTTCACCAGATGAGGAAAAATCTTTCTTCAGGGGCAGGGTCTGTGATTTCAAACCCCCAAAGGCTAAGGTAAGCCCTGGCTTCTAGCCCAGCGGATTGCCCTAAGGGGCCTGGCACCCCATGACCTTCCTGATACCACAGCTGAAGTGTTTCTAGGTGTTCATGGTAGCATGACGTAAGAAAAGGGTCCTAAGAATGGTTTTCATCAGAGAACTTTGATGCTATCGTGTCCTCAGCACCTCGGCACTGAGGTTTTACTGCTCTCCTGAATATGGGCACCCGCTACCGAAGCTACAGCCTGAGGCATCAAAACGTTATTTCAGCTATCTCCTTAGGTGGTTTTTAGGTATCTTGGGGAAACATTTACAAAGGCTCACTTTGGCCTAGGGAGGATGATTTCCCTCAGTTCCTCTGTAGGCAGTGGAGGGGAGCAGGGTCCTGCAGGACAGCCCAACCCACCTATGCCACAGTCATGCCCCAACGCTTGGCTGCACCTCTCCACTGTCTCTCCCAGGATGCCACAGCATCAGGTCCACCAAGTCACAGCTGGCCACTGCAAATCCCTGCACAGGCTATTTTTGGCGATGATCTGAGCATACAGGAATTGCTCTGGAAAGACAATTTAGGACCCCTTAAAGGTGCTTGTGAGGAAGGTTCACAGTGGCACACCTTGCTCAGAGCTGGCTCGCCCAGCAGCCCCATCTGCCTTACCACTGGCTCGTGCTCCTTCAGAAGCGAAGGGTACCACAGCTGAGCTCTGGTCACCACTTCCCACAATGCTGAACAGAAACCTGGCAGATGCATAGGACAGGATTGCAACAGACAGTCCGTCTTACTCATCTCTATTTTCTCATATTAATCTCCGCAGACCAATCAGAAGCAGTTCACTAAACAAAGTTAAGCAATATCATAGAGAACTTTAAGAAATTACTCTTATCATCCCTCCTGAGGATAGGTTCAATGGTCAAGGCCACAGTGAAATCTTCCTTTTCTTGTACAAGTTAACTGAAGTTAGTTATTAAAGTGCTGCCAGTATTTAGGGAGGTTCTGAAATGAAGAGCAGCACAAGATACCTGCACTGCCTCTGAAAATTTCAAGGATATCTTTTTCCATAAAATCTTGGTGTGGCTTCTTCTGAAGAGCTTCCTGGAAGATACATCAGGTATGATTTTGACTTGCCAATCTGGATATGGGATATGTGAAGTAATGAAACGCTTCTAGTGATTTACGGCATTTCTTGTAAAATTTAAAAAGTTCTTTTGTGGAATTTGTTAGTATTTTTCAAATGTTCTTATTGCAGAGAAATTGAGTTTGTGAGTGCGTATACACAGATTGAAAAGTGGGATGAAACGTGTTAATATTAAATTATTCAGTTAAAGTTACCAGTTTTTTGTGTACTTCTTAGTCAATATTTAAGATAAATTAATAAAGAGAAAAAAGTATCCCTTTGCTAATCCCCTTAACAAAATGACACACATCAAAATACGCATTACCAAAGGTTCACAGATGTGGGGGATTAGCAGTGGAGTCAGAGTTTTTTACGTGTGAGAGATGGTAATGCTGTTAATTGCTGGCCATGAGAACAGGATCAGAGGCTGTATGGAATAAAACTGAACCAGAACATTCTCTCTGGGGTTTCAGTTCAGAACTAGCCTTGGTCAATAGTGAGTGAAAGTTGTTGCCACTTGATCGCTGTGTGGTGTAAGTTTGGTCTGTGCTGCTGGCCCCCATGTGTGGGTGGACACGTTATAGAAGTCATCAGAAGAATTGCACTAATTGCTCATGTCCCAGGACGTAATGATGGATGGGAGCACTCTGGAAAGGCAGTGTAGGTTACTGGAGTACCAACCTCTCTTTTATGGGATTTGCGGAGGATGCTGGCCTCCACTATGTTGGCACTCATCACAATATCCCCATTTTCTTTAAAACACCTAAAATAAGTAATGGTGCTGACAGCTGAAAAAATGTCCCTATGCAGAGGGCATCCTATCTCTTTAAACATGTATGGAAAGAAAATGAGAGCGAGCAAGAGGAAGGCAGTTCTGACTGGAGTCATGGTAGCTGATAGCTGCCCACAGAGCCCATGGAAGAGGTGAGAAAAACTCGACTAGCAGGTGACTTGCAGCAGTGGTCATCGTGCTGCAGCAAGGTGCCGCACCGTACGGTCTCTTACCTGCCAGGAAACAGGTTGAAGGCACTTTGCACTTCAGGTGCTCAGGCTGGCTTGGTTAAACTTGAGTAATGCCACATGGCACCACAGTCTTTAAAGCAGACTCATGTTCACATGGTTCAGCCTGAGGAGACCCTTGGGGCGAGGTTCTAGGACTTCTGCAGCTCTAAGCCATCAAACCAAACCAAGAGGAGAGTTGATAAATTGGGGCTCCTATCAGGATGGAAAAAACACAGAAAAAATGCTTACTCCTTCAACAAGACCAGCACTAATAAACCAAAGTATATTCAGAGAGTTATAAAGAGGGATATTAGAGATCAGGGTGTTAAATTTGGCCTGAGGAAAGAATAAAGACTGGGCAAGGGATAGGAGTGACAATGAAAGTGCTCAGAAAAGCTACAGCAGCTGCAGCACTGGGGAAAATGTAAAATGAAAGAGTAACCCATGCACGAGGGGTCTGGAGACCAGGTCATATGAGGAGAGGCTGAGGGAGCTGGGCATGTTTAGCTTGGAGAAGAGGAGGCTGAGGGGAGACCTCATTGCCCTCTACAACTACCTGAAAGGAGGTTGGAGAGAGGTGGGTGTTGGCCTCTTCTCCCGGGTGAATAATGACAAGACCAGAGGAAATGGTCTGAAGCTGCGGCAGTGGAGGTTTAGGTTAGATATTAGGAAGAATTACTTTACTGCAAGAGTGGTCAGGCACTGGAACAGCCTGCCCAGGGAGGTGGTTGAGTCACCATCCCTAGAGGTGTTTAAGAAATGTCTAGATTTGGCACTTCAGGGCATGCTCTAGTGACAGAGATTGTAGGGGGTTTTTTTGTGTGTGTATAGTGGGACTCGATGATCTCAAAGGTCCTTTCCAACCATGAAGATTCTGTGATTTCTTTTATTTTTATGGCTTGCGAACATTTCAAAGGGTACAAATAGTACATCTTGTGCCCCACAATGTAAGGAACAAAACTATTCAACAGGGCTTTCAGCAACATTCCTCTCTGTCACGTGAAGTCTAAAAGACTGATACACAGACTAGGAACCAGAGCAGTTCTAAAATCTTTGATAGATAAACCTTCATCCTGCAAATCTAAGTACACCAAGATTTATGAGAGACAGAGCTAAATTAACCAGTCTTTTCATTGAAATTTCATCAGCCTCAGGTTTGGAGCTCTGATCCCAACAGAGAGAGAGACAGTAGTGTACAATTACAGGATTGGAGTGTACTTTGGATCAGCGTCTTGAGTGAGTTTAGATTTTGAGTATTAATCTGCCAGAATAACTACCTGCCAGTTTTTGGAAAATATGACAGATCTAACGTTTTTATGTTAAAACAGACAGCAAAAATGTTTAACCCATTGCCAAAATAGTGAGTTCTTTGTGGAAAAATAGTATATCGACAAAAACAATATATCTAAGAGGTTCTTGTAGCATTATTCAGACTTCTACACATCCATGAATTTCCCCAGAATAAACCAGAAGGAAAATAAAATGAAATAACTTGAAATAGATCATTAATGGGCCCTGAGCTGTAGCAAAGTTTCAGGGTGGGATTCACATTTTAATACCAAAATTGTCATAGATAAGAAGCTTTCCATCTGCTCATAACTATGCGAACTGCTTTGTGCCACTTGAAAATCTGTTCTGTGATATCTCAAAATATTGAGTATTACACAAGTCTGAATTAGAAATGCACGTCAGCTATTCCAGCATGGGTCAGGCAATAGACTTGGGTGAGGAACTAGTGTTGGTTGGGCATATCTCCTGAGACCAAGCAAGCACCAAGGCACTAAGGAGCATTTGAAATTGCTAGGGGAGAGAAAACAAAGAGAAACACACTATTATCGGCATCATGAAAAGGCTGTTTGCATCCTACAGTACATTTCACCTCAGAGTCAAAAGAAAATAGACTAGACTAGACTAGTTCACTTGGAAGGGACTTAAAATGGTCATCCAAGTCCAACCAAGAACAAGTCCCACAACTCCTGTCTAGGACTACTACTGTATTAAATATTTAATGGTGGCTACAGCAGAGAGAAATGGTTTTAGGTAGGACATTTATTTAATTGAATTTCATGTAGGAACAATGTGAGGCATTGAGAGAAACGTAACAACACAGTGGACCGCCCAGTGATGGCATCAGTTAATCGCTGCAAAATACGCAGTGATATCGACTGAAACGAACCTTGAATCTTCTCATCTGTAACATGGGCCTCAGGGGTCACTTCTGGAGTGACTGAGGACAGTTTCTATTCAGCACAAACATGTGAATGTGGGTTGGGACACAGCAGAAAATAGTATTTCGGTCAGACATCGCAACAACTGTCTGTGGCCGTGAAACAGAGGAGAAGCAGTCCAGACAACCTGTGGAAATAAACCTTACAAACAACAAGCAGCAACACTGTGCTTTTTTACTACTGAGCCTAACCTTCTCATCACACACCCCCAAGCCAAAGGTTCGGCCCTGTCTCCTGGTCCAAGAGAGGACGGCTGAGCCCTGCCTTGGCTCTGCCTTTCCCCTCAAGTGTCAGTGGGTTCCAGCGAGCTCCCACGTTCCCGGCGGTGCTACAAAGAGAAACTGCTTGGGATCTGCTTCTTTATTCTTTAAGGAATTAGTCTCCCTTGAAGGAGGCAGGTTTTGGTTGTAGATGGCTGAATCAGAGATAGATTAACTGAAAATCCATCTTGTCCACTTTTTGGCTGCAGCTTTAGAAAGAAATACCTCATGCTCCAGTGAAACACTGCCCTGCAGTGGGAGGGGGAGGTGGGCAGGTCACCTTGGCGAAGTGAAACGGGCGTCTCAACCATCTCTCTTTTCATCTTCAAAGGTGGTAACACTCAGTTTGGAGTTCACTCATCTATGCTACGGCTACCCGCCCCACAGTACATAAGGAGCTAACCTTGTTC
The DNA here is from genome assembly GCF_028500815.1 of Rissa tridactyla. Taxonomy (NCBI): domain Eukaryota; kingdom Metazoa; phylum Chordata; class Aves; order Charadriiformes; family Laridae; genus Rissa; species Rissa tridactyla. The sequence goes on from NC_071466.1 coordinate 203,299,615, forward strand.
TTCATTTCAGGTTTTAAAGTGACTAAGGCCAGAGAGAAGCACACACAAGTCACCATCCTCACCTGACATTTCAGGAGAAATGGTTGAACCTGTGGGCAATCACTATGTTGTAGCCAGACCTGTGTACTCAGAGAATTTGTTCAATGAAGAGCATGAGAAATTGCGCAGATACCATAAAACCTTTTGGGATCACCTGAAAGTATATTTTAGGTAAGAAGATTTTTAATTTTTTTAAAAATATGGATCTAAGAAGCAGCCCATACTGCTGCTCTCAGACAGCATGGACTCCATCCTGACAACTTCCACCTCAGATTCCAACAAAGCAAATGAAAACTCATTAACCAAATGCAATGTCAGATTTTTCTAAAGAATTTTAGCTGGTATTACCCTTAAATGTCTTCCTACAGTTGTATCTGAGGCTGCTTCTCTTTTCCTGGGCACTTGGCAGCACAGACTCCAGGGAGACCTTATTGTGACCTTTCAATACTTAAAGGGGACTTATAAGAAAGATGGGGACAGACTTTTTAATAGGCCTCTAGCGATAGGACAAGGGGTAATGGTTTTAAACTAAAAAAGAGTAGATTCAGGCTAGATATAAGGAAGACATTTTTTACAATGAGGGTGGTGAAACACTGGAGCAGGTTGCCCAGGGGGGTGGTAGATGTCCCATCCCTGGAAACTTTCAGCGTCAGGTTGGACTGGGCTCTAAGCAACCTGATCTAGATGAAGATGTCCCTGCTTACTGCAGGGGGGCTGGACTAGATGACCTTTAAAGGTCCCTTCCAACCCATCCTGTGATTCTATGAAAATTTCGGTTTGAAGGGACCTCTGGAGGCCACCAGATCCTCCTTCAAGCACAGCAGGCAGAGCAGGTTGATCAGGGCTGTGTCTGGGTAAGGTTTTGACCTCTGGCAGCCTGAACCTGAATCCTTCACCCTTTGTTTCCTTCCCCTCTAAAGACAGACTGCAACTCAGCTGAGCTATTCACTGACAGAGCTTTGTCCTCTTGTGTCTTTACAGATGCTCCTCGCAAAGGGTCAAAAAAATTGCGTTGCGTTTGTTCCCCATTGTCTCGTGGCTGCCAGCGTACCGCTTCAGGGAGTGGATCCTGAGTGACATCATCTCTGGCATCAACACGGGGCTCGTGGCCGTCCTGCAAGGTACCTCCAAGAAACATGTACTCTGACACAGCCTGCCATGCCAGGTGCAGAGGAATTGCTGGCTTCAGCCTGTAACATGCTCACGGCCTTCCCCTGGTCTCTGTCCTTGCAGGTCTCGCTTTTGCTTTGCTGGTGAACGTCCCCCCTGGTTATGGACTCTATGCAGCATTTTTCCCTGTTTTGGTCTATTTTATCTTTGGCACATCTAGACATATCTCAGTGGGTAAGTTCCGGCACACCGACCGCCATCCTCGCTGGTGAAGAAATACATGCGTCTCCTTCAAGTCTCTAACAAACACCTTGTGCTGCTCAGGTCCCTTCCCGGTCCTGAGCCTGATGGTGGGAGGAGTCGTCGTCAGGCTGGTCCCCGATGACAGTGCTGCAAATAGCACTTCCACGAATATCTCATTGATAGATGAAGAGAGAGTGATGGTGGCTGCATCTGTAACCTTCCTTTCTGGGGTTTTTCAGGTTGGTAAACGTGTGTGTGTGTGGCCGCACGTGTCTACATGCACATAGAGGAATAGATGGGTGGTGGGCTGGCCTTCCCCTTGGTCTTCTGCTGGGGTAGTCACCAAAGTAACTCTTCCCCTTCCCACGTAACTGAACTTGGCTCACTGATTAGGAGACATCCACCCCCTGCAGTGACCAGACACTGATCTGTGCTGTGAAATCCCTGGTTTTGCCCAGACCTGAGCCTACAGCCCACACAGGGGCACCCCACCTACAGCAAAAAACAATCTGCTGGATAGGAAAGAAGTCGTTGTGAGAGTAATGTGAACGATGCAGACACAGCAAGGGGAATAAAAGCTCTGTCTCATAATAGTAAAGTATTTGGATTTGTCTTTAAAATAAAAAAAAATTCTCCTTCCTTCCTAATATAGAATTCCTGCAGTTCCTTTCTTCCTTATTAATATGTTTGTGCTTTGTGAAACACTGGTACCATGTAAAAATATGGGTACTGAAAACCCTAAGGTTAAGGAGGTTTATTTTAGCTATAAAATAAAAAGAATAGGTTTAAACTGCTCTAGCAATTACTCTTATTAGTCTTATGCCCCCTATTGCTAAGTCTCAAGTTTTATTGCAAGTCTGGTGACAGTAATTTTCCTTAATCCCTGAACGTATGGGATTAGGTTAAAATCTTTGTTCCCATTAAATATGGTTCTCTTTGTTGCAGAGATTGCTTAAAAGCACAAATGAATCACACTGACATATGGTCGTTTTGCATTTCAGTTGCTTCTGGGAATGCTCCAGTTTGGATTCATTGTTATTTATCTGTCACAATCCTTAATCAGTGGTTTCACGACTGCTGCGGCTATCCATGTTGTGGTATCTCAGCTGAAATTCATGCTTCAACTACCTGTCCCTGGATTTAATAAACCATTTGGCATCATCTATGTAAGTGCTAAGTGCTCATTATTCGATAATGCTACTGAAAACTGTGATGTTTATCTGATCATACCTCACAAGGCAGTAATAACACAACTCAGCATAAAAACAGCCAAGCAGGAGGAAACACAAGAGAAAAATATCAGATGTGTTATTAGTATATGACCAATCTTTCAATTTATTACTAAACTCTAAGTTAAACCCCATTGGTCTAATTAGATAATATTTTCTATTTTGTGTTGGTATATTTTAATTAAGCATTCAACTTTGCCTCAAGCATTTAATTATTCATTTTTACTGGACTGATATCATGTATATTTCACTTGGCTATGACTCCGTGAAGGCTGTGGATGAGAAAGGGGGAAGGAGAAGGACAGGAAGGGAGGAGCAGAGAGAGGCACCTGCTCTGTAATTCCATCGCTCTCATTTCCTATTGCGCACGTGCATGTTGCTCCCACCCTCCCTGAGGGGGAGGCCAGGAGGAGAGGGTTGAGAGCCAGTGGAAAGGGTCTTTCATGGATGCTTTTGTTGTTTGAATGATGCACATGCACATTCGTCTGGGTTTGCAACCCACACCATACCATGGGGAATAAATCCCAACTGCCATAACCCTTAAAGCAATTCAGTTACAGACCCTTCTGGAAAGGACAGGACTACTGTGCCAAGGCACTGTGCCAAGGCACACAAGGAAGAAATTCTTTACTGTGGGGGTGGTGAGACACTGGAACAGGTTGCCCAGAGAAGTTGTGGATGCCCCATCCCTGGAGGTGTTCAAGGCCAGGCTGGATGGGGCTTTGAGCAGCCTGGTCTAGCAGAAGGTTCCCTGCCCTTGGCAGGGGGGGTGGGAACTAGATGATCTTTACGGTCCCTTCCAGGCCAAACCATTGTTCTATTTCTAAAGCACCATGTGTTTCTTCCTGATTTTGCAGACTCTGGAGAACGTTTTCAGCCAGATCACAAACACAAACATTGCTGACCTTGTCACATCCCTTATTGTCTTGCTTATCGTGTTCGTGGTGAAAGAAATGAATGATCGATACAAAGCAAAGTTACCAACTCCCATCCCGATCGAACTCCTTGTGGTAACGTGCACTTCTCTTTGATTTTGCAATTGCTCTATCACTATAGTGACATGAAAAGCAGAGTTTTAACTATTTCTTCACCTGTTCAGCATTAAATGATGGGTTATCATTTTACCTATAAGGAAAAACTGTCAGCATTCATGAGCTATTGTGAGATGCTTTACCCCTACTTACCTGTTCTTAACTGAATACATCTGTAGTGAGTAAGATGTTACAAACTACGAATTTTTTCCTTGGATGAAATCGTCTCTGACACCAGCCAGCTGCAGTCCCACCACTGGGGCCCCTCTGTGCCACACCTGCAAGCAGCCACTGAAGTCCTGGCTGTCCGTGGCCAAGCACAACACAGTTTTGCCTCCGTCCCCGAGCAGCAGTGGGGTGGGGGAAGCCTCACACGGGCAGCGAGCTCCTAAAGTCCTGGGGGATGTTGCTATAGTTGCAGGTGGTGCCTGTTTTCCCCCAGAGTTATTACAGCAGCTTGTTAGAAAACACTTTGTTATGTTTATTGGGTGGGATGTTCTCCGTTCTTAATGAGATATTCTGATATATTCTCTGCGTGATTTATGAATGTAAAGCCATACCTGTAAGGTGCTTCAGGATTTACATCTGAACAGCAAAGGGATGTGCAGTCTTGGGGCATAATTCCGCTGCTTGTGATGAGACTGAAGAGTGCGCGGGAGAGGGAAATAAATGTTTTTTAATAGTTTCTTCATACTCTTACTTGAATATGTCTAATGGAGGTTGGGTTTATTATCTTTCAGACAGTCTTAGCAGCACTGATTTCCTATTTTTTTAACCTTGAAGAAAAATTCAATGTAGCTGTCGTCGGAAAACTAGAGGAAGGGTAAGTGATTTGCTTAAAATTTACCAGTGGAGCAAAACTTTCTCTCCAGTTTGTCAGCGCTAAATCGGTTCATCTCTGCTTTTTGATTAAAATAATCTGCTTCATCTCCTTTCGGTAGGCAAATAAACATTTTGGTCTCTACAATATGAGGACACACTTTCAATAGGTAGAAGTTATTCACTAGAGCACATCAAAAGAATACACCGTGACATGAAATCATCGCATGCTTCATTTTCTAAGACAGCTGTTGAGCAGGAGGTTGATGGTTGTCCCTTTGCTGAGCTACTCACTCCTGAGCCCCTCCATTTCCCTCAAAGTACACGCACAGTTCGGCAGCCACTATCAGTCCTGGGAAGCCACCAGGACACCGCACAGTTGTCCTGCCTGGTCCCCTGTGACCAGCCATCAGCATCTCCCCAGGCACCGTTATTCTCCAGAGGCCTTAGTGTCTGCTTCTCTATGAGTATATCCATATAGAGAATATATATTCACATATAGAGTATGTACCTATACATAGATTACAACCAGCTATGCCAGAATTTTGGGATGAAGAATTAATAGGCACACATTAAGTTAAAAAGAGGGAGGACAGCAGATTGCAGTCATTTACTCACTGGGGCACTCTTGATTGCCTCTTGTAGCCCCAGGGGTGTTAGTGGATGAAGTTTGCAGAAAAGCTCAAAGTTCTTCTCAAGAAGGCCTGCTCAAGAATCTCCATTCTTTAGATTTCACGTCACTGGAGGATGGGTGGGTGGGGGGAAGTCCAGAGAGGAATTCTCCCCAGGATCTGCAAAAGACCCTGATCAAAGGAGCAGAAAACGGTACAGCTAAAGCATCGAGCAGATAGCCTGAGAGACTAGTCAATATTACCTGATGTAGTAAGTATTTGTTTAGCTGTCTAAAGTATTTGTTTAGCGTGAATCATGCAGGGATTTTTTTTGGGTTGCAATTAAGTGAAATCCTTCCATGTGCAAGTTTCCTGTGCAAGGGCCCCAGCGCTGTGTCAGGTCTCACATCCACACATAACTAGAAGGCAGAACTGTGCATGCACCTCAGACACAATAAGCTGCAGCTGGTCCTGGCCAAGGAAACGAGAACCTGCTGAGACACAAGCTGAGCCAAGTGCAGATAAACAGAGTCCCTGTTCTGATCAAGGATTCTCCAAAGTTTTACAGGGTTCAGATCAATAATTCTGCGTCCCAGCTCTCCAAAGTATGAGCTGGACAATGCCTTGCTCACTTGTTTGACAGCTTGTCTCCTGAGGCATATTCTTAAAGAGTAGATTTTTCTGTCTTTCAGATTTCAAGCGCCTGTTGCACCTGATGCAGGTATCCTCCAGAAGTGTATTGGTGACAGCATTTCCATCGCAATCGTTGGGTTTGCAGTAGCCTTCTCCGTGGCTAAAGTGTATTCCATCAAGCATGACTACCCAATAGATGGCAATCAGGTAGATGAATAACATAGAAATCAATACAATGCATTTGTCAATGGGAAATAATTCATTTTTAGGAATGCTTTGCCTTGTCAATAACTGTCATCAACAGTCAACATAACTGTCATTAACAATCTCTTTTGTTTTCATTTCAGGAACTAATTGCTTTTGGGCTGGGTAATATAGTCGGTGGATCATTCAAAGGCTTTGCCTCCAGCACGGCTCTGTCAAGATCAGGTGTGCAGGAGAGCACAGGAGGCAAAACACAGGTACAGAAAAAAGATCATGATGGCGTTTAATGCAAGAAAGCTCTCTTTTTTCCTGAATGACCATAATGACTTCAGGCACTTATTCATGGTGGAATTGTTTTCTCATGCAGATTGCTGGTATTATCTCAGCTGTCATCGTCTTGATTGTGATCTTGGCCATTGGGTTTCTCCTGGCGCCATTGCAGAAGGTATTCACTAGTTTCACTTCGTGCTTCCTCCTGTTTGCCAAAGACCGGGCTGCTCTAGGAGTCACTGGGAGTGTTCAAAGACTTCAGTGGGAGCAAAACAGGGTTTTGCAAAGCTTAGTTCTTCTTCCGTGATGGAGAGGACCACTACATCCGGTCCCTCAGAGGGAATACGAATGCCCAAACACCAAACATCACAATGCCAGCTTTTAGGTGCCACAAATAAGTGGGATTTGCAGCCTCAAGTCAGACACCTGCGCTGCACCATGGTTAGAGAGGTTCCAGTGGGATGGACGAGGCATCCCGACTCGCAGCAGTGACAGAACGTGAGGAGCTGCCTGGCCTTTCAGCTGCACTTTGGCCCTATTTGTATGATCTTCTAAGACTTAATGTTCAACGTTTGCTTTGCTTGCTTTAAAATTCAACATGTATTTTGGTCTTTTTAACAGTCCGTCCTTGCATCTTTGGCTCTTGGCAACTTGAAAGGAATGCTCATGCAGTTCAAGGAAGTAGGCATCCTGTGGAGAAAGGACAAGTACGACTGTGTAAGTTGAGTCCCACAAGCATTCAGGAATGAAGCACTCTGGGAAAGTCACCTATTATGGAAATTTGCTTACACTTTATCTTTATTTTTATACCTACCTTACTTCACTAAACAGAAAGTACCAAAGTGGCATGCCTTTTTTACTCTTATATCCCTTGCTCATGTTTTCCATTTTGTCACATCTATTTTGGGTTGATCCTCTTTCCTGGCTTTATTTTCATCCATTTTATCAAAATCTATTAAAATACAGTTCATTGTATAAAGACAGATACAGAAAGCAGTTACAGAAAATGTAAATACCCAGTGCATTGACTACACATTCAGGGACACTTTCTCCACGGTAGGTGGAGGTTACATGGCAAAAAACAAGACCAGGGCTTGAAGGGTTTACTCCAAATGGTAAAGCTCATGGCTGGAGGGCAGGACTGCTTGCCTCTGACACTCAGAAAGTTCAGGCTCATGTTTTCCTCGTCAGCCAATTCCCTGTGTTTCCAAATGGTTCCAGGCCTCAGTTTTTCCAGCTACCAAACAGTTACTTACCACATGAAAATGCTTTGAGATCTGTGGTTAAAAATACTCAGTGTTATCTAGCCATTTGTGCTTATCAGTCAAGTACGTTCACGGTACCTGCATTTGCCAGTTTTGATATCCAAAGCACATTTACAACTCTTGGCTGTACCAGGATCCTGATTTACTTGTAACCTTGCCTTTCTGCTGGATTTTCATTGAGCATTTAGTGAACTACCTATAGAAAATCCACACCTCTATTATTCTAAACCTTCACTGAATAGAAATTGTCATCCCTAGAAACACTCTCTGGAAACACGAAACTCTTCACCAAAGGTGGGAGGACAGCCTGGACCAGATCTGAAAAAAACAGTCCAGACATCACTGCTGTCCTTGACACGTTCGTAACCGCTGCCATCCACCTGCTTGTTACAGGTTATATGGGTGGCGACTTTCTTAGCTGCTGTTTTTCTTGGCCTGGATATTGGGCTAGCAGCCGCCGTGGCGTTCCAGCTGCTGACCGTGGTGATCCGCTCCCAGATGTGAGTACTTGTTGGACGCGATGAAAAGATACCTCAGGGCCTCCTGTTGTAAATTAATTCCCTCCCATACAGAGAAGGCAAACGGCCCCGTGACTCTGTCTGTCCAGCAACCGTGGATGGAAAAATCATTTACAGGCTTAAACCCTTGGATGTGGGCTCCGCTTCAGTCTGAAGAACTGGAGCTGAGGTTTCTTTCTCTGATCCTTCCCTTCTGCCAGGTTTCGCTGTGGGGTACAAATAATTGTGTGTGTGTGTTTGTTCACAGTCCAAGCTGCACCGTTTTGGCTAATGTTGGGAGAAGTAACATCTACAGGAACAGGAAGGATTACACTGATGTAAGAAATATCTTTTATTATCTTCTGCGTTTGTGTTTGTCTAGCAGACGTCGTTACTGACACTTTCCCTTCATTGTGCAGATCTATGAGCCAGAAGGAGTGAAGATTTTCAGGTGCTCATCTCCTATCTTCTTTGCTAATATTGAATTCTTCAGAGAGAAACTCGTCACTGCTGTAAGTGTCTGGGGCTTTCATTGTGAACATACGAATTGCGTGATGCATTTAGGCAAATACAATTTCCCAGTAATTACTACATATGCAGTCAATCCACAGCTCAAAGCTGAATTTTTCATCAATTATTCAAATATTGTTGCCGCTACTGTAATGCCACATGTATGTACACACCTCTGAGAAAGAGAACAGCCTGACTTGTGCTAAACTTATACCATAACAATGTATATATACGTTTTAAGTCTTTTAGAAGAAAGCAGTGCAAAGATAGAGAATATAAAGGGACATTATTTTATTCTATTAATATTCATATTATTTACACCCAATAAATGCTAGTTTACTCATCTTGCCCCAAAGAACTTAACCTCAACAGTCAGAAGAGAAGCTGAACAAAATCACACTATCAGAGAGGTCTTAATTTCCTCTGGGACAATCTGGACGAAGGCAGCCGGTCTTTCTGTAACCAGCACAGAGAGCCAGGACCCCTGAGCCCTCGCTGTGCCAGAGGGGCTCGCCATCCCCACACTGAACTGAACTTGCAAAACAAAGGAGGTGGTGTAGTGCGTGTCTACTACTGATCACCCAGCCAGCATGTAAGCACTGATGAGCTATTCTATAGGCAATTAGGAGAAATTTCAGGATCGGTAGCCCTTGTCCTTACGGGAGATTTCAACTTCCCAGACATCAACTGGGAATATCATACTGCTGTGACGAGCAGGTCCTGGAAATTCTTGAAGTTTGTAGGAGATGATAACTTCTGGTCACACGTACTCAGTGGGCCACCTAGGAAAGGTGCCCTTCTAGACTTGCTGTTTGTGAATAGAGAAGGACTCGTGGGGGATGTGATGGTACGTAGCTGTCCTGGCTCCAGTGATCATGACAATTTTGACTTTAAAATTTTCTGTGTAATAAGAAAAAAGAACAGCAGAGTTGCTACCCTGGACTTAAGGAGAGCAAACTTTAAACTATTCAGGTTGACATTTAATGGAGTACCCTGGGAATCTGCTTTTGAGGGCTTAGGAGTCCACAGTGCTGGTCAGTCTTTAAGAATCACTGTTTAGAAGCACGGGAGCAGGCAGTTCCACTATCATAAGTCAAGCAAGAGGGGCAGAAGACCAGCTTTGCTGAACAGGGAACTCCTTGTGGAGCTCAAGAGGAAAAAGAAATTTTATGATCTCTGGAAGCAAGGTCAGGCTTCCCAGGAAGATTGCAGAGCTATGGTTCATAAATGCTGGGAGAAGACACAAAAGGCTAAAGCTCAACTAGAGTTGAAACTGGCCAGTGTTGTTTCATATAACAAGAAGGGCTTTTAAAAGTATGTTAATAGCAAGAGAAGGTCTAAAGAAAACAGTGGACCGACAGTTGTTGAGGATGGTCACCTGATTAATAGGGATGAAGAAAAAGCAGAGGCATTCAATGTGGGTTTTGCCTCAGTCTTTAATAACACTGATAGATTGAAATGGTCAGGCAGTTGGACTAGATGGTCGTTGCAGGTCCCTTTCAACTGAAATAAATTCTAGTCTAAGGCAAATTCTTGCACCCATAACCTCCCCTTCCTGCTGCTCTTAGGGGGAAGTCAATAAGCAGTGGCTACCCTGAGCACTGGCAATGAGAAGTTCATTCTTCACATGAGGGAGTGAAACTGGCAGAGAAACCAGGGAATCTGGCATGTTTGGTTCTCCACGTGCTTGGCTTTTACCTCAGAAGAGCCTGAAGGGTTTTTTTCTGTGAGTGCAGAGGCTCACACCACTCTTTCTCTTTACAAACACAGGCATTTCTAACACCTCTCTAGATAGTTGAGGCAGAAGACTTTCAGGAATTTAGTATTTTCGTAACCCTCATTAGCCTAATTTACCTCCTGTATCATTTTGCTAAAACCAGCTAAGAGGTTCAAGCAGCATACGCAGCCAGCACGATCAACTTTGTTTTTCTTCTTCAAGAAAACAAAATGATGTGTATAGGACCTACTCTGCAGTCAGGTGGCATGGAGCAGACACCACCTGTGTGCTCTCTAATCTTGGTCGCCTGGGTGGCCATCTCGTAATGAAAATGAGTAGGACAAACTCCGGGCTAGCCAGCACTGCACCAGCCTGCTGGAGTTACTGGCCTGTGCTACAGCAACATCACTCCTGTAATGGTGCCTATGTGCTGTCCGAGAGCTAGCACAGGTAGGCCTGCCTGGTTTGCAGTCATACCATACATCTTTCCAACCAAGAAAAAGGGCCCTTGCTTTAATTGATGAAAAGGGGCCGCATCAAGTCCAAACTACGCTCATCATGACTGTAAAGAAAAGCTGCATGAGATGTTGTGTCCTTACCCTGGTGTCTCTGGTGTTTTGGGTTTTTTTTAATTATTCAAAGCGCTGTTTCTGCAGGTTGGTTTCAACCCACTAAGAGTCCTGAGGAAACGCAATAAAGCTCTGAGGAAGATCAGAAAGATGCTGAAGAATGGAGAGCTGCAAGTGACACCTGTACGTAAGGCAACTCCACCCAGGAGGAGTTAAACAATCGGCTTCCTGGCTTGACATGGCAGAGAAGTCCCTCACAGGCTTCTGTCCTAATCAGATATGTTATTCCCCAAGTTGCTACTTCATGACATAAACACATTTCAAAAATAAGATTTTAAATTACTCTCACAGTTAGAGACTTACAGCTTTACCATGGGCAGAGCTTGCATGTGTCCACTAGAGCTTTGTTTGGCATCAAATGGCAGGATCAGATCCCACAGAGGGAATGTTCATGCTGCATTAATGTTAGGATAAAGCTGGTTTTCTCCCAGCCCAAATCCTGCTTGCTTTTTCTTGACTTGTTCCAAAATTACTGAATCAAAGTGTATCTGACCATTGACCTCAGGGACTAATAACAAGCCATCATATTATGATTATGATTAAGTGACTGATGAGAGGAAAGCCAACATTTCCAAACTCCTCCAGACAAGGGAGAGATAGAACTTTTTCTAGTGTAAAGTTCAGGTGGGTCCTGCTCCATCTCATGGGTACATCAGCTTTGCATTGCCACCACTCTCGCCCTTGCGTAAGATGCACTACTACCCTACCTGGGTCTTAAAATGAAATATTAATTATGACACTTTTCTCTGTCAACACAGAAAGGCTTGATTTGCATGGCTAACCATACACATGAGTCAGATGAAGAATTGGACAACAACAGCATAGAGGAGTTGGATCAGCCCACCAACATGACAGACTTGCCCATTCAGATCAACTGGGGTGCTGAGCTCCCCCCCGGCATCACTGTGCCCCGGGTCGACATCCACAGCATCATTCTGGATTTCTCAGCTGTGTCCTTCCTCGATTTTTCTGCCATGAGAGTCCTCCAAAAGGTAATTGTAATTCACAAGGCAAACAGTGATCATATGAAAGAAAAACATATGAATGTAGTCACGCTTGCGGAATATGCTTGAATGAAGGGATGGCATCCAGAGGGACCTGGACAGACTTGCGGAGTGGGCCAGTCTGAACTTCATGAAGTTCAATAAGGCCAAGCACAAGGTCCTGTACCTGGGTGAGGGCAATTCCCAGTATCAATACAGGCTGGGGGATGAAGTGATTTAGAGCAGCCCTGCTGAGAAGGACTTGGGGGTACTAGTGAATGAAAAGCTGGACATGAGCCAGCAATATGGGCTGCGTCCAGCTCTGGAACCCTCAGCACGGGGAGGACATGGACCTGTTGGAGCGGGTCCGGAGGAGGGCCACAAAAATGATCAGAGGGATGGAACACCTCTCCTATGACAAAAAGCTTGAGAGAGTTGGGTTTGTTTAGCCTGGAGAAGGCTCTGGGGAGATCTTATTATGGCCTTTCCATACTTAAAGATGGAGAGAAACTTTTTACCAAGGCCTGTAGTGACAGGACAAGGGGCAAGAGGTTTAAACTGAAAGAGGGTAGATTTAGATTGGATATCAGGAAGAAATTCTGTACTGTGAGGGTGGTGAGACACTGGCACAGGTTGCCCAGAGAAGCTGTGGATGGCCCATCCCTGGAAGTGTTCAAGGCCAGGCTGGATGGGGCTTTGAGCAGCCTGGTCTAGTGGAAGATATCCCTGGCCATGGCAGGGGCGTTGGACTAGACGATCTTTGAAGATCCCTTCCAACTCAAACAATTCTGTGATTCTATTCAGTGTTTCTAGCTTTCTTCTTAAAGGTATTCCTTCACAGGCTGGAAAGTCAATGGCAACCTTTGAGTTTATGTGAATTTTAATGTACATTTTCCATAGAAAGTGTTTAGGAAATTGAATAAATAATCAACCTAAATTTTCTTGGAATTAGAGTGTTGGCTGTGGCACCCTTTCTTCACCTGGTAAGATTTTGTGAAGCTTTACAGAAATGTACGTACGAAATATGGCTTTAAACACCAGGCTGGGAGTTGGAGCATTGGAGTTTCATTTCTGGTCCTGTTCTCGCTTCCCAGGATGACCTTGAACAAAGCAATAAGAAAAACATTTTCAAACAGTAGTAGATAAAGTTAATATCTAGAGCCACAGAGAGTGTATAAATCTATTTCTGTAGGAATTAGACACCTGCCACGACAGTGGGAACTGTAGTTCTGTTCAAATTCCCAGTAATGAAAGTCTCCCCAGAAGATTTTGGAGTCTTTAATTTCATCATGCGTCAAGTAGGTACAATAAAGGCATACAATTTATGAAAGAATATATTTTTCACTGTGGACTAAATGTATTTAATGATGCCCCTTTTCAAAAGGATTGGTCATCCCCATCTGCAGCCATGTGAAGAGACCATCCTGCCTCTAGGTGCAGCAGAGTTTAAGTTTAGAGCTGCCTATCAACATATCTTAAATATCTTAAAGTGGTTTGTATATCTGCTATGGCTAATCACCATAATGGCTGTTATCAGCAAAGTGGCAGCATCTAAATGGTGCCTCTTTCTGGTTTAACAGACTTTGAAAGAATTTGTCCGGCTCGACATCGACGTTTACATTGCAGGGGCGCATGGTGAGTACTTGCCTTTCCACCAGCATCAGCACAGATGCCTTGTCCCACCACCTTCCCCGTTCCCCACTGAGCACAGCTGTGGAGGATCACTCCAGTTTTACCTTCCAGTCTTGGATAGCAAACAGATCCAACTGAGCAGGGGCGTCATCCCTCCCACGCTGTCCCCAGCAGGCTGGGACCACTCATGATGGCTCATTTTACCTTTGGCCACCACTGCACCCTACAGCTCTGGGCTGCGAGAACTGCTATTGGGCAGCCTGGGTTATGCACTAAGTAAGAAACAGGGCTCAAATTCCCTTCTGCCTGGCATCGAGCATGGCAGTGCTGATGAGCATTTATATCTCACCCTCTCCACATTAGTAAAGAGGAACTCATCTGCTCTAAGAAAGAAAACAGTGCAGTATACCAGCAATGGTATCCTGTGTTCACTCAGTGGACATGCTCAGGATACACTATTTCTTCATTTTCAAGGCCCGCAGGTCACTTTGTGCTTTGATTTTGTTCCCCCACAGAGGGCTTCCTGGAAAAACTGGAGAGATGCGCGTTTTTTGATGAGGAGATCAAGCCATCCATGTTTTTCCTCACCATTCATGATGCAGTTCTACACATTTTGCTGAAGAAGGACATAGCCAGTTCCCCCAAATTAAAGCTCACTGAGGTAACACTACGTTTTTCATCTTTCGCTACTTTGGTGCCTTTACATTACTCACAGGCCCCCAGCAGTGCCCTGCATAGCGAGCCATGTGCCCTATATACTCAAAAGTTTAATGATTAAAACTCAGCTGGTCTCCAATAAACCCGGGGAGTAAGAGTAGCCCCTGGTCCAGGTGCCCGGCAAACCACTGGCGAAAGGAGCGAAGGATTCCCACTGGGGACTGGCCTGGCCATGGACTTCAAGTGAAGTCACCTCCTTGGGAAGGGCACGGTGTGGGGAGAAATCCTGGCCCATCCATCGCCAGTCCTCTGCCGTCACCCGTCCAGCGGGGGACTGCTGCTTATGCTGCAGTGGCTCCTGCAAGGCAGACTCGATGCGGCTTGCATGTAGGTAGGCGTCACAGGCCTGTCTACCTTCAAAAGGAGCACTGAAGTAGCACAGATAAATTACCACAGCCAAATTTACTGTTGGCCTTTCTGGGAATGTTCTTAAATCAAGAGCAAGAAAGGAACCTGCATATGTTAAATCTGTTTGAAAGGACCAAACCCAGAATGATACTCACCTGGAAACTGTCTAATCCCACTTTGCTAAACTGGCCCAGCTCTTCTCCATGGACCTGGAGGCTGCCAGGAGGCACAAAGGGCTGACAAGTGAGAGCTCCCTTCCTTCCAGGTCAACTTCCCAGGCATGCTCCAGAGATTTAAAAGTAATACCTTCTTCAATGTGAAAAAGGAAAAAAAGAAACAATCCATTTCCTAACCCACAACTTCTTCTGTTCACTGCAGGAGAAAGCAAACAGCAACAACTATATCATCATCCCCAGCAATGGACTGCGCAGTCGGGAAGTCACGGTAAGGCTCCTGTCTCCAGTAGCAGCACTCCAACCGTAGGACACGCAGCCCAAAAGCTGCTCAGGGGAACTGCTAGGCCAGACAACAAAAGCATCTTGATCCCTGAACTGCTGTGTCAGCCCAGGGCAGAAAGTATCCAGACAGCTTATTAATGGGATTTGAATTAAGAGAAAGCCTTACCGGAATAAGAGGCATGGGGCTCGGCTCACAAGCCTTGCCTTGCGCACTGAGAGCCTGCAGAGGGAAGGCAGGTGAAGGCCACCTCAGCAGGCTCACCCCTGGTCCCCTCGCCTGTCCACCACGGTTCCCCCATGATGAGCTTACTGGTAGAATGTCTGTGTGGCAGAGAGGTCGGCATTAGTCCCATTTATCTAAATGTCACAGGTAGAAAGGGAGTCCAGAGACAGGGATAAGAAAGTGACACACACAGCCTTTCGTCACGGACTTTAAGAGAAGGGCAGCATCCAGCACATGGCAACCCTCTAAGGAAAAGATGTCAGACCACAGTCTTCCCACACAAACACTTTAAAGGAGCAAATTCTAACATACCACCCACCAGAGGACACCTGCCCTGGCTATTGCTTACAGAGGGTGACATCTATTTCCTTTTATTTCCTACAGATTCCAGCAGAAACAAAATTTTAGATTTCATTTTCTAAATATAATATCCTCCAGCAACACAACGTCACTTACAGAAGATGAATGCAGATGCAGTGATGAGCATGAAGACGGAAGGATACTTTCATATACCTTAAGAAGGATTTACTACGCAGGCCTACGTTCCAGGTTTTGGAATGGGCTGGTTAGTCTTTACGTGTCTCCGTATATATAGAAATGTATTTATGTACATACATGGAGGCAAAAATCACACAGATTTTCTTCTTGCTGACAGCCTTCCCACACAGGTGAAGAAGCAGATAATGTTAACTCTATTTGCATATACTTGTACATATATCTATATTATCCCCACTGTTTGTGGACAACCTGTACAGTTACTAGAGAATATATAAATATTTTAAATCTTGTAATTTATTATACAGACTAATAGTTGGGAGCGATATTTTATCTTCAGTTTGTATATAACTTGTATAAAGTTTTCCTTATGGTTTGTAAGACACCTAGTAGACTGAGTTATTAAACTTGTTTCCAGCTCACTACCATGGCCCACAGCAACCAATGCACCTGCTGTAAAACATAAAGGTCATTCAGGAAAAACACAGCATTTTCAAATCCAAACACGATTCACTGATTTGGACTGGGCTGCTATAAAGTGCACAAGAGAGGATACATTTGTAGTGAACTATTAAATAACGATTTTGGTAACTCTGCATCGTTTGCTGCATTTGTCAATATACCGCGTAGGTAGCTCCTAATCCATGAGCGTGTCCCCAGAGAGCAGACAGACCCAGCGCCCCAGAACTTGGCTCAGGAGGAGCTGTGGGTGCGGAGCTGCCAGGCGGAATGGCCCAGGTCTCTTGAACAGATGGGTAGAGGAGTTGAACTTGAAAAAAGAAAAAAAAAAAGAGTTTATTCTGATCCTCTAGTCTGCACAACCCAGTTGTCCAGCTGCTGCCAGTCAACTCCTGCTGGAACGCTAGGGCTTGAAGCTGAACTACAGCACGTCTTTCAGAGAAAACGCAAAAGGTGACAGAACTTGTAATTTAACATAGCAAGTGCTGGAGGTATAAAAATCTTCAGCCTAGAGGAAAATGGAACCAATTGGAAAGAAATAGCAGTCTGTAACCACACGAGCTTTTAGTTTTCAAGACAAGTTTTGACTGTCAACCAAGCTGGGGGGGACCAGAACAGTGCATTTGGACTTGTAGTTAAGAAGGGCTGAAGGGAAGGAGAAAGTGCCCTGGGTAAACAAGAACCACGATTTTTGTCTCCATAGTATGCAAGACTTCAAAACAAAATCTGAAGGAAAACCAGACAGAAATAAGTGGGGAGAAATGCCACTTGATTTTATAAAGGGTAAATATAGACATGCCATGTTCCCCTGGTATCTTTAGAAAACTGAGCTTCCAAAGAGAAATGCAATAGACGTCACCTCTCTGGACCCAAGTAAAGCCTTCCATGACATGCCAATGGGCAATTGTTAATGCCGCTGGAGAAGACAGGACACCTACAGGCACTGAAAGGCAAAGATAGATTAGACTAAAGAGGAGGTGACAACAATTTAGGAGCTTTGAAAGGGAAGTACCAGGGTAGAGGGAGCACTGGTCTGTTAAATATTTTCATTAATTGTTTTTTTTGCAAAATTCTGGAGTTATGTGATGAAATCTGCTAATGAAAACTGAGCTGGAAGATAGTATTAAAGTGAGGAGGGTTTGAATACAGAAATAATGCAGTGACCTTGAAGGCTGAGGTAAGAGAAGTCCAGAATTCAGAGAACACTCGTGCATCGACGGTTCTGCAGTGGGTGATCATGCACCCGAAATGGGGTGAGAGAGGCACCCGTGGGTGGCAATCACAGCGAGGTGTCACAGACCGCTTTCCACAGTTGTCAGATGGATGGTGGGCAGCTGAACTAGCCCACTGCTCCTCTGAGCGTGCCACAGCAGACATGCTGGCTAAGTCAACTACAAGCCATATGTCACACAACCAGCACAACAGTACCTGAGAACAGGTACAACCAGGACATTGCTCAATTGCCTTTCTAATGCAGCCTTCCAAAAAACCCATAGATTGTATCAGAACAGATTTTCCCAGCAGAATGAGGAAGATATTAGTGCTACTGTGCAATGCACACAGGACGTGTCACTCTAACTAGTCCAAACCTCAGGACCGAGGCCTCTGGTTCAAGAAAGATGAAGTCAAAGAGCAATTAACAAGGAAAATTGCTATGAGAATCTTTGTGGTATAGAAAGCCTGTATCTAAGGACTGGCAAAAAGAGATACAGATACACCAGAGATTTAACCTAACAGAGAGCAAAGGCTATACAAGATAAAAAATAAGATTGTCCTATGAGAAAAAAAAGCTAAACCAGCCAAACTTAAACATAAGCTAGATACTGGAATATGGTCCTAATTTTTACAATGGTGAGATTCTGGAACATCATTTCCAGATAGAACAAGAGGAGCAAAAAACCTAATCTACTTTTAAGATGAGGCTTAATGTTTTTATGAAAATAATAATACCACATCATACCCGTGGAATCTGGACTTCCCGACTCAGGCTGTTCTTTCCAGTCCTGTGCTCACGTGCACCTCTGCAGACTCAGGCAAACATCCCTAGCAAAAGCAAGTCAGTCTGGTGGAACACCACACAGTGCACTTCAAAACCGTATTGGATTTGCTGGCAGGCTTCAGGTTAAGAAAAAAATAATTCTTTTCTAAATCACACTCCTCAAAACAATTCATTTCAATACTAATGAGCCTTCTGACACAGCACAGTGCCCCAGAGCATAAATCCCCCTTCCAAAACCATTCACCATTTCTCAAACGGATGATACCTAGACAGCCCTAGCCAGGGGCCAGAGCCTTGCACTCCCATGTCACACGTCCCTACCAGCTACTTGCCATCCTTTTAAATCACCCAACTCCTTATTTTTTAATGTTGACAACAGCAGCATTGCATTTCTGATGCTTTATGTGATTTCCCCCTCCAGGTACTGGATATTTCTGCATTCAACTCTCTGTTACCCAAATGACTAACATTTCTCTGTGCAGTTTACCCTCAAGCCCGGTTTTCACTTTTATGGCGCAGAAGAGATTGCCTGTGTGAAATATAGACAAAAAATTCAAAGTTAGTCAGTTTTTCCAGGTCTTGGGCCCAATGGAGAGAGCATTGTAAGATGCGAAGCCATTTTTTTTTCAATTTCAAACTAAGTTTATATTAAGGAAAAAGTATCTTTAAACAGTTCTTTACTGGAAAGAAACGTCACTCTTCGTTCTCCATTCCTCATCCCTGTGCTGAGTGTGGCCAGGTTGCTTTTCTCACTCTTCTTTATGCATTTGCTCCCTTCTGCTTCCTAGGAAAAGGCCAGAAAGTTTACCTGATCCAGAAATGGCAAAAAACAAGCGCAGGAACTCTCATTAGTGCTTATGTGATTTTATTTAGTATAGGAAATAATTCGCCAGAAATTATCTTGGAGCTGCGTTCAAGCATTGGTTTCCACAAATACAACTGAAGAAAACTCTTGTTGACTGTCACATATTCACATCTATTTAAAATTATTCATTTGGGTTTTTTTTAAGCAATTTAAGCTGAAGTTCTTTTGTGAGACATGACTACATAAAACCAGAAACACTCCTGCCCGCTTGCCTACATTATCACTCTTTCCATTAGCAGAAATAGTGTATTACAGTCAGTCCTACAAGCACTCGGGAATCACCTGCATTCTCTTACCAAAATGAATGATCAAAGTTTCAGGATAGCTTCCTGCTGCTATTCCACCCACACCTTTTCCAGACGTATGTTGGATTTTTTAATCTTTTAGTCTCTTGTACTCATGAACTGAGTCAAAACAGGAAACAATTTAAAAAACAAAACAAAACAAACCCCAAAATTAATGCCCTATATTTAGAGAACAAGGAGATAAAATTCAGAATAGGCAAAGTTTCTAAAGTCGCTCTGCCTTATGGCTAAGTTGAGATTAAAAAGAGCCTTAAACTTCATTCTTCTCACTCACATCGCCCAAACAAATGCAGCTAGTTGAGTTTAAAAACCGCTCCAGATGAATCATTTCTGTCAATATAACACTTCACAGTTGTGAAGCCACCATTACCATATAAAGATGATTTAAGAATTGGTTTTGACACCATAAAACAAAAAAAATAGAGGAAATACAACTTGTATAACACATTTCCTTTAGAAATATAGTCAGGATGAAAATGAACATAAACCTTGCACATTTCTCTGCTGCACTGGACCTTCAGTGTCACATATACGAACAGGAAAAGTTCAAACTTATTTCCCATACATTCAATATGACATTACCACTGCAACTCGCTGCGCTCCTCCGCTTTCCCAGGCTGGACGGTGGCTGCTGCTGTGACCCTGTGCGTGCCTTTGTCAGCAACACGGCAACGCACGCGGAGAGAAACAGCACAAAATCAGACACGAGTTCAACAGAGCAGAAAACATTTTAGGACCAGAGAGGTGTGTTCAGACTCAGCCCACAGGGAGCATATCCACAAACGTGCTTTTGAGAACACTTGGCTTCACATAACCCAGGGGACTGTTTTACGAGTTACTTCCACTTTATTTTTTAACAAACAGAATTTGACACTCCTTTGAGAGCGGTAAGTGAAAAGAAGTGGGAACTCCATCCAGGAAGGTTTTCTAATTTTCTTGGATCAAATTTTTAAAAAATAATTCAAATTTTTCATTTTTCTTTTCTAAAAGGCATGAAAAATACCACTTAACACATGTAGGTATCCAACCTTTATGTTAATAGCATTTAAAAAAAACCACCACCAAACATAAAGTACACGTTCACGCAATTAGCCTGCTTGTTGTAAAGCATGCATGGTTGCAGGCAATCCTTTAAGCAAAGTTATAGATGGAATTGAAGATAAAGTGTAAGGAGACGAGCATCTAAAGCACAGATGTTTTCATGCTGTGTGCTGGTGTCCTTTCATTCATTCCATGGCGGACACAAACCATCATCAAACGCCTTTTCATTCCCTTATGTGACATCATTAGAAGAACCTACAATGGCTGACAAATTTAAATGTTGTCCCGGTTCTCTTTAAACCTTGGGATCTGCTCGGCAATGCCTTGGGAGGGAGACCACTGCCACAGACAGGGATATTTATTCAAAACAGACATCAAATGTTTGTCTTTACAGGATGAAATAAGTAGAAACCCAAAGAATTTGCAAGTACATCTCACCATTGCTAAGACTGTCAATTATACAATTAAGTACAATATTTCTGAATTTCTGAACTTCACACTGCAAAGGTATTTGCAAAACAACCGCAATCAACCAACTGAACAAAAAAAACCCAACCCCAACACACCCCCAAAACTCGGTAAACAAATTAAAAATACTGTTAACATAAGGTTTCAATCAACGCAGACATTTTTTTAACTTTGTAAATATGAAAGCATCAACAGTACCCTTAGTTATATAGGTATACTTAAGACTTAATTAAAAAAAAAAATTATTTGGGTCTTCCGACACAAGCAAGATGTAGAAATTTGACCCAGGTCCTGCCTACATAAGTTGACTTTGCAGTAAGTTCTCTATCACAAAGAGTTTTGATCCACGGTCAGTAAACAATTCAAGGGATCCCACTGATTTTTTGTGGGTAATATGTCATTGTCCATATGACATGTCAACTTTGCCTCAAATATAAACAGAAAAAAAGTCTCATACATTCTCTACAGTGACATTTATCATTTGTGCTTTTTGCTAGAGCAAAGGGCAAAAGCTGCTGTTTTCCCTTATTAAATTCAACCGTCTCTGCATTTTCAGAAAAGCACTTTACCAATAACTTCAAGAATAACTTTGGACCCATAATTATTAAGCTTGAACCCTTCCTCTGTTTCACAACAGACTGGGCAACACGTAACAGAAGTATGCAACCTGACTTATTTATAGAAACGAGCACGATGGAAAGAGTTGCCTAATTTCCTCATCACCTGCAATTAACAGATAATGGCTGATTTCACAATGTCTTATTTTCCACACCAGAGTGCACTGGTGAGGCTGACACACCTCCCTGCACAAAAGCCTGTCACGTGGTGTCCTCGTAAACCCACGTGTTACCTTCTCAGCCTAAACAGAATGAAGCTGGTTCCTAGAACCATCAATAAATCTGTTTAAAACAGGTATGTCACACAGAAGTTTGGCTTTGCAGAGTCAAAGAATATTTATCAGACACGCAGATCTCCTCCCAGATGAAGCTGTATGTTGTAATATAAACGTGCCTAAGCCTACCTCTTACCAAACAATTTAACAATGACAAAGGGGGGGTCCTTAAAACTTCCTCATGTGTTTATTGTAAGTTTCTGAAACAAAATAATGCTGGCAGAGTCATTTTCACCTTCATTGATGCTGAAACAGTAAATTTTCAACCAACCTCATACCATAGCACACTATCGCAATCAGCTGCTTCTTCACTGGTGTGATTTAAAATGATTTATTTTTCAGAGAAACCAAAACGAAGAATTCTTAGAAAGACGCACATTACAGCTAAGCAGACTTTTAATCAATTGACACTTACTGGCCATTTGTATACCCCAGGATTTATATGTATATCTCAGAATTCATTTGCATTTCTCTGACAAAGTATTTATTTGAAAGGTAGTCTAAAAGATTTGCCCATGGTCACAGGGATATCAATGGCAGTCAAGGACAGAGAGTAAATCTAGAGAGCCCTTACCGTGCCAATTAAAATTATGTGGCTTATATGTAAAATTTAAAAATCTGGAATGTTGCACTGCCAAAGCTCTTTCATAAATTTGGCAGGGAAAAAGGTTTACAAAATAAATGGTGACACTGAGACTTTAAGATGGCTCAGATTATTCAAGAACAGTAGGAAACTGCAAACCTTCGAAAAAACCACAAGATTTCTTCATCTGAAAGCACCACTGCTAGAAATGTGGCATTTTGAAAAAACAAGTGTTCAGCACTAACACTGATTAGAAATGCAAAGATAAGCACTCCAAACAACAGACACTATTGTTTTATTATCATCCAGTTCTGCTACCAGCTGCACTAAAAAGAGAACATTCTCATTTTCTACTTATTATATTTCTCTTTAAAAGAAGTATGCTTATAAAACATAAATTGGGGGCCAAAACAGATCTGAGGGCCTGCTTGTATTGCTACTTTTTTAAAAAAGCAAAACAAAATACCTAAATATTGTCTGTTCAATTAAATCTGTATCACAAAATCAAAACAGATAAAGGATGCGTAGCTTTTTTTATTTCTTTATACCTACATAAGGGATTTCAAACCAGTTCTTTCAGGTTATCTAAATGGGATATTTTCCTTCTGTACATATTTATTATATAAAGTGACAGAGGCAAACACCATTTCCCTACCAAAAATAGTCTGCTTCTCACAGACACGGCAAAGCCAATTCACAGCCACTTCCACGCAAAGGTAGCCACAGGCAAACACAATAGTTTGAATTCAACTGGTGAGCAGTGTACATGTAAACAGGACCTTCTGAACCAAAACTAGCTTTAAAACAAACCAAGCAACCAACTCCAAAACCCAAACAAAAACAAACCAACACCCACCAAAACTCTCATTACATCACATGGTTTCTTGTCATGCTCAAAGCTGTATTTCTGATAAATTTCTCTTGCTGCATGAATTTAAAGGAAAAAAAGAAAGAAAAAGACAAAATGCAGTATTCTGCATGTCTGATTTCTAATGACACGAATTCACTATAGCTGAATTCATTGTAAGCAATGGTAACTGTTAGTAGGAGAAATATTAACATTCCCTTAATATTTCATTACGCTGCTCATTTGGAAAGTATTAGTGCCAAAATGGTGTTTGGGAACTATGTCTGTGTTAACTTCATATAAAAACCCACCACTTTTACAACCATATTTCAATTTAATTATTGTACACAGGTTAACAAAAATGTACCACAAGTGAAACTAAACACTGGATTTAACAAAAAATAATATTCAGAATGGTACAACACGTGTTCATTTTCTCCAGGAAATAATATTACAAGTGTTCATCTTAGGACAATTCAGTCACACTAGAGACAGAATTTCTGTTAAAATGCAACTGTGGTCTACTAAAGCCACTTATTTTAGCACTACAGAATATTTGAAGTCAGAGTCCTACAGCCAAGGCTTAAAAATCATTTAAGATTCAACCCCCAAATGTCTTACAGTCAAAAAGACAGTATTTAAAAAAAACCACAACAAAATAACCCCAAAACAATTAATTAAAAGGTTGTCGTATATAGTTTTATCTTCTTCATAGCACTCTCTATTCATACAATTGCTCGTATCATTGGTAATAGGGTCTGTACCTGGCTTGATCAGGGTGGTGTGGTCCAGGAAGCGGGGCCTGAGCAGGAGGCCCTTGCATCCTTGGAGGTGGAGGAGGACCCCTTGGAGCTGGCCATATCCCTGGACTCATTCCCCCAGGCTGTGTGAAAGGGGGACTAAGAGTTCCTTGATCTTCACTGAACTGTGGCAAAGAGTTAGGATTATAGTGATGGGGAGGGGGTGCGTTTACATTTACGGGTGGGCCTCCATGCTGAGGAGGGGGAGGTCCTGGAGGAGGATGATTCATATATGGTGGCATCTGGGCAATTATATGTCCAGGTGGCGGGGTTATTGGAGGAGGAGCAGAGGTCATTGGTGGTGGAGGAGCTTGGCTATATACCATGTGAGGAGTACCTGCTGCCTGGGGAGGATGCTGCAGTGGATGGCTTATTGGTGGAGGTGGTGGTGGGGGTGGCGCATAATGTTGCTGTGGAGGCATAATATGATGAGGGTGCGATACCACTGGTTGACCCTGGTATTCAGGATGATGATGAGCAGGTGCAGGGGCTGGTGGAGGTGGTTCTCGAGCACCTGAATTTGAATCATCCTGAATAGGGACAGTTATTAAGTTGCTGTGTTTTCTCGTCGAAATGCGGAAGGTGTCCTGACTGACTGGGCGAGGTGGCGGTGGAGCCATTGACATCTCTGCAGGAGGCGCACGAATGTCTTCGTGTGGTGGGTTATAATGCTCATGTGGCACATGCTGTAAAGGAGGTGGTGGCATCATGATGTGCTGCTTTGGCGGAATGTGGCTCATATGATGTTTCTCAGGTGGCATTATGAAACGCTCAGGAATTTCGGCAGGCGGTGGGGCAATAGGAGGATGTACAGGTTCAATTGGAGGACGAGTAACAGGCTTTCCAGCTCTCATGTGACGGTGGTTGATGTGAGCTTGTAAGTCCCTCTGCGACAGGTAAGTTCTCTTGCACCCTTGAACAATGCTACACATGAAGAGAGACCCTCGGACACACTGCTCGATTCGCTGCACAGGTTCATTACAGCTAAATCAGAAGAGAGTATTGGTTTATTGTCATCACAGAGACCTCGATCTGCTTTTTTGGTTTTTGTTTTGTTGTTGTTTTTTTTTTTTTCTCCTAGAAGACAACTAGTCTACCGTAATTACCCATATTAGAACTGACGATTTTTTCCCCACTGTAGCAATGAAAGAAACATTTCATTGATTTTGAAGTTTATCCAGTTTTTAAGTCTCCAAACACAACTATGAAAGAACATGAAAATTTCATGGGATGGAAATTTATAAATAGCATCACCCTCACTAATTCCTTCTGTGCATGAAGACTTATCAAGAGTCACTCTCACTAAGTAAATTAAACTGTCACTTATTCCATTTCAAATTAGACCAATAACAGGTTATCTACACAAATACTTAAACAGCAAAGTAAACACTGATCACTTACAATCCCAAAATATGGTATACAAAACTATAATCAAGTGGTGTAGTAAAGAATACTCTACTGCCTCTGCTAAATGGATATAAATAAGAACCACGTTAATACAGTATCTGAAACAAGATATTTAAGTTATTTTCCTACATTTCCTTTAACAACAAATCTTGAGATAACTTACCCTGGACACATTTTGTCTCCTTTTTTCTCATGTAGTATAGCACAGTCATAGCAGAAAACATGCTTGCAAGGTATCTAGAGACCAAAAAATGTCTCTGTTAAGACATCGTATATAAATACCTATGTCATTTTGCAGAATATAGTTCCTCCTTCCAGCACACAATTTTTAATAATAAAAGCAACTAAGTTACCTATGAGGTAAACAGGCACAGCAGTAATTAGCAGTTTACAACACCTTTGCATAAAAACTTTCTAAAACAGTTTCTGCTGAGTTTGGGTTTTTATGGGGTACGTATGTTTGATTCTTTCAAGAGTTCGCAAAAACATATACACAAAAGTTTAAGCGTTGCAATAATACCAACACTGAACATTTACAGAAGCTGCATATGCAATCTAATTACACTTGTCTTGCTGGCAAGGAAGGAGTTTTAAAAACATTAACTGTCATTAAGTCAGATCCTGAAGCCTGTTACATCACACTTAGAAATCTAAATTAATCTCAGGGATTTTGTTACACTAATTTTAAAGGGATATAAAAGCAAAAAGTATTTTCTAACTTCATTGCAAGTCTTTAATTGAGATAAAGAGCTTATTTTTAAAGCCAAGTCATGTAAGGTCAAAACCCACTGAACTTGTAGGGTTTTTTGTTGCTGTTTTGATTTTTTATTTAACATTTTCAAGTTTACTCTATTAAATCAGGGAGTAAAGTGAAATCAGCCAGACAGATGGAACAAAAACACTTCAGCAGTGAAGGCCCCCGGTTCCATCCTGATATTCTTTTGCTGTTTGTCCAGAGGCCTGCTGAAACCAGTAACCTCTAGCACCCCCACAGAGACACAGTAAAACCTGATTTTACCTAAAGGGAAACCATGGCTGCATCTTCCACTGATAATTTCACTCACCATGCGTCCATACATTTTGATGGGCAATCCACACTTGTCACAGAAATGGACCGGTGTATCATCCTTTTCCCCCAGCAAGTTTATCTGATGGGATAGAGAAGGGGGTGGGAGAATAAAACCAAACATCACTAAAGCTTCTCATTTCAATCATCATCAACACACACATTATTTCTGAATTAGTTAAGAAGGATGCAAAAAAACCACAAACGTGAGAAAGCAGAGAACGCATTTTCCATCAGTCAAAAGTAACAGAAGCACTTTTATCTAAGAAGATATCTACCAGGGCTACCCCTAGCTTGGTACGATTCACAGACAAAAGATTCACGACTTCCCATCCATGACTTTACCTTATAGTCCCAAAAGATGGGTCCAGGGAATCTCCTTTGATTGCCAAACATTTCACCTCCTTTGCATTCGTATCGTTCCTCTTCGTTATAATCAAATTCTTCTGTGAAAAGAAGAAAGAGAAGAAAGACACGAGCCAACCACAACGCTTTCCTAATTAACACGGACTGCTATTAAGAGCATGTGTCATTCTACACTGAAATCATCAAGAAATGCCACAGCACTTCTAATCTGCTGGGCCCACTCTACAGAAAGGTGCAGTCAGAATAGTAAAACAGTCTGTTTTGGGAACGTACAACATTTAATCATTATAGTGCAGCAGTACCTGGAAATTTGAAACTTCTTTTACACTTGGACAGAACCTTGGACTCTAAGTCTCCAAGACTGAATAAAGTCTTGAACAATGCTGCAGAATAATATGCTTCCCTGCTACAGGGCTAGTATTTATATTAATTTACCTTCATCACCAGCTTGTGTCTTTGAAGGCATCCTGTTCATATTTCTTGGAGTTCGAGGTGCAGGTTTGGTTTTATTGGTTTGTTTTGAGATGAGCTTTATAGGGATTCTTCTACGAACGTCAAGACCACCCAATGATCCTGAACTATTTGTTCCTTGCAAATCATTGTCTATGAAAGAAAAAAAAAATGTATGCAATTTTTCAGTTATCTGATAGTTTCTAAAGAGTTTCTAAAACTCTTCTAATATCAACAGAAGAGTTTTAAGAAAAAACAATTTTTAAAGCTTGTTTGAGACATACAACATATCAAAGTTCAATCACTAAATACCTTCACATACAATTTCTTACAGAAGTCAAGTCACAAAACATTGGGAACAACCATGATTTTAGGGAATTTAGTTCTAAAAAATAAAGCTATTTAAAAATGTTAGCTAGTCATTTCTCCACACCAGGAAAAAAATACTAATTGCATAGCTCCACTCACAGCGTGAATAGTACTGAAGAGTCAATTCTCTGTACAACCTTGACAACATAGAATTTCTTATGAGAAAAAGTAATTTTTACAATTTATGTAAATTGTTTATTAAAGTTGGAAGGAAACTAGCTTCCATATTAACACAGCATCTTGACGTATCACTTGGAAGTTTAGCATAAAGTATCACAAAAATATTGGTAGTTAGGAGTATGCAGTAGTATCCTTGCTAAACTGAAAATTTCTGTTCCCCACTACATACAAAATTCTCTTTAACCAGATTTATACCTGAGCACCAAGCAAGAAAGAACCTGACACGTGCATCAGCAGATACAGGCTCCAAGAGATAATCTAGAGGGGGTGTTGCAACAATCAGTACCAATGAAGGGGCTACAATTCCTTCAGTTTCCAGTGAGTCTACCTTAAATTACTGCATAGCATCTCATTCATAGAAAAATAAAGTTATATCCTTCACGTATGTACCCAGCTCACTTTCATTTTAATTGAAAATGCCATTTTGACAGGCATTTCAAAGCATGACACGCTCAGCCTCAAAGGGGTGTGCCACAAGCCACCAAAACTACAAAATGTGACAAAGTTTCAAATGGGAACTGTGCCCTGACAGTCACTTTGCCTCAAAATCAAGAGCCCTCAATTTCTTCTGATAGATCAAATGTATTTATTCCTCTTTGCACTGTGGTTGACATGTTTCACTCTAAAAGGCAATATGTAAAAAAGCAAAAACAATGAAGCCTGTTTTTAATTTTGTTCACTTGTTGCTTTTGTTTAGACTGTCCTGTTGGCTAAACAGATGACCCAGCAAACATACAACTACCAGACCAGCCTTCCCCAGAGACTGCTGGACTAGAACATCAGAGATAATAATGCTAAAGCTGTCTATTTTCTACTTTTCAGGAAATTATGTTTTCTACAAGAATATACAAAACTGCAACAACATAGATCAGAAAAAGTCTCTGCAGGACCTCAATACATCTGCAAATAGGGATAAATAAAACGAACTTAAAAACCCCAAACAAACAAAACCAAAACAAAAACCCTTGTGTATTATTCAGTCCACTGAACTGCCAGTAGGAAACAACTAAGTTCTGACGCTTTTTTTCCATATACCTTTGCAAGCTAGGAATATTCACATGAGTTAGCTGCTCAACTAATCCAAACTAGCAAGTTTATTAGTCATTCATGTTTCCAAAAGGATAATAAATTCCAGCCTGTGTAAGCAGAACTAGCAGGATTAACTCCAAAAAAAACTAATACAAAAACCAACAAAATTGTTAAGACTACTTAGAGAAGCTCTAATTAGAGGTGATGCATCCTCCTGAACTGTCAACTTCATCATCTTTTCTTAAGTTTTATTTTTGCACTTAAGTAGTTGGGGTTTTTTTAATTCATAAATACAGCTCAAATACTACATCTTACATGTACAAATTTATAATGTGATCTTTGCCAAGGGGAAGAAAAAAACAAACCCAAACGCCAAAAACCTAGCAAAATCCCCACATCCACTCATCTATTCACTGGACTACGCCAGCACGCCAACCAGCAAAGTATCAAAGCTACATAACCAAATTTAAGCACACGAGAAAGTTTCCCCTCCAAAACACAACTACCCAACCAGAAAACACGTAATCGGCACCGATCTCGGGAAACGCAGCGGGCAAACGAGCGCCTCGCCGCCACCTCCGACACGCTACCGGCCGCATACACCTGCTGCAGGCCCAAGAGCTCCGAACACACAGACTCCGGGCCTCTCGCCCCGGGGACGGGGGAGGGGGCTGCGGCGGCGGAGCGTCCCCTCAGGCGGGCGGCTGAGCCCCGCTGGTGGCGGTGGGACGGCCCAGCGCCGCCGCGCCGGGGTCCGCCAGCCCAACGCTGAGGGGAGAGACCAGGCCCCGCCGCGCGGGCCGCGGGGAACCGCGACGAAGGCGGGCCCCGCCGGCCTTACCGGGCACCGGGCCGCATCCCGCCGCCACCCCGGCGCCGCCCCGCACCCGGCGGCGCCGAGCGCGGCCTCTCCCCGCCCGGTAGCGCGGAGCGGGCCCAGGCGGGGACGGGTATCAATGGGTCCCCCGGCCTCTCCCCTCCTCACCATTGTGGTCCATGATTCGGCGCGGGGCACTGTGGGAACGGAAGGGCGCGGCCGGAAGCGGAAGCGGCCGGGAGACCCGGCGGTGGCGGCGGGAGGGGGGTGTGAAAAAGTGCGCAGTGAGGAAGCGTTTGCCGTACTGGGCTCGCCGCGCCGCTGGGGGATGGGGAGGGCATGGCGGAGGCCGTGGGGCAGCTTGGCGGAACGGCCCCGCCGCGGCGGGACCCTCGCTCCCGACAGGCTCTGCGGGGAGGAAGGCGCGGTGCCTGCCGGGATTGCGGCTGGCGGACAGCTGGGAGGGTGTAGTGCCGTGTGCACCGCGCCTGCGCTGCTGACAGAGCCCGCGGAGGTGGCGGCGGCGGCGGCGGCCCGGCGTGCGTCCCCCGCGGGTCCCGCCGCGGGCTCTGGGGGTTCCTGCCCCGCCGACAGCCGCTTCCAGCCGCTCCGGGCGCAGCCCACAGGCCGCAGCGGGGGAGAGCGGTTGGAAAAAGGAGGCGTGACCGACCCCGCGGCTCCTTGAAGGGTGACATTAAAAGAGAGGGGTCTTCTGCTGAGGCGCCGCCGCAGCCCCGCCTGCGGGCGGCTTGTGTGGTGCGGGCTTCTGAGGAACTGGGCGAGTCTTATCCCACGCTGGGCGCTCTCGGCTGCTCGCGGTTAGGCTGCGTTTTTACCATGGAAAAGTCGGATTCCTGTCAATCGGGGCCGTAGAAGTGCCAGTGACTGGATGGGACAGGGGACCTCCAGTGCACCCTAAGGCTTCACAGCATTAGAGCTCACTGCCTCGAGAAACTACTGTGTGTAATTTCCACAAACTTCGCATTTTGTAAATCCTGTGTAATTTGGTGGGATACTGCCATTATAGAGTGCTTCTGTAGCACTGGAGAAAGGAAAGGAATATAAATACAAATAAACCATAGGTTATAGATGCGGTATAGGAAGTGGCCTCAAGCAGTCCTTCCGCAATCCGAAGGTAGCAGCGGCTCTACTCCAGCACCCTCACTGAGTCTCCAGGATTGGGATCTCTTGTCCCTACAGTGTGCTCTTGTCCCTGCAGACAACGTCTCCCATCATCTTTATAGCCTTAACATAAAAAAGCTGCCGTTTAAGCCTAATGTTTCTTTTCTTATCCCCACAAGGCAGAGAGAACAGGTTTTCCCTTTTGTCTTTGTCCTCAAAAGGCAGACCCAAGGGGAAGCATGAAGCTCATCCCTCCATAAAATACTTTTATTTTCCCACAATTAGAATTCATAAAGAGTTTTTAAAAAAAACCCAAATGCGCAGGTGCACAGAGCCTGTTTTCAATGTGGACAACTTTATTTTCTAGTTAATGGATACAATTACTTTTAAAATACAGCTTTTTAAAAGGATAAAAAACAAATTTAACACCTGACATGCAAAGACAGGGTAGTAATACTCAAAATGCATACAAAAATATCACTTCTTCATTCTACTCGAAAAAGAAGCACGGCTAGTTGCATTGCTTATGGATGTTTGAATTAGTACAAAATTGTACAGAATTTTAGCTTCATTGCAAAATCCATTATTTGGGTATCCTTCATTTTGATGGATACATAGATAGAAAATTAAGAAGCACATACCCCCTGACCCACGGAGAAAGGTATTTGAATGCCTTCTGCATGTTACCTCTTACCGTTCTGTGTAACTATAGGTTTTGTGTGCAATGCTATTTTTCAGGAAAAGTTGAATGTTTTGTGCCAGTTAAATTAAGAAAAAATACAACCATGCCTTGAAGAAATATGCAGGCTAAGAATAAGTGCATTGCATCATAATTTATCACAATTAATTCCAGACAAAATGTCATCTGGAAAGCAAACTGGAAGACTGTTGAATACTTAATTGCTTTTTCTAAATACCTGTATGGACAAGAACTGGAGAAGGTTCAAAAAATAACCAAAGCCCGCATTTCTGTCAAGTAAGAATCTATACTCAAACTTCACAGTGCAGATGTCCTCTTGAGGGAAAAAAAAAAATTCCACTGCTATCATTTTTTATACCATCTTTTCCATAGTATTTGTTCTGCATAAAAATCAGCTGAAAGCTCACTTATCAGTCCCCGGTAGGATATTTTACTTTTTACGTAAAATGTACATCCACTTTAGAAAAGCAATGCAGCTTCTGCCTTGTCCTTCATCGCCCTGTGCTGCGTGTACTGGCAACAGTGGCCTACATTCTGGTTAATGTAAGCTGGGGCCACGGCCCGATAGGAAAGCTTTGTCAGTAATGTGGGCAGAAGCGGCAACCTCCCGCGTTCGGCTGACGAATGGAAGGGGAGAGAACGAGGACAGGTAGCGCTAAAAGCGTGAATTGCCAAATCCCAGCCTGAGCCTAAGCATTAGTGTAAATAGAAAATAATGCTCCCATCTGAGGAGGCGCGGATCAGTCTGATTTGCCGCTTAAACACACGCCTCGTTCTCACTTTGTGGAGATGCCAATCTGACGTACAGATGGTGTACGTCTATTTGTAAAGACAAACCTGCATTTTTGCTGGGTGGACTGGAACACCAGTATCACCTAGGCTGATGCCTGTATTGCATTTGAAATGAGAAAATTCACTGACTGTCATGAGGACTGAAGTTTTTGCCTTAATTAGAGAATAAAGATGTCAGTCTGATGCTGTTACTTACTATGCAAGATACTGTCCAACTGACTGAAGGTTACAGGATTTTTTTCACGGATTTTGATGGAGTTCACTCAGGTCCTTAGGACAGAATAATTTATGTAGTGCTTAGCTTTTAACCTGAGATTTTTCACTAACATTACTTGCAGCAAAAATCTTCTTTGTGCAGTGTGATATAGGAAAATTTCTCTGACATAATCAAACAAGGAGACTTAAATATGTGAACATACTGAAGGTAATTAGCCCACATTGTGAAACTTATACCTGGACATTTCTTACACTTTTATTATTATCTGTTCCCTCACCATGCAGGGTTTTTTTTGATTAAAAAAATTAATGCAGTGCTAAAAAATTTAAGGTAGCAGTCTGTTTTCCATCAAAACACATTTCTTCTTCATGAAAAGTAAGAACATTGATTTCCTGCCTATCTATTTTATATAGTCCTAAAGTAAGGATTAGAGTTTTGCAGGTCAAATCCTTTAACTTTTGTAAATTATTGCACTTGTGCATTTTGGACTGTCAAACTTAACAGCAGTGGTTTGATGTAAAATATTAAAAGACAAAATATGCTATATAAAAATATAACTATTCATAAAACTAAATAAACTCCTATATTCCATTTTTAAAAACCCACAAACCTGTGTACTAGGTCACATTCTGACTTTCTTACTTGCACTCAGTAGCAGCCAGTTCTACAGACTCCATTAAGTACTTGGGGACTAAGCTTTTCCTTAATCTAATTTATGTCATAATCTGCCTCTGGATGAAAGATATGTAACCTAGCCAAAATAATCTTCTGTGTATACTTAGTTTAGGGACAATCATTAATAGTAGTGCATGATTTACTACCATGGGATTAATACAGAACTAATGAACCCATATCCAAGGGTCTTTTCTTTTGAAGCTTATGCTATTTAAAGTTTTATAGTAGTTCAGTGCCATTTTATGTTCATGTGACTGTTTCACCTATCACCTGTTTCAAACAACCTGCAGCAATTTAAGGAATTGCTTGGAAAAAATGATCACGATACAGTTTTCAAGACTTGTCACCACATGTACGCTCACACTATTGTTCTAGAATTGCAAAGCCTTGGCCAGCTTGAACCCCTGCCCCCTTGCTAGTCATTGTACAAATACAGAACAAAAGGCTTGCATCCAAAGATTTTGGTCTCTTCAGCTCTCCTGGTCAGACCGCAAAGCAGAGTTTCATCCTCTACACACTGATAAAACAGTGTAATGCACCTCTGCCTCACTAGTCCCAAAACTGAGTACATCTTTTGTAACAGTCTTCTGATTCTTTTTTATCACTATATCATATTGGAAAGTGCTTGCTGAATCAAGGTCCAGAATATTTCCAGGATAACGTTAACTAAAAATTGGAGATTTCTAGAGATCTATATCGTTCAGACAAACAATCAGGGTTTTCTTCAAGTGCAAAGATTGGTTTCATCGCAGAAAATGCTTATATAGTACCGGTGCATAAATATTGCTGTGAGCTCACAGGTAAGACAGTACCAGCAGTCCGTCCTCATGAAGCAAGCCTGCGCATAGCCTAGTGAAATGGTTTGCAAAAGGTGGAGAGAAACGGGCCATGGTTAGTTCTGAGTACACACCGCTTGGAAAAATAAAATGTTTGTGCATGTGTTAACTAAAAACTACCAAGTTCAACCTGGCCTTAATGGAAGTACAGAGAAAGTAACTGTTCTGAGGCAGCGTCCCTTTGGCTTGTGTCCGCATTGGACAATTCAGTCAGGAAGCTGCGGGTCTGAAGGTTACTAGCTCTCACCTTCAAAATGTGGCTATAAAGGTGCAGGACAGAAACCTCTCAGAACACTCTTTGACCTTGGATTGTTAGTTTTGTGTCTGGCTTCTTTTCTTATTTAATAATGTAAATATCTAACCAATCCTGTGAATAACAATCAGAATTCCTGTCTTTTGGGCCTGCCATTCCCAAATGCTTCTGTTACAGAATCATGGTGTCTTTCTAGCTTTTTTAATCCTTCATTCCTTTCTGCACAGTGACTTAGAGAATAGTGGAAAGTGCTTCTCCCCATGTTACTGATAAAGAGTAATATTTGGGTCTCTTGCAATATTCATACCAATGAAAAAAGGAGGGGGTCAATCAGGAGTACCAAGTATCACGATCTACTCACCAAGCCCCAATGAAGTTTGAGAGGCTTTTGTTTAGGGTCTTGGCTTCTCCTCTCACCCATCTGCCTTCCAAGCTGACCCTACCTTTTCCTACAGGACTTCATGCTATGGTGGAAACTACAATGCAGGGTAATGCTGAGAACCTCTACCCAGCCACAACCTTGTCCTGCCTGCTTGTCTCCAGGGTCCTCTACATCCCACATGCACAGCAACCTTGCTGCCGCATTTTGCTAGAGCATGACAGAGGGAAGGGTCACAGCATGCCTCCAGCCCCTTTCCATTGCTGCTGCTGGAGCAGAGAGGCCAAGCACAGGGCACTACCCCATTTTAGACAGGGAATTAAGAATGGAGTTCTGACTAGTACCACAGTAGCATAATAGGAGGGACACATAATAATCATGCCTTTACCTACACGGAGTGTTGTAATGCTTCCAAGGTATTGATACATCATTAGTTTAATCCATCCCAGGCTATAAAAGGGCATTTAGCCCCATCTCCTATTTTCTGAATAAGTGGCCTGTGTGCTGCACTGTTATTTTACCAGTAAGTGCTACTTTCTTTTCTGGCAGTATTCTGTAAATACAAAATACCATGGTATTGCTTTAATGGACTTGTGTTGTTGCATGTTAGTTATGCGCAGTACACTGCTTTGCTGCAGCTGCCTGTAAAACGTTTAGATTGTGCAAAAAGATGCCTGCTGTGTTAAACAGAGGAATGAAGGTGGAAGTTGGCCATAATTTTTGGACTTGGGTGCCTCAAGCCTTACCAAGTCTTCTCTTAGGCACCTAACTCATGCCTGTGTAAGGCTAAAGAGGTGCTTGTACACATACAATCTACTACATCTCGGAATGACCTCGACTTTCTCCACCAAGCACTGACAGCCAGGTGCCCAAGGAGGGTATTTATTTATGGAGAGGGAAACTGTTGAGGGCTCAGTTCATCCACCATCCTCTCACAGCACGACTCAATGCAAAGGAATAAAGCCAGCAGTATTCTGTAAGTACTAGACACATTCAGTTTCAAGGTGCGTACCTCTTCCTGAACATCAAGTTCATCATCAGGACAGCTTGTTTCTGTGAATTCTATGGGTTCTTTAGACTCCTGCATGAGTGAAATCTTGGTAGAAAGAAATGAAGAAACATGATGAGTTACACATTGTCCTTATCATTT
The DNA here is from genome assembly GCF_028500815.1 of Rissa tridactyla. Taxonomy (NCBI): domain Eukaryota; kingdom Metazoa; phylum Chordata; class Aves; order Charadriiformes; family Laridae; genus Rissa; species Rissa tridactyla. The sequence continues at coordinate 203,335,345 of NC_071466.1, forward strand.
AAGTTGATTTATTACTCTGAAGTACCTTAATATAGCTTCCCCAACTCACAAGAGTCTGTTGTTTACTGTTCCTTGACAAAACTGTTGCTTTAGTTGAGCTGAGAGGAACTTAAATGTTGGAAAGCTTTTGGTTCTGCCTCTGCTGATATGACTAGTTATGGCTGTATAAAAATAATAAAAGCAGAGTCGATTTCTAAGATGCTGTATGGCTCTGCCAAAATGTTAATCTTGATTATAAGACAGGACAAAACTTTAGATCCTGGGTAGTAAGCAAAAATTATCAAAAAAATAAGAGCTCCATCCTGGTTATTTAACAGTAATATTAATTTTAATTACTATTTATTCATAATACTATAATAGCGATTGCTAGGGAAGGAATTGTAGTGAAAAGACAGGATATCATTATAAGGCCATTTTTCTAATGTGGCCCCACATCTTTAAACACTACAGAGTGTTCTTATCTTAAAAACTGCAGAATACAACTAGGAAATGCACAGAGAAGGGCAGCAGGAATGAACACTAGTGCGGAACAGCTTCCGTGCACTCACACCAAGTAGAACAGGACTCTTCAGCTTTGATCAGAGGTATATGAAATTATTAATAGCGTTGGGAAAGGGAGCAGGGAATGATTACTCATTGCAGCTAACAATCCAGAAATCACACAGGATTAAAACAAATGGGGAATATTTGTCATGTAACACATTTCAAATTACAGAACCCATCACCACAGGATAGTGTCAAGCTAAAACATGTAAAGGTGTTCCAAAAGGAGTATGACACACGCATCGAAGAAAACTCCATCTGCAACAATTAATATATTGGTTCAAATGCAACCTCCAGCTGAGGAAGTTCTTAAGCTGCCAGTTGTCAGAAACTAGAAAATGTGTATTAGGATGAAGTGTTCTTCATATGTCCTGTTTCTCCAGTTCTTTTCACTAACAAGATCCTGGGGTTGACAAACCCTTCTTTTGATCTAGCAAAATATTCATGTATTACAGAAGCTGACCAGTTTACTAGACTCTCACTTTATCCGTACTACAGCTGTATGTCTAGTTTTCAAATGTGCCATGCTGTAATGGAAATTGCAAGAATGAATACGAGATGATAGAAGGATGGGAAACATACTACTGGATGTTCTTACCTTCTCAAAGACAGGATCCTGGTTGTCACTGTATGTCATTTGATTTCTTATGTAGAGAACAGCATCATGGACAGTCAAGAAGAATATGTCTTTTCTGACCATATCATCAAAGAAGGCACTCCGTTCCAGTTGAGATATAAGGTTGTCTGAATAAAATCAAATCAATCAATCAATCAGTCATAGCTTTGTCTTTACTTTCCATATTTCCTTTAAATCCCAGCATTCTTTGTGTCCCACTGCAGCCCACTATGCTTATCAGTGTGATAACTCCAGTTTTTATTAGAACAAATGCTCCCACAGACACATCTAGAGATCCCTTCTCATCCCTCCTCATCTTCATTTTATTCTTTGCATGAGTGGTAGTAGAAACATTTGGATGTTTACCTTGATATGAAGCAAAGTATACTCTCACATCAATTCTCTCAAACTCTCTAATTATCTAAAAAAATAAAAGTTTGCAACAAGAACATAAATAAATAAAGTCTGTAAGGAGAAAATACATATATGTCTATATATGTAATGTATAGGCGCACACAAACACGTCATTTTTTTCTGAGTGTCTTAATTCCAAATTGTATGTTCTGTTTATTCATCATAAATAAGGAACTGCTACACTTAGCTATACTTAAAGATCCAGTAGTTAAGTACCTGGTTTCTGAAGTGGTTTGTCTTCAACTATGTAAGCGGAACTATCAATTTTACACATACATACATTGCCGCCTATTGAGGTTCTCATTCTGTTCTCATAATATGAATTATCATGTCTCTTCAAGTGAGAACTACGTGGGCCTGAGCAAGCTTTATTTCCCCCCAAAATATACGTGATATGATACAATCTTTCATTGGCATATGCAAATTTTTTTACTCAGATTTTTCCCTCTTGCAGTGCACCACATGGACCTGTTCTTGGATGAAAAAGCTGCATATGGAAAAAATCATGTCTGTGGACCCCATATCTCTTTTGTGCCAGAAGCCGGAACTGAATCAAAACTAGGCAGAAGGCTGAAGCAAGGCACAGCATTCTTGTACTTCAGTTAGATAAAAGGTGGGAGACTGGATTCCACCCCGGCTCCCTGGTGGCAGGCAAGTTTCTTAGAAGGGTATTTTCAGAGGTGATTGCTAATTCCATCCCCTTCTGTTCATTGATAAACTAGAGTAATCTAAGATGTGGTTTATAGACAAGCTAAGCAGTCCCAACTGCAAAATGAAGTTAGTGAAAGCAGCAATCTGAACATACAAAGTATCATAAAAGATTGAAGATTGAACAATCTGGTCCTACACACTTGTAACTGGGCAACAAAAAATAATGGAAATACTTGGCCTTAATCTTTTCACCTAATTTCCCTTTCCCTAATTTTGCAATATTATCTCCTTATTACATAGTGTGGTGTTTGAAGATGAATTAATGAATGTTGATGAAGTGCTCTGATATTAGCCACAGAAAACCCTATAAAGAAATGAATCATTCTTCCTTCCTTCATAATTTAAATAATATGGAATGAATAAATAAATCATGTGGCTAAAGACTGAAAAGTGATGGTAAGATGAAATTTTTACTACCTCTGTGTTGAGTGAGCATCATCCTGTGCCCAGATTAAAGCAGGAGGCATGTGGAAAGAAAATATACAACTAAAATACTTCATAACATGCATACAAAGGGACCATATTTTGCAGTTCTCATTTTAGAGTACTTGACTATGCGACCTTCATATCGTTCTTTTAGTGCATTTTTAAAATTTTTTTCCACCTAAAATATGCATACACCAATATTCTACCTCTTGCTGTGTAAGTTTTGAAGGTATTTTTCAACATCAGACTTCTAAAAACTCAGCTAAAAATTCAGCTAACAGCTCTTGATTTACATACTACTGACTAGATTCATTTTCATGGAACACCAGAAAAAAATGCACTTACCGTTTTTATTGATTTCACAGCTACAATATCCAAGAATGTTACTGCTCCAAAATCAAGAATGAGACTGTGGATGGGCACCTTGGGGATGTTTACTTTGACTGGGAGTTCTGAATTCCAGTCCACCTGGATCTCTACTTCTTTGGTGGGAACTTGAAGATCTTCGTTGTCTTCAGGTTCCTCATCAGGCTCAAAAGCTTCATTATTAATACCAGGCTCACTGATGATGCCATTCTAAATGTGCAGATAATATATGGAATATATCATTTAATCACGGAGAAAGTTTTGGGGTTACAGGAAACACTTCCCTGTGATACCTTTTGTTTCAGGAATGAACAAGACGGAGACTTGTGACCAGTACCCCCTGCTCCCAGCCCCTGGAAATGTGGTTAGTATAACTAATGCCATTTTATAAGTCAAGCAGCCGTTCTCTGTGACCAACCAGGTCACGTATTCATTCCCTTTCCCTTCATTCTCAGGCCTTAAAGGTCCTGTGAACCAAGCAGACAAACAGATTTCTTCTTCCCCTCCCTACCAGCCTTAAGATTCCTGGGCACCAGGCCGATTACTCCCTTCCTTGCCAGCCTTGAAAGTCCCAGGCACCCGGCCAACCAGGTGTTGTTGATGACCCTGTCACAGAACAGGTAAGTGTAATAGCGCACAGAGCACTGTCCATAAAATCAAGCAGTTACAAGTCCTAAGTGGGGAATTGGACTGGAACTGCTGCTGGACAGTGAGACCCATGATCCTCGTGGCCAGGGACACCTGCATCATCATCTGCTTCCTGTGAGGACTGGGTGAGTGACTTGTCTTCTTTTATATGATTTTTGAGTCTAGATTATGATTGTTATACTGACATATCAAACCACGTATTAAGATCTGACCCAATCTGCAGAGGGTCCAGGTGATTAGAAACCATAAGTTAAGGTCTATGTGATTAGAAACTGTAAGTTAGGCTGTATTATAAATTCTGTATTAAACTACTTATAAATTGTACTACATTGATTCTGTTTGTAGAAATCCTGTGCCATTCTAGTAATAAATTCTGTGATATACTAACCATAAAATCCTGTTAAGGAAAATAAAGCTTTAATTGTAACTAGAATTTAGTGCCATCGTCATTCTGCCAAGGATCCCTAAGAGAACCTGTCTGTCCCCTTAGTCTTGGGTGGCAATACTGCATCCAAGAATTTAAAGAAAAACAAGATAGAGCACATTACCTCCTCCTCTGTGCAGTGTATTTCCTTTCCTCATTTTTTCTTTGTTAAAAGAGCATCTTCCTGCAAAAAGGCCACTATCCAGAAAAATAAATACCTCAGAGCTACTCCCTCCCTCATTAGCTTAATTTCTAGGAGATATTTGAGACCAGCGTTTTCATATTTGAATTAGATTTACTATATATGATACCATGGTAAAATGGTCAAAAGCTGGAATGTCACATAAACGAGCATTTAACTGCATCATAAATTGTAATATATATGGGAAACAGTACATCCTGCACTGAGAGCCATGACAATAGAAAACCCATGTCTAACTTCCAGCTCTGGAGACTGAATAGCTTGCCTGTACCTGTCCACCCCTGTAAGCATTTAATTATTGAAATGTATGTTCCACACTTAGAGGAACATACGCTGCTTTCTTTAAAGAGGATGTGGAAGGCCAAGTGATACAGCTCACCTGTGCATAGCAAGCTGTGTAACAGGAGTATGTACACATGGAAGAGCCAGCACTTTTACTGCACAGAGATAATCTGAGGTGCTGAGAGGTAGAGGTAAGTTCAGGGAATCCCTTGCTTCCACTCCTGTTACCACTATGACTGTCACAGCTGCCTGAATCTGTGGGGTCTTTGGCAATAGGTGTACTGCTCTGCTAAGTCTCTGGCAGGTCCCAGACTTCCTACCACAGTAATAAGTCACACTTTTCCATCTTTATTTTAAAGATGAGTACAGAGGAACTCATAATTAAGGCTAAAGTAATAAGCTGTAACAGTAATCCTTTGAGAAAGAATAGAAAGAAAAAAATAGGTTTACCTTAGTAGCTTTTAATTTCCCCTTCTTGATTAGCTTTTGTATCTTCCTCAGTGCTTTGAGTCTCTTATTATATACCTTGACTGCATCAAATCCCACCTAAAGAAAAAAGATCAAAATTATTTAATTTTACCTAAATACAATTCTGATGAAATCACAAAGACAGTTAAGAAGCATCCAAAACCATCACATATCACTCACTGTGGATTTGAGGCTGCTTTTCAGTCCATCAATGTTAGCATAAAAAATTGGACTTGAAAACTTGAGAATCTTCACACCTTCTGGTTCTATAACCTATTGCCAAAGAATATAAGGTTAAACAGCAACAACCATATTTTGGCTAATAAGAAGCAGTTTAACCATTTCAGCAGTTAACTATGTATCTAATTCACAAAAAATGGCGTATCTTTGCTGATAACTGAGGTGATTCAGTTTTTTGAAGCTTACAGCCCCAGCATGCAATATGGACCGACCATCTGGATCAAGATGAAGAATTTAATGCTGAAACCTGTTATCTTTGAGATACAAGTTATCTTCCAAATTCAAGTTGTCCACGATGTGCAAAGCACAGCCTTGTCTTACACTGGTTTGTAGACTGAAGGGGAACAACTTAGCAATGACTTACATTTTTGTAGTCCTTGACCTTCTTGTAGATGTCTGTACCAGGAATGTTTCCAAAGCCACCCCATGAAGGACTAACAGAAACAAAAAGACAGTGAAGGTAAACATCATACTTAGGCATTGACAGAATTGAAGGGATTGCTGCATACAAACTGTCATAGACACTTGTAGTCTGCTCTTTTCTGCCAAATTAACTTCCAATAACATTGGAAAAGTGTTGTATCTTTTGTGTTGTGTGTCTTTTTCTGAATTGTAGTGAATGGTCCATTTTAAAGACAAGTTACTTTGGTCTCAGCCTACTTGCTGCACCATTTCTATGTAAAGTTGCATGAAAAAATTGTTCCATTTGTTTCCCAAACCAGAAAAAATGTTTTAAAAGTAGATTAGTTTTGTTTGAATGAAAAAACAATTTTTTGACTCTGAAAAAAACCTGATCACTTCTTTCAAATCAACTGAAACAATACATTTATATTTTTCAGATTATTTAAAACTTTTTGTCCAACCCTTTTAATTTTTCTTTCAGTCAATAACAAAGCCAAAATATTTTTCAGTCTCCAGATATATTTTTAACAGTTGAAGCAAATTCTTTTGAAGTTTATAAAGCTTCATCTGTCTTTTATATTTTGATTTCACAAATCTGAGTTGAATTTGGGAATGTTTTTTGAGGATCTTCACATTTCGGTTTTTATAGTCTACTATTCTGTAACAACTTTTGCAAGACTTCATTTGTTTGCATTTGTTGACAGTGCAACTATCCTTTAGTATGGCTAGTAACCATACTCTCTGGACTCCAGGCTGAAGGAATGGGGTTATGTTGTATTTTCAGAGAAAAGATCAATGAAAAATAACAAGATGCCCAAAGAAGGTTCTGCAAAGCCACCTTTTCTCACCATTCCACTAGGATATGTTCTTTGAGCAGCAACAAATGAGCCACAAGCAGAACATTTTGTCTTATTCTCATGTTTTCTCTTCCTCTTCTTTTACAGGCATACACTCAGTCTTGTATAAGCAGTAAATGAAAAGGTTATTGGCATGTGGAACATACTGTAGTAGTATTACATGCTAAGAGTTACTATGATGATCAATTAATTACAGAAGCCATTCATACATCTGTTTATATTTGATCGGGAATGCTCCTGTCCCTTTCTAGAACTCAGCTACGTGGGTGCACAAATAACACAGGGCTAAGTACCACCAGAATACACCACATGATATAGAACAAATACTGATAAAATAACGCATCTTCTCTTATCAGTATAATTAAATGATAGCACACAAACAGTGTTTTGTTCTAAAGAATAGATTTTTTCCATCTCAAAATTTTTGTAAACCCAGGCAGATTTTCGGACACAAATCATTTTGCTTTTCAGCGTATTGTCTTCCTTTTTCATGGTATAGCACTAACAATTCTTTCTGATCCTGTGTTACTTACAATTGAACTCTCAGCACAACTGTCAGCAATCCAAACAAAAGACCAGCAAGTAATCCCAAATCAAGTCCCAGAATGATGGATGCTACACATGTAAAAACCCAGATCATCTGGAGAGGAAATAACAAATGTCAAGTCTCTTAATTATAACATAACTCCTGGTCACGCTAAAGAATTAGTAGACCAGACAACATGAGTAGCAGAAGAATTTAACTTTGGAGATGATCATAGCACACTGGCAATTAGATGACTTTCATACAGAAGTCTTCCTCTTCCTCCAAGATGTTTCTATACAACACTATCTTATTAGGCATAGTTAGGTTTTTAGGAAATAAGATTTTTTAAAGTAACAATATCTATCAAGGATACAGTTACTTTGGTGAAATTAAAGGGGATGCAGTTAACCATTGCATTTTCTTCTTTATGATGGTGGCAGTCTTTGTTAATGTTTCTGTAGAAATTGGAAAGAATTTATTTTCCCAAGATGTAAAATACTGTAAGATGCCCCACCTGCAGACATATAGAGAGGGAAGGGGGCTCCTCAGTCATATCTAAGAATCAGAACTGTTCCAAGGAGAGGTATTTCATATTAACAGGTCAGTGGCACTCTCTAAAGTCTCCACTGAATATTCAGGCAGAACAGTTGAAGTGGGCTCCTCGGTTCCTCTCTACGTCACTGCCCAGGCAGAACACCCCGTGGATCCAATCATACAAAAAGCTCAGTGCCCGCACTTCTTACTGAAGTCAGTGGGATCTTTTACCTATAAAGAGGACTAGTAAATGATTGACTAAAAAATTTCAGATCTACCTGAGGCAGGTACTGTGCAATGGCACACGCTGTAAAATCTATGCATAGTTAGGACTGCATGGAGAAAATACCTTCCATGCAATCTTTTCCTACCCTCTTCCACAGAAAACAGAGTGGGAGATGTGAGCAAGTACCCTGAAATATGGTTATAGTGGTTCGTAAGAAAGGCCTGTTCAGCTATCACTTAGCATGCCAAATGTATCCACATTCTAGTTTACATTAGTCTTGCCACAACAAGAAAACATATTTTCTGAGGACTACCTGAGATTATCCAGGCAAATGGGATGCTAATGTGGTAACAACATAAATATATGTACATGAATTAAGAAAAGGTCAGCTTTTCTGACCCATTTAAACTATGCAAAAGATAAAAGCAGGATGGTAAAGGTGGCAACGGGCCATCTTTATCCTGATTTTCAAGCTATCTCAACACAAGATTGCTGTAGACTATGATAATTGCTATGAAGGAGTCATCACTTCACAGGAATACCCTGACAGGCACCCTTAACTGTGGGGTATAGGGAATAAAGAAGATAAGCAGAATACTATGTAAAACTCTAAAACAGGGAATTTTAAACTGGCCTCATGGCATTTGCATTTTGAGGACACACATAAAAGTTTTCTGATGTTAACTCTACAAAATTCTGTTTATGTGGTAGTTAAGAGAAACTTGGATGGCATTAAAAGGCAAAAAGAAAACCAGGCAAAAACATTCAGGAGAAAAGAAAAAGACAGGTTACTTACAGCATCCACTTTATTCTGTCTCCACAGACGGGGAACATCAAACACTTGCATGAACATGCCTTTCAAGTTAGCTATGACTACAGCTGCCAACACAGACTGTGAGAAAAATTATGAAGAAGTGCTATTCAGAAGCAAAGATGCATATTAAGATAGTGTTCAGCATTATACACTATAAATGAGAGCCTCGTCTGGTATCAGCCACCATAGTTTAAACAGGGCTATTAATCCTGCCCATCAAAGGTGAGCATTTGGATCTGATTGGTGCTGGTGGCTGTGCTGCAGAGGGCAAGTACGGTACCTTTTGTAAGGGCTCTAGCAACTTCCCCAGGGCAACAATGGAAATCAAAACAATCCCAGCAGAGATTATACCAGCAACCTGTGAAGAACAGAGTGTTTATAGGAAATGAACTTATTAAGACTCTATCTTATGTTTCTAGCATTACAAAGAAAAATGTACAAGTAGTTGCACATTACATTTCTTTAGGAACAAGGAGACCTGCCAAAATGCCATTGTGTTTAGGTGTACGTGGACAATCATTATACACTTCAGCTAACACAGAGGGAATTCAATTAAGCAGGTAGTGTAAACAACTGCACGCAAGGTAGTAGCTCTTGGAGGGGTTATGTTGCATAGAAAGATGAAAGAAGCAGAGTCTGTGTGTCAGCTGGAAAAGGGGCTGCTGGATAACCTGTAGTTCTCCACTGTTAAAAAAGGCAAAGCTGTAATACTGTAAAAGAGAGTAGCTTACTCAACATGAGAAAGATGGCACATGGGCAGATGATGAATGGCAAATGGCAGGGCTGCTCAGGCCAGCACTTGGGAACTTAAATATCTCCTAGGCAGCTGCGAGAGGATTTTTGCCCCCATCCTGAGTTCCTACTGTGACAAAGCCAGTCCTTTAATAGTGAATGAAATTCTGGGGAATTAGGCTTGAAGGATTTCTGACCCCTAATCTAACTCATGCTATGTAAAACTTGATTGCCCTCTTCTGGCAGAGCTACAAAAACGATTCACTACCAGAGCACAAGCTAGCTACCTGTGGCTTTCCATGTGCCAGCAACACTAGGACTATTTTCATCCCATTGTGAAAGCTGTGCCCTATATAAGATTAAATTTGCTTGTGCACAGTACTAGTAACAATAGGTCATTACCTGAGTCTTTCCACCAGTACTTTCTTGGACTGCAGTCCGTGAAAGAGCAGTAGTTGCAACAAAACAAGAAAAGGCACCTGAAAAAATGTTGCTGAACCCGAAGGCAATAAACTCCTGAAAGATAATTGGATGATGCTGTAAATAGAGATACCTGACGACAATTTTGCAATGGAGAATGACAACAGCTTCAACAGTAAAGTAGGTAGCACAATAATATTGAGAAGAGTATGGATTAGTAATAGTTGTTAAATGTTTACACAAATTCCTCTTATGCTAGCATAACTCCTTGTGTTTGGAAATCATTACAATGAAGTTGTTATTTCTCCCTAACATGGACATACTCGTCTTAGTATAAAGACTTTTAAAGCTTATTTCCGTCAGTGGTATCAAACCTAACATTTCTAACAATTACACTGGTATAACTGCATCAACAAATGGTTTTAGTATAAATTTAACTCCCAAGTATCATCAGCTAAACAAATAATTTTAATCAGCACAACACTCTGAGTTTAGACAAGCCTTTAATTAATGCAAAGCGTTGTATTTTTAGTAGAACTAATCAGGAACTTTGCAATAAAACACAGTTTCACTGAAAACTTCTAGCTTGTTGAGCCAGAAGTTTTTCACTCTGAACATCCCAATGAACTCACGCTGAGTCCCAGGCAGCGTTCTCATAGATTTGCCCCAGGGTCACAGATGCTGGCGCCTACTGATGCTGGTTGTTCTGCTCAAGTGACAAGGACCCTGGGAGCTTTATGTCCTGGGATCTGGGCCATTCCTCTGCTGGGAAACGAGGCGTTTGGGAGCTGCCTGCAACCCCATATAATTGACAGAAACATTGTTTTCACTAAGCTGACATAGTCACAAGAGCTTTTCACTCACTGCAAATTTTTAAAAATATATTACAAGGTTTGATTTTTTACTCTCTCCCTTCTTTTCTCCATAATGAAATTTCCTATAAGCTTTTCATTAAGCTCCACTACAAGAGCAGGATTTTGAAGTCATGTTCTTTAACAGAACAGACTTAGATTCATGCCTATTTCCATGTAACAGCTGTGCTCCGCAAGAAAATGTTGGAAGTACAGTTCCTAGTGTTCTTAGATCTTAACAATCTATGAATCTATGAAGACAAAATAAACACTGGCAGATAACAGTATTGACCTGTCCTTCAAAATTCTTTTACTACCTGCTTTTATGATGTTATTTTAACTTTCCAGTTCAGGTAAACTATTTCCCCTTCATTCATAGCTGCATTTAACTTTTGCTATGTGTAAAATTCATAGTATAGTATTGAAAGGAAGGCACTTTGCTTTTATAGACAGTAATTCTACGACTACAATATTTAATTAGTATCTTTGAAGTACATCAGTGCTGGCAGAACAGCATATTCCACAAAAAAACAGCATAAACAGCTCTTCCAGGAATATGTATTATTCATTCAGATTTATTAACTGAAAGTCAATGCAATTTAGGCAACTTTAAATCAAAGTGGTACCAGATATGAACTTTGTGTATTATAAAGTGTCCATCATATTCAGAAGCATAATTTTGTTACATACTGCAAAAAAGTGTTTCCAAAATGAAACTTATGTAATCCATTAATACTAAAATAAAGGACTCATTAAACAAAGTATTCAGCTTATCTTTTTATTGTAGTAAGTGTATTTTCTCATATGTTCAAAGGATAAAATTCAAAACTAGCAAAATTAGCGTAGATGCAGGACAAGGAAGCTTTCTGACATTCTTCTCCCACACCCATGGGGAAACCACAAAACCCCTGGTGAAAACACTGAACAACTACAGGAATCCTCTAAGAGTTTGTCAATGCATAGCTCACGTAACGTTCTAGCTATGTGCCTTCAGAAACCAACGGCTAAAACGAATCAGCCATTTGGTGCAGACAGTTATTCAAGTATGTTCATATGCTGGTCGGCATTTACTTTTGTGAAGGTGCAGGACTTACTTAGCTATACAGTTACAAGTATATTTATATTGATGTCACTGGTGTCGGGCTGAGAAGTACAATAATTTCCTCTGTCAGAATAAAATCATGCCTTAACTGAAATGTTCAACTGATACAAATCATTCATGTAGACTAAGCCTAAATAAAGGTGTCCAGAGCAGTTCCTTAGTTTGATATTGTCTCCCCAATCCCAGCAACAAACCTGAAAATATGCCTTACGAGTAGGAATGGAAAGCAGGTTGCTAAAGCCGACCATGTCAACTCATCACCAGAAAATTCCCCTATACAGTACTTATCTTTAATTACCTTTTCAGAGCTACTGCAGTCACTAAAGCCATACAGAAGGAATTGATTAGTATGAATAGCCCATACTGAAGATAAGAGCACATCTGTCTCATCTCTATGTGGTAAATTTGTCAGGTAATATATGGCCATTTCAGCTATTTCTTTTCAATAGTTGAATTTCTCCTGTCAGATTTCAACTTTAGTCTGAAAAATGTGCGTGAATGCTGTTTCTTTCATTTGGCTATGTAAGTCGACATGAAACAGAACTTAAATTCACTATGTTTATAAACTAGTTTTGTTATACATACCTGGTTTCCATCAATAGCATAGTCATACTTGGTTGCATATACTTTTCCCACAGATACGGCAATAGCATAAGCAACAATAGCAATGGAAAAGGAGGCTGCCATCATCTGGGAAAACAGGCTGACATCTGGAGGCTCGGGAGGCAAAAATCTAGCATTTAGAAAATATATTAGTGTTACCAACTTTGATTAAATTCTGTTCTTACTAGAATTGTCAAGGAGTTTGAGGCGGAGGCATACAGGTTGCTCATAATATGAAGTGTAATGTTTCAAGTTAATAAAAAGGTGGAAACAGCCCATTGACATACGGAACACGCTTATCTAGCTCACCATAGCCCAAATCCTGATGCTATTAGTCAGCAACAAAGCTTCCATTGTTCTCAGCATGACTGAGATTTGGTCTTATGATAGCAAAGTGAAAAAGTACATTTTTTGAAGCATTGAATAAAGGATGTATTGAATAGTATGATGAATTACATAAATATGTTAATGACACTTCATACTTCTGTTAACATATTGTTAACATACTTCTTCAGAAAATCTCAAAAACATTTTATCCCCCACTGTGTTTCCACAAATTTTAATTAATCAAGCTCTGAATACCAAATGGAATGTGAAGGTTACTACTGTGAAGTGCTCTGAATCTTTCAAGTGAAAGTCTCTACCAGTGTAATCCTGAACATCCTTGCTTCTGTAACTATGGAAGTGACAAGACTGACTGCGGTAACAGTTGTGGCATGAATATGAACCACACTGGGATAACTCAGGTATAGAGAGAAATTAAATCTATGTAGAATTTAATTATTAAAAATCCTTTTTTTTTTTTTTTTCACATCTTCCATAGTCATATATTCATTTCATGAATCAAGCAGACATTCCTAAGCCCATTTTACAGATAAAGGAAAGCTAGGCAACACATTTAGGTGGCATAATTGACAGAGCCAGAAGTAAACCCGACAAAATCTACATCGCTGAGTTCTAAACTCAGGTTACAGCTCTCAATATCTCTTTTATGTCTTTTCTCTTACCACTGTCATTTTTAGCCAATTAAAATAATACCTATTTCCCAGAAAACAAAGGCACTCACCCTCTTGGAATGCTCTTAACAATGCCTGCATTGTATTCTTTTTCCAAGTCAGCACCGTATGAAATGCCAGTGGCTACTATTGTCTGTAATAAAATAAAACAACAGTTTTAATACTTAAAAAGGGTTCTTGTCTCCCTGCAGCTAGCCCCATCTATTTTATCTGTTATCAGTTTTTGTTGTGCTCCTTTGCTTACCACAATAACTTCTATTGGTATAGGTATAGGTATCTTGTGTTTGAACCGATCGTTTATTTCTTTAACTACCATGCAGACAAAAATGGTGAGGAGTCCAGCAATAAGATCTGCGATGTTGGTGGTACCAATTTTTTCAAATGTTTCAATAAGAGTCTGAAAAGTAAAAATGACAACATAAAACATGCCCATGTCCACTTGAAGGATGTGAAAATACTCATGAGAAGATCCAGATGCTTGGGGTTTTGGAGGAGGCCAAATTACTTCTTTGTTCAAGCCTGGAGGAGACCGAGGATAATGTACTGTCAAGGTGCTACGGAACTAATGAATGGATTTAATGGTGAATTTAACTGAAAAAGCATAACTGCAAGAATTGTCCACATCCTGATTTTTAGGAAATTAATACTAAGTAAGAAGAGCTAAACCCCTACCTGTGTTTTACCTCTACCTGTTCTTGGAGCAAGGAAGAGAAGATCTATAGCTGCTTCACTTTGTCCAAATAACAAGGAAGATACTAATTTTTCTATTCAAACGACAGCTATCAGTCCCACAGGCAAAACTCTGGTTCACTGCATGCCCAGTACATACGGTCTGTGGATTACGTTTCCTATTTACACTGTTGACTGTGTACTGACTCATCCAGAGAATGAGTATGAACACGTGGGTCCTGCCAGGCTGCGGAGATTCCTGTGCTTGAGAAAAGCAGTCACTAAACCTCACCTTATGGTACATTAATCCTCCCAGCAGAGTTCAGTCCCAGGCTGGAGGATTGTCTCAAGTGGGCTGCGATAGGCAGCTCCATTTTCTATCCTTGCTATGCCCTTGCTTGGTCCTATTGTTTATTGCAAACAAGTGCACATAGAAAACATAAAGGGCTGATTACAGAAAAGCTATAAATACCACCTCTCTGTCCTCCCCCTAAGCATCAGGGTAATTCTCACTTGCCCCCTGTCTCCAAGTAAATGTAATTATTCAATGCATAGCTTTAACAGAATGAACTAGTAGAAAAGGCATTAGAAGCAGACTTCTTTCATCCTGGTTAGCTCCCCAAATACAGAGCTGTCAGTTTAAAGTCAAGGGGAGGGTTGCAGCAGCAGTACCACTGCTACCATTCTGAAAAGACTCTGGTTTTGAAATAAAACGTCTAAGTACTTAGTCAGCTATGTTTTCTAAGCTAAAGAAGAAGCCTTCCTGAAACACTGACTCAGATGCCTTTCTTCAGGTGACTGAAGACAGTTTTTGCCCATTGTACTGCTTACCACGGATCCCATTCTTACTGACCATCTCTCTCACTGCCCCACTTCCCAGGGAAACAGCAACTTCCTAACTTTGGGTTGCGAATTCTGCTAATGTTGGGTGCCTGTTGTTGCAGTTTGTTAAACACCACTTCTGAAGCAAGTCCAAAACTCACTGAAGCTGACAAGGCAAGTCACTGGTTCAGCAGACCAGAAATCACAATTTCTTTGCTCTACAGACATTGACTTGGCTCACCTGTAAGAACACAGAAGCTTTGAGCTTTAACCTAAAAAGTCAGCATTCCACTCAGCCTTGCAGGAGCTGTAAGAACCATGTAATTCCTTTTCAAAAATACTTTCTACTAATGTACCGCCCTTCAATAAACATAAAAAATAGAGATAGAAAAACCTTCTGGATTAATGAGTCCATCACCCTGCCAGGTCTGCTATAAGGTCTATTAGATAGCACTTTGTCTCATCTGATTTTCCTCGTTCTGAGGGAAAGAGTTTTCATTAATTCTGAAAAGGCCCATAACATAATACTTTTTGGTTTTTCCCCCCCTCAAATAGTCCACCAGATTTTTTTTCTAAATTTTACCTTGCTGTTTGTAGTTATATTCATCCTATTATTGCTATTCTAGATGTCTAATGTATTTTTGCTAGTCTGGTTGCTTGAACTGGCATGTAAAATCTGTAAATACATTTTTTTTTGTCTAGAACAGCCTCTTTTAGAAAGCTGTTATTCTAATGTGAAGTGCTATGGAAGATTTAAAATATTGTGAAACCGAACAGTTTCATGCTGAAGTCGGTGACAAAACTCTCAATAATTTTCCTGGGGAAGGAGACTATTCTGTAATATGAGACTTCTAGGAATTCAGTATTTTTGTAATCCGGCCAAGACATTTCTCCATTTGATCATTTCCTCTAAGATCAACAGATAGAGTTGCAACAGCAACATTTAGCCTCACCTTAGCTAGCCAGTAGATACCTGGCTGCATGGTGGGAATCCACATCCTTCTTTAGGTACTCACAAGTATGGCTACAGCGTGGAATGAAGAACTATGCCCTTTACCAGAATGACATGCTGGTTTAAGAGTAAAGGGGCTTGGGTCTGGTCAGCTTTGGGAGATGACCTGACATTGTTAAGAAATGATGAAACATACCTCACAATAAGCCAGAAAGCAAGGGGTGGGACAGAAAGTAGTATCCAGAAGTGACAACCTAGAGAAGAAGAACTGTTCCGCTGGATAATTACATTTAAACTTTACATGAAAAACTGCTCTGCCTGCAAAAGACTTCAAGATGGCTATTAGACTTTCTGTCTGGGGAACCCCGAAAGCAGATTATTAGAGACCCACAGCTACAAATGAACAGCTGCTGACCTTCCTCAGAGTGAGAACTAAATGAATGCCCTATACTTACCACCATATATATGAACCATTCCCGTATGAAATGGAAGCAGAAAATAAACAATTATATAAAAATTCCAACATAAAACCAAAACAGATTAGAAGAGCATACTTACATATATTATGGAAAGGACACCATTATAGTTTCTAGTTGAAACATTTAGGACTATTTTCAATTGTGACACAAGCACTTGAAAAGCTGCTGCAGTTGTGAATCCCCCAACTAGTGGATCTGCAAGGTACCTCACAATGAAACCAATCTGAAGGACTCCAAATACTACCTGGCAAAAACATGAAGAATTAACAGCTTGCTAAACAACAAAAAGGTACACTTTTATTTGGTGATTTCTTATGCTTTGTTCTTTTCTCTTTGTTGATACAGAGTCTTAGGACCATCTTCCCCCACTGCAGCCTACTGTAACTTAATATCATGCCATCCAAGGAAATAAAGGAGACATGAAGAAATGTGTGCTCCAGGATATGCACCACAAGCACTTAGTTTCATGCAGGTCCCTTGGTCTGCAATCACAGAGCTGTGTGATTCTTCTGTTGTCTGCATTCCCAGTCATGCTGCCACAGACTCTGCCCAGGATAAGAAGAATAATCCCCCAAAAGCTCTTCAGAATTTTAGATTACTTTCCTTTATTTTTATCTTTTACTACAGGAAAATGTCTTACTGCCCTAGTAGGTATTTCCATACCCTATGATTTCCCACTTAAATTAGAGCAATATCAACCTTCTGCCTTCAAACCAACTATTTTACCTGTAAAATTCCAACCAGAAATGTGAGGGTACTAGCAATCAGCACTCTCTGTGCATCTCTGGATTCAGTGTCTATCAGTGCCCCAGTACCATTAGTCCCTGTAGCATTACTGCCATCTATGAGAAAATTATCATCAGGGGCCATGCTCAATACAACAGATCCCACCATCAAACTGACTACAGGGAATGGACCTGTAATGACAAACAGAACATACTAAAGTTTAATGTACATCAAAAAGAAGCATTTATCAGACTAGACAAGCAAACTCTAAATCAGAAAATCCATTTAATATTTTAACTGGTCTACATTAGTAGTATTAGGGGGCCAGGAGCCACAGGCACTGCAAACGTGACACAAAGATACAATTCCTTCCTTAAATAACTTATGTTGTACATATAGGTGCAGTTTCATGCTTTGCTTAGGCCAATTTAGGGCTGTACCAAGGCCAAAAGGGGCAATATGTTCCAGCATCTCCCTGTATCAGCACCACAACCGCAAGAAACACATCACTGATATAGCTGAAAGCAGCATTTTTATTTTTTTTTTGTCAGTTAGTTTTCAGGTGATCCAGGTTGCCACATAGCTGCCTGGTCAGGAATCCCAACACCAGGTGGTGGCAGGAACATGCACCAAGGGGTAGGACCACATCTTTTGGCAGTAGTGTGGTATTACATTGGCTAAAGATGACTGAAACTATACTTTGGGCAAGATACAGAGAGAGTAATGATCATTGTGTCAGCAACACACAATCTAAAAGTAATCGTATTTGTTGCAGTTATTTACTGAAATTATGCAGAAAAGGAAAATGTCACAAAATGTCTAAAAGAAGGATAAGTTAATTTTACAGATACCTTAGCAGACACTTCACGAATAAGGGTATTGGACAAAGCATAAAAAGTGGTGTTTGATAACGTAGAAAGTAGGAATGTCAACATAAGTAGAGGTGACAACTCAGACCTGAATAGCAAATGTGAGCTCATAGCTAGGGTAACAAGAGGCTAACAAAGTGGAGAGAACATACAGAAGTATTTGATGCAGCAGAGAAGAAAGTTGATGAAAAAGCTTTGGGAGGGGAAAACAATCTATTCTTAGTAGATATGAACAAGGAAAAACTGTATGTTGTTAGAATGATGAAAAAGAAACTTCAGTGATCAAGCTGTAACATGAATTTTAAATGTGAGAACTGACAGGAAATAAACCCCATATTTCAAAGAAAGTATTCAGAAAGAATCAACAAGGTTTACCCATAGCCTTGATGTGAGGACCTAGAGCGAGGCTGGAGTGGGCACACAGGTTCTGGGTCTCCGCGACAGGCAAGAAGATGATATTGTCCACAGTGATCAAAAAAGGATGCAGCAAGGAAGGCTTGTAGAGAAGACTAAGAGCTCTGTTTTAGCCATCTTGAGCTTTAGCTGATAGACAAAAATGTCTGCTCATACTGCCTACTGAGGCCTTGATCTTGTCATTTCTTGCACAGAGCGTGGCCAAAGACAAGATTTAAACTTCAGCATAAATGCAGGCAAAAAGCATGCATGGGCACAACTGAAGTTAGCTATTAGCCTGTGCAGAGAAGAAATAAACCTAAAGTCCCCCACACCCACCAGTATTAATATTCAGCACAACCAATTTGGTTCAGAAAGTAGTTATCTTGTATGAATGTTTACAGTAAGGATTAACATTTTGTAACAGATCATTCACTGTAACTTGAACACGTGTCGTTACCAACTGAGATGTGCCTTGATGTTCCCAGGAAAAAGTATGTCAGGATGGGAAAAAAGGCAGAATAGAGACCATATCCAACAGGAACAGCAACCAGCAAAGCATATGCCAAACCTGAAATGACAGGCCATCAAAACGTCAGATTTTCAATCTCTCAACAAACTACAATCTTGTCTAGAATGGACTTTCAGAAAGATTTACTCCTTTTGCTCAGATACAATTTAGAATATGTTTTGTCAGTAAATCAGTTGCAGGCATATCCGTGTGTATCAACAACTGTAAATGGTTGTATATCCCACCCTGGTAGTTGGATGAATAAGTACTGAAAGATGTCCCTATATTTGTGTAAATAGCACAAAACATAGGCTCGGGTGTGAAGTTTAAGTGGGGGAACACTGTTAAAGAGTGAATGCTTTTTTTCTGCAAGTCTGTGCCTCCCTAGCACGCTCCAAGGGAACAGACAGTAGGGAATACTGTGTCTAATTAGGAATGTGTAAACTGCTTTCTGTTCTCAGTGTGAATTTTTGCCCCCTTGTGCAAACACCTAATTTCCATTGAAGGGAAATGTGGGGTTGACACAGCTAGCTTAACCTCCCCCAGTCCTGAAAAATCGTGAAAAAAGTGTAAGGACACTATTGAAATGAAAGAAATGAATATACTGGATGGTGTTGGGGTTTAGCTAGTCTTGTCTGTGAAAAAGGACGTTATCAGCTGCCTCAGGCAGAATGGTTCTGCCCTTTAAGTCTTCCTTAACTAGTTTATTTTAATTAATTTCTACTTATTTCTAACACTTTTCTATTTGTTCATCTACTGAATGCTTTCCTAATACATGGAATAAGGAAATAAGGAAAACTTAACATTCTAAGCCATGTAAGTATCCATCAAGTTTATCATTTTTTTTAATGTGAATATGCCACCACCTCCTTGAGATACCTGAACAACTTCATGGACCAAATTTTAAAGGAGAGTAGATATCTATTTTGGAGCAATAACTAGATTTTTGTAGGCAGCTACAGGAGAGCTATAGGCTCAGATAACCAAGAAAGAGGAATAAGGCCACGTGACCTATCTGATTTATCACAATGCAATTAAAATTTTAAATATCAAAATGAATACTCTTTGAGTAAAAGGCTTGGGGAAAAAAAGTTAAATACATCTTGATAGCACATCAAAGGAAATTTAAATCTTCTGGCCAAGCAGAGAAAAAAAGAATAAATTAAATCCATCAATTATTTATCGCAAAATAATACCTAATATCTAGTATTAAATAACAAGTCTCAGATTTGTAATTCCATCTGCATAACATTAACATCCCCCTGTTCAGCCTCCTGCCTTACCGACACCTCGAGAACAGGGGACTGACGTGCCCGGCTTTACCTTGCAAGGTGGCGACGAGGCCGGTGCTGACCCCCGAGATGACATCGCTGACCAGCCACTCCTTCACCCGGTAGTTGGGCAGCCACTCCAGGATGGGCAGAAAGGACTTGGTGATCTGAAAGGCCCTTTTCCTTGAACACCTGCGAGAAAACACGTGATAAGCGTTCCCCAGGGGGATGCAGCTGGAGGGCCCCCAACGGCCCCCGAGCCGACACAACGCGGGGGCGATGCCCGCTTTAAGAGGCGGAGGTTGGCAGGGTCATGTCTTCCACACAGGGATGGGGCACGCGTTAGTGCGAAAAGCGCCGTCTCCTGAAGGAAGCACCCCACAGGCAACGGCCTCCACACGCTTCGATACGAAGGGGAGCCAAGATCCACTTATCGACAGATCGGGGCTCTTTGGGCCACTTTATCCCTCGGCGGGCGGAGTTCGCCGGCGCCGTCCCCCGGCCCCCGCCGCCTCTCCTCACCGCGCCCCCGCGGGCCCGCCGCCTCTGGGGGCCCCGCCGCCACCCACCTGCAGGCCGCCTGCGCCCGCTCCCGCAGCGTGGGCGGCAGCGGCGGCCGCCGCTCGTTCTCCTCCTGGAAGCCCGCCTCGCTGTAGATGGGCCGCGCCACCACGTAGTGGCTGAGCTCCGCCAGCGGCTCCTCCGCCCGCTCGCCCGCCGCTGCCATGGCCCCGCCTGAGGCGCAGAGCAGAGCACGGCTCCCGCGCCGCCACCCCCTGGCCGCCCTCGGCCGCCCCTCAGCAGAGCTGTCCGCGTCCTGAAGCCGCGCCTCAGGCGGGGCCGCCGGCGCCTCTACCTGCCCCCGCCACGGCTCTCCGGCCTGGGGCAGGGCGAGCCGGCCCCGCCGCGGCGGCATTTATACGGCCGGGCGCTTTATTTACGGGGAAACAGACAGACCCGCTCCCGGCTGGCCCGGGCGACGCCTCCGTCCGCCCTCCCTCCCCCGCCGGCCCCGCTGCCCCCCTCGCAAGCCCTGCCCCCGCAGCGACCCTCCCGGCCCCGCGGCGGCCGCCGGGCCCGGCCCCGGCCCCGTCCCCGCTCGGGGCGGGGGACTGCATTTCAAAGGCGGCCGGCCGGCGGGTATGGCGCCCGGGGGCAGCGCGGGACGAGGGTCGTTGTCGGCGTCGATGGCTCTCGGGCGGGCGGAGCGCGGCTCCCGGCACGCACACGGGCCCCGCCGGCCGGCGGGTGGGTGGGCTCGTCCCCCTTCACCAGCTGCCCCGGGGAGCCACCTGCCCAAGGGCGGCTTGGGAAAGCGCTGGCTGTTAAGACGAGCCCGGGGGGACAAGATAGCACTAGCCGCTCCACGGAATACGTGGCCCACAGGGAAACCTCCTCTGAGTTTCCAAAGTCTTGCTGCATCCCACGATCCAAGCTCTGGGAATCGGCTCCACACAGATACAAACATCTAATAAACGGCATCTGCTCTCCGAACCATCTCTGGGCTCACTGGATGGGAAGGAGAAGTCATTCAGAGCCTCTGGGCTCTTTGCGTCACACCTGAAATGACAGAAGGTGGCCCCAGGGCTACAGCCTCTGTTTTGCCCAAGGGGGGTTGGAGGGAATGAACTCCTTGTCAGCCCTGCTGTTATTTAGGATTAGAGATAAGACTGGGGCTGAAAAAGTCAACCCTGCATGCTGAGTACTGCCTAAATGTGACAGCTACTACTGTGACAGCTAAAGCTGCCACATTGCAGCTTTCCTGTGTTATGTATGGAGGACAACCTAGCAAAGACCGTGCAGGAGCAGAGTGAAGCAAGCGTCCTCCTCGCCCTGGGAGACGTCTCAAATTTAGAATCAGTGCCAATGTTTCGACTAACACCAAAGAGGCACCGAGGGCACACACGGAGGGTCCTGCATCAAGCAAAATATTTGTTCAATGAACTGCTCAGGCATGGATATTCTCGATGGCCTTGGTTTCAAAGCATTTCAGTATAGTCTTAACTTCAGGCGTGTTGAAGCCAACATTGCTAAACTGGAAAGAAGCTACTTGCTGAAAGCCGGTTTCGTTGTGTAATGCAGTTCAGGCTTTCTAATTCTGCAACAGGCTTCCCCTGCTGCTGTACTGTAAGAAAGGTCAAGGAAAACCGCTGAAGTGCTCTGATCTGAGCAATGTTGTATCAGCAAAACAGCCAGCTTCCTAAACCGACTCCCAAGGTTTTGCAGAAGCTCACAAGCATGGCGCTGGAGTGAATAAAAGCTGAGAGATCATGTCTGGCAGTAGGACACTGTGCTTTAAGGAAAGCGGTCTTATGTAAACGTTACTCACTCCAGAGTGGGAAAGCTGTCAGATTTTTTTTTGCTAGCAGGTAATATGACAGGTAAATGGAAACAATGTTGGAAAACGGAAGAGTGGCTTGATTCAGTTAGGAAAATACTAAAGCACATACGGAAAACTGAGCTGGCATCAAAACTGAGTAATCTATTGAATTAGAATCCACTCCTGATAAAAATGGAGTAGCGTGAAAAGTAGTTCTGAAATCTAACTTTGAAAAGCTGCTGTGGTTACATCTTCTTAGGTTCTAAAATTAATGCAAAGACAATTAAATGACACCAGAAGGTATAATGGCTTCTAGGTTAATCATTAAAGCAAAGAATAACATCCAAAACATTTGCAGGAACCCCACATAGATGCTCTATGCTTACAGTGTAAACTCAATTTTCAGGACTGGATGTGTATTACATATTATTTTCTCCTAGAATACCCACAAAACTACAATTATCTTATTATTCATATAACTAGGATTTTAGAAGAGAACTGGGTGATATCAAGAGGGAAAAAAAATCGTATTGAACATGACAATTAACACAGGAAGACTACAGTCAAAAGAATCTGAATTGACTGTAACTCACGCTCCTTGCAAATGTGTTTCCTGCAGCATGCATCTGCCTGAATGGAACTCCGAAGTTCAGCATCTCAGGTGATGAGATGCTGTAGGATCATCAGCAGATGATGGACAGATGAGAACTCTGTAGGACCATGCATATTGACAGGACAGAAGTGTGCACGTTTGAGGACAAGAGGTTTCAAGAGAAAAGCTCCACCTTTGTAACACAACGCACTCACCAGAATTTGAAAGGAAGATTATTTGAGGAAGAGGATAAAGAATGCAAACCCTAGGTCAGAATGGATCCCGTGCACAGGGACAGATCTGTGTGAAATCAGAAGCAATGAGTTTCTAAACTGCAATGTTGCTGACTCCACTCAAGATGCTGCCCTGCGTAGCATCCCCTTCCCCTGGAACACTAGCCCTTCAAGCCAGAAGGCAGGCTTTTTTTTCCCCTGTTTTGTTAGCTTGAAATCTCCATCAGTCTTCTAAATCCTTTTGTTCACCATATTATTTGTTACTATTTCCTACTTAGATCATGTTCATTTTGTACTTGGTATGAGATAAACAACCTAGGATGGATACACAGCCTGTTTCCAAGTCCCTGCTTACAGCATCACTGTCCGCTCTATTCCCAAGTCCTTAACTCTAAATGCCAAGTCATGTCTGGAGAAGAATCAAAGCCTAAGATTTTGTCCTTACTGGCCAAAAACAACAGCCTCTCTCTTCCTTCCTCTCACATTGTCTCTTTCCTGTAGCATGTCTTAAACTCAAAAGAGAGGTTTAGCACCTTCCCAGCCAACTTCTTCCATAGTCACAGGAATACAGGTTTAAATCTCAGGCTAAATAAGATGCAGAATATGGTCTCCCCTTCTAGGTGAGCAGCTATTAAGCTACCTCACAGAACACAATTATCGCTAAAACTACTGCCTCTTCTGGCTGTGTTTTTGAAGAAAAGAGTAAACCCAGACAGACTACTCAGACACCCAGATCTCAGGCAGCAGAATAAAGGAAAGAATTTAAGCTATGACTTAAATAGTCCGAGCTTAAGCTGCAAGTCTTGCAGTCATGCTTTTATTCCAGCTGCAATTGATATCCAATTTCCAGACAAATAAATTTTGTGAGATGCTTTCCATTTTCACTTTCCGTAGTAGCTGGCTTTGGTATCTCCTCACTTCCAATGGACATGGTAGCGCTAGTGTGGCTCCCCCCAGTCACTGAGCACACGGGGGAGGCTCCCCCCTGCCAAACCCCCCTTCACCCAAGTGTGTCGGGAATCTGAACATCCCAGATTTGGTTGTGTTGGTGTAGACTGAGACCGCCTTGGTGGAGTTCAGAAGGGAATCCTCTAGCACGTATAGTCCTGCTGCGTAGGAAAGTAGCCTGCTCCCCCCTCTACTCAGCTCTCCCAAAGCTGGAGACGGAATAGCGACATCCTTTTAGGGCAGACTTGTGCACTTGTCGGTGATAATAGGAATTTCCTACGGACCACAATTGTATTTCAGTGATGGACACAAAACTAGAGGGACTCTCTTGTTTTCCTCACAAATACACCTCGCAGTGCCCATTCCTATTTACACATCGCCTCAAGAGTGAAATGCAAGTATTACGTTTTATTATAGAAAGTATTCCGTATTATTCCCGAACTGTGGATGCTCAGTTCCAGAACTATGTTTTTAGATGTTACACAATTAATGTACACAGCAATACTCAGCACAGAGTACTGGAAAGACATAACTGAGAGCTGACTTTCCAACATAACTTTAACTGTAAATTGTTTTCTATCAGGTTGCATCAGGATCCATATTACAGTTGCCACTGGGATAAGCACTGACCAAAGGCAAGCAAAAAGGAGGGTTTCTGTCCCAAAGAGCTTACAAAGTAAATTCAGTATTTCAAGCAACACTGGAGAATTGAGGCAGTCATGTAATACTTCTACAGTAACTTCACATTTGGCAAAACAGACTTATTTCAATGCTGAGTAAAAACCAGAGCTTTCACCGTTCCAAACAAGCCAGGAAAGCACAGCGTCTTTTCAACGAGGCTACGTAGCTAGGGACTGCTGTGGCAGCAAATACAGGTCGCGCTAATGCAAGAGTACATTTTCAGAGAAGACTGTGCACAATTATGTTATTAAAGAAGATACATTATCAGATGTTTGTTGCAAAAATAGAAAAAGGGAAAAACATCCTGCCTAGCTAAGGGTGCTTTCATTTAAGGAAACACCGAAGCATGTAGTTGAGTCTATTAATATTCAGGTCAGTTCTCATGCACCCACCATGACCTCACTGCTTTCTTGACTCAACAGAAAAAAAGGGGTTTATGAAAAAAACATGCAAACACATCTCAACCATTTTTTTTAAGCTATGATCAGCTAAATCTGTGCAAATATTTCTAGAATTAATACTGTCCCCTATGCTTCTCCACCAAAGTACTGAAAATGCACATTCCTACTTTTGTAAAGAAGGGAAAAAAGCTCCAAAACAACCAGACAATTACTTCGATATTTAGAGTATAAAGAGCTCTAAATTCTTACTTCTGGAGACATACCCAGAATTAAATCAACTGTCAAACGTGAGTACAGGAAGTAATTTTGATTCCATCAGCATTAGTAGAGTTTTAACTTTTTCTTCAGCTCTTTCCTACCTAACGGGCAAACATGACCAAAATCTGACCAAACAGCCTGAAAGACCAGGAGTTAAATCCACAAAATTTTGATTCACTCTTTCCATGTATACCAACCATAACTTAAAACATTGCCAACAATAAAACTGTACTTAAAGTTGATCAACCCAGGCTCCCGCAGGCTCTGAACGTGTATAAAGTATTGTGAAACAATGCAAAGAAAAGGCATTCTGAAAGACTTGCCATCTACTGGGATTTCCAGATATACTATTTAGACTTCTAATTCTACAAAAGAAATATGTTATTTCCAAGAACACAGTTCTACAAAGCAGGTATTACAAAATATTTTAAATCTGAGTAACAAAGGATTATTTTTATGTGAACAAATCTGGTGCTCCAAAGAGCTGAGCATGTGATAACGCAACTCAGTCAAATGCATGTGACCATCCAGACCAGACAAGTAGAAAAATGGTGACAGTCACATTCTACTCTGTGACAGGGAAATCTGGTGATACAGATAATGGACGTGACAGAAGAAATCACCGTAGGCAAAGCAGAAGACTGTGGGTTTCAAGCAATCTGTACTTTTTAATTAAGGACGCCTTCTTTGTGGCCTGATCTGCAGAGTTTTTTGTTTTAAGCCATTTCCTCCTCAATCTCTCAACAAGCGGATCCCCACGTCGCACGCAGCCAGCAGGACACTGCTGGGCTGAGGTGACTGATGTAGTTACAGAGGGCAGCGTGTCAGCGCCACGTACTGAATGTTGCATGTGTAAAAATGCCAGGCATCATTTCAGCTTCTGAGGTCACTACACACTCCTTCACACTTCAGTCATGCTCTACAGCAAAAATTACTGTAAAGCATTTGGACTTCCCTCTCAAGGAGAAGTACTGATACAATCAGTGCATTCACCACCACCCATTTTTTTGTTCCATGTTATTTTTTTTAAGATAAATTTTTACGGATGGAGTCCAGTGCATGACATTTTTCATTGTAAGTTGCTAATGATCTACTTAATTATTTACTTGCACTATAGGAAGAAATGCTTGAAGTTTAATGAGTAGGTAACAACAGTAAATAGAGAGTAATATTTGCTTTTGTTCTGGGTCTTAAAATCAGAAAAACAGGTGAGTTTTTAGTTCTGTTATTAAAAACAGCACTTACTGTTATACCTTTAAGGCTTCCAACCATAGTTTTTCTATCAGATTGGAGATAACATTCTGCCATAATTTTACATCTTTCTTAAGGGGAGCCGGGAGGGAAAAAAAATAAAAATGCATTCAACTACATCACCACAACCTGTGTGTATGTGGGTATTAAAATCTATAGCTTTTCCTGGAAGTTTGGATGTGAATAAACAAATCTCCAGTGTCACAGAATCTCTAAGAACACATTCTGTACTACTTCATCAAGGATGAAGTATTTTTAAAAAACATACGCATTCTTATTTAATATGCTACGTTTAAATTCTAAGCTAAACAAATCCTGTTTCCAGAATAATCAAAACTACCCCTACGAAGAAGGCTGTATTTCCAGGAAAAGTTAAATATCACTAAGTTAGAAGTGTATTTTGTTCTTTGGGTATATACCTATTAACTTTGATGAGATAGTATATTGGGAGAGATTTACAAGAATAAACCCAGAAACTCATGAACTTAAAGAATCCCTTTAATATAACAAACATATCCAACTTTCAAATATAAACTGGAACCAACTAACAAAAAAGAAACTCAAAACAGCTTTCTGAATGCCAAAAAGGGCTTATGCAAAACAGTGCACATTTATTCGAGGTATCGTATCCATGAAAACAAAACAAAACAAACCCAACTATCTACATTTAAAAAGAATTTTTACTTAGCAAGGCAAGAAAGATTAGGTGGCACACAGAGAGTAAACTGATGTAAACAGCGTAAAAATACAGAATGTTAGTACCAAACCACCCAAAACTTTGGTTGTAAAAACTGAAATAACCCAATATATTAAAGAGAAATAAACCAGAGGCATGCAAAATATTATTTGTTGAAATACATTCATCCATGTAGCTAAGTGAAAGTCACAGCCTAGTGAAACAGACTTAGAAATACAGTTTTCATTCTTTCTTTATTTTCCTTTGATTGTCATTCAATTTTCCACTGAAGTGGAACGGCTGATGAAAAGCTTTCAGCCTTCTTCAACCCACTGGTAACTGAATTTTTGAAGACTCCAAAGAGGTGTTGCAAAGGAGGTTTAGGTAACTGTGTTTTTATGATATAGCGTGACAGACAACTTCATTCAAATGCTACAAGCAAATGATGCATGATCTGTTACCATTCTGGAAGGCAAAAGCTTGGAGAACAGTCAAGTTGTTCCATATGGAATTTAAAGATTTTTGAGTTTCTCCTCACAAGAGCAGTGACAAACTCCATGGTAAATCAGGCAAGCCACTTAATATTTTATTTGCAACATAGAATATTTTGGCAACCAAGATATATACTAGAGGAATCTGAGCAGTGACCTGCAGTGCATGTGCTTTTCAGAAAAAAATCAAGTTTTGTTTCAGATACACATCAGGAGCCTAAACAGCATAAGGCTTTTCACATTGAAGCAACTGTAGCGATGCCATCCGTCTTCAATGCATCTACAGCTCTTTCTTGTCTTCTGCTTCATTTAAACTGGCCTGAAAAGGGATAGATTAAAAATAATTGTTTATGTTTGGCAAGATCAGCAATTGTTGACTCCAGATGCCATGTTTTGGCCCCTTGCAGTCATACCTGATTTGTTCACTATACACCATTCAAAGCTGTAGTCCCATCAATAATACCCTACATAACGTGTTGTAGAATCATAGAATTGACTAGGTTGGAAGGGACCTTTCAGATCATCAAGTTCAACCACCAACCTAACAAAAAACATCACTAAACCATATTGCTAGGCACTACGTCTACCCGTCTTTTAAATACCTCCAGTGATGACGATTCTACCACTTCCCTGGGCTGCCTGTTCCAATGCTTGATAATCCTTTTGGTGAATAAATTTTTCCTAATATCTAATCTAAACCTCTTCTGGGGCAACTTCAGACCCTTTTCTCTTGTCCTATCACTTATTACTTGGGAGAAGACACCTACCCCCACCTCTCTACAACCTCCTTTCATGTAGTTGTAGGGAGCAATAAGGTCTCCCCTCAGCCTCATTTTCTCCAGGCTGAACACCCGCAGCTCCCTCAGCTGCTCCTCATTAAGACTTATTCTCCAGACCCCTCACCAGCTTCAATGCCCTCCTCTGGACTCGCTCCAGAATCCGATCCTAGTTCTGCTCCCCGTTCATGTTACAGCTGAACCGTGCAGAAAACTCAGCAGAAAACATTTTCTGCTATCAAGTGATTTATCCTTAGGAGATGCATCTACTGTGCGCTCAGTACCTTCTGTTCTTTCCATTCAGAGGTAAACACAGAAGACTGTAAGGATGTGTGTTCTAGACCACAAGACTGCTAGAAATGCAGCAGGACTACTACGGCTCATTGCACAGGGAAGCACAACAAAGACAGGACATGCATGGTGGTCTTAATCTGAACACAGGTATCAGTTGAGCAATCTCTATAACAGTATAGGGTGAGGCTGGGAATCAGTAAGCGGCTTCACAGACTACAGGAAAGAGATTATACCCAGCTCAAATTTGCCTTTTTAAAATCTTATTAACACAGGACCAACAAACAGCTCTTCTTGAAAGGCAGGTCACTATAATTTTAACATCAACCATTTATTTTCTCCCAAGACCATTACTTGTAAACAGGCTAACTTTCATTTTTATTGAATTTTGGTTGCATTCTGACGCAGATGTAAGGCATGGAACATACAAACACCTGTCAGACAACTTAAAGAACCAGCAGGGCTCCCAAGTCTACCAGAAATAATTACTGTATTGGGTATTATAGCCATGTGCATATGCAAACCAAATCAAATTGCTAATTCAGCTTTTGCTTGCTGTGGTTTTTTTTTTTATTTTATTTTGTACTTCAGTTTGAATTCTTAGAGTAGCCTCTTTTTAGCCTACGCTGTTTGTTGGCTTGTGTTTTGGGTGGTTTTTTGTTCTTGCTTATCAACAGTATCACACCATTTATAATCCAGTATTACAAAATCATGTTTAAAGAGCAAACAAAATAAAATTACTTGTATAAATGATGTATATACTACACACACACTACTCTACTCCTACCATTTTCTTACCAGATTTCAGTTTGATCATCACATGCAAAACTATCTGAATCTTATTTCCCAAGTGACAGCCAAATTGGGTCTAACGATGACCTGAGCTTTGTCACTTGAACTGCAAAGAAGAAAACACTAATAGCTTTGCTGTCCTGTCCTTGAAAAGCAAAATTCTACAATTTGGTGAAGTTTAAGGAGTGCTGTCCATCGTAACTTTACGCTATACTACAGATTTTAGTGAACACTCTGGCATAAAAAATACCCAACAAGCAGAATTTTGCTGGTGCAATTTCAGAACATCATGCTCATATAGCAATCCAGAACCACCTACCTGCAGCCATTCATATTCTTTCATTAGATGATCATATTCTCTTTTAAGGCCTTCAGACTGCTTTTTAACTGCGGTTACTTCATTGTTTGCCTTGTTGAGAGCTGTAAAATATCAGAATTAGTTGTTTTAATTATTATTTGTATTCCTGCAGTTCCTTAGAGCCCTTGTTACATATTAGGGCTCCACTGCACTACACAGTCCTTCCTCTGAAAAAGCTTAAATTTAAAACAGAGCATCACAGATGGCCAGAGGAAGAGATGTGCAGTATAGGGAGGAGAAAGAGAATGACTTGTGCTCAGGAAGAGCAGCACAAGGAACAGGAAGGGGCTGCACGAAAGGTAAGGGCAAGACCAATAAACTGTTGACAGAGGTGACGAGTTAGTGATGGCTACAGCGTTCTGTCACTGCAGAAGACAGTTCTAGAAAAACAAAACTCCACAACCCCCTAACCCAAACTGCCAGCCCTCTTAAAACAAAGCAGGAACTCAAATACTGGGCAAGATTTTAGAAAAGCAACTGAGGCCGACTATAAAAAAAAAAAAAAAAAAAAAAAAAACAGAGAGAGCTAATACATTATTATAGGAGCATAGACCTTCCCTTTTCAGCCTGTTACGTATTTTACCACACGTGAGTTCATGTATTAGAAGCATCACTTTATTGATGAGAAGGCAGAAATGGTGGTGATAGGATAGACAACTGTGAACCGGTTTTTAACATGAGAACAAGTAATTATTACTCTACTCACAATCTCAACAGCAAGAAACTGAAAGCCTGTCTATGCTGCAGTACAAAACAGCCCAGGACTCCATAGGGACTAAGTTACAGTGTGGGGTAAATTAGCATAAAGTTTCATAAAGCCATTGCTGCTAAGCTGTTACATAAGCATTCAAGGAAGGTCATTTAGACATTTTTATATCACTCTGCTATAGGTATCTCTGTATCTTTATATTTGTCTGCTGTAGCGGCACAGGCACACCCAAAAACTTGATTTACTCATGCTCAAACAAAAAACGTCATTAATGACCTATAAGGCTGTCTCACATAGCCATGTTTAAAAAAACCCAAACAAATCTTGATGGTACAAATAAAAAAAAGAAACATTTGCAATCTTCCTTGTTCAGAAAATGTGGATCCATCCTTTGACTGTGAGCTTCCCAAGAGAGACTGTTCTTTCCCAGAGACCTCCAAAACATTCAAGAATTGCCACAGCTCTGTAAAAGCCTGTTCTCAGAAGATGAGGAGCTAGGTGTGTTTTTTGCTAAGCACCTAGCTACAAGCACTCTGGTCTGCACCATGGATCACTTTGGGAGCTAGTTCCTGAAACATTAGGACACAACAGTTTTGACCACTCTCCTACGTGCAAAAAGAAATACTCCCTCCCCCAGCATTTTTGCTATTTTTAATTGATTAATCGTAGAATCATAGAATGTGTTGGGTTGGAAGGGACCTTTAAAGGTCATCTAGTCCAAACCCCCTGCAGTAAGCAGGGACATCTTCAACTAGATCAGATTGATCAGAGCTCCATCAAGCCTGGCCTTGAACACTTCCAGGGATGGGGCCTCCACCACCTCTCTGGGCAACCTGTGCCAGTGTCTCACCACCCTCATTGCAAGGAACTTCTTCCTCATGTCTCATCTAAACCTACCCTGCTCTAGTTTAAAACCATTGCCCCTCATCCTATCACTACATGCCCTTGCAAACAGCCCCTCCCCAGCTTTCTTACAGGCCCCCTTCAGGTACTGGAAGGCTGCTACAAAGTCTCCCTGGAGCCTTCCCTTCTTCAGAGACTTGAATGTATATAATTTGCATGTATAGATTCAAAATCATTCCTGTTTTAAAATTCTGCCAGTGGTTTTGCCAGTAATAGGACTTTTACCTAGCCTGAAATTTTGGTCTACTGAAGTTAGACTCATATCTGTTGATTCCAACACGGTCAAAAATGCACCCCTTCTCTTTATATCCTTCCTTCCATTTCCATACTCTTTCACAGATATCCTTCATCCTTTAATGCATTCTTGACAGCATCAACACAAAAAACATTTTCTAAAGGTTTTGGTATTTGGAATAACCAGGATTTCCACACATCTGACAAGTCACACCCCATTGCATTTACTCCCTCA
The DNA here is from genome assembly GCF_028500815.1 of Rissa tridactyla. Lineage (NCBI taxonomy): Eukaryota > Metazoa > Chordata > Aves > Charadriiformes > Laridae > Rissa > Rissa tridactyla. Next base: position 203,367,609 of record NC_071466.1, read on the forward strand.
TCTTGCTACTGTTTAAAACATTCAACAGCAAAACTTGGAAATCACTCTAAAATAAACTTGTGACGATTTGATAAGCTTCTGAATTTTAAGTTGTAGACAAAAAACATATGCACATGCCATTTCACCTCTTCAAGAATCTGCTACTTAGAAAGTTAAATTTTGCCTTTGTTTAAGCATTCTTGTACATAGTTATAGTAAAAATTAACAATACCTCATTTGTGAAGAAGTTGAAACTCAATGTTATTGATCTAATACTATTTAGCTGTTTACACGCAGCAGCATGCTACTTTAGTTGCAACTAAAAACTAACGCATCTTTAAAACACGAACAAAATATCTAAAAGTATCTGCAAACCAAGAAAGCAAACAAACCGCTGCACTGTTCCAATGTTTTGACCAAAACAGATGTATGACAGGAATACCTCACCTAACCCTAGAAGAAGAAAAAGCAAAGCAAAGAACAGATTGTCCTTTCCACCTGTGTTGGCGGTGGACGAAAAAAACCCCAACCAAACCCAGACTCGTTCCTGTTGGGGCCACACAATAAAAAGAAGTGTCACATCTTTGACAACGTGAATTCCCCAGTGTGCCAATTTCTCTGGATGTCTTCTTGTCAAGGAATGGAGATCGTCCATACATCACTGCTCAACTATTTTGCCATTGCATGAACACTGCAGTACAGCCAAGTTGATTGTACAGGTATATTGTTTGTCATATGGATCATATCATATGAACACTGATCCAGCAGAAAACAGAAAATCCTTTGTGTGCACAATACAGTCAGTTATTATTTCTGGCTTCCATCTGGCCTGTTACATTGCCTCACAGGAGACAGAACAGCTGGACTGGCAGCAAGCAAAATCCAACAGCTGATTGTTCCTACCAAGTAAATGTGTGAGCAGGCAGGAGGTGAGAATGCTCCTTCTACACTAATACAACTAATGAGAGGAGTAGTCAGTAAGTCCCAAAACTGGAATCCAGCCTCCGTAGTGAGAGAGGTGGGCCACTCTTTTTCATTCCTTCCCCTTCCCTTCAAAGAAAAATCAACAAAATATTCTTAGGGCAGCATATCAACAGAAGACAACTGTGGAAAATTTTATCCCTTTACACTTAATGTGCGAGTGGAGGTCTATAAACTAATGTAATGTGCAGTCTGGGAGAAGTAGAGAACTTGTCCTTCCCTTACCACATTCTCTGCATCCCGTTCCAGGACAAACAGTTTACTTCAGATTTCTCTGAAGTTGAGGCAGGATGAGGAATAAAATTGCTCTGAAGAGGTTACCACAGCCCAGTAGCTGTAGCATTTCTATTATCCTCCCATTTCAACAAGGGTGGAGAACGGAACAGTAAAACAAAAGCGAACAGCAACAAAAGCAACCAATGATTCTTTGGGCATTTCCCTGCGCAACTACTAGTTCTGGTCTGACTAAATCGCTTGACTTACAGTGCTTGCTACTAAGGAAACGATCTGGAACTTAAATTAGCATTGCTCACAATACAAGCATAAACCCAAATGATTTGGACTAGTTTAAGACTAAGAAAGATCCCTCTCTTTTAAGAGTCTTCAAGTTGAGAAAGAGCTATTCACGTTTAAGAATTTAGGCACTGATGGGACAAGAGATTTGCCAACAAACACGCTGTAAAGCTGGGAACGCAACTCCAGTCAAGTATTTCCATACTAATTCTGAATTCTCTCCTTAAGATGTGATGGTCAGATGAAGTTTAAAATGAGAAGGCAGGCCAAAAAATTACACACAAAATTGTTCCAAGTACCTTTCACAACCTCAAATGAAATTTTGTTACCAATGGGATGTTACAGCATCTTCAGATGGCATAAATGCCTTTGTATAACAAAGCTATGCCATCTGTATGCAGCACATCCCTTTGAATCAACAAATATGAACATCAGCTTTTGTGGCATGTAACACTGCAATGGCTCCCACCAAAATTATGATGTCACAGTTAAAAATTAAGGTTAGGTAAAATGGACTTTGTTTCTAAACCTCCCTCAGCTAGGGATAACATGACATAACTTGCATCTCCTATTCCCAGCTGACAGTCTGGGGGTTTGGGGGATTTTTTTCATTTATTCATTTGTTTTTAAAACTGGAGTGCTTCAGCGGAGCTCAACATAAATATAGTTTTCATACATGGCACTAGTCTGCCTGGCAACACAAAGGCTGAGCTGAACTCTCACCAGTAGCAACAGTTCTAGGAAATGTATTCCCAATGTCTAGGGCTTTTATACCTTTCTAGCACCTAATAATCTTAGCATTTACGTGAGAGTTGTACATCCGTACATGCATACTTTCTAGAATAGTCAACAATTAAAAGCTATTTCAAAACCAGCCCTCCATGTGAATTGTTGCTCTCTTACTCCTGCCTCCTACAGCACTATGCAACCGTGAAACATAAAGCACTCCTGTGACACCTTCTGTACACAAAACAAACCTCATTAAAGGATGCATGGAAATTTCATCAGAATTTCCTCCTGCCCCACCGTATGCCTATGACAACAATACATAAATACAAAGTATTTTCAGAAAAAGTTGAACTAAAGTTCAACAGCACCTAAATGACTTCGAGGAGTCAGTACACACTTCACAAAGTGAAATCCTAATGGCAGCAACAAAGAAACGGTCTTTGGATTTTGTCTCAATGTGTCGCTACAAACTCAGCTCAAAGATGCAATAAGGTCACAGCTCAGTAACTGCACACAGGTGCTAGGGACTGCAATGGCTGTTATGCTACACCAGATGCAGGTAGAAGCTTTAGGTGCCTGTCATCTGCCATAAATATTGTTAGAAGAGTGAGGGGGTCAACATACTGGACAGGAGTCTGCTACCAGTGTGTTCTGCTGCAAGATTGGATCAATAGTAGTTGTCACGTATAAGTTTCTACTGTCTAAATGAAGCTGTAGCCTTTACCATACACTAGGACAGTGTCACCAAAAAAATGACCTGAGACAGGAGGTGAAATAGTACAGCATTGCAGAAGTCTCCCTCCTGCCCAAAGGGTCCCATAGTAACAATGGACATCTCACATATCAGCATTTCCACAGAGTGGGATCTGTGAGCGAGAAAGAAAAGTTAATGCACCGAAAGTCCCATTCCTGCCCCCAACCTAAGGACTGCTGTAAGGACAACTACTTACGAAACTCCTCTCAGACTATGACCTCATGTGCAGTTGCAGATAGTTTCTTTTGTTATAGCTTTATGGATGATGTTCAAAACTATCACAATGAAAAAATATCACAGCATCTCTTCTTTCCCCAGAAAATTCCTATAGGTCTGAGACCAGCAGCCACACAGAGAACCTTTACTTAACTGAATCAACATTGTGTTAGAAATATGTCTAATGTGTAGCAGGAAAAACATTCTCACATCTGCACTGGGTGCTCCTAGGAGTACGTATAGTTATTCCTAGGTACCAGTGAGACATTTTTCATAATATACAAGTGTATCAATAAAATGCCATCTTGGAAGGTTTCTAAACAGTCATGTAATAACATGTTCAGGTATGCTAAAAATGGATTTAGGCTCCGAGAAGTGCTAGCCCCGCTGCTGGGTGCCTATAAAACCCCCAGTATGTGGGTCTGCAATAAAGTAGTGAAGAACTAGCCCCCTTTGCCTCACCCCCACAATAAAACAAAAAAGGGCATCCAGGGGGATAGGAAAGTCAAGTCTGAAAAGACAACAAAATTGGCTGAAATCTTTGTCATGCATTTCCAACCTTTCCTCAGATTTTAGTAATTTCACTACTCAGTCTTTGTCTTGTATTTTCATTCTTCCTCCCCATCTGCTCAGAGCACAGTAGGTGGCAAAATGTCTTCTTAACTTACGATTTCACTTATGGTTAAGTGGACAAAAAAAAAAAAGCAGACTGCACTTCCTGTAAAAGGTAGAAAGCTGAAGAATTAGAGATGCGCCTGCAATAATCACTGTCTACGCTATAATTTCAGTCAGGATTTCAGAAAGAGGAGACATACAGTATTTTCTCTGCCAGAAGTTGTAAATACTGGATTAAAACCTTACAGAAAATTTGGATCTGCCCTGAAGACACAGCACTAATCTGACACTAAACCACATGATTCAAACATGAAGCAGACTTACATTGAGGACTCCTCCTGGGTGCCACTCTATTGAGGTAACCCACCTTTCAATATGTGGCCTACTATAAAGTAATATATCGCCCTATCACTATTCTTAAGTAGCTTAACAAATGTACTAGACCAGAGCAATGGATATTTGAAACTGCTCTGTGAAAAAAATTATACTTGTTTTTTCATCCAAGCAGCAAAAAAACCCCAAATCCCAACAAAATCCAAATTTATAACTCTTACTGATACTATAGCCAAAAAACAAACAAACAGAAAATCCTGAAAAACTAAACCAGTAAAAGTTTTCCTTTTTATACTAGTTTTGCCTTGTTTCATTACTAGGTGACACCCCCCCACACGCTTCACCCCTTTCTTCCCCAACAAAATATCCCAAAAGTTTCATGGATTAGACTTCGTGGACACAAAGGAAAGGTTATTTTAGTCATGTGAGCTCTGTGGCATGAAACAAATTGTTAAAAAAAAGGTAAAACAAGCTTTTCAATCTCAACTTTGATACTGTGTAATGCATTGGTCACACTTGGCAAGCATGAAATTCAACATTCATCTGCTCAGTAGCAGAAGTTTCAAAAGAAAACAGTAAATTCGATTCACATTAAGTCTAGAGACTCCATAGAAAGCTGTGTCTACAGATGTGACTACTGTCAAGTATTTTAAGCTTTCTGGCTATCGTTTGCTCAAAATAATGTAAAGAAAACTTACAAAAAATAAGACAGTCACATACCTTAACATCATCTAGCTGATGATGGTAATTAATGTAACCATAGCATTTTCTTTTTTGTCAGTGAGGGGGATGGCATCAGGGGAAGGGTTGTAAATATTTTCGTATTCATTCCTTAAAAAGACCCTCTCCCCCACTTTGCCCCTAACAAAAGACTCAAGCATGCCTTAATTTAAACATCTTTTGGATGGACAACAGCCCACAGGGAGAATGCAGCTGAAGCAGCATGTGGTAAAGCTATTTATTCCTTAGCTTTCTCTAGCATTCCTCACTGAAAAGCTTACATTATATTAGTGTTACATACCATCAGTTAGTTTAAATAAAACATTTGCATTTATTGATCCTGTCACTTCAAAGGCAGTTTTCCCCCCTTTCTTTAAGAAAACAGCAGGAGAGGGAAAACTCACAACCAAACCTGCCTGAGAATGTGAACTAATGAGACATTCTATTTAAAGATTCTTATTGCTTCAAGCCCAGCTGAAAACAGCTGTTCTACAGTTCCTGTTCATCTTCCCAGTGGACAATGAAAAATAAGTAATGAAATATTTGTTGTTATTCTTACAGCTTTGTAGCAGTGCCATGCAATATGAAAGCAAGGCTATGTTTTGATGACAACAAGTTACCTGGTACCATGAAAATCTGTATTTTGTTACTGTCTGAACACGTGATGCTTACAAGGTCACAGGCAGTGTTATCTTAAAAACACTAATTTCAGATGAGGTGTTCGTAAGCATCACACAGCTTGACAGATGCCAGTAAGACAGAACCAAACAGGTAAAATCTGCTTCTATCTCAATTTGGGTTGCCAAGAAAGCAGTTTTGACAGCCTAAACCTTAAACACGGAAGCTGCTAACATAAGTATTATGTTACAAATTGCAAGGCATGTTTCCTTGTAGACAAAAGAAAAAGATTAAAAAAAAAGCTAACACCTCTGCTGCAGGAGATATATAAATTTAGAATACAAGTCAAGGACTTGCCTGCTATCTGACCGAAACCCTACTTTACAGAAAAAACCTCAACCACATACTTCCCCATTTTATACAGGGAGAGTGGCCAATATGTATGACATGAAAGATCAACCTGATGCCTATAAGCAACCTGCAATTGATTCCATATCCTGGTCATGTCATTGATGAAGGCAAGTCAACACTACTTAAATAGATCAGTTCAATTTGTTAATAATTACAATTTAACTAATGTGTTCAAATTACACCATGCAGATTTTCATAATGAAAATATTTACCGAAATATGGGGCTGGCAATAGCATGTTTTTCCGGTTCCTAGTCAAATGCAAAGACACCCCAAGCCAAGCATTCCATAAACTGATGTAGTTAATGCTATACCTAGAATCAGTTTTTGACATCCAGTGTTGAAATAATCTTTTTCTTAATTGCAAAGAACTCCTAACCAATACTTACCATCTGAGGTCTTCTGTAGCTCTGCTTTCAAGTGTTCAACTTCCTTCTTCAACTTCTCATCAGTTGCTTCTGCTGACTCTTTCTTTTTACTGCTTTCTTTTCCACTCAAGGCCTATTAAAAACCACAGTCGCTACAATTAATTTTTTTTCATTAGTCTGACATTAATGACAAACAACCAGAGAATGGGAGCTTTGATCTTGAAAAGTGACAGGTTTTATCAAGTGCCAACATAACCCAGGCAGATACTCAAGTCATTCTAGGGACAAAAAAAAGAAAAAGAAAACAAAAAAATGCTCAATGTTTTAAGTTGATAGTAATAGTATGGCATTATCTCCTGTGTAGGACTACTTTGTACCTGTGCACGAAGCCCACAACTTCTGTTTAGGTTATAAATGGCTTTTTTCAGAAGACATACACTGGGACAGAACACTGCCATGTTTATATGCAACTTGTTCTAATAATTTATTCTGATTTAAATCACGTAATAGATCACAAATCTCTCCCTGTAGGTTTGCAGCTACTTCTTTGTTGGCACTACTATATTTATGCACGCTCTTATCATTAAGGCAACTGCTATTGATGACTTAAAGTATAATACGTTAAGGATTAGACCCCATAATTAGACCCTTTGCTCATATAGCCTCTATTATCCAACCAAGCATCATCTGTTATGAAAATGTCAAAAGAAGTGGTAAATGCTTAATGTAAAAAAGAAAAGTAGAACAACCAAGATGAACGGTTAGGTGAGCTGGTGATAACAGCGCTTACTGGGCACAGGCTGGCGCAGAGGGAAAAGATTACTTTAGGAAGAACGAAAAGAACTGTTTATAAAGATTGGAAAACGATTCAAAGAAAAGAACTGAAGAAAATTTTCCAGAAGCAATTTAACCAAAGAGCAGAGATTACATTTGACTGGTGGTAACAAAACTGTAGTCAATTTGTCATTAAATTGGTCACAGATCGCCTCCTTCGTGCTCCACTCATAAATAGTTATTTCTGTAAATTTTTATCTAAAGTCCTGTGCTCCATGGAACTTCTGATCAGGAGAAAGTGCATATCTAGCACGCTAGAGTAAGCTTACAGTATTTATACTCACAGCCAGTGCCCTATAAACAATTGCTCTTGCCTCTCTCATACGGTGGAATGAAGCATGCTTGTAAATGAACACAAATGCAAGGGCCAAGCCACAGAGGAAGGTAAGTCCTAGTATCTATAAAGATAAAATAAACCAATTCTGAACACTTTGCGTCTCCAGCACAATGGAGATCCAGCCACAGCATGCTGGCTGTACCTGTGGCTACCACTTTTTTTTTTTTGCAAACCATGCAATCAAACACTCAAATAGAAACAGACAGCAATAGAGTTTCTAGTTTCTGGCTATCACTTACAAGCAGCTAAGAGAATGCGTTGCTAAGAGAATGTGAAAGCAGAACAAAAAGAGGACTTTTGGCCAAATCCCAACAGGACAGCGAGGAAAAAAAAAAAGAAGAAAAAAAAGTACCAGTATGCAGTAAAGAGAGAAATTCCATGGCTGAGGGAGGGAGTCTGGATCACTTTGACAAAATACCAAACCCTAAACTTTTGGAGTCATTTCATACTTGAGAAATACCTAACCCACACTTTAGTGATCCTTGCTTTACAACGCCTCTCAAACAACTGGATTTTTTTGCATCCCTTCTAGTACTTTTTGTCCAGAGTCTGTTCTCTTTGTCTGAAGATTTATTATAAAAAAAAAAAATTACAGTGCTGGTAACCATAGGCACAGCTCCAGACAAACTGGAAGGAAACCTGTGCACACCTGCAGTGAATTTTGTTTTGACAATGTGCCAGACTGAAGAATGCTGTAAAAGTTGCCATACCCTGGATATCGGCACTCTAGCTTATGGTTCAATCTCTTCCAACAGTTCGGTCCAGTGTATACATGACTTCCAACAGAAGTCAAACTAATCAATTACAAGAAAATATTTTATACGTTTATCTTCATTTATCTTTCATTTATCTTTGCTGATAGTGTATCCCTTCCTGCATACAACTGTATGTTGAACTACAACAGACAAATGATAGCTTAATTTTTCTCCATTCTTATAACATCTTTGGTTCACTGGTCGTTCTTTTAAGTAAGAAATTTTTGGCAATATCCTCATTAATACTATGGCAGTGCCTTACTGAGAAAGGAAGGTAACAGGAAATTGGCCGACTCACCATAAAAATAGATGCAAGAACGTAAAATACAATAAATATAAGAGACCAATTTTACAAGTTAGAAAAGACATTTCAGGACCGGAGCAAATCCTATTTAGAAGAAACAGCCAGCATGAGAACAGCTATGTTGTAGGCTTTTCTGTACTGAAATGCTATAGCCCCAACCTAAACAGCCAACTGTTTAGGATAAAGAGAATAAAATTAGTGTCTCCCTCTACTTTGCCATGATTAAATTCAAAGAGATATTATAAGGATATATTACTACTTTGATTAAATTTGTAGTGGAAAGACAGGTCTTTATTTATTTGGATTACTTTAGTTTCCTTTGTTAATAAAAAGGTACTGAAATTTGTATTCAGTATTCCGAATTACATATTGTAAGAACATTGTTCTTCCTTTTTCCACCAGAAGAAAAAAAAAAAAAAGAACGAATGTTATTCAGTACCAAACCATCCCCAGAGCATTTTGTACTAACTACTTGCTGTATAAGAAAATAACTAAAAAAGTTCAAAGATACCTCCTGCAGCCTTTCATTCTCGGCCATGTATTTTCTGGCTGCTTCAGTAGCATCATTTACTTGCGTTTCCAGACATGCATGAGATGTCATCCCTTTTGCCAACTGAGTAAGAAGGGTAACAGTACGTCTCAATACACTGGTGAAGAAACACAGTGAACAGCATGGTAACTTACAGCACAAATTAAAAAACAAACAAACAAATACACAACAAACAAAACAACCCCTTTTCTCTCTCCCTCTGCATTAGATGTAAAAACAAAGCCACATGAGGATTGTTTAAGCACCTGAAGGGAAACATCCAGGCTCATGGATGACAAATAATAGCAAAATAAGAAACTGTAAAGATTTTCACCCATCAAAAATTTGATTTCTTTACCTGATGAAGAACCTCCCTCCTCCCAAAACCCCACAGCCATTAGGGGGTCAGAGACTTGTGTGCTTCAAGGCTGAAATACGCTTACACAACCTCGTGTTTTAAACAGGATGGAACTCTGGACACAAGACCCAAGCAACATGTTATGGTAATGAGTACAATACAAAAAAAAAAACCCAATCCGACAAAACTTTATAGAATGCCTTACAAGAATAAAAATAGCAATGTGAGCATATTAATCTTCAAAGTACTCTGTCAATACTATATAAATCAGAACACGCAAGAATGTCAGCACTCATATGGCACCTCAAATCCAAGCTTTGCAAATACCTCCCTTGATTTGACCTAGCAACTGCCTCTTTGCATCACTACTTTCATTATTCATCTTGCAGTCTTTCAAAGCAGTATGTTGCTGAATCAAGGAAAGGCCAAAGCAACACTGAATTAAATTAATTCCTGTAATATAACTATGCAGCTGCTCTTCAAAAGAAACTTGAAAATCCAACTAATTGGCTTCTTCATAACTGAAAGCGTATTAATAGACCTTTTGGCTTTCAAGGTAAGACCTCCCCCCTGCTTTTTCACCAGAAGCGCATTTTCTTACTTTTCTGGATTTTAAAAAAGTGAAGGTCCCCATGTCACTACTTTTCCAAGGGTTGGCATGTTTTACTATTGCTTATTAATTTATAGATGCAACAACAGGAGTCAGTAAAACATCATTACAAAACTGAATCATAGAATCACGTAGGTTGAAAGGGGCTTCCAGAGGTCATCTTGTCTAAGCTCCTGCCCAAAGCAGGGACAGGTTGAGCAGACTGCTCAGAGGCTTGTCCAGTTGAGTTCCCACCATCTCCCATGATGGAGATTCCACCATCCTTCAGGGTCCTTGTTCCAGTGTTTCACTGCTCTTGATAGTAGAAAAAGTACTTTTTACCACAAGTCATAATTTCCCAGGTTCCTGGCCTGTTGCCTCTTGTCATTCCTGTGTGGATCCACTGTAAAGAGCTGGCTCCATCTTCTCTACATCCTACCACTAGATAGCTGTCGAAAGCAACAGAATGGCCCCTTCAATGTCTCTTTTTCTAGCTGAAGCCAAGCTCCCTCATCTTTTCCTCACAGGTCATATGTTTCAGCCCCCAGCTTTCTCCGTACCTCACTGCAGTACTCCAGTATTTCAGGAGTCAAAACTGGAAGCTGTTCTGCAGCTGCAGTACTACATGTGCCAGATAGAGGGGAATAACGACTTCTCTTGATCTGCTGACTACACCCTTGCTGTTAACAGCTCAATACATGATTGCCTGCCTACCAGGATCCCCAAGTCCTTTTCTGCAAAATTGCTTTCTAGCCAGTCAGTCAGACTGTCCCCAGCCTGGATGCCGGACATGGTTACCCTGTAAGATGACAGACTTTGCATTTGCCTTTGTTGAACTTCACGAGATTTCTGGCAGCACGTTTCTCCAACCTGTCTAGCTCTCTCTGAATAGCTGTGCTGCCCTCCAAGATATCACTCCGATTTGCTACTGTCTGCAAACTGGCTGAGAGCACATTCACTCCTATCATCCAAATTGTTAATAAGGACATTAAACAGTATTGAGCCCAGTACCAATCCCTGAGGGGCATCAGATGGAATTTGCATTACTAACTACCATCCTTTGAGCCCAAAGGCCCAGGGAATTCTCCACCCATTTTCTTCTCCACTTCTCCAGCCCATATATTCCTCTACAGTTAGGCTATCATGATAACGCAAGCGACTACATCAAAGGCCTTGCTAAAGGCACGCAACATCCACTGTTCTGCTCTTTATGCACACAGCCAGTCATCTCAGTGCAGAAGACAACAGAGATGATCAGGCATGATCTCCCCTCAGTAAATCTGTGATGGCTGTTCCAAGTCATCGTATCCTTCATATCCCTGGAAATGGCTTTGAGTAAGATTTGCTCCATAGCCTTTCCAGGGACTGAGGTGAGGCTGATTAGTCTCTAGTTCCCTACATCCTGCTTTTTGTCCTTCTTGAAGACAGATGCAATGTTTGCCTTTTTACCAGGATCCTCCCCTGATCACCATGATCTTTCAAAGATGACAGAGCATGGCCTTGCAATGACATTGGCCAACTCCCTCTGCATGCAAGGATGCATCCCACCCTAGGATGCCATGGACTTGTATATGCCCAATCTGTTTAAGTACTCCCTAGCTGCATCTTCTGCTTCTGTGGGTAGTGTTACATTCCTCACCGACCCTCCTAGAAGGCTCAGAGAATTGGGAGGACAAACAGGAGCCCTCACAAGAAAGAATGTAATTTAAGGTTGGTAATGAGAAACTCAATATCTCATTCTTTTCCGTATCCTTTGTCATTTGGTCCCCTGCTCCACTGAGCAGCGGGCCCACATTTTCTTTAGCTTTCCTTTTGTTTTCAGCCCTTCTCATCCCTCTGGTCAGCACAGGGTAGCAGGCTCTCCGCATCTCCCAAGACATCAAGTCAGATTAGCAGATGGGTGCCTCTGTCCTACCTAGGGGACAGTCTCTGGTAACTTATGACCCTCCTCTTTTCTGTGCAGTTAGTGGATGAAGGCTCAGCTGGCCCCGATACCTCCACTGATAGGAGGTCATTTTCCTCACCTGTACCTAGTGGTCTGATATTGCTGAACCACAGATGGAGAAGAGTTTTTGTTGTGTTGCCAGAAGTGACAAGCTTCCAGTCTCCTCCATCTTGGCAATCTCCATGTATCACACTTCTGGAATTCTCCTATTGGCTGATGTGCTAAAATAACCTAAAGAGTGAACCAGGGGCATCCAAGTACCCATTCATACCTTAACTTGTTTGGATGATGGTAGCAGCAGTGTAGAATATTGCAACCCAAGGAACGCTTTTTTCTCCTTCTCTGTGAGACATTATGCCTTGTTTAATGGATAAGCAAAATAGCTCTACCAAGAAAAGTCCTTTGATCTAGCCACTAATGTAGGAGCATTTATTTCTTTTAAATCTTGGTGAAAGGCCAGCAGCGCAAAAAGAGGCCTTAAGCAAACTCTTCAAGAGCAGAGCTTTTATCCACATTAAAATCTATTAGGGCCACCTGACAAGCTTTCTTCCTTGAAAGCTGAGTGGGAGTAGGATCCTGGGGGACCAGCTTCCAACTCTAGTGATGGACACAATCCAGCTATTCCTCTCCTGAAGCAGAGATCGCAAACATATTTGTGTGTATTACTTAACCTTTCTGAAGGAAGACAAAGAACATGATGCATTCCTATCACTATTGTGCAAGGTTACAGCCACTTTTGTTTTTTCCAAAGTTTACCTTCTCAAGTTTTGTATAAATTTTCCCTTGACACTTCTTTATGTACAATGCTCCTCAATGATCAGCTAAAATGGCGATACATCATGCGAAGGGGAAGAAGCTTGTCAGAAGGCTTTGTGATTCCATGTATTTCCTTGTTCTGTGTTCCTCTTGCGTATCTAGGCAATGTCAAACTGCTCACTGAAGGAAGTCAGAAGAGGGCCAGCATTCTATGCCCAGTGTCACCATAAAAATGTACAAATGGGAAATCATCTGACCAACAGGCCTGTTTCCATTCATTCACATTATCTGTGTCCTATTAGTTCAAGTCCTCCTTGCCCAAGTGAGATCTGCAGGTTGTTGTGGCTACTTTGAAGATTCACAGGTAGCCTCGGCTGCTACTGCTGGGCAGTACAGAACTGTCCTTTCCCTTACCCTGTTTTATTAGCTGTATTTAAACATCCTGAAAGCGATGCCACACTTAAGATCATAATATCATAGTAGGCCAGTTGCCACAAAGTGCTTGATCTGAAATAACACCTGAAACTTTCCTCGGAAGCCAGAACATTATCCTACAGTTCCTAACTTTGAGCTTTACAAGGAGCGGTTCAAGTCAGACTCAAGCTGTGCTTCTTAACACATCAGGATGCAATAATATCTTTTTTTGCAACATATTAAGATTACGTTAACAGTAATTTAGTTTTTGAGGTTTCTTCATTCCAGTTGTCCGTGTTCAAAACAAACAAAACATCAGGCATAAATTTAAGAAAGGAAATGAGTATTCCCTGAAGAAACTTCTGCAAAAGGCATGTTTTCTCAAGCATTCAAAATGTTTCTTTCCATGTGTGGCTCACATATCCTTCCAATCTTCAAACATTTGTAAGATATTATTTTCGCTGATCTTACTTGCCTCATAGCCAATCTGCTCACACTTAATTCTTTAGCCTCTTGAAATCAGCCTTCTGATCATTTTTTATAGTTGCATTACTTTGTGTGGTAGTTCCTGTAAGAAACGTACTATATAGAAATTAGAAAAATGTTATACTTACAGCCAAAGAAATAAGGAAAAACCTGAGAGATAGAGGTTTCTTTGCGATCGGAAGAGTTTCATCTGTATATGATCAAAGGCATTGGTATTGACATTTGCAGCCTTTTCATTCACATGAACGGACGAGTACTTCCTAACTTCTCTAACAGCATCTGCAAACAAAAACAGTTTGTTCTTATTCACATCTGCAGATATGCATGTATAAACCAGACATAGTACTAGAAATATGTATTTGGACTTCCTGCTCAGTAAGCAGGCACAGGACAAATAGTGAGACCACTTACATCATCCGTACCTTTTAAAGATAGGTCTTGATAAATCAGTGAAGCGATACAATGTATTTCCAGAGATATGCTAAGCCATTGCCCCAAACATGCTTGAACAGCCATTTCCAACACTTGCACCCAGGCACCAGGGATCAGGCAACACATTCTACAAATACCAGAGACCCCACAGACAGTGTCAAAATGTCACTGCTGACAACTGAATTAAAATCTAGCCAGTGGACAAACAGTGAGAAAACAGAAAGAGAAAGGAAAAAGAAGAGATGCCTTTTGATGTATTTGTTTCATCTGGAATTTGTTAGATAAGCATGTATTTTAGTAATGACAGAATCATCTACTTTATGCTTGAATCAGAGGGGGAAAATTATTTCTATAACACCCATCAAAACAGGAATACTGTAGTAACACAGTGTTGAACGTAAACAGAATGGGTAAGCTACACCTCAGCTTTCTTTCATCTGCCTTTCATACACCTTTCAGCTTCCTTTCATCCGTCACATACTCCTGATAGTTCTGCAGAAGGGCCAATACACTGCCAACACTTTTCAAAGGACAAAATAATTAACTAGGACTTGCATCTACATAAAAACAAAAGCTAACCCAGTTAAGAGTTCATATTACAATCTGTACACTTAAGGTCATCATACATATTTTAAGGCCAATAGAGCACCCAAAACCTCCTCCAACACATCAACAAAAATACACATTCCATAACACATCATCAGTTCTTGCAGAGTATTTTGGCTGTGTGTTATTAAATTGCTACTGCATTTCTAAGCAGACAAAATCACTCTGCAGAAAAGCACATGAGAGTAACATCACTTACGAGTCTCTCTTTTATGTTCAGAAGTTATTTAGAAAGGAAAAAAAAAAAAAAAGAAAACATTTCAACTGAAACTTCAAACAATGCAAGGAAGACTTCCCCAAGGTATGGGAAGATTCTAGTCCTGCAGTAACATATCATCTTATGCTGTGGCACAAGTATCTCACCACTGCTTTACTTTAGCCCAAATCTATCCTTCTGCAAAATAAATGACCATCACCAACTCAAAAGCAAACTTTGCCCTAAGTTTTCAATAGAAGTTCAAGAAAAGTAAATAAACCCCATCATTTCTCAATCTTACGCCATTTACTGAAGGATCTACTTCTAAGGATAATACTACAGACCATCTAAAATAAAAAAAAAAAATGTTTATTTGCATTTTCAGTACTTTTTTTAATATCAGAAATTTAGTATCGCAGTCTAGTCTGTTATATATGCAGTGCATCTCTATGTTTCTCTCAGCAGACAATAAAACCAAGCATTTTTCTTTGTATTTAGAGTAGTTTGGAATTAAATAGTGTTTTCATTGTAAGGCACTGGAAACACTTCTCTACAATTGATCCATGGAGAAGAACTATTTCTATCACTGAAACACTGGAGAAGCGTCTCCACCACTGAAGTACAGGAGATGCTTACCACACAAAGCAGTCAGGACAGACATTAAATGAAATCAGTCAGGCGTCGTCATTCAAGCTCCAGTTTCACAAAAGCTTTACTCCTACTTGATAGGCCTCAGGATCTACTCATAACAAGTGTAGCGAACAGCTGTTATGTATCTGTGCTGAGCAAAAGTATTCAAATAGCCCAGTGCTTTGACATACTCTTCTGGTCTTCTATTTCAACAGCAACCAAGAGAAAGAGTGCCATCTACTGCATACTCAGCAGCTCAGACAAATTCTGGTATCAACCATTTCAAGTTCATTTACTTGTGTGGGAAAGTGAAACCAAGCAGCAGGCTAGACCAAGCTCCACTTTTCCTCCTCATTCACTATTATATTACTATTACATTTGGATTCCCAACATGGGAATCCTTCTCCTCTTCCATTCTATTCTAGAACTTCTTATTAAATTAGCTGATTTACATTAGTCTTGAACCCTTTCAATTAATCTACTGCCATGAAATCCATATACCATGTTTTACCCCCCTTTGTTAAAAAACTAACACTTACCAAGAAACAAGACGATCAGTAAAACTATTATTGTAAGGAACATCTTGTTCCAAAAAACTGCCATTTTGCTCCATAGAGGAATCATAAAAATCTTCTGCCATCTGTAAAATAGCATTGTGTTATTCAGAAATAATTAAACACTACAAGAAAAGCATAATAATCTCATAGAAGAGAGCCTTGTTATTGATATGAGACTTATGTAAGGTCTCTAAACAGCTGCTTTAATTGCCATATAATTTAGGTACACGTAACTTTCCCATTAATCCAAATTGCTTGTCTCTTTTTTGTTTCTTGTCAATACAGGCAAAGACAGTTACTTCAACTTGAAAACTTCTTGCATGATAGCAGGTACTCTCCAGATGTGTTTTATTTTAGCTTTTGCTTTGGTTAGCATTAATCTGTGTTCGGTCCTGACTACAATAAACTCAGGGATGGGGTAAAGACCGTATGTTGAGAGATATTAGTTGTTTATCTTAAATAGGTAAGTTTTAATTAGAATAAATTACTTAGGATTATAATATGATGTGATTTATACTGGTTGCCTAGCTTTACTTGGCATGTGTAACTAGACTTGCTGAAGCCTTTAGGCCGCAATAGAATTAATTTTCTTCGTAATTTTCCTAGCAGCTGGTGCACTACTGTGTTTAATCTTTTAGTATGAGGAAAATGTGGATAACACACTGATGTTTTGGTAGTGTTTCTCCCTAAGTCTGGGACTTTTTAGTTTCCCATGTTCTGCCAGCGAGCGCAGGCAGAAAAGAAGTGTAAACCAGAAGATAAAGAGGCTACAACTGTCGGCAGAGACAGCAAATCAACAAGATAACAGCAGTCAACGGCCTGCCTGCCTGGACATAGACAAAGAATCCAATAAGGTGTTAGAAGACCCCAGACCAAACATCACCATTGGACTAAAAGACGCATGAAGAGAACATATAGATCACAAGGGTGTAATTGCTCAGGGGGTTCTTTGTTCGACGTCCCTCGCTGGAGGCACCCAGCCTGGGCTGACCCTGCTGCTATACCTTTCAGTTAAATTATTTATTTTTATAAAATCTGATGCCTGAGACTCTGCTGCAGGAAACCTAGGGCTGAGCCTGAAGAAAGAGGAAGTGTACCCGAGAGTAAGTGCGTGTGTGTATGTGAGGAATTGAAAGGGGCACCCATTGGTTCACTGGAGTCGCCTGCTGCAAAGGGACCCTGGTCTGAGCAGTTAAAGATGCTTGGGTGGCGTGTGTGCAACTCCTTGGATGGTGTGTGAATGCTCGGGCAGCAGCTTCTCCTTTAACATGTATAACCCATTCCACCACTTTTTATTTCTACCCACTTATACTACTTGTTGCTGAGTAAAATAAAAACCCTCCACGAATTAAGATTGTCTCTACCATCCTTTTTCAGAAGGCTTAGCTTTTACATTGATGAGTCTGTGTAATTATAAAGTACAAGGATTGTTATTACATTCTAACTTGCAAATGACAACAAAAGGACACATCTCATGTCTATATTTTGTCTAGTGTTAAAGTCTCTTTCAAGAGCTAAGGAAGCAAATTCAGAGGCCAAATGGTGGTGAAGACCATTTTTTTTTTTTTGTTTAAAAAATCAATTGCCTATTCAATATTACTGCATGGAGGGCTCTGCAGGAATTCACACTTGCAGTACAAAAGAAGAACATCTGACATGCTCTAATTAACTGAAACCCACAAGAGCAGCTACTTATCCTTTGCTGCAGGTTAGAATCAGTGCTACTGCAAAAATGAAGGAATATCTAGTTATGCCATTAGGGATGTAACACAGGCATGCTAGTCACCATCTGATTATATTAGGTAAAATTTCCAAGTTTTGTTGGAAGTATTTACATTTTCCAGAGACTGATAAAATTTGCCCTTTAACAAAGTAGTTTCCAACCTAATTTAAATCAGACTGTACCATCATCTCCAATGGTTCCTTCTGGTTCTGCACCAGCAAGGATTTAAATATTTTAGCATTGTATGTACACAAACCTTATTTAAATCTTTTAGTATAATCTGAGTTCTTTATAGCAGACAGCCATCGTTTGTATCAACCAAAAAGCTTAATTAAACCAAGCTACAACTCAAAAGAAGCCAACTTGCTAACTCTTCAAACATGCGCTTCTCCAAGTTTCATATTAATATCCACTTAAGAAGTGATTATCTGAGGATTCTTAGACCAACTGTGATTCTTAGACCAACTATACTGCCAAGTAACATTCAGGCTAAAAATAAGATCTCTACTGGAAAGTCTTCCTATGTTATATTTTCAAGCTTATTTTTCCCCAACAAGTATCGACATTCACATTTATTAATGCTGCATTTCCTTTTGGTGACAGAAGTCACATAAATATAATCCTTCCAAATTATAAAAATGGCCACCACTATAGACGTACCACACTTGGCAGTAGAGATCTGTCTTTTTGTGTATTTGCATTTTTACATTGTCAATTTACTTATTCCCCAGGACCTTAAAAGCTTGTTAACAAATTTAAAAAGGAGTTCATTATCCAAAAAATGTGCAAGCACAAAAGAGGCAAATAATCTGACTGGAGACTGGCAAGGAAGTACATTAGAACTTTAGAGAACAGCAGTTTCACATCTGCCTTTAATCACACATGCTTCACCTTTCTGACAGAACCAGCTCCCAGGCCACCAAAATGTGCAAGGCAGAACTGCTGCCCTCCAGTACTGTCACAACAGCTAGACCTAATCTTTAACCCACAAGATTCCTGTGACAGTTTTGTTAATGAGATAATTGACCACGTCAGATAAAGGATAAAGCTATTTCATTCTTTCAGAAACCAGTGTTCAAAGGAATAGCTGAATGCTACAAACCAAGGAAAAAAATCTATCTTTTGTATATAATTAAAAGCACTGTGTTTAATGTTTGGATAAATTTTGGTGACACGACAGGTTATGAATTGCTTTTCAACCACAAAGACTGGATTCAAGCCCTATTTATGTCATAAGTGAAATCTATCTCGATACTCCCAATGTACCATGCATGTGTCATCAGCTTGCAGAAATTCTTGCAGCTAGTTTCCTCACATAAGCCATTAATAATCTGATTACAACTCCCATAATACTTCTCCCTTCTTACATAGAATTGCGCTTTTGATTAGAAAACAACAGAGAATACAAAACCTCAATAGTCTATGTTGAAATGCTGAACTCCTCAAAAGCCAGCTTGTAAAAAATCAGACGTTAAATTAGATTTTAGAACCGTTTCAACTTCTGAAGTTGAGAAGACATGACTAATCATCGATATTGGCCGTGAAGGATCCAACCATTCTCAAGACTCTCCCACAGGTTTAAATAGTTAAATTCAGACTGTCCACACAGCAGAGTTTTGTTTTAGGTTTTGTTCCTTAAGGTATTAAAGTAAAAGCTGTATTCTTCATCCTATATATATCTAAAGATGCAGAAATCAAACATGCAGCAGTTTTTACACAACACTGAGACAGCCTCCTGTAGAGAAGCTATCTTTATTTCCTATAAAGAAATAAAAATAACATTACCAAATCTGAAGAGCTACTTAGAGGAAACAATCTTAGGATAATGCTGTAAGCCTCTGCATATAATAAGAGTAATTACCACATTTTGTTTCTTTCCCTTACTAAGGGCATTTACTCTACAAGAATGAGTTATTTTTCTTAATGTTTGTGTTGTGTTCTAGAAGTAGTACTATTTTGTTAATCTATATATGAGTTTAGAGAGGCCTTTATCACAGTCGTCCTGAAACTTTCACATCAAATTGAAGTCCACTTTTTTTTTTAAAAGAAAACAAACGATGACAAGTTTCTTACAGCCCTTACACATGCTGTACGGGGTTAGCTTTGAATATCAGCTGTCTCTTATCCGTTCGGCACCCACAATGCCTAGTGCAAACTGCTGTAAAGCTGCTCCTCACAAACTTGACAAACAACTCCTGAAAAGGAGAGAAGGCCGGGAGGCGACATCCCACCTGCAACGGGGCTCGTCCCGGGAACCCTGACTGCTGCCTGGACGGATCAGCAGTGTGTGCCAAGCAAACATAAAGCTCTTCAAAAGAGGCTTACGATTCTTGAAACTCCTGACGCTCCAGTCCCGAACAGCATTCCTCCAGCTTAGTTCCGCCGCTAGTTTAAGATGCGGCAGAACTCGGTGTTTCTAAGAACAAAAATGTGAAATAAACCCAAACGGGCGGGAAGGCCGAGCCCGGGTTGCCCAGCACACTGAAGTCCTACCTCAGCGGAGAAATGAACGGCAGGCAGAGCACCAGAATGACTGCGATTTCGCCGTACAGAAAGGCGGCAACTGCCGTCCACTGGAAAGTCATCGTCCCGGCGGGCCTGCGCAAGAAGGAGCGGCTCAGGCGGGTCCGGCAGCCCCCGCGGGGCCCGGGCTGCCTGGCGTTGGGCCGCGGGGTTTTAAAGGGAAATATTTCTAAGTAACTTCACCGCGGCGCAGACATCCCTCTGCACCGACTTCCCCTCCCCAACCAGAGCCCGTCCGCCGGGGGAGGGAGGCGAGGACCGGCACCCTCACCGCTGCCGCAGCCCTCTATGAGGAGACCGCAGCCCCGCGCCTACCGCAGGCCGGCAGCTCCCTCCCGCCGCCCCGCTCCAGGCCCTAAGCGCTGCCCGCCGTCCCCGCTCCCCTCCGCACAGCCGGGGAGTCCTGGGCCGCCCCGGGCCCGTCCCGTCCCCCTCCGCGGCACCTCGGCCTTCGCAACCTCCTCGGCGCCGGCGCCCAGCTGAACCTGATGGCGGCGAGCCGCTCTCGAATGGGCGGAGAGCGCGGCCTCGCGGGACGGGGCTGGCAGAGAGCGAGCAGGTCCTTCCCGCCGGCGCTGAGGGGCGGACGGGGCGCGCAGGCCTCCGCCCTGCTGGGAGGAGCGGGGCCGGGAGCGGGGCCGAGTGACTCGACGACGGCGGGGGCAGGGCGGGGAACCACGGCCCGGGGTCAGTGCGGAAGCGGCCGCCGTTCCAGCCGGGGAAAGGTGCGGGCGGGCCCGAGGGGAGGGGAGGGTCCCCTGAGGCCCCACCCCGGTGGGGCTGGAGGCTCCCCGCCGTCCTACCCCTTCTCCAGGGGCCAGTCTTGGCAGCCGCCCCGGCTTCCTGGGCAGTGGCCGAGGGGACCGTGAAATAGCCAGTCCTGAGGGGTTTGTGTGGGGCGGCTGGAAAGGCCAGTTTGCGGTAAGGCTCGAGTTTACCGAGAAACCACACCTCTATCGGAAAACCTACACGGGATCTACACGTTCAGAAAGGTTAAAATTAGTGTCTTTTTCACAGTTAGGGAATGCTGCAGGATCTTGCTGTGGTTGTTCTGCTGCTCCATGACTCGAGCTTATTCAATCAGGGACTTCAACTCTGCTCTCTAGTGCACTAGTGAGTTTCTGAAGTTCAATTAAAATCTGTGTGTCTTGTGCCCCCCCAGTGTATTACACTACCTTAATGTATTAAGATCCTGTAAATCAGTTTTCTCAAGGAAAACAGGCCCAGTATTCACAAAGACACCACAAATAACCAAACAGTCTCAAACACCGTCAAACAGGTCTGTTTGGACCTCATGAATAACACAACATTCCTACAGAAAATCCTGTTCTATCCTGTTGTCCTTTTTACCAGCACAGCGAGGCTCCCAGCACATTATTTCCACACCTTGGTACCCATCTTCCCATTTTTTTTACCATCTCTTTTGCCACCCATGTAACTCCCCTTCTCTGCCCTTGTAAAATCCTCCCCTAATCACTTTTCCCTGTTGTTCCTAGTTTTCTGTATCCATACCCACATCCAGTATTTGTGATGCCATTACTTGGTCAGTCTTGGCCTTACGTGGTGTTGCTGAGGTACTGATACAGTTATCGGCCACTTTTGGCCCTCTAAGTTTCTAGTTTCAAACGGACCTTCAAAACTACTCTCCAATATCTCTGTAGTTTAGTTGTTTTTCACATAATTCTCCCTTAACAGGTGGTGAAATCCAGCCATCCCTTGCAGCTCTATCTGCAGCTTTTGCCAGCTTCTCACGCTGTTAGATGTCACATCCAGCAATTTCACATGTCGTATCCGTGAGTTTTCCACACCCTTTTCATCAGTTAGCTCAAGCCAGGGCCCCCTCCGCAGCTTATTGACTTGCTGCAGCCCTAACAGGCTGTGAGGTGCTGCTGGTGGAAGAGGTTACCTTGTCTGGCTGGGCATCACCAGCCCTCTTGACACAGCTACCTGCTTTTGGAAATTCAGTCCCAAATAATTTCCATCCAAATGAGGCAGATCAAATGCTGCGAATAGTAGTTCTTTGTGACTCTAATCCACTGGAACTGAAATAGGGTAGGAAGTTCTTGCATAAGCGGTTTTGAGCGGAGTTGTTTGCAGCTGCTCACAATCTGAAATTGTTTACAGTTAAAATTTCCCAGGTCTGTGGCCTGGGGATGGAGCCAGTGTGTCAACATTTTCCTCACTGCTGCCAAGCCATGTCTGGATGAAAGGTTACATCCCAAATAATTGTTTATGCATAACAAATATTGGAGAGTGATACAACCAGCCATTTCAATCCAGTCTACACAGTGGAAAGGGCCTGGGTTTTAAGAAGTATTTCTAACATGTTTTCACAAACATACTTAATCAGAAGCATAGACAAAACATAACCTCTTAGTATGTCCTGGTTAATACATTTTAGCTATTGGCCTACAGCCATGATATCTTATTGAAGATGTTGAAATGTTATTAAAGACTTTCTTTCCTTTAATTCCAGAGCAGTTTCCATTTCCGAGTTGCTTACTCACCTCTTACAGCACTGCAGGCTGTGCTCCCAGTAGCCTGGCCTCATACTGATAGGACGGTATTTGCACATCCCCGCTGCCAGAGTCTGCTTTTTCACTTCGGGGGCTTTGTAAGATGTCAGACTCACTCTGCAGCGACTGCTGTGCACTTCCACTGCAGCTGCTGCGTGTTCCCCATCAACCTGGAACGCGATCTGAGGGACAGAGAGAAGCCTCCTGCAAACATCTTGTGAGACCTCCCTTCTGCTGCTGGCTGCACTCTGCCGCTCCTGGATGGTATTCTAACTGAAGTTGTAGAAGTCTGGCTTGTTGATGTAAGGCTGCCTATCGAAAAGTGAACCACAGTGTGATAAATATGACACCAAACAATATGTATAATGGCTGTCTCCTTTAGGAAAAAACCTCACAAACCTTAAAACATTACAGTTAAAAGAAATACCTTCCTCTCCCACCAGTAAGGTGACAAAGCATTCAGAAGTAGAAATATGAAATGCCTATGTATTAAAGGTGGTCAGAGGACAGAAATCTGACTAATTCACTGAAACGCAAAGTGAAAGTTCAAACTTGTTCCATTCTAATGTGGCTTGTATGACGTCTGTCTCATCATCACACACTGCATTTGCCCAACCATCAACCCAAGACAGAGAAGAGACCTAAGAAACAACTTAGCAGTAGAGAACAGAGAAAATGGGATTGTACAGGCTGCATGCAAAAAAGTACAGTTGAGAATGTGTCGCTGTTACAGGAGGCAAAGAACATAAAATAGGACACAAAGCTTTGTATCTTATATTACTTGCAGAATAACTTTTAAAAATTTGAAAATAGAAAGACAGAGTACCTGGGGATGTTACAAGTAACACACACAGGAAAGGAATGTATCTGGTGGCTTTAAACTGGAGATGAGAGTCTTCCCACATTCAAATGGCTTATAATGAGAAACATGACCATAATCTAAAACACTGTAAGTTAAATAACTACCTCTCACTTTTAGCAATTTATGTATATTTGAACAGTCTGGCTGTTCAGAGTATGGCTTTAAGACTCCAATTCTGCAGTTTATTCTATGTCAACGCAGTGAAGTGTGTTCAGATGCATACAGAGTTCACAAGGCAAGAAGGCGTACAGTTCATTTCACCCTCAAAAAAGGATGATAAACTTTCATGATGCATAATTGGCCACACCAAGCACTCCTTAATTACTTGCAATATTAACAGCAACCTAGGTCTTACACTTCAGGCAGAAATCTCTGTGATTGATCTCACACAGGCAGAACAACTGCTGCCTTCAAAATAATGAAGGATTCAGTTCCTAAATAGGTCAAGGTATTTCAAGTCCTCTAAAATTCAATTTCCCCACTATTGGGGAGGGGAAGAAGCAGCAAGCCTTGCATTTGTGTTACTTGATTATAATAAGTAGCTTTTTATTCTCTGCTCCTTGTGGCTAATGGGATGGTTCACAACAAATAATAGTTGCTTGCCAAATCATAAAAATCTTAAGAAAATGCTAACAGAGGTCTTGGTTAATTCTTTCAAGAATGCTTTTCTTCTACAATGCAGTTGTAGTTTTACTTTTCAATTTTGATGCAGAAGGCTGGAGGCATTTTCAGAACTGAGGAGAATTGAGTATTGCACTATAGTTGGATGAACTTGAGACCGGAAATTCAGCAGTACAAAATACAATGTCATGCAGTTGGAAAATAGGAACTTCTCCTGTAAAACTGGGAGCTCATAAATTACAGGATGAATATTAGTTGAGGAAAAGTGAGGCATTAGAAAGAGAAGCATTAACTGCAGAAGACATTGCTAGGGTTTTACCTGGAATGCTGTACATAATTGCACTCATCCGATGTCAAGAAAACATTACAATCTGGAAGAGTGAAAAAATAGCTGTCTGAAGGAATGGAGAACCTGTTGCACCAAAAATTCTGTAGTTTTCCACTTGTTAACACATCAGGAAGGTGACTATCCGAAGAGTTAGGTAACTTCACATTCTTCAATAATGAACTAGCCTTGATGGACATGTCTTTCAAACTTTCGTTTGTATGTCTAAATCGGAACATACTCACTATGAAAAATGATCAAGATTTTTATGCCATTGCATTAAAAGAACTGTGAGAATTTAGATATCTAAATGATTAAAACATTTGGGGAGAAGCATCAAAAGTAACCTCCCCTCCCCCAAGCTGTCAGTCTATAGTGTAATAAAAAGATTACAATTGTATACAAAACCAAGTAATTTATTTAGAAAATGTATAACTATTCACTTGTATATTCACAGAAGTAGCAGAGTCAAAAACTAAGCAATTTCTGGTAAGAATTTCTGTGTAAACATATAAAGAAAACAAATTATTTGATTACAAATAATTGTAATGCACAGATTTGTGAAATTTTCCTTGCAGAACAAATGCAGCTGGTGAGTAATGTTATTATCTCGTTCTAATTTTCACTATTTCCCTCCTATACAAAGATTCAAAGCCAAGTGGCTGTCATGCTTTGATAAGCAACATGCCAGCAGGCAGAAAGCACTGCAAGAGCCCCATGGAGAGAATCTGTGAGCTTTTCTTTGACCTATAAAGTTCTGTTTTGGTAGATGACAGGGATTTAATCTTTTATATAATTATTATACAGTAGATAAACAAAACTGAATTCAGTTAGACTGAACTTTCAAGTCTTGCATTTTAGATTCAGCTGCTTGTACTTAGTTTAAACTATCTCTTCATTTTACTCTTTCCTTCTTTCTGTCATTGTTTGACTATTCCAGGTTTCCTTCACGATATGAAGTGTGGAATTTTTCTGAGTTGTAAGTAAGCTTAGAAAGTTTTAGCTTGCAAAAGAAACATCTAATTTAAAAGAGGGTATTATGCTGGGCTTCAAGGCCTCACAATCTTTAAGTTCAAAAAATCTGCTCATATTTAAAAGTACAGCTTATGTCAGTTAAAGCAAAAGCTTCTGTAATTGCTCCCTTTGTATTCTTTTGGTCTGAAATTCTTGGTATTATTTATGAGTAGTCCTGATTTTAGGAGGTTTCACATAAGGCAGGCCTTAGTTTTGCAATCATATTGCTGTAAGCAATTGTCTGGTGAAAAAAATTAATTACTGGAGTCTTACAATAATCAATCCTCTGTGTAGCAGTGCATTGTAAACAGAATTCCACATTTGTGGAATCTGGAATATTTTCTGGAGTGAAAAATGCTGACATAAAATTCCTAAAAATATAAAGTATCACCCTGATCATAATGTTATGCAATATATGAATGTGACTAATGGGTAGTTAAACCTAGAACCCAGTTAAAACTTGAACAATGTATCGGCAATTGCAAAGTAGAGGTTTACGTAGGACTAAAATACTTTTGGTTATCACACACCATAATGATTATTCAGATAATCTAGTACTGCTGAGGTACTTGATAAAACATTAAAAACTTTTTTTTCTTGTTTTGAAGTTATGCGTTCCATCATGTACATTAAGTGGTGGTGAAAACAAGTAAAAGGAGTTCCATGCTCAAGAGCAATGTCAACCCAGTCCTGGATGCACTTCAAAGGTGTCTCTTCGTATCCTGCAAACATAGCTGGATTTGCTAAGAGTCCTCTAGCCACCATTATACCTTCAAATTGGAAATTAAAGCAGGAAGTTACATTACAGTTTAAATTTTACATTAAATCTTCCTATAGATTTTGTACAGTACCCCTTAGGACAACCACCCAAAATGTACAGACAAGAAATGGGAAAACAACAGGGATGAGTGTTATAGCTATACCAGAGAAATCCATTTAACAATCCAAACCCCAGGCTACCTACAACACCTGTCAACATATTCCACTTGATGATGTGTCCTTCCAGAAATTTTGAAATGAAACACAGGACACAGAAGCCTTTCTTCCCTACTTTTGAAACTGCAATTCAATAGCATTTTGGTTTTTAATTTGCTACACACATACAAGCCTGCCTTTTTAACATAAAAATACGATGGACAGACACAAGGGTAGTAATATAATAAATTTAGTTATTTTTAGTGCAACTCAACTGATTCATTGATGTAGAATCCTTCCAGTAAGAGCTCAATGTCTCAATTATATAAATATCAGGGTTCTTGATCTGCAGTGTATTTGCAACTCTAATCCCAAATTGTCAGATAAACCCATACAAGTTCTATTGTAATTTTTCTGCAAGTAAGGGATTCTGTTTTACTGCACTGTCAACATATAATCTATCACACTTAATCTCTTCTTAATGAACAGAATGAATAAAAATGAAAAGTTTCTTTCGCTATTGTGCATGACAGGAAAAAAAAAAGATGCTTTATATTTTTGTTACTCAAGAAGGTCAGCTGGGCTATGAGAACATTCTTTTCTGTTATGTATTTCCTTCCTGCTTTGTATCTGGGGGGAAGGTACTGTAGCAGCATGGCAGTTTGGTTCAAACAGTTTTTGCTGTTGCTATTAAATACCAATAGTGTCAAAAGAAACCTAGCTACTGTTCTCTGTCCTGTTATTCTCTAGATGTAAGATCCAAAGTGTCTAGGTACAGATCACCTCTTCAAAACATATACTTAATTTCTATATTGTCTTGAAACCGTAGGCGGCTGCAGGAATCTATTGTGACTAAATAACTGCAGGGCAATCCTTTACCCCAAAATTTTACCACTGAAGTGTAAGACAAGGTAAATACATACAGATCTGAGAGTGCAATGCCTCACTATGTCCTTGAAACTAACCATCTTTACTTTTCCTTTTTCTGCCATATTTTTACTGTAAGAAATCTACTCCCACATGCAGAAGTAGAGATTTCCAAGTGGAAGTTTACAGTTCTTTAAAAGATGATCAGCTCCATAAAAGAGATGGAATGAATGTCTGAAGGTTCTCCTGAACTCCACTACTGAGTGATGAGGTAGCATAATTAAGCAAAGAGCTTTTGTAATTTGCCTCGGAAGTTGCTATTTGTGGCTTTGAATAACAGAGCTCTAGTGCTCTGATTATTACAAGTGATTCTGTTTATGAGTTTATACGGCATCTAAAAGTCCTCTTTCATTTGTCTCCTCAAAGAGTAAAAGGCACTCAAATCATGTCCTACTTACAGCCAAAATAAATGCTTTGAAATCTGATTTGTAAATTTACTTAGAAAATAGATGTTTAATCTTACCATCTGCTCCTGTCAAGTGATGAACGTTTTCAGCATCTTTTAAAGTTTTAATGTCTCCATTAGCCACAATAGGTATAGACATGCTTTGTTTAATTATTTTAATTGCATCATAATGTACAGGCTGATGTCTTTCTTCTACACTTCTCCCGTGTACTGTAATCCACGAAACTCCAGTTGCTTCAGCTTTTTGACACAGGTCAACTGTTCTTTTTAAGTCCTCATGGATCCTAAAAATCCAAGGAATGAAAACCTTAGCCAGTAAGTTACCTGGACTGTATAAAAAGCCCCTCTCCCTAAAGAGGAGTTACCAAAGATTTGTATAGCAGTATAAATAACGAAAATATTACTGTTGGAAGATAGAGAGTTTTCTTTTTTTAATAAAGACCTATGAGTTTAATGTATCGAAACCACTATTTAATTTAGCATTTCTCGATAGTATCACATCTCTGAAATATACATGGTAAATTTTAGAGAGATTGACCAAGAGTGCCCCAAAGATTCTACGATAATTATCATTACTTTGCATATTTTTTAAAAACAAACAAACAGATTTACACTAGTTCTCATTTCCCAGAGGATTGCAAAATGAGTTGAAACTTAACTGACAAATATGCAAAAGCCACATGGGATGTGTGGATAAATAGCGGATGAAGTGGTGCAAAGCAACAGTTTACAGAAGTTCAGGAAGTGATGAAGGGAAGCGGGATATGTTCCTTACAGCGGCTGTGGGGACCCGTTCCCAGTTTTGTTAACCCTTCACAGCAACTGTGTCTCTGGCCTCCAACAGCTCACAAAGTAAACCTTGTGATGACACAGACTATGAATTGCTTTTCTTTTATGGAACCCCAGACCTCTTAACTTGTACTTTCAAGTCATTTGGATTGCAAGAAAACTCCAGTATTCAGTATGTTATCTGGGTAAGTAGTCAAAGGCTGTGCTGGTTCTACTATCTAAATTTGGGATTACTTGCACCAGATATTCTTTCACCATCGGGGGTCAAAAAATCTCAGCAGTCTTCACATGTAAGGAAATTATAATGTGTAATATTACATTAGCAGAATTACATATATTAAAGTATAGTGTAACTATTACACTAACATGTTTCTTTAAAAAAATTAAAAGGATTCTTCCATGCACCACAAATAGCACTTAAGTTAGACCTACCTTATTTTAATAGATACTGAAAATCTAGGGTTGTCGATCTGATTCCGTACATGTCTCACCATATCTCGAACGAGCTCTGGTTTATTTATTAAGCAAGCACCATAACCTTCTGCCATTGCCCATCTTTAAAAGAAAAAGAACATTTGTATTCTACATTTGAAAAACTGCAGATCAATTTCAGTCAAATACATCAGTTTCCTTCCTTAGGACCTTCAGAATGTGTGGTTGAATAAACAGAGATAGTACTGGCTGCAGATCAATGACTCATTTGCAGTTTGACACAAGCTTTTAGGTCCTAGTTCAGTCTCCGTTGTGCTGTTAGAACAAGTTACTAATGTCTTCAATTTTCTGTCCACAAAATGGACTCACAAGGAAGATAAATTAACATCTAATCAACGATGGTTTTGATCATACATAAAACAGTTTGATATTTCCCCTTCCGTGGGATCATGGATTTCTCCTAAACAGAAAATGGCTTTTGAAGATTTTTGAAGTGCAAGTGAGGATAGGATTTCAGTAATATTCTGTTTTTCCTCAACTGCAAAACACTTTGTTTTGATTGGCAGGAAATAACCTTTGCTTCCACTTAACCACAGCAGTTTTTTTCTTGAACAATTTTTCTTATAAAGGCAGATTAAGTGCATGAAGTTTGGTTATTTTGAAACCAGCAGGCACAAGAAACAAAGGATTCAAATGAAGCATATATTTTTGGCCTAAAAGGAACTTATAGTTTGGCATATTTAAACTGTAGTTAGCTTAGGAAAAAAAATACACATCCTTTCCGAAGTCTCAGGTCTCTCCAGAAACGAGTTTTCTCAAATACTACAATTTTAAGTCAAGACAACCTAATTAGAATAGACAAATTAAGTATTTGCACTGTAAAATTATATTTTGCTTTCCTACATTTATTTTTGAGGTCTTCACTTAGAAAAAGACTGCCTGACAAGCATGTAATAAATGGTTCTCAATTGAACCAGTTGGCAAGAATCTTCATTTGTGCATTACTACTCCGTTTCACTGTCAAGACAAAATCTTTACCAATTTAAGTGAGAAGTAGATCACTAATTCACTGTACTTATAAACCTAATAAAAGATGGAAGAAATTATTTTCAGCACTTCCTGAATAATACAATCTGTATAATTGTATTTCAGAGACTATTGTTCACTTGCAGAAATCTAAGACATGAGGGACTTGCCTCATTATTTTGGGAATTGCCACATCATTTCTCAAAACACTCTCCAAATTATTTGCAGCAAGCTCTTTTTGGTAATGCATATTTAACAGCTGTTGAGAAGGGATGGACACTTCACTTGTGAACCGACACTCAGTATCTCAGAAATGAAAAAAGGCAAGTTGGCAAATACACCTGGTTTTCCCAGTCTCACCACTGTGACAGGCATCTCAGAACATTCAGAACAGTGTCTTGCCACACAGACATTTCTGACAGGTTAAAAAGATGTTTCTCTCTCAAAGTCTATTTTTAAGTTAAGACACAAATTACTATGAAAATGAAGACCAACATTCTTTATTCTCAAATTATTTCATCATATTAACTCAGCTTTTTCAAAACTTTACCTCTGAGGACAGCCACAGTTTAGGTCTATTCCATCTGCAAAAGGACAGACGATATGGGCAGCATCGCACAAAATCTGTGCTTCTTTAGCAGCAAACTGAACAATCAACGGATGATCACCTACCCCAATGAAAAGATATTTAGAGATTAAAAAAAAACAACAAACAAACAACCCCAAAAAAAGAAATTCTAAGTTTTGAATGTTTTTCATATATTGAAAAGCTGTCTGGCATGGTTCTGGGCAACTGGCTCTAGGTGACCCTGCCTGAGCAGGGGGGCTGGATAACATGACCTACAGAGGTCCTTCCAAACTCCAACTGTTTTGCGATTCTGTGAGCCCTAGATCACAAATAAAGGTAGCTGACCAGTGGTTACTAAATGAGTATGTCTACCAAGAAAAGCGGTAATTCAGGCAAATATATGTCCCCTACACGATTGCTGGCTCAACATATATTTTTTTCTGACTGAAATTGGTCAGATGCTTATCTTTCACAAAGATGATGTATGAAATGAAGTATTATCTTTTTCAGCAGCCTTCATGCTTCCCCTCCAAGCCTGCCACTTCTTGTCTGCATGCTGCGCCTTTGCTGTGCTGACACAGCTGTCTGTCTGGCCAAGGAGGAAACTTGCTTACAGAACCAACCTTTCAGGAAGCTTTGCCCTTCCTTATCCCAGCCCATCTTTTTCCTCTTCTGTGCCAATGTGGCTGGGTTTTATCCACAATGCAATATGCAGAACTGGAATGAGAACACATGCCCAGAGGCAGCTTTAGCAGCTTTGCCTCAAGTGGGAAACCAAAGTGTCAGTGCTCCTCAACTTGGGTCCGCTGAACTACTTGTGATTTACTAAGCCCCTGCAGAGAGCCAGATGGTCATTTGGAACATGCTCTCCTCTTTTACAGCTACTGCATTACGCTAAAGGCATCTAAACATATCTCAAACAGTCTTAGCAATCACTTACCATATAAACAATTGCTGCAGTAAAGAGGAAAGGGGTATCTGAGCACTGATAGAAAGACATGGTCCAAGAAATGCACAAAGCAAGTGCACTTCTGGTACTGAATAGACCACAAGTGCTTCTGAAGATTTTTCTATTTTAGGGGAAAATAAGTAGTTCTTAAAGTAGCGGAGCTTAAGTCAGGAAGGGCAAGCTGAGACACTGCTATAAGTTACCTAAAAATCCAGCAAGCAAAAAAAATCCCTTCCATATTTTCAAAATGGCGTCCATTTAAGACAGCTCCTTAGCTGAAGGGATTTACATTGCTACAGCTAATATTTTGGAATAATCCCACGCTCCTAGTTTTTTTTGTTGACCATTAAGTAGTAAAAATACTGAATCTACCCATATTAAGTTTTTTAGCAGCCACAAAGAACATCTACCTCTATTTGAGAAATACACAACCAAGAAATATTAATGCTGAAGAAAATGGAAAACAGAAATTGCAATTGTAGGCTCCAAACCTACTCCACTAATTAGAAGACAAAATCCCCAAACAGCCAGGAAGTTAAATATAAAACTGCCATAAAATTTCACAACCTGTTGTGGAGCTACTTGTTAAAAGCATAAATGTTAATAACGTAAATTTTATAATCTTGGCAAAGCTGCCTGAGGCAGAATGTTTTACAGGCCTGTAAAATTAAGGCCAGCGTGAAAGAGGTGAATAGGGAAAAGATATTGTTTACAACACTATAGCACTTCATTTTGTAACCCTTCTAATCAGGCAGCAAAGCTACAGCATAAAGGAGAATTTCCTCTTTCCCTGTCCCTGCAGCCCCCAGAATACAATACGTGTCTGACCTGCGGGACTTCAGTGCCAAGGACGTTGTGTAGATCAGAACTATAACTAAATTCAAAGGGGGCAAACTAATAGCTTTGTGGAGCTTTGAGCCATATATATTGTCAGTATGTTCTTACTCATTTATTTTTACACACAAAGAATTATTTATGCTTTTTTAAAGTTGAACTCCGCTAATAAGAGTCTACCTGTACTTCCCAATGTGACTGTGGGAAAGTAACGGAAGATGGGTGAGGAGAACTGTAAACACGCCCAAGTGACTCACACATGGAGTACTGGAAAACACAGGTATCACACTAATTGTTGTTTAGTCTTACGTGCTTGACAAGTAAAACATCCACACTTAGATAACGCAGGCCTGTGATGGACTCAGGGGCACCTTATCAAACATGCTGGAGATTCCTGCCCTGCTGCTGAAGAAGATCAAAGCACAGTGAAAAACTATGCCTGCTTGAACCCTTGAAATACAGGCAAGAACGGCAAGTCTGAGCTCTCACTCTCTCGCTAGTAAGGACTCTCTCTCATTCCACAGTGCCTGTGTCCTCTGCTTGCATCTCCTGCACACCTCCAGGTGCTTCTTTGGAGGTATCAAGATTACATTTGTTTGCTTTTCATCCGTGGTTTTCGGTTGTTCCTGCATCCTGCCTGTGTCGGCTCACACAGTGACTTTTCTCTGTAACTGCTCTATTTGAGTAATGCACCATAGTAACCAGTGCTAAAATAATGAGATATACTTCCCCTGTTTTTATATATACACTTACGAAACCACCAATTCAGTGATCTGAATAGATTAAATCATCACACTTCGTAGATCCTACACACCAATCTTACTAGCACGTTATCAGTGCTCTCTTTATTCCTCCAGATGCAGCCTGTGCTTGTATGTTCCTTGTTACTCATTTCACGCCAGCAGATCTGTATCATTATTGTCACCTCCTACCACGTATTTCATACCACTTTTCTCTTTTGCTTTACAGCCAGGACTCTGTACAACTCCTTATACTCCTTTTTGCATATGTTCTGATTATGTTTCTGTATCATGCCTGAAGTCTTGCTTCTCCTCATCAACCCCAGCCATGCTTCCTGGTCTCTTCTTGCCTTCTTGCTCCTTTTTATTACCCTCTCAATGTCTCATGGAGTCCACCAACAGCCCCTTCCACTTTCCACTCCAGCTAATTTTAAAGCCTGCTTCTTTTATCAGTCTTTGATTCCATTGTGTCAACGTTTGGCCTATTCATTTCTTTGCCTTTAGCAACTCTTATTTTTGTTAGAGACCAGAAAACATTTCCTGGCAAGGAGTTAAGTGTTCGTTTCTGAAACACGCAAGAAACAGCAATTGCTGGGGAAAGAATCTTACTACCATCTTCTACTGGGTCTACCTAAGATGGATTTAATTTTAAAATTTATTTTAAGTTTATTTATAGCAGCCTGTATGGTGCTCTGTTTTGGATTTTGTGCATTTGTTGATAATGCACCAGTGTTTTGGCTACTGCTGCACAGTACTCACACAGTGTCAAAACTTCCTATTTTTCTCACTCTGCCTCCTCCTGCCCCCAGAAGTAGAGTGGGGTGGGGCAAGAAATTAGGAGTGGACACAGCTGGGACAGCTGACACAAACTGGCCCAAGGAATATTCCATACCATATAACATCAAGCTTAGCAATAAAACTGGAGTGGTAGGAGAAGAAGAAAGTGAGTCGGGACATGGCAATTGTGTCCACAGTGGCTGTTGCTCAGCAACTGGCTAGACATTGGTCTGTTGGTGTGAGGTGGGAAGTGATTGCCTTTGCATCATGTGCTTTTTTCTCTTTCTTTCCTTCACTTATTATGTTGTCTTTATCTTGACCCACGAGTTGTTATTGCTTTTGCTCTTCCTATTCTCTCCCTGTGCAGCTGGGGGCATGGAGGAGGAATGAGTGAGCAGCAGTGTGAGTGCATAGCTGGTGGCCAGCTATGTGTGGTCAACCCACCACACATTTAATCAGTCTGGAGGCCCTGATTTCAGGTAGGGACAAGGTTTTCCACTACTTCTTTGACACACTATCACTGGATGTGATCATCTTGAATATTTCTATGGTTTTGCAATCAATCAGATACGGTACACCAAAATTGTTAACAGATGTCAAGTTGTGTTACAGACTTCATTCACCTGGCCAATTGGGTTTACCACCACATAAAACATTTCAACAAGGCAATGGTTTCTTAAAAAATAAATACCTTTGTTTGTTGTGAATTCGCTGTCTCTAGCTTTTTCAGATCTCACAAAATCCGCTGCCACTATCATTGGTGTGTAGCACAAATCGCAACTGTATTTCCTAACCAAGGTCCTGAAAGCCAACCTGCAGACACATGAAAATTAAGAGATAAATAGTAAAGACATTTTTCTAATTAGCTATTCTGAAATGCTGTTTTGACTTGCAGTACTGTGGGGATGTCCAAGTTTAATTGTGAGATAAAACACGTCCCATGTCTATCTCCATCTTAAATAATTAGAAGAGAAAAAGGTAATCATCCCTGTTTTTACAGTAAGGATAAACTTCCTCAGAAAAAATGCACTGAGAACATCGTTGACATGACAGTTACTTACTTTGAATAGCGGACCATAGGGGCACATATTTTTACAACTTGCCCAGAATGAAACAAATCCATGGGATCTTTTAGTTGGCATTGTTTAGTTTCTACGATGTCACCAATCATGTATAATTAACAATCCTTTTAGCATCTGGAAAAAACAAGCAGTGTTTGAAATATAAGTCATTCAGCTATTTCTCACAGGCCCTGTGGCAAAGCATTAGAGCTTAAACTGGACTTGCTTTTTGGTAAAGCATCCTGCCAGAAGTCATAGAATCATAGAAATGTCTGGGTTGGAAGGGACCTTTCAGATCATCAAGTCCAACCATCAACCTAACGCTGACAAAACCACCACTAAACCACGTCGCTCAGCACCACGTCTGCTCGTCTTTTAAAAACCTCCACGGATGGTGATTCCACGACTTCCTTGGGCAGCCTGTTCCAGTGCTTGATAACCCCTCTGGTGAAGAAGTTTTTCCTAATATCCAGTCTAAACCTCCCCTAGCCCAACTTGAGGCCGTTTCCTCTTGTTCTATTGCCTGTTACCTGGGAGAAGAGACCGACCCCCCGCCCACCCCAACCTCCCCTCCCTCGCACAGTGTCAGGAACAATCCTTTTGCCACCACCATTTGCGAACACCGGGCCTGCGCCGGGCGCCCCGGTGCAACGTGTAACAGCCCCGCTGTCATACCGTTGTCTTTACATTCCTTACAAAATTCTTTATGGGACCCCTCAGGCTGGAAGGCAGGTCCCGGCGCAGGGCCGGCTCGGAGGCCGGACCCGGGGCTCAGGGCCCTGCCCTGCCCCACAGGCCTCACGGAGGACGTTTTTTCTCATGACCGGCGAGAGCCGCCCCTGCTCCAGCCTCGTCCCGCCGCCACAGGCTCAGCTCCCCCCGCCTCTCCCCGCGCTGCGGCCCGACCACCCTGGCCGGAGTCTGCTCCCGCCTGTCGCCGCCTCCCGCGCGGCCTGGCCCGGCCCGGCCCCGCGCTCACCACGTGCGCGAGCGCCCCGCCGCCGTCACCGTTCCGTCGCGTGCCTTCGCCATCATCGCCGCGCGCCGCCGCCCGGGAGTGACGCGCGCGCTGCCGGCACCTGCCAGCATGGAGGAGGCGGGGGCGGGCGGTGGCGCGGCCCCGGTCCCGGCCCTCGCCGAGCTGCTGGCGGACGGTGAGTTGCGGCCGTTGGCGGCGATGGGGGTCGCGGGCGGGACGGGGGATGAGCTGGGGGAGGGGACGGCGCCTGGCTGTGCGTCCCGTCAGCGGGACGGCGTCGGGGGTCCCGTCGGCGGGCGGCCCTGAGGAGACGGGGGGTCCTTCGTGAGGGCTGGGTGGGCAGGACGCGGGGGAGAGGCGGCGGTGCTCGGGGACGGGGCGAGAAGGGCGGCGAACCCTCCCGGCGGTGCTGTCAAGTCGCGGAAAGTTCGGGCGGCGGAGTGGGGGAGGCGGGCGGCGGCGGGAGCCGTCGGGAGACCCTCCCCCTGCGGGCAGAGGGGTCTTCATGGCCCCGTCCTGCCAGGTGGCCTGTTCACCTGTGGCCGCTTGCTCCTGAGACATTAAAAACAAAGTGCACTGAAAAGAGAGACGAAGGTGCTTGGTAGTATCAGTATGCGCTCTCTGGGAACTCGGGTCTTGTGTGATCCAAAGTTGTCATTGCAGGATCATTGCAATAATTTAGTAGTTTATAAACCAATAACGTTTTAAGAGTCAGGTATGATTTCATGAAGTTGTGTCTCATGCCACTTTGGTCCTCAGCGATTTGAAGGTGACTGGTGTGTGTTTGATTGTGGGTACAATCTCAACAGCCTCACCCTTGTTACGCTGTACAGTTTAAAGAAGAAGGTATCAATACTTTTTAATGTATTCTACTCAAGAAAAGGCTGTGTGGACTTCTGCACCATTTACAACCTCCCAGTCCCACAGTCATCAACTCCAAACTCATTTCTCTTGATTGTGGTCTCTTCTCAAATCAGTGTCTCATTTGTATTATGTGATCTAGAGAACATATGGAGAAATTGAAGGTCAGAGAATTGTACGCTTTAGGTCCATAAATACTATTTAACTGTTTTGAAGTACGAAGATAAAATCTAAATCTTTTTCAGAATGTTACGCTGACTTCTTCAGAGAAGACTTTGATGTGAAAGCTTACACTTCCCAGTCTATCCATCAGGCTGTGATAGCTGAGCAACTGGCAAAACTTGCCCAAGGTATTAGTCAGTTGGATAAAGAGCTTCATTTACAAGTAAGTTTAAAGCATACCTGTTATTCTGAGGTGGTTGATATAAACTAGTCAAAAGCTTAATAATCTTATGATGTTGCTGCTTCTGAAATTGCCCAGTGCATTCTGCAAGCAGTAACTAAAGGTATAACTTGCAGCAAAACTAGTAGTGAATCTGATACTTAACTCAGCCAAGCCCACTCTTAATAACCCTACCAAGAAGCCATATACTGCTTTGATTTCAGTTTCTGCAGCCCATCTCTGTATACATGGAGGTTCCACTCTTCCGTGTAAGGATGTTCCTTGACTTTTTCCAAAAGATCATGTTAGCTATCAGAAACGCTGGCCTGTATTTTGGGATGACAATTGTGAGAAGATAGCGAACGATTTAACTTGTACCCTTTCATCCTGTGCTGGAGAGTAGCCTTGGCTCTAAGGCTTACCTATGTTAACACACCTCCACACCTTCAGAAAGGCTTTTGAGTTCGGAAAGTAGAAGGCTTTGTGGTAAAATCTATGCAGACACCACAAATCCGCAGTGGAACCATGCAATGAGAACGTGCTAAGTTTGTGTGTAGTTTCAAAACCTGCTTCCTCCCTCTGCCCCAGTTGGTAAATTCTTCGGGGACTAGTTTCTAAATGTCATGAATAGAAAAGAAAATATTACAAATGTGAATACACATCATTATTGTGGGGTTGCTAAGCTTACTTTTACAATTATTATATATGAAAGTGTGTTGAAATGTGATTGCTCTGCTGGTTTTAATTAAGATGTCAATTATGCTGCAGTTACTGACCCTCTTGTTCTGAGCTTGCCACTTTTATGAATTAAAACATGTTCTGAAAACCCTTTCATCTTTAAGGTGTGTCTGCTTTTTCCTGTGTCTGCCTAATGTAGTGATGATGAGACTTTAATGTCTAATGTAAGAACAATGGTGATATATTAATATATTCCTTTCAGGCACACCCTCCATTTTTCTGTGTTGATTTCTCTATTCTATCTTTCTTAAGGTTGTTGCAAGACATGAAGACCTGTTGGCCCAAGCAACTGGAATTGAATCCCTGGAAGGTAAATACCATTATGTTGTGCTTGCTACTTCTTACAATGGAAGAAGCACTTTTAATATCTGTGCAGGGAATGTCATTCACTGACAACTTTGTCCCCTAATGTTAAGGCTACAGATCTTACTTCTGAGGAGTAACATGTGGCAGCTTTTTTTTTGATGTCAGTAGATGGAGCTCCAGGGAGAAGATTTGGCTGATACTTCTCTGGACTCATGACTTCACAGGAAAACATATTTTGATAATCAGTTCTGAGCAACTTTAGCAATCAAGTCTTTTTTGACCTTTTAATATATTTTTCTAAATAAGCCTAATTTTGTTGCAATATTAGCTGATACCTGCTGCCGTAAGTATCAAGTTTGCGCATGTTGCATATGCACGCGTTGTGTAGTTTGCAAATCTTAACCAAAGAGGCTTTAACACATAATCTTAACTGCATTGAGATGTATTTTTGCTAGTAAGGGGATACTAAGTTAAATAAATACCTTTGTGTTATTCCACTGTTTGGGATCTGGATTTTAACATACACTGCTGACTTTCAAAGGCCTTAGTTAGGAACCATTGAATCTGTATAGAAAAATGCTCGCAGTATATTCTTCTTGAGCCAGGAGTTTGTTAGATCTGCTGTTCTGCTCTTTGTCACTTGCTGGGAATTTCATATGGGGTTTTCTTTTTTGTGTAGACAGAGATTTACCTCTGTCATATGCGAATTTGCATATACCATGGGATCCAAACATATCCCCTTTCCCCCTTCCATTTTGTAACTTGCTAAGTAATTTATCTTTGTTCCTCCTTCTGCTTCTAGGTTTTGGCATAACCAGAGAGTTTCTGGTTACTGACAGTTATAGTATCTTCTCAGTGTTTGGAACTTGTTGGATGTAGTATTCAAATGTTAGCATTTGCATATAGCTATAAAAGTAAAGAAATGTCTATTTAATCTTGCAATGGAAGCTCCTGAATAGCTTTTAAAACAGTTGGAAAATTAAGCATAGGAAGACTGTAACCTGTGTTCATCCTCCAAATAAGAGTAGATAGGAATTTGCAGTCAACCTTGTGATTGATAAAATACTTCCCAGTCACGATCTTCAGCAATTTTGTGCTCAGTGGAATTGCATTTTCTGAAGAAATCACGGTTGTTTCTGAAGGCATTCTTTCCTAAAATTGCCCTGAGGAAAGAATGAAGTGCTTCAAAACAACTATTCAATTATAAAACATTTCTATATGGCAGGCGTGGTAAATAATGTGTGTTTTACAGCTAATAACACAAAATAAAATCTAATTCACCTCAAGTTTGTTGAAAAGTCTCCATTTACTTAGGGTTATGCTCCCTAAGAGGCCTTTTCTGTGTGTGAGGGAAGGTTCTAATCCTGAAAAGTATTTGATACCTGAGACATCAGTAGAAACTTCAGTCTGCAGTTGCCAGGAAAATGGAAAATCTGTGCACACAAAGATGATGTTTTAAGTTTTGCAAAACTTTCTTATCTCTGTCCTGCTTGTGCTACATGTGATATATGGTCACTGTAGAGAAACGCTGAGTCAAGACTCATAAGAAAAAGAAAAGATGGATGTTGATAGAAATTTTAATTATGAAGTTAGAAATGCATAGCTCTTGGTATGTTTGTCAAGAAAGTTAGCAAGTGAAGATTACGGAACTGATACACAGCATGCACAATCATTTGGATATGTGAAAGTGAATTTCATTAAATGTTTCAAATTGGTATACCCAGCTTGTGGAGTCCTTCCTTTTTTAGGTCTGTGCACTTTTTAATGGTACACTGGTCTGGTATACTTACTCTTTTCTGTCTATAGGTTGCTCAATAGATATCTCGAGCTTCCTGTTAGCTCAAGATAAGCTAAATAGTATCTTCCCATATCTTACACAGCAGATGGAGGGGCTAGATTGCCTTTTCACCCATCCTGATTCTGCCTTCTGGCAAGAGAACTGCTGTATGCTTTACAGCAATGTCACAGCCGTACATGCAGCAATGTCATGCTACTGGCCCTCCCCCCCTTATTGCAATGTAGGGTAGAAAATTCAGCCTATTTTGCCAACTTTTCACTGTATCTCATATCTTCATCCTCTGATGTGTGAGACTTGCATGCTTACCGTTCCATGTGTAAAGGTCAAGAGAACTCCCAAGCCTGTCACTAAGCCAAGTTAATAATTCTGATGTGTGGAGAAGATGGGAGTTGGCATAGTTATGCAAAATACGTAAGATATAGTCCCAGTACAGGACAAGCTGAATAAAACTATTAACAGTAGTTATGTTTATCGTCCATCTTACCGTATCATATTGCAGTTTTATCCAATTTAAAAATGACATGCTTGTAAACAGGTCTTTAAAAAAATGTAGTATGTTTGAGAATGCTAACAATAACTGGAACAAAAATAATTTCATAGGTCTGGGTTTGCTTAACTTAATTACATTCTCAGCAGGCTGATTCCATATTACAAAAATGACTGCTACCCTTGACTACTTTGTTTGCAATTTAACAAGAAAAGAACAAGCATGCTTGTAGGCTTTCTTTGTGCCGCTTTGCCAAACTAATGTGGAACAGACATGATTAGGGTAGTTGCTCTGTTTGTAATCTAAATTAGATGACCTCACAATGACATTGATTCCTTTTTGCTGAAGATGCTTATGCACAGGAAGAAAACCTTGAAATAGAATTTATTATCTTCTCAGTCCTCTTTGTTGGTTTCTCTGAACCGTCTAGTCACTATGCTAAATAAATAAAATAGGTTCTGCCATTTTTGGATATCGTGTTCAGGTGTTTGTACCAGGTTATATGCCTTTAATCAGTAGTCCTGATCATCATTCTCTTAGAAAGCAACATGCTCTAAATATTATTTGAAACTTAACATATAATGAATTTCAGAGTGATATTTCTTATGTAGGTTTGTGTTGTCTACCAATAAATTTTCCATAACATTCAGTAAGTGGCTTATTACCTGCTCAATTTATTTCAAAACCTGCTGTGTTTTATTCATTTCAATCTGTTTAACTGCTTTGTTGTAAAGGAGGAAACTGGGGTTTACTATGTTTTGTTGTGTTACTATGTTTGAATTACTATG
Source organism: Rissa tridactyla (assembly GCF_028500815.1). Classification (NCBI taxonomy): domain Eukaryota; kingdom Metazoa; phylum Chordata; class Aves; order Charadriiformes; family Laridae; genus Rissa; species Rissa tridactyla. Next base: position 203,408,920 of record NC_071466.1, read on the forward strand.
TTTTGAAGAGTACTATAGTACTATGATTTGAAGTTGCTATAATGAAGAATAGTTTTTTCTGCAATTGACAATTGTTTCATGTAAAAAATCTCCCTTTATTTTGCAGGTGTCCTCCAAATGATGCAGACTAGAATTGGTGCTCTACAAAGTACTGTTGACAGGTATGCCATTCATTATGTGAGTGGAAAATGTAAATTCTTAATTGTTCTATCATGCTACTTATTAATACTGCTATAAATAAATTTCTCTTCTTATTTTTAGAATTAGAGTCAAAATTGTTGACCCCTACAACAAAATAGTGTCTCGCACAGCTCAGCTAGCAAAACTTCAAGTAAGTTGTATTAAAAATGTATTTAAGTTGTATTAAATGTATTTTAAAAAAAATCATTTTTGGTATTTCTGAATGAAAATTTCAGTATTTCTCAATGAAATTCAGTATTTGTGTGTCTTTTCATGAGCTACTGAGAAGTGCTTTGTATTGCAAAGTAAGAAACTGACCTTTGCACTAGCTAAGTGAGTTTTTGTGGAGATGGAGGGAAGAGGAAAAGGTTATCTGAGTACAGTTTAATTAAATTCTCATTACAGTTTGCGTAATTTTGGTATTTAATGTTATGGTGCCGTTGTGTAGAAAATGCTTTTCTCCTCTAAGTTAAGGCATGCTTGACTGCAGCTTAGTGAAGAGTTTGGGAATTAATTCTTTCAAAATAGTCAAGATGCAATTTATGGAGCCAGTTATGGTTCTGGAGTTTTATAAGCCCAGGCACATAGTTGTCCCTGTCTTTTGAATACTGGTGGGGTCTACAGGAGAATGTAGATCTCTGTTAGAGGATAGCAGTGGGAGAGAGCTTATTGTAATGATGATGTCAAACACTTCCATTGTTAATTTTATAACAGTTGAAAACTATTCCATAGATCTTTAGTCATGTGGCTGCATTCTGTTCAGTTCATGGTTTGAAAATCAACACAACTCCAAATCTACAAGTGTTCCATGAGTTACTGTTTGAACTATTTGTCTTCACAAGTTTACCTTAGCTTTGCAGAACTAGGAACTTACCTTATAGTGGTTGAAATTTGAGCTGTGGGTATACACTCAAGTAGACTGCCATCTGCGGGTAACTGCTGTTGATGAAGCTGCACACTGTCATGCAGTTTCTAGTCTGGGGGCTGGTGAGGCAGCTGCAGTAGTCTCTCGGCTGAACTTATTTTCTGCATTACTTTCAGTAGCAGTGAAGTCCATCAGGAAGCTCTTAACACTCTGTTCAGCCAGCTTGTCCAGCTTCTTCTCCTGTTATTTTCAACTCTAGCAGTTAGTTTTTGCCACTGGGCAAAAATTCTGTGCCTTCCATGTGGCAGGTTAGATGCTGATTTTTTTGTTCTCTGATGTATGTTGCAGCTGTGGAAAGGGCTGTGGGAATTTGGGGCTAAAGGTAAAGATTGTTTCTGCCCTGACCTTACACAAAGTCAAACTGCAGAAGGGCATCTGAGAAGAATGTGTCCCTGAACTTTGGAAATGTTTCTTGGGTGCTCTTTGCTTCCCCTTTGCTGTAGTAGGGTTACATGGATTTTCCTGTGGTGTGAAAGCAGCATGCATCCAGGGTCAGCATTAGTCAGCCTGTGCCAGGGAATTTGTAGTATCTGGCTTTTCATGGCTGTAAGTCAGAAAAAAAGGATGCAGGGTAAGGGGAGCCTGCTAGGCTACCCTTCCTAATATCTAAACCTGCTTACTTACCTCAGTGTAGAAAGAGGAACAATGATTCTGTCTTCTCTGCCAGTGAGAGTCCATCTTCCTCACGAGAGCTGCTGTCCCTTCTTGTATTGGCAGATACATAGCGAGTGCTTTATGTTGCACTATGCTGCTGGCAGGACACTTTAATTATGAAATGAAGCTGGACTTACGGAGAGTTGAGTCAACAGGCCTTTGAAATATCAGCCCTCCTGCCTCCCTGAGGTGCACTGCTGTGGTGTCTCTTTACTTGTCTGCCTTTTTTGTTCAGGAAGGAAGGGCAACAGCACAGCAAACAATTCGCTTCCTGGCGGCGGCAGGGCTTGTGACATGAAATTGCTCCCAAATGCAAGACTTGTGGCATGGGACACTTTCAAACTTGCTAATTTTATCAGTTGATGTAGAGTTGGTAGAATAAGTACAAAAAGGTAGGTGACTGATAAAAGAGGTTGTGCTCTGTCAAAGCCAGTAGAGTTGGCAAGTATGTTTTTCTGAACCGTGTGGTGTTTAAGGGCCTCTTGTACTTGTGATGGTATTATTTTAGTTCTTCTCCATTGATTGCTGTGGGAGTGCTCACAAACTGAAGGAATATTTCACTTGCATAAAGCTGGATTTTGCTGTCCTTAATTGTTTTTAATATACTCTGGCTTTTTTATAAACATTCTCACTGCAAATTCATTGTCAAACTTCAAATCTAGTCTTGAATTCTAAATCTCTGCTGTGTGCTTGTCTATGTTGTGTCTTGCTTTGCTCTTAGAACTTTGTGGCATCCCAAGGGAGCAGCAGATGTACAAAGCTTACTTCCTATTTTAAATCATACTGTCCTCTTCTGAGTCGTTCCATAGTAGATCACAAGCTAAATGGGAATAGTTAACAGCTGAAACATGCAGACAGAGTTTGTCCTTCAGAGGGTTATTTTCTGTGTGGCTCTGTTTAACCAAGTGTTTCTACATGTTCTCTTAATTTGAGATATCTTGGTGTTTAAAAATCCTTGTAAGAGCCAAATTTTTAAAACCTTTAAAAAAAATTGTGTATTTTGAAGTTACTCTGTCTTTAAAATGTTCTACCAGTAGCAGATTTCATCCAGGTGCTGCCAACTAAATAGTAAAAGTAGTCTGAAGATAGTGGAGTGTCTTTCTTCAGGCTTCTGTTATATATACATTCAATTACATTACAATCTAGCAGATATATGCAATTGCATATATGAGCTACACACTGTCACATTTTCAAGTGGTCCTCTCTTTATAATTAAGTCTTCTTTCAATAATTTCTTAAAATTAACTTGAGATTAAAATAAGAGGCTTTTTGATTGCTTCAATTGTAGCAATACTGTCTGTTAGTGTTGATATGTTACTTTAAAATTCAGGAGATAACTTGACATGTAATCTCCAGAAAAGCTGAGTTTTATTTTTAATTTTACTAAAACCACTGGGACTAACTCAGGCTACTGGCCTTTTCCAAATGAATTCTTGCTTGAACAGTGGAATTCATTTCTTCTTGGATGAAAGCATCTCCTTTAGAAAGGGATACTATATCAACTCAGGAAGGGAAAGTTTCCTGAATTAATTCAGACTTCTGTTATGCAGGTGGTCAGGTTAGAGGATTTAGCATCTATGAACAGCTTCGCTATTAGATAAAATGTTTTATTTCTGTTACACAGTCTTCCTTTATTGCCTTCTTTTACACTGACTGGGAGTTGTTATTAGGTTGAACAACTCATGTAAATGGAAATACTTGGGTGAAACAGAATTTTTGTCAAGGGCACAATGCAGTAGCAGTCACTATGAAGTTAAGACTGCGTCTTCGGTGTCTTTGGATTTTTCTCTAATTCACAGGGCCAGAAGTTAAAACTTGTTTTTGCTCTTGTATCTGAATTTAACTTTTCCCATCTCTTACTCATTTTGATAGCCCTTTTAAAAGATTGTTTCTTGGGATAGGAGATAATGAGCAACAATCAAATGAAAATGAAATAATCTTTTGGCATGTAAAGTAAAAGATGGTCAGAAGATAACTGAAGTTGAATTCCTAGGGAAAAACATAAGCCAGAGGTACGCGATTGGATTAGAGAGTAATTAAATTTGAAAGCAAAGTAGTAATACAATGTGCTATATAAAAAGCTATTTTTGATTCATCTTGCAAAAATTTAGTTCACAGATATGAAAGTGATATGTGGATCAAGATTTTTCTAATTAAAGAAATGAATTAATAAAAACTAATACGTTAATCTCTCAAAGTAGGATAATCCCCACTTGGTTCTCACTAATGGTAATAGAAATCATGTGGTTAAGTTGTCTTAGAATGCTTAGGAAATTTGCACTTCAGACTATGTGATACAGAGCCAAAAGCAGCGAGAGTAATTGTGCTTTTGGTAATTTGCCTCAGTGGGGCTTTTTCTAATTTTTCTACTTTTTTGCCTTCTCCTGAATCGCACTTCTGAATTCTAGTTTAGATGTGACCCACAGCACACAATGTTCTTTCGCCGGTAGCGTGTACCTCCTGGCCCCACTGACCCAATCCAACCCTCGAGGAACTCTACGCTTGATGTAACTCTTCCTGTTTCTCTGTCTCTATTATTTACTGTATAGAAGGAGAAAACCTATTTTGAGATCTTAGTTGAGTGGGAAGTTAGGGAACAGTTATGTTTGATTCAGGTGTCAGCAATGCCTTTTTTTCTAAATTGGTGCTAATGAAATTATACACAAATATGTTTCCTGGAAATTTACATATGCATCCATCTACTTACTTTTTAGCCAAGAGTGCAGTGTGTTTTAATAAACCTATGAAAGAATGTGAACAGTTGGCTGAATGAAGGTGACTGGCCTTATGAAAGTTTTGCTGAAAATGAGATTTTACCTATATTCCTAGCGTAAGAGTTACTACCTGTTATAACAATTTAGCTTTTATGTTTTCTTGTCCTCTGAAGTAAGTGCTGCCATTTTGCTTATTTTAGATCAATATTTGATTGGCAAGGCCAATTTCTTAATTTTACTGAAGCTTACAAAGGGGAGGAGTATTGAGGAAAGATGCACAGTGTAAAATAAAGCTCACTTCTAGTTAGAAATAGAACATGTCTCTGTCATAGGATTCTGAGTTTCCTTTTTTTTTTTTTTGTAACTAGGAATAACAGCATGATCTCAGTAGCCCTGTAAATGTAATTACTAGCTTTAGAAAGTATTGGTCTGTCTTGCATAAAATCATGTTAAAAATCCAGAAAAAAAAGGGATTTCAGTGTTCTAAAGTTCCTTGGTTTTATTCACATTCATATTTCCTTTTTTGTTTAAAATATTTCCATATTTGAGGCCTAATGTTATGTGATCATAACGTACTGATAATATCCCCTAATGCTACGATTCTCTGCAGGCTGCCTGTGACTTGCTGCGGAGGATAATACGCATCTTGTATCTCAGTAAGAGACTTCAAGGACAACTGCAAGGAGGAAGCAGAGAGATAACAAAAGCTGCCCAGAGTCTCAATGAACTTGGTGAGTCCTTCTTAGTTACTTTTAGAGGTATTTTTAGGTTGCAGTCATATGACTCACACTAGTGTTTGACTTAGAAAACAAAGAAACCCCCAAAACTTTTTACTGTGGTTCTTGGCGGTCTGTTTCCTGATTTGAATTGAGAAATGGTATGGACAGAACTCATTAGTACTTCCAATTTTTTCATATGACTTCTCTAGATGAAGATGTTTAATAACAAAATTCTATGATAATAACTTGCGTTCTTTTGGGAAACATTTTTTTTGTGAAGCAATTAATTTCTTATTGGTTTGTGTTTGTATAAAATGCTTTCAGGGGCAGCAGATATATATTTAGCTTTTGGAAGACATTGCACTACAATAAGGCATGGTTTGACTTACAGTTTACATCCTAAAAGAAAATTATTGTCCCTGTGACCTTTGTGAAAGCCATATGTGATATACAGATATGATATACAGATACCTAACCTAAATCAGATACTGTAAGCATTCTGCTGCAGTAGTGGCTAATTACCCTCTATTTTATTGGCTTCTAGCAATAATGGTGACATAGTTCTCATGAAGCTCACGTTACATGAGTTAATGCTAGACTGTTTTCCATACTTGAGCTAGCTTGGGTTCTTCCACACTGTGCTGCAGGATGCAGGAGGAACATCCCTTTAGTCTTGGAGACCAGTTGTTGGTGTTGTATACGGTGTCCAGCCAGCTGTTTCTCCTTTGGTTTACTGGTATTCAAACTTCGGCTTCCAAAAATAGATTGTGGGAGGGCTGAATTACCAAACATTCAGAATCATCCTGAGGTTTATTGTGCATATTTGTCATTACTGCTCTTTTTATACTGTGTAATCAAAAAATTATTAGACAATGACTTAGTCTTATAATTAGCAGATGCTGTGTTGCAAATGGGAAGTTTATATATTTATTTAGTATATCAGTTTGACTGAAGCACTTAAGCATCAATTGTAGCATTCTAAGCTAAAATATTTTTTATAATTTTCTATTTTTTCTAATTTTTTATTTTCTTTCAATTTTGGTCTCTCCTCACATCTTCAAGATATATAAAGTAATACTGTCTTTTAACTACCTGAATTACAAGTCTTGTGGGATTAATCTGAATGGTAGAGCCTATTAAAATAATCAGTACAATTTAATGGTGAAATCCAAGGTGTTTTTCTTGTGTAGTTTTTAGGATTTCTTTCCTCTAAAGAAAATGCCTTTTAGTACTCTCTTTCCTCTCTTTTTTTTTCTTCCACCATTTAAAAAAGAGCTTCCACTTTCTTTTGTTAAAGTGTCACAGTCTTTTGAGTTTCTTGTTTTCAAGTATTTGGTCTTTTCCTGAAGTTTAGAATAGTCTGAGTAATTATTCTTGTTAAAAGATGAAAGGAAACGTGTCTCCTTAGAAAGCCCTTTTGAGTTTCATCCTACAGTCCATAGGGGGGAGCAAGGCTTGTGGTCCTTAATTTAATCCTTAATTAATCCTTAATTCTGGATATTTTATGGCCAGGTAAAATCCCTTGTCTGCTGTCATTTCTTTCTCCCTTTCTTCTCCCTTACCTCTTCATCTGCATCCCTCCCTCATCTTTCGGCTCTCTGGTCTTTGTTATCCTCTGCTGCCCACCTTGGCTGGTCTCAACGCTGCCATGACGCCCAGCACCCGCGTGGGTGGGAACACCCCACTGAGGAGTGGGTGGTGGGTTGGAGGTGTCTGTCCTGCTGTCCTGTGTGGCGAGGTGGTGGCTTACTGGGTACAGGATAGCTCTCTTCAGAAGAGAGGAAAGTGCACAGTTGCTGGAGTCAACATGGCGCAGGGTACCAGAGTGGGAGTCAGTGGGGAGGTGGTGTGTTGCAGGGAGGCTGGATTTTGGCGTATGGCTGGGCTTCTGGCCTTGGAAAGCATTGGGATGTGCAGGAGATCTGTAGGGTGGAGGCGGTGGTGGTGGTGTGGGGCAGGAGAGCAGTGAGGCTATGGCGACTTGGAGTGAGGTTGTGGAAATACTGTGCTTCAGAAAGATGGGAAATAGTGATGTGGTGCTCTGTGGCATTGAGAGGGTGGGAAGCGTGGGGAACAGGCACTGGACACTGGTTATTTGGTGGTGAAATACGAAAGCTTGGGGCGGGCTTGAGAAGTGCTACAACATATGATGGTAGTAAATAGGTGGTAGACAGGAGTGATGTGAAAACCTGGTATAGGATAGGGAGCTCTGCAAGCGCGGAGGCTTGCTTTTGAATTGAGGATTATGGCCAAGATTAATAGTAATTTGTGGTTTTAGCCAGGTATTTCTGAATATCCCTTTCAGCTGTCATTCAGGGAAAAATTCTTTTAATTGTTTGTTACCTTTCTCTTGCACGTGTGGTGCAGTATAATTTCTGCTTTGTTGAAATCAGCAGCACTGTGATATTAACATGAAAGCTTTGCACTTTCTATGGTATAATATACCTTTTATTGCTTGTAGGTTATTCTGCGTGGAATCTTGGGATAACTGGCTATTTATTTTTATGTACTGTTATACTCTGTGTGTATGTTTGGGGGACACAAACATGTGTGTGCCTGTATAGGTGTATGTATTCAACATATATTCCCTCAGCAAATCTATGTCAGTTCACTGACAGCTTTTACTTAGATGTGTCTTGAAGTTTATTTTGCAGTGATGGGAGAAGATACAATAAAAATATAAAATCTTGGATTTTGGATGCTTTGTTAAGTTGCTAGTAGTCTCCAGATCTCCAGCTTCAGTGGATGTTGTTAGGAACTTTACTCTTGAAAACATTTGGTAATTTTTCACCGTGATGTCTACTTAAAGCTAAAGTTGATCTAAAATTCCTCTGTGATGGACTTTCACATTCTTTGAAATTAACTTCCCACTTTGTCACAGTAAGAATAAAAACTGGATTCCCGATGTAATTTTTAGAGATTAAATGTGATTAATACGTATGTGTGTGTATACATAAAAGCCCCAAACTTTCTTCTGTAACTCCTACATTTCCCAACACGCTTCTTTGGGTTGTCTAGCAAGGTAGAAACAGAGCTGTGATAGTCGACTGAATAAGCTATTAGCTGCTTCTCTAGTGATGATTCCTCATATTATACAGTCCAATTCAGCATATGGATAGGTAAAACAAGTGGAATATTCAGATGTCACACAGTGCATAATGCAGTGAACTATATGCCCTGGCTATGCTTCTTGGTGATATTTTAATACAAATATTTTGCAAAGTGAAAAAGAAACATTCCTAGTCAAGTTTAAACAATAGGATGTGACAAGAAAATGGTACACTGTATACAGTTCCCTTTCACAAAAGAAATTCTACAGGTATTAAAAAATCTTCTGTCTTCTATGTGGGTATGCAGAAATTACTGTTAGTTACAGTGGCCAGTAACTGATCAGATGAAGATGAACAAATTCTTAGTTGTGCAGTGAATGGCTAGCTTGACTCTGGACAGGCTGTTAATTCCATCTGTTGGTTACAGAGCTAGCTCTGGACAATAACGGATTTATATGTTTTGCTTGTTAAAAGCCTATAACTGATGTTATCATTATTCATATAAATGCCTAGACTTCTTTTAATTATAGTAAACTTCTAGTCTCTGTATATGGTTGTATTATAATTTATTTCACAGCAAGTGGATTTATTTGCTTGAATGACCTTGTGAGCATATAATACTTGTAGGCAGGTTCTCACAGCAGCCATAATTTTACTCTTTTGTAAACTCAAGAGTTAGCCTGTGACTAAGCTGTGCAGCCGTAAAATGAAGGGGAAGGAGTTTACTGCAATATGGTTTTGAGTGTCTTTGATATAGAAGTTGCTCCACGATGATGCTACCTTCCATGTAATTTAGGAGAAGAGACGTTGGGGGAAGATAGGACTATGACCTTACTTTAAAGCTAAATAATTCCAGAGAAAAGGCAAAACATTGTCAGTTACGTCAGTTAAGTCTAGCTAAAATGGAGAAAACCCTATGTACGTATTGTGTTCTTTCTAAAGAGGGAGGAAAGCTTACAGATGGCAGTTATTTAGGCTTAACATGACAGTAGAAGAATTAAGGGAAATTCAAAGAAATAAAGCTCAATTTTAATGATACTTGTAATGAAGCATAGCTTGGATGGAGAAAACTGAAATTAGTGAGGGTATGCATGATACTGGGTAAAATACAGTTTGAAAGAAGTTTTTTGGATATGCCTGGAAGGCCTCTTCGTAGCTGGCATAATATAAGCGGTGGTAGCCCTGTCTTCTAAAGTGCACTCTAGAACTAGTGACATCCACATAAAGGTGACAGGGATCTTGGGCCTGAAAAAATCTCTTGTGGAGGCTAGAAAAAAAATAGATTTAGTGCCTTTCTAAGGTAAGCAAGATGTCATGGTATCATTTAAACAAGAAAAAGCCTGGATATAGGTGATATGCCTGTTAGAATAAAAATTAGAAGAAATGGGGGGAGGAAGATGACCTCTGGTCTGCCTGCCTTAATGGCGATTGCATTGGTGGGACCTTATCTCGTCCAGTATTGAGGTTTTTCTTTTTCAGTGTGCTTTTCTAGCATTCCTAGTAGGTGTAGTACCCTGGAGTTTCCACTGAAAGGGAACACCATTGTAAAGATTGTGAAGTTATCTATAGTATTGCATCTCTTGTCACCCAGTTTGCGTCATATGGTAATCTAAAATAATGCTTGACAGAGGGAGAGAATTAAGTTTCTTTGTGAAAATTCACTTTTTCTTTTTACACTTAATTCTTGTAATTGTGTGTTGTAGTAATGTCACAGGGTCTGTGTTTTCCCCATCTTTCAAACTGCTTATGACATTAAATCGAGCAAAATCTTTCCAAATATTTTAAACCTAAGAAGTCTATTTTTTTTCTTCTTTGTTGCTGTTAAAACGTGGACCACAGAAAGGAGAGTGTGTTCCTTTGTGTGCATATGTAAGTTTATGTATATAAATATTTATAAAAACAAATACAAACAATAAAAGTGATATTAAACAGTAAGCCATAGAGATTTATCAAGAATGAATCCTGTTTAAAGAACCACATTTTCTTTGTTGGCAGCATAACAGGTCTTAGAAATAGGAAGATCAATGACTGTTTTGTAGTTTGATTTAAATAGGGCTTTTGGCACCTTGTAACACTAGCAGGATCAGCAATATAATCCAGATGAAAATGTTGTGCAATGAATGCAGAAGTTTTGAGAAAACCGTACCCAAAAAGTCATCATAATTTTTTCACTGTTGCCCAGCAATATATCAAGTGGGGTTTTGTTGAAATCCGTCCTGCAGTTGGCTCGTGTTTGCATTAGTGATTTGACTGATGTAATATGGTGTATCCTTATTAAATTTACAAGTAATAATCAAGCAGAGAAGAATGGAAAGTATGTCGGGAAACAGGATTAGAATGAAGCATATTCTTAGCAAATTGGAGATATGTCTTAGCTGAACTGATTTCATTTCTCTTCCAGACAAGTGCAAAGTCCTAGCAATAAATAGTTGTTGTTAACAGCAAGAATAGGAGAAATGACTGTATGGATAACAGTTCTGCAGAGAGGCTTGGTACTTCCTCAGGAATTGAGTGCAAGCCACTCGTTCATTTGTTTTGTAGCAGCGTGACGTTGTTGGCAATGAAATTTGTACTAATCTTTATAAGGAAGGGTGTTGTGAGCAAGGCACTTGAAACAAATCTTTTGTTCATGCTTCAGCTGGAGTATCAAGTCCCTTTTGAGGCACCTCATTCAAGGAAGATGTAGGTTAATTGGAGAAAGTTCTAAGTACAGCAGTAATGATGGCTGAAGGTCTCGAGGATGGGCCAGTGGGTGGAGGAACTAAAAGTGTGTGGCTCTTTGGTTTGGAGAAGAGGGGGCTGAGAGGTAGAGTAACATTCTTCAGATAAATAGAAGTTTTTCAAACGGGAAGGGAGTAAATGGCTCCATTGTGATCAAAACAGTAAGTGATGGGCCCAAAATGAAGCAAAGAAAATTTTTTATCTAAAATGTTAGGAAAGGTTTCTGCCAGTAATGGTAATTTCAGGGGAGCTGTGAAGTCAGTATGTGAAGCTTTTTTTAGAAACAGTTTAGACAAAGCATGTATCAGGTATAGTTTAGATACAGGTGGTTTTGCCTTTAAGCATGACTGAGTAAGCTGACCTGCTACCAGTCCTTTGTTTCTCTCAGAGATGCTCCCCCCGCGCCCCCAACTCTGTTAATAGAAAATGTATTATAGGGAAGATTTGGGTTTAGTTTTTGGTGGTGTGGGTTTTTTGTTGGGTTGGGGTTTTTTTTTGTTTTGTTTTTTTTTATTAATTGGACTGCTTGGTGTGAAGTTTGCCTTCCACAAGTGGTAGCACTGTGCCCACATACCTCCTGGAATATTAGGACAGTGTGACTGGAAAATTCATGACATCACTTTAGTTCAGCCTCTTCTTATCAGTACTTCAGATGAAATAGTAGATAAATCTCCTCAAAGACCTTCAGTTCACTCTTCTGACACAATTCTCTTCTGGTTACTTACTACGTGACTGACATGCAAGTTAACTTCACGCAGTTCAACATGTTATTGCCATGCTGCAAAAATTGACCCTCAAAACTGTTACGTTGGTATTCTCTAGGAGAATGCAGTGAGCAGAAGGAAGGTGGGTACTGACGATGTGAATGTAAATGTTGTGTATCTAATTTTTTTTCCTTTGCCAGGACAAAAGCCCGGCTATCCATTTCTCAGTGACCCAACTGTTTTTAAGAAAGACGTTAATTTACTCCTGTAAGTTTTAATCATAGAATAGTTTGGATTGGAAGGGACCATTAAAGGTCATCTAGTCCAACCCCCCTGCCATTAGCAGGGACATCTTCAACTAGATCAGGTTGCTCAGAGCCCCAACCAGCCTGACCTTGAATGTTTCCAGGAATGGGGCGTCTACCGCCTCTCTGGGCAACCTGTGCCAGTGTTTCACCACCTCTGCAGTAAAGAATTTCTTCCTTACATGTAGTCTAAATCTACCTTCTTTTAGTTTGAAGCCATTACCCCTTGTCCTATCACAACAGGCCCTGCTAAAAATTTGTCCCCATCTTTCTCAGAAGCCCCCTTTAAGTATTTGAAAGGCCACAATAAGGTCTCCCTGGACCCTTCTCTTCTCCAGGCTGAACAGCCCCAACTCTCTCAGCCTGTGTTCATAGGAGAGCTGCTCCATCCCTCTGATCATCTTTGTGGTCCTCCTCTGGACCCGTGCCAACAGGTCCATATCTTCTTCTGCTGAGGCCTCCAGAGTTGGACACAGTACTCCAGGTGGGGTCTCACCAGAGCGGAGTAGAGGGGCAGAATTGCTTCCCTCGACCACCTGGCCACAGTTAATATTTGGGAATGATAACGAAGATTGTTTGGTGTTTATCAAAATACTAAGCACTAGTAGTCAGTATTCAGGAAACAACGGTTCCAATTTGTTGAAAACTTAAATAACTAATTTTAGTAGTAATGTTCATACTTGTTTGTTTTATAGTGATTATCTCATCCATATCTACTGCAAGTTGGAATTATCTGTACCTATCATTTCCACAGTGTGCCTTATTAATTGGGTATTAAAACAGTGTAAGCTGACTAACAGAGAGAGACTTATTCTGAAGTGATTGCATATTGGCTGACTGTAATATTGTCCTTCAGGTTAAATATTGTTGTATAAAAACTATTACATTTTAAATGCTGCAGTTTTTGAAGTAGCATTAAATGTGTGTTATGTATCTGTACAGAAGTATTACTAAATTTGCAGTGGTAAGCTGTCTGAACACCTACCTTAGATACTATGGTAGCTATCTTTCACTGCTGCCTTCTTCCCATATCGTATTCCGTGATGAACTTAGATTGTTTTTTCCTATTCTAAGCAAAAACTTAGAGTGTACAATTGCCAGGCCAGATCTTGTGTTGAATCAAACTGCAATTAAAGTGAGGAAGGACTTGGTTACTGTGAGGTCAGTGAGTTCTTTCTCTACTAGTACACAGAGCAGACAGATTTGTTGATACTAATACTGCTGTGCACAGTTTCTCATAAGGATCAACACACATCAATCTGGCAGGAAAAGTTGCTTTCATGGTTCTTTTGCTTAGGGATTCAGATGCAGTACAATTTACTATGTTATGCAAGACCTGGTGTCCTCTAAAATAACATAGCATATGTCTGTGTAGCACAATGCACTGTTCTGTAGGGGTAACTGAACCGATTTGATTAATAGAAATTACATGCCCGTGGTAGCATGATGCTTTGCCTGGGGTACTTAGTCCTGCTGAGAATCACTGAATTGTATTACTGGCTCAGAGCCATCTGAATTATTTTTGAAAGCCACTGCTTCAGGTGGTACATCTGCATCCGTAGTAAGTGCAAATATCTTGCTAAAACATTTTTCTTCTGTCCCTGGTGGTGTTAGCAGTAACACTGCCACACCTCCACTGAAGTTGTTTGGGCTAAAATATACTATACCTTTCTGTAGTTGAGTGTAATCTCCATGTTCTTTAAATTCATGTTGTTCCTTTCAGTTGAGGTTTTTTTTCATTTTATTTCATTTTGTTTTTCCTGAGGCTTTGTTTACCATAAGATGGAAGATTTTGCAAAAAGTTGTTGTGCAAAGTTTTATTTGTAGTATTCCAGGCCAAAAAGTATTCCAGACTGTAGTATTCCAGTCTCTGGTGGGAAGATTAAGTAGACATACAAATAATTTAAAAGCCTTAATATTTGTAGCTTTAAAACAAAGAATCTTGAACTGTTTGGAAACAGGGAACTCATTTTTATATAAAAGGTTAATTTTTCCAAAATCAGACTTGTGAAAAATTTTAAAAATAATGAGAAGTTCTTCACAAATATGAAGCCAGTGTCACATGTGAAATACATGTAGAATACACTGTCTGATGCTTTTCTTCAGCATCTCTGGTAAAAACTGAAAATGATGGCCTGTTGCTCTAGTTACGTTGGGATTAACTGTGTATGGTTAATAGTGTATTTAATCAGAAAATAATTGTGTAATATATAATAAATAAGTAAATATATACCAGATACTATGTTTCTCATGGATAATACAGGTCATTCTGTGATAGTCAGATATATTGCAAAATAATCATTCTTTATTTTTAACGTGATAATTTTGATAGACCATTACCTTACATTCATACAACAGAGGTAATTGAATTTGTTATTTTATACATTGATAAAGACAAAGAAAAAAGCATATTTGTAATGCTTCAATTTACTATGTTTAGAAAGATTCTGGTTTTATTAGTCAGTCTGTGTTTTCAAGGAAAGGAGTGCCATGAAAACTGTGGATAGTTATTGCTAACAAAAAAATCCTCTTGGTTACTAAGAAGATCTTGTTATTTTCTTAGTATTGTTCCTGGCTTCATGTTTGCCAAAGTCACTACTTGATTTATTGTAAATTAACGTAAAAGGAAGAGCTAGTCAAGCTTCTGCTGAGTCGTGTTATTTCATGAATTACGCGGTACAACCAAATATTTTGTGTAATGAGTGTAGAAGTTGGTCCTTGTGCTCTTCTGTAGTTGCTATACCACTCACTTATTTTTTTTCTCTGTTTCAATTATGCATGCAAAAATCATGTTCTAGGACATTTTATTTTACTCCATCTTTACCGTTTATGCAGAGTTAAGGAGCTTCTGTGGATATTAATTTATTTTTTTTTGGCTTTTGAAATAAAGAAAAATCTTAATAGTATACAACAAATTCATTAATTTGACGTATTCACTTTAAGATACTGAATTAATGTGCATGTAACAAAATGACTTGCAAAACTTAATACAATTTTCATTAGTGAGAGGCTAATGGTGTAAAATCTCTGTATCCTCTTTGAACAAGGCAGACGGAACATACAGGTTTTACCATCAAATTGCATTTTGCTGGGATTAGGATTCCTAGCTTGGAAACCTTATGTTAGACAAAGCGTTTTATGTAAGTAGTTGGTATGTTTTACTTAATCTCTGGCATGCATTCTTTTTCTAACCTTTTTCAAAAGAAGATGCTAAATAATTACTGGCATGTGAGAGAAAACACTAAGTTTGAATTGATAAAAGAAAAAAATTCCTATTGGAATTTTGTTTTTCAACATAACCATTAAATTAGTAGGGCTTGAATTTGTATTTCTTCAGGTTTTTAAAAGTTTGGTTTCTGTTAAGGTAGTTTCATTGTAGTTTCATTGCTGTGTCACTGTTTTCCAAAGTCATAACTATTCTGATCTCTTGAAATTTAACTTTCTTTATCATAACAGTTCTAGAAAATTAATCTAGGTATAATTTTAACGGTGGGTCTTCCTGATGTCTAGTTTGCTTTATATGACCATAAACATGTTTCAAATTTGCCATATTGAATGAATTATGAAACTATTTTTTCATGTTAGTATTAAGCTGATTTCTGGTTTTGATGAGATTAGTCTTTTAGCTATAGCTACTTGAAGAATTTGAATTTGCTGTATTGTTAATAATTTGGTAATTTTAGTCGCAAGTATATAGACCTTGTTGGAGGGTTGTATATCAGATATTTTAAAACGGATTGAGTAGTCCGCTTTCTATCTTGAGGTGTTAACCTGCTCCTGAGAGGTATGTTATTGATGTCCCATTAGCAGGCTTTGCTAGAAGGTAATTACAGTGTGTTCGCCTTGCCTTTGCTGTAGTGCATGGAGTATTTCTAACAGTTTTTATCCTGATTCCAGGCCCATCAAAGACTATTTTCTGTCTTTTGCTCTTTCTTGCTCCCAGTTACAGGTGTCCACGCCTTCTGTTCCTTATGTTTCTGGAAAGTTTTGCTCCTTCAACCTCCTTGTCATCCGTTACTCTGAATCTGATGGCTACTGTTTCATTATTCATATCAATTATGATGATTATTGCCATGATCTAATGTATAGAAGTTTTAGTCGTAGGCCAGTAATACACAGAGCTAGGCTTCAGCAGGTACAGAATAAAGTCTGGTGCCTGACAGCTCTTGGTTTATTTGCTTCTAACAGTTCAGAGAACTCCAGTGGGAAAGAAATGATAGTGGACAAGAACTAAGGAAGGGGAGGGGGGGGGATGTGATGGCCTACCAAAAAGTGTTTTCTGCTAGGGGAGGAATTATTGTCAGGACAGCAGAGTAGCTACTCCAGTCATGCAGCAGTAAGTTAATATGCATTTAAACTCTCTTGTGTACTGTCAAGTACATGAGGCACAAATATTATTTTCCCTGGTAGCACATTCAGTTTTGTGTTTGAGATTAAGCAAGTACTTCTTATTTCTTAAAAACACTGAAACTTCAATATTTTCCATCTGCTTTGGTAATGTATCAGATGGTCTGGGGCTTTGAGAGCCAGAAGATATATCTGAGGTTTGTAGTCCCGCCTGGGTAAGGATGAAACAGAGGGGCTTGGGAATTTTGAAAGAGGAACTGAATCAAAATGAAGACCAGAAGGAGTAATGGAAGAGGGAGGTTGTGGAAGAAGGTCTTGGTAATTACGCTATCCTATCTTTTCTCATTAATGACCTTAAATGTAAAGGCCAAGTCTCATAAGGTGGTTTTTTTCCAGTTTTTGTTTGTTTTGCAATTAGCGAACTTAAATGTGTGACTCTAGAATCTGAAAACTATACTTATATTCTGTTTCTCTAATTACAAAATTCCCCTCTGCTGTCTTCTCAAAGTATCCCTGTAGAGCAGAGAGGAATTATACCAAACCTGTTTATGTTTTGCTGTTAAGGAATTCTTGTTCCCCACCAGAAGGATGGTATCCCAGCTGGTAAGGTTTGGACCTTGATTTTGCGTTACCCGTTAATCATTTTAAGTGTTTGAACAGTTAGTATTTTTGTGTTTATTAGCTAGGGTGTATCATGAGTGTGGAGATACGAAAGGATTTGGAAGAACCAGTAACAGATAATCTTGCAGTTGTGAAAGCATTTGTTTAGCCAAATAATAAATAAATACAACTTCAGGGGTTTTTTTAAATTAGTTTTTTATTTTTATTACTTTTAAACAGTTATGATTGTGTAACTAGTACAGATCTTAGGGCATCTTTGAGTTTCGAGACAAAATATTCTGTAACTGGGTAGTCATACTTTTTAAATAGAACTACATAATTAAAACTAGAAATGAAAGCTATGGGTTTCTGTTTCCAGGTGACATACAAAAATTATCAAGTCCCAAAGTTCTCTGCAAGCTCTGTCTGCCTTTGAATCTAGTAATTTTTTGTGCACTGACTTTAAAAGCTTGTATTAGTTAAAAAAAAAAAATAATTGTGCACACCAAAGATAAGAAAAGAGTTTAAAAGA
Source organism: Rissa tridactyla (assembly GCF_028500815.1). Taxonomy (NCBI): domain Eukaryota; kingdom Metazoa; phylum Chordata; class Aves; order Charadriiformes; family Laridae; genus Rissa; species Rissa tridactyla. The sequence continues at coordinate 203,426,371 of NC_071466.1, forward strand.
ATTAGTTTTGGCTGAAAGAGAAGGAAAGAGAGACAGAGGTTAGCTGTGAATCTCTGAAAGATTATCTTTTTGCATCTTGTAAATTATCAATACATTGTAGACAGTAAGAATAGCTAGCAAGAGTTTGAAAAGAATTTGTAGGGTCTTTTACATATTATATAAACAAAGGAGAAGGTGGCTAATCACAGGTGTCTCTGTATGTTCATGAAGAGAAAGGCAAGTTGGATTACATACCATAAAATAATAAGTGAACACAGGGATATTGGCAAAGCAGAGAGATGTCATTTCTAAATTGAGTGCTGGTGTATTCTCACTGTATTTCAATAGATATAGAAGTTTAAGCAAACAGTTAAGAGCTAGGACTCAGAGTACCTATTATAAACAAATAAGTCAATGACACTAACAACTAGTATGGAAAAATTCAATTCTGTAGGGTTTGACCCATTTTACAGCTAGAATGACACATCTGAAAGAGCATGGGTCTAGTTTTCTGTTCTGCTCTGTGTGGAGGTTCTACAAGGAAATTGCAATTTTACATTTCAGGCAGGTCTGCATATGCACCGTCTGAAGCTCTGGTAGGAATTGCCATTTATAACTTTCTCTGTTCTCCTCTTCCTTTGCCGAGCATTTATGAACTTGGAAATTCAATAGTAAGCTGCAGGCTAGTTCTTCCAGTACCAGAGTAATGATCTCTAAGGTGACCAGACTCAGTGGTTTGAGTTCAGTAGATAATCACTTCCCCATGGGAAGGTGTGGAGAAATGTCACACCTATTTTTTTTCTACGGGAGTTGGCTGAGGGTAGCTGGAAGGATGTGTGCTTCCTTTTGTTTATCTATGGTCAATGGTGAAATCAATTGGTTAGTGGTCAAGGAAATAACACTGAGAAGCAGTTCATAATATTGATCTTTTTCTTTCTGCTGGGACTGGAGCATTTATTAGTGCATAACCCGGTGGTTGTACTGAAGAAGAACATGGCTAGTTCAGAAATAACACTTCAGTATTGTCTAAGTGTCTTGAGAAAAGAGGTTTATTTTTTTCGTTTTGAACAATCAGATTCAGAAATAGTCAGAGTGAGAGAGAATAGTAATGGATGAAATGAACAGGTAATTTGTGATCTCCAAGGAAAAGTGAGCATTTTGTTAGAATGCTCACTAGAATATCAAATGAAGGTGGTAGCAAATCGTGTTTGGAAAATTTCATTGGGTGTAATGTATCTGTAAATGCATATAGATTAGAAAGCCAGCTAACAAAATCCAAAAGATTTTACTTTAACAACCTGCTGAATTAAATCAGAAAATGGAAGCGTTGCTGTCTAAGGTCTAAGCATGTTTCTGAGATGTGTGGAAGAATGGTGCTGGGAGCCTAGACTATTTGTCCTCTAAGACTACTCATAAAAAATCACCAATTTCTAACACAGGAATTATCAACAAGGAGAAACATTATTCTGGATTCTGTTATAACAAATAAACTTACTCGATTTGGAAGTCACTTGTTGCCAGAGTGGCAAGTTGTGATGCATAGGGCAAACTGAGAATAGACCCAGCCTTTAATTTCTAGTTTTTGAAAGAGTTCATTTTCCAGTGCAGAAGATCTTCTGTTCAGTAGTTTGGACAAATGTATTTAGACAAACTTGAAAGCTTATTGAGAAGTCTATATTAGATTGTGAATTATTGGCTTTTTGGCAATCAAGAAAGAGGATAGTCCTGGCTAATGGTCTGTTGTAATGTAGTGACAAAGCAAAACCAACTATAATTGGAAAACAATATATAAACACCACTGAATGCATTATGAGTGTAGAGTATAGATATGATAAATTAAAAATATTGCAGAAAAATCCATGGCTGGCAGAAACCAGAAAGACACCTATCATGGAACAGTCGTAACTAATATCCATGTTTCCAGATTGTTCGTAAAGATTTAGAATAGGAGGATTTTTCAGTAAATGCTCTTGCTTTATTTTTGGAGGCAGGGTAATTTGTTCTTCCATAAAATAAGGATACCTCTTTATCCAACAATAAGTAAGGAGGATGTTATACAAATGTACTAACTTCCCAGAGCCTTACTGAATGAGGAAGGGGATAGTCCAACTTGTGTTGTTCTAACATTGAGAAGGAGAAGCAAGGTATTTCTGTTGAAATCAAAGTCAATTAGACATAAAGCTGATGTAGAAAAATAGTAGAGAAGTTGAATTCATTTAAAAGAATAATTCAGGGCTGTAAAGCTGAATTAATGATAGTCACATTTTTATGGAAAATATGTGTTGCAAACAAATTTGTGTGTTTTGATTACTCAGTTAATTAAAGAAATTGTGTAGATGCATTATAGATTTATGTGCATAATCTACAATTTAGATGACTTAAATTTCCCTTAAGGTATTGTTCCCTTAAGTAAGTATTTAAATAAGCCATCTTCCCACCTCACAGTTGCTCTACGTTCTTGGTAGATAATTGTGCTACTAGGGGAGCTGTAGGAGAGGAACAGAGGTAAGTAAGGTGGTAGTTTTCTATGGGTGTACAGCTCAGATTAAGGCAGACTTCTGGAGGAGAAGCAGCTGCGAATGGGCAGAGCACCTTGAACATTCAACACATACACATAACATGCTTTTTAAATTAAAAAAAAAAAAAGAAAAAACTATGATCTCTGTTTTTACAAATATGAAAATAAGGTACTAAACTTCTGTAAAGTATTGGAATTGGAGTGCGTCCATGCTGGGATTGCTTGTTGTTTCTGTTCTAGCATTCATGCAGTTACGTCAGGCAAATCTGTACTTCTGTGATCAGGATAGGCAATTGTGTATACAGATAAAAACATAGTTTTGTGGATACCTGTGAATAAATGCAATTATACATGTCACAGTAGGAGATTAAATGGTCTCTTTTTCTTGAAGATTAAGGCTGTAGAGGTGCATTCATGGAGAGAAAATAAAGGGTCGCAGAAGGGCTCTTTGATTAGCAGAGAAAGAAATGACAAGAGCTAAGGACTGGAAAATGAAGCCTGGCAAATTCAGAAGTATGAAATAATTGAAAAATGAGATTGTGTACACAATTTTGTTGTAATTTCTCAAGTAAATACTGGTGGTTCAAATCATAAACATAATAACCAGTTTTATCCTGTTCATTTCTAATTAAAGTGTGAGCCAGTTCAGGTTAAAAAAATCTAACCAAAAAAGTTATGAAGAGAAGACTGAAGTCTAATCTTTCTTCAGGTCCTGGATAGGAGCCAGTATTCCTGAAACTGTCATTTGTGCCTTGCCTTAAAGATCAGTGAAGGTGTTGCTGTATGTAATACAAAGTAATGAGTACTGTAGAGTAGGATTTAATCCTTGCACATACGAAACAGTTTTAAAAACAGACTGTTTTCACAGGAGTGGTTTTTCCTCCTTGTTTCCCAACTCATGCATATAATTTTCAAATATTAGTTTTCATCTAGAATTTTATGGACTCTTCTCAGTTATGGTTTGAAAAGTAAAGTAGTCCAGTCTTTTTATTTGTTTACCGTTCAGGTCCAACTTTGCATTGCTTGCAGGCACCAAATCTGATTACTGGCTTTGTTACCTTAAAGGTAGACCCTCTTCAGCTGAAGAACCTGAAGGTCTCATATCTATTTTCATGTCATTTCAGGGAAAGATGTGAAGACCTAACCTCATTAAAAGAAGGAACATCCTATTATTTTCAGAACATACTGTTTCTATGGCAGATTGTTTACAATTCCAAAGATTCCACACCCTCCCCCCACCCAATTTTTAGCTGACCTAACTTAACTTGCAAACTAAAGATGTAGTAGAAACTTGAGATTTTTGACTGAAACAAAGTTGGGCCATAGTCTCAGTGACCAAATCAGAAGTTTCCCACTTTTATTCCACTTTATTTAAACTGCTTCTGGAATCTGCACTGTAAGCTGTACAAATCAGGCAAGACTTGTCAGAAGCTTCTTGAATACATTAGTCTTTTTAAAGATGTCTTTAACATGTCTTCACATGCACTTTTTTGTGCTTTATCCGTGTTTGATACTACTGCAGATGAGCTGTGTAGCTCTATTTTACATTTATGGGCATATAACCTCATACAGTCAAAATTATCAAACTTAAATGTTTGTTCCCATTTAAACATAGAAAATGAAGTGATTCACTCAATTTGGAAATTTCTTATGATTTGATGTTTGCTTGGTAACTGTTCAGAAGAAGAATTTATAATTCAAGTAACGCTCTTGTTTTTATTACATGCAAATATACTCCTAGAAATTCTGTTGTATCTGAAAAAAAAATCTCTCATGAAATACCTCACTGACTGCAGTAGCAACAAATACATATGCTAAATCTTCCTACTTTAGCTATATTGTATTCCATATAGGTGTGTGGTATTTTGGCATAACACAAAAAATTAGTTTTCTGTGAGAGTTCTTTTTGGGTGAGGTATTTAGTGTGTGTAAGCCACTGTTGTTGTTATTGAACCACATAACTTGGCTAAAACCTTCACTTTGCCCACAAATTCTTTTCACATATTTTCTTTGTTCTCATTCATTGATAGGTCTCACTTACTAGCTATTAGAGCTGTTAGCAGGAATAATTGATCTTCCTCGTTATTGTTAAGGTGTTTTACAGCAGCAGTGCTCACATTCACTTCGTGTTTTGTGATGATACATATATTGCAAATACTGTTCCCATTTTCTTTTTCTTTATGCATGTTTTCATCACACTGGTAAATGCAACCTAGTGCAGAAAGTATCATTGATATTTGTAATAATTTACTAATGTGGGAAGCTGTCCTTTTTTTCTACTTCTCCCTTCTCTGTTTATTTGTGACAGGGACTTATGAAGAATATCTTGAAATAAGATTTGGAAGAAAACCATGGTACAGAGTAGCAATAGATTGTCATCAGTTATACTGTTTTTTCCCCCCTACTAATTGAGTTTAAATTGAGTTTAATTTGAAGTAAAATCTCACAACAGATTGTGAGAGATCCTAGTACAGTTGAAAGTAAAACTGTGCTAATACTGCTCTGTTAATAACGGTCTGACATAGCCAGAGCGACAGATTTTACAGCAATAATGTTTCAGCAGTGACATTGATTTGTTTATCAGATATGGTATCAAGTTAAACTGTTGCAAGATAGGATAGGAAGTTAGAGATCGTTTGTAGCAGGGTAACAGAAACCAAAAGTATTTCCAAAAACCCAGCTTGGAAAGGAAACAAGGGCGTGCTGTTTGCCAACAGTTTTGTGCCGTCAGCCTTCCCGCCTGCTTGCCTGCCTGTGCAGTGGCAGGAATCAGAATGAGGATATAGAAATGCATATATTCAAAGGATAGAATTAATCCAAACTATAAAAAATAAACTATGTCTTAATAATTACAGATTATTATACCACAGAACTTTCACTGTAAATCTTCTGTTTTTTCATTTTAACTGAATTTCTTTTCATTGTGTGAGAACTTCTTTGTAAAATACGAAAGCAGCTGATACAGAAATCTATAAAATAAATATACAAGAAGATATTTCTTCCGTTCTGGCTCAATTTATAATAGTCACTGAAGTGTAATTTTAACAAATAACATAAAGATGTCTAATGATATTTCTTCTTCAAGTTATTACTCTACAAAAATAATTAAATTGAGATAACAAAGCAGTAATCGAAAACATACTGTGGTAGTGAAACACTCTCGGAGCATCAAGACAAACTAAAGTTATCTGACCGATTCCAATTTGAGGGAAAATTCAACGGCATTTTTAAAAATTTATCACTGGGAACAGACATCTAATAACATTTTGGGCCTGTTCTTGGAATGCATGTACTCTGTATATACTTTGTACTTGGTAAAATGTGTAGTTTATCTCTGGGAAAAGAGATAGTAGAATAATGCATACTCTTGATTTGTCTGTTATTCTGTATATAATTTATTAAATCAAAAGCCTTTTCTGGAGTTGCTGTTCATACTGCTCTCCCCTCTCCTCCCAGCAATTTTGGCAAAACCATGTATCGCACTTGATGATTCAAAGATAAATTCTTCTTGTATTTCTGTTTATTACAATCTAAAAAATAAGGTTACCATTCTTTCCATGGCAGGTGCATGTTGCCCTCCACCTTTCTATGGTCCCGATCGCCATAGCTGCCTTACAGCCGTTCCTTCCACCTGCCCTTTTGACCTGTACTCTCCACCTACTTCACATCGTTTGTTTTTAACACTCATTGGGTATGAGTCAATTTTGATTTTCCTATTAGTCAGTTATTATGTCCTTTCCCCCCCGTTCTCCCTCTTTTTCTCTTTTACCTTTTTTTTTCCGACCCCCCACCAAGCAAAACAAAACCCAAACCCTGTGTTTAATTTTGCTTTTTGAAAAGCACAAGTGTTCTATGAAGCAGAAAAAGGAGAAAGTAATTACAGAGTCAGATTCTTCTCTCCTGTTGGTGTAAGACAAATAAATTCAGTGATATTACAGCAGAATGTGTGAAGTAGGAGTGGAATTTGTCAGTTATAAAGCTGGAAGATTTTAAGCTGGAAGCTGGTTGTCCTTAGCTATATGTTGGAGGTATTTTGTTTGAACAATGTGGGGGGAGAAGGGTAAGTTAGTGTTTTCTATATTTTTTTAATGCTACATTGAAACTTTGCTAAAGAATGCTGTATTGTCTCATCTTAAAAGAGTTTAATGGCAATTGGTAACTAAAACGCTTTTTTCAGAGGAAACAAACATGTGTAAAATACTCAGCTATCAAAGAATTCTGATGACTAGCACATACATTGATGTTGAAAAAGAACTATTATGTGCATTGCAATATGATATATGTAACAGTTAACACAGCAGAAAAATTCTTCCTTGTGCCCTGGTAAATTATATAGCTTGTTGAATGTATTCTTTTGCTTAAAAGGGAAAAAAACAAAGGTGGTGGTGAAGAAGGTGTCTTAAGTATATGCGTGGTGGGGCATAGTGCTTGTCTGTCCAGCTCAGAGATACTCTTACCAAAAACCCCTCCATATAAATAGAAGATAGGTGCTAATGTTGAACTCGACTTTTGGTGCATATGGATGTATAATAATTGTGTATTATTGAACGTGTGTGTTTATGTAACAGTGAAGGAAGAGAGGTGTATTGATCCAATATATATATGGATGCATACATTTTGAATCTAATACATGTAGAAATCACTGAAGGTATTCCTGTTCCCCTGGCACTAATGAAGTAAATAGAACTTCTGTTTGTAATCCGTAAAAATTGTCACCAACTTGAAACTAGATATTTGTGATGTATTTGCATTTCTGTTTTACTGGTTTGTGATGTATTAGTGTGTTAAGGTGTGCTTCTTGAATATTCTAATCGATACTGGCACTGTACTCAGCTTTTTCGTATTTTTAGCGTGGGCTAACCTGATTTTACAATGTAAAATTGAATGGAAATGTGTTTGAAGTTAAAAGACAGCATAGTCAGATACCAGCTAGCACTTTAGGGACAGAGAACGTGTGGAAAGTGGTGGTGGTTGCTTGTGTTTCTGAGGCGTATTTGCTGGAATTAATGTTTTTAGAGTCCTGTACAATTCTGCTTGCCTTAGGCTGGGTGGTGTGAAATGTAATTGAACTAATGACTCACTGTGGTGAGATCATTTTTAAGAATGCAGTGGGTTTCTTATTGGGCGATACTATGGCATATATTTGCCCTTTTTTCTCCAGTGATACTGCCTATTTTTGCATTCTGTTTTAGTCTGTCTGTCAAGCACCCACAGCACACCTTCATATCCCTCCTAAAATCCTCTTCCGTATCTGTAGGATATACTTCGCTAGTTACTCTTTATTTTGTCTTGTTTGTGTTAAATCTGTCGTCTTTGTGGTACAGATCACGTATGATTCTGTTTTATAATGACTCCTGCGTGTATGTAGGATTGCACATATTCTTACTTGTATTACTCCCTGCTCTATGCAGAATTTTCTTCTGCAGACTTCAAAGTGTACGCCAACATAAGTCCTTTTTTTTCTTTATTTAATGAAAGATGAAGAATGGTAAATGTAAAAATGAACTTGCTTATATTCCTAAAAGCAATCAATGGCTGTGATCGACATAGCCTTTAAAACCTGAACTTAATCTCTCTGACTAATTCCTAGGCTGCATTTTCTCTTTGTTATGAAGTACTGCTTCATTGAATCTGACTTTCTAATGAATGAGCTTTTAACACTAAACGTGTGGTTCTTGAGGATTTATTTAATTTTAAACAGCAAAGTCATGTTGTCGAGAAACCTTTCAAGTCTGAGAGCTTTTCTTAAATGCTTATTTCAGATAAGGACGTGATGTAAGCTTATTCGTGTGTTGTGGTCATTATGATTTCTTTTTTTCTTTTTAAATAAATGAATAGTATTTTTAATTGATTTAAGAATGCTTTATTTGGCAGATAAGGAATCAGTTAAATCATATTATGCCATTAACCCTAGAGATCCCACTTTCTCCTCCTTCTGGTGTTCATAATACAGAGGATAGTGAGGTAGAGAAAGGAAGAAGTATTACAAAAAGAAAAAAATATAGTTCCTGCTTAGGTTTTTTGGGCACATTTCTTTTCAGAAGAGCTTATTCCTGAAAGAATGTTTTTGAAGTGATAAATTTGGAGCATATGGGATTTTTTTTTTTAAAAAGAAGCTTATTGCATAAAACCATTAAGTTTACTTCCCTCCTGCAACCTCTCAAATAACTATTTCAATTCTTGTAGGAAACTAGGAATAGCTTGGATGAAATCAACACTGTGAGTGAGTACAGTTGAATGTGGATGTCATTGGGATTGTTTTTAGAAAAAAGCTAGTGAAATTAATGTTTGAATATATGTTACACAGTAATTTTAGATAACAGATTATTATCAATTAGATAATACAACTTCTAGGTAGAATTTGGATGGTTATAAATGGCTGGTCTTTGAGGAATACGGAGCTGTAGTACTATTTTTTTGAATCTTCTGTTCTGGTAAGGTAAGGCATAAGCCTAAGTAAACTAAGGGACGTTACAAGTACTGCCTTTTTTTTTTTTTTTAACCACAAAAATAGTTTTGATAATATGCATATGATTAATAATTTAATGATGTAATGGAAAATAGCTTTTTGCTCCCTTAAATCTGCAGGTTTTTTTTAATATGCAACTTCAGAAAGATGCTTCAGAAATCCCTATTTTTAATGTAATACTTCAGTCAAACTAGCTCTCATGTTCAAGGATATGCTCTATTGTTGTTTGTTTTGTTTGGTTTTTTTTTTTAATAGAAGCCAATACTTATTGAGAATTAGCCTTTTAATTATACTGGTAGCTGGTGACACACTGAGCAGTTTATATAACAAGACAAGTGAAATCATGCCGATTGATTTTTGCAGTTTTTTGTTTTGTTTCCTTCTCTACCCCCAGCTGGTAACTAAGTCAATGAATGTAGCCACTGTTCATAGAAATTATGATTTTTTTAAAGTGGGGGATAGTGCAAACCGCTCAACAAACTTTTGTTTGTATGAATATCTTAATTCTTGATTACAATGCTATGGATGACGATGGCTTCTTAAGGCTTCTTGATTCTTTATTGCAGATATAAGATGAGATAGAAAAGGGGATGTAGAATGATGGTATACCGTGGTGGTCAAGGAAATACAGAAATTGAGTAGCTAGCAGTAATGGTGACTGGTTTGTGACAAAGCAGTTGCATGGCTAGAACAGAATATCATCAAAGGAGAAGTGAAGTCAAAATAATACAAAAGTTATTGAGGGCAAGAAAATCTTGGCACACTAGAGATCTAGCTAAACCCCTCCAATGTGAAAATCCAAGCCTTTGAACAGGAATGTCTGTGTTGGTTGCATCAAGCCAAATAACTTTCTTGTCTGTGATTTTTGCCTTCATTTAACCTATCTTTTCCCCTTATCCCTTCCACCACTCCTGTGTAATTATTCAAAGTTGTGTGTTTTCTATGTAGAAACTGTAGATCTGGGATTGTATACACAAGACTTTTTTCTTTTCTGAAAAGTACTGTCAATTTTTGGACCAACATGAATTATTTTTTTTCCCTATCAAAATTAATGGATTCTGAGCCATTATTTAAAAGACAGCACATAAATGGCTTTGTCTACGCGTGCATGTTAATTGCATGCTGGAGAAATTTGAATTAAGTAGCTATTTAAGTATGAGGTCAAAATGTGTCCAAGTTGTAGCCGTGGAGCATTCAGAATATCTCTGATCAATACTGTTTATGACTTAAATTTAAAAATATCTTATCATGCAAAATGTTGAACTTGTGCTTTAGAAAAGTATTCCCGAGTGGAATTTTTGTTTAAAAATTCTTTTATATTTACAGAGAAACTGAGCCATACAAATATTTTTAAAAGTTTGCACTTCCTTTAAGGCTATTTATTTTCTAAAAAAGAGGACTTGAATATTTTTGACAAATATACATATGGTGTTACACTAACAAACGGCCATGCAACATATATCTTACATAATGAAGAAATTGAAGATACAAGACCTAGTCTATTTAACATATATATTGAAAATTTACAGTCTCGCCAATAGTTTAAAAAAGTTTTTCTTATTTGGCAGTATTTTTCTACAATTTGTTCAAATATTCCGCTTGATGTGTTTTGGTGAATACTGAAATCTAGTCAGTGACAACCTGAGGTACTAAACATTTCTGCCTTACTTCGTTGTCTTCAAAGGTAATCTTTTTGTTCCTTTTAGGCTCTATCCATGAGTTGTGTATTACAGCGTTATTTGGCATGGGATCTGCTTCCACTATTGAAACAACTCGCTTTTTCATCTTACTTTTCAGAACTTTCTGAAACTTTTGTCTTGTGAATGCATAAAGTAGAGGGTGAAATATAGTTGTTCCGTATGCCATTACTAGAAAACATAATCGCAACTTTACCAAAAGGTCACTTGGGCCCAAACATAAGATGGTGGTGTTTAAAACAGAGATGGGTGTCCAGCAGAGAAGGAATGTTGAGATAATCAAGAGGGACATTCTGAAGACTCTCTTTTGCCGTTCTCGTCGCTCCCGGTGCCGTTTTACGGCTCGGCGGAGAGCAATTATGACAGAGACAGAAGTCCTTACGCCAAAGACGACGTTTCTTCCTGCACTGCTGTGGGACACGTCTGTAGTCTCGTGCTGAGTGGTCAAAGAAATAGTTTTTTTCTTTCTAGCTTTTTTCTTTTGTCCTGTTGTAAATCTTGTACCAATCCGAATATTTAGAGCCTGGAGTATTTTGGTGTACGTGATTAGCATTACTATAACAGTGAAGAAAAAGATTGGAATCTGAACGAGAAGGTGGTAGTACATTCCTAGCTCAGTGTGGTACTCGTTTGTACTCACGCACAAAAGTGTCTTATTTTCCCAAGTACTTGCGCTTCGAAGGCTGAAAAAGTTGACTTCAATGAAAGGAATCAGGAAGGAAAAAAGTGAAATGATCCATATTGATGTCATTAATATCACAGCCCTTCCCATGGTCAGAATTCGATTGGCAGGTTTTACGGAGATGTCGTATCGGTCCAGAGTGATAGCAAAGACGTTGATTGCAGTTGAAACGCTTGCGAAAGAGACACAAGCCTCATGGAAGCAGCAGATGAGAGCAGTGTTACTCTCCAGTGAAAGCAGAAGGATAACTATAGTTAGAGGAATACATCCCACACAAATTATTACATCAAGTACATGAAGGTTCATTGTAATTATGTTACTGACAGAATTGATTAAGTTGGATTTCATACAGTAAAGTACCAGCACAGTGAGGTTGCTGCCAAGTCCCAAAACAATTTCTAACATCAAAAATCCAGTGAGAGAAACTTGAAAGCTTAATGGGTATGACAGTGGTCGGTACATGTTGGTGTCGATGTCATCAATGGCATCTCGAACTGTAATGTTAGATTCAGACTGCATGTTGACTTCCAGAATGGGGGAGAAACACATTCTTTTGTTGCAGTTGTTTTTTCTCCTGAAAGGTGAAATAAAATATGGAACTATTTGATTTCTTTTTTTAACACTTACTGTAGATAAATGCTGGGGAAGGAGGAGGGAGGAAAAGCATCTATTCTTATCAAACTCTTGATTTACTGTACATTTAGAGCTTTAGTTGGCATGAACTCAAAAGCCTGAGGATCTAGAATAGGGTCTTTCCTTTTTAAAGGAAAGCAGGATTTGTTAAAAAAAAAAAAAAAGTGAAAAGCTTCCACTTAAGGAGACAAGGCTTTATTTATAGTGATGTGGTTTTTACAAAGGGCCCATTTGTTGAATAAACTATACTTGTGCATTGCCTTTGTATGGCATTGAGGGTCATTTTAGAAGAATGTTGTTAAGTATTAACAAATTAGTACTCAAGATCACTTTAAAAAGGCTCTCATGGAAAAAGAAAGTGATAGGAACATGGAACACTGTGGCTTACGTATCATAAAAAGAACACTTAAATTATTTATGGCAATTTATCACCCTCTCTTATGAACAGTTTGCAATAGTGTTGTGGGCTTAAACTTGACGTTCTGTAATTTAGCAGGTTTTTACAGAGCTTGAAGACTTCTGTTCACTTTTATCTTTGGTGCATCTACGTGTATGAAGCTTACAACTACAATTTTATATAAGTATATATAATTTCAAATGCAAAACATTTGTGGGTTTGAGGGAATGGAGTTTATTATAAAAATACTACGTTTCCTTTTTCTGATTTGAATATTTAATTTCTTAAGGAAATCAGTGCCTACATGGAATGCAAGAGTATTTAATTTTATTCCAGAATAGATTTAAGGGAATAATTTTAGAAAATAATACTTAAAAAGAAAATTGTCTCTTTCAGGGTTTTTTTTGTTTGGTTTTTTTCGTCATTTGTTTTTTAATACAAACTGCAGTTAAATCCAATGGATTTATATACACAGCATGTTTGTCTTGAATAAGTGAGGTTCAAAAAAAGTAATATTTTTACATCTAGGAGATTTTATATTTTGTGGCTCATCTGCTTTGTTTTACACATACGGATAGGTTGTAAATGTAGCATCTGCATGTAATGCAGATGTTTGTATTATTTATATTGTCAGCCAGCTCTTGAGTTTGTAATTAAATGAATAAATAAAAGAGGGTATTCAGTTTCTTGTTATGATACTTGATGGTTGGGGTTTTTTTAGGTAGCTTTAAATTTAAGAGAGGACATACTTGGCATGAAAATAAATTTAAATGCAGACCTTTGTTCCATTCTGAATACATTAATAATGGATAGCACTAAGGTGAACAAAAATGAGGTCTTTTTTAATGAAAGTATGAATTAAGCACACTTGGGACATAATATGCAAATAGATTTCATCTGCAGTTCTGAAAAGCCTCAATTGCACAGTACTATTAATTGCAAATTGTATGATGAAAATTCTTGGTATGCTTCAACAGCTATTTCACATGTGCCTCAAATACAAAAGATGTAAATTAGAACGTATTAGTCTCAGGTGTGAAATGAAACAAGAAATATTTCAAAAGCTTTGTTTAATTTCTAATTTAGGCAACCTCTATTAGGTTTATTTTAACCCTCAGGAATACGATTTGCTCTGTGTACGCTGCCCTGGCTGTGAATGGATTTCAAGAAACCATTCCAAATGCATTACGGGATAAATGGAGTTCTTTCGTATTAGCAAAAGCCAGGAGGAAATCACAAGCAGATCTGCTAAAACAAATGATGATATTAACTCTAACCTTACACCACCTGAAATTTTGTGTAAAAAAAACCCAAACAAAACAGAACAAACCAAGCAACTTCAGATGTGCTAAGTCTTATGGATAGATTAAACATCACCTCCTTGTTGCATTGTTTAGATTTCAGTTAAATAAAAGCAGAAATGTCAAGGCAGGGATCTAATTTACCCTCTCTGGACGGTGCCCGTTGCCTTGCCAAGGCTGAGGCGAGGAGGGGAGCATGCAACTGCTGACCTACCTGTTCTCTCTGCCTCAAGGGCCTTTCACATCATTGCGGCAGCTTGTCATAAATTGATACAGGGTGTCACTGACAGATATTTGACATGCACTGTAACCTGGAAACCAAGTGGTAGCTGGGCTCTTATTTCATTCCTCGCAGGTATTTTTTTTCTTTTTTTTGTTCCAGCACTTCAGCAGCAAAAAATTCTGATTAAACATGGGGACTTCTTAATTGCCTGAGATGCTTCTACAGACCAGTGCATATTCTGCGTGTCTGTTCAAGCCAGCAATAACAAATAAACCTTCTTTTAAGTGATGTTAATTTCATTCCCCTGTTGCATTTTGTAGCAGCCTGGTTTTAATTTCCAGGTTTAAAAAAAAAAAATAAATTCTTAACTCTGTGTTCAGAGTGCATGTAGACATCCTTTAGTTTATGGTTGCGTTATTTCTTTCTGTAATATTCCTGCTCATTACTTTTGAGTGATGGCTTAGTCAAAGAAGTTGCTATACATCATAAAATCCAGTTCATGTGCTTTGAGAGTAACCATGAGTTACCTAATTTGGTTTATTTTCACTTAAGGAGAATACATAACAGACCATAAAATTGAGAGAAAAGTATCCATTAGTCATTATGACAAATAAGTTATTTAACGAGTAGTATAGAAAAAGCTTGGTTAAACCCTTATTCAGCTTGCTGGTGAAGTATGCATATTCTCCTTTTGGGAATTCATGTTTCATTGTTTCTTCATGCATCGGTAGTTTCCACAATTCTGGTTTTAAATTATAAATCCCCTTTAAGAAATGCTCACCATTTTAAGAATCAATCTTTGCACTCTTCTTTTAATGAAAATCTGAGCAGATGTGTTAGTCCTCCATGTATATTGTTGAAGTGTCGTGCACGTAAATGGTAATACAAGTGTGTTCCATGTTTTGTTTCTAATTCCTTTATGTCTTAAGAATACATTTTAGTGATGCGTCCTGCTGCTTGTAGGTCATACAGCTAGAAAGATACCCGGTCAACTGCATTCTTCATATTGTCAGTTGTAAAACTGAATTAGTTGCTGCATGCCCTTGTGAAGGGGAGGAAAAAAAAGGTTAAAAGTAGGGCTTATAATTTCAAAATAAAGTAATGCAAGAATATATATTTTTAATAGCACTTATTTTATTAAAAGATCTCTGAAATTGGGTCTTACAGATTACATAGAAAATCAGTTAGTGTGTTCACTATTTGCTAGTAAAATCATGTCATTCTTCTGTCAACTTAAAAGAATTTAGGTTTTTGGACAAGTTTCCTGTTCTCCAAATAGCGCAGGTTACAAAAAACCCCAACTAGAAGCAGTAACTGTTGGATGTCGAGAGTCTGTGACTAGAGCTAGAAAATGTAGTTTATACATACAACTCTCTTGTCTTCTAATGAGAAATTGAGCAGAGTCAATGAGATTTATAGAAAATATGTTTTTGTTTAATTTGCACAGTTATAATTTCCTTTCTTGAAATCAATGTTTAGCAAATCCCTGTTTTTAATAAACAGCTTGAATGTACAGGGTAATGAAGGAAATAAGTTTAAAAAAAAAACAATAACAAAAAAGAGGGATTTCTTTATCAATCAGAGATTAATCATATTAGCCAACCTTCATAAAGCAATAAGTATACACCAATTACAGACTGTCTGATCCTTCAAGGAGTAACTGAATAGATCTGTAGCATATTTAACTGCCAATATTTGAAAATACTGCTGTGGGAGGAAAAAAATATTACCGGTTGCATTCTGTGGGTTTTTTTTCCCCCAATACTGTATTAGCTTAAACTGTACTGTCTTTATGTTGTATGACCAAAACAGGTTCTTAATATTCTACAAGACTTTCATACAAAATCACATTTTTTCTACCATTGTGTTTTTAATGGGGAGGGGGAAAGAGCACTTGAAGATTTCCTGGTCTCAAATATAACAAGATACTAGCGCTTAATGTAAGTTGAATCTGATATCTTCCCTTTTTACTCCAATTTTTTTTGTTACATGTTGCTTATTGTGCATACCATAATAAGGAACAGATCTTACCTCCACTAAAGATTTGATAAATTCTCGATGCAGGTGAAGCAGTTCCAGGTTGGAGGGATTCATTTTGTTCACTTGTTGGCAGAGTAGAAGGGAAAGAGGGTAATAAGCATATCTTCAAAAAATGACCTTAATGAAAATTTGTGCCTGTAGTGTGCCATTGTTTCAGCATACTGCTAATGTATACAACTGCTTTAGTTCTGCTTTACAGGCTGCTGCAGTCTCCCACTCTTCTACTGTAGAATCAATAAGCATCTGAAAATACATAATGAAAGTAATTTAACATACTGAAGGCTTCTTGTCTCCAGAGACACCACTGGGATTCAAGCTTTCTAAAAAAGAAAAGCAGTGCTGTTGAGAGGAAAGCTTGCGATGGGCAGCTTTTGCAGAATGACAGCCTACCTTGTCGCTTCTCCTCACTGCAGAGAGATGCAGTGCATTCACTAATTTTGATTGGTCAGTGATGTGGGGCTTAAATTGTGCTTCATATATGGGATTGATGCCCCCCTCCCCCTGATTTATATAAGGATTGTTTTATAAAAGGACTAAATTTACAAATGATTTATGAATTCTGGAATATATTAAGGGTATGCCAGTTTTATTTTTACCTTTTCACTCTTCACTTTGTGTACACTGGAAACCACATGACACTGAAAAAAAAAAAGGGATTAAACGTTTATTACTTAAAAAGCTTCCAACAATCTATATTTGAATTTGCCTACTTTCACTTTCCTTTTTTTTTTTTTTTTTTTTTTTTGTCCTAAGAATGTCTCTGAAATAAAACTGCCTCTTTGACCCATGCCGAATTTCACCTGATGTGTTTATACGCAAGTGAACATTTGGGTCTTGTCCTGAATAAATTATATTCAGGACAAGTTGGTACCCGCATGTATTTTAGGAAAATTTCTGTTGGGATTCACAGAGATTATTCAGACCCTTAGAATGGGTTGATAATTCAGTTTAGTTCATCAATCAGAAAAAAATGATTTTCATGATCCATCACCATGTACAATGTATGTATAGTAGTGTAGGCTGTTAATTGTGTTGAAATGTTAACTTCTAAAAAAAAATCTTGTATGTTCCATAAATCCAACATGAATTTTGCTAGAGACTTCACAGGTTTTTGTAAGGATGTCTTGCATGATGTTCTTGACCTTTGCTGTGCAGGGGACAGGGGGTGTATTCATTTTCACTTTTTTCTCTTGGAACTTATTTCTGATTCTGTTCTATCAGTATAAACAATGCTCACAACCACATAATGAGGAGTAAGAGAAATGTAGCACAATAGCTGTTTTAATTAGTACTAATGCTAAAATAAACTTTGGAAATAAATCCAGTATACAACCTAAAATAATATTTTTTAAAAAATCGGTTTCCTGAAGCAAGTAATTTAAGAATATCTGAGTATAAAATGTCCTCCTGGTAGCATTTCATCTCAGATAAGTATGGGGTGTGGGATTTTTTCTGGTTTTGATTTTTTTTTCCTTGATTTCAAAGATTTTTTTTTTAAAGTTAGATAAAATACTAAATGTTATAACGTGGTTCTTACATAAGCAGCTGTACTAAGATGGCAGTTTTGGTCAAATTTTGATGGGGTCCTCTGTTTTTAAGTTATTAATGCAATTATAAAATGCAGTTGTGTAACTGGGATGTCTGCATTTCTTCTCTTTATTTTTCTCTCAGACAGCCATCCAATGTATTGTTTATCTCTAGGTAACACATACTTTACTTTTTAAAATGGCTACATATCTGTCTAGCGTCTTTCCTATTCCGCACTCTTTTACCTTCAGGAAATAGCTGAATAAAGATTGCAGACACTTTGAACAAAGATCAGTAGGTACCGTCTGTCTGAGTAGCAACTGATTGAGCTCTTGGAGCTGTCTCTGGGTCATCTGCCTCCCAAGAGCTTGAAACCAGTGATACCAGCATAACTCTTAAGGGTGACGTGATAAAGAGGATTCCTGAAATGAAAGCCTAAATACTAATATATTAAAGAGATTTACTTGCTTCACTTTCAGTATGACTTAGGATAAGTAGGGAAGCCTGTCTAAATTTAAACAGATGAATCTCCATCTCCCTTTCTAATTCTTCAGTGTGTGCCTGAACAAGGATGGACATATTGGATGAGCTGCACTCTTAGAAAGAAAAAATGTGCACACGGAGGAAGACTGTAACAGGATTTTGGATATAGTGTGGATATGTAGTTCAAATGCAGGCAAAGGGGTCACGAAAGATTTCCTATATTACGGGAGGTGATAATGGCAAAAGTTTTATCTGCAAAAAGTGTTTGAGAGGAATGATAAGGAGTTGAGTTGTGAACATATCAAGCTTAAGTTTTCTGGAGAGAAAATCAGGAGAAGCAGCAGTACCATATGGAAGCAATCAGGAGTAGGTGGATGGATAGACATGCTTACAAGCCATTGCTGTGCAGATGCTAGTTAAGATGGTGTGAACAGATGACATCATCCTCAAAGGGTAGATAGGGAAGAGTGGGGAAAAAAGAGCCATGTGCAGACACCCAGCATAGACAGAAAAATGTGCCGTTCTTATACCTGTTTCTGTATCAGTACAGAATGGAAGAGAAATAATTTGACTGGTATTTTGGGGTTTAGGGGGGTGAGAAGTAGGGTGGAAAAGAGGATAGAAATATTGGGGAACAGCAGGAGTCTTAAACCAGGTGATTGGAGATGAAGAGTCTTAGGACTGAGAATGGCAACACAAGCGGAGAGGGAGACCCAGAATGTGACAGAGAATAGGGCTGTGAAGAGTTCAGGCTTTTCAATCTGGTGTGGGGAGAAAATAAATAGAGATGCAGGAGCTTGAAGCAGAGTGGAGCAGAAGTGGTGCATGTAAAGAGATGCTGAGTGCACGGGGTAGAAATAACTGCAATTGCCATAGCATACACCCCTGTAGTACTTTTAAATTGGATTTAGGAGCCATAACTGTCTGTTAGAGTATGTTTTTCTGTTTTGCTGAGAGCAGGAAGCCCAAAAATTTGGAACTTGCAGCATATTTCTTGGTCTTCTTCCATCTTTTATCTACTCTCTTACTTTCTACACATGGGAAGTAATGTCCTAGCGTTGACTGGATGCAGTCTGAAACGGTGGTAGGTCAGTTGTAGATCTGGAGGTCTGAACTCTGCTGGTGAGTTGATAAGATCACCCTGAACGCAGCTTCTTGCACTGCAGTTTTTTAAAGAAGCTTACTTTGTTGAAAAGTCTCCTTAGGCTCTCAAGGTCTAGCAGGGCCAAATAAAGTACTCATTTCTCATGTTTTCTATCAGAGTCCTTGATTTTGGAGCTTTAGCATTCTTTTAATGTGCTTTAGGGTTTAACTTTACATAAACGTATCACAGACTGTCTTAACATCCAGGTGTCATGGAACAGACACAGTCACGAAGATCTTTATTCGCACAGTTGGGAAACTGTGTCTGCTTACTTCCCTTGTTCTCTGCATTAGTCTTTTTTCGTTTTCTACGATTATCTCCCCTGAATGCTTCAGCAGTGCTTTCTGTTTCTGTCTTCGGGATGCACATCTTGTTTCCTAGTTTGAATCTTGCTGCTCATTTAGTGGCTGTTCAGAATTTTACTGCTTCCGGATCTAAAAATGTCATCTGTTCTCATGTTTGCAGGAGACTTGGGCTCCTAACTCATACAAATTTTTCAGTGACACATAATCTTTTTAGAGGATAAGTCACTTTTGAAAATGAATATTGGGTGATTTTGGACATCTTGCCCTGGGATTGTTCTTCAGCATTATTTAAATGGTGCACCTGCACAATTCCAGCTGGATAAATCCTCCTGTACCTTGCACTTACCTGTGCTGGGCAGTGTGATACCCAATTCTAGTATAGCTCTTCTGCATAGTTATTGTTTGTATCTGTTCTTGCAGCTTGTGATCCATATCTAAACTGTGTTTCTTACCTTGTTCCATCTTAGTTTCCTTAATTGTTTCCTCAAAAGTCTGTTGCAAAGAACTTTGTTAGAATGTTGTTGAAAATCCAGTAACTTCTATAGCATGAAGGAAAAATAAACAGTGGATAATAGCAGTTTGTGTTCGGGAGTTGTACTTACATGTCCTTGTTATGCTGGATTTATCAAAGTGTCCTGTTTTACCTGGTGCTGAAATTATGGCTTGCTGGCCTGGCTCGTGCTGCAGCATGTTTTTGTGTTGAAAAGGTGTAAATGTGACTCCTGTCCAGTACGCAAGTTCTAGTTGTAAAGGGTTTTATTACTGTTTAAGAGTGATATGCTGAATAGATGACAAAAACTCTGCTAGAATTTATACATAAGTACTATTCTTATGCTGATGGTAATGCAGACTTTTCTTTCTTTTGACACAAGTACTTTATTCTCATTTCTTTAATCTGTTGAGAACAGTTCTTATTCCTTTTCTGTAGTAAAGACTGACATCCACAAAATTAATTTTCCATTCAGTGTCCTACCCTTAATGTTTATTTTCTTTTCTCCCTGGTTGTTGATTGTGATACAGCTTACTTTGTTTTGTTATTTTTATGATGACTTATTTAGGTTGGGTTTGGGGGTTTTTTGCATTTCTAACTTCCATTTTCCCTTGCCAGAAAACATCCCTACACATGGGACATCGTTCATTTTGCTTTCTCCATTTTTAGAATTACCTCCATAGATTTAAAGAAGTTTTGATTTTCCAGCTTATCATTTCATTGTGCTTCCTCTTGTATTTGCAAAGATGTACACCTTTGGAAGCAATACAAAGACAAGTGTTTTTAAATAGGTGTAAAATATATATAAATGATAAGTATAATATATGATAAAATTACATATATTATATATTTTTATGGTTTTTATATATATAAGAATATATATTAATTTTCAAGATGCAGAGTTAATGTTAGCATAGCAGCTTGAGTACAGGAAAATTACCTAATTATGCTACAAAATCAGAATGTCTTAGAAGATTCATTTGGTTTTGTGTAATTGTTAGGCATAGGTTATTTGTTCAGTAGTATTCCACGTTAGTTCAACTATTGACCTTTTCAGCACTGGAAGTTCCTGTACTCATGAAGAAATGTGTAAGTTACACAGTGCCCTTTAGCAATTATTATTGAAACTGTGTCTCGTTTTAGTTTTGTACAAAGAGGTGATAGCAAAGAAGAATTAGAGAACCAGGGCTGGTTATCGATCATGTAGAGAGAAGGCGTCCTTTTCATATCGTAACAGTAAATTTGGTTTAGTGATGTAGCTAAATCGTGGTTCTGGTGCATTATTGCACGCTTATTTAAGCATTTCAGTTAAAAAAAAGAAAAAAAAGGAATATCAATTATCCTCAGGAGGGAAGTATGGCTGCTAAATTTAATAGTAATTTGAATAACATCAGTGTGACTTCAGCGTTTCTCCATGGAAGTGGTTTGCCCTCTGGTATAAACATTCACAATGAATGGTGCTGTATCTTGTACTAGTTATTGGCAAAATTTTAAATAGTAACTGTGAATTTCAAGATAAATTTTTCATTTTTCTTTAAAAATTGCAATATTCCTGTGAATTTAGTTTTTTCTTCATTAAAATTGTGCTTTGAGTACTCTGAGAATTTGAGAGATTTCTGCTTTTATAAAATATTCTTAGTTCTAAGTTGGCAACTGCTACTGAATTTTAGTGAGGGTTTTCATTATTATGGGGAGACTTTCGGAGTTCTGACATCATATCTTTTGCATTGCTTCAAGCATACAAAGAAAAAAGCCACCTGCTCGCATTGTTTAAGCTGATGAAAATGTGTCCGAAAGGAGGTTGATTCTGTAAGTTGGAGTTCAGCACACTGAAGAGTGCTGAAGCTGGAGCGCTGACTCTCTGTGGCTGTAGAATGAGGAGATACTGCCTCGTGGTTTAAAGTCCCAGGTGGTTGCTTACCTTGCTTTCACCAAAATATTTTGTGTGTTGGAAGATGCTTTCAGTGTTATTCCCTGCTGCCTGGATTGCTGCGTTGCCTAGCATCCCCAAGTCCTAGCACACGGCGGTGCGATGCTAGGTGTGTGGCAGAACAGCATCAATAGAAATGTTTCAGTAAGCTTTCTGCTGGGCTTATTACAGTGAATTGGATTCAGAGGTAGCTGAACTTAACATGCAGGGTATAAACTTCAGGATGAGGTTCAGGATTCTCCATTGGGTATCCTTGATGCTGTGAAAGCGGTGTCTGGTATATGGGGAATGGGCAGGAGCAGCACGAGCTCCCCTGTTCCAATGCCTTGATGCAGGAGTTCTGTTACACACTTGCCTGCTGTAATATCCTTTAAGTGGAGTTGATAATTTAAATGAAAACAAGAAAACGGGAAGATTTTCTCTAGAGTCGTTTACTTGACAGAGATCTTGGATAGACTTTGTTACTAGTCATTTTTAAAAATAGGAAGGCAATATGATTTTCTCTTAATTAAGACAAAGTGTTCACATGGTGTGCCGAGCAGCAAGCATTCTTCTAGCTGATGTTAACAGACAAAAGTCTCATGATCTTAATTGCCCTGTGAGTAAAGAGTGAACGCAACATGAATAGGTATCACAGCATAAACTGTGTGCCTTTAATTTTGTTAAGATCACCCACAGTGTGAAGGTTCCTACCAGGGTGAGTTTATACATCGCAGTCTTGCTCAGTCAGCCTCTTGGCTGGTTGGTTTGGAAGCGCTACAAAAAGCGTGTGAAAAGGGTCTGGTAGGCTTACTACCTTTAAAATCAAAGTTCAGTGGCCACACACAGTAGCTCTGGATGTTTGCATCTGCCTGCAGTGACAGGAGCATACTTTACCTTCTTCAGACAACAAAATAAAACCTTTGGACAGTAGTTGGATTCGCTCCCCGCCTTCCTCCCCTCCCCCCCACCCCGAGTTGTGAATGGCTGCTATAAGTGGTTAAAACCGTCTCTAAGGCCCCGGTGTTCAGTTCTAACGTAGGAAGTCATTCACATCGGTCTGATAGTGGTGATACTCCTCACATTAAGTTCTCAGAATCTGACTATGTGTTTTCTTGTCTGATTTTTTTTAATGATAAAGTACTCTGTCTTCCCCTCTTTGCCACCTTAGTTCTTGAGTTATTATTTTTACAAGGTTGTTCAGGGAAACTGATAGAGAATCTGTTTATGTAGTGCCATAAAAAGATGTGTGAGAGAAGTTCAAAAGTAATAAGCTATAATGATAAATGTATAATAGTAAGGAAATTGAACTAAGCTAGTACAGTGTGTTGGCTTCACCATTTACTCTGCTAAAAAGAATATTCATTTGATTGATGTGCACGTTGATCTAAATTTAGATTTGTGTTGGTATCATCTGCAGTTTATTTTCTTTCTTCCTCTGTTGTTTGGGTGCAGTGGTTTCCATAATCTGTATCTGTAAAGTATTTTTTTTTATTGATTGTTGACAAATATCTCTCACTTTCTTAAGAGGATAAATGAAATAGAAATATGATACCCTTGATATTTTCAGTTTTTTTAAAACATACATATTGTAGCTCTAGAATCTAAAATGAATACCTAACCTGTGTTTAAAATGCATGCATATGAAGAACTAATTTTATCTATGAAGCTTTCAAATATCAAGGATTTTTGTGCCTAAACCATAGTTTCAGTTTTTTTCCATGTCCTAAAGTATTTTTAACCTCACTGCATAATTGTTGTATTTGAAATCACTTATTGTAGTACTGAAGCAAACCAGAGCTTGTATGAAAAATGCATTCATTTGCTGTTTTTTTGGGGGAATGCTGAGAGCAATAGTGTCAGTGGTATGTCTGAGGAAGGGAATACTGGTTTGCTTTGTACGTGGTTGGTGCTTGGAAGTGGCTTTGCAGTCATTAGGCTTGAAGCCTAGGTTTTATTTTACTAATAAAATCTTGAGAAATTGAAAGTGGAGACATTTTTGTTACACCAATGGATGATGAGCAAATACATGTTTATGAAGAAAAAAACTTGTCAAATTCTTCAGCAGCCTTTACTGATGATCTACTTAATAAATTAAAATGTATAGGTAGAATGAGTTGCAGTGATAGGAGCTATAAAGTGTAGTTGGAGTGGGAAAGAGGAAAAATGTTATTTGCATTATTTCCAGTACCTTTCAAAATGAGAAGCTTCAATATTACTGGGTAGGCTAGCAACTCTGCAAATTGATACCTACAGTTAGGAGCTCCTGGGGGAAATGTGGAAGACAGAATATAGCAACTGCTACAACCTATCAACAGGAAAACCATGTGAGTTATTACATACTGAATCTGCCCGTTACCTTGCTGTCCTTCTAAAAGAGAAATTGCAGTTCTGATACAAGTAGATGTCTTTTCCAGTCCTAATTCTTTCCACTATAGATTCAGTGCCCAGTGAGAAATTACTCTCCCTGAGAGACAGCTGAATATGGAGGAGAACGTTATTTCTCTTATTAATCAAGCAAATTAGTTTTAATGTGAGGCAAGAATGGAAGGAAGGGAGAGCCTGCCCTTTGAAAGTGGTTACTATTTTAAACCTCCTGGTGGTTAGGTTGAAAATGTTTTTCTTCAAAGCTGTTTTGTGTTGTAATACCTGTTCTGCTCTCTTGCTCTCGAAGGAGAAAGAAAAACTCAGCCAGCCCTTCCTGTTCTCCCCAGCGTAACTTTTTTTTCCCTGCAAATTTTTCATATGTTCTTCAGCAACTTATTTTGTTTGCCACCATCAAAATATTCTAGGTGTCTACCTGTTTATTGTGTTCTTGATAATACCTTGTTTAACATTGCCACCCCAAAATCTTTAAGCTGGCATTGTCACAATAATCAATACCTACTTTGGTCTATGGTTCAATACTTCAACAAGAACTTTCCAGTGCTGTTTGAATCTGTATGTAAGGACTATATGGGTCTTTGTATTGTCAGTTAAATGCATACCTTGATGAATATTACAGGCTGTAATGATAGCAAGTACTTAATCCAGTTTGTGAGAGTTTAAAGCTGGTCTCAGTAATCTTGAAGCCTATAGGCAAGCATCTATTACAGTGTACCTTGGGGCAATAAAGGTTGACATTAGTGACAGAAATTTTAGTTTGTATTCAGTACTCTTAATCTAGAACAAACATATATGGACAGTTAGAGACAGTGTGTAGTAACACTTCAACTAAGGATTTTAGCTGCTTGTGTGATGTCCATGACCACAGTGCACGAGCATCCTGTGTCTGCTTCATAGTTTCTCTTCACATCATTCTGTTTTGTAGAAAAACATTTTGGCTACATGCTAGAAGTCAGATCTGGAAGGTCTGTCTGTATTTCATGAATATGTATTATTTCATGAATTTTTAGTCTCTATAATACAAGACCAATTTCTTTTTGAAAAATGCAGGGACTATATAAATTTTCCACATTTATTCTCTTTGCAGGTCTTTAAGCACAGATTTTTTTATGTCTAACTAGACTTGACAAAGAAAGTTAAGCCAAGGCAATGCTTTGGAGTAATAATGAGCAAATTGAGGTTTGAGTGGAAAAATAGCTCACGTATCTAAATCTTTCTCTCAGGACATTCATTTTTTTTCCTAAAGTAATGTATTGGCAAAGTCAGAATATAAATTATTTCTTGTACTAACCTTACTTCTGTCTAAATTGCTTTAAGCCCTCAACTGCATTGGAAGGGGAGGGAGCAAAACAACCCTCCAGAACATGCAAATAATTAATGAGATTTAAAAAAATATGTCGATGAAACACTATGGAACTCTCTACTTCATCATCCAGCTTTTCAAAATTAAACAAAAACCTCACACGTCTCTAGGGAAACAGGCCTTGCAGCATGCATAGAAGATTATTAAACACAGGACAAAAATACAGAACCAGGTTTAGAGACTATTTCACCTGAATTTTGACATCTAGGAGCTGTTGCTTCTAACATCAGCTAGAAAGTTAAATTAAGTGTAAAGATATTTGTTAAACAAAACCTATAATCATATAGGACCTAACACTTAAACAAATCAATATTACGAATAGAACAAACTGGATATAGTGCTTTTATGTATGGTACTTTGGGTTGTGCCATACTGGAAAAACTTTACATTTATATATTTAAGTGCCTTGTATTTTGGTACATTTCTCCTTCTCTTATCCTTCCCAATATAACCTGCATCTTACGTGTGTGTGTGTGTGACGTGGCAGAAGGAAGAAGAAAAGATGCGTCTATTTAGGATGAGACAGGCATGGAATTGCTAGGATGAATTTTTGATGAGAACTGAGAGTCAGATGCAAGGACAGGGAAGTTGTGAGAATTGCTACAAGGGTGACTGAGCTGCTTCAGAATTATTTATATAGGCTTTCCTCTTTTTCTTAATCATCTTTTGCTATATGTGGACAGAGAATGTTGAGTGTTGAGTTTCACGGTCACTTTCGTAGGAAACTGCTAAGAGCTTGACTTGTAAACCTTGCTTTAAGGTTTGTTGTGGGTTTGTATTTTTTTAAAAATCTTTTCAGCAATAGCAGTATTTCTTCACTTTGGTACCACAATATAATACCTTGGGGTATGTCTGCCATTTACGGCAATCTGCTGGATGGCATCCTGCGATCAGCTGGGCGCAAAATTGCCCTGAGTAGATTTGCACATCCACAACACAAAGAAATGAGAATGGAAATGGGATTGATCCCAAAAATTCCATAGACCAACAGCTGCAGAGAGAACTACGGACTGTAGAGAGTCCACATAAAATTGCTAATCTGTAATTTTAAATCTTTGTTTAAATCTGTGATTGCGATGCAAAGTTTATTTTCTCTTTCTGTGCTTCCTGAAAGCATCTATATTTTCAAAGTATGTTTTAAGATCGCTGAGAGCAGCTAGTTGTAGATGCCGAAGAAATGAATTCACCAAATCACTAATCTTTTTAATTTTTAGATTCTCTTTAGAAATACATCCAGCTGATATAATTTAATATTCTGTTCTTGTGCAGAGTCTTGGCTAATGCATCTGTTGAATGAATAAATAAATGGAAAGAAATGCAGTTTTAATTCTGGCAAAAACTATTTTTATTGCTTGCCTGTAAAATTGGCAGCAATATTCTACTCTGGGATAGCATTATTGGTTACTGACACAGTGGAATAATAGTAGCAGTTAGAAATAAATATGAATTTAGCTGCATTTTAGAGCTCGGGCTTCTATTTATTATTTTTAAGTAATTCTAGCACGTGCAAAATAATGCAAGATGCTGGTTTCTCTTTTGACAAGTATTACACATTCACAGATTAATGTATAGCTTCTGATCTGCATTGATTACTATTATCTAGCAAGTGCTTGGTAGGTATAAAAGCAGGCTGGCACTGTGAACAGGTCACAGATTGGGCCAGCCTGTTCTTTGACTGAGGCTCAAGAGAGCAGCCAGGCAGATACTCTTTTACCCTCTGGACAGAAAAATACATTTTTTTGTTCTTTGTTTGCCTTTCAGCTTTTGACTTCCTACTGACTTAATAATTTATTTATTTGTTTTGGTATTTGAATGATATTTGAACTTTTAATGAGGAAATTCTGTTATGCTGCTTCTGGGAGGACAAAATAGGATCCAAATAGTTTTAATTGCAGCACCCAACTCTTTGCTGTTCAATTTTGCTGATAAATACAGGGTTGCTCCAAATGCCTGCTGTGGCCACCTCCCAAGGCCGCCTTAGCACTGTTCCAGATCCTCTACCAAACCTGGGGATTTGGGGTGCTGACTCAGCTGGAACAAGGCATGTTGGGTTGTTCTTGAAGAAATCTGCGGTTGCTTGGCTTTATTAAAACTCTGCTGTCTTCACTGCCACTAACAAGCAGTGCTCACCCTGAGTCCGTCTTGTTCAGATGAACAGTGTGTACCAAGAAGTTATTCTTTGACTTCTATAGCTATGATACATATACCATAGCTGTATTTTGTATGAATGTATATGTGTATGCATATATAAAAAAAGTTATGGTTATAAAATTGGCTTTAATTCTCTAGAAGTGGTGTGAATTACGCTCTTTCTGGCAACAGAAACAGTATATTTGTTTCCGTAGAAACACTTGTTATTTAATCAGTTGGTCTTATGCTGTGGCCTTTCTGGCAACCATAGCCTGAGAAATTGATGTCTAACACTTTTTTGCCTCTCCTGATCATTAATTGTGGCTAAAACTTTCTAATATATTTGCAGACTGAAATGGAAATGCAGATACAAAGTTTTGCTATGACAACAGTGAATTGTCTCGCTTCAGTTGCTTTGCTACAACTCTTACGTGCCCACTTAATAGGAATTAGCACGTGTCCTTCAGATTTTTCTATCAGAGTTGACATTCCAAGTAATTACAAACAGTAAACTGTTTGTTCCACGCTTTTAATTCCTTCATAGAAATCTTGGTCCTGGTCTTCCAGCATCCAAGAATGAATGACTAGATCTTTTTCTGTGCTCATGAAAATCCTTTTCTGGTGACATACGTACATTTAACACTCCAGTATGATTTCATTAAGGGAAATCTCATGATAAATTTAGGGAAGAAAAATGCAAGCTCAAAAAAGAAGGTAGGTATCCTACTGTCAAACAAATATTAACAAAGAAAAGACTATGCCATTCAAGGAATTAAAAAGTCTGCAAGTAATTCTGCTTGCAGTATTTTGAAATAGATTCTGATCATTTTGGATTCTTCAGCAGGTTTTAGGAATTGTAGTATCTTTGTTGCTAAGCTCTTTTTAAATTGGTGAGCCCTTATGTAAAATGTTTCTTTAAGGACCTTATGACCAAATGCAGTCTCTGCAGAGGTGTTGCATTCGGGAGGGAGGCAGTAGAGCAGTTTTGAGGTGAACAAAGCCCCTGTCTGAACTGGGAGGAGGGACTGTACATCCCTCAGCGCATCAAAAGACTTGGGGAAACAGGCAGTGCTAGCTGGTGCTAGAGGAAGGCAAAAAGCCAAAGCCCTTAATCCTTCTGGCTGGTGTGCAGGAGATGGACAACATGGGAACTACGTCAGTGCTCTGCTCAGTTTCATTTCCCAGTCCTTGCTGTTTGATGAGTTTATACCATTACCCACCGTAACGTAATGGACCAGAGAAGAGAACCGAAACTACCTCCCTGCTACAGTTTGTTAAAATATCCAATAATGCATTCTCCGAAGTGGAATCCTACTCCAAAGGGTACCAAGAAAGAATGCCGAATTTGAGATAATGGCCTCTCAGCCCAGAGGCTTTCTAGAATGACTTTTTCACCAACGATGGGCCTGCTGCAATAGCAATGGAAAAATCAGTTCAAGCCATGTTTTGAATGGGCATTTTGACCCTGGATTTATTTATTTTCAAAATGGAGTTATTTTTTTTCCCCTTCTCTCTCTTCCAATTAACATTCTTTTGGCATTTCTTCTGCTTAAATGTATCAGAAGAAGGATCATTATCTGTGTGGGGGTTGGGAAGGAGGAAAGACAGACACAGATCTACTTACAGCACTAGAATCAATCTCTGCTGAAATTTAAATTCATGTACAAATGGAAGAATAGGATTCCTGTCTTCTCTTAAACTTTCATTTCAAATAAAAGGGGGGTTATCATGATTTGGGATTTTTCTTTGTGTAACCAAACCAGCTCTTAAAGTTTAAAAAAATTACAGATGTATAGTTGAAGGTGTAAGAAAGTCCTTCGCCTCTCACACTTTGGAAAGCTTCATTACTCTCCAGTTAAGTTGTTTATACTCATGGGTAGAAATAAGTCAAAGGAAAAAAACTGGGGAAAAATTAATTAATCAGCTGGGAATGGATGAAGCATTGGACAAAATCCCAAGGCAGTATTAGTTCAGAGACAAAGAATGATGCTTCTGTTACAACGCTGTTCACAGGATTTGAGTTTTAACTTTGGTTTAAATGTAAACTTGTTACTTGGACAAGTTACTTGGTGTTCACTTCTTCCCTTTATAAAAAGGCTTAAAACAGTAGCCAAAAATGCTGTGAAATCTAAAGATGGGAACTGTAGGCAAATGCAATCTACTAGAAGTTATTTAAAAAATAGAGTCTCTATTGTTTTTGAGCAATTTTACAAATGGCAACATTGCATGATGAATGAAAAGCAGTAGGGAAAACGCTTTCATGTTTGAGCTTTGTGCATCAATATGCTTTTTTAAATATCATGAGAATGCGCTGTAGCAAATGCATCTGAATGTGGTGATTTCCTTTCCTTAACTGTTTAAAAGACGAACGTGATTGGCCGTATAAGTATTACTGTGAAAACCAGAATTTGGGTAGGCTCAAAGACAAGATTTTTAATGGAATGTCCTATAAGTAGTCTTAAGTAATTCTCCCTTAATAATAATAAAATATACAAGTCTCCAAGGTACCCCATCACCTTTGCGGAGAAAATGGCAACCAGGAGGAAATTCCCGCTACTCAAAGGATGTTTTACACTTAGAATGGTTTGAAAAAAATTATCAGTTTATGAAACAGAAAATGTCAATATTAACTTGTTTGAATTGTAGACTATCCTTCATCATTGCCTACAGAGGGGTACTTCATTCATACTTGAAGAAGGAAACCTCTGAGTGTAAACCATTTTGTGTAGTTGTGCATTGGTTTTAAATGATCTGAAAAATTTGTATTTTCTCTATCTCTTTTTAGACTTTCATTACTTGAATCATGTTAAAATAAGCATGAGTGAAGAAATGGTGTTGAAGTCACGCTCTCCTTTCTGTTTGTAATCTAGCTATGATCTTTGATACATCAAAAAGTGTGAATTGTTGCACTAGTACCCATAATTATTAGAACGAATTCACTGCTGTCTGCCTTAAGCTGATGCTTATTATCAAAAAATTGCTTTTGTAGTTAAGCACAGTAATATAAGAGACAAAAATATAATTCTGCCATTGTGAATACAATAAATAGTGCTCCTATCTGTATTACCAAAGCAAACACATCTCTCTCTGGTGAAATGTAAAGCACAATGTTGGCTTTCTAGTAAAATATGAAGTATTACAGGTAGTTCTCTTGTTGGTGAGTGTAAAATCTGTGAATAAATCAGGTCTATGGATGGTAGGGTTTTCTTTATATATATTTAAAGTTTCCATCATAGTGTTATGCACACTTCCATTGCAGTTACAATAGTTATGCATTGAGTTAGGCGTAGAGTGATCTGGTTCTTGGGCTGAACATATCAGGCTGGATTTTGAACCAATTAGAGCTTTTTTAAGCCTTGAGAAGTTTATTTTTAGTCTTAAAGAGAGTTCAATAGGCAAAGATCTCTTACAGTTTCTACTTCATGTTTATTATAACTAGGTTTCTACCTGACAAATCCATTTTCCCGTCATTCGTGGACAGATTAAATAAATTGGCAGCTTGTGTAGATACAGGCACAGCACAAGGAAAAGGCAATTCTGCCTTGGAACATTATGCTGCAGCCCTTTCACCTGCCTGCGAATCGCAGTGAATGACACTTTTTTCTTTCTTTTTGATCTGAAGCTTTATTTATCAAGTAATAGTCTGCTGTGCTATAGCAGCGCAGAAATCAGGGTTATTGAGGTTGATGCAGAAAAAGGGTAGATGGAAAAATGAACGGCTGTACATACCTGTAGAAGTAAAATAGTTATGCTGCTCAGTTTCCCTGCATAAATGACCCCGCTTGAGAAGGCACAAGTGCAGTGATCCCATTCCTGGGGAAGCTCTCGGAATTCTTGCTCAGAAAATATCAAGTCATTGAACTCCTGAAGTTTCCGCGCTTGAGCTTCTGTTTCTAGCCCCAGTTTCAGGTTTGAAAGTCTGAGCTGTGAAAGTTTTGGCTCATCAGATTCACAAATACCAAAGTGTTACTTATTTTAAAGAAGGTTGAGGTAGTTGCACCATGTATTATGTAATCTTATACTCAAAAAGATCCCCCCCTCAAGGTTGTCAAAAGAGAAGAAGTTGTTATGTGTTAGAACATGGTGATATAAAACAGGTGACCTACTTTTGTGCTTTCTACATGGGAACACAAAGAACAACACTATATTTATGTACTTTGAGGTCTTCCTACACATTTCTCTGTCCTTTCTTTCTGTAGTTTTTTATTCCCTTTTTTGTGTTCTATGCCCAGAAATAAGAGACTCAATGAAATAAAATAACTGAAGAATAATTTAACCAGTGTACAGAATGTGCATAAATTTCTATATAATGTAATCCTAAGTGTTCTTTTTAACATTTATTTGGAAAGAAAAAAGTTTTTTTTTTTCATCTTTGTCTTACATATACCTCTGTATGTCCCAATTTTAGGTTTTGGTATATGTCTCATATTAAGAAACTATTGGGTCTTTTTGTTTATAGTTTTTTTTCTTGGCAAGGGAGGAAATTGACTCTTGCATAATTGACTGAAAAAAGTATTATTAAAATTGATACATAAGAAATGCTGTTAAATGTATAGTTACTATTAGACTTTTCCCCTTACACTGGCCTTTTCTACTTTATAATAAAACATAGTATTGTAACAAAGTCAGATAGCAGAAAATTTTCAGGCAGTATTGTTTTTCAGATTCATGACATCTGTTCAATTGGTGTTTATGAAGCACTTTGTGCTACTCAGATGAATGAGGCTATATTAGTGTATGTGTTAGATGGCACCCTTCGAAAAAGCAGCGTGTCTAAATAAATGCATCTTGGACTTTTATAAATTCAGTTGTATACAAACCCTCCTAAGTAAAATAGCCTACGAAAGGCAAAACATAAGCATTGCATTCCTTGGATGTCTTTTATTGAGGAAGCAGGATTGATAAAGGCACAATATGTTGCAGGCTTTATTTCACAGTTCTGCCAACACAAATCCAATCTGAGCTAGAGCACAGCTGCTGTTCCTGCCAGTCGTCCTCTCTCTCCTGATGGAGCTTGATCAGCTTGCTTTGTTTTTCTGCGTTCTCCTAAAATGAAGACTGTTTAATGATCATCACTAATGAATTAGCGATGTCCTGTTCAGGGGCTTTTCTTTACAGAGTGCTTCCCCCCAGCATTAAAATATTCTTTACCAACACAGTATAGGGTAAGGTAATGAGGAAAAATAGATGTGAATTTGAAGATGGATTGTGATGGATAGAAATATATAGAGAAAACTAGATGTTCTTACAACAATTGTGCTATTCTTTTTATCCCTGTAACACAGTTACTCCTCCTCCGCCCCCCACACAACAGATTTGTAATGAAAGAATAGAATCTTGTGCAGGCTGCAACTCCCAGAGGTAAAACCCACAGTACTAGACTTCCATCTGTATAGCCTATTTTATTTCAGGGAGATTTCATTTAGTTTTGCTTGGATAAATTAGTCTGAAATACTGTCTTTGCAAGTTCATTAAAATTATACTATAATGGGCGTGTAATTTTTCAAGTTTTATGTTCAGTTTCTTGGTGGTGGTGCTTGCTATTTACCTGATGTTCTTGTCATCCTTTCTGCTATGTCCTGATGTTTGTTATGCTCTCTTGCCTTTCCACTCACCTTCATGGCCAGAAGTGTTACTCCTGATCTGTTCTCCATAGAAATCACTCTCTCTCTCCCTCCACACCCATAATAAAATACCGGAGTAAAAAAAAAAAGTCACCTGTTAGTTACCTGTAATTGGAGCGGGGAAAGGAATCCTCATTAGTTGAATACTGTATTTTTCTAGAATTTAAGAAGATTATTTCACCAGAATACTTATCTGTAATGTTCACGTTTACCAAACATAGCCCTTACTGATTAATAAAGGATTTTATCTGCTTGGAGAAACCTGGGTTTGAAATAAAGCTATCCATGGGGAGGGGGGAAGCTCCCAGGGGAAGGGGGCAGTGCTGGGATTTGTTTTCACTCTTCGACCAGCGAGCTAAAATGTACTGAATCAATACTTTGAATCAATATACACGCGTTCAATAGTTTCTTAGGAGCAGTTAGACCTACATAGGAGGCCTAATCCTGATGAGCCCTGCGCATGTGGATCGTTTAATAACCTATACGCCTACAGGAGCAAGTAAAGGTACAGTGCCGAGTGCGGGACTGGGACACTCTGGTGAGAACTTCTCTCCCCTGCCACACAGTTGAGCCCAGCATCGTGGCGCCACGGATCGGGAGCGTTCCAGGGGTCAGTGACTTCTGCTTTTCACTGGCTTGTGAGGCAGTAGAGCTTTAGCCCTCTCCTTTGCCAAGTAATAAATCCTATTCCTCCCCAAAACACGCAAATAGCTGAATTAGATATATAAATTGCTATGAATATACATAGGATTCACCTAAGCTTTTGTGAAGGGCAGTGGTTGAACACTTGAAAAAGACTGATAATAAGTATTATCTGAATAGTCTGGATTTGTCTGATTGCCATTTTAAAGGCCCTTTACTTTTCCCACACAGTTTACTCTTACTGAAGGTATTTATTTCAATGTCAGGTAATCCATCACTTTGTCTTCCTAAGTTTGTTACATTGCGCAGCTCTCTTATCTAAAGAATTTGCACTTCAGCATTGAAATTTTTAAGTGGTTTTGCCCCAACTAATTTATGCATTAATTTATTTATATGTTTTATATGTGTTAATTAGTTATGAATAAATGGAAATCAGAATAGATATAGTAATTCCTGAGTAAGATGGTAGAAACTTGATACCAGTATGAACCAAAACTGCATTTTGCAAAAATGCAAGTTCTGCATTTTATTGCTGTAATGTGGAACTTCATACACACAATGGATTAAAGATTGGCTTCCATGTCTGTTTAATTGATATAAATTGTTCTCCTGTGATTCTTTTCTCCGTGCATCTCTGCCACGCACAGGTGCTTGTTCCTTGCACAGGTGCTGGTGCACGTGTGTCCGGAGGAGTGAGGCACTGAGGCACAGCGAGGGGCTGCTCTGGCTGAAAGCTAATGGGGTCATTTTCAGCGGAACGCTTGTGTGGGTGCAGAGGAAGGGAGGAGACAACATGGCTGGGAGGCGTGGAAGGAAGGGAGCCGCGGTGGCTGGAATCACAAGAGACTCGGGTCTAGTACCAGATCTCACTACCTTCCCTTTCTTAAAATCTGTAATATGGTCAGATTATATACAAGTAAGCATCTGAATCATTACTGTTCCCCTTCTCCCCTGGAGGTCTCTGAACACTCGCTAAACTCCAGAGGAGTGGGAGAAAGCTGACCTTATGGCATGACTCAGAAAGGGTAAATGGAGTGACTCATAACCTGGGTCAGTTTAACATTTGCCTTTGACAGAATAATTTTTGACTAATGATATGGGACATAAGAAGTAACAATCATAATTCTAATCAGTACTCCTGAAAATAATTTTTGCCAATTAATTTTTGCTTTATCTTTATTATGATAGCATTCTTTTAACATTGCACATAGGTATAGGGTGATTTGCATGCTGTAGATTGAGATTGCTATGGTGTATGTTATGGTTTTAAATACTTTTTTTTCTAAATGTGGACGAGAAAATTAAATAATGAATTTTGCATAGACTCTGAGACAAGCATTGAACGCAGCTGTTTTGCTATCAAAGCTTGCAGGATCCTTTTGTCACCCTTTGTCACTTAATTTCTGCAACTACAAATTGAAAGAGTTTAATAAAAGGTTGTAAACTAGTTTGATTTTTTAAAATAAGGTTACAAGTGTGATAAAGCTTAAACATATTAATGCTGTTGAATTCTGTAGGCCTTTTAATACATTTTAAGAAAAAAAAAACAATAAAAAAGATAAAAAGAAAAAAAACCCCAAGCCCTGAACAACTAGAATGATGGAGTCAATGGCAGAGAAGCTTTTTCTTGAAGCAGAATGGTTTCATCTTTGTTGTCTTCTTTCGTAGAGTTTCTTCCATCCCAAGATATGCAGACTCCTTAAGCCTTCCAACCATTTTCATCTTTGAGCTGGAAGTCTTTGTGTATGTAGTATGTGGAATAAATTTTGGTATAATTTTTTTTCTGAACACCTCTAATTTTTGTTGTAATTTTCCTTGTCACGTCTTTTTGAAACTCTTGCATAATTCTTCATCAGCTTTTTTTACAGCACAAAATATCCCATCTCTCAGAAGCTGACTTAGAATTGCATTCTTCATCCATCCACCAAGCATCTCTTGTTACTTTTTGAATTTATAATTATGTCTTAATTTCTTAAAACAGTAGAAGTATAGTACATGTAATACAAGTATTAATGCTATTTTAAAAACTTATGGGTTGTGAGAAGAATGAGAGAGAGTCGCAGTTTGTATAGTCTCTGGGTTGGGGTGTAAGGGAATCAGGGAGATGAACCTGGCTGTGAGAGCAGAAGCTAATTGGGGCGAAGCATCAGACATAATACTCTTTGGTTTTGTTCCTTGATCAATATGCAGGTGCCTCTTGGCCATATCGATCTTTTGTACTTATTTAATGTACTTTCATTTTATGAGACCTATACAATCATTAAATGGAGTAGTTTGAATTGGTTTTGAATTATTTTCACTTGCTGTGACATTGTTTTTAACATACTGGGTTCATTTACTGGATATCTGTACTGTTAGCTGCCATTAAGATAAAAATAGCTCATCTACAAAACCAGGTAGCCAAGTGTCTGGGGTTAAATGATCTGACCTACTTGAGAAAGTTGCACAGACTCAGTATCACTGTTTCAAAATGTCAGGTATTGTCCAGTATTTGGTTTCGTTATATTTCATTTTTTTAAATTTTACTCTGAAAACTGGGGAAATTCTAATTTGCAGCAGAACAATTTGATTGCGGTGTGAACAGCGCTGAAGATCAGTTTGCTTAGAATAGACTTTTGCTGAGCAGCAGCCCATGCACTGCTGTGCGACAGAATCATTCTTAGTTCTCGGCTCGCTGACTGCCTGGCGGTGCATGCTCCAGGGGCTAGCTGGAAATCAAAATAGATGCCTCTTACCCCATCGGTGCACACTCTGCCGCTGTGCCCTCTCAGTGCTGAGGTGCCTGGGTAGCTTAGGTCTGATCTACACTAGAAAAGTTTTGCTGGTATGGCTACTCCAGATGATTCCTTCAGCATACATGTAGTGGTGCAAATGCATTTTTGCCAATGCAGCCTATGTTGGCTCCTGAACGAAATGGGATAAACTACACTGGAAAAAAGCCCTTTTGTACGCTTAGGCTTTTTGCTGGTATAAAAATATTGTGGACCTTTCACTTCATCACCATGATGCTGCACTAGGAAAAGTTTATAATGTAGAGCTGGGTTTAATATAGCTCTTTTAGTAAAGAGTAGAACATAGAATCAACTGTGTTACACTTAGTAAGCAACGCTAGTGAAAAATACTGGATGAGTCATAATGAATACTGTGAGTCGTCTTTTCTATCCCCCTTTTTTGTCCTCAAAACAATTTGATGGGGCTGGTTTAACAGATGGGCAGAAAACCTATCAGTGTGTGTTGGAAAACTGTTTCCAGATGAAGAACAGTTTTCTTAAGTCATTTGCACTCTTTTTTTTCTTTGTTCAACATTGACTGAACTAGTCAAAACATTTTAAGCATATTAAGCAATAACATATTAAGCAAGTCTATAAAATAATTAAATTGAAACTGGAAGCTAAGAGTTCTTAGAAATATTTACATTAATATTTGACTCAGTATAAATTTATGGTAACTGCTTTTGAATCTTGTAGTAACCTTGTGCTGAAGATAAAGAAAATGTTTGTCAGGGTTGGTATGCTGTTTCATACTGAAAATATTTAGGATTGTCTGGTAAATTTATTTCTGAATCCAAAATGAGCTGTGCTTTCACTTTGCTGTAAGTGCTCGGATATGATGAGGCAGGAGAGACATAAGGTTTATGGATATCCTTCCAAGAGACGTTTTGTAGAGTTATTAAGGTGTTGCAGCACCCTTTGGTGTCCTTTTGGGCTGTATTTCAGTTCATTTCTTTGTACAGCATTTGCACAGTGCTGCTGTGCTTGAATTCAGGTGGAGGCTTTAATGCTTCTTCCTTATCTGTTTTGGTCCTGGACACTGCTATTATGAACTGCGAAGGTCTGCCCTCTGCATGTTCTTTGGGAAGACCCAGCCTCTTAAAATTTATGTAAGGTTAATACTCTGCATAATTTTGCAGAGTATGAGCAAGGACTTGGCAGGAGGTGCCAAAAAGCTGTGGCGGATTTATGTTGTACTCTGTAGTCTCAAAACGGGTTCAGAGGCCACTGATGGTAACAGGTGACTAATAATAAAGCATGAAATAACTCTTCTGTGGTGGAGATGAGTCAGGTAGTTACCAATTTCTAAACACATTTGCAAAGCAAAATCCGTCTACAAGGGAGGTTTGGAAGTTTTTTGGGTTTGTGATTTGCTGGAATCGTGCTAAAATGCGTATGTAGAGTTTGGGATCTTTTATCCTGTCCACACTGTGTGAAAAGGAGTGGGAGAATCCTGTAATTTATTATACCTCCGGTGTCCAGTAATTCTCAAGCCCCTGCAGTGTCTCCAGTATGTTTTCTCTTACAAAAGAGAAATCTCTGGTCTGCAGTTTTTTTCGCATTAGACACTTTCTCTCTTACCTCTGCCTGCAGGCTCTGTGTGCAGTTCTCACTGGTGAATCCTCTGATCCTTCTCGAGCCCTTGCTGGAGCGGAGCCAGCAAAGTGATCACATTCAGGAGGAGGCAGTGAGAGAAGTGTAGCTGAAAAACAGCTTCTTAACCTTTCTCCATAAAGCATATCACTTGCAAGTGGGGATACTATAGCTTCCTTTGTTATCAGGCCCAGACTTCTCACACTGTGCCCCTTCTATTCAGAAAATTCCTTTGAAGATCTGGCCCAGCTGCTGCATGTTCTCTGGGAAGGGGAAAGGCAGTACTATGCCTCCATGACGGCATTGCTAGCTTCTGGCAACGTAGGACTGAAAATTTCATGCTATTTTTAATGTATATATTTTCAAATTTTGAGATGCTGCTATCAATATAACGTTTGAGAATCTGAACTTTAAAGATGCCACTTAGTTTGCAGGACTTCTGACAACCTTGGGAATACAAAGCAAGGGTTCTCTAGAAGTTCAGAAGTAGAGAAACAAAGTAAAATATACATACCATTGTTGTTTTAAACAAGGTAGAACCATGCCATGGTTTCTTGAAGGCTGACTCATTTTTTGAACTTTTGACACTGTTGATGATGATGGTTGCCTTCTCTGTCATTTTCCAGGGAAAGAAACAGTGGTTAGGTCCCTCTCTCCATCTTCTGCTTCCTCTTTCCTGACTGTACACTGGATTTTCTGGCTTTACTTGAGGCAGGGGGTAAGGGAGGCTGAGAGTCACAGCAGCTTGGTGGTTACTTGAAGAGTGCAAGTAGGATGAAGAACATACGTATAAACAGTCCTTAGACTCCCAAAATATGGGTCCTCAAAGACGTGAAATATGGGTGGAAGTATTCTGAAATGTTCTGCGTTACCAGACCAAAGAATGTTTGTTTCTTTTTCTCTTTTTTTCTCCTCTCAGAAATGTACTTCTGGTGGTTTATGTGTTTTATTAACCTAACATCATTCTCTCCGCGAGCCCAGGCAGACGTCCCTCTTCTTAGTTGCTGTGGGGCCTTTGATACTCAATTTCACTTTTTTCATCTCATTGTATTTCTAAAATTGGAATTGAGTTCAGCTTATTTTACCCCTGCAACAGACTCCATAAAAACTTTTAAGTCATTTATTGTGGTCTGTGAACTCTGAGTGATTATTTGTGAATATATACACATACCCTTTTTTTTTTCCTTTTTACAAGTCACTACTTGTGGTTGTATATGAGAAGATGAAAAACTGGCATTCTCTAAATGAGCCAATGAAATTATTTTCCTATTTCCTGCTATCAAATACAAAATTTTATTATTGAAGCCTGATGCTCCTAAGGAGTGCTCTGTCTTACCTAGAATGCCTTTGAAGACCTGTCTCCTTTCCCTTACTCCAGCAATTTGCCTTGATCCCTAACGCAGCTTGCCAAGCATAATTAACTTTGTGGATGAAAATGAGTCTTTGGAAGAGTTAGACGAAACTTGGAATTGTTGCTTTCTGTGAAGGTTTGACATTTTGAAGTCCGGTTTTCATCCAATTCATGGCAAATATAAAACTGTAGCAAAACAAGAGAGATGCGTACTTTGGAATCGGATAGGCCTTACTTGGTTTTCCCCTCTAAATTATTTCATAACATAATATGACATAATTAAGATATTTTTCTTTAAATAGGAATCAATAGTTGCTTCCAAACAGTTACTGAAATATCGTATAAAACAATGCATTTAATTTTGAATTCTCACTTATAGCAGCATGCAAACATGGATTAAAAAAAAAAAGCCAGTGTTTTGCAGAGGCTGCAGTTTTCATTCGTAGTTCCTTTGTGTAAACCAAGTGGAAACTTAGTTGAATCTGGAATTCTTGTACTCCAGTAATTCCTTTTTCTAGAGCCTTACTCCCTCTTTAGTACTTACTCTTGGAGAGGGAAGGACCTGAGGTCCATTAGAACCGTCCCAGCAGCCCACTGGTGGCTCCGCTGTCCGTCACGGGCAGAACCAGGGGCTGCTGATCTGACGACTCTGCTTCTCTGAGGGCACCACTGACACGAACCTCTGCCAGGTTGCTCTCCTTCAGTCAGTCCTAATAAGCCATTTTATTTACAAATATGATCTGTGTAATGCCTCCTGAAATGTAGTCAGCTAATCCTGCTTTTTTAATTACTTACCATGGCTATAATTGGATCAGAAAGCAGCAAGAAATATAAAGTAGTAATGTAATAGAGTTCGCACAGTGGGAGGACTCCTGCCGTAAGCTGCAGCCAGGGCACCGTGTTCCTAGACTGTCTCCATCTGCAATGGCTGTCACCTGCCTCCCAGCTCTGCCACAGTCCCCGGACTGCTGTGGTGAAAGTACCCAGACAGCTGCAATTATTTAAGATATACAGTAGATGAAATTTGTCAGTATTTCAGGCTCTCAAGCCTTGGAAAAAACTTTTCGTACTCAGAGTGATTCTCCAGTGCTGAGCCCGTGTTGCCACTGTGTCTTGCTGGAGCGTTTGGAGTAGTTAGACCGTAGCTGTTCTGATGCTTTCTGTTTCCCACTTTCTCACCATTTCAACAGTCCAGTGCTAGCTATGTTAGTACGCCAGTGTCTTCAAAACCAAAATGGAAATCTTTCTTCCTTTTCTGAAGGACATCGCATAGGTTGAGTAGTTACTCAGCAGAGCTGCTTCTCTTGGGAAGTCAGGCACACCTTCGCACTGAGACTGGCCGGTCTCTGGTGGCTCTGGCTGCTTTATTGAAAGTTACTTTCGGGGAGCCACTATCCTAGAGCAACTATTATTGCTCTTTACTTTCTCGCCATCTTCAGCCACACATCTATGAGGCCTCCCATGTGTCTCTGTATTACGTACTTTTGAATTTAGGACTTTTAACATTTCCCTGACTGGCTCTTTCTGATTTTTCTTTTTTTTAACCTTTCCTTAAAAAAAAAAAGTCCCTTTTCACATGCTTGGGTTGCAAATAAAATGGTAAAGAATGTCATAAAATCAATTAAGTGACTCGAGAGTTTTATTTGAAAGAATATTCACAAATGTTTTGTTGTTTTTCTCAATTGGTAGAAATTACGACTTCCTTCCTTGCATGGCATAAAGAGTCACTGGAAACCTAGAGGGGTTGGGGTCAGGCTGGGCACTGTGCTAGCACTGGTGTGGTTAGTGAGCGTGTCTGACAGCTGGTGATGACTCTCTGTCGAGACTCTTGTAGCATCTGATAAATCTGTGACTTGCTACCCCCAAGATTATCCTATGAAGAAATACATGGCAGATGCTCCCGTGGCCGGGTGAGGGTGGGGCGATCAATCAGTGGCCATCCCCTATAAATGAGTTTAAGATGACTGAGGGGGGAATATGATGAGGGTGTATAAAATCATGAATGCTATGGGAAAAGCAAAGAGACGTAATGAACAGTCACTCTTTTCCATTGCAAGCACTAAAAGGCGTTGAATGAAACCGTCGGGTGGCATGTTCACAACATTTAGTCGCTCTTCAGTTGTCATGGCAAGCAGTGATTGCTAAATGTGTCCATGGGTTCAAAGAGTGATTTTGCGGTTACCAGAAAACAAACAGGAATTGAGGATTATCAAATGTACAAATGCAACAATGCCATTGCTCATAATATTGGTAAACCATAAATTATGGCTCCAGTGGTAAATGGTCATGAGTGTATCAATGCCATTAATTTTGAAGATCATTGATAATCTTTACTTAATTTTCTGCTAAAGATAAATAGTTATTTTCACTTTTTGATTTTTTTCTTTTTGCTTGGCAAAATACACTTTCTGGATGTTGGAAAAATGTAAATCTTAATTGTGGGGCAGTGTAATAATTTATTTACTTCAGGATTGGATGCCTATACAAAAGTTCAGTATATGCTATTGAGAAATTGTTTTTATCCTGAATTTTTTATTTCTTTATTTTTTTCCCCTGAAGGAAAAGGTGTTTAAATTAAACAATGGTAATGTTAGTTTTAGAGAAGAATCTGTTTCTTTCCTGATGATTCATAACTATCAGCAGTGAATTCCACAAATTATGCTTTTAAGACTTGAGAAAAATCTGTTGTCAGGCTAAATATTATTTAGAATTAGAAGAACTGTAATAAAAATTATGATAGAATCATGTGAGTACACAGTGAGTCTGTATGTTTTCTCAATTTTATTTTTAAGTATTAAATTGCTAAACATATTTTATCCTTAAAGCAGCCCATTTTTTTGTGTCCGTTCAACTTCTTTGTGTCAATTATTAGATATAATGGGCTGACAGATGTAGGTAATAATAATTGGATCATAGATAATTATGTAATTCTACAAAGTAGGTATCGGTATTATTTATTCAATAACAATTATTCGCTAAATTAAATGTTATCACCCATCTGTTAACAATTTGTGCCTGTAACAACTGAAAGACTTGCAGGAACTTATTGTTTGCTTCCTTGGATATGCAATCTTTTAAAAAAGAGTTCTTGATGTTTTTAGCATTTAGCTCATTATTTTGAACTCTGCTATGAAAGACATTAATTTTTAATTTTGTGTCTGTGTGGCATTAATGATAGAACTCAAATGTGTCATCAGTACCATATTTGAGAAAACCTAGCTTTTCATTTTTGTCTGTTTCAAAATAATAGAAGA
This sequence comes from Rissa tridactyla, assembly GCF_028500815.1. Classification (NCBI taxonomy): domain Eukaryota; kingdom Metazoa; phylum Chordata; class Aves; order Charadriiformes; family Laridae; genus Rissa; species Rissa tridactyla. Next base: position 203,469,281 of record NC_071466.1, read on the forward strand.
TAAACTATGGCTTCTCTTTCTGTTTACATTGATGTTTAATCATATTGAGAAGAATAGCACATTTTTATGAAATCTTAATCCGTGGTAATTCTCAACCTTCATACATGTATGTTCTTCCTAATTTTAACAATATAAGTACGTTTTTCATGGAAAAATCATGGTCAGCATGCATGAAAGATCCCAGACTAGTACTAGTGAATCATAGTATTCCTTTAGGTTGTTGAAGAACTTTTAGAGGTAGCAGAAAGGGTATGGTGCCACAGCCATCTAAGGGTAGACCTGGAGCACGTATTAGAGGCTTGTTTTGTTTTGTTCCATCTTTGAGGACGAGCTGTGGAGGTTTGCTGTTCAAGTTCCCTTTCACTGATGTTTGTAGGTGAGCAGTGATTGAGGTTTGTGATCTAGCAGGTTTGGAGGCGATGGTGAACACCGCAGGGCAGCTCCTACGGGGTAGGTTGGGAGGGACGTGACATTTCCTTCAGCTTCCTTGCATTCTTGTTACTGCAGGTACAGCTAAACATTATAGTAAGCGCTAAGGGCAAGAGATGTACTTTACCAATTTGTATTTATACAACTTTTTTAGCAAACTGCAACGAATGGCAGGGGGTGGTGGTGGCAGGGAGAGGAAAGGTTTAAAGATGTTTTCATTTTTCAGTTTCATTTACCAAATTGTAAAAAATAGAAGGTATTAAAGCATCATCTGAGGTAACTGCCGTCAGTCTCATGGTTAAATACCTTACCTTTCTATTGCAAGGTTGAAAGACAGGCACCTGTGGAGGCTGACTTCAAATACAAGTATTAGGAATCTGAACACTGTTATGTTTATTTTGGCTTCCAAGCAACATTTTTTCTTGCTCATCTTTTTAGTACTGTTGCTGAGTTTTATTATTGCTGGAAGAATTGGCAAGAAAGCTGACAGACTGGGCAGATTTCTGCCATAGGCTGATCTCTAAATTTTAAAAAGGCTTTACTGCAGGAGGTAAGATACCTTGCATTATGTTTCAAAATGTTGCAGTTATGTTCAAGTTGTCTACAGAAGCACTCTGGATAACACAAGGTTCACTTTGTTCTCCCACAAAGTATCTGAGGTACATAAAACCTGTGTGATTTATAGCCTATGCAACATCTGTTGACTCTAAAGATGATAAAATCAAGTAAATCTGCAGCTAATTGCAGGAAGTTATTGATGGTATGCCAAGGAAGAGGTGGGAGGAATTAAATATGCATTTATTAAAGACAAAAATTATATATATTCTAAAGTACCGAGGGAGTTAACATAGCTGACACTAAAAAAAATGCAGTTCTGCTTTTTCAGAAATGTTTTCCTGAAGGTGTGAGTATGAAAGGGGTGAATGGTGGGTGCTGAAAAGAGGCAGGAGAGACCCACAAGGAGAGAGGAATATGAAAGAGATATTTGCAGCTTATATATATATTAAAGAAAAAAAGTGGTATTCCCCCTTATCCAGGGGCCAAGATAATAGCATGATGTTTTTAAAAAAATGAGCACTGTCGCACTACTGATCTTAAAGTATCTCCCGGCATTTACAAGTATGTGTTAGAAGTGACCCATGTTCTCTCATGTACAAACTGACATTTTTGGATGCATGTTTTAGTGCAAAAATAATGATAAAAACTCAAAAAAAGCAGGATGTGTCTCACTGAAATGAAAAAATGAAGTGCAGCTAGAAATTACGAACTCAGTAAGGTAGTTGTAGATTTGTACACCCTAAGTCCATAACTGTCCGTGTATACCTTTATCCAGATGTAAAAATATTCAAGATTTTCAAGGTCATTAACCATAAATATAATGAATGAAAACACACAAGTGAACCAAAATCCCTCTGCCCTCCATTGAGAGCACTGATTCAGCGAAGAGTCAGCCATCTTTGCCATCTCAGCAACTGGTGGGATGTTTGAAAGAAGTTATTTTTGACTAAGATTTTCAAAACACATCATCCATTTTTGTTCATTTTCTTTTATCATTGCATGTGTCTGTTGCAACATGACATGGTACTGATGGAAGCTGAATCATTGTACCTTTAAATAGTACTGTATATTGAGGAATTCTACTTAGATATTGAATGATAACATGTTAATAATATTTAAAAGCTGCCAAAAATAACAGTATTTTCAGGCCAACATGTAAATTTAGGTTATCTTTTACGTCCCTCTACTTGTAACTATTTTGCTTGCTTTCATGGCTTTAGTTATGCTGCTAACTTAGGTAATAAGAGAGAGCCCAAGTCATATACCTTCATTTAGATGAGTCCTTGTCTTTGTTCGGGGAAGAGATGGTTTTCTTCAGCCACTCCAGTAATACAGTTGGAAGGGCGTAATTCCTTTACATGGCTTTATGATGCAGTGCAATATATTTTCAATGCAATTATCTCTTGCAGATATGAGAGCACATTTCTTTTCATCCTGCTTCATTGTATATACTGATGTGATGCTCCGTTTCAAGGAGGACTGCTTTTGTTCACCTGTTGGGATTTTAAGAAATATTTTCCTGACATTAAAAATCCTGATTAATGTCTGCTTGAAACTTATTAAGAACAAGTTTTATTCACCCCTATGTTTTCCAGTTTTGGATGCTCTCCTGAAATTTGAGCAGAAACACTGCTGGCATTGGTAATGAGCAAGCAGTGCAAAGCTATGGGCTTAGGTGGGGGTGGGGAGGAAACTGTCAAGGTTTCTGCCTCCTTCAAGGTGGGTGATGGCACTAAATTACTCTTACAGATTAATAAAACCAAACTGTATGAACTGATTTGTATTTGTACCCTTTCGCGAGTTACATTCCTTCATATTTTTCTGTATCTTGTTTTTGAACATGCTATCATTCTCATCTCTTTCAACCCCTAAATTCATTTCTTCAGTAATCCCCCTCTTGGGCTCCATCTCTCTCCTGTTCCATATTATACCTTTCTGTCCCCCTTTCTGTTTCCGTCTTTTTCACATATGCTGTACACATTGCTTTGCGTCTGTGATGCTATGAAGTCTGTTCAAAACAGAAATAGGACAAGTAGATTTTTACTGGCAACATTATTTTATTTTTACTTAGCTCCAAAAAAAGCCCGAGAGGAGTATTGACTTGTAGCGGTATTATTGCTTTGTTGCCACAATAAATTTGATTGTGAAAAGTCCACATACATCTGAAGAGCAGTTCCTTATCTGTGCAGTGTCTAAATTAAACTTCAATGAATTTATTATGGAGAAGTGGTGAGTTTTCTATGTTTATTTTTAATGAAGAACATCTTAATTATTGGAATAAAATGTGGACTTTGTCAATGATACAGATATTGGTTTTATTTTCATTATTATAACTTTTGCTTCATGTTACAGACCTGTTGTACTTGTAACTTATAGGTATCGGTGTAAGAAATTTTCTTTTGAATGTATTCTGATTTCTAGACCATAGCTCACATAGAATATTTAGGGTGGAGTTGGTTTCAGCCCCATCCAAATGCTGATGATGAATGGCATGAATTTCACAGTTCCTTGTGAGTATCTTATCACAGAGAATTTAGAAAAAAAGCAGTTTTAGTTACTAAAAATGTTTTGGGAGCTCCTGAGGAAGATTCTCAAATCAGCTTCTTTTGAGAGAAAGCTTAAGAAGCTTAGGGTGATTTTTAGGGTTCTAGATCTTAATGTTTCGCACTTCGCCAATTTTAATTATATTAAAATATGATGTGTACATTCCTGCAGGTGAATATCCTCTGTGGGTAATGTGTACAGCACCACAAATATGGTATTCTCCCCAGATGCCTAATCAGAATTTCCTATGCTGTAGCTTGTGTCTCTTGCCTCTTGTCCTATTTGTGCACCTCTGAGAATGGTCTGGCTCTGTCTTTTCCTGACCACCCATTAGGTAGCAGAAGATGGCAGTTGGGCCTCTTCTTAAACATCTCTTCTCTAGGATAACAAACTCACTTCTCTCAGCCTCTCTTCATACTCATTTGTTTGCATCCCATGTCTTGGTAGTTCCCTGTTGGAGTCACTCCAGTTTGTCAGTCTTGTACTGGGAGGCACGGAGTACAGTGGCCTTACAAGTGCCAAATAATATGAATATTCACTTCCCTCAGCCGTTGCTACATTCAGTCCAGTACACAGTAGGTTGCCTTTGTTGCAAGGACATACTGCTGGTTTACATTCAACTTTTTGTCCCCTGGGTCCTTTTCTGCAAAGCTTCTTTCCAGCCAGTGAGCACCCGACCTGTTTGGGTGCGCAGGGTCATGCCATCCCAGGTGAACAGGGCTTAATTTGCTTTTGTTGAAATTCATGATGTTTCTGTCTGTCCATTTCTCAAGGCTGTTGAGGTTCTTCAGAATGGCAACGCTGCCCTCCAGGGTACTGAGCACTTCCCCCAAATTGCTGTCACCCATAAACTCACAGAGGGTTATTTTTGTCCCATCACCCAGTTTACTAAACAGCATCAATATCAGCGTATTAAACAGTATCAGCCCCAGGGCTGACCAGCCACCAGCTGGATGCGGAGTCGTTGCCCACTCTCCTTTGAACCTGGCAGTCCAGGCAGTTGAGGAGACAGTTATTGGGCAAAATAGAAAGTAGCAGTTTTAGCAGGTCGTGATTAAGTAAGGTTGTGAGTCTGTATTCAAGGGGTGGGGGGGGATCTAATGGTGTGTGGGTGGGGGAACCTTATGGGTGGGTGGGGGAACCTTAAAGTAGTTCCCACAGCTCTTGCTGTAGGCCTAAGTGAATGTGGGAGTAGTGTGGTATAACTTGTGATTAGACCTAAGTAATGTTTGTCTTGGTGTGTTAAGCTATTTTCTGAATCATGGCATTTTCACAGGAATGTCTCCAAAATATGGTGCTCATTGTTAAGTCAGTGATGATGATAAAAATAGATGTCAAACTCATTTCCATCAATTCCAGATCCTGCCTGGCATCTGATTTCCAGCCCAGGGAGCAGTAGGAATTAACTCTTCCATCAAGACAATTTAAATGCAGATTTAATATAACGTTAAAAATAGCTAGTCTGTCTTCCTCACTGCTCCTCCAGTATTGTTTTCAGCTTTGGGTGTGTTTTTTGTGTTTTGTGCATGCAGTCTGGAGAGAAATAGCAACTTTGCTCTGTAGATACGATTGGTCATAGATGATTATTAAAGTACCACTAAATATTTAACTATATTCTTTAAAAAAAATCAGCAACAATCATTTTGGGGAAACAAAGTTGATCCCAGGTGCAGGATGACAACCTATTCCTCCTTACTCCAACCTGCCTGTGCACCTGGAAATTTTCCCTTTGTTTTAATATGCCAGAAGAAGTTGAATTCTTTCATACCTATGTGATCTCTAATTTTAGAGTGTTGAATTCTCAGTTTTATTCTGAAGTAAAGCTTTAATCAGGTAATATAATGCTCCATCATTGCAAGTGTTCAAGGTCAGGTTGGATGGGGCTTTTGAGCAATAAGATCTAGTGAAAGCTGTCCCTGCCCATGGCAGGCGGGTTTGACTAGATGATCTTTAAAGGTCCCTTCCGACCCAAACCATTCTGTGATTCAATGATAATACAATGTAGGTGATCAGTCTGTTTTTACAGTACAAGGTAATTGTCTGTGTTTAAATGAGCGGTTCAAGTTTTGCTTTCTTCGAATCATATACTTTGCACCAGTTTGCTTTTGGTACTGTTGACCTCCTTTCTCTAAAACTAAACCAGTCTTGGCATGGGATTGATATAAAAAGCTGAGAAGTGGTTTGCTTTTATTTTTAATATCCCCTTTCACTAGGGACAGCTGTCAGAAACTATCTATACCTGGTTGTCTAATATATTTTATTTCCTTTTCTGGACTTAAGCAGCAAGAGTGTGTTAACATGCTGTCTGAGAAAGCAAACAGAAATACAGTGCTGTAGGCCTCACTCAGTTCCTGGCTCCAGCAGGACAGTTTTGTCTCAATGTTGCTCAAACAGCTAAAACCTTTGGTATTATGCATACGAGTAGTTAAATTTTAAGATGGTAGAAATTGGTTAAATAAAGATCAGGAACTCCAACGGCATTTCAGTGACAGAGAGAGATTTTTATCTTCAGTTGTTTCACTGAGGAAAGTAAAAGTTTGCAGGAATCTTGTCCTGCAGGAAAAGGAAGGAAAGATAGCAGGAGTTTTGTAAGTAACTGTTTTTTTTAGTAAAGTGAAATTTTCTTCCTCTTCAATAACGAATTCATAATACCTGCAGAAAATGTTCAAAATCAATGATTTTAAATTCAAAATTAATAATTTTGTAAAGTATATCTAGCATATATAGCATATTGTATATGGCACATAGTATAGAGCAATGACATTCTTACTTTGAACACTTTACAAAGCACCATAATCTGTTAAGTTTTTATAGGAATAATCATCTTATTCTGAAGAGCTCACGCTGTGTAAGATGGCTGTAAGATATTGTTTCATAGTAACTGTAGTGGAATCCCTTTCATTTGATTTAAAGGCTTAATATAAGCCTTGTTTCAGCAAGTACTTTGGTGCCTGATGCGGGGCGTGGGGCAGTCATTTCAGCCTAGGCTGAGAATTAGTCTGACTGAAACAGAACATGGAGAAAGCTTCTTCTCTGAGGCACCAGCTTCCAGTTTGAAGACCTACAAATGTGCCTGCTCTTGCCATTCCCCACCTGGTCTTTGCATCATTTGCATGGGAAATTTAAGTGCCTCTGAGGAGCAGGCCACTGTTCTTTAAGTTTAGGTTGTCCACCTATTCCACTTAGAGAATAAATATGTAATATTTGATGTTAGGTTACTTTCACTGAAGGGTGAGCACTAGTTTTCTGCTGAGGTATTGGGATCTCAGGCTCTGCTCTACGACTGGTTTTAGTTTTATATTACCTATATTAATAAAAAAACCCCACCCAAATGAACATATTCAGGGCCAGCAGCTTCCTAGGGTGTTGGTTCAGATACAACTCAGGCAGACAGGATCTCATCCCTCCTTTTCAGTAGCTAGTGCTGTAACTAACATTTCTATTATGACCATGGAACTTTCCATGCTGGACTAGATTTGTGGCCCATCTGAATGAGTAAATTACTTTGAGGTACTTTAGAAGCAGATGGAAAAAATTCAAATATGTCCTCAGCAGTTCTAATAAATCAGTCCACTTATTTTGTTTGTGTTTTGTGCTTGTGTGCAGACACTGCTGTAGGACCAAAGTCTGAACATTTAATAACCACTTTCAAAACTGAAAGGACTGTCATTACTGAATACTTCTCTCTTGTAGAAAATATTTTATGTGCTTTTACAATGTCTGTGCAGTCTCTTCTGATTTTGTATAACAGAAATAAATATTGCAAATAATGATTTAGATTCAGTTTCATGAGTATCTTCTACCAATTTGCATGTGAGCTTCCACCAAGAGAGATACCCACCGTCTGTGGGTGATATCCTGCCTGGGGGTTCTTGACCTCTCCTGTGCTCTTGTGTGTCTGCATTGTGGGTCGGATCAGAGAGTGCCTTGAGATGAAAACTAACTCAACAGAAAAAACTCTCATGAGTGCTAAAACTTGGAGGCTGGGGTGGAGTGAAAGAATAGGGAAGCAGGTTAGGGGCACGGAGACGGAAACCAGAGCGCGTTCCATTCAGGGCAGCCCCTGCTCAGATCAGCTTAAAGTAATAGCGACATTGCAGTTCTACTCCATCTCGACATTCTTTATTTTTAATATGCTCTTTCTAATGGACATTTCAACCAATTTGTTCTGATGCTTAAGTTACCTCTACATAAATTTTCAGTAGGAATGCTGTGCTGTATGCACTGTAATGTTTGTGCGGTAGCAGTCTTCTACAGTATTTCTCAATAAATCATGTTTTGGTAGCCTCTCATCTTCTGCATACTTAAATCCCAGCAGAACTCCTGGGTATCATTTGGACCTGTTGACTTTTTGGAATTTAAATCAGTAGTTTCTTCCAAAATCGTAATTTTTCTTCATTATGGAAGAAGAACAGCCTCAGGATACAGAGATCACCAATATTTTCTGCAACTGAGACTGCAGAAGCAGAACAAAACAAATGACCTGTGGAAAAGCAATAAGCCCCAAACCTTCCTCAAACAGGCAAACAAAAATCTATTATTTTATGATTCTATGATTTTATTTAGAATTTCAGGAATGCCTTTAATTTCCTTTAATTCCCTCCCCGTCTCCCATGAAACACCTCAGTTTGTCATTGGATTCTTGCTACTTATGCATCGAGGGTGGTGGTGCTGATCTTAGGTGTTTGTTTCTAGGGAATCCACTTTAGCTCTTCTAATTTCCTTCTTTCCTCCTCTTTATTAGCGTCACTGAGGTTACTTCTCAGAGCACAGAAGGATTTCTCTTTTGGCTCAAGTAGCCTCTCAAGTGACGCGGTCTAATCACATTGGTTTATTGCTGGCTGTCCTGGTTTCCTCTTTGTTAGTGCACCTGATTGTGCTGTTGATTCTGTAGCTTCTAGCAAAAGCTCAAAATCAACTCAGTCTAAATAAAGAGCCTAATACAGTTTTTGTTCATAGGGGTGCTAGCTTCATAGTTATCTTTTTTCTCAAATACAGTTTAGTATATACAGAAAGTTTTAATTCAGATTTTTTCCTATCTTCATTATATATCATCACAGAACAATGTTTAAGGTCAAAAAATGAAATCATATAATAGAAAGATTTTATGTTGTTGAGTCACTTAGATTCAGAAAAGCTAACCGTGTTGCTCAAAGTATTGTTTCTCTACCTAATGTACTATGTGCATATCGGATTTATATCTCTCTATTAAACTGCTCTTACATAACTGTCTGGGAAATGTTGGTTGAAAAGATGCATTTTTAAGCAGCATGTCAGCCAGTGGATTAGAAAACCTATTCAGATTTAGTAAACCAAGAAAATTTGGAATTGTAATGACAAAAATCTTTGTTCTTTAAGAAATATAAAGTTCCAGCTCTTTGTTAGGCTGTGGTAGATTATAAATGTCACTGATTCCTAGGGCTCAGTGTATTCTGCCTTGGCACATAATATTTTTGTTCAAGAAGAGGATTCAGCAGGCAGTCTGTATTTTAAGTCCTTAAAAAGTCATTTCCAGCTGTGCTTTCCAAGCTTAATAAGGTATGGTAGTTAGAAGGGAAGCAATACCAACACCCTATGGGAGAGTTAGCGATTTGCTTTTATTTTTATGAATATATATAAAAAAGTGGAATTAGTAGAGGAATGGCTATAGGACTATAGTTCCTTCCTCTCATTTCCTTGCTGGGTCCAGTGAGCAGAGGTGACTGGAGCAGGGGGTTGCATGCCACGCTGATGTGAGGGCAGTGCAGCCCTGGCGTGTGGTCTTACAAGATATTTAGGTCCTAATTCGTTTAAAGCACGAGTCTTTGCAAAGTTAACAGAATGTAGTGTATGTACTTTTAAAATCTGTTTGGGTAGAGGTGACAGTTATAAATACAATACTCACTAAATCTGTTATGGTTCTTATAGTATTAGGTTTACTCCGGTGCTTTAAGGTTAAAGCAGGGGGAAAGCTGACAAGTTTTGAGCTGGGCCTCAGTCCCCGCAGTCTGTGCTAACTGGCAGATAAGCCATGGTCTCTGCTTAATTCCTGAGAAGACACAAGTACCTTACAGCCTGTGTCATCCTCACCTCTGATCATGGCTGTAGTGTTATCAACTGACTGTGCACGGCAAGAAACAGAATAATGATTGCACAAGTGCCTGAAGCAAAATCCTACATTTGCCGGTCCCTGGGTTAATAACTGGTAGTATCTTTGTTGTATTTCGTGTGACATGGTTTCTTTACTAACTAAAATTGGCCAGTTGGAATGTGCAAGTTCCTCTGCAATATTTTAAATAAACTGGATCCTAAATGCACGGTGGTTCTGGCTAGGATCTGGCTGCCCTTGCCTCAGCTGCCTTCAGTTTCATCGTGCTGTCCACGATGGCAGCATCACTCCTGAGGATACATGAGTGTAGAGATTCCTAATACGTTGTCTGTTTAGACGATAGAAACTATCAAAAGGCGCATATCCTGCTTGTGTTGCAGCTTCTGCTCTCACATAGGGATGGCAGGAAAGCACTTGCAGGTGTTTCTGCCGTAGACCTGCTGTCCTTATGAAAACTGCTTTTCTTTTGAAAATGGTATAATACGATTGCTAGGGCTTCCCTACTGGTTAGAATAGCAACTGTGAGCATCCGTAGCAGGATGTCTGGCCACTGAACCCGCAGAAAAGGGCCTCTATTTTGAAGTCCTGCTGAAATGCATTGTCCCAAAGCACTTTGTTAGGATTGCGGGGAATTTGGAATGAAGCTGCAGATTTTGGCAGTTTAGCAGGAGGTGGCTGCCAGTCTGAGGCGCAGATGGAGGTATTTGGAGAACCCAAAGCAGCATGGTTTTTCTGTTCCTTCCTTAAAACCATCAGAAGGATTAGATTTTTAGCACTTGAAATGGCTTGATTTAGATTTTGAGATAAAATACAGCAGGGAGAAACAGTCTCTTTTTTAATTCTCTTCCACAGATTTTTATGTGGATTTAGGAGATGAGAACGATATTTTAATTTCGTTTTGTTTAAGCAGCCTGGAGTTGCAAAATATGATTTTATGACGTAAGTGAACTCCACAGCAGATCTTGTATTTGTGGGCTATGTAAGTCTTTGGTGATATTTGCACCTTTTCAAATCTCATGTTGCCAAGAAACTACTTCAGAGTTTACTATGGCAGTAGACTTAATCTGTGGGTAGTTCTTCGCACCTTTTTTTTTCCTGTGCAGCTGAGAGGAAGGGGTCAGAAAATGAGCCTTCACATTCAAGACACTTGCCTTTTGAAGTTAGTAATTGAAGTTAGTGGGAGTTTAATATTAGTTTTAATAGGTTCATATGCAAGGCCACCTGTAGATATGCAGCTGAGTCACAGCAAAAAGTTGGGGGGAAGTAATGGCTAAGTGTGGCTGCGGTAGCCCCTAGCAAAAGCAGCTTTGTGAGCTTGCCTGCGTATGTGCTTCATTAACAGCCTGTGCAGCATGAGGTGTGCTGTCCTGCGGCTCGGCTGTCCTTTGACTTCTCTGATCCATTTTTAAACAAATGCATACAGACAAAAGCATTTGCAGGCCTATCTTAGTAGACTAAAACCTATTTGACATACTGTACTGTTAAGAGAGTTGACTTCCTTTATGCCTTACTAAGCTTTACGACATACTTCTCTAAACTTTTGTTTCGGTTTCTTAGGCGGCGTTTTTTTGTATTCAGGTAGGGGAATGTTCTTCTCTGCATAGCTGTGAAGTGCCTCACTTGGAATTTTGTGTTCAGCTGTGAACGTGTAGTTGCTAAAATTAATCTGAGGTTTAGATTAGTTTATTGTGAATAAACAAAAATAATTGGCTACTAAAGTGAAAGGTTGTTTGGCAAAGATTTAAAACTTCAGCTAGTTTTGCTGGAATTTAAGTCTGTGCCTTAATAAACTTACTGAGAGGACATAAAAGGAAGATAACTTTATTAGGAAGTCATAGTGGGCTGTTATAAATGGAAATAGTGTAACATTGTCTGGTGAAGGAAGTGTCTGACACTGGGTGAAACGCCTTGGCCGTTATTTTGTTAGTTTTATTGGTTCTTTCAAAAGAAGCAGTGGAAGACCTGCTTGACTCAGCAAAACACTGAAAAATGTGTAAATGAGAGTGGTCTGTGTTATTTTGGAGATAAGCAGTAGCGTAAAGGTCTAGGCTACCTTGACATGGGGAATTGGGATGATTTAAATCTAGAAAGATAAAAAAAGAGGAATGAAAAAAAATTCAACGTTGTTTAACTCTGAAGGTTCCTCAGGTTCACTGGGTACCTTCCTAGACTGCTTTTACATTTCTCTGTGGATCTAATCTAAGGCACCTAGACATGTTCAGAAGTGTTCATTTTATAAATTTAATCTTCCATTTCCCACCTAATTTATGTCGTAATTCAGAGTTTTAAGTGGAGAGGTGTGTCTGTTCTTGGAGAAGCCTAAAGCAATGGGTGTTCTCAGGTCGTGTTTTCCATATTCCAGGGACAGGGGTTTCAGAACAGTGGCCATAGTTGGTTTGATTTGTAAAAATGTCCAATAGTTGTGGGTGTAATTGCATAATATTGGAATGATTTTGAGTTCTAGCCCAATCTAAGCAGTAGGTCTTCATGAGCCTGAAGGAAATTGAATATACAGTTCTTGCATCCCAAGTGAGTGTCACTAACAAATGAAAGATGTCTGGGAAGAGGCATCCTCCAGCCCTTCTTTCAAAGACAGGTCAGTAGTTAGGCTAGGTCAGGAGTGCAAGATCAGCCAAAGAGCCAACAGAAGGGAACGTAGAGGTTGGGGACCTCAGGGAGTGCAAAAAAGTTGTTTTTACTCCCTGGCTTGTGTTTTGCATCTAAAATTGTCCCATGTGAAAACCTAAATAGTCCAAAGAGCAGGCATTATAATGTCGCTCCCTTTAAAAGAAAGTGGATGTGTCTGGGAGAAAGGATGTCACAGATTCAAACCTGCTTTGATAAAGGGAGGTGGAGTGTTGGGTTTTTCACTTGCTGGAGTGCTCTCATTACTAAGTGGCTATTAGTGAAAGATGAAGTGATTTGGCCAAATCTACATAGCCAAGGACAAAAGCTGAACTTGAATAGGTTTTCCTGCTGCAGTCCCTAGCAAACCAGTAATCTGTAGATGCCCTGCTGATGGTGGTTTCCACAATGATAATAAGTTTTGTGATGTTTCTGGGATTTAAAATGAAAAAAAATTACTGCTTTCTTTTCTTGCCATTCTTCTGTGTTTGATTCCAAATGTTTAGAAGTGCAATTTAAATATACGAAGTATAATTTAAATCTATTAATGTCTAATACATCTGAAATCTCAGATCTTAGTGCTTATTCAGACGTCTGGTTACAGATGTTTAATTATCTGGTTAATCCTTTGGGACAAGGAGATGACTTCTTGCGCCTTCCCGCCCTGTTACTGAGATTCTGGAGTTCCTAGAACTCGTGCTGTACACGTGCTCTTCGGCAGTGTCTGGGTCTAGAGAAGTGCAGTGAAATAAATTCAGTGTATTCAATATCCAGCTTATCGTGAGTGATAATCTTTTGATTTTCAGTTTTTCTGGTATAATATGTTACTTTGATGTACTCTATTGTCAAGTGTTGTATGTAAAAATGTCCCTTGGAACTAAATATAACTTCTAAATGTTTTAGGAAGTTAAAAATGTTCCATTGTTCTATGTCATGCTTATCAATGTTTTGTTGCTTTTATAGATTACCTTTCTCAAGGGATAGATCTCTCTGGAATAGAAGTAATTGAAAATGACCTGCTTTTTATTGCAAGAGCTCGGCTTGAGGTGGAAAATCAGGCTAAAAGGTTGCTTGAACAAGGTGTGGAGACTCAGGTAAAATACGCTTTCTTCTTTACTTCCTTTCAGAAGTGAAGTGTAAAAGAACTCTGAGCTTGATTTCCTTTGTTTTGTGTAGCATTGTCTAATGGAGATTAAATATGAAAAAAATCTTACATGAGAATTTCTTATGTGAGAATATCCAAAGAAATTGACAAAACTGGCCTTGTACAGTATTTGCAGGAATAAAATTTTTGCAGGATCTGATCTTGAAATTTGTCAGAAAGTGGGTGCTGATATGAAGAGTTTACTCTAAACACTGTGCTAAAAGCTTGGTGATTGGTAGGACTTTGCATTAAGCACAGTATACTACGTTGCCAATATTGCCAAGCTTTATGGATAAATCTGAAAAATGCCGGTTCTTAAAACTGTAAGAAGATTTCTACATTTTAGCTGTGCAGTAATATATTGAAATGATTTGAAAGATTTCCCATTAAAACTTTAAATTGCATTTTAAACTTTGAGGTAAATATTCACTATAGGGAATATAAAAATGAATATGCATAATTACATCCATCCATATTAAATATAATTATCTACATTTTTAATAACCTGACTACGTCTATTATTTAACTGTTTGTAGTATCATTAGTGCTGTCTTCTTGCCTTTTTAAAAATTCATGTTCTTTTGTCTGTACTTTTTTATGTTCTTTAAAAAAAGTATTTTGAATCCCCATTACTACAGTAAGAGGAAAAATCTAGTGCAAGTTCCTATGAAATTTGGGTTTCAAATCAGAGAACAAAGAGGATTAGAGTAAGACATTTTTATGCTGTTTCTTACCAACAGTTAAACTTACCTGTAAGTTAATATAGCATTTGTTTATACTATTGAAGGTTGACATGAAAATAGGACGTATACAGAATGGAAAATCTCTTCATTAAATTGGCTTGGTTAGGTAATTGAGGATTAAGATTATCAGTATGTCTCAAACTTGTACTTAGACCTCTCATTTCAAGTAATTTTCCGCAGTAGTAAGTCATGATTGTGGTAAATACCTTTGGCTATTTACTGATAGCAAAATGGTAGGAAAAAGCACCCCGGTTTTTGCTTGATTACTATTCAAATGTTGAAACTCCTGGCTATTTGAGCATGTTGCCAAGCTGTGATTGGGCTTGTTACAAGCTGTGAAGCATATGCAGTGTTAAATAAAGACTGAACGAAGATAGGGCCTGGGAAAAAGCAAGTGGACATTTATTTTAAATGTAGCAAAAGTCTTCATCAGTGTGTACTCCTTCTAGTTTTTCATGTCAGATTTGACCTTCTCTGATAATTTTCTCTTCATATTAAGTACTAAAACGGAACTGACAAAGAAACCCTGGGGAAATCAATCCCACTCCACTTGAAAAATAGACAGATTTATTAGGTGTTCTAGGCTGTATCCAGGTAATCAAGAGATTATTAAAGTATATGCCTGTTGTGCTTTAGCCAGGGGCCTGTTTCCAGCAAATGGAAGATTGCTTGGAAGAACATTATTAGTGCTTGGTCATATCAGAAGTGGGGATGTTTTCATGAAGAGGTGTTGGGGTTTGCTGTACAGGTTTGTTGTTGGATATGATTCATGGATTTAATGTTGGAAAAATAGTGTGCTTTAGAAAATACACATGCAGGCATTGCCCAAAAAATTTAGAATTTGAAGTATGACTATAAGTTAGTGTATCTTTGATTCTTATTTTTGTAGCTGTGTGTTTTATTTACAAGCTGATTTATATTTATACATCCCAAGCCCTGAGATTTCCCGTAAGAGGACATGGGATCTTCATCTTTTCTTTTGTGTTTTATAGCACAGAATTCCTCAGATAAGCTGTCTTCCTGCTAGTACCTATTCTGGTAGACAAGTTTATACCTTTGAGAATAGTGCATCTGTATTTGTCCAGGTGGTTCTTCAGTTATTTGATATTCGTATTTGCAATTGCAGTTTTCGTTTTCACCTTTGTTTTGATCTGCTGTGTAAATAATACACGAGATCAGTTGCCTACATAACAGCGAGCTGTATTTCTGTATTTCATCCAGCAGTTTTCAGCAATGCCCTAAGAAGAAAGTTAGTCTTACATCTCCATTTTAGAGTGTCCACCTGGAAGAGAAGCAGGAAGTGGAAATACATTAAAAAAGTAAAACTATAAATATCTCCTTTTAAGCAGAAGTCATTAGAATTTGGTAAATGTCTTCTCTAGAATTCAGCCTTTTTTTTCCGAGATGCTGCTATAAGTTACTCTGACAAAAAGAACAGAGCTAAGAAGTTGAAACTGCCCCTTTCAACATTTTGGTATACCTCTTTTGTTTAAGTAAGAAACTATTTTTGGTTTTTTGATTGATCAATGATGTATAAGTCAGAAGGTAATGAGCTGTGCCCAGATTCCCCCAAATAACCACCAGAAGTAGCACATGAAAGCAGATACCTGCCTCTAAGTGATACATTGTCTTTTTCTCTGCATTGTAATTCGTGTTTTTATTGCATGTCCATCACTGTAGCATTTGTGGATTTCTCAGAAGAAATGACATCTCTCTTTCCCTCTTCCTTTGGAAGTGTGGCATTAGCCATTGACTGCTTCAGAAGCGAAGGCTTCCACTCATGTTCGTGGTGGTATCTTTAAGCTGCCATCTCAGTATAAACTCAAAGTGTCTGCCAGTGTGTCTAGACTTAACAGGCTTTCATAGAGCTCCCAACCATGCATGTCTTCCAAATCCTTTTAGAAAGACTAAGCCCTCTTTGCTCTTGTTGACAAAAGTAATGCAAATAATAGCAAACCTGATCAAGCAAGGGTACCAGTGGCTGGGCGAAGGATTTTTATTGTCACGTATGCTTTGTTACGCACTCCTAGTGTACATAGCACAGATTGGTGCTCTTTTGCGACCCACAGAACAGTATCAAGAAAATGGATTCAAACCCTGTCCTTACTGTTTAGTCCGGAACTCCCTGGTAGCTTTCTTTCATGCTGTAAGCAGGTTAATGGCAGATAGTATAGAAAGCAGGAGAGGCTTTTAACAGAGATACATCAAGAACTTTAATAAAGTCACTGCTCTAGGAGAAGAGACAGCAATGTTTTCTACTTTAAAAAGAAAAAAAGATGTCTGTATCCATCTTGCAACTGTCTGAAGCATCCCGAGCATTTCTTCTGCTCACAGGATGAACTCTAGGCAGAGGAATCTAGATTTGCTCTTGACACCACATCGCCCCTTTATTCAACAGCAGTATATTGTGTAAAGCAGATCTGAATAATAAGAAATTACTCAGAACAAGAGAAATTTGTTAAGATTACCATAGCTCGATTCCAGGTAGAACGGTTTTTCCAGACACAGTGTTGTGGCTGCTATACTTACAAAGAAAACTTTCTCTGCAACTTAGCTCGCTTCAAACCCCTTCTGCTGTGTATTGTCATGCTAAGTGTGGGACTTCCCTCTTACAGCCAGGGATACCCAAACTTAATTCCATTGGGTAATGATAAGGTTGGTAGCACTAGCAGCCAGGTCATGTGTGTGCAGAAAAGAGGTGCATTTCCATCTCCTCCATCTTTACTTCTCTGAAGAGGTAGCCCTAGTTCTGAGCTAAGTTCCCTGCTTTAACAACAGTTAGGGGTCTCTTCTGCATAAGAGGGATGGATTTTTGCATGTATGTTCTTGTATGCCTGAAATGGGTTTGGGATCTACGCTCTTGCTTTTGAATTTACTGATACAAACTTTTGTAATTAGTTAGGATAATGGTGACAGCTATGCTATCATTAAAGATTGATTAAAACATAAAATATCCATTTAGGTCAAACAAGACATGGTGTGGGGATGAGAGTAGTACTCAGATTTCCTTGGGTTTGCACCTTAAATACAGCGTGTTCTCTGTGTTGCAGAAGCATTCTGTATCTTTGACCACAGACAGTAAAAAATTTTCCTTCTTTGTCTCCTGGAGTCATCTGTAGGTGTCTGACTATTTTTTTAAGGAAGGTTTTGGATAAATTATGTGATGTTTTTTGCCCAGTTTCCCTTATTTAGGGTGTGGGCAAATTTATTTTCCTTCCTAGCATGGATCTGGAGAGAGTTAAATTCACCGATAATTCACTGAAATTGTTCTGGTGATCATGTAGTAAAGTTTCTTGATTGTATTAGAGAAAGCAAAAAATAAGTCTAAGTTTAATAACTATCCTTTGTCCAAATGAATGATAAATTGTGTCTGTGTTTTTTTTTAATACATTTTTTTTTTTCAAAATTAAGAGCTTTAGAAGTTACAACCTCACAGAATAAAGGGTAAAAAACCCCAACAGAAATCAATCCTAAAGTCTACTTCTGTAAAACGTTCAAATGCTGGATTTGTATGCATAGGAGAAATATGTAAACAACACAAACAAAAAGGTCTCATTTAATTTCACTGTAACATCTTTATACTATTGTCACTTTGACCATATTTTGGGACATTTTGAATTTTCATATTGTAACTCACTGAGTAGAATTTGTTTTGTGAATTGTTCTGTTTTGCTTTCTTTTTCATACTGAGCCTTTCCTCTGAGTTGTCTTCTGCATAATTAACCAGCTGTCTGGAGGTGATGACCAAGAAGTTGCTTAATTTATCTCAGCTCAGGGTCCCTAAGCTAGGTGTTTTTGTAGCACAGCTTGCAGTGTTAAAGCAAAATCGGCGAAATTAATGTGAAATCTTTCATACACTAGCATTTAATCTTGAGTCAAGGATCTCTAACAATAGGTCTTATTTGTTATCCCCAAGGGATTGGACAAGAAAGTATGCATGTAATTGACCATTTTCCCGGACATGATCATCAAGAAGTTGCATAATTTATTTCATTTCAGGGTCCTTTTAGCTGAGTGCTGATGTAGTACAGCTTGCAGTGTTATGGCAAGATTGGTGAAATTAATCTTAAATCCTTCATAGGGTGGTGTTTAATCTAATGTCAAGGATCTTAAACAGTACATGCTCTTTATTATCCTGTGGCAGCATTTTCCAGTTGTGCAAATGCACTTGGAGATGTTTGAGATATTCAGATATTAAGTGTGGCTGGCAATGGGCTCCGTTTTTCACTTTTTTGGTGAAACCTGGGAAAAGATGATGATGTTGCATTCTTGAGTTACTTCTAGTTATTACTGCCAGAGGTGTGGATGGCTCTTGCAGCACTGCTCTCTGGGCAAGGTCCTGTGATCTTGAGTTTCTCATTTTCAATCTTGCGTACTTTAGCCAGAGTGTATGTTTCACTGAAACATCCTTTTTTTTCTAGTTTAGTTTATGATATTTTAACATTTTGATTTAAATCAAAGTATGCTTGCTGGTTTTTGCTGCTTTACTGTCTTCTTCAGATTTGAATGCTTTCAAGTAAAATGGGCTGTGCAAATGAGTGAATATGCTGTCTAAAGTTGTCAGCTCCATGAACAAGTGCTTGACTGGAGAACAAAGTCTAATATTATAGGAGAATGTCGCTTCGTGTGCCCCACGGTAGTGTAGTGGGCCTCTTAATGTTTATCTTCAGTTCATTTAGCTTAGGATGTGTTACGTTGCCAACACTGATGTACTGTACTAATCAAAAGAAAAATTTTAACTTCCAGATGTTTTTGCCTGCCCTTTGCTGCTTTCACATATTAGCTGTCATATTTTGTCATATTTTTCAAACAATATAAGCCCTTATGTACTTTGGAATGTCAATGGAATAGATTGCTGTTATTGTAGATGTGCATAACTGCATATGTATGCATAATTACAAAATTATCATTATAATAGCAAATAAAGTAGAAAAATATGAGAAAAGAACTACTCCAATGTGGCACACATCCAGTCGTTTTTTTATCCATATACCGTAGGTTATTCTCATAAGAAGTCTGGAAGAACTAGAGTTGAAATGCTACCCGGAGTATACCTTTTTTTTTTAAGTCAAAGAGTAGTAATTGCTTTTTTTTCTTTTTTTTTTTTTTTTTTGTTTTGTTCTAACATTTATTTCTACTTTGAAAGCTAAAAGTTGGAATTTAACCTCATCACTGTCAAAAATTTAACCAATATAGTACACTTTAGGCAGTAGAGGTTGTTTCCTTATTATTCCACAATCTCGATTCCCTGGAGGAGAGCCTGATGGAAACTAGACTGAGACAACTATTTCATAATAAAGTGATTGACTACAATATGATATAGAAATGGAAGGCATTTTTGATTATTCAGTTTGAAGTCAATTACTTGAATCTGGAGTAAGTAGACTGAAGTATTATCTGTGAAAAGGAAAATTTGAATCTGCTTGCTGCTTTTGGCATAGGGTGAGGGTGGTAGCTATAGTTAACTTTAAATCATCTAGTTTTGCTTAGTGAGATCCAAAGCTTTTATTTAAATTCAAGTTAGCCACCCATTTTACTGCTTTTTGTATTTCTAATGTAGGCAGAGACGACTTATCTCAACATGTTATAGCTGTCATATTGGCTTTCATTGTAAAAGATCACAATAGCATTTGAGTCTGTTTAATTAAAGTCCTATTATCTTATACTGTTTCTGGTTTTTCTTCTACAATAGTTCAGTACGCATATAGAGAATTTTCACTTTATGTGTTTATATATCTTTACAAATTTTACTCTGTCCGAACCTTTAAGTTTCTTTGTCACAGAAACAATTATTCAATTTCATTTTTTATCTTCAATATTATGGTTATGGTTTTTGTGATCTTGTTAACTTCCTAAATCAGATTCCTTCATCTGGCCATCTGGTGCATGGCACTACTGAAGGAGTTTTCAATAAATCTAAATTATTTCTTAAACTATTTTGTTAAGATGCGAGATAGCAGCTTATGGCTCACCTAACAACCAAAAAATATCCTCCAAGTATGCGTTAGTTATATCCTACATCTGAATGGTAAACTTCATGGGGATTAACCAAACCTTATGAAATTTTCCCTTTACTGTTCTGGTCTAAAAAGAGTTCATTTTATCTTAAAGTATGATCTAATGGAACCGAAGTGTTAACCATACTTCAGTAATTCAAAATCACTAAGCTAAACACTAAGCATGAATTTATACCTCTGAATTATGGATTAAAATAAACCACAGATTTCTCTGCAACATAATCGGCTGATACTGATATAACCTAGAATATCCTTTCAGTTTCCATAGGAACAGATGATAGAATGTTTTGAATCTTGGAATAGCTAAACTGAATGTCTGGCTTCAATATAGTTCACTTTTATTTTGCAGCTTGCAAAGGGCTAAAAAAGTGCTTAAAAAAAGAAAGGTGGAATACTAGCATAACTTAAATTAAAATGTTTTTAGTAGCAGTAGTAATAACAACAACAACAACAATACTACTACTAATAAAAAATAGTACTTTAAGGTGTTTCTGTGCATAATTCTTCAGGTGTTAGTTTGGTGTTTTATTATACGGGTGCAAAAATATTTCCATATCCATAGGTAAAGAGAAACCATTAACTATTCCTGTGTGTTAATGCCTCTTTAAAAGTTTTACAGCAACAAAAAAATCTGTCTCATAGGTCACCTTTAAATTTCATCTCCAGCTATTGCTTCATCTCGCTGTGTTACACTGTAGGGGTATATTTTCTCATTAAAGAACTCCAGATAGTCAGAAAGAAAAGATCAGCAAAACTTTAGTGGAATATGTAGTGTGTTATACAGGTGTCTATGGCAAAAGGTGATAATCCAAGAACAGGCAAGGAAACATGCTAGCTGTAGTAGTACCTGCTTTATTAGATGTTTGACATCTTTGTCTTAAAGTGTAAATCAGAAAAGATATGCTTTGAGTGTAAAAACATTAACAAGATTTAAAAGATACCTCTTTGTTTGAGGTTAATGGGTATGTAACTCCAGTATTGATGTAGAGAGAAAATATGGAGGCCTTGTTAACAAACCACTAGGAATCTAAATGCCTGTAACTGGAGGCATCGTGAATGCAGGTAGAAATGATAATATATGGCTGGCTGCTCAGTACTTGGGCTCTTTTCCTTTTTTGTAACTCCAACATTTAAGATACTTGATCTTTAAAACATTTTGTATGTGGAAATTGGAATCATACTGAAAGCAAAAAAGAAAAAAGAAGCAAAATGAGGAAGAAGTAGCAAGTTAACTTGTGATAGTTTCTCTTTTCAGTTCTCTTTTCTCTTTTTGGTCTGTGAATGGAACTACACTATGCTGAGGTAGTTCAAATAGTAAATTTCTCAAATATCCATATTCCAGTATTATTTTCAGCTACCATTAATACAGAAGACTCATGAGAGCTGTAGTTATTAGAGCACATGGGCAAGTTTAATAGCAATATTTTGAAAACAGAATGAGTTTCAAATAAAAGCAGTATCAGGGCTTTCCTGCTTAGTACTAGAACATAATTTACTGTTGTAAATGTGCAGGGAATCCTGTGTCACATGTTACTTTCTGTATATCGATCCTCTTTGATTAGTGGTTCTGGTTTGCACTTTTGCAGCATCTTTTAGAAAATTTAGAAAAAGTAGTAGGTGGTTTGGGCAGGTATTAGCAAACGTCATTCTGCAGTTGGAGAAATGTAGAGATATTCTAAATGACATGAAGTAAGCAGGAAAGTTCTTAACAAAGTATTTGAGTTTGCAAGTTTGTATGCTTTAACAATTAGACAAAACCGGCCCCTTCTAACAGGCCTTGTTTCATGAAAATGCTATTTTTCCTCCCCTATGGAAATAACTTTTATTTTCTTAAATAGATCCTGGAAGCCTCTATTTTCTAACCCAGTAATATCTGCAGCTATAATTGTTTATATTTTGAAATACATTGCAGTTAAAGTAGAATAAACATTGTAAAATGAACGTAAATTATAGTTCTTTAATTTATGCCCAGCAGAAAGTTTGCGTGTGGGAGTGAGGACAAGGGGCTAGCTAATTAGGCACCAAAAGGCCCCTTGCTTTTTCCAGCTCTTGCTAGGAGTTTACCTTCCCAGCTCTCGATGGGTACGTGGCCATGCAGCTATGGAGCATCCTCACCTGCATTTGACTCCACATCCACTTCTGATAAACTTCTGCAATATTCAGGGTCAGGTTTGGTCCTTATAAAGCTGAAAGATTATTACGCACCAGGTATTGAATTTATGAAGTGTCTATTAGTAAAACAAACAAAACGCACAGATTTTCTTTTTTGTGATGAGGTAGTATTGGGAGATATTTTATCACAATATATTAGGGGCTATGGTTCAGTTTATGGTTTCAGCAAAGCCTTCAAATTTAATTAGGCACAGGTTAGAGAACTTTTTTTTTTCCCCTGTCCTTTGGAATTTCTTTTTCTTCAAATCATATTAAAGCAGAGAACTGAGAAATGAAAAGATCGTTGTTTCCCAGAGTTGGATTGTCTGACTGCCTCCACTGGGGTGATGGCAATGGCAGTACCTTCTGTCGCAGTACCTAGGCAAGTACATGTTCAGGATTAGGGCATACCACCATCCTGTCTTCCTCCATCCTTCAGCTGTATGCCATTATACTTCTAGTTATTCAGGCCTCAGAATGCCTTCAAAAGCATCCGAATTAAGAAGTCCCCTCGCATTGGCCGTCTTGCTGTCATACCTCTATTGATTTCCAAACTGTGACCCCAGCTGAACCTGCCACCTGCCATGTGACAGCCCTATGTTTACATTCATAGAATCATAGAATGGTTTGGGTTGGAAGGGAACTTTAAAGGTCATCTAGTCACACGCCCCTGCAATGAGCAGGGACATCTTCAACTAGATCAGGTTGCTCAGAGCCCCATCGAGCCTAACCTTGAATGTTTCCAGGGATGGGGCATCTAGCACCCTTCTGGGTAACCTGTTCCAGTGTTTCAGTATCCTCTTGGTAAAAAATTTATTCCTTATATCTAGTTTAAATATGCCCTCTTGTAGTTTAAAGCCACTGCACCTTGTCCTGTCACAACAGGCCCTGCTAAAAAGTCTATCCCCGTCCTTCCAGTAGGTACCCTTTAAGTACTGGAAGGCTGCAGTAAGGTCTCCCTGGAGCCTTCTCTTCTCCAGGCTGAACAACCCCAACTGTCTCAGCCTGTTCTCATTGGAGAGGTGTTCCATCCCTCTGATTATCTCTGTGACCCTCCTCCAGACCCATTCCAACAGGTCCATGTCTTTCCTATGCTGAGGGCTCCAGAGCTGGATGTAGTACTCCAGGTGGGGTCTCACCAGAGCAGAGTAGGGAGGTGGAATCACCTTCCTTGACCTGCTGGCCACGGCTCTTTTGGTGCAGCCCAGGATACAGTTGGCTTTCTGGGCTGTGAGCACACATTGCCAGCTCATGTCCAGCTTTTCATCCACCAATACCCCCATTTCCTCCCTCTGTGCACTCAATCCCTCAATCCCTCTGTCTCTGTCATAGATGAAGATACTAAACAGTACTAGTCCCAATGCAAACCCCTGAGGGTCCGTTCCTCCTGAGGATTTGTGTCTGAAATGCTCCTGCAGATCACCCCATGGCTCAGGCGAGCACAGCAGAACTGGGAACTGCTGCCTCTTTGCTATTAGTGTCCCCTTGCACCCCGCTGGAGGAGGTGCTGCCTCAGGGCTGTGGGTGGCTTGGCCAAGAGAGTGATGTGTCTTGTTGATCATCTGTTAGTGCTTGTGGCTATTAATTGTACGTCTGCTGGACTTGTGTTCCACAGAGTAGTTTTCGTCAAACTGCAAAGCAGACAGCCCGGGTGAGATGTTGTCAATAGCAAATGAAGCATGAAACAGCCTTCCCTCTCCCTTCCCTCGGTGGCAGGTAGTACGCTGTGGTGTAAGGAATTAATAATTAGTTGATCTGAGGCATAGGCTAAAAAGCACTGACTTTAAACAAATATTGAAAATAGCAGAAGGCAGGAGACTGCGTTTTGAGGAAAAACCTGCTTGGATAGACACATGCATATTAAATCAGTCTTCAATAATTCATGTAATATTAACGTGATGCATATGGTAACACAAGTGTTTAGTAATGGTTTTGGCTGAAATTCTAGTACCTAATTAAGAATTGTTGCATTTTTTAAATACCTTTAAATTATTTGGGAAGAGTTAGAATTAACTTAAGTAAACAGTAATATTACTGCAACTATATCTGCAATACATACTTAACTGAAAATAGTTTTGTCCTTAAAGTCATTAAACTTTTATTAACTGAAAACTGTCTGATTTTCCACAAATATTTTTGTGCCATGACTTCTTTTAATGTCTTCACCAGAGAAGCCATTGCTATCTAAACTGTCATTTTTTCCTTTACTGTTTTTGTTCTGACAAGGTGCTGCTTTGTGTTTGCTAGTCTGAATTAAAAAAAAAAAAGACAACTGCAACAAATAACTTAAAATCCAGCTTTATGTTATAAAAACAGCAAAAAAAAGGGAGACGTTGGTTTTGCTGCTCGGTTTTCTAGGCTTCATAACAATTTATGCGTATGTGATATTTTATTAAACTGATGAAGTTAAATTTGTATCTTACCTTTCTACACTTGACCCAGTTTTATAACATGGTAAAATTCCTCAAGTTTTCATTAAATGGTCTTTTAAGAATTTTGATAGCAACTCTTTTACAAGCTCTTTAACAAAGTGTGGTATTTCTTTATGTACAATAAGGTGAAGATTGTTTGAGCAGTTCCTTGAATAATCAGTAACTTAAATCAGGAGGCAAGCCCAGCATTTCCACTGGGAAAATATGGTGGAACTTCGGAAGAAGGACAGCACAGTAATCTTTAAAGAAATCTCATGCCAGATAACCGAAAGTGCAGATTTTTGCACCTGATTCATTTTCAGAGATGCAGTTTTGCCCCATAAATGGTGTGCTTTCCAGAGCGAAAGGCTTTGTAACTCATCAGGGTGTTCCTCGGTGAATTGTGTTGGGAAAACAGACTACTCAGGAACCACCTGAGCATAGGTTTTAGAAGCCCCCAGCTTAGGGAGCATCTCTACAGCTTAACAGAGATAAAAAGATGGTTGTGGCAGTATTTTCTTTAATCTAGCCAGAATTAGTTCATGCCAAAATATATCCCTGGTACTGTGGTTGCTGAACCATGCTGAAGCGTGCAGTACTTTTGCTGCCTCTGTTAGTCTTGAGGAACATAGGCATGGGAGCATGTGCCCGTGCCGCAAACTAGATGGGCACTGTGTTGATATTTTCATTCTGCTCTCTTTGATCGTAAAGCATATGTGCAACAACGGTTATTGGGTGCTGGTACATATTCCCTCTCCAGAGCTCAGATGGTACTTATTTTTGTGCAGCTCTTTCCTTCCAGGAGTGGAGAAGAAGGGAAGCTGGAAGATGAAGCTGCACTCAGCCTTTCCCCCTCCCTCTTCAAGCACTGTATGTGAGCAAAGCTAAAACATATATGCGTTTGGGGAGGAATGTGTGCTGGAGTAGGAGTTACCAGCGAGGAGGATGGGAGGGTGCCATATGTTCTTCTGCACTGCAGGTTTTACTCTTCCCTGGAGACTTGTTCTGTAATCCTATTAGTTCCTTCTCCAAAAAAATTTAGTTGTCTTGCAGTACTTGGTCAGTATTGTAGAAGATTTGGCTATTACTGCTTAGTGTTGCTATCTTTGCAGTTATTGGGATGTAAGCACCGCCTTATCTGAGGAAAGCCTAAGTCACCTTGTTCTTTGTTATTAATGCTAGTTGATGGATTTTCCTGATTTCAGATCTAGGTCAGTATTTATTTATTATTATTATTGGGTTTTTTGGATACTGCATATTGAAAACCACATTCCTGAAGCACATATGAATCGCCCAATAGAAATTTTTGGTATGACATTAATGTTAACCGTTGCTTTTTGCTGCCGATTTTTTTTTTTCTGCCTAAGGGGATGTTAATGCATGAGGCCTTTTTTATTCTGTCTTTCTACTTGACTCTTGTTTTATCCCTTTTTAAAATGCTAACTAGGAATCTGAGTTTCAAAGTTCTCTACAAATAAATACAAGCAACCTTTCCACATACTGAAGACTTTTTCAGTTGCTGTGTTGCTACAGGCCATTCTTTTATGCATTTGGAAAATCCACCCCCCTTAATTTAGCCAGGCATCAGCATTTCCACCACACCTTAGAATTAAACTTAACCTACCTTGTGATCAAGGATATTTTCATCCTTAATACCAAGTAGCATTCTTCATGGAGACCCTCTGACAATGTTTTCATATACGGCACAGTGGGAAAGCATCACCGTGTTGAGTTTATGTACCTTCAGTGCAGGTTATAAAGGAATCATAAAATTAATGAATTCATAGACTTCTAGAGTGAGATAAGAAACCTTGTGCTCATGTAGTCTCACCTGTGTAGTGCTGGACACAGACTTAAATTCATTAGATGGTGAACTGTAAGGTATAAAGAATGATAATTATTATGAGCTGCAAATTACATTCTAAAGCAGGGGATTTGATAACTAGTTAACTTTTATTGGAATAACCAGTCTCAAATTTGAAAAGAAATTGTGTGAATAAAGTAGTGTCTGCTCTGAGGTGGTTGACACAGCAAAGTTGCTGCAAAAATAAAATGGATCATTGAAATTATGCGCTGGCCTGTGAACATCTGAACATTGATCTCATGCATATTATTTTAAAATGCAAATTGGTTTATAATTATGTTCTCTATTTGGTTTAGAAATTGTACAATTTTGTAGAACATCTTTGGGATTTTTCTCTTCAGAGAAAGTGAGTGTTAGCGTAGCTTTTACTTCTGTTCAGAGATTTATTTTTTTTTCTTAATTCTTAAACAAGTGATAAGAATGCTTAAAAAATGTTAGGTTGTTAACTTTAACTAAAAATTAGATTTTAGATTAGTTCTTTAGTCTACAACTGAAGTCTTTTTCCCCTCACTGGAAGCACCTCATACATTGTGCCTTGATAGTTCTATATGGAGGAGGGAACTTAATCCTGCATCTTGATAAATAACAGTCCCTAGATATAATTTCTCTTGCACACTAAACTCCTCCTGTAAAGACCCTTTCCATTGCATCAGTATACAATTTTTATGAACGAGTGATTAATTCCCTTCTTTTTTCCTTGAAAATTGTACTAGTAAATGTAGTGTGCCCCAGGTAAGGGTACTAAACGTTCTAAAATACTGTCATGTTTTTCACACATAATACTATTATGCATTCCAATTTCGATAAGGGATGTTTGCATCTTTGTTTTCCGTACACATTGTGGTGTTATTTATATTTCATGGTAGTTAAGTTCACAGTTTATGTGTCATTCAAACAAGGGAAAATACTAGGGGGACAGCAGCTGAATTTTAATAATGGATGAGGAAGTGAATTGTAATTGCAGTAGTTTTCCTAAAGCCATTTTAGTTGAGGATCTCTGTCAACAGTCCCTTTGAATCTTTTATACATACGGAAGTTTTTTACCTCTGAGCATTCAGAGGAGGTCTGATAAAGCTGATGTCTCATTTGCTTTTAGAGTTCAGAATCCATTTTCCATTTTCTTTCCGTCTTGTAGGCCTCTATCTTAAAGTTGGTGTAATTTTACCCAAAGCATGAGTCAATAAAGAACTTCACCACCACCAAGTATGGCCATTCATACTACTGCTCTGCAGATTCTGGGCAAGATCAAGCAACTAATATTATTTGTCATAATTTTCTAGTGTTCCTTTCTGCCTCTAGGTTTGTCGGCTTCTTTTGAGAGGAAGCTAAATTAAAGTTGAGGTTCTAGTTACTGTCCTTGTCTCATGCATTAGACCAAATTGTTCATTGATGTCAACTAGCACATCTCTCTTGTAGCCAAAAACTGTGGTGCAGGTTTGTAGAAGTGGAGACTTTGACACAGAATTCATTAAAACCTGGCACAGTGTATGATTGTAGATATGTGCTAAGAATGTTATTTTAACTGAGAATTTATTGAATTTTGTCACTGAGGGTCATTATTATTCTTGTTTCGGAGTCACAAGGAGTTTTCACACAAAGTGTAGTGTAAGCACATATACACTTTTGCGTAGCATCCAGTTATGCAGCAGCATCACGTGTGAAGCTTAGATTGGAGCACGAGGCATATTGTAGCAGTCAGCCTGTAATGTTGAGAGGTAGCCTTTTTTTGTCTCCCTCCATTGGGATAAAATTTCAGACTAGAGTTATAAGCACCGTATTTTTGTTTAAATATATGCCCCCAAACCAGAGAGGCCTCATGTTGATTGTGAGTGGAATTCATATTCCATATGCCTTAATATGACATTTCAGTTTGTACAGACTACAGTGTCTTTGCTTTGTGAATTCTAAGGCTGTCCACCTGTACAAGTTGTGTGCCATCATGGCTAATTGTCGTCTGCAAATTTTAATAATCCTGTCATCTCTTCTGCCATTTTCAGATCTGTAAGTGACAATGTTGAATAGTAAGTACCAGAGTTAGGACAGACAATGGGAGACACAAGTGTTTGAGTGTCATACCCTTTCAGTTTTGAAGTGGGTCACATAAATACCCTTTGAGTAGGGGTTATCCCACCCTATTCTTTATGTCTGTCTTACGATGGTTCAATCTAGACCATCTTTTCTTGGCTTACTTAAGAAAGTCACTTAAAATAGTGTCAGCCTTGCTTCAAATCAAAACATACTATATCTCTCATTCAAAGGTACGTTACTCTGTGACAGAAATAAATTACTTTGGTTTGGCATGAGTTGTTTCTGACAAAGCCATCTTGGCTATTATTTAGCACCATATTAAAATTTCCTTGCGCATATCAAGAGGTAATTTAACTGTGCAGTGAAATGTAAATAAGTTATTACTTTGTAGCAGTAAGACTATCTAATATTACTGTGCTGTTTGACGGTCCAGCTTTGAAGAACAGAAATGTAATGGTAATTTCAGAATACCTCCAGTGTTAATGATTTGTTATATGAGAGCTTTAAACTCCTTAATGTCTTGTTTGGATTTCAACTCAAGTTTCTGGGCATTTGCTCAAGTAGGTTGGTAATTAAGGTACTTTCTGGACGTAATTAGTGGAGCATACTGTAATTAATAAACTTGCAATCACTAAACGTAAAATCTGTTCTTAAAGTACTACAACTTGGATAATGAAAACATTTACAACCTATATCATTCATGGAGAACAATAGTACTCCTTAATATGTTTTGCAGTGAATCAGTGAGCTCTCTTCTTCTTCAGCCCCCGCTGCTGACAGTTATTTTAAGATCAGAATTAATACTTATGTATATACAGCTCCTGTAAATCAGATGGCTTAAAGAAAACAAATTTTTGACAGTGCTGAAGTTGAAGTACGTGTTCTGAGGTGGGTTACGCTTCATCTGTAAACGTATAGCAGAATTCTTCTGTAATAAATTAAAGTGTTTATGAAAAGCCTGGATCACTTGCTAGCTAGTAAGTATATTATTCTACTTGTTCTAGTCTTTTACTCATGTACGTAGCTGGGCACACCCAATTAAGAAGTGGAAGCAGTCATTTTTGTGGGCTACTATAGTTGATTGACAGCCAAAGGGGATGATAAAATGGAGATAACATCATCTTCTCTGAAACCTTTTTTGAAAATTCACATAGTTGAAGGCAGTTTCTGACCAGCTGTTAAATTGGATGTGGAAGTGTGTGCATTCTAAAAGAGCTTCATGTTACCTCGTGGGATGTAGCCATGACTCATTATAGCTTTTCTGTTTTTGTTTTCTGGAAGTCACCACTTTGAAGGCTGGGTAATGGATTGGGTGGGCAGTTGCTATGTGACAATTCTCATCTTCTTATCAGGTGATTTACGCCCTGAATTGTACAAGTCACATTTACTTTCTGCTTTTTCTGTCTAATCATGCAGGTCAAAATTTGCGAAGGGATCCTTGTCCATCGTCCCTACAAAAAAGGGGGTGGGCAACTGGTAGAGTTTTCCTTGGGCATTCAGTTTCTTTTTTTTTTTTCAGAGGAGTTGGAATCTTTGACTTTGAAATCTTTGCACCAAAATAGTCCATTTATTGAGCTCATGACAGCAAAATTTCTCTCTATTTATGGCTGTGACTCTGTTAAACTATTTTAGAAAACTGATTTCCTGCTAATTGAAACTTTGTATTTTTAGAGAGTATGTCTATCCCTACATAATTTGTGCATGTTACATGGAGAAATGTGCTAGAAATAATGAAGGTAAAAGTTTTTTACCAGCAATTACTTAAAGGTACAGTAAGCAGCAACACATTCCTGAAGCTTTGTCATAAGGACAAAGCTAACACAAACCCGAAGATTACTGGTCCTACCAGTTGAGGGAACAATTAAAAACATTAAAGATGTTGCTGAGAAGCTGCTTTTCTTTTTTTTATTATTTTCTCTTTTCTTTTTTTATTCCTTTTCCCTTTTTCTTTTCTAACTTACTCGAGAAGGTGTTGGGGAGAATACATCTACTTTTCAAAAAATCAAAATAAGGGGATGTAGAAGATATTAATGTAATTATGTAAATTGGGAATATGACCAAATTCAGAATACTCTAAACTGTTGCAGTAATAGGATTTGGAAGAATTTCAGAAAAGAGCACAAGAAAATTTAGGAAATCACTGGTGTGTTGTAGAGGCTTGACAATACTTTTGTGTCATGAGGAGCTTCGGTTAATTATTTCTACAGTTAGCTTTAAAAATAAAGTACACTTGGTTGTAATACTCATTTGCTATTGCTCTGCTTTCTCAGTAATGCTAGAAAACTCCAAAAATGCAAAAAGAGAATAACAAAAATTACATTACTATTATTTTTGTAATAAACTTTAGAAGAAAAATCGTTAACTGCTATTAACTTCTTTGCTCGTGAGACTATTAGGCTACATATGCCTGCAATTAGGAACAAGGACAGGCCAGTATGTGTTTTGTCTCTTGAGTATAGTGAAGTACTGAAAAATCCAAATGGTGTTGTTGTAGTAAGGTGTTAACCTGGAAGTATTCTTGTATGTTCTGCAATTTACTTTTTTCAAGTAGATCTTCAACAGCATTTCAGTGGTTATTACCTGTTTCAGAGGCATTGATGACCTTATATATGACAACTTGCTGGTTAGAGTTAAAAAATGGATTTTTATCGGGAGGTGAACTACTTTTGCTTTACCAACTTCTTATACAATTTATTAAGTAAGAAAACAGTATTTTAGAAATGGCATTATTTTAAAAATAAAACTCTTTGTCATGCTTTAATATGCCCATAATGCCAAGACCTGTCTGGCATGCATGGTATCAAGAGGTCAGTGAAAGATGACTTTTGGTTATTGTTTAAGTGGGCAGAGATTACAGTTTAACTGAGTAATGCAATAATTTTGTTATATTCTTCAAGGTTAGGAATTTTATAGCAGTTACCCAGTACTCAGTTCAGTACGTTCCCTTTCATAAATAACCGTTGTAATGGGCCCCAATAAACAGAGAAATTGTGAGTTCTTGAACAGATATCTTCTGATAAGATTTGTTCTCATGAGCAATAAGGGTTAAAAGGCACTTTAAGTTATGCATATATATAAAATTCATCCGCAGTTGCTGACTGCTGCAAGTTAACCTCAGCTGTGTGCTTGTGTATGACATAAGTGATGTCACGCTCTTTATAGAAATGACATTGACACAGGAAATAGCTATTATTAGCCCAAACATTTCCCTTTTAGGAATCCATTGGAACCCGATCCTGCCTATTTGAGTTTATATAGATACAAGTCCCTGAAAAGGTCATGCCCTTTAATTACAAAATCTTCTGCCTCTCTTTTTTAGCATGAAAAAGCCAGCGAACATCACCTGAATGTAATTACACCCTCTGTCTTGCAGATGACCCAAACAAGTATATAGCCCCCAAGAAAGTTATATAAAGTCCCTGATCTAGAGTTTTTGTGAAAAGGGATATCATATTATGTGTCAGAACAATTTCACAAAGTGCAGAGGTGTTAGGAATTACGAGAAAATTTGTGTAGGGCCAGCCTAGGGTTCAATTAGCTTGAACCCAACTATTTGGAGCTGTGAAGTCAGAAATTTCTGCAAAAGTTAAGAATCTGTATGCTAAACATACAATTGTTAGGGTAGGCTATCTGACATTGAATGAGGTGTAGGAAAATAGGTATTCCTTTTGTCTGTGGCCGTATAAGAGAACGGATCTGACTCTGAACAAATGCTAATGATATTTTTTTCTGGCTTGAGGTCCAGCTGTTTTTTGTACCTCTTGAGCCTTTTTAAATGCAATGTTAAGACTTAAGAAGCATAGTAGAAACAAGGCTGAGCATTGAAAATGCTGTTTTCAGTTTTCCTTAATGAAAAACATGCTATGTTGTGGGGTATAAATCTCTGTGAAGAGTCATCTTAATACACCTTGATGAAATTCAGCACTTTACTGAAGCTTGAGCCAAAACAAGATCCTTTAGCACAAGAACTGTTCAGTCATTATCATCACTGCAGAATGAAAGATGATACCTGATATAGTATAGTTTACCATACTAGATGAGGATTAGAGTTACTCCGTCAGTTCTCATTGCCAATTTGGAATGGATGCATAGGACCGAACAACGCTTAGGCCTGCAAAAGAAGCCTATGTATTTTAGGATTTATTCTTAGATTATCAAATCATGCTTTGATCCCTGAGAAGGTTAAAGAATATTTTATTGTCCTTGCGATTTTTGTATGTAGACAGACACAAGCGTTTTCCCTGATGTAATGATTCAACAAGCAAAGTTCAAATGATCAATAAGAAACCATAATTTCTGCAATGCTGCCTTATGTGCTCTGTCAGCAAACAAGGAGAGTGAACAAGGATTCATCACCTCCCTAGAGAAACAGGACAAGGCAGTAAGGCAAGTGTAGGATTTTTTTTTTTTTTGGCTGACATCAGATCGTAGGAATCCTCGCCATGGTTTGTCTTACGTTTGCCAAAAAAAATAAGAAATTGTAGTTTGTCATTCTAGAAAAGTACATTTTTGAAATACAGTTTAGATTGTGCACTTCATCTTGTCAAAATAAAACCTTTTTTTTTTTTCTTTTTCTGTAACACTCCGTTTTAAATCACAGGGGTGAACACAAAGGCCAACTACTTAGTATATTTTGCTAACAGATCCCTCTCCAGGGAAGAGGCTCATAAACCAGGATTTAATTCAGAAAAGAAAATAAACTTAAAATTCCTATAATCTGTAATACTACAATAATGAATTTTTGTTCAGATCGATGATAAATGAGCTGATACTCTAGAACTTTAATATTAGTAACAATGTCTGAAAGGATACCAAGGATCAGATGGGTAAAGAATGAGCAAAATATCTAAACCCTTCTTAAGTGACAACTGTCCAGTAGGAACAAACATACATCATTTTATTGTGAACAACAGAGCCACTGCTTCTGTGGCTCTCCTGAGTATGTGAAGGATGTAGTTTTTTCTCCAGGCTTAGGCAATAGATAGAAGGCCTGTAGGAGAGATACCCATTGGTAAATCAAAATCTGGATCCAGAATCTATCAAGAGCGTCAGAACCGTACCTAAGCTGGCTGGGAGCTGTGCGTGATTACAGATGATAGAATGATTACAGCGTGTTACTGACTTCTACAGAGGTCAGTAGCTAGAGGTTAGAGGGTGTAGTGCTTGTGTAACTAAGAAGCCTTTATTTGCTTACTAATCTTCTTACAACTTGAAAAGTTAAACTGTATGTGGTTGTTTCTTTGGCTTAAAGCTACCTATGTGTTTCTGCATAGAATGGGATGTCACAAGACAGCTTGCTGTGGGGTGGTAAAAAGCTGAGATGTTTGTGCAGTTCATTTAATTTGTATGTACGTATGGCTTGTAGAGCAGTCCTCCCTGTTTTGACCCTTTCACAGCCTGTTGACTGAATGTATTCCATGCTTTAGACTGTGTTCTGGTGTTAAATAATTGTTGATAGCTGCTTCTCAGTAAACCTCTTGTGTTTTAAATATACTCAGAATTTGTCTCAGTTGGTCTGATACTAGGCCAACTGATGCTGGAGTCAGAACCCCTAATCAAATGTTTATTATTTCTTGTAATAGTTAGAGGTTTGTGAATATCCCACGTATTTCCACCCCCAGAAAACCCAAAGAGCTAACTGTGCAAAAGCACTGTTCAGTAGCAAACCTTTTAATGGACTATGGTTAACCATGCTGTTAAATGGGCTGTTTTATGTTGGTTCAACCACTGATGATTTTTGTGTAAAGCTTCCCCTCTAGAATTCTGCCAGAAAATAATAGTGTGAGAAGCTTGAAAATACTCTGACTACTATATGCTTATTATTTGGTTGAAGCCAACTTTAGAGACATACTCGTAGGTCATATGTAAGATTGTCTGTTCCTGACCAAAATTGTTTGTTTTGCACTTAACTTCCAATAATCACTACTAATAGAACAATTCAAATAGATCAGTTTATTATGAGACAGTGAAATAGATGTAAGTCAGGAGAGACCGTTAAATCACTTAACTCTGCAATAACTTAACCTCTGCAGCTTGACTTTATTTCGTCTAGAGCATTTTATCTTGAAGAGATGTGCCACAATCAGGACGAGGATCCAGATATCTGTATGTCGGGGAACTGTCAGGGTGAAATACGCCCTTGCAAGCAGTCTGGAGGAAGAGTAAGGTGAAATCCTACAAAGATTAATGCTATTGATCTTTGAGAAATATTCCCATCAAGGGAATAGTCTGCCAGCCATTAGAGCATTCTCTGTGGCTTGAAGAGGAAGAGATACTTGATCATTTTCCCTTGGCATCTATCTGATGTTTGGTAAGAATCTGTGAAGCCAGTTGTGTGTTGGATAAGAATATAATTTCTGACCTGCTGTAGGCAGAGGTTCCTAAGTTAGAGAACGGATTTAATTACTGCTCTACCATAGACCTGTGGTATGAGGATGTAGAAAGCAAAGCAGAGCTGCTTATTTTCTCAAAAGTTGCAAGAAAAGATTTGTGGAATACATAGTTTCACAAATATACACACACGAAGGCTAAAAAGATGCACTGAAACTATATTACTCTCTTTCACATGTTGGTCCCTCTCACCTGTTATCCACTACTGCTGTAGACTTTCTCAGGAAACATGTTTTTCCATGCCTTTGGAAGTATTTTGTAGTGCACTGTCTTTAGAATCCATTACCTTTTGAAGAAACATTCCTTGGTAAGTAAAGAAAGACTAGAGAGTTTAAAAAGTAATCTTGTATTTTCACTTACCTTTAATTTTCTCTGAAATAAGTAGAAGTTGTTTTGTCTGGTTGGTTGAGTATTAGTAAAAATAAACTAGAGGAGAGAGAAGGCAAGGAAGGTGTCAAAACCAGCTGAAGGTATAGTTGAATATAATCTATGGTTATAGTGAAGTGTTATGGTAGGCTTTTCAGTGGAAAAAAGGCCAATTTGTGTTTCCAATGATTAAAGCACATAGCTTTTATTTAATTTTGTGGTAAGGCTTTATGTTATTTGTCTTAATCCAGCCTCATAACGAGCAGCAACATGTCATCAGAATTAGTACATAAATTAGATTTATTTTCTTTGTTTTGCCCTTTTAGTATCAAGCCAAAGAGAGCTGGGCACTCTTTTTACCTTTTCTCAATCCGTGGCTCATCTTTTTCAGTTTGGCTTTTGGGATGCTGCTGTTTGCCTCCTCCTTCCCAGCTGTTCACTAGAAGATTCAGGACTGAAGCCAATTCATTTGCTTTCCTACTTTATTACCAAAAATGGCAAAATTTTGCCAATGTTGTCATTTTCCCACTTCAATAATAGATAATAAAGTTGCACGTGGGAATTTTTGCATATCTTCAATTTTTTAAGTGTGGGTGGAATACTATTTCAGGCTCTTACTCTGAAATGCTAAAACATGAAAGACTGTATTATGGTGGGGTTTTTTTCCCGTGATAACCAATATTTTTAGCTTATTTCTGATTCATCTGAATCCGAGATAACTTATCAGAGGCACAGAAACAAATGGTCATGTATATGCCTTGGGTTTCCTTTCTCTAAACACCTTGGGAAGACAAAGTGTTTGAGACACTCGCTGTGCAGAGAAGAGGGGGGCAAACCAACCCACCCCCCCACCCCCAGGTTCTGGGGAATCTATGGTTTTTCTTTTTGCATTTTACCAGAGGAGGAAGTTTCTTGGCATCAGGTGTAATTGAGTTTGATAGGAACTAGTTTATACATGTGAAGGACAAATTCTATTGAATTTAAAGACATGTTAGTACTATATTGTACAGGCTGTTTTGTTTTAATTGTATTTTTAAATGCTGTATAGCTTTATTAGAAAATGTTTGGACAAATTTTTTTGTAAAAGACAAATGGAGAGCAAAAATCTGTCCAGATTCCTATACTATATCCAGGGCCAGGTTTGGACATCGTGGGGAATTACTAAAATAAATTATCTGGAAGTAATAAACTCTGACACACCATATTGCTGATGCGAAGGGATCTGTAGTCTTCACACCAAATGAACATTGAATAATGTAGCATGTGTGTGCCTTCTTACTCCAACTTTGTGAAGTAATCATATGACTTCCACTGTTCCTTCTTCAAATTAAGGTCGTCTCTACCCTTGTTAATAGAAATATATGTGGCTATAAAACAGACTGTGAATTGTGTTGCTATAGATTTTAAGGTGAAAGGGGAGTATGACATATATGACTCAAGAATTCCTGCAACTGTACATATAATCTCCAGGAACTAAAGGACATTTTTGTAGAGGAGATGCAGTTTGATTTAAAGAATTAAAAAACAAAACAAAAAAAACAGCCAACCAAACAAAAAAACCCACAAAAACAAGAAAAAAGAAAAAATATTAACTAACCTATCCATTAATTTATTTGTTAGGTTGTTGAGTTTTTTTAAGGCACAAAACGTTCATCTTTTGTGCCTTGCCGTCAGTAATGGGAGCTTGTTGTAATATGGGCATACCCACTATCGATTGTGGATATACTCCTGAAAAATGCAGTGCCTAGTGTTTTGGCAGATACTAAAGCAACTTTTCCTATTAAAGTCAATGTAACAGGGTGCAGATGTGTGTGGGGAGTTCAGATACACAGGGCAATCCCTGTGTTGTGGAGGATGGAGGATGGAGCAGGGTTTCCAGGATTGTCAGTTGGAGGAGGTCTGGCTTAGCGGCAGCTGACTTTTCTGACCAGGCTGTCACTCCAGAAGAAAGAGCTCAGCTGCTTCCTACATAAGATTGATTGCCCAATTTTCATTTATTACTGCGGGCATTTTTGCATTCTTCTACATTTTCACTGTGCAAATCATCTTCCTCAGAATAATCGAGATCAATTAAAGCAGTCAGCAATGAAAAAATGAACACGGGGAGTTACTACAATGATTAGCAGCAATATGGGGTTTTAGGTAATGGCTGACAGAAGTCCTAACCCAACCATTTGATGAAACAGATAGTGGAGTGTTCCTTTAGCACTTTACCACTAAATAGTCATGTTACTGGGAAGTGACAGCAATTAGATGTTAGGATAATCAGGAGTTAGTGCAGCACCCTTCATTTTGGAACACATCTTGGAGGGTAACATATCTTTTAAATACTTCTCTTCGCATTCCCAGTCATGTTGCTATGTTAATATTTCATGTTTCTGAAATCAAATGCCTTTTTGAGGTAACAAATAAATCTTTTGGTTTCCTAAATGTATTGACTGAATTTCAGTTTTCCTTCTGACAGCTTTGTTAAAATACATTAGATACCATTTAAAAATGGTAATGTGTCACAGCAGTATGTAATACAAGAGAAAGACTGCGTACTGACTGACTGTATAAGATTTAACCTTTGTTTCTAGAACTTTTCAGCTACCACATTTAAACTTTAAAAGGTCAAATTTTAGAGGCTATCTGGGTTGGATTTTAAAGAAGGGATTGGATGCTGGAAGAGGATATGTAATTTATTCTCTCCTGGAAAAAGGAGATGCTTCTCTGATGATTTCATGAGGTGACGAGAAGACAACATTCTCCTTCCACAGAATATTCCACCTCAACATAGTTCTTTAGGTTCCAGATTTTAAGTATCTGATATATGTGCTAAGGATGATGTCTTGTAGTGGGGATCGGCCTTCAGTCTGCGAGCCACGTGCAGCCCCTCAGGACACTTGACCCAATCTGATATCTGCTTGTGAGAACTCGCTGCATGCCAGGCCGTGTGGTGATGCTTCCTCCTCCCTATGGCTAGCGTCTTTCGTGATGGTCTCTAGTGCTTCCTCGATACATCACCGTGCACAGGCTTTTTAATTATGTTGCATGCACTCACACACTTTCTTGGTGTCCCAGACATGCCTGTTAACCATGCGTGTGCTGAGTCTACTTCGTGATCAGCACAGATTTCTCAAGACTGAGTCCTGTCAAACCAGTTTAGTTTCCTTCTGTTGAAGGGTGATCAGTTTAGTGGACAGAGGAGTAAAAGGTGGGGTCAGGTGTTTTGTCTGTAATACTTTTTAGCTGTGATATTTTCAAATTCAAAATGAGGAAGGATAATCTAGATTAAACTGCTACAAGATCAATATGGAACAGTTTGGAAAGCCATACACAGTGCTGATTCCCTTCTGAAATGGAAGAAAGTATTGAGTGAGTTTCTGCAGGAATTTGCCCCAGGGCTAGCACTACTCAGTGCTTGCATTAATGATCTGGATGATGGAATACAAAATATACTTATCAGATTTACAGACTGCACCTATCTAAGAAGGATTAAGAGGTCTTGTAAGGACAGAGTTAGAATTAAGACTAATCATGAGAAATTGACTTGAAAAAATAGGATGCTATTGAAAAGAAACAAGCGTAAGTACTGCATGAAGAGAAAGAAAAAGGCAAGAAAAGCATGGGTATATAGTAGAAATAGCTGTGTGGATAGTAGACGACCAGAAGGGGATTTTGAGGTTATAGTGAGTTACAGGCTGAATGTCAGTCATGTCAAGCAGATATAAAGGCGGAGCTGGGAGGTGTGAACAAAAGTATAGGTTGTTAAACATGGAGTAATCCCTGTGCTCTACTCATATGGAGCGACCTTTGTGCTCTACTCAGCCCTGTGGGTTCTAATAGTGAATTCAACACGTCAAGAAGGATGTGGACAAACCTCAGAGATAGTTGAGTGGGGAGCAATGAAAACTAGACTTATGAATAACAGTTTGGATAAATTTCTGCTAGTTGTTTGTATTTTTAGCTGTAGATACAGTTGTTTTAGAGAAGGACGGTAAACTTGAACTACTTCTTCAGATCTTTCCAATATGTGTGGTAAATTTAGTAGCTTCTTGGACAAGTCAGATGGCGTGGTGTCCTGGAACTGACACCTGAACAGATCATCCAGCACCCTGATTGCAGTGGGTGCACACATATGAGAAAGCTCACGTGAATGGATGTGAGGGACAACTCTCCCGCAAGTGTCCTGTCTCTGACACACACAAGAATGCTAGCATGTGTGCTCTCGTCTTCTCATAAAGTAGGGAACATGGCCTATGGCCCTCTCCTGCACCTGTGCAAAGGCAAGTTGCCCACCCAGACAGAAAGGCTGGGCATCCCTGCATTGCTTTATAATTTACAGTTGACATGACGCTCGCATTTTTAAAGCATTTGAAGTTTCACTAATGGAAAATACTTGCTACTGTAAACAAAGTCAATCACCTTGTTGACAATACTGTATTTCACACTCAGATAAGTTTGGGAATCTTTTGGCATGCTACTTGTGTGAGCCAACACCGGCAGGATGCAGGAACAGCCACAAAACCATGGATGAAATGCAAAGAGTAAATTTATTTTCGCTACCTCACGAACCGGGGGATCTCTGAAGCAGCACCGCAGAGCTCGGTCCATGCTAGAGAATTTTTGAACCTGCTGCTTTCTCCTGTATATCATTGATTCACACAGGCGTAGTTTACTGCTGTGGTTTGATCTTTCTCGCAGCAGGGCAGGAATTTCAAGCATGTTCCATAGGGTGCCTCTATGTCTATCACAGCCCTGTGTTATCTAAACACAGATGCCAAGCACACAAGAGTAACCAATGGTTAGTATGATATATGTGTTTTTCCACACCCCAGTTGCAACACTTGAGCGCATTTACAGTCCTCGCCAGTCTTCCGTTATTTTCCCACACTACTTGATGTGAGTGCAAGGACATTCAATACCAACAGTTTGGTCTCATTTACGTAGGCCAGCAGCATACTTTGAAGGTTAAAAAAAAAGAGGGAATCATTGTTGTTTGTCAGAATGCTGAAAATCTGCATGATGACTTTAACTGTTACCTGGAGCCCTCTTACCTGCAAGGTCATCATTGGCTGGCTGTGATAAGCAGACCACAAAAGAAATCAAGATAACATTTGTGTAGGATAGAGGATGAAGAAATTTTTAAAAAGAACTAATAAATGAAAATTTGCTGAAGAAAAAAACATGTCAGGTTTTAAATTAAGAAAACAAAAAAGTTAAAGTAATTGCTGGTTGGACTGATGAAATGCATATTATGTGGAGCATTTGTGAAATAGAGCAAGGAAGAATTTATGCTCGTGGAAACAGAGAATGGTGACTGGGTAAAGGACTTTCTATTGACAAGTGATGTAGAGATCCAAACTTGAATATTTTCCCAAGTAAAAGTATACGTTTCAGCAATGCTAGTCCTTCAGAAACATATTCAAACCTGCATGTTTAAACCGTGAGTTGGTATTTACTAAAGCGTTTACATTGGAGCATTAAGGTGAAGTACGGTGCATATTTGTGGTTTGCTGGGACTCTGTGCATGTGTGCATGTCTAAGGGATGCTCTGCACACATCGTTAGGAATAACCAAAGAGAAACACCGTTAGTCTTTTGAGGGGTAATGTTCTTCTAAGATACCACAAATAATTTGGAGAGTTCCTGTCAGGAATTTCTCTCAAAATATTTGTGTTCTACCCATGCCACCCACTCACTTGCTTAATATAAGATTCTGTTGAAAAGATTGCATGCAGATGTACAGATAATAGAGTCAAGTATAGAAAGGGTAGACTATAGCTCACATTTTAGGATTTTAAATACATGTTATGGGTAGATAATTTTTGTGTAAGATGGTTAACGCTTATAACCTAATAGGTTTTCAATTTCCACATCAGAGATAGTTTCTTGAAAATATGAGTAATACTGGAAATCAGTGAAGGTGGATACAATACTTCTGTATGTGGAGTGGAGATGTAGAACTTTAGCGGTAAGGCACAATGTAAATTTATACATAAAAATGTCTGTACACTGCAGAACTTAACACTTGCAGTAACACAATATCATACTGTATTAAGAAGTTAAAGGGGACAGTAGACAATTTCCTTCAGCTGTCAGTTCTCCAAATCTCCTCCTTCTATCAGCTGTACCTTTTCTCCACTAGCGATAGTGTCATTATATTGAAACTGGAATTGTACTTTTTTTGATCTTGTTTAGTGTGTGACAGCATTATCAAAAATGTGTATGCCATACTAGTGATCCACTTGAGCACAGATAAAGGACAGCATTACATACCGAAGATCTGTTTCTGGGAATTCCTCTGGACTTCTATTAAAAAAAAATAATTCATTGGACCTTGTGCATTGTTGTATGTATCTTTTAATATCTTTACTTTTTGTCAGTCCATGTTGCTTTGTTTACTGATATATAACTAGGAAAATACAATTCTTAGCTGACAAGTGTTGTCTGTGCTGTTTGTGTGAGCTGTTACAAACGTGTTTTAATGGATCTGTTCATTCAGAGATGGTACTAAGTTGCAGTGTTTAATCAGATTAGTTGTTTGCATTCATGATAAATGAATAAACATCTCTCTTGATCATGTATGTTACCCAAGTTTCAAGCAGAAGGAAAGCAACTACCAAGATTGAGAAACCTTTATGCATCTGGTAGATGAAAAGCTGGACATGAGCCAACAATGTGTGCTCGCAGCCCAGAAGGCCAGTCGCATCCTGGGCTGCATCAAAAGAACCGTGGCCAGCAGATCCAGAGAGGTGATTCTCCCCCTCTACTCTGCTCTCGTGAGACCCCACCTGGAGTACTGCATCCAGCTCTGGAGCCCCCAGC
The DNA here is from genome assembly GCF_028500815.1 of Rissa tridactyla. NCBI lineage: Eukaryota > Metazoa > Chordata > Aves > Charadriiformes > Laridae > Rissa > Rissa tridactyla. The sequence continues at coordinate 203,511,448 of NC_071466.1, forward strand.
ACGAGAAGGACACAGACCTGTTGGAGCGGGTCCAGAGGAGGGCCATGAAGATGATCAGAGGGCTGGAGCACCTCTCTGATGAGGGCAGGCTGAGAGAGTTGGGTCTGTTCAGCCTGGAGAAGAGAAGGTTCCGGGGAGACCTTATAGCGCCCTTCCAGTACCTGAAGGGGGCCTGTAAGAAAGCTGGGGAGGGGCTTTTTACAAGGGCATGTAGCGATAGGACGAGTGGCAATGGTTTTAAACTAGAGCAGGGTAGGTTTAGATGAGACATGAGGAAGAAGTTCCTTGCAATGAGGGTGGTGAGACACTGGAACAGGTTGCCCAGAGAGGTGGTAGAGGCCCCATCCCTGGAGACATTCAAGGCCAGGCTTGATGAGGCTCTGAGCAACCTGATCTAGTTAAAGATGTCCCTGCTCACTGCAGGGGGTTTGGACTAGATGACCTTTAAAGGTCCCTTCCAACCCAACACATTCTATGATTCTATGATCTTCCAGAAATTCCCTGTGCCAAGTTTCGTATTTACTGCATATTGTTTCCAGGTGTGCATAGTAAAAATGCTGTTGCCATTCTCTGGTATTCTGTATTTTCTGTTTGTAGCTGAGGGATTCGTGTTTTTAGTACAAGTTTACCTGAGTTTGATCTGTCCCTCTACATTAGATAAGTCTATAATCTGCGTTGCCAGAATTCCCTACAGCTCCTGTTGCTGTTATCCCTACAGCACCTTTATGACAGAGGTGAAGTACCAACATCTGTGGTTTGCAGGTGAAGAACAGAGGCCGAGGGAGAGATCACATACCGGATTTATAACGGTCCTAGGTCTTACCATGAACAGTAAGGGTTGTGACAATGGGGAATGTGGTGTGGGGCTACAAGAATGGGGTTCGCAATGCCATTTTTGTCATCTAGGTTCTGCACTCAGTGAATTAAGCACCTAAGAATGAGATGTGCAGCAGAGAATGCCAGTATATAAAAACTGAACCTCAGCAGGTGTTTGCAGCTCTTCTAGGGGTGGTTTTGCTGGGATTCACCAGCTGATACCTTTCCTGAGTGTGAGTATCCTCGGCTTCCTCCTCAGCATGGGTGACTGCTTGTTTAACTACACAAGTGATGAAGAAAATGAAGGTGCTGGTGAAGCAGTGTTAAAGCACTTCTTCAGGAAGTGGGAACGAAGGCCAGGGTCATTGTAAGCCTGAAGGGCTTTGCCCTGCATGTCATTTGGGAGGGAGTGACCTGCCCCTGAGCACCAGGCAGGGCTGGGGTGATAGCACACTGCTGTGGCTGCCAGAAGGCTTGGCACTAAGGCATGTCACTAGATGATCTTCTACAAGCTCGTCATTTACTTCTGCAGTCAAGGCAACTCATTTGTGCTTAGAGGTTGGACCTACTTAATAAGGGTGATCTAGACCGACCCAACGGATCTGATAATTCATGGGTCAAAGGGAAGAATAACTGTACTTTGTCAATTATGTCCGTTGTGGACAGTGTATTTGGGAAGTTCTGGGTTCAGCTCATTTTTTGAATTTAGATGTCAGTGACTTGCTGAAAATCACATCTTAAGCTGCTGACTCTGAACTCCAGTCAATGGATTGTTTTTTTCTCCCTATGACATAAGCCACTGAAAGAACTGCTGTTTCACAGACTGTTCATTAACTGCGCTGTGATTACTTCTTGCTCAAGAATTCACATGGTTGAAACTGATTTTAAAAATAAGCTGGCCCGTACTCTGGTGATTTAAACCTGCAAAGGGGGAAGGGACAGCAAACAGCATCTCTCAGTATTGCTTCCTTTCTGCTGCTGCTCTGGCTGCAATGGAGAGGCGATTTAGTTAGGCTTTTTTTTTCCCCATTTTTTTTTATCTCCCTTTTTCTGCTACTTAAAGTTATTTTTTAAAATAGAAATAGAGAAGGCAGAAGCAGCGATTGCTGCAGGGAAGTACTATGGAAACCTGTCACGATAACAGTTTTAAATGAAAGCGAATCTTCAGCTGTTTAAAAAGTCAAAGTATTTGTCAGATGCTAGTGTCTCCTCTAGAGGCAGAGTAGGAGAGGAAGGAAGTGTATAGAGAGAGAGATGTTGAGGGGAAAATAATTATTCTTGCTTTTTACTGGGGCAAAATGCATTCCTGGGCTCAGCCTTGCAATTAAGTATCCTGCAATGTTGTTCTTATCTCGGACCTAAAATTGCCCAATTATTTAATTGTTATAATAGTGCACTAGCAATATTGTCTTTTATGGTTGATTAGACACGTTTGCTATAAGATCTAACTTGTAAGTGTTTCCGACTGTTTTTCTTTTTAAAGAAAACATGGGCAGATGCTTCCCTTATTGGACAGAATTATTCACAAAGCTGAAAAGAAGTTACTGGTGGTGCATACAGCAATAATTAAATAAATATACCTTTAGCATACATTTCAGTAGTGGATGACTGTCCATATTTTCCAGATGGAAAATGGAAAGCATGATGTGAATGTGTATTAGATCCAAAGTCACTTGATATTTGTTCTCTGTGCCCTTGATAAAGAAAACACCATCAAATGCATTTTGTTGTTATTAGTAAAGCACGCAGAAGATAAAAAAATTACATGAATGTGGTACTGCTAGTAATGTTAGCATTGATAGATTCACTTTGGTCCCGTTACATTACCGGTGCCTTTTAATACTTGCTGTTGTGTCAGCACTATGCTGATCTATAATACTGTAAATATATGTATATATATATGAACATGAATGTTTTTGAATTAAAATAAATGTTTGGAATGCCAGTGATTAGTCACTAAAATACAGTGTCCAATGGCACTACCTAGGGATATTCTGAAAATGTGCAGTGAATTCAAATACCAAAAATACCTGCGGTCACTAAAATTCCTGGGCGTGTTTTGTAATGTTCGTTGGTCATATTCATTGCTATTAGAAGTATTGGAAAGCAATATCTAATAAATAGAGAATACTTAAAGGAGATTTTTTTTTTATTTAAAAAATACTGCTTTTCTTAAAGGATTATTAAGAAAAAAAGAATAACAAGACTTGGCGGAGAAGTTGTTCTAAACTAATAGATTAATCTTTTATACTCTGTAAACGTAGAAAAATAGAGGTTCTCTTTTAAAATTAGCAGAGGTTTTATTTTCACATTTTGACTTTATTTTCTACTGCTGAGTTATAAAGCCTTGAAAATAATAGGTATGGTGGTGGTCTCTTGTCCTGTGAGGTCCTGATCTTTCAGATTTTGATGGGTCTGTGTGCATTCAATAAAATACGTATACTGAATTAGAAACAGATTATGGGATTGTGCGACTTTGTCTGCTTTCAGCTGTGGTACAGAAACTTTATATCACTTTGCCATTGTGCACTTGCCCTGTATAGAGGTATTTTAGGAAGCTTAATGCAATTGATGTCCAACTGTGACACAGTATTTTTGTAAAAGTAAAATTCTTCACTGATCCTAGCTTGTGTAAATGGTTAATCAAAGTGGATTGACAGATTATGTGTCTGGGTTTTTTCTTTCTTTTTTTTTTTTTTTTCATGTAGGTGTCTGTGACTCATAAATGCAGAATTAGACCAAAAATCTGTGACTGGATAATGGAGTATTTGCAAGTACTTTACTGCACTTTTAAGTGCAGCACAACAAATAGCCTGCACTTTCCGGTGTTTATTTGTAAGGATTTATTATTCTGTGGCCCTGCTAATCCCATCATTTCTGTTCCTGTTTTTATGATAGTGCAAGAAAGTAGTTTATAAATAGTTTCTATAAATGGGTATTCCTGAAAATATGTCTGATCTGAACAATATTTTTACATAACTGTCTTTTATGGTAAAGTAATAGGTGAAAATTGAGAAGTCATTAATGTTTTATATCCCTTCACTCTGCTATGAATCATCACTTAGCTGTTTGCCAAAATCTTTGTATTCTGTTTAGTGACAATTTTATATGAGAATCAGCTGGATAATTTTTAAATTCACTCCTGGCCCTTTTCTTTGAAGATTCATCTTGGTTGATTTGGCCAGTTGCCAGCAAAACGTTAAAACTAAGTCTTCCATTGTAGATAACATTTTAAATACACATTAACTTAGAGCTCGATAGTGCTTTTGGAAGAATACAGATAGGTTTACGGGTCAAAAAATTGTAGATATTAAATAAACTCTAAGGAATTAGCAGCTATGCATTATGTGCGTTAGGGAAAAAAAAGAACACCTTAGAAAGCTATCAGAAACCACCTTGTGTGTTAGATCTTCCCACTGAGTTATTTTGAAATATGAAGCACTTAGTTTGGTTTCATACCAATTAGTAAATGTCATTTGTGATCACTAAAAAATTATTCCTCATAGAATATCTGTCATGAAAACACAGGAATGTTTAATAACATTGAGTTCAGCTTTCTTTGCAGACAGAAATGATTTTAAATTAGAGGCTGCCGCATAGTCTGCCTCTGTGTTCTGGTTGTCCATCTGTTTAGGTGGTTTCTCTGGACTGGAAACATGTCAACCATAATGTCTTGGACAGCTCTGACCGCATTGCAAAACTGAAACTGCACTAAGGCTAGATAGTACCTATAAGGGCAAGAAGGTATCTGATTCTAATGCTTTTAATATAATTAATGCAAATATGATAATTGATTCATCCATTTATATGCAGAGAGGCATGGGCCACTGCTATGAACAGTTCAACTGTGAAAGGCTTTGTAAATAAAATATGCTGTAGAGGAAGAATGGAGGAGACTGAGGACAGTATGTGTCAATACAGAAACTGTAAACTAAGTTTATGAGTTGAAGGTAGCTCCAAAGAGAAAGATATGAATGGAAGGAGCTGTTACAAGAACAAGGCTACAGAAAGGCTGGAGGATGGAATGGGAGATGGATAAGGTGGAGCTGTGAAATAAGGAAGTGGTGTTTGCCTTGCTACAGATCAAGAAAGGCAGGCTAAGATTAGATCTCTTTGAAAATAGTTGAGGTACGATTGGAATGAGAACCATAGAGGTTTTTCTTTATCATAAATTGTAGTGCTTTAATTACATGGGTCTAGTCTTTATAGAACAAGCTTAATGAAAACTGAAATTCTGCTGGGATTCCAGGGATGGAACTGAGCAGAGACTGACCCTAGCTTTGTCTGAGTCTCTGTATAATCCATCCCAGTCTTTTTAATTGATACTTTTGTGTATCTGTCTCTCTTCAAAACTAAGGCTAAACTGAGGTTCTTTCTCTCCAGATAAGATAGTATGTTATTGTTAAATGCCTCTCCCAGACTGTAATTCTATTTGTGGTTTGTACTGTTGACTGTTGATTGTTAACAGGTTCTGAAATAATGCAATTAGGTGATCCAAGAAAAACATATAAAGCATTAATAAGCAACATCTGCATAGAGCAGGGTGAAAAATGTGATCGACTAGCCATGATACTCATCTAAATAAGATAATATAATTCATTTTGCCTTTTTCTCAGATTTAAAATCTGCTCTTTGTCTTAAGCTCTGAAAAATGGGTGTTTCATCGTGTTCTTGATCTGCTACTCAATGCCACGTTCTGCATTGTCATATGTTTGGAGGTGTTCTTATGGTAACAAGATTTAAAGCTTCGGGTTAGCTTGAAATGGCGTACAGAATTGAACAGTATGTTGCATTAGTAAGAAGAAATCCTGCATCAAAATGCTCCAGTTTCTAGGTAATGAATAATGTTCTCTGTGTGGAACAAGTTATGCACTTTACTTATTCTTCTCTTTTATCTCCCTTCTTTCCTACTGCCTGTATTGCCCCCAAAAGGTTCCTACTTGTGTGAAGGTTTCAAAATGCATTACTGGCAGATAACTGAAGTGAGGGGTGGGGATTGACTTTTTCCAGGAGCAGAACTGGATCTTGAATGCATGTGCTAGCTGCAGGCAAAACTAGGCGCAGTATTTCTTCTTCTTTAGATGACTTCACATTTTTTTCTTCATAGTAATTTTTTTGTATAATATGGCTTTGCCCATTTATTTTTAAAGAGACTACCCATTTATTTTTAAAAAGACTATAGAAATGTAGAATGTATGTCTTTAAATGTAAAATCTGTAACAGAAGGAGGTCAGTCTTGTCATGCTTCTCCCAGTGGACAAATTTACAGGAGGGCTTGGAAGACTGGTATGACTATCAGGTAACATTGCTGACACTGAAGAAGTGTTGGTAAGTGTGTATACAGACGCTTGCTCTCGTTCAAGCTGGCCTCAGTGAAACTCAATGAAGATGACTGCAAGAGTCTGTCATTACGTTTTCCTGGAACTTGTAAGGAGAACTAGGAAGGGAAGATGGACCAGGAGCAAGATGTCTTCTGGCTCATTTGAACTAGCTTGTCTCTGCCTTGCAAGGCCCTGAGCAGCCTGGTCTCATAGACCCTCCTTTGAGCAGGAAGGTGGATTAGGTGATCTCCAGCGGTCCCTGACAACCTCAGCTGTTCTGTGATTCTTCATCAGTTTATCCGCAGACCTGGAGTTTCCTGTAGGTGGGTGACACAGGGAATTTGAATTTTGTATTAAGAAGAAATGTTTTTAAATGGGATCCAACAGCAAATCTGGCATTGATGGAGGTCTGTCTGTAGTTGAATATGAAAATAATAATTGAAAAGAGTTTGAAATAAAGTAACTTTTTAAAGTTAATTCATTGTAAATATTTGAGGGCGCTTTAGAGCTGCTGGCAATATGTGCACGGATTCCAGAAATGAGATATTGTCACTTGCATAGGTAATTGTTACCTTGTCGCAGAGACTAACAAGAGAACAAGAAAATCCAAATGGCTTTTGGTAGATATTTAAATCATTCAGAGCTTATAATTTAAAGGATATTTTGTCTGAAACTGGATTTTTTTTGTAAACAGAGTAGCTAATACCTATTCTTAAGACCAAGTTAAAAGTAAAACCTGACATTTCTGTTTTATAATGGCTTTGTTCAAGCAGTTAACAGAGTGAGCATGTATATAATGATATTGTGAGGTGGGAGAAAACATCTGGTCGGAAGCTGCTGTCCAAAGACCAGAATTAGTAATGAGATTTTGTGTCCCTATACTTCCGTGCTTTAATAATGGGACTTGAGTCAGCAGGTGCAAGTCAAGGTTGCACAAGGACAAGAGAGGTGCTACAGCCTTGCCCTCTGCTCTCTGACCTTCATCGGAAAGTGATAGCTGTGTCTCTATTAAAGAGAAGCCACATCTTCAGATTAACTAGCTAACTGATTCGTTATTGATGAGGGCTTTAGAGATTGGTCGTATAAGAGGTGAGAGAAGCATTTTAAGAAGCTTGATTTGGCTCAGATGCACCCATTTCCTTGTTGCCTGCTAGTTTCCATCATTTTGTATAATTTATAATCTTTCCACACTCAAACACAGCGTTGTAGGATGAAATTTGTAATTGTTAAGGGCTACTTGATCTAGCTGATCTGTCCTCAGAGGTGCCAGACACTTTCTTTGAAATTGCTGTCACGTTGATAGCCTAAGGCATGGTAAACTTTGGAATATTGCTTGATGTTTCATGAGATAATTCTTTACAACAGTTCCTGATGCCTTTCTGTTCCATTAGCTCTTAGCCATCTGTTGCTTTGATTACACTATTATAGGGAATAAGTGTTTTGGCAGGCTATTTAGCTGTGTTGAAAAATCTTGTTTCTTTGCTTTCTAGTATTTTATTGCTGCTGTTTCTTTTTTTTTTCCCTCTTAACCTTTATAGTGCAATGCTTCTTGTTATTTACTTCTTGTTATTCTAAGAAACAAAAGTCTGACCTAATTTGAGGATGTGATGAGGTTTATGGCTGTGCTTTATGGCTGTTTTCCTTTCCTGTGAAAGTCCTTCTACTAAAAGAAGTTGTGTATTCCAAACATGGGCTGACAGAAGGTAGATATTCTAACCTAACCATATTCAAATGATTAGCTTTGGGATTCTTGACTTTTACAGCTTAAAACGTGCGTTTGTAGAGTCTGGCCAACATTATGTCAGTATTATCTTCTATAGAAAATTATAACCTCTTAACCTCTTGCTCCTCTCAACACTGCAAAGGTTAAAAACAGGAAGAACTGGAAGATCATTAGAAAGAAGTCTGTATTCTCTGGCTTTACATTTGACCTTTTCATGTATTGCTCAGATTTTAAAGATGAACAGAGTAAAAAACAGATGGGGTGATAATGAACATAGAGACATGCTTCCCTAAGTAGGTTCATTTTTAGGAGTTGTGATATACCAATTAATTTTTTTAAGGCATGGACTTTTGGAAATGAAATAAAACACTGTTTTTAGACTGCAGCTGAATTTCATTGGCATTTAATTTCTACTTTTAGTTTTTTTGTTAATTTTTCTTGCAATTAAAATAGCCGAGTGATACTGCAAAGCAAGAATTCCAACAATTTTTAGTAAATTATTATTTCATCTCAGTAGGTCATTTTGCCTTGGCTCTGACTGAGGTGGCTGAGTTTCTTTCACTGCTTACTTGCTTGAGCTCTTGAAACTGAATTGCAACTTTTCCTGGAGTAACTTCTCACTTTTTTTGCTTTTGGTGTCTGTAAGAGATGGCTAAGAACTACTTGGAATTGGTAGCTGCAAGTACTTACAAAAACCCTTCCTCAGTCACTTGGTCTTCAAGTAGTAGTACTTGTCATTAGGGATAGTAATGTTATTTATGGGAACATTATTTGCAGGAGGCAGTGTGTTGTAATGGTAGCAAGAGGGGAGAAAGAGTAAGGACTGTAAATGCAGATCTGACTGGGGATTATCAGCCTCACAAAGGAGTCTTTTTTTGGATTATTTAACTGACCTTGTAAAGCTGTACTGTGTTTGAAATTGCAACTGCTATCTCATACAAACAAAATGAGCTGTGTGGAGTAAGCGTAGAGAAGTAACTGAAATAGTTCCCAATAAGGTAAATCTACTATCAAATGAAATTATTTAACACTAAGTGCCAGTCAAAGATATTCAGAAGTATCGTTCTGGAAACTGTTTTTGCATTTACTCTGGAAGGGCTGCAATAACCTTTTGTATTCCCTGTTAGAGAATATTTGTTAGTTTACAAGTTGGTTATTTCAGTGTGTGTCCTGTTCTAGGGTTATTGTATATTAATGCTGATTATTTCTTGTTGGCTAGGGAATGTTGTGTTTTTGTTCGAAATATTTTTCATGGTGTTTCTTGCTTGCCACATTGTCAGAGCACTCTGTTGAAGTGATACCTGGACTCCTTAGTAATTATGGATTTTCCTTCAGCTAAGCAGCATATAGAATTCTTTTCGTACTGTGTTATGCTTTTAGTGCTTGTGTATGGAACATGGTAAACGTTTTATCACATAGGAGGTAAGGATATGGCAGCACACTGAAATCACAGCTGTTAAGTAATACGTATATGTACATATATATAGTGAAAACTTTCTATTGTGTTCCTGCCACAGCCTTTCCTGAACAGGGTCATCTGTTCTCTGCAGAATAATGAAGACTTTCCATCAGAGTCACTGTTGGGATTTTAGTAAGCAAACCAGAAATATTCTTGTGTACATTAGTAGCTATGGAACATCATTTTAAAGTGAGGGACTAGTCCAAGTTTGACTTCTCCATACGTGGTGCTTCCAAACTGTCACGCTAAAGAACATTTCCTCAGAGAGCTGTTCTGATTATGTCGTGCAGGCCCTTGTGAAATTTAACTACATGACAGTTAGCCATTAGTTAGATTTCTAACGCTACTTCTTTATGAAAGTAGTTGTAATTGTCACAGGTAGTACTGACCATAAATACTTCGGGCAATTAACACATCTTCATTTGAGAAGGAAGTTGATAGTCCACACAGGTGACAATCCTGCAGCATAGGGTCATATGGACAGATTAACACTGGATAAAGAAATTATGACATGGAGTTCCCTAAGACAGCACTGGTTGGAGGAGAAAGGTCCACATGGTGAATCCCATACCCTGAGAAGGTAGAGTCTGAGTTTGGAAGCTGTTTCTGTAGCACTTGAGCCAATTAGTTTTGCCTGTCATCCAGGTTTCTTATTTTTGGTTCAGCCTTATGCTAGCAATCTTCGTGTCCCCAAATTAGCTCAGTGTCATCACCACAATCCCTTGTGAGAAGCCGGCTTGCTCGTCCAAGCTGCATTTCTAATGATGAAAAAGTATATCACTCTTTATTTAGCCATGCTTTCAGAAGATTGTTCTGATAACACGAGTGGGAATCATAAAATAAAAGGCTACAATGTTGGACGTTATGAAATAGTTGTTGTGTTGGCTGTTGACAGAAAAAAAAATAGGTTTTTTTTAATCTCCTAATCCTAGGAGATATTTTCAAATTAGAAATGTGATACATATTTATTTAAGTCCCTAGTGACATTTCTATCTAGTCCTCACAGAATTATTATCTCTGTGGGAAAGGAAGTGACCAAATGGGGTTCTGCTCTGCAGAATGGCTATAAATGTCATGCTGGACTGGACAGCATCTTCTGGGTTATTGAGTCCAGTGGTCTACTCTTGAAAGAAACCATGTGATATAATTGTGGAAAAAAAAAATAAAAATTCATACTTAATGACTGCACGTCACTTATTTTTCTTCTTGTCTATAATGGTCTACAGAATCAAATATGATGGGATAAACTGTATTGAAAATGATGTTAGTAAAATGAACAGTTGTCAATGATAGAGAAAATGAGCATATGCGTTTGGTACGAATATCTCTTCATAGTTGCTGCTGAATGAGTATCTTTATGTTTTGCTAAAACATAAATGGAAACATCCATGCCTTTTTTCAAGTGGTGGCTAATATCACCCTTCTGACCAAGCTATTTAATGTATTGTCTGATGGATGCTTAGAAACCTTGGTGTTTTTAAAATTTGTGAGAGTTGCTTTCATGGTAGAACTTGCTTTTGAGCAGGTTGATTTTTATTTTTTTTTTCATATGTTGAACTGATGATTCACTGAATCTTCCTAAGCTCTTAAATGTGTGGAATTTAGTTTCCATATATCTGTAACATATTACACTGTGACATGCCAGATGGAGGAGTGCTTCGAATGGAGAAGGGTATTATTGGTGGACCTAACTCTGTCTTTCCTTAGCTCCCTGCTTCATGATAATGTTTGCAATCTGAAGTTAATCTTCGAGTAGGTAGTGTTGTAGCCCTACTATTTGTGGGGTCATTGTTTTATTTCACTTGTGTATGGTTGTGTTTACGCACATTAGATTATACTGTACTGCTGACATGTTACTAAACGCTGTACTATTTTTCTTTGCCCCCTACTCTCGTGATTGCCATAACTTAAACTTTATGGCATATATACCAATATTTTTAGGATGCTAATTTATTGTGTAAAAGAGTGTTTTCTTGTAAGACACTACCTTGTGAGAAGCAGAATGGTGTCTTGCTGTAGGTCTAACTGCCCATATATTTTTACATATTAAAACCAGCCTGCTTTGTGTTTGGTAAAAACTACTACTTCTGAGCCTTCATTTACAAAATAAGATACTTAAAACAAAAATGAACATAGGATCTTATGGACAGGGATTCTAAGGAGAACACTTGCAAATTGCTCAGTGTAGTTGCCGGCAGTAGCAGACAACTTGATTATACCATACTGCTAATAAACTCATTACATTCCATCTCAAAAATAGTTATATTATTTTCCCTATTGTTCCTGTTGGATAGCTGTTCTGAATATTATTCTCTGATGTGATTACATTTTCCATTGTGAATCACTTCTGTAGTCATGGGGTTTTTTTACTTTGAATGCATGCTTTCTGTTTGATGAAAATTCTGGCAGTCTTTTGAATCTCAGAAACGTTTAGCTTTAAGCTTTCTCAAATAGAAGGAAAGTATTAGGGGCAAATTCTTATAAATAAAGCCTGTTGGTAGTGCCAAATTCTGCAATACTGATTCTCAAATATTTGTCCAGTGTGTCTTAATGATAAGCAGTCAAATTTTAAGATGTGTGTGCAAGCCAGAAAATACAATCGTTTGTTTTCTTCCTGCTTTCCAACATTTTCTTTCCACATAATAATTTTTGTCCCAAGGGATGCTTCATTTTTTTTTAATATATTGTCTAAACCTAGAAACTAGCTGTGCATAAAAAATGCAATTCTCTTAGGATTAGTAATAAACCAACAGTGGACTTTATATAGCCTGTCTGGGGCATATAAAAGACAAACTGTTTTGGAAGAGACAAAAATACTATTTATGAAACAGACAAAAAAGGTATTTTTTTGTACAGTGTCAGAGTTTTAATATATCTGTAATTCCTGTTATACAAGATGAATACATGAGCTAGAAGCCTTCTGTCAGTGGCCATGTCCACATTTTAAAGCAAATAAGAAATAGGCCACTTGCATAATATATGTTTTATTCTGATCTGAACTTTGGTACTAGATTTGGAAGATACTTTGAGTGAATAGCAGGTTTCCATAATGATGTGTTTTGGTTATTCCCAGCTATTACCAACTTGAGAAAGAATTGTTTTGACAACTTTTGGCTAAAACCAGTTCTTTTGAAACGTAGTTCAGGCTCTGTTGGAGCACATTTTTGTGTCTTTCTTGACCAGTAGCTGCAGAGTTAGTTTGCTAAACTATGATGTGAGAGCTCTGAGATTCGTCTTTTACCTGAAATTATTTGTGCCTATACTGCCTGTTTGTCAGGAAAGTATCTGACCACCGGTTATTCAGGCCTGGATAGTGCCCAGCTCACCCTTTGATGCTGTTCTATTTTTTTTGTTGGTTATACATGACATTTACTACAGTCTGACCGAAACCTGGTTGTGTGCTCTTACTACAGTAGTAAGGTATTGATTTTATATTACTGACTTGCTGCCTGATTTTATAACTGTGTAAGTATTCTATAAGAATTTGACCAATTTCAACAGGAAAGACTGGTAAATGAGGTCAGTCTTTTCTATCTTTGCTTTGCTTCCTTTCAGTTTCATTCTTTCTTCCTTCCAGCTTCTTTTCATTCTATTCCCCATCCTCTTCCCGTTTGTATTTTCTTTCTCTTGTTCATTCTGTCCCCAAATTCCCTCCTTGCATTATACTACCTTTCATTTTCTGACATCCCATTAATCTTCCAGTCTTTATGGCTTACTTTCCCACCTCCACAAGCACACCCACAGGATGCTTAGAAATTTTACAGCATACCCAGTTGTCAAAAAACTAAACCTACAAGTCCCAGACCCATAATACTATGCTGGGAATGCTCATTAACTCCCACACTGTTTGGAAAAAGAAACTGGTACAGTTAGTATAAGGTCTGCAAACCATAATACATGCCTAATATTACTTGCTTTCCACTAAACCTGGAAACTCCTCATTGGAGTTGGGGCAGGAGATGGGATCTGTCTTTATTGCTTCAGCTATGGTTCTGATCTTTGCAGAAACCCTAGAAAAAGTGACACGAATGTGTAGTTACAGTGCTGTGATCTCTGAAACATTAGGTTTGAGGAGAATGAACTCTTCATCAATGGATCAGAAAACCTGGTGCAGTAGGTGGATGTACCAGCAAGCAGATCCTCAACACGGCAGCCACATCGTAGCTTTATTGCTGTGGTATCAGTGCAAGTTCTCCACACTTTAAAGACAGATGATCATACCCTTTTTCTTGGACTCAGGAGCATCTGGCTGAAAAAAAGCGGTGACCTGGGGAGTATGAAGCAGAATTGCATTGGTCTTGCAGCAGACCTTTTCAGTGTTAGTGGCCACTAGCCACTCCCTGCCAGCAGGGAGTTCAATGGTGTAAGGGCTCACTGCCAGCGGAGGGTCGAAGTGGGGTTTCTAGTGGGACGTGCCTGTGGTCTCAGATGCTTCTGTCCAGTCGGGGTGCTGGGATTTCTGCCAGACCATGTTCTTTACTGCTGGCAGAAGTCACTAAAAAAAAAATGACAAAAGACTGCATCTCTAATGTGTGTATGATCAACTGATCGCCCCCTCCACTAATTGCCTGTGAATGCTAAATAAAAAAGCAGTATTCAGTGTATGGATGACAGTGCTTAGTTTCCAAAGGCAATAATTTGAGGCTTTTCTTTTGCTAAATAGCACCCATGCCAGTGTTTAGTGTTGCTCAATGGAATTATCATCAGATTTAATCTTAATCAAAGGTCTCTTATAAAACGGACCTGAACAGTTTTTGGATAGTTTCCACTCTCCTGTATTTTGGAAAAGCTCTATAGACAATAGAGACACTTGAGCTTTTTTTTTTTCCCCAGGCTTTGGAAACGATCACTGTGTTGCTTTGCACTCTTAATTCTGCTGTGAGGAAGATGAAGTTACTGTCAGCATTAGAAATAGAAATGTAGAAGTACAAGCTTAAATTCTGCAGTAGTCAGCAGTAGGGGCTTGACCTGCTTGCCTCTGCTTGTCCTTGGTTAGTATTTTGGTTTTAAGCCTGTATCACATTTAATTAACTTTGGCACATAACTGACAGTACTGTAACAGATACCATGTGTTATAACAATTTTACTAGCTACACTATAGCTGAATATAGCTGTACTGTAACTAACCTTGGAATTACTGGATCAATCACTGGTAACTCACCCCAGGTTAGATGTTGCTAGCAGTGTTTCCAGTTCCTTTTTTTCTGTTCTTCTTACTCAGAGGATAGCACCAAAGGAAGCTAAGCAAAGCATTACTAAGCAATCAAAGGAAATCAGTCCTCTCCTTTACGCTCTGTTCTCTGTTATGCGGTAAGGATGCCAGTTATTTAATGTTAAATGAAATGAATTAGCAGATTGAACTTAAAAATGAACTTGCCCAGTAAAATGATGCCTCATCACGGATAAAAAAACCTCTATAGTACAGTTGAAGTTAATCGTTATTTTTGAAAATCTTCTTTATCTAGAATCCTACTCAAGTGGGAACTGCTCTTCAGGTTTTCCATAACCTTGGGACTTTGAAGGATACCATTGCTAATGTGGTGGACGGATACTGCACAGTCCTGGAAGAGAACATAAAAAATGCTTTGGATATCAAAGTATTGACCCAACCATCTCAAACTGTTACAAGAGGTATGATACTTGTTTTACAGAGAATGATAACTGATTTTTTTTGACGGAAGTACAGTATGTTGTCAAATGGAAGAAACTCTCACATCCAAGGCTGTTGTAGGGATATTTCCCTACTTGCTTTAACCAGTGGAGTATGGGAGTAGGCATATCTCATAAATCATCTAATAGAAAGCCAAAACTGGTCTGTCTGTTGTTATTGGGCTCAGAAGTTTTCCTTTATTCCCACCTCCCCCCCACCTTTTTCCCAACTTGCCCAGAAAATTGTACTCATGAGTTTAAACTTTGCAGCATTTTCTTAGGAGTTTGTTGTGGAAAGATGAATCCAAATTCTGCTTTCTTTGTGTTGGTGGGAGGATCACGGGTAGAAATTATTTACAAGCAATGGATCAAGCCTGAAACTATGTTGTGATTCTTTTGTCAGATGGAAATAATTTCAAAGCAGTCTATTCAATATGAAGGGATGTTGCACTAAATGGTAAACATTTAGTTCCCACATGTTAGCTCGGATAGCAAAGAGTACTGAGGAATTGGGTGGGCAGGCAAATTTGAACTTTGGCAATATGAACATTTAAAACTTTTTAAAAAACACTTTTGCAACAAGTTGGGGGTCCAAAACCATAATCACGAGCATAACAAAGAAATACAGCAATCAAGGAAAGTGATGGTGTAGAAGCTGTGTGGCCTTCAGCCAGAATATCACTTTTTTTTAGTAATTCGCCTATGCATTTAAGTCATGAACTGGTAATATCTGTATTTTTCACGATTACTGTCTCTGCCAATTTCACTTTGCTATTACATCCTGCAACAGCGCTCATTGGCATTGCCTTGGTGATTCTGTGGAGATCTGAATTGGTAAAGCAGGTAACAGTGACAAACGTTGAAGTATCCCCACTGAACTTCAGAGTTTAGTTGACTTCTCAGTTGAGACAACTGAGACTATTCAGAAAACTCTGTTTTGAAACTATTTTAGGCTGCTTTGTTTTTTTAAAAAAAATCTTACATCAGATTGCAGAGGGGTCTATATTTGTAACATTTTAATTTTCCCGTGTGAAAGCTGAAATGTGCTGCTATGTGTTTTTAAAAACCATTTAGGTGGCCCTGGTAGAGCTGCTATGCCAACACCTGGGAACACAGCAGCTTTTCGAGCGGCCCTCTGGACAAACATGGAGAAACTCATGGATCAGATCTGTGCTGCTTGCGGACAGGTACTCGGCAGCTAATTCCTGTTTGTCTAGTCATGCATTTTTGCATATAATATATTAGATGTCGCTTTTCCTCTCAATGAATCCTTTCTTACAGGTGCAGCATTTGCAAAAAGTATTGACAAAGAAAAGAGATCCTGTCTCACATGTCTGCTTCATAGAGGAAATAGTTAAGGTAAAGTTTTAATTTAGTTGAATATGTTTTAGTAATTCTGTTAAGAAAAATGCGATGGGGGAATGCTTTTGTTTACAATTTTACAGTTCTATAAAAATTTTGTAATTAAATTAATGGGAAAGAGTTGAAAGTCAAACCAACATTGGAAACTATATTTATGGTCTGTGGGTTATATCTGTAGGGTATAAACATGTTCCTTTTATAACAGTTTCTTTTTTCTTTAAAGGGAGCTGATAAGGCACCACTGTCAGTTTTTATTACTGATCATTAATGTCATTCCATAAAATACCATGTGATTTGAGTAATTAATTAAGTCTGTTAGTTTGCATAGGAGAATGTGTCTTCATCTAATGCTTTCAGCCATCTGTTTCTCCACTTCTTGACATTTTCTTCCTTGAAAAATAATCATGGCTGTTCTTTTGAATACCTATTCTTTTCCATTCAATTGCATTGTTTTCTATTCAGATTTGGAATAATTTGATTAATGGTCTCCTTCAGTGTTCGGAACAGAATTATTGAACCTATCTCGTCTACCTTAGTAGATGAGAAGAAACAAAAACAAAAGACTTGTTTATGCAGACATCTCCTTTTCCAAGTATATGGCTGGATTTTTAATTTACATGAATTTAATTTTTGAAATATGTTGGGGAAACTCTTCATATGCAAATTTGGTCTTCTCAACAGTGAAAGCAAATAATGAAGGTCAAATACAGCATTTAAGGTTATCTGTCTGTTAAGCCCATCTCCAAAAGATGTTGCACACAACTTCACTTTTCTATGAGGCACTTCAAGCTTCTCTTTCTCTGTTGTAAAAAAAGAAAAACAACAACAAAACAACAAAAAAACCCCAAACATGAAACACCGCAAAAAGTTTATAAACTTTTAGCATATTTTCTTCATTAAAAAGTTTGATCTGACAAAAAATATCTGATACCGCCTGGGTGGAGCCCTTCAGTAGATCATCATGTTTAAGGAGAAACATAGAAACCTAGAGGCAGAAGGAGGAACTCTGGAAGGCTCAGGAAGACTTTGAATGGAAAGGGATTTTAGATCAATGAGCTTTCAGTGTTCATGAATGACTTCTACCCTGAGCCTGTGCTTCTCACTTTCAGTCTTCCCTTTTGTAGAACAGCACTTGAAAAGGGGATAGGAGTTTTCCCAGTTGTTGAGGGTAATAGAGGAAAGGCAACGGAAATCTTTTATAATCCTGGAGAATAAATGAAACTCAATAAAAGCTAGATGCAGAGTAAGGAAAAACTCACTGGAAAATAAAACAAAAGGCTTTGGGGTTGTAATAGGCTAAGCATGTTCCCTGATCTCTCTAATTACCCTTCCTTCCCTTTGACTTCATACTGCAGTATTGCTTCTAAGTGACAAAACTATATTTCCCAAATAAAATCTATCTATTCGTTTCTCCACAGCTACCAGTCTTCCAATTAGTTTGCTTTTTAACCGGTGTTTTGGCGTTGTATAACACCAAGCTGGACAGTTGTCATTCGCGGTGGGGGAGCTAAGGAGTAGTGGTACATCCTTGTCTGATGCTACCAGAACTCTCTCAGCATGACATGGTACCACTGGCAGCACTGTTACTTTACTTTCTTCTTACCTGAGATGGTTCAGTGTGGCACAAGTGTTCTTCTTGGCCCTTCTCACAGTTATACCATTTGTTCTAGCGTCCTTTGAAAAAGATGTGGCTCCAGCCTGCAGATGGGTGAAGTCATACCAAACAGTAAAGCTGTTGTTTAGACAAAACCAGACAAGTAGTACATGCTGCTGAAATTCAAAGAGTGTATGTACAGATGGCTGTATGGGAGAGTATGAATTGTTGTGTACATTGAAAATAGATATAAGGAAGAAATTGGTATTTTGCCATTTACTAATGAAGATTCCATCTTGTATTAATCTAAACTGAAACAATATGTTTCCCTCAGCAAGTGTTCTGGAGAGGAAGAAAAGTTGGATTTTCTTTATTGTATTCAATTTCATTAATAAATGGAGCAAATGAACAAACAAACTAAAGGTACTAACGTTATACCCATTCGCTAGGGCAGCATGCCCACGCCAGAAGATAGGAAAAACGAATCATACACTCTACAGTCTGTGCACTAATTACTGTTACTGATGTCAACATTATTATTACAGTCATCTTCTGCAGCAGCTGCAGTACCACTTTGCCTGTCCATCTGCTTCCTTGTTTTGATTACTGCAGTGCAAGTATCATCCTAGGAAGCATAAGAGAAGAGGAGACCCAGCCTTTTTAAAGCACAAGTCCTTTAATAGCAAGGAAGCTACTTGCCTTTTCTTTTTTTTTTTTGTTTATCATTCTCTTTTTTCCATTGGGGATTTTTGTGTCTTTCTCTTCACAGATAGCACAGCCTGCATTTTTTCTCATTTTATATTAGGATCTCAAACATGTGCTTTCCGGCCTTCTAATTACCTGTTACCATAATAATATTTAGTAGTGTTGTGTCATGTTGTATCCAAAAATGTAGTTTTAAAAACAGTAACTAATTAATTAAAGGATTCACAAAAACACTCTTTAAAAAAAAAAAAAAGGAAACAAACCAAAAATCTGGCAGATGGAGAAACTGAGGCACAGAACTAGTAAAATCTATAAATACTGGAGTTTAGCAGTAGGGCAATGACAACACCTGCATCTTTTCTACACTATGGTTTCTGTTACAGAATTCACTTCCGAATTTTTCCACCAATTTGCAGTCCTAGATTTTGATATTTTTCCTTTGCCACCATTTATTCAGAATAAATGAATGCAATTTTGAAAAGAAATCATGCACTCAATACATTGTAAAAACTGTTACATTTCCTACTAGTAATGAACTATAGATTCATTATTAATCTGTAAATATTAAAATTACAGATTTAATTTCCAAAAAAGATCTACAAAATATTTAAAGGAGAAATACATTTCTTATAAAACTGAATGGACATTTTTGAGGTTTTCTCTAAGAAAAAAGGCCTTTAATGACTAGATTGATGACAACTTCCTCCTCCAAATGGTAGAGGAACCAACAAGAAACAGTGCTATGCTGGACCTTGTTCTCACCAACAGGGAAGGGCTGGTGACCAACGTGAGGCTCAGGGATAACCTTGGCTGCAGTGACCATGAAGCGATAGAATTTAAGATCCTCAGGGCAACTAGGAGGATATATTCCAAGCTTACGACCCTGGACTTTAGGCATGCAGACTTTGGTCGCTTCAGGGATCTGCTGGCCAAAGTGCCGCGGGACAAAGCTCTAGAGGGAAGGGGGACCCAGGACAGCTGGTCAGTATTCAAGGGTCACCTTCTCCGTGTCCAGGAGCAAATTATACCGACAAAGAGGAAGGCAGGAAAGAATGCTAGGGGACCTGCCTGGATGAACGGGGAGCTCCTGGACACACTGTCACACAAAAAGAAACTTTATAAGGAGGGGAAGAAAAGACAGCTGGAATGGGGGGCATATAAGGAAGCTGTCCGAACTGCAGGAGACCTGGTGAGAAAAGCTAAAGCTCAGTTAGAATTAAATCTAGCCAAGGAGATCAAGGGAAACAGCAAAAATTTCTATAGGTACATTAATGGTAAGAAGAAGACTAGGGAGGGTGTGGGCCCCCTCAGAAGGGAAATGGGGAAGCTGGTGACAAGTGATATGGAGAAGGCCGAGGTTCTCAACGACTTCTTTTCCTTAGTCTTCACTGGCAAGGGCTCCACCCACACTCCCCGAGTCACAGAAGACAATGGCAGGGGTTGGACAGAACTACCCATTGTAAGTGAAGATCAGGTTTGTGACCATCTGATGAACCTGAAAGTGAACAAGTCCATGGGACCCGATGGGATACGTCCACGGGTACTGAAGGAACTGGCGGATGAGGTTGCTAAACCGCTCTCTATTATATTCCAAAAGTCATGGCAGTCTGGTGAAGTCCCCACTGACTGGAAAAGGGGAAACATAATCCCCATTTTCAAAAAGGGAAAGAAGGAGGAACCAGGGAACTATAGGCCAGTCAGTCTCACCTCCGTGCCTGGTAAGATTATGGAGCAGATCCTCCTGGAGGCACTGCTGAGGCAGAAGAATAATGAAGAGGTGATTGGGTATAATCAACACAGCTTCACTAAGGGCAAATCGTGCCTGACAAACCTTGTGGCCTTCTATGAGAAGGTCACAACATCAAGAGACAAGGGGAGAGCAACTGTCGTCATTTACCTGGACCTGAGCACAGCCTTTGACACTGTCCCGCATGACATCCTGGTCTCCAAGCTGATAAAATATGGGATTGATGGATTGACAATTCAGTGGATAAAGAACTGGCTTGACGGACACACCCAAAGAGTGGCTGTCAATGGGTCCATGTCCAAGTGGAGGCCAGTGACAAGTGGAGTCCCTCAAGGATCACTACTGGGACCGGTCTTGTTTAATATCTTCATCAGCGACATGCACAGTGGCATAGAGCACACGCTCAGCAAGTTTGCTGACAACACCAAGCTGTGTGGGGTGGCTGACACGCTGGAGGGAAGGGGCTGCCATCCAGAGGGACCTTGACAGGCTGGAGAGGTGGGCCCATGACAACCTCATGAAGTTCAACAAGACCAAGTGCAAGGTCCTCCGTCTGGGTGCCTCCCAAGCACCGATATAGGCTGGGCAGTGACTGGCTTGAGAGCAGCCCTGAAGAAAAGGACCTGGGGGTGCTGGTGGACGAGAGGCTCAACATGAGCCATCAGTGCACACTTGCAGCCCAGAAAGCCAATCATATCCTGGGCTGCATCAGGAGAAGCGTGGCCAGTAGGTCGAGGGAGGTGATTCTCCTCCTCTACTCCACTCTTGTGAGACTCCACCTGGAGTACTGCATCCAATTCTGGAGCCCCTACTACAAGTGAGATACAGACATGCTGGAACATGTCCAGAGAAGGGCCACGAGGATGATCAGAGGGCTGGAGCACCTCTCCTATGAGGACAGACTGAGAGAGTTGTGGTTGTTCAGTCTGGAGAAAAGAAGGCTCCGAGGAGACCTTATAGTGGCCTACCAGTATCTTAAGGGGGCCTACAAGAAAGCTGGTGAGGGACTTTTTAGGATGTTGGGTAATGGTAGGACTAGAGGGAATGGATTAAAACTAGAGATGGGTCGATTCAGACTGGACGTTAGGAAGAAGTTCTTCACCATGAGGGTGGTGAGACACTGGAACAGGTTGCCCAGAGAGGTGGTGGAAGCCCCATCCCTGGAAGTTTTTAAGGCCAGGCTGGATGGGGCTCTGAGCAACCTGGTCTAGTGGGAGATGTCCCTGCCAATGTTAGGGGGGTTGGAACTAGATGATCTTTAAGGTCCCTTCCAACCCTGACAATTCTGTGATTCTATGATTTTAGTTGGCCAAAACAATTCAGAATTCAGATTTCTAGTTTTGGGGAAAACAAAGAAATTCAATTTTATACATTTTTTAAAAGGTAGGGTTATTGTTTTCATAATGTTGAGGGAAAAAATTGAAATTAAAAATAAGATTTGAATAATGTAAAATTGATATTTTTGTTCACCTAAAGACTGGTTATTTATATCACTTCTTTCAATTGCTTAATTCACCTTCAGAGAGCTAATAGGTTACTCCAGTTTATTCTGCTTTATTGCTTCTCTCTTTCAACGTGTAGTGACTAATCCTGCCTCCGCTGGTGTAATACCTAAACTACAATTGACTTCGGTGTAAGTCGCAGCAGAACATGTCTTTCTGTGACAGCCAGCTTCCTAATTAGAGATAAGAGTACCTCTAAGCCCCTTGTAAAAGAGTTGAAAATGATCTCTGATCCTCATCTATTTTGGGTCCTTCACTCCTACATAGGCATCATCAAACAGTTCTGCCAAGTGAGAAGCAGCCTGAAAAGCAGCAAATCATTTTGTAGGGGGTTCTGGGGTGGTCAATGGACAGGGTGAGCTGGGGTCTCCCCGCTGGGCAGGAGGGTGCTCCCTGTGAGAGGGCAGATCTGCCCTTGATCGCCTTTGATCTGCTAGTGTCCCGCTTGTTAGCAGCCAAGGCACGCTGCAAACGCTGTCATTTACGTAAGCCTCTGGATAAAAAAAGTGAGCTGAGAGTTGTAGGGAGTGTTATTATGTACTTCGTGGAGGGCTCTTATCATTGCCTCTCCTGATGAACGTTTGTTGAGTAAGCAGGCTATTTTCCTGAGTTGTCAACACTGGCAACATGAGGTGTTAACGATACAGAAGGAAATGTCCTCATCATTACATAAGATAAAGAAAATAAATTGAAAATATCAATGTTTATTGCCCAAAGTGTACTTACATTTCACCTTCTCATTTCTCCTCCCTGTCCAAACTTGTTAAAAAATGTTGCTGCTTTGAAATTATTCACGTCTAACCTCACATATTCACATCCAGTTGACCCAATTAAAAAATAATCCCAAGCGGAAAAAATTGAAAAATAATCTAATTACTGCTTTATGTGAGTTCAGAAAATAATCTGTTTTTCACCTGTTATGACAAGTATGTGATTTATTTTCCAGTATTTTTTTGTAGAAGCAGAATTGGATTACTTGCACATCATTTCTACTGTTTATTATTTAAGCAATAACAAGGTACTTTGTGGAGATCTAAGCACAGGTCAATAAGCAGGTTTTTGATCCCCAAAATACTGAAGATGCTCTTTATTTCAAACCTGCAAATTGTCCCGCTGAATTCAGTTGCGAGATTTTTGAGGCCTCTCTTAAAAAACCAAAAAGGTCTTAGCATTTAAAGGTCCTAATTCTAGTTTTGGATGTATCAGTGTGTCCAGAGAGCTATGCTAAACGTAGTTTAGTTCTAATTCAAATGGGAGGATCAGAGTCTGTGCAGTGGTTTTCTAATGACACTGCATTTTCTCTAGAACTTTAATTCTGTTTCTCTGACAGAAATTTTCAGCCATAAATAAAAAGCATGGTGTGGAGACTGTGTGGGTTAGTATGTTATAATGAACTTTGTTCTTTTTCACTTCTGGTTTGCTAAGGTTTGTGCAAATTGCAGTTCAGTGATGATGGAAAAAATTATTAAGTCAGTTGGTTTTCAGTCAGCTTGCTATTCGAAAAGAAATGCATTTACCAGAAGTGCCACCTTTTATCATTGTTCTTGTCAATCTTACCTGAAAAACTACAGGCTGGGTGGACGTGGTAACAAACCACCATTTCATCCTTGCATGGGGTATGGAGTAGTCAAGGTGAAAGCGTAGTTCAAATTGCTGCTGTACATACTAAATCAGTTCTCTGGATAGAAGAAAGCTGTCGGGTCCCTTGGGTAGTTACTGGCTTTTGGAAACACTAAGTTCATTTACTTGCAGTTGATGCATATCTTGCAGGAATATGGGAGGATTAATTAATGTTTTAAGTAGTTTTGAAGATACAGGATGCTGTTTAAGACCTAAGTATTTTTGTTCCTTACAGATTATTTTTTCTGAGGAATCACTTAAGAATTCTAATATTCTAATAGGGAAAATGCACAGTCTTAACTTTATTTTCTAGTTAAGAAGGTTGTATTTTTGAAAAAAAACCCAGGTTTTGTTTCTTTTGCCAGCTGCATGAAGAGACCTTTTTAAAATGTTGCACTACTGCTGGAAGTCTAGAAACTATTACACCTTGTGTATAAACTGATCAACTCAGTGTAATGAAATTCCATGCCCTGCAGTAAAACAACAAAATCAAGGTCATTTTTAAAATCACGGTGTCATTTATTGACATCTGTTCACCTGCAATGTATAATGTAGTCACCATTAGAAATTTAATTCACGGTTCTTTTTAAAAATTTAATCTCGACTACTTTGAGAAAATAGAAAAGGCTTGTTGAAAACACATTCAGAATTTGTCTGTTTCTTTACTGATTAATTGCACCACTGAGGATGATGGCTTTTTGTTCACAGTCTAACATTTGGCAATTATGTTGCTATAGAAATAGTGCAAATAGATTTCCTTATTTCTGTCCCATAAGATCTTGCCCTACAAAATTGTTAAATCATTTGCATTGTTGCTTTATTGGTGGAAAAAATATTTAGGCTCTCCTTTAAATGTCTGCTGTTTTTAGAGCAACATTCTCAAGTCCCGTATTTCTTTATGGTGGAGCCTTTGATTACAGATAGAAAACACTGTATGTATTAGTATGCAAAGCCTGATTTCAGGAGCCTGCAGCAACTATCTGCATGGTAATATTCACTACATTGCTTTACATTTCAAAGAGGCTTCACAATAAAGATGTTTTTCACATTCTACTCAAAGTATCAAAATTTCTACAGGGAAAAATAAGTTGGAAGTGATTGTCATGAAGTGGGAGCCAGTTTAGAATCAGTGGGTCAGATTTATTATTTGAATGTTAGAATAGCTATTTTAGACACACACAAATATGATAATTCACAGATGGGAAATTATACTCATTAAGTTCTAAATTTACAGTGTGGAGGAAATAGAGACATTTGTAAAAATAAATATATGTCTTTTCAGCATCTTCTTGCTTTCTTTTCTAATACTGAACAATGGGGGTACTTTCATTCTCATTCCTTGAATTTAGATTTAATGTCAGATACTAAATACTTATATTAAGAACAGAGCTCAAGAGATTTCATTTCACTAATAGCAAAGTCAATTAGTAGTTTGTTATGTTTTTTAAAAATGAGGTAAGTTGTTCTGTTTTTATGTTTGAGGATACTTGACAGTTTTCCAGGCTGCAGCATTAATATTATTGTAGAGTAACAGTGAATACAGATCTTCAAATATCTTTGCTCTTGTGGTACTGGTACTCAGCTCACTATTGTTCAGTGGTTTATTACTTACTAGTAGCTATTAGTGAAAATGGGTTATACTTTTTGAACTGTGAAATCAAGTCACTTTCATGTGAGTAAGTGGGAAGGGTTTTAGCACATGGATTCTGTCACCCTGTTGTTTTTTTCTGTCAAAGATAATCTTGTAATCCTGTAAACAGGCAACATTAATCTAAATTTCGCATTTATACAGCTGAGTAATAATGTTGCTTCACACTGTTAACAAGTCTGCATGCACGCTGTAATACAATGCACTAAAGATATAAAGACTACTGAAAAAAAGAATTTTTAGTATGCAAGTATAAGGTTTTTTTCCCGTGTTCATTCCATATCAATAAAAGAATACTGATCTGAGTCCTTTCCTTACCACTAGTCAGTGCATAGAGGATGGTCGAATCTGCAGTCTCTGTCGGTTGCACTGTGTGCTATAACAGCCTTCTTTCTGAAGTTCTGAAACTCAGCTTTTTGTGAAAATACAGTTGTTCATTAATGACCCAGCTGAATGACCAGGCCCAGAGGGTGGTGGTCAGTGGCGCAAAATCTCACTGGGGTTCAGTAACCAGTGGTGTACTCCAGGGGTCTATATGGGGTCCAATCCGGTTCAACGCCTTCATTAAGGACCTGGATGATGGGGCAGAGGGTACCCTCAGCGAGTTTTCTGTTGACACAAAACTGAGAGGAGTGCCTGACGCTCCAGAGTGTCATGCTGCCATCCGGAGGGACCTCAACAGGCTGGAGAAATGGGCTGACAGGAACCTCGTGATGTTCAACAAGGAGAAGTGCAAGGTCCTGCATGTGGGGAGGAAAAACCCCAGGCAGCAGTACATGCTGGTGGCCATGCAGCTGGAAATCAGCTTGGCAGAAAAGGACCTGGGGATCCTGTTGGCCACCAAGTTGAACATAAGCCAGCAAAGAACGCAAATAGTGTCCTGGGATGCATTAGGCAAAGTATTGTCAGCAGGTTGAGGAGGTGATCCTTCCCTTACCTCACCAGCAGTGAGGCATGCAGTAATGTGTTGAGTTCTGGGCTTCCCAGTAAAAGAGAGACGCAGACACACTGGAGAGAGTCCAATGAAAGGAGGGCACAAACTGAAACACAGGAGGTTCTCTCTGAACATCAGGAAACACTATTTCACTGTGAGGGGGACTGAGCGCTGGCATAGGTTGCCGAGGGAGGTTGTGGAGTCTCCATCCTTTGAGGTATACAAAAGCCACTGACAGAGTCCTGGGCAACCTGGTCTAAGTGGCCTTGCTTCAGCAGGGAGCTGGATCAGATGACCTCCAGAGGTCCCTTCCAACCTCAATCATCCTGTGATTCTGTTGACTTGCAGCTTAAAATCTCTGCCTAAAAGGCTGGTTTGCTGGTTTGAATTTGGCATCTACTAAATGTAGAACTTTTCTGTCCCAGACTAGCAAAAGTGTTAAATTTTTGCCATTAGAATATTAAGTTTTCAATCTTACTATGCTTGTGTTATTGGTGAAAGACTCAATTTTATTAGTTTGCAACAGAGAGCAGGATGAACTAGCACTGTCCAGATGTCTTCTGGCACTGTCATTATGCAGTATTATCATGCATTCTTAATGGTTTTATCTAAAAAATGCTCTGTTGTGGGGAATTTGCACAATATCACTGTCTGTGCAGAGTATTGACAATAGTAACTTAATAGTTGAAACTAAATAGTCATACAAGGTGAACAAACATTTTTTGCTGATTGTTGATTATGGCCCTGATTCAGCAAAGCACTTAAGCACATTCTTAATTTCATATAAACAAGGTATACCGTGGAAGTCAAACAGACTGCCTGCATCTGTTATTCTAATAAGGGTAAACTTTGTTGAATTATGGCTTACACTAGTGCTCTTTGTCCACTTCATGTACACAATAAAGTGAGCCCTACTGTTGAAAAAATTCATTGCCATTTGTGGTCTAGCCTGCTGGACATATTTTGTCTTATTTATGTGTAAAATTTCCATGAGCAAGTAATTCCTATGTGAATAGTATGTGTGACTGAGTACAGAATTTTTGAACAGTATGAAAAAGGGTAAAATTGTTGCGAATGGGCCAGACTGGAATCTGATTGTTGTGTTTTTCTATTTTACTCTACACAGATGCAAGTGGATTCTCTAGGAATAACATTTTCAGAAGTAGCTAAGTGCTTGTGGTCCGTATGTGTTTTGAAAGCATCTTTCTGTTCCCCCGGTTCTGGCCAGCTGGCCAGCAGGTCAGAACAGCAGAGGGTTTGCC
Organism: Rissa tridactyla; assembly: GCF_028500815.1. Lineage (NCBI taxonomy): Eukaryota > Metazoa > Chordata > Aves > Charadriiformes > Laridae > Rissa > Rissa tridactyla. The sequence continues at coordinate 203,538,790 of NC_071466.1, forward strand.
CAGGTTTATGCTACTGGGCAGTTGCTCCGTTTTGTTTCTGACAGCAAAGAATGGACAAGAGGAAGACAGATGAAAGCGGTCTTGCACTGCCTGAGGGGTTGCAGAGGTGCTACTAAATCATCTGAGTGCCTGCTGAGCTGTAGCAGTTCTGGGGAATAAGGTGGTCACTGGGTGCAGGAACAGCAGCGACAATATCTTTAGTTCCCAGTTTGGGTTGGTAGATTATTAAGTTTATGTAAGTGTAGTTTAGGTATAGAAGCATTTTCACAGCAGATTTTAATGAAAAAATGGTCAGTTCTGTGGCCGATCTTAACCTCCCAACCATTTTGTAGTGGTGCAAAGTATGATTTATGTGCAGATTTTCTCTGCTGTGAGATCAAAATAAAGCTGCAAACAGATAGTACCGTCACTTCAAAAACGCTGAGTTAAATGGATCTGCTTTGGGGGGAAAACCCCATTTTGCCATTATAGTCCTACAGTTGCTTGCAATTAATATTCATAGATTTAATTCAGTTATATTCTATAACGAGGAAAATATGTGTATGTCAACCTGAATCTTGCCTGTCCTGAGTTTTAGATACCATCAATTACAGTTAAGGTTCTTTTGTTGAAGAATGAACGTATTGCAGGAAAAGAGGAAATTGCACTCTGTTGTATGCTAAAGTGCTATGATTTCCTTCTGAGAGACTGTAAATGATGTATGGATGTTTTATGTGGGATTTCTATATTTGCAATATGCACCTGAAACAGTTTTGCTCCAGATAACAGTAATGCAGCCAGATCTCTTAACTTCCAAAGGTTTATGTGTTCTCTGTGTTATTAAACACGTACGCTGATGGGGGGGAAATATGACAGAATGGTGACCTTTTTCCAGTGTTGTTGGTTGTGGAATAGGAAGCTGTTGGAAAATGATTGCCACAGAGCTGAAAAGATAATCGGATGCAGTTCATTACTCATCTTGTCAGCTGCTCCTGCTACAAGGGATTGTATCACAAGATGTTAATCTGCTTGTGACTAGATTTCAAAGCAAGCATTTTTATTTTGGAGAGGGTGTAAGTAATTTAACATCTTTCAAATTTATTTCATTTTCAGAAGCAAGAGAAATGGAAAACTCCCAATTTAAAGTCTCAGAATATTAATTGATAAAAATATTAGTACATCCTTGTGGGTTCAGTTACAAAAATACGATGATATGCTGCAAAAAGCTGTTTAATTGCAAAGTTGTTCTTTTTAAGCTAATGATGGGGTTTTGTATTCTTTGAATAGTAGAAGTTAGTCTGCTAGCACACTTCAGTGTTTACCGCAAGACAAGAATAGGCATAAGACAGATTTGCACCAAAAAGAATCCCTTCTACACATTGAATCACTAACGTGGATGTACCCAGTGCTCCCATACATTGCCAGTGAGGATATTTGGTGGAAGTGTAGGGGACCAAATTCATTACTTACACGCTACAGATGGGAAGGTGACAGCAATGCAATTTTAGCTAGATGACATTTTCTGAAAGTGAAAGACCCAAAAGAGCAGTTACTTTCTGATACAGTGGGTTGTTGCTCACAATGCTATATGAAGTGTAGGGGAAGGCTTATAAACTTGCCATCACAGTAAGGTGAGCCCGTAGATTTGCTGTGTACATTTCAGGCAAGCAGTACTGCTGTTTCCTCTTCCACCTTCATCCTGTCTATCTTCTGAAGTCCTTGAAAAAGTTGTCCAGTACAAGGAGAGGGACATTCCTTTAATTTCCTGCTAAGCTGGAAAAAAACACTCCTTTTGCTACCCTTTCTTATGTCATTTTCTAGTATTGATTATTGTCAAATGGAATTGCACGTTGTATTTTAAATAGTTAAATTATAATTTCAATTGGGCTCTACAGGTGTAGTCTATTAGAATACGTTACTTAAAAAATAAGCAGTGAGATACTTAAAAGTACTTAAGAAAATAATATATTGAGTTAATGTGTAAGCAAAAGAAATTACAGGTTTAAACAAAATAAATAAATGATTTCTGGATGCTCATGGTTGCATATGTCACTTCTTGCTCCAGCAGGAGTATCTAATGCTAATGCCGTGCTGTATTCCAATTTTGGTAGCTACAGTCCACCCACTTAAATACCCCCTGGTGTATGCGTAGGCAACAGTATTCTCTAGTTCCTGCCACAGACTCTTACATGGTCTTTTGTGAGCTATTAATCAGCAGCTATTTTTCACCTCCAGAGTGACTGCATCTCAGTGCTGGACAAAGTGAAATACCTTGTCTTGAATTACAGAAGCAACCAAGAATGACTCCACAGATAGTGGTTTTAGTTGGTCCAAAACTGGGCCATTAATCATTTTTTCCCCTAAACATTTTTTGACAGAGTAGTCGATCAGTATGAAATGTTATTTGAATTTTCCATGTAGCTTTTCCCCTCGGTTTCTCCTCATACGTAATACAGTTGGTTAGCTGAGACCTTCTTCACTATAAAATTCTGATACAGTTAATGACCACCATTTCCCCAAGTCAGAAGACTGAAGCTAATGGGCAGAGGCTTAATTGGTACAGCTGTGGCTACTATGCAATTATTTATATGAGTACATATGTATATATATCTGACTTTATATTATATATGTGTACATAGAGGTACACACAAAAGTTACGTATTTTCACAAAAACATTAAATGTCATCACACATATGTTACTTTTATTTGTCCCCATGTTGAATCTGACAGTTAAGATAGAAATGTTGATGTGGAGGGACTACAGGCAAGTTTGTTTTCAAGACCCTTTAATCATTGAATTTTCTGCTGAGACTATGGCAGAGGTGTAGGTGATGATAACAGTAATGAAACAAAAAGTTGTTTTGAAAGTGCTCTGTAAGTATTTTTCCACCTCCATTATATTATTTAGAAATTGAATTGAGTTACCATGCTGAATAGGCAAATGTTGTTCCAGGTTGGGATAGAGAATATGAAAGCTAATTAATTTACTCTATAGTCGATGTGAAAGGCCATTCGTTTTATAGTAATTTTCATGTTTTAAATGTGAAACTGTGAAATGAGGAACTGAGTAATTTCACATTGATGCTATAGTAATAAATTTACAAAAAGCACAGATGTATTTTATGCAGTGCACCTTCTGAATCATTGTCTAATATTATAATTTTACTTTGCCCATTTATGAAAATCAAGTACAATTTTACAGAAAATACAATCATAGCTATTGGTTACTTTGGTTTCTAAATCCATCAGTGGCCTCAAGCAGTCAAAAATGAGATTCCATCATCCCAGTTTTAGTTTTCTATGTTAATTCTCATACATTTTACGAGTCCAACAGCATAAAAGATTCTCTCAGTTCTTAACACATGACCCAGAGATTTTATCTTTCTTTGAATATATTTAGAGATAAAGGGTAGGGTTGGATGAATTCCTCATCTAATCTCAGAATATGTGAAAGCATCCTATCTGGTAATCGTTTTTTATTATTATTTTATTTTATTGTTAGATGTCTCAGTGTACCTTTGACTGATTTTCAGGTTTTATATCAGTTCTTTAAGGTGAAAGTTTTGGAACTGAGACTTGAGCTTGAACTTGCAGTCTTTCAATGGCCAGATCTTCAAGTGGGATGCAGTGGTACCCTGTTAATGGATGACATTCTAGACAACTTCATTGCTTTGCGTGTTAATGCCAGTGCAAGTGAATAAAGTGCACTCTTTCTTCCTTTATCATCTTAAGTAGCAATTCAGTTTGGAGTAGCTGGATTTTTTTGATATTTGATAGCTAGTCTCCTCCTTTTTGTGGTGCTCATCAGTGCAGAAGTTGAACCGACACTTTAAAAGAGCTTGTGTTATTAACAAGAACTATGGTTCTTTGGGGTTGTTTGTTTGTTTTTGTTTTTGTTTCCATTTTTCTCGTAGTGAAGTCACTGGCAGTGCCAAAAGGAAAGCAGAGAAAATGCATCCCTCTGACAGCGATTTCAGTGTTGAGCCCTTTGCTTAAACCCGTCTTTAGCTGGGAATGTTGTGCTTTGATTTAAAACCTTGGATGTTTCAGAGTCAGGACAGAAACAGCCAAGTGCCAGCATAAGAATTGCTGACATTTGTCATCCCCGCTGGCTGTTTCACTTTTTCATTATGAGCACTTTTTCCTGATTATCCTTAGTATAGCGATGTGGTCAAACTGGTTAATTTATACAGTAGGGTTGATACATTACATGTATACCATTTGATGAAGAAATTCATTCTGTCCAGAGTGAGCTTCCCCTTCCCATGAAAACACTGGACATCCTTCCAACTCTCTAAATGGTGGGCAGGGCAGGATAACCATTGTCATCTCTTGTAATTTTTTCTGCCTCAAACACACAGACAGGAAGAAAGCAAAAGAGAGAAAACAAAATCGTGCTTTAATGCTTGAGCGTTAAGTGCAAGGTCTTGGAGGCAGTAGGGAAACAGGCTGTTATTTCTTGTACGTCCGTTTTGCAAGAATGTGCTACCTTGTTCCCACTTCTGACAGCAAGCCCTCTTGACACAAGGTGGTGAAGAGTCAACAGTGAGGCTTACTGTATTTTCGTGTGTTTTATGATTTTAGAAACGGGAAGCTGTTCTCTGTGAGGCAGAGCAGCGTGCAGTGCTTTTGCTCCCCGGTCGGTGTTTGCAGGCATGTTGTAATGGCAGTAACAGTAATTGCTGTGATGTAGCCATCACAAGGACCCCCACGGAACGAGAAGGTCACTGCAATGAGATATTCTAACACAGCTCCTGAGGAGTACTGCTTCGGTCGACGCTCGTGCCCCTAGAGAGCTGGGACCGTTTCTCTCAGACCTGAAGGAAAATTTTCCGTTTGAGAGAAGACTGTAGCTTTTATTTTTGTTTTCTCCAGTATTTTTCCTAGCTTTAAACTCAAGTAAAACTTTTCAGATTTCTTTTAGTTAATTTTTATTCTCAGTGACGGTAGAATAGCTTTGACTGGGAGTATTTGCATTGTTTAAGATTCTTTGAAAAGAGTATGTTTTGAAACTTGTATTTCTTTTGTCCCTTTCTATCAGGATGGCCAGTCTGATATTTTGTACAAATTCTGGACTGCAGTAACTCACACACTTTCCTCTCATTTTCAGTCAGCAACAGAGTGTAAGTATTCAGTATAAATGATTTGTAATGTGTTCTGTAGTTATTTTGAATCTCCCATTTCAATAAGGCCTTTGCTCATTATCTGCTCTACTAGAACTGTACCAGTGGTTCACTCAGTGTGGGGTCTGTGAATTTTAAACTTCTTGGGTTTGTAACCAAACAGGGTGATCCTCAAAAACTATAGTTGAATTTAAAAAAAAAATAATATTTCTGCTTCATTAATTAGTCATTATCTAATAACAAAACCATATTTTTTGCAATTGTATGTGGCGGTAAAAATGTTTGGAATGGTACAGTATACTTTCCAAAGTGAATGGGTTTGCCAAATACAAAAATAGTAATTTGATTTTAAAGAGGAGTTCTTAACAGTCTTTTCTTGTTAAACACTGATCAGTTGTAAAAATCCAATTTTAGTTATTTTTTGATACCTTTATAAATAGGAATTGAGTTTCCTCAAAATGTTATCATGTCTAAATATAGATAAATAGCTGGTGTTCTGACCATACACAATATTCAGTACATATGTAATAAATAAATAGCAGATACAATCAAGGGATATTAAATAAAAATCATGTATAAACATAAGACAGTACTATTGCTGACGCATGTTAGTGCAGCATGCAGTTGGGTCATAAACCCAGATGACTTTGGTACTTTCATAAATATATCTTCCATGTTTGTATACAGTGTGTATAGTTAATCTTTTGCATGTACAGATAAAGCGCACAAGATTTGCATGTATCTTTGTGATCTCAGCTATTGCATTGGCCCTTCAAAATTTGGTCCTTCCAGGCTTTGTAGCAGCAATATAATTTTGAGGAACTAGCTGGTAGATTCATGTTCAGCGGTTGCTAAGTAACTAGATGATCCCAAAAGAAAATATATTCATCTTGTGTTAAAACATATTAATTTTACTGTTTGCCTTAAGCATTACTTTAACAGCAGTATGTACGTACCCGAAATCTCATATGTTCAAAACCCAACATGTGCTACCTGTTTTCAGCACTCAGTATTAAAATTATAAAATTGTGACATCAGTTAATGGGATCAATCAACATTTCAGAAGTAAAGGAACTCTTGCTTTTGTCAGCAGTACTTTGTCTGACAGCTACTCAAAAATATTTTATTACGTATGATTTTTAATCATGCTTTTTATATAGACGTTTAGAGGGAGCGGTTGGATTTTTGAACTGTGGATGATGTTTTTCTTTGCTGCAGCCGAGTTTGTGGGAAACAATGCTTACACTGAGTAGACTTCTTAATTTTTTCAGTGATGCATTTGTATGAGAATGTTCATTTTAACATATACATTCTAAGTTACTGAATCCAGTGACATCAGTCACAGACCTCTGGATCATATAGATCAGAGGAAAACTAGATAATACCAGAAAAACAGTGTAAAAATAGGAATTCATGGCAGTTTACAGAGTTTGATCATAGATCACGGTCTACGTTTGTGTGGTTGGGACAGTCTTCAGAAACATGGCTTTGTGACCTCAAATAGCTCTGTGTTTGATAATAAATGTGAAGCCTCCAGTATTCAAAATTAGAATACATTTGAGTTGAAAGGATAGGCTAGGTGAAATGGGACAGATGTCTGGAACCTGAAAAACCTATGAATGAATAGAACAGTGTTAATCTCCTAATGTAATGGGAAATCCATAAAGCATGAGTGATGTTAGATCAAGATTAACATCAGTTGCTAAAACAGTTGTACATTTGTTTCATTTCCTGTTACTTGTGGCAAGCTTTTCAAGGCTGAAAATAATGCTGATTTTTCTGCTGGCTTTGTCATTCTTTGACAAGTTTAGGGATTGCATTTTAGGTACCTTGTTTCAAGAAGTGTGTGTAAAAGCATATGCTTCCCTTATGAGATTTCTTAAGACTTTTGCTCATCTTTATTTTACATGGGTATCTCAAAAGTTGCACAGCCCCATGCTTTTCTCCCATCAAGCTATTGTTAGAAAATCTCTAGATTTAGAGAGTTCTAATCACACTTCGGACTTAAATGAACAATAACACTAATAATTAAGTTTGATACCATGACCGTGATTAGTATCTTTATTGTACAAAGTAAGTTTTCCATGTCCAGTCTCCCAAATATGGATTTTATGCTGGTGCTTTAGATACATACCTTTGTCAGCTGCATTTAATGTGATAGCTCATACCACTTTGAAATTAATTATAAATATTAAGTTATTAATATTAAATATAGGATAACATTGTATATCATTCATTGATATAAATGCAAGGATACAGGTTGTTTATATGAATCAATAATTAGTTTGAACTCAGCTATGCGTATTGCTTACTGCTTTATTTTGCAGCCTCTATGTTTTTGAAACAAGCATTTGAAGGAGAATACCCTAAATTACTGAGGCTTTATAATGACTTGTGGAAGCGCCTGCAGCAATATAGTCAAAATATTCAGAGGAATTTTAACACAAGTGGAAATACTGATCTCTTTGCTGAACTGCAACAAATGGAAGAAGATATACAGGACATATTCATGCAAAAACCCCAAGATTATGAGTATGTATTATGAACTGTAAGGCAATAAAATGTAAAGCTTTGCACCCTGCAAGAAAACAGAATATTTTTAAGAACTTAACATTATTCAAATTATCAGAGTGGGAAAATTTTTAAGGCTTTTTTTTCCTCTTGCGATTATTGATTTAATACTATTTTAGAGCTGTAGGATTTTCATTAGGTTATATAATTAACTGTGTTGGATTGTCTTGTCTTTCACAAAGTCCCTGGCTTTGGATCTAGCTTTATCTTTTTGTCTCTCGGGGTGAAAAAAAAAAGCAGAATGATGAAAATTCAGTTTTATATGTGTTGCAATTACAGAAGTAGCTTTCTCTTAAGGATACCACATCGTTGGAGTGTGACAAATGCTCAGTTTGTTATGATTCATAGTTTTTATGTTTATACATTGTAGAATAAACATGATCTGAGTGGTAGATATCAGAAAGATCAAACTGAAACAGGCTCATCAAGTCTATTAGGACTTCTAGACTTATGTAAGATAAAATTGAGTATTTTGTGTGATATTTGTATTGGCTTAAATATGTCCCTGAGCAGCCAGTGGGAGACTTACCACTGACTTCAATGAAAGCAAAGTAAAAAGTTCACCAGACTTCTGGCAATGAGGTAAAATGTTTGAGAGCTGCTGTTTACTCATTTTCACAAATAGAAATACTAAAGATTGAAGTTTATTAAAGGCAAATTTAAGAACAGTTTTTCTATTTGAAGCTTTCTATACACATACATATACTAGGAGATAATTATTTTTTTTTGATGTATCATTGAGTACAAGCTATCTGCTAATGAAATATGTGCATACGAAAAGGTCTTTCATTGCAGTTCTGGGTATCTTGCTGATATTTTGCAGATGTTTTTAGCACTGTTTGTCTCAAGAACACCTTGAATTAGGGATTCCACGTAGGTCTTACAGAAAGTGGTAAGAACTGTATTGAACTACAGAGTGTGGCTCCCTGTCTAGTTAGTTAAATGGTTCAGGTTAAAAGCAAGGTGTTACACACTATTAAAATCTTTTCAAGTGCCTATGTTTAAAGAACAGAAAGAAAAACCAGGTTCAATACTGTGAAGTTTGTGTGGTCTGGAAAGATTCAATGCTATTGTGTATTTTAATTTTAAATGTAGTAATTTTGTCTTATACCAACAGTCCAGAAAAGGCTTTGAAAGATTCACTGCAACAATATGAAGCTGCTTATTTGTCAAAATCTTTATCTCGGCTCTTTGACCCCATCAATCTTGTCTTCCCTCCTGGAGGTCGGAATCCTCCTTCTTCTGATGAACTTGACAGCATCATTAAAACTATAGCCAGGTATGCACATATAATACATTGCAAAATTTAATCTTCAACATATATTTTCTCATAAGTTAGAATTTTAGAAATGAGACTTCCTTAGTAGTAAAAGGTTGATTACTCTTTAGTTATAAAACTTGTTAGTGTAAAAATTAAGTCAGGATTTAGAATAGAATAGAATAGAATAGAATAGAATAGAATAGAATAGAATAGAATATTTCAGTTGGAACAGACCCACAATGATCATCTAGTCTGACTGCTTGGCCACTTCAGGGTTGACTGAAAGTTACAGCATGTTATTAAGGGCGTTGTCCAAATGCCTCTTAAACACTGACAGGCCTGGGGCATTGACCATCTCTCTAGGAGGCCTGTTCCAGTCTTTGACCACCCTCTTGGTAAAGAAATGCTTCCTAATGTCCACTCTAAACCTCCCCTGGCACACCTTTGAACCACTCCCATGTATCCTATCACTGGACACCAGGGAGAAGAGCTCAGCACCTCCCTCTCCACTTCCTCTCCTCAGGAAGCTGTAGAGAGCAATGAGGTCGCCCCTCAGTCTCCTTTTCTTCAAACTAGCCAAGCCCAAAGTCCTTAGCTGCCCCTCACAGGACATCCCTCCCAGCCCTTTCACCAGCTTTGTTGCCCTCTGGGTGCATTCAAGGACCTTCACATCCTTCTTAAACTGTGGTGCTCAAAACTGCACACAGTACTCGAGGTGAGATGGCACCAATGCTGAATACAGTGGGATAATCTCCCCTTTATTATTATTTATAATTTATTTTAAATTTTATTATTTATTATTTATTTTCTGTATTTTGTTTTTCTGGAATAACTGACTTTTTAATTTAAGTTTTACTCTTTAAACTTATAAAACATCAGGAAGAGAAACTTCCCACATATTGTGAATGTCTGATATCTTCTTTGACTATGTCAAAGGGAAGATGATAGCTGCTTGACTGCAAGTGATAACACCTGATGTAAATATTCAGTAAGAGCAAAACAGCAAGATAATAGATAAAGACAACTATTCCAGGTAGAATTTGTAAAAGGAGTTGCTTGAATTACCAATGGTATATTTTCCCTCATAAGGTTTTGGTAATGACTACTCTGTTTAATACAGTCTGAAAATGATGGGCAGTATTCATAGTAAGTGTATGGGAGTAATATCAAATACTGACACTGTACTTGTGACTGGGAGTTACAGATGCTCAGAACACGCCTGTTGGTATCGTTATTGATACTACTGTGCTCCTTGCAGAGGAGAAGGGAAAACAAATGAAAATTAAGGAATTTCATCTGAATTTTTGGTAATGATGTTTGGGGCCCCGCAGAGTTCTTGGGGAAGGTTATTCCTATGTCAGGATGCCTAGTGTCTCTCCATTTCTTGGGAGAGGTTAATCTCATCTCTAGAAGTATGATCATCCTTGTGCTTATCTGTTTCAGTAGAGCATTAATGAATGCAGCCCCAGCTGATGGACATCTGCGGGCTTCCATGAACAAGAAATACTGGAAGTGACTTAGAAGTCTTTTCCTTCTTTCATTTGTTCCCTGTCATTCCTTTGGGGCCTCTGTTACTATAAAGGATTGCCTAAAACACAGCTTATTAGTTGTGTCAAGCTAAGGCGTCCCCTGGGTATTTCTGCACAGCTCGTGTAATTCCAGAGTTGAATGACTGTGTATTCACCTGTAATGTTTGAAGGCTGCTGCCAAAGCTTGAATGTAGTTAATTGCAGTCAATATTTTTGAATGGCTTACTAATAGTGATTTCATGCTGAAGTGTCATTCCTAAACTTTGCTCATTTTTACTAGAATAGGAACACTGCACATAAAATTCCCAAATGACTTGTTAAATTGTAAACTGAATTACAGTGCTTAGAAAGACTTGGTTGTATGTGCTACTCTCTCTAAATTGACATGCCACGTAACTACTTATTCATAGTTAATTCTTTGTCAATTAAATACAGTACTGTTTAGTTGTTAATTAAGATTTGTAATCCTTGCTTACAGTGAGCTAAATGTGGCTGCTGTTGATCCAGACCTGAGTTTAGCTGTGGCAAAAAATGTGGCAAAGACCATTCAGCTCTACGGTGTAAAGTCTGAGCAGCTTGTAAGTAATTTTAAATTTCTAAAAATGTATGTTTTTCTACGTACAATGTTCTGTTTGTAGATTTACCACATAACAGTAAAGCAATCTAGTTAGACAAAACCTTCTGATTGGCTTTCCATTGTATTTGGAAACATTTTCGATTACGTTCTGCCTTCAGATAAACATGGTCTATTGATAGCTGTAAAATTTGTCTGTATAACTCCAAATTGAATGTGCCATATTAATTAAAAAAATAGAAATTGTTGTCGTTAAGTAAAATTGAGACAATTCATTTGAGTGTAATATTAGTTATATGATACCTTGTCTTTATGGTATTAAAATCTCGAGTATTCAAATATATTTTTTCACCATTTGCAAAAAAATTTGGGCATTTTTCACATATATTTATTATTTGCCATATATTTAACTGACCCTTGATTTGTTTACATTGGTCAAATGCTTCCATTCATTTGCCATGCACTGTTACCTAGTGTTAAAGTGAATAGAGGAAGGATCCCCAAAGGCTTATCCTTTGGGTAAGGATCCCCCAAAAGCCAATGGGCAGTACAGTGAAAGTTTCATTATACAGAAAAATAATTTTTAACATCAGCCATTTTCTTGTGAAGCCTGTTGCTGAAAGTTTAATGCTTTTCTTATGAAGAGATGAAAATTAATTTTTGCAATATGCAGACCCACAAGAAATGACTAACTACTTGTATTTGTAAACAAGATTTTCACTTGAACAACATTAATTCTGAAAGCAAACTCAGGCACTGGTGACATTCATTTACTATATGGTTCATTTAAACAGAGATACTTAACAATTTTTTGTAACAATTGGCTACAAAACATTGCAGCAATTAAGACAGTATGGATTCTCTTTACCTTTTAGACACCTGCTGTCTCTGAATAGCTTTAAAAAAATAGAAATTCAATAACATATGCCTTGTTTACCATGTCTGTTGGTTGTATTGGAAGTTTGCAAACTAGTGTATGGAAGAGGAACATAGGTGAAGCAATCATGAAGGCTGTAAAGAATATTTAAAATTTTAAAATAATAATATGTGTTTACGTATATATTTTGCTATATATTTAGAGTGTAGTTCTAAAGCTGGGTCTTCCTTCAAGGATACTGAATCATGGCTTCATAATTTCGGAATGAAATTTGCTCATGAAAGAAATCAGGATTTTTAGTAGGTCATGAGAGTCATCATGAGTAAAAAATGTTACACATGTGTCTCAGTTTTTCGTGGACTGTAGTGTCAAATAGTGGCTTTCAACAGGAAAAAAAAGTTGTATCAGCTGTAACTGTGAAAGCACTGGGGTCTGTTGTGCTCATCGTCTCTGTTAGAGTTTGAATCTGGCCAGTGGCTTGTTTGGAAGCGTACTTCGTTTTGTGATCAGCCAGCAGGCAGATTCTTAAGAAACCCTGAAAAAAAGGATATGTAGAAATAAGCTGACAAGGATATGATTTGTGGCTTTGTATTAGCTGACCTTAAACTACAAAAATGTAGGAGGAAAGAGGGAGTCTGAGCCCTTGAAATTCTTGAGTTTGACAACAGAAAATAAAACCTAAAACTTTGGAAAACTACGTGACAGGATTAGTCAAACTGGCAGAGTTAACATGAACGTCCTACAAGAATATACCTGAAAATCGTAAGAAAATATCAACTATGTATTGCACAACTACATTTTTTTTTTACATTTTTTTTCTTTCCTTACTGATACACGTTACAGAATTTAAAACTGGAAGGGCTCAACACAGTTGCCAAGGCATAAGTGTATAGTGCCATCTTTAAAGTGCTAAAATATCATGCCTAGCCTCCAGCTGCCTCTCCAGAAGAGCATGGCTCTCCCACTTGTCCTGTGCCATGCCTGCCAGCTCTGTGGATATAATCTATAACATCTTAACTTTTTTTTGTACCTATTTATGGGAAGACAGATTGAGCCTGAAATGTGTACCATGTGTAGAACAGGAGCTATGTCAGACAGCACTGCTTCATTATGTTTTAGTGATGTAGCCAAGAATGCAGTCTTCATTCAGTCTTGCAATCCAGTCTCCAACGATAGCTTTCTAAAGCTGAGAAGGGTGACCATGTAACATTTCCGCTCAGATGCTTCATTTCTGATTGCTATAGTAGAGCAGTGCTAAAGATGGAAATTTAATTTCCTGGAGGAATTCACAATTGAGTTCTCTTCCAAATTAAAAGTAAACAAATGAACCTCAGAATTCTCAGTGAAGGAAGATTGGGGGGGGCTTTTAAGAATCATTAGAAAATTATTTTTTTTAATGTTGTTGTAATATTGCAAGTAGATTTGAATGGTGAAAAACTGAAATGTGCAGTCCTAAAAATGTTGAGATATTCTGATGCCAGGGTTTGTATTTATTGCATTTCACAAAAAAAGGAATTACCATTCACTAAGCCTTCATCGCTGTTTCTTCAGTTACCTTTAGATAGGACGAATAACAAGAAGTATCTTATTCAAGACTCAAAGATTTTACCTTTGAGTAAAAGCAGCATCTAGCAATTTGTACATATAGTACTAAAGCAAAAAACAAGTAAGAAAAAAATGGCCTCTTCCTGTGAATCCAAAACGTTTGTGTTACTCGTGCCTTTGTAGAGTGCTGGCTTTTGGTTTTCAGCTTTTCCCACCCAAAGAACTAGCTGTTACTGTGCCTGAGACCTATTCTTGTATTAACCAGTTCAAATGATTTCAGAGAAGATATAAATAACCCTCTGCGAGCAATAGGTAGATCTGTTCTGCTGTTGGGTGAATCTCTTGCTAACCCTTTGCGAGATGTGGTTGGTGTATGCCACTGAAGCGTTCAGAATTACTGTCCTAATTTCACTCAGTGTAATTGCAGATGTCCTTACTATACAGAGTTTGAAGGAATAATTATACATTGCACTAAATTAAAAAAAAATATTTCTGTTAATTTAAGAGTATTACATTTCAACTTCACCACCCATCCTGTGTTTTGCTAGGTGATGCTGAGGAAGGGTGCTTGGTAAATTTTCTCTGTGCCGTTATTATTTTGTCTCTTCTTATTCACATTTTCCCTAAATGAGGCAGCCCAAACATCTTCATAATGATTACAGATACCACAAGATTTCTGTTCAGTCACCATTTCTACATCCTTCTCGTTCCAAATTGGAAGAGAGATTAACAAATCTGATCATCGTGTTTTGTATAAGAGCAAAATTTTCCTCTTCTGCATTTGCACATTCTAATCCATTGCTTACTTTTTAACATAATGGCTGCTTACTGACCCAGATTTTGTTCAGTAGCCACTTTTTTATACGAGTGAGGTAGTCCAGATAAAAAAGAACACTAACTTTTCTCCTTGATTTAAGAGTTTTCCAGAGGGGACATCCATTCCCATTTGTGAATACCGTAAGTTACCTGTCTTGATTGACACATATAACGTGTTGTGCTCTTGTTTAGCTGGCCACATAAGGAAAATTAGTTCTTTCATCAGATACTGACATAAGTACAGTGGAGGAAAGAGATTAATAAGAAACCAGTAAGTTGCATTTCCTAAAAACGAAGAAAAAGTTGAGTAAATTTGGGGTTTTCTGAGAATCCATGCTGCTTAACAAAAGATAGGAGCTCACAAATCTGCCTCCTAGGGAGATTTTCACCCATTTGTATAACTGATAGTTGAGAAGAATTGTAAAAGAGAGCTTGTATCTCAGCAGCATCTCCATTAGATGCCTTTGACATGGCAGCAGTAATTGCGTGGCAGGATCTTCTAGGGCAGTGGTTCCTAAACTTTTTCAGTCATGCATGCCTAGCAGTAAAAGTTTTTTGAGCATGCACCCCCATTATATGTTTGTCTATTTATTTATAAATTACATACATGTACTACTGAAGCTCTGCTATTTTCTTCCTGCACCCCAATGGATTGTCTTGCATAACCCCTGTGGTGCACGCACCCCACTTTGAAGACCCCTGCTCTAGGGTAGTACTCTACAGTAATCTTCCATAATAAGAAGTAAACAGATTTTGTCTGTCTGCTTTTGAAAAGATGCCTGATTGATTGCAGAAGTATTTTAAATTCATGTTTGATTTTTGTTACTTTGTCAGATTTCTCATTTAGGTATATGAAAATGAAAATCATATTCACCTGTTGATTGGAAGTGAGACAAAACTATATTTTACCAATTGATTACCTGTAATTTTTTAATTTACTGAGATGAATTTTAAATGTACTCAAAATGTTGTGATGTCTCTCATAATTAAAAATCTCTTTGTTGCGACTTTGCAAACACTAGGGTTTGGTTTGCCTGTTGAGAGAGCTATTTCCCTTACTGATACTTAGAACTGGAGAGAAGTCATGAAACATTGGGAGTTAAAAGCTCTGAAAGTTTACAAGGTGTGTACTTTTGCCAACAGGCAGAAAAATAAATTGCAAGATCTGTTGTCCTTATAGAGATTGAAGATGGAGGAGCCCTATTTGGTCATCTAGTCTATTCCCTTCCCAGCGCAGGACTATTTCAAACAATATTTATTGTTGAGGGTTTTGTTGCATTCTTTCTGCTTTTAGAGTGATGATTTCAGTTACCTTATATATTGTGAGTAGAAATGTAAGTACTGTATGTTCTCTTATGCTATTTCTGTTCAGCTTGGCGTGTGGGTGGATTGAAATACACTAACACACCCACCAAGTGCACATAGATGAAATGTGTTGTGCTGTGAACACGAAAATGCAGTTGTTTAGAAAAGATGCGATTCTCCTACTTTTTGAACCTGGAGACCTCTACTAGTTTCCTCCCTAGAGTTAAAGTCATCCTGTCAGACTATCTTTATTATGTGATTCCATGTAATTGCAGTCAGAGTCCCACAGCAATCCCTCCCGTCTTGTCTTGTGGAGGCTCTGTCTTGCTGCCTCCTCCCACCGTAAGGCCTCGCTGTCAGAGACAAAGTGGCCTGGTATCTTTTAGCCAATAAACAAGCAAAGAGTAATTTGCAGAGGCAGGATTGTAAAAATCAGGTTGCCCTCTTGCTTTTCAGAGCAGGTGGGGGTGGTTATGCTGGCAACTTCTGGTAGATCAAACTGTCTTAAGACTGCGGGTACGTAATGGCATGCTTACATGATTGAGGCAAACACAAACTCACTCTGCTGTGCTCCCAGGTGGCAAGGCACGTTTTAGCTCCACTCCAAGCCAGGGTGACCAGCTCAAGCTTGGCATCTTGCTGAGCACAACACAGTCTGGAGCACGAGCAGACCAAGTTCATGTCCTCTTGAAGTACAAGCAAAGCAAGAATCTGCACGACCATATCACTCTAGGCAGATTTATCCTAAGGTTAGGGTAGATAAGGCTAAAATCAGTGGGAGCTGTGATTGCCTGTAATTGGAGAACGTTCCTAAATATGGAATATTGTATATTATGGAGTAATATGTTTCAGAAAAGTTTGTCTAAAAAAAGGGAGCTTTCCAAGAGACAAGAGGCTGCAGGCAGATGATATAATGGAGATCTTCCCCACTGTCAGACTTGTAATCAATCATAAAGAGGAAGCACTCAGAAGATGGAGGAGAGTGGGTGTAATGAGGGAGGAAGGAAATAGAGAATTTGAATTGTTTTTTTATTCCCTTAACTAAATGTGGTTGGACTTGTGACATACCTCTTACAAAAGTTGATGAATGAGGTGGAGGCCCAAAATACAGGCTGTGGGCAGTGCTCTGGGAGAGCTACTAATCTATCCTTTGCCCACAGCTCATGGTAGAGGCTTGGCTTCTCATCAGGATTTTACCCCGGGCAACGGTTGTGGGATTTTCTGATCATCAGGTTTATCTAGCACAAGCCACTTGGAAGTTTTTAAGTGCTGTACAGAGAGCACAGTCCTTCCTGGCATTTTGAAGAATTCTTCCCCGACTTTCTTAAGAAAACATAAGGTGACACTTGGTGTATTTTATATATTTCAAAGTTAAAATGCTAAAGACCCAGTAATACAAGTGAATTTTGAGTTTAAAAATTGAAGAGAAGACGTAAGTGCCTCAAAAATTAGAGTCACTGAGCCAAGGTTCAAATAGTTGTCCCATGTCCTCAAAGGGACATGATTCATCAAGGACATGATTCACATATTATAAGAGACCTCTCGTACTGGACATGCCAAAAGGCAAAATGAAAGAGAACTTGACATTCTGATCCCAAAAGCAATGGACCACGGTACACTTAGGACACAAAGAAATTTGTATGGATTTTCTTTGGTGAACGAGGTTTTTAGATTCTGGGTTATTTTGAGGGAAAAGTCAGCATCAGGTGATATCTGTGATAGAGAGTAGGCAGCCTCTTTCTCACTGTCATAGATCTCAGTAGTATATTGAGATTTATTTACATTTACTTAAGTAAATATTGGAGTTATGTAATGTTATACATGGTTTTGGAACGTGCACCAGTCACAGAGTACTAGAGCAGTAATGTGAGCAGGAATATGTGGGTACTCAGCAAAGTACAAAAAGGTTCTTGGGAAGTAACTGGGAAGCTTTGTTTTATCCTGATAGTGTTTTTCAGTGCAATGGTGAAACTGGATTTCAGATGTTGGAAAACAACTCTGAATATTTAATTGGATTAATGTTTAAATGTAAAGTGACTGACATAAAAATTCTATGATTAAAACTAATATACATTATTTCTAAACTCTATTCGTTCGGAGGTTTTTCTGAGATCTACTTTTCAATTAACTGGTACTAAATAGTGTAGCTGGGACTGCGTTACTGTAAAGCATTATTATCTGGCATAATGATGAGTAACATGTACTTGATGACAGATGTTTTTAGTGTGTTATTGTTTAAGAAAATAAATACCAAAAAAAAGCATAAGAAGTAGAAAAATGTAACAATTCATTGTTGTTTCAACCCCTCCTTCAGCCTCAAAGGCTGATATATCCCGATCGCTCACTGCTTGTCCCCAAGTGGTCTGGTTTTGCTTTTGAAACAGAGTATGGCATGGAAAGAAAAACATATAACTGTCCTCAGAACGGTAAATTTAAGTGAGTATGTGAGCTTGGTCTCATCTGCTTGAAGCCAAATTTGTATCATCGACGCTCGTTCTGATTAGTGTTGGCCTCACTTCAAGGATCAGCAAAACGTGTCTGGTTTTGCTGCGGAAAGGCTGTGTATTAAATTGCTCCGCACTGTCACCCTGATGTTTATGTTAATGTCTGCCTCTCTCACTTGACAGTACAAGGTCAGTAAAGGTTTATGACTGACACTCAGGACTGAATTTGCCATCCTAGCTGTGAATTCTCTTGGTGTCCAACATCGGACGTGACAGTAATGTCTGTACTAGTCGGGGAAAGGTGCCTGGGAACACTCCTGGGCACTGTGTCCAGCTGGCGCAGGACAGCCTTCCTCATGCCTGGAAAGGGCTCCTCTTTCCCAAAGCGCATGGCTGCCTGCCAGCACCCTTTTGGGGATAATCTCTCTGATACTGCCTCTCCTGAGCCATGGCTGGAGATTATTTGGGAGACTAGTTGTTGACCCAGGCCAAAAACTTGCTAATGACTGTCCTAACAGTTTAGTGGTAGGGATGATCACATGCCAGATCCAGGAGCCTTTCCTGGCAGTGTTTAATTTACTGCTATGGGTGTAGCCAATATGTGAATGAGACCAAACGAGAGCGACATGCAAAAGCTGTTCAAGAGGAAGCTTAAAATGCTGACAGATTGGGTAATTTTTTTCTCGCATCTGGAATTCATACTTTCTTACTTCTGATGTAAATAAATCTCTAAGGCAAAAGTTAGGAGATGCTGATTTCTTCTATAGTAACATTGCTTTTGGTCTTAAGATTGTCTCAGATTGCCAGAGCTTCAAAAGATACGCTTTCCTAAACATGTTTTTTTTATCTGTAATGCTTGTCAGCCGTACTTCTTATTTTCAAATAGCATTTGGTGTTTCTACCAGAGTTTTAGTCCTTGAAAAGAGCACAGTTGTCTGTGGTGTTGTGGCTACTTGTCAACTCCAAATACTGCTGGATGGGTGGAAGAAAACTCTTGGATATTAACTCTTTTCAGGAGTTCAACACTTTTGTGGGGTAGCCAGGTATTTCTTTGAGCCAACTCAAAGAAATTGTTATCTATTTCTTGGATATTAACTCCTGGGTATTTTTATCTGTCTTTTGAATATTAACTCTTTTCAGGAGTTCAACACTTTCTTCAGGTGGCCATGTATTTCTTTGAGCCAACTCAGATGACACCTTTCTGGATGCCAGTGCAACCAACCCTTTCTGTAATTTAATATTTTATTTTTAGTGAATGTAATGGATGGAGATATAGGCTGAGGAGCATCTATCTATCTGTCATGTTCAGATATTTTTAGAGCGCTGATCTTTGTAATGCTGATCAGCATCAAATGCATTACATAAGATTAGCATCAAAATATATATAATGGAAAGTCAGCTCTGCTGCAGTTGTTCTTAAATTATTTTTAGTATTGCCCACAAAACTTGTATGGCTCAGTACATTACCCTGTCATTGTGCTCTGTCTCTAGTCTATAGGAGCCATTTTTAAAGATGATTTTCTCTTCTCTCAGACCTTTTCAATCGCAGGTCTCCTGCCTGAGGCTTCAAATAAGATTGTCATTCAGTGATAACACATTACGAAGATTTTAGTAAATACCCACTTTCCACTAGGACTGAAACTGAGACAATTTTTCTCTCACTGTCCTTCAATCCAGTTTATATTTGAACTTGTGATTTGCAGGTGCAAGATTCCCAATTCTGCTTTACTTACACCCCCAGCTACTGTTCTTTAATGCTACTCGGGTGGCTTAATCTTTTGCCGTTACCCATAATGACCTTTTCAGTTTTCCACTTTTAGAGGATATTCAGCATTAATATATCCCTATTAAATATCTCTGGTCCACTAGCTAGCCATTTAGAATAGGTTGGAATAGATTATTTGGGAGGCTTTTGAGTTTAAAGAGGCAGGTTTTTGAGTATAAAGACTGTGAGAAAACAGACCATATTTTTCTCGTGCTACTCCAGAAAATTTATTTTTGTCTTTCAAATTTTCTGCAAAAAAAGCTGATCCTTTCCTTTGAGTATATTTAAAAACTAGTTTGTAATTACTGGGGTTTAAAATAGATCTCAACTTTCTGCACATCCATCCCGTCATCATAACTATTTATGATATTGTGGCAGATGAGTCTTGATTTTTTTTGTGATTTCATCTTTATGGATTTATGATGCATCTGATATATGATAGTCAATAGAAAATAGTCTGCTGTTTGTCTTTGGTGATGTAGTTTTGTAAGCTTAATTCTCTCATGCTATGGCTTCACAGATCTTCCGAGATCTCTTCCTGAGATTACAATTATAGAATCATCTCGTGCTATTCAGGCATTGAAAGCAGCAGACTTACTAACATACTGAGAAACGGCTCATTTTAAGTGTCGGGTATGAGTATCTGGTCCAGTACGTTTTTCAGATTTGTGTGAGAAACTGGGGAGACATCAGCTGCAGTAATTGTTTCTGACTTCATCTGAATTTCACTCCATTAAACCAAACTGAATGTGAGATGAACTGGGGAGTGAGCTAATTACACTGACTGGCCTGCCTTGAATCATAGAATCAAAGTTAAATGGGCTTTGATCTTTGTTTATATTGTTACTGTTTATAAAAATCTCTAATTTATTAATGCTTCTCTTTGGTTTGTAAACCTTGAGGTTTACAAAGAATGAGGAAAGAAAATGCTAAAAAGCCAGGTAGAATAGAAAAACAACAATTAATTCAGCATAAACTCTGAGCTGAGAAAGAGACAACATCTTTACAAGGAATTTTTGTAATGTCATTATTGGAAGAAAGTGTCTGTCATGCTTGATCAGGGGAATGAAGATTTAAATAAGCTGTTTTCAGTGTGTTATTTAGATTATAAGCAATATGAATGGCATATTTTTGTTAAGAATCTGAAAGGCTAAGTGTATTATAACTGATCCAGAGACTATATTGGAACGTCTTGGCTCGATCAGTGAAATAGTTAAGAAAAGCAGAAATGCAAAGAAAGATGGGATTTACAAGTTAAAACATTGCAATGATAAAACAGTTGGATGAGAAGGATCGGTTCTTATGTTTCTCTGAGTATTCACGGAGATAGGATTTTTTTTGAACCTTTCAGTTTATACTTAGTGGTTGATGAGGAAAAGGCAGAGAGGGGCTGGACTAAACAAGTTCTCCATTGATTTTTCCCCTGTCTGCCTAGTGGCAAGGAAAAATATCCGTAATGTGTTGCAAGAGATGTTGATCTAGGAGGGCTATAATTTTGATTTCTTCTTAGGGAAATGAAAAAAAAATGAAGACCACATTTATGGAGGAAAGCATTTGTTGGGCTGGCTTTAGTCATATATATTCCTAAGGAGAAATGTACCTTACACCAACCAAAAACATCGGTTTGCTCATTTAATAGAAGTTCCCCAAATGAAATATGCTATACTAGCAAGAAAACTGACGTGAGCTGCATCTCCATTAGGATGTTTAACTGGTGTTTGCTGACACATCTATGTGGTCTGGGATATCTGCGTTGTTGTTTTTTTGTCCACCCATACTCTTATCTGACATAGCTAAATTTAAGTATCTGAATAATTCAACGAAGCAGGGGAGAACGGAGTGGAGAGAGAGAGAGACAAGATTTCCTGGAATCAGATTCTTCCAGTGAAGGGAAAATACTGTTCATGCACTGGAATTTTGGCATCAGATTTAAACTCCAGCAAATTTATGGGGCCTGTGATGGTTTTGAATTGAAAAGCATGATGAATTCTCATTGTAATGGCTTAAAGTGAATTTCTGATTGCCTTTTTTATTATGTGGTCTTA
This sequence comes from Rissa tridactyla, assembly GCF_028500815.1. NCBI lineage: Eukaryota > Metazoa > Chordata > Aves > Charadriiformes > Laridae > Rissa > Rissa tridactyla. Next base: position 203,560,624 of record NC_071466.1, read on the forward strand.
CAGGAATTAATCCATGTCTTGTATTAGATGGTGTTATATTGAATTGTGAGCTTTCATTTGCGGGTGAATCACTATTCAGGACATATTCCAACAATGAGATATGTCTGACAGTTCCAGGGAAATGTATCTAGTCCTCCTGTCTAAGTGTCGAATATTGTGAACTTTGGATGGAAGTATGAAATGTAATAAGCTCACAAATCCTCAGAACACTAGTGAAATGACACTTCGGGAAAGGTTTTCTGTAACTAATGGGTCAGTAACAATGGTGTAAGTAATGTGAAAAATTATATTTTCCCCAATTCTTTTTGAGATATGTGAATTAATTGTATTATACCAATACCTTGAAGATATGGTGTTACTGTCATTGAAAAACATTGTATCTGTGCTATTTAAATGAGAGAACCCAAAAATATGAATTCAATATTTGGCACATTAAAGGAATTCATTAATAGGTTTTAAAATAGAATATGTGGGAAGCTATTATATACTAAAATAATTTCAGAATAATTACTATTTCACTGTACAATAATAAAAGCTAAAGATGGCAGTAGGTCAGCTAAGGTTTTGTAATTATATTTTTTTTTGGATGGAAAGATCAGAAGGTTTGTTAAGGCAGTCATTAGGAAGCTACTTATATTGGTCAGTGAATACTTAGAAATGTCTAGCTGATAAAGTCACTTAAAGCATTTAAAATTTTAAAAATTGAATTACAAATCTAGAGGAGAAAGTTGCATTAAAAAATAACTTCACGAAAAATTTTCTTCATTCTCATGTTGTCTTTTGCTGGTTAGATCGTGACTCACATAACAAACGTGTGATTTTTTTTTTTTTTTTAAGAGATACTGGCTAAACTCCAGAAATAATCATCCAAGGATAAAAGGCTGGTTTTGAGAGTACTATGTACTTCATTTTATCTTGCTGGGAAAGTGGTTAAAAGACTTCTTTAGATCTAGCGTGTAATTTTGCTAATAGGTAGAGAAAGAGCAAGATTGCACAATCCTTACAGGATTTTATTATAGTGCGGTCTAAGTTATTTCATACCATATTAAATTCTATGATTCAGAAATGGATTTGGTTAAGTATATGTTGATATGGTACAGGGTTTGGAATTTTGCAATTTGGGAACAACTTGTCATGGTTTAACCCCAGCCGGCAGCTAGAACCATGCAGCCGCTCGCTCACTCCCCCTGGTTGGGATGGGGAGGGACTCAGAAGAGTATAAGTGAGGAAAAACTTGTGGGTTGAGATAAAGACAGTTTAAGAGGCAGAGCAAAAATCGCACATGCAAGAAAAGCAAAACAAGGAATTCATTCACTACTTCCCACTGGCAGGCAGGTGTTCAGGCATCTCCAGGAAAGCAGGGCTCCATCACACGTAATGGTTACTCAGGAAGACAAAACGCCCTAACTCCGAATGTCCCCCCCTTCCTTCTTCTTCCCACAGCTTTTATTGCTGAGCATGATGTTACTTGGTATGGAGTATCTCTTTGGTCAGTTGGGGCCGGCTGTCCCAGCTGTGTCTCCTCCCAACTTTTTGTGCACTCCCAGCCTACTTGCTGGCAGGGTGGTGTGAGAAGCAGAAGAGGCCTTGAGAGCTTAGCAACAACCCAAAACATCAGTGTTTTACCAACATGATTTTCATCCCAAATCCAAAACATAGCACTATACCAGCTGCTAGTAAGAAAGTCAGCTTAATCCTAGCCAAAACCATGACACAACTCTAATGAGAGTTGGACAATGTAAAGCTCATTTGTAACCTTCTGCAGGGTAGAAGTATTCTATCTCAATTAACGCCTGGACTTGATACCAAAAAAGGCAGATGGCAATTAAAGAAGCTGATTATATTTCTTATGTGTAGGTGGATATCACCCTATCATATTGGACCCATCTTATGTGTCTTGGGGATGGACGTCTGCACTTCACCTCTGCAGGTGCATTCTTGGTAGTTGGTTGGGACCAACAGCTATTGGGATGACATATAAAATATGATTAATCATTCAGCCACTAATTTGGCAAGCATGAAGAATTCAGTAAACTGTTACAGTGAGAGGTATCAGGATCAACACGTTGTCCTTGAAATCTTCCTCAGACTTGGGCTAGCTAGATAAACCTGTCTGAAAAAACGTCAGATATGAGGGGCATAATTTTTGGAAGCTGAGAAATGATTCTGAGTGCTTCAGGTTTAGGATTCTCTGAGATTCCTTAAAGTTACTGGTTTTAGGTGTTTTCTCATAGCGGAGTTGTTTTAAAGCATCTCATTATTTAAGGGCCACAAACCATTACTCGCTTTTCATTTTGTACAGTGCTTTTCTTCTCAGATGATTTGAAGACTTAGAGATAAATCCTGTCTTTTCTGTTACAGAAAGACCATTTACTGTTTTCCTTCCATTTCTTCTGCTTTTGAAAATATTAAGGAAGAAAAAACCCCACCAAACCCCAAACCAGAAATGCTCCTGAGGGAACGGTTGGATGACTGTTGTTGTTCTAGCATGAATAGTATGAGCGTGATGTTAGGTCTTTTTTCTTGGTCAAGGACTTAACAGTTCCTTCAAATTTTTCTTCCCAAAATAATGATTGTGTTTTCTATAAGATTTTGAATGCCTTCACCATAGAGCTCCATTTGTGTATTCCTAGAATATAATTTTTTTGTTTTTCTGAGGAAGCTAAAAAAAAAAAAAAAAAGAAAGATATTGTGGAAGCTATAAAAATGTCCTGAGGGTGCAATATAAATGGTTTTATGTACATTTCAAGCTATTGCCTGAACTCACAACTTATTTCTTTCTTCATATCTTGAAATATTTCATCCTTTTTGAAAAATTAGAAGTCATTCCAAGAACATAAAGTCTTATTTATGATTTATTCTTAAATTTTATTTGATTTTCTGTAATTTTAATTTATCTTCATCTGTCAAGAACGTTATTTGCCCTGACACATTAATTCAAACCCTACACTTTGAACGTCTAAATTACGTCTCTTCTTTTTCCACATTGTCCTCTAAGTAACTAATATATGAGGTGGCATAGCTACTGGAGTTCAGGTTGTTATATATTTTTCTGCTAAACGGTGTCATGTTTTTACAAAAAGAGCAAACTGATTGTAGTAAACTTTTGTGTTTCTTAGATGGAAAGAGATTGTAAAATGCTCCTGCTGTGTGGAAAACATTAAACCTAATAGTAAATCATCCCAATTATTTGTAGCTTATGGGAGAAATCCCAGGGCCGAGCCCTATTGACTCAGAAACTCTGTAAATGGATTCTGTGCGTTATCATAAGTTGTTATGATCAGGCAGGAGGCCAAGTGCCAGATGGATTGATTGCTTTCTGCCAGAGGTATGGCCACATCAGCTGCCTCGATTAGGAATGTATTTATTCCTGAAAATGCCAGCTTGACAACTGGAGTTCAATTTGTGCTATCAAAACACATTAGTCTCGTGATCCTAGAGTTAGATCAAATGCTTTGTTGAGAGGCACTACTTTCATCTTATTTTGATTTAAGATCTTCTCCATGCTCCTTCTAAATTATGGTGCTGTTTCCTGCGCTTTAGAGGGTGGGTTTGCTGAGGCTGTTTTAGAGTAGAGAAATCAAATAAATGGAGTTTTTCAAAACCATCAATAAGGACGTATGCAAGATCTTAGTTACTTAGTGTGAAACTGAGCTTTTTCACAAAATGTTCAGTCTGTGAAGTGAATGGTAGCAAACTAGCTCGCAAATCAGTGTCTCTTGAGCTGCCACTTGTTGAAAGGGGGAAAGTTAGTCACTTTGAAACACTAAACAAATTATAGGAAAAGATGTATCAATAGTCTGAGCTTTTCTACAAGAAAAAGACAAACTCAGTTAGCATTTTCTTATAACCCGAGGGAGAACTGATGATTTGATTCACATCCTAATCTAAATTCTACATTCATTGCTTCGTGGTGAAAACAAGAATTTAAACCGAAAGCAGTCTTATAGCACACGTCTCAACATGTGAGATCAAATCCATGCTGTCAAATTACATGTCTGTTCTTAGGTATTAAACAAAGAAAAGTGTAAAATCCAGAACACTTGATCTAGTTATTTCCAAGACATGTTTCCAAGGCGGGTCTATGCAAAGGGGCACAAATACATTTATAGGGTGAGAATTCACCCAATGACTTCAGGCAGTATAGATACCTGTATGCATCTGCGGTACTGCTTTAGATTCCCTTTATAGTTAGCAGAGGGAAATGGGTGCATACAGGATGCATTTACTCTCTCCCTAAAGCAGAGTCTCTAAAATAGGCTAGGTGAATTACTCAACAGAAGTGCTTATTTCTCTACGTTGTGGTTTCCTGCATGTGGTCAGGGGAATCATTCCTGAAATTTTCTGCATTGTGCAACTTACTGACCCGATACGAGGCACCTGCAATCGCTGCAGGTGAAGCAGTGTAACTACACTAGAAAAATACAAACTAAAAGCAACTATTTTCCAGAAGGACTTCTGAATTTGGTGAGAGCACAGTGCCAGTCATGGCTTACAGTTTCTTGACCATGTCAGGCTGAAGCAAGTCAGATGGCCTTCAGTCAGCTTGTTCCTCTTTGTGACACATTTTTTTGCGTATCAGCTTCAACAAGTGTCTTTTTGGTTCAATGAACTAAGCAATCTGCTACTTAGTCCTCAGATTCTGTTGAATTAGAGTTAAAAAAAAAAAGTCTTCTAGCCAGCTTCCTTCAGCTAGTCAGCTATTGGATTGAACCTGCAAATTTAAACCTCTGACCTTAGGGAACGTCCTCAAATACATATCAGAAAGGCAGTACTTCCGTGTTTTTTTCTCATTTTAGTTTAACAGCAGCCCTTGGAGTTTTCTTGAAATGCAGTGTGTGGTGGAAGCTCATGTTCCCTCAGTTCTTGAGACGTAACCCTTGTGCTAGTGCCTGGATGCATGATACAAAAGTCCTGGTTAGTATTTCCTGTTGGAAGACTTCTCTTCCTCACTAGCATCTCGTGTTGCCAGTGTGCTGGTAGTTTATGTTAGTAAAGGGAGCTCATACTGACGTGTCACCATTGTAGAATTGCCACTTGCTGGGGAATGGGGTGCCTGTGCTTTGCTGGTGCCCATGAAATTGCTGTAAATAGCAGACAGGCTTTGAGGTAAAAGTGGAAGCAGTTTACCCAACTGAAGTTAAAACTGAAAAATCAGTTCCTGTACTTGAAGACAGATACAGAAAAGTGGAACAGTTACAGTCCTTGTTATGGGTACAAGTTACTCCTACGGAGATGCCAATTGGACACAACAGAAAAATTATTCACAATGAGAACAATCAGCCATTGGAATAATGTCCCCAGGGATGTGGTGGATCCCCCAACATGCACACTTTTAAGATTCAGCTGGACAAGGTGCTGGGCCATCTTCTCTAGACTGTGCTTTTGCTAAGAAAGATTGGACCAGATAATCCTTGAGGTCCCTTTCAAGCTGGTATTCTGTGATTCTGTGATTGTTACTGCTCATTCAGGTCTGGCTTCAGCATGGTTTCTTCTCCTCAGTTTTCTTTTTCAGCTAGCAAGCTCAAGCCAGACTAACTCCCAGGGTGACTGACGGTTCCCTGGAGATAGGATCTGGTCCTTCAGCTAAGCTTTGTATTTCAGTTGTTTCTTTCCCAAAATAGATTCTGATTTAGGATGAAGTCACCCTTTCTGTCCTCCCTATTTCTGCCTAGCATAAATTTACCCTGGCCTTCTGCATTTCTGGATAAATCAAACTGATTAAAAAGGCATCAGATTTTGTCTCTAATGCCCTCATCAAAAAGAAAGCCCTTGTACCATGTCTTTCAGCTGAGTGGATGTGGCTAGGCTTCACACTTGTTTGACTTAACCTGTTTACACAGTGCAATCCCCAGTGGGCAGATAACAGAGGAAGAGTTACATTACCACTGTGCTTAAATGCATAAGCTGTGTCCCACACAGAACTTCAAAAGTACTTGCTATATATGAATATATATATGAATGCTATTGAATATGAATAATTGCCAAAACTGGGTATGATGGAAAATGAATTGAGGGGTGATCTGTGTCTAAAGTGAATGGGCCATAAGCATAGTTTGTTGGAACTGGGGAGACTCATTTTCCTACCTCGATGCGTGATTGTACGATGGATATTAGAAGTGTCAAGAGTTCAGCCTGAGTCATTGGAATCTTGGAATAGTGATAAACTACCTGAAATGCAGATATATGCTAGTGGCAAAGTGTATGTACATGAACCCTGTTGGACAGAGCTCAGGGCAGAACCTCCTTGCCTGTAGGCAAGGTCATAGAAATCATTGTGAGACTTCTGCTCTAGATGGTAGGACACACCTACCCATGTAGGTGCCAGATGTTCCCATGATGGTAGGGCACACCTACCCGTGCAGGTACCAGATGTTCCATGGTGGTAGGACACACCTACCCATGTAGGTGACAGATGTTCCCATGATGGTAGGGCATACCTACCCATGCAGGTGTCAGATGTTCCATGATGGTAGGGCACACCTACCCGTGCAGGTACCAGATGTTCCTGTGATGGTAGGGCACACCTACCCGTGTAGGTGTCAGATGTTCCATGATGGTAGGGCACACTTACCCATGTAGGTGCCAGATGTTCCCATGATGGTAGGGCACACCTACCTGTGCAGGTACCAGATGTTCCCATGATGGTAGGGCACACCTACCCATGTAGGTACCAGATGTTCCCGTGATGGTAGGGCACACCTACCTGTGTAGGTGCCAGATTTTCCCATGATGGTAGGGCACACCTATCCATGTAGGTACCAGGTGTTCCAATGATGTCACAGCTTCAGGAGAAGCGTTCGTAGGGAAGAAGCCTTGTTGTTTTAGACCAGTGATTTTATTTTAAGATACACGAGGGATCAACACATCTAGCTGCCAAAGTTCAAATTGATGAATTTAAGGGTATTTAATATAGTAAACAATTTTAGAAAGATTGGTTACTTTTAAGGCATTTTTAGACTTTATCTGTGAAGCTGTTGTGCATCGTTGCTGACTGCAAGTGTTGCTTGTTCCTGCAGAAGGGTTATGTTTGTACTTGTTATTTGTTTAACTCATCGGTTAGGCTTTTCTAACAGCAGAAGAGACATGGTTTAATGATTTCATAATGTTTAAGAAAAAGAAATTGTGAGACCTTTACAGTGAGACCTGAGGAACTGAAATTTAAGTGACTAAGATGTAAAATTTTACAGCCTTAGTATTGGTTTCTATGTTTAGTAGTTGTAAATGTGCAAAAAACCCAACTGAGTTGAATAGTCTTTGCAGTGCTTAAAAAAGGTGTGGAAAAAAAAGGTTATTGGGATCTGGGAGTGTGGTCAGCTGGATGGACGGGGTGTTTCTCTGCACAGCTGTTTTGTTTTTATAGTGTGAAGCTGTAAGTGTGAGAAGCAGAATGCTTAAAACCAGTCAGGTCTGTCAAATGGAAATATCAGGAAGGAAACAGAAATGTCCGTAGCTCACATGGCTGTTCTCATCAGTAAGGCAGGAAGATGCTGAGATGATATATTTGTCAGCTAGTCTAAAGATGCATTCTGATGTCAAATAATTTAAGATACATTGGAAAAGATTTTTCCCTCTGCAAAGGCCTCAGAAGCCTGTTTGTACTGAAATAATCCCTAAAGTTGAAGAAAGGGCAGTGAACTGATATTGTCACCTTAGTGCTGTGAATGAATTTGTGTTCCTATGTACTTGCAAGAACTTGTCTAAAACTTCATTATTAGCAGTGCTGGCAAATACTAGATAACTTTGCTTGCACGGTATCTGTTTATGCTGAGTGGGAGCTATGGGAAGTACAGGAATAGACTTTCACTAGTAAAGATTCACTGTTTCCCGTAACTTAAAATTTTTCATGTTATGTTTGTTCCTTTTGTTCTTAAACAATTGTTACTGTATATTCAGTTTTAGTTTAGGAGCTTTCTTTCCTGCAACGCTGTTTAAAGGCACACTTCATAAAAGTCCCTTGATGACTTGAAAGGGAGGTCCTGCTTAACCAACCTGATCTCTTTCTATGACCATGTGGCCTGCCTTCTGGATGTGGGGAAGGCGGTGGATGCTGTCTGCCTGGACTTTGGTAAGGCCTTTGACACCGTCCCCCACAGCATTCTCCTGAAGAAGCTGGCGAATCATGGCATAGACAAGCTGGATCGATGGGCCAAGGCCAACTGTATGAGGTTTAATAAGGCCAAGTGCCGGGTCCTGCATTTCGGTCACAACAACCCCAAGCAACGCTACAGGCTTGGGGAAGAGTGGCTGGAAAGCTGCCCAGCAGAAAAGGCCCTGGGGGTGCTGGTGGACGGCCAGCTTAACGTGAGCCAGCAGTGTGCCAAGGTGGCCAAGAGGGCCGACAGCATTCTGGCTTGTATCAGGAATAGCGTGGCCAGCAGGAGTAGGGAAGTGATGGTGCCTCTGTACTCGGCACTGGTGAGGCCTCACCTCGAGTGCTGTGTTCAGTTCTGGGCCCCTCTGTACAAGAGGGACATGGAAGTGCTGGAGCGTGTCCAGAGGAGAGCTACCAGGCTGGTGAGGGGTCTGGAGACCAAGTCCTATGAGGAGAGGCTGAGGGAGCTGGGCATGTTTAGCTTGGAGAAGAGGAGGCTGAGGGGAGACCTCATTGCCCTCTACACCTACCTGAAAGGAGGTTGTAGAGAGGGGGGTGTTGGCCTCTTCTCCCGGGTGAATAGTGACAGGACCAGAGGAAATGATCTGAAGCTGGGGCAGGGGAGGTTTAGGTTAGATATTAGGAAGAATTACTTTACTGCAAGAGTGGTCAGGCACTGGAACAGCCTGCCCAGGGAGGTGGTTGAGTCACCATCCCTAGAGGTGTTTAAGAAACATCTAGATGTGGCACTTCAGGGCATGCTCTAGCGGCAGAGATTGCAGGTTGTCTGATTGGACTCGATGATCTTAAGGGTCCTTTCCAACCATGAAGATTCTGTGATTCTGTGACTTGTTCAATGAGTTGAATATATTTTTTCTGAGAGACTTCCGGAGCTAGGCATCTTCAGGAGTTTCCTGGAGGATAATTTTGTATCCTGAAATATAGATAGCTAGTCACATAATTATATCTCAGTAAAGCCTTCTATTAATAGCTCTTCTTGCTCTAATATTTAGACGTACTTCCTCTAGAATTCACATAGTCTTTTGTCAATTCTTTGTATTTCTGCAGCTTTCAGTGCACAAGAAAATTTCCGTTTGATTCCCAATTACTATTTATTTTATTTTAAATTATAAACATATGCTGTGGTATCCTTATGGGACTGTTATGTAGTTAATTGCTATTTATGTATCACCCTGGAACTTTGATTTCTGTGGTAATGATAAAAAATGCACGCTTTGAGGAGTTTAAATATGAAGAAATAATTTTTTAATTTTTGCTGAAAGATTTGTGCGTAGAACCCTTTTTCATGACAGGACCTCAGTTTTGGTCCTTGCAGTTCAATTTTCCTGTTCATTGCAAGCCACTAATATGTACAAAGCTGTAAGCAATCTATTTGAAGAAACAGTTTTTAAGGAGAGGCTTGAATGGTTGTCCGAAGGACTGAGGGTGCACAGAAAAGCATACCCTTTTCAGTTCTGCAGCTGCTCGTTTATATTGCATCGTTGGGTAGGTAACTGCACCTGATTCTTAGATTACAAAACTGAAGTTATTCTGGGACTAGGTATCTTCAAGAGATCAGTGTCTGAGTGCTGTGGTTTGGGAGCTGAGACAGCAGTCTGACACGGTTCTTGTTCCTTTTTCAGTTTGTATTATCTGGAGATGGAAATCATACGAATCAAGACAGGAGTTAAATGGAACAATGTTTGCACTGAAGACCTATGGCTTTCTGCCATGGTCTAAGTTCAGTTAACTATAATTTTGCAGTGATGCACTGTTTAAAGAGTTGGTACTGTTCTAACAATTTCTGCAATCACTGCAGCTGTCTACTCAAGGAGATGCCAGCCAGGTGATTGGACCGCTTACAGAGGGACAGAGGAGGAACGTGGCTGTAGTTAATTCGCTATACAAACTGCACCAGTCGGTTCTGAAGGTAGGCTTCCTTTGTTTGTTTTTTTTTTTTTGACATAATATTAACTCCATTGCTCTATCATATGCATATTCTCCTATTAGCTGATGAGAACCCTGACAAATACAGCCCAATTTTGGGTTAAGAGCTGCACCTGGCTATGCATTTGTACAACTCTTTGGGACTTGGTTGGCCCTTGTAAGCACTGCTATGTAACAAATTGTGAATATTAGAAGAGGAGTGAAAGATGTGTCTATAGAGAATAATCACATCTCACCCTCGCTACTTTCCCATGATCGTGGCTAAACTGAAAAGGGGATGGAAAGGGTGAAATCAAGAAAAGCAGCACCTCACAAATATCTCTGTGTATTGTTGCTGTGACCAAAGTCTGGCCTGGCAATGTTTTCACAACTAAGCACAGTTATGAATAATTTAAATGTACTGGCTTAGTGATGCCAATGGTTACACAGTCTCTGTAAATTAAAACAAACAAATATAGTGGTAGTTGTAGTTAATCGTGTTTAAACCCTAGCCTGACTAGAAAAAAGATCACGAGTACTCCTGACGGTAGATATGTTTGAAGAATGTTAAAAAATGCTAAAAAGCCTATAAAATTTGCTTGGATTTTGCAAACAGATGGTAGATCAACTTTTAAGTCTGCTTTCTCTGATGTATTTAGTAATGAACCTCATGTGCCTTAGTGTTGGAGGGAGATCTGATATGATTCAGTCTTTGAGTTCAGTACTTGTCTGGCTTAAAAATACTATTGTATAGCATGTTGATAACTGTAAGGAAATTGGTAGAATATTCCTTCAGATCATTCTGTGACTTTCAAGTCTAATATTGTTGTAGCTGTACGTAAACAGCTATTTAACATGTAGCATTATAATAGTCATAATACTGAGAAAGAACAACCATTCTTTCAAATATTTGCCATAGAGCTGCTTGTACAGTTCTCCATAAATTCTATACTTAGCAGCGGGAGAATACACCATTTATTTTTATTCTGATTGTGTTAACCCTTCAGCTAAATTTCAGTGGAATTCAATTGAGTCATTTATTTTCCAAGGCAAATGCAGAGTCCATAGGAAATGTGAAAGCAAAAGACTGATACTGCTGCAGTGAAAATTCTGTCTGCATAAAACACATTTGATAGTTATCTATCCCTATTTAAACCACTCATTACTAAGGCTAACTCAGTATGTTTTTAAATGAAATTAAATGTTATGGGTTCTAATAATTTGTTGAATGTTGACTATTAACAATTACTTTAAAATTTTTAGGTCATTACCAATCAAAGCTCATTTCCAGCAGCCGCTGAGCAAACAGTCACAACTGCCTTAAAGGTAATTGAATGTCCGTATGCTGCAGGGATAGGGATAACCTTTGCTTTGTTTGTTACATTTAAAATCGGCACTTATTTTCACAGGTATTATTTTGTGTCAGTATATGGTAGTCAAAGGTATACAAATATTCTGAAATTCGTATTTTGTTGTATCTGCAGCTACATATATGTTGCATGTGCCATATGACTGCTTGAGTAGCATTTGTATTCAAGAATATTCCCGTAATGGTCGGAACCCAGATGTCGTCTGACTGTGAAAATAAATGTCATTCTCTGCGGCATTCACACAGCAATAACTGGATCCTTCATCACCCCCTTATCCCCCTTGACACACGCACAAAATTATGACTTCTATGCTACCTGGTGCTTATCTGGGGGGTGATGTGGGTGGCCGTGCAGCCCTCTGTGGGTGACGGCTCTCCACGTCCGTCCTGCCGTGCGCGAACCTGGGAGGGGTTGTGTGCAGGGGAGCGAAAGGCAACTGGTGTGTTTGGGGAATGAACAGCTGAACCGAGCGTGTGCACCAAAACAGGCACATTTACAAACCAGGAATGCCAGATTGTAGTGCACCTTTTTGAAGGAAGGCTTTACATAGAAGTAGTAAACAGCTTTATTTCTGTACTTTACTGGTACAATCAATTAAAGAGAAATGTTATCTTAGGCTTTTGTCCTTCTATTTAGCGTTTTCTAATGCAGAATAATAAAAAGCACTGTTGAAATGAACTGTTTGTCAAGGTGTTTTTGAGGTGTCCAAATGCAAATGCTTCTAGTTTCTGTTTCCTTACTTCTGCCTTTTTCTCATTCTATTTTAGGCAGTCCATGATCTAATGGGTAGTGCTGTTCAACCGTTACTGAACTCTGTAGGAGATTCAGTAGAAGCTATTATCATCACTATGCACCAGGAAGATTTTTCTGGGTAACTAGAAATACTTTTTAAATTTGCCATTGCTTTAGTAAGATGTCCTGCATATGCATAATAGATTGTTATTGCCACAGTGTCCTTGGAGCAAGAGCGCTTCTTTGTTGAGGGGAAGGCAATGCTTTACGGTCAGTGAGCACAGAAAGCAAAATTACACCTATCTATTGAAACAAATTAATCAGGTAGCATCTGTCTTCTCCCCACCCCCCCCCCCCCTTTTTTTTTTGCATATCTGTTGAGTAAAATTCATTTTAAATGGAAAAATAAAGCCAAGCAGAGGCCATTTTTATGCTTTAAGAAATGCCTTTTGCTTTCAAAACTTACTTTTTGTGGACAGTCTTCAGAACTGTGTATATTCTTGTTTCTCAAAATAAAGCATATAACTTCTGAATCAAAATTACACAGAAATTTTTCTAAAGTATTATTGAATATGAAATGGTTCAAAAAATCTTTTTTATTGAAAGATCAGCTTTAGTGTATTATGCTATTTTCCCAGAGCATTTTAATTAAAATTTCCAGTATTCTTTATCTGCAAAGATCTTGAGTCCTGTCTATAATTGAGACTTCCTTCTTAAGCATTATTTTGGTTGTTATCTCTGTTCTGATGTCATATCATCATCAGATGTCCTGTCTTCTGTCTTGGAAATTCACTGAAAACAGTGTGTTTTCAGAAGTGTTTTAAATTTTCCCTTTGACTTTTTTTTTTTAAACAATATTTTACCCTCTCCATCTTTCTTTTGCCACCACTAGCAAAATACCTTTCTAGCTGGATAAACTGATTCCAGCCAAAGGCTAAGTTTTGTTAGGTAGCCTGTACGCTCAGCTTCCTGAGTTTGGAAGAGCTCTTTTGCCTGATTGTGATTCAAAGAAAGAGAAAGGTGATTGATTTCTGTGTCCTGTAGCTTCTGTGCTGCTTCTGTGATAATTAGATTGACTCTATAATCCTGGGTTTGGAGGAATCTAGGAAACTAATTCTACACAGAGCACCTGTTTGGGATAGGCTAAACTAGTAACCCTGTGACACGTGCTAGTATTTTCTGATCCATTAGTAGAGTTTCGAATCAACAACTGGGACATTTAAATTTAGGGGCTGGATTTGAGGTTTAGGCTCCAAACTGGTGGAGGCTCTGCAAGTTGGGTAGGAGTGGGGTGGTTTCCTTTATCTTGTTAGGATGGGAATGACTGATAAAGAGATATTTTTTGACTACAGTTTCAGAGCGCGCTATATGTTCTTTATTCTGAGTAGGAATGAGACTCTACAATTCATGCCATGACTTCACGGGGTAGAAAAAAATTAAAAAGAATCCAATAGCTTTTGGTTGTGTTGTAAAGATGAATTTAGCTGTCCCCATTTCTTTTTTCTTTTCCTTTTTTTTTCTCAGATCATTATCCAGCTCAGGAAAACCAGATGTCCCTTGTTCTCTGTACATGAAAGAACTACAGGGTTTTATAGCAAGAGTCATGAGCGACTACTTCAGGCATTTTGAGTGTTTTGACTTTGTCTTTGATAACACTGAAGCCATGGCTCAAAGAGCAATTGAACTTTTCATTCGCAATGCCAGTCTAATAAGGCCACTCGGTGAAGGTGGGAAGATGCGACTTGCAGCTGATTTTGCACAGGTACCCTTAATACTGATTTCTGCTTTTTACTGTTACTTCACTGTGTTCACTGAAAAGTATCAATACTTTTGCCCCCATCAAAGTATAAACAGGCAGTTCTAGAGATCGGTGCGTTCCAGTCCTGAACATCCTCTCTGATGAGATACTGTGTCCTGAGAAATGCATCCACTAAGTAGTTGAAGATCCCTCATCGCCATAAGGCACATTCAGGGAGGTGTGACAGATTCCTGTCAAGTGACTGTTGCATTTAAATTCAGTTGCGTCTTGACATTTTATCCTGTTTGTCTGACCCCTTTGGTATGTCCATCATTTGCCACCATTCATTCACTTCATTCTTTCTCTCTCTTCTAATGGAATGGCGTGTCACTTTCTTAATCGCTTTATATATCACACTGCCCACAGTGGTTAATCGCTAACTCAGCTGCCTTGCAATGTAGGAGACAAGCTGAAGAAATACCAATATCCTGTGGGAGAACTGCCCTTTTGGTAACAGAAAGGCAGTTTTCTTTGTGGGATTCTGTTCATGACCTGATTGACTTCTCTGCCTCTCAGCTTTACCTAGCTCTTATACTGGGGTAAAACACAACAAAAATTGCCAGATTAATATCCACTACCTGTCTGCATTATCTGCTATATCGAAATTTAATTAATCAATAGTAATACTGTGTGATTAACTTGCCAAAGAATACAGGCATCCACTAGATTGGTCCGAGGGTCCCGGTTATTGTTATCCAAGCAGAAAGGGAGTTCTCACCAGCTGTCTGCATACCTGGCTGGTAGGTAACTAGGGCAGGAGAGGAAGGCAGGGAGGGAGGAATCACTGCCATCTCTGCTCCTGCCCGTGGCTACTTTGCATCATTTGCCTGTGAGTTACATACTCCTCAATAAAGGTGTTTTTATTCATTACCCTAAAGTAGCAAATCAGCCTTGAACTACAGAAGTTCAGGGGAAGTTTTCAATTGCTTTCAGTGAGAAGGTTCCGCTCCCTTCTCTATTTTGAAGACAATGGCATAAAATTGGTGGAAAAAAAAAGGCGCTTGACTCCTCCTCTGGAAGGAATATAGAAAATTGTTGTAATTTATGCTGCAATACTAAAGTAAGTTGTATAAATTTGGGAAATATCTTCCCCTGATTCTACAGTCAAGAGCATCTGATCTAAGCACCTATTATAATAATGCTAAAAATACCACTCGATTATCTTTTTTAAACACTTATTTTTCTCATTCTGACATGGGCTGCCTTTTAAGTGAAAATGAAGTGAAAAATGAAGGTATGTTTTCATCTGACTGTAGGGGGATTTGCGTGTTCTTCCCCACTGTGCTGAGTATAACTCCTGAACGGACAACTGTGTGAAGATAAAAGTTCTGATTTCTCTTCTTTTGTACTGTGGAAGAAAAAAAATAGGTTTTGAATTCATTCTTGTCTCCTGCCTTCAACTGTTGCTGCATCTGGGGGCTGCCTTGTGTTTTACTCATCTTCACATTGCACCATATTTTTGGCTTGTTTAAAAATGGGCTTAAGACAAGAACTAGCTGTGTCCAACCAGTCCAATACAGCCACCTCGGTGCTCGCTCTGTGCCTTGGAGCATCTCTGCACAGAGCTCCGTAGGGCATCCCAGGCTGCACAGGGGCTATAGTGTCCAGAATGGCCTGGACGCTATATCCTGTTGCTCAGGACAACAGAAAAAGGACGAAAAAATTTTGTATGTGGCAGCAGCCTTATATCCATGTTTTCTGGGGTGTGTCTGCCGCTCCCAAAAACCTGGTGGGTTTTGGGCACATCACTGCGATGCCAGCTCCTGGTAGCCCCATTGGGGAGGTCGTAGTTGCTCTGAGCCGGCCAGGAGTCCTGGGCTTGTTCTCAGAAATGTGACTGTAATCCTGAGCAGGACTTGGTTCATTTCCATGCGTTCATTCCCATAGTACCTGGCTTCATCGAGGAAAAAAGAAGAAGTTGCTGCAGCTTTGGGCTGAGGAGGGCAGGGAGCAGACACTTATCTGGGCTGCTGGCCTGAGGGGAAGGATAAACCTTTCCAAATGGCCATAAATACTGCATGCAAGGGCTTTTTCAGTCCCAGAAAGGCACTGCATTGTTGGACTAAAGCCAAACCCAAAGGAACGGACCTGCCTGGAAAGACACTGGGTGTGTAGGAGGAAGCTTGTTTATAAACTGTTTTTACTTGTGCTCTGTTTTGTGGAGTCACTTTGAATTTTCTGTACTCAAAAAAGGGTTACATGCTCCTGCTTAAAACTGGCTTTTGAGATCTAAAACCCCTTTTGGTGTTTTGGGGTTACTTGCAAGCAAAAGACCTGGGCAGAAGCTTTGGTTAATTTGAGGTTCTATTATAAACACAGATGCAGTAAGTCAAATAATCTTGGGTTGCATCGTATTTTGGGTATCTCGTGCTTGTGCACATTTGTTTCAGGGCACTCAGAGTTAGAGTTACAGCTGCCTTATACTCAGCAGAACAGCTTTGGCTGAGAGTCAGATTTGAAGATTCTTGCACTGGAAATGTGTTTTACTGATAAGTTGCCTTAAAACAACAGGTGTCTACACAGAAGGGGGAAAACTGAGGCTTCAAGTTCTCTTCATTCAAAACTGTGTTCGGTGAGGTGCACAAGTGCCAATTTTCTTGAGTAAGGCTCAGCTACTTATGCAGCTAGGAATTATTGCTGTAATTCTGTTGAATTCTCTGTCTATCCTGTTTCCAGTGCCAGTATTGCATTTTGCTATCTTGTGCATTACAGTTACTTCAGCAGTAAAACAGGTGTGTGCTAGTGTGGCAGCTGTAAACAGAAGTATGATAGGCTTGAAATATGCCTGAATGTCATTAATATGATTTCATGAAGATCAGTGCTTGCAGGAACACGGAAAAATTTTAAGCCCTAGAAAATGTCTGCAGTGCTGTGAGGTTATTATCACATACTGTGCTGTTCCTTGGGACTCTCGTCGTTTGAAATATTTCCAGTCTGCAGGCTGAATCCACCTCTTTTCATGCTCTCAGTTTTTTGCAGTCAATTGCACAAGATTACTTTTCAGTTCACTCCTATATATTCCTGGATCAGTTTGTTTAAATTTGTTTTTGTATTTTTAAGGTGACTATAATTCAGTATTCACGTACGGAATACCAAATTTCACTTTTTTAATTCAGTACTAGTCAGACTGAAAAAAATGTTCTCCTGGAGGCAAGCAAGCCAGCAAGTCCTGATGGTTTTTCAACATTTATGTTTCTGGGGACTAACAGTTCTTCTCCAGAGGACTTTCTACTTGGTTGTTATTCAGAGTTGTTACAGCACTTAAACTTAGGCACCCTTTGGGATTGGTGACTTGCAGTTCAGGCCTTCCTAAAACACGATGGAAATGCTGGACGAGGCAGCAAAGAATGAAATATAAGCACAATCAGTTGAGAAATTTATTTAGAAGAAATGAGGAATCTACAGTAATATTTGGCATGGAAACTAGTAGTCTGCTACATACAGTTTGTAAGCTGATATAGGAAAATAGCTGTTTATTAATAGCAAATACAAATCATAACTGCGTTGAAGTAAACTGGTCTAGAAATTGCAAAGACTGAGTAATCTTTATGCTTCATGGCATGAAGGCATGACATGATTTCCCATCTTTTCATAGTAGAGGTGTGTGTTTGGAGTGACATATAAGGCAGGAGCCGCTGTCTGTGCCAAGAACCACATCTCATGGCATGACTGATTATTTTCAGCATTGTCAAGTGAACTGTTTTTATTAATCCTGTTTGAGTTAATACTATTGTATATATACACCTTCATATGTTTCTTATCTAGGTGTGGTTTATAGTTGAGTTTTTTGGCATTGTTCAGCACTGTGTTCAAACAGTTTTGATGGGGCATAGTTAACGCCGCCACCAACTCTTCAAGTCTTTACCAATTAATTACTGCAAAATGTTTTGGTTTTATTGAATTTTCCTAGGAAAAATGTTTTTACTGTAGAAATTGACAATGCCAAATTGTAGTGCAGAATAAATGTTTCCATCTGCTGGTTAGCCTATGGTCAGAATCTGGTTTCCCGATTCAATATTTGGCATTAAAAAAGCAAGAATATTAGGCATTTGGGTTTTTAAAAATGTAAACAGATTTGCTTGTTTGATAAAACATGATGATACAAGTGTAAAAATGCTTTTTATCATTTTTCCTAAAAAATTTCCTTTCTAGTTTCTTACAGAAGAATGAGAGAAGCAGGATGCTGTGATCACAGTTGAGGTCATAAGGAGAGAAACTACTAAAGATAAAATGCACTTAATGTTTAACGTGAACTATTTTAGTGGAAGGAGGAAATTATATTTTCTGATGTGTGTTATTTTGGAGATATTACTGCTAATTACTGCTAAGGATTTACTTAAACACCAACCGTTTTGGAATTGCTGCATGGGGGAGAAATCAAATTCCACATCCCTTCAAGGCCAGCTTCTTTCATACAATAGTTCAGAGCTCTTCTGCTCCCTTGCTTGTTAAAGCATTCTCTCCTGGTGAACGGCTAGGAAAAAGCATTTTGAGTTAACATTTAAAAACTTGGAATTCATCTTGGCCAGGAGGAAATGTGATTGCTAAAAATTTAATGTTAAGATTTTCCAGCTGAAAAAACATCTGTTTAGTAATGAGAGATCTTGAAAATACCACAATAGGCACTAAGCAATAACTTCACTGTGGGGGTTTTCAAAGCACTCTTCAATATATATGCATTATCTGTATCTAGACTACGTATTAACTTCACCCTTGGGTTGCTGAACATAATCCAATTAGAGAAGCCAGCCATGTGATGTATTTTTTACAATATGGCTAGCCAGTGAATAGTTCAACAGATAATTGACCACCTAGCCTTGGGCTACGGCAGGGTCATATGAGAAGAAAAGATAATACAGCCTTTTTGGGCTTAGAGAGCAAGAATCATTGAGGAGAAGCATATGTTGGGCAGGAGTCTGCTACTGTGTTCTGTGAAGCATAGCAAAATAACATGAATAAATCATGGAAAAGCAATGGGTTTTGAGCAAAGTTAGAAGAAGCGAAGCATCATTAGGCCTTCTTCTGTTCTAGCTGCCCCTTCCTTTCTGGCAGGCACGTGCACTGCCTACTGCTTCTCTTGCATCCTGTGTTAATGATGATCTCATATTAGTCAGTCAAGCCTCTGTGGTTGCAAATTACAGCTTGGACACCTGATTTATTACTGAATTTAACCTGGATATCTGAATTTCCAAATTTTCAGTTCTGGGAGAGAAATTTGGAAAAGAAACAAAAAATAGCTTTTACCTTTTCATATGTAAAGTCCATAGGACTGTATGAAAGGCCTGGCATACACGATACAAATACTGGCTTGCAGACAGCCAAAAACATCACCTGACCTGTAAAAGCTCATCAAAATGCTTTGGGAACTATAGTTGTCTGTCATAGCAAAAGCTGCTACAGTATAAACATGCTGCATGAATCAACAGTTGATGCAGCTTTAGGTGATGACAGGTACCAAAACCAAGAAGTGATGTACGCTCAGTCCTCTGCCCAATGCCATCACCTTAAAAACAGCAGCTGTTCCAGCCGAATGATTCCTTCCTGGCACTCGCTCCTGGGCCAGCGGTGCCGGCCGGCACGATGCCCAGTGGAGACACAAAGCCCCACACAGTGGGCCTGCAGAAATGAATGTAACAGCAGAAAGATGCTGTAGCATCTCACTACATCATTGGGCTCAGAGAAATAGCTAAAATTCAAGTGAAGAAAACAATCTTAGTTACTATGTAAAGTATAGTTTTTATTGGCGAGATTTGGTTATAACACATAGCAGACTGGTGTTGTAAATTAAAAAAAAAAAAGTTTCTGTACATTTTTACTGCATTAGTTTTCACTCATTCCCACTCTTCATGAGTCAATTTGAGATGGTATAGTATGCTGCAAAGCTTAAAAACATTTTTTTTTTCTTTGGCAACTAGTACTTCACGAATCAACCATCTGCTGCCATTAAATCTATCTAGTTCTAGCAATACTAATAATTTCCTACAGTGAATAAAGGTTGAAGATGAAGTAATAGAATTTTCTGAAGTAAATTTTATTCTTTAGTACTTAAGACTAAAAATGTTGATTTATCAAAACTGCCAAATATGTTCAAGAGAAATCATTTGAATTTATTTTAATAAGAAACTGGTTAAGCTGTAGAAAGTTTCACTTACATCTCATCACATCATATTATGTTTCAGGAGTGAAACAATCATTTAAAACTTATTAAGCAAAATTGCATTTTGCTGTACTGGGATTTCTTTCCCCTCATGAGTACAGTTTGATCCATGCATCTCTGTTTCCGCAAGTCAGACTGGCAGTTTGTTGCCTGTTTTCAAATTCTCTAAAGCACCTAAAAGAATTATCTTCTCCCTCGTACAATCCCACGGCTCCCACCAGAGCTGGGACATGAGCTCCTGCAGGATATCAGTTACTTCCAGCTGCCCCTAGCCAATACTGATGCCTAAAAAGAAGCTCTGGAGAAATCAGAGTCTTGCTCCCATTTGTTTTTCAGGGTCTGTAGGGTTCTTGTATCATGATGCAGCAAAGCCTACTTCATTAGCTCCTCTTTTTGGCTGCTTGCTCCTGATCCTGTGCAGCAGACTGGAGTCTTGGCTCCCATACGTGCTCAGAAGTGTCCTGGCTGATCTGAGGGAACAACACGCTGAACTTGCTCTAAGCTTCATCGCAGGTTGGAGTTGGAGCACCTCCCTGCAGAAATCCCCAGAGAGAAGCTGCCTGTCCCGGGAGCGGGCACTTAACCTTGATCCCTTGTGCTGGCAAATTCAGCAGACGGCACAGCAGCTGACGCCTCCTCCTCAAGCGTGGGGATGTCGCCTTCCCATTTGGGTGCCTTTTGCGTGGTCTGGTGGGTAGCGTGCTTGCTCAGGAACTGCAGAGCGGGGTTGTACATGCTCTTCAGCCCAAAGAACAGGTAGTCCTTGTGTTTGCCTGTGGGAGAGGTGACACAGCCCTCAGGTGGTGAGGGGGACACAGGGCACGGATCCCACCCAGCGGTAGAGAAGGGGCCAGTTCATAGCCTAGAGTAGAAGATTTGGGGGCCAGGAGGGCAGCAGGCAGGAGGGAGCTGGGCTGTTACCCAGGGCTGGAAGCAGACGACAAACATCCTTATTTCTGCTTCCTGAATTTTAATCACTTTCTACTTCTGGGAATTTCTGCTTAATATAAAAAGCAGATTTCAAGCAGCCTGGAAGTGCTTGATGTGGGGCATGCACTCCAAGGTTCCTAGGCTCAGGGAGTGGCTTTGCCCTGCCTGCAGGCTAGGTCTGGGGGGCTTTCGCCATCGCCTTTCAGAGGTGCCCTCCTCTCCTTGTCTCTAGGCAAAGCATAGGTACCTGGGGTAGGCCCTCTGGCGTTCCCAGCTCTGTCTGACTGAGCGTCATGTGCGTGGATACTGCCACAACATGACCCACCTGATCTGTTCTAGATGTCCACCTTGGGGAAAGATGCATCACGCCCCAAGAGTGGCTGTTTTTTCTCTCCACTGAGTATGAAGAGAACCTGTAGATGTTGAGAAGTAGGTGAGATGACTCCCATCCTGCCACCTGCTTCTTAAGATGGGTACCTGCAGTATATGGGCTTGATTTGCATTAATTGCTAATTTAATTTCTCCTGGTTTTAGCATCATAGTTTGCTGTATCATCTTTCTCGTTTATGCTGGAACCCCAGCATAGCTACGTGCTCTTGGTGAAGCCGGTGGCCCAGCAGCCAGCTCCGTCTGAGCAAATGGTACAGCTAGAAATAATAATAGTATTAAAGACTTCACTGTAAATAGTGTCTTATCACAGGCACTTTCAAACTCCTTCAGCAGTGTTACTTAAATGGGAAGCTCTTTGTATGGTGTTTTTGATCTTGTTAGTTATTTTAGTTCTCGTCCTTTGAAACTTAGCTTAATTGTGCATTATGTGGAAATCAAAGTCTGGATAGTCTTTCAAGTTAGGGATTTTTAAAAAATGTATGTGGAGAATAAAGCTTGCATCCCTCTGTTGACTGACACTTCAGGAATGCAAAAAATAAAGACTTAATCCATATCTGACTAAAATTACTTTACCTATAGGGTTTTTTTGAGGGGTGGTGTTTGTATTAGCATGCATATTAACTGAAATTTTGCCATGTGATCTTCGTGTTCAGTCTGGGAGCTGGAAGTGACACTTCTGTGTCCTCACTGTTAATGAAGAACCTGTGGCAGAATTTAGTCTGATGTGAATGATGCAAAAACTCAAGTGGAACTTGGCTCTTGTTTGAAAAGGCAGGTGAACTCCAATGCTTAAAAAACAGAAAGTGTTTAAAAATAGTTTATTTTTAAAGATGGCTGCTGTAACTCAGAGACCAAACAGTATGAAAATGAGTATGAAAATAATGCTTTTAATGACACTCTTTTGCCTGTGATTCCGTATAACCCTGTGGCAATAGGTCCCAGCTGCCGTCTCTCTAACCTGCGTAGGTTTTGTGCCCCAGAATTTGGGGCTAAGTGCTCAAGAAGGAATCACTTTAAACTCATCCTTTGCCAAAGGAAAGGGTGCCCAGCTGCAATGGGTATGCATTTTACTGCTTTAGGAGTGGTTTGTGGAGACCTGCGTAGATTTGCTTTCTTCCCAGGCTGCAGTCAGATTTTTGGTGTATTGACGTAAGTGCTTTATCATGAAACTCATCACCCACAAAATAAACCTTCTGCGAGAAACAAAGCTTCGGTCTCAGAAAGCTCACGAAACCCCTTCTGTTCTTAACCGTGGACTGTCACTATTGTTTGCCGTGGGATGCTTACTGTGTTGCCAAGAATAAGGCAAAAGGCTTGGCTTGGGCAACGCAGTATGAAAGCAAAGGATAACTTCTTGTCTCAAAACCAGCCAGAAGTCAGTGATTTAGTCTGCAAGTTTGGATTGTATCTTAAAGGCGGGCTACTTCAATGCCAGGTTTTATATTTTGGGGCAATCTAATTCGAATTAAAATGTTTGTTTTGATAGATGGAGTTAGCAGTAGCACCGCTGTGCCGGCGAGTCTCTGACCTAGGAAAGTCTTACAGACAGCTGAGGTCCTTCAGGTGAGTTGCAGTCGCAGGAACTAGCACTTGGCAGTGTGACCAAACTGTCTTTCAAAACTGATTTATTACCTCGTGTTAGTTCTGATTGAACTGAGAGTTTTTTTGGCAACACCCACCTGCAAATTAGAAATAGATTAAAGTTCTTTTAAATTTTATGCAGAGTATAACTATGATTTAACAATCTTTGTCATGCAAATGTTGGCCAAATTGTACTTTTTTGTGTGTTGCTTTCAGTATAACTTCTGTGTGACAGCGAGTTCTATAGTTAACTTAGAAGTTTTTATTGAAATATAAAATTTACAATCCTGTGTTGTTTCGTTACAATAGGCAACTTCTGTAAATTTTTACAAACTGAGCCTGTGTTGAAAACCTAAGATGCAGACTAGTGTAAAAAAATTAGATGATTCTATCCTAACGCAGTATTGCCACCACATAGGCATTTTTTCTAATGCATAAGATAAGCTTTTTCTTCCTTTCACAAGTATGTTGTTACATTTTTCCAGACCGCTGCTGTTCCAGACCAGTGAGCATATTGCCAGTAGCCCAGCGCTGGGAGAGGTTATTCCATTCAGCATTATTCTTCAGTTCTTATTTACAAGAGCACCACCAGAGTTAAAATCACCCTTCCAGGTAATAAGATCAACCTTTCTTTTTGAGAAAGGTTCGAGAAAGTCTTTCCTTTCGAGATGTCCTAAGGAGGAATGAACATTGTAGTTTGTCCTAGTTATTTTAGTTAAAACGTATTCAAGCTCGTACTTTATATGATTTGTTGGGTTTTGTTTTTATTGTGGCAAAGGAGTTATGGTCATTGCCTTCATATTTTGATTAATTAACAGTAGAAAGATGATAACATGATTTTAAATAGGCTCTCAATTCTTTAATATTCTGTCAGCTCATAGAAGAAATTTCAGGTCTTATCACAGACTACAAAATGCCTGCATCGTGCTCATGTAAGATGCAGGAAATCTAGATTGAAACCCCTGTCAGAACTGGGCAAACATCACCTCTGAGCTCCCAAATAATGTGCTGGGCTATTTCTGTTAATTGTTTCTGATTGCTTAACTCATTCTGCATCACTGCAGTATTGAGAGAGCCTCATGTGGCCTTTGTTTATGTCATCTTTGATTCTGAAATTGGTGTGTGTGTTTCCTTTTTCACATTTATGTGTAATTGGTGTTTGTTTGTGTTTCTCTGTGTCAGAGGGCTGAGTGGTCCATTGCCCGCTACTCCCAGTGGCTTGATGATCATCCGTCTGAAAAAGACAGGCTTGCTCTCATACGGTAAAAATCATGCTTCTTTCTTCTCTACATTTATGATGATGGAACACTAACTTACTTGCTCACCAGGACTGGTCTTGAAAAGTAAAAAAAAATGTGCTGTAGCAGATGTATTATAAATACCATTACCCTCTCTCCACTCATGGGATGAGTTGCAACATGGGAGAATATATAAACTGAATGCTCCCCTTCGCCCCCCGTACCCAAGCCCTCCAGTGCCTTTGGAAGGAACACATAAACCTCTTGCAAAAGAAAGAGACCATGCACAATGATGGTTTAAATTAATACTGTATTTTAGCAAAACTGGCTTTCTCAACCATTGGAAGGTCAAGGCTGCAGCCATCCTGTCTTCTGTATCAGGAAAGAGAAGCTGTGGAAGTTAAAGCAATGAAAATGTAGGTAGGAATTTAAAAATGGAAGACCCTTGTTACCCCTTGCAATGTTATTCTTCAGGAAATCAGCCTGGGATCTTTAGGAAGTGATAATTAGGTAAGGTTTTAAAAATGTTCCTAGGGTAGATGGCTGTATAGCTATTTTGCATCCTAAAATGTTAGGAAAAGTTATGAAGGCTCAGATGATCGTTTGGCTCTTAATGCCCTTACTCTTCCAGCTGCCTTCTCGGTGTCCTGATCTCGGTGTCACCCACTCCAGTGGCACAGGAAAGGTCATCACACGTAGCTGCACCAGGCTCGATCTGGCCTGGGAGCCAGCTCTGTCCTTGAACTTCTGCGCCTGGATGTTGCCAGCTTTTGCTGAAATCATAGAAGCTGACTTTTAAGTTCCAGCCAGCAGTGGTGGTGCTTGAGAAAATCAACCATTATCTGTCCACACTTATAAAGCAGCCAAGAGGAGTCTGCTGTAAATATTTACAGTTCTTGAAGCTGATAGCGCCATACAGTCCGGTGTAGTGCTCGGGCCAATTAAGGAAATACTAGTTGATCACCAGTAGATGTTAGTAGGACATATTTCCAAAATATTAAAACGCAAACTGTGTCTCTTCATATCTGTATTAAGAGTTGGTTTTTTTAAATCAGACATGTTGTTAGTCTAGTTTGGCTACAAAAGTAGGTTTTCTTGAATCACAAGCCATGACACCTTGAATTACAGGGGAATGGATAATAGGTACAGGGCTGATACAGCTGTATATGTAACTTAGGAATATTTTGATTGTAATTTCTGTCTTGATAGTACTGGCAAAACTGACAATGTTGAATTTCAGACATGTTAGCGAAAGCCAAGAATGCAAATAGTTTAAGAACTGATTGGATTTTGTTCTCTTCTATCCTTTTACACAAATTTGAAAATGCCATCCTTAAACTACAACACATTTTTGTCTTTGTTTGCAATTAAATTTCATCCAGACTGATTCAGTTAATGGGCTTGCTGATGGTCATGTTCAGACACTGATAAATTGCTCTGACCATGGAGGTATTAAGGGACAAGCCTTGGGACAAGGCTTTCGGGAAGAGAGAGTGGCATCCATTAGACCAAGTAGCGTAGCTGGAATACTTAAGCTTTTCATTTCAGTCCTTTCATTGAATCCTTTATTCATTTTGCGTGAGATACCACTATTAAAATATTTTAACTTTGTGATCTCAAGAATGTGCTGCTGCAAGGTTATCCCTTGGCAAGGTTATCACTTGACCATTTTACAGTGGGACTGTGGTCCTTTTGCTTTGCACTGTGAAATGCTGGGACATTGCTCGGACAGGTGTCCTTCAAGGGCATGGAGAGGGCAGCTTTGAAGATCTGCCCTTCCCAGAGGCCTCTGGTGGCACTCCAGCATCTCTCCCCTACTCTTGGTACGCCAAAGCAAGGCTGTTTGTCACTGCCCATGCTTGACTGGTTCTCCGTCCACCCCCAGGCCCACCGCTTGCAGGCGCCGCTCGTGCAGCTTTGCTGAGCCGTGTGAGTTAACTGCACTGGATTTGTCAAAGCGGACTCTTCCCTCGGGTGGTTTGGTTGGCAGCTCCTGTAGCCCAGCATGGCTGGGAGCAGAGCACGGGGACCAGCCGACCAGCAGCTAGTGATGCAGTGAGTGAAGGGGATGGTTCTCCTTTGCGGACACCAGTCAACTCTGGAGGCATCGCTGTGTGCATTCACCTTTTTACCATCTCCTTTCATGCCTGTAACTCGTTTCGAAATAGGCCGGTTATCTGTACATAAGGCAGGCAGGCAAACATCAGTCACTAGTATGACCATCTTTTCACTCATATTTTCGTTAATACTCTCTTGGAAGATTTCTGAGCCTGCTCTTCGTGCATCTCATATGAACCTAAGTTGAACTATGGGTGTCTTGCTCATTTGCCTGGAATCTTTTATCATTCACCCTCTTCAAGCTTTTCCCACCTGTAGTTGTTCAGCTGTGCTAATTCAGTGTTTTGAGCCTTCAGATCCCTGCCCTGGCCTACATCAAGAAATTATCTTCACACTTGCTGCAAGCTTGCAAATGGTAATTTTCTGCAACTTCCCCTTGTAACGACCATGCAATTACTCTAGGGACCTGCTGCTTAGATATTAATTTACTCGTGTTATCAGAATCCTTACAGCTTCATATTAAAGCTAATTGCAGTGCTTCTTCCACTCTGTAGATCTTAAATGCTTCCTATGCAACGTGGTGTTAGTTATGAGTTAGTCGCATTTGGGGCATTTTTGTGCATTTCTTTCTGCTCGTATTCAGCACGAAGGGTGGGATTTACCTGGCCTGAGGTATATTAGCTAGACTCCCTTTATAGTCAACAGAGAGAAGGAGGCGCTGCTGGGGCTGGTTCATCTCCTCCTGAAGTAGGTACCTAAAATAGGTCAGTTGCGTTGTGTCCCGAGAGCTCCATTTTCTCTGCCCCGTGCAGGGAGCGTGGGCTGGGAGAGGGGAGCTCGCTCAGCAGACGGCTGCCCTGCAGACATTTAAAGTTAGGTGAGACGACCCGGCTGCAGGCGTCCTCCTGGAGCTGGGACTGTGTTGAAAGAAGCGCTTCTTTAAGCAGCCAGGGCACTGTTTTTCTTTTTCTTCTTAAATTAAGTTTGAAAACTCAACCTTTCTTCCATAAAAGAAACCTTCCTGTTAGATGTGGCAGGATTTGAGCTGGCCTGAAAGACAGTTCATCCGCCCAAGGGCCGAATTCTTATCTTCACCATTCGAGTGCAGGTAAACTCCCCTTACTCAGGCTCACTGGTGCTGGAGCAGAGTTGAAAGCCAGGCCCAGGGAAATGTTCGTTTTTACAACGAGCTGATGTCCTGAGCCAGAGAGCGGCTCTGACCACTGACTTGCCAGGGGGCAGGGACAAATGCCAGCGCGGGGACCACCACGAAAGCCCCATCCGTGCGTTAGGTTCCGTCTCGCCAGGCGCAGCAGCAGGACCACTTCGCCGCAGCCGGCAGAGCTGTGCGGGGACACGGCTCCACTCTGTGGCACGTGCGCCTCCGAGCTCTCCCCTGGCCGGCACCAGGCCATCCATAAAACCCCCAGCGTCAGTTATGCTTGTCTGTCGACACACGGTTCCTTTGATCTCTTTATTCTGTGGATCTGGAATAAACCGGAGATGCCTCGTGCTAATCTGCTGTCCTATGGATGATGCTGTCGGAGATTTTACAGTTTGGTTTTACAGTAACTTTTATAGCACTCGATTAAATCGATCTGGTGTCAGACAGATATGCTCTTACACAGCGTATTTTTCATTTTCCTCTTTGCCCTGAAGTTTGCGGAGCAAACAGACTTTTATCGAAGTACTAAACACGAGTCTTGGCCCTGCTGTCCTCAGCTGCCCGGCCAAGTGATGGGGACCGGGGTGCACGCGGCGCTGCCCCACTGCAGACCGGCGAGGTGATCCCTGCCTCCGCCGAAGCTCACCATTTCCATCAGGCTCTGTTTGACCCAGTCAGAGCCCAGGAGGGCTAATATTCACAATTCCATATAAAATTAACTAATTAATTAGAGTAATTCTAAATGATATGCATTAAGAGCCCTTTAAGAACCACAGCCCAAATCATACACTTTTTTTTTTCTTTTAACTGTAGATATAAATCTTCATGGGTTGAAATAACATTTTGAAAAAGAACTATCTGGGTCTTATATAATCAGCTTGTCCTCATTTCCAAGAAAGCTCATGTTTTTGCTCAAGCAAGTGAAGTAATTTAATAAGTGCTTTAAAATCCTTTTCCTTATGTGGGAGGGCATCTTAAACTTAGATTTTTTTTTTTTCCTTACTTCTTATGGTATTTTTAATGAAGCATTAATATATGCAGAACATCCCACCAACCCCCTTTCCGTAGCGCTGTCTTACAAACAATATTTGTAACGTATACCATAGCTTGTCTTTTAAAATAGAAGCAGATTGCTGAACAGGTTTTATGTCCTTTATTAGACTGGAAGATGCTGAATTTAGGGCATTATTTAGTCTAATCCCTTCAAGAGTATGTTTTGTATATTGCATAAACAGGGTTTCTTCCATCTTCTTAAACATCGGTAATATAACTATAAATTACATCTCTTTATATGACAACAGCTGAGATCTCTTCTGCGCCGGAGACTTGATGATACTGCTTTCACCCATGATGCCATTTATTTTTCCATTTCTGCTTATGCACTGGTGTTTTTACAGTGTCCTCTACAGGAGTAAGCCTACCTTTTTTTTAATACAAGATTTTAATGGTAAAACGGTGCATCTAAATTGAATTCTGTACTACCAGCATACTTTGCAAAAGCTCGTTTGAGCTAGGACCGGTAGAGTTTACAAAAATGTCATCATAAAATCTGCATTTCAAGTGTTAAGGTTGCTACTGAACTCGGGTATCTCCCCCATGGGGTACAGCAATACAGGCGTCTCGGCAGCTGCAGTGAGGGGTATTGCCAGGGGCTGCCCAGCGCAGCCTCAGCGGAACTCGGGCTGTGGGAGCAGCATCCGCCTCGCTCTGCCGAAAGCAGCGCCCTGCGCTCTCCGTTTCTGTACATTGCAGTCCCGAAATCCCACCCTGAAGATGTGGCGACTGTCCTCAGAGAAACGACGTTCCCATCCCGAATGTACTTCTGAAATCACAGCTGCTTTATGAGCATTGGTGCTTTCGGTTACCTCTCCCAGCCCATTCCTCCCTCGCACTCTGGAGCAACCTCACCGTTACTCTCTGGACTCCAGACTCCCTTTCTCCCTGGATTCATGATTTCTGCTCTTTCACTACCTGTGCCTTTTGTTACTGGGGATGCTGTTCCTAATAGGACAGACAGGTTTCCTGGCCTCTCGTCGCCATGGCATTACCACGGGCAGCAACACAGAGGAGCTTCCCGAGCTGAGCAGAGCTTGGCCGTGATGATGAGCTGTTCCATGGTCACCAGGTAGAGCAGGGAGCTCCAGGTGACTGCGGCTGCCTCTTGGCTCCCAGCCTTTAGCAGCTGCAGCAGCTTTTCATCCTCTCACTCGGTGCAAGGCCCCTCTGGCTGCTTTCTTAGACCGGCCTGTGTGGGAGGCAGGCGGCTGCTCTGCCGTGATGGGTACGTGAAGCAGGACGTTCTCCAGGCCAGTTCTGCTGTGGAGGTGCTTGTGTCCTCTGTTCGGTGGTGGATGTTTCTCCGTGACTTGTTCATTCCCTGGCACACACTGCAGTTCCCGTCAGAAATCCCCACCGATGGGAGATGTGGCATTTGCAAAACAACCTTCAGAGCTGAAGGCTGACGAGCGAAGGGAGCCTTGACGTGAGCGTTACGTTTGGTGAGAGGTCGGTGCTCGCCATGCCTTTGTCATGGGTTTGGCCATTAGCAGAACTCTTGCTGTCTGGAGAAGAACTAAGCTTTTGTTTTAGCGTTTCAGGTCAAATTATTCATTATGAATTGCATTTTAACATTCAGCTTTAGAGTGTTTAAATACTTTTATTGGAGATGCGAGCATGGCACATGGGAAAACAGGGAATGCTTTTAGAGTATTGGAAAAGCTTTTATTTTCATTGTTTAAAGTTAAAGCTGTATAAGGTCTGTTTTAGAAAAATGCCTGATGCTCCTGGGTTGGTCATATTGATGAAGTTTGTCTCTGAAACAACGCCCAGAGCAGAAGAGCAGGCACAGCAGCAGAGAGCTGACAAACATCAACTTCTGTCAGCTGTTGGTCTCTGCTGGGAAGAAGAAGGGTCTGGGCAGTTCTGAGGCCACCAAACAACTCACCAGGTTCCTTTCAGCTGCTTTTTGAGTCGTAAGAGGAGAGTGGCTGCCACTGATGGAGTCGTTTTTGCCAGTTAAATCATTCTTTGAGGCAGGAGAGAAAGAAAAAAGATAAAAGCTGCTGGAGGGTGTGGCAGCAGGACTTGACTGACGATGTTTGGCACTTAATGTAGCCTAAATCTCATTCCCTCGTTTGATTTGATTGGAATAACAGTCTGGCTAAGGATTATCAAGGGCTGACATTGAGTGGGTTTGGGCGCTGCTTTTAGGGTAAAGCTTCTCCCTTTCATCTGAAGGGATCTGGTTATCTCTGTCATCTTTTTCAAGGGCTTTTTCAAAGCAAGGAGATAAAGCCAGAGAGGGATAGCAGTGTTACCATCTGGATAATGATGCCAACCCACAACTTCACCAAGAGGTGTCAGAGCTTTCTAAGCTAAGCAGGTCAATATGGTTTTTTTCTATTTTCAGCTTTTGATGACTTCTAAAAACTATTTGGGCCCAACAAACTTTTGGGAGTTTATAGAGGAAAAGACAGGGATGCTGGTGAGTGGAAGGGGAGAGATTCAGCAAGATGAATGACAGTTACAGTAGGAAATGATTGCAGGAGTTTCTCAACTGTCTTTTTAATACAAGGGACTATTCTTTGTAGACGGTAACTAACATGGGTAACGATTACTGCTGACCCGAGCACTTGAGTGCTGACCTGAGTGGAAACGTGAGACACACCAGACTCTCCTGAAGCATCTCCCCACATCTTGATGGGATCCATGGGCCTCCCCTGCCTTCATCTCCCGCCTACTGCTCAGGCTGCTCATCGCATCAGTTTATCTAAAAAGCACACTACCTGCTGCCCCTTTCCCCCAGCCTCACTTCTCTTTAAATCTTGGGATTTAAAACTTCCCTGCGGATGTGCCTGATCTCAGCAGTCCATCGTGCTGACGGCCTTTCCTGGGAGCAAGGCGAGCTGCACCCAAAGCTCTCTGTGGCTGCAGCGAGCAGTTTTCTAGTTGTTGGCTCTTTCCCCGTTAGACGCTGTGCTGCTCCCCAGAGACTGTCAGGAAGAGCAGGCTGAAGGTTCTCAGGGAGCTGACCAGGTGGAAAATGCCAGCTTTATTTTGGCTAGACAAAATAGATATTCTTTCCCTGCCTTTCTGGCTGTAAGGGAGGATAACTTTTCTCCTGCTGTTTGTTGATACGCAAAAAATGCCAAGTGACTCTTGAGAGTGTGTTGGTACCTGATGTGGACCCCTCAGCAGTAACTCCCGAGTAAGTTGTTACCAAAACTGAAGAGCTCTCAAGTGCGTCCCCACCAACACGAGGGACTGTTTCTTTGCTTTATTCTTCTGAAACCTCTCAACTCTCCAATAATCCACTCCATCCTCCTTTCGCATCGTTAGTTTTCGTTTGGAAGCTCAGAGCCCTTGCTGCTTTGGCAACAGCTTTATTGGCAGGCAACAAGGTGTGTTATGACCCTGCTTCTTCCTACCATCTCCTTTTCTCAAGCTGGGCTCTTACGTAGCTTCCCAGTGCTGCAGCATCCCTGCAGGGACCTGCGCCTCTCCTGTCTCTCATTATCTTACCCCGGGAGGAGACGGCATGTGAAACACAGGCCAAGTCTCACCCTTGAGTGTTTTTGCTTTCTTTAGACCTTGCCTGATTTAATGCCTACTCATTCCCACCACCCCCCCATTGCCAGCAGGCACGTGTGGGTGCGCGGTGCTGCCTTCGGTCCCCTAAGTCTGTGCAGGAATGCGGTGTTTCACCACAAGCTTGGGCTGTTGGCCGTAGCAGCAAAGACGAACACAGCTATGCCCCCCGCGCCCAGGGCCCCCGCTGGGCCATGGCCCAGCCCCCCATCTACAGTAGTTGATGTGTATTTACATGCAGGACATGGCTACGGGCTCCCTCAACCCCACGGCCCCGTCCCATTGCCAGGTGTGCACAACAAGTGCCCACCTCAGCCCTGTGGGGCTGGGAATGTTCCTGACACCTTACCACATCCCAGTGCACCCTCACTGGCAGAGCAGCCGTGCTGGGGCATCCCACGCATCCATAAAGGCGTGCAGGAGACAAACCCCCAGGACTGCTCCCCCACGCAGTGACCCAGCGTGAATGGGTTCAGCTCTGCTGCCCGGGCACCGGCAGCAGGACCCGCTGCCCTGGGGACGGCGCCGGGGTACGGCCAGAAAGGGCTGGGAAGAGTCTGCGTTAGTGCCACAGCTGTCACCAACCAGAAAACAGCTGTGTACCGGGAGGCATCTTGGTCCCCACTTGAGATGGGGGCTGCTGTTTGTGTGCGTCTTTTCCTACGTGTCACAATTTTGCTGTAAATTGTACCAATGGAACATAATGTAAACAAAGGCGTTCAGAAGGAACCCCCACAATCATTGTATCTGTTACAAGAAGAAATGGGAGAAGAGGAAAAAGGAGAAGAAAAATCAATCAAATTAGAATCCATATTTAAGTATGGCAAAACTAACTTGGCCTACTTACTTAATGAACTGTTAAGTCAAAAATCTGAACAGCATTTAGTCTTTCAACACCACTATTTACTAGACTTGTTGGCTGAGAGGTGGCCCGGTGCTGTACGCAAGCTGAATTACGTACAGACAAGTACGTAATCACAGTTGCCCCTTTTAGCTTTGAAATGTCTGTATTTATGTAAATCACACAGGACTACCGCTACGTGTGACAGCCTATGGCAGTGCCTAAGAAAAACACAGCAAAGGCACACCAGAGCACACACACGCTGGCTGCGGGTTCCCCAAAGGCCAGTGGCAGTTGAAAGACGGGGCCAGGAAATGACCTGAAGGCATCGCGGTTGTTCACCAGCGCCCCAGTTTCCATTCTCCAAGTTGTACTCTTGGCGTCTGCAGCAGCTGGAGTCTATTCTTTTCATTTCTAAAGGTTACCCGTACAGCAATGTGCCTGAGTCTGTGCGTCAGAGCTGTCATTTCAAGCCATCTGCAACATGCTGCTGCTGCTTATTTAAATGTTAACTTGCTCGCTCCTCAAAACATGCAAGAAGGAAGAGAAAGATCATGAACAATTATGTACAGCTTTGTAAGGCCTTTCTTGCCCACTTCCTTCCACAGACACATAAGACCATCTGAGGAAAATTCTACAGCTCCTGAAGTTACCATACTTGTATGCTATTTAATTGCTTTAGCTGCATTTTTTTTTTTTACCTTTGTTTTAGCGGTGCACTGGAAGCTTATGTTCAATCAGTAAGAACGCGAGAGGGAAAGGAGTTTGCACCAGTCTATCCCATCATGGTTCAGCTGCTGCAGAAGGCGATGGCGACCCTTCAGTGAGTGTACGTGGACAAACCTCCCAAAACAGGGAACGGACAGTAACACGGTCACGGCTCTTGTGCCACACACAAACTCACGCGTCATGTGAATTATCCCAAATACACAAGCTTTACAATGAAACATGTTTACCTACTTCATCTATGAAACATCTGTCTCCTTGCTTTACATTCACATTACAGGAACTTATTTATACACACAAATTATAAGGAAATTGTACAATTTTTATGTGCTGTAAATCTACATCTAATAGAAAAGAATCATTCTTTAGTATTCCCTTTGAATTTAGAAAGGTGTAAAATTAGAACGTACTCAAAGTATTACAGTATAATTGCTGAATATCTCAAATAAGTAAGTAGCTCTTTTCCTACAAGCGTAGTTTTAAACAGTTGAATACATTTTAGCTTTATTCAGAAAAGCGTACTTTTGAAACGCTAGAATCATCAGTTTCCATCTAAAAAAATCACTAATTTTAACACAAGGAAAAATATTTGTAACTAACGTGTTTCTCTATTGCACTGCTGTTTGCTTTGAAATAATTTATATTGATTTCATCTCTCTTTTTGCTTAAACTGTAATAAAGAAGACTGACCATCCAACCCTGAACTCAGTATGTGAAATTCTTCAGCAGCTTCCTAAACTAGAAAACATCAAAATATACTTTGGCTGGGTTCATGTAAAGACGTCTATGCGGAACGTGCTCATCTCTGCAGGGCCGTCTTAATGATTAGTTGTCTTCATTTTACACCATACGCAACACCAATTTTTAATGAATTTATTTGAAATAATATACAAGAATATAGTGTGCAAAAATCTTAGGGGCAACATCATGTAGACACGTGTCATAAACTGAAATTTACAGTTGTGATTCTTAAAAAACAAACACACAGCTGTTTAGTACAGGAAAAGCCATGATTGTAAAAGTTCACAGCAGAAGCAATTGTAATCCTAATGCAGCTGCTCTAATTTTAGACAGTTGGAGGAAAAATGAAGTAAAGTGCAAGTGTTGCACGTATAGTTAAGTGCAAAGTTTGCCCCCACCATAAAGATGTCTTATGGCAAAATAAAATATTGTAGAATATGTGGCAAAGACAAAACAGACTTAAAACTATGATGGTGACAATATCGACAGCACCATTTTTCTTGAGATAACGCTATTTATTCGTTTCATCCCGGCCTGGGCCTTTGTTTCCACTGGACAGAACAGCTCTCGCTATTGCCGGCTGGTGCAAAAACATCTCACCTGCGGATACACGTTGCACACGTGGCAACCCAGGCAGCAGCTCCGGTGCTACATCACACTACGCTCGCCACTTACCACACGTTCCGGTAACTGGTTGGCATCTGGGCAGGCTGGGAAGCTAGAGGCTGATAATACATTTTGCCATTTCAGAAAATCCCAGGTCCCAGAATCTTAATTAATAATATGGTTGTGCAATACATATTAATCAGCAATAAGAATCAATGTATATAAACAGCTGTTACATATTTTAAAATTCCCCTTTTTGTACATTTTCTTTTAAAAATAAACATTTATACACATCTCCTTCGCCTCTTTCTAAAGTACTTTAGCACCACAGGATATCCATTTTCAAGCCTATATTACCTGATACATATATGAAGTTTGGAAGAAAAATAAGGCAATTTGGTTTAAAATGTTGATAGTTTTAGCTTACTTAATGTTCTATTGTAAAAAGCAAATCTGCACTCATATTAAATCATTTCTGACTCGATGGTGCCAGTATTTTATGGTCATAGAAAGTCACAACAAATAGTAAGACCTTGATCTTGCATCTTCTTGCCATCAAGCAACAGCCATGTTGTAGATGATACAGAGTTAACAGGGAAATTCTGGCTTAATGCTGTTGTGAGCCCTGAGAAAAGAGAAGAGAGAACCAGGTTAGCGGTTACCAAGCAAAGGGGAAGCACATTATCTTCAATCTAGCAACCGCTTGTTACCATCGGTCAGTTAATCAGAAGAAAACAAAAGGTGGAAACATGATTTTTATCCCCTGACCATCAAAAGACTACGAGGACTTCTTTGTCCCAGCCTGGAGTCCACCATTACTTCCTGATAAGGTGACCAAGCCGCAAACAAAATTCTTAGTTCACTGAAGTAAAACGCATAAAAAAGGTACCGCATCCTGTAACACTGAGGTAACAGGTTCTACAGATGGCGTTATCTTGGCCTGAAGACCCGAAGACAACAAGGACAAGCCTACTGCACGGCAGGGCAAGGACACCACCCTGCTTACTAAGGCTGACTATTGCTCTCGGTTATGCACAAACACAGCCATGGTGTTCCTCGGAGCTCAGCTCATCTCGCTGCCCAATGCCCAACCAGAGTAAGTCAGCAGTAGTGTTTTACCTAAACCCACAAGGCAATCTAACAGAAGCTGTCACTGTTGATTAAAATAGACTACAGTGAACAGAAAAACAGCTTATTCCCAGCAGCTGGGATTTGGTGAAACCTTCTGCAACAAGGGACTGAAAACTCAGCGCCAAGCATGTACAGGAATGAGCAGCAACTCAGTGCTGGGGCATTTCTTATTCCGTCTTAAGGCAGCATTTGCAAACGCTCTTGAGAAAGTCAGCCGTTCACACACGAAAGGAAGGAGGACAATTTGAGGATGAACTCTTAAACCTGTGAAGCCCACAACACACTCGATGCTCCCACCCAGGCATAAAACGGCTGGTGGAAGGACCTGGCATTCTGTGCACCTCAGCAGATCTTTCCTTCCAACCTACTCTTCCATTTGAACATGCAGGTTGGCAGAAGCTCCTTTTTTGCCATGTTCTCTTTATATGTTGTGTTAGCTTGAAAGCCCTTAATTACCTAATATATCCACCACCAAGCTAGTACATTCCTGCAGACTCTTAAATTGATGGCCTTCTACAAAGCGGAAAACAATTTATTTCCCTAAAGAAGTGATTGTATTGTATTTATTTTACAATTAAAACACGGTAATAAGTGAAAGGGATTAATGGAAAAAAATTAATTTGCTTCCTCTGTAACTTCTTAAGTTGAAAGTAAAAAAGATAGAAAATGGTAAAGAAAAATCTCTTCCTGAAGAAAAAGGAGACAATGACTCAATCGCAATAGAGGAGGATTTTCTGAAAGTTTAAGTGTTTTTGAGGGCAATGGACAGAGGTACAACCTTAACAACTCAGGTATTTCAAACAAAAGGCCACGTGCCCTCCCTCTGCATTTCACCAGCACGCTCGCTTTCAGTCCAACAGAATTCATGGAACTCTCAAAGAACATTCCACGACAGACCTTCTCCTGCTCTGTCTCCTGCCCACTGTCCGAAGCAGTTGGCTACACAGCTCAGGGGGGTAAAATGAAGGTCTGGGCTACTGAGAAAGAAGTAGCAGAGTTTATCCCAAACAAAACCCACTGTAGCTAACGTAGGAACACATTTCACTGCATAATGAAAAAGACTGTTTCACAAACATACAGAATTTGTTCTTTTTCGCTTCCAACAGTCAGGATTTAAACGTTTCTGTTCTTCTGCCAAGGCCTTGGCTTCTAGCGTGTACATCCGTCTTTCTTCATTTTTCATTTTCTTCCACCTGTCGCCGAGTATCACACTTATGGCTCTGCAAAATAAATGTTTACAATATGGTCAGGATGGAGTGCTTTTTCCTTTCTTATCTCAGCACTTTAAAGAAGACAAAAGTTAAACGTGCAAATAGCAGACAGAAGAAATCAGCTGTATCTTTAAAAAAATTTTTTTTAAACAATCGTGTTTCCCATCATCTTCTCACACTTCTTATAACAGCTAAACAGCTGAGACTTCTGTGTTAGCTGAGCATGGGTGAATGCACATTCTATCATTTCAAAGGTTGTACATTTGAATACGCAGCAACTTGCATAAGCCAGGAAAATAGGGATGTTAAAAAAACCACCACCAAATGGTAACTTGCATTTGCTTTGCTCTACTTTCGTACTAGAAGATCATATGGCAGCTTTGCTGAAAGTATGTTCTCTAATAATTAGGGCAACGATCTGAATATGACCTCAGCCAAACAAATATTTGATTAACTGCAACCCCCTGTGTCTATTTAATAGATGTGTGTAACTTTCTTGACCTTTAATCGCTACTGGGGAGAACACGAGTGGGCGGAACATAGTGGTAAGTTCCCATTCCTATGCAGAAGGAACCATTTGTTCTAACACACCTATCATTATTTCCAGAAGCTGAATGCTTTTCCTACTTCTTGTAAACTTTATGTCTCTTGGACAGTATTTCCCCATGTTATCATGCCATATTGCTTAACTGCACACCCGAATGTTAGATCAATATTCCATTAAAGCTTTCACTCCATCCTTCAGCTGAATGAAAATCTCTAAACAACAGCTCTTTTATCAATGACAATTACTGAACTACTGAGGAGGTATGCTCTGCCTTCGGATTACAGTGAGCTTTAAGAAAGCGGCGTATACAAGTAAGTACTCTGCTTTACCCTATTAGGAAGTTCTTGCTGGCAGCAAAGCTATTCACAGGCTTTCTAACAGAATCGAGGAGAGCAGCGTGTCATCAACCATTTCCATAGCGTTTCACATACGACAATTCTCAAGGCTTTTCTGCACCATACAACAAGAAAGTGGCCTTAAATTCTGCAAGACTCTGTAGTTGCCATGCTTTTCTGTCCAAATTAAGAACCAGTATCTTTGGTCTGTCATCAGAAGTAAACACACTCCAGTTTCATTAGATTTTTAATGTTTTGGCGGTATCGAGAGGCAAATCAACAGCATCAGAAACCTGTCTGGTTTTGGTCACCAGTTTGTACTGGGTCACTCATACCCCCAGGGAAGAACACAGTGACCCTGAGACAGCAGGTTTGCTAAAAAAAACCTTTACATTTCCAAATAAAAACACACTATGAAATCTTTGTATTTCAAATGCAAAACTGTCTCTGTATTTTATACCTCCAGAGAAAAAAACTGCACGAAGGCACTGAAAGTGAGTACAGATCTGTACGTTTCAAAAAGCTTGAAAAATCTAATGCAGAGACAAAAGCTCCATTTCTCCAAGGAACTGCTTCTATAAGCGAACCACTGAGACTGAAAAAAGATGTGTACAGAGAATTTCCTGACATAATCACGCCTGATTCTCCTGCCCAGAAACAAGTAAGAAAAAACTGACCCCACTGCACCGCTGCCTGAGGCGCCCTTCACCTCATCAGAACCTGGCGGTGCTCCGTACACTGCCTTCCTCCTCTTAAAATGCTGGTAAGATACCTGACAACATTTTAGCAACAGACTAAGGTGCAGGGTGTAATTTATACTGCAGTTAATTCCAAAGAAATTGTCAAGCAGTAGCTGAGAATGCCTGGAGTTTACCACGTAATTATGTTCATCATGAACAAATGCTGTTAATAATTTAGGTGATTTTCTTCCTCTTTAGAACATACTCCTCAAATTATTCAAGTCTTGCTGAAAGCACAATCAAGTCCAACTACGGTTACAGTGAGAACACCTAGAAAAGAAACAAGTGCTGCCCTAACACCAGTTTCTCAAGTACGGTCTTACGGTCCACGGTGTTTTTAAGTATCATGTGAGTGTTGACTTGCGTTTTGGATGTTTACAGCTCGCTATCTTGTTGATGAGGCTTGTTGTCGACAAGGCTTGAGCTACAATCTCTCACTACAGACCGTTTAACTCACAATACCTTAAGTTCTGTCCCTTCTTACACGTAATCTGAAAACGACACATACTTGCATTTAAAAAACGTAAGAAAGAGTTGCCTCTGAACTGCTAAATTAATAAATGCCCCAGCAGTCCTTAAGCAACAGTAGCTGAATGCCTATAAAATCGATTATCACTAACTCTTATGATTTCTTCTGTACTGTATTTTGTGGATGCCAAGAAACTGCATCCAAAGGCACTGCCTTCCAATCGGGACAGTGAGCCGGCAGTGCGCTCCTAGGCTTACTTGTAACCTTGTCATCACTTTCCTTCGAGCTAAACCTGCTCACTGAAATATTCTACTTATTTTCACATCTATCCAGCTGCAGCTCCAGTTCACTGCATCCATTTGAAATAGCATTTTAAGTTAAATATGTAAGCATCATGTAGCTGACATTCTGTTCAGTTTCTCATTGATAGCTGCAACGAATTTGAAGGCAGCAGATCTGCTTCACTGAAATTACTACAAACATTGCAGAACACCACTGCCAGGACACGCAAGACTGGCGGGGATTTAAGGATGGGTTATTTGTATGGCAGGATTTTATTTCTCAATGCCAGTTACAGCCTCCTTACTAGAACATTATGAAATAGCCAAAGCCCTGTCACCTTTAGTTTTTACCAGATTTCGTACCACAATTTTTATGTGATAATGCAATTTTTACAGTAACATTTTTCAAAATGCTATACGCATAAAAAAAATCAATTATAATATCAGTGCATGTTCATGCTGTTTAGCTTATATTTAAATATGCAGAATTAGCAAAGAATATTAAGATTATTTAAAACATATATAATGGACGTCATTTAAAAAAAAACATGTTTAGACATGAACATGCAGATAGATTAAAAATATAACAACCCAGCAAAGAACCTTCCCCCAAACACACGGTCATACGACCCTTCCTGCGAGTTTCAGCAGATTGTTCAATGCTTTCAGGAGAAGTAAAATTTGGCAGTGTACTGTCTGGATTAAGATCTTTCAGGTATCATCACAATCCCAACTCCGTTATTCAATATGATAAGCAGACTGAGAATAAATCATAACAACTTCACTGAACAATCTGCAATGTTATGTCAAGACTTAATTAGAAGAATCAGAGATTGCCTTTTTCCACTACAACACACGAGCAGAGAGCCTGGTACTCTTCTTCCCATGAACACTTCTCGTCAGTGTAAACAAAGACTGTATTTGTGATTCTGGGGGTGCACATATATACATATGTCAGCTGCTTCACCCAAATGCTTTCTCAGAAGGTCAGTTTGCCAAAAGTGGCTTGTGTCAAATTTATTGAGTACTGTAAATATTTAAAGTCCGCCCATAAATTAAGCTTTACATCAACATCTTTCAAAACTTGTTCTTAAAGCAATATGTACACATTTTATCTCAAATGCAAAATGTAGTCCACTTTAAATTTAAAGGTGGACACAGACATCCTGCTGGCTCACCAGTAATAACAAAACTAGAATTTTATACCGTTACCTGTTGTCTTTCCCTGGATACATCTGAGTATATTCAACTCTGTATTTTTTGGCAAAAAGCATGAAGGCATTCATTGGTCTTTTGCACTTGTTTGGAGAAGTGGCACTCACAGTACTTGCAGTCCCTGAGCTGTGGCTTTTGCCAGCTTTACTGTACAAAGAACTGGAGGAAAGATGTGACGATGCAGTAGGCGCACAGTTTTTACTACTGCTTTCTGATCTCTCAGCATCTTGATTGTTCGATCCTCCACAAGACAGAGAAGCGCGACGCTGGCGAGCCATGCTGCTTAGCACATAAACTGCAGAGGAATCCATTGGTGTAAAATCGTAACTACAAGAAAAAGACATACCATAAAACAATCACGTAATTTTCATGTAAAATCTCTAAACAGCTGTTTACTCTTTATCTGTACTTAATTTCTAGTAC
Organism: Rissa tridactyla; assembly: GCF_028500815.1. NCBI lineage: Eukaryota > Metazoa > Chordata > Aves > Charadriiformes > Laridae > Rissa > Rissa tridactyla. The sequence goes on from NC_071466.1 coordinate 203,601,917, forward strand.
TCTTATCTTTTGTGTGACATAAGGAAACTGTGCGTCATGCAGATGTCAATGAAAAAAAAAATAAATTTGGCAGATGAATTAATAGTTTTTTCAATGCAATAGCAGATAGCAACTTTGCAAGACCTGCTGTGTAATATCAACTGCCCAGCTGTACGTCAATTAATTATACACTGCCTTCAAATTTCATCCTCTTTTGAAATCAGCTTCGTTCTTTCTTTCTTTCTGCTTCTGTTCTTACCATAAACCAAATGTGGTCAGTGCTTGCTATGTACCGAAGGGGACAACTGATGTGGGGAGAATGAGTCGTGAGTTCATTTGCAGATATATTTAATCACAAATATGAAACCATTGTATGAAAATAAATTATGTTATATACACTATAAGTAACTCCTCTAGGCAGTTATATATTATTTTACAGACAAACTTTCCACTGAGATTTAAAAATTGCTTGAAGACCTATGATGTTGCATACTATTTGATTCAAAGCTGACAGACGTCTGCCCTCTAGTGACAAAAATGTGAGATTCCTCGGTATTTCAAGTATTTCAACAACTTAGATGAGTTGTTTATACAATTTAGATCTCCAAATATTATAAATTGTTATAATTTTTTGTTGACCAGCAACTACAAGTAACCTCTAACTGCTACAGAAGTTTAATTCCACAATATTTGTTACCATCTCCAAATGTGTGCAGATCAGTCTAGAAACCACAGGCTACGACGTCTTTAGCATGTTGCATGGGGAAAACACACTTCTAAAGATACTACTTGATCATAAATCCAAAACACTAAGTTATCACCACAAAATAAACACAAAATGTATATAAATCTAAGGCTCCTCTCACCCACTGCTCAATCTGGCTATAGCTGCATAATTTATGGCAAAAATATGAGCTTTGAAGAGCGTTTTCCCAAGCACAAAGCAGAACCACTAGCAAGGAAACACTGCAAGTGGCAGCGCAGACCCCACCTGCGCAGGCAGCCCCTTTCTCTGGAATGGAACTAAAAGCAAAGGTGGAGCTTGAAGGGTTGTCTCCAAAATCCCTCAGAAAAGTAAAAAGCAACAAAGAAGGGACAATGCCGACAACCTTGCAGGCAAGTTCACAAGAGAATGGAACTCTCTGTTCCACAAACAGTCCAGCACCCTTCCTATCCCTAATCTCCTTCCCATAACACAGCAACAGGGTTTTGTTTTATAATTTTTCTGTCCCGTTAACCACAGCTGCCGCCGCATGCTCTTTTCTCAGTGACTTCCTTCCTTTTGCCCAGAAAGACAGACAAGAAATCTGAAGTGGCACGGCAGTATTCAGCTGGGCTGCAGGATGAGTAAGAGGCCAAAAGTCCAGTTTCTTCAGTGACATGTAAATACAACGATTCTAACAGCTCTCTAGATAGGCAGTTCAGAACAGGAAGTATTAAAAAGAAAAAAACCCAGACAGCAGATGAGTGAAGACAAGCAATTTGAACTCACTCACTATCCCAGACTGAAATCATACAAGCGCTCCTAGGGCTTGAACTGCAAACAGCGTTTTAAGTAATTTTTTTCTATTGTGGAAAAAAAAAAAACCAAAAAGCAATCGGACGAAAAACAAATGCTAAAAAGGAGCTAACATCGTAGGAGAAGACAGGTTCTAATAAATCTAGAAATCTTAAAATAGTATGGAAAAATCTTTGTAAGTAATACAACCTTAGAATCTTAGAATAATTTACGTTGGACAGGACCTCTGACGATTATCTGGTTGAAAATCTTGCTCAAAGCAAGGCAAACCTCAAAGTTAATCAAACTTTCAAGTTAGGTAAGTCTGACATATTAGAAAAGAATCACAAAAAGCAGAATATACAAAAATAGTAAGAAGTAATAGCACATGCATTAATTACTAAGAAACTACTCAGATAATTCAGGCACATAGCTGTGTGTGAAGCACAAGTTAACAGCTGGCAAACATATTATTGTGGGAAAACTGTACTAGGTTCTTCAAACATAACCCACTTTACCTGAAGAATTTATACAGATAATACTTATTTTTTACTGCTTTATCTAATCTGTCTTAAACTAGCATAAACAGGGGCTGAAAAGTTATTCCACTCCAAGATATTACTTTGCAGTTTAGAAGAGCACGTAATTACACAGCTTTCCTGGTATCCAGTTTTCGTTTTTCCCTCTCATTTGTCTTGTATTACCAGAAGTAGTCTCTCTTTGCTCTACATAATACTTCAAATTCTTGTAGACTTAAGGTGCCTACTCATTAAATACAAAAACCACTGAGGCCACTTTATCCAAAAATTACCTTTTAAATGTATCAAAAACACCTGAATCATCAAAGTTAATGGCATCAGGGTGTCCAGGAGGTAGACACAGATCTCCAAGATGCATTTCACAGCATGGAATGCCATGCTGTACCACAGTCAAGCTTGGATAAAAAGATGACCAACCTGAAGTGGTAAAGAGTTAAATTAGACAAACGGCCAAACAATCTCTCTAGTTCTTAACTGGAGCAATCCTATAGCTCTAAATGATATCATTTTATAAAAATGTTCCAATGTAGTTTCTTTGACCCAAAAGAAAAAACAGGAACACTTACTCAGGGAATTTTTACTGTAAATAGTTTATTTTTATCTCAAATAAAATCTCATTCTAGCAAAAAACGTAAACAAAATCTGGAAATTTTATCATCACAAGTTTCATGTTTAGCAAGTGAGAAAAGCCTCCCTTATTTGCAGCCTTCCTTTCTCCCCCCCAATTTTTCTGTTTTCCTGAGCTCCATTTATATACTTCACCAAATCTTTCCTCATGCAGTGTTTCTGTAGCTTTACAGTTTTGTTTGTTCAAATTCTGGACTTCTTTACAAAGATAGTCAATTGATTCTACAACACTGCTCTTACCAATTTCTTGAGCAACATGGGACGCCAATAAAATCTGCAACCACTTTCTAAGAATATTTTAATATACAACCAAGTGTACTTGTAGTATTTCATACCTTTATTTTTAACATAAAATGGATGATCGAGTCTGCATTCTACTGTAAGCAAGCCGTCTTCCACTGTGCCAGGATCAAAAGTCAACTTCAGCACTGACTCACCAAAGGAAATACTTTCTTCATGAGAAATTAACTTCAAACCATCAGAACCATAGCCCTGTAAACGTACGTACGGTTCAGAATTTTTCCCCCCAGAAAAGCATATACCTGTGTATACTATACGTGTATATTCATCATCTTACATTATATTAAAAAATACCAACATTCTGAGTACTCTCACAAGAATAGAGACGATGTAACATTCAAAACATACCTAAATGAATTCAGTTCAAATGCTTTACAGCAAGGTACTCAAGCAGTACACAGATAAGAAACTAAATATTGCACTACAGGTATTAAAATTAACGTATTGGAACTAACAGCTACCTTGTAAGGACTTGCTGGGAGATTTTCCTCTTTTCCACAGCCTTCAGATCTTGCAAAGTCTTCAACATCCTGCCACTCTTTATTGCGTCCTTTGTGAAAGCACAAACGAGAGCCTAACAGATTTTTTCAAGCAAAAAAAGAGAAAAGCTTAGTGTTATGTAAAAAAGTCTCTGTTACAAAACAAAAAGAAAAAGGCGTCAAGAGAAAACATAGTTATTCAACAATATATGTTATTTTACCTTTTAGAAAACAATGCCAAACAGTTGGGGGCCAGGAATGGCACCATCCTAAATCATCATCATCTGAAAGTGATGACATGCAGAAAATGCCAGATTCTGATTCACTATTCGCCTATTAAAAAAAGCAAAGTGGTGTTGAGATTTTATTGTGTAAGATTTTAGGGTTGGTCTTACACATCTTTAGACATATTCTCTAATTTGCATCTATAACATAATTTTGCCTTAAATACTAATAGGAATGTAACATGAAAACAAAGATTCAAGGAACGCAGTAAATGTGAACGAGTATTTTAATCTCCTTTCCTTGAAATGTTCTATCCTGAAATTTTTGGTTTTCATCATCTGAGGTTCATTAGGGCATTCATAGATCACCTTAGATTTAGGTGTAAGCATTTTACACGCTATCATTCCTTGGTCATTTACAGAACCACTCAAAGCACATGTTATTCTATGGTCAAATTACTGGAAAGCTGTAGAGCCACGTCTGCTCTACATAAATCACTGGGGAAAACTCCCATGTTTCTAACAGACAAGTTTCAGACACAAATTAATACATAGGAAAGGGAGAGGCAGGACTGACAGTTTTTGTGCTAAAAGAAGATGGTTCCGTACTTCCTTTTTGAGATAGCAAATTCAGTTAACACAGCTTTTAAAAGCTTGCTACAGAAGGAACTACAAGAGAAGCAGAGCTTTTTAAGATTGTGACTGTTTCACAAAAAAGCGGACTCCATGATGTAGCACTACAAGCCCACTCTGTTTGGTAAGAAGAAAAGTAATAGAAAATCTAGCTTAAGCAGAAATGGTATTAGAACTAAACAGATGATTTTTTAAAACTAGTTTCTCGTTTCAAAAAGCTTACCCCATTACTCACGCAGCTTTGTTTATTTTAGAAATGTTTCAGAACAACTCACCCTTTCATGTCTGACTGGTGTTTCATCCAAATCATTCTTGGAGAAGTTAGGGTCATTCTTTGAGGATCCTGGTGGAGGACGTGCATAGGAATGTAAACTTTTGCTTGTAGCTATTATGTGAACAGGAGATGATCTACAATAGAAAAATATATTTTAAAATATCTCAGATTAAGGCAACACAAGACTTGTCTGCCATTACTCTAAAATGCTTTTATTTAACAAATATTTCTGTTTCCATGAGCTGAATACCAAATAAACACACACCAATATTCAAATGGGATAATTAAAGGGTGCAAGCTCAGGCAAAGGAAGCATTTGGCATAACTCCTGCATAAATTCTATATACCACCCAAATGACAGTATTACCTCCACATCGGCATCTTCTTGTCACAATGCTAGAGTTTTTACAAATATCTTGAACTGAATACCCCATTCTTAGAGTACATAAAGACATCTGCTCTGTCCTAATGATTAAATCCCAACTGCATTACTGTTAACAGTACTGCATTTAATTTTCTTACTATAAACCTAAGACCAAAGCCACAGAATAGAAGGTGAAGCCCAGAAATTTCTAATTTCTGCTTCTTACAGCCTTATGGAATTTACAGATCACAAATCTGTAACAGTATCAATAAAAAAAAATACATTGCATTAAATTTCCAATTAGTTCTTTTAAAAAAATCTAAAGTCACTGCACTAGTAAGTATTAAGAATTTAACGTAACAAATTCATCTTAATTTTTCATCTGCTGCTTCACATGAGGTAGATGCCCATAATTTCTAAGCCTTCTGTGGTTAGGCAATGTCCTTATACCATCCTACCTCATTCATAGCCGGCAAGTAAGCAGTTTTTGCAACAGGCTCTGAAACGAGCCCTGTGCAATCTTCCGCATAAGGATAAAGTTCCTATACAGAAACATCAAAAATAGGGCTCCAGTCCAAAGTCAGAGTGTGTGAAGAGCAAAGGAAATGTTTCTGGAAACATAATATTACAAATCATAGAGTTCGAAATTGAAATGAATGTCAGTACCTGTTATAAAAAGAGCACTGCATCAGAGGACTCTGAGGACTTGTGGCTATATTTGCTAATTCTGTCAACCAGTTCACCCCATTCTCACAAGAATAAGCACTTTCTGAATTGCTGTTTGAGGTATGTTGGCTCCATGAAGGCCTTGAACGTTCCTGATGTGAAACATCGGCACCAAGCTGGAAAAGTGCAGGTGGGGTAGAATCCGTCTGCACAGCCTGTAGCTCAGGAAGATCATCTATGAACAGAGGCACGAATTACCATAATTATAGGCACTGATAAATTCTAGTTCACACCAAATCTTGCAAATAAAAATAAAAAAGGAACCACAATGAAGTAACTGATTTTATTTTCTCATACCACAATTACCAGCATTTCACAAATCCTGTTCATAATACTGACAAAATGGCCACAGAAATAATCACACCTCTAGTCTATTATAAATTCATACAAGCAACTTAAGAAAAACATTAAGTAACTAGATAAAAATGCAGTTCTGGTTTTAAAGTTTCTACTAGACTGACTAGTTTACACAGAATTGTACTTCAGAATTATGAAGTATATGTACTTCAGTTACTACATACGAGTAATTGTAGTTCAGAATTATGAAGTATTAGTAGCAACATGCTTCACTAAAATACTAAAACATTCAACAAAAGGCAACTAAATTAATCTGTCCTAGCAGATGTGACACTAAAAATTACCAACATCAGGGCTGTACCAGGTAAAAAGTTTTCCATGTTTCCACCAGGGAACTGGAATTAAATACAACTCAGAAGTCATGAACGCTGGGTATACAGCCTGGTAGGGGTGAATTCCTATCAATAATCTACACCTCTCACATGTTAGACAGAACAGCAGAAGAGAGCCCAGCTTATTAACAAAACCCTGTGTTACATGCTCTCATGTAACTAAGCACTATTATTCTTCATCACCCCATGACTTCAATTAAATGTGTTAATATTTCATTGATTATATCAATACTTTCTAACGTACATGCTATTTTCTCCATTATGTAAGAACTGAAGTTAAATGTCCCTCTAGCCCAGAATCTCTATTTGCAGCTGATCTAAAGCAGCACTATTTCCCTTTAGGAGGAGCTCTTGAGCTTTCTGTTTATTACTCTTGTGCCAAAAAAAGCTCCTCTGGAGATTAGAAGCAAAAATTTGTAGCTCTGAGTTCAAGAACACAACTAAGTCAACAGGCTAGTGTGCCAGAACTTGAAATGGGTTACAGGGGAAAGTGACTGCAAAATAAGACCTTCAGATGTCTCAATTCACTATCATATTCCCTGCCCTACTTAGGTTAAAAATGTCTAATCTCATTCAGTCAGCTTCCAATAATTTCACTATAGGAAAACTACAACAAACTTCAGAATTTGGCTTCTTCTGAAAAAGTCATGTTATTTACCAAGTTCCATGTGTTCATCACAGGATGCATATCCAGGAGAAGAGGGCAGGTTTTCATTACACTTCAGCAACTCCAGTGACTCATTCATCCCGGAAGTTCTCTTGTCCACTACCAGGAGGAGTTTCTGAACTGCATTAGGCATTTGATTTGTCTTCACTTCCCACACCATGTTAGGATGCTCCAAAGTATCTGACTTTAAAGAGACAAAGGTTAAAAATCTGTATACACATAAAGTGTTTGACGTTGCATCTGACAGGCTACTTCATTAGCAGAACCCTAAATCCTCCATAATCTGTTGAGAATCACAGCATAATTCAGCTTGAAAGGGATTTCTAGAGATGAGCTGGTATGATCCCTGCAGAAAGCAGAGCCAACTGTGAAGTTAGATGAAGCCGCCTGGGGCCCTGGCCACTTGCGTCTCTGCTGTCTTGAAGGATGGAGATCCCCTGACACTTCCCAAGAACCTGTTTCAGTGACCATTCTTGCTGTAAAGAAGTTGCTCCTTATGCGCAGTTTGAACTTCCCTTGCCACAGCCTGTGCTCATTGCCTCCAAGAGTCTGGGGTCATCTCCTCAACCACCACTCAAGCCAAGGTAAACAACACTGACTTGGGACCCTGAGCCAAGAAGGCAATCAGACAGGTCAGACACGATCTGCCTTTGGTTAATCTGTCCTGGCTATTTCCAGTCACCTTCTTGCCTTATAAGAGCCAGGACATGGCTGTCAGGAGGTTCTGCTCCACGATCTTCCACAAGACTAAGCCTGTAGTTTCCCATCCTCCTCCTTGAAGCCAGGTGTGACATTCTATTTTTTACAGTTATTGGAAGCCCTCCCACCACCAAATCCATTGCCTTTTGGAGACCAGCCTCACAACACTGGCCAGCTCCCCCTGACGCATCCTACCCGGTCTCACAGAATTGGCCTGCCCCAAACTTGCTCTTCCTCTACCACGGACAAACAAGTCCCTTGCTCTGTCAGATGTGTGTTGCTAGGCACAGGGACTTGAGGAACCTGTGAACAGGCCTTGCAAATAAAGACCAAATCAAAGAAGATGTCATCCTCAACCTTTTGACACTAGGTCTCCTACACCATTTAGCATCAGGCACACATTTTCCCTATTCGCCCTTTCAGCACTGACGTATCCACAGAAGCCTTCTTCACTGCCCTTCACATCCCTTGCTATCTCCCAACTCTAGGTATAGCCTCAAACACATCTGACTGCTAACATCCTTAACTGTCTTGTAAACAGAAAGAAAAAGAAGTCTCTACTGGTAGATTTCACTGCAGTTCTGTTTCCCCAAATCCCAGTACTGTCACATTTATACCGAAAGAAATATTGTTAATCACCTTCAGCAGTCAGAGAACTCTGTGATTATTCTACGCAACCACTGCCTCTAAAAGCCGGAAAACAAGGTTATCCAGCCTTCAGTAATTCGGTTATCTACTGGTTTTTTTAGACGATGATGAATTAAAGCTACCATAACATGATTACCTTGTACTTTAATGAAGTGTCATTGAAAAAGTAATCGTGAATCCCTCACAAAAGAGCAGAAAACACAGCTTAGAAAGAAAGGAAATCTGAAAGGCCTACCACATGCATGTCCACTAAGTAAGCTATCATGCGCTACATTAGAGAAATACGAACAATAGCTAAAACCAGTCTAATGTTGTCATGTGAAACAGTAAGCCTATCATCCTAAAAGTTGCCTTAGTGTAATGCACAAAAAGCCATCTGATAACAATTATGAAAAACCCCCAGCTTGATTTTAATAAATGGTTAAATTGTGTATATACAGCCAACATTAACAATATTCCATGGTTTTACTCATTCTACAAATTTGTTTAATTCATTTTGTAGCTTATCCTGTATATAATATCGTTCAAACATAAACCTCTGAATTACTTACTGGTCCTACCAGAAAAGGCCTGACCTAAGCGGTAAACTTCTTTTACTGGAAAATTTCTAACTTTCTCATCTCCTAATCTTTCAAATACATGCAAAACTTACATAAATTTGCATTCCAAACATAAAAAGATGTTTGATTCTACTCAAATGGCACTATTACAAAAGCCACAACAGTGCAATTCTGATTTTAAGGAGGTGGAAAGGGAAGGTAAGAGAAATGAAAATATACAATCAAATAAACTATCAATGGCATATGTATTTCACCTCTAAGAAGTATCTTTAATGCAAATTATTCCTTCATCACCCATAACAGACAGTAAAATTACAGAACACCCCAAGAGCAGAAAGCTCATTCATTTCTGAACTCTGTACTCAGTAGTGCAGGTCAGGAACTTGATGATTATCTCCAAGTAATCAACTCTGAAAAGCCACTCTTGTTTTTCTAGCTTGTCTGCGTCCTTCCTCCTCCTCCTTCTGCCTTGTTTTCCCCTCTATTTTCTCTCTCTCTTCCTTTCCCATTTTCCTGCCAAAATTAACAAGCTGATTTATTTTGGGAACGTTACCTTCTCCTTCCTTCCTGCCAGCTGCCAAGATTTGAAAGTACCTGTTCTGGTAGCCTAACAGACCGAAGGTCAGAGATAAGGTACAGATACAACACGCTGCTCTGACAAGAAAGATACTTGTTTGAGAAACGAATTGTTCTTCCAAGTCACAAGAATTTCTCGAAACCAAAGCCACTCATGTACAAAAGCCAAAAAATCCTCTAACAAACAAATTCAAAAGAAAAACAAAAAAACATGCCCAACTTTACTTTTCAATTTTCCTATTCTACTTGATTAAAGCCTGCTTGGGACATCATGTGCTTCTCTCTTGTCCTCAGCCTTTCGATGTTTTGGAACACTAAGGGAATGGTCATTAGTTAGCTTGTAAAGACTTTTTTTTAATTCAACTTCATGTTCAAAACTTGTTGCGACAGATGTTTTCTAGAAGCATGCTTCACAGGACTGTAATTACTGCCATTTTCTTCAGAAGCTAAATGAATTTATTTACGAATTAGTGCTTTAGAATAAGTCAATTTATCACGCTGAAACAAACGGCAATGTTAACAAGGAGCCCATTAATGAAAACATGTCTATTTTTGAGGGACGAAAATAAATTTCGGACGAAAGTAAACGGGGACTGTGGCGGAGAAGGGGTTCAGCAGGAACTCTGCAGCACCCACCCAAACCGCGCTGGGCCGGAATGCCAGGGTGGAAATGCTTCCCGTGGTTTTTACTTCTGGTATTTGCCTTCCCCCAGCCTACCGCCGAAGTCTCCGGCAAGCTCTACGCCTGCAGCAATTCACGGGATGGAGTTTAATAGGGAGAACAGCTTCTCCAAGCAAAACACAGCGTACTGGCAAGACGGGCTCTACACCCGGGACTCGTGCTGGCACGGCGGCTCCGATGGCGGATCCTCGCTCCGCAGCCCCGACTCGCACGGCTGTGCCAGGAACGGGCCGGGGAGGCACAGCCCAGCGCATGATTCACGCTGTTTGTGCACACACGGCCCCTTCGCATGACAGCGGCCGAACCGACTCCGCTGGCGGTCGTGTGTCGTACCCCCACGCCGGCGAAACGCAGAACAAACATCGCGGCTGCGGTTACATCGGGAAGGTGTTTACAGCAAAACCCCCGGGGCGGCGGCCCGGCGGGGAGCCCCTGCCCCAGACGGTCCCTCTCCCATTGCGCCCCCCCGCCGCGAGGCCGAGGCCGCACCCGGGAGCACGGCCGCCCCCCCCCACCCCCCCCCGGCGTCATGTGATCCCCGCCTGGACGCTGCCCTTGTTTATAAACTGCTGCCGCCAGCGCGCATGCGCGCAAGACCCCATTCATTCACAACTGCGTAACAGCCCGGCCTGGCCGGGGGGAAGCGGCGGGGGCGCCCCCCCGCACCGGCCCAGACACCCCCCGGGCCCCGCAGACACCCCTCTACCCCCGGGCGGCACCGGCAGCCCCGGCGCGGGGCTCACTCGGAGACAAGTTTCCCCCCCCTTCTTCCTCCTCTTTCCCCAAGCAGCCGCTGCTCCCCGCGGCGGGGCAGAGCGCCCTCGCTCCGACAGAGCGGGGCAGGCGGGCGGCTCCCCGGGGAAAAAGGGGAGGGGGGAGACGGCACACGGACGGGGGGAACACCGGCTCTATTCCGTTCGTTTTCGCGGTCTGGCGCCGCAGCGGAAGGGCCCCAAGGCGGGGCCGGCACCCCGCGCACCCCACGGCTGTTAGACCCAGCTCCGCCGGACCGCTGAGGGAAGGCGCCCGGTAAACAATGTCCCGGCTGCCGCCGCCGCCACAAACCACGACCCAACGGCCCCCTCAGCTCGGCCCGTGGCCGCCGCCGCTCCTCTCCGGCCCGGGGGGACCCGTCCGCCCCCCGCCGCGGCCGCGCAGCCCCCCAGAAACGGCAGCTCCAAACTTTGTAGCACTTACCAAACCCGTCGCCATTACCGAATTCCCCTCGTCTCCCCCCCCACCCCCGCCTCCTCCCCACAGCGGAGTCCCGCCCGAGCCCGGCCATCCTCGGTCGCCGAGTGGTGGAAGACGACGTTGCTCAAGCCGCAGCCGCCTCCTATTGGCTGTCTGGCCTGTCTATCAGGAATCCGCCCAGAGGGCGGACATGTTTTGACTCTCCCGCGCAGCGGATTGCACCGCGCTGCACGTCAATCATCCCCAGCCAGCGCCCCGATTGGCCAGCGCCCCCGCCGTCTCGCCGAGGGGCACTCTGGGGGCTGTAGTCTTCGCCAAGGTCGTCGCCTGCCAGCTTGGTCGCTCTCGGACGACAGCTCCCAGCGTGCCCCGCGCGGCGCTCGGCCGATAGTAAACAAGAGTCACAAGGACACGTGTACGGCGCCGCCGCTCCGCCCCCGGCCGGGCCCCACCGAGACACCCCGGGCGCCCGCACCGGGGCTGCCGCGGGGCCGCCGGCGGAGCTGGAGGAGAGGCCGCCCCGCCCGCCGGGCCCGGCTGGCTCCCGGAGCGCCGCCGGGCCGGGGGAGACGCGGGCCCCGAGATGGCGGCGGGGCGCTGACTCACGGCATCGGCCTGGGATGGGTGACCGGGCACCCGGCTGGTGCCGGCCTGTGGCGACCCCCCGGGGGGTGGGGGGCAGTGATTTACCGGCCATAATCGTCAGTCCGAGTCGCTGGCGGAAAGCGGGGCCCGGTCGCCTGTCGCCCAATGCCGAGAGCGGGCAGGGGAAGTCGGTAAAGGTCAGAGGATGAGTCAGCAGCTCCGGCGCCGGCCCTCTGCCATCAAGAGAGACAGCGGTGTCGGCCTCGGTCCAAAAGAGGAGTTTGTGAGGAAAAAATAATATATTATTTTTAATCCATACAGGTTTATAAGTCCATTAGTGGCTCCCAGACATTCCCATACATTGATCGCCAAAATAAACAAGCTGGTTTGTTTCAACTTTCCTTCTGTTTTACTGACAGAGAAGTGAGACTGGAGATACTAGGAGATTTCACCCACTCACACCCGAATTCCGGGAGATTGCAGAGAACTGAGTCCCGAAGCCAAATCCTGACCATAAAATACACTACCATGCATAATCCAATACAAACCAAATACATGCACAATTCAGAAACAATCAATAGGATTTTAGAAACTGATGGAGAGTTTCAAGGTTTTGCAACTGTTGGGATCTTTTCCAAGAAAAGCTTTTCTTCCTCACCCTGCTTTCAATCGTGTACGCGTGTCCTAAACCATATACCAGAGCTTTTGTTGTAATTTGGTATCTACAACAGTTCTGACTTTCAGGCACGCCAACATAGCTCTGCAAGAAAATAAGCAAACCCAAAAGTTAACTATTACAATTTAAATAGAAATTGTTCCGTACTTAGAGCTCTGCTCGAGCTCCATGTCCCATGAAACACGCAGTTCGTGGCCACTAGAGGGAATGCTGGTTTTATTGTTTCCACAGGTCTACAAGGGTAACACGGCTGAAAAGGAAAGGAAAACTAAATGCCGCACACCGAAATTGTACTTAGCATCAAAACACACTGATGTCACCGGCACATCAGTTTAAGATTTGGCTTTTCCAAGAAGTAATAGTTTGCCTGTTAGTAAAGTCATTGCCATCTATAGGCACTGCTTGGAGAGAGACCTTAATTTCAAAACCATTCAATGTCTTCTGCAGTGTGAATTGGAAATTATTAATTTTTATATGTTTATGTGCAAGTTTAGCTTAAAAAAAGTAAAAGGAGTAGAAAACCCAATCCCATGGAATTTAACTAAAAATCTTCTGTGCTTAATCACCTAACAAACCAACCCTTTACAAATCATTTTCCCAGTTTGAAAACACAAGGAATTACTTGAGCAAATGCCTCCAGGAAAAATCTGAAAATTAATGTTGAGATTCAACTATTAAGTGACTAGACAGCTTATCAACTGTCTAATCCTACATCCCACAAGCTCAGATTTTTCCTATATTTAGAATTCAGGCTTTTCCTAAACAATGGATACATCTTTATATAAAGAAAGCTTTCATGGCATCCTCTCTCTAAAATAATTTTTTTAATAAACTGAAAACTGGTAAACCAGGAATCATTTTTTTTACACAATAAAATTAACTTTAAAGCTGTGTTCCTTCCCTTCCCCTTTCTCTTTTGATCTCCCTTACACATCTAAGCAGCCTTTAGGCTCTTTGGAGAGAGACCCAAACTTCTTGGGTTTTTAATACATTTTAACTGCGAACGCTGCATTTGCAGATGGTGGCTTGGCAGAAGACCTGTACGTGCAGATGTCTCCATTCTGCAAAGGGGCTGTACAGCCACTTGTAAGGTAAAACTCACAGTTTACTCTTCCGAGAGCTTCGTCTGCCGCAGCGTGGGAGATGGAGGGCGCAGAGGCCAGATCAAGCGGCCACAGAAGATAAAAAATCCTGTCTCAGGCCCCATCAGATTCTTCAGAAAAAGACCGTCGCCTGAAAGGTTCCTCCCTTGTTTTGGAGCATATCTCCACCCCACTATGTACTTTTTCTCCCCAAAAGGAAAAGCATTTTTCCCAAACTAAATGTTAAATCTATTTGCTGTAAAGGTTCACAGTTCTTTACAAGACCTTATGCGTGAGTGTTAGATGTGAAGCCCAGTTCTCTGAGATCCACTGGCCCAGATTCCAGGTACAGGTTGAGACAAGTAAACACTGCTCCTGAATTAAAGCCTCGATATCACACTTACCATCTATGACATACCCAGAAAGCACAAAAATATGAATCCTACCTAGGACTGAGATTAAAATCTTGTAAAGATGAGTGTCTGAATTGTTTTGAGAGTCTAAAACCAGACATGTAACAGCCTTCTTATTTCCAAATATACCTTTTCTCCTTTGCATACGGTAAATTAACATTTACTCAGTAAGGATGTAAAAGAAAATGAGTAAAAAGACAATAGTGCATGCAGTTGATGGCAGCAGGACACATAAAACTGTCTCAAAGCTTACTTACTAACCCCCTTCGTTGAAGTCAAATATATATCTTCTACCTTTTAGAACTAAGATTATGTCAATGCCATACTCCTTGCTCTGCATGCCTAGTCTTTAATTAAATCATTACTCCCCCCACACACACCCTACCTCGCCTTACTCCATGCCCAAAATGAGTGGGTGCTCAGAGAATGAATCAATACTGTGTAACGCGGACATTGGTAGCAGCTTTGCTGATTCGGTTGCTTCTGCTGTTGTAAGAGAGGTAGAAAATACGGTGGTGGAATGTGAAGTGTTAGCTGTGAGTTCTTGTCACATTACAGACGGCTACCAAGAAGCACAAAATAAGCAGGAGGCAGGAGAGACAACACAAAGACAAAATAAAGATACAGATAAATTTGCATCCTAGCTATTTACCTCTTAAAATTGCCAGCCACAAAGTTAAGAAACTGCAAGGTATATTTTAAAAATGTGTACTATTACAAAGTCATATTAGTAAAACAGGTATTATATATTGGGTTTGTGCCTATCTCTACTTTTAATCTCCCCTGTCCAAAGCCAATGTCCTGTCCTGCCCTTACGACACACCTGCTACTGCTGACTCTCCGAAGTACAGCATATCATTATTTTAATTCTGCTACAGGAGCTTTCACATCCACATGTAGACATCCACCTTTAGTAATTAACTAGGTACTCCCCAGACACGAGAGCAACCCTGCTCACCAGAGCTTCTGCTTTTACCCAACGCAGCAGGCTTCTGTTCTGCAGCCATTCCACCAGACACTCCCACATCAGTTTTCTCCTTTCACAATGAGTTCTGTATCTCATAATGCTATTCCTACTCTTTCCCCTCTTCTCACAGCCTTTTATGGCTAGCTGCACTGGTGGTTGGCTCTCTCCACCTTCCTAATGGCAACTCTAGGCATGCCCACCCGCCCATTTCACCTCTTGAATCTCTTCACAGAGGATGCTGTTGGGAACGTAGAGCAGAGGAACAGAGGGTTTGTTGCTCCCCAGAAAGATCATTTTTCTTGAGTGCTAGAAGGGAAACTTCACTTGCCTCCTGCTCTGGTTTATCTTGGTGAGAAACAGAACACATAACAGGACAGAGAGTTTTTTGGTTTTGTTTTGGTTTTGTTTTTTTTTCTTTCAAGACAGGTCAGGAATTAATGAGAAATTTATTTCATGTCATTATGGCACAGATTCCAGTTTTAGCTAAACTTTTATTGCCTACAAAGATAGAGCAAGACAAAAAATGACTATAGTGTAAGGGAAGAAAAAAGACCTGACATATCAAGAAACAATCCAGAAGAGGAATAAAAAAGAAAAGTCTCTATCTCGGGTCGAAGTTTGCAGAAAAACAGGTCAAGAAGGGAGTACAGATGATTTGTAGGTTACTATGCTGGTTGGTACCAGCACGGTTGCTGGTTGGTAAATTAAAATGCCAGGGAGTGTTCCTGGGCACTGGAATACAATCATCTGTACTGTAATTTTTTTAAGAATAGCCCTGGCATAGTTTATGCGTGGGCCAATAGCAAGTAATTTTTGGTTATGGTTTGGGAGCTACCACAGGCCAAGGGCCATTCTCAGTTGACCATCTGTTTATGGCCACCCCATATGGAATGCTGGGAAAAAAGTTTATAATACCACTTATAAATGAGCCCACACAAATACTGGAAAATAGTATGAATGTTGGCCATTCAATGCCTCAAAACTAGCAAATAGTCTCAGGCACATAAAATTTCCCATGATAGATGTAACCATACAGATGCAGCCAAAAACTAGAGGGACAGTGAAGCTAAGGTTGCTTAAGGTAGTCACACCACCTGACAAGTCATAAAGCAACAAAAAGAAAAAGAAGATATAGCTTGCTAAGAGTTGGATGTCTTTTTTGAAATAAGACATTTATAAGAACTGAGTTTCCAGCATCTTCAGCGATGTGGGGGAGCAGGTCCCAGAGGCTCGCTCGGCCACCAGGGAATTAGTCCTCCACAGAGCACTATCCTTTCCCAAAACTTCACAGGTGCTCAGCTGAAATAATTCAATACCTTCAAAGAAGATAGGACAAAGTATTCATACTATGCCATGATGCTATTTTTAGGCCTTCCTAATTTAATTTACCTCAATAAGAAAAAGTTGAGTCAGCAGATACTGTCACAATGGCCTAGTATAACCTTGTGTCAGAGTTTTTTTACACCATTTTGACTGGGCACAGTTTCTTTTATCTAATAGTTTGGCCTTTGTCTCTTCCCTGTTCCCCTGTACATACGTATACCTCTACCAGTTCTAAGGAAGAAACACACCCCTACCCACGGCATTCACACAGCCATGGCAACGCCACTACTGCGCTCCGGCTCAGCTTGATTTGCCATCATAGAAGGGGCAGGGATGGGACAAAGGGGACAGGGAAGAGAGAGCTGCTTCCCAGTCAACCATCTGTGTCCCAGCACGGACCCAGCCACTCCACTTGCCTTACATTCTCCTCCTGCCACTGGCTCTTCACCTGGCTGTCAGAAAAGCGGTAACTTAGAGGGAAAGAGAGAAATGGGGATGAAGGAAAAGACAATGTTAAAATGTAATTTTCTTCAGGCTTTTCATATCCTACCAAGATTATTCAGCTTCCTTTCAGTCCATGAAGTGAGAGCGTCCAGGCTACTAAGCATCTGTCTGAGTCAAAAAGTAGATTCAGAACTTGGAAACAGCCTTGGTACATAGCTGAAGGAAATCCATCTCTCTGAATGATTTGAAAATGATCCTAAATTTTTTAAGACAGTCAGCAGCACAGATCTGTACATATTCAGCATACAAAGAGGGAATTCCTCCAAGAGAAAACTGCACAAATACTTATTTGATGACTACAGACACAGGAAAGTATCTTAGAAACTCCAAAAAAAAAAATACACACATATAACCATCACAGGTATGAATGGATAAAAAGAGCTTTGAACTAACACAAAAACTTTAGCAAGGGCATGTAAGAATGTCCATGCTGTGGCAAACTCACTTTCAGCAAAGCACTTTGTTCAGCAAAAGCTGTCACATGCAGCAAGAGTCTGAAAAAAGGCGACTAGGAATTTGATGTGCCAGGTCTGTGAAGGATGACCAGCAGATACTGATTTTGCACATCTGTGAACTTTTGATATTGAAAAACAATAATGCTTGCCATGGAAAGTGTGCCATAAACTACAAAATGACACAAATCATGACGTAACTGATCCCAGAGTCGCTTTATAGAAAGCTTAAAGCACCAAACATTTCAAACAAAGCAAAACTACTAAAACCAAGCCCACCCTTCCAGCAAGGCACAGAACAGTCTTTACTGAATACAAAAGACGACACAAGGAAAGAAGATGGAGTGACAGTGGTTTAGGTTGCAGACAGCTTCACAATGCTCTTCACAGCTTTGCCCCAAGGCTTCCCCAATCAGCCACTTCTGGACCTCAACAGGAGATCCAGAAGGGAATGATTTCAGAAGTGTTTATTCCAGATGAACTTGAATGAAATCTTATGACATTTAAAAAGTGATGGCATCAGCACTAGGCCCAAGGAGGCTTCCTTTCCTCAGGGTTTGTGTCTTGGGATTGACTTAGGGCTGCAGTTAATTTTTTTCCCATGATTAAGGCATTTGTAAACATTTGCTGCCATATGGATTCTCTTTTGCTTAGTAACATGTGAGCCCGTGAGTGTCGTTCTCGTACAAGATTTCTCTCAGGCTTTTCTCTCCTCACCCAGCGGGGCATATTTTCAACAGACTTCATTGGAGCATTTTTTAAAATTTTTTTTTCCTCTTTAGAATTCAGTCATCTGTCAAATTCATTTAAATAATCTGCAGAATTATAAATTGCTGGTGAGGTTGGGGATGACAGGAGAGAAACAAATAGGCACGTGCCAAGTAATTGCCAAAGTCCCGTTCCTTTAGTGACCTGACTACAAACAAGGATGATAAAAATCTTTACTAACAGAAGCGTCAGGTAATCTAAGTATGGGGACAGACAGTCTCATAAGGTAAACAAGACATAGTATTGTTTAAAATTATTAGAGCTCTCTACCTTTTTTTGAAAGGTCATTAAAAATCAGTGACTTGGTATGATTTCCTCCTTAGGATGAACACTTGCCACATTTGTGACAGGAAGACTGGCGTGTTTGAAGTGTAGATATGAACAGATTCAGGAGAAATCCCAAGTGCTGACTGATGAAGGGTATAATGATTTGGATGAAACTTACAAAGCCACAATTAATTACTGTTACTTAAACCCCCCTGAATTCAGCAACAAAGAAAATTCCAGAAACCATCCAGTCCCCAAGAGCAACACAATAAAACTTCTGCAACATGAAGCGGTACTTTGGGACTCAGAAAATCCAAAATCTGTGATTATCTTAAATTTGTCGCTTCGCAGATTTTTCCCAGCTAAAAGCTACAAGCAAATTGTCAAATACAAAGTAGCTATGACAATTACCACACCAACATGTTGTCTTTTGTGAGTAGACAGAGCGCCCGCATAACATCATTTATGAAAAATCCAACATGAAAGTTTTAAGAATTATGTATGTTTTAATAAATGAATATAAATAGGTCACTTGTAACTTTATGATAATGGAATTAAAACACAGCAATATCAACAAACATAGATTTTTATATATAAAAGTGTCGTTTATTGTAAGGAAACTTTAAATATAACCAACAATATTGAAAATATCATGACTGGCATTTATGGCCTTGATTGTAGTTTACTGCCATACAAGTAATTTCTAGCATTTTTCTTAATCACATCAAGCTAGTGCAAAATATAGGTAGCTTTTAGAGATTAAGCATACAGAATGGCAAGAGTGTAGATTTTGGTTACCTGATATTTCCTTCTAGTATAACAAGCTTCTCTTTTTTTCCATAAATCAAAAGTAGAAAGGCAAGTTATCATATGTGCAATTATTCATACCAGGTTTCTAGGTTAAAAAAAAGAAGTCATTTGTAAGTTTTGCTCAGATTGTATTTTGTTAGGAATCTGACTTATAATTTATACCATACTGTATGATATAAATTATATGTTATTATCATATTATATAATCATACTTTCATATGGTATGATTATATAAACTGTCAGAACATATCACTAACTATAGGATAATAACGACATCAACATACACAAATATATGGCATTAGAAAAGTCATTACCTAAGAAGGAAAGATGTTATAATTCAGGTGTTTGAAACCAGGCGCAAGCAGCCTTCCTACAATTCTTGTAGTACCATTTTGGCAGAACTACTGCCAGTCGCCACTATGTGCACTAGCTTTCCATGTACATCAACAGACAGGTCAGTAAGCAGTATTAAAATTGGACTGTGCCTGAAATTTCCAGTCACAGACCCTTGTAAGCAATGAGCCTTGTGCTCCTAATTAAGATGATATTCTCTTTCCTCAGTCTCAGAAGATATCCCATGCTATTATGGCTAAAAAGATATTATTTGATGATCACCTACAGGTTTTTGAAAGCAGGACATGTTATAGCTTTAACAATGACGTACTTTCCACACTTGTGCAAAGCTTCTGAAATATTGATCTTTCAAATCGAAAATATTTTTGTACTTCCTGATAAGGATTTTTTCAAGGACAAGCTTAGTTTAGCATGGCTTTCAATATCAATGACTTCAGTAATTGAATTTGGTCTTTGATAGCTAAGATTAGACTGCAAGAAGAGAGATATACAGAGATCATTTCATTTGAAATAGGTAAAAGATTTAACAGATAAAAAAGGTGAGATCTAAAAAACCTAACTAGATAACAAGCATAGATAGAGAAGACAAAATGCATAAATATAAAACAAGGGAGAAGGAAAACAATATAGGTTATGTATGATTAGGCAGAACGTGACAATGACCTATGCCTTTGCTTTTAAAGCATTAAGGTTAATTTGTCAGCTCTTCTCACTCTAGACTGTACAGAATACATGTAACTAATAAAAAAATGCAGTTTATTGCAAAAATATACAAGTCCTCTAAATTGCATAAGATATTACAATGTCGTGCTGAAACATGATATATTAAACAAAGAGGACTTTAAAACAAATTACAAAATGTTAAAAATCAGATTTGGGTCATGAGCGTTACACAAAATGCATTGTCATGCTTTATCTTACGATTAGTCTTGTGATTCACTACATCTGTGATAAATGCAACATAAAATCATGACAACTGTAATAGTCAGAAAGTAATATCTACTTTATATCTTCTGTATTAATACATATAAACACTTTGTGTGCACTAATACTTTCAACATATCACATTCAAACTAACAGTCTTTCCAGAAAAGTTGTAACCTTTTTGAAGAACAGAAGCTGGTTTAACAAGTTCATCGCACGTGGGTTTTTTGAAATCTACTCCTTAAGGAAATGCTGTGTTAAAGGACTTGATTTTCAAAGGTGCTGTGCTACTACGGGTCGTCTTAATGCCAGATGGAACCATCAGTGCTAAGCACTTTCAAAAATCAAGCCCATCATTTATTAAATTCCCAATTTATTTATTAGTATTTCCACTGTAATAAGTCCAAAAAATAGCCCCAAACCCACTCTTAAAATCATGGAAAATGCTTGGCATCTATAGGAAGAGAGACAATTTCTCAGTGGACTAACCACTACTGTGCTATGTTCTCGTAACAGATCTTGTTGCTCCTATGTTTAGTTCACGCACTGGGATCGGCAATGTCCATGTTTGTTCCAAACAGAGCAACTAGCTGCTCTTCATAGTTTGCAATGTTCCTTTTCAGAATTTCCTTACAAGGTCCCAAAAGCCTTTCAAATGCCTGCACATCCATAACTAAGATAAAAGGGGAGAGAAAGAGAAAGAATATAACACGTTCGTCTTGGTGTTTATGACATTACAATGTAAAATTTTAAATAACAAGACAGGTACTATCGAGGCATATACTTCGTTCGCACAGAAAAGAACCACTTACCATCGCAAAATCAAGATAAACGAACACATTGCTGTCTTGAAACTTCATAAACAAACTTAGAATTTGCTGCATTTCGTATTTTGAAAGTATTTTCATTTTAAGATTTATGTCACCCAAAAGCTGCCAAAGAAGTCTGGAGGGGCCTGGATTCCTCCACAGAATACAGTTTTAAGACCCTTGCGATTTCAAAAAAAAACACATCCTTTGCTGATATTGTTGGCTGTATTTGGGGTCTAACTTAGCATATTTCCTTGATACTTTTAATTGCTTCCACCCACAGTGGAAATTGTGATAGATACTTATTTCCCAGCAAATGTACGAAAAGTTGTAGACAGTAATTCACATGCAATGTCAGCACGTAGCCAACAAGAATATTTTCATCACCTGATCACATAATGTTATCTTCTATAGTTCTAGCCAATAGGCCAGGGAGGAAACTTCACACTTCAAGGAGCTTCCAACCTGATGGCCTGTAGTGTCTTAGCTCTTAAGAAAAGTTCTAGATCTCAGCTATCTGGGAAGTGCCAGAGATCTTAGTGACTCACCCATACCGGGTAATGACACTCTTCCTCACCACTGCCTCTTATTCTTTCCTCTCTGTCATCTTTGATCTTTATTGCCTGATCATCTCTGTGTGTTTGGAGATAGGGAATTTAAAAACTAATACCTTTATAAGTAAGTGAGAAGCTTTTTGGTTTCTGGGTTGGTAATCAAGCTGTCATTCAAGAATGGCAAACCTGTCTTTGCAGTTTACAGTTTTCCTATAATTAGACAGAACTTTTTAGGAGCTAACCATTAGACCATGAAAAGCAATGGATGTGAAGGGTTGTCTGCGAGCACGACTCCTACGGTCTTTGCTTTTCCTGTGCCTGAGGCTACATTGGGATGGAATGATTAAATTAACAGCTGGTGAAGACAAAGAGTTTGTTAAAGCTTAAGTCATGGTGATAAAATGGGACGGGATTTTTACCACAGTTATTTCTTTGATAAGAGTCAGTCTACTGAGAGAAGAAATACTTTACCTTTCTGCAGAGTATTAGACATTTATCTGATAGCTATAAATGGTTTGCAGCAATACTCTCTGTGCTGTCCTGAAACAATTTTTACTTCTAGGCGATCAGAGACACGTTGGAGAATGTGTTTAACACCAGTTATCAATTGCAAATAATTTTTGCAGACAAGTAATGTAAACAGGAATGCACAGTAATAGACAATGTACTTAAACAGTCTAATTTGTGTAAATGTAATTAAATCTTATATTCTGGAGAAAGACAGAGTTCACAATAAAAACAACCAGATAGATTATGTATAATTTTATGTTAGATATAAAATATTACTGAACAATACCTAAACATTTGACAGTGCCAAGAGCAAATGCAGAAGCGGCTCGTGGTTTGTTAGTTACAAGAGCGAGTTCTCCAAAATATTGTCCTCTTGAGCATCGAGCTATTTCAACTGCTCCATTCTCTTCTACATCTTGTTTACCCTGGAACATCAGGTAAAAAAAGAGAGAGACAGAATGTGAGAGAGATTTGCTGAACTCAGTATTTAATGAGCAAATTTAGTTTTGTTTACTAAGCTATTAGTTACTGTTTTAACACTTTGAATACATCAGGATTTAAAAAAAAATAAAACTCTGTGTTATAGGGATGTTTACCTTCCTTGTCATTATAATCCTTACTTCTCCAGATTCCACAATGAAGAAAGAATCAGCCAAGTCACCCTGTAGAAGAAAAAAAAATGAAGTGAGTAAAGGAAATGTGAAATTTCCATTTTCGTTTTATGGTAACATTAAAATATTTGCAGCCAGTGCCTTGGAGCTCATCTTTTTGATACCTGTTGCAAAAGAAATCACTTTTAATGTGAAAACCATACTCAAGGCACATAATGATAAAAACATCTATACAGAACTGACAGTAAGGCCTTTTCATGGAAAGACACAGCTGACTGTGCCTTCTACAAAAAGCAAAGAAAAACCATGTTCGGGAAGATTTTAGAATCCTTCCTTCTGTTTCTCCACCTTTGTATTCCTTCCAAATTACTTCCCTTACAGAGTTTCCAGTATAAAAAGCCTCTAAGGGCTATCTGATATCTAATAATTATTTTGGGGCAAGACAATCTCAGTTGCCTACCCTGAAGAGTTTACTTCTGGATTCTTCTTCAAACGATTATCATATTTGAACAACAAAACCAAGGTAAGTCTTCAGCACTCCTTACTGCGAGCCATCATTCTTTTACATAGTTTGAATTTCTAAGTATACTAAAAATGTTGACTCCTTTTTATTCATACCAACAAAGAAGGATATTTTTCAAAGTACCATAAGTGAAAAATTAGGTTCTGAAACAAAATAATCACATCTTTTAGATGCAAGATTGTTTTTGTTTTGTTTAACAAAGAAAAACATAGTTTAAAAGTATGTATTATCTATAGATAACATGATAGCTGTTACCTATTGGAAAAGAAAAACTAAAACTAGAAATAAACTGTACCTGAGCAATGATTTGTTCTCCATCTTTGTACACTTTGGTGCCAATCACATCAACCACTTTTAATCGCTCAGATACCTTCATTTCAAAAAAGAAAATGTTAGAAATATTTGGTTAATGTTAATGTTACAATATTATATTTAGAAAGCCCTTTCATATTTCTTTTCATCAGTCTTTGCACAGAATAGTCTTATCTTTATTTTCCTGTTTTGATAATCATTAAAAAAAGGAAGAACTGCTGAATAATGTTTCAGAGGGTATATAAAAGTCTTAACAGCTAGATGTTTTGACAGAGCTTCCATTTTTGTAAGAAGTCTATATATCCCAAGTTCAAAAAATTATTTTCAGAAAAGCATGCATGTAAAAATACAGCTATTAAATGAGAATATTTTTAAATTCCCTAAGTCATTGTAAAGGTTAAAAATATGTAGTTAAAAAGACCCAACAGTATTAACAACAGTTTTTTATCCTGAAAATTTAGAAATATCAAAAATATGGTCTTTCTCCAAAATAACGTTGAGAAAATTTTAATACCGAATTTAAACTCTGCAAAAGCAGAATCTTATCAGGTACCTCTGATACAGCCACTAAAATAATGCAGTAGAAATCTTACTTCTAAAGATTTAAGGAATGGCAATGACTCAATGAAATTTTCATACATTCTTCTCTTTTTGGCATTATTTTTTACAATGATTCTTCGGAAAGTTACCCTGTCCTGTAAACACAAAGAGAAAAAGAAAGTTTATTAAGAAAAAATACGTGTGTGGTAGAAAATACTTTAGAAATGGCTGAATATGTTCATATTACCCAATTTTAGTCACTCACTGTAGCTGTCAAACTAGCTGGCTAGTCTCCCCATACAGTCAGTTGAGAAAGATTCCTCTAGAGGTCAATCAAGAGCTTCTAAAGTTAAGCTCCTGATCTGATTCACGTTGTGAAAAGCTTCTCTGCCCCTCGGTAGAGAACACAGTTGACCTTAAACAGGCTGGCTTCACAATGAACGCCGTGTGGGTAATTTATTTAAGAAATCCTCAATATTTAAATATTTAATTTACATAGTTTATTCATTATCCTGAGATCCCATATATATAAATATGTACTCAAAGTAGTTTTTATATTATTATACAAATAAAACCAAAATACATGGGTCTGGGCCTTGGGTCAGAGCTCACTTTCTGCTGTTGCAGCAGAACAAGACTCATTGCTGCCCTAAACAGCCAACTGGATATTCCTTAGTATTTGGCAATCCAAGCGAAGCAGACAGATGGAAAAACTATACGTATGCTGTTTTCTTCTCTTAACTCCATATGACTGTGTCCTGGTGACAAAGGTGAAATGCTTTGCAAGCCTCGACAGCTACAGGTTGGACTTGCTGGCCAATACAACCCAATACAATTTAAACCCATTCTTACAGCGTCCCAAACTCTGCCAGGATCCCAAAAGTCATATGGATTAAGTTGGTAAAAACCCATGAGTTTCACTTCAACAGGAAAACGTTATCTTAGGATCAGTCATTAGATTGACATGTACATCTTGAAGATGTCTGTCACAGTTTTACTCTTGGTAAATTCTATGACTGTTGTCAAAGATCCAGATAGTGTAACACTGGTAAACAACCTCATATTTGAATTTTACTCTGGACCCAAAAGCATTTCCTATAAAATGTGGAAAAACATTTTATATATGTGTCTAAGTAATTGTCAAGTGGTTTGCAATTTGTGAAGTTATCATTAAAATAGAGTAAAACAAAATGATTTTTTAAAAAACTCAGTGTTTTCTTAAGCCTCGGGTTTGCTTCTGCAGGTCTGGAAAAAGACAGTATTGTGTTGTGAGATCTCAGAAGTTTTAAAATTAAACATTCTGAAATTATTATTTTTTTAAATGCTGATATAGCATATCAGTGCAACTTATATACAATATTTCAAGCAAATTAATAATATATTAAAACAAGTATTTCACTTACCAGACCCCAGATGGCACCAGGAGAGGTAGCTATAATTGTAGCTGCTCGGGGTGTATTGTACATTAAGGCCAACTCACCAAAGCTTCCTCGGTTATCATAGGTTCCAACACACCTCCCAACACCGTCGCATTTTACATAGATATCATATGTACCTCTGTTAATAAAATATATAAATACAGTTAGTAGAATTCGGTCCTGTTCTTTGCTAAGCAGCCTGTCACTATATTTTTTTATACCATGAATTCCAAAGATGCACCATTTGAAATGTATATTCTCTTGGTTTTGGCCAAGTTAGGTTGATAGTTGGACTAGATGATCTGGAAGGTCCCTTCCAATCTAGGCAATTCTATGATTCTATGTTTAAATGATATTAAACACCTTGCACAGACATCTCAATCATTTCCATAAATAATAAAATAATTTCCTTTTCAAAGGGAAGGAAAGGGTTATTAGTTTTTACATTAACTCAGTTCAAAGATAGACTGGATTTGTAGTGATCTATTGATCACCAGAACTGTATTAAAAATGAAGATCAAACTTAGTATCTGTCTGTCAATTTTGTTTTAAACACATTAAATACAAATGTAACAAGTCTTTGCAAAAATCACCATGATATGATCATTAAAAAAAAAATAATACAAGTTATTTAACATTTAAAATATTTTAAAGTAGTCATTTGTAATGTAATAATTAGAGAAGATGCAGGAAAAAGAATGAAAGTACTTAAAAAGCATGAAAGTACTTAAAAAGCAAAATATATTACAAAACCAATAGATAATGTATTTATCTAATATAATGCGGATTTCTTCTCCCCATCATCAAATTAATAAGTTTTTTTTTGTTTGAAGAAAGCAGTAAAATCTGGTATCTTGTAAAGCATGACACAACCATCCCCATTAATGCTGAGCCATCATTTTCTTCAATGCTGAATATTTGTATCATACATGTTGATAAATCATGTGAATTTAATGCAAAAATCTGTACAACGACTTCATTGATAAGGGACTTGGAGGTGATTCACTGCACCTAAAAACTGCAAGGCTGACAGAATACTATGAAGTCCCTGCAGCTTTTTGGATAAAAGATGACAAATTGTAACCTCGCAAAGCTGAAAAACATAGGCTCTTCAGCAAAGAAACCTGGAACATTTCTGTGATCTTCTGATTGAATGTTTCAGTTGCAAGGAACCTACAGCAATCATCTAGTCCGACTGCTTGGCCACTTCAGGGCTGACTGGAAGTTACAGCATGTTATTAAGGGCGTTGTCCAAATGCCTCTTAAACACTGACAGGCCTGGGGCATTGACCATCTCTCTAGGAAGCCCGTTCCAGTCTTTGACCACCCTCTTGGTAAAGAAATGCTTCCTAATGTCCACTCTAAACCTCCCCTGGCACAGCTTTGAACCATTCCCATGTATCCTATCACTGGACACACCAAGGAGAAGAGCTCAGCACCTCCCTCTCCACTTCCTCTCCTCAGGAAGCTGTAGAGAGCAATGAGGTCGCCCCTCAGTCTCCTTTTCTTCAAACTAGCCAAGCCCAAAGTCCTTAGCTGCCCCTCACAAGACATCCCTCCCGGCCCTTTCACCAGCTTTGTTGCCCTCTGGGTGCATTCAAGGACCTTCACATCCTTCTCAAATTATGGGGCCCAGAACTGCACACCGTACTCGAGGTGAGGCCACACCAACACTGAATACAGCAGGATCATCACCCTTTTTGAACAGCTGGTTATACTGATCTACACTGACCAAACCCCTTTGCATTTCTTTTATAGAGTTCTAGCATAGTATTCCTTTCAAACACTCTCAGAAATCATTGTGTTAGCCTAAAACTAAAGGTACAAGAAGAGGTGTTTTGGGACAGCCTGGCTGGAGCCCGTGCCAACAGACTAGTGAAAGATGCCAAAGTAAAAGCTCTTCCTAACTCACTGGATTCAACAGTAACCAACATCCAGCATTTTACTTAGTTACCCACTTTTTCTGGTACAGATCTGCAAATGAAGAGTAGTGACGTAGGTACTCGAGGTCTAATAACATTCATATGAGTGAGAAAGTCTACAGATGGTATTGAAACACGGCAAGATTTCAAATTTTGAGCTGTAAAACTTTTCCCATTGTTTTTTGTGTTAGATCTCTTTCCACGTGAAAAAAAAACCACAACAAACTAGCCTTTGGCATCTAACAGCACATAAAGGACAAGGACATACTTCCATATGAAAAATCTGCCTCCTTTCAAAAACCACGCTCTGTAGCTCAGTCAGAGCTGTACTAGGTCACGTGTGGTGTTTTTTCCTTCTCCCATGAAAACATATGTAAGAGTTAAATACAAGTATTAATTTTTTTCAGTGGACTTTTGCATAATACTTTGTGCTATAATAAGACACAGCGATTCACCTATCAATGACGTAGAAGTTGTCACCATCATCCCCTTGATCAATGACATGTTCCCCTCCTTCAACCAGCTTTTCAAACATTGCATCCAGCACCTGAGACATTTGTTCCTGTTTAAAAGAAGACAAAGACAAGAAATTATCATCTGCTTTTAAAAATTTCACTCTTCAAATTAACTCTCCAGCCTCCCAAACATGCAGATAAAGCTTAGAGACATAAAAACGTTTGTGCTACAGAAATGTGTGGATCAATCAGAAAGACAGTTTTTAGTATTCAGTGTTAGCTTTTTCCTCTTCCAGTGTTCAGAGCCCAGCCTCCCTTCTTGTCCCTGCGAACGATAACATAGATCTTGTCTGCAATATAAATTGCTCATTAGCATCCAAAGATAGAATTTCACCCTTCACAACTGTGTAACATTATACAGTTCAAAGAAAAACCTGTATCCCTTATTGCAAAAAAATACATTTACCTGGTTGTCTTTAGAAATATTTTGCAGAATTTAAAGTTTCAAAATTATTGTAAAGTATTTTGAAAATCTAAATTATACAATGCCCACACAGTGTTGGGACAGATGTAACCATAAAGGTCTGCAACGCTTTGGTTGAGTAAGGAAATACTGGACTCCTTGGGAAGTAGGAATTTACACATGGCTATAAAACTACTTTGTTAATTTGAATGGAACACAGATGTTTAGAGAGAAATGTTAACAGACTAACAACATGTCAGCATCTGAATTATGACTGCATAATAATAAAAACCAATCACTAATTACATAAATTGTCTTGTTTGGTGTAAATCTGCTAAAACTTTACTATTCACATAAAAAAGCCCAAACCCAGCTCATTATGGATTAACGATACGAATCCTAAAAAGATAACTTAATAATTCAAATTTTATTTTCAGTTTATCCAGCAATCCAGACAATAAACACAAAATTATCCTCTACTTTTTGAAACTTATTAAGTGTGTATCATAGTGGAACAAACAGGGTTTAGTGAAAGTCACAGTAAAGAAAAGCCTGTGGATTTAGAACCCCACGCGTTTTACAGTGTTTCAGTTCACAGCATTTCCAGCCACTGAAAAATGGCATTTGCCTTTCCAAACAAGACCAGCCTAAGCCAGTCCTCTAGAGTCCTTCTGCAGCTCATGGACAGAGATAACCACACTAGATAACTCAGAATCATTCTCTAGAGATTACCCTTCCTTTCCTCTGATGACAGAGAAATCTGCTGTAACTCGCAGTTAGACACTTAATTTTTAGACAGGTAAACTTAGGTGGAATGAATGAATGAATGAATTCCATCCTTATCCTGTTGAGTCTGGAATTCCAGACGTCTGCTAGAAAAGTAACGCGGTGAGCTGTAGACGATCCAGGAGGTTCCTGGAGTGCCTCGATGAAAACTTCCTAAGGCAGGAAATAGACAGCCCTACCTGAGGGGATGCCATACTGGACCTCGTAGTCACCAATGCCAGCGAGCTCATTGGGGATGTCAAGATTGGAAGCAGCCTGGGCTGCAGCAACCACACACTAGTGGAGTTCACGGTCCTGAGGGATACGTGCCAGACGAGGAGCCTAATCAGGACCCTGAATTTTAGGAAAGCAAACCTCCAGCTCTTCAAGGAGTTAGTCAATAGGACCCCCTGGGAAACGGTCCTCAGGGACAAGGGGGCAGAACAGAGCTGGCAGATCTTCAAGGACACCTTCCCATAGAGGGCAAGAGTTCTCGATCCCCAGGTGTAAGAAATCAAGTAATAAAGGGAGGAGACCAGCATGGCTGAGCTGGGACCTGCTGGTCAAACTAAAAGGCAAGAAGAAACTGCACAGGCAGTTCAAGCAGCATCAGGTGTCCTGGGAAGAGTACAGGGATGCTGCCCGGGTATGTAGGGATGAGGTCAGGAAGGCCAAGGCGTGGCTGGAGCTGAACTTAGCAAGGGATGCTAAGAATAACAAGAAGGGCTCCTACAGGTACGTCAGCCAGAAAAGGAAGGTCAAAGAAAGCGTGCCCTCCCTGATGACTAAGAATAGCAAACTGGTAACAACAGACGAGGAGAAGGCTGAGGTTCTAAAGAATTTTTTTGCCTCTCTACTGCCAGCCTCTCTCCTCACACCTCTCGGGTTGACGGACCACAAGACGGGGACCTGCGGGACAAAGACCCTCCCACTATAAGTGAAGACAAGGTTTGTGACCACCTGAGGAACCTGAATATACACAAGTCCATAGGACCTGATGAGATGCACCCCAGAGTCCTGAAGGAATTGGCTGATGTAGTTGCCAAGCCACTCTCTATGATATTTGAAAAGTCATGGCAGTCAGGTGAAGTCCCTGGCGACTGCAAAAAGGGACACATCGCACCATTTTTAAAAAGGGTAGAAAGGAGGACCCTGGGAACTACCGCCCTGTCAGCTTCACCTCTGTGCCTGGGAAGATCATGGAACAGATCCTCCTAGAAGCTATGCTAAGGCACATGGAAGACAGGGAGGTGATTCGAAGCAGCCAGCATGGCTTCACCAGGGGCAAGTCCTGCCTGACCAACCTAGTGGCTTTCTACAGTGGAGTGACTGCATCACTGGACAAGGGCAGAGCTACGGATATTACCTATCTGGACTTCTGCAAAGCCTTTGACATGGTCACCCACAACATCCTTCTAAGTTGGAGAGATATGAATTTGATGGGTGGACTGTTCGGTGGATAAGGAACTGGCTGGATGGTCACATCCAGAGGGTGGTGGTCAATGGCTCGATGTCCAGACAGAGAGGGGTGACAAGTGGTGTCCCTCAGGGATCCGTACTGGGACCGGTGCTGTTCAACATCTTCATCAATGACATAGACTGTGAGATCAAGTGCACCCTCAGCAAGTTTGCCGATGACACTAAGCTGAGTGGTGCAGTCGATGTGCCAGAGGGACATGGACAAGCTAGAGAGGTGGGCCCGAGCAAACCTCATAAAGTTCAACAAGGCCAAGTGCAAGGTCCTACACTTGGGTCGGGACAACCCTCATTATCAATACAGGCTGGGGTATGATGTGATAGAGAGCAGCCCTGCAGAAAAGGACTGGGGGGTACTGGTGGATAAAAAGCTGGACATGAGCCAACAATGTGTGCTTGCAGCCCAGAAGGCCAATCGCATCCTTGGCTGTATCAAGAGAGCCGTGGCCAGCAGATCCAGAGAGGTGATTCTCCCCATCTACTCTGCTCTCGTGAGACCCCACCTGGAGCCCTCAGCACAAGAAGGACATGGACCTGTTGGAACGGGTTCAGAGGAGGGCCACGAAGATGATCCGAGGGCTAGAGCACCTCTCCTATGAAGACAGGCTGAGAGAGCTGGGGTTGTTCAGCCTGGAGAGGAGAAGGTTCCGGGCAGACCTTATAGCAGCCTTCCAGTACCTGAAGGGGGCCCATAAGAAAGCCGGGGAGGGGCTGTTTGCAAGGGCATGTAGTGATAGGATGAGGGGCAATGGTTTTAAACTAGAGCAGGGTAGGTTTAGATTAGACATTAGGACAAAGTTCTTTACAATGAAGGTGGTGAGGCACTGGCACAGGTTGCCCAGAGAGGTGGTGGAGGCCCCATCCCTGGAGACATTCAAGGCCAGGCTTGATGAGGCTCTGAGCAACCTGATCTACTTGAAGATGTCCCTGCTTACTGCAGGGGGTTTGGACTAGATGACCTTTAAAGGTCCCTTCCAACCCAACAGATTCTATGAATTTCTTCACTTACTCAAAGCTTTTAAAAATATCAGTGGTACTGTGTTAACCAAGCCTTTTTAAAAAACTGAAGTTAAATACAATTTTACTTCACAGAGTTCATGTGTGGGGGCACAAGGAACAACAGAACGGCAGCATCCATCCTCAGCTGATCATGGTAAAATACAGTCAGACATCATGCAGCCTACCTAGGCCAGCAAGGAATCATTTAACTGTCTCTATTTAGTACCTTTTTTTAGTATAAATAGGTAAGTATTTGCAAAAAGAGGGGTCATTTTACTATCAGTGAATACGTTGTAGTTCATTTCAGAGAAAGAAAAAAGTGCATGCGCGCCGTTGGGAGAAGCTGAAAATTAGGTACAGTTTAAGAACTTCCATGCTTAAATTCATAGGTAATATTATTTCAATCTTTTCAGTTTTCCCTATGTACACTAAAAGGAACTCCTACAGAATCTGCAAAACTGACCTAATGTCAGTTAGTTGTCTAAAGCATTTGAAGCAGCCCGTTCCCTTCCCCTCACTTTACACCTGAATTGGCAAAGGGGCTCCCCAACCTGCAGCCCTCGGCTGCCCTTTGAAAACAAGTAAGAACATGCAAAATGTTCCCCGCTTTACAGGAGGGTAGAGGGTATATGTTATCCTCTAAATGCAAGCAATGCAAGAAAAATGTATTATATGGAAACAGATCCTTGGAAATTAAAATTCTCCCAAGACATCTTAAAACGAAGAATAAACTAAAAAGATGGTTATTTGCAGTACTGAAGGAATAATACATACAGTTATACTCTCTATTCAGTGAGAGTATCATCTCAGATTTCACGTTCGAACATTTTCAATTTCATAATTATGAATCAAGCTCACACAACATTTCTGGTAGGTAAATCTATGACTTTTTTAGACAACCAAGTAGGATTCACAGATACAGTTCCCTTCCTAAAAAACCCCATGTTTTAAGCACTATAAGTTATTGAACACATCGGAGAGCTAACTAACTGTCTACTATCTGCTGAAGTATTACATGTGTATTTTAACTTACAAATAAATTGAAACTAACTTAAAGACAACTAGCCCCTTTCCCAAAACTTTCTATGTAAAATAAAGACAGGGCAGACTGCAATAACCAAACCAGGCCCGTGGGTCTTGCTTTAACTGTGAGAATTACAGAAGCTGCTTGCCCAGGTTGCTGCTATGGGAATTGTCTTCATTCCCTGCCAAACTGAGTCTCAATTTACTGGCACCCTCCCATAGTTACTTTGAAAGGATGAAGATGGGAAGATGGGTACTTCTAGAATTAAAAAGTAGATCTGTTATCATACACAAAATTAATTCTGGTATTTTGTAAAATGCTGCAGTCTGAAAACTTTTCTTTCTTAAAGCAGTTCTAGTTTAAAAAAATACATATAAAATGGAAACAGGAAGAGGGTTTTTATATCAGTGTTTGTAAATCTGCTATGTGTAATGTTGTGGCAAACTGGTAATCCATATTCTAAAGAATGATACTTTATAAACATGATAAAATTTATAAAGAATTTGAAGTATTAAATATGTATGTTGTGCAATCTTTGTGACTTCCGCTAAAATTTTATTATCTGAATACAGCTTTTTCAAATATAATAAAGCATTTCTTTTTCTTAAGGATAATGCAGTCCACAAATATAAAGTACCAAACCAAAAGTTCAAATGATTTGAAATCTGCTTGTTTATATAATGTTTATTTACATAGTCCAATTAATGCGTACAATAGATTTTTTTTTCATTCTAAACTGTGAAGCATGCAAATGCTTCAAGAAAGGAAAATTTTTGAGAAAATTAGGGGAACCTTGGGTTGTTGCCATGAAAGCACACTTTGATCACCATCCTTTGTGATACAGAAAATATTTTAACTTCCTTAAGAGCAAGGAAGCTGAATGGGGAATCGGATTTTCTGAAAGACACATTCACAATACAAACCAAATTAATGTACCAAGATTTTCTTTATAAAGATATTTTCTGGTTTTGGAGTGTAGTTACTGCGTTTCTCTCAAAAAGTCTTTCTAACAATTGGACTTTAATGACAGAGCGTGATTTCACAAAATAACTTACTAGACAAGTGAATAAACATGCCATAGTTACAGCCATCATTACTGTCTCAATCACCTTTGCTTTCAAGGGTGGATTTAACTGCTGGGAAGCAGGAGTGCAAGGAAGCATCAGCTCCCTTACCAGCATCAGCCAGAATGATGTATCACCTAAAGTGGAGATAATGTGGTTTTCTTCCCTCTCTTACTTAGACCAAGATGGTACCAACCCTGGTTTTATACCTGCTTAAATGAACTGTGGGAGTAAAGTTCTTTTACGTATTTAGATCAGACAGAATCGGAGGCTACAACTAAGAAGTACAAACTCCACAGGACCAGGGGAGGGACTCAAGCACTGACATAGTGTAGTCTGGGCTGCTTTGCGCTTGGTGCAATTGTTGGCACAGCTGGTACAGTTTTGACTTGTGCTAACTATCACTCCCCCTGACAGACCCTGGTCACGGCTTGGAGGAACGCTGGAGCCAGGGCTTCTTCCCAGTAAAGGTAAAACCACCCTGGTTAGTTGCTTGGTTTGGTGGGGTTAGGAGGAGAGAAAGGTTCAAGAGAGTTTAGCTGTACATCCTGCTCTGCATGGCCTCAGGGACAGAGAATGTCCTCTCATTTAGTTTGTGGTTACTGATTACTGAACTGAATAAAGGTGACAAGAATGGAAAATTTCAAAATAATCTACTGCAGTCAGTCAAACTCTGCCTTTGAACATCCTTCTTAACTTCCTGACAAACAAAATCTGTATGTCTAGTCAATCAAATGACATTTTCCATGTAATTAAAGCCTTCAAAATACTGAATTAAGGCAACATTTAATATGAAGGGCATATGACTATGACAGATAACTAGTAAAAAAAATTAGCAGGTGTTCTTAGCTTTTTAGTCCCAAAATGTGTAAATTAACTCCACGACCTCTCTGGGCAACCTGTTCCACCATTTAACCACCCTCACAGTAAAAAAGGCTTTCTTAAACAGATTTTTTTGCATTTCAGTTTGTGCGCATTGTGCCTTATCCTGTCACAGCACCACTTGAGAGCAAGTCTGGTCAACAGACCAGTGCCTCCATCTGCAGTAGAAAGGCACTTGTGTCTCTTCAGTGGACCCCTGAAAGACGCTGTCAAGCTCCTGTTTATCCTGTCTAATGCTACGCAGTCCTTCTGCAGTTCCTTCACCTGGCAGCTCAGCACTCTGACCACAGCACATCTCCCACAGGTGAAGCCACCATTGCCCTACAGCCTTCAGGAGTGATGCCTGCCACTCCCAGCAGCCCGAGACAGAGATGGCCATATCCTGCCTATGGATCTGGATCGAAACCTTTAGATGTGCTATGGTTGTCTGGTCCAGCTGGTGCTGGGGAATGCTCTCTGTGGCCCATCATCACTGTCATTGCATCAACTCTAGCAGTCCCACGTTATCTTGCGCACTGTTTCCAGTTCCCCTTCGAACTCCCATCTGCACAAACTACCTCAACTGCAAGGTCTCTCCTAGTTTGCCCTTTGCTGTGCTTTGCGAGCTCTCTCTCCACAACGGCAGTTACACAGATGATCTTCATCAACACTTCACCAGGAGCCTGAAGCTCTCTGTCAGTCTTCACGTGCCAAGTATTCTAAACACTACACACTTGTGGCAAAAAGTAGTTGCCCTGTCTTCTCCTCTATCTCATGGTGGTCACATGAGCCTCTCGCACAGAAGAACTTTAATATCAAAAAATACCTCTGGTAGTTATCATGGAGCCTATGAACAGCGCAGCATGTAAGCAGAGGTTTTACAAATCATTCTGTGAGAGTGAAGAAATACTTTATTGTGCCTAAAGTGAAGCTCCGATACCAGGTACCTTTATGAATCTAGGTCTGTGGTAAGACCCATGCATAAGTAACGTGCGTGCAAGCCTGATGTATTGCTATTCCACATCTGAACTGTACAAATTTGTGTGCGTGTTTACAGTCAGTTACAAACAAAAGACATGACATGAGATTCAGAACAATGCCCCAGACAGTAACAATAACTGGTTTACCAAGGCCAACCCCCTGGAACAGTGTCTGATTCCACCCTTCTTGCCAGGCCAAGTGAAAAACTGCAAATAATCACTCACAGCTCTCCTAACATATACTTTGTATCACATAAAGTACTGTTCTCCAGACACATGTTGCATTATTCTAAAATAGTATGTTTGCCTCAATTTCTTTCAAGTCAACAAAACAAACATCTCAAGACAATTCCTTGGAAAAAAAAAATAAAATCAGTTAGATAATGGACATTGAGTATAATTAAATCTGCATTTTATTTAGTATACATTTCACACAGATTAAAAATCCAGTCAATCGCACGCCCTTGCAAGACTGCTTTTGACCCATTCTGCAGCGCTGGCAGACCACGACGTGTCCTTCCCAAATGCCAGTGGCTCTTTTAACTGCCAGACTACCAAGTGATTTGCTACCACTGTGCCAGGTACGTGTCTTTTTAATACCAGTTTACAGATTTACTGTGAGCCATTTTGTCAAGGAAAAATGAACAAAGTTCTCCATACTAAACTCAACTATTCTTAAACACCGGGGCTTCCGAGAAGCATCAATGTTTGAATTGTTGATACAAACGTTTGTTGTCTGACAAAGTGCTACCTATTGTGAATCAATGAAGGCAGTGTAGATAAAATGGAATGTAGGACACAATCATCACCGAAAGTCATGACAATGACAAATGTAAAAAGTAACTTCAGAAAAATATCCTTCCCCGCTATTTAAGAAAAGGTATTAAGGACACAGAAAGCACAGCTACATTTTTACAATTAAAATTATGTGGCTTCTGACAGCAAGCCAAGACAATCTTAATCTGGCATTTGACAGGAGCCGGTGAAATCCAACAACTATTAAACTGGATGCAGTAAGTCCCAATGATGATATGTTAGGATTATATATGCTTTGGGAATTTTCCCAAAAGAAGGATGAGTGTGCTGCTGGAGTGCTCCCTGGCAAGCAGGAAATCAGAGTTAATTTCCCTTTTAGATCCAAGACATCCTGCACAACATAAGCAAGCATCAGATTGCCTTGCACTTCAGTACAATAGTAGTAACAAGACTTGCCTATCTCATATGACTTGTTAAAATTATAATGTTCTGAGACGCAACCATAGGACTATCATGTGAACAAAGTTAATCCACAGTTCTTCCATTGCCCCAAACAGAGTTCACAAACCACTTTATTGTTTACTCCTACAACCATTTCACTAAAATGAGCCCAAGTTAAAACAGCATACTGTTGGCCAACTTATCCTCACTTTGAGCAACCTGCAATATCAACAAATTAATGCTCGGCATGACATTAAGAGGGTAATGAAGGAGACAGAATACCAGAATAGGAAGAAAAAAAAAAAAAAACAACAAAACAAACAGAGATTGAAAAAGCCAGCAAAACATAGGCGGGGAAACCATGGGAAGAAAAGGAGTTCTTAATCAACAAATCAGGACCTTGGAGAGAAAGAGTAAATTACAGAATTCATGTCTCATGTCTCAAGCTTTCCGCGTTTGTTTTTCAGAACAAAACCATGTACATATGCCCCCCTGGAACTCTCATATAAATGTTAGCAGCACTATTGATCCAATTCAAAATGTTTAGCTCCTTTGTGTAATATCCACTTGTCAACTAACCAAAAGGCATTTAATTTCTTCTCTATTAAAGAATCTAATTTATATTTTGAGGTATAATCAATATTTCTGAGTATTAATATTCTGCTTAAGAATTTACCTTAACCTTCCTCCACCTAATTATATGCTAAGTTAGTATTCTGACTCTCATGTATCACGCACGTGCCCATCAATCAGGCTCGGTAACACTTTTTCTTGTAACTTGCCCCTCTGAGCAAGTTGGCTGACTTTTTAGCAGTTTGATAAAAAATAGCAGAAATAATTCAGAGTTGCAAATTGTTTCCAAAATTCTTAAGCTGAATGCATGTCACATTGGGCAGTTCTTTTGCAGAACATCTTCAATAACTGATTACAGGCAAGGTAGAGAGAATCTCTGTTTGCTAGATCTGATGTAAGCATTAATTTTGCCTTAGGAAAAAAAAAGAGAGGATTAAGTCCAGTACTATTTGCCTGGGAACCCATTAGTTTGCAAAGAGTTTTGTGACATCTAGGATGGCAGAGTATTAACATGTTCGGGCATTCTGGGCTCTCTCTTACATATATGTATTCCTGTTAATTCACCAAAATTTTTCAGAACGTAAAAGCAGAGACTCTTCTGTTAGTAGTACTTTTCAAGGAATGCTTTGGCCTTAAATATGAGAGTTCACTATTCATAAAACAGTTGTGTTACGCTTTCTTTCATCTTCCTTTGAGTTACTCAAGTCTAATTGATTAATCAATATTTGTGCTCTCTTATAATAATCCCCCAGGTGCATGAGTGGCAATATGCCCAGAAATTGCTCTTACATATTTGTAAAGAATATGTATAATTTATTACCTTTGAGAAAAGGGTCAAGACCTATTTGGAATATTCTCTACAAGCATTAGCAGGGCAAAGCTCTCCAAAATAAAATTTCCCTGAAAGAGAACAGATGATCTAACACCGCTTGTGAATGTTTGCAAATGAAAGGATTCAAACTTTAAGTGCAAGGGTGCAGCACAACTTTGATGGCATCAGTCCCTTGAGCCACCCTGTTACTCTGATAATGGGTTCATCATGTTTTTTAACTGCTGGCCTATGAGCCGTAACAGCCAAATCAGATAGTCTGTTGTTAATCAGCCCTAGCAAAGTTTCCTCTTAAAAGACAAAACCAAAAGAATAACTTCTCTGAATTGCATTGTAAAAAGGAAGTGTAGAAGGCTGCATTGGCCACTAGATGAGCTGCTGCTGCTATTCCTCCCAGTAATAAAACAGTTGTTAAGGCTGAACAGAGACAAATTCCAGTAACAGCGACTTGGGGATCGTTCTCAATAATGGCCCAAAGCATCTGATCATCATCTTGTTTTGTCCTTGCTAGCTTATACAAAGTGAAAGTGGAGGGGAAAGAGGGCATGCAGCTTCCAATTCCACTGCCAGTAACCTCCAGCATCTGGAGGATGAAGGAGAAGATGAGGTAACATGCTTTGGGCACGCATGTTGAGCAAGTAGCCTGGCACACTACGGCAATCCTAGACAAACACAAGCAATACTCGGATTTCTAGCCATGGTGTGGCAGGCAATCGAGAAGAACAATAAATAGTACCGTGCTCTAATAGGAAGACGTTTTCTGGGAAGAAGAACAGGAAGAGGTGCTTTAAAAGAGGAATGGGTTAATCTAACATAGGTTATTAATCTAACAGATTAATAGCGTGGGGAGAGGAAAATGAACATCTGAATGCGCCTTTCTCTCATTTAATTCACTCATCCATACAGTTCTGCTTCTGGAATTTCTTTCCTGGACTGGTCCTCTAGAAAGTAGCCAAAGAGCTCTGCAAAAACCTCTTTCCCTCATCTTGTACACGCATGTTTCAATCCATATTCTTCTCTTCAAGTAATTTTTTCAATACCGTTACTCACTAGCTAAACTGATATTGAGTGACAGCAACCAGATGGGACGTGATTAAAACCCCAGAAAGGTGAAAAAATGCTATCATATAAATTTTTTTAAGTACTTTTTATTTAAGGGTGTTAACTCAGGAGTGCCTTGCTGAACTGACATTAGTTGACCAGTCACATCCTCAGCAATCCACAAAATTCAAGAAAGTTTCAAGAAAATTCAATTAACTTCAGCAACTTTAAGGAATTTATAAGAGTTAGGCTTTAAAACACAGAGTGCTGCTCAGGGAATTGTACCAGAGCTGGTGTTCCTTTACACTATGCTGTATTTTCAATCAGAGTCAATATGTGAAATACTGATATTTATGAATACTTCTCCATAAGTTTACCCATCTGATATTTAAACCCTGCTGTCAGGTAAATGCAGGCTCAAGACAGTGTTGTGTGTGTTTAGAAAGTCCTTAGTTGTCTCAAAGTCTGAAGGTTATCCTCTTCTCCTGTCTCTCATTTAGTCTCACATTCAAATGGTTCTGTTGTTTTTTACTTTTATGTGAAAGCTCGTCTGTTCAGATGGACTCTTTAATTAAAACGCTGAGCAGCACTGTAAGTCACCTCCTAACTGCTGCAACTTCTGCTTTAATGATACCCTTATCTTCTCCTTCCATTAAAATTAAAACACAATGTGGACTCCATTTAGCATCATGTACTGAACGAAATTCTGATCATGCCTTAGGACATGTTGTTATACTGTATTTCAGAGCAGTGCCCTATCTAGGAATGGTGTTTGACACCTTGCTAAAAGGCCATCAGGGAAAAGCTATTAAGCACTTTACATTCTCTCTTCCCCTCTAACTCACTGACCTCTGAAACAATGTTTTTTATACACAGAACTATAGCAGAAAGAGGCTGAAGTTCAATGCAGGGAAAAAAACCAGTAAGAATGGGAGATGCTATCAATACACAGCTTGACTTTTGTTCCAGAGACTCTGGCTTTAGCAGCTGAAGATTTCTCTCTCTCCAAGATGAAGGAGTTCTTTTGCTAATACACCAGAGAGCGAAGTGCAGCAGCTGGCACCGCATGTGCTTGTGCTGCGGGGTGGAGAGGCAGAGGTGAGGAAGAGAGCTGGGATAGGAATATTTAAATTACTGTAACTACTGTGGCAGAGCTCTTGAGTCACTGCCTAGCAGCAGAACAAGGAGGAGTGGGAGAAGTTCCCTGGGGATTATAGATCTTGGCTCCACAGAAGGAGCAAGCCAGACTGAAGAATGCTACATTTTAATACCCTTACTCTGAACTATGAAGATCAGAGATCAGTAGCTTTCCAATCCCTTTCATGAGTAAAGTTATTACAATGAAAAACTCCTTTACAAAAATTATCTTATCCAACTATTCAGAATACTGTCTGTAAAGGAGTTAAAGCAGAAGGAAGTGTTCTTAATCCACTGGACAATCTGAGCAAAGGGTAAACAAGACTTGGGAGATCCCAGGAGCAGATTTCAAGGCTTTGGATTGCACAGCTCCACAGGGGGAAGTCTTCTGCTAAACACCTGGAACAGACTATGCGAACTACTACCAATTACAAGTAATTGATTCGGAAGCAAAAAGGGAAAAAAGAGTTCAAAACATCAAGGGAGTATGGTATTGAGACAGCAGCAGAGTTCTGAGAAGACCTCCACAAACAGGGGAAGTAATCCCTCAATATTCCATGGAAAAGTTATATCAAGTGCCCAACTGGAACAGTTTAAGGCTCTATGTGTACACAATATTACAATATAGCTGATACGAAGCCAACAGAGCCCTGTCCTGCAGACCTTTCATGGTTGATGACTATTTAGACAGAAGACCTAGTTCTCGCTGTAAGGCAAAGTGGATCTCATCCAGAGGATACTATAAGCAGATGCTACCAAGAAACTGTGCAAAACCAGAATCAGGAAAGCAGTAGCTCAAAACTAACATCACAGCAAACTCTAGGAGCACACAATAATCCATTAGGTCACAGGGCTCATAACGGAGAAATGCTCACATTAACCAAGAGGGGTCAGCCAAAATGCGATTGGCAGGCTAATGTAACGATGGTCCAGCCAAGCAGAAGGCAGGACACAGCAATGATAAGGAAAATAAACAAATTAAATAAATAAGTAAAGCAAGCAATTTCACATCAAGAGCAGATACCCACAAACCACTTTGTGTCCCTGAAGTTATGCAGAAAAATAATTCAGCAGTGGAAGGGGCAAACGTCTGGGTGACTTTAGCTCGAACCAGTATAGTGGAACAGCTAATTAACTACCCATTGAGTGGACAGCATGAGGGAGTTAGGAAATCTGTGTCAGGATCCCTAGTGTCCCAAGATTGCATACATATTAGCACCTACACTGAGACTCTTGATGCCCTCCTATAGCTCTGACTCCAGGGTTCTGCAAAGCTGTGGGTCTGTGGCTCACTGCTCCCAGCGTCAGGGCTCAGCCTTTGTGTGGAGAAAAGCTGATGGAAACATACAGCACAAATTAACCTGCATTCCCCGTCACAGCACCTGACTTCCAAACAGAGCTGCAGACTGGCCTTTCCATGATCTCCCTCTTGAATCAAATTTAAAACTTTTTGTTCTCATGCTTAAAACTCTACTTAATTATTTCCCTTTCCCCCATGCTCCCTCCCCTGACAGCACTGAATCGATTCTCTGGAGAAAGCATTTGGTGTGCTGTGACTCATCCCAACCTCAGTATGCATGTTTCAATTGATACACTTGCCTTTTCCCTTAAACAACCCTGTGCTTTTTGGTAGCATTATCACCTTTGTCTGATCCAGATCACTCATTCACTCCATTTAAGCTTTCTTAAAAGCCCATAATTGTTTTTATAGGCAATAGAAACAAATTATCTGCACAGAAAAAAAAAAAAGCATCCGTAGCGTTTTTATGGCATCTGTATTAAGTGAAATAATAATGTAAACACCTCGCTATTGCCTTTCTCTTTCCCTGTATTTCATAACTTACTTGTTCAATTAAATCTATAGCTAAACTGTGGGCTTTAGGGGTAATTTTAGGTTTGGTGGAGCACTCAGCACACTTCCGTATGATAAAAAATAACTAGTAGAAACAACTTAAACACTCCAGTTAACCGATGAGTTTATATACATCAATGTACAGCAAGAAGATTTAAAATAAGAAAATAAAATTCTTTACAATCATATTAGTGTGTACATTCATATTAATGTATTTCAAGACTATCATTCATGGTGGTGAACAAAAGGCTCTCTCTATATATGATGTATCAGTTACAAAAATGCCATTTTTGGAGTTTGTGAAATGGTCAAGAAAACACACGTAAGAGCTTACACAAGTCAAATCTGTAAAATTCTGTTGAAAAGTTCAAGAGAATTCATTCTTAGCAGCACTGCAAAATGTTGTTCATTACAAAGAATCTCTTACCGGATCTAGGTTCTTAAAAAGAAGAATGTCCTTGCACGCCTCCTGCAGTCTGTTTCTTTGATCATCTGTTTTAGGGTGAATAATCTGAGGGATATAATAGAAAAACCTTTAAAGTGGTTATCGAATAGCAGCACTAG
Source organism: Rissa tridactyla (assembly GCF_028500815.1). Taxonomy (NCBI): domain Eukaryota; kingdom Metazoa; phylum Chordata; class Aves; order Charadriiformes; family Laridae; genus Rissa; species Rissa tridactyla. Next base: position 203,644,879 of record NC_071466.1, read on the forward strand.
CTGAAGGATTGAGCTAATTCAGCTAAGCATTTTACACAATATTTTGGCCATGCTTCGTAACACTTTCACTTCAAAACCTTCAGGATTTGAATAAACACTCAATGATAACATTATATCACTGTAGCATTAGCAAATGAAGCACTGCTGTACTTAAGCTAGCAAGATTTTTGCATTTGTAGAACCCAGTTTGTTTCTGCAAGCCATCCTGGATACCTTTATCTTAACTATTGCTGCATAAACACTAGTCTACGACTCTCTAATCATATTTGGAGCATGCACGTTTTATAAAAAGCACCACTGTTACATTCAGCCATTTGCCATGACTACTTCCCAAAGAATATTTTGTGAAATAGTATCTGTGCTAAATTTTTATCAGAAGTTTCACAGAGTAAACAATAGACTTGACACTATTCAAGTGAGCCAGATTTATTAAATTACTGATGTCTGGTTAATGTGAGTATCAATCAAGTTGTTTATTCAACTCATATGCTTAAAAAGTTATGCTAGGTTTCAAAGCTGTGATGCTACAGGATAACCTTTTTGACAGTTTTACAAGCCAGAAATTAGGTAAGATACGAAAATTTAAACTTGTCTCAAAAGTCATGCTATTTCATATTAAAAGCTAAGTAAATGCCTTTAAAAGGGTGACATAAGTAAGAGAAATAAATATAGTTCACTAGCCATTGCATTGTACATCTGAGAATCTTAGTGATTTTAAAATTAAGATTTTTTCTGCCTTATGAAAAATACTAGAATATTGAGGAAACTACTGCAAGATTATGAGGACATCAAATAAGTACTTTTAGGAGCAGCTGCTCTCTGGGCAAATGCAATTGCACAAAAATATTTCCTTAACAGACCACGTATCAAAAGTGTGGTAATTTAGAATAATTACTCACATCAGGTCCTACATGGGTGACTATTACAGAGAATTTTTAAATATTCCTTTAACATGAAAACTCCACAGATTATTAAATTATATTATAACAAGGATGCTTTGGGGAAGGAACGGTAATGCTGGTTACATTTTTATTCCTAAATTTAATGCCCGAGAACTGAAAAAATAAGTGACTCAAAGCATTAAATACCCTAGATTCTGCGTCGTCCTCTTCCTCATCAGGATTGTAAGCTTCTGCACACACTGAAATAAAAAAAAAAAAAAGTATAATCTCAATTCAAAGTACAATATTGTTCCATAAGATGTACAGAACATAAAATGCATTGTGTGGCACGGCAATAATACGCAGTAACGTAACACACCCAATAGAGAATCACAGGAGATCCTACCGATAGGGTCCATAGCAGGTCATCTCCAAACTTCCCAAGAAATAAAGCTACACTTGTATTATTTTTAGACATGTTTTTTTAATGTGTTTTAAAAGATCTCTAATATACTTAGAAACTTCTCACCTAACATGTTCTAAGTGATCTTACTTTACTGTCAATTTTTTTTTCTGATGTCTAAAGTAATTCTTGCTTGTTAGAATTTAAGCTATCCATGCTCGATGCAGAGATCAGATCATTTCTCTCATCTGTGTATGTTCAACGTGGTTTGGGTTTTGTTTGGTTGGTTGTTTTTTTGGGTTTTTTTTTGCGGGGGGGGGGGGGGGGGTTGGTTTGTGGTGGGGTTTTTTTCATACTTGAAAACTTTTCTCTCCTACCTATCTTTTACTTTTTAGGGTAAATAATTCTGGTTCTTCAATCTTTTCCTTAGAAGTCATGATTTTCAGTTCTCTAACTATCCTCATTACCATTCTCTGAACTCTCTCCAGTTAGCCCTATTCTTTATTGAAGACTGATGCTCAAAACTGGACACAGTATTTGAGCTGAGCAGAGTACTGAGTACAACAGCTGAATTACTCCATACGTTTTGCAGGCTACATCTTTTTCATCCAACCATACCTTTTTCACAAGAGCTTGATTATGTTTACTCTTGTAATATTCATTACTTACGGATTGTTCTCAAAACCCACTGCTTAACCAGCTGTGTCCTGTACACAGCTATTCTGCCCAAGTGTAGCACTTACACCTATTAAATATTACCTTATTCCCTAAGACATTTCTCCAATGTGTCAAGATCATTTTCCATTCTAATCCTGTTCTCTGACATCCTTCCAATCCAATCTCAACTTTGTGACAACTGCAAATTTAATAAGCGTACTCTCTAATACATAACCCAGATTATTACTGAAAAAAGCAGAATAGCGTCTAAAATAAACTCTCGTGGAATACACACATGGTAGTGAAACAGCAATAGCTGCTTGTCCAACCTTATCCAACCAGTTTTGCAGATATATCCCATGCAATTTACACTCAGACACTGCTTGATGTTCCCTAGCTTGTTTATAGGGCAGTCCTGTGAGACAGCATTCAGAAGTTTCTTCAAGTGAAAATGTAGGACGTCTGCTCCTTTTCTTTCATCCACAAGCTTTAATCTCTTGTTACAGGGTATTAGATAGTTCCAACAAACCCATGCTGATTGCTGTTTGTTGCCTTCCTCCAGGTATTTAGAAAATGTTTGAATATTTGTCTGTAATTTCTCTAGAAACAGAAATTATTTGTAAACCTGTGACAGGTCTCTTTCCTCCGTAGCTCCCCCACCCTTTTAAGGATCAGTTTTTCTATTTTTCTGTTTTGTTTTTTTTTCTTTTTTTTCCCCCCACACACTTATTTATCTTCTTCAGATTCTCAATGGTAACTGCTAACAGAGCTGAGACTGATTTAACCAATTCTTCCAGTTTCCAAGTATAGCCTGTCTCAGGCACAGCTAACATGTTAAGGACTCTCTGATTTGTCCTTTCTCTATTCTATGTGCTCTTAATACCGCTAGTGAAGACTGATGTGCTTCTGTTAAGCAGTGGAGCAACACTTTCCTGGAACATGCTCTTACCAGAAATATACTTCCAGATCAATTTCTGTTACTACCTATGTTCTTTCTGTACACAGTCTTTTCTTGCTTCCTTTTTTTGGCCTCAGGTTCTTTCTTTTTTTTTTTCTTCTCTACATCTTTGCTATTCTTCTGCACTTGTTCTGAATAATCCAAATTACTTTTATACATGGTTGCTTTTTGTGCATGATATAAATAAAATGCTTATATTTTAGAAAGATTTCTTTTACTATGTTTTCTGTCCTCCTCCTGTGCTGTCTCAATTTGCATTTTTCCTCTTTATATTTTTTCTTTGCAGAACAATCAATTTCTTTAACTTCTTTTCTCCAGACTCATTTCCAAAGAGATTATGCCCACAGTCCTCTCACATCCCCTTGTCCTTCTGATTCTTTTACTCATCATCTTTCCCTTCCTGAAATCTGTGAGCTCTGTCATCCCAGGGTAATTCTCACTCAAGCTGCCTTTTGTCTTCCTATGCTTGAACAGTTTCTCCCTTAGAGTTGCTATCAAATAGAATAGCTTCCCCTTCGATTGCTTTTCCCACCATCTCAAAATTTGGTAAGTGCATTGCAAAACACGTTGGGCAACTGGTATTCTCCTTTATTGGTTTCCAACACATGACTGATTAATTAAAATCTTGCATCATCACTATTGCCTGTACTCTGCCAACAAAAATCCCCACCTTCCTGATCCGTTTAGTGGTCTGTGCAATGCCTGCGTAACAATGGAGCCCATGAGATTTTCCCCGTTTAGTATGACTCCTGGATCATCAGTATGTCCACCTCTCTCTACAGCTGGGTCACAGCACAAGTGTCTGACTCAATACACAACTGCAACAGCCTCTTCCTCCTCCCTGTCCTCCCACCACATCTTTGCTATACTAGTTCAGTCACTACTGTCTCATGGATTAAGATTTCAGGTCCTCTTGTTTATTCCCCATATTTCTTACATTATCATACAAACAGCTTCTAAAGTAGTGACGAGGTGGACCCATTAACCTCCTCATTACCCCATCCAATTCAGATGATTTCATGGCAAAGCATATCATTGCATGTATTATGCATAGTCCCAGAGGAAGTATTGGTCCTCACTGTATCAAGCACCCAGCAAACACTAAAATGACAACTTCATAAAACTTGGTATCTTCAAAAATGTAAAGAAATTTGATAGAAGTCCCTCTGGAACTGACTGAAAGATTCCTACCAAGTTTACTAGGAACAGAATTATTTCCCAAATAATTACAAATGCCCACAAAAGGAATTCTGCAATCTGTTGAACAACTACAGTATTCTACCTCTACATAAACAAAATGTTCCTACCGACTGTATTATGGTACTATAGTTACTTCAATCTTGTCTGAAATAAACTTTAGGGGATCTTACTTAAATAGCAACAATAATAACATGCCAAGTAAGCACCATAACCCATCATAATGTCAATCACTACTTTGTTTCAGCTGGTATCAGCCTCTGTGCCCTAGTGCATGTACGTGTACATAAGAGTCAACAAATCTGTATTACATGTGCCCGAATTTTAAAATGATTTACCATCTGTCTTGAGAAACTCTTCTGATTACAATTCTGTGCTTATTTTGCCTTGGTTTACTTTTTTGCTATAATCAAGGATGCATTTCTCATTTGGCTCGCAACTTAAAGATTAGACCAATGCTCTGGCTCTGCAGTTTTAAATATGGAATTTCCTTTCCTTCATTGCTTATTTCAGTAACCCGGCTTACAGACTCTATAGTCTAGTAACATATTAATTTCTAAATGCATACCACTAGATGTCTCATGGAAAAACTTGATACTTACTTTTGTTCTTGAAATATGGTCTCTGACATTACTACGGTCCACTGAATTTCATGACGTGAACATTAGGGTTTGGCACATGAGAATCCCAATGACATAAAACATCTAAAACTAAATGAGATGCCTCTTATGTAGACACCCACATCTGCAGAAGTCATCTGGATTCGAATTACAGTCAATGGAGAGAAACCGGCACATTTACAAAGTGATTCATCTGACCTGCATTACATGTCCAGACTAAGATGAAATTAATTAAAAACATGACTAATTGGCTGAGATAAATCTTATCCCTCTTGAGGTGAGTCCTGTTAGTTATAACAAGCTGCAAGACTGGTTCCTCCACTTCTCCATTTAGTCCATATTTCTTGGAAAACAAAGAAATTAATCATCTGATGATGACGACAGGCTGCTCGGGCAATAGCATACCTTCTTTATTAATTTCATATATTTCCAGGAAGACAGTCTCTGGTCCCCATCTCTTTTGTCTAAGGCTTGACTGGTAGCACAGACATTAATTTTTCTGAACAATTCCACTGCTGGTGGCTGCAATACTCATAGTGTTCAGTATTTTATTTTTCTACCTCTCTGGCTCATTCCACACTCCTGACTGTACACAGTACATGGTGACTTTATCATGCTCAAATGCCTTGCCACATTTTGCTACGTGTCATTGCTCAATGCAATACTCACATCATTGCTCAAAAAGCAGTCCTTATGCCATTCGTAGGGACCTATTTCATTCCATGCATAATTATGGCATTAAAAATAGTGATACAAACACTGTAAATATTTCTCCATTAGTTGCTAAGATCAACTAAATGAAATTATTTTTATTCAGTTTTTCAGGTTATGGTTCACATATAATTCCCCAAGATGGACACAAACAAGCCCAAATACATCAACACAAAGTATTTGTAGGAAAAAGCCGAATTGTCAAAAGGCAGTGCATTATTAAAATACACATGCACTGAAAACTGCACGCAGCTCTAGATGGATTGCTTTGTCAGCAAGAAGAGGTAAGCTTTTCTAACTCATCACTCCAAGTAACGTCAATTTTCCGTTTTTCAGCTAGTAAATATGTTCTATATTCAAAACCAGAAATACATTCACTTCAGATATGAATGAATGAATTCTAAAATGAAAATTAACATACAGTTATTAAGACCACAAAAAATGTTAGTCGTGCTCTATTCCCTTGATGTTTCAGGAAATAAGAAGCTATCGATAATGAAATGAATGAAAATGCACATAAAATCATAAAATAATGCATTATACTCAAAATATGACAGGATAAACAATCAATATGGGTGTAACCTTTCCAAAGCACAGAACCCCCAATTGATAAAGCATATTACAAAGAATATTACAAGAGAAGAAGAGCTGTGGAAATATTTCTTCATCCCATTTGCCATTCAGGGCAAATTAAGACTACAGTTTTGGCAGCACAACTATCAGGCTGGAGCATAAAAACAGACCATCTCTAGGCACTGTAGCTACACCAGCTATGCCCGTCCCCTCATACAGCGAGAACGTAACTTCCCTGCTTTAGCCATATGAAAATTGCTAAGGTGACTTAATGGCAGTGTGAGATTCTTTTCCATTTTGTCAGGACGTACTTCTCTTCATCTACTAAACACAGATTAAAAACATGCTGCACAGAGACTCCTTGCACGTCAGGTGGTAGTTCCAAACTAGATGGCAAATACAACTGGACCTCCAAAGTTTCTGACACAGAAACCCATTTTTTAACGTCTCACCAGTTCCTGCCACTGCAGGAGGAACTAGCAAGAGAGCCCTGCACCCCAAAAACCCAATTTCATAAGTAGTTTTTATTTAAACAAAAGCAACCCTGTGCGATGGTAGCAATGAGAAATAACTGGTCATGGTCTCTGATGCTTCAACTCTCAAGTCCCATACTATTTCTAGACCTGGTTTTGACTGGACTACATGTAAGACGAGACTGAAGAGCTGTCAGTAAACACAAGGACTGAAGAATAACCCAGAGAAAGGAGATCAACTTTCTCCTCTATCTGAACGCACAATGAGATGAGATAAAATTCATCTGATTCCACACATGAGGTAATAAGGCCATACCAACTGGCTGTGCTGCTGAGATCCACCATTTGTGCAAAACCCTGAAACTATTTCAAGGACTTAAGTTTACTTTAAATATAAGCTAATTTGGAAAAAAGCATGATAGTTGGGGCTATCATTTCCCAAGGTACTGTCAAAAAGAAGGCATCTGTGAAACGCCTACACCTGATAGGGTCACTGAACTGAAACTTTATCTAGGCATAATTAGGCGAATTAATACACAGAATGTGTATTAATTAATACCTTGCAATTCCGCATTATTACTATTTTAGACATAGAACATTTAGATTACAAATGTTATCCAACTGAAATAAAAGTATGTATGCTCAGAAAAAAAGTCTGTTAATCAGAGACACACAAATATTCTTGAGATTCCCTCACATGCAACAAACCAAAAATTGAAGAAATACCCCTCCAATCTACCAGATTTATGGGGTAATGACTTTTGAGCAGTCCACTACCTAACACGAACCACTAAGTGCTCAGGATACCAGCCTAAAAATCCAAAGCTGCATAAAATCCAGGCAGCTTGCTTCCTCTTAATGATCAGGAAGGTGGCCTTCAGTTCATTAGGCGGGTGACTGACTGAGCTGGAGCACTGCCAAGACAGTCTGTTTCAAGATCAGCTCTCATGAAGAGCAGTTATATACTCTTGCTGCTGCTGTATAGACTGAAATTCTCCAAAGACTGCCTGATAGTCATGAACACATACCAAATACCGGGTTTGTACTCAGCTACGCAGCTCAACGGCAAAACCTTTTGCCAGAGTTGGAAGATCTTGCTCAGCCAGCACAACACACTTGCAAGAAATCAAGACACACACAATCAACTTTTCTCTTGTCCATCTGCTACCAGTGCTATTTCTAATTAGTCAAACTTCAAGATATTTCTTCCAGCATTTCTAAATAACATGAAGTGCCTAATATAACATGCAGCATCTTGAATGAGGTCCATGCCAATAGTGAGTAATAGAACCTCCCCAGGATTCTCTGTTCAAAAGTCTACATGGAGTTTATTCATATTTCACCGATCCTCACACTGAAGCAGGGATTTCATCAAGATTGTACCGAATACTATGAAAGCACATTTTAAGAAACGTTATGACTCACACGAGACATTTTTTGGATAACTTTATCCCAATTGAGTTACTCACGTATAGGGAACCTTTGCACAAGTTCCTTAATATTATTTGGTATATCCTTAATATTATTTGGTATATAACAGTGAAAATTGCAACGTGTCAGACTGCAGTACCATCCTGTACTCCAGAGGCCAAAGCACTCTGCATACGCTCGTTGCTGGGTCAAAGATGCATGCTCTTCCCTGAAATCATAGGGGTTCGAATCACTAAATAGGCTCCTCCACTGAAACACTATGTTCGAACTTGACCACAAGCAGCTGAAAAGACTTCCCTATTTTTAAATAGGGAACCAGAAAGGGATATTAACAGAATTTCCCTAAGGACCTACATAGTACTTAGTCCTCTTTCTAATCCTATTTCAGTTCTTTCCATAATTGTGTAATTTGTCAAGATGGATCTAAAAAAACCACCAGGCTTCTGGCTGATGGTAGGAGACAGTTTTGCTTGGCTTCTCAGGAAGTGTTTGACTTCATCTGTCTAGCTGGTGAAAACCAGCGCAAACACACATTACGGTGTCCAGAACACTGCAGGTAGTTGTTAAACAATAAAATCATTATAAAAGAAAGATGCACTTCCACTAGAAGAGCTTGCCAGTATATACCATGTACTATACTACTTACTCTATAAGCTTTCCCAATATAGCATATGGAGTAGCATAACATACAGCAACATCCTGTACTCCGATGTTGACTTGTACAACCTTCTGTTCCCATTCTCATGCAAGTCCAAGCAGTTCACAATACTACAGTGTGTTATTTGGGATGTATCTGAAATATGCATAAATATTTGACAAAGTCTGAGCAAACACAGAGCTCTTCGCATACCTTTCAACTTTATATTTGCTAATACTACAGGATAAAAACAGAACTGCACCTAGCTCTTCCTCCCATATTTAGTACTTCATAGCCGTCAACTACAGATTTTCTTTTTCTTATTGAAAAGTCAGCATCAAGAGAATTCAATGTACATTATTTTCCCACTAGAAAACTTGTCCCTTACTTAGAAAGTGAGTCAATATAAATTGCAACTATTAAGAAAACATATTCTGAACAACGCAACCTAATTTTTTTGCCTATTTTGTATCTGCTTTATACAATCAGATTTAGTATTATTTTACGTCAAAATATTTTTCAGGATCCTAAATACCTTTCAAACACTGAAAACTGATTTGCTGCAAACGTTTTAAAAACTGAAGCTACAACTGTTCATCTCCAGAGCCTACATCCTGAGAGGTACATATAAGCATTTTTAAACTAGTAACAGAGTAGTACAGTTTAAAGAAACTATATACAATGCAGTAAACCACAACAGCAGCTTGTTTTTACCCCAAATGAATTATCTGTCCAGTCTGACAGTGTTTGTAATTTATACCATACATCGTGCCAGGTTTCATATAATACAGCCAAAAATGATAAAATAGTTGCTGTTGATTTTTACTAAACTATGTAAACTTCAACAAGAAACTATTTAGATGAGTTCTAATACATTTGAAGACACATTACAGTGGTCAATAGCTTACTTAGCCACTTCTTGGAAAAATTACCATAGCCAAACTTTTCAAACCTGATGGCAAAATTATATATATTGAGTTCCTTAAAGAGGAGACAGAAATAGACATTCAAACGAATTTATTACCCATTAATCTCTTTTAATCTCTCCTTTGGTTTGTCCACTCATATCTTGCCCTCAGTCTTGCAAAATATCTGAAAAGGAGGTATTAGTTTTGGTTGTTAAGTGAAATACATGTATTTGGGGCTTAATTATTAAAAAAATTTTTTTTTTCATGAGCGGTTTAATGTGAAAGACGTGTGCAGAAAGACACAACTGAATTTACAAGCCTAGTAGAGTAAAACATGAAACTATTATTACAACAGAAAAAAAAAAAGAAAATAGGACAAAAATACAAGTAGAGAGAAATGCCAGAAAAAGAAGTACTCAAATTTTGGAGTTATGAGAAGACATTGAAGGTGAGATGTAAGAATCAGCCAGACATAGGACAGGGTGGGTAGAAAGAACTGGGAATTACTTATGAAAAAAAAAAAAAGTAGAAGTAAATCATAGAAGTAGAAGTTAATCATAGAAGTAAATAAGCGTATTGGGTTTGCATGGCAAAGTTTTGGTCGCGGGGGGGCTGCAGGGGTAGGCTTCTGTGAGAACCTGCTAGAAGGTTCCCCCATGTCTGACAGAGCCAATGCTAGCCAGCTCCAAGCCCATCAGCCAATGGTGGCAGCACCTCTGGGGTAACATATTTAAGAAAGGGGGAAAAAGAAACCCTGCTGTGCAACAGCAGCCGAAGATAGGAGTGAGAATATGTGAGAGAAACAGCCCTGCAGGCACCGTGGTCAGAGAAGGAGCAGGGGGAGGAGGTGCTCCAGGCATCAGAGCAGAGATTCCCCCACAGACCGTGGTGAGGCAGGCTGTCCCCCTGCAGCCCACGGAGGTCCATGGTGGAGCAGAGATCCACCTGCAGCCCATGCAGGATCCCACGCTGAAGCAGGTGGATGCCTGAAGGGGGCTGTGACCCCGTGGGAAGCCTGTGCTGGAGCAGGCTCCTGGCAGGACCTGTGACCCTGTGGAGAGAGGAGCCCACTCTGGAGCAGGTTTGCTGGCAGGACTTGTGACGCCGCAGGGGACCCCAGGCTGGAGCAGTCTGTTCCTGAAGGACTGCACCCCACGGAAAGGGCCCATGCTGGAGCAGTTTGTGAAGAACTGCAGCCCATGGGAAGGGCCCAGGTTGGAGAAGTTAGTGGAGGGCTGCCTCCCGTGGGAGGGACCCCACGCTGGAGCAGGGGAAGAGCGTGAGGAGTCCTCCCCATGAGGAGGAAGAAGCGTCAGAGACAACCTGTGATGCACTGACCGCAACCCCCATTCCCCGTCCCCCTGCACTGCTTGTGGGGAGGAAGGAGAGAAATCGGGAGGGAAGTTGAGCCCGGGAAGAAGGGAGGGTTGGGGGGAAGGTGTTTTGAGATTTGTTTTAATTTCTCATTACCCTACTCAGATTTGATTGGCAATAAATATTTCCCCAAGCAGAGTCTGTTTTGCCTGTGATGTTATTTACTGAGTGATGTCCCTGTCCCTACCTCGACCCACGAGCTTTTCATCATATTTTCTCTACCCTTGTCCAGTTGTGGAGGGCAGTGACAGAGTGGCTTTGGTGGGCACCTGGTGTCCAACCAAGGTCAACACACCACAGTAAGACATACAGAAGGGGAAGAGGTGAAAGACACTCTTCTCCAAGGCACTCTGACTAACCTACTGGAGGAGGGGGAGTGCCTACGCTACGTAAAGGAACACTTGGAAAAGTTCAAGTAGAACAAAAAAAGGATAAGAAACACAGAATTCAAGAGGGGAAAATGAACAGTAGAACACAAGTCTGCTGGCAGGTCACCAGGTAAAACAGCCAAGCACCACCCTGATTTAATGTGACTGGGGCAAAGAAGGGGGTAAAGGAGGGGGACTAGTGTTACAGATCTGCAAAGAGTTACAAAGGCTAATGAAACCAAAAGGTGGTGGTTATTATATAGGACCACATATTTATGGCTATTTTATATGCTGGTGTTTTAAAGACTAACACAAGACCTTGATAGCTAAACCAGGGATGTAGTAAGGGAAAGGAAATGATTAGCCATGACACACAAAGGAAATAATCACTGATGACAGGACATGTAAAGATATAAAAGGATTCAAGAAAACAGAAAAACTGTAGATTAAGGGCAGATGAGAGAAGGTGACCTTCAAGTCAAAGACTCATGCAAAGAGTGACTGCAGGGATGTTAGGGACAAAGCCAAAACTATCGGCTCTGACAAGCTTGTCTCGGTCAGCAGACTGAACTGATTTGACCAAGACAAAATTAAAAACCTGCCAATAACGGTATGATCAATCATCCAGCAAAATGAAGAAGGCACAGATAATACTAAATCTAGAATACTCCTAAGAATCTTTGGAATGACATCCAATAAAGTTATAATTACAGGAATTCCTCAGAGGCACGCATCAAAACCAGTGAACAGGGCAGACTTGGTTTGGGCAGCTAAGGGAGTGCAAAATTCAGTCTCAGCAGGGTTCAGAGAAAACCCTGCATCCACATGGGATTCAGAATAGCAAGCTGAGAATAGGCACCTAAAAAAGAAGTGGCATCATCCTTTTAAAAGAATGGTTGCCATAGCAAATTTACCTTTGCTTTTCACAGCTGTGGGACCAAGGGAAGGACTCTTGAACCCACCTTTCCCCGTTTTCCAGAAGTGCCCTACATTCTACATCACAAAATACTCGGTAATGAGATGCTTCTCGTTCCTCTTGGGCCCAGGCTGCCATGCAAAATAAAATGCAGTAATAAGCTGAAGGAGCTTGGCTCCTGGAATTTTAGCACACTGATTTTAGGTATGTTGGCTTTGGTCGAATGGGTAAGTCATGCTCACATGGTCCTCTATATAAGAAATATGATAAACCAAATTTACTAAACAGGTTCCAGATCAAACAGGAAGACAGGTAGACAAAAAACATTATGGAAAATATTTCTGCCAAGTTTTAAAAAGGTTGATTTTGAACATCTGGTTTCTCAACAATTCCAGAAAATCCATTTAAGACATTTTGCTGACAGGATTCTCTTTAGATAGCCAAAGGAAGTTTAAAAGACAAACCATAACTATGAAATAATATATGCTGGTTTACTTTTTCATAGTCAAAATATAAACTGTTATTATGAAATAATACTGACACTACATACCAAGGTGAGAATGCCAGCACCCAACATAGCAGTCACTAGACACTCACCTACATCTGTAATGCTGCAGACAACTATAACAAGCCAAAAGATGGACTACAAATATTATCCTTCCAAGAACTGGGACTGTAATCTCCCTGAGAACACAGATCACCACACTTATATTCCCTAACAATAGAAGTTGTCCATAACTCCGTGACTACTTATCTCTCAGAACAAGAAAGAAGGCATCACGGTCTCACAGAACTAGTTAATCTTTTTCTAAAAGAAAAAACAAAACAAAACAAAACAACAAACCTCCACTCATTCAGCTGAGTTGTCACTACTTGGAACTAATATTTCTCAGAACGTCCTTAGCCAAAGGTAAATGCAGACAGTGTACTCTGATGACTGAAAAAAAACGCATCTTTATTCCCAGCGTTCTAAACGCCCTCCCCCCCGACACACATACACATTTGGTACTATTATGAACTAATTACTTCTGTACTCAAGAAACTGAATGGGTGAAACACACAAACTGATGTGAATCTAGCTTTTCCCTGCATACTGTAAAACTAGTTTTATTTCTTCTTCTTTCTGTGGATCTTGCAGGTGTCCACAGTGCTGTTTGACTCCCTCTTGTTTTATACTATTATAAGATGCAGAAAGGCTGAATGAGGTGTCATCAACACATGTAGGACGCTCCAGGCTGTATTACTCTTTTATGCTGGTCACCACTACTTAACTCTGTTTTCTCAGTACCTACTTAAAACCACATTGCACTTGAAGAGAAACTGGCTAAAGATAAACCCAGGAGAACTGACATAATGTATGCAGGAGAAGATCATTGATGAACACCTGGCAATGTGACCTCAAACAGCCTCAGACTGTCAAGACAGATGTTTTGGACTTCCCAGTCTACTCCATACCCAAATGGCTGTGATGAAAAAAGCACGTTTGTCCACCTGCAACTGACCAAAAAAAGGTTGTTCTCATTCCACTTAATGAAGAAAGGACCAATGTGATCCATGCATGAATGGCCTCCAGACTTCTGCAACAAATATCTAATAATTACATCACATTATCTTGGAAAAAGCTGACCACATCTCCACAAATACTTTGCTGCTGTATTCCAGTCCCTGTTCCAGTATTCTCCATATTCTGCAGAGTTCCTTGTTTTGCACAAACATCAACTCATAGTCTCATCTTAATACGTAGAATCGCCACTGGGCCTGGCTCTTGCATTCCCTGCACAACCACGACCTTACACTTTCAGCAGAAAATGAAATTGTCAGACAACAGGAGAAAGCTCATGAGTGTGAATGCAGCAACTTTCTCAGCGACTGAATCCACACAAGAAAACCTCAGAATAAAAGTGGACTTGCCATTTTGAAAAGTAAACATAAAATTAACACTTGTAACTTGGTTTCCTCTTGGTCAGCTACACATGCAAAACAGATCCATACTTTTAGAGAAATAATATAGACATTAAATTATTTTTACTGAACAGAAGGGAGGAAAGATTTTTATTTCTATTTTCACTTCATGAGAGGAGAGATAATAACACATGACCCCTCTGTAAACTACAATTCCTTTACATTTTGAGGGGGGGAAAAATGAAGATGCTAACCTGAGCCAGATACCTTACATTTACTGAAACTAATATCCTAGGAAATTGTGTATGCTAGGTGACCGTTTTTCAGAAGATCTCCTAGAATTACAGCACAAGTTAAACAAAGGGTTAACATCTCACTTTGCAGGGTGCTAGAATTCAGGCTTACAAGTTCAGTCTTTTTCTCCCAAAGGAAGTACCTAGAGATACTCTTCAGCAACAACGCTGTTAAATATCAAAGGAGAATAAACGAACCCTTAGGGTAAGACAGAGCAGCATCTAGCTTCTTCAGCCAAAACAGTCATTTGTAACAGAATGTTCTTTTAGAGATAAAACTTAAGAGGGAATAATCAAGGCCACAGAGAAAGCTGAAGTAACCCCAAGGAAACTGTATTCCTTTATACATGTCCTGTGTTTAAGCAGCAGTGCTAAAGAGCTTCTTGATTTAATTTGTATACAGTTCCCTTGACACTTCTAGAAATTTCAGGTTTAATGATTAAATAATCATTCAGTGTAAAAGTTACCAAGATAGCAGCACAGCTGGGAGATAAAAAGAATACAGTAGTTGAATGAACCAGACCATTTGCTGACTGAGGTAGCCACTGATGATATATTAAATAAAACTATTCTAATTCTAAAGAAATAGAAAACAATAAAAAATAAAAGCTACAAGCATTAAAAATAAACAGTGCCAGGCTTGGGATACTGTGACAAATGAATTTGAAGGTACTACATTTAATGCAACCACTTATAAATCAATATAGGGGTTTTTTTTTTTTTTTTTTTTTTTTTTTTTACACACTCAGGGGCCTTTCAATGTGCCAACCTGCAAAGCGAAGGTAAAGTTACTTACTAGTTGAAGCTTTCGAAGATGTACAGTACACACAAGCCAGTGTATAGATCATTCAAGTCTGGTGAATATTTTTCAGCTTAGACTACCCTCAGAAGAGGCACATGCACCCAAACATCCCTTGTCCTCATCCTCAGCCCTGTAACAGCACAGGCTGGGCACCCCATGCTTAGGGAGCTGCTCCCCTAGAATGGCCCTGGGGGTCTTGGTGGGCAGCTGCTGACCACGAGCCAGCAGTGCCCCAGCAGCAAGGAGGACCAACCGTCTCCTGTGCTGTATGAACAGGAGAAGCAATCATCCCCCTCTGCTCCACACTCATTAGACCACATCTATAATACTGGGTACACTTTGGGGGCCTCCAATACGGGAAAGACATGAATGAACTGGAATGAGCTCAGCCAAGGGTCAACCAGGATGGTCAAGGACTTGCCCTGCAAGCAGAGGCTGAGGGAGCAGGGTTTGTTCAGCCTGGAGAAGACACAGCTTTGGGGGACCTGAGGGCAGCCTGGCAGTACCTATGGGGAGGTCGCTGAGGCTCTGCACACTGGTGCATGGCAGGCAGATGACAGAAAAAGGCCTGAGTTGAAACTCGTGGAAGTCGCAGACTGGATATAAGGAAAACTTTTCATCACGAGGCCAGTCAGGTGGTGGAGCTGGCTGCCCAGAGAGGTTGTGAGGTCTCTCGCAGTCCTTGAAGGTTTTCAAGAATGATCCCTCAGCAACCTGGTCTGATCTAAGAACTGGCCTGCTTTGACATGGAGGTTGGACTAGAGACTTCCCTAGGCCCCTTCCAAATTGAATTATCCTAAGATCCAGAAAAGTTCAGTCATTGGGAAATTATAATTTTTACTTTGACTCCACAAATATATTCACATTATCTGTACGTCCAAATTGTTCCCCTGATGCTATTAATTACCTGGCAAAGGGCATCTGAATGGTTATCAAAAAGAGCAACTACAGAACCACTTGCTAAAGTGCCACAAGAAAGCTCAAGCCTTTTCTGTCATCACTCAGTAAAGGATACATCTGATATCACTGTTCTTGAAGATGGGTGGAAAAATTACAGACATTCCCTTGCAGATTTTGACCTGGTCCTGTCACAAGGAAAGTGTTGCAGAACCTGAAGAACAGCAACCTGCTTGCTGTGTAGATTTATCACAGAAGACTACAATGAAGCCAGAAGTGGAAGTAAAAATCAGTGTGAAATATCACAAAAAATCAGCACACCACTTGTGACAGGAGACATTGATGCTGCGCAGTTGACCAAAAGGTAAACCATTGATTCACGGTTAGTACAAACCAGAAATTTATTGTTCCAAAGTCAACAACTGGTCAAGTGAACTTTATAATCTGTGATGATACAAGATTTGACTTTTAAATGCTTATTTCGAGAACCAGATGCAAAAAGAGAAATGGATAATATGGAGAAAATGAAAAGTCTGGTTAATAAAGGGATACACAGCAGAATGATGATCAAAATACGGAAAAAAATATTTCCCAATGCTTAATGTGAGCAGCATCTACCTTCAGCACGCTAGTAGAGACTGCAGGAACTGCAGACCGCCAAATGCATAAAATACAAAAATGCCATCAATTGTAGCCCTGACCACATTATTGGTGTTTGTGTCCCAATGCCCCTAACAGATTAAAGGGACCGAAGTTCTTTACTGTTTTATGGTAAAGAAACTTCTGCTTCTGCGTAGCTCATTTGAAATCATTATTTTGCAGATATTGCCTTTGATTTAACCATCTAAGGCCTCACCTGAGGCTCCTTTCTTTGATAAAAGCATAGAATGAAGCAAAGGGGGGAAATGTTCATCATATCCAACAATGGCCTGCAAATTCTTTAAGGAAACCAGGACATTGTCCTGGTGACTGGAAAAAAAAAAATTAGGAGCCATCATATGACAGATTCTTAACAAACATCAGCATGTTTCTATACAGGCCAGAACCCTGAAACCACAATGTTCTAGTGAAAACAGCAGTTGCCATGAACCTTGAGGCCACATGTACATACGTGGCCTCATGTGTACCTCAAAGATATTCTGGAAGCAATGTGGGCTTCTGTTAGTCAAAGAAAGCTAGATAAAGACAACGCAAGATCTCCATAAGTTGCCATCTTTCAGAACAAACAAAAACTAATGAATCACAAGTCAGAATCACAACAATGAACGCACTTTTTTTTTTTCTTCAGACTGCCAGGCATTTAACATCACCAGGAACGAACGAACTGCATCAGAACATAGAAAGTCCACATTCATAAAAATATGTTTCCTCAGCAATTCTACAGGCAGTAAAATGGCAAAAGATAGCATTTCTCCTAAGAAAGTCAACTGATTTCAGAATGACCTTTTTACAGGAGAGCAACACCAGAAGTACAAACAACTGATGCAAAATACCCATGGGGTCTCCATATGTTTTAATTACAGAAATCTTAAGCTAATCTTCCACTCATCTGAACATAACCCAACAAGAACCGTAGTACATTAAACACTGTCCTCTCTAGCATGAGATGGAGAACACCCAGCCAGAGCCATTGTCTCAAGAGAATGTAGGGGGGGGGGGGAAAGGTTGAGCCCACATCCTGAAGAGATACACACGTCTACCTACTTCATAATTACGCAGTTGAATTGAGGCATCCAATACTAGTGCTGGTTGAATTATAAACGGCAAAGATTGGTTCCTCAGTATTTACATTAGGAATCCAACAATCCATGAGGTGTAATGAACTACCATGACTCTTACAATACCCACAGCTCCTTTTCCACCTTCTTCAATGAGATGCATTTCCAAATCACCACCATCACCACTCACCAAAGAAAGTGCCCAAGAGAATGTTAATTTTCATATCTACATTTACATTCTAGGGACTGCATCACAGCACTGAGGGTCTAAGATTATTTCTCTTTTTGAGGGATCAATGATAAGGCTGAGAGAACATAGTACTATAACAAGTTAAACTCACTTTCCTGAACTTTCTTGAAAAAGGGCTGTGTGTTACTACTGAGAACAAAGTGTCACTTCTACAGAGGTATCCCCAGTTGGTGGCAGGGGATCTGAAAGAGCTGTAAACCACACAGTTGCTGAACTGGAGAAAGCTTAATGTCTTGGTGTATATTTGGTAAACCGGTGCTACGGAGCCAGTGTCAATGCACAAGCTTCATCCATGGCACAAGAGACTGTGGTAACTCCACAGGCCCCACTGGTCTCGTCTTTATCATGACGAGTCTGGAGAAAGAGACAGGCATCTCCCTTGAGGGGTCATCTCAGGAACAGCATCCAAATCAGTTTGGTCCCGGGGGTGCACAGAGTGGTGCTAGTCCCTGGCAGTGACCAAGAGGCTCACTGCAACCTCAGACACCTGAACCAGATGAGGCCTTCATGGCTTTCTCAGCTCCACTCCTGTGCAACACAGGCACCCAATCCCTTCACTTGCTAAATTTAAAAGAACAGGAAAAACAGCACTTATCAGGCATGCATCACTTTCTAAGCAATAAAAATACTTCACATACGGATCAAAGATGGAATTCAAATATCCCAAGTCTCACGGGAACAGACGTAAGTTATAAAGACATTACTGCTTTAAGCGAAAAGAACAGGATACAGAATAATCCACCATGCAGAAGAAAACATGCCTAATTAGAAAGTGGTGAATCTCTGCAGAGTGTCTGGAGGAGTGGACACGTCCCTGAGCATGTTCCAGCTCATGCTGTAACCTACTCCCCTCCCAAGGATGAGGGAGGGCTAGGCATCGAGTCCCTACAGGTACTGCCAAGGGAAAATACGATGTGATCTGCAGCGAGGAGGTGTATGTGTATTGACACCATCAATGTTCCCTTAGAGTATCACCCACATAAAGACACAATTATTTATTGATGATAAAAAAACCTATCTAAAATAGACGTGAATTCTTACTGTTAGGCTTACACTCAGTAAGAAAATTCTTTCTTTTTCAAGAATAGTTCAGAGTACAGTGTTTGCTATTACACTGTCACTGCTGAAAATCTGGATATCTAATGACTTAGAAAAGGCACAGTACAAGAGGGAAGGTAAAAAAATTCAGTGAGCTGCTAATGAAAGGAAATTTAAAGATCTTCCAGATGATATAAACCTGTTCATAACTCATCAGCATACTACACTGACCTTTGAAAATTGTAAGTTTAAAAACAATCAGTCAGAACTTGGTGAAAAATATCAATATTACCACTGGTTTCAGTGGGCATGGCAGAAGGCCCTCAGCATATTTTTAGGCCCTCATGAAGTTAATATTATTCACATAATACACCTAACAGAATGAAGCCAGGTAATAACTATAGGACTATATAAGAATTAGAGACACCACGTAAAAGCACTGTACATACAGCATGGGTAGCCTGTGGGATCCAGAGAATGGCGGATACACCACATACAGAGCCTCCGCTCCCTCATACTGGTGCATCTGTCCCCCGTAGTCCCCAGCCATTCCTTATATCTGCAAGAATATAATAGAAAGAAAAGGCGTAACAGGGTGCTTCAAGACCTGAGAGAAGAGGGGAGCAATGGTTCAGGGTCACCATTCCCTCGCCCAGGTACTACCTAACAACTCTGGGCCTTCAGTTCTCCATTGTGAAGAACAAACTCCTAAAGTTTAATGACCACAGGGGCGTGGTGCAATATGTTTATGTTTAATACAGTTTTTAGAAGGCAGGGGACCACTGCTGAGCGGATTACAGTTACAGGCTCTTGTTCCAATCTGTTTTGTAATGTTTACCACTGTAATTGTATATTGTGATAAGCATAAAAGAGGTGGTATGAATAAAATCGGATTTCTCAAGGAAGCAAAAATCAAAAGACTTGAAAGTAAAAAGAACTCTCAGAAGCCTAAAAAGAAAGTCTTCTTGTCACGAGTTTTGTTGCCTGCAAAAAGAAATTAAAATTCTAACATATGTTCCCCAATATCTACGTCAGAGGTAAAAAGAAAACCGCACAGTTCCCAAAATATGTTTGTGGAAGCATCAACTAAAGGATCAATGACTCAACCTGAAAACGGAATTGTAAGTCTTCATTGGATCCATGATAGAGGACAATATGAAGAACCACACCACTCCCACTTCATTCGTGTGGAACACAAAATAAAACCACAGGTCAAAAAACCCCAAAGTTCTTCTGATACCAATGACAAGGAAGCGTATGTGCATATCCCAGATAGCTGGGAACAAAGAGCTTCCATTAATCCAGCCAGCCCAGGGTTACGTTATTCGTTTCTGTTAAGCCACTTACGTGTGTTCTACCTATTTGCATCAATGTGCAATTTCATAACCTAATCATTAAAGTGCGTTGATTTTATCTTCAGAGGGAAGGACAGTGGTAGTTTTAACTTTGCAGTCATGAAACCAATGCAAGGAAGCAAAATGGAGAAGTTTCATTAAAAAGGAGTATTCATTAAAAATAGCAGCGTGGGGATGTAAATGCAGAGTTCCTGCTGGTACCACTCGTATGATAAATGCGCTAAGAAACCCAGTAGCTGGATGTGATTGCAACCAGCCTATAAATAGACAATTCCAATTGCACATATAAATAATGTCTTTGAAAATGATCCATCAGTCACGTTGTGTTCTGATTAAGGAGCCCTGCATGAAAAGTGTGAACTGAACAGAAATGCCCCTGACATTTGCTGCCTCTCTTGCACAATACAACCACTTGCCACTTCAATCTCCATCCAACTGAGCACCTTCATTCTCATTGAAATTGGTGGGAGAAATTTAGCACTTTTAAAAATAAAGTCTAGTCCTGAATACATAGGCTTAATAAATTCACGAACGAAAACGTAACTCACAATCAGTCAGTCTTTACTTTTGGTAAACAAGTTTTTTCTACTTAATAATTCAACCTTAATGCAGAGCTTTTAATCACAAATCTTAAAGCTGTTTTGTCACATATCCAGTCATTAAACTAAAATTACATAACACAGAAACTGATTTTGCTTCAGCCTTGAAAATGTCACAGATATTGGAAGAACTTTGCTCAAACTCCAAACAAGAATTAAATTATTGTCAGAGACAAACCACAAAATATTACATCCTAAAAATTATCTGCCAGAAATGTATGGGTATGTCAGAATTATGGTTGTCATTGGCACTTTTTAGTAACCACAATTATGTAAGTCCATTTACCTAATGAGTTGTTCAATACAATAAACACATTCTGAAACTCAATAAACTTCTACTCTTTAAGAAAACTAAGGCTAGCACATTCATTCAAGAAAAATCTGCAATTCAAACCAAGCATTTCAAATAAACATCAGTGCACTATATCACAAGTTCAAGTGTTTTTCCCCCAACTTGATCACCAAAACACTACAAAATAATAAAAAAAATAATATTGGTAAATCATTGCCATAGCAACTGACAGAGAAAGCCAGTTAGCACTCCTGAAACCTTGTTTGCTCTTTCAGAATGAAAGAAACTTAAAGTGTCATGCAAACACTAGAAAATGAATAAAAATAAAAAATAAGTAAACCTGCCACAGGAGATGAAAGAGAGTATTACTTTAAGGACAACAAAATTAGGATTCCACAAGAAGTACTGAGAAAGAAAACACATAAGCAATGCTACTTAGAAAGTAAGAATACATAAATGAACAACAGCATGTGACAAAACATTTTACAGCTTTTAGGTGAATTTAGCAAATACTATTACTTAGTGTTTTGTATCTATTATTAAATATTTTTTCCAAGTGAATTTCTTTTTTAACAAAATCATGAACACACCCTGTGTTCCACTCAAAGCATCTTTAATAGTCACACACTCTGTAAATACCCCACTAAATTTACCTAATTAAGAAAGCTAGAAAACACCAAATATAAGCTTGTGTGCCATGCCCGTATTGTGCACACATGGCCACAAAAACTGCACGTTTCACTAGTATACAATTAGAAGAGAAGCAAACATATAGCAAAAGCTGTGTTGTGTGTGTGAGCACATGAGTCGGAGCGTGCACATGCCTATTAGTCCTTTCTCCACACACTGTGGTCCATCCACAGACACGCTCTAGAGCACTTTGAGACTGCCACAGGCTGATCATCAACCCAGATCAAGACCTCTCTGTTCCACGCATGCTCTTATGCTAGAAGGGCAGGAGGCCACTATTCTGCAAATCTAAAACAAAGTCATTTTTTTTTATTTTCTTGTCCCTTAGAGACCACTCTTGTAGCTTGTTCCAGGCCCATCATTCGCAACCATTTAGAGAACAATTACAGATTGTTTCATTTCTAGCTTTTTATTTATTTGAGACAGCATTTACACTGTTGCTCTGTAACATCACGAGAGCCTGAGCTTTCATTCCCAGTGATCTTGGAGGTGCAGTCCCACTTACATTTGTTTATGATCTCCAGTGTGTCATGACCAGCTAAATGTACTTGTGAATTCAATTAACTGCTTTTCATACAAATTTGTCGGGGCAGCTTTTTGTTCTATGTCAGGTGACAGTAGTAGTCTGTCTTTAGGGTAGCCACACCATCTACAGGAATTAATTTATTCCTGTATCCTTCAAATTTAAATCTACACAGTTTCTTGACTGTTCCACAGTCAAGTCGTGTTCAGAAGGTTTTGGGCAACTGGCATCCAGTCAGGTGTGAGGATGCCATGAGCTGCATGACCGCATCAGCAAGTACCCAGCGATTCACACAGTTCACACCTCTGCCAAACTGCAGCAGACCACTCTCTAACAGCAGGCAGCCTTTGTCTCCTTTCTGCAGCACAGCTTTTATGTCAACGCGCATTTTAACCTTCCTGCCCTGCGAGACCAAGTTCTCTGCAGATATGGGAATGTGCACAGTGCTGGCGAGGAGCATGTCTCCCACCCAAGCATCACTGTTGCTGGGCACTTGGTGGTAGACGTACCACGAAGGGTTTGAAACCCCACTTAACTCTTTCTTTTTGACCATACTAAGCATAGGCTTCCTACTCTCCTCTTCCAGGCCCTTCCTAGCCCGGCTTATCAGCTATTGTCACACTGCATCAGTCCTCTCTGTCTCTGCTTTGCTACTGTGACAGCTGCCTGACCACACTTCTCCAACAGCCCTTCTGCTATTTTTCCACACCATCCTTTACACGTGGATTGCGTTTCTTGAGCTGATCCATAAAAATTGTACCACTTCCCCTTCCTCATTCTTGCAGCAGACCAACTTCTTGGATGGCGTATGAAAGAAACCAACTGGATTGGCTTAGTAAACCCCATACATATGGCTTATAAAGACGAAATATGGGACACTCAATACTTCTCCTTCCTACATGGTTTGACTCGTGCAAGCAAGAAATTTAATTAGCAAAATGTACAGTCTTCACCAACATGCAACAGCACATCAGTGTCGTTGGGCACTACTGAACCATGATCGCAAATTACACTCTCCTCTGTAATTAATCACCAAGAAACTGATCCCAGAAGCACACCTCAGGAGGATCTTTTAGATTAGGATCTCATCTTTTCAGTGTAATTATGCCACACCACGGGTGTAAGTATTTCTTTTCTCCTTTCTTAGTTGTCTTGTACCTGAAGCATTCATTCACGCTGACCAAGAGAAGATGTGATTTACTCTGTGTGATGTGCCTAAAAATCCTACAGAACAGCAGGTAAGCCTTACATAGACAGCCATTTTTGCCATGTTTTATGTAAATACGTACACACACATACACATTTTTGTCTGCTCATGCCTGATTCTTTGATTTAGTCCATTTGAGCCTAAACCCCAAACTGGTAATGGCTGACATTCCCCAGGAATTTATTCCCAAATGGCTAGCATAAATTGGGCAGTTCTTTTAAAATAAAGAATAAGATCAGTGTCTATCTTCTCAGTAAAGAAAAGGCATGAAAAAATTCAATTCTGTCCTGCATGAGTATTTTTGCACAATACCAAAGTATATTACTATGGTTGGATAGACAAAAAAATTAATAAAAGAGTAGGTGTACTCTGTTCTAGGCCCATTCAGAACAGGTGGGAAAATAGTTCCAAAACCAATGCTAGCAGGAAAAAAAGGAAGAAAGATGTCTCTTCCTGTTGCTCATTGGCAAGAATATGAGGGAGCAGAAAGTAATTCTCCTCTAGGACTCCCCCCTTTCAGTGTCCTAAGTCCCCAGCTCACAGAGCACACTTCTGCTACAGAAATGCTCCACTCTCAAGCTGTACTTCCAAAACACAGACTGTGATAGCAGGAAAGATCAAGGCCGGCAACTAGGCGGTGAATTTGTGGCTTAAAAGATGTACTCATCCTCATCACTTACTAGACTGCACGCACAGGAATTTTAAGCGTATAAACTCCCAGTTTTGGTGCAGTGTGCAGCTGATGTTCAGTGTGAAAGATGGTTTCAGAGGCTGACTGAAGGTTTGAGATCAGGCTGATGGGGATCCTTCTTGTGCGACTGATTATTTGAAACTGAATCTCCACATTTGCATTATTTCCTTGTGTATGGAGAGGGGAAAGAGTTAGTGTTCCCATGCAGCCTGACACTTAACAAGTAAGCAAGGCTTTAACATTTCCACTTAAAATGTATTCCTCTGACAAGTTAATTTTTCTTTATTTTCTGATCAAGTTCTGTTACCTACTCTAACTATGTAATAAATACATACATACAATTTTCTTCATGAGTGGACTGTCACATATAGCAATATTTCACTCTCGCATGCTCATAATAATTCTTCACAATAAGTGTGAAGACATCAGAAAATTTTTTTCACTTTCACATGAAATAGTGATCAGAACAAAGACAGGAATTATTCACCGTTTTGTTATTGATCTACATCACTAACTTAAAACCACAATCCTTTAAGATGCATTGCATTAATACAACAAAATTTTATTATTTTTAAATTTAATTATCCCCTAAAGAAGAAAAGGGATTTAATTTGGGTGAGAGAGATATAAGGAAGAAAAATATTTATAATATTTATTCAGAGAAATTTCTGAAACTAGAACTCAGGAGAGATTCTCAAATTCATGTTCAGTCCTTCTACGATTTTCTTACAAATTTTATACTAAAAAGCTATGTATATCCCGCTTTACACACATGAACACCACTGCCATACAATGGCCAGATTTGTCTCCATTTGCCACATGATCAAGCACCATGGGAAGGAGCAGGACTCCTCCTGACTTACACAGTCAATATAAGATTGAAACGGGAGAGATCCTGAGTTCAAAATCTATTAAGGAGATTCATTAATAGCAAGCTAATAATCAAATGGGACAAGTGGGAGTAAAAATAGTGCATGCAGAAGAATGTCTTTAGTCCCTTACTGCGATATGCCTTGCAGTGCTCCACTGTCATTTCACGCTGTTAAAACACAACTATGCATGGTAGAAAAGCCAGTTATTCATGCTTTGCGCCACCCCAGCTGTTTGTATGCAATGGTCACATGACCATTTCCATTAGTTTCTGTATACAATAAGCCTTGTCTTATTCATCTCTCATCCTCCAGAACAAATCTTCTACCACACAAAAATCAAACCACATGAGATCACAGATGGAATGTAATTGTTTTGGGAAACTGGTAAGCTGATACTACAGCCTACAGATTCATGCTCTATCTATACCTCTGTAGTGGAGGTAGCATACCTCCCTAATCTAAATACAGATGTTGAAGAACAAAATAGCATAGCAATCTAAGTTGATCTTATCACTTTGATACTAAAATATTTTAGAGAAGAAAAATCAGAATTATTAAATAATGACTATCAATACACATCTGCTCCAAAAATAATTTAAAAATCCTTCCTATTTCTTTCAGTAATGTGCATACTCATTAAAAAAAACAGCAACTGTTTTCTTTCAAAATCTTTCAAAATCATGAGTTATGAGCATCCTGATAAAAGCATTGAAAGGTTATTAACTTCTCTGATCATGGTTAGATTCTGGGGTCTTACTGGAATCGCTGAGATTATCAACGGTGGATGCGAACGTGGAAGCAGGTTAAAACAGAAACACAGTATGACCTACAGGTTGTCAGACACAGGAAGAATTTGTTGTGTGCCAAATGTTAACCAGACATAAGAGAGGAACTATTAATCTAAAAAATCTGGCTATAAAATAAAGAGAAATTAAAATACAACAGAGAATAATCTGTACCTTATAACAACTATTTCACAGGACTCACTGCAACCTGAGAGCATCCATTAAGAAATCTTAGTACATTTATTCAATAATCATTGACATGTGCAAACTACTGCTTGCAGATAAATAACAGCCATATTTATTGTTATTAATATGAACATTTGGCCTCATTTCTGTATTTATTTTGATAGAAAGTCTGTTTTGTCTGAAAAACCTGTTTTCTCTGGAATTTATTCACTACTATTCAGTTACATAGCACAAAGAAGATCTCCTCTTTGCCTGTAATGCATTTGTTTGGTCATAAAAGAAATATTAGATACTACATTAAAGCATTCCCAGTACGAGAGTACCAAATACTGGTCTGTCTAAAATAAGAAGAAAAAAAATTTCGCTCCTTAGATAGGCCCCCACCTAGTCTGAAGCAGAACAGACTACGCTGACCTGAGTACCCAAGAAAGCAGGGGGAGCCAGGCTCTGGCATGGTCCCTGGCACAGTCCCAAATGGGACTGTTCCCAAAGAACGGTACGGATGAGACCACACTGCTGGCTGCGGGAAGGGCTTAACACGTAGACACAAACCCTACTGTAGCACCTTCCCGTACCCATCTTATTTACTAGTTACATACACAAAACAAGCTTAAAGAACTAGGTCAGTCAGTCTAACCACTCCATACTTTGCTAGGATAATTTGAGCTCTTCATCAAACTAACCAGGCAATAGCCCATTAAGACGAATTTAATTCATATTTCAACACCAACCTCTGGTTTATGTTTCATGTACCTGAAACAAGATCAGCCCAAACAGCTGAAAAAACCATGATGATTATTTATACAAGACTTTATGGTGAATACTTTCCAAAAGTAATACTGAAACAGCAGGAAAAAATTCAATTTCCTATAAAGGGATGTATGCGGTAATTTATGAACTCAAAACACATAACACACCTATTTTCTAAGAAGTTTGCTATCTAGCTTTACTGAATTGTATGATTTAAAAATAATTACTCTGTACATTTTAGCCTATAAAATGCAGTCTAGAAATACGTGCTTGCAAGGATATCTAAACAAACAGAGAAATACAGATGAAACCTCAAGAAATCATATAAATCATCCCTATGCATTGCTGTGATATGAATTAGATCTCTATCCCTGCAGAAAAGCATTTTACCTTTCCTTAAAACTTCTGAGATAACACAATATTTCCGAGCAGTTTAGTCTATTGCTTCACTAAGTGTTTCGTTAAAAAATTTTCCCCAAAGCCTAGCCTAAATATTTGTGTGTGTACAATTTAGGCCAATCACTACTTGTTTATTTCCTTCCTTCCCTGCCACCTCCTTGGGACAAATATTGATAGCCCTCTCTATAGCAACCTATCACACAGCACAAGACTTTACCTCTTTCTTCCTGCCATCGCCCCTCCCTCCCTTCTCTTGCCTTCTTTCCTCCCTTCCTCCACCACCTCAGACTCTGCCTTCTAGTATACATCTACTAAATCTCTTCTTTTATTAAGCTTAGTGTTAAAGTGTTACGACAAAACAGCTTAAGCACGGCCATATCTAAAATCTGGCATGACATTAATTTACAAGAGCTAGCCTATTTCTGTAATTTGGCTGCATAAATGGGCTCTGAAAAATTTGTATTCAACCTCTGCTGATGATCTATACAAGGAAACACTTTGCCACACCATGCTAGAATCTGCTTCAGATTTTGGACATTTAATAAAGGAATAAATGAATGTTGAAAGTGAACTACTTAGAAAGCTCCAGAAGTAATGCACAGATAGCCTAAATTTTGTTTTCTTTTGAGTAAGAATACTCCTGTCCAACTATTCACTGTAGTATGGAACAGTCGTAGTATGGATGCAATGCAGTCCAGAGAAGAAAAAGTTTCACGGGCAGAACCTTTACAAGAACAGCTAAAACAATCGAACAAGGAAGGAGGCAGACAAGCTTCTGAGCGCACAAGCTCTTCTTCCTATCTGCATCAAAAGCAACAAATCTCAAAGTAACAACAACTCAGGAACAAGTACTCCAAGTTTAACGTCATGATGTTATTTTGTTGGACATTCTGAACAAAAACAGTGGTTAGCATTTGGAAGCTAATGTGCACACTCTCTAAGCATCCTTAAGCCTATGTTATTACATCATTTTTCTATAGAAACTTTTTGCAAATTCCCAGAATATATGAGGAGGCTAGACAGAGCCAATTAAACTCTTGTGTCTGTGATTGTCTCATTTGCTTGTGAAGTGCTCAGCAAGAGAAACTGAAGAAAGGAAGCTGGATCACTTGGTTATGGGTTGGGTGGGAAAGAGCTTCTATTGCTAACTTTCCACAGACCCCAGAGTGTTGTGGGGCAGGCCACTGAAATCAGTTCTTCAGCCGCAAGAGTTTCACCTGTGCTTTGAGCAGGACCAGGACCAGACTGAAGCACAGCTCTCTCCCTGACTCAGTGGCTATAAGGTGCCCACAGTGCAGTGCACCGAGCCCATATCATTATACAGCAGCCTAAGCTCAGTCCAGAGACAAGTCCCACCAGCTCTTGTGGCACCTGATATCAGAAGCTACTCTTGGGAAGACCCTGTGGCTCGTTTCTCCCTGTGACACTGGCCATGGGTAACTCTGAATGAGCAGATGGAATATATGAGTTGCAAGTTTCACTATGGCACATAGAAAAAAAACACAGCATAGACACACCACAGGGCAGAGAGATATAATCACCTGACCTTTAAACTGCTGTGCACATACAATTACAGCTATACTCTGTTGGAGCTATGATGCTAAGTGCTTCACAGAAAGAAAACAGGGATCTCACGTAGGGCATTCAATTTCTGATGCAGGCAAAATTAGCGATACACATTCTGACTTGAATATTGATGCTCCACTTCCTATAAGCTTGGGATACTCCTCATTCATGAATGGAAATGGGTGTTGGGAAATTCCTCAAGGTTCGTGAAGCATTTAAGTGTTACAATGATGGTAACTCTAAGAGAGACCGTGACAAGGAAAGACAATTTTCTCTGTAAGGACTGGAGAGTAGGGACTATACAACGCATTTGTGCAAAATCACAAAATAAAGATGGGAGTATGTTACACAGAATCACAGAATTGTAGGGGTTGGAAGGGACCTCTGGAGATCATCTAGTCCAACCCCTCCTGCCAAAGCAGGTTCACCTAGAGTAGGCTGGACAGGAATGCGTCCAGGTGGGTTTTGAATATCTCCAGAAAAGGAAACTCCACCACCCCTCTTGGGCAGCCTGTCCCGGTGCTCTGTCACCCTCAAAGTAAAGAAGTTTTTTCTCATGTTGAGATGGAATTTCCTGTGTTCCAGCTTGTGTCCGTTGCCCCTTGTCCTGTCACCAGGCACCACTGAGAAGAGCCTGACCTCATCCTCTTGACACCCACCCTTTAGATATTTATAAGCATAACCTGAATTTGGTTTGGGGGTTGTTCATCAGAACAAGCAGAATCAGTAACTCTGCTTGAAGAACTACACTGGAATGACTGGTCCATCAATGAAGTTCTTTATTCTTCTTCCTTCTGTCACTATGATTTGATATGCTTCTACAATGACACTGTCTCCTACCTGAGCATTTCAAAGGGGAGTTTACAGTTACTTCATTCCTCACCATTATTTTGGGTACAACTCCAGTTTCTGCTTTACTGTATAAAAGGGGATAGCACTTCATTTCAATTAGCTACCTTTCTCTGACAATTTTTAACATGCCATAGGAAAGTGGGTGCCAATCCTCTTTAAGAAAATATAAATATAATTCAAGCAGATTGGAATTACAAATGAAATACTGTTCCTAGGGGCATATTCTATCCTTGGCTAACGCCATTGATTTGCTCTTTCTAAATAATAGTTTATATGTAATAATTGAATTGAATATCACCTGTGTTCTCCCATACTTATAATTTCAGAAAGCAATTAGCCATTCCTTCACTGACAGGCCACCCATGGTCTAAATTCAGAAAAATTCCTCAGTGTTTCTTAAGTAGGTTGTCACATTTTCTGTAGAAATCATTAAACTGAAAACTAGCAGTGATATATGTAAATGCTACTGTGGGCATGACTAATCCACAGTCCACACATCTGTTCAGAATAATGAAGCCCAAAACTTTTATCTTGTCACTTTCTTCCTAATGGCACCTTACGCAAAGACGAAGAATGAGATTAAGAATAGATAAATTGTTCTGGCAAACTTGCTCCCAGATTTTTCCCTTTTATGAGGGCTGCGCAGAACCTCCCTCCTCCTTTCTGAACGCGTGCCAAAAAGCAAGCATCCATCATATGCCAGGCAGAGGCGTGAGCCCTGTGCGTCAGAGGGGGGAAGCTGAGAACACCCATCACCGCCGCGTGATGAGGACACAGCCAACTCGGGCAGGACGCCACAAGGACAGCCCTGTAACGTGACCTGTGTGTGACAAAGTGTGCACATGTGTGTCCAGTTTCTGATGCAGTGGCACTGTGCTGCTACCAGTCGTGCAGTCACAAGGCTCGGAGATCTGACAGGCAACCCACCACTGGCATCATCATTATTAATAATGATGCTATAAAGTACTCACTAACTTGTTTGTGAAGCATTTAACTGTGTGTATGTAGCATTTTAATAAAAGCAACGAGCTTGAGGGGCTTAGAAATTAATCAGTGTACTTAGATTAAAAGATTTACCTACTTCTGAAAATTCTAAAAGGATTGAAAATGTCATAAGTTTCCCATTAAGTGTTTTCTGCCAACTGAGATTAACAGAAAATATTTCTAACCTGTGGAAATTCCTGCTGGAAAATATTTAAATAATTGCAAGGCTTGAGCAGAAGTCAATTTAATTGACTTCTTTACCAATTCAAATTAACTACCATCTGTGTTAGACAATTCCATCATCACAGCTTTTGGACACCTCAATTAAGAATAAAGAGAATGTTGCATCATGTTAAAATTTTCTAAATCAAAATTTGTAGTTAAGTAAAATGAGTTTTGATTCTTAGAAAACTTCTGTACTTCCATAAAAAGAGAAAAAAGAGGGGGAAAAATTAAAAAAAAACCAAATAGGCCACTAAATACAGTCTCGTCTTTATCAGAAATTCCTACAATACAGAACTGACCTCCATACAAAAATATTTTGGATTTGAATACCTGCTAAATAAATTAAACATATCCTTTTCAAAGGGCATAAAAAATGGCTTCCTTCTTTCTCAGCCTTTCCTCTTCAGTTAATCAGCCATGTAAAAGTGACAGTTCTTGGCAGTGTGTGTAAAGCCAAAAAATATTTCCAAGTTCAACAAGTGCAAATACAGAAAAGTTTCAAAGTTAAAAAAAAAAAAAAGAAAAAAAGAATATTTGTTGCACAGAGATATCCTCTACTGTCATGTGAGATTCTCTCTTTCTCAGTTAGGTTGATGGCTGATGCAGTAGGTGTATAATGTAGGCATCAATTTACTTATAATGTGTTTCTCTCTTTTCTTTGGAGAAGTCCTTACTGGCATCCACAGTGAAGAAGCCTGAAAGTTTTTGCCTTCTCTGCTTCCTTCTGTTCTTTCCACAAGAGCGGCATTGCTTTGATTGCAAGTTTATTCCAGATACACCTAAGCCAGTTTCTCCCTAGAGGTTCAGCACTGATGTACTCTGCCTACGTTGACTATGTTTAAATTATTTTTGCTTAGAGCTTTATGGAGAGCTGGCAAATAAGCTACTTCTCTTTCCCACTTGGTTGAGAGAACAATATTTTAAACTTCATTTACTTCCTTTCCACAGGACAAAAATGGTATTTTGAAGTTGGACGTTGTTTGGGAGAGAAGAATGAAGTTATCTCTGTTGCTGTAAGAGATGCTCCACAGATGCCTTTGAGCCAATCTCGCAGTTCTTCTTAGCCTGAGAAGGCCAACTCACAGCAACCTCAGTCAGGTTCTCTTCACTCTTTCACAAGCCTACGCAGATACACAACTGAAGTAACCTCACAGACTGTTACCTATTTCTTAATTAAGATGATATAATACATTTGTATATATTACTAGTAAATGGGTATAAATAGCCTCCGTAAATAGTATCTATCAAGTATAAATTTAAGCTCATTCTGTAGGAAACCCATGCTGGTTTTGCTACATTATTCTAAACTCCCGCTAGTATTTAATGAGATAATTTACTTGTTTATCTATCCATCAAGATACTGAAAAGCAGGAATCTAATGCTTCTGCTAACAAACAGAACTACATCAGTTTTTGAACCCTAAGTATCTGTCATGATTTGGGCTGTTCTGACCACTGAGACCAATGACAGATGCTCTCTCCACACCTCTCTCTCCAAGGAGAGATCGGAGAGAGAGAAAGACACTTATGAGTTTAGAAGAAACTAAACTACTTTAATGAAAATATTAATAGTAAAACAAAAAGAAAATAATGAAATATATACAATATATACAGAACTGTATCAAGCTCCCAGGGTGACGATCATGTCACCAGCAGACACTGGGAAAGTTCCAGACTGGACTCAGTGATGGCTGGGAACTGGATTACGGATCTGGAGCCAGGAATGCATGGATCAGGATCAAAGGCAGATGAACAGACAGAGTCCTCCCTGGACATCAGCCATTGAAGAAAAAGGGCTGACTCTTTGATCTTTAGCTTTTATACTGAGCACGATGGAATACCCTGTTGGTCAGTTTTGGGTCACCAAAACTGTCCTGTCTGCTTCTCCCCGCAGGTGGGACTCCTCTACGCTTTTCCGCTTCCGACCCTCCAATGGGGCAAATAACAAAGCTAGTGCCCTTGGTTGTTAGGGCAATACGTATAAGCAAGAGCCCTTCTGCATACCATTCCCTGGCATAAATTTGAACAATCAGGTCTTATCTCTCTGAGAGCGAACAATGACTCCATAACCTGCTGTTAATTTTCAGAAAGTTCAATTAGTTAGAAGAGGCTTAGCTAAAAAGTAAAATTACTGAACAGAAAATTGGTTCTGTTTTACCTCAAGCCAGGACATTACCTTAGACGGATGGAAAGTAATCTCATCCATAGCAAGAAAGTATCTGTCTATATTCAGAAACTGCATCTCTTGGCTACCTCAGCTTGTTCAGGAATTTCCGCTCATTTTTCACCTCATGAACGTACTCACAACTTTCTCTTCCACTTCATGCTGCTTCTACCTCCATGTCCCCCTTTCTTCCCGTTCACATCTCTTGATCACCCCAACAGTTTTTCTCCTTTCTCTTTATCTCAGTCCCACCAGAATTTAAAACAAAAATTAAGATTTAACTACTTGCAGCTGTCTTGCTGTTTATTCCAGCTCTATAAAGTATTTTTAATCTCCCCTTCTTGCTAAACTCCTCTGTTTAAGACTATGATATCTACTATTCTTTGTGCATAGTCTAGAACAATGGAGTATACTATTAACTAGCCCATAAGCAGCTATGTCATCAGCACGATGGCATATGCATATTTTATGTATAGAGCCCACATTGCATATATAGACACACATATCCATTAACACATATAAGAGATATTAAATTATGTAGCTCAATAAATTTTAAAAATTGAAATTCAAGAACAATTAATTGATCCCAGCTTACTTATGCCTTTATCTTCTACATACCAGTGACAGTACATTAATACATTCACAGCATGTTAACAGGAACAGCTGTTAAATAATAAATGCCTTACTATATTGTTTTCAGCAGGTGCTTCAGCAATTAAACTCTGTCTGCTTAATTTCTAGCTCAGTTAGGAAAAAATAACTACATCTTATGCCACCAAGTAAAATACTAGGCATTATCCAAAGAATAACAGAAACATCAAAAATCGAGACATCCACTGTAGAGAATTATTGTTCTTTGTGAAGAAAATGTGTTTCATCTCCTGGCTTCTCCCTGCTTACCACTGCAAGAGCTGAAAAAGCAGCTTTTAGCAGAAGAGTTTAGGAGCCTTCGTTGCGGTTATCATTGGATGTTTTGCCTCAGCTGGTGTCAGGATTTCAGTTCTTTCTCCATCCCACCATTGGCTAAAGGCAGCCACTACTACACTTCTTTCAGATGTAGTTATTTGGGAGCCACAGCGCAGGTCAGTTGGAGACACAATGAAAATCAACACACCAAAACCTCCTGCATTTCTATTTTCTTTAAATCAGTGCACCCTCAGACAGCACAACTCCTAGGTCTATGCAAGGGAACTAGAGACAACCTATGGGCAGAGGGGTGACAAGGGCAGGGACCCTAAAGTCGGAATCAGTCTGCAGTATCACTAGATCAGATGCAACATGAAACCATGTGCTACAGCCAACTCTCCAAATATTCATCATTAACTTGGAGTAATGTTCATCATTAACTTGGAGTAATGTTCATCAGAAGCAAATTTTCAAAAGCACTCAAGAATCAACAATCTTGCACATTTCAAATTTTAAAATAGCTTTTAGCTAAATAGCCCAAAATTGAGAGAAACCCACGTTCTAGAAAAACACTACGTTTCATTTGGTCAGTCTCTCATTTCCTAAACGTGAGAATCAACTTTGATTACAGAATGCTATTAAGCATAAAAAAAAACAGCTACTATCTGCCTTTTCCATTTGCAAAGTATCTTGACTACTTTTATGTAACCATTGTTCAATTAAAAAAAAGTATCTAAAAATATGGTTAGTACCACAAACATCACAGAATCATAGAATGTGATCCTGTGAATCCCTGTAAGATGTTTGTATTATCAGCACAGTTTGTTTCATATTTTTAATTTTATATTCTATCAATCAAGTTTCTTATATGTACTGCATCTCTCCAGAGTCACTTAGTATTGAGGAAGAAAAGTAGGAACTATCACCTTTCATAGGCTTTCTTGTTTGAAAAATAATTATTTTGACTATTAAAGCTGGCAGAAACTTAATAAAACAATACATATAGTAGACTGCAGTATGACCTTGTTCCAGCTGGGAGTATATCCACATGATTTACATCTGGACCATTCCATGCAACTTGACTCATTATCCTGAATAAGATAATTTTATTTTATCTCTCCACAAGACCAAAACACATTAAATATTAATTACCTATAGAAATTATTTCCCTCATAATTGCGCAAAAATTTCAGGCTTCTAACATGTTTTTAGTTTCCTTTTAAAGGAACATCAAAAATAACTGATTTTTTTTTTCCGGAGCAAGTATTAGCTTTTCAAACAATCAAACTCTCTTACTGAAATGCAAACGCTTATCACACATCTGTTATAAGGACTGCATTCATTAAAGTCAGCTATCAATCAGTCACAGTAAAACTTGCCTTAAAACAGGGAATGTAATTTGCATAAAGCCCTGCTCACTGTTACTGAGTGCTAGTTAACGAATCATTCCTTTCCTTTCATGCTACAGCACCTCAGGAAGTATTATCATTACTTAAAACATGAGAATATTTGGAATTCATTACATTTTCTTACTTTGTGCTACATCTGCTAGGCACCAGTCCTGCAAATGCAAACCTCCGTTTTTCTATGCAGTTCCTTAGTAATCCTGAGGACCTCCACTAACATTTTTATATTGACAAGGAACTATCTGACCGAGGTTGTAAGCAGCAAAATTAGAAGTCTGGATAGGCTTACTGCATTATGGAATACAAACTTATTACATTTACTAAAAATGACTTGCAGTTGAAAACAGAAACCATTTTATAGTTAGATTTTAAACTTAGCATACTGAGACGCCTAGAAACAGCTCACATCTCCGTCTCTGCTGACTCTTATGAGTCAGTCATGAGTCTCACTACATTTAGTGGTGGCTCTTACGCCCCATATTCAGAATCATAGTATTTCAAACTAATAAGACTTAGGTTCTGGGCCTCATGGTTCAAGTGAAAAAAGCCCTCAAAAATGAAGCCTCCAGGCTACGATACAGCAGAACAACAAGGAAAGGCAAAGAATATTCATTTTTAATGACACGTAATTTGGAGAGATCTGTTACATGTAATGGAATAAGGTAAATCACCCTCTGAGCCGGCACGAACCAAGTTAACTTGAAGAATACCCAAACCGTCACCAAGCTAGGCAGGTGCAGCCCTGGCACAACACACCATCACCAGCAATACGGCCTCTAGGACCCGATCTGCCAGCTCTGCACAGCACAGCAACCCACTCTGTACACAAACCAGCTCGGTCTTGAAAAACACAGGGAGATGTCTAGCACAGTTGTACATTTTCTTACGCATAGCTCATCACCAAATTGTGTTTCAGGCCATCTATGAAGTAAGCAAGACAACCCTGCAACAGATGACATTCAGTTCTCCCTTTCAAAGTTCAGTTCTGTTAAGACTAAAATTATTTTCTTTAAAAGAAAAAAGAAAAGCTTAGTTCTTTCATAAATTCAACAGCAACAAGAAGGCTTCAATGCAAATTCTGCGACCTGAAACCTTGGCTACATTTTTCAGTAAAACAGGTAACAAATTTGTGGTTAACCTGTCAGTCATCTTTAAAGAAATCTGACTAATGTTGCATTATGTTTGACATGACAACCACAGTCAGCATTATGCTTCAACTATTACATAGACCAACAAAACATGCAACTTTATCCAACTTACCTGATGCCCGTCTGGTGAATCGATTTATCACTGGAGCTGAAAGAAAATACATTTCAATTAGATTCTTTTTGTAACACACTTGAGTTATACTTCCTTCAAAGTGCAACAACCGTAAAACTCTGTTAACCATTATTTTTGTATCTTTGTAGAAAGTAATGTTAACTTCATATACACTTAAACTTTTAAGCAGCTTTGCAAGAGATGGTAGATAATAACCAGTAAGCTTTCAAGACCATTTTCAGCTTATTAAGTTACTGTTACTTATTGCTGTTCACGACTGGCTGTGAAACATTTAGATCTGCATTTCCAATTATTTATTGAGAGCACAGAAATTGGCATCTTGCAAACAATGACGCAAGCATGGATTAAAAAAAAAAAATGTAAAAAAAACTTATTTTACTTTTACAAAATATACCTATTAGAAATCTGGCACCAAAGATACTCCTATAGAGAAAAAGACTAATTCGCAATCCCCTCTGAAAGACCAACTTTTGCTTTGACTAACCTCTAAAACTCCTTGGGTAAGTCCGTAACAGCGTCAAGCCCTGCCCAAACCCCAGTTTTACAGTGCAAATGACTGTTTTATAGTGCCATCTTGGCACATCTCCAACTGTGTGCCGCAAACATTTGGAATCAGGCTCCTGTCTTGATTCCAACTGGGAGAGATCGCAAAATACATCTTGAAGCACACAGTTTTGTCTCAATATTTCATTTCCAGGTTTACCAGCTTCTTCAAGAGCTACTAGAGATAAAGAAATAATGTTTTTCCTTCCAAATAGAACCTTCAGTCTGCTTCTAATTAGTGTGAAACACTGGTCTTGAACTCTACTTTCATGTGATATGTTAACTGCTGGAATAAACAGTAAGAAGAAAATCTGAATGACCTAATTTCAAACGTGGGCAGGAGCTACATTAAAAATGTATGCCCTTACAGTGCTTATTAACATTCAACCTTAAAAAAATTGCTCTTAATGTTTATGTGTAATTGAAAAATGAAAAATATTGAACTTTTTTATTTTATCCCACTTAATTTTACATGGGACTTATGCATCATTTCTTCAACATCTAAGCCAAGATAAAAAGAAAAAAAATTGCTGAGAAAACCGGAGAGACGGCAACAGCTTGAGATGCAAACTGACTTTTTATTCCTTTGGGGAGAAAAAAAACAGAGCAAAGCTACAATTTCTGAACCACAGTTGCAGACGGTTTGTGTAAGCACATACAGTAGTGACAGGTCCAAGTGGTACGACAGACACTGGGAAACCCGACTACAGCGGCTCAGAGTGCTAGTCACGAGCAAGGAAACCTCTGGTGAACAAGCTATCACAAACCCCAAACGTATATATAAATAAACAAAAGAGTAACATAACCAGCAAAGTTATTTTTAAATGTGAATTCTAATTCCTCCCAACATTTTTTTTTTTTTATAAAAAGACAACAAAATTCAGACATGTTTTTTATTAGAGCAGATACCATATTTTGTGCAACTACTGTTTTGTAATACAGGGGACTGTTTCATTCCTCAAAACTTTTCATTTTGTCAGAAGGGTTATGGGACAAATTCATTTCAGGACACCAGTCATGACTGTCACCATCAGACGTCTCAGCTGTTACCTCCCGTGTGTAAATTAGCGGCAGTTCTCAGCAGATGTGCTCATATAAAAAAAAAATAAAAAATGGAATCTGACATATTTCTAACAAGAAAGCACAAAATAGTGCTCTGCTCCCATTCAAATGCTTTCCCCAAACTCAGGGAGGGTATTTGGCTTTGACTGGCAGTTCTGTACATCATTTGTAGATAAGAAGATTTAATTCCTCTAGACAGCTACCTCAGCACATTTTACCAACACAAAAATAA
Organism: Rissa tridactyla; assembly: GCF_028500815.1. Lineage (NCBI taxonomy): Eukaryota > Metazoa > Chordata > Aves > Charadriiformes > Laridae > Rissa > Rissa tridactyla. The sequence continues at coordinate 203,683,455 of NC_071466.1, forward strand.
TACAACTTTGAAAAATGAACATCTAACACAAAACTAACATAATTTGGAGACCAGTTCTCTTACAAACAAGTTACTGGGACTGTTCAAGAGAAGTCCTTTTCCACCTACTTACAGCTACATACTTCTAAATTCACTCTTTTATTTGGCTGGCTAAATTAAGGGAGCTTAATTTATTTTTCCAATAAATTTTACAAATTATTTACTATTAGAGAAAAAAAATAGCAAGAACCTTGATAAGCAACTACTTCTGAGCTCATGTGAATAACCAGTGTTTGAGCAGCAACCAGGCAAAGCCTCTTCCCCAGACTGGGATTTCATGAAGGTCATCCAAATGTGTTACTGGGATATTTTAGAACCAGCACCCACAGTTCTTTGCTATGGAGCAAGCTGAACTACTCTCTATTTCTCTTGTAGCAAATCGTAACATACTTTTGCTGCCCAGAAAGATAGGAGCATTAGCTTACAGGAAGGTCTCAGAATCATCAGCCCTACAGAAATTTAGCTGGTATTTTCACTACAAAGCAGGTGCGTGGTCAACCAAGCTGTTATGATGGCTGGCAGGATAAGCATAGTAAGGTGGGCAAAAGAGAGTTTAAGAAGCATACTGCTGGAACCATAAAATAAATAATTAAATTATCTTTCAAACATGTCAGGAGGTGAAAGTCTTGGCTCAGAATCAAATGGACAAATCAATGGCAGAAATATTCAATGAGAGATATTAAAGGCTCCTCCTGGAGCCACAGAGCATATTTCCAGGGAAGAAGCACTACTTGCTCTGCCTGTACTTATCTTCCCTGAATATCTTTTGTTAGCCACTGGCCTTACCGAGTTCTGGGCTAGGCTGACTCTTAGGTTTGGACTGAGATGACTGTCCTGATCCACAGGGTTCAGGTGAAAGTGTCACCCAGAGAGTGCCACGCCAAGAGACAGTCTTGGCATCCAGGTTTAATTATGAGGGCAGCTTTGAAATCCTGTTCACAGGCCACAGGGATATTGTGCTTAACCTATGGGCTCAAGCTCCAAGGTACACACACACAAGAAGCGGTGCTCAGGTCCTGTGCTTCCCACCCTGCCGCTGCACTGCTGCCCAACACCTGGCTCCCCCCTCTCTTCCCAGCCACATCCACAAGCGGCTTCTCAGGGCTTTCAGTGCCAGTCTGCAGGCACAGCAGAAAGCAGGTGGTGTTTGGGCTCTGTAGGCTGCCCGAGGACTTCTCCCTACCATGAGAAACCCAGGAAACCTTGTCAGAGCTACCGCATCCCTGACAACACCCCCTTTGCGACAGTGCTCACACACGCCACTTCACAGCTCCACAATATTCCAGTGAGGGTAAACTCAGGAAGGGAATGGGCTTGAGGCAATACTTACTATTGCTATTGAAGTCAACTCTACAGCAAAAATATACCTTATCTTAAAGGTTATAGTGACATTGTGCTGAAGATTGGTTGCTTGGAGTGATTCAATAAAACAACTGGCTATAAAAGATACTGCTTAAAGTAACTCACAGCTACAGCCCCCCCACAAGACTTGTGCAAAATGTAAAAAGAACAAAAAACCCCATGGATTGCAAAACCTCATCATTGCAAAATCCAGAGATTTTTCCCAATAAAGGGTAAACTGGCATGCAGATAAATTCAGAATATGTCCGGTGACATTTGATCTTTTTTTGCAGGAAGAGAAAGAGCGCTGCGCCACAACGGAGTAACGTCCTGCTGTGCACAGAGGATCTTGTTGAAGTGTGTGGCGTCATTCCAATATTAAACCTGACTCTTCATGTTCTAGTTTGTCTCAACCAACATCAATTACGACCTTACATAGAGGAAAATGAATAAAGGCAAAAAAGGATAAATGACAGGAGGTTGTATCCTGACAAAGTTTTGAATAAATTATCATTTGAAACTGTGTAAGCTATCGATCCTCACGTGACGTATTACAATTGTTTTGTTCTTAGCAGCACCACATAAGAGAGAATTCCACAGTCTGAAATCTTACCTGCTGCTAACTGAAATTCATGTTTGCAAATCATTGCTCAGATGACTGTACAAACGTACAGTTTTTAAAGTATTTTGGCAATACAGATCAAGTAAATAAACAGAAATAATTGATAAAGGATCAAAGGAGGCTGAAGTGTTTTAATGTATCTATTCAGCAATAATATAAGCTGTAAAAAACAACATCAAACTACATGAAGCATGCACTAAAAATATTTCCATCACTCAACAACTAGCTAACCATTGCTCTTTTCTCCACTGTATTTTACCACTCATACTACTTTTTATGAGCATTAAGCAGTCATCACAACAGCCCTGCAACACAACAGACCATAAAAGCAGCGTGATTTTGTAAATAGAAGAAGAAATGGGGGGGTCTATGGAATTGTTTGCAGAGCGCCAAGACTAAGGTGGTGATGGTAAGAAAGGATCCCCAGCTGGACATCCTCTACACGCTTGACTTGTTCTGCTGGCTTGAGCTGTCCCTTTTTGCAGACTCACAATTTAAGTGCTCAAAGTCAAGTTTGCTTCAGAAACTGTCAGAGATTCTTGTGCCATTAATGTCACCTGGAATAAGAAGCTAAACACACTGCAGACATTAGACATGCAGCCTTCCTAAGAAGTCAGGGACTGTCAGCCTGGGATTTAACAAGAGGTTCTGCTTGCCAGGGGCTGCTGAGGACGTGCTCAAGCACTCCCTGACAAACAGATCTGTAAGCTGTGCTTTCTGCAGGTCTGCAAATCCAGGCAAATACACAGCCCTGTGCCGTGCCGCAGGGGGCATGGGACCCCCACCTGTGCCCAAGCCATGGTGAGCAGATCCGGGTCCCTGCAGCTGTTCCTGTGGATGGAGACCATCAGGAGACTGCTGAGGCCACACTTACAGCAATTCAAGGCAATGATCTTTTAGAGCAAATTCCGCAAAGGCAAAACGCTGGCTCTGAGTGACGAGGGTTGGCAGGAGATTAGTGATTAATCTTCAGTATTAGTAAAAATTAGAACACTTTCCACAAGCCTCACTTTCAATTAGCCACTGTAATTTCTTCATAGGGCAAAGGGCTAAACAACCTTAAAAAAACCCAACCAACCAAAAAAAATTTAATTCAGCCATTACATGTCTAAAGCCCTCAAATTTGGAAGCCCACTGCTCCAAAAAACCCCAGCTCTATTTACAGTGCGAGAATATTGCCAGTATATCTTAAAGGGTAGACACAACAGAAATATCTGCACCACAGTGTGTCATCCTTGTGTGAAAGATGTAAACACCCCAAGTGAGGTTAGGACACAAGAATCATAGCCAAATCACACAGTTTTTTTTACCCTGTTGAGGGCAAAGCAGCGTTAAGATTCTCAAGGACCTGTGAGTCCGTGGGTTAAACATAGACCAAATTTCAACAAGAGACCGAGAACCCGCACTCAACACACCGCATGATTTTATACAGTTTAACTAGTGGTTTCAGAAGAGTTATTCCTGGTTTACACATGGGGTTTTCATCACATATCTCAAAATCCCAGTCCAAGTTTTAACCAACGAGCACTGTGGACATTAGGGACTGTACCTTTTCAGTTCCAAGCTCACCTATTCTCAGAGGTCCAGCAACTTTCAGAAATACTTTGAATTATGCCTATCATAATCATATTCTTACATTATGCAAATTAACGTTCACTTGCCTCTTTTCATGAACAGATTATAAATTAGAATGAACTAATCAGAACAAGAGAAAAAACAAATCTAAATGAATGACTTTCTAAAATACATGCTTTAGTCAGATTTATGTTTTTATGTCCTAGATGGATGAAATACAGTTAACTCCCCATTAGCCAGGACAATGATAGACTGGGACACCAATAGTAATAATTTGGAGCCCTCTAATTTCATAGAATCACAGAATTATTTAGGTTGGAAAAGACCTTTCAGATCATCTAGTCCAACCGTTAACCTAGCATAGCCAAGTCCACCACTAAACTATGTCCCTCAGCACCACCATCTACCCGTGTTTTAAATACCTCCACAGACGGTGACTCAACCACTTCCCTGGGCAGCCAGCTCCAATGATTGATAACCCTTTCGGTGAAGAAATTTTTCCTAATATCCAATTTAAACCTCCCCTGGTGTAACTTGAAGCCATTTTTGTCTTGTTCTATCACTCATTTCTTTGGAGAAGAGACCAACCCCCATGTCGCGACAACCTACTTTCAGGTAGTTGTAGAAAGCAATAAGGTCTCCCCTCAGCCTCCTTTTCTCCAGGCTGAACAAATCCAATTTCCTCAGCCGCTCTTCATAGGACTTGTGCACTAGACCCTTCACCAGCTTCATTGCCCTTCTTTGGACATGCTCCAGCACCTCAATGTCTTTCCCTCCATTGCAGGAAACTTTCCCTTTAGAGTTCAGGATTATTCCAGGTAGAATGATTAGTTCAGAGCACTCCCAGATAAGATAATACAATTATGTTAATGTACCTTCACACTAATAAAACCTCACAAAATCTCAAGAAAGGCAGGACAAGCACCACCACTGCCACCCAAAGGAGTCACCCACAGCCAGTCTCAGCAGGGGCATTCCTGCCTCTTCCAGTGCTGTTGTAGGGTCAACATTGCTGGTGCTGAGCTTAGGCTAACAAAACGGTCTTCCCAAAACTAACTCCAGCCAGATGACTCTGCATGCCGAGTTCCACAGGAACATCATGGGGCACCAGAGTTGCCCCCACACAGGAGTGGCTGTGGGGCAGCACAGGAGCTGGCTCTAAAAGCAGTTCAGCTGTGCTTGTGCTACCAGCACATGTAGCAGTGGTGCAGGTAAACCACAACCACAATGGCACAGCCCATCCACAACAGATCATTTCCCAGTGGAGAATTAAGACCTGATTGTATTTACAGTCAGTATCACAGCCGAGGTCAAGATACATGGTCTTTTTTTCCTTAGCATCTGTAAATATTAAGTAGTACTAGAATACAGATTTAAGAAAATGATAAAATGAAGCTGTTAAATGAAATTACATAAATTATGTCATAAAACTGTACAGTAGAGATCTTTATATTCCTTAAGAAATTTGTTACAGTTGGAATAACTTGAGAAACGATCCGCTTTACTCTGAAGAGCTATTCTTCCTTCCAGTTATCAGACTCTGGTTGGTACATTCACTGACAGTTTGAAGAAATGACTCTGACAAAGTAGGGAGTTGTCAGGTCTATGGAGAATGGTTCTCGTCTTTTCTCTGTGAAAGGCCATGACGGCTGTGAGGAATGAGGAGAGGGGATGAGCCATGGGAATATGCAACTATTAGTCAGAAGACAAACAAACAGCCCTTGCAATACAGTAGCTAGACAGAGCATAGCTTTCTAAATAAGTGTGTTTCAATTTCTGGAAATTTAAGAGCAACAGTAATATTTTAATGATGAAATACGTAAGATATATTTTATTATTTCCCTCACCAAATAAGTAAATCTCAAAAGATGATCTTTTATTAGAAGCAAAATTCAAGAACAGCACATAGGCTGGGCCTTTACACAAGGAGAACGGGTAAATCACGGCCACGCAGGTGCACACTGTAAGTAACACTTGGCTAAAGAACCTGAAAGGTTAGACAGCATCACTGCTGCCAAAGTTCCCAATAAACAAATCTTAGCACTTCAGGAGAGTCTGAAGTGCAGTCCAAAACACTGATTTTCTTTGGAGAGGAAGCCCCACAGCTCCTCAAAGGGTAGGATCTGCAGGCAGAGGGACCTGGCTGCATCTGAAGAAGGGTGTGCTGCTGGAAGGCATTGCAAGTATGGGCTCTTAGGAGAAGCAGCTGTGACTCCTTGGGGAGCATGCTACGTGCCCAAGGAGGCAGAATGTATATGTACACATGCATTCATACACACAGGCAGAATGCAGGCAGTGAGACATGAAGTAAATGCATGTTCTCAGGGAGTCCCGGAGACAGAGACTGAGAAGCCCAAGACGAGGAAGAAATGATGCTACAGTGGTAGTATTTACATTCTGCTGGGAAAAAAGAGTGAGAGGGGATAGCTTGACTGTTGCAAAAAAAGTAGATGTTGGTGAGAGAAAATAGCTACATCAGGTGGGATGCCCTAAGATTATTTTTTTTTAAATTAAAAATGGTATGTACAGATTTTAAAACCATCTGTACCACAAAAAATATATACATAATTATTCCTATCTCTGAAGACATCAACACATCTGTAAAAGAATAAAAACAGACAGAAACCAGAATAGCCTGTTATCCCTGTTTTTATAATAAGCAACAAATTAAACTAAAATTTACAAGAGGTTGTAGTCCTAAATACGGTTAAGTCAAACCCAAATTTTGAGATTTTTATTGTCTCTAGAGATTATTTCTTTTCATTTTTTGTTCTGGAAAATGAGTTCCATCTCACTATAGAATCGTTTCTCAAGCAAGCTGGGAAAGCCATATAGTCACAACAATTTGAGAACTACGCCAGATAACTGCCTTGCGCTCCTTGCGATTTAGCTCTGGACTTTGTATTTCCAGAATGATGTGCTAGTACACTAGGACTGCCCCTTTCCAACACCACACACTTCCAAAGGCTACACAGGGTTCTGTGGTCTCCTAGGATAACCTTCAAAGAAAGCTGAGATGGAGAATCCCAGCGACTTATTCTATTCTTACAAATACATAAACTATCTGGAAAAAAAGGCTGACAAAAACAGCACAGAAGGAAGCTGCTGTTCTTTAGGTATTTCATTCTGGATGCTAACGTGTATCTCCCAGGTGATACACACAAGTTGCTACTTCAAACCAAAACCAAACAGCAAACTCTCCTACCTCACCTCTCTCCAATGACTACACAGTAACAAGCCACAAATTATTTCTTCAAAACCCAAAAGCTTCACTTGATAACTCATGTCAAAAAAAGCTCAGTAAATTTTTTTGCAAATTAATTCCTTGATTATCAAGATGTCACCACACAAGAACATGAATTAAATACGTGGATAAATACCTCAGGTTTTGCTTTGCTGAAGATGAAAACTCTGTGTGTCCATTTAAACACATTAGTAAAACAGCAGCATTAGGAATGGAGTCCCTGAAAACATTTAATAAACAGAGAATCTAATATATTATTTCAGGGTTTTTTTACATTATTTCCAGGTTATAATTAGTGTTGATGTTAAATATATTTGTTTTTAAAATACTACTATGGAGCAGTACACTTTTATGGTCATGTTTTGACGTGTACATACAGCCAGTCATTATGCCATAGGTTGGCTGGTTATTTAACCTGTCATAACACAAACCTCAAAAGAGAGGCAAAGAAATCTTTCCCACTTTATCAGTTAAGAGATTTCAGCTCTTATGAATAATTGATGCTGCATGTAATTACTAACACTGAAAATAAAAAGATGAAATGCCTGTCTGATGTGTTAGTCCGATGACCCAACGCAGTGAAACAGGCTGTCACAGCCCATTAATGGGAACGAAATGCTGCTCTTGGAGAGCGTGTTTACTTTTCCCACCCAAGCAGTTCACTCGAGATTTGGGCTTTTTTTTTTTATTTTTAGATCTATCACTTCTTTCAGATTAATATCTCATATTAGAACATAAAAGTATTAAGTGAAGACATTGCTGTATTGAATTCTTCTCTCTGAAATACGCATTCTGTTACGCAGTGCCATATGCTACACATAGCACATTTCCCCTTACAAATTCATCCTCATCACTGTTTGTAACCAGTACGCTTAGTCGTTATCTCATTAAAAGTAACATCATCTAGATAAGAAAACAGGAAAAAAAAAAATCATTCACAGCAATTTTTCTAATTCTCAGCTACACCAGAGGCTGCAATAAATTAATTTGTGCTAGAATTTGCCTAGGCACAAGCTGAAGATATGTACCTGTGCAGAAGCGCTGGCCTGGAGCGCTTGCTGCCCTCAACCCCAGGTTACTCACTACGTATGATGAAAACTAACGGTGCGTATATGAAAAGATTTCCACCCACCAGAGAGAAAGCAAAAAGGAAGTACGAAATTAAGCCTAAAAATACCAACAGAATAAATGTATGAGGGAGGTCAGTCTTGCCGGGACATGCCCTGGGCTATGAAAACCCAGGCCTTCCCACAGAGCCAAAACCCAAGACCCAGAGAGCTGCTTTAGCTTGGTTGACACTTATAGATCCTGGGTTTTTTTCACCCTCTTATAGATCCTGCGTTTTTTTCACCCTCTGCTTTGTACACTTTACCAAACTGCCTATTTCTGCCTAGCAGAGTGGGCTGGGGTTTTTTAGTGGGGGTTTTTTTGTTTGGGTTTTTTTTTGTTTTTTGTTTTTTGTTTTTTTTTTTAACATGATCGCTATACCCCAACACTCCTTGTGGTAACATCCCTCTTTGCTAAGCAATTTATTAGCATTGCCAATGAATATTCTGCTATCGCCATAGCATAGTTTACAATTGCTACTAAACCTCATCTGATACAAAATGTCAGTAATGCTTTTATCTTCCTACCATCTGTAAATGGCTTCTTTCCACTTGAAATTTCATAAGCTATTTTAAGAATATTATGGTTATTTGCTTTCTAACACAGCAGCGTAGGCGTTCAGATCCAATTTCATGTTCTTTTCTGCTTTCTAATTCTGCTGCCTGAAGCATATTTACTAATGTATGCATGTTCCTAGTCAGAATGGGAGAAAAAGTGGTCGTTCTGCCAAAGCTCTACCAGCAATGCCCACATCAGTTGGGTGGTGCTGCTCACCTGTAAAACCATCAAATTGTCATTTTATATGTCATCAGGCTTCAGGATCACCATCTGATAAGATGAAGAATAATTTGCACCTGTACTTGAATCAATATTTCGTCAAACTGCAAACAAGACCACCGAAGATTTTGTAAGAGTGACCTGTTCTCCTGAATTCCTGGTAGCCAACAGCTTCCCTTAACTATTACACAACTGTGTTATAGGCTTTTTTTTTTTTTTTAAATTTTGGGCTACAGTTTTTTGTCTCTTGACAGTACCTGCAAGTTACATTTATTACAAAGGAATAATGTTGCAAACTCTCTGATGGTAGTGGGTTGGAGAAGATGTCATGGCTGTCAGTATTCTTCTCCGAGGGAGTACATCTTTGTGTGGAGTTTATAATTATCTCATCTATTTTATATGGTTTAACAACCGTGAACATAACTGCTTTCTCCCATACACATTCATACTACCTGTGTTTAATCCAAAGCCTCAAACCCTTTAAGACTCAGGCTTTCCTACTATTATTCATGTTTTTGTCACTTTGCCATTAGGTTATTACAACAAATCCCACATGGGCAAACACCATTAAAAATTTCTGAAGTTAAGATTTTATACAAAGTCTCTGCCTGCTTCCCAGGACTACCTTAGCAGAAACCTGCGCTACAAAGTACCTTGATGAAGAAGTATATGAATATGTATGATCTACAATCTGCACTGCATGCTTATTCACTTCCTGGTGAAATTTAAGATTTTGGACTTGATGTGCATTTTAAAGTTTGCATATTTTAGGAACATTATGTACTTAAAGGAGGTTTCTCTTGCATTCATGATAATTCATTCTCAGCTGGTCAGAACTAAAACAGACAATTTTGGTAGCTTTCAGATCATGAGGCAAAGCACATTTTCCCCACTTGGTTTTAGAGAAAAGTTGAGAGATTTACCTCATCAGAGAGCACAGTGACCCAAAAAGAAAAAGAAGCCCAAACCCCAAGTGTTATTGGTTGAATTATAATGAGAATAATGGCATTAAGACTGTTTCAGAAAGTGAATAAATATATCCATATATACACAAGCACCTCAATAGAAAAGCCATAACAAAAGAGCAAAGCATTATCCTGTCCTGACTCCTACCACATAAATGCCAACTCCTCAGAAATTTGCTGATGATACCTCTGGCAGGATGGTGCTTCCTGACTCCAGCACGCTGACTGACAGAACCTAACACAGTCCTCAGGCAGAGCATAGCGCCTGTTTCCTGGTCAGACATCTCACTGGTTTAACAGCCTACAAATAATATACTTCCCACCACTAGACATACTGTCCGTTGTCTGGCAGCCAACAAAACCAGCTAGTGAAACAACAACAAAAGGAAAAGGTCCCAGTGTCCTCCCACCAGCTGGGAACACATCCGCTGGAGTCGTTTAGCTTGGTGGCTGACACCTTCCCCAAGCTCAGGTCCCACAGGTCAGAGTGTAGTTTCTGAGAAAGGGTTTGGATTATTTTGGGGGTTTTGTTTTTGTGTTTCTAGTAAGTCCTTGTACTCGTAGGCTTCAGGCCTGGATAACACCAGCAACATAAAAGCTGTGCTACCACCACTGAGATTTGAGAGGTTGAGACAAAGAGGGGGAAGACAGAGGGAGAAGGAAGAGAAAAAAAAAAATTACTGTTCACTTTCCATATATGTGCAGTGCTAAGTTACTGCAAGCAGCTGTCAGGGATTACGGTGAAGCTGTTAGCCAAAGCACCCTTCACGATTTGGCCTTTCCAGATCTCAGGGACAAGTGAACGAAGCACATCTGGTGCTGGTAGCTGCACTCACTTTAACACAGGCCTTCGGTACCCTTGCAATATCTGCTCTCATTTACTCTTGCAAACATGCAGGACAGCATGCAAACATGACTCCAGGGAGAAGGTGGGATACAGATTCACCTTTAATAATGCAAACCTCTACCTCCCTTTCAGACAGTCAAAACCATTACCCACATCCGTAAGACTAGTGATGATGCACTAACCATAGAGACCCCAGGCGTGATTCAGGTTGACCATCATGAACAGCTTTATGAATCAAGGAAGGGGGTAGAGAAGGCCACCAAAGAATCCCTGGTGACAGCGATACCTAAGTTCAAGGTCCTGCACCTGAGTCGGGGCAACCCTGGTATCAATGCAGGCTGGGGGATGAAGGGATTGAGAGCAGCCCTGAGTAGAAGGAGTTGGGGGTACTGGTGGATAAAGGCTGGACATGAGCAGACAATGTACGTTCACAGCCCAGAAAGCCAACCATACCCTGGGCTGCATCAAAAGAAGTGTGCTCAGCAGGTTGAGGGAGGTGATTCTCCCCCTCTGCTCTGGTAAGACCCCACCTGGAGTACTGCATCCAGCTCTGGAGCCCTCAGCACAGGAAAGACATGGACCTGTTCGAGCTGGTCCAGAGGAGGACCAAAAAAATGGTCAGAGGGATGGAACACCTCTCCTATGAGGACAGGCTGAGAGAGTTGGGATTGTTCAGTCTAGAGAAGAGAAGATTCCAGGGAGATCTTATTGTGGCCTTTCAGTACTTAAAGGGGGCCTACAGGAAAGATGGGGACAGACTTTTTAGCAGGGCCTGTTGTGTTAGGACAAGGGGTAGTGGCTTTAAACTAAAAGAGGGAAGATTTAGACTAGATGTAAGAAATAAACTTTATACCATAAGGATGGTGAAACACTGGCACAAGTTGCCCAGAGAGGTGGTAGATGCCCCATCCCTGGAGACATACAAGGTCAGGTTGCATGGGGCTCTGAGCAACCTCATCTAGTTGAAGATATCCCTGCTCGTTGCAGGGGAGGTTGGACTAGATGATCTTTAAAAGTCCCTTCCAACCAAAATGATTCTATCATCTAAGTGACTCCACAAATCTTTGCAGGCTTAATCTTGAATTACCTGCACACTGGACTGTCAACACGGCACCGGCACCGGCAACGCAGGTGCTACAGAAGACATTACGAAACCTGCCAGACCAACTGAAGGACTGCAGATAATGGCAAAAATCCATCAACAATGAGCTACCATGACTTGCAAGAAAACAAATTATTGGTCTCCCTATTTATCAAGAACCACACAAAGGAGCACCACATAGACATATCATCCTGTTAACGATGACAGAAGAGATACAGAAACTTATGTAAGCAAAGTCCATTATCTAATAGATTTCCATTACCCAGAAGGATATCTACCGAGGATCTTAAAAATGGCACCTCCCGAACTGCACAACTATCTGTTATTTTCCCCATAACTGGGCAGGTAAAGAATGCTGGTAATTAGGGATGACCACTTTCCAAGTGACCATACAGCACTCTTCCTTGTACCCATTGCCTTGTGACAGCCAGCTACTGAACAAACAAAGGGAAAACACAACACAAACCTCATCTCCACGATCACCATCATCCTGATCCTGAAATTCTCCCTTGAACAGCTAACTCTCCGTTTTGGAACACGATACCCCATTGTCAGCTATCCCTCTTCTCACAAATGTAAGTATGCAGAACATGTTGTACCTCAGAGCTTAACATGTAGCACAACACAGTTTCTATCTTGTACTCAGTCTTGATACCACTGCACCAGGATTTGTATGACCATGACCCAACACAGACCCATGCTGCTCCATGTTGCTGTCCCAGTGCCAAGATGCAAACGACGGTAAATAACATAGCACATATATGGTATAACGCCTTTGTTTAGTTTCTTTTTCCAGGCTTGCACTCATCTCAAACTGTTTTTCTCTTCCACGGTAACAACTCAAAACTTCCCCAGAACACGCCAGGATTGTAGCCCTGACTACACAGAACACATATAAAACAGAGACTTCAGTTGCCTAACTTGGTGTGGAGATTTTTGTGCCCCAAAGGTAAAATTTGTGCATAATAATAACAACTGTTGTCACTTGAGCCCCTTTATAAATCTAGTCTTTATTCTCAAACTGCCTCTTACTGAGTCACTACGTGTGCCCCAATTATTGAGCCTTTGAGACCAAGTAACTCATTTCTCAAGAGAATGGAGAAGTCAAAGAAATCCCACAGCCTCAACAGACCTTATGGACAGTTTAGTAAGATATGTCTTTTCTCTCCTGAATCAATTAACTTGTGCAAGAGAGGCCAGGAGTGGCCAAGGGAAGCTGCAGACATCAATTTACCTCAGCACCTTCTGTTTCGTTAGTGTGAAACAGGGATTACTGGTAGCATCTGAACAATGCCCGCAAGCAGAGAGATGGTCAAAGTGCAAATACAAAGATCTATCTACTGTCAATTGACGACTTCTTACACTGCAGCAGCATTATACCCTGGTTTGAGGTAAAACAGAACCAATTTTCTGCTCAGTAATTTTACTTGCAATTAAGCCTCTTCTAACTGAACTCTCTGAAATTAACAGCATATTGCTCAGACACTGTTTGCTCCCAGAGTGATAAGGCCTATGTTCATAGCTAATGCCAAGGAATGGTACACAGAGAGGCTCTTGCTTATACCTATTGCTGTAACAACCAAGGACACTAACTTTGTTATTTGCCCCATTGGAGGGTCAGAAGCAGAAAACCGTAGAGGGGTCCCACCTGTGGGGAGGAGCAGACAGGACAGTTTTGGTGACTCAAAACTGACCAAGGGGGTATTCCACCCCATCTGCATCACACTCAGTATAAAAACTGAGGATCAAAGGGTCAGCCCTCTTCCTCTGAGGAGGACTGTCTGGTCATGTGCCTTTGACCCCAAATCATACATTCCTGACTCCAGATCCGTAATCCAGTTCCCATCCATCGCTGAGCCCAGTCTGTCACTTTCCCAGTGCCTGCCAGTGACATGATCATCATCCTGGGAGCTTGACACTGGCTTTGTCTATATTGTATGCACTTCATTATTTTCTTTCTATTTTACTATTAATATTTTCATTAAAGCAGTTTAGTTTCTTCTAAACTTATAAGTCTCTTTCTCTCTCTTCCTCCTCTCCTTTCAGGGAGTGGTGAGGAGAGCATCTGTCGTTGGTCTCAGTGGCCAGTCCAGCCCAAACCACAACAGATTTGTTGACGCCCAACATGGGGCATGAGAGGGCTCTGACAGATTGCCTGAATAGTTAGAATTCCATCTTGCTAAGAAATTAAAAGACAGCTCATACCCTGCCGTTCTTAAGCTAAATGTTACATCATGCCTTTAGAGAGCTTTGTTTAAAGTTAATTGATGCAACACTGCTCAACTTGCTGAATATGCCGTATGGTTAATTTGCTCTTTGTGTTTGTATGTGGTGGTTTAAATGTGCTGCTCTGCTGTGGTTTGGGATACAGATCTATAATATGATAACTTGAACAATGGTTTTACCTGCATATCTTGGGCATCATGTAACAGATTCTATAACTAATTACACTTTCGATTTTACCTGGGGAAAGTTTATTTTACCCTTTAATGCTTACAGCAAATTGACACTATCAGAGCTATGGGATGGAAACCTTTTGGATTTTGAATGAACATTACTTGCTTAAAAATAGGATTTTGTTGTTGATTCTCCTGAATGTGTTGCAGGGGTGATTTCTTATTAAAAAAATCGGTGCAGGAGATGGTATTATATGACATACACTGCTGCTATTCAAATTCCACAAGTCACCCCACGGCCCACACCAGCACAAGCCACTCCTCAGCCCACGCTGGCACAAGCCAGTCTACCGCCCAAACCATGACACATTAAAAAACATTTAGTGAGGCTATCTAAAACTGTGAATCCTATTATGTCTTATGGCTTCATTACTTGGGATCACATTCAGAAACATCCAGTAATCACAAGTACTGGATTTTTCAGTGCTACTCCATTTTGCTCAACAGTTTGGGCAGCATTTGAAAAGTTGCATCTGTTGTAAGTAAACTTCAGCATCACAATCACTTTCACTCTCATTTCATTCTGCTCCTGGCTAGCGAAGCTTGAGAATGTTGTCCTGACTTCCTTCAGTAACTATCTGTGAGATTCCTACCAGGGGCCAACTTTCCATGACTCTTGATAATAAACTCTCCAACGGGCTGATTAGTCATCAGGCAATGAAGTAACTCTTGGCATAAAATAATGGTCTTCCACCAGAGGGCTTTAAAAAAAAAAAATAGCATAAAACCTCTACGCTCCCAGTTTTGATTCCCTAGCAAAATTACATTTGATAATGACACCATTACCTGAAATACTGCTAAAACCAATTGTAACAAATGTATGTGGTCACGACCCCAAGATCCCTTCCCTCCAGGCCCATCCAAGAAGTCCAACCCACACTTTTTCATGTTGTCTATTTACAGTTACGTACCTGGGCAGATAATTTGACATTTGGGTATTGAACAGATAAGTATACAGAGACAGAATGAAGGCAGACCAACAGATGCTGCTGGAGATCTGGAGTCTTGCTCAGACTCTCTGCTTTGGGAATGTGGCAGAAACTCTTTACTCTGTGTCTGATGAAGTGGTACTTGTCCTGTCTAGCATCCTCCCCCCACCTCCACTGCCTTTGAAGAAATTCTACTTCCTTTAGAGCACGTAAACAGAAAAGGTCAAGACTGCACCAAAAAAAGGAGAAACAAAAAAGAAGGGATGAGTCTGCCTGACTTGTTCCATGTCAGACTAGCAACCCACACCTCCAAAAAAAAATGCCCTATTCCCCAGGCCATGCCATATTCCAAGGACGAGAACTGAAAGCTCTCCTCTTGAAGGCAAGTCAATGTGGAAGCAAGCACGCTAAAAAGCGGGTATGATGCCTGACTCCGACCTAGTGATCTGGATGTTCAAGTGTCTACAAAGAAGACAGACTAGAGTACCTCTTTCAATTTACTGGAATATGTATGTTTTTACATTATACACTCAGTGGGAAAAATAAAATCCATTTTTGTAAAACACTTGTAAATTTCTAACATTTCTTCCTTGCTTTCTCAACAATTTAAAAAAAAAAAGTAGACTGCTTCAGAAAGTTGCTGAAACTAAAAGGACACTCAACTTCATAAATTCAGGATAAACAATACCTTTAACTTATGTTCCCAGTATCCACATTAGGGTACTAGAAGTGAACACTAGTAGTACAAAAGTACTACTGCTACTTTTTCTTTTTGAAATTATTTTGTACAAGAAAAAATAATTGAATTCTATTTTTTATCCTAGTAGTGGATTTAAAAAAAACCAACAAAACACAACACTACAAACAACAACTTAAAAACACTGACATGAGACAAATTTATTCAAGTTTTATAGGCTGGGTCTATACATGACCTTCATGTTAAGCATGACCAGAAAAGCATATTGTTTAATGTAATGGTTATATGACAAGAGCCCATACTAATAACCACAAACTGTCTTTTGTATAAACAATTTGGTAAATGACAGTATGCATTAGGAATATCAAGCAATGCAATCTCTTCAGTGTGCAGACAAGACAGTTTTGCATTTGCTTCATGTGAGGTTGTGCTTGTGCTGGCCTGCTCCGGTTGGGAAGGACTGGCTGTTGTGGACACAGCTACCCAAGGTCACCTCCTGCGTGTTCCACTCCCTGCAATGGCAGATCATTTGGGGGGCATCTGCTGGCTGAGCAAATGGCTTTGCCTTTTCCTTATCCCTCTTACTCGCTCAGGCTCACACAGAGTTTCCATCCCCAGCCTGTCCTGTGGCTCTGCCTCCACACTCCCCTAAATGAGTTCATGCCCATTTGGGAATATGCTCTTCTTTTCATTAGAGCACAATATCATGGTTATCAACAACCTCACCGGCACCTTCCTATGACAAAATCTGGAAGAAGGCAAACTGGCTCATATATAATCTGTGTAAGACAATGGCAAAATTCAATAAAGTTTTCTCCATTTTGGTACTCCTTTTATAGGCAGCTAAACAGGCCATATAGGTTTCCTCTCCTTACAAGAGCTTTGCTGATTATTCAGGTATTCCTGCACATTTCAGTGAAAGATAAACCCATTGTTTTCTACATTTGGCTAGAAAAAATGATGCGCCAGACAAAAATTTCTCAAATTCTAGCATAAACCCTGGACTCTAGATACCGGAGTTTGTTTTAAAATACTGCAAGCAAACAATGCTACATGAGCCCCTCACAGACCTTCACACACATATTGCTACAAGGTCACTGAAAGATGGGGACAGCAAGTATTCCATTTTACCAAGTTACAGTGTGTGCTCAGGGATACAGCACAAACTACTGAAATGCACACAGCAAGTCTGCAACACACATGGAGATTTAACCAAATTTATCTTAACTCTTAGAGCCCTATTTTTAATTGCTGGATCATTCTTCTTTAGAGGATGATTATCAAGAGATGAGATTAGAAAAGACCAAACCTTAGCCTTCAGTCCAAATTCCTTTCTCTTGTGGACTTCACCCAGAGTATTTAAAGAAATTTTTTTTGCAAAATTTTTAAAGTATCTCTTACGACTGGTTGGATATGGGAAAAGTTGCCGTCAGTTACTGTACTGCACCATATACACTAATTTAAAAATGTGTTTATCACTAACTTGACAGACAGTAAGAGCTTCATCAGGACAGTCTATAAAAATAGACATGTATGTATTTTCTAAATCATATAGTTTCATAGGCCCTGTAGGTGTTCTTATATCATGACCTTAAAATTTCTGTAAGTACTATAGGTGAACGCTATCCAGTTTTACAGACATGCCAATAATTCTGATTAACATGCCTCTTTCATTTGTTTCACAGCTCCAGAGACACATTATCCTCTTTGCTGTTAAAACAAGAGGTTACTAAGAAATCAAACCACTTGCATAAAATATGTAGGATTTGACCAATAGAAAACAGCAATCAAAAAAATAATAATACATATTATCTTGGAAATCCAAACTACTGATCATCAAAAGAAATTTTTAAAACTTCAAATTATGATTAAACTTCCTTTTGATACAAACAGAAAAAAGTGACGGTTTATATCCAGTGGCAAGTTTCATCTCACAGTCTAACTGCAATTTGTGTGACTTTCCAATTATGGACTACAAAACTTCAACCTTCTTTCCACTCCCAGAAGTACAATCAGTTATACGCATTTGATTCCTCGCCCTATAAACAGAGAAACCAACATTGAACATAAACTATGCTAAGAGAATTTATCTTTAGGAAACATTGCAACTGTTGAATCTCTAACACACAAGTTGTGCAAGATGAAGTATGAGGCTAGTTTTATAGAGAAAATGAACTTTACTACCTAAAATGTACTCCATAAAAAACTCTAACATTGAGATGAAAGCTAAACTAATGCCTTCACTAAAAAAAAAAAAAAAAAAAAAAAAAAAAAGGGTAGTTCTACAGCTCTATAAACTGTTTTGTCCTGGAACGCAGAACACAAGTTAAACAATGTCAGTTCCTAGCCAGAAGTAAATATAAAGTAGAGTTTCCGGAATGAATGCGTAAATCTTCTTGGCTCTGCCTTTAAATTTTTAAAACAGTGCATGTGTTTATATTCTGACCTTTGTACCTTTTCCAAATGAAAACAAAACAAAAATCACAACGAAATACTTTTCAGCAATAACCAAACTCCTCTCTATTACTTTCTGAGTATCAGTTACAGTAACAGGTAACTGCCACAAGTGTAATAGCAATTATGTTTCTATTCTTGAAATTTAGGAGGAAAGAGCTTTCTTCCACAGAATTTGATCTGTCAATTTTAAATTAAACACAAACAATTTTAAATTAAACACAAACCATTTAAACACTGGAAACCAGCAAGAGTAATTTCATTTTGCAAATGATATACCAATTGCTGGGGGGAAAAAAAGCAATTAATAAGGGCTATTGCATGCTCTGTTGTTATTAATTGCTGTCAGTAATAACTACCTCATTTCCAGGAAAAAACTCCTTCCTGCTTCATTTCTTTCACCTTGGTTCACAGCAAAGGTTATACCGCTATGTTATCCACCTGCTTCCTGCTCGCTCCCTTTACCAGCTTCTGAACTTGCTGAACAATTTCATTTAAATGTAACAATTAAGAAAGTCTTAAAGCAAAATAGTTCCTGCTAATTTGTGAAAAATAGCAGCTGACACCAAACTGCTATCCACCACAAAGGAAAGGTCACAGAAATTCAGTACTGGTCTGCCTCATTTGGCCCATCAACCTGCTAATCAGTACTAGATGGCTCCGAACACCAGTACTAGACGGCTCTGAAGCACAAGCATTCAGGTGCTGCCCCTATCTGAACACTATAACGTACCTTCAGTAATGTGCTTCCAGTTTTGTGCTGAATAAAACTAAATGTTGCAAAGGTATGATATCGACTCCATGTCATACACCATCTGGCTCTTTGAGGCCATAAGACATGTTTTGTTTTTCCCTCAGCTGAAATGAACACATACCAACCAATTAGCGTGCTGGAATAATTTCACACTATGATTTTTACACTATGACTTGAAGAAATAATAGAGGTATGTGCCAGTTTGTATGTTCGGTGCTGTGTAGTCAGTTTTATTATTTCTTCAGAAAATAAAACATTAAAAAAAATAAAATCCACTGAAGAGGAACTTGCAATAAAGTTGAAGGTGAGACAATGGATTGCAATGTACTGACTTCTACCACAGCCATGAATGATAACTCCTTCCTCAGAAGTAAAACACATCTCGGATAGCATAGAAGTCTCTAGGCACACAAGAAGAACAAAAACAATTTTGCTCAACAGCTGAATTCCCCCATTCCCCGTGGCAGGACACCCAGGTGGTGCCCAGCGGCCGGTGGGGGCCTCCAGCACCGCCCGCCTGGACAGCTCCCGCCCAGGGGCAGGGACCCAGGGCCATCTCCCCCAAAGGGACCCTGCGTCTGTCACCTCCCAGCCAGAAGCGGTGACAAACAGCCTGCTTCATTAGGGAGAAGGGCTAACAGGCTCCTTAACCTGTCAGATTTAAGGACATTTGTTTTTGAAGCTCATTTGCATGCTTTGTTTTGATTCTGTCAAGGATTTGGATGCTACAGTGGCAGAATTCTGTCAGACATAAAAACATCTTTCTAACAGAAAAAAGTACAGTCCAATAAGCACCCAGTGAGGTACAGGCTCATACCAATGATCTGGATCTTAGAGAACTTGCCTCTTCCAAAAGGCCTATACACGCACCTTACTTCAACTCACTCCTGGATTGTCTTCCATTATCTAGTGTTACAGCTATAAAGACCATGAGTGTTGTGCTAAAATTGTAAATATCAACCTGCCTCCTTTCTATTGTGAAGTGTGATTGCACACATTTCTGTGATTTATCTTCCATTACTGTCAAGCAGAACTGCAAATAAGCGTTTATCTCAAAACAAGGGAAATGGATGTTAGCCACTGACTGAGCTTCTGTATAAATAGCAGGTCAAGCAACCTTCTTAATTTCGCATATTGCAAAGAGCAAAAGAAGGAACACAAAACACTTGATACACTCTCTTAAGAGCAACAAAAGTTGAAAACCAGAAATGCTGTCACAGTCTTTTACTGTGTCTTACTACCGTTTGGGTTTTTGTGGGGTTTTTTTGTTGTTGTTGTTTTGTTTTGTTTTTAAATCCAGTGCATGAGAAAGATCCTTCAGCAAAAATGACAGCCGAGATAGAAGAAGTAGATTGCAACTCATTACTTTACTCTTATACTCTGTATAACCTTCCCAGGAAAACCCTCTCTTTGGTGGAAATGGATCAATGACTGGATCCAATTTTAGCAGTAGCATGAAAGTCAGGTCTTTCTAGCAGTATTTACAGAAGTACACATTAAGAAACTTTACTCTAGAGGGTGTGCCACACTCCCAAAATTCCCCAAAAACGAAGCCACAGAAAAGGACAAACACCTCATTTTTGCATGGAAAGCATACCTTCTCTCACAAGCTCAAACTGTTCTTCGATTGAGGCTTCCCAAGATCCCAAGGCTTCCCAATCTCCTTATACACGCCAAAGCCTGCATCTGTGCTCAATGCAATGATTTGAGGGATGGATTTAGAGAAGCATGAAATTGTTTCTCTTCTTTTTTAATTTTTTTGAGGCTATAAGCTGAAATAATTACACACGGGCCATGTTCATATGACAATACATTCCAGAGAGACAGCAGAGTAGGGTGCACTTTAAACAGTGACTCCACTTTATTCAGGTTCCTAAGAAAGAAAAACCAGAAGAACTAATTACTTCTCTTTGCAAGGTGGATAATGGAAATGAATCTATGTCTACTCCCACCTCAACTGCCAGCAGCAGCTACATTCCAGTAGAAGGACAAAACTGACAGATTAGCAAGGGAGACATGCAGATAAATACTGATGATAATTTTTTACCAAGAATTGAAGGTAGTAGTATCTAAGAATAAATAACTATTTACTTTCAGACCAATTTTTTATATGTGCATTAGCCATTAAATAATATTTCCTGTAGGTTGAGGCAACAGGAAGGAAGGAAGGCTATTAACTCTGTATTTAAATTACCTCACAAACGCTTAAATAATGTAGTGGTGAAGGCTAGATCAGAGTTTCTCATGTTTTGAGTACCTATTAAAAACCAATAGAGACAGATAAATTATTAGCGAAAAAATGGCTTTTAGAGAAAGATGTCTGAACGTTACTCAAAGGTATTGAACGAAATGGCTGGAAAGAGAAAACACTATGCATTAAAAATGGAAAAAAACCCCACCCAGAACCAAAGATAAAATGATGACTGGGCCTAGTACTAAAAAGACTCCTGGAGAAGCAGATCTATAAAGGTACCTGGATCTTAACTCCTCAATTTCAATAGAAATTAGGCGTAACTGAAAAAAAAAAAAAAAATTGTCTGTCCCTCTAATGTTTAATAGTTTCTATAATTGAGAACTTACATTTTTCAAAACTCATTCATGACTACAAAATGGTTTCATTAGAATGGTAGAAAACATTCTGTTCAAAGCCTTAAGAAAATTGTAACGTATGTCTATAGTATACATCTTGCTTGTTTCTGACTGTGGGATGAGTACCACAAACATTGTTTTGGAAGAGAACAAGAAATCTCAGGACAGTCCCAGCTCTCCATTAGACAAAGTTTTTGTCATTAAAGCTGTCAATCACTGTTAATCCAGGAAGAGTGTTTAAACATACTTACTAGCTTGTAGACATTGCAAAACCTTTAAAATCAAAACGTAAAAATTTCTTGATCAACACCTATTTGAAGGACTTGAGACATTAGTCTGCACTTTTTACCAAATGCAATTACTGGCCTAACTATGGAGTTCCTTAGGCATCAACGAAAAGAAGTGTTACAGCTTCAGAGAGAGGATCTAAAAGGGAACAAGTTCAGGACTGAAAGTAATGGGAAACAAATTAGAAAGCACAAGATCAGTGCG
The DNA here is from genome assembly GCF_028500815.1 of Rissa tridactyla. NCBI lineage: Eukaryota > Metazoa > Chordata > Aves > Charadriiformes > Laridae > Rissa > Rissa tridactyla. The sequence continues at coordinate 203,705,445 of NC_071466.1, forward strand.
GTGACAGTATATAAACATTCATGGGGACATCAGAAAAGGCCACAATAATGCTGCTATGGACAGCATGAGTTCAAATTAATCCATACCCTGCAAGAGTTACAAATGCCTTATAACTCGCAGCAATGGATTTTATTCTTCACGCTAGCATTACAACTCTATCATTAAAACCAAAATGGGAAAACACACTAAACCTTTCAGCCTGAGCTCTCAGGCTAGCAAGTCTGAATGTTTACACTTGCTTCCAGCTTGTATCCATCCCAACACTGAGGATTCTGTACATCTTTTATTTATAGTCTATACTGAGGCTTTGCAAAGAATGTTTTCTTTCCAGTGTTGGGCAACGATTTCTTCCTGTCTGGTATGTTTTACAATAGACATGTCTGCTAAAAAGTTATGCTACGAAGAGACTATCACTATTTATAAAAACATATTTTACATCTGCATCACAGGGATTCAGAAGGGGTTGATGCTGTTATAAAGATCTTTATACAGGCAGGATGGTATCTGGAACAACTCTGAGCAGGAAAGATCATGTTACTTCTCCTTTCAAAAGCTATTTTATACAGCAATTTTCGAGTCCCTCCATTAAGGAAGTCTTCATAATATTTACTAATTGGCCCTTTTAGCTTGGCTTTACAAAAACCACTTTAGTCAAATAACTGGAACAGTATGTGTAAGAAAGCTATTCTCATTATCAGTTTTTACCTGCGCAAGCTCTCAGCTTCAAATTCTTGCTCTGATGATTTTTTTCTTAATATTAATATCATTAAGCACAGCAATTTAAGAGGCAAAAATACAAGTGAAAAACACTTTCTGTTGTTACAGCATGTTTGTTTTACCACTTTGCCTTCCATTATCCACAGTGTTATAGTACAATAAGGCAAGGCTAAATTAAAATTTAGATATATTTTTTTTATTGTTTCATTCCTTATCATTTCCTCATTTTATCTGTGGTCTGTAAATTACTTTTCTGAGCAGCAATGCTAAAAGGATGCCTTTTATGGAAAGGATGGCGAACTGCCATATGGCTGTTGTTCAGTTCACTCAGTGGGTACCTTGTGCCTACAACCAGCATTTTACTCCCTTGCACTTCAGACACCCTTGCCTGTCTACATCCCCCTTCATTTCGGATCTCACTTTTTTGTGTGAGATGGTATCATTTAAAATTCTGAATAAGGCACTGGACATTGGATTAACATCATCTTTTTGATGTAGTCCCAAAACTGTACGTCTTCTAGGTTACTTGCTCAATCGATTCAAATCTGGATTCATGTGTTACACTGCCTAGAGATGGAAATAGAAATTCTGTGTGAGTACTTCTGCTATTTTTATCACCAAATGCACAAAAACTTGAAATAGGGCTCTTCGAATTTTTAAATGAAAAACAGAATTGACAAACATGAAGTGTTTCTTCAAGGAAAAATGCAATAACACCAGTCAATTAGAAAAGTAAAAAATAAAGAGAAAACAAAGGACACTCAAAGGCAAACTTCACCTCTTCAACATCTTGTTTAGTGCTATGACTGAAAATGGATCTACAGAACAAAAATGTATCCTAGAAAGCAAAAAATTAGATAAAACACAAAGTTTGTAATGACTTGTCTTGATCAAAATTTACATGGATGTAGGAATGTCCTGTTCAGTTTCCTGAAGTAAACAGGTTATCATTCCTACCCAGCAAGTGAAAGGATTAGCCTGAAAGGGTTCCCTGAAAGGATAAGAGTTTTCAGCATAAAACCTCTCCATAAAGCTATCTAGCCTTATGTGTCATCATCAATTGTCCCAAAGGAAAAAAAAAAAAAGTATATATTTCCTGTAGAATTCTCATAAGATTGCTTTCAAGCAACAGCATAAGTGATGTTTATGGTAATAATATCTACCTATAGATGTGTGTATTTCTTTTAACAAATTTACCTAGCACATAGTAACTCATGTACACGGACTTAATCTTTTATGTGCCCACATCCATGTAACAACCTACAATATAAAAGAAGTCCATATGATAAATGTATCATCCCTAGTAAGATCACCTCTTTTTCTTCTAATTCATGTACGTCAAGACCTATTCCAGCAACAGAGAGTTCTGAGCCATTTTAAATGCCTCTTTTTCTCAAAGCCTTTTTAAAATCACCTTTTTAAAGCACAGAACTTCTCCATAATTACACTCACTTGAAGCTCAAAAGAAAAGCTCAAACCTGGAGTGGGAATAGTTTTTCTACAGCATGACTTTCAGGCACTTCTATTAAAATAGTAGTTGGTGAAATAACCACCGTGATTTTTATTAAGCACTAAAGAAACGGACTTTTCACAAACTGTTTGTTACGTACTGTTCAATATTTCATTTTGCCATCAGCACCGAAACCATCTTAACTCTCTATGAAGACTGCAGCTGCACCCACATGGCTATTGACTTTCTTGACGATGACCACTACTGTTATTTTTTTAAAACAGAAAATGGTCAAGAACAATCTGGATTCTCCATGAAAAACTCAAGTTGAAACTTTCATTAGAATACACACTCAGTAGAATATAAGTGTTATGAGTCTCCAGATGCAGTAACGTGACAGAAGATAATGTCAAAATATTTAAAAGATTGCAAATGACCAAGTTCACATTCATACAATGCACTGACCACTAATTTTAGTTTAAGTTTGTATTTATGCCCTTCTGAAATACATTTATAAGCCAAACAGAATTTCAGTAGAAAATTCAGGACATAAATTTGGAGTGTATACATGAGGAGAGCAGGGTTATATCTGGGTTGAGAAAGTAAAAGCAGATAATTTAATGCTCTCTCTCTCTCACATGTACTCTCTTATTCTTTTATCTTCCTCCCCTTACTTCTGTCCCTCCTCTTTCCTCTTGCTTTTACCTTTGCACTTTCCTTACCACACACTGGCTCCTTTTCTGACTCCATGTCCTGCCTTCCACCTTGCCTTCTTGTTCCTTTCATCACTGTGTCCTGACAAATGAAATTTCCCAATCTAGAGGTCATCTTTGATTTTGAAAAACCAGAAGTGGGGCAGCAGCCCGTACCTTCATTAATCTGTACCTTGTGACCTAAATGTGCGATTTCCAAACCATATGTTCCAGATTTACAGGAGCAGCTAAGGGCAATGAGTCTGCAGAGATTTCACTATTTAAGGTCAATTTCCCTCAGACTGAGGGATCTCACTGGACAGAAATAGGGAACAGAATGCAATACTTTTGCATAACAGACTAGTGATAAACCCTGAGATATATACATATTAAACCAAGCTTCACTTACTGACATATGCGTGAAGGACCACTGTGCAGGTTATAAACATTAGGCCATTACGTTGGTTTTTTACAACTTCAACAGGAGTACATTCTAAAAACAGACACTTTCTTAGTGTCCACAGATACATCTTTATTCTGGTCACTAAAAAAAAAAAATAAATAAGTAATTGTTTATCCATTTATGTAAATGAATAAACAGGAGTAAACATGGGGAACAAAAAAAGTAACATTTCTTTGGGAAACTGAACCAAAGTCAGCAAGTGACACAAAACTCCCAGAGCATTCCTGAGGAAGCTAGTTTTAAAGGAAAACAGACATGATATGTGCAAGAAAGTGAGTAGTGGTGTGCAAGTGTTAGTACTGACACTGTTTATGCTTTATCATTCATAATGCAATCATTACAAACTCATGCCAACAAAACTTTATGTCTTCCTATACTTCCTGAATTAATGCTATTTTCTTTTTCTGAGCTGAGCAGTCAGCCAAAACCAGTTCAAGTTGTTTCGTTAGAGAAAAAGAAGCTGGAGATAAATTCAAATGTTTTTGGTATAGTTTTACTAATTTTCTGTCCTTAGGTCTTTGGAATTTTCTCCTGCTTCTCTTAAATGCACACATTTTAACAAAATAATAGCCAGCAGAGACACCTTCACTCATCCATGCTTTTGTTTTGAGTGGGGATACATATATACTTTACAGTGGAGGCTGCTATCATTTCAACTGAATTCTTAACACAAACATACTTTTTTTTTTTTTTTTTAAAAGTGGTTATAGCAAAAGTATGCTTTTCATCTACAATCACAAATGTATGCATGTCTGAGAGGGAACCATACTCCGTACTATAAAGACTTCTAAGTGCTACCCAATACAAGTTCACATTTCTAGTTGTTTATAATTTAGTCAAACTAAGTTTTTGGACTGTAATTCTCTCAACCTGAATAAAACACCTGGGTCAGATTAAGGGATTAAAAAAAAAAAAAGAGAGAAAAAAAGACTGAACTGCCAACTTGCTCAGGTTTGCTTTCTAAAATAACTGTTGGCAGAAAGAAAATATTTTTGTTTGCTCCTGTCGAAAATACTGGAAACTATTATTTCAAAAAGCTCCATTATTCTGAAGATTTACAGCAAGGATTGAAAGCTTTGTGGTTATATGACTGTGTATACTACTAGATAAGAGTGGCCAGTGGCCATCCTCTGACCACCGAGGCCCACTGAACCAGCAAGGCACCCGTCCACACGGCTAAAATTCCTTTCCCTCCAGAAGCCGTTTGCATCCCAAATGCCTGTCCCAAATGGTCTCCTACACACAGTATGCTCTGAACCATGCCGGACACAATTCAGAAAAGTGCAAGGAGGTGTAGCCCAAAGCACGCCAAGGAGTGCACCAACAATGCCATGCTCACATGGGACTCACCTGTAACTGGGAACTTCTCTAAATTGTATCCACAGTAAGGCTGCTCCAGCCTGGGTCTGATTAGGTTTGTCCTTATAATCGTACAAATAATGCTTCATTTCTTTTTATATTTCAGATGAGTGACAGTAGAAATTATTAAAACTTCATTCCCGAAGTTGCCTAAGCACACATTAGATAGCAATGCTTTCAGCCACCACCCATCATAACACCCAGGTTTTAATTTGAATACACAAATTTTTAAGAAATTCACATGTTTTTCTATATGGTCCCCAGTTTAATGATATCTTACTACAATCTATACATATTTTTACATTGCCCCCTTGCTCTCATTGACCCCTTCCACTGCTCTAACCTACCCATTATCATCACACGACAGGCGCGCAAAAAACTGTTTAGTGTTTTTGTTTAAACCATAAGTAAGGTTAACAGAACTGATGAAGCACCATTTATCATCACAAAGCTGGTGTGGATGTGGTTGCGTGCAAAGTCTTCTCTGACACTCTCGTTTCTACAATTTACCTACTATTTCAAGATTTCTATGAACAGCATGTATGTAAAGCAATTCAGACTGAATAAAGGAACTAAAATAAAGACACGCCTTTAACATTGACATTGTAAACTAGAATACACGTTTTACCTAAGCAGTGATCTCGTATTATTTGAGTATAATCTGAGTAAAGTTGAGATAGATACTTGCATTTTCTAGATTAAGTTTTCAAAGGAGGAACTCAAAGCAACCAACACACCAACAGAAGCACATGGGGGAGGAAAGGAACAGCTGTAGTATTTTCCTGCTCAAATACATCACTATCTGAGAAAAAACACCAACACAAACCAAAGTAAAACATGAGAAAAACAAAGTAAACAGAGACTACACAACACCAAATACGGAATTGCAATTTTTGAGTTTAAAGAACAGCAATGTTACCTCTAAAAACATCTGTTCTAATTCATATTAAGGCTAAATAGAATATGAATGTTTAGCTATGCCAAATATTTAAAAACAGCTGTTACAAATGACATGGGTTATTACCCATCAAAATAAGTTGCACATTGACACATAAGTGGTAATGTAAAAAGTATAGTCATTTGTAAAAGAACAAATAACTTACTGAGCATTTTCAGATTTTGCAGACACAGTATAATAAATTTTAATACGCACTTCAAACCTGCAAAAAGTTAAAAGAATTTGCTAAAAGGAGGCTCATTTTTACCTATACGTTCTATTCAGTTTAGTAATTGCTTTTAGTATTAGTAGGAATTAGTTGAGGTCACTGATAAACGCTAATACACCCATGTAGGGCAACTTAGTATGTTTAAAAACAAAACCCAAAACCCAACTAAAAGACCTAAAAATCACTCCCAAATTAAGCAGTGCATTCAGTAAAGAATGTCATCTCAGAGGTCACCTTAACTCCAGGTGCCAATTCAGAACTACAACACCAATACAACAAAGTTCTCCCTCCAGACAAGGTAACTGCTTCTACCTTTATTTGATTTCTGCAACTGATGTAATGGACACAGCAGAGGACCTGAACAGAGTTTAATTCATGTTTCACATATGACTCTTAATCCTGAGTATAGGGGTTTTGCCCCCCCCCCCCTTTTTTTTTTTCTCTTCTTTTAAACACAGCTTATGCCTCAGATCATTATTTCTGAAACAGGATAATGCTGATGTACCTTCCAAAACGCATTTCAAGGACAAAACTAATATGGACAAAGAGTTCAACTGCAGTGCTTATAGGTAGGTAGTAACATGCACTGGGAAAGGAGAGGAAAAAAACAAAACAAAACAAAACAAAAGTGGCTTGGAGACAATAGCATTTAGAAGGAGCTCTCAACAACGTCCTGTTTGAATTAATTAAGGAATACCATCAGCTTGACATTTCAAGTGTACTGCTTTAACAAAGAAACAATAGCACCACCAGGTCTGAACTCCTTCCCAGAGGTTTTTATTTTACATTTGCTTACAAACGTCTCCAATTTGTTTTCCTCTCCTGTACGAAAGCAGTATTCAAACAGGACAAATCGCCTATACAGAAGCAATCTGATTATTCATAAAGGCAAAAGAAAAAAAGAAATTCCCCCCAACTTAAGTTCAAGAATTGCATCTTACAAAAAGCAAAAGCACAAAAGAAGTATGCTTTTATAATGGTATTTAAACTCATTTAAACAATGGGTTGAATACAAGCCTTTATACGTCCAGTTATTAACAAAAGGCTGAGTGGATGCATTGTTATGTTACCTTAAAAGAATACGTATTCAGGGCATGCATAAAATTTGAATTTAAGATACACACTCCTGCACATTGCACACATACACAAGCACACCACTAGCAATCATTTCCTATAACTTATTATTCACCTTCCACATGGCTTCACAAATATTTCCATTTCTGTTACTTTTAATTATTAATTATTCCAACCGACAGAAATTACAAGCCATAATACAATTAAACTTTCAAAACATGTTAGGCTTAAAAATGTGATATTTTAAAGGGTTTTTGTCAAATGAGTAAATCAATTAGTTAAACCAAGTCGTTCTGCCACGTCCCTTAATGAGAATATTGACAATGGCTTTCCTTCTTCACAACCACAACGCAAACAATATAAAGAGAATCTTGCTTACAGGTATTCATTAGAAAAGCTTAGAAAGCTTCTTAAAACACCCTGTAAAGTTATATTTGTAACACATACATGCCAATAAATCAAGCTACGTTTCTGCACTTCCCTCCATACAACATTCCAGTTCTCCATTCACCAATGAGTCCATGTAGTGTCATAATAATTCATGTTTGAAAGCCACGTCTAGTGCTAGTGAATTAAGCTAATAATGTTGTTCTTCCACATTATCACCATTTCAGTTTTCAAAGACAGCAAATTTCCAGATTTTTACTACTCTCACATAATCAGCATTAGAGTTCAAAATTACCACATAAATCTGCAGACCCTGATTGACAGATTCAAATTCCCATTAAACGCACATGGTATAGCTGCAAAGAACAGATGAAAAGAATGGCGACTGTCTTACAGTTTAACATAAAGCATTTAGAAAACTTACCCAGTTCTTAAACGTCTACATTTTTTCCTGATAAAACGCGCATAAGATGTTCTTTTTTAAAACTGCACTGATCTTCGTCTAGCCAACACCTGGCTTCTGTACTCTGCTAAGCAAATCTACCTCCAGCATGACCTGGAGGGATGAACGCTTCAACGATCTGATAAGATATACTTCAATTTCAAGCTGTTCTCAAAAAAAAAAAAAAAAACAACAAAAAAAGCTAACGATAAAGATGCTTGGACGCTTTCTCTTCTCCATCTAACCTTATTAACTTGACCTCTCCGCAGCTAACCGTACCGACTGACCCCTCCGTTAGCCTGCTCGCGACACAAAGACGAAGCTGCACACGCTTCAGAGATGGCTACCACCCATCTAGTGGGCTGACAGCGGCTCTAAATAAAGCCCCTCGGCCACACAAAGATAAGGTGTCCCTCGCTGCATGCAGATAGGTGTTACCCTCAAACACAAAGATAGCGCACACTGTGCTTTGCCGTCCTCACAGCTTGCTCCACAGGCCCTTCCACCAGGGCAGACAATTTCACCCTGGCTTTCAAGAAGAAATTACATTTTAAATTGTGCCCTGCTTTTTGAAACACACGTAAGTCCACCTATGTGAAACGCTGCATCAAGTGCGTAAATACAGTAACCTAGCCAGGAGAGGCATTTTCTAAGGTGGACATACACTGGACTAATGACAAAATGTAGATCTGCTCTCTTGTGCTCTTAAAAAAGGAAACATACAGATCTGCTGTTCGGAATGTTACAGGCCTATACGCTAGAAGCGACAGAGCCGGGGGCTCTGGCCATACCCGTGTGCCCGACATCCCGCCCTGCTGAACAAAACGGACAAGCCCGGCAGGTTCAAGTTTGCCGCGGGAGACGGGAAACCTCCCTTGGGCTCCCTGGTTTGGCGACAGGGCAAGCGGGCGAGCTGCCGGTGGAGCGCGACCGCCCCCTCCCCATTCCCTGTCCCCTCACGGAGGCTCCTCACGTCCCCGGGCCCCCACCACCGACCCACGACCACCGGGGCGGGGGCCGGGGCCTGTGCGCGGGGGCCGCCGCTCACGGAGCCGTGCGGCCACTGAGGCGGGACCCCCCTCGCCGCTCCCCTGCCCACCTGAGGGAGCCGCCCCCGCCCGGCCCGGCCGGCTCCCTCCTTCCCCCCGGTGCCGGGCGAGGCGGGGGACCCTTACCCGGGAACTTCGGTTCCTCCTCCTCGCCGCTCTCGGAGTCGGTTTGCATGGGCTCCTCGGCGAAGTTGACCCCGCGGGCGTCGGGGGGGGCCCGGCGCGGCGGCTGGCTGCCCCTGTCATGGCCGGGCGCGGGGGTGCCCGCCTTGCGGCCGCTCGCCTCTTTCTCCGCCGCTGCCGCCGCCGCCGCCTTGGCCGCCGCCGCCTCCTCCTTGAGGCGCCCGAAGTACTGGAGGGCGAACTCCAGCAGGTCCCCGGGCTGGCTCCGCAGCACCTCCACCGTGAAGCCCTGCAGCAGCTCCGTCAGCCCCGCCGGGATGGAGATGCTCATGCCGGGGCCGGCCGAGGGGGCGGCAGCCTGGCCGGGAAGGGGGAGGGAGAGGGGAAGGGGAGAGGAGGAGGAGAAGGAGGGGGGAGAGGCCGGGGGTCCGCAGCCGGCGGACGATGCGCACCCGGCGGATCGCCCGTGGGCAAGGGGAAAGGGGCGGGCGGCGGCGGCGGCGCAGGTGGGAGCGGGCGGGGATGGGGGGGCGGATCCGCGGCGGGCAGCGGCTCGCTGGCGGCCCCGGCGGCCGCAGCCTCTCGCTCCGCTTCGCCCCACACTTGGCACGGCGGCCCCGTCCGTGACTGAAGCCTCCCCGCCCCCGCCGCCTCCCTCCTCCCCCCGCGCCGGGGGAACCTCGCACACATGTGACCCGGGAAACCATGACAACCTCCCGCCGGGGACTGCGGCCCGCAGCGCGCCCCCGCCCGCCCCGACAGAGCCAGGCAGGCAGGGAGCGAGGAGAGGGTGGTCGACTTGCCGGCCCGGCCGCGGACCACCACCCCCCCCGCCGCGGGGGCAGGCGAGTAGCCCTCCCAGCTGTTAATACCCGCCCGGGGCCTCCCGCTGAGGGAAGGCCTCACGCCCCCTTCCCCGGCCGGGGCACCGCCGCCCCCCGGGGCTCCCCCCGCGCTGTGGGGGCCTTTCCACCGTGGTGGATCCAGGATCCGCGCGGGCGATCGGCGGGGATTCCTAATGGGTGGACATGGATATAGTATTCCATAGCTAATTACTGCTGCGCTTTTTCTCGGGCGTGTACCACCTTAAAGATATTCCCCGCATCATTCATACGCTATCTATCTATATTCTTTAGGATGAGAGGGGTGATGCGGTGCTAAGAAAACACCTGCCGTTTGTCAGCTGGTTGTCTAAGGTCCATGGAAAATTTAGCCGGAGAAAGAAACAACTGTTATTTAAAAAAAAAAAAAAAAGGAAAAGTCCAATTTAAACATTGCCGGGTGCCAATGCTCAGCATAGACACCCTTCCAAGTCATGCTGCAGAGACTACTTAGCACAGTGTTAAGTAGGTGCCACTTGTCATCACCAGGAAGCTTAAATGTTTTAAGTAAGTAAGTGGCAATTACAGGTGCCATGCTTTTCATAGGGCTTTACTAAACACTTCTTGAAAGTGAGATCCTTGGAATGCATGAAAACTGCATCACCCCCTGATTCGTAATCGCCTCCGAACATTTGGCCAACGTTTTGGGGTTCCAGAAATATCTCTTACAATCTTATTTTTATGCACCAAGCAAATTAACTGCTAACAAGTCTAAGGTTGGGACTACTTGGCTGTTTGATAATTGATTTCACTAAACGTCCGGAGTTACTCAAATTGCCTTGAAATATGCTTCATCGGGGCTTATTTCATCAGGGTAAGATAAGAGTCAAAATTCGGGTTTGTAGTAGCAAGGTACTGAAAGAAATGACTTCAAGAAAGTAATGTGACAGCAAAATACAGCAATCCCTATGGTGCTTTTAACACACATCTGGATCTTAAAGGCATTTTTAATTGAATTAGTTTCCAAGTGGAATCCAATGCTTCCTGTGTATGCATTTGCAAATGGAGCTCGGTTCACAAGTTGGATCTTCAAAGTGTTATAGACCTGGCAAATTAGTGAAGTGAGTGAACCATGTATGCGTGGGTGATTGCCTGCTGCCCTGTAGCAGGCAAGAGACACCTCTGCCAATGGAGCTGTGGAATACCTCTGAGCAACATCTTGTGGCTTCATTTCTCTCTGCAGGAAAAGCCTACAGCTATTCATTATGAAGTACTTATTTGAAGTTAAAAGCCATCTCATACCACTGTGAGGGCTGATCTGTTTGTGACCAGGTTGAGAGATACCCAAGCTCTGAGGAAACCTCCAGGAAGCGAAGTGTTGATGTCTTCCAAGCACTATGTGTTCTGTGAGCATACAATATTCCATTTACTGGAGCCTTCCAGGACTAAAAGAATTGTCATCCCTGAGGTTTTCTCTTAGCCAGACAAGGCACTCTTATTACTCTAGGAATTTACCAGCAGCATAGTGTCTTTTGCCATCTAATCAAGGACTTCCTTAGCTTGCCAGAGCCTCCCATCCTCCCAGACACGAAAGGAGATTGCTTCTCTGAGGACATCCTCAAGAGCAAGTCTTTGATGTTTGTATGCAAAACTGGGATAATTTGAATAAGAGATTCCTAAGTGGTGGCACTCTAAAGAATTATTCTTTTTTAAAATTTTCAAAACAGACCAAAACATTTGTGCCTAGTGAGACTTATCCTGAGTTCTGGTGTATCTCAAAGGATGGCAGTGAACTCCGTAATTGAAGTTGGTGTTGTCTGGTTTCCTTAGATACTTTCTGTTCCAGGGAGCTTGCATTGACATTTAAATTGCTTTTAAATCCTCATAAGGACGACAGCTGTCCCAAAATGTGTTATGTCTAGCAGAGTGAACAGTTAGGTAATGAGAGTATCAGTTCACACCTCTCCAGTGAGTTTTATTAGTTACTTCTAATTGTTGTGTGTCATTCTAGTTCAGCTGTGGACATTATCTTGACGTGAAAGAGAATATAAAACCTCCAAAAATCCTTCTGTACTGAAAAGGGATTGGGCAGAACATTCCCCTCACAGTTACCAGGAAAACGACATAAAGAGTTGTGTTGTCTCCTTTCCTCTTAGCCAACAGATGCACTCTTCATAACACCGTGCTTAGCAGCTTTGCATGTCAATCTGTCCCTTCACCTGGTTGGAGGTTGTGGAAAAACTAGGAGACTACAGCTAGGAGCTGAGAAATAGCAAGCACGGGTCTCCCACGTGACAGTTCCAGACAGCACACCTCAGACAGGGGTTGGGACTGCTTTTTGTCAGAGATGGAAGAATGAGATCTTTTCTGATCACGCAGGGGATGGCGAACGGAGTGCAGAAGGAAGGGGCTACAGAGTTTCAAGCCTTGTCTTTGCTGGGGGAAGTGCAAATTTAGTTAAATTAGTAAAATTGAGCTAACAAAGTCCATCCAACAGCCAACTACAAGCCTTTTTTCTGCCAGCATTCAACTTTTTGCCTGATAGGAACATCCTTCTCCAGTCCTTCCATAGATGTTCTCTCAAACACCCATTTTCTGATTGACCCTGGTTAAGCTCTGCAATGCAATACACACCATGCAGAGATGGGCTTAACATCATGAGCGTAGACTGGGTAAAGCCTTTTCTCCAGAGTGAAAAATAACTTTAGCAAGCACACTAGTGGAGAACAGGTTTTTAAAAAACCCTCTTTGTTACCTCCTTGGGGACGAGAAGGACTATTTTAGTCATCTGCTTGGCCCAGCCGCACAGCTAGCCCAGAAATAAGAGACTCTGATTATGATTATCATTAATGACCATTAATGATTATCATTAATGACCTAGATGAGGGGACAGAGTGTATCCTCAGCAAGTTTGCTGATGATACCAAGCTGGGAGGGGTGGCCGACACTCCAGAGGGCCGTGCTGCCATCCAGCGTGACCTGGACAGGCTGGAGAGCTGGGCAGAGAAGAACCTAATGAGGTTCAACAAAAGCAAGTGTAGGGTCCTGCACCTGGGAAGGAAGAATGCCAAACACCAGTATAGGTTAGGGGCGGACATGCTGGGAAGCAGCTCTGAGGAGAAGGACCTGGGGGTCCTGGTAGACAGCAAATTATCCATGAGCCAGCAGTGTGCCCTTGTCGCCAAGAAGGCCAATGGCATCCTGGGCTGCATAGGGAAGACTGTGGCCAGTAGGTCGAGGGAGGTCATTCTTCCCCTCTACTCTGCACTGGTGAGGCCACAACTGGAGTACTGTGTCCAGTTCTGGGCTCCCCAGTTCAAGAGGGACAGGGAACTACTGGAGCGAGTCCAGCGAAGGGCAACCAAGATGATTGTGGGACTGGAGCACCTCCCTTACGAGGAAAGGCTGAAAGAGCTGGGACTCTTTAGCCTGGAGAAGAGAAGGTTGAGGGGGGACCTGATTAATGTTTACAAGTACCTAAAGGGTGGGTTTAAGGAGGACGGAGCCAGGCTCTTTTCAATGGTTCCCAGCGACAGGACAAGGGGCAATGGGCACAAGCTAGAACATAGGAAGTTCCGTTCAAATACACGGAAAAACTTCTTTACAGTGAGGGTGACAGAGCACTGGAACAGGCTGCCCAGGGAGGTTGTGGAGTCCCCTTCTCTGGAGATTTTCAAGACCCGCCTGGATGCAGCCCTGAGGGATGTGCTTTAGGCAACCCTGCTCTAGCAGGGGAGTTGGACTAGATGATCTCTAGAGGTCCCTTCCAACTCTGAAGATTCCGTGATTCCGTGATTCCGTGATTTCTTCATCTGTAGTAGTCTCTCTCCTAAGTTGGCAACCAAGCAACTCCTGACGGTGGCTCTCAATGGAAAGATAGCTCGTATTGTACCAGAGAAAACACAGGACAAAACTTGGCCTTATACCTATTGTACCGTAGTAGGAAAAGACTGATGTTTGGGTGTGGGAGATGTTACTCTCTGTGTTTCTCGTGCTTTAACAATTTTTGGTTTGTGTTAGCTGAAATCTTTTGTCCTGGCTTTTGAAATTTTAAATGCAGACACACTTTGCGTACTGCATGATTAAAAGCTGCTGCTGACAAGCAACCTGAAAATCCCTTCATTTTTTATATTTACTTCAAAATCTCTTTAGCTATATGGCAGTATTTTTCCTTGCTGGCCCTTGATCAAGCAATAGCTGATTTGTAAGTTTTAACAACCACAGTTAGTAGGAATAATCATGTACCAATTTCTGATCTTTCAAAACGCCATTAAAATGTCACGTGTATTGACCTTTTTTTTTTCTCAGTTTACAAAGCAGCTCTTGCTGGCTTACCAGGAAAATCTTGCTCACAGAACTTTGTTACTAACAGTTTTTAATGGCAATCATTCAGCCATAGATTTTTTCAGCAATAACAAAACATGCAGCTGTGCAGATCTGTAGTTTCCTGCTTTTCCATTCTTCTTATCAGAATGATATGTCACTCATTATTTTACCAAATCCATTACCAACCCCAAATCTATTTATCAGGAAAATGTTCAGTTCTATCAGCAGTATAAGAAGCTACTGCCTGTCATTTTTGAACAAATTTGAACACATTCCTCATGACTCTTCCTTTGCTTGAGTCTCCTGTTCTCCACCTCATACCTTTGCTCTGCCTGTGCTTATTGTTCTGGGGATTCAAAATATTTAACTCTTCCCCTGCCTAACGTAAATCTAGAATAGCAACAATCAAGTAGCCACTTACATGTTTAAGTAAAATTCTTATTTATGCCACTAAGGGTTTTCCCTGAGCAAGGAGAAAGGCCAAGTTCAAAACTTGGGATGGAAGGAATCCAGATCATGAAACAGAATAGTGGTGAAGCATTACAAATTAAATGTCCCCTGCCATTTTCAATACCAATTCACAACCTGTTTAACTTGGTATAAGATTTGGGGTGTTCCCCTCACCAAAATAGCCCCCTGCTAATCCTTGAACGAGTGTTTCTGTCCTCTCCCTCTTAATGCCTTTTAGCACTAGTAGGGCTATGTGGTCAGTCAAATTAAATGCCTGATAGATCTGAGATGAATCATCATGCTGACAGAGAGAAGAGAGGAGAAATCACAGCGCCAGAGGAGTGATATTAGACCATCTTTTCATCAACAATTCAAATTTAGGTTGTCTTACATTGACCATGAAACCAAGTCTTCAAGCAACCTTGTCTACTGAGATAATATGATCAGAAGAATTGCCGGGTAGCATCTTCTGACCTCAAGTCCCTTACTTTTCCGCTCACCCTAGAACCCAAAACTGGGCTTTCCAGGAAGTATGAGCTTCGTGACTTATTGCAAACTCTGTATACAACTGTTACTACTCAGTGAATTGACAGCTCTTGATTTCCATTGAAATCTATTGCTTCTGGTTCTTGATATTCAGAAGCTACCGAATACCCTCTCTTAGAAAATCAGTCCTCTTTGTGTGCCTCAATTTGGGCACTCACAATCACCTGTAATTTCAGAAAAAAATTGTTAGAATTTTTAAAGTCACTATAGCGAGTGCTGTATTTGCCATTAAAAGTAAACCTTCTATTTTTAAAAGTAATGAGATAAAATGACAGTGTAGATGTAGTAGACTCTGGCTATTTTGAGGATCTTATTTCATACGGTGTCCTACTCTGTTTATAAAAATGGCATTGTACACTGTCAACACAACCTGTTAAATGGCTAACAGAGACATCTCTCCAAGTAGTTGACAACAGAAAATCATCATCAGATGGAGAAGTTCCCCAGGAACTGACAGTAGGCTGCTTCTATTCAACACCTCCTGCAATCACTTGGGAGTAAGTATAAATGTTTCTGATATAATTTCCAGATGACACAAAACCCAGTCAGAACGGCGGTGTCAGTGAGATCAGGAAAGCACAGAGCAGTCTGGATAGCTTGTCCATTTAAATAAAATCTTTACACAGCTACATATTAACTCAAGATGTTTCTACAGAATGGGAGGACTTTATCTTGGAAAGCAATGCTTCTAAAAGGGTTTAGGGATGGATATGGAGGAACAGCTCAACTTGAATTCACAGTATAATTCTGTAGAGAAAGAGGCTGATGAGATTCTTGGTTATTTCAAGAGGCAGACCAAAAATAGGAAGGGGGGATCTTCCCTTTGTAAAGCACCCTTGAGACCAGTAAAAAGGTATGGCCTACAGTTTTGGTGTTCATATGTTCAAAATAATATTGAAAAATAGGACATGTGCAGAAAAGAGACATGAGAATTATTCATAAGCTGAAGGAAATGCCCTGAGGTGAAAAGACTGGGAGAGTTCACAGCCTTTATCTAAGCAGTTGTTATTATGCTCAGTAGAAGAGGCTTATACGGAATGATCTAAGTGATGAAGGGTAACAGTCTAGATAGTCTAGTCGTTCCTTCTAGCCTCTTTAAGGCAAAGAATAGTATTGGTCTTGCTTATCAGAAATGGCTCAATGTCTTCATCACATCTCTAGAGGAACACAAAAATATCCCAAAAGAGGCAGTAGTTCTTAGATCTTATGAAATATGAAGTAATAGTGAGAAATCATAGTACAAGTATGCTTTTAAAAACATACTGTCACCATCATGGATGCTTGGGTATTATTTAAATGCAAAAGAGCTGTAGTGAATGGATAGGTTTGCTTTTCATTTTCCTTGAGGGAGCTGGGGAATCTGATGATTTGTGAAAAATGAACTTTCTCCCTGAAAACCCTCTTCTCCTCTTACTAGGCCTGAGCTTAGCTCTGAAATCTTCAGATCATCTGCTGTGTGGCAAAAATAGGGAGCAAAGGAGTAGAAATCCTGTGGGGTGGAGAACAACCCTACAGTTCCATGCCTTGCATTGCTCATTAACAGCCGATGTTCCTCAAAAAAAATCTATTATGAGAATTATCTTAGATTTCTTGGGAGCTAATTTCCAAAAGGAGGGGCTCAGAACTGAGGAGTCTGTGGTTCTAAGTGGTGTCTTCTCCTAGGGAAGAGACAATTTTTTCAGTGGACATTAACTGTTGGGGGTTTGGTGGTTTGTTTGTTTGTTTGTTTTCTGATAGATTTAATTGTTAATCATTTTCTTGAAGAAATTAGTATTCATTCTTTGCAGGAAGAATAAAGCGTCTGTGTAAGCACTGGTTAAAGAGGACACGTAAGCACCAGCTGAAATATTTTCCTGAGTTTGAACCTTAATGCAGTGGTAATGTTCCTGCAGACTTTCATCCTGGTGAAAACTGAGAATAGCATTAGTGAGTAAAACCCCCATTCTGACTCTAACGAAGGATGTGTTTCTTTCTCAATTTGGTTGTCTCTGCACACCTACACACAGCGTGGGTTGGGTAGGTAGGCTTGCTGGGCTGTGTGACACACTTGAGCGTTAAAGGCATGAGAGAGGAGGGGTTCAGGTATTGCCTAGTCTGTGAGGGAAGACGTGTGCCTATAGTTAGAAGTAGCTACGTTTGAGAGAAGAACCTTAATTCAAACCAGCAGACTTTAAAGGACAAATGTGGACGCTTCAGAGCTGTGCACTGAAGTGCCAAGTCTCCAGTTTGTCTCAGGATGGTTTGTTTATAAGAACTTCTAAATGTGCATTTGATTAAAAAATAATCTAAATGTAATGACCTTTGGAGATTGTGGAACAGAAAGACTGTCTTTCTATCTCTCTCTCATATATGTGTGTGCGTGTATAAATAAATACACGCGCATACATATATGTCTGTAAATGATGTTACTGTTTCTATTTTGGCAGAACCTAAAGGCCCCATCGTATTAATCACTCTACAAATGCAATATAAATATCTTAACTTAGTTGACTTGCAGTGAGTTAAGACTGACTATTTAATGTAGCCTTATGGATCCTCAAAGAAAGTATGTGATTATTTTTTATACTTTTATAAGACACAGAAATATTTACATTTTTAAAGTAAAATTCATAATTGCACCACCCTTTCAATATTCCAACTTTAGCCCCAGGAGTGGAATATAAACAGTGCCAGACATGCATTCCCATGAGTTTTTTATCGTTGTTTTCGGCACAATCTATTTTTATTCAATTCTATGGGAAATGCACACACTTTGTGCAGTTGCCAGAATGTGATTTCCCAATGCCCCCTATTTCTTTCCAAATGTGCTTTTTTCAGATTGAAGTACTTTTGCAACAGCACTTTTTCATGTTTTATCGTGTAAGTAATCCTTGCTGATACTGAACCCATTTGCTGAGGACAACGGTTACTTATGTGGAGCTGAAAGGGTGTCCATGTAAGTTAGCAAAAGTCTCCCACACTGATGGTGACAGTCAGTTCTTCTTCCTTTTTCAGGGTCTGCTGTTATTCATGCTTACTCCTCCTAAAGGCTGCATGGACATAGCTGTGTCTGGAGCCAACGGGGCAGAATCTTTGCTTTGTTCAGATTCTGCTGAGCGTAACAGAGTCCAGCGGTTGTTGGGGAGATGGTGATGTTTTGCTGAAATCCCTCTCTGTGGGCCTATTGCAGGACAATTTGGATGCTGCCCAAATTCATAGCAGATTAATCCGTAGGAACCATCCGTGAGCTGGGGCTAGCCAGAACACATCAGGCTTCAGACTGATTTACAACATGACAGTTGCATAAGGAGGTGTGGAGAAGTTCAAGCTGATAATGCATCTGTTGTACAAGACAGCAGATTTGGCTGTGGGACCTGCCCCAGAAGGGCAAATTACCTAAATAAGGACACGGTCCTTAGTCAACATATCTACTCAAATTTGCATGGTACTTTTCAGGTCAATATAATTTTCTGCCCTAAGATCACTTTCACTCAGTGGACTTTCTCTTGTTTACCTTAAGGGTTTACTTTTGTGTTATCAATCTGACAATGTCCTTACATCCATACAAACCATCCTTTTATATCATTGCCATATGGCCCAATCAAGGTCTCATGTTCGGTGGGCACGCAGCTGCAGTCCCAGCACAGTCCTTTACAGTGTGCCTTAGATGTGTCCAGACTGCATATAAATGGGCCACCACTGGAGAAGACCTCTCCCAAACTCTCTTGCAGTGTGCTGTGTAAAAGACATTTTAATACTTGTCCCAACCCCAGCATATCTGCAGTACGTGCACCACAGAACCTGCACCCTGACATCCTGCATAAGTGCCCTACTCTTATCTCATAGCATTATCCAACAAAGCCTTCAAACAAATAGGGAAAGGAGGAAATGTGGTCTTGAGGCCAGATATTTAGGTCAGTAGGCCTTCCTACTTCTACCTGCCTTGATTTATACCTGATAGCTCAAATGCGAGCTTGTTCCTGGAGTTTTGGCCTATCTGGATGTTATACCCTCCCTCGCCCCTAACACATATAGCAAAGATCTGGGGCTGGGGTACTCCCCCTGCCCTGTGGATTTCTCCATCATCCTTCTGACATCTAGATGATGGCACAGCTTCCTTGTCCCACAGGGACTTGGGCCAGAAGCAGCTGGTTTTGGTAGCAGTTGGCAAGGCACATGGACTACCAAAATGCAGGAAGGCGAGAAGGTTCTTGTGGGATTAAGTTAATGACTACATCTCGAAACTGTGGTCCACTGCTGTAGCAATGAGCCAGGAGGCAAGACTGCAAGGTGGCAAGTGAAACACACTTTTTCCATAGCAAGCCTCCTCAACTGATATTGTTGTCTAGGCCTTTTAACTCACACGGGTGCCAGGCAAACAGTAGCCCTCTCAAGGTCTGACAACCTCAGTCTTCCAAAGCCATGTAATTCATAAAGGAAAGAGGACAAATATTTTGAAATCTGTCACCTATGGGGAACTAGCTCTCCATGAAATGGAATTGGAGCCTCTCAAACTGGCAATGTCAAGACGAGCCTTGCAGGCCAGGTCCTTTCACAGAATCCATTGCACCAAAAGTATCTTCCCTGATAAGCCAAGAACTCCCACCAACGACAGGCACACTGCTGTCCTTCCAGTCAGCCTTCAAGATAACTGTTTTCAAAGATGGTCTACCAAGTCAATTGACCAAGAGAAATCTACATTAGGCATGTGCTGCAGGATGCTTCCTTCCTCCCAAAACAAGAACAGAAGGAAAGGAAAGAAAAAATCAGTGTAACCAAGAGCTGCAAGGGCTGTAGGCTTGTCCCTGGTAACATCTCTGGCCTGTCAGATGTTTCTAAGTTTTGAACACCTCAAAGGGTGGTGCCTATTAAGAGGCCTGTCTCTCAGAATGAGACAAGTCTTTTTTCACAGTTTATATAGACTGCCATGAGCAATCGGCTAAGGCATCCTAGGGCCTCTGAGCTCAAATGGGTCTGTGCAGACAGCACAGCTTCCAAAGTCCATGTGCATCTGCATACTTCTCAGAATCATATCCCCTCCTCCTGAGTGCATGTGTTTGAAAGATCCAAATCTCTCCTGGTAGCCCCACCATAAAGGGTCCTAGGACAGGCCGCTCAGGTGGAAACACTAGCAGAAACTTCATAACGTAGCCTGTCTGCCTTTTCCATAGGAAAGGGGAGTGAATTTTCCCCCCAAACAGTTACTTTGAAAGGTAAGAATCACTCATGGAGCATTTCTGTCTTTGGTGGTCTGCAATAATTAGATGCTTCTTTTGATGTTTGTTTTCTGAAGGTGATGAAGGAATGCAGCAGGAATGCAGTGCGGGGATCTTTGGGTGAGAAAATTCCCCTTGACCAACCATAGTCCTGGCAGGATCAGTCATTTTTCAAAGTAAGCTCTCAGCTTTTTATCCTTCTCAAAAATGTCAAGGTGCAGCTGGAAAGACTACAATAGGGATGCTTCACAGATTTCCTGAACAGGAATCGAAGAGGAAGATGCAGGCAGTGGATATCCTGTTTTACTAACATTAGGCAGACAGATTGTCCTCTGGGAGCTGGCAGCAAGGTCCAACTGGTCTTATCCTCATTGTAGAATAGGATAATGATTATGGAGAGCACAGGGAGATTCTCAGTGTGAGATCCATGCCACACTGCTTCCTTGGCCAGCTTCCAATGCGATATTCACAAGGCTGAGATCTTTTCCTTAATCCAGAACGTGCCAACCCAGTTTTATGGTCTTCCCCATGGAATGAATTTCACATGGATTAAGATACTTGGAGAAGCCCAGTCATGACTGCAGCTGGGGTTGGAGGGAAGGAACATGGGCTGGAATTCACTGGTCCCCTCACCTGTCCTGAGAAGGTCCAGATCAGGCACATCTGTAAATCTGGTGTATGATCCCAGAAGTAGGACATCTCTCTGTGAGTCTCCACTGTTTCTTGCCCCTCTTCCTTGCCTTTTCAACACAGGCGCAGAGAGAAGGGAGTACCATAACAGACCAGGAGGAAGGGCTGACTCCTTGCAGACCTTTTCTCCACCTGCACCTCCGTGTATTGTTATATATCTGGTGCGGGCAGCAATGTTCCCTGCTCGATGTCGGCTCAGATCCATGGCAAGAGAGGAGGAAAGGAATGGGGCGGGAGGGCAGACCAGGGCAGGCAGACAGCAGTGTATTGGCTCTCCTGGGACTAAAAGGCATCGTATCCTGGCAGGGGCCATCCTGGAGAACTGCAACTAATCATGTCTTGGGCTCTAATGTGCCCAGTTGCCAAGTCAATTTGGGTTTCTTAGCAACTGAGAATTTTCAGTGTTTGATCGCCAGAGTAAGAGCAGTGAACTTTGGGCAGCGGAGATGCTCTCAGTGAAAGCCATCAAGAGGAGTGCAGCACTGCAGGCTTCTGCCTCCCCAGGCAGCCCTCCCTTTGTGAGGAGAGGCTTCGGTACGGAGCTGGGCACACTCCTTTCTGCCATGGAAATGGCACAACACTCCTAAATGACGGAGGGCGTTGCGGACCCAGGATTGACCGTAGCATAGTAAAAACTGATTTGTGTTCACAGAAAACAGGGGGCTTTGATTATGGCTGCATGTTACAATGAATGAAATCTTTTCATGTCCTGTCAGTGTTTCAGTGCATCATGTGCAGAACTGATACAGAGCTCACTGAAGCTGCTAGAACGCTGCTGCCCACTACAGAAGATGCTGGGGTCAAGTCCTACTGGATTCATATCATTTTCTCCTGTGAAATGGTAACTTCATTAGAATTGTCCTGGATTCAGCTGGGAAAGAGTTAATTTTTCTTTCTAGTGATTGCTATGAAATGTGAATGTCAATAATACCTATTGTTTTTAGTTGTTGCTACGTGATGTTTACACTGTTCAAGGACTTTTTTCAGCTTTCCGTAGAAGCATAAATAGAACAATGGAATGGCCAATGAAATATTGCATACCATAGACATCACAGTCAGTATGTAAATGGTGGTTAGCTGTGGGGTGGCAGTCTGCGATAACTGCTGGGGACAGTGACAATTCACTGGGTGGTGAGAGTGAGCCATGTCATAATTATTATTATTGTTATTAATATTGTTATTTTTCCTTTTCTGTTATTGTTTCTATTAAACCGTGTTTATTTCAACCCACGAGTTGGTTTTTTCCTCCCCTTCCCTTTGTTGTTTTTCCCCTTTTCCCCCCACCTTACAGAGGGGGGGGGAAGGAGCGAGGGGAGTGAGTGAGTGCATGGTTCTAGTTGCCGGCTGGTGTTAAACCAGAACAGAGGTGAAAAAGAGATAAGAACAGTGTTTCATAGTCTTTTAAGTACAGAGGAAAATCACAGCATCACAGAGCAGCTAAGGCTGTCAGGGACCTCTGGACATTGTGTGTTTCAGGTCACCCCTGTTCCTTTTTCCCCGTCACTGGGCACCACTGACCAGTCTGGCACCATCTCCAGGCTGAGCACTCCCAGCTCTCTCAGCCTCTCCTTGTACGACAGATGCCACAAGCCCATAATCAATGGTAGTGGCCCTTGGCTGGACTCACTGTGGTATCTCTACCACAGTAGAGCATCTGAAGATCATCTCTAGATGATCTTTAAGGTCCCTTCCAACCCTAACAATTCTAAATCTCCATGTCTCTCTTGTACTGGGGAGCCCCAGTACAAGTACCAGAGAGCCTTCATCCCGTCGAGGTCCCACTGAATGGCAGGGCAGCCATCTGGTGTGTCAAACACTTCCAGTTTTGCATCATCTCTGAGCTTGCTGAGGGCGCACCCTGTCCCACCATCCAGGTCATTAACATAGATGCACCCTCGTACATCATACTTGGTACCCCTAGTACCCTGGGGAAGTCGCTAGTGACTGTCCTCGATATTTTTGTTATTTTCGGCTAGACAGAAAGTACAGATTAACATCTACCCTAATTGTTTCAAGAAGCAGGTAAGGATTTTTTTCCCTGGAAGAGTTTAGCTTCTGCTTGTAAATATAAGGAAATGTAAGAACAGTTCTTCTAAATGTTTATGGAAGAGCATATTTTATTGGAGACAGACTAATATGTTCTAGAATTTATTTTGAATTATCTACTACTAAAATACCTACTATTTAAAAATATCTACTACTTAGTAAAGCATTAAATATTACTTAGTTTTCAACGTGCAGCATTCAAGATTTTGACTTTTAAAGCATGTAGATATTTTTAAATTACTCCATTGTGTAAACAAATCCTTGCTTAAAAACACAATGTCTTGAAAAAATTCAACATAATTTAATTAATGGCTTTTATTTTTTTTCTGTGTCTCAATCATTGGCATTCCTCAGATTAGATGTCAACATTTCTATGCCTGGAAGCTCGAGAATAAAAATAGTTACACTCTAAAAAGGGGCAGTGTGGAGGGTGAAAGGTCCTGATCTTGCAAGTTCTTGCTCATATGGAAACTCAATGGGACTACTTTGGGGAGCAGGAATTACTCACCCAGCAGAAAGTACAAAATGATGCTGAGCTCCTCTACTAAAATGGTAATA